>NC_092712.1:222467337-224867337 GCF_047496885.1 Scyliorhinus torazame
AGAGAGGGGGGGAGGGAGGGAGAGGGGGGAGGGAGGGAGAGAGAGGGGGGAGGGAGAGAGCGGGGGGAGGGAGGGAGAGAGAGGGGGAGGGAGAGAGAGGGGGAGGGAGAGAGAGGGGGGAGGAGAGAGAGGGGGAGGGTGAGAGGGGGGAGAGAGAGGAGGGAGGGAGAGAGAGGGGGGAAATAGGGAGAGAGAGGGGGGAGGGAGGGAGAGAGAGGGGGAGAGAGAGGGGGGAGAGAGGGAGGGGGGGAGAGAGGGAGGGAGAGAGAGGGGGGAGATAGGGAGCGAGAGGGGGGAGGGAGGGAGCGAGAGGGGGGAGGGAGGGAGCGAGAGGGGGGAGGGAGGGAGAGAGGGGGGAGGGAGAGAGGGGGAGGGAGGGAGAGAGGGTGGAGGGAGGGAGAGAGAGGGGGGAGGGAGGGAGGGAGAGAGAGAGGGAGGGAGGGAGGGAGAGAGGGAGGGAGGGAGGGAGAGAGAGGGGGAGGGAGGGAGAGAGTGGGGGAGGGAGAGGGGGGAGGGAGGGAGAGAGAGGGGGAGGGAGGGAGAGAGAGGGGGGAGGGAGGGAGAGAGAGGAGGGAGGGAGAGAGAGGGAGGGAGAGAGAGAGAGGGAGGGAGGGGGAGGGAGGGGGGAGGGAGGGAGAGGGAGGGAGGGAGGGAGGGGGAGGGAGGGAGGGAGAGGGAGAGAGGGAGGGAGGGAGGGAGGGAGGGAGGGAGAGAGAGGGGGGGAGAGGGAGGGGGAGAGCGAGGGGGAGAGGGAGGGGGGGAGAGGGAGGGGGAGAGGGGGAGAGGGAGAGGGGAGAGGGAGAGGGAGGGGGGAGAGGGAGAGGGGGAGGGAGGGGGGGAGAGGGAGAGGAGGGAGGGGGAGAGGGGGAGGGGGGAGAGGGAGGGGGAGATGGGGAGGGGGGAGAGGGAGGGGGGAGATGGGGAGGGGGGAGTGGGAGTGAGGGAGGGGGGAGAGTGGGAGGGGGGGGAGAGAGGGAGGGGGGGAGGGAGGGGGAGAGGGAGGGGAGGGGGGAGGGTGAGAGGGAGGGGAGGGGGGAGAGGGAGGGGAGGGGGAGAGGGAGGGGGGAGAGAGAGGGAGGGGGAGGGGGAGAGGGAGGGGGGAGAGGGGAGAGGGAGGGGGAGAGGGGAGGGAGGGGGGAGAGGGGGAGGGGGGAGTGGGAGGGGGGAGAGAGAGAGAGGGAGGGAGGGGGGAGAGAGGGAGGGGGAGGGAGGGGGTGACGGAGAGGGGGGGAGGGAGAGGGGGAGGGAGGGGGAGGGAGAGGGGGGGTGAGGGAGAGAGGGACGGTGAGGGGGAGAGAGAGGGAGGGAGAGGGAGGGGGAGAGAGGAGGGAGGGTAGGGGTAGGGAGAGTGGGAGGGTGGCTGAGGGAGGGGGGACGGAGAGGGATGGAGGGGGAGAGAGAGGGGCGAGAGAGGGGAGGGGGGTGCTAGTTTCTGTCATTCATTAACAAATCAAAGGTGTAGACGAAAAGAGTGCTGCCATTAATTGTCCCAGTCTCTGCTCCCAAACCAGCGCAGGAGTCGGGAAGAAATCCTGCCAAGTAAAGAAAAACTAGGAGACATGGAATCCTACCTCCTGAGCTCTGGCCGCCTTGCAACTGCTGTGAGATTAATAACCCTTTCGTCAGCGAAACCCTGACTAGAAAGTTGATAGAAAGACAGGTTCACATCGCCGATTAAAATACGAATCAGCCCACCTGGCGATTTGAATATCGTCAATAGACCAAACCTGGATGTTTACAGGACAGAGAACCTTGGCAACTTTGAAGTACTTATGTATTTTTTAAGAAGTTGAACGCGTTTTAAAAATTAATGTGCCAAATAATGGTTCCATTTCCTTCGCTATTTTAGCCGCAGGACTGGCCATTCGGAATACTTTTAGGGAATCTTGAAAAATGAATTCCTCGATTCAATAAAACATTGAAGCAAGGCATGTGTGACAACTTTAATTTGCTGCTCATGGTGTTCAAGCTGAAATTCAAAGTGGAAAATGAGACTCGTGTCGTTCAGCAATATCACTCTCCTCTATAGCAACAAGTTTAACATTGAAACCAAGTGGCCCCAAAAGACAAGCCAGAAATAGACTGCGCCAGTGGTGGCTATCTGGCCAATACACTCTGTCACACAATGTACACAGGATTGATTGCCGCTTGAACAGTTGGGTGCTGAGCAACGCCGCTGCTCCCGTCCCGCGACTCGGGACGTCTGTTATTAATAGGCACAATCCAGGTTGCCATTAGATACAGTGACTTGACGTCAAGCCTACTACTGTATTGGGTCAGGAAAACCGAGCTTCCGCCCACCTGTCCTTAAATAAAGTGGCAGAACCGCCACCCTAACAGAATAGAGTGCTTCCATTTGCCTGAAGCGGGAGCCGGGTGCAGGTTGGCGCTTGGACCTGGCACACCTAGTTCACTGAGGAGAAAGCAATTTAAAATACATGACGGGGTCAGTAGAGATTGAGGAGAATGCTGGTGGCGTTGGAAAAGTAAATCGTCAGGAATTGTCCCCACCACAAGCCGTGAAACCCAGCCGCCACTTCACAGCCATTAAAGCTGCTCTTTAATTACTATTGATTTTTCTCCCATTGTTCAGACGTCAGGCGGACTCCCCTGAGATGTATTGACCCGCTGTTAAATACTTCCTATCAAATATTTGAATGTGTGCCCTCTCCCGGGGACCTCCGATTTATTTCTCTAATGACCTATTTCATGTATTTCTTTATGGCTAATTAAAACCTTTTAATTGAATCCGCTCAAGCCGCAGTAACTTTTTAAAATGTATTTGACCTTGTGAATCTCGCAGTCGAATCTTACTGCTGTATTCCTGTAGACCTGCAACAAGACGCAGGTGTCAAAGTGACCTGGCCTGCAGATTTTTTTTTCTGAAAGACACGTACGCTACAAATGGTGATGTGGATTCGAGGCCAGTTTACATATGCTATACGGATCAGCTATTCAATACACATTTAAAAATCGTGCTTTTGGTGACAGCAGAAGGATAAACATGGGCATATATCCATATTGAAATGAAGCAAAGGGCTGGGTTAGTAAGAATTTATCGGTGAATATTTTCAGTGTGAGGTAATTAGGAGATGCGTTACACAGAAATAAAGATTAACATTTGATCCTCAAGACTCCTGGATGTGTCCAAACATTTTACAGACAATTGAATACTTTTGAAGTGTAGCCGCTGCTGTAAGATATATAACAGCCCATATGTACACAGTAAACTTCTTCAAACAGCTAGGTGCTAATGACCAGACAACTTATTTTCTGTGATGTTGATTTGATGGTCAATGTTTTGACCAGGTGACCAGGGGTTATTCCCCCGCCCATCTTTATAATAATGCCATGGCTCCTTTTCTGTCCAAGGAGGTTTAATGATCCATCGGAAGGGCAGCACACCCTGAGTACTGCACTGGACTGCCAGGCCTGATGTTTGTGCTTTATGCCTTGTAGTGGGTCCTGAACCTAGAGAGTCAAGAGATAGGAGTGTTACCCTCAGCTGACACAAGGAAGAAGTGAAGGGGAGTAGGATGATCAAATGAGAACATGTGACATTTCAGCCTTTGTTGTGGAAAATTAACTGATGGGTTTTGTTCTGCTACACTGTTTGCAACGATACGAAGGCAGAATTATTGGGCTATGGAATGTTTTGCCACCAGGAGTGGTTCAGTCAGAGACCAGTGTATCAATCAGGGGGGGGAGAAATGGACAAGTATTTGAAGCAGATGCCGACACAAGGATTGTGGAGAAAGAGCAGCGTCATGGATTTAGCGTGCACAAGCAGACAGACACGATGGGCTGACTTTTAAATTGCTTTTCAGTGATTGGGTTTTGTCATCCCGTTGTGTGGTCATCCAAATTACATTGAAGAAGGCAGTGTGACCTCACCTGTTGAAGGCCCTACTTTGGATCTCACTGGCTGCAAGGTCATTGCAAGTTACATTTTCAAAAGTTCTCAGCATGTCTAAACCATTTAGCTGGCGTGCATACCACGAGCAAGGCTCCATGCCTGTTTACAAACTAATAAATGCAGGACTCTGTTTTCTCAGATAAGAGAATGCTACTAAAATAGCTGATCCCATGTCACTTTCAGTGAGTATCTGTCTCACAGTGATAGCTTTAATGCAAATTGTTATGGATTCGGGTTTACAGAACCCCAAAGTGTTTCATGGAGTTCAACTGACCCACAACTTTTAATAGATTGTGGTGTGGGAAGCACATGGCGTACTCTCCAGGTGTGATACAGCAGAAATGGACAAGTGGTTTTTAAAACTAAACAATGTTTATTCTATGAACTCAAGTTAACCCTTTTAAAACAAACATTGAATACCTTAACACCCATTACTTCAAAGATAACCTCAAAAGACTACAACACTAAATAATCCTTCAAACTGTTCCTTTAAACATCCAAAAGACTTCAAACCTTCAAAAATAGGAGCACATTAGGTTACATTCAATATATTTATAGTCTTTGGATTGCAGAAATCAACAGACCAGCTCTGTGTTTCTTCATGCAGCTCACAGCAAAACACACAGACACTCCCAACTGTGTTCTCAAACTGAAACTCAAAAAGCAGAAGTGAGCTCAGCTCCCCCCACCCTCTGACATCACTTTGGTCATATGATCAGCTCCATTTCTTAAAGGTACATCGCTTAAACATCCATTTCTTAAAGGTGCTCTCACATGACACCTCCCTCCCAAGAAAAAAAAATAAACCATCAACTTCAAGATGGTTTCATTTTTCACCTTTGCACCATCAATTAAGAAATGCACACAGTAAAAACACTTTACCGGTTAAAAAAAAAACAACACATGCAAACAGGTAAAATAATGTAGTCCATTTGTTCTTATTCCGTTCTTCTTCCTCCAACCGAAATCCTTCTCGATTGACAGTCTCTTTGAACAAGAAAGTCTCTGCATGATCCATCCATTCCTCGACGCCTCGGCATTTCTCTTTAAAGTTAGAGACTTCATTTCAATCTGATCACAGGGTCCCTTGCAATTCTCAAATACAGGAGCATCGGTTACCACAGCTATCAGGCAGTCAAATGCATGTTGAAACTCCGCTGTCCATTTAAATTTTTTAACGTTTCTTCAGCAAGTCCATCAGTGGAGCAATCACGCTACAAAATTCTTACACAAATGTTCAATCAAATCCACTCATGCCAAGAAATCGAATTATTTCCCGTTGTGTCGAGGGTATCGGAAACTCCCCAATAACTTTCGTTTTCACATCCCGTGGGATCAATCGACCCTGTCCAATTTTATGAACAAGGAAAGTGACTTGGGCTTTTCCAAATTCACTTTTGGCTAGGTTTATCACCAAACCTGCCTCCTGAAGTCGATCGAATAACTCCATAAGATGTTTTAAATGTTCTTTCCATGTCTGACTGAAAACTACCAGATCGTCGTTTTATACTGCTCAATTGGGTAATCCTGAAACAACTGTATTAGTTAACCGGTGAAATGTGGCTGGGGCGCTTTTCATGCCAAATGGCATAACTTTGAATTGGTATATACGATTTGGAGTCACAAAAGCTGAAATCTCCTTCGCCATTTCGGATAAAGGTACCTGCCAGTAACGTTTAAGTAAATCCAATTTGGAAATAAAAGCAGATTGTCCCACATTCTCAATGCAATCCTCCAAATGTGGGATAGGATAAGACTCCATTCTTGTAACTGCATTCACATTTCTAAAGTCCACACACAACCGTTGGGTACCGTCTGGTTTAGGTGCCATCACTATGGGTGAGCTCCATTGGCTGCAACCCACGTCAATTATGCAATTTTTAAGCATACTCTCAATCTCTTTGTTAACCTGTGCCAATTTTAAAGGATTAAGTCTAGATGGATGCTGTTTGATAGGAACAGCATTTCCCACATCTACATCATGTATAGCCATTTTAGTACTTCCCAATTTATCTCGATAAACTTGCCCATGTGATATCAATAACTCTTTCAGGTCAGTTCGTTTTTCCTCTGGAAGGTAACTTAACAATTCATCCCAATTTTTAAGAACATCCTCATTTTCCAATTTAATTTGAGGTATGTCAAATTCACAGTCATCTGGATTTGGTTGTTCACGTTGAGTTAGAATCATTAAAACCTCCTCCTTTTTCTCTCCTTCCTTTTCAAAGTACCTTTTAAGGATATTCACATGACACACTCAGTGTGTCTTCTTTCTATCTGGTGTTTTTACCACATAATTCACCTCACTTAATTTCCTTTCAATCTGATAAGGTCCACAAAACCTAACTTTTAAAGGCTCACCAACACTGGTAACAACACAAAAACTTTATCTCCACTGGTAAAACTACGAACCTTGGATTTCTTGTCCACTACCTGTTTCATCACATTTTGTGAAACTTTCAAATGTTGTCTAGCCAATTCACCTGCTCTATTTAATCGTTCCCTAAAATTTGACACGTAATCCAATAGTGTAATTTCCGATTTCTCACTCACCAATTTTTCTTTAATCAATTTAAGTGGTCCTCTTACCTCATGACCAAAAATTAGTTCAAAAGGACTAAATTTGGTTGACTCATTAGGTGCATCCCTAATTGCAAACAGTACAAATGGAATTCCTTTATCCCAATCCTCTGGATAATCTTGACAATAAGCCCTCAACATTGTCTTTAATGTCTGATGCCACCTTTCTAACGCTCCCTAATATGATTCTGGATGGTACGCAGTTGATTTAAACTGTTTTAATCCTTAGCTATCCATAACTTCTTTGAATAACTTTGAGGTAAAATTTGATCCTTGATCCAATTGAATTTCTGTGGTAGTCCATATCTAGTAAAGAAGTTAAGTAACTCCTCCACAATCTTTTTAGCTGTAATATTACGTACTGGAATGGCCTCTGGAAACCTAGTAGACACATCCATTATATTCAAAAGATATTGATTCCCACTTTTTGTTTTAGGAAGCAGTCCTACACAATCAATTAGAACCCTTGTAAAAGGTTCCTCAAATGCTGAAATGGGTATTAAAGGCGCTGGTTTTATCACTGCTTGAGGTTTCCCTATCACTTGACATGTGTGACATGATTGACAAAATCTAACCTCAACTTTATGTAGTCCAGGCCAATAAAAATGTTTCTGGATTTTAGCATGAGTTTTCCTTATCCCCAAATGACCTTCCACTGGTACCTCATGTGCAATTCGCAACACCTCCTTTCTATACCCTACCGGCAATACTACTTGATGAACTTCTGCCCACTTTTCACCCACCTGCATATGTACGGGTCTCCATTTTCTCATCAAGACATCACTTTTACGGTACTAACACTCTGGTATACTCTCAGATTCCTTTTCCGTATATGCTTTCTGATATATCCGTTTTATTTCTACATCTTTCTGTTGTAACTCCGCCAATTTTCCTGAACTAAAAATATCCGCCTCATCCTCCACCTGTTCTTGTTCTTTTTCAACTATTTGATCAAAAATCGTTTCTGATAATTGCACTTCAACTTCATCTTCACTCTTTGACTTCTCCTCTTGTCTTAACCTGTGACTTTGCAACCTTGTTATTACACAATCTGGAAAAATCCCAGGATATTCATGCTTCAACACTTCAGTTGTCTGATTTTCCACTGGCTTATCAACCACAGTAGGCATCACTCCCACCTGCGATCCAGCTATATCGTTACCCAAGATAAACTGTATTCCTGGACAAGATAGTTTCTCTATTACTCCTACTACCACTTCACCACTCTTCACTGGACTTTCCAACCTTACCTTAAATAATGGAACGCTACTCCTCTCACCCTGAATTCCACACATTACCACGTTTTCTGGCAACATTTTTCCCAAACTACATAATTCCTCATCTCTTACCATTAAAGATTGACTAGCCCCTGTATCTCTTAAAATTGTGATTCTTTACCTGCTGCTCCTGATACCTGGGCAGCACGGCAGCATTGTGGATAGCACAATTGCTTCACAGCTCCAGGGTCCCAGGTTCGATTCCGGCATTGGGTCACTGTCTGTGCGGAGTCTGCACATCCTCCCCGTGTGTGCGTGGGTTTCCTCCGGGTGGTCCGGTTTCCTCCCACGGTCCAAAGATGTGCAGGTTAGGTGGATTGGCCATTCTAAAAATTGCCCTCAGTGTCCAAAATTGCCCTTAAGTGTTGGGTGGGGTTATGGGGATAGGGTGGAAGTGTGGGCCTTGGGTAGGGTGCTCTTTCCAAGAGCCGGTGCAGACTCGATGGGCCGAATGGCCTCCTTCTGCACTGTAAATTCTGTGATACACATGAGTAAACTTTACCCACACAAGTAAATTCTTTAAAGACATCTGGCAGCTTCTTATCAATTACTTCTTGAACAGGCTGTACAATCGTTTGCACCTCCTTTGCTTCACTTGGGTTTTCCTTTATCACTCTAACAAACCCCACTGTCTTATCCTGTTTTACCACGTCAGCCTTCCCAGTGCTTTTCTTCAACCACCAACACTGTGACTTTACATGGTCTAGTTTATTACAGTGAAAACATTTGAAACTTTTCATTTCTCTTCTACCCTCCTGGATTTTTAAATTCTGAGGAGCGCTCTCTTTATTATCTCCCATCAGATCACCTTTACCTTTACGACTTGAGTATTTCTCATATCCCCAGTTTCTATCCCTCACAGGCTCAAACTGATGTCGGAAACCAGCCTTTATTTATGAACTAATTCATAATCATCTGCCATTTCTGCTGCTAATCTCGCAGTTTTAACCCTCTGCTCTTCCACATGAGTTCTCACTACATCAGCAATTGAATTTTTAAACTCCTCCAAAAGTATAATTTCTCTGGGAGCTTCATACGTTTGGTCTATTTACAAAGCCCTTATCCACCTATCAAAATTACTCTGTTTGATCCTTTCAAACTCCATGTATGTCTGACCAAATTCTTTCCTTAAATTTCTAAACCTTTGTCAGTAGGCTTCAGGCACTAGTTCATATGCACCTAAGATGGATTTTTTCACCTCCTCATATGTTCCAGATACCTCCTCCGGTAGTGATGCAAACACTTCACTAGTTCTACCTACCAGCTTTGTTTGAATCAGTAATACCCATACGTCCTGTGGCCATTTGATTTGTTTAGCTACCTTCTCAAATGAAATGAAAAAGGCTTCTACCTCCTTCTCGTCAAACCTTGGCAATGCTTGAACATATTTAAATAGATCCCCACCACGTCTTCGACTATGGCGCTCTATCTCACTAACCTCATCAATCACATCCAACTGTATGTTTCCCTTTGCTTGCGTCTGCCAATTTTAACTGATTTTCATGTTTCATAGCCATTTTATGACGTTCAAACGCTCTCTTTTTCCCTTTCCTCTCTATCTCTTTCTTTGTTTCTTTCTTCTCTCTCCTTTTCTTTTTCCTCTTTATCTCTATCTCTTTCCTTTGTTTCTTTCTTCTCTCTCCTTTTCTGTTTCTCTCATTGCATATTCAAGCTGCTTTGATTCTTTTTCATGTTCAAATTGCTTAATCTGCAACTGGGGCTTTGCCATTTCTAATGGGTCAGAATGGATCTCAGGCAAATTTAAATGCTCAGCTAATGCGGTACGTACCTCATCTTTTCGCATTTTGCCAGGCAATGTTAACTGCAATGCTTTTGCCAAAACTAACAGTCTGCTTTTAGTCTCTGTCTGTAAGGTATTGCGTGTTACCGTGTCCACCCCCAAAAACTCCTGAGCCTCTAAAAGAGCCATTGTCCCCAACACACTCCCCACTTAAACTAAAATACCACACCTGAAAAGCAACCACAATATGCTCACCCCTCACTGCCTTTAAGTTCGTTAAGCCAATCCAATCGATTGACTTTTATCCCGGACGAGCCCCCAATTGTTATGGGTCCGGGTTTACAGAACCCCAAAGTGTTTCATGGAGTTCAACCGACCCACAACTTTTAATAGATTGTGGTGTGGGAAGCATACGGCGTACTCTCCAGGTGTGGTACAGCAGAAATGGACTAGTGGCTTTTAAAACAAAACAATGTTTATTCTATGAACTCAAGTTAACCTTTTTAAAACAAACATTGAATATCTTAGCACCCATTGCTTCAAAGATAACCTCAAAAGACTACAACACTAAATAATCCTTCAAAATGTTCCTTTAAACATCCAAAAGACTTCAAACCTTCAAAAATAGGAGCACATTAGGTTACATTCAATATATTTATAGTCTTTGGATTTCAGAAATCAACAGACCAGCTGTGTTTCTTCATGCAGCTCACAGCAAAACACACAGACACTCCCAGCTGTGTTCTCAAACTGAAACTCAAAATGCTGAAGTGAGGTCAGCTTCCCGCACCCTCTGACATCACTTCATAATATGATCAGCTCCATTTCCTACAGGTACATTGCTTAAACATCCATTTCTTAAAGGTACTCTCAGATGACAAAATACCTTAATATACATTCTATTTGAATGGCATAATCATGTAATCTCTACAAAAATATAAAATTCTGTTACAAAGAATGCCCCTAACATTCATTATGGTAACCCGACCATTAATAATTTAATACTACAAAGAAATGCAATTCAATTTCCAGAAACTGAGAATAGATTAATATATGAAGCAAACAGAAGATTCATATCTATGATGCTTGACCTCTGTTTGAATTATTTCTAAAAACTTTGCAGTTCTGCAATCTGAGCAAGTAAATCCATCATTTACTTTATTGCATGAATTAGTAATTGTATTCGTGATACAGAAAATAGGGTGTCGGAACTGGTGATTTAATTGCAAATGCAATTTTGGTAATTTTTAACAAATACAAGCCATTTTCATTATTACCTTCTTATTCCCTTAAATTGGTCTATTCCTAACTCATTTATATCTAACAGATTTGTAAATGGAAACAGTCCTGATTATGTATGTACATCAGCTATCCTTCCAAAATCTTACTTCTGTTGATAAAATATCCAGTATGTTACAAAAATGTAAAATATGTGAGAGTTCTATAAAAAAAAGTCATGCTCTTAACAAGCAGCCCAGAGGCTGTGGGTTAAAATCCAGTTCTGAAATTGAATTCAGTAAACCTGGCAATTTGTGAGATTACATCATAAAAGATAGATTTCCTTCACTGACGGCCATTAAACAGCTCCATCAGATTTGCCCATGTATGACACCAGTGCAACAATCCATTGTTGACTCTGACTAACGTTAGAAGTAAGTTCTCAGGGCAGCACGGTGGCGCAGTGGTTAGCATTGCTGCCTCACGGCGCCGAGGTCCCAGGTTCGATCCCGGCTCTGGGTCACTGTCCGTGTGGAGTTTGCACATTCTTACCGTGTTTGTGTGGGTTTCACCCCCACAACCCAAAAGATGTGCCGGGTAGGTGGATTGATCACACTACATTGCACCTTAATTGGAAAAGATGAATTGGGTACTCTAAATTTATTTTAAAAAAGAAGTGAGTTCTCAATAATAATAATCTTTATTAGTGTCACAAGTAAGCTTATATTAACACTGCAAGGTGGTCACACTCCTTAGGTTAGGAAATCTTACAGGTCTGGTTAGTGGTCGGGGACAAGTATGCAACTGTCTCGAATACATCCCGTGAACCCATCCTCCAAATCACTTCTGATTTGTCCAGTCTGTATGAAGATTCAAACCCCCATGATTATTACATTAACTTTGTTACAAGTTCTTCTTATTTCTTGATTAATACTTCAACTGATTCTTCTTTATCTACCCTGCTAGTTACACCCTCAAAGCCACTAATGAATTTCCCTTCCTTCAAACCATGTTGACTTTGCCTAAATATACTAAATATAGTAAGTGCCCTATTATAATAATAATCTTTATCATTGTCACAAGTAGGCTTACAGTAACACTGCAATGAAGTTACTGTGAAAATCCCCGAGTTGCCACACACCGGCACCTGTTCAGGTACACAGAGGGAGAATTCAGAATGTCCAATTCACCTAACCGCACGTCTTTCGGGACTTGTGGGAGGAAACCGGAGCACCCGGAGGAAACCCACGCAGACACGGGGAGAACATGCAGACTCCGCATAGACGGTGACCCAAGCCGGGAATCGAACCTGGGTGCCTGCTGCTGTGAAGCAACAGTGCTAACCACTGTGCTGACAGATGCAGTTAAAGCAGATGACCTATTATCACCTTCCCACGGCAACAAAGATAGATACTAAATAATAAATAAATTATCAGCATCATACCCACCATTAATCCATTTCTAAGGCTTCACAAATTATTCAGCTTGAAGCAAATCAAGGAAATAGATGGCAGCAATCAATATAAAGAAAGGTTGCACTCTATGCATCAATGTTTCATAGTTATTTGAGAATGTGCAAAGCTCACTGCAAGATCTCGCAGTGGTTACAAAGGAGTCCAATACATAGACCTATATAGTGGTGTATAACTAATTTACAAAACCACAGGCTACAATAAAATGTATAGCAATTGCACAGCATCAAAGTGCTTGGGCCCAGATGGAATTGCTCTCCTGAACATACTGATTGATGTTACTGAGAATTTGGGCTGGACAGCACAGGAGTCTCTCGTGGTTGGATGAGAATTGAGCCAATGTGCTTCAGCAAGTGTAGGTATGGTGGGTGAATGGGATTTAATGAAAGTTAAGATATGGTCAGCAGAGCTTTGGATGAGCTCAAGGTTATAGAGTGGAAGCTGGGATGCTAGCCAGAAAAGCATTCGAATGGTCAAGTCTTGAAGAAACAAAGACCAGGGGCGTCATTCTCCGACCCCCCGCCGGGTTGGAGAATCGCCGGGGGCTGGCGTGAATCCCGCCCCCGCCGGTTGCCGAAGTCTCCGGCACCGGATATTCGACGGGGGCGGACATCGCGCCGTTTCGGGAGAATTTCGCCCCAGATCAGATCTTTGATCAAATTTAGCAGACAATGTAGTGACAAAGTTCTCAAATTTAAAATTCTTGCCAAAATCTCCCCATGACCTTGCTATTCCTTGCGTTGAATTCTCCCAAAACAGGGGCTATGTGTTTTTATTTTAATATTTTTTATTTTCCTCCTTTTTCACATTTTCTCCCAAATGTACACCCAACAATAAACAATAATCAGTAACGAATGCAATGTCAATCCCCATATCAATAACAACGATCCCATCCTCACACCAAACCCCAGACATTAGCCCGCATGTCAACATAATCAAATGACAAAAAGGAATCAGGAATCACCCATAGTCACCATTAAGACACACAGTCCCTCTCCCCCCAACCCTCCCAGTCCCTCCCCTCTAATGTTCGATGTGATCCAATTCGCGAAAGTGCATAATGAATAACGCCCATGAATTGTAGAACCCCCTCCATCCTTCCCCTCAGTTCAAATTTGACCGTTTCAAGCGTTAAGAATTCCAGCAGGTCCCCCCCGCCACGCCAGGGTACAGGGTGGAGAGGTTGATCTCCACCCTAACAGGATCATCCTTCGGGTGATCAATGTGGCGAAGGATACAACATCTGACTCCGCGCCCGTTTCCAACCCCGGCTGGTCCGACACCCTGAATATGGCCTCCGGGAGCCCGGGTCCAGTTTCACGTGCACCACTTTAGAGATTACCCTAGAAACCTCCTTCCAGTAATCCTCCAGCTTTGGACAGGACCAAAACATATGAACGTGGTTTGCGGGGCCTCCCGCACAACGTTCACAGACATCTTTTACCCCTCAAAGAGCCAGCTCATCCTCGCCCTTGTAAGGTGTGCTCTATACACCACATTCAGCTGTATCAGCCCCAACCTCACACTCAAGGTGGAGGTGTTCACCCTCCGGAGCACCTCACACCAGAACCCCTCCTCCATACCCTCTCCCAACTCTTCCTCCCACTTTGCCTTGATCCCTTCTAGCGGCGCCTTCTCCTCCTCCAAAATAGCCCTGTAAACCGCCGACACTACCCCCTTCTCCAGTCCCCCTGTCGTCAGCACCTCCTCCAGCAATGTGAAAGCCGGCTCTACTGGGAAGCTCTGTATCTCCTTTCTGGCAAAGTCTCGAACCTGCATGTATTTAAATATTTCCCCCTGCTCCAGCCCATACTTCGCTCCCAGCTCCTTCAATCCCGCAAAATGACCCCCAAGGAACATATGTTTTTGTGAAAACAGGAACTAAGTGTTGACGCCGTCGTGAAGACCATGGAGTTTCACAACAGTGTCGTCAGACCCCCAGGTGGAGCAATTCAACTGCCCACAAAGGGCAAGCACGGGCAGGTCATGCAGTGCGTGACGGACCGACCGCCGATTCCGTCATTGACGCGGAGCCACAGCCCCAGTTAAAAATTCTCCCCCACACACAGCCTTCGCAGGCAAGATGGCGGCGCGCAAAGCAGCGCCGTAACTTAGTGACAGGGAGCTCAAAACCCTCCTGGACACCGTGGAGGAGAGGAGGCAGGCGTTATACCCCAGACTGGGCCGCAGGACGGGTAGCGCGATTGTTCGCCGTGCGTGGGCGGAGGTGGCCAAGGCCGTCAGCGCCGTTGGAGCGGTGGCCAGGACAGCTGACCAGTGCCGGAAAAAGCTGCATGACCTCCTCAGGGCAGCCAGGGTGAGTACCCAGCACTGTGCCACTGGCACAAAACCCCTACCCCCCACACACATTGACTCCACTCACCAGGGGGACGGCCCCACTCCCACCCTGACCCACATGGCTGCACCAACCCATGCCAGGTGCAATGGCCGGTGCCCTGTGCACCAGTGCCATCAGAAATCAAACCCCTGGGCTGTATGCGCCGGGCCCGTCTAACACTGTTGCTGTTTCTGTTTCCCACAAAAGACCCCATCCAGACTTCGGGTCCGATGATGACACAGACTTTCCGTCACTGCTGTCTCCTCCACCCTCCACCATCTCAGAGACTGTCACCTGGGTGGGCAATTTTGTGGAGAGGCTTCTGGGACACTCACTTGTGCGCACCACACAGCCGTTCCAGTACAGCAGGTGGAGATAGGAGCAGCCGAGGGGGCCAAACGGTCGGAGGGCAGCTTGGCCCCAGCAACCAGCTGCCGCCCAGATGGGTCCCGGGCTCCTGGAAGATCCATTCCCACAAATAGTGCAGGCGCAGGCAGCAACCCAGGGGTTAGAGGAGGGGATGACAGCCAGCTTCCAGCATCTGTAGACGCAGGTGGAGGTGTCCAACTGCATGCAGGATCAGGGAGTGGGGCCGGTCATGCATGCCACTCAGGCCGAAACTGCACGGATGTGTTCCGCGGTGGAGACAATGGGGGGGGCAACGGTGTCGGACATGGGTCAGGTTTTGCAAGGCCTGGAGCATTCCGTGCAGACGGGAGCCGTGGCCCTGGAGAGGGCTACCCACTCACAGGCAGCGTGTGCCAGAGCCAGCTGCAGATTGCAGCGGCGTTCCTCAGCATGGTCCAGTCCCAGCAGACAATGGCTGAGAGCATCGGCGCCATTGCCCAGGTGCTGGCCAGCATTGCACAGTCCCAGAGGGAGGTGGCACAGTCCCAGAGGGAGGTGGCACAGTCTCAGTCAGGGATGGCCCACTCCCTGTGCTCGATGGCCTCGACCATACAGACGCTGGTCGATACCAGAGTGGGCCTCCAGGACTGGCTGCGCCAGGTGTCGGGGGGGCCTCGGAGTTTGTCTCTGCTCACACTCCCATCCCATGGAGAAGCCCAGGGCACCCCGAGAAGGAGGAGGTGCTGGGGCCCGTGCCAGTGACTCCTGCAGGGGAGGTCCCGGAACACCGCAGCATCTCGGTCTCCCCCCACTCCTGACCCTGCTGCATCAGGTGGGCAGTGGGTGGAATAGGTCGGCACCATGCCACCCGGAACGTCCGAGAGCAGCCGGCCTCATCCAGGCCTGGCCACAACAGAAAGCCTGCACCAACGGGTACCCTAGTCGCAGGGCAGGGTCACAACAGTCCACCCCCACTCCTGCTGTACCATCTGGGGAACCACCTAGGCATAGTGATAGGGCCCGTGAGGCCAGAAAATTAGATACCAGCTAGGGTGGTCTAGGTGCAGGGCACTTTTTAGTTATAGGGGCTAGGGCACAGACTGCAAATACCTCTTCACATTAAACACCGATTATCACTGTTGCAAGCTGCCTCTGTGCTCTGTCTGATGGGTGTGGGTGTGGGGGGTTCAGTGGTGGACACTGTGTTTGAGTGGTGGTGGACGGTTGACGATGACGCCCCCTCCCCCGACAGTGCCCATCACCCGCCCCCAGATATTCGACAGGGCTATGTGATGGACTGGCCAGCCCGCATGTGGTGCTCACCCTGGTGAGAGGTGCTACTGTGGGCATGGGTCTGACATTGTCTCATGAAGTGGAGCACAGGGCTCATCGCAGAGCGGGCTGTCATCATCCTCCATCCCATGGACCAGACCCACTGTCGCTGGCAACCCAGGGCCCCCCAGTTCGCTGTGCTGATGGTATATATAATGGACGGGGGTGTGCATGCCGGTGGTTTGGTGGTGTGGGAGGTGAGGGTGTTCGGTAGTGTGGGAGGTGAGGGTGCCTGGTGGTGAGATGGTGTGGTAATGTGATGTCTGTGCCCCTGCCGAGCAACCCCCCCTAGTTGGTGAGACGTGCGTCGCCTAAAGCGACCTGTGCTCGCTGGCCCTGCCAATGGCATAGTGTGGCGTCCCGTGCATGGCCGGCCCCCAGCAATTCTGGCAAGTTACGGATTACTGCTGGGTGGTTGAGACCAAAACGGTGCAAAATAGTTCCCGTGTTAACCTGCATTGAGCCTCCTAATGTCCACAAGGAAAGCATCTTTCTGAATGACCACTGCCACTGACAGCTAACTGAGCACTCCCATTGACAAAGGACCGGAAAAAAACTCCACTCGTTTGTCTGAAATCCCGTAAACCGTACTGCAACATGGTACAAACTTACTGCAGCTCCAATTCGCAATGGCGCACCTTCTTGGTTGACTACAAACATCACCAATCGCAAGCTAGTAACTGACCCGAGTGGTGAAATCCCAGGGTTCAACCTTCCATGGATAACCCTCAGCCACTCAAAGATGGGCCAGGTAAGATAGGGCTCCAAAACTGGAACAGAGGAACAGCTTAAATTGCGGCTGGCAAATTGTTTCAAACCATGACGCACGTGCGGAACCTCTGCCCTGCGAGATCCACTCCTAATGGTTTCACAACCATTCATACTGCATCAGCTGAAACCATTGAATGAATTGTTAAACTTGACATTTAACTATAACTGTTTCCCAGCCACACGAATAAATGGCAAGTGACAGAAATGTCATGGATAACATGACTGAGGGAGAGAAAAGCTTAGGTGGTTACTTTGAGTTAGATCAAGGACACAGAGCCAAGTCAGATTGAGATAATAATAGCACCAGATAATCAGGGAATGTATCACAAAAGCACCAGAGATAGTACAATGTTGATAATACTACTAACGTTTAGGGGTTTGTTGTTGGTCTGTGGCTTTAGCAACTCTATGTTTGAACAAATGGCTGAAAAGGTAGCTTTCTTAGGGTGACCTTATCTTTGAACAAAACCCATACAGTGATCTAAGTGATGAACAATATTTGTGGACAGAACATCTGCATTAGAGGGAAACTTTTCTGACATTATGGTAGGAAGTTGGTGGACTTTTCCCCCAAAATGACAAAGTGTCAGGTTCAGTCAGAAACCTGGCATGTTTCTCCATAGAGAAATGGGCAGGTTTCCTGACAAGATCTTCCCATGCTTTGCCATTTTTTTGAAGCGGGCATAATTTGCACCAGCAGTGTGAGGGATGGGGCCTAAACACGTCGGTTTTCCCAGCTTCACAGAGATCAGGGTGCCCTCCAGCATGGACATCGGGACCCACCCATCAATGATCACCGGCAAAAAACCCTTCCCCTTCAATGTAAACAAATAATCACTAACAGGTCCTATGAAGCAGGCAGCAGCAGTCTAAACCGCAAATGTTCCTAAATGTCAACGGGGCATGACATTGAATGTAAGCACAAAGGGACAAAAGCAGGCATACTGCAATAGTGAAACCACAGAGGCTCCTATAAAACAATGGGGCATGAAATTGAATGTAAACAAGAAAGTACAAAGGCATAAAAGAAGGCATACTACAACAGTGAAACCTCAGAACCCATTGAAACTTCAAGGGGACTGAAATGCTTCTCCAAGGGACAAGCTGCAAAATGGCTCAATTCAGTGAAGATTTTAGGACATACAGGTTGAGGTATGCTATGCGCTGTTATGAGGCGTTAAACATTAAAGGAAGCAGGCTTCAAGGCTTCGCAAACTCACTACTTCCCCCATTCCGGGGGAGACTCCTGACCTGACCCTCCCCTAGCCCAGTCTGAGCCCCCCCAACCCCCAGGCCCCTTGATAGGTCCCCCACGGCATTTGACCAATGGCTGGTGTGCCCTTGAGGTCCTTGGCAGTAACTGAAGAGTCGGTTCTCACCTCCTTCTTCCCTCTTGGAGTCCATCGCATTTGGTCAATGTTTGTAAGGACCAGTCGTAATTGGTGCCCAGCTTTCATCCTGCTGGTGGTGGGGGGAGGGCGGGGGGGTGGAATTGCGTGAGGCCAGAAGATCTGGCTTTAATTTCATTAATGAGATTTAAATTCATTCAAATACATTTAAAGCAGCTTCTCACCCTTTCTCAGGCGAGATCTGGTTTGCGGCAGTGGGAAGAGCCCAAGAAGGCCGCAAATTGTTCTGTGCCCGGCATCAATTTGGCCTCACGTTGAATTTCCCCAACATAGCGCTGGGCGCAACACAGCTGGAAAATCACCCACAGTGTTTTTAACATTTGTCCTTAATGATTTTAGTATTTGTGGGAATGGGATTGCATATGTTGGTGTGAATGTTTATGATATGGGGGTCAGTTTAGCTCAGTGGGCTAGACAGCTGGTTTGTGATACAGTGCAAAGCCAGCGGTGCTGGTTCAATTCCCTTACCTTCTGAGGTTATTCATTAAGTCTCCGCCTTCTCAACCTTGCCCCTCACCTGAGGTGTGGTGATCCTCAGGTTAAATCACCATTAGTCAGCTCTCCCTCTTAAAGGAGAAAGCAGCTTATGGTCATCTGGGAGAATGGCGACTTCACCTTACCTCACGATAGGTGTACTGATAGTAAGAGGATATGATATTGTTCATACATTTCTAACTTATATATGAATGGAATGTAAATTTTAGATGCCCAGAAAACAAGGAATACATTTGTCTTTAGTTTACCTGCCTTTACTTAGAACTGGAGTGACATCAGATGACATGCGTCCTAATGAAAGTGGTACATGTGGACTGTTCCCAAATAATGGATCCCAGAAAACTGAGAAATGGGGATAAAAGTTGGACAATTGGAATCTTAATTGGCACATTGTTACCATGGTTTCTGGGGTATGATTTTATGGACACAGTTCAACGTCACTTCAGAGATATGGGAAGAAAAAGACATTGGGCGGAATTCAACGTTAATTTGTGGCAGGTTTTTCAGGAATTTCCCACTGGCTCTGCTAGTGAGCTCCCCGGTGCTAGTCACTTTTTTGGGCCCTGGGGAGTTTCTCACCGGTTTAGCCCACACTTGGAATTTTTTTCAGCACTGGGGAGCTGAACTCAGAGATCGGGCTGCCATTTTGAAAGGGTGCCCCGATCTAAGTGTGCTTGGGGGTCCCCCACACTCCCCACCCATGGGTAATGTCACCCCCCACACACATGGGCACTACCCAACACCCCAAGTGAGCATACTCCGCTATGGGGCCCCTGAGGGTACCCATCTTCAGGACCCCCCACTCCCCTTTCCGCGACTCCTATCATCACCCCCTTCCTCCCAGAGACCCCAACCTACCTGCCATGAACACTCTCACCCTTGAAACACTCCTCCCTCCTCCTTTCATGATGGCCCCCTTGGCAATGTCACCCTGGCACCTGGGCAGTGCTCTTGCCAACTTGGCAGTGCTACATGGGCACTTTGACAGTGCCAGGGTGACATTGCTCCGGTGCTGGCTAAGCAGTGCCAAGGTGCATGTGTTCCAGGGGGAAGGGCAGGGAGCCACCCTGTGCTGACCCTGAACACCCAGGTGTCCCCAATGGCCTGGGAGACCCCCCGGTGCTGTTCCGCCTGGTCCATGTTTGTTGAACAGTGCTGAACAGTGCCCAGCTGCAGCCTCGCTGGGGAGGCCGGTAGATCCTGGGAGTCCGATAGTTCCAGGGTAAGCTCGCCGCAGTTATTTTAAAACCGACTTCGACAAGCACCGTTTGGCTTGCCCCTTTTGGGCATGATTCTGACTCCAACGCCTTGTTGGATTTGGGTTGATCCTGTGAGGTGTGAAGGCTGCCGGAAACCCGCAGGAGGCCTATCCTGGCATCCAACGGCCATACCGCACTCGGGCAAGAGCACAATATGGTCGGTGGACCGCGCCCATTGGATGCAATCATCCTAAAATTGCACATAGTGTTGGATCGGGTGAGAAAAGCTGTTTGAAACATGCTGGATTCACAGCGGCTTTTTATGCCTGATTTAACAGCAATTTCAAAGTGCTGGTGTGAATCACAACCAGTTGGAGGGTTGGGGCCATGTCAGGAACCTGAGAGGGCGCTCCAATGTCAAAGTTTAATTACAGGATCCCCATGTAGGGACATCGGATGCTCCCCCATGGACATTGGCCCATGGATATTGGCATCTCCCCCAACCCACCCTTCCACCGACATTGGAGCGCTCCCCCACCCCCCCCAAGGTGGATAAGGGGCACACCCCCCACTCCCCAGGTGGGACCGCCCAAATGGAAGAGAGTACTCCCCCCCCCCCCCCCCCCCCCCCCGCCCCCCCCCACCAATGTCCCCTGCCAGAAGCCCCTGGCATTGCCTGGATGCCAAGGAGCAATGCCCAGCCATCTCCCTCTACCTACAGGGGCCACAGGCACCTCTGCGCCCCCGGCATGGTCATGACGACTAGTTTTTGCATTTGAAAACCAGTAGTGATTTGCGTTGGCTTGACGTCACGCTGCCGGGGGTAGGTTACGCCATGGATGGACGTTATGGCATTAAGCCCGATAATTATATGGTAATATACTGAAATGATCATTTCACTGGCAGGGTGAGGGGAATATCTCAAACTCAGATCTCACCGACACAAATCCCATTTTGGGCCATTTGTGAGAATTAGCAGCCATAATGGGATTTGTGCCCGTGATCAACGAGGTCAGACAATTCCACCCACTGCCTGTGCTGGCAGCACCTAAGGAATCGAAGACACTTGAGGGATGAGGAACTTCCATGTTATCTTCACTCCGTTTATTAAGTATATGTAAAATCTTGCTTAATAAATAACATTGTATTCATACATACTAGATATTATACCTTATTAGGTCAAGCACAACTGAGGAGCGAGAATTTGGAGATTTTAATTAGAAGGATTTGATACCTGAAAACCCTCGGTGCGATTCTCCGCTCCCGCGACTAAGTGCCCACGCCGTCGTGAATGCCGTTGAGGTTTACGACGGCACTAAACGACCCCGATCCCGACCGAAAATGGGCTAGGATCGGGACCGCGAGAAACTCGGGGGGGGGCGTGTCGCGAAAGCCGCGTCGTCACCGTGCGACGCCCGAATGACGCAGCGCTGCGTCATAAATGGCGCGATCTGCGCACAGAGGACCCGGAGGAGAAGAGAGAGGAAGAGATGGCTGAGCCCCGACGAGACGCACCGAGGTTCTGGGACACGGACCTGGATGAGGTCGAGCACAGAAGGGACACCCTCTGCCCAAGACATGGGCATCGCCAGCCATCCAGTGTGGTGAGGCGCGGTTGGCGTGAGGTTGGCACCGCTGTGAATGGGTTTGGGGGGGTTCAGGGTGCCCAACGATTTACTTGACCCACATGAGCCCCGCGACCCCCCCCCCCCCACCAGAGCGATGCCATGGCGTGCTGTCTCCTGAACCAGCAGAAATGTAGTTTATACCTGCACGCCCTGATGATACCCACCTAATTGTGATGCTTTATCCAACCCCCACCCCCAGGACAAGACAGCTCACAACCAGCGTGAGCGTATGAGGACCGGAGGGGGTTCTCCTGTGCTGCACCCCCTAAACATTCACGGGCGGAGGGCCCTGGACCTCGCTGGGGGATCCGCCACCCGGGAAGTCGTGACATGCCAGCTCGGAGGCGCAGAAGCAAGTGAGACAACCCTGCATGTCCTCACCCACCCCCCAAAATCGTCATCGTCTCCCTCACACATTGCCCACTGCAGCCTCGATCCCCTCCCCCCTCACACTCATGCCACTGCACCCTCGCTCCCCTCCCCCCCTCATACTGTGCACCCACGACCATACACCCGGGCCACCGTGTCTAACGAACCCCGAATCTTTATGTTCCCCAGAGCCAGCCGCCGAACGTCCACGGACGTCTCGGCCAAGAGACAGCGGAACATCGCCAACCACAAGTGCACCCAGGGACGCACAGCAGACATTGGCAGTCGGTCGGACAGGAGGGCAAACCTCTCAGTATGGGACGCAGGACCGGGACGCTCACACCACCGAGAGAGACAATACTGAGGGGCACAGGGTAGACATTCAAGAAGAATCGCACATCACGGCCACACACTCGGTGGAATCACTTGGAGGTCAGCACGACATGGCCCGCATGGAGCATACGCCGGGCCATGAGTGGGAGGAGAACAGACCAGAATTCCTAACGGACGATGACCTCGAGCTTGCGGCACTGCTGTCTCCCACACCATACACCATCACAGAGACACCCACCTCGGTTGGGCAGGTAAGTGATGAGGCTCCCGGGTCACGGTCTGGTTCACACCACACAGCCGAGTGGAGTTTGGAGCAGCCGAGGGGCTGGACGGTCGGAGGGCAGCCCAGGCCCAGCAAACAGCTGCCACCCAGACGGTTCCCGGGTTCCTGGATGTACTTGACCCACCCGGACAACCGATGCATGTGGACACCCAGGGACTGAATAACGGGATGGGGGCCATCTTCCAGGACCTGCACATGCAGTTGGAGGAGTCCATCTGCGTTCAGGAGCAGGGAGTGGTGCCGCTCATCGCAGCCACCCAGGCCGACACCGCACGGGTGGTGTCCGCGGCGGAGGCAATGGGTGAAAGGGTTTCGGCCATGGGTCACGTTCTGCAAGGCGTTGGGCTTCACGTGCACGCGTCATCCATGGCCCAGGAGAGGGCTGCCCTCTCACAGGCAGCCATCTCACAGAGCCAACAGGACATTGCCACCGCTCTCCGGGCCCTGGCCGAGTCTCACCATGCCATGGCCCGGTCCCAGCAGGCCATGGAACAGTCCCAGCAGTCAGTCGCGGAGAGCATAGACCGCCTGGCGCACGTGATGGATGGCGTGGCGCACTCACAGGTTGAGATCACACAGTCCTTGGCAGGAATGTCGCCCTCCCTGGGCTCCGTCACGGCGAACATTCGGACCGTGGTCGATCACGCTGCAGGCCTCCAGGACTGGCAGCGGCAGGTGTCGGTGGGGAGACGGGGCATGTCTCTGATCGCATCTCCGTCCCACAGTGAGGCCCGCGGGCCACCGGGCTCCCCGAGGGAGGAGGAGGTGCTGGGGCCCGTCCCGGTAGCTCCATCAAGGGACGTCCCGGTACACTCGGCCTCCCCCTATTCCATCCCTGGCGCATCTGGTGGGCAGCGGGCAGGTCAGGGTGGCACAACGCCATCCAGCACGTCCGCCGAGCAGCCTGGTCCATTTAAGCCGGGCCGCCCAAGGAAACACGTGCCGATGGGGAGCCATGTCGAAGGGCGTGATTCTCAGCAGTCCACCTCCACTCCTGCTGTACCATCTGGGAACACACCTAGACGTAGTGGTAGGGCCCGTAAGGCAAAGAAGTTAGGCACGTAAGAAGTTGGCACGGGTGCAGGGCACAGTTTAGTTGTAGTGGGTAGGGCACCTATGTTAATCACACAAATAAACTCACTGTTGAATTTGACTTGTAAGACTGTGTGCTATGTCCGGTGCCAGGGGGTTCGTGAGGGTGCCCGATTGGCGTAGTGGTATACGAGCCGTTCAAGGTCTGTTCCGGATGTGCTGACCCTTTCCCCCCTGCCTCCCATAATCGGACACCGTTGTCCTCGGCACACCGACGCCAGCCACCCCACACGGGCATGTGGTGAAATATCCGTCACGAAGGCTGTGAACACCGGAGTGCATGGTTCAGCTATAGCCATGAGTCAGACCTTGGCTGGCGAATCTGAGCACACAGCTCATCGCAGAGCGGGCTGTCATCATTCAACATGGCACTGATCACACCCGCTTACACAATCATCACTGTTGTGCAATCCCGTAGTGCCGCAGTGGTAAGGTGATGTGGAATTGGTGCCGTGAACGCGGTGCGGGGGGAGGGGCGGGGGGGGGGGGGTGCTGTGTGGTACCCGTGTACAGGAGTGACGGTGCAAGTGGCAGTGTTCAGCGAATCCCACCCCCACAGTGCGTGAACCGTGCGGCCACCAACGCATCGCGTGCCCGCTGTCCGCGGCGGTGCCGTCGCGCAGCCTCCTGGACGTAACGAGCAGCCGGGCAGTGTGTGTGTCCTGCGCCCCTCCCCCCACCCTGATGCGGCCATCATCCCCCTCCTCCGCATCCTCCTCTTCCCCAATCCCCTCGTTTGCGTTGGCTCCGTTGCCGTCGGGTCCTCCCTCCGACTCCTCCACCAGGTCATCTCCCCTCTGCATGGCTATGTTGTGCATTGCACAGCAGACCACAACCATGCGACCGACCCTGTCAGGCCGGTACTGCAGGGCCCCTCCTGACCGGTCCAGGCATCTGAATCGCATCTTCAGCAGCCCGAAGCACCGCTCCACCACACCCCTGGTTGCTGCATGGGCCTCCTTGTATAGGCTCTCCGCGTTGGTCTGAGGCCTCCGTATTGGCGTCATCAGCCATGACCTCAATGGATAGCCCTTGTCGCCCAGCAACCAGCCCCTCAGCCGGGGGGGGGCATCCATCGAACATTGCGGGGATGAACGACTGTGCCAGAATGTAGGCGTCATGCACATTCCCGGGGTACTTTGCACACACGTGCATGATCTTTATGTGGGGGTCGCACACCACCTGAATGTTCATGGAGTATGCGCCCTTTCTGTTCAACTTCCCTGTTGTCTGCAGGCGGGCGCATGGGGACGTGCACACCATCGATGACACCCTGGACCATCGGTATCCCGGCCACCTTGGCGAATCCACGTGCCCGTGCTTCCTCTGTGCTCGGTCCTCGGGGAATTTTATGTACCTGTCCACGATGGCGTACAAGGCGTCGGTGACGGCCCTGATGCACCTGTGGACCGATGCCTGTGAGATCTCGGATAGGTCCCTGCTCGGCGCCTGGAAGGAACAGGTTGCATAAAGGTTTAGGGCCACCGTCACCTTGACAGAGACTGGTATCGCGTGTCCTCCTCCCATTCCACGTGGTGCGAGGTGCGCCATGAGGTGCCATATATGTGCGACCGTCTCCCTGCTGAACCGTAGTCTCCTCTTGCATGTGATGTCTGGTAGAGCCTCGAACGACATTCTGTCACGGTACACCCTCAGCCTTGCTGGATGCCTGTGGCGCCCTGGCACCAACATCTGTGGCTCCTCCTGCTCCTCCTCCTTCTCCTCCTGCTCCCCCCAAGCACTTCCTCTGCATTCCTCACTGTCAGGGGGTCAATGTTCCCCTCGGCATCCCCCTCGACATTCCAGGCCTGAGGGCCTGCGGCCTGTGCGGCGACGACGGGCCACTCCGCGGCCATCCCCTCTGCTGCACCGGCAACCGCTGCATCTGCAGCCACTGTGGGCCGTCCGACTCTACACTGCCGGATGGCCACCTGCAGAGCTGCGGCTCCAACCACGGCAGTGAACATCGCTGTCTGGTTGGCATACATGGTGACCTGCAGGAGGGTGGTGGGGGGCAGAGAAACGACATGTTACACGGAGGTTCTTCCACACCTCGCCAGCCGGGTTGCATGGGATACCTGTGTGCCCCGGTGGCTGGTCGCGCTGCAGATATGCAGCCAGCCTAACATCTGGTCACTGTCTGCGTCCAACGGTCAGTTCACAACATACTTCTCACCAGTGTGCCACTCGCCTGTGCTCATCAGCCACATGGCAACCTGCAGCCGTGTCCTCGTCACCGTCCTGCCATATCAGGGCTGCTGACATGTTGCATCCGCGGATGGACGATACAATCCACACTCTCCCTCACCCCCCCTCCCACCTGCACACTCTACCTCATCCCCCCTCCCACCTGCACACGCTCCCTCACCCCCTCCCACCTGCACACTCTCCCTCATCCCCCTCCCACCTGCACACTCTCCCTCATCCCCCCTCCCACCTGCACACTCTCCCTCACCCCCCTCCCACCTGCACACTCTCCCTCATCCCCCTCCCACCTGCACACTCTCCCTCATCCCCCTCCCACCTGCACACTCTCCCTCATCCCCCCTCCCACCTGCACACTCTCCCTCATCCCCCTCCCACCTGCACACTCTCCCTCACCCCCCTCCCACCTGCACACTCTCCCTCATTCCCCCCTCCCACCTACACACTCTCCCTCATCCCCCCTCCCACCTGCACACTCTCCCTCATCCCCCTCCCACCTGCACACTCTCCCTCATCCCCCCTCCCACCTGCACACTCTCCCTCATCCCCCTCCCACCTGCACACTCTCCCTCATTCCCCCCTCCCACCTGCACACTCTCCCTCATCCCCCTCCCACCTGCACACTCTCCCTCATCCCCCCTCCCACCTGCACACTCTCCCTCATCCCCCTCCCACCTGCACACTCTCCCTCATCCCCCCTCCCACCTGCACACTCTCCCTCATCCCCCCTCCCACCTGCACACTCTCCCTCATCCCCCCTCCCACCTGCACACTCTCCCTCATCCCCCCTCCCACCTGCACACTCTCCCACCCCCCCCCCCACCTGCACACTCTCCCTCATCCCCCCTCCCACCTGCACACTCTCCCTCATCCCCCCTCCCACCTGCACACTCTCCCTCATCCCCCCTCCCACCTGCACACTCTCCCACCCCCCCCCCCCCCCACCTGCACACTCTCCCACACCCCCCCTCCCACCTGCACACTCTCCCCCCCCCCCGCCCCCCCGTTGGCCGCAGCGTTCTCGGGGAAGCCGACCCGGTCTCCAGGAGCTGCGGAACAGTCCGCGCACCTCCTCCCTGCCCAGCATCAGCCAGCACGACTGGCTGACAACTTTAAATAGCAGGTGTGAACGGCGACGGCGTGAACTGGGGTCACGCCGTCGGGACTTCGGCCCATCCGGGCCTGAGAATAGCGGGGGTGGCGGAGAATCGCCATTTTGGGTGTTTCGGGCGATTCTCCGGCCTGCGCCACGCGGATCTCGACGGGGCTGTTCTCGCCGCTTGGGTGAATCGGAGTGCGTCGGACCGGCGTCGCGGGAAAATTTGGCGACTCAGGCGATTCTCCCAACCGGCGCGGGAGCGGAGAATCGTGCCCCCTATATCTCACCATTGTCACGAACAAGGGGCGAAATTCTCCTACCCGCCCCGCCACATTTCTGCGCCGACCGGCCGGCGGGAGTCTCCGTAACACCGGCCGGTCAATGGGGTTTCCCATTGTGGGGCACCCCCACGCCGTCGGGAAACCCCCGGGCGCCGGCAAAACGGAGACTCCCGCCGGCGGAGAATGACGCCCCAGGGGCTTGACATTAAGAAAGGCTAGAACCAAATGACTATTACTCAAATTAAGTTGGATCTTGGTTTAGTTAGTCTGGTCTATGCTTTAAATTCAGAAAAGGAAATCTGTAAGAGTGCCAGATACAGTTCCACTAGACTTGTGAATAAGATGTTATTTAAAATATGAGGTAATAATTATATAAAAGCATAGGAGTAATATCAGAAGATAAGAGGAATGATTTCGGGCGGGATTCTCCGTCGGCCGATGCCAGAATCAGGAAACGCGATTGGGCGGATAATTGGTTCCAACGGCGAATTTGTGGCGGGTATCGAATTCACGCCAAGTCGCAATTCTCCGTAGCCTCGACAGCAGCGTCAATGCTTTCCAGAACGCACATACATAAACGTCGTTAGCATATCATTAGCGGGCCCGGCCCAGTATTCTCCGGGGCCTCTGCGAATCTCCATCTCCAATGGGCCGAGTTCCCGGTGGAGCGGTTCACTTGTGCTTTTAAAAATTGTGAAACAGGCACTGTGGCTGCCGAGGGAGGAGAAGGGGTACGGAAAGTGTCCAACATCGCCATCGTTTGCTGACAGTTGTGATGCTGGCTGGGGGGGGCTTCAGCAAGGGCTGGGGCAAGCAGGGGGGGTTGGCCAGGAAGTGGGCTATGGGGTCAGGATGGATGGGCCTGGAAAACCATTGCCGCAGTTGGCAAAGCAGCCATGCAGCTGCGCACGCTGCTGACAGCCCACTGTGCACTTAGGGCCGCAGGTTATTTGGGTGTCCCCCAGGCAATCCCCCCTAGGTGCCCTCTGGCCACAGCTAACTCATCAACTGTATGGGCTCCAGTGTAACCAGTGCCATGTTGTTGGCTGGGTTGGTGTGTGTGGGGAGTGAAGTGTATATATGTGGCTGCAGCTTGTCAGCCTCCTGAATGTCAATCGCGAACACGGCAAATCCTGCACCGTGTCTCATTGGAATCGATTGTGTTACACGCGGCGCTGGTGCCAGCCCCTTAACAGTCGCTGAATCAGTCCAAGTGTGCCGCCAGTTTTGCTATTGTGAAAGTCCATGAGTCCTGCCCCGGCGTCAACACTTAGGACGCGATCTTCCGGCCTCGTTACACTTTGCTCAAGTGAAACGAGGCCGGTGAATAGCGGGAGAGGCTAAAAACAAGATCGACGGCAGGTGGCAAATGGTTTGGATGCAACCGGCCCATACCCATAGGCAAAATCGGGATCTTGCCGTAGCATGGCGAGAAACCAATTATCACCACTTAAGTCCCATTTCCAAACAATTAGCGAGAGCCATTGCATATCCAACGGTCTCTCTGATTAGTAAGTTTGCGGATGACCAAGGTTGGTGGAGTGGCAGATAGTGTTGAGGATTGTCAGAAGATACAGCAGGATATAGATAGGTTGGAGACTTGGGCAGAGAATGGAAAATGGAGTTTAATCCGGACAAATGTGAGGTAATGCATTTTGATAGGTCTAGCATAGAGGTAAATGGTAAAACTCTTAGGAATATGGAAAGTCAGAGAATTCTGAGCGTGCAGGTCCACAGATCTTTGAAAGTGGCAACACAAGTGGACAAGGTAGTCAAGAAAACATACAGAATGCTTGCCTTCATTGGACGGGGCATTGAGTATAAAAACTGGCAAGTCATGCCACAGTTGTGTAGAACCTTGGTAAGGCCGCACTTGGAATATTGCGCGCAATTCTGGTCGCCACACTACTAGAAGGATGTGGAGGCTTTGGAGAGGAGGTTTACCAGGATGTTGCCTGGTCTTAGCTATGTGGAGAGGCTGAATAGACTCAGACTGTTTTTATTAGAAAGACGGAGGCTGAGGGTGATCTGATAGAGGTCTACAAGATTATTGTGGTAAACCACGTCATTGTGTTCATTGTATTATATTCACTGTGCTGTGTTGTACAAGCCTGGACTTGACAAGGCTGGCTCCGCCTGTGGCTCCTCCCCTTGGGGCTTCTGTATAAAAGTGGCAAGTCTCCACCTCCGGACCCAGTTCGGGTCCGGAGGCAGGAGGCTTGCTGTTTAGTGTATTAAAGCCTCAGTTACGTTTATCATTCGTCATCTGTTATTGATGGTGTACCAATTTAATACACTAAACTTCTAAAGATGGACTCTTCACTCAGATGAACTCCTCACTCAAGCCTGATCGCTTGCAACTGGACCCACAAGCAACTGACGCTACAGAGACTTTTGAACACTGGCTTCGAGGCCTACCTCGCATCTTTCAACGAAGACTTCACAGACCTCCAGAAGAAGCAGGTCCTCCACGCACGGGTGAGCCCAAGAGTCTTTAACCTCATCAGGGATGCCCCCTCGTACGCGGAGGCGATAACGCTGCTAAAAGGACATTATGTGAAATCCGTTAACCAGGTATATGCTAGGCACCTCCTCGCCACGAGTCGCCAACGCCCTGGGGAATCACTCATGGAATTCCTGTGCGCCTTGCGTGTCCTCTGTCGAAACTGTGACTGCCGGGTGATATCGGCTACCCAGCACGCGGAGCTGCTGATCAGGGACGCCTATGTCGTGGGCATGCACTCGAACTATATCCGCCAGCGTTTATTAGAAGGGGGGACACTCGGCCTCCCAGAGACAGTCCAGCTCTCCAACTCACTGGAGGTGGCCTCCCAGAACATGGGGGCCTACACCTCCGACCGCACGGCATCCTCGGGGGCCTCCTGGGCGCAGCCATCAACCGGCCTGGGCGCGATGCAAGCTTGCGCCATGCAGCCGCCCGCCAGCGCCGGAGGCCCGATGTGCTACTTCTGCTGACAGGGTACTCACTCCCGACAACGCTGCCCGGCACGGAACGCTACTTGTAACGGCTGTGGGAAGAAGGGCCACTTCGCAAAAGCCTGCCAGGCCCGACCCCCTCCCCCCTAAATCTTCTAGCCCCAGCAGCACTGCCTGCTGCCGGTCTGGGCCCCCCCAGCTGCCTCGCCACCCGTCATGTGTGACCCGTGGGTGCCGCCATCTTTAATCTCAGCCGACGCGTGCGACCCACGGGGGCCACCATCTTGGACGCCATCTTGCACCTCGACTGCCACGTGTGATCCATGGGGGCCGCCATCTTGGACGCCATCTTGCACCTCGCCCGCCACGTGCGACTCATGGGTGCCGCCATCTTGGGACCCCTCCGCTGCCTCCCAAGAATCCAGCTTGCCCGACCGTACGCTGGCCGCCGCTACCGCCGACCGTCTTCCGACACTCGCCTCCGTCACACTGGACCAGTCCCGGCCGCACCACCTCGCAAAGTCTACAATGACCGTCCGGATCAACAGGCTCGAGGCGGCCTGCCTTTTCGACTCCAGGAGCACGGACAGTTTCATACACCCAAATATGGTAAGGCGCTGCTCCCTCCCCATCCTACCCGCGATCCAGAAAATCTCCCTGGCTTCCGGATCCCACGCAGTGGAGATCCGGGGGGACTGTGTCGCAACCCTCACTGTGCAAGGCGTAGAGTACACCAACTTTAGGCTCTACGTCCTCCCCCATCTCTGCACTGCCCTCTTACTGAGGTTCGACTTCCAGTGCCACCTCCAGAGCCTTACCCTAAAGTTCAATGAACCCCTGCCCCCCCCTCACCGTCTGTAGCCTCGCGACCCTTAAGGTCGTCCCACCCTCCCTCTTTGGAAACCTCACCCCGGACTGTAAGCCCGTCTACCAGAAGCAGACGCTACAGTGCCCAGGACAGGGCCTTCATCAGGCCAGAGGTCCAGCGACTCCTGCGAGAGGGGATCATTGAGGCTAGTAACAACCCCTGGAGAGCCCAAGTGGTGGTCGTCAAGAGTGGGGAGAAGCACCGGATGGTCATCGATTATAGCCAGACCATCAACCGGTACACACAGCTCGATGCGTATCCCCTCCCCCGCATATCTGACATGGTCAATCAGATTGTACAGTATCGAGTCTTCTCTACAGTCGACTTGAAGTCTGTGTACCACCAGCCCCCTATCCGCCCGAAGGACCGCCAATACACTGCGTTCGAGGCAGACGGCCGCCTCTACCACTTCCTCAGGGTTCCCTTCGGCGTCACCAACGGGGTCTCGGCCTTCCAAAGGGAAATGGACCGAATGGTTGACAAGTACCGGCTGTCGGCCAAGTTCCCGTACCTAGACAACGTCACCATATGCGGCCATGACCAGCAGGACCATGACGAGAACCTCCGGCGCTTCCTCCACCTCACTCCTGAACCTCACCTATAATAGAGAGAAATGCGTCTTTCGCACAACCCGCCTGGCCATCCACAGCTACGTCGTGGAACACGGAGTCCTCGGGCCCGACCCCGACCTCATGCGCCCCCTCCTGGAACTCCCCCTTCCCCACTGCCCCAAGGCCCTGAAGAGATGCCTGGGATTCTTCTCTTACTATGCCCAGTGGATCCCCAACTACACTGATCAAGTCCACCACGTTTCCCCTGGCGACTTAGGCCCGACTGGCCTTCGATCGCATCAAAGCAGACATCGCCAAATCCGCGATGCACGCTGTGGATGAGTCCATCCTTTTCCAAGTGGAGAGCGATGCGTCGGACTTTGCTCTGACTGCCACACTGAACCAGGCGGGCAGGCCCGTGGCTTTCTTCTCCCATACCCTCCATGCCTCCGAAATTCGACTCTCCTCCATCGAAAAAGAGGTCCAAGCCATAGTAGAAGCTATGAGACATTGGAGGCATTACCTGCCCAGAAGGCGATTCACTCTGCTCACTGACCAACGGTCGGTTGCCTTCATGTTTAACAATACACAGCGGGGCAAAATCAAGAACAAGAAGATTCTGAGTGGAGGATTGAGCTCTCCACCTACAGCTATGACATCTTGTATCGACCGGGGAAGCTCAATGAGCCCCCAGATGCCCTCTCCCACGGTACCCGTGCCAGCGCACAAGTAGACCGACTCAGGGCCCTCCACAACGACCTCTGTCACCCGGGGGTCTCCCACTTTTTTCACTTTATCAAGGCTCGCAACCTGCCCTACTCCATCGAGGAGGTCAGGACCGTGACCAGGGACTGCCAGGTCTGCGCGGAGTGCAAACCGCACTTCTATCGGCCAGACAGAGCACATCTGGTAACGGCCTCCCGCCCTTTGAGCGCCTCAGCATGGCCTTCAAAGGGCCTCTCCCCTCCATTGACCATAACATGTACTTCCTCAACATCATTGATGAGTACTCCAGATTCCCCTTCGCCATCCCCTGCCCTGACATGATCTCTGCCTCCGTTATCATGGCCCTGCATAGCCATTTCACCCAGTTCGGGTTCCCCGCCTATATCCACAGTGATGGGGGCTCCTCCTTTATGAGCGACGAGTTGCATCACTTGCTGCTCAGCAAAGGTATCGCCTCCAACAGGATGACCAGCTATAACCCCCGGGGCAACGGACAGGTGGAGAGGGAGAACGCAACGGTCTGGAAGGCAGTCCTTCTTGCCCTACGGTCGAAAAGTCTCCCAGTCTCCCGCTGACAGGAGGTCCTCCCCGGTGCGCTCCACTACATCCGGTCGTGTCTATGTACGGCCACTAACCAGACTCCTCATGAGCGTATGTTTGCCTTCCCCAGGTAGTCCACCTTTGTGGTCTCGCTTCCGTCCTGGCTGACAGTCCTGGGGCCCGTTCTTCTCCACAAACATGTGAGGAGCCATAAAACCGACCCCCTCATCGAGAAGATCCTGCTGCTTCATGCAAACCCCCAATATGCCTACGTGACACACCAGGATGGGCGGCAGGACACGGTCTCCCTTCGGGATTTGGCTCCTGCCGGCTCCCCGGCGACAATCACCACCACACCCCACCCATCTCCCCCCCCACCTCCCTCATGAACTGACTCCCGCAGGCCCACTGAGGACAAGCACCACCACCCCCGTCCATACACCGCCACCCCCCCCTTCGCTGTCTCAACATCTGGGTGAAGAAGATGGCAATACTCTAACGGACAAGCCGGACTCGACGCCGGAGCCAACACCACAGCCGGGATTGAGGTGGTCACAGCGAAAGGTCAAGGCCCCTGACAGACTTGACCTTTAACACCACTTCACCCCCGCCGGACTTTTGTTTTTAAACAGGGGGTGAATGTGGTAAACCGCGTTATTGTATTCATTGTATTATATTCACTGTGCTGTGTTGTACAAGCCTGGGCTTCTCCAGGCTGGCTCCGCCTGTGGCTCCTCCCCTCAGGCTTATGTATAAATGTGGCAAGACTCCGCCTCCGTCCCAGTTCAGGTCCAGAGGCAGGAGGCTTGCTGTTTAGTGTATTAAAGCTTCAGTTACGTTTATCACTCGTCGTCTGTTATTGATGGTGTATCAATCATGAGGGGCATGGGTAGAGTGGATGGGCAGGCACTCTTTCCCAGGGTGAAGGGGTCAGTCACCAGGGGGCATAGATTTGAGGTCCGTGGAGCAAAGTTTAGAGAAGATGTGCGAGGCAGGATTTTTCCGCAGAGGGTGGTGAGTGCCTGGAATGCGTTGCCAGGGGAGGTTGTGGAAACAGTTATGTTAACGGTGTTCACAAGGCATCTTGACAAACACATGGATAGGATGGGTATAGAGGGATAGGGCACAAGGAAGTGCTGAGAGTTTTGGCAAACGTTGGTATCATTACCGGTCCAGACTTGGAGGGCCGAAGGGCCTGTTCCTATGCTGCATTGTTCTTTGTTGTCATTCAGCGGCCTCCCCAGCAAGTGCTCATGCTGGCGCTGGTTAGCATTCCTTTTTAAAAAACATGCACTGGTGGAAGGGGTTCAACGGGGAATGGAGGAGGTGAGTAGCCATCTTTGCTCACAGGCAAAGAGCCCGGGTGTGCTGGGCTTGCTGCCCCAATGCTTGGTAGGGGGTGGGGGACTCTCCGCAGGGGTGGGCTGCCATGGGAGGGTGGGGGTATGCTGGGGGAGGGGCAACCGCTCACGGTTCCACCATGCCAACCCCTGGACTATGAGTATACATTCTGGGGGCAACCCTTGTCCCTGCCCGTCTGCCCCGATGACCACCCATAACACAACCGACCGCCCGAGGTCTCTGGCCATGCAGCTGAAGGCTATTGCTCATAGGGAATTGGCAATTGTGGTTAAGTGAGCACTTTACACAACCCAAGTGGATTCCCATGGGTGGGCGGGCCATGTAGCACATGTGAGTTATTGCCCAGCATCCCAATTATACATTGATGTCTGGACATTGCGCTTGAACACTGCGGGAGGCTACACCACACATGCAGCAGCCAACATCTGAACAGCCAGGGATGGGACACAGCTCTGGGGACATGTCCACGGCCAGAGGGTGGGTGAGTGCCACAGGGAGGGGGCTAGCGCCAGGTCCAGTTGTCGTTATAAGTGGATGTCCGGGGTACAGGGTCTGGGGTCTGGTGAGGGGGGCCCGCTGTGGCCGGATGTGCGGGGGCAGGGCATTCTGGGTAAGGGGGTGGGGGTGGGATCAGTGGAGGAATGGAGGATCCCGGGTTGGGAGCCACCGCTTTTGTCGGTCTAACACTGTCTCCCAATTCCTTATGGGTATTGAACACTGTGGCAGGGATGGTGGACGCAGAACTAGCCCGAGTGGTGCTGCTGCTACGCAATGTGGCCAGATACTGGAGAAGGCGGCAGCAGCAGCGTCTGCAGATGCTCGAACAGCGGCCCATTTGCCTGACCCCACCCCACACCCTGAGGACCCGGCCGCCCATCAGGCTAGGGAGGGACCCGAGAGTCCCGCGATGGCCCAGGTTGTCCCGGCATCGCTGGTCCTTTGAACAAATGACAGACAGCGCCTGCCGCAGGAGGCTCCATCTCAACAAGCAGATGGTGCGGCATCTATGCCATATCCTCTCGGACTTGGCACCATGTGGAGGAGGAGGGCACCCACTCCTGGTGACTGTCAAGGTCACTGCACCTCTGAATGTTTACGTCTCAGGATCATTCCAGGGTGCATCCAGCTGGTCACAGATGCCCTGTATGTGCGGGCAGAAGACTACATCACCTTTGACATGAGCAAAGCCCAGTTAGATGCCCAGGCAGCAGGTATCTCTGCCATCGCTGGGATATCCCAGGTCCAAGGGCTAATAGATGCCACGCATGTCACCCTGCGCTCACCGGATATCTGGGAGTGCCCTATGTTAACAGAAAAGGGTTCCACTCCCTCAACATACAGCTCATGTGCGACCAGCAGTTGCAGATAATGCATGTGTGCGCCCGTTCCCGGGGTGCATCCATGACAGCTACATCCTGACCAGTCGGTCATTCCTGCCCTCTTCGAGGAGCACCCCAGGATGGGCGGCTGGCTCTTGGGGATAAGGGGTATCCGCTGAGGATCTGGCTGATGACACCAATACGGAGGCTGGAGACAACATGGAGACCCGGTGCGACATGCAGCCACCTGGGCTGTGATTGAGCAGGGCATCGGACTCCTCAAGATGCGGTTCTGATGCCTCGGCCGCTCCGATGGTGTCCTGCAGTACACCGCCCTGAGGGTCGCCCACTTTGTTGTGGTCTGCTGTGTCCTCCACAATGTCCTCCACAACCTGGCACAGCAGCGGGCAGACTTGCTGGAGGTTGGTGACGAGGAACATGGGGCCACTTCCGAGGAGGAAGGGTACAAGGATGAGGAGGATGTGGTAATAGAGGTATTATGGTACCTGGCAATGCTGGAACACTATTGGTAGAAATTGTATGCTTCCTATTGGTCAAGCTGTAAGGTAGCTCCGCCTGCTAGGTGGGTTATAAGAGCCCGTGCCGCCCCAGCAGCTTTCATTCTGTACCTGAGATGCTGGGGGAAACATCTAGCTTATTTTAAAGACTTCAGTTGGACTACAACCTCGCTTTAGTCGTCATTGATCGTGCATCAATTTAATAGATTTAAAAGGATGGAGCTCCGAATCAAGCCGGAGTGTCTGCAACTCAGCCCCCACGTGGCGAACTCAGCGGCAATTTTCAAGCACTGGCTGGCGGGTTTTAAAGGATATCTCGGGACGGCCGAAAACACACCCACGGGAGAACAGAAAATGCAAGTCCTGCACTTGAAGGTGAGCCCGGAGATTTACATCCTTATCAAGGAAGCAGAAGACTTCGATGCTGCTATAGAGCTGCTTAAAGGACATTATATTTGCCCGGTAAACCGACATCTGCTAGCGACGAGGGTACAAATCCCTGGGGAGTCGCTGGAAGAATTCTACCGCGCACTCCTGGTGTTGGGGAGAAACTGCAGCTGCCCTCAGGTTTTGGCGAGCGAACACACTGAACTCTTGGTCCCGGACGCTTTCATGGCAGGTATGCTGTCCTCCCAAATCCGCCAGCGATTGCTGGAGAAAGAGACACTAGGTCTCAAGGAGGCACGGGCCCTTGCAGGCTCCCTGGATGTGGCCTCCAGAAACGCCCGCGCTTACGTTCCCGACCGCGTGCCAGCCCCCTGGGCAACATGGAACCCTTCCGCAGCCGACCCCGAGTCATCCCCCATCCCCCCACAGGCTTGTGCTGCAAGGCGGCCTGGCAACCCCGGGGCCCTGCTGCTACTTTTCCGGGCACGCCAAGCACCCCCGCCAGCGCTGCACGGCACGCGCATCCACCTGCAAGGGATGCAGTAAAAAGGGCCATTTCGTGGTGGTATGCCAGGCCCGTGCGGTTGCCGCGGTCTCCGGCGGCGAATGCGGACCTCCACCACAAACCGCTCCACGGTCCCCGTACGGCCAACGGGCGCCGCCATCTTCCTACTCCAGGGCCGCGTGCAGCCCGGGCGCCGCCATCTTGTCCCGCGGATGCCACATTAGATGGCTGGGCGCTGCCAGTTTGTGCACCCCCAGCCATGTGTGAACAATGGGAGCCGCCATCTTGGATGGACCCCCAGGACCCCAGCTCGGCTGACCACGCACTGCCCGAAAATAACACTCAACAGCTGCGATTAGCCTCGGTGACTCTGGGTCAGTCCCGGCCTCGAACACTCTCAACTGTTACAACGACTGTATTTATCAATGGGCACAAGACGTCCTGCCTTATCGACTCTGGGAGCACGGAGAGCTTCATACACCCCGACACGGTAAGGCGCTGTTCTTTCCTCGTCCACCCCGTTAATCAAAAAATCTCCCTGGCCTCCGGTTCCCACTCAGTAGAGATAAAGGGGTTTTGTATAGCAAACCTCACAGTCCAGGGAAGGGAGTTTAAAAATTACTGGCTCTACGTCCTTCCCGCCTCTGCGCGGCCACACTCTTAGGTTTAGACTTCCAGTGTAATCTCCAAAGTCTAACTTTCAAATTTATCGGCCCTATACCCCCGTCACTGTCTGCGGCCACGCGACCCTCAAGGTCGACCCGCCTTACCTGTTTGCGAACCTCACCCCGGATTGCAAACCCGTCGCCACCAGGAGCAGACGGTACAGTGCCCAGGACCGGATCTTTATTAGGTCAGAGGTCCAAAGGCTACTGAGGGAAGGAGTTATTGAAGCTAGCAACAGTCCCTGGAGAGCCCAAGTAGTGGTGGTAAAGACCGGGGAGAAGCATAGGATGGTCATCGACTACAGTCAGATCATCAACAGGTTTACGCAGCTGGACGCGTACCCTCTCCCCCGCATATCCGACCTGGTGAACAGGATCGCGCATTACAAGGTCTTCTCCATGGTGGATCTAAAGTCCGCCTACCACCAGCTCCCCATCCGCACTAGTGACCGCAAATACACTGCCTTTGAGGCAGATGGGCGGCTCTATCACTTCCTAAGGGTTCCCTTCGGTGTAACCAACGGGGTCTCGGTCTTCCAACGCGAGATGGACCGAATGGTTGACCGATACGGTTTACGGGCAACATTCCCGTATGTCGATAATGTCACCATCTGCGGCCATGACCAGCAGGACCACGACACCAACCTCCGAAAATTCCTCCAGACCGCAAAGATCCTTAACCTTACATACAAGGATAAATGCGTGTTTAGCACCGACCGGCTAGCCATCCTCGGCTACGTAGTGCGAAATGGAGTTATAGGGCCCGACCCGGTATGCATGTGCCCCCTTATGGAGTTCCCCCTCCCTCACTGCGCCAAGGCCCTGAAGCGCTGCCTGGGGTTTTTCAGTTACTACGCCCAGTGGGTCCCCAACTATGCAGACAAGGTCCGTCCCCTGATCCAATCCACAGCTTTTCCTCTGTCAATAGAGGCCTGCCAGGCCTTCAGCCGCATCAAAATGGACATTGCAAAGGCCACGATGCATGCCATCAACGAGTCCCTCCCCTTCCAGGTCGAGAGCGACATGACTGACGTAGCTCTGGCAGCCACCCTCAACCAAGCGGGCAGGCCCGTGACCTTCTTCTCACGTACCCTCCATGCTTCCGAAATCCGCCACTCCTCAGTAGAAAAGGAGGCCCAGGCCATAGTAGAAGCTGTGTGACATTGGAGGCATTACCTGACCGGCAGGAGATTCACTCTCTTCACAGACCCAACGGTCGTTGCTTTCATGTTCTATAATGCACAGCGGGGCAAGATAAAAAACAATAAGATCTTACAGTGGAGGATCGAACTCTCCACCTACAACTATGAGATCTTGTATCGTCCCGGGAAGCTAAACGAGCCTCCTGACGCCCCTCCATAAGGGGACACATGTGCCACCGCACAAGTGGACCGCCTCCGAGCCCTCCACAAGGACCTCTGCCACCCGGAGGTCACTCGCCTTTTCCACTTTATCAAGACCCGCAACCTGCCCTACCCTATCGAGGAGGTCAGGACAGCCACCAGGGACTGCCAAATCTGCGCGGAGTACAAACCGCACTTCTCCCGGCTAGAGAAAGCGCACCTGATAAAGGCTTCACCACCGAAGCTCCGACGATCACAGAGGACGACCAGGGCCCCCGATTGGCTGATTGCTTCATTTTAAATTGTAAATTTAAATCATAAATTGGAAATGGTTACTCGAATTGTAAATAGTTACAAAACGTTGTACTGAGGTATTACGGTACCTCCATAACTAATTCTACCACGTTGCCATGTTTGTAGTATCAGGCCACCATCCCCGCCGGACTCTTTTTTAACAGGGGGTGAATGTGGTAGTAGAGGTATTACGGTACCTGGTAATGCTGGAACATCATTGGTAGAAATTGTATGTTTCCTATTGGTCAAGCTGTATGGTTGCTCCGCCCTGCTAGGCGGGGTATAAGTGCCCGTGCCGCCCCAGCAGCCTTCATTTTGTACCTGAGCTGCTGGGGGAAACATCTAGCTTATTAAAGCCTTCAGTTGGACTACAACCTAGCTTTAGTGGTCATTGATCGTGCATCAGAGGACGAGGATGATAATGAGGCGCTGGACCAGCAGGGGCTGGAGGACAAGGACAGGGAGGAACCTGAGGCCCAGCCAGAGGCTGCAGGTCAGGCAGAAGTGGTGAGGATGGAGGCCCTCATACTTGCCCGCTTCACCTGATACGTAGCCTTGTCTGTTATTGAACTTTACTCACCCACCACACCATCTCCCACCCTCCCCAGGGTATTTGCTACATCACTCCAGGCTGCTGGGACAGTGTCGGCACAGTCAGCGGGTCACTATCAAGGGCAGGGGGGTGATGATAACTCGGAGCGTGCTGGGCGTTGGTGCTCCTCAATCTATGCCATAGTCTGACCGCTGCCTGTCTGCTGAGTGCTCGCTCATGCCCATCACCTGCACGCGGTGATGCATTGTGGAAGAAAGTTACAGAGGCATTCTACTGGTTGTGCACAAGGGTATTTATTGTTCAATACAGGTCCCCACTCCCCCGACGGTGCCGCCCCCCACTCCCCAACCCCCACCATCCATACCCCACCCTCACCCCCTAACTGCCCTGTACGCCCCTTCCCCTGTGCCCTCAGTGAGCCTCGACATGCCTGGCCCTCCTAGCTCTACCACTACGACTTGGTTTTCCCCAGGTGCAAATCTGAGGTGGACGCAGCCAGCTGCTTACCTCATCCCGTGGCCTCGATGCCTCTGGCAGGCTCCTCTGGGGCCGGAAGGCCCCGGCTCACTTGTCAATGGCACATGCACAGCCGTGCCTACCAGTCCCATGTGCTGACTCCGAGATGCCACTTCATCAGAGGAGTGGAACTTGGGGGAGCTGGTGGCCACCATCGCCGCCCCATCGGATGGGTCTTGGTTGACACTTAGCTCCCCCTCCTCCCAGTCAGTGCCCATAGGGCCCTGGGTCCACCTTGGGATGGAGGGGCAGCTGCCAATGCTGGTGGTTCCCCAATGTCTGCACCTAGGTATTGACCCCCTTGGTGATGCTCCTTAGTGACTGGGACAAATCCCCAGTGTCCGGCCATGCTGCGCAGCGCCTCGGCCATGCCCATCTGAGAGTGTGACATGTCCCACAGAACCTCATCAAGGTCGGCCTGGGACTGGATGACATCTCCCAGCTGGTCAGACATTCTATCAAGACTCTTGATCATGTCCGGCACTAACTGCACGACACCTTGGACACCTTCACTCATGGTGCTGATGCCATGGCTCCCAAGTGCCACCCTAGCAGTGCTGGCATCGGTGACACTCATTGCTGGCGCCACCTCCTGCAACCGTAACCTCTGCGACTCCTCCAATCAGCAATGGATCTGCTGGAGTGTTGCTGACATCTCCCTCTGAATGTCCCGGCCGTTCCCCTCGTCTCCATCAGCTCCAGGTAACCCTGTTCCTGAGGCTCAGCATCAAAATGGGATTCTGCTGGATCCTGGGATCCAGCAGCCCTCTCGACTGCTGTCTCGCCTGAGGTTCCTGCCTCCACCAGATGTGCGTCATCGGCAGTGTGGTGCTCACCAGATTGTGCCCCAGAAGCCTGTCCACTAACATTTCCCACCAAGATGTGTGCATCTGCACTGGTGGAGGGTGGGGACGACAGCTGTGACGCGACTATAATGGTTGCATCTTCAGAGCTCTCCTCCGAGCTGTTCTCCTTGGAGTCAGGAGAGGGAGAACCTGCGGGAGAATGAACATGTGGTCAGTGGGAAGGATGGGTCAGTCAGTAAGGAAATCACTAATCACGTTTGACAGGTCCTCCCGGTTGGGCCCGGTGGTTCCTCACCTCTGCGCCGTCCGCCAGCCTTCACTTGGGTGACCGCTCTGTTCTCGGCCACCCTAGTCACCTCTAGGGTCCGCTCCTCGAAGGAGGTGAGGATTATCAAGTCTGGCACTCCATCGCCAGTCTGGACCCTCTCCTCCTGCCGATTATGCGAGAGCCTTTCCTGAGGGCGACATAGAGAGGGCATCGTTAGCCACACACGTGGTTCATAGTTGCGGAGCGGAAGGTGTGAAGTGAGGGTTGGGGCGGCGGGAGGGTTGAAGGGGGAGGGAGGTGGATGCACCCCTGCGGGAGGGTGGGGGTGTGGTGTCTGCTCATTCTTCAGGCGCTGGAGGCCAGTCCTCCTGATCACACTCCCTGGCTGCCTTGTGGCTCACCCTATGGAACCCCCAAGAGAACAGGACATCCCTCGTGGCCTCCAACGCATCCAAGAGCCTCGCAGGTCAGCATCCCTGAATCTTGGGGCTGGTCTCCACGGCACCACTGTTGCGAGTTGGCTGGGATTGGCTGAGCAAGTGCAGCTTAAGTGCTGCTTGACCTTGTTAGCGGGGGGGCTGGTGGGCACGGTCCCGGCGAATCAGCTGGCAAGCCTACATTTGTGGCAAGAAGCCCATGAGGCCTCAAGTGGACCAATTAATGTTGAATCGCGTTGCCATCCTCTCTGGGCTGAGCGCCAGGAAGCTCGCAGCAATTCCCGCTCGCTACCACACTTAGAAAGCTTTCTGGAGAATCGTGCCCTTAGTCTCAGGAATGGAGAATCCAGCCGTTAGTATTTTTAACTTTCCAGGAAAAGATGGACAAGGTTTGTAAAGTTGATGAAGTCAAGGGACTCCTCAATATATGTACTACCGGTTCACACTCTGAGGTGCGAGTTCTGTCCAAGAACCTTTTGACATTCATTCAAACAAAATAAAGCATGATGTGTGTTAAAGTTTGACCAAGCGTTTAAACTGATCAGCTATGCAGCTGGGGATATTTTTTATGTACAAAAAGGTGAAAAATAGAAAAGACATTTGGGGTTAAAGAAAATGTTTTGGAGAAAGTATGTTAAGAAACTCAGTGTAAAGTTAAAATGCTGTGTGAAAAGGGAAACGTGTGTGTGAGTAAGCTTTCATCTCTGTGTTTTATTGCAGTGTTCTGTTTGATTTTTCTTGTGCGTTTGTGAGTCAGTGTTTAGTGTCTGTGTCACTGAATTAAATGAGTTAACCCTATGTGATCTGGTTGTTAGTTGTCTTAAAGTTGTTGCTTGTTTAATGTGTGTGTAGTTGATTTTAAATTGGTTTAAGTGAGGAGTAAGGTAAAAATCATAAAGTGGATGTTCAAATTAGTTTAAGCAGTTGCTTTTTTTCTCGCAGGAGAAAGGTGCTCAATTCTAGGGAGATAATGAGTAACAACCCTCTGAGGCAAATAAAATGCAAGCTTTGTCATAGACTTATATCGTCATAGAGTATTACAGCATGAAAAGAGGCCCTTCGGCCCAACGTGTCAGCGCCAAATATCAAGCTAATCCCATTTTCAGCACTTGATCTGTAGCCTTGTATGCAATGCCATTTCAAGTGCTCATCTAAATACTTCTTAAACGTTGTGAAGGTTCCCGCCTTTGCCACCCTTTCAGGTAGTGAGTTCCAGATTCCAACCACCCTCTGTTTTTCCTCACATATCCGCTAAACTTCCTGCCCACTAACTTAAATCTATGCCCCCTGGTTATTGGCCCCTCCACAAAGGGGAAAAGTACCTTCCTCCCATCCTATCTATGTTCTTCATAATATTATACACCTCAATCAGGTCCTCCCTCAGCCTTCTCTGCTCCAGGGAAAACACCAGGGAAAACTATCCAGTCTCTCTTGTTAGCTGAAACGATCCAGCCCAGGCAACATCCTGGTGAATCTCCTCTGCACCCTCTCCAGTGCAATCCCTTCCTTTCTATAGTGTGGTGACCAGAACGGTATACAGTACTCCACCTGGGGTCTAACCAACATTTTATACAGCTCCAGCATAATGCGCACACACAGAAAGCTTCCCATAATTATGCACATTGCCACAGTATTTAGCTTTGCTTTCTTTCAATCATAACAACTTGACACTGAAAACAAAATAGGATATTCAAAGAAAACAAAGGAAATATATTGTGTCAGCAGGCTTGATTCTTCTTTCTTCAAATACTGTATGCAAACTAAAAGAAAAAGATGAATTCTCACAAGAACGCTTCTGTCAAAAAAGCTTTTAAGCTAAACAATTGCCATTCACAGCCATATCGTTGTTTCATCTGCAACAATGATACAAATGACTTTGAAAAAGGGAAATGGCTGAAACCGAGCGTTCAAAACAACAGAACCCTAGTAAGTGCAGGAGGTTACTTAAGAAAGTAGGAGAGCAAAGAGGGGGCATGAAAATAGGGGCTGTTTAGCACAGGGCTAAATCGCTGGCTTTGAAAGCAGACCAAGGCAGGCCAGCAGCATGGTTCAATTCCCATAACAACCTCCCCGAACAGGCGCTGGAATGTGGCGACTAGGGGCTTTTCACAGTAACTTCATTGAAGCCTACTTATGACAATAAGCGATTTTCATTTCGTTTCATTTTCAAAAGCACTGGTGGGTAAAATAAAGGAAAATCTAAAGATGTTCTACAAATATATTAAGGGCAGCAGGTTGACCAGGGTATGAATAGGGCCCATTAGGGACCAACGTGGCAATTTGTGTATGGAACTGGAAGATATAGGTGAGGTTTTAAATGAGTACTTTGCATCTGTGTTCACTAAGGAGAAGGATTATGTAGGTATAGAAATCATGGGGGTTTACTTGTGATTTACTTGGACAAATTAACATTGAGAGGAAGGAGTTATTAACAGTTTTAACTGGCCTAAAAGTGGTTAAATCCCCGGAGCCAGGTGAGATGTATTGCAGGTTGCCCTGGGGGGGCAAGGGAGGAGATTGCAGGGGCTCTGACAAAAATTGTCAAATCTTCTCTGGCAAAAGAGAGGTGCCAGAGAACTGGAGGACAGCTAATGCGGTGCCATTATTCAAGAAGGGAAGTAGGGATGAACCAGAAAATTACAGGCCAGTGAGTCTAACTTCAGTGGCAGGGAAACTACTGGAAAAAAATTCTGAGGGACAGAATTAATCTCCACTTGGTGAGGTAAGGATTTGTCAAGGATAGTCAGCACAATTTTATCAAAGGAAGATCATGTCATACCAATTTGATTGAAGCTTTTGAGGAGGTGACTAGGTGTGTAGATGAGGTAGTGCAGTTGATGTAGTCTACATGGACATTAGAAAGGCTTTTGACAAAGTCCCACATGGGAGGCTGATGAAGAAGGTAAGAGCCCATAGTATCTAGGGCAATTAGGCAAACTGGATCCCAAACTGGCATATTGGTAGGAGGCAGAGGTGATGGTTGAAAGTTATTTTGGTGACTGGACGCGTGTGTCCAGTGGTGTTCCGCAGGGATTGGTGCTGGATACTTAGAGGGACAGTGTTATAACCTGCCTGCTTACCATTGGCTGGGGACTAATGACAATCCCACAATCCTGTGGGAGTATGAGCTTCCCCAATGAGGGGGGTGGAGAAATCATTAGCAGACTCCCTGTATAAATAAAGCTGGCCAGTTGGGAACCAGCAGGAAGGAGTAAGCAGCAAGTGAGGTTGCTGCTGTTGTGTATATATATATGTTATTGTAAATAAATGTTATTTCTTTGTATCCTGGAAACTCGTGCTGGATTCTTCGTGGCCCTCACAAAACTGGCGACGAGGGTTAAAGTGAATAGCTGTCTACACAGCTGAAGCCAACTCCCTGGATTTTTATTGGATACAGATTGGAAGTTGTTTTCTATTATACCATGCCTCTGTACGGACGTTTGGATGTTTTTGATGCTGCGCTGGAAAGCTGGAACCAGTATGCACAACGGATGTGTTACTATTTCCGGGCAAACAATATCACCGAAAAAGAGCGGCAGGTGGTCATATTGCTCACCGCCTGCGGCCCGCATACGTTTGGGGTGATTAGGAGCCTTACGTACCCAGCTGCGCCAGACACCAAAACGTTTGATGAACTTGTGAATTTAGTGGGGCAGCATTTTAACCCAACCCCGTCCACGATAGTCCAACGTTACCGGTTTAATACCGCTGAGAGGACCCCAGGAGAATCCCTTGCCAACTTTCTATCCAGGCTACGCAGGATTGCGGAGTACTATGGTGAGACCTTGTCAGAAATGTTACGCGACCGTTTGGTTTGTGGTATTAACAATGCGGCCACCCAGAGAAAGTTGTTAGCTCAGCCAATATTGACTTTTCAACAGGCCATTCAAATAGTATTATCCCGAGAGAGCGCAGAACGAGGAGTGTAGGAGATACAGGGAATGGAATTGCATGCCTTGGGGCACAACCCCTTCCGTCCGAAAACATCCTCCCACATACCTTGGGCGAGACGACGTCCGGATCGACGCCAGTGGCCGTCGGACATTCCTCCCCGAAGGGAGCCTTCTCCAGAACCAATGGATGAGGAGCCATGTCCGTGTCAGACTTCTAGGCGCCGACCCCGTCGCGGACGCCGGTCCTGGGGGCGCCAGAGGCGCCGTCGTTCTGACCGAAACTGGGACCAGCCCAGGGGCCGTACCTTCCATGTGGATGAACCTGCGGCGACTACTCCTGAGGACGTGGAGACGGAGGACGACTGCCTGCAGCTGCATTGTGTGGCAGCTCCCCGTGTGGCCCCCATTAAGGTGACAGTACGGGTCAATGGTCACCCGCTTGAGATGGAGTTGGACACTGGGGCAGCGGTCTCCGTGATCGCCCAGAGGATATTCGACCGCATCAAGCAGGGTACACAGACCCTTACATTAACCGACACACAGGCCAGGTTGGCCACCTACACGGGGGAACCATTGGACATTGCAGGAACTACGATGACCCCTGTTGTTTATGGACGCCAGGAGGGGCGTTTCCCACTTATCGTGGTGCGCGGCCATGGGCCCAGCCTGCTGGGTCGGGACTGGTTGCGCCATTTGCGGTTGCAGTGGCAGCACATCCTCCAAACAGTTTCTGGAGGGTTGACTGAGGTGCTAGGACGATATCCAGATGTATTCCAGCCCGGTTTGGGGAAAATAAAAGGTAGCCCGTAGCCCGTATCCAAGTCGAACCAGGAGCCACGCCGCGCTATTTCCGGGCGCCCGGTGCCTTTCGCCTTGCTCGAGAAGGTAGAAGGGGAGCTCACTCATTTGGAAACTTTGGGTATTATCAGGCCCGTCCGTTTTGCTGACTGGGCAGCACCAATTGTACCTGTAATGAAGCAAGATGCCACAGTTCGCTTGTGCGGTGACTATAAACTTACAGTGAATACGGCTTCCTGACTCGACCGATATCCAATGCCTCGCTTAGAGGATCTCTACGCAAAGCTTGCAGGTGGACTCTCGTTCACAAAATTAGATATGAGTCACGCCTACCTACAGTTGGAGCTGGACCCTGCCTCCCGACCATATGTAACGATTAATACACACCGGGGCCTGTATGAATATACACGTTTGCCCTTTGGAGTATCCTCTGCCTGTGCTATTTTTCAACGCGTTATGGAGGGCATTTTGAGAGGTTTACCGCGTGTCGCTGTCTACTTAGGTGACGTTTTGATCACAGGGACTTCGGAGCAGGAACATTTGGAAAATCTGGAGGCTGTCCTTAGATGCTTTTTGGAGTCTGGAGTCCGTTTACGTCACACAAAGTGCGTCTTTCAGGTGAAGGAATTAGTCTACCTGGGTTATCGGGTGGAGCGCGAAGGTTTGCACCCCGTCGCAGAGAAGGTGCGCGCGATTCAACAGGCCCCCGCTCCGACTGACACTTCGCATCTTCGTTCTTTTCTCAGCCTCGTAAACTATTATGGGAAGTTCCTCCCCAATCTGGCAACTACGCTGGCCCCGTTGCATCTTCTGCTAAAGAAAAATCACACCTGGGTTTGGGGTCAGCCGCAAGAAACCGCTTTCCGGTGGGTAAAACAACAATTGTCGTCGTCTGGGTTACTAACCCACTATGATCCTGGTAAGCCTTTGCTCGTCACATGTGATGCATCCCCGTATGGTATTGGGGCCGTCCTGTCCCATAAGATGGAGAAGGGGCCGAGCGGTCGATAGCTTTCGCCTCCCGCACATTGACTGCAGCGGGAAAAAAGTACGTGCAGATCGAGAAGGAGGGCCTGGCAGTGGTCTTTGCGGTGAAACGTTTCCACCAGTACGTGTATGGCCGCCACTTCAGTATCGTGACTGATCATAAGCCTCTGCTGGGACGTTTCAGAGAGGATAAGCCAATACCGCCCATTGCTTCCGCACGGATCCAGCGCTGGGCTTTGTTGCTCGCTGCATACGAGTATTCTCTGGAGCACAAACCAGGAACACAGATAGCGAATGCCGACGCACTGAGCCGATTGCCTTTATTGACCGGCCCCATGTCGACCCACACGACCGGTGAGGTGGTTGCAACCCTAAATTTTATGGACACCTTGCCTGTCACGGCATCACAGATCCGTGAGTGGACCCAAATGGAGCCAGTCCTGTCAAAGGTTCGACACATAGTCCTGTATGGTGGGCAGCATAGACAGCTCCCAGGCGAGTTGTGTGCATTTTCCTCCAAGCTGTCAGAATTCAGCGTGGAAGACGGCATCCTCTTGTGGGGGACGCTTGTGATTGTCCCGGAAAAAGGACAGGAGCTGATACTAAGAGACTTACACAATGGGCATCCAGGTGTGACCAAAATGAAAATGTTGGCCCTGAGTTATGTTTGGTGGCCAGGCCTCGACGACATTGAGACGGTGGCCCAAAACTGCTTCATTTGTCAGGAGCATCAGAAGCTTCCGCCGGCCGCGTCCCTACATCACTGGGAATGGCCAGGGCGGCCTTGGGCGTGCTTGCATGTGGATTTCGCCGACCCTTTTCAAGGATCCATGTTCCTTTTATTAATCAACGCCCAGTCTAAATGGCTAGAGGTGCATAAGATGCTAGGCACAACGTCCTGCGCAACAATTGAGAAGGTGCATTTGTCTTTTAGTACACATGGCCTCCCCGAGGTGCTGGTCACGGATAACGGCACTCCATTCACCAGTGAGGAGTTTGCGAAGTTGATGAAGATGACCGGCATACGCCATATCCGCACTGCCCCTTACCACCCGGCTTCAAATGGGTTGGCGGAGCGCGCAGTGCAGACATTCAAACGAGGCCTAAAGAAGCAGTCTTCCGGGTCAATGGACACGAGTCTGGCTCGCCTTTTGTTTTCGTGTAGGACCACACCCCATGCGGTGACTGGGGTGCCTCCCGCAGAACTCCTAACGGGCCGGAGACTTCGCACCCGCCTTAGTATGGTTTTCCTGGACATTGGCGCAAAAGTACGCCGCACACAAGAACAGCAGGGACAGGGTTTTTCTCGGCATCGGCCAATTCGGCAGTTTGCGCCCGGTGACCCAGTGTTCGTTCGCAATTTTGCTGGTGGTGCCAAGTGGGTCCCTGGTGTAATCTTTCCGTTTGGGAGGGAGGGATGTTATAACCTGCCTGCTTACCATTGGCTGGGGACTAATGACAATCCCACAATCCTGTGGGAGTATGAGCTTCGCCAATGAGGGGGGTGGAGAAATCATTAGCAGACTCCCTATATAAATAAAGCTGGCCAGTTGGGAACCAGCAGGAAGGAGTAAGCAGCAAGTGAGGTTGCTGCTGTTGTGTGTTATATATATATATATATATATATATATATGGTATTGTAAATAAATGTTATTTCTTTGTATCCTTGAAACTCGTGCTGGGTTCTTCGTGGCCCTCACAAAAGACAGGTAGTATTGAGGAAGCAAGGAGGCTGCAGAAGGACTTGGACAAGCTAGGAGAGTGGGCAATGAAGTGGCAAATTAAATACAATGTGGAAAAGTGTGAGGTTATGCACTTTGGAAGGAGGAATTTAGGCACAGACTATTTTCTAAATGGAGAAATGCTTAGGAAATCAGAAGCACAAAGGGACTTGTGAGTCCTTATTCACGATTCTCTTAAGGTTAACGTGCAGGTTCAGTCGGCAGTTAAGAAGGAAAATGCAATGAAAGGATTCATGTCAAGAGGGCTAGAATACATTTAATCATTTTGCTTGGTGTATTAATTACATGGGCGATAAACAAAAAGTATTTTCTATGATTGGGGAGCTGGCAAGCCACCTTATGGGTGCTTAGCTCCCCTGTTGCAGTTGGAATAAAGATCCTGAACTGAAAATCTAAGTGTTGTCTGGTCAGTTGAGGAGTGAGGGACACTATCGTTGCATAGGTGTGAAACTCCTGCAACAAGCTCACCACACATCCAGTTTGCTGAATGAAAGTTTATATAGATTGGAGATTGTGAATTTTACGTTTTTAAATTGACGGATGTATAAAGACTAAATTACCTCAGTGGATCCAAGCCAAATGGATCTTGTGTTCTTTGTTTTTAAAAATAGGTGGACCATTTGATTGCAGGCAATTCTAGCAGCTCCAAGAAAGTAATAGTGTTCATTACAGTATAGTGATAATTGAACTAAAGGCTTTGCCTAAAGAGTTGGTCTGAACTCATTCAGACCCATTTGTTATTATTTATTATCTTTTCAGCAAAAGTATTTGTAATTAGTTGCCGTTAATTTCCACACCAACGGTAGACACTACTCGTTCTTTAAATTGTTATTAAACCACTGTGCCGGGATGTAATTGCTCCTGATATTGAATTGATAAAATAAATCTATATGAGTTGCCATTCCATGCACCCAAAGGGAAAGTTAGCTGAAGTTTAAGAGGATTAATAGAAACATAGAAACTAGGAGCAGGGGTAGGCCATTCGACCCTTCGAGCCTCCTTAATTGTTGAAAAACATAGGGTAATGGAAAGAATCTCAAGGGAAAACCATTTTGTATCTGAAGAGAGATAAATTGAACATATTCTCACTATGCCACTATTTGAATTTGTGTCGGGGGTTGGGATTGAAGGCGCTAGCAACAGCGCCATTTTCGATGGCCCCGGGGAAATACTCAGGGAGTCCGGTAATAACAGCTTTATTGAGAATTTGGAGGCAGTTTCAGCAACACTTCGGGTTGGGGGCAGGGTCAAGGGAAATGCCAATTCGGGGGAACCACAGATTTGAACCAGGGAAGTGGGCCGGAAATTTTCGGAGATGGGAGGACAAGGGGATTAAGACACTAAAGATTTGTTTCTTGGGGGTCGGTTTGCAGGATTGAAGGAGCTGGGAGCGAAGTATGGACTGGAGCAGGGGGAAATGTTTAGATACATGCAGGTTCGAGATTTTGCCAGGAAGGAGATACAGAGCTTCCCGGTGGAGCCGGCCTCCACATTGCTGGAGGAGATGCTGACAACAGGAGGACTGGAGCAGGGGGTAGTGTCAGCGGTTTATGGGGCTATTTTGGAAGAGGAGAAGGCACCACTGAAGGGATCAAGGCAAAGTGGGAGGAAGAGTTGGGAGAGGATATGGAGGAGGGGTTCTGGTGTGAGGTGCTCCAGAGAGTGAACGCCTCCACCTCGTGCGCGAGGTTGGGGCTGATGGGGCTGATACAGCTGAAGGTGGTATATTGAGCACACCTCACAAGGGCGAGGATAAGCCAGCTCTTTGAGGGGGTAAAAGATGTGTGTGAATGTTGCGGGGGTGGGGGGATCATGTTCATATGTTTTAGTCCTGTCCAAAGCTGGAGGATTACTGGAAGGAGGTTTTTAGGGTTATCTCTAAAGCGGTGCACGTGAAACTGGACCCGGGCTCTTGGGAAGCCATATTCGGGGTGTCAGACCAGCCGGGGTTGGAAACGGGTGCGCAGGCAGATGTTGTAGCCTTCGTCTCGTTGATCGCTCGAAGGCGGATCCTGTTGGGATGGAAATCAACCTCTCCACCCTGTGCCCTCTTGAGAAGGTTAAGTTTGAACTGATGGGAAGGATGGAGGGGTTCTACAATTCATGGGTGTTATTCATGAAGCACTTTCAAGAATTGGATAACATCAAACATTAGGTTGGGGGGAGGGTTGGGGACTGTAAGTGTTAATGGTGACTATGGGTGATTCCTGATTTATTTTTGTTATTTATTTATGTTAACATGCAGGCTGCTGTTTGTGGGTTTGTGGGAGGATGGGATTGTTGTTGTTGATATGGGGATTAGCATTGTATCCGTTACTGATTATTGTTTATTGTTGGTGGGTTTAAATTTGGGAGAAAATGTGAAAAAGACGAGAATAAAAATATTAATTTTTTTAAAACCCAAAAAACAAAGGCTCCAGCAGGAGCCACCTACTGTGCGACCTCCACCTACATGTTGCCACCGGACGCCCTGGTTTGAAGGAAAGGGAAACACATTTGACAAATTTATTTTTACAGGATGTAATTTTCTTTTTTTTAAATTTAGAGTACCCAATTCATTTTTTCCAATTAAGAGGCAATTTAGTGTGGCCAATCCACCTCGCCTGCACATCTTTGTGTTGTGGGGGCGAAACTTACGCAAACACGGGGAGAATGTGCAAATTCCACACGGACAGTGACCCAGAGCCGGGGTCGAACCTGGGACTTCGGCGCCGTGGGGCAGCAATGCTAACCATTGTGCCACCGTGGTGCCCCTACAGGATGCAAATTAAGGGTAGATAAAGGGTAACCAGTAGATGACAGCTCTTGACCACACCAAAAGCAGTAAAGTTCTTTCTGCAGAGACCACTTAACTGCTCTTAATGTGGTCAAGAGTTGTCAATCATAGCTAGATGTTTATAAACATTGTGGTTAGCTGCACAGCAGGGTACTTGAGATCCATTCAAGCATGAAGGGAAATTCAATTAAACAATCCAGTCAGCTGGCTATGTGGAATATGTCAATCACAGCCTAGTACATGCAATTTCCCATTGATGTGAATGAAAGCCTTGCAGATCAAAGTTCTGAGGGGGTTTAAACCCTAGAGATGGGGGTTTTCCTTTCTAGGAATTTGCAGCTGTTACTTTCTCTGCCTGAGGCAGCAGGAATAGGGCACATGTGAGTTTTAAAGCAGTGATATTTTTCACTGTCTCTGTCTTGACTGCTTTCTGACTTCCAGACAGTGGTCTCTGTTATGAGGGATGTCTCAGGTGGGGGGGGCTTTCTGATGGGGGTGTCTGATGGGAGGTCTGGTGGGGGTGGGTGGGCAGAATTTGCATTGTGGGAGGGAAGGGGCCCTCCGATGGACTTTGGGGGCACCCCTTGAAGACTTACCCCTTGGCCAAACATGAGTTCCATCGTGTTAGGGCCACATTGGGAAATATCTGAATCAATCCACACCCGCGTGAATCCCAGCCCAGAGAGCTGGAGAATCACGGGGGGGGGGGGGGGGGGGGGGGGGGGGTGGGGAGAGAATTTGGTGCTTCCCTGTTAATATGTGCATATGGTTCAATTTAACCCATTTGCATCCTTCTGCTGTCGCGGAGCGTGAACCTCGATGCTGCCACCAGGACATCTGAAATGGATCTGGTGCTGAAATAGCGGGAACAAACTTCAGCAGGCACACTCGAAGACTGGGAGATACCAGAGAGTCCTTCATTAATGATTTATATTAATTGACTGAGAATTGTAAATATAGAGCCCTGAAAGACAAATTAATTTGGAATTGCATAGTTATAGGAGTCTTAGATATGATTTTCATCCACTTTCCTGCAGTCAAGGGAAGATTTAACCCGATTGAAGGCTATCAGATAGCAAACCAGCATATGTTAGAATAAAATAAAATGTTTATACGAGGCGAAAAATAAAAACTCGTGGAGAAGAACGGCTAATACAGTATAATTTGTAGCTTATAGAGGAAATAGCACACCTAATCCAAAACAAGGAAAAAGTGAAGAGGACACATTAGTTGTCATTATTCAGTGTTCTTGCTGTGGCAGGAAAAGGCCGCATTGGCAAGAAGAGTGCCCTGCCAAAAATACAGGGTGTCTTTCCTGCAAGAAGGGTGGCCATTTTTAAAAAACTCCTTCCACCAAAATTAAAGGTAAAAACTACTAAAGCCGTGAAGTTGAAAAAGAAAAGGATAATGATGTTCCATTCTTGGGAGGAATTACAGGATCAAATGGGAACTATTGGAGCACTATTATTATTGTCAATGGGAACAAAACAAGCTTCAAACTAGACACTGGAGGAAAGGTATTATTTATTTCAGACACAGAACAGTAGCTGAAGCCAGCATTCCTCCAGCCATTAACCATAAGACCTTAACTTCCAGGAGGCATTCAACTGAAGGTCATGGTTGATCACTACTAAACTCCAGCACAAAGGGGGATAAATCCCAGTAACTTTGAATGTGATCCACAACAAAGATATCTACTGTTAAGTTGGAAAGGATACACAAATCTACAACACATCTAGAACGCTGATTAATTAGAAAGCCCGGAAAAGTCAACAGAATTCAGGACAGAAATCCCAAAAATATTCACGGGTCTTGGGAAGACTCAAACAATACCCTGAAGCGAGAGCATTAAAACCTAATAGAATCAAGTAAAAACCTAGAGAAACGAAGGCAGAAGATTTCCCGTGAACACATGAAGGAACAAGTCCTTTACATGAAGAAGCAGCTTGCAGCAAGCAAGAAACTGAAAGATGAACATGTCCGAGACAAACAACAAACAACAGCAGATGCATTGTCACACATTTCCTGTTGAGGAGATTGAACAGGAGGACATACATTTCATCAAGGATGTACAGTCATATACCTCATTGACTACAAAATTCCTACCAGCAACAACATCGAGGTTGAATGAATTTTAAAGGAATTGCAAAATGCTGTGCTGGAACTCAAAATTCAGTATGGAAGCCAGGAATCTCAAAATCAACAGAGAAGATGAGTAAGAGTTGCATCACATGTACAATCCATCACCAAGAGCAAAATGAACCGGTGATGGAAGCCTCATTCCTGTCTAGACCACGGGAATGTCACAGAATGGACCTTTCTCGCACTCAAGGGGACGGCATTCCTCATATTTGTTGACTATTTTTCCAGATGTATTTAAGTTCAACAACTACAGAAGCAGTAATGAATTCACTATGCTAAATATTGTCACGCATGGCATTCAACATCTTGTTATTTCAGACAATGGGCCATCATTTGCGAATAAATGGTTAAAGAAATTTAGAGAAGATTATGGGATGGATGCTCCGCCACCCGACACGCGATTGCCGATGTGGTGGAGAATTGCGCATCAGGCAACATACAGAAACGGTACTGGGCGCTGATCCTGTTTTGAAACTCCAGTCCCTCGCCAGCGACAACAGCGAGGACTCAAATGGGTCATTTCAACCTATTTGCATCTGATTAACTGGCTGGACACCCGAATCTCTGCACCTCCGTGATCCTCCGGCCCTCTCACCTGGGATTCACGTGGGTGTGGATTGGTGCAAGTATTTTTAGGTGTGGCCCTGATGCAGTGGACCACACAAGGGGGTAAATATGCAATGTTAGTGCCCCCAAAGTCCATTGGAGGGCCTCCTCCCATCCAAAACACAGATCCTGCCCACCCCAGCCCCTCTATTAGAACCCCCAATCAGGCGCCCTCATCAGAGATCTCCCCATATCAGTGAGCCCCTCATATCAGAGACCCCCTCATATCAGAGACTCCCCCATATCAAAGACGCCCCATCAGTCACCCTTGCTTGGAAGCTAAAGACCAGTCCAGGCAGAAACAATGAAAAATCACTGTTTTTTACTTACCTGTCCCTTACCCCTGCTGTCTCGGGCAGGTGTAGAAAGCAGCAGATTTGTGAGGTGTTTCTAAAAACACATCACAAGGCTTTAAGCTTCCTGATATCCTTTGACCTGCTTTCATAGAGAAATAGCTTTTAGTAGGCTGTAATTGACAGGGTAATAGCTTGCAGACTGCCAGGTGCTTGGATTGTTTATTTACCTTCATACTTGAATCCATCTCATGTACAATGTTTATAAACATCAAGGAGACAAGTGCTTTCACTTTCTCTTTTTTTCTCTGCAGAAAGCACTTAACTGCTTTTGATGTGGTGTCAATCATTGCTAGATGTCTATAAACATTGTGGAGGTCAGTAGGGTGGATCAGGTCACTCTCATGTGTATGTGCTGTGGAGGGAGGGGGTGACCCAGTAATTACCGTGGCGGTTGTGGGGGTGGTGGAATTGTCCCTCAGTGTCACCGGGTGGGGGCAGGATTTGCATTGTGAAGGGACAGGGGCCAACCGTCGGAACTTGTTATCGGGCCTCCCGCTCAAAATGGCAGCTAAATCGCCATATTCAGAACAGAATCCTTGGAGCTCCCTGCCGTGCAGATATTTGTGAATTACTCCTGGGTAGCTCTTCTAGTGCCAGTGCAAACCAGAGATGTAAGAATGGTAAAAGCTTTGATGAAAAAGAAGGATGATATCAACGTAGTACTGTTGAGCTACTGTTCCATACCATTTCACAACAGGTTGGCTCTGTCAGAACCTGTGATGGGAAGAAGATTATGCTCTGAACTTCCAGTTTGTCCACATACAGTCCTGAATATCTAAAAGCAGAGGCGGGAGAGGTAGGAGAAATATTGCGAATATCAGGGCAGACATTACGATACATGATTTTCCAGATCAAAACAGATGAATCAGTCTCAATTAGAGACCAGAACAGAGAAGGCCAAATACTGGAAAAGACACAAAAACAGAGATCTGGTCTTGTTGAAACTACCAAAGGAATTGTGAGAAGAAACAGAAGCATACTTATCTCTATATGATGAAGACCATGTGATCAGGAAAACAAACTGAGAGTTTGAGAGAGAACATGGACGAATTAAATTCTAGGCAGCCTCCAAGAGCATTGAGAGTAAGGTTGGGGAGATTGGAGGAATAAAAAGAATAGCGGAAGCGCGGGTCCTAAGATGCAAAACATTCTGTCGTGTATGTGATAGGACACCGGCCCCAACGCAACTTTTATTAGGATACTAGACGAGAACCCTAACCAATGTTTTAGATTTGTAAGACTGTGAAGAAAAGAGACTTCACCCCAGGAATGATGACTCTGACCAATACATATTCTTTATATTAAAACAAACGTTAATTGAAACACATCATTAACCACATTAACATCAAAGAAATACAATTAACAGTTAAAAAGTTCTTAAATAAAAGGAAAAGCATTAACTATCTACACCTGCTACTTATTAAAATTAAGCAACCCAATACAGTTCAAATGTCACTCATAAATAAAGTTAACAAAACAGGTTACTTGATTATCTGAGCAGACCTTTGGAGAGAGACCCTTTTCAGGAACAACATGAAAAGCCTTCTGTCTTTTCAAATTCTTCTGCTCAACCTAACAGCATTTGGCAAAACTGCAAACAACAGACAGACCTGGCTCCTCCCTTTAATTACATCATCTGTATCCCACTAAAATGTCTAATCACCTGCTTAGCCAGGACTAAATACAATCCCTCATAAATCATCTACTATCCAGCAATCAAAACAATATCGCTTTAGCCATTTAGGGGCAGTTCAATGGCACAGTGATTAGCACTTGAGTCTTCCTTACTCCTAAATGACCCCCTACTGGAACTTCATGTGCTACCCACAAAACCTCCTTCCTATAACCCACTGGTAATACAACATGATGAATTTCTGCCCATTTCTCATCTGCCTGAATTTAAGCATTATTTTGAATGTAATAACATTCTGGTATACACAGAGATTCTATTTCTGTGTATACTTCCTGATACAACTGCTTCATCTTTGAATCCTTCTGCTGTAGTTCTACCAATTTTCCTGAACTAAAGATATCCACTTCATCCTCCAGATGCTCTTGCTCTTTATCAACCAACTGGTCAAAATTGTTTCTGATAATTGAACCTGAGCCTCCCGATCTTTACTCCTTGATTTCTCCTCCTCCTGTCTCACCCTACGATTTTGCGATCTTGTTGCCACACAATCTGAAAATATCCCAGGACATGCTTCATGCAACACCTCAGTTGTTTGACTTTCCATTGGATTTTCAACCACAGTAGGCATCACTCCCACCTGTGATCCAGCTATATCATTCCGCAAGATAAACTATACCCCTGAAAAAGGTTATTACTCCTACCATCACTTCATCACTTTTCACTGGACTCTCAAACTTTAACATACAGAACAGAATACCACTCACTTCACCAGTAATCCCACATATTACCACCTCTTCTGGCAATACTCCTTCTGAACTACATATCTCCCTATCTCTCACCATTAAAGATTGACTTGCTCCTGTATCCCTTAAAATCTTAACCTCCTTGTCCACTCCACCTTGTGCGCATAAGCGAACGGCACCATCACAAATAAAATCTTTAAAAAGATCTGACATCTTATTATCAACCAATCTCTGAACTGGCTGTACACTCTTTTGCACCTCTTCAGCTGCAACCATGGTTTATTTTGTCCTAATAAACCCCACTGGCTTATCCTGTTTTAACAAGTCTGTTTTCCTGGTACTTTTCTTAAGCCACCAACGCAGCAACTTTGTTTGTCCAACCTCATTACGAAGAAAATATTTTGATTTTCTTATTCCTTTTTAACCTGGGGCAAACTCTCTTCAATATCTCCAAACAGGCCTCCTTTGTCTAGACCACCTGTGGGTTTCTCATTTCTCCAGTTTCTATCCTTCACAGGCTGAAATTGATATCAAAACCAAACCTTGATTTATGAACTAATTCAAATTATCTGTTATTTCTGCTGCCCGTCTAGCAGTTTTAACCCTTTACTCTTTCACGAGTTCTCACTAGTGTGGGAAGTGAATCTCAAAATTCCTCCAAAATAACCATTTCCCTATGTTAGGTGTATTTTTTAATGCTCTTATTCATCTATCTAAATTATTTAGTTTTATTTTTTCAAAATCTATATACGTCTAACTGGGATCTTTCCTTGGATTTGCAAACTTCTGCCTGGAGGCTTCTGGCACTAATTCATATGCACTTAATATGGCCCTTCTCACTTCATAATAATCCCAAGATATTTCCTCTGATAATGATACAAACACTTCACTAGCTCCACCTTTGCTTGAACCAGCAATACCCACATGGTTTTTCGCCACTTGCTCAAATGAAATTAAAAAATAAGGCTTCCACGTCTTTCTCAACAAACTTTGATAGTGTTTCTATATGGTCAAACATATTCCCACTAGGCTTTTGAGAGGTTGCTCCTCACTCTAAACTTTCCTCAATTTCTGTAAACATTTTAAGTTGATGTTCTCCCTCTCTTTCCTTATCCTTTACTCCCTTTGCTAACGTTTCCATTTCCACCTCAAGTTACCTAATTTCAGTTGCCTTTTGAGAAGCTCTTTTTTTTCCTTTTCGTCTGCTATTGCCATTCTCTCCTTTTCATCTCTTTCCTTGCCTTTTTCTTGCATTTTTAAAGTATTTGGCTATATTTCTTTCTCTTATCGCTTTTCTGCATTTCGAATTGTTTCATTTGTAATTGAATTTTAGTTTATTTGAATGATTCAGACTGTCTCTAGCAAATTTAATCACTTTAATTATCTCCACCTTCCTCACCCCTTCAAGTAAAGTCAACTGTAGCATGTCCACCAAATCCAAAAGCTTTGTGTTCGCCATCGTTTGTAAAGCACCCATAGTGACCACTTCAACACCCAGGAAACTGTTAGCCACTGAGTCTTTTTACCTATCACTCCCTATTTAAACTGACAAAAGTAGCAACACCTGAAAGAAGGCACCAGTTCCTCACACATGCTGCCTTTAAATTCAATAATCCCAAGCCTAAATAGGAATTATACTTTTAAATCCCGGACGAGTCCCTGATCTTTGTTAGGAGACCGGTCCAGACCCCAACTTTTGTTAGGATATCAGACGAGAACCCCAAACATTTTTTTAACTTGCAAAACTATAAGGAAACAATACTTCATCCCAGGAGTGATGATTTTGACCAATCGATACCTTTTACGTTAAAACAAATTTTAATTTAAACACAAAATTAATCACATTACCATCAAAGAAATAGCTTTACAATGAACAATTAAATAATTCTTAAATAAAAGGGTAAAAAATTTAATTTACTATCTACATCTGCCACTAATTCAAATTAAGCAACCCAATGTAGTTCAAATGCCACTTATAAATAATGTTAACAATACAGGTTACTTGCTTATCTGTGCAGACCTTTAGAGAGAGATACCCTTTTCAGGAACAATCTGAAAATCATTCTGCTTTTCATACTCTTTTTCTCAACCTAACAGCAGTTGGCAAAACTACAAACTTTGTACATACTTGGCTCCTCCCATTAATTACATCATCTGTATCCCACTAAGATGTCCCATCACCTGCTTATGGAGGACTAAATGCAATCACTCATAAGTTATCTACTCTCCAGGGAATCTCCAGTAATCAAAACAAAATCCCATTATCTATCTCTCTGTAAACAAGTAAATGGTTAGCAGCAATGATGACCTCATGTTTACTACACCTTAATTACAACTTTAGTAGACACACTGTCTGTGTAATTTAAACTTGAGGTTTTAATAACATTGCTGCCACAATAGGAGATATAATATACAACAATTTCTACATTCATCACATATGGCTCCTCTGATCCTCCTCCAACATCTGCAAATAGAGATTATTTGGCACACAATGGTAATTGTTTTTTGAGAAAAAGGTACTGATTACAAATGGAATCCAACTTTTAAGAAGCTCTGACTAAGTTTAATTCGAAAATGCAGGAAAACAAAGAGGAATTGGACTTCAAGGGTTAAATTGTGGGGAGAGGTTACGCAAACCCAGCTTATATTCCTGGCAATTTAGAAGCCTAAGGGATGATTTGATCAAATTTTACAAGATATTGAAGACCATTAATAGGGCAGATAAAGACAAACTATTTCTGCTGGTTGGCCCGTCTCAGAATGGAGACATCGGCGGAGCCAATCCCTCAGGGACCAAAGATGAAAGTACTCTTTTACATGAAAAGAGTGGTAGAAGTCTGCAACTCCCTTCTGTAACTGGTAGGCGATATTAGGTCATTGTTAATTTCAGAGCTTAATAGATTTTTGTTAACCATAGGTATTTAAGGGCGACATGGTTGCACAATGGTTAGCACTGTTGCTTCTCAGCGCCAGCGTCCCAAGTTCGATTCCCGGCTTGGGTCACTGTCTGTGCGGAGTCTACACGTTCTGCGTGGGTTTCCTCTGGGTGCTCCGGTTTCCTCCCACAAGTCCTGAATACGTGCTGTTAGGTGAATTGGACATTCTGAATTCTCCCTCTGTGTACCCAAACAGGCGCCAGAGTGTGGTGACTAGGGGCTTTTAACAGTGGCTTCATTGCAGTGCTAATGTGAGCCTGCTTGTGACAATAAAGATTGTTATTAAGGATATGGGGCAAAGCAGGGCATGTGGTATGAGGTCACTGACCAGCAATGATCTCTTTGAAGGGCTGAATCGGCTCAAGGGACTAAAGGGCTCACTCCTATTCCTATGAAATCAATGGAACCAAAAGCAGCCGAGAGGCGCAAAGTGAAAAAAAACAAGGCATGGAATTTAAGGGAAAGCATGTAAGATGGCAACCACCATCCCTGACCTGTGCATATGTTAGATGGTCATGGAAAATCCAGAACCCTTTTCAGATATTCCAACCAAAATGACATTATTTACTTTGGTGCAGGCTCTCAATACCACAAGGGTTTGCAAATCAGATTTGAAAATATAACGTTCAACAGGTGCCAAACAAAGCTCAGTCCTCGAAAACAGGAACCTTTGGAGCCTGATTAGTAGAGCACTTGCAGACACTCAACATCACTAGCCCCACAGATAATTGGCAAAATGCTTAAATTTAAATAGTACTATTAAACTAAGTCTATTTGGCTTGCAGCCTTTGCAACTGTTGAATAAAGCATGAAGCAGGCTGCAAGCTAAATATTTCATTGATACAAGCATTTCTATGCATCTGGTGTGTTCATAAATATTTGATCACTGGTATGCTTTGTACAGTGGTACCACTAGAGGGAAAAACATCAATAAGACTAATATTATATTAAAATATTACATTAAATATTTATTATTCTGTATTATACAGTACGCAATTCCTCTATCTGACAGTGAAATAAAGCCCAGCAGCATTTCAGTTCAAATCATTTTATTTGATCACAAGAGCCTGTTGTCATTTCTCAGTCTGGCACAACGCCTTCCAGTCGCAAAAAGTACGATTGTTCAAAAGGGGAAAGAAAGCCGAACACCAGAAGCTGCAGAAGTGGAGCTTAACTTCCAAACTTTCCCTTCTCTAAACCTCCTACAGGTTCCAGACCAAAAATGTCAAGGACCATTTCTTCACACACAGGCAACTCCTTCAAATTGACAGGACCCTTGCATTCACATTTACTCTCAGCATCCTACTCCTGGAAGCACATACAAGTCATTAAGATATCAGTAATTTCGCAGAGCAACCAGATAGCCTCCCTTGTGGCTACACTGATCTCTGTGTGAGTATATTGTAATGCAGCATGCAGTGGTGACACTACCAGTTCTTTGGGCACCTCTTGAGATTTACAAGATGCTGTGAAAGCTATTTGCGTCCCCTGCAGCTTTTCTGCAGTAAAGGGGAGTAAGTAGAATTTTGAGTCTTTGGATCTGTGCCCTCTAGTTCTTGATGCTCTCTTTTGTGGGTCCAGTTTCTCACTATTTACCCTGTGCATGCCCCTCAGGATCTTGAAAACCCCCATCAATTCTCCTCTCATCCTTCTTTCCTCCGAGGCATACAGTCCAATCTCTCCAATCTGTCCTCAGAGCTGCAGTTCATCATCCCTGGAATTATTCTTGTTAATCACCTCTGCACTCTCTCCAATGCCTTCACATCCTTAGGTTGAGTGGATTAGAATGTGGAGCCAATGGACTTTCTCGCAATTGAAACTTATTAGTTTGTATTCCCCGAGATTCAAAAAGCTTTTGTGCCAAGTAACACAGCTGCAAGGTTCTAAATGAATAGTAAAAACAAGCTTAATCTTTTTAAATTATGGTACTGGTAATATGTAACCAGCTTTGTAATCTAAGTTACGTTTTGTAATCAGTTGGGACTTCCAGTGGCGACCATGGACTGGGTGGTCGCACATTTGGTGGCTCCCATTCAAGGTGGAGTTTTTCAGTCTTTTCCTGCCTGAAGGGTGAAGTATTTAAGGGCAAAGGGTGCAGGGGTGCCCAAGGAAGGCAATATTCCTCTGGTGTGGCTGGTGCGTGGATCAGCGGACAAGGAGCCACGAGAAAGAAACAGCATTTGGAGCAGGAGAGTTTTTGTGGTGCTCCGCCGGGAAATAGGGCAAGTGGGCGTGCTGCCCACCGAGTGTTTGACGGAGCAGCTGGTGGAGTTCTTGAATAACAAGTTCCAGCAGCAGAGGAAAGAGGCCCTGGAAGATCTGGCCAAGGTGGCGGAGCCGCTGAGATCTGGGATTAAGCGAACTGAGCAAAGGCTGGAGTCCCAGGGCCTGCCGATCTGGAAGGTGGAGGAGGAGGTGAGGGAATGTGAGGAGTAGTTGGCCATGTTGGCAGCGGAGTTCAGAGTGATGTGGAAAAGCCAGAAAAGGCTGAGGGAAAAGGTGGAGGACCTGGAGAACTGCTCCAGAAGGAAAAATGTGAGGATTGTCGGGATGCCTGAAGGCATTGAAGATACAGAGGCTGCTGTGTATGTGGCAAGTATGCTGGAGAGGTTGATGGGGAAGGGGGCCTTTGTTCGACCTCTTGAGGTGGACCGAATCCATAGGGCATAGAAGAAGGAGAAGGCCTCAGGTGGGGGGAGCTGTCGAGGGTGATGGTTGTGCGGCTGCATCGCTCTTTGGATAAAGAAAAGATCCTATGATGGACGTGGCAGGCCAAGAAGTATATCTGGGAAGCGAGTGAGCTGCGGGTCTACCAAGACCTGGGAGCGGAGTTGGCGAAGAGGAGGGACGGGTCCAACTGGATAAAGGCTGCCCTCTTTCAGAAGGGGTGAAGGATTATACCCGGCCCGCCTGGGTGGGTGACTTTCCAGAAACAGGAGCTTTATTTTGATACGCCAGAGGAGGCGACGGTCTTTATGAGGGACAATGGACTGGGAGGAGGGTGAGGACATTGGAGGTGCAAGTGACATGAGCCTGCTCAAAAAGGAGTATGGCTGATTGTCAGGAGAAGGGACCAGGGAGCCCCCCAACCAGGCTGGTCATGTGGAATGTGAGGGGGCTGAATGGGCTGGCCAAATGGTCACATTTGTTCACGCATCTGAGGTGTTTGAAGATGTACGTGGCATTTGTGCAAGAGACGTACCTGACTTTGGGGTTCAGACGAGGCTGAGAAAGGGATGGGTATGATACGAGGTGGGTGGCGATGTTAGTTAATAAGCGGGTTGCGTTAGAGGTGGGAAGCATTGTGGCCGATCCGGGGGGGCGGGGTGAGGTTTGTGATGGTTAGTGAGATGCTGGAGGGGATGCCGGTGGTTCTGGTAAATGTTTTTGACCAGAATTGGGATAACGTGGATTTTCTGAGGTGGCTGTTTGGGAAGATTCAGAATTTGGACTTGGATCAGTTGATTATTGCGGGGGGCGGATTTTAATACAGTCGTAGATCTGAGCTTGGACCGGTCGAGTCCCACGTCGTCGAGGATGTTGGCAGTGTATGGGTTGCCCAGGGGGAATGGCTTTAGGTTCCTGCAGATTCGGGATTTTGTGAGGAAGGAGGTACCGTCCTTTCCTGGGCTGCCACTCTGGAGTTGAAGGACAAGATTCTGCCGAAGGACGAAATAGAGGGAGGGGAAGGTGTCGGATATCGAAAGAGAATTGATGGAGTGGGAGGGAGACCTGTAGGGGACTTTAAGCGTAAATGGGGGGAGGAGCTGGAAGGGGAGGTGGGCAAAGATATGGGCGGAGACCCTCCGGAGGGTGAAAGCGTCCTCGTCATGTGCGAGGTTAAGCCTCATCCAGTTTAATGTGGTGCATAGGGCTCATATGACGATGGTGAGGATGAGTAGGTTCTTTGAGGGGGTAGAGGATCAGTGTGGGAGGTGCATGGGGAGGCCTGCGAATCATTTCCATGTGTTCTGAATGTATCCGAGATTGAGGGGGTTCTGGCAGGGGTTCTCAGACATGATGTCCGAGGTGCTAGATGTAGGGGTGGCTCTGAGTCCAGAGATGCTGATATTTGGGGTGTAGGAAGATCTGGGAGCCCAGGGGGTGAGAGAGGTGTAGTGATCTGTACATACATCTGCACATATACCATGGACTGCAGCAGAGATGTAACAGCCACAGCATCACTAGAGGGCAGCATCAGAGACCGGTGTAAAGGGTCGAGCCCAAGGCAGGATGCGCCTCTTTCAGAAGCACCTGGCTAGGGAGCAGCAGCACACAGAGACAGCTCAGCATAAGCAGTTTACCTTAGCTTCACTGATCATACCTCTTGACTGTATTATATCTAGTTAAGCGCTGGAAACAGAACAAACCCATTGAATAAAGTATTTGTGTTAACTGGAAGTCTACAATCTGATGGATACTCGACGACTAACTGATTTGATGGAACTTGTTGGAACTCCATGGCAGCTGGAAACAACCGGTAATTTAAGTTATAACTGGAAAATGTTTGAACAGCTCTTCCAAATATTTATCACAGATAATGATTTAAGCACTGCCTCTGACGCAACGAAAATAGCCCTACTACTCTCAACAGGAGGGCATGAAGCTAGAGAAATCTACAATTGCTTTAATTACTTAGAAGGTGAAGACAATACCAAAGTAGACGGTATACTCAAAAAATTTGCTAAACACTGTAACAGTCAGGCTGGTGAGATGCTGGAAAGATTTAACTCTTGTCAGAGAAACGGAGGGCCCACGCTGATTTTATCACAAATCTCAAGTTAATACCACAAGACTGTGATTATGCAGATTTCAGAGACACTGTGATAATGCATCAATTAATTTCTGGACTATCTGATAAAAATTTGAGGGAAGAACTATCACAAAATAAGCATCTAACTCTAGAAACTGCTACTCAAAAATGCCTTGCTTATGAACAAAAACAAAATCAATACTGTCAGTCTTTACAAACTCAGAATCAGTGTCTAGAAAAGGAAATCGGAAAAAACGGCACCAAATCTTACCACGAGGCAGAGGCAGGATTGAAGGAAGTTCTGAGCGGCAGCCATCTTGAGAAAGGAGCCGCACATAATCAGTTGCGAAAAGAGCGCACAGTACAGGAAACTCAGAGTGCGCATGGGCAATCGAGTCCTACGCATGACGTCATGAGCATCATGACATCAGAGGACCAGGACCACACCCACTTAAAAGGGAAATGCACGAAAATGAACAAAAAGAAATTTAAAGCTGCAAAACCAAATTTTCTTGCCTCAAAAGACAGAACAATGCCCAAACTTACGCCAGCAGTTGAAAATAACTGTTACAACACCCTGGAACAAGCAGTTAGCACCGCCCTTGAAGATGATATGGTCCTTGTAGACTATGACTCAGATGAAGATTTCATCTTGGGAGGTGGCTACCCCAGTACCAAATCCGAACCAACTAGAGGTGTTGTACCGTGAAGACCCCGACGATGAGTTCTTCGGATTGGGGAATCTTCAGCCAGCATATATGATATCCCGACTCGTGAGTGGAGGATGATGCTGCGGCCTGACGCCAAGAAACAGAGAGTGGTCCATGCACCACAAAGGGTCTCAGCCTCCACACAAGATGATTTGTTCACTGAACATGAAGAGAACGATCACAACTCCGAAACAGAAAGCAATGATTTGTCCAACGAACAATACACACAATACTACTCAGACATGGCTGAGTTATTCGGAGATCCTGATCACAGCATCAGCAACACGGTTGAAAAGCTCAATACGACTCTTCGCATGGTAGATGAATCCAACACCTTGATGCCATGGCAGATCGTCGGTACATTGGATGACAGCAATACCCAAAACGAAGACGACGCCACACAGAGAGCACAGAACGACTCCGTTGAGAGAGCACAGATCGACTCTACAGCGAGAACACTGCACGACTCCACAAAGAGAGCGATGATAGTCTCCACAGAGAGAGCTATGACAGACTCCACAGAGAGAGCGATGACAAGCTCCACAGAGAGATCGATGACAGACTCCACAGAGAGAGCGATGACAGACTCCACAGAGAGAGCGATGACAAGCTCCACAGAGAGAGCGATGACAGACTCCACAGAGAGAGCGATAACAGACTTCACAAAGAGAGTGATGACAGACTCCACAGAGAGAGCGATGACAAACTCCACAGAGAGAGCGATGACAAACTCCACAGAGAGAACGATAACAAACTCCACAAAGAGAGCAATGAAGGACTCCACAGAGAGAGCGGTGAAGGACTCCACAAAGAGAGCGACGCAAGCCTCCACAAAGAGAGTGACACAAGCCTCCACAGACAGCTCGGGTGACAGACTCAAAAATGGAAGCAAGCAAATACTCCATAGCGGACGCCATGCATGTACAAGACCATGAAGATCTATCAAGCTTATTTGAGCCACCAGGAGAAGACACTGAATGTCTACCCACTGTATGTGAGACAAGTGACTGTAGCCACCTGGGTTGGCCAATTCCCGACTTAAAATGGAGAACTGCAAAGACTAAAGGGAAATTCAGCCAACACAGGCAAAAACAAGCAAGTGCAGAAATCATGTATATTGGAACTTGCAAAAACCAGACAGCACTGAAACCAGCAGCCATCTGCATAGTAATGAGCGATTCCCAGGCACAATTGATACACTTCAGGTGAATAAGGCCAAGCCAGACTCCTCGGCGCCAGCAGGAGCCAAGACAAAGGAAGGGCAACGGACATTTAGGGACCGCCCAGTGATCAGGGAACAACTCCAGTATTTGAGAAATCGATCCAAGTGATCGGAACGCAGTCCAATCACTTAGAACCAGGTATGGGGTCCGCCCCGAAGGGTGGGAAGCCCCTGAGGACTATAAAGTAAAGCCCCCAACTTCAAATCGGTCTTTCTTGGCAGGGTCACTCAACAACGTGAATCAACCCCTGAGAGTGAACTGCCCAGCTGCCGCACCAACCAAGTAAGTCTCCAGTCAACGCTCGCTACGAGATAGGCACTCCTAGCTACAAGTCCATACCAGCTTTTGAATCCTGCAGACTCAGGATCTGAAGAAAAGGTCATTTGTTCCCCTGACCTGGTGGGCCAATTCCGAAGCTAAGTATAGGCCTTTTAGTGATAGAAATAGTCTAGAAAGTAGAGTTATATGCATAAGTAGTGATTTACTGTATATAATAAATGTGTTTTGATTTGAATCTTACTAATTGGTGTGTCGAGTTATTGATCAGTACTTGAACTTGAACCTTGTGGCGGTATCATAAAGATACCTGGTGACTCTAGAGCAAAGGTTAAACAAACAGAGCAAATTACGAATTAAGAGCCAACCAAAAGTTAGCAACATGACGAAGAAATCACAATTCCCATACAGGATGTGCAGGATCACAGCGAGACTGACATATCTCAGCTCGGCTGCACAGAAGCACTCAATAATCAGAGGATGGCCACCCATGAGTCCAGAGAGACCACGTCAATAGAAATCCTGAAGATTTTGACTCCAGAAGAGGAGCACCAAGAGTTCAGAGAGACCACGTTAATAGAAATCTTGAAGATTTTAACTCCAGAAAAGGAGCACCACAACCCACAACAAAATGAAATTGTGAAGATTTTGACTCTAGAAAAGGAGCACAAAGAGATCACAGATGATTCAAATGAACCTAAAATGACTCCGAAAGAGGAGCACCAAGAACTCAATGATAATTCAAGTGAACCAGAAATGACTCTAGAAGAGGAGTACCAAGTAAGCAAAGAAGAGGAATCGAATCCACCACAAATGACTGATGTCACCAACATCAGTGCAACATCAGATCATTCTCACAATTCTCAAGAAGAAACGCTCAATGTAGCAGATACCACAAAGGACACTGACACCAATAACTGTGACAATAACTCAAATCATCCAAATGGCACACTCATTGAGCGCAACAAGAACAACAAAAACCACAAGAAGCACAGCAGAAACAAGAATAACAATGAAAACAACATGCAGCGCAACAAGAACGACAAAATCAATAAGAAGCATCCCAGAAACAACAAGCACGACAAGAACAAGAACGGGAATAAAAGCGAAAACAACAACAGAATCAACAAGCGCGACAAAAAGAACAACAAGAACGACAACAACAAGAACACCAATGAAAACAACCAAGAGAGAAATGACAACAACAACAAGAACGACAACAAAAACAACAAAGACAAACGACAGAAACAACAACAATGAAAAAACGACCTGTACAACATGGTACAACTCTGTACATGAGGGACGATGTCACAGCACACTGCGAAACAATGACAAGACTACAAACATGCCATGGCATGATAAAGAATCTCACAAATTCACATCTGCTCGAGAACAAACAAGCAAAACAGCTTTCACGAACGATGACAGACAGAATCAATACCACAAACACAGGAAAAAGTCGAGGTCAGACAACGGTGCGACACAGAATCGCTACCCGCAATCAAATGGAACAAGGGAAAAAGGTGTCCACATCATCAAACGACTCATTTGCAAAGCAGCCGAGTCACGTTCCGACATCAACCTAGCTCTGTTATCGCACCGAGCAACCCCATTGAGCTCAGGACTGTCACCAGCGTAAATACTCTTCGGCAGACACATCCGGACAACCCTACCGGCAAAGCAATTCCGAGACCCCAGCAACATACCTGTTCTCGATGACATGGGGGCACTATGCTCCAAACAAAAACTATACTACGATCAACATTCGATCCCACTCAAGCCACTGACAATAAGTGACGCCATCAGAATCAGGGACCCAGAAGACGGATGGTCTGAGCTAGCCACGGTGATCAGGCAGGAGGCACCACGGTCCTACATTGTCAAATCATCTGCGGGAGTACGTTTTTGCCGTAACCGCCGGGATCTATTAGAGATTCGACCTACAACACCAGTGTTTCCCACACTGGACTTGACCGAGTCCCTTTGTCCACAGGACGTTCCTCGCCACACAACGCCAGACAGCACTTTTGATGACATCCCTACTACCACTGTTAAGACGCTCCAGCAGAAGCTGTAAGGCACCCGACCGATAGATTTGTAACGACACTTCAACACACCCACAAGACGAATGTGAACATTTCTCACGATGGACTCATAACACTGTTAATTGTTCCTGTATTACTTTATCATTTTCGCAGTGTGCAGATTTGCATATTCTCACCACTTGTTATGTACAGTTTTCTTGCGGCCAGTCTAGGAAACATATTACATCAAAGGGGGGGGGGATGTAGTGATCTGTACATCTGTACATACATCTGCACATACACCAGGGACTGCAGCACAGATGTAACAGACACAGCATCACTAGAGGGCAGCATCAGAGACGGGTATAAAGGGTCCAGCCCAAGGCAGGATCCTCCTCTTTCAGAAGCACAGGGCTAGTGAGCAGCAGCACACAGAGACAGCTCAGCATAGGCAGCTTACCTTAGCTTCACTGGTCATACCTCTTGACTGTATTATATCTAGTTAAGCCCTGGAAACAGAATGAACCCATTGAATAAAGTATTTGTGTTAACTGGAAGTCTACAATCTTTATTCAGACTTAGAGAATAACATAAGAGGCTGATGTTTTGGCGTTTGCCTCCCTAATAGCGTGGAGACGGATTTTGCTTGGGTGGCAGGACTCGGAGCCACCGAAAGCGGGAGTGTGGGTGGGCGACCTGGCAGAATTCCTGAGGCTTGAGGTTCGCTTTGTGGGGGTTGGCAGAGGGGTTCACCTGGAGGTGGATGCCGTTTATCGATTTCTTTAAGGAGGATTGAAGGGTCAGCGGGGGTGGGGGGGCAGTTAAGGGGGCTAAAATGGGAAGGTGAAATGTGGTGGGGTGTTGCTGTCGGGGGCAGGCCGGTAGTGGTTGCTTATGGAGTTATTTTGTTGTTCTTCTGATATTTTGTATATATATATATCTATATATGTGAAAATGCATTGAATAAAATATATTTTTTAAGTTGTATAATCAGTTTTCGTAATTATATAGTTCTTGTGAATTTTATTCTCTATTAACTTGTTAACACATTAGGCTGTAACTTGTATCTGTATCTTATTATCGTAACTTGGGGCCTTGTGACACAGTCATAGTGCCCCTACCTCTGGACCAGAAGCTCTGGGTTCGAGTGCAAAGCCAGGACTTGTTGGTCACAGACAGAGGCCGGGATTCTCCGCTATCCGGCGGGGTGTGCCGTACCGGCGTCGAGGAGTGGCATAAACCACTCCGGCGTCGGGGCTCCCGGAAGGTGTGGAATCCTCCGCACCTCCAGGGGCTAGGCTGGCGCCGGTGGGATTGGCGCTGCACCAACCGGCGCCGAAGGGCCTCCGCCGGCCGGCGCGAGTTGCCGCATGCGCGGGAGCGGCAGCGTATTCTGGCGTGATCCCAGTGCATGCGCAGGGGGATTCTTCTCCGCGCCAGCCTTGGCGGACCATTACAGCGGCTGGTGCAGGGGGAAAGAGTGCCCCCATGGCACATTCCCGCCCACAGATCGGTGGGTCCCGATTGCGGGTCAGGCCACCGTAGGGGCCCCCCCCCGGAGCCAGATCCCCCCGAGGCCTCCAGGCCACCCGCAGAGCCAGGTCCCGCTGGTAAGGACGTTGTTTGATTTACGCCGGCGGGACTGGCTGAAAACGGGCAGCCACTCGGCCCATCGCGGAGCGGAGGATCGCCGGGGGCCCACTGCCAACGGCTCCCGACCGGCGCGACGCTATTCACGCCCCTGCCAAAACAACGGTGCTGCAGAATCTGGCAGCTGGCACCGGGGCGGGATCCACGCCACCCCCGGGCCCGGCAGGGGTTCGGAGACTCCCACCCATTGTGTTCAACATGGTTCAAAGGGCTGATAGTCATCTCAGGAATCCTGACACCCACTATTCCCCAAAGCGTAATAAACAATATCCATGTGAAGATATGCTGAAAGAGAACATTAGCAGACCTGTCATCGCTATGTGGTGATTTTATATGCATTTATGTAGACTTTATGTAACCTCTATAACTTTGTCTTTTCTGTAAGGTTTATGCACCACTCTGCACTGTTTACTATTTTTAAATTAATTTGGACCAAGCACAGGCAGAAAAGAATTCTACAGGACACATAGACATCAATTAAACATTTGGGTTACTGAGGCTAAACATTAACCAGTAGTGTTAGACAGTATGCTCCCTTATCTTGTATAAGCAAACACTGAAACTAAAAGCATACACTAAAACTACCTTCAGGCCCATTATCTCAGTGGGATGTCACAACATTTAATAAGTCAACAGGAAATACTGTAATGAGAGAGATGGTCCTACCAGTGCTTAACACAGCAGATGATCAGACACCACCTAAACTAATCAGAGATTGATCATGCACTGAGACAATCAGAATCCAAAAACAGGAGCAATCATGCACATGGGTTATAGTTTGGAAAGTGTTAAAAAGCACCAGCCATCAGGCACAGTGAATTTGAAGAGGGAACCGAAGACTGCTTTCCAGCTGGGAGCTGGAAGGTCCCTTGAGCTCACGAGACAGTGAAAAAGAGAAGTCCATCCCTGTTTTTTGGGGGGAAGCGCAGTTTTGGGCAGGAAAAGCAATGATTAGCCACTGGGTGGCCGTCAGTGCTAGGCTTTCACGCCATATTTTTAGCCACTATGGAGAAAAAAAGTCTTTGCACAATATTCACACTACCTCTGTGGTGGGCGCCCTCTGATTCGCCCACTGGCCGCCGTCAGCCGAGCACTACAGTTAAAGGCCATCCAGCACTCCCCTTGGTACAAAGCAGAGGATGGTTACTAAGAAGTCTGTGTGGTAGTATGCATTAGGGGTCATGTGGGACTGTGAAGCCATGATGTCATTGGCTGACAGATCCCGGGTCCTGGTTGGACGTTGACCTCTAGCTCCGCCCTGAAGGCGGAGTATAAGTACCTGGAGTCCTTCCCCCGCAGGCAGTCTACTACTGAACTGCGGGGGAAACAGTCACGCTTAATAAAGCCTCATCGACTTCACTCTATTCGTCTCTCGGAGTCTTTGTGCGCTACAATTTATTAAGCGTGACTAAAGGACTATGGAGCTCAGGATCATCCCGGAATGCCTGAGGATCAGCCCCCACGCAGTGAACGCGGCAGCAGCTTTCAAGCACTGGCAGACTTGTTTTGAGGCCTACCTCAGAACGGCCACCGGCTGGGTCACAGAAGACCAAAAACTACAGGTCCTGCACTCGAGGTTAAGCACGGAGATTTTCTCTTTCATCGAAGACGCAGAGGATTTCCAGACGGCGTTCGCAGCACTAAAAAGTCTCTATGTCCGCCCAGTAAACCAGATCTACGCTCGCTATCAACTCGCAACGCGACGGCAAAGTCCCGGAGAATCGATAGATGAATTCTACGCCGCGCTACTAATTTTGGGACGAGCCTGCAGCTGCCCGTCGGTGAACGCAAATGAACACACGGACATGTTAATGCGCTATGCTTTTGTGGCAGGTATGAACTCCTCCCAAATCCGCCAAAGACTTCTAGAAAAAGAGTCGCTAGGACTCTCAGAGGCACGGGCCCTAGCAGCCTCCCTAGACGGGGCCGCGCGAAATACCCGCGCCTACGGCCCCGACCGCGCGGCAGCCCATTGGGCTCCGTACGTACCCGTCGCGACAAACCCACCCCCCCCCCGGACACCCCACAGGCTTGCGCGGTCCAAACGCCAAGTCGCACCAGGGGCGCCCGCTGCTATTTCTGCGGCCAGGCGAAACACCCCCGGCAGCGCTGCCCGGCCCGCGCAGCGATCTGCAAGAGCTGCGGAAAAAAGGGCCATTTCGCGATTATGTGCCGGTCCCGCGAGGTCGCCGCTGTCCCGGGAGAACAGGGAGCCCTGCACGCCGCTTACGCTCCCCAACCCCCCCAGCACCCCATGTAGGACCCGCAGGCGGCAGCCACTCTGGGTCCCGACCACCACGGTCCCGGGACAACAGGGAGCCCTGCACGCCGCTTACGCTCCCCAACCCCCCCCCCCCCGCGCCCCATGTATGACCCGCCGGCGCTACCACTTTGGGTCCCGACCACCGCTCTCCCCGGAGAAGAGGGAGTTCTGCGCGTCTCTAACGCTCCCCAAACCCCCCCCCCGCGCCCCACGTATGACCCGCCGGCGCTACCAATTTGGGTCCCGACCACCGCTGTCCCCAGAGATGAGGGAGCCCCGCGCGTTCCTAACGCTCCCCAACCCCCCCAGCGCCCCATGTGCGACCCACAGACGCCGCCATTTTGGGTCCCGGCCACCATGAGGGGAGGAAGGGCGCTGCCATCTTGTGACCCCCCAGCCATGTGCGATGCATGGGGGCAGCCATTTTGTTCACCCCCGACGCCATCTTGGACGGCAACAACGGACCCCAGTGTCGACGGCTCCACGGGGTTCGAAGAAGACGCTCAACTACTACAACCACGTCTCGCTTCAATAACGCTGGACCAAGCTCGGCCCCGGACACTCCAGACGACGACGACAACGGTGCTGATAAACGGGCACGAGACACCATGCCTAGTCGACTCCGGGAGCACGGAGAGCTTTATCCACCCCGACACTGTAAGACGCTGTTCTTTGACCACCCATCCCAGCGCACAAAAGATTTCCCTAGCTGCAGGATCCCACTCCGTACAGATCAAAGGCTTCTGCATAGTTACCCTAACGGTGCAGGAGAGGGAGTTCAAAAACTACAGGCTCTACGTCCTTCCCCAACTCTGCGCCCCCACATTACTGGGATTAGACTTCCAGTGCAATCTACAGAGCCTTACCTTCAAATTCGGCGGCCCAATACCCCCACTCACTATCTGCGGCCTCGCAACCCTCAAGGTGCAACCCCCGTCCTTGTTTGCAAACCTCACCCCGGATTGCAAACCCGTCGCCACTAGGAGCAGACGGTACAGCGCCCAGGACCGGACCTTCATTCGGTCCGAAGTCCAGTGGCTACTAAAGGAAGGCATAATCCAGGCCAGCAATAGTCCCTGGAGAGCACAGGTGGTAGTAGTAAAGACAGGGGAGAAGCAAAGGATGGTCATAGACTATAGCCAGACCATCAACAGGTACACACAACTAGACGTGTACCCTCTCCCCCGCATATCTGACATGGTCAATCGGATTGCCCAATATAAAGTCTTCTCCACCGTGGACCTCAAGTCCGCCTACCATCAGCTCCCCATCCGCCCAAGTGACCGCAAGTACACAGCCTTCGAGGCAGACGGGCGATTATACCATTTCCTAAGGGTCCCATTTGGCGTCACAAACGGGGTCTCGGTCTTCCAACGAGAGATGGACCGAATGGTTGATCAACACGGGTTGCGGGCCACGTTCCCGTATCTCGACAATGTAACCATCTGCGGCCACGATCAGCAGGACAAACCTCCAAAAATTCCTCCAGACCGCTAAAGCCTTGAACCTCACGTACAACGAGGACAAGTGCGTTTTCAGCACAAACAGGCTGGCCATCCTGGGCTACGTAGTGCGCAATGGGATAATAGGCCCCGACCCCGAACGTATGCGCGCCCTCATGGAATTTCCCCTCCCGCACTGCTCAAAAGCCCTGAAACGCTGCCTGGGGTTCTTTTCATACTACGCCCAGTGGGTCCCCCAGTACGCAGACAAGGCCCGCCCCCCTAATACAGACCACGACCTTCCCTCTGTCGACAGAGGCTTGCCAGGCCTTCAGCCGCATCAAAGCGGATATCGCAAAGGCCACGATGCGCGCCATCGACAAGTCCCATCCCTTCCAGGTCGAGAGCGACGCCTCCGACGTAGCTCTAGCGGCAACCCTTAACCAAGCAGGCAGACCCGTGACCTTTTTCTCCCGAACCCTCTACGCTTCAGAAATCCGCCACTCCTCAGTGTAAAAGGAAGCCCAAGCCATAGTGGAAGCTGTGCGACATTGGAGGCATTACCTGGCCGGCAGGAGATTCACTCTCCTCACGGACCAACGGTCGGTAGCCTTCATGTTCGATAATGCACAGCGGGGCAAAATCAAAAACGACAAGATCTTAAGGTGGAGGATCGAGCTCTCCACCTTCAACTACGAGATCTTGTATCGTCCCGGAAAGCTGAACGAGCCGTCCGATGCCCTATCCCGCGGCACATGTGCCAACGCACAAATTAACCGCCTCCGAACCCTCCACGAGGACCTCTGCCACCCGGGGGTCACTCGGTTTTACCACTTTATCAAGTCCCGCAACCTCCCATACTCCTTAGAGGAGGTCCGTACAGTCACAAGGAACTGCCACATCTGCGCAGAGTGCAAACCGCATTTTTTCAGGCCAGATGGTGCGCACCTGATTAAGGCTTCCCGCCCCTTTGAACGCCTTAGTCTGGATTTCAAAGGACCCCTCCCCTCCACCGACCGCAACATATACTTCCTTAATGTGGTGGACGAGTACTCCCGCTTCCCATTCGCCATCCCCTGTTCTGACATGACCGCGGCCACAGTCATTAAAGCCCTGAACACCATCTTCACACTGTTCGGTTGCCCCGCATACGTCCACAGCGACAGGGGGTCCTCCTTCATGAGTGACGAGCTGCGCCAGTTCCTGCTCAGCAACGGGATAGCCTCGAGCAGGACGACAAGCTACAACCCCCGGGGGAACGGGCAAGTAGAGAGGGAGAACGGCACGGTCTGGAAGACCGTCCTACTGGCCCTACGGTCCAGGGACCTCCCAGTTTCACGGTGGCAGGAGGTCCTTCCGGACGCCCTCCACTCCATCCGGTCACTACTGTGTACTAGCACTAACCAAACGCCTCATGAGCGCCTCCTTGTCTTCCCCAGGAAGTCCTCCTCTGGAATGTCGCTGCCGACCTGGCTGGCGGCCCCAGGACCCATCTTGCTCCGAAAGCACGTGCGGGCGCATAAGTCGGACCCGTTGGTCGAAAGGGTTCACCTCCTTCACGCGAACCCGCAGTACACTTACGTGGAGTACCCCGACGGCCGACAGGACACGGTCTCTCTGCGAGATCTGGCGCCCGCCGGCAACACACCCCCCCCCCCCCCGACATCAATCACCCAACCCCCCCCCTTCCTGCCACCGCCGCACCCCGCGACCGCCCCCTTCCCAGGAGGATCAGTCCTCCTCCCAGGCCCGACCAGGAGTGAAGCCCAAGCTGAAACCGTAAGGCTCCCGGAGACGACAACACCGGAACAAGCACCACCACCACCACCGGGGCCGAGGCGATCGACACGGACGACCAGACCGCCCGACCGACTCGTGGCGTCGATCTAACAGTACAATGTGGACTTTTTACGAGAACATTTTGTCTTTTCCTGACGATTACTGTGAATAGTTTGAAACAAAAAAAAACCTTGTACATACTGTTATAACATGTGAAAGTTTTCCTCCCAGGACCAGCCTTGTAAACCCTTACCACCATGCGAAGCATCACCCCGCCGGGTTCATTTTTAACAAGGGGTGAATGTGGTAGTATGCATTAGGGGTCATGTGGGACTTTGAAGCCATGATGTCATTGGCTGACAGATCCCGGGTCCTGGTTGGACGTTGACCTCTAGCTCCGCCCTGAAGGCAGAGTATAAGTACCTGGAGTCCTCCCCCGCAGGCAGTCTACTACTGAACTGCGGGGGAAACAGTCACGCTTAATAAAGCCTCATCGACTTCACTCTATTCGTCTCTCGGAGTCTTTGTGCGCTACAGTCTGCTACTTCACTTTCAGAAGTTTTCCTTGGCAGACTGCTGGATACTGTGGAGGAGCATCGATAAATCCTGTACCTATGAACAGGGGGGTGACCCTCAAATAAAGTCATCAACCCTTCATTGGAAGTTGTGGCAACGCTGATGAGCACCAGCTCTCTGCAGAGGAATGCCGCAAGGGGATGAATGATCTCCTCCATTCTGCAAGCAGAACTCGATCTTCACATCACTCTCCACTTACATACCCATCACACATCCACAGGGAGCTCTCTCACTGCCACCTCAGAGGGCACCACCACTCTTCGACCAAGCAATTCATCTCCTCATCACCTTCATGCTCCCCCTCACCAACCACACATGCCAGACATCCTTACCATCTATCCTGGTACACGGCCTGCTTACATTCTCCCTATCTGTTCTGATGTAGGGCAAGCTGGCACATAATAAAAGAGAGAGATCCACGATGGGTAGAGGAATGCCCGTGTTTAAAATCATCTCACAGTTTGAGAAGAAAGCCCTTCAGCTGGTCAGGGAGGAAGACGGACCACTCCTGTGCTGAGGGTGAGGTGGGTGCCAAAAACCCAAGTGAGAGCCCATAACACCATCATCCATCACAGCAAGCTAATGTGAGCCCTGCCTCTTCTATTGTTGTGCCTCTGCCAAGCACTAATGGCCCCTCGCTTCTCATGCAGTCACAGCAGGAGAGGAGCCCAGTGCCTCCACCAGCCAGTCTACACCAGACACCAGCAAGGATGAAGTCTCAAACGTGAAGATTGAAGAGGCATCACAGCTTTCATCCACGTCCTCCACCAGCACAGAGACACACTCCTCGGTCACACACCAGACATCCTCCATCCCATTGGCCAGACCACTGCATGGTCCAGGAGGCATTAAACTGAAGATCAAGGAACAATTGACTGCTAAACTCCTGTACACAGGAAGATAAGTCCCAGAAACTTTGGGGTCAATTTTCTGGTCCATCCCGCCATGGGAATCGTAACAGATGGGACAGACAATTTGACAAATCACAGAAAGGTGCATGAACCTTGGGCAGGAATTTCTGGTGGGGACAGGCAAGATCAAAACTCCTGCTCTATGTATGTGATCCGCAATCAAGAATGTTCAAGTTGGAAAGTTTACAACCCATCTACAAAGCTGATGAATTGCAAAAACTGTCGCAAACCAGACAGGAGATTTCCCTGGAACAGCAGGTGAAGAAACCGGACAAACGTGGCCAAGGCAAACAACAGATGCATACATCTGTTGAGAGGTGGATAAATATCGCTGAGGATGTTGAGTCATTCATATGCTTCATTGGCTACAAAAATTCCTACCAGCAACAATACGGAGGTTGAATGCATTCCAGATTTTGTAATTTCAGACAATTTGTGAATGACGGTGAGAGAATTTACATAAAATTATGGATTTGTTAAAACAACTAGTTCAACCAGGTATCCACCAGCAAATGGAGAGGCCGAAAGAGGTGAAAGAACGGTAAAACTTTGTTGAAAAGGAGCTACCTCAACTTGGCAGTGTTGAGCTACCATTCCACATCACTTCAGAATGGTTTGGCGCCATCAGAAATTCTGATTGGACGAAGACTAAGGACTCAACTTCATGCCCATCCACGTATGCTCATGCAATGTCTAAAAGCAACTGATATAGAGTGAGGAAGGAGGAGGAGGATGAGTTTCATTCAGACCAGAAACTACAATCAACACCATACACTGCATGATTTACCAGAACTCGAATGAAGTAAATCCATTTGGATTAGAGACCAGGGGCGAGATTCTCCGACCCCCCCCCCGCCGGCACCGGAGATTCGGCGGGGGTGGGAATCGCGCGCGCCGGTTGGCGGGCCCCCCCCCGCGCGATTCTCCGGCCCGGATGGGCCGAAGTCCCGTTGCTAGGATGCCTGTCCCGCCGGCGTGGATTAAACCACCTACCTTACCGGCGGGACAAGGCGGCGCGGGCGGGCTCCGGGGTCCTGGGGGGGGGCCCGGGACGATCTGGCCCCGGGGGGTGGCCCCACGGTGGCCTGGCCCACGATCGGGGCCCACCGATCCGCGGGCGGGCCTGTGCTGTGGGGGCACTCGTTTCCTTCTGCCTTCGCCACGGTCTCCACCATGGCGGAGGCGGAAGAGACTCCCTCCACAGCGCATGCGCGGGGATGCCGTGAGCAGCCGCTAACTCCCCCGCGCATGCGCTGCCGGGAGATGTCATTTCCGCGCCAGCTGGCGGGGCACCAAAGGCCTTTCCCGCCAGCTGGCGTGGCGGAAATCAGTCCGACGCAGGCCTAGCCCCTCAAGGTTGGGGCTCGGCCCCCCAAGGTGCGGAGGGTTCCGCACCTTTGGGGCGGCGCGATGCCCGACTGATTTGCGCCGTTTTTGGCGCCGGTCGGCGGACTTCGCGCCGATACCGGAGAATTTCGCCCCAGAATCCAGAAGGCTAAGTACCAGGAAAGATAGAAAATCCAAGAACCTATGGGACAGTGAAAAGAAATAGAAGTGCACATATCTCTCCAATAAGAAGACCATCGATGAACAGGGAGACAACCTGAACAGAGAACTAATAGTGCCTAAAGATTCACATATTATTCTATAGAGTTCGAGAGAGAACATGGTGAACTTGAATCCTTTGCAACCTCCAAGGGAGATGAGAACAAGGTCAGGAAGATTGGTGATATGGTATAAAGGATTAATGATGAACATGTAGGGTGGGATCTACTGGTGGGACCCCCGTGGGAGAGTATGAACAAAGGGAAACCCTGTTGACAGCAGGGGGACAGGAAGTGCCCACCATCCACTAATGGTGGGCCATCTCTGCCGCCACAAAACATGCTGTGGTGGTTTGGAAAATCCCATCCATAGGCTACATCATTAGTGATGTAAGATTACTTGATTGCAGAGAATGGAAAGTGAGCGTTCTACGTAGAGTCTCGTGCCGAGTCTATATTGTACATTGTTCATCTAATATTCACGGCACGACGGCATAGCAATTAGCACTGCTGCCTCACAGTGCCAGGGACCCAGGTTCAATTCAGCCTTGCGTGACTGTGTAGAATTTGCACTTTCTCCCCATGTCTGTGTGGGTTTCCTCCGGGTGATCTGGTTTCCTCCACAGTCCAAAGATGTGCAGATTAGGTAGGCTGGCATCATCAACACCAATACTTTGACATTTAACAGGATTGGTTGTATTGTTTTACTGTAATCACAAGCTTAACATAATATGACCTATGCTCTGAGTAATAAATATGTAAAAACAAATTGGTTTAATCTTCTCCTACATGGTCTGGATATGACCAACTTTCACAGGTAGAGAACTTTGTCAAGAAATGGGGGCATTTAGATGGTTGGTAGTAGCCATGGTAATGGTAACATCTACATTTCTAAGATAGGGCTTTAGCTGCTGTGTCTTGGATCTCGCTGAAATTCAGTAGACCTCCCTCCCCAGCTCAGGAAAAGAACTACCCTGCTATCTGTAACTCTCTCTTTCTGCCATTTCCATAGCTATGGCCTTATTGCAGACCTCCTTCTCCATCTTTGCCGAGATTTTATTATTCTAATAACTCCTACAAAACTGTCCCTAAAGTTGATTTTTAAGTTTGAGCCATACTGGTAGCGATAGGAGAGTTTAATTCTGAATGAAACCTGCAACTGTCTCACTTGGCAACTGCTTCCTTTGAACGCATCTCCCAGTGCCATTTCATTCGTGGTCATACCATAATATGACTTCTGAATCTCATTCATTTCAGCATATTCCATGGTACTGGGATCTCGCAGGCAACAAAGGTTAGACACAACAAAGACACTACATTAAAAGCACCTGGTCTTATTCTGGTGAGGAAAACATTTGCTTTACCCTCATCGCCTATTTCACTTGCTTTCAGCTAAGTTTGAAATGTTTGTTCATAATGATACCAGTCTTCTTAGTTCGGGTTGAATTATCCCATTCTCCTGGGCGGCACGGTGGTTAGCACTGCTGCCTCACCACGCCAGGGACCCGGATTTGATTCCGACCTTGGGTGACTGTCTGGGTGGAGTTGACACATTCTTCCCATGTCTGCGCCTAGGTGGGGTTCTGGAGATAGGGTGGGGGATTGGACCTAGGTGGAGTGCTCTTTTGGAGGGTTGGTACAGACTCGATGGGCCGAATGGCCTCCTTCCGCACTATAGGGATTCTATGATTATGCCTTCAGTGCCATTTTTTTATTCATTCAGTTACGTACCATGTTGATTCACTTAGCTGTTTATGAACACCACATTTACATACAGAGTAATCTTTCAAACCATTCTAGCTTCCTCAAAATCAACTATCGGAATTTCAAAAATGTTACAATGTTCTGCAGTCCATAATTTTTCAAATGAAGTATCAATAAAAATTCCATCCTAGCCTCATCGCCATCTTTCTGTACTGAGAAAAGTGGACTTGTAGTAAGTAGTCATTATTGAACAAACCTTATATCTCCCCAAAAGAAAGAGAGGCAGCTGTACAATATACTATGCTCATCTATATTATCATCCTGATATACTTCCTTTCTACCCTCCCTGGGACCTTGATATCCTTCCTAAAGTCTCTGTCTAAAATTTTACACAATACTCCAGCTGAGGCCTAACCAATGATTTGTAAAGATTGGCAAAATTCCCTCAATTTTCATTCATACCCCTATTTGAAAAGTAAAGTATCCCATCCACTGTATTAAGTTGCCCTGCTTCCTTCCTGAATTTAAGTATGTGCATCCCCAGGTTCCACTGCTTTTGCTCAAAATCGTAGCATGTAGATTTTACTGCCCCTTGATGTTTTTCCTCTGAAATGTATCACTTCACATTTATCTGCATTAAATTACTTCTACCATGCGCATGCTCTCTCCACCAGTCCATCCATCTGCTCCTGCAGTCGGCTACTATTCTTTTCACTAATTACTATGTTGACAATTTTTGTATCATCAACCAACATTGAAATTGCTCCTCCTATTCCTAAATCCAGTTCATTTATAGTATGAAAAATATCCACCCACCATTACTTGCTGTTGCTTAGCATGAGGTTACCATGAACCTTGTTCCTCATCTGAGGTGAGTCAACCCTCAGGTTAAATCACCACCAGTCAGCTCTCTCTCTCAAAGGGGAAAGCAGCCTATGGTCCTCTGGGACTAAGAAGATTTTCATTATGTACCCAAGTTACCATTGTCCCGTTAATACCATGTGCTTCTAGTTTCTGAATAAGGCTTTTATGTGGTACTTTATTAAATGCCTTTTAAAAGTTGATGTAGCCAACATTGACAGCAATACATTCTTGAATCCTCTCTGTTAAAGAACTCAGTCAGATTAATCAGACAAATCTTAACACATCTGTACTGACTCTCTTAACACAAGCTTCTCCAAACAAGAATTAATTTTGTCCTTAAAATTCGGTCTCTTTCAGTTTTCCTACAACTGCATTAAATTGTTTGGCCTGCAGTTACTAGATTTAGAGCGGTGTAACATCTGCAATTTGAAGAGGAGTGTAACATCAGCAATCCTCCAGTCCTCTGGCAGCACTGCCGTACCAAAAGATTGAAAGATTGTAATCAGAGCTTCTTCTATCTTCTCACTAGCTTCCCTCAGCAATGCCTGTTGCTACAAATTAAGACATGGACAGCAGTTTTGGATTAAGCTCAAACTTATTGAGGGGAGAAGAGGAGCAACTGATCTGGGGCGCATTGGAATAGTTCTTTAAAAATATATTTTTATTTAAACAAGAGCATTCCTAAAGGGATTCTGTTATGTCCCCCAGCCACGTTGACGACCTCCACTCCAGTAAATTCGCCAGCAGGCGATCAGAGTGGTGAAGGCCACCACATTGGCCCCATTCCCTTCCAACAGCTCAGACACCCCAGAAACCATCACTAGAGGGCCCAGCTAAATCTCCACTCCCACGATTTTCGATATTGCTTCAAATATTGGGCCCAAAATCCCACCAATCTTGGGCATGATCAAAACATATGGGTATGATTTTCTGGCCCCTTCCACATCTCTCACACTTATCCCCTATCTCTAGAAAGAACCTACTCTTCTGAGCATGTGTCATTTGAGCCCAATGCACCACTTTGAACTGTACCAAACTCATCTGAACATAACATAAGAACATAAGAACTAGGAGCAGGAGTAGGCCATCTGGCCCCCCGAGCCTGCTCCACCATTCAATGAGATCATGGCTGATCTTTTGTGGACTCAGCTCCACTTTCCGGCCCGAACACCATAACCCTTAATCCCTTTATTCTTCAAAAAACTATCTATCTTTATCTTAAAAACATTGAATGAAGGAGCCTCTACTGCTTCATTGGGCAAGGAATTCCATAGATTCAGAACCCTTTGGGTGAAGAAGTTCCTCCTAAACTCAGTCCTAAATCTACTTCCCCTTATTTTGAGGCTATGCCCCTTGGTTCTGCTTTCACCCGCCAGTGGAAACAACCTGCCCGCATCTATCCTATCTATTCCCTTCATAATCTTATATGTTTCTATAAGATCCCCCCTCATCCTTCTAAATTCCAACGAGTACAGTCCCAGTCTACTCAACCTCTTCTCGTAATCCAACCCCTTCAGCTCTGGGATTAACCTAGTGAATCTCCTCTGCACACCCTCCAGTGCCAGTACGTCCTTTCTCAAGTAAGGAGACCAAAACTGAACACAATACTCCAGGTGTGGCCTCACTAACACCTTATACAATTGCAGCAGAACCTCCCTAGTCTTAAACTCCATCCCTCTAGCAATGAAGGACAAAATTCCATTTGCCTTCTTAATCACCTGTTGCACCTGTAAACCAACTTTTTGCGACTCATGCACTAGCACACCCAGGTCTCTCTGCACAGCAGCATGTTTTGATATTTTATCATTTAAATAATAATCCCTTTTGCTGTTATTCCTACCAAAATGGATAACCTCACATTTGTCAACATTGTATTCCATCTGCCAGACCCTAGCCCATTCACTTAGCTTATCCAAATCCCTCTGCAGACTTCCAGTATCCTCTGCACTTTTTGCTTTACCACTTATCTTAGTGTCGTCTGCAAACTTGGACACATTGCCCTTGGTCCCCAACTCCAAATCATCTATGTAAATTGTGAACAGTTGTGGGCCCAACACTGATTCCTGAGGGACACCACTAGCTACTGATTGCCAACCAGAGAAACACCCATTAATCCCCACTCTTTGCTTTCTATTAATTAACCAATCCTCTATCCATGCTACTACATTCCCCTTAATGCATGCATCTTTATCTTATGCAACAACCTTTTGTGTGGCACCTTGTCAAAGGCTTTCTGGAAATCCAGATATACCACATCCATTGGCTCCCCGTTATCTACCGCACTGTTAATGTCCTCAAGAAATTCCACTAAATTAGTTAAGCACGACCTGCCGTTTATGAACCCATGCTGCGTCTGCCCAATGGGACAATTTTAGCACAGGACGACGTTGCATTCACCTGGTGCATCATTTTTCAAAATTATTTGTTCATGGGATGTGGGCGTTGTAGTGATCTGTACATCTGTACATACATCTGCACATACACCAGGGACTGCAGACAGATGTAACAGCCACAGCATCACTAGAGGGCATCAGAGACGGGTATAAAGGGTCCAGCCCAAGGTAGGATCCGCCTCTTTCAGAAGCACAGGGCTAGTGAGCAGCAGTTCAGCATTGGCAGCTTACCTTCACTGGTAATACCTCTTGACTGTATTATGTCTAGTTAGGCTCTGGAAACAGAATGAACCTACTGAATAAAGTATTTGTGTTAACTGGAAGTCTACAATCTTTATTCAGACTTAGAGAATAACATAGGCATCGCTGGCTGGGACAGCATTTATTTCTCATCCCTGACGGCAGTTAAGAGTCAACCACATTGCTGTGGGTCTGGAGTCACATGTAGGCCAACCTCATTCCAAACCCCTCATCCCAACTCCATGCCCAAATCCTTCTCCCACATCCGCTTAATTTCCTCAATTGGTGCTTTCTCTGTGCTCACCAGCCATCTGTGAATATCCGTGATCATCCCATTCCCCCAACTCATCCGGCGATAACAACCTGTCCAACAGGGTGTGCTCTGGTAACTGAGGGAACGAGACATTGGGATAGTTAAGTCTGGAGGTAACCAAAGCATGCTTGCAAAAGAAAACCTGAATTAGGAAATGCATATGGAGGTTTATTCATCCACAGAATGTGGGCATTGCTGGAAAACCCAGCATTAGTGTTATAGAAGAAGAATCATAGAATCCCTACAGTGCTGAAGGAGGCCATTCTGCCCATCGTGTCTGCACGACCCTCTGAAAGAGCACTCTACCTCGCCCACTCCCCCACAATCCCACCTAACCGTTGGATACTAAGGGGCAATTTAGCATGGCCAATCCACCTAAGCTGTACATCTTTGGACTGTGGGAGGAAACCAGAGCACCCGGAGGAAACCCATGCACACACGGGGAGGACGTGCAGACTCCGCACAGACAGTGACCCAAGTTGGAATCGAACCTGGAATCCTGGCGCTGTGAAGCAATAGTGCTAATAGTAATGAGTTTATTTCTTGAACTGCTGCAGTCTGTGTAGTGAAGGTACTCCAAAAACCTTGTTAGAGGGATTGGGGGTTTCTATCATTTTGACCTAGCGATTATGAAGCAATGCTGATCCATATTCCTGACAGGATTGTGTGTGGTTTGGCAGTGGTGGTGTTCCCATGCATTTGCTGTTCTTGATCTCCCAGATGGTGAGGTCATGGTTTGGGGAGATGCTCCAGAAGAAACGCCAGCACAATTCTCCAGTTTATCTTGTAGATGGTCACATTGCACAGGTGATGGAGGGACTGATTGTTTAAGGCAGTGGATAGAGTGACAATCAAGCGGACTCTTTCATCCAGAATGGTGTGGAGCTTCCTGACAGTTATTGCTCTCCTCCAGACACATGGAAAGTATTCCATTACACTCCTGGTTTGTATCTTGTGGAATGTGGAAAGGCATTAGGAGACTAGCAGTGAGTCACTTGCCACAGAATATTCAGCTTTTGGCCTGCTCTTGTCGCCACAGTATTTATGTGGCTGGCCCAGTTCAGTTTCAGGCCTATGGTGCCCCTTAGGATGTTGATGGCAGCGGATTTGATGATTGTGACTGAATGTTAAGGAAGGTGGTTTGACTTCTTCTTGGGGGACAAGTGTCAGCTCAAGTCTGGTTATTGCCCAAGTCCTGCTGCATGTGGGAATGGAGTGCATACTGTCAAACTATCAGCAAAACATCAATTCACCACTGCTCAATAAAGATTTTTATTATTACTTGGCCAACACGGTGGTGCAGTGGTTAGCACTGCTGCCTCACGGCGCAGAGGACCTGGCTTTGATTCCAGTCCTGGGTCACTGTCCATGTGGAGTTTACATTCTCCCTGTGTCTTCATGGGTTCCACCCCACATCCAAAAAGATGTGCAGGATAAGTAGATTGGCCATGCTAATTGGAAAAAAATAATTGGGTACTCTTAAGATTTTTAAAAATCACCACTACTCTCTGTCTCCTTTACCATAGCCAATTATGTACCCAAGCTGTAATCAGATTTTTTATTTTTTAGCACTGCCAATGGATAATAATAATAATCACTTATTGTCACGAGTAGTCTTCAATGAAGTTACTGTGAAAAGACCCTAGTCGCCACATTCCGGCGCCTGTTCAGGGAGGCTGGTACGGGAATTGAACCCGCGCTGCTGGCATTGTTCTGCATTACAAGGCAGCTGTTTAGTCCACTGTGCTAAACCAGCAATGCATGCATGTGTTCCACGGGATTTATATAAATTACAATAATGGGGTAAAAAATTTCCACAGGCATGCACCTGAAGACAAAAGCTCTTCACCAGTATTGTAATAAACTTAGAAGTGATCTCTCAAATCACAGCAGCAAAACTCATTTCTCTGCAAACATATTGGGCCATGTCGTCGAGGCTTCCCAACATTGGGTTGGGGAAGGTACCCCAAAGATGCACTGGGGAATCTCGCTCAGAATGTTACAGGTAAACATTTGCATGGCAATTGCCCAGAAGTGCAAACTTCCTCTGAACAATTGCTCTGGGAACCATCTGAAAATGTGATTTAAATTGCAAATTTGAGGGGCTGGATTCTCCGGTCTCTGATGCTGAAGTCGCATTCGGCGATCGGCCAGAGAATCCCCGTTTACACGTAAACTGGGGGCTGCGCCACTTTTGTGATGCTCTGCCCCTCCAAAACGGCGTACTCACAGAGTACGCCACACGCCGTCGGGACGGCCACATGATGTCACCTGAGGCCCACCACCAATGGGCCGAAGTCCCAACGGCGTGGAACACTTATCCTTTTTTTCGTAAATCTGGCGTGGCGGCTACAGACTGAGTCCAGCGCCGCCACAGTCGGGTGGGAGCTGTTCCGCGGTGCAGGGGGGAGGGGGCTTTGGCATGGGCTGGGGGCACTGTCGGGGGGGTATTCCGGAGGTGGTGAGCCAGGTGAAAAGAGATGCAGTTTTTGGCAGGCTGGGTACATGCGCGGCGCTGCAGGCCGCCGCCGTGCGCATGCACGGCCATGGACCCGGCAATTCTCCAGCCGTATCTGCAGCTAAAGCTGAGGGCTTTACGCTGCGTGGCTCCGAGCCACCCAACAGACGGAGGATCGGTGGAGGTTTTGCACCATTTTTTTGGCTGTAAAACGCCACTGTTCCCACGTCGGCATCGGCAATTAGTCTTCAAATCGGAGAATCCAGCCCCAGATGTTTCCAGCTGTGTTACACGAATAGTTAACCAGAAAAAGTTGCAAGACTAAAACCTCTTCTAAGTTCTGCGTAAGTATTATAAAGACACAGAATGATGCCCACCCCACCCCCGCGCCCCCAACTCCCCCTGGCCAACCAACCTCCCCCCCTCCACACACAGTAATCCCCAACCGCAAACCCCTTGGGATTCCCACACGCGACTCCCACCCAACCCGCGGACCCGACTCTCATTCCCAACCCACAACATGCAACCTCGAACTTCCACCCAACTGACCTGACCTGACCCCACTGACCAGATCTCTAGACCCCCGATCCAAATCAACTCCCCTGCCCTATCACCCCCCTGATGTCCAACACCCCCCCCCCCCCCCACCCCCCACAACTCCTCCCAACATCCAATTCCCCAAAGCCCCAAATCCTATCCACTTATCTTGAGCACTTACTTGCTCCCTGGCCTGTCAACTACAATGTCAATGTACGCGGTTTACAGGAGCTAATGCTGTAAAACAAAGACCACGTCCTCCTTCAATCTGACTATGCTGGACTTTAATGCTGGAACGCAATGACTGCTGCACAACCTTAAACTTGTTGCCCTGAGTTGGAAGATTGGAATAGAGAGGCATGGAAGACGTTTGGCAAAGGTTGGGCAGAGTGGCCCATTATGCAAAGTGATGGTCTCAGCCAGCAGGATGTTGGTGCACCAGCTGAGGAAACAAGAGGCGGCGAGAGAGATTGGGAAAGTAAAAGATACAGGGGGGAAGTTGTGGATCCAGCAAGGGTGAATAATGTGTTTCGGGGGTTTTACGGTAGATTGTACAAATTGGAATCCCCAGCCGGGGTGAAGGGTATGAAGCGATTCCTAGGAGGGTTGGAGTTCTCAAGGATAGATGAGGAGCTGGTGGAGGTTTTGGGAGCCCCAATTGGGCTGCGGGAGGTGATAGACGGGTTGGGGGCGATGCAATTGGGTAAGGCCCCTGGACCTGATGGACACCCGGTTGAGTTTTATGAAAAGTTCTCCGGCTTGCTAGGGCCGCTCCTGGTCAAGGCTTTTAATGAGTCCACGGAGATGGGCGTGCTCCCTCCCAACGTTATTGTAGGCATTGATCTCTCTTATTTTGAAGCGGGATAAGGATCCGGAGAGTTGTGGGTCGTATAGACTGATCTCCCTGTTGAATATAGATGCCAAATTGCTGGCAAAGATCTTGGCCATGCGCATAGAGGATTGTGTCCTGAAGGTAATTGGGGAGGACCAGTAGAGATTTGTGAAGGGACGACACCTGACATCCAATATTAGGCGGCTCCTAAATGTAATAATGATGCCAGCGGAGGGGCGCGAGGTCGAGGTGGTGGTGGCCATGGATGCAGAAAAGGCCTTTGATCGGGTGGAGTGGAGGTACCTGTGGGATGTCCTGGGAAGGTTTGGGTTCGGGCAGGGATTTGTGCATTGGGTCCGGTTGCTTTGTCAGGCACCAGTGGCGAATGTAAGGACCAACCAGGTCCGGTCAGAGTATTTTAGTCTGTGCAGGGGAACAAGGCAGGGGTGCCCACTCTCCCCACTACTGTTTGCCCTGGCCACAGAGCCTTTGGCAATGGTGCTGAGGGCATCGAACATTTGGCAGGGTGATTGAGCAAATGAAAGGGAACTTTCGCAGGTGGGACTTGCTCCCGCTGTCATTGGCGGGGAGGGTACAGACTGTGAAAATGACAGTCCTCCCGAGATTGCTGTTTGTGTTTCAGTGTCTCCCAATCTTTATGCCCAAGGCATTTTTTAGGAAAATGAACGCAGCGATCTTGGGTTTTATATGGGCTGGGAAAGCTCCGAGGGTGAAGAAGGTCCTTCTTGAGCAGGGGCACGGCGAGGGAGGCTTGGCCCTTCCGAACTTTATTAATTACTACTGGGCGGCTAATATTTTGATGGTTATGAAGTGGGTAGTGGGGGAGGGGTCGGTGTGGGAGCGGGTAGAGGCGGCATCATGTATGGGCAGGAGTCTGAAGGCTCTATTGACGGCACCTCTGCCATTCTCGCCGGCTCGATACTCCACAAGCCCAGTGGTAGTAGCAGCGCTGAGAGTGTAGGGGTAGTAGCAGTGCTGAGAGTGTAGGGGTAATGGAGGCAGCATATGAGACTGGATGGGGCGTCGGTGTGGTCACCGATCTGTGATAATCACAGGTTTGCTCCGGGGGGGCTGGACAGGGGCTTTAGGAGGTGGCAGAGGGCAAGGATTGAGAGATTTGGGGATCTTTTCATTGAGGAGGGTTTCCCGAGCCTGAAGGAGCTAGAGGAGTAGTTTGAGTTACCAGGTGGGAACGGATTTTGGTACCTGCAGGTACGAGACTTTGTCCAGAGGAAGGTTCCAAGCTTCCCTCGCTTCCCTCTAAGGGGATTACAGGATAAGGTGATGTCAAAAACAGGGGTTGGGGAGGGGAAGGTCTCGGAAATATATAAGGAACTGATGGAGTGGGAAGCGGTCCCAATCGAGGAGGTGAAGAGGAAGTGGAAGACGGGCTTTGGGGGGGGGGGGGGGGGGGGGGGGGGGGGGGGCTGAGTTGGAAGTCGGGCTATGGGAGAAGGCCCTGAAAAGAATCAATGCATCCTCGTCATGTGCCAGGCTCAGCTGATCTAGTTCAAGGTGGTCCACAGGGCTCACATGACTGTGGCCCGGATGAGTAGGTATTTTGTGGAGTTGGAGGACAGGTGTGGGAGGTGCGGGGGAAGTCCGGCGAATCATGTACATATGTTTTGGGCGTGTCCGAAGCTGAGGGGATTTTGGCAGGGATTCTCAGAAGTCATGGAAGGAAGGGTGACTCCGAGTCCAGAGGTGGCAATATTTGGAGTGTCGGAAGATCCGGGAGCACAGGGGGTGGAGAAAGGCTGATATCTTGGCCTTTGCCTCCCTGGTGGCCCGGAGATGGATTTTGCTGGGATGGAGGGACTCGGAGCCTCCAAAGTCGGGGGTGTGGGTCAGCGACATGGCCGAGTTTCTCAGGCTGGAGAAGATTACGTTCGCCTTAAGGGGTTCAATACAGGGGTTCACTCTGAGGTGGCAGCCGTTCATCGACTTCTTCAAGGAAAATTGACCATCAGCAAAAAGGGGGGGGGGGGAAGGGGAGGCATGGAAGTGGAGAATAAGGGCAGGGAATCTAATATATGGGTAGTTGGGAGTTAAGGCAGGGTGAAGTTGGGTATGTTACTGTGGGTTTTTTGCGTGTGTCGGACATTCTGTTATTTAGAATGTTAATATGTTAAATGTTAAAATTATAAATGCCTCAATAAAATGCTCCCTAAAAATAAGTGATGGTCTCACTGCTGACCTTGAAGAAAACCGTCCACAAAGACCCCCATAGCCTGCATTTCACTTTTCCCAGTGTTAATTTAATTTCAGTGTCACCTACAGGCGATCTCCAGTGCCCAGCAAGGTGACGTTCACCAAGCAGGCTAAGCAGTCATTCTCCTTGAAGAATTCTGACTGGCAGAAAACACATTGATTAACCTTTAGTTTTCACTAATTTTACAGAAAGTGAAGTAAAGATTAGGAAGCACACATGATTAAGGCAGCTGTTGAAATAGCATAAACATTTTGTATAATACATTACTTTCAGAATGTATAGAATTTACCATAATGGAAAAATTTGACATTCAATAAGTATCAAATTAGTTTTTCAGGGCCAGAGGGATCATTCCGAAATAATTATGAATTTAATATGCTGCCCAAAAACTCAATTACACCTCATTCAAGAAAGCATAACATTTTAAAGATTGCGTAAAAGTTGTAGTTCATGGCCAATCAAATAATGTTTTCTAAATGGATCAGACAACGGTGCCCTCTGACACTACCCTATAATTGTCTGCGTCCTTTAAATCTCATTCGGGTGATTTGACACTATTAGTGCGTTCCTGAAGAAATGTGCACCTCAAGCTGCGCATAATTATTATAAATAGCCTATTTGGCCTTAAACATCACATTAGGCTACAGGTCAGCCTATTTCAGATTGTTCTGTCCTAAGCTTCAACCAGTGGCTGCTGCCACAACTGGTTGCTTTCTGTGATCAGTGACAACACATGATACTATTACCCTGATGTTTGCTCATAAAGCAAGCTTCTGTATGTCACTGCTCCTAATTTTTATGGATGCTTTCAATGGGAAGCACTCAAATGCACCATTGTGGGGTTGGACTTTTGCAAATTCACTATGTTTCTGTGTTTCCTGTACCAGATTGATTCCTGGGATGAAAGAATTTCCAATGAGAAGAGATTAAGTAGAACATAGAACATAGAACATTACAGCGCAGTACAGGCCCTTCAGCCCTCGATGTTGCGCCGACCTGTGAAACCACTCTAAAGCCCATCTACACTATTCGCTTATCGTCCATATGTCTATCCAATGGCCATTTGAATGCCCTTAGTGTTGGCGAGTCCACTACTGTTGCAGGCAAGGCATTCCACGCCCTTTCTACTCACTGAGTAAAGAACCTACCTCTGACATCTGTCTTATATCTATCTCCCCTCAATTTAAAGCTATGTCCCCTCATGCTAGACATCACCATCCGAGGAAAAAGGCTCTCACTGTCCACCCTATCCAATCCTCTGATCATCTTGTATGCCTCAATTAAGTCACCTCTTAACCTTCTTCTCTCAAATGAAAACAGCCTCATGTCCCTCAGCCTTTCCTCATAAGATCTTCCCTCCATACCAGGTAACGTTCTAGTAAATCTCCTCTGCACCCTTTCCAATGCTTCCACATCCTTCCTATAATGCGGCGACCAGAATTGCACGCAATACTCCAAATGCGGCCGCACTCGAGTTTTGTACAGCTGCAACATGACCTCATGGCTCCGAAACTCAATCCCTCTACCAATAAAAGCTAACACACCGTACGCCTTCTTAACAACCCTCGCAACCTGGGTGGCAACTTTCAGGGATCTATGTACATGGACACCGAGATCTCTCTGCTCATCCACACGGCCAAGAATCTTACCATTAGCCCAGTACTCTGTCTTCCTGTTATTCCTTCCAAAATGAATCACCTCACACTTTTCTGCATTAAACTCCATTTGCCACCTCTCAGCCCAGCGCTGCAGATTATCTATGTCCCTCTGTAACTTATAACATCCGTCCGCACTGTCCACAACTCCACCGACTTTAGTGTCATCTGCAAATTTACTCACCCATCCTTCTACAGCAGTGGCCCCAAAACAGGTCCTTGTGGTACACCACTAGTAACTGGACTCCAGTCAGAACATTTCCCATCAACCACCGCCCTTTGTCTTCTTCCAGCTAGCCAATTTCTGATCCAAACCGCTAAATCACCCTGAATCCCATGCCTCCGTATTTTCTGCAGTGGCCTACCGTGGGGATCCATATCAAACGTTTTACTGAAATCCATATACACATCAACTGCTTTACCCTCATCCACCTGTTTGGTCACCTTTGTGAGGCACAACCTACCCTTCACAAAACCGTGTTGACTATCTCTAATCAAATTATTCCTTTCCAGATGATTATAAATCCTATCTCTTATAAACCGTTCCAAGATTTTGCCCACAACAGAAGTAACGCTCACTGGTCTATAGTTACCTGGGTTGTCTCTACTCCCCTTCTTGAACAAGGGACAACATTTGCTATCCTCCAGTCTTCTGGCACTATTCCTGTAGACAAAGATGACTTAAAAATCAAAGCCAAAGGCTCAGCAATTTCCTCCCTAGCTTCCCAGAGAATCCTAGGATAAATCCCATCCGGCCCAGGGGACTTATCTATTTTTACACTTTCCAGAATTGCGAACACCTCCTCCTTATGAACCTCAAGCCCTTCTCGTCTAGTAGCCTGAATCTCAGTATTCTCCTCAACAACATTGTCTTTTTCCTGTGTGAATACTGACGAAAAATATTCATTTAGCACCTCTCCTATCTCCTTGGACTCCAAGCACAACTTCCCACTACTGTCCTTGACTGGCCCTACTCATACCCTAGACATTTGTTTATTCCTGACATATCTATAGAAAGCTTTAGGGTTATTCTTGATCCTACTTGCCAAAGACTTCTCATGTCCCCTCCTGGCTCTTCGTAGCTCTCTCTTTAGGTCCTTCCTAGCTAACTTGTAACTCTCAAGCGCCCGAACTGAACTTTCATGTCGCATCTTTACATTAGCCGCCTTCTTCCTCTTGACAAGTGTTTTGACTGCTTTAGTAAACCACGGTTCCCTTGCTCGACCACATCCTCCCTGCCTGACAGGTACATACTTATCAAGGACACGCAGTAGCTGTTCCTTGAACAAGCTCCACATTTCCATTGTGCCCATCCCCTGCAGTTTTCCTCTCCATCTGATGCATCCTAAGTCTTGTCTCATCGCATCATAATTGCCTTTCCCCCAGATATAACTCTTGCCCTGCGGTATATACCTATCCCTTTCCATCACTAAAGTAAACGTAATCGAATTGTGGTCACTATCACCAAAGCGCTCACCTACCTCCAAATCTAACACCTGTCCTGGTTCATTACCAAGTACCAAATCCAATATGGCCTCGCCTCTCATTGGCCTATCTACATACTGTGTCAGGAAACCCTCCTGCACACATTGGACAAAAACAGACCCATCTAAAGTACTCGAACTATAGCGTTTCCAGTCAATATTTGGAAAGTTAAAGTCCTATCCAGCTTTCGCTCCTATCCAGAATCATCTTTGCAATCCTTTCCTCTACATCTCTGGAACTTTTCGGAGGCCTATAGAAAACCCCTAACAGGGTGACCCTTCCTTTCCTGTTTCTAACCTCAGCCCATACTACCTCAGTAGACGAGTCCTCATCAAAAGTCCTTTCTGCCACCGTAATACTGTCCTTGACTAATAATGTCACCCCTCCCCCTCTTTTACCACCTTCCCTGAGCTTACTGAAATATCCCGGCACCAGCAACAACCATTCCTGTCCCTGCTCTATCCATGTCTCCGAAATGGCTACAACATCGAAGTCCCAGGTACCAACCCATGCTGCAAGTTCACCCACCTTATTCCGGATGCTCCTGGCATTGAAGAAGACACACTTTAAACCACCTTCCTGCCTGCCGGTACACTATGACCTCACTACTCTCAACCTCAATACTGAGATTCAGGGCAGCACGGTAGCATTGTAGGGCAGCACGGTAGCATTGTGGATAGCACAATTGCTTCACAGCTGCAGGGTCCCAGGTTCGATTTCGGCTTGGGTCACTGTCTGTGCGGAGTCTGCACATCCTCCCCGTGTCTGCGTGGGTTTCCTCCGGGTGCTCCGGTTTCCTCCCACAGTCTAAAGATGTGCAGGTTAGGTGAATTGGCCATGATAAATTGCCCTTAGTGTCCAAATTGCCCTTAGTGTTGGGTGGGGTTACTGGGTTATGGGGATAGGGTGGAGGTGTTGACCTTGGGTAGGGTGCTCTTTCCAAGAGCCGGTGCAGACTCGATGGGCCGAATGGCCTCCTTCTGCACTGTAAATTCTATGATAACCTCCTGTATACTGGAGCTACAATTCAGGTTCCCAAGCCCCTGCTGAACTAGTTTAAACCCTCCCAAAGTGCATTAACAAATTTCCTCCCCCAGGGTATTGGTACCCCTCTGGTCCAGGTGTGGACCATCCCGTTTGTAGTGGTCCCACCTGTTGCTAACTTTTGGTTGGTTCAATTGGCTCTGTTTTATAACCTTTGCTCTAGAGTCGCCAGGTATCTTTATGATACCGCCACGAGGTTCAAGTTCAAGTAATGATCAATACCTCAGCACACCAATTAGTAAGATTCAAATCAAAACACATTTATTATACACAGTAAATCGCTACTCATGCATAAACTCTACTTTCTCGGCTATTTCTATAACTAACAGGCCTATACTTAGCTTCGGACTGGCCCACCCGGTCAGGGGAACAAATGGCCTTTCGTTCGGGTCCTGAATCTGCGGGATTCAAAAGCTGGTATGGACTGGTAGCTAGGAGCCCCTATCTCATAGCGAGCGTTGACTTGAGACTTACTTGCTTGGAGGCAACAAGACAGGTCACTGTCAAGGGTTGGTTCAAGTTGCTGAGTGACCCTGCCAAGAAGGACGATTTGAACTTGGGGGCTTTACTTTATAGTCCCCAGGGGCTTCCCGCCCTTTGGGGCGGACCCCGTATCTGGTTCCAAGTGATTGTACTACTTTCCGATCACTTGGATCGATTTCTCCAATGCTGCAGCGGTTCCCTGATCGCGAGGCGGTCCTAAGTGTCCATTGGCCTTTCTTTGTCTTGGCTCCTGCTGGCGCCGAGGAGTCTGGCTTGGCTTTGTTTGCCTTTACTGTTGCCATTGTGCCTGGGAATCGCACATTACTATGTAGCTGGCTGCTACATTGCTATGCAGATGGCTGCTGGTTTCGGTGCTGTCTGGTTGTTTTGCAGGTTCCAATATACATGATTTCTGTATTTGCTAGTCTTTGCCTGTGTTGGCTGAATTTCCCTTCAGCCTTTACGGTTCTCCATTTTAAGTCGGGAAGTGGCCAACTCAGGTGGTACACGCCGACCCCAGAATGAGCCCCAATTATCCAGAAATCTGAAACCCTCCCTCCTGCACCATCCCTGTAGCCACGTGTTCAACTCCTCTCTCTCCCTATTCCTCGTCTCGCTATCACTTGGCACGGGTAACAACCCAGAGATAATAACTGTTTGTCCTAGATCTAAGTTTCCAACCCTAGCTTACATCCCTATCCCTTTTCCTACCTATGTCGTTGGTACCTATGTGGACCATGACTTGGGGCTGCTCCCCCTCCCCCTTAAGGATTCCGAACACACGATCTGAGACATCACGCACCCTGGAACCTGGGAGGCAACACACCAACCGCGAGTCTCTCTCGTTCCCACAGAATCTCCTATCTTTCCCCCTAACTATGGAGTCTCCAATGACTAATGCTCTACTCCTCTTCCCCCTTCCCTTCTGAGCAACAGGGACAGACTCGGTGCCAGAGACCTGTACCCCATGGCTTACCCCTGGTAAGTTGTCCCCCCCAACAGTATCCAAAGCGGTATACTTGTTACTAAGGGGAATGACCACAGGGGATCCCTGTACTGACTGCTTCCTCCCAGCCCCTCTCACCATCACCCATCTATCTTTATTCTTCGAGTAACTACATCCCTGAAGCTTCTATCTATGACCACTTCTGCCTCCCGAATGATCCGAAGTTCATCCAGCTCCAGCTCCAGTTTCCTAACGCGGTTTCTGAGGAGCTGGCGATGGGTGCACTTCCCACAGATGAAATCAGCAGGGACACTGACGGCGTCCCTCACCTCAAACATTCTGCAGGAAGAACATTGCACTACCTTCCCTGCCATCCCCTCTAGATAAAAAAAGAGCTTACCTGTTAGTCACTCCCTTTCTCAGCAAGCACGCACTCAGCAACCTCTGCGCCCCGCACAATAACACCTGAGGGAAAATAAAAGAAAAACTACTTACCAGTCACCAGCTAATCCCTTACGTGCAGGCTGTGATGTCACGGTTCAACTTCTTTCTACTTCTACCTGCCCTCGAGCCGTCCTCTTGATCTTTACAGCGGTTGGTTTTTTTGGGGGTTAGAGGAGGGTGTAGAGAGGGAAACACTGAAGAAGTGTTTCGGGTTTAAGTGTCACTTGAGAACAGCTCCTCCACAAACCACCTTCAAGTTAGGGTGAGCACAACGGCGTATGCAAATTTCCCCCGCAACAGCCAATCAGCAGCTCTGCTAACTGCCCTCTGCTGGATTTATATGAAGGGGTTTATATTCTCTGAAGTTTAGAAGAATGAGAGGTGATCTCATTGAAACATAAAACATATAGGCCCAGGTCTTCTGGTCAGCGGTGGACCACATTAGAAACTGCGGTCTTACCATTTTTAACCTGGAGCCTTTGAACCTCCTATCCTGGCTGCAGCTTGACTCCAGCAGTGAGTTGAGTTTAAAGGTCCGGTGGCGATACGCTGTTTCAGCGATACCACATCCCCATTCATGTCAAGAATTGAAGACAGGCCTCTTGAGGTCTACATTCAATTCAGTGAATGTCCCTGCTGTTGGGTGAACCTGTTAAACCCGATATTGCTCACCCCCTTCCTGACACTGCTCATAACACTCCCAACCCTACTCACCAACTCCGACACTGCTTATCCACTTGTCAATACTGCTGACCACCCTCACACCCCTGGGAGGGTTGAGCAGTGTCAGGAGGAGGGGACTGTGTCAGAAGGGGTCAGTAGTATTGGAAGGGGTGGACTGTGTTGGCAGAGGGTGAATCATGTTTGAAGGGGATAATCAGTATCAGAGATATGGGAGGGGGTGAGCAATGTTGGGAGGCGAGTGAGCAGAACGGGGAGGTACAAACAGCATTGAAGATGCGAGGAGGTAAGCAACACCAGGAAGAGGGTGAGCCGTGTTAGGTGTGGGGAGGTGCTGGAATGCTTTGACACTCCTCTTGATTTAAAGGGCAGCATACCTAGCAGGCACTAATAAATGAAGTTATAAAACTTGACAAGGATCGGGTAAACAGTTCCTGAGTGACCATCAGAAAGGGATCCCAAGGAGACTTTTCTGGCAAGGCAGATGTTTGGGGTTCTGATATAAATTATCTCCCCATAACTTCTGATGCAAATTGCAGCCCTCAACAGCAGGGATCATCTCAGCATTCACACTATAGGGATCAGAAGATCTAGGCCACTAAATTCATAGGGGGCTTGATAGGATGGAACTGAGTGGCTTGGCTTGCTAGGCCATTTTAGCAGAGGGAGTGGGGGGGGGGGTTACAGCTCAGAGTCAACCACATTGTTGCATGGGTAAGGTCAGCAGATTTCCTTCCCTGAAGGACATTAGTGAATCGGATGGGTTCTTATAACAATTCGGTAATAGTTTCATGATCATTGTTGTGTTATTCACCCTGGGGTAACACGGACTGCAACTGGATGCAGTTGTACTGGAAAGCAGACACTAAACTTAGACGTGGTTCAATACGATTTATTGAACTTCTGTAACAGTGCACACAGCTTGCTGTGGGTTGACACTCTACTATTCTAAGTGTACTAACTCTAACTAACTAGACCAGACTAGCTCTGAGCCACGTGTAGAAGGTGCTAACTGATTATATACACCCTGTCACTACAGTTGTCACCAGTGTAAAGAGGCGGAATGCTGATGCCTGGTGTGTTTTATAGTAGGAAAGCCCCCTCTAGTGTTCTGTCTGGTGATTGGTTGTGTTCTGTCCTGTGTGTTGATTGGTTAACCAGGGTGTCTGTCGCTTCCTGTCTTTACCTCATTATGTGAATGAGTGCATATTATGACAGTCATCATTAGACTTTTAATCCCAGAGTTTTATTGAATTTCACCATCTGCTGTGGTGGGATCTCTGGATGACTAGTCCGGTGCAATACCACTACACCACCATCTCCCCCAATGTCAGTTGATGAGTACAAGACTGAGATGAATAGAATTTGGGCACTCGGGGAATCGAGGGATCCAGCGAGGAAGTGTAAATAATGTAAAAGTTCAGCTAAGGTCTGGCTGGATAGTAGGTCTAGCTGGATGGCGTTTAAAGGGACCATGTGGACTATTCCTGCCCCTGCTTAGGTTCCATACCAATGTCCATTACCTTGCACTTATACAGGTGAAGATTCATTCTTTATCCATCTCTGAAGTTTGTCTTGTTCTTTGAAACCTATCAATGCACATGCCCGATAATTGACCTAATCAAATTAGTTCCCTTTGATCTTTCCAGCCATAAGTCAGGCGGCATCTCATACAGACAGTAAATAGTAAATGGAAAAAGTTGGTTCAAAACATTACAAATCAAACTGCAGGAAGAGAACAGGTTAAAATTGTTAAGCTGGTACATTGGGGGCTGGTGTCAGAAGGTCCTTCACATGTCGGAGGGACCGGCGGAGCTGGGTAATCATCACTGGGAGGGGATCAGTGAACCAAGGCGGGAAGATGGGCCGAATGGCGCCTTGTTCCATTGACCTCCCTGGAAACCATGCTCGAGCAGTGGGCAGGCCCGCTGGGGCTGGAGGGTTTGGTTCTGTGCTGAAGTTGCTCCTTCCCCAGGTGGCACAGCAGCAGATGTCGCTCCCTCGCCGCCGGCGGTGCCGCTCATTATTGAGGCTGTGAATCAGACTCATTGTCATGGATTGCCGTCATCCCCCACGGGCCAATGCCATCAGGCCGGGGTGTGTCCTGTTTCCTTGGCACAGGTAGCCGGTGGCCACATTGTTTCCCTGTTCACCTCGCCCATTCTCCCAGTCCATTTTGTTAAAGTCGCCCCACAGACTCGCCCTCCCGTTCTCACCATGGAGGTCGATCGGTTGGACACCGGCGACCCTTTCTTCTACTACAAACAAACTGAAGGGCACGACGTCCTGCGCCCTACCTTTCAGTCCAGTGAGCAGATAACTCCAATGCAGTTCCCTCAACGCCACACTGTATCTGCCGGCAGGTGAGAGACAAGTCTGCAGAGTCCACTTGGAATCAATGAGAGAGGGCAAAATGGTGTCAAGAAACATTTTTCTTCAAACTAATTACTAGTGTTACAATGGTTATATCTAGAAATGATACCTGTTTAATAACTTGCATTTATATAGCACCTTTCTTATGTCTCAAGGTGCTCCATGAATTGGATTGGATGGGGGCGGGGATTGGAGACAGGAAATCTAGTCCGGAGAGGTGGAAAATGACCCAAAGCTTGGTCAAGACACGTGTTTGGAAACCTAGATGGATAGGAGAGAATGTTTGGGGAGCGAGTTCCAAAGAGTAGAACTCGGGCAGCTGAAGGATTTGTTGCTGAAACTAGAATAGTGAGTGGTGAGTTGCATGGGACGACAAGAGTCCAGAGGTTGCAGTGGGTAGTTGGTATCAGGATGAAATAGTCTGCAGAGGTATGGTGAGTTGAGGCACTGAATGGATTGTAAATGAGAGTCTAGATTTTAAATGCAATCGTTTGGAGGGGAGGAGGTGGTGGGAAATGAACATGGCATAGTGTGGGAGGTGGAATTTTTACATAGATAATGTACAATGTACAGCACAGAAATAGGTCATTTGGCTCAACCAGTTCGTGCTGGTGTTAATGCTTCATTCAAGTGTCATTCCCTCCTTTCTCATCAAACTCCATCAGCATAACCCTCTATTTTCTTTCCTGTAGAATTCTCTAGCATCTATACTATTCACCTCAACAACTCCATGAAGTGGCAAGTTCTACATTCTCATTGTTCTCTGCGGAAAGAGTATTTTTCTGAGTTTCCTCTTAATTTTTTTGCTGACCTCTCGTTTGGCTCTTCCGTAAGAATAGAAACATTGGCTGGTGGACCTGCCCACCACTGAAAGGTCAGGGCAACTTCCGGTGGCGGCCATGAGCAGATCGGTGGTGGCTCCTGATTGAAGGCTTTGGGTTTGGCCCTTTCTGCCCGGTTAATGAGCACTTTGCTTGTAAAAAGTACAGAATAAGTGGAGGGAGTTAGTGTCTCCTCCAAAGTGGAGTGTCGGTGGGCTACAACACCCAGCAAAGTTGAGAAAAGCCTTTGCTCCAAGAGGTGGAGGATCCGCGTGGTGCAGCAACTGAAAGAATGATGGAGTTGGGTGCATCATCATTGCCTACACCGCTCCCCTTTATCAAGAGGGAGTTTCAGCATCATTAGCTAGAGGTGCATGGGGACTGATCCAGGGCGATTGAGGAAGCAGTAGCTCCTCTGTGGGATTGGAGCTGGTGGAGAAGCACCTGGAATTGCAAGGTGTGACAATGCGAGAGGTGGAAAGGGTGGTGTCGGATCACAGTGACCGGGTTGTGTGGTTGGAGGCTGAGGTGGTGATGCTGGGGAGGCCTGCAAGGTGCTGTGGGCGAAGGTGGACAACAAGGAGAATCTGTCCAGGCGGCAGAATCGACAAATTGTACGGCTACTGGAGGGGGCAGAGGGAACGAATGACATAGACTATGTATCGAAAATATTCGCAAAGGAGTTCAAGGTGGGGGTCTTCGAAAAGGCCTCAGATGTGGATCGTGTCCACTGGTCATTATGACAGAGACTGAGAGCTGGCGAGCCACCATGGGCGGTGATCATCCAGATATACAAGTTCCAGGGGAAGGAAAGGATTCTGAGGTGGGAGAAGTCAACACGAGACTGTAGCTGGGAAGGGAATCAGATCCGGATTTACCAGAACATTGGGGCCGACCTGGCCGAATGGCTGGCGGTTTTAACAAGGCCAAGCCGATGCTCTTTTGGAGCAAGGTCCGGTTTGTGGTGCTGTACCAGGTCAAACTCTAGGTGATTTTCACAGACAAAAAACATTGGCCGGGATTCTCCGCGGTCCACTGGCCGGGTTCCCACAGGCGTGGTTTTCGTATGGTTCTACCCGGCGGAAGCTCGGCGTCACGGCTGCGGTGGCGTCCTGATGGGGGGATGGGGCATTCCGTCTCCGGGGGGACCCTCCACGATGGCCAGGCCTGTGATCGGGGGCCACCGATCGGCGGGCGCGCGCGATCTGAGGGGGATCTACCTTCTTCCGCGCCAGTCCGCTGTGTGGGTCCGCCATGTCGCGTGGGGCCGGCGTCGCAGGCGGCAGCTGTGTGCATGCATGGACCCGTGGTGGAAGTGCAGGGCCCCCGTATCGGCAGCAGGAACTGCACGGCGCATGCCGGGACCTCGCAAGCCCCTTTAAAAATGGAGAATCACCCCGGATTTTTCAGAAAAAATTCCAGATTGATTCGCGCCCGTTTTCTGGCGGGTGTGGGGGGATAGCTCAATTATTTTACGATGCCGGACGAGGCAAATTACTTTGTCAAAGAACATGAGTTGGGGGAGGGATAATGGCGGGAACTTTTCTGTTTTTTGTTCGTTATGTGTATATATAAGTTTTGTAATTGTTATGTTGTTTTTTGCACATGTTGGTTTTGCTTTTGTTTGGTTCGATGAGGGGATGGTTCCGAATATGGGTCTCTTTCACCTGCTGGAGCGAGGGGAGGACAGTTTCTGGTAGGGGGGGGCCTGGGTAGCAGCTTTTTGAGGTCGCGAGTGGGAGAAGCAGAGTGGGGGAAGAGATGGTTTGGGTGAGGTCCTTTGTGTAGATTTCCAGGTGCAAGTTGCCATTCTAGCAGTAGATGCTAGTAAACGGAAGCTGTGTGGGGGAGGGGGCTCCGGGGGTGGGTGGGGGGTGGGGGAGGGGGAGGAGTGGTGGTGTTAGGTGGATGGTTTGGGGGGCAGGGGGAGAGGGGGAGGTACTTTGGGGCAGGGGGAGGGGATGGGGGGAGGGAAATGTGCTGATGACGCAGGTGATTTTTTTGGCCTGGGTTCAGGAGAGCGTGGAGGGAGTGGCAATTTTGGGTATGCCCGGACTAGAGAGGAGCTTGGTGGTTGAGCGAGATCTGAGTTAGGCGGGGATGGAAGACCTAATAGCGGGTTTGGGAGTGAGGGGGGTTCAGAAACCCCAATGAGGATAGTAACATGGAACATGCAGGGGCTGAACTTTAGGGTTGAATTGTCCTGGGTGTTCGCACATTTAAAAGGTTTGATGATGTGGTCTACCTACACCTGTGGGTGAAGGGCCAGATGAGGTTAAGAAAGCGATGGGTGGGGCAGACGTTCCACTCAGATTTTGACTCCAAGTCAAGAGGGGTTGCAATCCTGTTAAGTGAAAGGGTGGTATGTGTGATGGCTAGGGAGGTGTGGGCCCCGGGAGGGAGGTTCGTGATGGTGAGTGTAGTCTTGGCGGGGGCACCGGTTGTCTTAGTAAATGTCTATGCACCCAACTGGGGCTTTGTGGACTTTGTCAAGAAGATGTTAGCATCCATCCTGGACTTGAATTCACATCAGGCCCAAGTCAATGGCCGTGTCAGGTATGGCGAAGGAGCTGGGTGTATTTATGGACCAGATGGGTGGGGTGGGGCAGGGGATGGACCCATGATGGTTTAGGCATCTGGGAGAGAGGGAGTTTTCCTTCTCCCATGTACATTGGGTATACCGTATTGATGTTTTTGTGGTGGGGAAGTTGGTATTCTCGGAGATTGTGGGAGTGCAATACGCAGCGACCCTACTATGTGGACGTGGAGTTGGAAACGGGCTGGGCTCAGAGACGCAGGTAGAGGTTTGATTCAGCACTCCTGACAGATGGGAAGTTCTGTGAGAAGGTAGCCTTGGTGATAAAGAACTATGTGGAGCTTAATCCGAATGCTTAGGTTTCGCCCTCCACGTTTTGGGAGGCATTGAAGGTGGTGGTCCGGGGGGAATGTTATATCTTACAAGGCCCACAAGGATGAAGTTGAGAGGATGGAGAGACAGAGGTTGGTGGATGCCATTGTTAAAGTGGATTGATGATACTTGCTGGCCCCAACTAGGGGAGCTATAGGCTGAGCGAAAGAAACCACAGGGGGACTTTGTCAGATTTGTCATTCGAGGATGGTGCTTTATGAATATGGGGAGAAGGCTAGTCGGCTGCTCACCCATCAGTTGAGGCAACAGACGGCTACACACAAGATTGTGCAGGTGAGGGAGGAGGGTTGGAGGCGATGCCAGAAAAATTAATGAGGCATTCAAACCCAAACCGGCCAAGCCACCCCTTCCTTCCCGCAGACCCTGGGGGGAGGATGCAGAGAAGGAGCATTTCTTTGATGGGTTGGTGTTCCTGGAGGTGCAGAGAGGGAAGGGACAGGGATTGGAGGTGCCGTTGGGGTTGCAGGAGATAATGGATTGTGTCGGGTGGCTTTCCGGGAGAATTTGATAAGGAGTTTTTGGGAGACTTGGCATCCCATCTCCTGGGAGTGTATAATGATTCGCTGGCGGGTGGGGTGGGGGGGAGGTGGGGGGGGGTAGTTGCCAGTCACGCTTACGCAAGCATCAATTTCTTTGATCCCAAAGAAGGATAAGGACCAGACAGCGTGTGGGTTTATAGTCCCATTTTCTTGTTAATACTGATGTGAAGTTGCTGGCTAAGGTGTTGGCGAGGCAGTTGGAGGGGCTTGTGTAAGAGGTGGTCTCGGAGGATCAGACGGGGAATGTTATATCTTACAAGGCCCACTAGGATGAAGTTGAGAGGGGCGGCCGTTGTGAAGCAACATCAGGAGGCTGTTGAATGTGGTAATGACTCCGTCAATGGGGCAAAGTGCTGGACCTTATTATATCAATGGACGTGAAGAAGGCTTTTGACCAGGTAGAATCTCTTTTGAGATCTTGGGTTTGGGCTGAAGTTAATTTTGTGGTGTGGTTGCTGTATGGTGACCCTATGGAAAGTGTGAGGATGAATTTGGGATATTTTAGGCTGTAGATGGGCGCAAGACCAGGATGCCCACTGTAAGCAAAGTACTGTACACACCCCTGTCAGCATCAACGGGGCTGAGGTGGAGATGGTTAGCAGTTCCAAATTCCTAGGGGTGCACATCTCCAAAAATCTGTCCTTGTCCACCCACGTCGACGCTACCACCAAGAAAGCACAACAGCGCCTATACTTCCTCAGGAAACTAAGGAAATTCAGCATGTCCACATTAACCCTTACCAACTTTTACAGATTCACCATAGAAAGCATCCTATCGGGCTGCATCACAGCCTGGTATGGCAGCTGCTCGGCCCAGGACCACAAGAAACTTCAGAGAGTCGTGAACACCGCCCAGTCCATCACACAAACCTGCCTCCCATCCATTGACTCCATCTATACCTCCCGCTGCCTGGGGAAAGCGGGCAGCATAAGAAAAGACTCCTCCCACCCGGCTTACTCACTCTTCCAACTTCTTCCATCGGGCAGGAGATACAGAATTCTGAGAACACGCATGAACAGACTCAAAAACAGCTTCTTCCCCGTTGTTACCAGACTCCTAAATCACCCTCTTATGGGCTGACCTCATTAACACTACACCCTGTTTACTTCATCCGATGCCGGTGCTTATGTAGTTACATTGTATACCTTGTGTTGCCCTATTATGTATTTTCTTTTATTCCCTTTTCTTCCCATGTTCTTAATGATCTGTTGAGCTGCTCGCAGAAAAATACTTTTCCCTGTACCTCGGTACACATGACAATAAACAAATCCAATCTATTCCCTGCTGTTGTTTGCATTGCCTATTGAAACTTTGGCTATTGCGCTTCTGACTGTCAAGAGAGTGGAAGGGCATTGAAAGAGGTAGGGAGCACAGGTACGCTGATGATTTGTTGCTATATGTTTCGAATCAGTTGGATTGTATGGGGAAAATAGTGGATCTACTACGGAAGTTTTGTGCGTTTTCTGGATACAAACTGAAGTAATTCTGGTGAACTCCCAGGAGATGAGTGCAAATTTGGGTGCCTTGCATTTGTGCTGGCCAAAATAATTTCAGTATCTGGGTATTCAGGTGGCCCAAGACTGGGCCATGATGCATAAGTGGAACTTGGCCAATTTGGTGGAGAGGTTTAAAAGGGATTTGAAGAGATGGGATGCCCAGCTGCTGTCCTTGGCAGAACGGCGGTAGGGGGAGGGGAATGGGGGAGGGGGGGGGGGGGTACAGTCCAGAAAAATAAACATTTTGCCGAGGTTATTATTTGTCTTTCAGTCCCTTCTGATATTCCTTTCAAAGGCATTCTTCCAGAGGGTGGATAAATTAGTTTTAGAATTTGTATGGACAGGTAAGAGGCCTATGACCCGGAAGGCTTATTTGGAGAGAGCACGGTGGGTGGGTGGGTTGGCACTCCCAAATCTGCTGTATTACTATTGGGTGGCAAATCTGCAGAAGGTGTGACACTGGTGGGGAGAGGGGGGATCAGAATGAATGCAGTTGGAGGAGGCCTCCTGTGTGGTGGGTGTGCTCAAGGCCCCTGGCATTGGCCCCCCTCCCGTTCTCCCCGGGTAGCTACACCAACAGTGTCGTCGTGGTTTCATCCCTGAAGATATAGAAGCAGCTGAGGTGGCAGTTTGGTGTCGGGGTGTGTTAGTATTGGCCCCAATATGTGGGAATCATCAGTTTTTACCAGCAGGGATACTGGAGCTGGCATAGGGAAGAGGTAGAGTAGGTAAGTGGCCTGTTTGTCGAGGAGGTTCGCGAGGCTAGAGGAGTTGCAGGGGAAGTTCCAGTTGCAGAGGGTGAGTGAATTCAGTACATGCAGGTCCGGGATTTTGTTCATAAGGAGCTTCCCTCGTTCCCTCAACTGCCAAAGTATACGCAATTGGATAAATTGCTAACTCAGGATGATCTGTGGGAAGGGAGGATTGCAGACATTAATAAGTGGATGTTGGAAACGGAGAAGGCCCCTGTGGAGGAAATAAGACAAAAATGGGAGGAGGAATTGGAGATAGAGCCTGAGAAAGGGGGGGGGGGGGGGGCGGGGGCTGCCTGGAGTGAAATTTTTCACCAGATAAATTCGACTTCATCCTGTGCCAGGATGAGCCTTATACAGTTTAAGGTGGTGCACAGGCCCCATATGACTCGGGCTTGTATGAGTGGGTTTTTGACGAGATGAGAGGTGCGGGAGGGGGCCTGTGAATCATGTGCATATATTTTGGGTATGCCCGAAGTTGAGGGGAGTCTTGGCATCGATTTCCGAGACCCTGTCAGAAATTGTGGGGGTGAAGATGACGCTGTGCAATTTGCCGATGTTCTGTGGCCAGAGCTGCTAGAGGGGAAGGGGGCCGATGTCGTGGCCTTCGCCTCCCTGATTGCCCAGTGGCGAGTCTTACTGGGTTGGAGGTCGGCCACGCCACGTTATCAGCATCATTAGGGGATTTGGTGGAATTTGTACAATTGACGAAGATTAAGTTCGCTCTCAGAGGGTCAGAAAAGGCTCTTTTTGTCTATATTTGAGGATCTATTTGTCGCCAGCGGGACAAGGGGGCAGGGGGGATGCGTTGGGAAGGGAATGTTGGGGTAGTTTAGGGGATATAAGGGGAAAATGACAAACTGTTTGATACTTGATCATATTTGCTTGTTGATTGTGTTTGGAATTAAATATATTTGAAAAAAAGTCAGAGACAAGCCCGCCTCTGCATGCCATGGAAGCCACAAATTAATGTTACATTGTTCAGGGAATTAGTTGCCTGAAGTTGTGGCTCAAACACGCACTCCCCTCCACTCCCCCACCCACCCAGAGTGAGAAAGTCATCACCTCTAAGAGCTGACAGATAATCAGAGGGCCGGAAGCTCTTCAGTCCCAGCAGCTCAATTGGGGGTGCATTACATCCAAAACTAGAAACCATCAATGAGCCCAAGAGTTGAGGTAAGTGGGGTCAGAAATCATCAGGGCCAATCAGGCAGCCCCCCCCCCTAATCTCAATATGGTGTGGATGCTTGGCATGCCAGCTCCGGTGAGCATCTCGGTGCCTGCTCTTTTTCCTGCCATCTGACCTTCAGGAGCTTTCAAACACAGCTCAAGCGAAAGTATTTGATTGGGGCAGCACGGTGGCACAGTGGTTAGCACTGCTGCCTGTGGCACTGAGGACGCAGGTTCGGTCCCGGCTCTGGGTCACTGTCCGTGTGGAGTTTGCACATTCTCCCCATGTTTGCGTGGGTCTCACCCCCACAACCCAAAGATGTGCAGGGTAGGGATTGGCCACAATAAATTGCCCCTTAATTGGAAAAAAATAATTGGGTACTCTAAATTTATTTTTTAAAAGTGACAGTGTTAGAGCTCCTTGGCATAATGCTGGTACATGGTTCATAGCTTTGCTTGCACAGAGCAGAGTGATCAGGACTATTCTCCAGACTTTCAGTTTGGTAGGCAGACTTACACCTTTCTGTTCCCAGACTGATGTTCAAATCTGCCGAAGGCTACTCTTGCTTTGGCAATTCTTGCATGTGTCTCATTGTCAATACAGGTGGCCCGAGAGAGGGCTGAGATAGGTAAACGTATCCACTGCTGACAGGTTCTGGTCATAGACCGAAACTTTGAGTTTAATATAGGCATTTCCTGGAGCAGGCTGGTACATTATTTCAGTTTCTTTGTGCTGAAGCCAATGTTGTTGCATGCATTGCAGAACAAGTCTATTCTCCATTGCTCATCCAATTCTGAATCAGCATCTAGTATGGAGTCATCCGCAAACAGGAAATCACGAAGTATGTCCTTGGAGACATTGGGCTTTGCTGAGTCATCTCAGATGACTGCCGTACCAGCCTCCCCGAACAGGCGCCGGAATGTGGTGACTAGGGGCTTTTCACAGTAACTTTATTTGTAGCCTACTTGTGACAATAAGCGATTTTCATTTCATTTTCATTTCATTTGATTTTTCAGATTGAGTAGCTTCCTGTCCAACATTATTGGTCAAGTCAATAAACATGATGTCGAGACCCAATTTCTGTTTTTGACATTTCTCCTGGAGCTGCCTAACTCTCTGGCAGCAGATCTTGGTTGAGTTGTTGCATGAAGCGGTTCAGAAGGACTGTGGCAAAGGTTTTGTGGCAATGGAGAGGACTGAGATTCCTCTGTAATTGTAACAAATTCCTTTCTACTTGTACTGGTGGATAATGGAGGCATCTCTGCAATCTTGCAGGATGGTTCCTTGTTCCATATAGACTGAAAGAGTTCAGTGAGCATCTTGATCAGTCATTGACCTTGTAGATTTCAGCTGGGATAACATCAGCTCCCGGAGCTTTGCTGCTAGATCGGAGTTTGATAGCTTTCATCATTTCTCACAATGTCTCATGAAGAAAGCAATTGATGGCAACCTAGATGATGGCTTCTAGACTTTCATGCTCCGAGAGCCTCTAGCGGGGAAAGTTCTGATGTTTAGCTTTGAGATGATAAGCAGTGGTCAGTCCAGCAATCAGTTCATAAGCAAGAAGCCTTTTTGTCAAGCTAGTGGTAACTCTTCACTGGTTTATGTGTCTGTAAAGATATTGCTGGGGTAAAATAATAGTGGGAATTTGAATCATCTTCTTGTGTTTGATTCGAAATCTTTCCAACCTTTTTGCCTGGTGTAATATAATTCATTTTTCTAGCTTTAATAAATACTTTATTCTTTGTATTAACATTTCATCAGCAGATTCTTGTGAATGTGTTCAGTAATTCACTTCCATAGTTTCCAAAGAAAACTTAGGATATCAAGCCAGGTTTCACTCCGGCATCTGACTTATCCCAGTATTAATATCAGCTGGAATCAATACAAAATGGGGTCAAAAACCCTCAAGTTTAAGTGGGATCAGTGAATCCTTCAATAAAAGAGTATGTGATAGTACTGGACAAAAAAACAGCATTTGCTGTGAAGTATATTACACTGGTTTGAACTGAAAAATGACTTTGACTGTTGCTAAAAGTTTCCTGGGAGTCGGAAAAATAACAGTGGATTATTTGAGATCCCTGAGTAAGGCTGTACCAGGAGTTTTTGCAGATAAATTGAAGGTATAAATGAAAGCAGGATGGCGTAAGGATAATATAATTAAAGAAATTGACAATATTTAAAATTCAAAGCTAACCACTGTGCTACTGTGCCGCTTGAATTTGAACTTGGAAAAATAAATTAATGAACCTGAACTTGAAAGGGAAAAATAAATGGAAATGAGAAAGCTCAAGTTGGAAAATGAAGAAAAAGAAAGAATGAAAAGATTAGAATTGGAAGAAAAAGAAAGATGGAAAGAAATGGAAATGCATAAGCTCAAGCTCAAATTTCAAAGAGGGAAAGGAATCAGACAGCATGAGCTGGCTGGAGAAAAGCTTATGGTATGTAGCAGAAGAGCAGCTAGTAGCTCAGATGACCACTTTGGTGTAGCAAAGAGTCTGTACTTCGTGCCTCAATTACAGAAGATGGGGCTGAAAATATTTCACCTCATTTGAAAAAATAGCTGCGAAGCTGGATAGGCCGAAAGATGCTTGGACCTTAATGCTACAAAGTGTCCTGATAGGTACGGCTGTGAATGTGTACACTAATCTGTCAGGAAAGCAATCTGCAGACTGTGAAGTGGCAATTGTCAATGCTTAAGAGCTTGTCCCTGAAGTTTATCGATAGAAATTTAGGACTACCACAAAAAAGCCAAATCAGATATTTGTTGAATTCACATGGGAAAAGGAAATGCTGTGGGATCAATGGTTTCACTCCGAACTGATTTTGATTAACGTGAGAGAAATTATGATTATGGAAGAATCCCGAAGTGGCATTCCAGAAACAATTGAGACTTATTTAGATGAGCGACAAGAATCAAAGATCTGAGAAGTGACAGTTTTGGCTGACACCCATGATATTTCACAGAGGCTGTTCCACGTGGGGAAATGGTCATATGGGAATCAACAAGAAAATTGGAGGAACAGGAAGTCTGATGTTGGAAAATGTACTAGTTCGAGGGAACGGACAGAAGAATCTCAAAATAATAAAGGGAAATAGTCTGGAATGAAAATAAATGTGTATGCTTCCATTGTAATAAAACAAGACGTAATGAAGCTAATTTCTGGAAAGTAATTGGGAGACCTATTGCAGCAATAGAAATGCAAAAAGAATCTAAAACAAACCAATTTAGGGAAGGGAACAAGTGACAAAATAGGAGCCATAGTGAAAGTACAATGTGAAGGCTCGGAATCTATCAAAAGGGGTAGAGATAATCCTTCAGACTTGTTAAGTAAATTCAGAAAAACAAATTATGGAAGGTTTAACAATTTTGTTTATAGAGGAACGGTATTCTCTTATTCTTCAAATCAAGGTGGTGTACCAATAAAGATATTGAGAGACATTGGAGCCAGTGAGTCATTTATGTTGGCTGATAATATAATTTGTCTTCCAGCGGAGTTAGTGAAGGAAAAAGTACTATTTGGAGATATCTATGGATTTTCTAGACCAGTTCCATTGTACAGAGTTGGATTAAAGAGTGATGTAGTAAATGGGATTGTTACAGGTGGAATTGTTCCTAGTTTACCTAGGAAGAGTCAGACCTCTTGGGGGGTAATGATTCGGTTAGTGAAGTCAGTAACAAGGCATTGACAGTAGTGCAGCTGACGCTTGTTTGTGCTGATTTTATCAAACTCATTAAAATTTACCGTGGCCAACAAGAGGCCATAACAAGCAATTGAAGGAAAACCTGGGTTGGATTCTCCCAAAATGGGACTATGTCCCCACGCTGGCGTAAAAACGCTAGCGTTTTGCTCTGGAGATTTCTGCAAAAACGATGAGCTGATTCAATGCCCTGCAGGGGGCTAGCAGGGACCCAGAGTAAATCTCACAGATTTAGCTGTGGATACGGGCCCCCGCACTTCCAGTTTTGAGTCCACTCATTGGTACGATGCGGGCCTCCAGCGACCACGGCGAGCGCCATGGTGGACTCGGACCGCAGAGCCACACACAGAACCCCCCGATCGGCCATGTGCCCAAGCATCTAACCGTGCGGATCTGTCCCCCGGCTGCCTATAAGGTCACCCCCGGTGTCCAATCCTCCCCGCGCCCCACCAGGACTGAGTCTGCAGCCACCAGGCGAGCATCCCAACCGGCAATAGCAGGTTAGTTCCACGCCATCGGGTACTTGGCCGGTCAGGAGTGGAGGATCGCTGGACTGGCCTCTGTCAATGGGCCCCCAGCCGCGCAGCGTACTCCGCGATCACGTCGATTCTAGGGTCCCGGAGAATCGCCGGACCGGCGCCAGGCCCGATTTCGGCGTGAAATTGGATTCTCCGCAGCCCTGCGCCGAAATCATGTTCTGCGCGGGGCTGAGGAGAATTCTGCGCGGGGCTGAGGAGAATCCAGCCCCTGATTGGTGTAGAGAACCAATTTTCACGTGCAAAATATGATTTTGCGAATTGAAAATGAGAATCGATTAGAACAATTTAGTATCAGTTACAGGAGGTAAAACACTTGAATAAAGACTTGAAATATCTAAATGATAAACTTGTAGAAGCAAATTCCAAAAAGGTAGATCTTCAATTAAAATGTGATGAACTTCAAGCTGGAGAAGTGTAGGCCTGAGACTGTAGCTACTAACTTTTCCAATTCTGTATTTTTGCCTTTCATTTCTGCTTTGCTCTTGTTTTTAAGCCTATATTGAATATTTAAAGCTATCTTGTATTGAAACTTCCTTTATAGACATTTATTGAAACTTGGATGCGATTGTGCTTTGATTATTGATCAATTATGTAATCAGTAATTTTTCTAATTGTAGATTTGGACTTTTTTCCAAGGAGTTTTCTTGCACATCATATTCACAGCTTCTGTTTTGGCTGAACATTGTAGGTGTGTCGAGACCACTAAAAAAAAGTTACATATTGTCCTAAAAAGAGGAACTATTCTTACTATATTGACCCCAATGACCCTTGGACTACAAGTCAGGACGAGAGTGGCCTTACGTAGGGTGGGCAGCTGGTGTGGTCATCAGGAGATGGAGTTTGATTGATGGATATAACACCTGATGAATGGCAGATGAGAGGACACCATCAAAAAATGGGTAAACAACTTGGATGTTGCGAAGCCTGCATGGCCTTGCAGAGCCTGTTAGGACAATTGATCAGACTTGTTTTGAGAATGTGTGCACCAGGCCTCGAGAGGCTGAGATGGAGCCAGAAATTTGGCTTAAAGTGACCCTGTTTCCAGGACTCGCTGCTACAGCCAGAGTGGAACAGACAGACACTGGAGACGATAGGAGGAAGGGATGGAGTGACGGAACGTAGTGCCCACCGCCCTTTGTAATGTTATTCGGAGACTGGGTGAAATAGACCAATTTGGGGTTCTCCATTTTTGGGAGCTGCCTTGAACAGAATAACTTGGGGTTAATATTTGTAACATAATATTAAATATATAAAGTGCTTTCTCCTTTTAATAAAGTTGCCTTTCTTCTTATTTATTACTATATTATCAATTGTAATTTTACATACTGCTTATCGTTATTCAATAAAATTGTTGTTTTAACACATTACTTGGAATTGTGACTCATTCCTGTTACATTCAGAGTGTGGCTCCGAGTCAAAGTGAGACTCCGAAGTGACTCTCACACCCCTTACAGAAGGCTCATGAAAATGCATTGAACAGGAAAAGGATTTGGTTGAGCGCAGAATTAAAAACTAAAACTGATGAACAGTTAGAAGTCCGTCATGAAAAGAACAATGTGAACTCCAACATGATTTGGAGAACTAAATGAATGAAATGTTTGATGTGGAAGAGCAGAGACCTCGGAGACCTCTGGTGAGCCCACAAATGGGGGCCAAATGGAATGGCACTCGTGGGGGATCTCCCAGGGGATCAGAGACCCCAACTGCATGCCCTTTGGGCAGGGTAGAGCCCTGGTACTGCTGGTGCCACCTGGGCTCCCTGGCAGAGCCACCTTGGTGCCAGCCTGGCACTGCCAAGGTGCCACACTGGTATTTCTTTGCGCATGTGTAATCGGGCCAGGGTGCTTTGTGTGGATGTTGCGGGGGTGCAAGCATAGGGCCAGGGAGCCTCCCATAGTGCGTTTGGGCTGAGGGGAGGTCGAGCGTCGATTGCGGGCCTTGGAGATCAGGATACCATTTTAAAATGGCATCCTGATCTCTTGCTATACTGGGGAGTCTGACGGGTGGAGCTCCCCAATGTACTAAACGGGGCTGTGTGCAGCCTTGGCCGTGCATTCCTCGCCGAGTCCCTTCTTCAACGCTGCGATCGCCGGGAAACACGCAGCTAAACGCACTCGCTATGAGACTTTGTTCCCAATTAGTTGAATCGAGGTCTTAGTCATTTCTGGGGGAGAATTCCGCCCAATCAGTGAATTGGAAATGTTTAAGGAGCAATCAGCAGCCATGGAAGAAAGATTCTGAAATGAATTGAATGCCCGTGGGAAGTTATTAAGCTTGTTTCAGAGTTTTGTGAATGACTATGAAACAAAGACAACTGAAGTGACCAGAGCAGTTGCTGAACTGAATGAAAAGATAAACAAAGTTGGGAAAGAATTGGCCAAGAGGAGAGTCAACAAACACTTGGATAACATTGTGACATAAATTGAGACCAAGGTACCGTATTTGAAATGTCGAGGGGAATATATGAGCGTGTTCAGAAGGGTGTAGCATGTACCTTGGATAAAATAGAACATGGTGTGAGTCAAGCGAGGAAAAGTCCCTCGGTGCAAATCTTTTTCACCTGATGGTAATCAAATGATGAAAAAGGAAAATCTGTTATGGTAGAAATTAATGAGGAACATCATTTTGATGTTGAAGATGTCCGACATAACCGTAAAGGACTCATTGAAGGCATGTTTCCGTGAACAGAGGTGTAAAAGTAAGAAAAATCCATTTTCATCTGTCTTAAAGTTTATATGCATCCATATCTGAAGAGGGTAAGACCACCAGAGTATTAGGTTGCAGTCACACCATCAAGATGAAAACCCGAGTACAAAATAGAAATACCAGTTGATCAAGATATTACAAAAGATGGATGCTATTTAACCAAAAGGTTTCTAAGTGTGGTAGTGAGCAGGAACTGCCGCTTCCCGCCGCTCGGACCGGCGAGCCTGTCACCGCTGTAAAATGTGAATTGGTCCACTTAACAAGGTCCCATGGGCTTCACTTCACAAATTATGATCCTGCCAGCTGATTCGCCGGGACTGCACTTGACAGCTCCCCGCTAACAAGGGAGAGCAGCACTTAAACCGTTCCTGTACAGCCAACCCCACTCAGCTCGCAGCCATGCCACCGAGGAGACTAGCCACACTATTCAGGGATGCCGGCCTGAACAGATTGTTGCACGCGATAGAGGCCCATACTCTCCACCCCCCTTCTCCCCATACCCCCCACCCCTCTTCTCCTCCATCTCTCCATCACCCCCACCCAAACCCCTTCCTCCATAACCGGGTGCAACTCACGATGCCCCCCTGGGTCCCTGCAAAAAAAGTTGGCCCACAACAGACGGGAGAGGGCCCATGATGGCGAACATCAGAATCCCCACCCCTTATGAGGAACAGGCCCTGGAGGATGGCCGAGGACAGATATGTCACTGACATAGACGTTGGCGCATGGCGCTGAGGTGAGGACCCAGCGGCCCCCACCGAGATGACCTGTCATTCGTAGGTTGTTAATGTCATCCAAACCCAAACTGACCTATCCCTGCCATTGACCACATGTCCATTCTCCCGCAGGATCCTCATCCAACGGTGCCAGCCTATCTAGGGTGGTTCTTTCCCGCCCCCCCACCCCCGCCCCCTTGCAGGACATCACGGTATTCGCCGCACAGCTGCCATCCCATTTCCACCAGTGCAGAGACACACACCTCGGGGGCGACAATATTGGCCAGGCTTCTGGGGCACAATCTGGTGAGCAGCACACAGTTGCTGATGGACATAAGGTGGAGACAGGAACGCCCAGGCGCAACAGCAGTCAGAGGTCTGCTGGGTCCCAGTCAGGTGCTGAGCCTCTGAACCAGGTTGACCTGGAGCTGATGAAGACGCTAGGGTGCGGCCGAGAGATTCAGAGGGAGATGTCAGCGACACTCCACAGGTTCATAGCCGATTGGAGGAGTCCCAGAGCCTATGGGCACAGGAGATGGCACCAGCAATGCGTGCGTGACGACCACAGTGGAGAGCCTGCTGTACGATATTGGCACCATGAGTGGTGGTGTCCAAGGCGTGGTTCAATCAGTGACTGCCATGTCTGAGCACCTCAACAGCATGTCTCAGTCGCTGGAGACATCGCCTAGTACCAGGTGGACCTTAATGAGGCACTGCAGGACATGTCCCAGTCTGAGGTTGGCATTCCTGTGGTGCTGCGGGATGTGTCCCAGTCTCAGATGGACATAGCTGAGATGCCGCGGAGCTTGTCTCAGTCACAGGTGGACATTACCTGGAGCACTCCACAGCATATTCCAGTCACTGAGGAGCATCGCTGGGGCATCAACACTGTGCTTCAGACACTGGAGAGCCGCCAGGGCTGGCAGAGCTAGATGACGCAGAGACAGCCGGGGCTTGATCCAGCTGCCCCTCATCTTCAGGGACCCCAGAGCCCTATGGGCACCGACCGGGAGGAGAGAGCGCTGGGTGCCAACCTGGAGCTACTCTACAGAATGGCGATGATGCCTACCAGTTCCCGCTGACAACCACATGTCTGAGTCAGCACGCGGAACAGAGACGTGTGCCGCCAGCAAGTGGCCCTGGGCCCTCCCATTCCTGTGTCCCCAGAGGATGCTCACCAGGGGCACCAAAGGCCACATGACGCGGAAAGCTGGCTGCCTCCACCTCTGATGTGCATCCTGGGGCAACAGCTAAACGCATGTGTCGAGCTTGGAAGGCTAAGCAGATCGAGGATCACTGAGAGGGCACTGGGGGTGAGGGGGGTAGAGGGATGAGGGTGCTTTGGGGAATGAGAGGTGGGGGGGGGGGAAGGGTTGGGAGAGTGGGTAGCACCATCAAGGGATTGGGGCAGTTGGGGACATGTGTACGGAATTTAGAAAAATAGACCTTGGTCAATTTGACACCTCTGCCACTTTCTTCTGCAATGTGGGCTGAGCACCAATCCCATGCCCCAGCTCCCCAGGGCATGGAGGGCCTGGATGCCACCATTTTCCACCCCCCCCCCCCCCCCCTCCCCTGCACTCCCCCCTACCCCTACCCCTCTAGGCTTGTTGCAACCTCGCCATTGCCGCCTGTCCTCCATCCACCGGCTGGTCCTGCTGGTTCTTCCTGGGCTGGTCCTTCAGCCCTTCCTGATCCAGAGCCTCCCCATCCTCTAAGGTGGCCACATGTTCCTCCTCCCCACCTCCACCTTATTGTTGCTCTGCTGCTGTGTCCTCCACAAACTGGGCAACCCTCTGGCGGGTGTACTGCAGGGCACCACCAGTGCAGCTGAGGCATCAAAACCGCATCATGAGGAGACCAGTGCACCGCTCAATGATAGCCCAGGTGGCTGCATGGGCCTCGTTCTTTCGGATCTCCGCATCGGTTACCGGTGGTGTTATTAGCCAGATCCTCAGCGGGTACCCCTTATCGCCAAAGACCCAATCGGCCAAACTGGGGTGGTCCTCATAGAGGCCGGGAATGACTGACTGCCTCAAGATGTAGCTGTCGGGCACACAGCCTAGAAAGCTTGCACACACTTGCGTGATCTTCATGTGGTGGTCGCACTCGAGCTGGATGTTCTGGGAGTGGAACACGGCCTGTTGCTATAGGGCACTCCTACTCCGTAGTATATAACATGTGTATTGTGGTAAACTGCCACTGTATTATATGTAATGTGGTAAACCACTGCCTGCTGGCTCTGCCTCCCCTCGGGTTCGGTATAAAGGTGGCTGGTCTCCGCTGCTGCCTCAGTTCGGGATCCGAGGCCAGGAGGCTTTCTGTTTAGTTTATTAAAATCTCAGTTATGTTCACTACTCATCTCATGTTCGTTGATGGCACATCAATTTAATAAGCTAAACATCTAAGATGAATTGATCGCTCAAGCCTGATCGCCTGGAGCTGGACCCACAGGCAGCCGACGCCACTGCAACGTTCGAGCACTGGCTAAGCTGCTTCGAAGCGTACCTCGGATTCTCCACCGAAGACTTCATCGACCTCCAGAAGCAGCAGATCCTCAATGCACGGGTGAGCCTGCAAGTTTTCCTTCTCATCAGGGACGCCCCCTTGTATACAGAGGCGATAATGCTGCTGAAGGGACAGTATGTAAAGTCTGTAAATGAGGTGTATGCTAGGCAAGTTCTTGCCACGAGGCAACAACGCCCTGGGGAATCACTAGCCGAATTCTTGTGTGCCTTGCGGGTACTCGGCCGGAACTGTGCTTTCAAGGCGGTATCGGCTACCCAACACGCGGAACTGTTGATCAGGGACGCCTATGTGGCAGGCATGAAATCGGACTACATCCACCAGCAATTACTGGAAGGGGCTACACTCGGCCTCCTAGAGACAGTGCAGATCTCAAACACGCTGGAGGTGGTGTTCCAGAACATGGAGGCCTACACCTCCGACCACGCGGCACCCTCGTGGACCTCGTGGTTGCCGCCATCGTCCGACACGAGTGCGGCGCAGGCCTGTGCCGCGCAGCAGCCCGCCAATGCCGGAGGTCCGCAGTGCTACTTTTGCAGCCAGGGTAAGCATCCCAGACAATGCTGCCCTGCACGCAATGCAACTTGCAACGGGTGTGGGAGGAAGGGCCACTTTGCGAAAGCCTACCAGGCCAGATTATCCCTAAAACTCTTAGGTTCAACAGCGCTGCCTGCTGCCTGTCGGGGCCGCCCCCAGCTGCCGCGCCACCCGCCATGTGCAACCCATGGCGCCACCATCTTTGACGTCATCTTATACTCCACCCTCGACCCATGGGGGCCGCTATCTTTGATGCCATCTCCGATGCCACCTGCCACGCGCGACCCATGGGGGCTACCATTTTGGGACCACTCTGCAGCCTCCCGAGAGCCCTGCTCACCCAGTCATACGCTGGCCGCCGCTACCGCCGACCGGCTTACCCATCACCTTCCGAAGCTCACCTCCATCACGCTCGACCAGTCCCGGCCACATCACCTCGCAAAATCTACGATGACCGTCCAGATCAACGAGCACGAGACGGCCTGCCTTTTCGACTCCGGGAGCACAGACAGCTTCATTCACCCAGATCCAGTACGGCGCTGTTCCCTCCCAACCTGCGACCCAGAAAATCTCCCTGGCTTCCGGATCACATTCAGTAGAAATCCGGGGATACTGTGTCGCGACCCTTACTATTCAAGGCTAACTTTAAGCTCTACATCCTTCCCCATCTCTGCGCTGCCCTATTACTGGGGCTCGACTTCCAGTGCCACCTCCAAAGCCTTACTTTAAAGTTTGGTGGACCCCTGTCCCCCCCCCTCACCGTCTGTGGCCTCGCGACACTTAAGGTCGCTCCACCCTCGCTCTTTGCTAACCTCACCCCGGACTGTAAGCCTGTCGCTACTAGGAGCAGACGATACAGTTCCCGGGACAGGGCCTTTATCAGGTCGGAGGTCCAGCAACTCTTACAAGAGGGGATCATTGAGGCTAGTACCAGCCCCTGGAGAGCCCAAGTGGTGGTCGTCAAGACTGGGGAGAAGCACCGGATGGTCATCGACTACAGTCAGACCATCAACCGATACACGCAGCTCGATGCGTACCCCCTCCCCCGCATATCTGACATGGTCAACCAGATTGCGCAGTATCGAGTCTTCTCCGCAGTTGACTTGAAGCCCGCGTACCACCAGCTCCCTATCCACCCGGAGGGCCGCCAATACACTTCCTTCGAGGCAGATGGCCGCCTCTACCACTTCCTCAGGGTTCCCTTCGGCGTCACCAATGGGGTCTCGGTCTTCGTTGTGGAAAATGGAGTCCTAGGGCCCGACCCCGACCACATGCGCCCCCTCATGGAACTCCCCCTCCCCTATTGCCCCAAGACCCTGAAGAGATGCCTGGGGTTCTTCTCTTACTTTACCCAGTGGGTCCCTAATTATGCAGACAAGGCCCGTCCACTTATTAAATCCACAATTTTTCCCCTGGCGGCTGAGGCCTGCCTGGCCTTCAACCGCATCAAGACAGATATTGCCAAAGCCGCGATGCACGCTGTGGACGAGTCCATTCCGTTCTAGGTGGAGAGCGATGCGTCGGACTTTGCTCTGGCCACTACCCTCAACCAGGCGGGTAGGCCCGTGGCATTCTTCTCCCGCACCCTCCATGCCTCCGAAATTCGACACTCCTTCGTCGAAAAGAAAGCCCAAGCCATTGTAGAAGCTGTGCCTCATTGGAGGCATTACCTGGCTGGCAGGCGATTCACTCTCCTCACTGACCAACGGTCGGTTGCCTTCATGTTTAACAATACACAGCGGGCCAAAATCAAGAACGACAAGATTCTGAGGTGGAAGATCGAGCTCTCCATCTACAACTACGAGATCTTGTACCGACCGGGGAAGCTCAATGAGCCCCCAAAGGCCCTATCCCGCGGTACATGTGCCAGCGCACAAGTGGACCGACTCCGGGCCCTCCACAGTGACATCTGTCACCCGAGGGGGTCACCCGTTTTTTTCATTTTGTCAAGGCTCGCAACCTGCCTTACTCCATCGAGGAGGTCAGGACCATGACCAGGATATGACAGGTCTGCGCGGAGTGCAAACCGCACTTCTATTGGCCAGACAGAGCGCACCTGGTAAAGGCCTCTCGCCCCTTTGAGCGCCTCAGCATCGATTTCAAAGGGCCCCTTCCTTCCACTGACCGTAACGTGTACTTCCTCAACACTGTTGATGAATACTCGAAGATTCCCCTTTGCCATCCCATGCCCTGACATGACCTCTGCCATCGTCATCAAGGCCCTGACAGTCTTTTCACCCTGTTCGGGTTTCCCGCCTACATCCACAGTGATCGGGGCTCCGCCTTCATGAGCGACGAGTTGCGTCAGTTCCTGCTTTGCAAGGGCATTGCCTCCAGCAGGACGACCAGTTACAACTCCCGGGGCAACGGACAGGTGGAGAGGGAGACCGCAACAGTCTGGAAGGCCGTCCTCCTGGCTCTACGGTCTAGAAGTCTCTCAGTCTCCCACTGGCAGGAGGTCCTCTCCGATGCGCTCCACTCCATCCGGTCGCTCCTGTGTACTGCCACCAACGAGACCCCTCACGAACGTATGTTTGCCTTCCCCAGGAAGTCCACCTCCAGAAGTCTTGCTTCCGTCCTGGCTGACAGTCCTAGGGCCCGTCCTCTTCCAGAAGCATGGGAAGAGTCATAAATCAGACCCCCTCGTCGAGAAGGTCATGCTCCTCCATGCCAATCCACAATATGCCTACATGGCACATCATGACGGGCGACAGGACGGTCTCCCTCTGGGATTTGGCACCTGCAGGTTCCCCAGCGGCCATCACCACCACCCCCGACCCGACACCGCCTTCCGCCACCTCTACCCACCTACCTCAAGATCTGGCACCTGCAGGCCCACCGGCGGCCATTATCACCCCCCCCCCCTCCCCTAACCGACGGAAGGTCAAGGCCACCGATAGATTTGATCTTTAAATCCACTCCACCTCGCTGGACACTCTTTTTTAACAGAGGGTGAATGTGGTAAACCACTGTATTGTATTGTACTGTTGTCTTGTTACATGCCTGGGCTTGTCCCTGCTGGCTCCGAACCACTGTAGTATATTATATGTAATGTGGTAAACCACTGCCTGCTGGCCCCGCCTCCCCTCGGGCTTGGTATAAAGGTGGCTGGTCTCCACCGCTGCCTCAGTTCGGGATCCGAGGCCAGGAGGCTTTCTGTTTAGTTTATTAAAGCCTCAGTTACGTTCACTACTCGTCTCGTGTTCGTTGATGGCACATCACGACCCAAAGATGTGCAGGGTAGGTGGATTGGCTATGCTATATTGCCCTTTAATTGGAAAAAATGAATTGAATACTCTAAAAAAAAAATTTTTAAGTACTTGTGGGCTGTAGCTTGTGAGATGCCGCGCGGACATGTCCCAGCTCGAGCCCTGGAATGATCCAGAGACGTAGAGATTCACGGCTGCAGTGACCTTGATGGTCCCGGGAGCGGGTATCCTCCTCCTCTATGTAGTGCCAAGTCTGCGAAGACATGGTACAGGTGCCACAGCATCCCCTTGTTGAGGTGGAGCCTTCTGCAGCATGCGCTGTCTGTCATCTGTTCGAAAGACCGCAAAGCCTGTACACCTTGGGCCGTTGCCGGTCCCACCCTCTGAGTCCCTCCCTGGCCTGACGGGTGGCCGGGTCCTCACGCTGTGAGGCGGGGGCCTGCACATGGGCTGCTGCCTCGAGTCTCTGTCGATCCTGCTGCCGCTGCATCTTCTGCTGCATGGCCTGCCAGCAGCACCACAAGGGCAGCTTCCACGGGGTCCAAGATATCGTCCCTTGCATGTAATATCTTTAATGAATTAGGAGAGGGTAAGAGACTGACAATCAGCAGTGCCGCCTCACCCTGGAATCCTCCATTCCCCCATTTCTGCCACCCCCTCATTCCCCCCTCCTCCCATTGCTTCCCCTCCCCTATTCCCCGATTGCTCCCCCCTCACCACATTCCCTATTTCTCCCCCTGCCAGCTGACGCTCCCTGCCCACGCATCCCTGGCTGCAGCGGGGGCCCCTGCTTACCAGACCCCACACCCTGTACCCCAGACACCCGCATGTTACGTTATGTGGACCGGGCACTGGTCCCCTCCCTGGTAAACACGCCCACTCTCTGGTCGCCGAAACTTTCCCAGTGCTGGGGCCCAGCCCCTGGGTATTCGGATGTTGGCCACTGCGTCCATGGTGTTGCCTCCCTCAGTGTTCAGGCACAGTGTCCAGGCATCATGGTCTGATTGGGACGCTAGGCAATAACTCCCAAAGCCACATGACACGCTTACCAAAGGGCATCCACTTGTGATGTGTGAAGTGCCCGCTTATCAACAATTGGCAATTCTCAATTAGCAATAGCCTTCAGCTGCATGGTCAGAGGCCTCTGCAGTCAAGTGTGAGTTATGGGTAGCCGGTGGGGCTCAGGGCTGAGTTCGAGGTTGGCCCCAGCATCGGGAACAATGATCCAGGGGTGACATGGCAGACCCGCAAGCGCTGAGACACCCCCCCCCCCCTCCCAGCACCCCCCCCCCCCCCCCCCCGCCCAGCCGAGGTCATGGGCATTCACCCCGCTGCTCCGCAGGCCCCCCCGCCCCGCCCCCATGGCGGCCCACCCTTGTTAGACGTTTAGCTGCTGTTGTTTAATGAGTCAAAGGTTCTGCTCCGTTTCTCAAACACCTTTATTTCACTTTAACCGACTCTGGACAAAACTCTATCATCACATCATCTGACACCAAGGCCACCTGAAGCCCCTTTACATATCAGTGTCAATTATTAGATACTGAACATAAATGCGACAACTAATTGGAATGTCTCTTAACCCATTACTTAACAGTCCCCCCTTCCTTGGCGAAAAACAAAATTAGGTGAAAACAAAATTACAAGATACTCAAAAGCACACACGCAAATTCCCCTTTTTCTTTTTCATTTTTGGAAGAAAAAAAAACAGTCACAGAAACAGGCGCCCTTCATTAACAATATCCAAAAGTTTCTGTGAGCTAGCCCCTCTTTTTGTAAAACAGTCTGACAATTTTTTGCTACTGTCAATTGATTTAATTTTTGCTATTTCCCCTCTGTCCAACCTTGTGATGTCTATCCTCAACCTTTTTTCATTGACACTTTTTGTAGGGTGCACATTTTTCCACCGGGATTTATTGTCAATGTGACATTCAATGGGTATAGTACCCAAATCCCCTAATCCCAAAATTTCTGTCAATATCTGAGATATATAAGAGGCCATATCCACTGCTTCTACAAGGCTTAACATCTCAGCCGCCAAAGTGCTTTTGACCACTCTCATTATTTTCTTTGTTTCCCACACAAGAGGGCAACATTTATCATTGTTCCCCAAAAGGAAAATTATAAAACCTCCTGCGCTTTAAACCCCATCACTTAAATTTGCGTAGGACGCATCACTATAAACTATGAGTTTCAAGTGCCTATGGTCACCTAAAACCGGGAACCTCAAAACACACTCCCCCATTTTTAGTTTGACCAACGCTTTATTTGCTCTTATTATGTCATCCACTTTGGGATCATTCATTTTTGTACTCCACTCTAAGACATCAAAACTCATGTTTGGTCTCGTCTGTCTTCCTAACCAATTAATTTGCCCAATTAAACTTCGCAGTTGCTTTTTTTCCATCTTTGAAACCATTGCGTCTTTTTGTGAAACCCGGCCACGACTAATTGCTATTGGGCTGATGCTTTCCAAATAAGATTGCTGACATAAAGTTGCCCCTAACTTAGTCTGTCCAATTTCCAGTCCAACATATTTAAATGCACCGGAAGCCTGACTTCCAACCCTGAATTCTTTCCTCAAAGCAGAGATTACAATTGCTTCAAAATCACTAGTCCCCCACCCCACAAAAAATCATCAACATGCATCATAAAGATGCCAGAAAGATTTCCTTTATAGTGCCAGTAAAACATTGCCGGATGTGCTTTCAACTGGCAACAGCCTAACTTTAACAAAACTGACGTTATTGAAAAATACCAGACTCTAGACGCATCATTCAATCCATATACACATTTGTTCAACTTTCAGAGTACCCCTTCTGTGTTAGCTGCCTCTTTAGGAGAACGGGGAAAAATGTCTCTCTGGAGCTGATGCCCCTGCAAAAAGGCAGCTTTTATATCTATAGATTTGCATTCCCATGCCTTTGTGGCTAATAGAGCCAAGAAGATCTTTAAAATAACCTTTCCTGCCGTAGGTGAATCTACCCTTAAATCCTGATCTTCTAAGTTTTCTTCAAATCCCCTTGCCACAAGCCTGGCCTTTGCCTTCTAAGTTCCATCCAGAAGAACCTTTTCCATGCAAATCCATCTGTGTGATAGAGCTCTTTGTCCCCTATCCGGTACTTCCTTGTATACCCCAAATTCACTCCAACTATGCGGTTCTTGCTGTTTGGCATCTTTGATAACCTTTTCATCTAATTTATTGGAAGCCACCAAAATCTCACGTGCATGTGGGCTTCTACTCCTATTAGTATTCGTAGTCTTACTCATGTTCCGAGACCTTGATAAACTACGTCCCCTTTCCCGTCTGGTATCTCGTTCTGTACTGCTACTGCTTGATCTTTCCCTTCTGCTGTGGGATGTCCTTTCAATAGTTCTCGACCTTTTCCTGCAGACCTATTCACTATCCGATGTACTATCTGAACTGGCACTGCATTTCTGTGCCCTCCATTTTTGAATTTCATGTTCCCAATCCATTGTCTTGATTCCCTCCCCTGACTGCTGTACATTCAACCAATGTTCATACTTTGCAGTGGCCTTCCATGCTCTACTAATAAGAGTTGCATCCTTCCATTGACTGGACCCTTCTGGCAAGTATGTCACTTTTGTACCAACTTTTGGCAGTTGTCCTTTTGGAAAAATGGCCTGTTCTAATTCATCAGAAGTGTTGTGTTCCTCTAGAGAAACCCTGTCTATATCAGTTAACTGTTCCTCATAGTTCTGTAACACGTGCATACCAGATGACTCTGGTTCCTCGTCATGTCTGTCTGCTCTGTCTAAATTTGAAGTCTGTGCCCATTATCATTGATGAATGTACCCTAACAGTTTGATTGCCGTGTTGCAAAATAATTGTTTTGCCATCTATGCCTATGATCTTCCCTGGGCCTTTCCATTCATTAAAATTGTCTCTCTTATAGTATACTATGTCTCCTTGCTGAAAAATGGTATTTGATGGCCGTACATTATGCCTTAAAGCTCTGCGAATTCTTTCAGAGACTTCTGCTTCCAAAAAGGCTTTTCTACTGCTATGTAATGCATTCAAATGCCCAGCAAAGGCAGAGCTAATTGTAGTCCCTTCCCAAGCTGGAGGTTGGTCACCCAAAATGGACGGAATTTTAGGATTTCTACCAAACACTAATTGATAGGGATTATAGCCCCCAACCATCTGCAATGAATTATTTGCATGTACTGCCCATGCTAAAGCTGAATTTAGCCTGCAATTCGGTCTATCTACCAAAATTTTCCAGAGCATGTCATCTATTACTGCATGGTTTCTTTCACAGACACCATTACTAAATGGGCTTTCCACAGCCATATTCATAACTGTGATATTCACGTTTTCACACATATCCCTAAACTCATCATTAGCAAATTCTCCCCCAAGGAATTTTGCCAGTGGGCCCATTCCTGTCCCTATCCATTTTTCCACGATTTGATCCAGAATTACTCTCTTTTCTTTACTTCGTACAATCATCAATTGACTAAATCTGGTTGCTAAATCTACAAAATGCAAAATAAATTATTTATTGGCTTTATCCCAGATCTGAAAGTCCATGGCCACAATGTCGTTAAAATGCCTGGCCAAAGGTAGGGTTACTATCGGTCGTGCTGGTGTCCTTCTGTACTTCCTACAACTTCACAGCGATCACTAACCTGTTCTATCAGTTTAGTATAGTCTTCATCCCGTAGCCCTGCATCCTTTAATAAATTTTTCAGCCTCCGAGGAGACGGATGCGCAAATTGCCTATGCAGTTTTAATACAACAAGCTTTTTATCAGCTATAGGCCCATTTTCAACTGCCATTAACACATCCTTAACAACTGTACTTGAAATATTATTTGTCAGTAATGGAATACAATAGTGTCCTGACTGTGTAAATTGTAAGTCCACCGTCTTTCCAAAAACTGTTGCCTTATCCTGTTCCATATCCAGTTTCAGGTGTATTTTATTCATTGACGGCCTACTCAGAAACAAAGGTATCTCACTTGATACAACATCCGTGCTAATGAAATGATTCACTCTGGCAATATTGCGAGGGATCGCCACTTCAGAGTATTATCATCCCCAAACCTGAAACTTGTGGAACTTTCAAATTCCTTAACCTTGTTACGATTTTCAGCATTCAAGGAGTCCAGGTAACATTTTAACCAGTCAATTCCACACACAGTAGATGTGCAGCCACTGTCCAATACAGCACAACTGAAGGATTCTGCAACCAACACCCTCATTACCGGCATAAAACTGCTTGTTAATAGGACAATGCCTTCTTTCTGGTCACTATCTTTTTCCTCTTCTGACTCTTCCGTGTCATGTGTCGCTTCAAACACTTTATTATAACGTGTTGGACAGTTGAAAGCGTAATGGTATTGAGAGTCACATCGAAAACATCGATTTATCGTGCCCCGTGCGTTTCTGGGGTTCATCTTCCTATTGTAGGTTCTAACTGGGTTTCTGTCTTCATAATTTCCGGGTCCCAATCTCCTTCTATAGTCTTGGAACCTGTTCGTAGCCATATGATTTCACCATCATGTAGCAGTGTATCTTCTATATTCTGCTTTATTGCAGGCTGACCTATTTGGGTCATCAGAGCCATCAGAATCGAATGTTTCCCCAGAAACTTTTTTTTAAAGCTTCTGTCATCTGATCGAATGAGGTATCCTTATCGGCAAACCGAACTCCTGTCAAAACCAGGAGCTTATCCATGTTGCTCACTCTAGCACAGTCAAGTAATTTAAAGACCAACAGAGACTGTGGAAATTCCAGTTTGTGTTCCTGCAGCCTTTTATATAGTCTGCCAAATTCCATTATATAGTCTTCAATGGAGAAATCCTCTATTCTCCGAAACCTATCACAATCCGACCATGCTTCATATGCACTTAACAAGTCATCCTTTTTATAAATCTTATCCATATAACGTAATAGAGTCTGCAGACCTTCTTCTGAGTCTAACTCTTCCAATTCCAGCTCAGAAAACACTTTGCTTCGGATTTTACTGTCATAAGGTAGAGAAAGAGCCAATGCCATACCTTGTTTTCTCTTTCCCAAAGCAGTTACTTTAGTCCACATAACTACTGCACTTCCCCATTGGTCGTACGATTCCCTTTCAGAAAATAAGGTGGGGGGGGGGGGGGGGGTAGTCTTATCCGGCCATCTTTATCCTAGGTTCAGCCACATATCTTCTTTTTTTTTCTTCTCACTCTCTCCTTGGTTTGGTCTGGAAAAGTTGCATCTTTCAACCCTTCACATTTACACAGCAACCATCTTCTGCTACCATTTGTTAGACTTTTAGCTGCTGTTGTATAAAGAGTCAAAGGTTCTGCTCCTTTTCTATAACACCTTTATTTCACTTCAACAGACTCTGGACAAAACTCTATCATCACATCACCTGACACAAAGGCCACCTGAAGCCCCTTTACATATCAGTGTCAATTATTAGATACTTAACATAAATGAGACAACAAATTGGAATGTCTCTTAACCCATTACTTAACAACCCTGGCCAGGGCTGGCCTCCCTGGGGGCTCCCCCACTTCCCCACCCCCCTCTGAGCACCGAGGCAGCAACCTCAGTGCCCCCGGGCTCATTGCCTGTGAACGAAGATGGCTCCTCACCTCCTTGTGTCCCTGCAGCAGCCATTCCGCCAGCTTCACCTTTTAAAAGGAGTACTAATCGGCGCCCGTGTGACCACACGCTGGGGAGGATGTTAAGTCACGGTGGGGGGGGGGGGGGGGCCTTCGATAGGCGGTGGCTTCAGTTAATTGTATGGAAATTGGACTTAAGTGGTGATTATTGGTTTCTCGCCATGCTGTGGCGGAATCCTGATTTTTCCAACGGGTTAGATCGCAAACAGATTGGCGTAAAGCACGGTTCTCAAATTTGGCCTCTCCCGCGATCTGACGGCCTTGCCACACTCTCGCTTAAGTGCAACGCGGCCATTGGCGGGATTCTCCGATAGCCGATGCCAAAATCGTGTTCAGCGATCAGCCGGAGAATCCCCGTTAACGCTGGAATAGGGGGCGGTGCCGTTTTTGCGATGCTCCACCCCCTAAATACGGCATACTTGTGGAGTACGAGACACGCCGAATGGACGGCCTCAGGATGTCACCTGAGGCCTTTCCCCGATGCTGTCCCCCCAATGGGCCGAGTCCCCGACGGCATGGGACACGTGTTCTCACACCGTTCGGGGCCTTCGCGTGGCAGCTGTTGACTGAGTTTTTGGCAGGAAGACTCCGCGCGCGGCCGGCGCCATGTCGCACGGCACAGCCGCGAGCCCCCCCACCGGACAGAGGATTGGTGCGGGGGAGGCGCCAACTTTCTGATCGTAAGACCAGGCGGATCCTGCGGCTGTGTCCGCAGGATCAGAGAATCCAGCTGCATATCTTCACCACATTTCACCATGATACATTATGGCAAAAAAAACATAATTGATGGCGTTCTATTCAAAGTTCAAAGAAAGGGTTTGGGGGAAAAAGGTAAATGAGGAATTATGATAATTCCATGGTGTTTGAATTCTGCTAATCCTGTTTGTTATATATAGTGACATTTGTTTTGGTTAAGCCTTTATAAATTGTACAATACAACATATGTAGTTGTGAAACTAAAGGAAATGTTGATCAGTATGGTATCTAATATGCTATTTGGTGGAGGTTTATGGTTTTAAGTTCTTGTAAAGAAAGTGTAAAGCCATTGTAAAAAAAACCTTCATTGTGGTGAAGCTTTTGTTCTCCCAAGGGAAAAAGTGTGATAAAACCCAAATAATTATCTTAAACTGAAGGTGGAAGTTGAGAACTGCAGTTTCCAATGAGCCTTGGGCCTTTTGTGCATGCGGCGGAAACAACTGCACATGCTCAGTTCATTTATTTTTCCTTCTTCAGGCTGGGAATCGGTCCTGCGTGTCTGTGCAAAAGCAAGGTAGGGCGGACAACTTGAAAAGCAGGTCAGATAACCTGAACCAGAGTGCCATTACCAAATAAGTGCCTCAGGGAGCAGGGCACGGGAGGGTGACATGGAGAATGTCCAAAATCCACGGAGGGTACAAGGAAAGGCTCCAGAAGGAAGTCCTATGTAAGGGACAAAGACAGAGATCAGGAATAGGTTGTATTATGTTAAGCTGAAAGTAGGAACTGAGAAATAGGCTCCAAGTTTAAGAAATCGCTGCAGTGAGCAGATATAAAGTGACGTGGACTTGAAAGAAGCCCTGCAGATCCGAGAAGGCAGCTGGAGGTTGGTGAACCCATGTTGTAGGCCACTGGGGCAAAGGTACCCCTTTGGAGCAGTGGGACTCTACTTGACCAAGCTGAAGATCTGAAATTGTGCTTGGAAGGAGATATTTGAATGTACTCGTAAAAGGTATCTCTGAAGACGAGAGTGAAACCCTGTTAGGATGCCACCTAATTGGGAGCGACATTTGGAAAGAATTCCAAGGTGAGATCTTTAACTACAGAGATTTGAAACACTCATGCGAAAGACATTTGTTTCACTGATATTGCTTAGCTCACACTGTGACAAACATCTGGCTGGCTTGTGAAGAAATTCATGGAATCTGTTTTGGTTGCGCCAGCATTTATTGTGGAGTGTTCAGTGTGTGTGTCAGAGAGAGAAGACAGGGATTTTTAGCTGTCTGAACAGCTACAAGGCTACAAGAACTACAAGAACAACTACAAGGCTATTGGGACAGTTGTTACCTGAATAATCAGTTATAGGACTCAGTAAAGTCATCAGTTTAGTAGAGATTCTATTCCAAGACTAAGTTTAGGGAACTAATTTGTTTGCCCTGCACTTGAGGAAATGGTGGGTTGCATTTTCCAGTCTTTCGCGCCAGCAGGATCTTCTGGCCTTGCTGAAGTCAACCCCAATGACAAGTTCCTGGCAGTGGGGAAGGCGAGCCATACTCAACTTTGTCGGGACTAGAAGATTCCACCAGCAGTTAATGGCTCACTGCATTTGCTGTGGGAAACCAGACCTATGAGGCAGGAATATCCCAGCGATGAGTTAAGAGTAGGTTTTTTGGGTATCTCCAGGAGGGATACAAGTTGGATGAGAAGCATTAAGTGAATGCATATGATTACTTGAAGGATACCATTTGCAATTGTGGCAAGAAATCTTTGTGTCAAGCTATTGATAACTCTTTGCTTGTGTGTGTGCCTGGAAAGATTTTGCTAGTGTAAAGGAATAATGGAAATTTTATTCATCTACTTACATTTGTACTGACATCTTTCCAACTTTCTTGTCTGTGTAATATAATTCAGTTTTCAGATTTGAATAAATATTTTATTCTTTGTATTAAGAGTTCATTAGCAATCTCCTATGAATTTGTTCAGTTACTTACCTCCATGTTTTCTTGTCCAGTGTTAACATCAGCTGGGATCGTAACACTATTGAACCATCTAATATTACAGTTAATCAGCCTTAGATAAAACTTTCTGTAGTTCTGGAAATAGAAGTCTCTGTACATACTAAGCCTGGACCAATGTGAAATGTGTGCATCTCCGTCTCTGAATATGGGTGTGTGAGTACTGCCAAGTGAGCGCAGGAACTGCTGGTGCACTTTCACTTTCACATATCTGCCATCCCTTTGCTTGTCCCCCTGCAAAACACACTGATGGAAGAAGACTAACACTGAGAAACTCAAACATTCCACTAATGCTAGGGCACAGAAAAGAGAGGCTTCAGAACAATTGGCACAGGTGCAGTATAAAGGATTAACCGAAGGGAAATGCTAATATGTCACATCATTATGTATCGCTGACATCAATCAGTCATGTTTTAGACTCTCCCCTGAGAGTGAGAGTGGTTTGCACATCATGCTCAGGAGCAAAATGCCTAAACCTGTTCAGATATGTTACTTTTTAAAAATATATTTTTATTGAATGTTACATTTGTACACTGCACAGCAGTGATTGAGACAATTATTATGTACAATTTACATGTTTTTCTTCCATCAGCCTCCCCCTCCCTTTTCGTTTTTCAAGCTCCGTCTTGGGCCCTTTCTTATGCCGTAGATGTTAAGTCAATTTTTCAACTTATATTTGTTATTGTACCTATGGCTTTGTGAGGGGGCCCTCTGGTCCTCTTTCCCTGTGTCCCCTTCTGATATTTCCCTGGGTTCCTCCCTTGCTGCCCCCCCCCTTTGTTCCTGTCGGCTTTGTGTGGTCCTGTTGGCACCTATTGGTTCCCCCGTCCTCCCTCCCTTCCTATCCGCTATTGGCCTCTAACAGGTCTTGGAACAGGCTGGTAAATTGTCCCCATGCTTTGTGGAAGCCCGCGTCCAATCCTCGGATGGTATATTGGATCTCCTCCAAATGGAGAAGTTCCGACAGGTCTGCCAGCCAGTCTGCAGCTGTGGGTGGTGCTGCTGATCACCAGGTGAGCAGGATTCTCCGTTTGTTGTTCTGGCGGGTCCAATAGCCCGAAGACTGACACTCTCGGGCATGGCTCCACCCTCATCCCCACAACCTTGGACATCGCCTCAAAGAAGGCTGTCCAGAATCCGCCAAGTTTGGGGCACGCCCAGAACATGTGGGTGTGGTTGGCCGGGTCTCTCTGACACTGTTCACACTTGTCCTCCACCTCCGTGAAGAACCTGCTCATTCGGGTTCTGGTCAGGTGCGCTCTGTGCACCACTTTGAGCTGCATTAGGCTGAGCCTTGCGCAGAAGCATGTGGAGTTGGCCCTGCTCAGTGCTTCGCTCCAGAGTCCCCACCCTACTTCTGTCCCTAGTTCGCCCTCCCATTTCTGTCTGGTCTCGCCCAGTGGTGTTCGAGCTCTACCCAGTAGCTGTCCATACATTTTCCCACATAGCCCCCCGTCTTTGCATAGTTACAACTGTAAATCAGATTACCTAACCTGTACCCTGTTTGGGCTTGGAATTCAAGACCAAGCTGAACTGATCCAATTTGAAAAGATTTTTTGCCAATTGACAGAATGATTTCCCTGCTCCACAAACTAGCAGTGGATCTTCACTGCACACACCTCAACCAATGTAATATTCAGAGGGATTCGCCCACAAGTGTATGCACTTGCGTAAGCCTTTTTAGGTTTCGAAAGGCACTCATAGCTTCCAAAAGACAGGTTGTAATTTGGTTTATATACTATGGTGTTCAGTGTTTGGTTTGCTTTTGCAGCCTAGTAACCTGCAGCAGGACAAAAACACCTTGTGAATAATGAAACAGTACTATAGAGTTTCCCATCCAATGTGATGAGATATCATAGCTATTGTACTGCTGTCCCATTCTGCTATTGCACTAATAAAAGAGTCAATCAAACGATGACTGAATGAATTTAAGTCAGCTTAGATGAGGTAAAGATCTGTCGGTAGGTTTGCTGCTAATATCGACATTAATATCCAAACATTAAAAATTGAAATCCAGATAAAATGTATGAATTCTTTGACACCATCTAAATTACAATTAAATCATTCCTCTTGTCCATATTTTGTTAACACGCATGCACCAATTTCTACCGAATTGTAAACATAACTGTTCCATTACACCCAGTACTGAACAACAAAAACACAAATGAATTAATTTAATCTTTTATGAATTCGCATTCCTGATGAGTTTCATCGTACTCACTACCCACTCCCCAGCCACCATTACCACCCTCCCCAACCACCTCCACCCCGCACTAAGCCTCTGTCTACCCACAGAGCACACATCGAGATTTAAGTACGCAGCTCACCTGCAGAATTTCCCATCCACGAATGAGAAATCCTAACTGATCTCATTGCCTGAATTTCTGATCTGTGCTGCGATTGAAGTTCCCCACTGGGAACATCAATTTGTGAGATTGCGTCTGAAGCTGTTTCGATTTCTTTCAAAGAGTTTTGATACTAGCACCAGCTTTAAAAAAGAATAAACCAGCTAATGCTTCAGAAAATCTCTACTTTTTTTTTGCTGCCGCGAAATGTAAGATGAGATCACAGGGGTGATTATGTGATCTTGTGCTCCCAGCGCAGAGCTTTAACATGACAGGGAGCGGAGGAGCAAAGTCAGCATGTGCACTGAATAATCTGAGAGATTTTAGCTCCAATAATTTCGATCTCTTATCACAGTTGCACCAAAAGAGGAGATGGAGAAAGCTGGGATCTGATCTAGGTATATAAAACACCAAAAGGGATTGATAAAGTAAACGTAGACCAAATGTTCCCCCATGTGGGGAAATCTAGAATGAGAGGTCACGTATATAGGCTGAGAGGTGGTAGATTTAGAACTGAGATGAGGAGGAATTACTGCTCGCAGAGGGTGGTGAATTTGTGGAACTCGCTGCCCCATAGTACGGTGGAATCAGAGTTATTAAACGGTTTCAAGAATAGATAGATATATTTTTGATTAAAAATAACCGGCTGAAGGGATATGGGCAACAGGTAGAGAGATGTATTTGAGACCAGGAAGAGATTAGCGATGACCTGATTGACTTGCGGAGCAGGCTCAGAGGGCTGAACTGCCTTTTTCTGTTCCTAGTTCCTATGGAATGGTCTAAATCTTCTGATTATGAGTCGGCGGTGAGGAATGTTACCCAAGCAGACTGAGAAAATTAACAGTAATGATTCCCACACCTTTTTTAAAATTGAAAAATTATGTAATTGTGTCAGAAGGTTGGCTCAACTCATTCCGATGATGAGGGGCTTTTATATTATGAAGAAAGATTGGACAGATTGGGCCTATACATATTGGAGTTTAGAAGAATGAGAGGTGATCTTATTTACACATACAAGATCCTGAAGGGATTTGATAGGGCAGATACCAGGAGGATGTTTCTACTTATCGGACAGACTAGAACCAGGGGACACAGATGACGAATAAGAGGTCCACCGTTTAAAAGTGAGGTGGGAGATTCTTTTTTTCTCTCAAAGGGTTTTCGTCTGTGGAATTCCTTTCCCCAGACAGCAGCAGAGGCTGAATCATTGAATTGATTCAAGGCAGAGTTATACAGATTTTTGATGGATAAGACAGTCAAAGGCTATGGGGGGCAGACAGCAAAGTCTGAATCAAGACACAACCAGATCAGCCATGATCTTATTGAATGGCGGAGGATGCTCGAAGGGCTGAATGGCCTACTCCTGCTCCTCAGTTCAATATTCCTCTAACTTTTTAATACATGCTAACTGTGGCAAGGTTCCTTGTCATTGATGTGTATTTGGAAGTTTAAGACTCCCCACAGTGCAGAAGGAGACAATTCGGCCCATCAAGTCTGCACCGACCCTCTGAATGAGCACCCCACGCAGGGCAACTCCCCTGCCCTATCCCTGTAACCCCACCTTAACCTGCACATCTTTTGGACTGTGGGAGGAAAGCGGAGCACCCGGAGGAAACCCATGCAGACATGGGGAGAACATGCAAACTCCACAGAGTCACCCAAGGCTGGAATTGAACCCGGGTCCCTGGCGCTGAGGCAGCAGTGCAAGCCACTATGCCACTGTGCCGCCTTGTGCCGCCTTGTGCCTCTGTGCCGCCCTTATTATCGTAGAATTATCCTCAGCATAGAATCATTTTGTCGATAATTTTAAGGTTACTCTGTTTGCCTTTTAATACGTACCTGACAAGGTGTACAGCAGAATATTTCACTGGTAATGCTGCATTGCTGGGTTTACTTAGTGCATCAGAATACCTGTTAATTCCCCAATTTTGCAGGATTGGAAAATGATGTGCTCTTTGCAATGGAGAAAATAAATTCAGTTCTGCATTGGAGTAGTGCAACATTTATTATTTCTTTAAAATAAATAATGTCTACCTATTATATGTTTCTGTAAGTTTTTTAAACGAGTTTCCTTGGCAATACTACTGTTATCTCTTTGAGGATGGCAATTTCTTGAAAAAAGCTGCTCTATTGAATATTGTGAAGCAAATATGCATTCATGCTCCAATATACAAACACAAATTGAAACAACTGTAACAAACTATACTCATGAACTGTATAAATGTTGGAATCTTATCAGTAAGAAATGAGTAAGGCAAAAACACTTGAATGCAAAGGAGTTTATGCACCCTAAATGTTATACCTTAGAGTGTCCACTAGGTGGTGGTGATGATACATCATTGGATGCAGTTTGATCGTCTATTTGTCGTATAAAATCATGTAAAAGTTCAGTTTCTGAGATTACGTTTTTAGAGGGTTGACTTTTACACAAGTAATAGCTTTTGAGGGGTTGAAATCTAATTTGCAGAATTAGAACCATAGAATTCCTACAGTGCAGTAGGAGGGCATTCAGCCCATCGAGTCTGCAATGATCTTCTGAAAGAGCATCCTGTCGAGGCCCATCCCCGCAGCCCCACCTAACCTTTGGACACTAAGGGATAATTTATCACGGCCAATCCACCTAACCTGCACATCTTTGGACTGTGGGAGGAAACCGGAGCACCTGGAGGAAACCCACGCAGACATGGGAGAGTGCAAGCTCCACACAGCCAGTCACCCAAGTTCGGAATCAAACCCGGGTCCCTGGTGCTGTGAGGCAGCAGTGCTAACCACTGTGCCACCCGTGCCAGGTCGGAGACTGTTCCCGCCAATTCCGCCCCCAAATGTAGCTGAAAGGGAGCCACAAGCGATTTTCATGACAGGTTAATCTATGCAGACATGAGGGGCTGAAAACCCACCTCCGATAATGTGCGATTCTATGATTCGATCAAGTTTGACTTCGGCTAATGGATTAAGTACAAAGAGTTCAAATCTTTAGGCCAAAGTTGGTGGTTGACATTTACACATAATTGACCATTACTTGTGTTTGTATGGTCGGTGGAAATGCTCAAACATTGAGTCAATCTGTTTTCTTTCAGTCTGTCTGTCTAAAGCAAAATTTAAATTATCAGTCAAAGGACAGATTACTATATCAATTTACAGTAAAAGGCCAAATTGCAAAATATGAAAACAATCTTGCTTTGCTTCATTAAATAAACCTGTCAAAGTTGTGAATAGATAGAATCACATTCGAGAGAATAATGACAGCATATAAAAGCGATGCTTCTTAATTACAATGTTGCTTAATTTCAGTCATTTGCATATCTAAAAAGCAGTCCATTAAAGATGTACACACATGCATTTTCCATCTACAAGTGGATAATAATCTGAAATCCCCTTATAAAACCTGACATTAATTTACTTTTGGTTATGTTAATTTAAAGAAGTCCGACATTACATCGTTCTAATACACTGAACAGACTATATTTTTTCTTTGTCACAGGTATGAACAATATTTGGAAACTGCTCCAAAGGTTCCGCGGACTCCTTGGGGCATTGAAAGAGAATATGGAGGTACCGGAACGTTAAATCTACCTGATGATCACAGGCCAAAGGCTGAGCCTCCTACATTAATGGGGAAGGGGCACAGACATTTTGGTTACGGCGGATACACTCTTCCTGGGTTAGTAGCCTATTTAAATTTTTATGGTTAATTAAATGTTTTAATCAATTTTTTTGGGGGGGGGTTACCTCAAAGATGCGTTGGGCAATCACTCTCAGAACTTCCCTGGTAAGGGTTTACGCGGCAATTGTCCAGGTCGCTAACTTCTCCGGATGATTGAGCTGCTCTGGGAATGACCCTGTCATAATATCCACTCATGTATATAATGAGATGCAGACAGGTAGAGATTGACACACATGATAACCAATGAACACACACGACACATACCAACCAATCACCAGACAGGACACCACCACTATAAAGCCCACAGAGCATTAAGACTCTCTCTCCCTCCACAGGACACAGCTACTGAGATAGCAGGAGTGCACAAGCCAGTGAGCACTATCACCATGAGGTAGAGAGTTAGTCTGGTCAAGCCAGTAGGAGGTTATCAGTTAGATTGATAGAGTGTCAACTCACAGCAGACTATGTACAGCAATCAGGAAGTTCAATAAAACAGTGTTGGACCATCTCCTGTGTCAGAAGCCTGTTTCTAGTTTCACTGCATCCAGTTGCAGTCAACGTTGAACCAACTTACTTAACATATCACACCCCACAAAGCAATTTAAATGGCTAACATCGCATGGTTCTTCCAGTGTCACATTAATAGTTACTCTGAAAAAGTTAGAAATAATAAAACCTCTTCGAACTTCAACATAGTGTTCTAAATAGCCAGACCAATTTTCACATGGGACTGCCTCCACAGACGCTACCCCACAGGAAACTCTCTCTCTCCCCCTCCCCCCTCAACCCTCCACATTAGGCAGCTCCCATGGTATTCCACGCCCTCAACCCCCACTCGCTCGAGATTACCCCCCCCCCCACCAACTTGACCGCCATGACCCAATTAGATTGCACCCCTCAGCTCAACCTGAGCCGCCTCCTAACCTGACCCCTCCGGCCTGAATCGACTGCCCCCACCCTACATCCTGATTTGGACCCCATGGCGCGACCTGACCCCCCCTCACCATACCCGGCCTGACCCCCAGCTGGATGCAAACCCCTCCAGCTGGATGCCCATTCTGATTGCGATGCAGGACCCCAGGGTACACTGCAGTGCCTGAATCTCATCCGGCATGAGTCGGAAGGGCGGGCGAGACAGGCAACTTAGAAATTTGGTGCAGTTAAGTGGGTAAGGAGAAGCAATCCAACGCTGATTGACATTCCAATTAAGTTATGGCTCCTTATTTTTTTCATGATAACCAAGGCCTGTAGTTATGTTTTATTTTCTTCTATTTTTTTGATTTATTTTTCTAATCCATATATTTCTGGAGGACGAGAAAAATGCCTGAGTGCTGAGTTAGTCTGCAAACTGAACAAGAGCCCAGCTCATCTTCCAGATTTGGTTCATTTCCGACACCTTTACCTTGGCAGGTGTCAAATGATTTTTTTTTGTGGAATTTTTAAAATAAAAATTTCAACATTTTATACAGAAGTTACCAAAGACCAAAATACCAACCCCACTCCCCCCAATCTCCCCCCCCCACCAAACTGACAAACCTAACCCCCGCCCCCCCACACCCCCTCTAACAGCTAAATGTGACCAATTCTCTAAAGTACAATATAAACGATCGCCATCTCGTTAGAACCCCTCAATTGACTCCCTTCATGGTATTATTGGCCTTCTCGAGATGCAAAACCTCCACCAAGACCCTTAGCCACACCGAAGCACTTGGCGGTGTCACCCACCTCCATGCCACCAACGAAGCGAAGGCCAGGATACCCGCCCCTGCCCGCAGCTCCAGACCATCAGCGACCCCAAAAATCTCTGCCACTGGCAGGGTTCCAACCCCATATTCAGGATCGGCAACAAAGTGTGAAGAAAGGACCTCCAGAAGCCCACCAGCTTGGAACATGATCAGAACATGTGCGTGTGGTGCATGGGCTTGCACCGGTCTTCCACCCTTTCAAAAAAGCAGTTCATTCTCGCTTTCGTGAGGTGCGCTCGAAATGCCACCTCCACTGAATAAGGCTCAGTCTTGCACAGGACGATGTCGCATTGGCACCCTCAGTGCCTCACTCCACACCTCTTCCTCCAGTATCGGCCCTAATTCCTCCACCCATTCCGCCTTCACCCTCTCCACCAAACTCAACTTTTCTCCCACTTTGCAGGTCCATGCTGGATGTCTATCCTCCTCTGACCCTGAACAGGATAGAATCAGCTCCAATAAGATAAATAGTTGCACCACCAGGGAAGCCGGGAAAACTCCTTAACTCAGCCCCAGCACCCGGAGGTATCTAAACATGACGGTGGGGTCTTTGTCCTTCATCAAGGGTAGCAAGATGGACGCCTGCCTCAATTTCTCTGGGAGGACACCTCACTCCAAGGAGCCCAAAAACAAAAGACTCGACTGATCCATGATAAGACCACCGGGAACCCATCCAGCCCCAGTGTTCCCGTGCTTGCATCTGGTTCAGCGCTATCTGAAACTCCGCCAAACCTAGCGAGGCCTCCCAACTCCTCCCATATCTCCTCCTCCACCTTGGAAATTTCCAGATGCCCCAAAATTCTGCTATCCCCAGCGGCTCCAAACTATAGAACGCCTTGTAGAAGGCCCTGAACATCCCATTCACCTTCTGCACAGCGGAGACCAGCCTATCCTGCTGGTCCGTAACCTCAACAATCTCCCTGACTGCCTTCCGCTGCTTCAGTTAATGAACCAAGAGCCGATTCGCCTTCTCCCCGTACTGCCCCTTTTCCCCACCTCAATTGCCTCACTGCCTTGTCCATGGACATCAAGTCAAACTGCGTTTGCAGTTTTGTCCCACATGCCCAAAGTTCTGGGGTCAGGTCCCTCGCACACCTGCGATCTCACTTAAGATCTCATTCACAAATTTCTGTCGCTCCTCCTTAGCCTCCACGTTCACATGGGCCTTAAACACTATGATCTCTCCCCTGATCACCTCCACAAAATGCCTGCCACAAAATCGAGGGTGAAACCTTCCCACTATCACTATTTGCAATGTACCCCTGTATGGCCCTTGAGATCCTCACAAACAACCCCAAATCCGGTAACAACCCAACGTCCAGCCACCACTCCCTGCAGCGCTCTTCACCAACCTCCAGCACCAGGCCCACCCAATGCGGGGCGTGGTTGGAGATCACCACTGCTGAATATTCAACTTCTCTCACCTCCCCCAGAAGAGTCCAACTTATAATAAAGTAATAAACAGCAACTACACTTTGTGTACGGTGGAAACAGATTAAAACTTTCCCCCACCCCGGTGCATGAACCTCCACGGGTCCACCCCTCCCACCTCCTCCATGAACGCAGACAATGATCTTGCCACCTTAACCGGGGCCTGAGATTTCAGCCTAGATCGATCCGCCTTCAGGTCCAGCACACATTTCATATCACACCCCATAATAGGTTGATGGGTATCCAGGTCTGGAAGCGACACCAACAGTTGTTTCATGAACAACACATTGCCCAATTCGAGGCATATATGTTCACTAGAACCACTTGTTTCCCCTCTAACATCCGTACTACCATCATGTATCACCCCCCTGGATCTGGCATCACCCTCTCCATGTGAAACTTGAACCCTCTTATTAATGAGGACCATCCCCCCCGGGCCCTACTGCCACAGCCCACGTGGAACACCTGGCTCAGTCAGGCCTTCTACACACAGCATGTCGCCTCTCAGACTTTTTAGATGGGCAAAATCCCTCGCTCTTTTAACGCCCCCCCCCCCCCTCCCCAGGCCCCGCACGTTCCAGGTGACCAACCGTGTTGGGGGCTTCCCACCCCCCCATCAATCTCGAGTCAGCCATTACCACCGTGATAATAGGTTATACAAACCTATTATCAAACCATTCCCAGTCCTTATTCCTTGATTAAGCCCTCGCCCTGCTCTGTCAAGTTGAAATAATGGTCCTTCGAATCTAACATGACTCAGCTTCGCTGGGTACACCACTCTGAATCGCACATCCTTGTTGTACACCTCTGCCTTCACTCTGTTAAAGGCTGCCCTTCGCTTCGCCTGTTCAGTACCAATGTCCTGATATATGCGCACCATAGATCTATCCCTGCTCCTTCCTCTGATAGTTGTGAAACCGGATGATCACCATGTGCGGTGGCTCGTTCGGTCTTGGCTTCTATTACAAGGCCCGTTGCGCCCTGTCCAACTCCAGTGGTGCAAACACTTAATCTCTGCCCACCAGCTGAGAGAAAATGTCCGAGAAACACTCATTCGGCCTCGAGCGTTCCACTCACTCCGGCAAGCCCACCACTCTGAGACTCATATGCCTCGTTCACTTTGGCTTTTAGGCCTTTGTTTCTGTCTGCCATAAGTAGCATTTCAGCTTCCAATGAGACCAGCCTCCTTCACTCCCTTCAATGCCTCTCCCTGCTCCATCACGGCCTTGGCGGTTATGCCAAGCTGCTCCTGTATCGGGCCCAATGCCTCCTCAACAGTAGCTTTAAACAATCCTTTTAGTTCCTTGCCTTGTCGCTCGAATCAGCCATCCATCTGCTTTCCAAACTCCTCTAATTCCTGCACTATCACCCCCGCCAAGGTTTCCAATGTGATTGGTGCAGCCGCTTCCTCCACCCTTATCTCTTCCAAATTCCTTTGTCGGGCTCCCAGCCTGGGATCTCTTTCCTGCAGTCTTCTTTGATGCAAATTTCGACATCCCCCAACCGCCTTATCTGACCTCCATACCAAACTGCTGGGTTAGAACCCAAGATTTGCCAACCAAAATGGGGAAAAAAATGATCGAAATACCAGGACCTTAGCGGGAGCCACCTTTTGTGTGACCCGCTTTCACAGGTCATCACTGGATACCCCCAAGTGATCTTGTTTTAAGTGTTGCCCAGATGGATGCCTATATGCACAGCTTAAGGAGGAATTTTTCCTTACTGACAGCCTGGGAGTTGTGTGAATGTGAGAGGGGTTTGATAGAGCACGGGAAACCTGCTGCTTCTGCATTCCCCACATGCTGTGCAGTTACGGGGAGACTGTCTTCTGGTGGGAGAAATTGGGGAAGTGGATGGAAGCACTTGTGCTCCCCTTGGCCCAAAAGAAATGCCACAGGCTGGGGAAACCTGGGTGGCCACAATTAAATCCGAAAAGCAGGTTGAATCCAAGGCCTCGTTATCGTATTTAAAATGTCAACCCCGACCTTTGGTCTCCGAGGAATGGGATGGCCACCCTCCCTTATCCTGCCTCAGTAAAATCTGGAAGTCAATGGATTGGAACCCTCAAAGTTTTTGCCAGTTTAGCACCCCCCACCCCCTACACACACCTGATCCCACTTCTCAATATTAAAATGTAACTTAAGCTGTACTGTTCACAATTTCCCTACCACAATTACAAACTTTGTGTCAGTGCAGCTGAATGACACTGTCCCCTTTATTCCATGGGCTTTACTGTGGCTGACAGGCCTGTTATGTGGGACTTCATCAGATAGAACATAGAACGATACAGCGCAGTACAGGCCCTTCGGCCCACGATGTTGCACCGACATGGGAAGTCAAAAAACAAAAGCCATCTAACCTGCACTATGCCATTATCATCCATATGCTTATCCAATAAACGTTTAAATGCCCTCAATGTTGGCGAGTTCACTACTGTTGCAGGTAGGGCATTCCACGGCCTCACCACTCTTTGCGTAAAGAACCTACCTCTGACCTCTGTCCTATATCTATTACCCCTCAGTTTAAGGCTATGTCCCCTCGTGCTAGCCATTTCCATCCGCGGGAGAAGGCTCTCACTGTCCACCCTATCTAACCCCCTGATCATTTTGTATGCCTCTATTAAGTCTCCTCTTAACCTTCTTCTCTCTAACGAAAACAACCTCAAGTCCATCAGCCTTTCCTCATACGATTTTCCCTCCATACCAGGCAACATCCTGGTAAATCACCTCTGCACCCGCTCCAAAGCTTCCACATCCTTCCTATAATGCGGTGACCAGAACTGTACGCAATACTCCAAATGCGGCCGTACCAGAGTTTTGTACAGCTGCAACATGACCTCATGACTCCAGAACTCAATCCCTCTACCAATAAAGGCAAACACTCCATAGGCCTTCTTCACAACCCTATCAACCTGGGTGGCAACTTTCAGGGATCTATATACATGGACACCTAGATCCCTCTGCTCATCTACACTTCCAAGAACTTTACCATTAGCCAAATATTCCGCATTCCTGTTATTCCTTCCAAAGTGAATCACCTCACACTTCTCTACATTAAACTCCATTTGCCACCTCTCAGCCCAGCTCTGCAGCTTATCTATGTCCCTCTGTAACCTGCTACATCCTTCCGCACTGTCGACAACACCACCGACTTTAGTGTCGTCTGCAAATTTACTCACCCACCCTTCTGCGCCCACCTCTAGGTCATTGATAAAAAATGACAAACAGCAACGGCCCCAGAACAGATCCTTGTGGTACGCCACTTGTAACTGAACTCCATTCTGAACATTTCCCATCAACCACCACCCTCTGTCTTCTTTCAGCTAGCCAATTTCTAATCCACGTCTCTAAATCACCCTCAATCCCCAGCCTCCGTATTTTCTGCAATAGCCTACCGTGGGGAACCTTATCAAACGCTTTACTGAAATCCATATACACCACATCAACTGCTCTACCCTCGTCTACCTGTTCAGTCACCTTCTCAAAGAACTCAATAAGGTTTGTGAGGCATGACCTACCCTTCACAAAGCCATGCTGACTATCCCTAATCATATTATTCCTATCTAGATGATTATAAATCTTGTCTCTTATAATCCCCTCCAAGACTTTACCCACAACAGACGTGAGGCTCACCGGTCTATAGTTGCCGGGGTTGTCTCTACCCCCCTTCTTGAACAAAGGGACCACATTTGCTATCCTCCAGCCCTCTGACACTATTCCTGTAGCCAATGATGACATAAAAATCAAAGCCAAAGGCCCAGCAATCTCTTCCCTGGCTTCCCAGAGAATCCTAGGATAAATCCCATCAGGCCCCGGGGACTTATCTATTTTCAGCCTGTCCAGAATTGCCAACACCTCTTCCCTACGTACCTCAATACCATCTATTCTAATAGCCTGGGTCTCAGCATTCTCCTCCACAACATTCTCTTTTTCCTGAGTGAATACTGACAAAAAATATTCATTTAGTATCTCGCCTATCTCTTCAGACTCCACACACAACTTCCCATCCCTGTCCTTGACTGGTGCTACTCTTTCCCTAGTCATTCTTTTATTCCTGACATACCTATAGAAAGCTTTTGGGTTTTCCTTGATTCTACCTGCCAAATACTTCTCATGTCCCCTCCTTGCTCGTCTTAGCTCTCTCTTTAGATCCTTCCTCGCTACCTTGTAACTATCAAGCGCCCCAACTGAAACTTCACACCTCATCTTCACATAGGCCCCCTTCTTCCTCTTAACAAGAGATTCCACTTCTTTGGTAAACCACGGTTCCCTCGCTCGACGCCTCAATGTCGTTTGGATGTCCACTACAGCACATCAACCATATTACCCTCATCAACCCTCTCTGTTACCTCATTGAAATACTCACATCAAGTTAGTTAAACATCATTTGTCTTCTCAAAAGTGGCTTTCTTTAATAAATCCACACTTGTCCAAGTGACTATTAATCTTATACTGGATTATCATTTCTAAAAGCTTTCCTGCCGCCATGGTTAAACTGCCTGGGCTATAGTAATTGGGCTTATCCTTACACACCTCTTTTTGAACAAGAGTGTAACATTTGCAATTCAGCAGTGCTCTGGCACCACCCTTGTCTCTAAGGAGGATTGGACGATTATGACCAGGGATTGCACAATGTCCAGCCGTACTCACCTCAGTATCCTCAAATGCCTCTCATCCAGCCCTGATGACTTATTAACTTTAAGTGTAGCCACCCAGCCTTTCCAATATTTCCTCTTCATCAAATTTTATCCCATCCAATGTTTCAACCACCTCCTTATTCATTATGATATTGACACCATATTTGTCCTTGGTAGTCAGCTACAAAGTACTCATTTGATACCTAATTCATGTTCTCTGCTTCTATGTGTAAATTCACTTTTTGTTCCATAAGTGGCCCCACTCCTCCTCGCACTGGCTTTATGATTTTTATGATTTCTTTTTTGTTATGATCTTTTTTTTGTTAGTTGCCAAACTTTCCTCACACGCTCCATTGTCTCAACTTTCTTTTTAATTTCCCCTCTGAACTTAATATTTGGTCAAATTCTCCATCTATTATCAACCTGAGAGCTGTCATAGGCACCCTTGTTCTGCTTCATCTTCCTCTCTATCTCTTTCACAGCCTCTGAACTCCTGCTTTCTTTGGCCCATCTTTCCCCTTCTTGGGAGTGTAGCTCGACTATCCCTGAACTATCTCCTCTTTAAAGAAAGCCCATTGTTCTGTCACAATTGTCCCAGTCAATCCATGATTCCAATTTACCTGGGCCAACCCCTTTTCTTATCCCATTGAAATTGGCCACTCCCAATTATTTATCTTTATCTCCAGATTGCTCCAAGTCCTATTCCATTGCTAACCTAAATTTTATAATACTATGATCATTGCCCCCTAAATTTTCTCCCACTGACACTTGATCACCTTATTCCGAACCATGGATCCAGCAGTGCATCTTTCCTTGTTGACTCAGTAACATTAGATCTCGGCAATCTCCCAAGCATCCTTCAGTAGCTCTTCCCCTCTCCGTCCTTTAAATTGTGATTATCGCATTGTATGTTAGGATAATTGATGTTCCTCATTAAAACCACAATGTATATTTGCACCTCACTGTTATTCCCTTGCAAATTTGCTCCTCTTTTTCCTTCTCACTAGTTGGTGGTTCATAGGATACACTCAGTAGTGTATTAGTACCTCTATTATTTCTAACTTCTAACCAAATAGATCCTGTCCTTGACCCCTCTCTTTCCAGCACAGTAATATTCTTCCTAATCAATACTGCCACCCCTCTTCCTTTCCCTATCTTTCCAAAATCCCTTGTGTTGAGGAATATTTAGTCCTAAGGCCTGACATTTTTTGAGTCATTATTGCCATGCTGACATATTCCCACATGGTTATCTGTGCCACAGCTCAACAATCTTATTTATCACCCTCCCCGTGTTCACTTGCATGAACTCCAAGGACCATGGTAGCAGGAGTAGGTTACTTGGCCCCTCTAGTCTGCTGTGCCATTTGACGAGATCAGAGTTCTTCAAACTTGTTTTCTGGGGACTCATATTTTCCAACTGGCAGAACTTCGGGATCCACGCCGGCCGACCTTGGGGCTCAACTTATTCCAAATGCTTGTGCATTAAGACACAAATCCTTTGGCTTGACTTTTTGCCATTTTCAATGGGCCTAACTTTTCTTTGTACTGTGACCCTATTTACCACTCGCCCTTGATTACCCTGTCTACCGTTTTTTGCATTTTACTGTTCTTTCTTTCATTACTGCCCTTGTTTCTCTTTCCCTTGTCACCCTGCTTAAGTTCCCAACCTCCTGCCATTCGAGTGGGATGGTGGAAATATTGAATTCCCTCCCACAAACAATTGTTAAAGCTGGGGGTGAACAGGAAATTTCCAAATTATAGCTTTTGTCTTTTAAGGATGATAAAACAATGGTGAGGAGATGGAGTTAAAATACAGACCAGCTCAGATTGACCACCCTCTGACTGAAGAAATTCCTCCTCATCTCAGTCCTAAATGGCCCACCTCAATCAAAGATTCTCCTCTGTTTCTAGGCCCCACAACCAGGGAAAGCATCCTTCCTGTATCTACTCTTTTGATCCATGTAAGAATTTTCAACAATTTAGCGAAGTCATTTCTCATTCTTCTAAACTCTGAGAATACCGGCCCAGACTTAACAATCTCTCCTCATAGGACAATCCCGCTATCCTAGGGAAAATGTGGTAAACCTTCATTGCTCTCCCTCAATGGCTAGTATATCCTTCTTTAGGTAAAGAGACCAAAACTGTACACAATCCTCCATGGACAGAATTTAACGCCCCCCCCCCCCCCCCCCCCCCCCACCTCCCCAAGGGGATGAGGTATAAAATTGAATGGATGCGCGGGAACCCACTGCCCAAACTCAGACGCAATTTCACGCTTGGGCGGGCAGGCCTCGGGTGGGAAAACCACCCTGTCACCTATTAAAGCACTTAAATGGCCATCATGGCCACTTAAGACCCTTTTCCCAACCAGCCTCCATTTTTAAGCTGGCGGGAGCAGGTAGCGTGGAAAACAGAGAAAAATGTTTTTCTCCATCTGGGGTGGGAAGGCCTCACTCTGAAGGACTCCTCAAAGTTGGGCTGCCCTCCCCTCCGTGACCTTTGAGCTCCAGGCCTCCCTTCCCCCTGCACTATCCGCTCACACTGTGATCAGCCCCCCCTCCTCCCAGCGTCCCTTACCATCCCGTCCCAGGGGCCCCTGGGAGTTACCTTCCCAATGGTCCCGGGACTAGTTCCAAGCAGAACGTTGATGTACCACTTCTGGCCACTGCAGCGCTGAACTATCGACCAACCTAATTGGCCAACAGCTTTTATGGGCAGGGCTTCCTCCCAAAGATGGATGAAGTCCCACCCACTGCCAATCAACGCTGAAGTGAGGGCAGCACGGTAGCACAGTGGTTAGCACTGTTGCTTCACAGCTTCAGGCTCCCAGTTTCGATTCCCCGCTGGGTCATATGCTGAGGTCCCTCCAATAGACTTAACACTCTTTTATAAATAAGTTTACTTTGTTCATGCTGACGTCCTACAGACTGATATTGTGAGAAAGAACCTATTGATTGATGGTCCGTCATCAGCTGCTACTCCCTAGCAGTGGCCTGTCTCTTGCTGATATTTTTGGAACTACGAGTTCAGATTTCAGGGGGGGTTGAAACTCCAATAAGTAGGACAAAAAACCTCTGCCATGTTTATTAGCTTGGTGGTAGCCATCCAATTTACATAAAGATATTATTGACTGCAGTAGAATTGGAGCAATTTCTATTTTGTGTACTTGAATCAGTTTGCAAAAAGTAATCAACCAAATTTACAGAGCATCCATGTGGAAGCATTTGCTAATTATCTGCTTAACTGTTTTTTTATGTAGTGATGTTGTTATCGATCAATATTATGATCTCACCCAACTGAAGAAGAGTCAACTTCGCTCCACTGATCAGCTGTAAGTTTCACTGTTTTGTTATGTAATATGGTTCCATTGGCTATAAATTGGCTATTGTCCCTCTTTGATGGAGGGACTGATGAATTATCCAACATCCAATTGTTACATCAGCATGATGCGTTTATAGGTTACCTACGTTTGAGTTAATTGGAAAGGGAACAATTTCCTGCCCTATTCCAAGAATTACTTCATTACAAGCTCAAAAGAGCACCACCTACTCCACAGTGTCTTATTTACACTTCTCAGGGAAGCCACTATTGCAACAGCTTCATGCGAGACTAACAATGAAGGGCAGATTTTCCATTGCGTTTTGCCTACCAGAAGCACATATCGAGAATTTAGGTTTGTGCCCTTCAATTCTCTAACCACAATAAGTAAAAATTTGTGATGGGTTACGGGCCTCAAGTACTCATATAATAATAACAACAACTAATAAAACTTAATGCTCCTAAAATTTTTTCGAGATTCTCTCAGTCTACGGTGGACAAATATCAATGTATTTTTCCACATGTAGTAAATTCAAGAAATAATTAGTTTCATCTGAAGTAGTGAATGTAAAGCTGATCCAAAATTCTGAGACTGGGGTATTGCTGATCTCCAATAAACAGGAAACTGGAGGGACCCGGAGAGAAGTTGGATGAATAAACGTTTTAGTCCACAGTGGAAGACTAGAGGAAAGACTGAAGAATTTCAGGTTGGCATCTGACCCTGAGTCCCTTACAGCCAGAAAATGTCTTGATGTATACTATAGTAAAGCAAAGTCGCCATAGTCCCAGATGACCATAGGCTACTTTCCCCTTTTGGGAGGGAGAGCTGACTGGTGGTGATTTAACCTGAGGATCACCACACCTCAGGCAAGGGGCAAGGTTGAGAAGATGGGTCTTCATGAATAATATACTATTACAGTAAACAAAAACAAAAAATCGGTCACCATGTTTTCTTAAATGATTATTGATTTACTTCAATACTAGTCATTAGTAAGGTTAATTTGGGGGCATTGAATGAGTGACATACAGATACATTGAGACTTAGATTGACAATTCTCGCTTCTTCGACTAGTTGGTAGGTTATCAATTATTTATAATGTAATCTTTATTGTCACAAGTAGGCTTACATTAACACTGCAGTGAAGTTACTGTGAAAAGCCCCACATCCGGCACCTGTTCGGGAACACAGAGGGAGAATTCAGAATGTTCAATTCACCTAACAAGCACGTCTTTCAGGACTTGTAGGAGGAAACCCATGCAGACACTGGGAGAACGCGCAGACTCTGCACAGACAGTGACCAAGCCAGGAATCGAACCTGGCGCTGCAAAGCAACAGTGCTAATCACTGTGCTACCATGTGTGCTCCCCTGTTCACTGCTTCTGTCGTACAAATGGAACCGCCTGTTTGCAAAAATGTGAAACATTGCAGTTTTAATATGCAGAATGCAAACAATGAGAAATACTGTACATAATAATGTAAATATCTTCAGATTACTCAACAGCACATTGGAGATCAAACAGGAGTCTGCACTTGACACTGTTGAACATTATGCTGTTTCTGTACAACTAACAATAAGAAACGGCTTTAATTTTAAAGTTTAAAATAAAAGGCCACACGATAAGATGTATTGGTTGGTTATCAGCTGATTGCTTCTTTTCATGTAATGCACCCTTACAAGTGTCAACTTGTCCTGGATATTGATTTTCCTTGCTTTGTCGCAAGATGATGTTACCAAGTTGTGAGTTGCAATTTTACTCTCGGCAGATTTTGACCAGGAACCCGAGCGTAAAGATCGGCAGGCCCTGCAGGGTTCTTCATCCATTAAAACCTTGCTGACCTGAACACTTTAACAATGCAAGTTCTCAGCATATCAAGTATGGCATTGTTACACTGCTCCATGCATTTACATTGAACCTACCTCCTTCACTTGCAGACCTGACATTTAAAATTGCATTTCTATTTGTTTCTGTTTCAGACTCCCATCTGCTGCAGAGTTTGCGCTGGAGTAAGTAAATTGAGCTGGTCTAAGTTTTATATTGCTCAAGGACATTTCTACATATAGCTTTAATTACAACTTTAAGAACTGTCTCTCTGTTCACTTAATAAGTGATGAATGCACTGATTCATTATTTTACATGAAAAACAGTTGAATGATCCAATCATTTAAACAATGTAATTAACACCACAAAGTGGAAATTTGGTATGAAATTTAGTATTCCTACTTTCATGGGATTTTGGCATCGCTGGCAAGACCAACATTTGTTGCCCATCTCTAATTGCCCTTGAACTGAGCGGTTGCTAGGCCATTTCAAAAGGCAGTTAAGAGTCAACGACATTTCTATGGATATGGACTCGCATGTAGTTCAGACCAGGTAAGGATGGCAGATTTCCTCCCCTAAAGGGTATTGGTTAACCATGGTCGTGGATACCGTTACTGAGACTAGCTTTCAGTTCCAGATTTATTAATTGAATTTAAATTCGACCAGCTGCCATGGTGGGATTTGAACCCATGTCCCCAGAGCATTCGTTTGAGCCATTGGATTACCAGTCTAGTGACATTACCAGCACACCACAGGTATCCACATCCTATTTCCTTCCTCATTACGTCGACTAAAATTTAGCACTTCACACTTTTAAAATTTTATCTGCCATGTGTCTGCCCATTTCATCAGCATGTCTCTGTCCTCCTGAACAGTTTACAACATTTTGGTTTTTTTTGTCTTCTGAACAGTTTGAAATTGTGCCCCAAATATTCAATTCCTGATCATTAATATCTATCAAGAAGATCAGTGGTCCAGAACTTCCGGTGGCGGCTATGAGGGAGTAAGCCACGCATTTGGTGGCTCTCGCTCCGGTCAGACTTTTAGACCTTTTCCCCCGACTTTTTCGAACTTTTGAGCGCTGGAGGGGAAAACAGCAGCACTGTAGATCTGGATCCATACAGAGTTGTATGGACTTAAGGAGTAGAAGGGAGCGTAAACAGGTGAAGAAGGGGCTGAACAAAGGTGGTGTGGATGTTCAAGTGGGAGGACAGATGGCCAACAAACGGACCACGGAACGGACGGTCCAGACAGCACTGGACAACATGCTGAAGGTCATGTAGGAGAGGTTCGCAGCGCTGAAGCGGGATAATTTGGAACCGCTTCAGAAAGTGGTGGAGCGACTGGACCAAAGGCTGGACGCCCAGGATAAGAAGGTCCAGGCATTGGCGAAGACAGTGGAGGAGCAGGCAGATTTCCAAACGGTAGCAGACGTGGAAATTAGAAAGTTGAAGGAGCAACAATCAAGGCTGATGGACAGGCTGGAGGACCTGGAAAATAGGTCTCACCGGCAGAATCTGAGAATCATTGGGCTCCCGGAGGGGGCCGAGGGAGTGGATGCCACGGTGTATGTGGCAGACATGCTGCAGAAGCTGGTGGGGGAGGATTTCTTCCCGCGTCCGTTGGAGCTGGACAGGGCACACAGAGTGCAGGCGAGGCAGCCGCGAGGGGGGCCCCCCGGGCGATGGTGATCAGGTTCCATAGGTTCGTGGACAAGGAGCGGGTCCTACAGTGGGCCAAGAACACGAAGAGCTGCTTATGGAACAACAGTGTCCTGCACATCTCTCAGGATCTGAGCCAGGTGGTGGCCAGAAGGAGGGCAGCCTACAGACAAATTAAAGAGATCCTGTTTAAAAAGAAGGTCATGTTCGGGCTACTTTCTCCGGCGCGGCTTTGGGTCACAGTCCGGGAACAGCAGCATTATTTTGGCGACCCGGAGGAAGCGATGGACTTCGCTAAGGGTCATGGACTGGTGCCGAACTCAGGACCCATGGACTCAAGAGTGTTTCAAGGGATGTTTGCATTTGTTTGTGGATTGCCCTTCGTGTTAGTGATGTCGTTCGGCATGTTCTTTTACTTAAAATTTGGGGTGTTCTTGTAGTTTTATTTGCCTGTTTGAACGTTTTAAAGTTAAAGCCAAAGTCGTAGTTAAAAGTTAAGTTATTGGGTGCTGGGGGGGCTGTACGGGTTCTTTTTGCTATTTCTCTGGTAATGTTGGGAGGGGGGTGGGTGGTAGCGCCCACCTCATTACACAGTTTGAATTGCACTATTGTGGGGGCGAGCTTTGTTCTTTGTCTGTTTTCTCCATGTTTCGGTCCCAGAGTGATTGCTCGAACAGGGCTGTTCTGGGGAAGTGGTGTTGATTGGCGGGGGGGAGGGGAGCGGGGAGACAATAGGTGGGAGACATGGTGGCGCCGGAGTTGAGTCACCAGGCCAGCTGCTTTGAGCTAGTCAACGGGAGCGAGGTGGGAGGGGGTGTATACAGCCAGTATATGGCAGGGGTTAGGTTACAGGGGGTTGTTGCTGGGGCTGGGGGTGGGGGGGTGGGGGGGGGAGATGACCTGCTGACGAGGGAGTGAACTGAACCAGGTAACAGGGAAGAGGTTGGGGGTGGGAGCTGCCAAGAGGCGGGCCAGGGGAGGCACGGCACATGGGCAGGGGCTGCGCCTAAGAAGGGGGATGGCTGATCGGCGCAGGGGGGGGGGGGGCAGGGTGCCCTCCAACCAGGCTGATCACCTGGAATTCGAGGGTTGAACTGGCCGGTCAAGAGGGCACGTGTGTTCGCGCACTTACGGACTCTGAAGGCAGATGTAATGTTTGTGCAGGAGACATATTTGAGAGTGGCGGACCAGATTAGATTACGGGAGGGCTGGGTTAGCCAGGTCTTCCATTCGGGGCTTGACGCTAAGACCAGAGGGGTCGCGATCATGATTAACAAACGGGTTCAATTTGAGTCGGACAGCACAGTTGCGGATGGGGGTGGTAGATTTCTCATGGTCTGGGGTAAGATTGAGGGGGTGCGGGTGGTCCTAGTGAATGTTTACGCTCCAAACTGGGATGATGTCGATTTCATCAAAAGGCTGCTGGGGAAAATCCCCGACTTGGATTTGCACAAGCTGATTATGGGTGGAGACTTTAATACAGTCCTTGATCCCGACCTGGATCGGTCGTGTTCCAGAACGGGCAGGGTCCCGGCAATGGCAAGGGAACTGAGGGGGTTCATGGAACAAATGGGGGGGTAGACCCCTGGAGAATCAGTCGGCCGACGGGGAAGGAGTTCTCGTTCTATTCACATGTTCACAAGGTTTATTCTCGTATTGACTTCTTTATTATGAGTAGGGACTTTTTGGAGGGGGTGAGGGATACAGAATATTCGGCGGTCACTATTTCAGACCATGCTCCACATTGGGTCGACCTGCAGGTCTGCAAAGAAAGTTACCAGCGCCCACAATGGAGGTTAGAGGTGGCATTGTTGGCAGATGAGGGTGTGTGTGAGAGAGTGGGGAAATGCATGCAGAACTACCTGCAGGGCAACGATACAGGGGAAGTCTCGGCAGCGGAGCTCTGGGAGGCGCTGAAGGCAGTGGTGAGAGGGGAACTGATCTCAATCCGAGCCCATAGGGACAGACGGACAGGGAATATGCGGAGTTTCCGAGGGCAGAGCTACCTAGGGAACAACGGAGACTGCAGGTGGAGCTGGGGGCGCTATCCACTGGGAAGGCCGTAGAGCAGCTCAGAAAGGCAAGGGGCGCGGTGTATGAGTATGGGGAGAAAGCCAGCAGAATGCTTGCACAGGAACTTAGGAAGAGGGAGGCGGCCAGGGAAATAAGGACGGTAGTGGACGGGGCAGAGAACCGGGTTGGAGACCCGGCAGGATTGAACAGGGTATTCAGGGACTTTTACAGCAAGCTGTATACCTCGGAACCCCCCACGGGGGGGCCAATAATTTTGTCCAGGATTATAAAGGTTTCCCGACTACTGACTGAGTTGCTGGATTAATACCTCACCCCTTTTTTGGACACAGGTGTAACATTTGCAAACCTCTCGTGCTGGCATCACTCTCAGATGAGAAGATTGCGGCTAGAGTCGTTGCAATTTCCACCCTTATTCAACAACCTAGATTGATCACATCAGGTGATTTTTCTACTTGGAATGTGATCATCCCATTTTGTGCCTCTTCATTTTTATCTTATCCAATTTCTCCAGTACCTCCTCCTTTCCTGTGATATTGACAGGGTCGTCATCTTTAGTGAGGATGGATACAAAGAACTAATTTAGTCTTAACAACACATGCTCTCTGCCTCCCAAAGATCTCCTTTTTGATCCCGTATCAACCTCACATTTTTATTACTTATGTTTCTAAAAGACTTGTGTTCCCTTTTATATGATGCACCAAACATTCTCATTTCCATTTTCAATTGCTCTTTAAATGCTTTATATTCAGCTCGGTTCTCTGCTGAATTATGAATCTGATACTTTATCATAAGCCTCCTTTCTCTGTTTCATTTTATTCTTTGGTTATGGAAGAAGCTCTACCTTTGTCTGCTCCATTGTGGGAATGTGTATTGCTGAACATTGATTTTTTTAAAAACTTGTTCCACTATAAAATTAGATTCTGTACCTCAATTCCATCCGTTCTGTATCCCTTGGTAACCTTACCTAACAAAGCATTATCAACCAGTGTCCTTAAAATTTCAATTGACTCAATGGGCAGGATTTTTCATCTACCCGTGGCAAATTTGGCAGTGGTGGAGGCAGCCTACCATTGGTTGTCACCGGGATCTTCCAGTCTCGCCGCTGTGAATGGCATTTCCCATCATTTGCTTATCTACCGCTAGGAAACCCGCAGTGCGGTGCTGCTGTCTGCAGGATGGGAAGATCCAGTTAGCGGCTACGGCCAGAAAATTTCGGCCAGTATCTACAGCCTTTTGGGAGGGAGAATGTTGCTGTTTCTCTACCCTTTGTGTGAAGAAGCATTTCCTGCTTGCACTCCGAAATGGCTTAGCTCTAATTTTAGGAATATGCCCCTTATTTAAGATTCTGGCACCAGAGAAAATAGATTCTCGCAATCTGTCCTATCAAATCCCTTAATCATTTTAAATTCCATGACTGATTTACTCCTCAATCTACAATACTCAAGAGAACACAGCCAAAATTTGTGCAACCTATCCTGATAATGTAAGATCCATAGTCTCATTCTGCAAAAGATTCTGGATAGAGCAGTGAGTGAAAGCGATAGCAAAGAGCTGAGCATAAGTTGTGAAAAAATCAAAATGTCCAGTACTGTCCAAAAAGAAAATCATACCAGAATGTAAGATAACAGTGATGAAAAGATCAGACAGGTACACAAATTGAGTTACCTGGGAAGTATGTCAACATCAGTCAGAAATTGTGACCAAGAAATAAGATGAAGGATTGGAATGGCCAAAGATGCATTTCAAAAAATGAAAAAGGTTATGGTCGACTCAAAAGCAGCCATGAAAATAAAAATAGTAATAATTTTTATTAGTGTCACAAGTAGGCTTACATCAACACTGCAATGAAGTTGCTGTGAAAATCTCCTGGTCGCCACATTCCGGCACCTGTTCAGGTACACAGAGTGAGAATTCAGAATTTCCAATTCACCTCACACCACATCTTTCGGGACTTGTGAAAGGAAACCGGAGCACCCGGGGGGAACCCACACAGACACAGGGAGAACATGCAGACTCCGCACAGACAGTTAACCAAGCCGGGAATTGATCCCGGGTCCCTGGCGCTGTGAAGCAATAGTGCTAACCACTGTGCTACCATACCGTGAAGCTGAGAATCCTCGAAAGCTATGTGACACCAATTTTGACATACGGAAGAGCGTGCTGGGTGATCAGCGAAGCAACTCAGAGAAAAATTGAAGCTGCAGAGTTATAGTTTTGAGGTGAATAATGAGGATTTTGTGAACAGGTCACACTGCCAATGAGAGGTGCTGGTAAAATCTGAGACCAAAAGAACTCTGCTGACCAAGATCAGGAATTACTTGGGCACTTAATAAGAAATCATGATTTAGAAAGTCTGATGCTGATGGGAAAGATCGAGGGTGCCAGGTGCCCTGATGGCACTAGCAGTACCAGGATGCCACCCTACCCAGAGGGCAAGCACCTGGGGGCTTCCAATCCCTAGGCGATCCCCACGAATGCCGTTCCATCTTGTCCCCATTTGTGGCGATCAACACTGAATGGCACTTGCCAAGGTCTCCAAGGCCTCGGTTAGATCCAAGGTTAGATCCCACGCGTAGGTTAGATCTCAGGAATGCATATTAGAGTGAGACTAGCTGTCTCACACTAATATGCAGGTTTGCCAGAAAGTGATCCCACCCACAATAGGCGAGATTCACATCTCGACATCTCACGAGATCGTATTAGATCTTGAGGTGTGGCGAGCTGGGTAGATCCAAGAAGAGGAATATCCTGGCATCTACTGGCCAAGCCTCGCTGCTTTTCGGGCGTAACGCAACCGGTAGATCTTGCCCAAAAGCTTCCTCTTACTCTTTCAGAAGCTAACCAACTTGAGCAGTTCCAGCATTTTTATGTTTGTTCAAAACTCTTGTGTATTCTTTCTTTTTATTTCTTCATAGGATATGTTGTATCTTTATATTTTTAGCCAGAAACAGATACAGGTGCCATTTCCGACTGAGCACCCCTACTATTCCCACATTTCCAAGTTTGCAGTATTTCCGAACTTCCTTTCACCTAATGATCCACATACCGGGGTACGAGCAGGACAGCTGCTGCCCATTAATCCTGATATGCCAGCAAGAAGTCATGATGTGACTGTGACTAAGAAAATCAAAGGTAACATATTTATTCATGAAAGTAGTTCATGCTAAAATAAGTCATGCTTTTAATTATCTTCCTAATAAATTTACCTCTATAAATGTTTGAGTTAATTTTCTGATAACAGGCCACAGAATTTATTTTTAGTCATTCTAGCATGATCCCAGCTTTTATTAGCCACTGGAATAGACTCCGATCATTAGCTGAAAGAATTGTGAGGCAACATTGTCCCAGATTTCTTGGCGCAATCACATATGACTTAATTAGAAAAAATGAATTGGGTACTCTAAATTTATTTTTAAAAGTGAAATGTTTGTCCACAATGAGCACAATTAATTGTCAGATGATTGGTGCACTCTTTCCATTAATGGTAAATATTACACAGATGCTCAGAAGTCACAACTTTCTTCCCCTGAGTAGCTGCCTGCCCCTTTCAAGCTCAGGACCTAATAAACTCCAACAGCAGCGAGAGTCTGCTTAACACCACTGCCCACCTAGAATCCTATCTAACATGGGCAACAAGTCTTGCCGGGAGTCTGCCAATAAATAATTTAATTAATCCGGCGCCAAGGCCTTCACTGGGCCTTAAAGGGCCTTTGTTAAGTCAAATTTTTGGCCAGAATATTGCATGTGGCCGGGGCGTGGCAGAAATGGATTAATATTCCATTCCCAGAACTCTCATCCTTTCACTAAACGAGCATGTAAACATTAATGAGTTGTTTATTTTTATAAATGTTGGGAATGAAAACAACATTGGGTTGGATGACTTACTGAACTCAGCATTATTAATGAAATTGAGCTAATATCAAATGACCCTTGCGTTAACAGCAGCTGTTTAAGTTTTAGGTATTTTCCTTTAATTCCCTCAATTTTTCCCAATTAAACCATTGGCACTAAGCTAAACTTGAAAGCGCTTTAACCAACTGATTGTCCAAAGAAGCCCTAAAGACGAGATTCTTTTTTAATTATACAGCTTAGTTTTATAAACGTCCATGGAATTAATTCTAAATTCTTTGCTGCCAAATCGCAGGATTTCCATATAGACATGAAATCCAGAAAATAGCTACTCAACCAAAAGGTATAGCTTGGCCAGGACAAGAAGGATATTCTCAAGTAAGTGCCTCTGCTCTAAGAAAGTATTTTCTGGGGGGGGAAAAATCTAAATGCCTTTCAGTTGTTCACATATAATGGTGGCTCAATCTTAATACTAGTTAAATCAAAATGTGCTTCCATTAGCATTCCTTGTCCTTTTGTGTAATAAACTCAGTCCCACCAAATTATCCCAATTTATAGACTTGCATTATAATTATTCTCCAGCTTTGAGTTTATTGATTCAACCAGTGCCCCTCAAATCTTCAATCTTCAAGGAACATCCCAGGGAATATTGCAAGTCTCCTCATGCTTTCATAACATCACTGGATAGAAATGATGGGTAGATGACCATCCTAGATCATCTATCCTGACCAATGTACAGTAATCCTGTTGAGATTATCCAGGTTATCGTAGATTCAGATTATCTATGATTAAATAATCGTAGAGCGTTCCCTCCATTACTTTACCCTGACGTCCAGTCAGCGGATTTATAACATTGAAGAGGAAATTCCTAACCTAAATTCTAGCCCACCATTCTAGACTGCCCTTTACATTTACCTTGAACTGTCTTGTTGCTGTTTTAGAATTAAACATTGTGTGATGATTGAACATCACATTCAGTCTTTGCAATTCCACGAAAATAGCAGCAATAAGAATTTTGAACCAAATATTTTAACAATCTGACATATTGGACTGGATTTAATACAGCCCATTGTAGGAGGAAACATGGAGGCTCGGCCTATTTAACCATGGAAGAGGCCCAGTGTCAGTCTCCTGGCAGCAGCAAAACCTCCTCCGATTAAGTCAGAAGGTGGATGGGGCTGACGCGGGATTCCCTGCCAGCAGCAACGGTTTGGAAATTAGCCTTATTATTCGGCCAATTCGCACTCTGAACCCAGTGCAATTTAGTGGTGGCTTAGGGGTGATATGGAGGCTGCAAAACTTTCCTGTGGCCTTGGGAGGCCGCCCAAAAAACCTTGTTGGATTGCCTTGCACCTTTTCTTTGAATTATCTAGATGTGTGGGAGCCCATAGTTCTCATTTGCTTCCTCCATGCCAACATATCTACCAATCAGAGTCAACATGCCACAAATCAGCATTCTCTTCTCCTCCAGTATAAATTGTTGCAATTGTTTGAAATTTCACTATCTTGGGCGAAATTCTCCCCCAACGGCACGATGTCCGCTGACTGGCGCCAAAAACGGCGGCAATCAGACGGGCATCGCGCCGGCCCAAAGGTGCGGAATGCTCCACATCTTTGGCGGCCTAGCCCCAACATTGAGGGGCTAGGCCGACGCCGGAGGGATTTCCGCCCCGCCAGCTGGCGGAAATGGCGTTTGTTGCCCCGCCAGCTGGCGCGGAAATGCGGCGCATGCGCGGGCGCGTTAGCGGCCGCTGACAGTTTCCCGGCGCATGCGCGGGAGCGTCAGCGGCCGCTGAAAGTTTCCTGCGCATGCGCAGTGGGGAGAGTCTCTTCCGCCTCCGCCATGGTGGAGGCCATGGCGGAGGCGGAAGGGAAAGAGTGCCCCCACGGCACAGGCCCGCCCGCGGATCGGTGGGCCCCGATCGCAGGCCAGGCCACCGTGGGGGCACCCCCCCGGGGTCAGATCGCCCCGCGCCCCCCCCCCCCCAGGACCCCAGAGCCCGCCCACGCCACCTGGTCCCGCTGGTAAATACCAGGTTTGATTTACGCCGGCGGGACAGGCAATTTCTGGGCGGGACTTCGGCCCATCCGGGCCGGAGAATTGAGCGGGGGGTCCCGCCAACCGGCGCGGCCCGATTCCCGCCCCCGCCCAATCTCCGGTACCGGAGACTTCGGCGGGGGCGGGATTCACGGCGGCCAACGGCCATTCTCCGACCCGGCGGGGGGGGGTCGGAGAATGACGCCCCTTGTGTTTGCCCTGAAGAGTGCAAGACAAAAATCTTCGGCAACATGTCTCCTTATTCAGTGAAATGCAAATGCTAAATGAATTTAAACTTTTATTTATGAGAACTGTGCCATTCACCTTTATGGGTTCAGATGAATACAATGGGTATTCTGACCAAATTCAGTGTAAGTATGCATTTGTACGTGGAACCTGCAAAAACTAGCAGGCCCTTGTAGGGGAATTACAAAATCAATAAAACAATTCATTTTATAGTTTTTTCCCCCAAAACTGGATCTCTTTAAATGCAGCCTGGTAGCCTCTCTTCTCTTTCATTGCAGTATCCTAAATCAGCAAAAGAACAGAAGCAAGTCTATCCAATACCACCAAAGCTTATTGCCCCCAACAGGTCAGAGCGATCCATTGAAAATATTATTTCGGAGAGAAGTGCCAATATCCTGAAAAATCTAGAGAAATCTCATTGGCTAACCACATACAAGAGGGAGTTCACAGGTAGGAAACAACCTGAACTGAAAGGTCAATTCATTCTGCTAGTTCCTGCAACAAATAGATTTTAATTATTACTATATTTTGATGACTGACCTCATGCATTTCTACACAAATGAGAAAAGAGCATCTGAAATGTTATACCTTGACTTTTTTTTTGCTAGGGTTGCTGGCTAAGCTACAGTTTATTCACAGCACCGACAGTCTTTTATCTTTATTTTCATCAATGAATGATTTATCAGCTTCAGACTGCAACATTTCTAGAGACTTGGCATTCACTGTTTCACTGAATCTTTATTTATTTTTATAATTAGGCAGTGGACCAATGAATCCCGTTCAGTTAGATGATTATGTTGACAAAACAATAGCAAAAGTGACAGGAAAGTCCGACTACTTCACAGAGCTGGTGAGTAACCTGCTAAATCCAGGGAACGGTCATTAAGATAATCATGTATGTTCACAGCAACAACTTGCATTTAAAATCCCTTTAATGTAGTTAAAACATCCCAAAATACTTTACAGGGGCATTACCCGAGAACAATTGATACCAAGCAAAGAAGGACAGGGGGCTAAAGGTTTGGTCAAAGAGTTTAGTTTTTAAAGAATGTCTTAACAGAGCAGAAGGAATTAAAGAGGTGGAGAGATTTAGGAAAGAAATTCTGGTAGTTATGGCCAATGCAGCTAAAAACACAGCTGCCAGTAGTGGAGTGAAAAAAGTAAGGATAGACAAGGGCCCAAAGTTGCTGGTGCTCAGATTTTTCAAAGGATTGTAGGATTGGAGACGATTATGAAAATTGGGGATGGGTTCTCCGGTCCCCCAGCCGCGTGTTTTCCGGCGGTGTACTGTTTGCTGGCGTCGGGATTCTATCCTCCCGCTGCTTATCAATGGGATTTGCTTTGAAGCTAACCCACGCCGCCGGGAAACCTGTCAATCCCAATGGCCAGAGAATTCTGTCCCAAGGAGGGATTTACGCACAAGAATGAGAATTTCTATAATTGAGGCATTTGGACGCTGGGAGGTAATGTCGGTCAGCATACACATGGGGATTGGGTGAATCAGGATCAGTGCAATTTATAATATGATAATAGTAATCTTTATTGTCACACGTAGGCTTCCATTAACACTGCAAATGAAGTTACTGTGAAGAGCCTCTAATCGCCACATTTCGCCGCCTGTTCGAGTACACAGAGGGAAAATTCAGAATGTCCAATTCACCTAAGAAGCACGTCTTTTGGGAATTGTGGGAGGAAACCAGAGCACCCGGAGTAAACCCACGCAGACACACGGAGAATGTGCTGACGCTGCACAGACAGTGACCCAAGCCTGGAATCGAACCAGGGACCCTGGAGCTGTGAAGCAACAGTGCTACCCATTGTGCTATCGTGCTGCCCTATAATAATCTTTATTGTCACAAGTAGGCTTACATTGCAGTCAATTGCACTTTATATGCTTTATATTCAGCTTGTGCCAAGGTGCCCGGTAGGCAACAGCAGTGCTACAATCCATCTGGGATCCTCTGATCACCTGGGTGACCTCCCCCAAGTGCCATCCGCATGGTCGCTGTTTGTGAGGACCAGTGTTGAAAGGCGCTCAGCTGGAGTCTCCTCAGCGAGGATGGTATGTCCCGGGAGCCAGTTTGATCTGGCGTCAGCAGAGTTAAGTAAGCTTTTAAACTCACTTAACACTGCAAGTCTGGGTCCTGCCCATTGTAAGCGGGATCCAGATTACAATGTCTCGTGAGATCTCATTAGATCTTGTGAGGCATAATGGCCACCAGGAATCCCAGGAGAGGCCTCTTCCGAGATCTACCAACCATGTCCCGTTCCAATTCCGGCGGGATTTTGCGCTCTTAAGTGTCACTTTGGGCAGGTTTGGTGTGGTGTTTCGTGCGGGCTGTGACAGAGACATCGCGACCTGTATTCACCCGCACCTAGTGCAAAAAATGAGCTCCCACATGAATCTTGCTATGCCTGACTCTCTTGCCATTTGTTTCACCCAACTCGTACCTTAGCTGCTCGCTGCTAACAACGGGAGACTGCTTTTCAATGCTCCCTCAGTACTCACTCCTTGTCAAGACAAGGATGGCAGTGCGAAGACCTGCTCCTCATGTTGGGGATGCCGACCTGCCAGGCTTCTCATTGCCATGGATGAGAGGCGGGACATCCTGTTCTCCCGAGGGGGACAGAGAACCAGCGCAGGGTCAGCAATGCCACCTGGAAGGCAGTGGCAGCTGCAGTGAGTTTGGGTAGCATGACCAGGAGGACCACCGTCCAATGTAGTAAGAAGATGAATGACCTCCTACGAGCTACGAGGGAAAGTTACCACCTCCTGGCATCAGTCCCACCTGCCACCCCTCAAATTCTCAAATCGCCCCAATTTACTTGCTGACAGCTCCCACCCTCCCAACGTCCGATCTCCAAGCTTGTTCCTCAGAACCTACTGGCATCCATCAGCACAACCCCTTCATGTAAGGTCGCGACCCACGGGTGGGTTGCGGACGGGTGTTGGGAGCGTCACGGTGTGATCGGTTACGGCATTCCAATGGCATTCCCGATCACGGGAGAAGTGCCCAACGGCCGCAACTGGCTTTTAAATTGAGAATGCCGGCCGCGACCGGCTTCCATATGGAACAATGCAGTCTGCTGGCCAGAAGCAGCGGCAGAGAGCATGTCAGGCGCCCGACAGTGCACTGACGTCACACGCCCTGTACATCCATGCTTCTGGAGCGAAATCACAGAGCGGAGATTCCTCCATTTTCCAGCTGCAAGCAAGCAAGGCAAGAAACTGTAAAGAGCTGAAGATGAATTGTTTTGTTATCAGGGTCAGAGACACAAACAGGTAATGTACCTGCTGGCTAGGAACTCACAATTGAATCTGCTGGAGAGAGCTGCCAGGAGAGTCCATAGTGGAACAAAACAGTGCTAGAGTTAGCTCTGTATCGAGCTACAGTGCCTCTGGTGAACAGACAACAAAGAAAACACTGAAATCGGGAACAAAGATGATTTTTTGACGTAAGGCTTTGTCAATTGTGCAATGCAAATCAGGGGTGAAATTCTCCCGAAACGGCGCGATGTCCGCCGACTGGCGCCCAAAACGGCGCCTATCAGGCGGGCATCGCGCCGCCCCAAAGGTGCGGAATGCTCCGCCTCTTTGGGGGCCAAGCCCCAACATTGAGGGGCTAGGCCGGCGCCGGAGGAATTTCCGCCCCGCCAGCTGGCGGAAATGGCCTTTGTTGCCCCGCCAGCTGGCGCGGAAATGACATCCCCGGGCGGCGCATGCGCGGGAGCGTCAGCGGCCGCTGACAGTTTCCCACGCATGCGCAGTGGAGGGAGTCTCTTCCGCCTCCGCCATGGTGGAGACCGTGGCGGAGGCGGAAGGGAAAGAGTGCCCCCATGGCACAGGCCCGCCCGCGGATCGGTGGGCCCCGATCGCGGGCCAGGCCACCGTGGGGGCATCCCCCGGGTTCGGATCGCCCTGCGGCCCCCCCCAGGACCCCGGAGCCCGCCCACGCCGCCTTGTCCCGCCGTTCAAAAGGTGGTTTAATCCACGCCGGCGGGACAGGCAATTTATCAGCGGGACTTCGGCCCATCCGGGCCGGAGAATCGAGCGGGGGGCCCGCCAACCGGTGCGGCGCGATTCCCACCCCCGCCGAATCTCCGGTGCCAGGGGGTCGGAGAATGACGCCCCAGGATGCAAAGCCCAATCAGCGGAATTCTCCATTCCTGAGACTAAGCGTTGGTGCTGGGTCAGGTTTCACGGAGTTCTACGAGTTCTACAAATCTGTTGCCGCACCCTGGACCGATTCAATGACCGTTGAGGGGCTAGCAGTGGCGCCACGTGGAACACAATCGATTCCAATGTTGGTACAGGATTCGCCGGGTCTGTGATTGACACTTGGGAGGCTGACAAGCTGCAGTCGTATATTCACACTACACTCCCCACACACACTCAACCCAGCCAACAACGTGGCACTGGTTACACTCGAGCACGCTCATCCTGCTGATGGGTCGGCTGGGGCCACATGGTGCCTAGGGGGTGACCTGGGGGTGACACCCATACGACCTGTGGCCCTTAGTTCACAGTGGACAGCCAGCCGCGTGCATAGCAGCATGGCTGCCTTGCAGGCTGTGGCAATGATTTCCATGCCTGTCCACCCCGACCCCACAGCCCACCTCCTGCCCAGCACCCGCTACTCTCCCAGGTCCTGGCAGAAGCCTCCCGGCCAGCGGCACAACTGCCAGCACACTATGGCGATGTTGGACACTTTCTGTAACCCCTCTCTCTCCCTCATCAACCACGGCACCGGTTTCATGGATTATTAAAAGGACAAGTGAACTTCGCTGTCAGGAATTCCCCCGGTTGAGGCGGAGCATCACGGAGGCTCCAGAGAATACTGGGTCACGCCCGCTAATGATATGCCAACGCCGTTTACTGTACATGCAGAGTGTAAAGCTTCGACGCCGCTGTCGAGGCAGCGGAGAATTGTGATTTGGAGTAAAACCGGCGTTCGCCACAATGTTGGCGCCAAAACCAATTCTCTGCCCAATCGCGTTTCCTGTTTCCAGCGATGGCAGACGGAGAATCCCGCCCCATGTGTGTCATATGCAGGGAAATACTGTCAAATGAGAGTTTAAAGCCGTCAAAACTTCAAAGGCATTCGAAGATGAAGCATGGCGAGTTCAAGGACAAACCCCTTGATTTTTTTCAATGAATGCAGCGAGAGCTTAAACCCTCAGCTGAAGTCCTTGGCAGAAATGTAACATTGAATGACAAAGCAAGTGAGGTTGTGAGGACCAAGCAGGCTCACCTGTCACATTAAAGGTAAGTGAAAATAGTGTGCTCTGTTTGTCCCCACAGGAGAAGATAGCCCATAATAAGAGGGAAAGAGTGAAGGCCAGAGACCCAATTCGTCACCCCCTATGAGGAACAGGCCCTGGAGATCACAGGTTGCCCCAGGAGAGAGCAGTGATCAGCAGCAAGGTGGGCCTGCACCAGAGAGGTGAGGACCCACTGTCCCTTCACCCAGATGATCTGTCTCAACTAAGTTGTTCATGTCCCACAAAATTATCCTTTTCTCTCACTGACTACATGTCCATTGTCTCGCAGGATCTCCATCTGATGGGGCCGGGCCATCTGGAGTCGTACCCCCCTACCCCCCGCCACCCAAGAGAACAGCTCGGAGAAGAGCTCCGAGGAGAACATTGGCAATGCATCACAAATGTCGCCTGCACATTCCATCAGTGCAGAGGCACACACTTCAGTGGACAGGCTTCGGGGGCACGACCGAACACCACACAACTGCTGATGCACATCAGATGGAGGCAGGAACATCCAAAGGAGACAGCAGTCGGAGATCTGCCGAATCCCAGGACTCAGTTGGGTCCCAAACAAATGGCGAGCCTCTGGACGAGGTTATCCCAGTGCTGATGCAGATGATAGGTCACAGCCATAACATTCAGTGACTGCCAGGCCGATTGGAGGAGCCTCGAAGCCTTCAGGTGCAGGAGGTGATGCTGCAATGCGTGGCACCCAGGCCAACACTGCTAGGGTGGTGACCGCAGTGGAAAACCTGGAGCACGACGTCGGCTTCTTGAGTGGTGGTATCCAAGGCATGGCTCAGCCTGTGGCGACCATGGCCAATGGCCTTGACATCATGAGCAATTCGCTGAGGGACATGTCACAGGCACAGGTGGACATTGCGTGGCCCAGTCACTGAGGCACATCGCTGAGGGTGTTGACACCACAGTGCAGACAATGGGGGCCTCCAGGACTGACAGCACCAGATGACTCAGAAGCTTTTGAAGCTCATTCCAGCTGCCACTCCATCCCGTGTAGTCACCAATGGCTCTAAAAGCACTCTCCGGGAGGAGGAAGCACTGGAGTCCATCCCGGGGACTTCCACCAAGGAGTCTGAGGCAGTCTCCAGTTCTTCTGAATACCCCCCTCCTGACACCAGCAGACCTCAAGGGCATAATAATCATAATCAAAAACCTAATAATCAAAGACCTCTCCCACCCGGCTGACTCACTCTTCCAACTTCTTCCATCGGGCAGGAGATACAAAAGTCTGAGAACGCGCAGATCCAAAAGCAGCTTCTTCCCCGCTGTTACCAGACTCCTAAACGACTCTCTTATGGACTGACCTGATTAACACTACACCCCTGTATGCTTCACCCGATGCCGGTGTCTAGGTATTTACATTGTGTACTTTGTGTCACCCTATTATGTATTTTCTTTTCTTTTCATGTACTAAATGATCTGTTTGAACTACACGCAGAAAAATACTTTTCACTGTACCTCGGTACACGTGACAATAAACCAATCCAAATCCAGTGGGCGGCATAGCGATGCCTGAGACACCGGTAAGTCGGCCCGGGCACTCCGGCTCCAGGCCCTCCAGAGGCATCAAAGGCCACAGAGTGTTGAAGGCAGCAGGCTGTCTGCACCTCTGCTCTGCATCCTGGGGGGACACCTAGATGTAGCACTAGAACACGGAGGATCAAGAAGTGTGAGGAACACTGAGTGGGCACTGGTGAGGTCATTGTCTGTACCTGGGGGAATGGAAATTTGCCATTAAAATGTTCACTGTTAAAACATTTTACACTTGTTACATCTGAAGCCTTTGTCACTTTAGTCTTCACAACAGACCTGCACGCACCCCCACCCCCTGATCCCCCGCTCCCCCCACCCCAATATTCGCCTCGGCCTAGTGGTCCAAGATCAAAAGCCCCGATGCAGACGTCATCCTGAGGATGAGTGTGAGCGTGCCGTCAGCAGAAAGACAGGAGTCAGACTTTAACAGATCCTGATGAGCACCAGAGCTTGCCTCCCAGCGAGTGGTCATCACTTTCCTTCATTGTATGGTTACCCGCTGACAGTGCCAACAAAGGCACAACATTCTGTTCTGATGTTATATAGACACTTGGAGGGGAGAACAGGGATGGGGCAGTGTGATGGGGTAAGGGGGGGAGGGGTGTTGTTGTGCAGATGGACACAGCCTTGTCTCACAAGAATCTGCAGAGGATGAGGGCCTCCCTGATCCTCCTTGGATGTCGGACTCTTGCTGCCGCCTGTCTTCCATCCTCTGGCTCCTCCTCGGGCCCATCCTCCAGCCTTTCCTGATCATCCTCCTCCTCTGATGAGGCCGCATGACCCTCCTCCTTCTCCTACTCCTCCTCCTCCTCGTCCAGCATGTTGTCCCGCTGCTCTGCCAGATTGTGGAGGGCACAGCAGACCACCACAAAGCCGGAAACCCTCTAGAGTCCAGCCAGAGTGGTCCAGGCAGCAGAACTGCATTTTCTGCAGCCCGATGCACCACTCAGAGACAGCATGGGTGGCAATGTGGGCCTCACTGTATTAGGTCTCGGCTTCGGTCTCAGGCCTCCACACCGATGTCATCAGCCATGACCTCAGTGGGTATCCTTGTCCATCACGAGCCAACCGGTCATCCTGGGGTGGTCCTTGAAGAAACCGGGGATCTCCAAGTTTCCCAGGATAGCGGGCATACGTGAATGATCCTCAGGACGTGGTCGCACACGATCTGACAATTCAGGGAATGGAACACCTTCCTGTTAATGTAGGGCAGTCATTTGTTCGCAGGGTGACTTGCGTGCCATTGATGGCTCCCTGGACGTGGAGCATTCCGGCGCTGGTGACAATTCCTGCATCCCGGGTATCTTGGTGGACCTGGTCCAGGTTGAAGGTGATATAATTGGATGCCCGGACAGAAAGAGCCTCCGTCACCTCCAGGATAAACCTGTGGGCTGAAAACAGTGAAATGCCACACAGGTCCCCGCTCGAACCCAGGAATGACCCAGTGGCAAAGTGCTGCAGTGACCTTCACGGCCTCCGGGAGTGGGTGTCCTCCTGCTCCATGGGGTGCCATGTCCACAGGTGCTGCACTGTCTCTCTGTGAGACGCAGTCTTCTGCACCACATGCTGTCCTTCAGCTCATTGAAGGACCGATGAAACCTGTACACCCTGGAATGTCGCTGGCCTCCCCTTTGGGTCCCTCCTCAGCCTGATGAGCGGCCGGGTCTTGAGGGTGGGTGTGTGACAACCACCTGAACATTTGGTGCCGCCTCCAGCCTACGTTGGTTTTGCAGTCTTCTTCAGTGAATGCCTGCCTCAGCTGCGCGAGCACCACGAGAGCAGCCTTCACGAGATCAACTCCAAACATTTATATCTCTGGGAGGAATTGGAGAAGGGGCGAGATTGACAATCGTTTCGGTCTTCCATCCTGGGACCCTCATATCACCCTTACCATGACTGTCCTGTCTTCTCTTAGAGTGCCATCCAGCGAGCCAGTTCTGCTGACAAACCTCACTCAGCACACTCACTCCCGGCCAGATCAGGAACCCCGAGACCCCAGACCTCTGCCAGCAACATGAGGGTGGCCGTGCTTAGCTGTCCTCCGCTCATCCACACACTTACCTGTGGTGTTGGGTGCTCTGAGGTACAGATGAACCAACACGGTTGCAATTGGTACAACGCAGTTTTATTCCAACTTGTTATTTACAGATCTGTCTTGGTACTCCGCATGTGGTGATCTCTGAGTGTCTTGTTAATCAGGCAATTCCTTAAACGTGGTCTTTCCTGACATAATAATTTGTCTTCCTTCAGGCTCTTTGACTACATGCGGCAACCCCTACACTCTCTCTTTCACAGCTCTGCGGTTTCTCTGGTCTTTGTTTAATTCTGGGATATTCTGTGAGTTCAAAAGATTAGGTGGGGTTACAGTGTTAGGGATAGGGCGGAGGAGTGGGCTTAAGTCGGGTGCTCTTTCCAAGGTGGATGCAGACTCGATGGGCTGAATGGCCTCCTTCTGCACTGTAAATTCTACGATTCTATGATTCTTTGAAGCAGTGGCTTATTTCACAGCCCCTCAGTTTTGGTGCAATCTCATTTTCTATTTAAAAACTCCACAGCAAACTCCAGATAGGATGAACTCAAAGGGTTAGCTTATTTACACACACTCGAGACACAAAAAGAGTGGTTGTAATGTTCCCCTCACCTTCCAAAATAAAGAAAGAGAGTAGGGAAAAGAAAGATTCATAGTATAGAGACCTCAGACGAAATAAAGATTGTTTCATGCGGGTTCCAGAGTCCAGAATCAAGTCCAATGAGGTATTCCTTCGTGGAGATCGGTGGGCTCAAAAGTTAATGCTGGATGATTCACGTTTTCATGGTATTGACGTCACATGTTAAGATAGACAAGCAGAGATAATCAGTTTGTAGGTGATGGTATAGAATTTCCAACAGAAACAGCGTAGATGAAGCCAGGTGTCGAAACAGGGCAGAGTCCCTTTTGTGAGAGGCTGCCAGTCAGATGGAAATAGCAGATGAGATTTTGGAGTTCAGCCGGGAAATATTACTGGTCCCATAAGCCAGAGGCCCATAACACATGACTCCCACCTCCCCACCATCTTAGACAAAGGATATGTGTCGATCATTTGGATTCTAACAACTGATAAATTTCTTAGCCATTAGGATTAAAAGGAAGAAAGCTGGAGCTCATGGAGAGGAGGAAGGCCGATGTCTTGGCCTTCGCCTCTTTGATTGCACAGCGGTGAATTTTGCTGGAGTGGCGGTCAGCTTGGTTGGGTGATCTGTATGACTTCCTGCGGTTAGAGAAGATAAAGTATAAGTTAAGGGGCTCAGCAGGGGAGTTTGAGGAAAGGTGGGGATGTTTGTGACCGTGTTCGTCGCGGGGGAGGGGGGTGTTGAAAGAGGGGGGGAAATCTGTATAGTTGATTGTGGGGAAGTATGTTTCCCGGGGTGTTTATTCACTGTAACCTGTTTTGATACATATTTGTAATAAAATACATTTTTTTAAAAAGGAATTAAAAGGAAGATTTTGTCGACTTTTTTGTGGTGGGGAAGGCTTTGCTGGCTGGGGTTAAGGGGTCGGAATACTCGGCAATTGCAGTGTCAGATCATGCTCCGCATTGGGTGGATATGGTACTGGAGAAGGGGGCAGCGCAGAGACCGGGGTGGAAATTAGATGTGGGGGCTTTTGGGGGACCAAGGGTTCTGTGACAAAATTGAAAAGGTAATTGAGGAATATGTAGGTTTCAACTGTACGGGTGAGGTGTCGAAGGCAGTTGTCTGGGAGACTCTAAAGGTGGTGGTGAGGGGTGAGGTGATTTTGTTTAAGGCCAGGGTGAGCAAAGAGGAGAGGTTGGAGTGACAGAGTGTAATAGATGAGATGTTGGAGGTAGATAGGAGTTATGCAGAAGATGGGTACCCGGCGAAGTTGGAAAAGAGGAAGGATCTACAGGCGAGCTTTGACCGACTATCTACCAGGAAGGCGGTGCGCCAACTGAGACGAGCTGGGGTGCAGTTTACGAACATGGAGATAAGGCAGGTCATGTTAGCAGCTCAGCTCCAGAGGGAGACAGCGGTAAGGGAAATTGTTCAGGTGAGGGATAGGGCAGGGAATTTGGTGGTGGCTCCGGATCTGATTAACAAGGTTTTTGAGGAATTTTATGAGAGGTTGACAGGTCAGAGCCACCTGGGGGAGACCGGGAGATGCAGGAATGTCTAGATGGGTTGGAGTACCCGAGGTTAGGGGAGGGGGACAGGGCTACATTAGAAGGAGCGATAGTGGAGCAGGAGATACAAGATGCGATTGGGAGGATGCAGTCGGGGAAGGTGGCAGGGCCGGATGGGTTTACGGTGGAATATTACAAAAAATTCAAGGAAAAGCTGGCACCCCTGATGGTGGGGATGTTTGAAGAGGCGATAGGGAAGGGGCTGTTGCCACAAACTTTGGGGCAGGCATCGATTCCCCTGTTGCTAAAAAACGATAAGGATCCGACGGAGTGTGGGTCGTTTAGGCCGATATCACTTCTGAATGTGGACGCAAAAATATTGGCGAAGGTACTGGCGGGTAGGCTGGTGGAGTGCCTCCGGAAGGTGATAGGTGAAGATCAGACGGGGTTCGTGAGAGGGAGGCAGCTCTTTTCGAACATTAGGAGTGTTTTGAACGTCGTTATGGCACCGGCAGAGGGAAAGGAAACAGAGGTGGTTGTGGCATTGGACGCTGAGAAGGCGTTTGACCGGTTAGAGTCAGAATGGGGGTACTTGATGGCAGTTCTGGTTTGGGATTGGACCAAGATTTGTGAACTGGGTAAAGCTACTATATAAGGAGCCGAGGTCGAGTGTCCGCACAAACATCAGCTCAAGATACTTTTCTCTCCACCGTGGGACTAGGCAGGGATGTCCTATGCCCCCCCTGCTGTTTGCACTCGCCATTGAGCCGTTGGCCATCGCTTTAAGAAATTTGGGGGATGGAAAGGAATAGTGCGGGGGTGGGTAGAGCATAGAGTGTCCTTATATGCCGATGACTTGCTGTTATACGTGTCGGAACCGAGTGTGTCGATAGGTGGAATATTGGAGCTGCTTCGAGTGTTTCGGTCTTTCTCGGGGTACAAACTAAATCTAAACAAGAGTGAGTATTTTGTAGTGTCTCGGCCGGGGGTGGGGGGGGCTGCCATTCCGTAGGGCAGGGACGCAGGTACCTGGGGATGCAGGTTGCCCGGGAGTGGGAGGGGCGGGGGGGGGGGGCTCTGCAGGTGCAACATTTCTAGTTTGGTGGGGAGAGTGAAAGCTCATCTGGCAAGGTGGGATGGTCTTCCTCTGCCACTGGCGGGTCGGGTACAGGCGGTTAAAATGAACGTGTTGCCGCGATTTCTGTTTATTTTTCAATGCCTGCTGATTTTCCTGCCAAAGGCTTTTTTCAGAGAGATTGAGGGAAGGATTACTTTGTTCATATGGGGAGGGAAGGTGGCCAGAGTTAGAAAGGTGCTGCTGCAGAGAGGAAGGCAGGCAGGGGGTTTGGGTCTTCCGAACCTGATGTATTACTACTGGGCAGCGAATGTGGAAAAGGTGTGGAGCTGGGTAAGAGGGGTTGATTCGCAGTGGGTCAGAATGGAGGAGAGTCTGTGCAGGGGGTCGGGACTGAAAGCACTAGCAACAGCGCTGCTCCCGATGGCCCCGGGGAAATACTCAGGGAGTCCGGTAATAATAGCTTCATTGAGAATTTGGAGGCAGTTTCGCCAACACTTCGGGTTGGGGGCAGGGTCAAGGGAAATGCCGATTCGGGGGAACCACAGATTTGAGCCTGGGAAGTGGGATGGAAATTTTTGGAAATGACACTAAAAGATTTGTTTCTTATGGGTCGGTTTGCAGGATTGAAGGAGCTGGAAGCGAAGTAAGGGCTGGAGCAGGGGGAAATGTTTAGATACATGGAGGTTTGAGATTTTGCCAGAAAGGAGATACAGAGCTTCCCAGTGGAGCCAACCCCTACATTGCTGGAGGAGGTGCTGACAACGGGGGGACTGGAGAAGGGGGTAGTGTCGGCAATTTACGGAGCTATTTTGGAAGAGGAGAAGGCACCACTGGAAGGGATCAAAGCAAAGTGGGAGGAAGAGTTGGGAGCGGATATGGAGGAGGGGTTCTGGTGTGAGGGGCTCCAGAGAGTAAATACTTCCACCTTGTGCGTGAGGTTGGGGCTGATACAGCTGAAGGTGGTATACAGAGCACACCTTACGAGGGCGAGGATGAGCCGATTCTTTGAAGGAGTAGAAGATGTGTGTGAACGTTGCGGGGGGGGGGGGTGCTAATCACGTTCATATGTTTTGGTTCTGTCCAAAGCTAGAGGATTACTGGAAGGAGGTTTTTAAGGTAATTTCTAAAGTGGTACACGTGAAACTGGACCCGGACCCCCAGGAGGCCATATTCGGGGTGTCGGACCAGCCAGGGTTGGAAACGGGTGTGGAGGCAGATGTTGTAGCCTTCACCTCGTTGATCGCCCGAAGGCAGATCTTGATAGGTTGGAGAGCAACCTTTCCACCCTGTGCCCTGGCGTGGCGGGGGGACCTGTTGGAATTCTTGACTCTTGAGAAGGTTAAGTTTGAACTGAGGGAAAGGATGGAGGGGTTCTACAATTCATGGGCATTATTCATTATGCACTTTCAAGAACTGGGTAACATCGAACATTAGTTGGGGTGGGTGGGTGGGGGGAAGGGGGCTGTGTGTGTTGATGGCGACTATGGGTGATCCCTAATTCCTTTCTGTCATTTGTGTGAACATGCGGGCTGATGTTTGGGGTTTGGTGGGAGGATGGGATCGTTGTTATTGATATGGGGATTGACATATTTGTTACTGATTATTGTTTATTGTTGGTGTAAATTTGGGAGAAAATGTGAAAAAGGAGGAGAATAAAAAATATTTTTTTTAAAAAAGGAAGATTTCAAGGATTTTGCCTTCGCAGACAAACCATCTCCTCCTGACCAGTCTGGGTTATGAAATGCAGATGACCTTTGTACAGCTCTCCTTGGAGTTGCGCTGTAAAGTTGACAGGTGTTCTTAGAGACCCCTCAGAGATCGTGAATGTTTGTTCTCGGGCCTCAGACAGACAGTTTCAGCCATTTTAGGATGTTTGTTGAATCTTTTTTAACTTTAGAAATAACCACCAGGCTATCTATATATGTTTTCTAAATTATAACATGTGAGGTCCCTCACATGGGGATCCAGAAGAACTCATCCCACTCCTTGATCAAACCTGTGGAATTCCAGGGTGAAGATTTGTCAAAAAGGATGAACTTCACTTGGCAAATGGCCATTTCTTTTACTGCAACACTGAGCATAATCTTTGGTTTATGTCGAAAGCAGGGCTGGAGTCAGGAGAGCGGAAAAATAGGCCTCTGTGTGGAATACCCGCTTGCTAGCACATTACTTCCTTTGGACCATTTTACAACTGGATAGTTGGTTGCGGGGGGACTGATGCTAAATGCCCATGAGTAAACAATTAAGGCCCTTAAAGAGCCTACTCAGGATTCTGGGATGGCACCAAACAGAAATTCCAATTGTCAGTCAGGACCAGTGGCAGTCAAAGCATGGAAACTCCTTATGACGGCAGACTGGGGAGCATTCATTGTTCTCACCTCACCCTGCCATCATCCACCCTTACAACCCCCCCTTCCCACCAGGCAACCCTGTAGCTACATCCATGAGATGGCCACAGCTGCAGGTGAAGGCTAGACAGTATGAGGATTCCCTCTTCAGAGAAGCAGTCTGGCACCTGTGACGAGGACAAATTTAGTCTTTATCAACAAGTCTGAAAAGATATCTCCATCGAGAAGCATCTTGTCTCAAACTTACATTAACATCTTCCACCTCTGACAATGCGGCTGCCAATCTCTCAGGGCCTGCTATTGGCCCTCCAGCCTCAATATTCAATCTTTACAAATGGAACAAAAAGGAATGAAACCAGACAGACCACCCGCCATCGACCTAGACACCAGAACTGACAACGGCAAACCCAGCCCTGTCAACCTAGGGGCATTTGCCAAAATTGGGAGAGATGTCTCCGAGACTAGTCAAGCAACAGTCATGCTCATGGAATCATACCACCCTATCAGTCGACTCTCTATCATCAGTAAAGTGGTGGATTTGATATGTAAAATGTGCCACAATAACAGAACCCTAGAAATGGGCTGAGGGTTGTCATTTTTCAGTATAGCCATAAGGTGGCAGGCTTAACCACAATCTCAGGAAAATTCCCATTCAGGTTTGTCTCATATGTTAATATGGATATCATGACACTCCTGCCAGCGGGAGACTGGGAGACCTCTAGACCGTAGGGCCAGGAGGGCGGCCTTCCAGACCGTCGCGTTCTCCCTCTCCACCTGATCGTTTCCCCGGGGGTTATAGCTGGTCGCCCTGCTGGAGGCGATGCCCTTGCTGAGCAGGAACTGACACAACTCGTCGCCCATGAAGGAGGATCCCCGATCACTATGGATGTAAGTGAGGAACCCGAACAAGGTGAAAAGACTGTGCAGGGCCTTGATGATGATGGCAGAGGTCATGTCAGGGGAGGGGATGGCGAAGGGGAATCTTGAGTACTCGTCAACGATGTTGAGGAAGTACACGTTACGATCTGTGGAGGGGAGGGGCCCTTTGAAATTGATGCTGAGGCGCTCAAAGGGGTGAGAGGCCTTTACCAGGTGCGCTCTGTCTGGCCAATAGAAGTGCGGCTTGCACTCCGTGCAGACCTGGCAGTCCCTGGTCACGGTTCTGACCTCCTCGATGGAGTGAGGCAGGTTGCGAGCCTTGATGAAGTGAAAAAAACGGGTGACCCCCAGGTGACAGAGGTCATTGTGGAGGGCCCGGAGTCGGCCTACTTGTGCGCTGGTACATGCACCGCGGGACAGGGCATCTGGGGGCTCATTGAGCTTCCCAGGTCGATACAAGATATCGTAGTTGTACGTGGGGAGCTCGATCCTCCACCTCAAAATCTTGTCATTCTTGATCTTACCCCACTGTGTGTTATTGAACATGAAGGCAACCGACCGTTGGTCAGTGAGGAGAGTGAATCGCCTGCCGACTAGGTAATGCCTCTAATGTCGCACAGCTTCTACGATGGCTTTGGCTTCCATTTTGCCGGAGGAGTGTCGAATTTCGGAGGCATGGAGGGTACGGGAGAAGAAAGCCACGGGCCTGCCCGCCTGGTTGAGGGTAGCGGCCAGAGCAAAGACCGACGCATCGCTCTCCACATGGAATGGATGGACTCATCTACAGCATGCATCGTGGCTTTGGCAATATCTGCCTTGATGCGATTGAAGGCCAGTCGGGCCTCAGCCTTCAGGGGAATAATGGTGGATTTGATAAGTGAACGAGCCTTGTCCGCATAATTGGGGACCCACTGGGCATAGTACGAGAAGAATCGCAGGCATCTCTTCAGGGCCTTGGGGCAGTGGGGTCGGACCCTAGGACTCCGTGTTCCACGACGTAGCCGAGGATGGCTAGGCAGGTTGTGCGGAAAAAGCATTTTTCCTTATTATAGGTGAGGGTCAGGAGTTTAGCGGTGTGGAGGAAGTGCCGGAGGTATTCATCATGGTCCTGCTGGTCATGGCCGCAGATGGTGACATTGTCTAAGTACGGGAATGTGGCCCGCAGCCCGTACTGGTCAACCATTCGGTCCATTTCTCTTTGGAAGACCGAGACCCCTTTGGTGACGCTGAAGGGGACCCTGAGGAAGTGACAGAGGCGGCGATCTGCCTCAAGGGCAGTGTATTGGCGGTCCTCCGGGCAGATAGGGAGCTGGTGGTACGCGGACTTCAAGTCAACTGTGGAGAAGACTCGATACTGCGCAATCTGGTTGACCATGTCAGATATGCGGGGGAGGGGATCCGCATCGAGCTGCATGTACCGGTTGATGGTCTGACTGTAATCGGTGACCATCCAGTGCTTCTCCCCAGTCTTGACGATCACCACTTGGGCTCTCCAGGGGCTGGTACTAGCCTCAATGATCCCCTCTTGTAAGAGTTGCTGGACCTCCGACCTGATAAAGGCCCTGTCCCGGGAACTGTATCGTCTGCTCCAAGTAGCGACGGACTTACAGTCCGGGGTGAGATTTGCGAAGAGCGAGGGTGGGGTGACCTTAAGGGTCGCGAGGCTACAGGCGGTGAGGGGGGGCAGGGGGTCCACCAAACTTTAAAGTAAGGCTTTGGAGGTGGCACTGGAAGTCGAGCCCCAGTAATAGGGCAGCGCAGAGATGGGGAAGGACGTAAAGTTTGAAGTTAGCATACTCTACGCCTTGTACAGTAAGGGTCGCGACACAGTACCCCCGGATTTCTACTGCATGGGATCCAGAAGCCAGGGAGATTTTCTGGGTCGCGGGTAAAATTGGGAGGGAGCAGCACCTTACCGTATCTGGGTGAGTGAAGCTGTCTGTGCTCCCGGAGTCGAAAAGACCAGTCGTCTCGTGCCCGTTGATCCGGACGGTCATCGTAGACTTCGTGAGGTGATGAGGCCGGGACTGGTCGAGCGTGATGGAGGCGAGCTTCGGAAGGCAGTTGGTAGGCCAGACCGGAGGTAGCGGCGGCCAGCGTACGGTCGGGTGAGCCGGGACCCGGGAGGCTGCAGAGTGGTCCTAAGGTGGCGGCCCCCATGAGTCGAGCGTGGCGGGAGGCATGGGCGATGGCGTCCAAGATGGCGGCCCCCATGGGTCGTGCGTAGCAGGTGGCATCGGCGATGGCGTCCAAGATGGCGGCTACCATGGGTCGCGCGTGGCAGGTGGAGAATAAAAGTGCCCCCATGGGTTGCACGTGGCGGCCGAAGTTGAAGATGGCGGCGCCCACGGGTCGCACATGGTGGGTGGTGCGGCAGCTGGGGGCGGCCCCGACAGGCAGCAGGCAGCGCTGCTGGGCCTAGAAGTTTTAGGGAGAGATCGGGCCTGGCAGGCTTTTGCAAAGTGGCCCTTCCGCACCCGTTCCAAGTCGCGTTCCATGCAGGGCAGCGTTGGCTGGTGTGATTACCCTGGCTGCAAAAGTAGCACCTCGGGCTTCCGGCGTTGGCGGGCTGCTGCGCGGCACAGGGTGCATCGCACCCGGGTCGGATGATGGTGGCGCCCACGAGTTCCACGAGGGTGCCACGCGGTCGGAGGTGTAGGCCTCCATGTTCTGGGAGGCCACCTCCAGCGATTTTGAGAGTTGCACTGTCTCTGGGAGGCTGAGTGTACCCCCTTCTAGCAATCGCTGGCAGATTTAGATCGACTTCATGCCTGCGACATAAGTGTCCCTGATCAGCAGCTCTGTGTGCTGGGTAGCCGATATCGCCTGGCAATTACAGTTCCGGCAGAGTACACGCAAGGCATGCAGGAATTCTGCTAGTGATTCCCCAGGACGTTGTCGTCTCGTGGCAAGGAAGTGCCTAGCATACACCTTGTTAACGGGCTTCACATATTGTCCCTTCAGCAGCATTATTGCCTCCGCATACGAAGGGGCGTCCCTGATGAGAAGAAAGCTCGTGGGCTCACCCGTGCGTGGAGGATCTGCTTCTTCTGGAGGTCTGTGAAGTCTTCGATGAAGGAACCAAGGTACGCTTCGAAGCAGCTTAGCCAGTGCTCGAATGTTGCTGTGGCGTCGGCTGCCTGTGGGTCCAGCTCTAGGTGATGTGGCTTGAGTGATGAGTTCATCTTAGAAGTTTAGTGTAATAAATTGATATGCCATCAATAAACACACGACGAGTGATGAACGTAACTGAGGCTTTATTACACTAAACAGCAAGCCTCCAGGCCTTTGATCCCGAAATTGATCGGAGGCGGAGACTAGCCACCTTTATACATGAGCCCGAGGGGAGGAGCCACAGGCGGAGCCAGACGGGACAAGCCCAGGCATGTACAACACAACACATTGCAATACAGTGGTTTACCACAACCTGTAAGAGTGAAAACTCATCTCTGCAATCCTTCCTCCCTCTAAGCCAATAAAAGTTAAGATAATGTACTGTAGAACTTAGCTACTCATTTGAATAGAAAGTTAAATCAATGAGGATGGGGGGTGTAGGGAACTTTGAAGATTTGGACAAATTAGAAGAGAAATGAATCTCTAAGGAGTAAAATGGCTTTACTGCATAGAGATGTAATTTTTGAATTATACAACAAGTTTATACACCCAACTGTTCTCCCATTGGATACCATGGGCAGGATTCTTCAAAATATTTAATTTTTTTAAAACATATTTTATTACAAACTTGTATCAAAGCAGGTTACAGCAAGTAAACACCCCGGGAAACAAACTTCCCAACAATCAACTCTACAGTCTGTACAGATTTTACCCCTTTTTCACAACACCCCACCCCCCTCCTCATCACCCACCTCCCACCCCCCTGCGACGAATAGCTCCTCAAACACAGTCACAAACATTCCCCCCCACCTTTTCACAAACTTCAAAATATTTCGAAGTGTGTGTTTTTTTGCTCTGTTCCTCTGGTTCTAAATATGGCGGTTAATATGGTCGCCTTCCTTAATCCTAATTATGTTTATGCTTTAGAGTCGCCAGGTATCTCTCGATACCGCCACAAGGTTCAAACACGAATATTGATCAAAGAGCCAATACACCAGTTAGTTAGTTCAAAGTCAATACTATTTATTTACACACACAGTAATATCTACTCAGCACAAAATAGAACAAACTAAACTCTCTCTAACACTAACGCCTATACTTAGCTTTGGGTGCCCACTCAGTCAGAGGAACAATGGCCGTTGTTCGGATCTGAGGCTGTTGGGTTCAAGGTAGTACAGGAGAACAGCTAAGGTCGTCCGTCTGGTAGCGAGCGTTGACCTTGGACTTACTTGCTTCTGGTGCAGCTGGTGGACGGGTCTCTCCACTTTGAGAGCCAAGTCCAAGAGAGAGATTTTTTCTCGGGGGTTTCTTCTTATACCCCGAGGGGCTTCGCGCCCTTTTAGGCGGGCCTTAAACTTGTCCCCAATTAATTGGGCCGCATCTTGATCACTGGTATTGATCTTGACCAATAAAGGGGTGGACACCCTGATGGCTGGGCATGTCTTTGGTGGCCGTTGGCCTTGCTTTGTTTGTGCTTTCAGTTTGGGGAACTGGCGCCGGGATATCTGGAGCAGTGTCGGTTGCTTGAGTGTCTTTCCTTTGTTCCCGGAGATGGGCCATCAATATGTTAATTGACCTATAGTTTCAGTTCCGTCTGGGAGCTGTTTCTTCAATACGCATACAGGCTCTGTGCCTGCTTGCTTTCCTAACATTGTCCATAATTCCCTACATTCATTGCGAGCATCCATTTTGTATTCTGGAAGTGGCCATCCCAGATGACTACACACCCTCCTTGTGATCCTCAATGCGAAGCATGAAGGATCAAATTACTGCATCTTCTTTGCTCTCCTCTTGAGTCGGGCACCCATAAGCAATGATAGGCCCTACACTACTCTGTCCTATGGATTGGAACTTTTACCTAAATTACTTTACGTACACACATCATTATAAAATTCTACGGGGTGCTATGACATCCAGGCATGCATTACAAAACAAAAAACTGGAACCTCTAACTGTCCTTAGCTAAACTATCCTTAAACAATCAAAAGAATTTACAACATTTTAAACTGTAAAATGTTTAAATTTACTCCGGGGGAGTAAATTTTCTTTTAAAAAATTACTGTTGGGAGTGTAAAAATGGCAGGAGATCCCAGACCCGTGTTATGCTCCTCTTGCTCAATGTGGGAGTTCAGGGACGCTGCTGATGCCTTTGACTCCTTCATGTGCGGGAAGTGTGTCCCGCTGCAGCTCCTGATAAACCGCATGACGGCTCTGGAGCTGCGGATGGACTCACTTTGGAGCATCCGCGATGCTGAGGAGGTCGTGGAGAGCACGTTCAGTGAGTTGGTCACACCGCAGATTAGGATTGGTAAGGGAGACAGGGAATGGATGACCAAAAGGCAGAGAAAGAGCAGGAAGGCAGTGCAGATGTCCCCTGCGGTCATCTCCCTCCAAAACAGGTATACCATTTTGGATACTGTTGGGGGAGATGACTTACCAGGGGAAGGCAGTAGTAGCCAGGCTCATGGCACCGTGGCTGGCTCTGCTGCACAGAAGGGCGGGAAAAAGACTGGCAGGGCTATAGTCATAGGGGAGTAGACGGGCATTTCTTTTTTTTTTAAATATTTTTATTAAGGTTTTTTAACAACACAATTTTTTCCCCTTACAAACAATTTTTCCTATGTCGTTAATCCAGGCCTCCAGGCTAGGGGGCTTCGCCTCCTTCCACAATAGCAAGACCCTTCGCCGGGCTACTAGGGACGCAAAGGCCAGAATTCCGGCCTCTTTCGCCTTCTGCACTCCCGGCTCATCCACTACTCCAAATATTGCTAGCCCCCAGCTTGGCTTGACCCGGACTTTCACCACCTGGGATATTACTCCCGCCACACCTCTCCAGAACCCCTCCAATGCCGGGCATGACCAAAACATATGGACATGGTTCGCCGGGCTCCCTGAACATCTTTCACATCTATCCTCTACCCCAAAGAACCTACTCAGCCTCGCCCTCGTCAAATGCGCTCTGTGAACCACCTTAAATTGTATCAGACTGAGCCTGGCACACGAGGAGGAGGTATTAACCCTACCCAGGGCGTCGGCCCATAGCCCTTCCTCAATCTCCTCCCCCAGCTCCTCCTCCCATTTACCTTTCAGTTCTTCTACTAGCGCTTCCCCCTCTTCTTTCATCTCTTGGTATATTTCCGACACCTTGCCCTCCCCGACCCATACCCCCAATATCACCCTATCTTGAACTTCTTGTGCCGGGAGCAACGGAAATTCCCTCACCTGTCGCCTCACAAAAGCCCTCACCTGCATATATCTAAATGCATTTCCCGGGGGTAACTCAAATTTCTCCTCCAGTGCCCCTAGGCTCGCAAATGTCCCGTCAATGAACAGGTCCCCCATTCTTCTTATCCCCGCCCGATGCCAGCCTTGGAGCCCCCCATCCATCTTCCCCGGGACAAACCGGTGGTTACCCCTGATCGGGGACCACACCGATGCTCCCATTGCACCCCTGTGTCTTCTCCACTGGCCCCAGATCCTTAGCGTTGCCGCCACCACCGGGCTTGTGGTATACTTTGTCGGCGAGAGCGGCAGCGGTGCCGTTACCAACGCCCCCAGGCTCGTTCCTTTACAGGACGCCATCTCCATCCTCTTCCATGCCGCCCCCTCTCCCTCCATAACCCACTTACAGATCATCGCCACATTTGCTGCCCAGTAGTAACTCTCTAGGTTTGGCAAAGCCAACCCTCCTCGGTCCCTGTTGCGTTCCAAGAACCCTCTCCTAACCCTCGGGGTCTTATTTGCCCACACATACCCCATGATACTCCTACCTACTCTCTTGAAAAAGCCCTTGGTGATCACGATGGGGAGGCACTGAAACACGAACAAAAACCTCGGAAGGACCGTGGGGGGCAGCACGGTAGCATTGTGGATAGCACAATTGCTTCACAGCTCCAGGGCCCCAGGTTCGATTCTGGCTTGGGTCACTGTCTGTGCGGAGTCTGCACATCCTCCTCGTGTGTGCGTGGGTTTCCTCTGGGTGCTCCGGTTTCCTCCCACAGTCCAAAGATGTGCAGGTTAGGTTGATTGGCCATGATAAATTGCCCTTAGTGTCCAAAATTGCCCTTAGTGTTGGGTGGGGTTACTGGGTTATGGGGATAGGGTGGAGGTGTTGACCTTGGGTAGGGTGCTCTTTCCAAGAGCTGGTGCAGACTCGATGGGCCGAATGGCCTCCTTCTGCACTGTAAATTCTATGATAATCTATGACCACCATTTTCACCGACTGCACCCTACCCGCCAACGAGAGCGGGAGCATGTCCCATCTTTTAAAATCCTCCTCCATTTGCTCCACCACCCTCGTCAAATTCAGTTTATGTAGGGCCCTCCAACATCTGGCTATCTGGATCCCCAGATACCGAAAACTCCTCTCTGCCCTCCTCAGCGGTAGGTCCCCTGCCTGTAATACAAAAAGCTCACTCTTCTCTACATTAAGCTTGTAGCCCGAGAACTCTCCAAACTCCTTCAGAGTCTGCATGACCCTCCATTGGGTCCGCCACGTATAGCAGCAGGTCATCCGCATATAGCGATACCCGATGCTTCTCTCCCCCGCCGTCTATCCCCCTCCATTTCTGAGACTCCCTAAGTGATATGGCCAAGGGTTCGAGCGCCAATGCAAACAACAGGGGGGACAGGGGGCACCCCTGTCTCATCCCTCGGTACAGCCGAAAGTACTCCGACCTCCGCCGGTTTATCACTACGCTCGCCACCGGGGCGCTGTAAAGGAGCTTAACCCATCTAATAAACCCTCCCCTGAACCCAAACCTGCGCAATACCTCCCAGAGGTACTCCCACTCTACTCGGTCAAAGGTTTTTTCCGCGTCCATAGCTGCCACTATCTCCGCCTCTCCCTCCTCCAATGTCATCGTTATCACGTTTAAGAGCCGCCGCACATTGGTATTTAACTGCCTGCCCTTTACGAATCCCGTTTGGTCCTCGTGAATCACCCCCGGGACACAGTCCTCAATCCTAGTGGCCAGTACCTTCGCCAATAGGTTAGCATCCACATTGAGGAGCGAAATTGGCCTGTACGATCCACATTGCAGTGGATCCTTGTCTCGCTTTAGAATCAGGGAGACTGTCGCCTCCGACATTGTCTGGGGCAGGGTTCCCTCCTCTCTTGCCTCGTTGAAGGTCCTCACTAGTAGCGGGGCCAGCAGGTCCACATATTTTTTATAGAATTCCACCGGGAACCCGTCCGGCCCCGGGGCCTTCCCCACCTGCAGGCTCCCCAAACCCTTACTCAACTCCTCCAACCCAGACAGACATTTCTGTGGTCGAAAACGAGACTCCCGAATGGTATGTTGCCTCCCGGGTGCACGGGTCAGGGATGTCTCAGATCGGCTGCAGGACATACTGAAGGGGGAGGGTGAACAGCCAGTTGTCGCGGTGCATATAGGCACCAACGATATAGGTAAAAAAACGGGATGAGATCCTGCAATCAGAATTTAGGGAGTAAGGAGATAAGTTAAAAAGTAGGACCTCAAAGGTAGTAATCTCAGGATTGCTACCAGTGCCATGAGACAGTCAGAGTAGAAATTCAAGAATAGTCAGAATGAATACGTGGCTTGAGAAATGGTGCAGGAGGGAGGGGTTCAGACTTTTGGGATATTGGAACCGGTTCTGGGGGAGATGGGACCATTACAAATCGGACGGTCTACACTTGGGGGTGACTGGAACCAATGTCCTAGGGGGTGCTTTTGCTAACACTGTTGGGGAGGTTTTAAACTAATGTGGCAGGGGGATGGGAACCAGATTAGGAAGTTAGAGGTCAGTAAAGAGGCAGCAACTAAAGCCAGTAAGGTACTAGATAATAAACTCAATGTGACTAAGGGGAAGAGTAGACAGGGAAGAGATGATGAACGCAAAGGGACAGGTGGTCTGAGGTGCATTTGTTTCAATGCGAGAAGTGTAGCAGGTAAGGCAGATGAACGTAGGGCTTGGATTAGTACCTGGGAATATGATGTTATTGGTATTACTGAGACTTGGTTGAGGGAAGGGCAAGACTGGCAACTAAATATCCCAGGGTATAGATGCTTCAGGAGGGACAGAGAGGGAGGTAAAAGGGGTGGAGGAGTTGGATTACTGGTCAGAGATGATATCACAGTTATGATTAAGGAGGGCACGATGGAGGATTCGAGCACTGAGGCAATATGGGTAGAGATAAGAAATAGGAAGGGTGCAGTAACATTGTTGGGACTTTACTACAGGCCTCCCAAAAGCGAGCGTGAAGTAGAGGTACAAATATGTAGACAGATTATAGAAAAATGTAGGAGCAATAGGGTGGTCGTGATGGGAGATTTTAACTTCCCCAACATTGAATGGGACTCGTGTAGTGTTGGAGGCGTAGATGGAGCAGAATTTGTAAGGAGCATCCAGGAGAGTTCTTCAGAGCAGTATGTAAATAGTCCAACTCGGGAAGGGGCCATACTGGACCTGGTATTGGGGAATGATCCCGGCCAGGTGGTTGAAGTTTCAGTCGGTGATTACTTTGGGAATAGCGATCACAATTCCGTAAGTTTTAGAATACTCATGGACAAAGATGAGAGATAGTAACCGATACACCGACCTGGTGTGACAAGTTCATCACCTGGTATTCCCTGTCCTATGTTGAAGAAGCACTATTTGTACTTGCGATACTCTGCAGTGTCGTTCAGACACTAAGACTCAGGAAATGGCGGAGGAAAGCCTCCCGCACTCCGGTATACACATTCAGATCCCCTATTTTCAGACTTCAACAAACCCCCCACCCCCTTTAAGTGAATTAAAGGGCATCTGGGTTTTTTTGTGTTTGTTTGTTCTAATAAAAGAAATGTAAAGCTCTGTGCTTGACTGCCAAGCCAGAGAGACCTGTATTGCTGCTATTGTACCAGTGTATGGCAGGGGTGGGAAACATTCACGGCCTGTGTGGTAGGGGTCAGGGGGGTCGCGTCCGCGCGCAACTGGAGGGATCCCGCTAAGATCCAACTGTAGAGCATGATGGTTGTCTTCATCTTTTCTTCTTCTTTCATCTTCTTGAGGCTTCTGTGGTTCCGGAGTTCTATGGACACAAGCATAATTTCTGTTATTATCTTGTTTAAGATCTCATATGTCTGTCTGTCTGTCCTTTTATTGCCAATTACCCATTATAATTGGTCACCATCTGTGACTCCCTCATTTTCTTTTTAACCCAAATATTTGGGACAAGACATCCGAGAAGGAAATACTGACACAGCATGAGCCGTCTCGCAGCCTGTGTGATTGATGCAGAGAATGTACCATCCCAGTGTTTGAGGATGTAAATAGCATCTGGAAAGCAACCTAAGGGTCACCATAAAACAAACAAAAAAGTTTTGAACTCAAAGTGCCAAATGGGGTGCGTATGGGCCGCGGCAGGTAAGAATGGGTGGAATCCCTGGGTAGGACGGTGACCAGTGCTGTATGTGCTCTACCTGAGTGTGGCTGACCAGATGGGGGTCCTCAGGCAGGGCGGGGACCAGTGCCGTTTCTCCACTGCCTGAGTAACCGGCAAGAATGGTAAGAATTTGTGATCGCCTTGGGGGTTGCATTTGTGGCTAACTTCTACCTTCAAAGCAGAAGAGTAGCTATGATCGCTTGTCTGTGGACAAACTAGTTCCATTAACTGCCAGTGGGCGTTAAAAGAGTGGTGGCGTGGGGCCATGAAAACCTTGAGTTAACAAACAACATTTAACATTCACAGTAACAAACAAATATACATTAAAAACATGGTGCAGGTTCCATCAGAAAGGACACCGTAACTCTCCATCGGTTCCTTTTTACCATCATCTGGACACCTCATTGCTCTAAAGCGAACAGAGTCGCAAAGGAATTTGTTTGGTGGGAGTCAGACTCTAAGTCATCATCTTCTCCCGGTTGCCATACTCCTGACTGGAGTAGGTGCGTAAAAGCTGCTTGGGGTCCATCTCATCATTCCGGATGAGCCTGAACGGATTGTCTCGGTGCCAGTGTTTTGTATCGAGGTTGGAGCTGCTAGGGTGTAATCCATAATCGTCGGGCGGTGGGTCTGGATCAGGGGCTTTAATATACATTATTTCAAAGGGGTCGCTGGAATCATCTTGGGAGTCGCTGGGAGTGGGGCCTGGTGCAGGGGTGTAATTGTAGCGTGGTGTGCTGGGGCTGTCGCTATCGCTGTCGCTGCTGGTTGGAGGAAGGGAGAGGCGGAGTCATTCCTCTGGGGGTGGAGTCATAGTCGTGTCTGAGGATGGGCTGGACAGGTTCGGGGAGGGTAGGTATACATTTGTGGGTGGGGGTGCTCATGGGGCGTCCGGTCATGAGGGTGTGGGGTGGTGTATCCTGTCGACGTGAATACCGTGTTTAGTATGAACATTCGTGCAAACGGGAGAACTGTGTCCCAGGTGCTGTTGTGTTGTTGCACCATTTTTCTGAGGGTCGCTTTTAAAGTTCTGTTCATTCCTTCTACTATGCCGCTTGATTGCGGGTGGTATGCAATATGGAATTTTTGTTTTATTCTGAAAATTGTAATGACGTTTTCATCACTCGTCCTGTAAAATGGGAGCCTTGATCGGACTCTATACTGCGTGCAAGTCCCCATCTTGTAAAGATGTGCTGAGTGAGGATTTTAGCTGTCGTTTTTGCAGTGTTTGTTCTGGATGGAAAAACTTCCACCCATTTTGTGAAGGTGTCGATGACCACCAACACATACTTGAAACTATTCCTGCAGGGGGGTAGGGGTCCTATATAATCCATTTGCAAATTCGTCCAGGGGCCATTAACGGGACGGGTGTGACTTAGCTGACCTTTCTTTGCATATCTGTCCGGATTGTTCTGGGCACAGATTAAGCAGTTCTCAATGTAGTGCATGACATTGGCTTTTAAATCGGGCCACCAGCAGAGAGGTCTGAGGTGGACGAGGGTAGCTTCTATGCCTTGATGTCCATGGTTGTCATGGAATTGACAAATAATCTGATTCCTGTCCTGGCTGGGGACTACATAAATTCCGTCTTTTAAAACAACACCGTCATGTGTTGTCAACGCGTTTTTGTACTTATCGTAGGGGGCTGGGAAGTTGCCTTTTAAAACTTCCCTGAGCTGTGTGTCTTCTTTTTGGGCCTTTGCTAAATCCTGAATGTTGGTATGTGAGACCTGAACTTCGTATACTGGGGAACTCTCGGGGGGGTTCCAAAAATGACTGGAACATGCCTTTGCTAGAGCATCTGCCTTAACGTTACCAGGGGGGAAGAAAGATGGTGGCTACGAACTTTAATAATTCCATATTTCCGGTCCTTGGCTGCCTTTAGGATATGCCGGAGTAATGGGGCTGAGGGTAGGGGCTTTCTGTCTGCGGAAACAAATCCTCTAGATTCCCACAGGGGTAGGAATTTGGTCAAACTGTTGCAGACATATAAACTGTCAGAATATATGTCAGCTGGGGTCGGGAACGAGTCGGGGTGCTCTACAATGTAAGCTACAGCTGCTAGTTCTGCTGCCTGTGAGCCTAAATGTCCTGGCAATTTTAAAGAAATCTCTTCTAGGGCACGTCCCTGCGCGTCCTCTACATAAATACCGTAATCCATTTTCCGTTGAAAACTGTGGAGGAGCCATCCACATAGATCCTGAGGGGTGCGCATGTGTCTGTGGACTGGGGTCAGAGGGGTGTAGTACCTGGTTTCGGGGGAGCTGACTTTGGTACAAAGGGTACTGTATTGTGTTTAGCGGATATTATTTCACACTCGCGTGGGGTGCCTACACAATGTAAATTATCAGTGAGGAAAGTGTGGGTCTTGGTCCTCTTTACTGTTGTGTCCCGTCCCTGTAAGAGAAGGGTCCCACGGGCTGCGTGGATCTGACTGACTGTGCCATCCTTAAGTCTACCATCAAGTAGGAGTTGTGTTGAGGTGTGTTCAGTTAGAATGGTGCTGGGGTTTAATCCTGTAATGTAGGCGAAGTATTGTACTGCCCAAAAAACTGCGAGCAGGTGCCTTTCGCAGGCAGAAAATCCTTGCTCGACTGAATCTAATACACGTGAGGCGTATGCCATGGGGCCTAATCGATCATGTCGTTCTTGGAGGAGCACAGCCGAAAGGGTTCGGTCAGTGGTTGCAACCTCAATTGCGTACGGGGAAAGTGGATCTGGGACCTGTAATACAGGGGCTGTGCTGAGGGCTCTTTTTAAAGCATCCACGGCACCCGTTTGCTGTGGAAACCATTCCCAAGGTGCTTGCTTCTTGAGAAGTTCGGATAGGGGCGCTGCCTTTGTGGCAAAACCCTCGATGTGGTTTCTACAGTAGCCAACCAGTCCTATAAATGACCGGAGGGCTGTGACGTTGTGGGGCAGGGATAATTTGACTGTCGAGTCGATTTGTTTCTGCTCGATCTCACGTTTGCCATGCGTGATTACTGTTCCTAAGTAAATCATCTTTTCCTATAAAATCTGGGCCTTCTTGGAGTTCACTTTACAGCCAATTTGTTGTAGAAGTCAAGATAGTTCGGCGAGAAGCGAAATGTGCTCTCCCTTTGTGTCCGTCTGTAAAAGCAGATCATCTACATATTGGACCAGACAATCGGGTCGGGAAAATTTAGCCAATCCATTTGCCAGCTGTCGGTGGAAAATGGAGGGGGAATTGTGGAAGCCTTGTGGAAGGCACATCCACGTATATTGCTGTCCCTGGAATGTGAATGCAAATTTATATTGGCATGCTTTATCCAATGGAATGGACCAAAAGCCGTTGCTAATGTCCAAAACCCAAAAATATTTTGACTGTAGTCTCTGTTTGAGCATGGTCTCGGGACTCGTGGCTATGGTGGGGGCTGCTACGGGGGTTACTTTGTTCAGTTCCCGGTAATCAAGGGTCAGTCGCCATGATCCATCGGGTTTCCTGACGGGCCAAATTGGTGCATTATTCGTGGAGGCTACTGATCGAAGTACACCTTGATCAAGCAGACTCTGTATAACTTTTGAGATTTCTCCCTCTGCTTCTTGGGGAAAACCGTACTGCTTTTGGGGTCTGGGGACGGGACCTGTTATGTTCACCAAGCCAGCGATCTTGCCACAGTCATGTTTGTGCTGTGCAAATGCCGCTTTGTGTTGCTGCAGGACATCCCTAACTGCTAGTTTCTCTGCTGCTTCTGGGGCGCATTGCACTCTCGTGCATAGTGTCCTAATTGTCCACAATTATAACACTCTTGGGATTTGGTCTGCTGTGGGCTGTTCCTTCCCTCATTTACCCATGCGGGGTTCTGTTGCGTCATAATTGGATGCATGTTCGCATCTGCCTGCTCTTCCTCTGCTTTACCATAAACTGTTTTACCTTGGATGGATTGTTCCCAAGCGCTGGACAATCTCTTTAAAACCCATTTCTCATTGTGGGCCTCGTCTGAGGGGTCGTAATTTGCGCAAGCTCTCTGTCCTGCTTCTGTCGCATGAGAGACTAGGATGCGGGTCCATTTGGCCAAATTATCTGGGGACAAATAGGCACGGGCTAACTCTCCAAACACCACAGTAAAATGTATCCACAAGCGTCCAGCAAACGCTGTGGGGTGCTCTGTCTTCTTTTGCCTGCACTTGTTTAGGCCTTCTACGGGGTCTCCTTTGTTATAGCCGACCGCGTCTAGGATCGCTGTGTGCATTTCTTGGAGTGTGCCTCCTCCTACATTTTGTGGGTCGGGTAGGGCTGCCACGACTGAAGGGTCGAGGCTTAAAATGTGAGCTTCACTTGCTCCTTTTCATCCAGGCCGTACATGGTCGCCTGTTGTTTTACTCTTGCAAAGAACTGGTGGGAGTCCGCGCGTTGCGTGTCTTGGTAGGCTTTGTCGTATTGCGACTGAAAACTGCTCAAATGGGCGAGACAAGATTGGTGTGCCCGCTTGGCATCAGCCATCTCCTTATCTCTCACCGCTAACTGCTCTCTCAGTTTCCTGTTCTCTCTCATATCCACTCACATCTCCTTCACTACTCTTGTCTCTCTCCTCAATCTCTCTATGGAGCGTCCTAACGACCTCCTCTGTGCCTCGCAATTGTGCCAAGCAGGACACGATTGCCATCGGTTTGCGAGCTTTCCCTAAGCTCTTCCTATGGATCTCTGTCAGGTTCTCCCACCAAGTATGCACTATACTTCTGGGACCTGTTTCGTCATTCGCACAGAATTTGCTCCAAAGGGGCCATCCTTTCCCTTGGAGATATTTTCTGATTTCCTCTTTCCATATGGGACACTGTCCTACTCTACTGGTCGCTGCGACCTCGTATTCTTGGGGGTTCATAAGGAGTTCCAGTGCCTTCATTGCCATTTTTATCGCTATCTCTGGGGTCCCTACCGAATTTGGAACAGGGGGTGATAAAGTAGTGATGTAAACACGGGTACGGCTTACGCTAATTTCCAGCCTACAAAACTCCCGACAGTTTTGCGCAACAAAATCTCTCAGGTTTGCCTTATATCCCTGTTAGTACGCATTCAAGTAACACACTTCCGAATCTTAGTGGTTTGGTCATAGATTTCATAGAATTTACAGTACAGAAGGAGGCCATTCGGCCCATCGAGTCTGCACCGGCTCTTGGAAAGAGCACCCTACCCAAGGTCAACACCACCACCCTAGCCCCATAACCCAGTAACCCCACCCAACACTAAGGGCAATTTTGGACACTAAGGGCAATTTATCATGGCCAATCCACCTAACCTGCACATCTTTGGACTGTGGGAGGAAACCGGAGCACCCGGAGGAAACCCACGCACACACGGGGAGGATGTGCAGACTCCGAACAGACAGTGACCCAAGCCGGAATCGAACCTGGGACCCTGGAGCTGTGAAGCAATTGTGCTATCCACAAGGCTACCCTGCTGCCCCAGTCAGTATTGTTCTTACACTTGTGGGGGGGTTTCTGTTTCCAATTGCATTCTAATTCAAATTTTGGGTTCTCTCGGAGTGACTAGGCCACTTCTAGGTCGAGTCCCGTCAGATGTCGCCAGTAATGTTGCTCTGTTTCTTAATATTGCGGTTAATATGGTCGCCTTCCTTAATCCTAATTATGTTTGCTTTAGAGCCGCCAGGTATCTCTCGATACCGCCACAAGGTTCAAACCCGAATACTGATCAAAGAGTCAGCACCCCAGTTAGTTAGTTCAAACTCAATACTATTTATTTACACACACCGTAATATCTACTCATGCACAAAATACTACAAACTAAACTATCTCTCGCGCTAACGCCTATACTTAGCTTCAGGTGCCCACTCAGTCAGAGGAACAATGGCCGTTGTTTGGATCTGAGGCTGTTGGGTTCGAAGGGGTGCAGGAGAACAGCTAAGGTCGTCCGTCTGGTAGCGAGCGTTGACCTTGGACTTACTTGCTTCTGGTGCAGCTGGTGGAAGGATCTCTCCGCTTTGAGAGCCGATTCCAAGAGAGCGATTCTCTCTCGGGGATTTCTTCTTATACCCGGAAGGGCTTCGCGCGCTTTTGGGCGGGCCTTAAACTTGGCCCCAATTAATTGGGCCGCACCTTGATCACTGGTATTGATCTTGACCAATAAAGGGATAGGTGCCCTGATGGCTGGGCGTGTCTTTGGTGGCTGTAGGCCTGGCTTTATTTGCGCTTTCAGTTTAGGGAACTGGTGCCGGGATATCTGGAGCAGTGTCGGTTGCTTGAGTGTCTTTCCTTTGTTCCCGGAGATGGGCCATCAATATGTTAATTGACCTACAGTTTCAGATCCGTCTGGGAGCTGCTGTCCCAATATGCATACAGGCTCTGTGCCTGTTTGCTTTCTAACATTGTCCATAGTTCCCTCCATTCATTGCGAGCATCCATTTTGTATTCTGGAAGTGGCCATCCCAGATGGCAACAGTTTCCCGCTGGGGATCAGCACAATCCAGATCGCAATCCACCCACACTTAGGGTGCGATTCTTCGGAAAGATTTCGAAATGTGGTAGCGAGCGGTAACTGCCGCGAGCTTCCCGGTGCTCGGCCCAGCGAGGCCGGCAATGATATACAACGTTAATTGGTCCAATTAACGAGGCCCCATGGGCTTCACACACAAATGAAGGCTCGCCAGCAAAATCGCCGGGACCACGCTCGCCAGCTCTCCCGCAAACACGATCGAGAAGCACTTAAGCAGCACTTGCACAGGCAACCCCACTCAGCTCACAACTATGGCACCAAGTCAACAGGCCTCAAGTTTCGGAGATGAAGATCTGGGGAGGCTCCTAGATGTGTTCGAGGCCAGGAGGGATCTCCTGTTCCCCTGAGGATCCCGGAAGGTGAGCCACAGGGCAAAAGAGCTGCCTTGTATGACGTGGCAGCTGCATTCAGCTCAGGAAGCGTGACCAGGAGGACTGACCTCCAGTGCCGCAAGGAGATTACTGACCTACACCAGCCCCCACACAACCAGCCGCCCCCCAAACCTCCATTTGCTCCTCAATCCACCGTTCACCCCCTCCCTTCATCCCCTTCCCCCCCCTCCCTTCACCACCCCCTCAAACCTTCCTTCACACCACCATTCCCCACCACCCCCCCCCCCCCAACAAACAATGTGATACCAATGTGTGACTAACAAAGACCTTTCTGTCTCCACATGAGAAGCTGTCCCACAATCATCGGGACAGGGCCCAGACTGGCAGTGGGGTGCCGGACATAAGAATCCTAACGACATTTGAGTAAAGGACCCCAGAGGTTACAGGGTTGGCCGAAGACAGAGCAGTCAGCAAGCGGAGGTCGGCACATACTGCTCAGGTGAGGATCCACCGGGACCCACCCGAAAGACCTGTCAAACGTAAATTGTCAATGAGTCAGAGTACAAGAGAGACATAGAGAACCTAGTGGCCTGGTGTAACGACAACAATCTCTCCCTCAACATGGGTAAAACAAAAGAGCTGGTCATTGACTTCAGGAAGCGAAATGCCGTACACACCTGGCTGCATCGGTGGTGCCGAGGTGGAGATGGTTGACAGCTTCAAATTCTTAGGTGCGCACATCTGTCCTAGTCCACCCACATCGATGCTACGCTGGTGCCACCCCACTATCCCCGACTTCCAGCTGTCAGTGTGTTGAGGGGGGGAGGAGGCGCAGCATTCTACTTCTATCTCGCTAATGAGCTCTGATCAGGTTGTTGCCATTTCTGATCTCGTTGGGGGAGTGGGCCGGGAGATCCACAACGGGTTTCATGCCCAGCGAGAATCCCGTTTTGCACCTCACGTCCGATTCAACGGGCCAGTGGGAATCCTGGCTAGGGCTAAAGCCCCAGAGAATTGCCCCCACCCCCCCCCTTTGTCATTAATTTCCAGAAGCAGAATCGGTGAATATACTTGGTGATGGTGAGATCATGCTGCCTATTTGTTCTCCATCCACTAAGGAATCCTCTCTTTAAGAAGCCCAGTATGGTCAACCTAATTCCTTTAACTTTTTATTACCAAGCGGGATAGTTGATGCCCCTATAAGTCACCTTCCTTCTGAGGCAGTCTCCAGTCTCTTGGGATCGAGGATGACTTGCTTCCACTCCAATTTGATATATTCTGAAGTGGCTGATAGCTTGATAAGCAAACTGTAGACTCTGCCACATGTGGAGCAGGTGGTCCTTGAAGGATTGGATAGATGGGTTGTTTGGAGGTTTCTGAGCTCCCTCTGTCATCTCAACTTCATCTCTTCACATTCCTAATGAAGTGTTAAGTCACCATATCAATCTCCAATTCTGCAGATCTTCAAACAAGATTCAATATTTCTTGGTGTTTTATCTCTGTTTTTGAACTGGTCAGTGAAATGTGCTTAAACTACAGGTACTTCACAAGGACAATCAATCTCCTAGCAGACAAATATAAACCCTGGGCTGAATTTTTAGATGGCGGAGTGTCGTCTCCTGCCATCTGTAAAGTCAACGGGCCTGTTGCCATCTAACACTAAATGAGAGTTGATTGGCAACAGGTGGGGACCTCCGTTTGCACTTGGGAGGAAGTCCCGCCTTGGAGAGCTCTCAGCCCATCAGATTGGCCAACAACTCTCCAGCCTATCCAGACACAGCACTGCGGTGGCTAGAAGGGGCACTGCAGTGCCATGCCTGAGGCTAAGTGAAGGGAGCCAGTGTGAGGTAAGTGACAGGGGAGGGAGGGTAGGGGATGCCCTGGGGTGTTGTGGGGGGTGGCAGGGTGCGAGTGGGTAATCAGGGGACAGGATAAGGGAGGGGAGGACCAGGGGTGTCCAATCTGTGAGAGGAGGGCACCCCAATCAATAGGGGGCTTCTAATGGAGGCCCTGCCCCCTTCCAACTGAGATTGAGACCAGTGATTTTTTTCTACTTCTCACCTTCAGCTATCTGGCGGCCACCAGCCTGCAAATTGAGGCTAGGCCGAAAAGGCCATAAGTGGCCATAAAGTGGCCATGTAAGGGCTTTAATTGGAGCAAGGGCATGCTTCTCATCTGAGGCCCTGCCTGTTTCACAGTAAAATCGCGTCCAGGTTCGGAAGGGAATCCCATTCATGCAATTTCCTGCTCCCCCCACCCTGTCTGAGTCCCATCAGAGGAAGTATAAAATTCAGTCCCATATAGAATATTTTGCCCAATCATTGCCACCACACTTTTGGATGAAAATCAAGACTTTGCAGGTTGTAGAGTGGAGATTTACTGGAATGAAAGGCTTCAGTTATGTTGGTGGACCAGAGAGGCTATGGTTGTTCTCCTTATAGAAGAGAATGAGATGTGATTTGATAGAGATCTACAAAATTATGAAGAGGTAAGTACAGTGAAAGTGGAGAGACTGTTGTTATTAACGGGAGGGTCAGTAGTCAGAGGACACAGAAAACCCCGGGGTAACATGAGAATGTTTTATGCAGCGCGTTAATTTGCACTGCCTGAAATGTGGTGGAAGCAGACTCAAACTTTCAAAATCTGTAAGTCATTTTGTTTTAAAACCCACACCAAGGTTTGTAGTTTGTTATGAACGGCAGAATACAAGAGAACAAACTGATGATTCACTGAAGAAGTTGTTGCGCTGAATGAAGTTAGTTTGTACTCATGACAAGAGATTCAAAATGGGCACAGCATTAAAATTATTACAGAAAATAATTACAGATTTTCCAGGTTGGGGAAAAAGAAAATAATTTAAACTTCTTTGTCACTTTCCTCATAGTAATTAAGTGCTTCATCAATATCTGGCATCAGAATGCTCAAATACATTTGAGGCTCACAAAAGGTCTCTGGTGTGCTTCCCACATACTCCCTGGCCTCGGGTGTGCTTTCTCTATAATTCCTGGTTTCTGTTGTGCTTCCTCTTTAATCCCTGATCTCTGGTGTGCTTCCCCTATAATCCTTGGTCTCTGGTGTGCTTCCCCTATAATCCCGGTCTCTGATGTGCTTCCTCTATAATCCCTGGTCTCTGGTGTGCTTCCCCTATAATCCCTGGTCTCTGGTGTGCTTCCTCTATCTTCCCTAGTCTCTAGTGTGCTTCCTCTATAATCCTGGCCTCTGGTGTGCTTCCTCTATAATCTTGGTCTATGGTGTGCTTCCTCTATACTCCCTGGTCTCTGGTGTGCTTCCTCTATAATCCCTGGTCTCTGGTGTGCTTCCCCTATATTTCCTGGCCTCTGATGTGCTTCCTCTGTAATCCTGGTCTCTGGTGTGCTTCCTCTATAATCCCTGGTCTCTGGTGTGCTTCCTCTGTAATCCTGGTCTCTGGTGTGCTTCCTCTATAATCCCTGGTCTCTAGTCTGCTTCCTCTATAATCCTGGTCTCTGGTGTGCTTCCTCTATAATCCTGGTCTCTGGTGTGCTTCCTCTATAATCCTGGTCTCTGGTGTGCTTCCTCTATAACCCCTGGTCTCTGTGTGCTTCCTCTATAATCCCTGGTCTCTGGTGTGGTTCCTCTAAAATCCCTGGTCTCTGGTGTGCTTCCTCTATAATCCCTGGTCTCTGGTGTGCTTCCTCTATAATCCCTGGTCTCTGGTGTGCTTCCTCTATAATCCTGGTCTCTGGTGTGCTTCCTCTATAATCCTGGTCTCTGGTGTGCTTCCTCTATAATCCTGGTCTCTGGTGTGCTTCCTCTATAACCCCTGGTCTCTGTGTGCTTCCTCTATAATCCCTGGTCTCTGGTGTGCTTCCTCTATAATCCCTGGTCGCTGGTGTGCTTCCTCTATAATCCCTGGTCTCTGGTGTGCTTCCTCTATAATCCCTGGTCTCTGGTGTGCTTCCTCTATAATCCATGGTCTCTGGTGTGCTTCCTCTATAATCCCTGGTCTCTGGTGTGCTTCCTCTATAATCCATGGTCTCTGGTGTGCTTCCTCTATAATCCATGGGTGAGGGGGCTGGCCTCCACTTTTCTTGCCACTGCTAAAATGGCCTGGTGGTTGGAAGACAAGCATGCCATTCCCCATCTTCCTCGCCTTTTATCGGACTTCCCCTCACCCATCCTGTCCTCAGAGGACTGCCTAATCACAGCAAGTTCAATTTTAAAACAGTGAAAAACAAGCATTTTGTCCATCAGCACTATTTCCAGCTTGCCCAGGCAGAGTGGTAGAATGTTAAGCCTAGAATGTCTGATTACTGGGCAGTCGTACCAAGCAGGTATCCCAAACTGTTGTTCCCCTGAGGTTCCCCTGGAAGTCCCTATGAGAATTCGCTATTCTCAGTCCGGATGAAATGATCAATTGAACACCAAGTCACTTCAACGTACGTTTATTCACGGAAGGGGCTGCACCACTGTACTTCGGGGGAGCACAGCAGCAAGCCAATATTAGTACATTTGACAGTAGCTTATATACAGTATGACACGGTCCCTTTTCTGAGGACGACCCCCTTAGAGGCCCAAGTTAGGGACACATTCTGTTGTTCTCAGCTAAATTATTATCTTTAATATGAGGAACCCATTCCCTCAGCTGCGTCCTGTTATTGCAGACTGTCTAGTGCAAAAGCAGAAGCATTTCATCTCGAAAGTCACGTACACATTTTACACAAAACTTTGACATTCCATTTCCCATCAAGCTCTATTTGACATTCCATTTCCCATCAAGCTCCGATTCTATCTTGAGCCAAACTCTCACCTACACAAGGACTGAATGGGAATTGCCCAGGAAGTTCAAACCCTGCAGTGCACTAGGAAACATCTGATCCTCCCACCAATCGGAGACCTCGGATGGTTCCGACTCTTCACAGAACATTCACCGAGGAAAAGTTAGAAGAATTAAAACCATTTCTAGCTCCTAGCTAATTCTAGTACTGACCCATTGGCCTCCCAATTGGACTCCCTGACTACTCCCCCAGCCCCTCAACCTGCACGCTCCACCCTGTCCCGAACTATCCCTCCACCTCCCAACTACCATAGAATCTCTACTTGCTCTGTAGGGAAGTCGGACATTTGGCCCGTCGGGTCTGCACTCACCCTCTGAAAGAGTACCCTGCCTTGGCCACCCCCAACCCATCTACGAACCTCGCACAACCCGCACATCTTTTGGACACTAATGGGCAATTTTACCGTGCCCAATCCACTTAACCTGCATATCCATGGACCATGCCAACCCATCAGCTATCCCCACCTTTGATTAGCCCCCACCGTCCACTCAACTACCCTCCTGACCACCTGACTACCCTCCCAACTCCCTCACAAGTTGCTAACTTACTACCACCCCAGATGAACTTGCCAACACCGCGATCATTCCCCCCTCCACCTCCCGACTACCCTCACAATGCCACTGGACCCCAACTAACAACCCCACCCATTACTACCCGCATGGCATTCTGTTTTCCAGCAAGCTCAGGGAACTTATGTGGAATTGTGTTTTAACCCATGAACTCACAAAGTCCATGTGCTTGGCAGCTTGGAAGCAATATTGAATTTAAGGGATACACTTATGCCATCCTGTGATCTGCTCCCAAAGGGGAGCCAACATGGCAGAGAGTTCTTTCATGCAGAACCATAAAAATGCATCCACAGCGAGAAGCAGCACTATTTCCAGCTTGCCAAGGCATCGTGGTTGATCGTTAAGCTATGGCCCAAAACCTCCATCACTTGAGATTTGGTCCTTTGAGATTGCTCTGATGCACGATCAATGACCACTAAAGCGAGGTTGTAGTCCAACTGAAGGCTTTAATAAGCTAGATGTTTCTCCCAGCAGCTCAGGTACAGAATGAAGGCTGCTGGGGCGGCACGGGTTCTTATACCCCACCTAGCAGGGCGGAGCTACCATACATGCTAACCAATAGAAAGCATACAGTTTCCACCAGTGGTGCTCCAGCCTATCAGGTACCGTCATACCTATAATACCACATTCACCCCCTGTTAAAAAAGAGTCCGGCGGGGTGGTGGCCTGATACTACAAAGATGGCAACGTGGTAGAATTAGTTATGGAGGTACCGTAATACCTCTGTACAGTGTTTTGTAACTATTTACAATTCTGATAGCTATGTACATTTGATGGTTTACATTTACAGTTTACAATTTAAAATGGAGCAATCAGTTTCAGTTTACAGTCTACAATTTAAAATGAAGCAATGAGTCGATCGGGGGCCCTGGTCGTCCTCTGTGATCGTCGGAGCTTCGGTGGTGACTCTGGTGGAGGCTCGGGCGTCTGTGACTCCGGGAGCGTGGCTTCGATCTCCATGGCAGCTTCGGCACCCGTAGACGGCGCTGCTGGGGAAAACAGTTGACCTGGGAAGGGGGCGCTGCGGGGAGCGTCGGTGGGTGGGGGGGCCGAGACGGGGCCGGCGGAAGGACCAATTCTCCTGTAAGGTGTCCCGGTGGAGGGGAGGGTGGGACTGCTGGCTGGGGTGTGCATGAGATTCCGGTGGGCGCCAGGTCTTGTAGGGAGACCGTATGTTGTCGGCCGTCGGGGTACGCCACGTAGGTGTACTGGGGGTTAGCATGGAGCAGATGGACCCTCTCGACCAACGGGTCCGACTTGTGCGCCTGCACGTGTTTTTGGAGCAGGATGGGTCCGGGAGCTGCCAGCCAGGTCAGGAACGAGGTCCCAGAGGAGGACTTCCTGCGGAAGAAAAGAAGACGTTCGTGAGATGTCTGGTTGGTTGTCGTACAAAGCAGTGACCGGATGGAGTGGAGGGCATCCGAGAGGACTTCTTGCCAGCGGGAGACTGGGAGGTTCCTGGACCGTAGGGCCAGTAGGACGGTCTTCCAGACCGTTCCGTTCTCCCTCTCTACCTGTCTGTTACCCCGGGGGTTGTAACTGGTCGTCCTGCTCGAGACGATACCCTTGCTGAGCAGGAATTGACGCAGTTCATCGCTCATAAAGAGGACCCCCTATCACTATGTATGTAAGCGGGGAACCCGAACAGTGCAAAGATGCTGTGGAGGGCCTTGATGACAGTGGTTGCGGTCATGTCGGGGCAGGGGATGGCGAATGGGAGCCGGGAGTACTCATCAATCACGTTCAGGAAGTACGTGTTGCGGTCGGTAGAGGGGAGGGGGCCTTTGAAGTCCATGCTGAGGTGTTCAAAGGGACGGGAATCCTTTATCAGATGCGCTTTCTCTGGTCGGTAGAAGTGCGGTGTGTACTCCGTGCAGATTTGGCAGTCCTTGGTGGCTGTCCTGACCTCCTCGATGGAGTAGGGCAGGTTGCGGGTCTTGACAAAGTGGAAAAAGCGAGTGACCCCCGGGTGGCAGAGGTCCTCGTGGAGGGCTCGGAGGCGATCCACTTGTGCAGTGGCACATGTGCCGCAGGGACAGGGTGTCAGGAAGCTCATTTAGCTTCCCGGGACGATACAAGATCTCGTAATTGTAGGTGGAGGGTTCGATCCTCCACCGCAATATCTTGTTCTTTTTTATCTTGCCCCGCTGTGCATTATCGAACATGAACGCCACCGACCGTTGGTCCGTGAGGAGAGTGAATCTCCTGCCGGCCAGGTAATGCCTCCAATGTCGCACAGCTTCTACTATGGCCTGGGCCTCCTTTTCGACTGAGGAGTGGCGGATTTTGGAAGCATGGAGGGTACGGGAGAAGAAGGCCACCGGTCTGCCCGCTTGGTTGAGGGTGGCCGCCAGAGCTACGTCGGATGCATCGCTCTCGACCTGGAAGGGGAGAGACCCGTCGATGGCATGCATCGTGGCCTTTGCAATGTCTGCTTTGATGCGGCTGAAGGCCTGGCGTGCCTCTATTGACAGGGGAAAAGCTGTGGATTGGATCAGGGGACGTGCCTTGTCCGCATAGTTGGAGACCCACTGGGCGTAGTAGCTGAAAAACCCTAGGCAACGCTTCAGGGCCTTGGAGCAGTGAGGGAGGAGGAACTCCATAAGTGGGCGCATGCGTTCAGGGTCAGGGCATATAACTCCATTTCGCACTACGTAGCCGAGGATGGCTAGGCGGTCGGTGCTAAACACGCATTTATCCTTGTTGTATGTAAGGTTAAGGATTTTTGCGGTCTGGAGGAATTTTCGGACGTTGGTGTCGTGGTTCTGCTGGTCGTAGCCGCAGGTGCTGACATTATCGAGATACGGGAATGTTGCCCGTAAACTGTACGAGTCAACCATTCGGTCCATCTCACGCTGGAAGACCGAGGCCCCGTTGGTGACACCAAAGGGAACCCTTAAGAAGTGATAGAGCCGCCCGTCTGCCTCGAAGACAGTGTATTTGCGGTCACTAGTGTGGATGGGGAGCTGATGGTAGGCAGACTTGAGATCCACTGTGGAGAAGACCTTATAATGCGCGATCCTGTTTACCAGGTCGGATATGCGGGGGAGAGGGTACAAGTCCAGCTGCGTAAACCTGTTGATGGTCTGACTGTAGTCGATGACCATCCTATGCTTCTCCTCGGTCTTTACCACCACTACTTGAGCTCTCCAAGGGCTGTTACTGGCTTCAATGACCCCTTCCCTCAGTAGCCTTTGGACCTCTGACCCAATAAAGATCTGGGGCGAGATTCTCCGACCCCCCGCCGGGTCGGAGAATCGCCGGGGGCTGGCGTGAATCCCGCCCCCGCCGGTTGCCGAATTCTCCGGCACCGGAGATTCGGCGGGGGCGGGAATCGCGCCGCGCCGGTTGGCGGGCCCCCCCCCGCAATTCTCCGGCCCGAATGGGCCGAAGTCCTGCTGCTAGAATGCCTGTCCCGCCGGCGTGGATTAAACCACCTCTCTTACCGGCGGGGCAAGGCGGCGCGGGCGGGCTCCGGGGTCCAGGGGGGGGCGCGGGGCAATCTGGCCCCGGGGGGTGCCCCCACGGTGGCCTGACCCACGATCGGGGCCCACCGATCTGCGGGCGGGCCTGTGCCGTGGGGGCACTCTTTTCCTTCCGCCTTCGCCACGGTCTCCACCATGGCAGAGGCGGAAGAGACTCCCTCCACAGCGCATGCGCGGGGATGCCGTGAGCGGCCGCTAACGCTCCCGCGCATGCGCCGCCCGGCAATGTCATTTCCGTGCCAGCTGGCGGGGCACCAAAGGCTTTTTCCGCCAGCTGGCGGGGCGGAAATCAGTCCGGCTCGGGCCTAGCCCCTCAAGGTTAGGGCTCTGCCCCCCAAGATGCGGAGGATTCCGCACCTTTGGGGCGGCGCGATGCCGGACTGATTTGCGACGTTTTTGGCACCGGTCGGCGGACATCGCGCCGATACCGGAGAATTTCGCCCCCGGTCCTGGGCACTGTGCCGTCTGCTTCTGGTGGCGAAGGGTTTGCAATCCGGGGTGAGGTTCGCAAACAGGGAAGGCGGGTCGACCTTAAGGGTTGCGAGGCCGCAGACAGTAAGAACAAAGAAAATGACAGCACAGGAACAGGCCCTTCGGCCCTCCCAGCCTGCGCCGATCCAGATCCTTTATCTAAACCTGTCACCTATTTTCCAAGGATCTACTTCCCTATGTTCCCCGCCCGTTCAGATATCTGTCTAGGTGCATCTTAAATGATGCTATCGTGCCCGCCTGTACCACCTCCGCTGGCAAAGCGTTCCAGGCACCCACCACCCTCTGCGTAAAAAACTTTCCACGCACATCTCCCTTAAGCTTTCCCCCTCTCACCTTGAAATCATGACCCCTTGTAATTGACACCCCCACTCTTGGAAAAAGCTTGTTGCTATCCACCCTGTCCATACCCTTCATAATTTTGTAGACCTCAATCAGGTCCCCCCTCAACCTCCGTCTTTCCAATGAAAACAATTCTAATCTATTCAACCTTTCTTCATAGCTAGCACCTTCCATACCAGGCAACATCATGGTGAACCTCCTCTGCACCCTCTCTAAAGCATCCACATCCTTCTGGTAATGTGGCGACCAGAACTGCACGCAGCATTCCAAATGTGGCCTAACCAAAGTCCTATACAACTGTAACATGACCTGCCGACTCTTGTATTCAGTACCCCGTCCGATGAAGGCAAGCATGCTGTATGCCTTCTTGACCACTCTATCGACCTGCGCAGCCACCTTCAGGGTACAATGGACCTGAACTCCCAGATCTCTCTGTACATCAATTTTCCCCAGGACTCTTCCATTAACCGTATAGTCCGCTCTTGAATTAGATCTTCCAAAATGCATCACCTCACATTTGCCTGGATGGAACTCCATCTGCCATTTCTCTGCCCAACTCTCCAATCTATTTATATTTTACTGTATTTTCTGGCAGTCCACCTCGCTATCTGCAACTCCACCAATCTTAGTATCATCTGCAAATTTGCTAATCAGACCACCTATACCTTCGTCCAGATCATTTATGTATATCACAAACAACAGTGGTCCGAGCACGGATCCCTGTGGAACACCACTAGTCACCTTTCTCCATTTTGAGACACTCCCTTCCACCACTACTCTCTGTCTCCTGTTGCCCAGCCAGTAAGGGGGGGTATAGGCCCGCCGAATTTGAAGGTTAGACTTTGGAGGCTACACTGGAAGTCTAAACCCAGGAGTGTAGCCGTGCAGAGGTGGGGAAGGATGTAGAGACGGACATTTTGGAACTCCCTTCCCTGGACTGTGAGGTTTGCTACACAAAACCCTTTTATCTCCACTGAGTGTGAACCGGAGGCCAGGGAGATTTTTTGATTAACGGGGTGGATGAGGAGAGAACAGCGCCTTACCGTGTTGGGGTGTATGAAGCTCTCTGTGCTCCCAGAGTCGATTAGGCAGGATGTCTTGTGCCGTTGATGAATACGGTCGTTGTAGCAGTTGAGAGTGTTCGAGGCCGGGACTGATCCAGGGTCACCGAGGCTAATCGCAGCAGTTGAGAGTTCTCTTCGGGCAGTGCGTGGTCAGCCGAGCTGGGGTCCTGGGGGTTCATCCAAGATGGTGGCTCCCATTGGTCACACATGGCTAGCGGTGCACAAAATGGCGGCGCCCATCCCTCCAACGTGGCGTCCACGGAATGATGCAAATATGGGATTATTGCATAATCACTACATTGATGATGTTGGAAAACTGAACCTTTGGGAGTTCCTCATCGGACGCTGATGGAACCTCACATTCCAAACCCTTAAATGCCAAAACCATTGAAGCAACGAGCAGCAGGATTGAATCCAGGAGACTGGCAAACTGTGAAAGAATATATATACAAGAATACAAACTATATACAATGCTCAAATCTTCCAGCCCTTTCCGGCAGTGGGATCTTCTGGGCCTGCTGAAGAGGACTTCCTGCATTGAGCTCCCCAATGGTGAGACGGGCGAGCCACACAAAATGCCACAGACGTGGGTGGGACCAGAGGCTTATGAGCTGCCTCTGCCACCTGAAAACACACAACAGGGAGGGGGGAGCAGAAAATCCCACCCAATGAGTGAGCATCTGTGCCCCTGTGTGCCTCAATACTACTTATTTTTTCTTCCCCTAACGTTACATCGCAGGCCTGAAATCCGCAGCTTTTGGCATGTAGCCTGCTAACTGCAATGCCCTGTTGACTGGAAGGATTTTGGCGGATGGCATCTGGTATCCTGAGGCCTTGAGGGCTCTGGCTTGTAAAGCGTCTCCTGTTCAGCACCTTACTTGACCTCGCCTGCTGGACATGATGGGAATCAGTGGCAGAGGGATGGTGGAGTGGCAGGACACATTTTGAGTGCCCTGGCTTGGGCTGCCTGACTGGTGCTCTTCTTCCCAGTGGGTGCCTGATGACACCTCTCTGACTCCTTGAGGAGAAGCGACATCCAGAGGGAGATCGATGTACCCCATCCCGCTCTTACCTAACGATCAAGACCAAAGATGTGCAAGTTAGATGGATTGACCATGCTAAATTGCACCTTAGTGTCCAAAGATGTGTAGATTAGGTGGAGTTACAAGGATAGGGTGGGGAAAGTGGGCCTAGGTAGGGTACTCTTTCACAGAGTCGGTAGACTCAATGGACTGAATGACCTCCTTCTGTACTGTAGGAATTCTGCAGGAATTCTATGATTCTATGACTGCTTCACTGCATCAATGCCTAGAGTAATGCAGTGCTCGTCCAAACACATATGCAGCAACAGTTGTGTATTCTGTTGGATTTGGGTCTCCAAGGTGGATGCCACCTTTTACATGGTGGCAGCCAAGCGTTCGCATGCCAGAGCCAGAACAGCAGATAGAATCTGGGCGGCCTTCACCAGTCTTCAGTCCAGACTGCACATGGCCTCTGCTATCTCAACCTGGTTTTTCCCTGCCTGTCTCTGCATTTCCAAGGCCGAGTCCAGAGGCCCGTCATCTGCATGGGCTCACCTGAGCCAGATGTGCTCATGATTGTGACCTGTGCCTACTCTAGAACATGCACCCACCAAGGTGAATGTCTCTGCATTGGTGGAGGGTGCAGTGATGGTGCAGTGAACGCAGTGATGGTGCATAATGAGGCTTCCTCCTCAGAGGTGTGTTTGAGGCTGGGGCTGGTCTGGGATTGCAATCCTACCCTGTTTCTTGCTGGTACCTGGAATAAAGAAAAGAAAGATTCAGTGATTGATTAAGCAGGCTCATAAATGTAGTCATTGTGCGGAGGTGGCAACTGCAGACTGGAGGCATCCTCACCGGCTTCTTGGGGTGTATTATCTTGCCCTCAGCACAGGCACAGTGTCCGGCAAGGCTAGCTTGGCTGCTGTCATAATATACACCAGTATATCATGGTGCAGACACACACTGATGGACACACAGTGGGACCAATCAGCATACACAACACCACAGCCAATCACCAGTGAGAGCACACGCACTATAAAGACAGGGGACATCAGAGTTCCCGCTCATTCGAGTAGCAGCTAGCTAGGAGCACAGAGCTCACAGCCTGCAACACAGACATTCACCATGTGCTGAGTGCATCAACTGGTTAGGACAAGGCAAAGGTCTTTAGTTAAAGCTGGTATTGTATTTACCCACAGTTCAAGTATGTTTAAATAGTTAACCTTTTAATAAAATAGTGTTGCACTACTTCAAGTGTTGGTGACCTGTATGTGATCCAGAACACCCAACACGTCAGCTGCCATCTCTTCATACTGGGTCGAGACTCTGATATCAGCCATTCCTGGTCTTGGCCCACTCATGTTTGTTGTGGGTTTTCTTCTCCTGCAGAAAGACAGAAGGATTGATTTATGCCAATGGTTGTATGGACAGTTCAGAAGCATGTATATCCATGGCAGCTACTGAGGCTTGCCCAGTACGTGATTCAGAAGGCATTGGCCCTGCAACTGTTTTGAGATTGAGAGCTGGTCACAGGATTGTTACGGTGCAGAAGGAGGCCATTTGGCCCATTGTGTCTGCACCAGCTCTCTGAATGAGCATCATAACTTTGTGCCATTCTCCTGCTATTTCCCCATACCCCTCCACATTGCTTCTATTCAGATAATCACCCAATGCCCTCTTGAATGCCTCCATTGTACCTGCCTCCACCACAGTTCTAGATAGTGCATTCTCAACCCGAACTACTCGTTATGTGAAAAAGTTTTTCTCACATCACATTTGCTTCTCTTGAAAATCATTTTAAATCTGTGCTATCTCGTTCTTAATCCTTTTACAAGCAGGAATAGTTTCTCCCCATCTACTCTGTACAGCCCCCTCATGATTTTGAATATCTTTGTCAAATCTCCTCTTCGTCTTCTTCTCTCCAAGGAGAATAGGCCCCGATGTCCCAACTGCTTGTCGCGTGTGCCATCCCTATGCAGTTGAACACTTACTGCCTGATGGCCATATGAGAGTGTCATTTTGCAGTGAGTAGACTATGCTGTTGACCCTGGTGGAGTGCAGCATTTTATTCATACTCTTCCTACACTACTGGGCAATTCTCCTGTGGGCCACATGAACAGCAACCTTTGCTGTGACCTCTGCCCAGGCCGCTAGTCAGACAGAAGGACCTTCTGCTGCCACCATTAGGATACAATCCTGTCTTTCCTGGACGGCTTGGAGAGTCTTCAACGAGGTATCGCTGATTCCTGGGCCTGCAGATTGCTGGCTTCTATCGGACATGTTTGTGGATGCAGAATCCTGAGCCCCTGGCCTGAAGTGAGTGACTGGTTGTCCAGATGCCCCTTAAACATGACACCTGCGCCCTCGGCCTCAAGAGGTAATGGCCAGGACTGCAACTTCCTGCTTACCCCCGCCATACGATTGGATGCATGGATAAATCAGGAATGAGATGAACTCCACAAGATTGGACATGGTCAACTATCCCACCCCGCAGCAGGAATCACTCTCACTACAACCCCATCGCCAAGCTTCAACTTCAGAATGGAAGATTCCACCCCAGGTGTACATAAAACTGGTGAAATGGGCAGAAAAATGACTGGTGAGATTTAATGTTGATTGGAATTTTCAGATGATTATCAGATTGGGATTGAGGTTTCCTGCTGATGATCACTTTGCGATTGAAATTTCCTGTTGATTTCCAGTTTCGGATGAGCAATTTTGCGATATAAAAAAAACTTGCGATCTAATTGTGCTTTTCTACTTTCTCTGGTTTACTTGTTCTTCATTGATACCATTAACTAAATTCATCAATATTGGATTTCTTCACATACACTTTGTTAAATATTTGATTGAGTTAACAAGCATCACCTAATTTTGGATGGATGCTAATTTTGCTGTCCATATGTATAAAAACCTAACGTTCAGTCCATTTAAAGTGCACTAGAAGCCCAGTTAAATTGATAGGTATGAATGGGAGGAACTGGTTTCTTAGTGCCTCGGCATTGGGTATTGAGTTTTGCTGTCTAACTCTGCTTCACATTTTTCAACAGAAAGAACAGTCTCATCCAGCCTTTATACCTAATCCACCCTTACGGCCCTTGAAGGACAAGGTGAGCTGCAAGAAGGTTTTCACAGACGATGACATTGACTATCAATATGCTGTTGTGCCCCCTACTTCCCCAATTGAACCAGCGCACGATTCATTTCATGCCAAGTCACAGGTGCCCATATGTGAAACTGATCCAAAACCCAGCATTGAACCAGTTACGTGTAAAGATAAAGAAAATCTCAAAAGTTGGCAAAATAGGCGCTGCCAGACCGCTATGTCAGCAAGCACTTCCCACCCTGATTATGACATGCATCTGTTAAGATACAAGGTTCAACAAATGAAGGATTATGACAAACCCTGTGCATTTTACCAACATCAGGCAGAAAGGATGATGGATTGTTGGGCAACTCCAGTTCTTAGCGTAGACCCGGCTTGCAGAATAACAGACTTTGAGCATGCTCAGTCACTTTGGAAGAGACCAAAGTCAGTGCAAGATGAGATATATAGTTATATAGATTTACCACAGAGTAAGTTGTTCGGTTTTACATCAAATGAGAAGCACATGGCTCTGAGCAAACCAGCTCCGTCAAGGGTTGAAAACGATGAAGAAAATGCAAAATGTCGTAAAGAAGTCAACCTTGCATCTGGTGATACAAGGGCCAATTGTATATCTTATGCTTCAGGAAATGAAGAAATGTTTGAATCAATCCAGCAGCCACAAGTGGGGAAGACTGACATGCTGATTTGTGATGATCCTAAACTTCAGGTTTCAAAACTAAAATTCCCTTATGGATTCAATAAAACAGAAGTACATAAGCACCTTGATGAGATAGCTCCTGAAAAAAACATGGATTATCGGGAGAACATCTTCTCGGGGAGGAGACACACATTCTTTGGTCTAAATTCTTCTTATTTCCACAATGGAACTTTATAATTAACCATGGCTTTTCAGAACCTTTGATAACATTAAAGCTAACAATGATTTACCTTTTAATTTATTGTGCTTTATGACTCAACAGTTCGGAGAATTTTGGAATACAGACTGTATTGGATCAATCAAGAGAATTAATCTTCACTTTATGATTCAACAGTAACTCTTCATTCTCTGTGGTTTCAATCTTCTTCTCATCTCACTTTACTCTCCTTCCTCGGAATTCACTGGCCTTCTTTGATCCCTAAACCTGTCCTCCAGTTATACTCTCCTGACGCTGATATCATGTTGCACAGTCATGTTTTGTACTTACCATCTCCCATGGCATTCCTGCTCCAATGAGCTTGGAGATTGCCTATCACTAACAACACCATCTTTAACCAATTTCATGTATCTGTTAAAACCCACATCTTCGCAACACCACTTCCTTCTGTATCGTCCCTGAAAAAGATTTCTTTAAATCACTTCCAACTACGTTTTCTAAAAAAGCAATTATTAGGCTTTCACCCTCCACTTGCCTGTGATTGACTATCTATCTGCTTAACCATTCCACTTTGACCCTACCCTCTATATTTTCTCCATTATCAGCTATACATACTGATGTTTCCTGCACATCCAGAGTCACAGCTAACTTTAAATCTGAAGAGTTCATGAACTACTTCGTCAAAGATTGAGATCATTAATTTAATTGTCTCTGAGTTTTTTTACCCTTTACCCTTACCCTCAAGCTAATAATAATAATAATCTTTATTATTGTCACAAGTAGGCTTACATTAACACTGCAATGAAGTTACTGTTAAAATCCCCTAGTTGCCACACTCCAGCGCCTGTTTGGGTACACAGAGGGAGTATTCAGAATGTCCAATTCACCTAACAGCACGTATTCAGGACTTGTGGGAGGAAACCGGAGCACTCGGAGGAAACCCATGAAGACACGGGGAGAACGTGCAGACTCCACACAGACAGTGACCCAAGCCGGGAATTGAACCTGGGATCCTGGCGTGGTGAAGCAACAGTGCTACCCACTGTGCGACCGTGCTGCCCTCCTCACAAGCTGCTTTTTATTGACAGGACATATCTGGGAAACTTTCCATATTATTGCAATATAGATGCAATATAGAATTATAGAATTCCTACAGTGCAGAAGGAGGCCATTCAGCCCATCGATTCTCCACCGACCCTGTGAGACCACCCCACCTAGGTTCCCTCCCCCACCCTATCCCCGTAACCACATGACCCCACCTAACTTGCACATCTTTAGACAGTGGGAGGAAACTGGAGCACCCAGAGGAAACCCACGCCGACACAGAGAGAATGTACAAACGCCAAGGCCGGAATTGAACCCGGATCCCTGGCACTGTGAGACAACAGTGCTGCCCACTGTGCCACCATTCGGTCCCTTACAATATTGTAGCTATACTGGAATGGCTTGGAGAGAGGCATTGCTAGCTCTGCAGAACAAGTCTTCAGCATTACTGTTGGAGCCATAGCCTTTGTTGAATCCAGTGCACTCAAACCTTTCTTGATTTCACATGGAGTGAGTCAAACTGGGTGAAGACTGGCATCTGTGATGTTGGGGATTTCAGGAGGAGACCAAGATGGATCATCACTTCTGACTGAAGATGGTTGCAAATTGTTCAGTGTTGTCTTTTCCACTCATGCTGGGTTCTGCAATCACTGAGGATGAGGATGGTCATGGAACCTTCTCCTCCCATTAGTTGTTCCCGTTCCTCCAATGTCTCCAGTTCACTTTCTCATCCTCAGGTTTAAAGGATTGCACCTGCCAATCTTTGTAACTTGCTCCAACCACCCACACCAAACTCACCATTTCTCTGGCCTCTTGTGTATCACCCATTCACTTTACATGACCATTGATTTTGTTGCGATTGAACATCTGGGCCCCACTCACTCCAAACCATCTACCTCCCTCTCATTCTTCCAGGTCCTTCTTAAAACCGACTTCTTTTACCGAGCTCTTGAGCATTCTTCCTAAAATGTCCTGTTTGTCAGTTTCCATTTTCAATCTAATTATGACTCTGTCAAGGTGCCCTTTGGCACTAGATAAAAGCATGGTTTGTTATGATGCAATGAAAATAATTTCTGCTGATGTACTGTCACTAATTCTGCAACCTAGAATAACACATAACAGCAGTCTGGAATATTTGTTTTGCAATGCAAAGTACCAAATTGTGTAAAATGTAATACTTTGGTTTGAATTTCATGTATGAAAATTGGTCAGCATTTTTGATATTTTGAATCCGTTAGCGACAGAAAAATAATGATTGAAGAAAAATGTGGATCTACCAGATTGTTTAATGATACCTGTAGAGGAGCTATCTGCACTCACAATCTCAACTTCACCAATTACAGCCACATTTAGTATATTGAAATCACAGAAAGAGGCATGATGGGAATTTTGTGTCAGCTGCCCTTCTGATATAGCCTGAAGTTCTGGGTACACTGATATAATAGTTTGGAAGTGGGGGGGAAGAGGCGTCTGTAATTTGTGAACTCCCCTTTCAATGACTTTACAACTCTTATTCTCTAGCCATAACTTCAGTGGGAGATTGGAAGAAAGTGTGAATATGCATTTAATTATTTACACCTTTTCTCCTGACGTTCTTGCTGGTGCAGGCACGATAGGTCAATTGGCCCCTTTCTGCACCGTAACATTCTGTGATTCTGTCTGGCTAAATTCCATGTGATAATTCCTTTATGCTTATCAAAGGCATGAATACAGTAATATAAATTTTATTTTTCAGCACCCTTAGGGAGACAGTATCCAAAGAATGCAGAAAACATTAACCCTTTATTCTTCATGTAACTGCTACTATAACTGATGCACCTCATTCACAGCAGCTTAAAGTTCAATTATAACAATATTACCAAGAATATTAGTATATCGGCCAAATTTGAAAAGGCTTGTTATAAGGACGGTGGAGAGCTTTATGCACGAGCAGTGGGAGAGACCACACCCGGAGTAAGACACAGCCAGACTGAGTGTGGTTAGTGGGAATTTTAAACAGAGTGGGAATTCGGTGCCGGAATGTGGCGACTAGGGGCTTTTCACAGTAACTTCATTGAAGCCTACTTGTGACAATAAGCGATTTTCATTTCATTTCAAAGAGGGAAGAGTTGTTTTTTGCTTTTTATCCTTGCTTTGTAACTTTTCAAATCTTCAGAGAGTGGTCTTGCTCTGCTGCAGCAGTTGAGGCTATAAGGGACAGAGCTCATTGTTAAGGTTGGGTAAGTCTTGACTACTTTTATCACTCAGTTTGAAAATACATTTTGTGGTTTATAATCTGTAAGGGCTATAATTGCTGGTAACAAGGAACAGGAAAGAAGGGTCCTAGAGAATTGGATCTAATCTGATTTCAAGCATCTTCCAAAAGTTTAATTTAAAGGTGTAAGCCATGGCGGGCGAGCTCAAAGCCATTGTTTGCTCCTCTTGCTGTATGTGGGAACCCGGGAACATTTCTAGTACCCGTAGCCAGCATATGTGCAGGACGTATCTCCAGCTACAACTCCTGGAAGTCCAGGATTTTGAAGCTTGAGCGGCGGCTGGTGACTCTGTGGAGGATCCGCAAGGCGGAGAGTGCCATGGATATCACACACAGAGAGGTGGTCACACCGCAGGCTCAGACTCCACAGGCAGGAAGGGAATGGGTGACAACCAGGCAGAGCAAAAGAGCTAGGCAGGCAGTGCAGGAACATCCTGTGGTTATTTCCCTGCATAACAGATATACCGTTTTGGATACTTTTGAGGGGATTGACCTCTGAGGGCAAAGCAGTAACAGCCCAATTTGTTGCACCATGCTTGGTTCTTCTGCAGAGGGGAGGAATAAAATGTGTGGAAATGCGTTTGTTATACGGGATTCAATTATAAGGGAAATAGATAGGTGTTTCTGTGGCCACAAACGAGACTCCAGGATGGTATGTTGCCTCCCCGGTGCAAGGGTCAAGGCTGTCTCAGAGCGGTTGTAGGACATTTTGGAGGGGGAGGGTGAACAGCCAGTGGCTGTGGTACACATCAGTACCAATGACATAGGTTAAAAAATGGGATGAGTTCCTGAAAGCAGAATATAGGGAGTTAGGAAGAAAATTAAGAAGTCAGATCTCAAAGGTAGTGATGTTAGGATTACTGCCAGTGTGACGTGCTAGTCAGAGTAGAAATAGTAGGATATATCGGATGAATACGTGGCTGAGGAGATGATGTAAGTGGGAGGTTTTCAGCTTCCTGAGGCATTGGGACTGGTTGTGGTAGAGGTTGAACCAGTACAAACTGGACGGGGAACACCTGGGCAGAACCGGGACTGATGTCCTAGGGGGAGTATTTGCCAGAGTGGCTATGGAGAGTTTAAACTAAAAAGGCAGCGGGATAGGAGCCTATGCAAGGAGTTAGAGGAAGGGGAAACAAAGACAATAACAAAAGACAGAAGGGGAAAAAGAAAAGTGTCAGGCAGAGAAGCCAAGGGCCAGATTCAAAGAGAGCCACAGTGAAACATATTGGGAACGGGACAAGTAATGTTTTTTAAAATATTTTTATTCTCCTTTTTCACATTTTCTCCCAAATTTACACCCAACAATAATCAATAACAAATGCAATGTCAATCCCCATATAAATAACAACGATCCCATCCTTCCACCAAACCCCCAAACATTAGCCCGCATGTTAACATCAACAAATAACTAAAAGGAATCAGGAATCACCCGTATTCACCATTAACACATACAGGTATGATATAATCTGGATTACAGAGACACGGCTGCAGGGTGACCAAGGATGGGAACAGAATGTTTAGGGATAATTAGTATTTAGTAAAGACAGACAAAAGGGAAAAGACGGTGTAATTGCAGTGCTCATTAAAGAGGAAATTAATGCAATAGTAAAGAAGGATATCAGCTCCGTCTATGTAGAATCTATATGGGTCCAGGTGAGAAACACTAAGGGGTAAAAAATGTTAGTGGGTGTTGTATATAGACCCCCAAGCCATAGTGGCGATGTTGGGAATGGCATTAAACAGGAAGTTAGAGATACATGTGATAAAGGAACATCTGTGAGGGTGATTTTAATCTGCATATAGATTGGGCAAATCAAATTAGTCACAATGCCATAGAGAAGGAATTCCTGTGTGTGTATGGGATGGTTGTGGTGGCATGGTGGTTCGATCCCAGCCCCGGGTCACTGTCTGTGTGGAGTTTGCATACCCTCCCCGTGTTTGTGTGGGTGTCACCCCCACAACCCAAAGATGTGCAGGTTAGCTGGATTGGCCACACTAAATTGCCCATAATTAGAAAATAAATAATTGGGTATTCTAAATTTATTTTTAAAACGTATACGGGATGGTTTTGAGGAATCAACTAGATCCTAGTTGAACAGGCCATCCTAGACTGGGTATTGTGTAATGAGAACAGAATCATTGGCAATCTAGTTATGCAAGACCCCTTAGGGATGAGCGAGCATAATATGACAGAATTTTTCAACAAGATGGGGATTGAAGTAGTTAATTCTGAGACTAGCGTCCTGAATTTTGATAAAGGAAACTACAATGATATGAGGCACAAGTTGGCTCTGATCAATTGGGAAACATTATTTCAAGGGATGACTGTGGATAGGTAATGGCAAAAGTTCAAGGAGTGCATTGGGGGGAACTGCAAAAATTGTTAATTCCTGCCTGGCACAAAGGTAAAACGGGTAAGGTCGCAAAACCATGGCTTCCAAGTGAAGTTAGAGACAGTATTCGATCCAAGGAAGAAATCTATAAATTGGCAAAGGAAAACAACAGGTCTGAGGATTGGGAGCAGTTCAAAATTCAGCAAAGAAGGACCAAGGGATTGATTAAGCAGGGGAAAATAGAGTACGAGACTAAGCTTGCAGGGGACATAAAAACTGACTTTCATGGTTTCTATAGGTATGTGAAGAGAAAAAGATTGATGAAGACAAATGTAGGTCTCTTACAGTCAGAAACAATGGAATTTATAATGAGAACAAAGAAATGGTTGAGCAACTAAATACATACTTTGGTTCTGTCTTCACAAATGAGGGGATAAATAAGATACCAGAAGGGTTGGCAAACGCAGGGTTTAGGAACAAAAGGAGTAGAGAATTAGTAGAGAAATGGTGTTGGGGAAATTGATGGGATTGAAAGTTGATAAATCCCCAGGGCCTGATAATCTAAATCCTAGACTCTTAAAGAACTGACTCGAGACTTAGTGGATGCATTGGTGGTTACCTTCCAGGATTCTATAGATTCTGGAACAGTCCCTACAGACTGGAGGGTAGCTTATGTAACCCTACTATTTAAAAAGTGGGGTAAAGAGAAAATAGGCAGCTGGATTCTCCGTTCCTGAGACTAAGTGTTGACACCGGGGCAGGATTCATGGACATTCATGACAGCAAAGGGGGCAGCATGGTGGCGCAGTGGATTAGCCCTGCAGCCTCACGGCGCCGAGGTCCCAGGTTCGATCCCGGCTCTGGGTCACTGTCCGTGTGGAGTTTGCACATTCTCCCCGTGTTTGCGTGGGTTTCGCCCCCACAACCCAAAGATGTGCAGGCTAGGTGGATTGGCCATGCTAAATTGCCCCTTAATTGGAAAAAAATGAATTCGGTACGCTAAATTATTATTTGTTTAAATCCATGACAGCCAATCTGGCGCCGCACCTCGACCCATTCTGCTACTGTTAAGGGGCTGGCACCGGCACCAATGGAACACAATCGATTCCAATGAGAAACGGTGCCGGATTCGCCAGGTTCATGATTAACACTCAGGAGGCTGACAAGCTACAGCCGCACATACACACTGCACTCCCCACATGCACCATCCCAGCCAACAAGATGGCAGCAAGATATGACCAAGGGTCACCGAGCTCGAGACCTTCTTGGACACGGTAGAGAAGCGGCTGGCCCTCCTGTACCCCAGCCCAGGAAGGAGGCTGCAAGTCGCTGCCGTTCACCAAGCCTGGGCGCAGGTAGCAGAGGCGGTCAGCGTCACGAGCAACACCGTCCAGACAGGCCAGCGGTGCCATAAAAAACTGCATGATCTCCTCAGGACGGCCAGGGTGAGTAGGCAACACTGTGCCCATGGCACTAACCCCCGTCCCACACACCCATAACAACCAACCACCCCACCAGGAGATTGGCCGAATCCCCACCCTGCACCATATGTCGGCACCAATACAGGCTGCCATGGCCGGGTGCCCTGGCGAATGTGGCCACCAGCTACTCATGCCCTGGACTGCATGCATCGTTGGACTGTCTAACACTGTCGTTTTCTGTTCCCCCCACCCCCCCCAGGAGAAGGTCGGCCATGACCGTCGGGAGCGTGAGAAAACTGGAGGGAGGCCACTGGACATGCGGCCCCTCACTCTGGTTGAGCAGAGGGACCTGGAAGAAAAGCAGGCCCGGTAGAAAAGGAAGTCGCCGGGTTGGAGGTCGGCCTTGGGCAAGGAATCGCTTAGCTGTCATCCCCCACCAACATCACCCTCACACTATCCTGGGTTTCCCCCGGGTGCTCCGGTTTCCTCCCACAGTCCAAAGATGTGCAGGTTAGGTGGATTGGCCAAGATAAATTGCCCTCAGTGTCCAAAAGGGTTGCGGGGGTTATTGGGTTGCGGGGATGGGGTGGATGTGAGGGCTTAGGTGGGTTGGTGCAGACTCGATGGGCTAGGTGGCCTCCTTCTATACTGTATATTCTATGACCTATCTTCACCTCCACACCTTGCTTACCCCCATGCCACCCTCAACCCACACTACCCTCACCCCCAACACGTGTTTGGGAAACACACTGACTTCCCGTCACAGCTGTCTCCAACACCCTCCACCATCCCAGAGATACTCACCTTGGTTGGGCACTTCTGTGAAGAGGCTCCTGGGACACACACTGGTGCTCACCACAAAGCTGCACTGTTAAATCAGGTGGAGGTAGGAATACCCGAGGGGCCGGACGATCGGAAGGCGGGCCAACCCCAGGGACTAACTGCCGTCCAGCCAGGTTTGGGGCTTCTGGAACGGAGAATCTCATCAATGATGGAGAAGCAGCCGCAGAGCCAGGGACTACATGAAGGGATGTTGGCGAGCATTCAGCACCTGCAGGCACAGGTGGAGGAGTCCAACCCGTTAAGGAGCAGGAGATGGTGCCAACCATGTGTGTCACCCAGGCGAACACGGCACGGGTGACGTCCGGGGTGGAGGCATTGGGGGGGGGGGCAGGTCTGGCTATGAATCAGCATGTCCAAGGCAGGGGGCATTCTGGCAGAGGCCCAGGACAGGGCTGCACTCTTGCAGGCAGCCAAGTGCCAGAGCCGCCTGGACATTGCAGCAGCACCTCTGAGAGTGGCCCAGTCACAGCGGGCATGGCTGAGAACATTGGAGGTATTGTCCAGGCGCTGACACAGAGGGAGGTGGTCCCATCCCAGATGGAGATGGCGCAATCACTGGCTGACGTGTCATCGTCCTAGAAGGTGGTCGCACAGTCACAGCGTGATGTGGCGCAGTCCCAGACGGAGATGGTCCACTCCCTGTGCTCCATGGTCGTGAGCATGCAAACCCTGGGCAAGACGGCAGGGGGCCTCCCGGACTGGCTGCGCCAGGTGGTGGTGAAGCCTCAGGGGTTAGCTCCGCTCGCACCTCCATGCCATGGAGTAGCCCGTGTGCCATCGGGCATCCCGAAGGAGGAGGCGGTGATGGGGCCCGTGCCCGTGCCTCCCGCAGGGAAGGTGTCGGAACACCCAGCATCTCTGACGGCCCCCCTCCTGTTCCAAGTGCATCTGGTGGATGGTGGGCAGAACAGGGGGAGAGCATGTAACCTGGCACACCTTAGCAGTAACCGGGCCCATCTAGGCCGGGTCGCCCCAGAAGACGTCTGCCAATGGGCTCCGAGGTCACAGGGCGGGAATCACAGCAGGCCGCCTCTACTGTTGATGTACCATCTGGGGATCCACCTAGATGTAGCGTTAGGCCCGAAAGGTCAGAAAGTTGAACAACAGTTAAGTTGGCATGGGTGCAGGACATAGTTTAGCGATAGAGGCTAGGGCATAACTCTGTATGTATACATTTTGTTTATAAATTTAGAATATCCGATTATTTTTTCCAGTTAAGGGGCAATTTAGCGTGTTCAATCCACCCAGCCTGCACATCTTTGGGTTGTGGGGGTGAAACCCACGCAAACGCGGGGAGATTGTGCAAATTCCACACAGACAGTGACCCAGAGCTGGGAGCGAACCTGGGACCTCGGGGCCATGAGGCAGCAGTGCTAATCACTGTGCCACCGTGCTGCCCTATATGTATACTTAACATCACTTTAAACACCTGTTCACTCTGTTACAAGCTGCTTCGGTGCTCTGTCAGATGGGTATGAGGGGTGGTCTGGCCTGGCCAGAGAGGGGGCACAGGGGAGGGTGATGGGTGGACGTTGTGGTTGGGGGTCTGGCCCCCCCCCCCGCGACCTTCCCCATCGCTGGCACTCCAGAAATCCGATGGCACCGTGTGATGGAATGGCCAGCTCGTATGCAGGGATCACCCATGTGTATGGTGCTACCATGGGCAGGAGTCAGACATTGTCAAATGATGCAGGACACCAGTGTTCATCGCAGAGCAGGTAGTCACCATCCTCCATCCCGTGGATCAGACTCGCTGTTACTAGCAACCCAGGGCCCACACCACATAGTGCAGCAGGTATGTATCACAGAGGGAGTTGCAGACGTGGAGGTGGCTGGGAAAGCGGGGGGGGGGGGGGGGGGGGGGAGGCGGTGGTGGTGGAGGGGGGAGACGATGGGGGGGGGGTGAGGGTGGGATGCGGTGTCCATGTCTCTGACCAGCTCCCCCTCCATAGTCAGTGAAGCGATCAGAGCATCCCGTGCGCATTACCCCTAGCGCACATGTTCTGCGGCCACCCGTGCATGCCTGGGCCCCATGTCCGGCCCATCCTCATCCTCTGCCACATTCACCTCCTCCAGCACGTCACCCCTCTGCAGTGCAATGTTGTGGAGGACTCAGCAGACCGTCACGATGCGGGCGACTCTCTCAGCGTCATACTGGAGGATCCCTCCAGAGCGGTCCAGGCACCTGAACCGCATCTTCAGGCAACCAAAGCACTGCTCGATCATGCCCCTGGTCGCTGCATGGCGTCGTTGTAGCGGGTTTTGCCGTCGGTCTGTGGCCTCTGGCATTGTCAGCCACGACCGCAATGGATAGCCCCTGTCACACAGGAGCTAACCCCGCAGCTGGGGGGGGGCGTCTCAAATGTGTCAGGAATCAACTTGTATCCCAGGATGAAGGCACCCTGGTGGGGTCAGTCCACATTAAAATGGATGTATTGTGCTGTCTGGGCATATAGGGCCGCCATGACTGCATGGATGCATCTGTGCACTGAGCTCTGTGACATCCCAGACAGGTCCCTACTTGGCGCCTGGGAGGACCCCATGGCATAAAAGTTCAGGGCGACCGTCACCTTGACAGTCGCTGCCAGCTTTTAAATTGAAAATGGTCGCCACTACTGGCTTATAAATGAGAACAAAATGAGGCTGCATGCCATCTTCTGACCATAAATGGTAGCAGTGAGTAGGTCACACACCCTGCACGTATTCTTAACGTCAAGCACCTGTACGTACATGCTTTTGGTTCCAAATCACCAAATCTATGTAATGAGAGCTTGTTCCATTTTCTGCTAGCAAGCAAGGCAAGAGGACTATCAAGGATTGTTTTGTTACAAGGATGAGATGGCCAGAGACACAACCTATTGCCAGGATCTCACATCTGAATCTGCTGGAGAGAGCTGATCAGGAGAATCCTCGCAGGACAGAGCAGTACTCGTCTTAGATCTGTACAGTGCTCTAGGGCCTCTGATAAACAGCCTCCAAAAAATAAACTTAACTCGGGATCAAAGCAGTATAAAGATGATTTCTTGAGCTATGGTTTTGTCAATTGTACCAATGAAAATAAGGATGCATAGCCCATGTTATATGCAGGGAGGTACTTGCAAATGAGAGGAGAAGTTTCAGATTTTGAAAGGGAAGTGGCAGCTGACTCCAAATGAAAAGACTACGCTGCTGTATATGACCTGAGATAGTACATTAAAAACAGGGCAAAGGTCCATGATGGTGCCTCCATTCTGGTGTAGCATTTCCCAGGAGTATTCAGTGCTGAGTAAAACAAGCATTTTGTTGGTATTGCCCTTCACGCCAAACTACATGTGCTAGGTTGGATTTTCTATTCTTACTAAGATGAAGAAGACACCAAGGAACCGGCTGAATTCTGTACCTGATGCACATTGCCCACTCCTCCTATGAACTTGATTGGAGTGAGATCATGAGGACCAAGCAGGATCCTCTTTCGGATTCAAGGTAAGTGTGTCGTGAAGGTCAGCCAGCGTGGGTCGTGAAGGTCAGGCGGCATGGGTCGTGAAGGTCTGCCGGTGTGGGTCTTGAAGGTCAGCCAACATGGGTCGTGAAGGTCAGCCGGCTTGGGTCTTGAAGGTCAGCCGGCGTGAGTCATGAAGGTCAGGCGGCGTGGGTCTTGAAGGTCAGGCGGCATGGGTCGTGAAGGTCTGCCGGTGTGGGTCTTGAAGGTCAGCCAACGTGGGTCTTGAAGGTCAGGCGGCGTGGGTCTTGAAGGTCAGGCGGCTGGCAAAAAGTGGGTCCCGGGAAAAAAAGTTTTAAAAACACTAGCTTAAAAGATAATAGAATTTTGTACATCTGCTGGACAGTATGGAGAGTTGAATATTGGACACGTTAGGGAGTTAAAGGTTAATAGTCGAACTTCTTTGTACTGTGGAGTAACAGACTTTCCAGTATTAAACTTTGAATTATTGTGTGAGGAAAATAGCTTTTCTCCTGATATGAAAAGTACTTTGGAAGGAAATAAGTGACATTAATTATTCAACTGTGAGTGATTGGAGTGTAACGTCAGTGGCTGACAATGACAACTTGTATTCATCTGATGGCAAGAGGAGTACTGGAAAAGGAGCCTGAGAAAGGAGTACCAGTGATCTAGAGTCCAAGGACCGATCCCATTTCCCGGAAACACCTGCCAAGTGTGCAGTTGAAGATGTACATTGAGCTCAACAGCCACAGAACCCATGACCGGTAACACGGAGTGTCTTCGGTGGAAAATCATACTCATTAACAAGTGACCACCAAAGAAGAAGGTGGCATAATAAAATGTCTCAAGGCACATTATAAAATAAAATTCAACACCAAACCGCACAGGGAGATATTAGGGCAGATCGGCAAGATGGTCAAAGAGGTTGGTTTTTCAAAATCAGCTTAAAGCCGGAGAGGATCAGGGAGAGAATTGCCATTTTTAAGGCCTACACAGATGAAGTCATGGCCATGAATGATGTTGCATTTAAAATCATGGCTGGCTAAGAGTTTATCCCTTGGAAAATTTCTGATTGAATTAAAAGCTCATAATCATATGGGCTGGGGTGTACAGTGGGAATGGGTTCCCTGCACCCCAGAGTAAATTTGGGGGTGAGCTTGCCTCTGTTTGGCCCGCTCGCTTTCACCTTTCAGACGACGGCCCTTTAAGTCTTAGGCAGGACCTCCGTTCATCCCCAGGAGGAAGTCCCGCCTCGTAGAACTGCCAGCCAATCAAAGGCCTGCAGCTCTGAGCCACATCAGGATTGGCGGTGACTGTCAGTGTTGCAGGAAGCCCTGGGGGAAGAGGGACCACGGATGCCCCCAAAACAGGTAAAACAGGGACTTCACCAGGCCCAGGTTAGCACACACTGGTGAGGGAGGTGGGGTGCATATTGGACAGGATACAGTGGGTTGGTGGGATGGAGGGGGGAACGGAGAACGTGTGTGCCAAAGCTTTTGTGGGATGAGGTCTGTTTGGCACAGGGGGCCGAGAAGGAGGCTCCCCCTCGCCCTCACACTTTCACTGACCAGCAGCTCGCAAGGTTAAATCTCCCAGGCTGCATGTTGGGTTCAGGCCTCTATCGCCGCCTGTTAAATTGGAGAGGTGGCATGATAGGGCCTTTAATTAGGCACTAATTGCCGATTTAGAAGCCGCAATTGTTCCACGGGCAGGCCACCATCTAATACTTGCCCCACCACCCATAAAATCCTAATGGGTCAGGATTGGGCTTGCTCGAGCGATGGTACAGCACCCTAAAATTTACTGATCTACCGGTCTATTTTCTTACCAGTAAAATTCAGCCCTTTAGTTTTTTTAAGGAGTGGGAACTGGGTGTAAGTTGAGAAGGTGACGAATGTCTGCAGAAACAAGACGAAACAGGTAGAAATTATCCATATTTCAGTGGAAATGAAAAGGAGCAAGACAGGATTTGCCTATTGCAAGAGATCTGCCTGGGAAAAGTGGTAAGGTTATGGCTGATGATAAATGCTGAGTTATTCCAAATTTCAGGAGGTAAACATGAAATAACTGTCCTCAACTGTATTTTTGCAATTTGATATATTGTGCGGAAAGGTTTGACATCCAAGGAATGGTGTCACACACATTTTATAATGAATTTAAATAAACAAATGTTAATTAAGCGATGAAATAAGCAATAATAAAATAAAATAAAAATACCCTAAACTAAGACAATGGCAAACACAGTGGGCGGGAACCTCCGTCCTGCTAGCTCCGTTTTCCCAAGCCGTCGGGAAACACACGGGCGTGGGTCTGCTGCCGGCGGGGCAGAGGATTCCGCTGATGGAGAATCCTACAGAGAATCTCGATCTTTTCCCAGTTCCAAACACTTATTTCATTATGTTCAAAGCTAATTCTCCTCAAAGGTTGCACAAAATTTTACAGATTTAAAATACTACAACAGAAATCCAGTAACTGTTACCATACCAGGCAGTTCCAACTCTTTGGGATTTTCTTCTGAGTCAAAACAAACAACTGGCATCTCAAGAGAGGCTTTGTCACAGACATGACTTGCTGGGAGTTAAACAGCTATCCTGCTGAGGCTGAGGTCGGTAGCAGCTACCCTTTGTATAGGTTTTTCATCTCCTGATACACAGTTTTTCTGTTTTGAACTTCCCTTATCTGAATGAAACTCTTCAGAAATAAAATTAATTATCCTCATTTCAAGAGTCCGCTTTTTGAATGTAAATGCAAAATTCACTTTTCTCTTACTTTGAACCTCCAGCCCTTTATTCAGAACCGTTTATGTTTTGTTCCCCATTGTTATCAGTTTGCATTAGGTAAACACCTGTTACTAAGCTCATCAATATATCAACTTTGCAGAGGAGCAGCAAGGCGGCGCAGTGGTTAGCACTGCTGCTTCATGTCGCCGAGGTCCCAAGTTCGATCCCGGCTCTGGGTCACTGTCCGTGTGGAGTTTGCACATTCTCCTCGTGTTGCGTGGGTTTCGCACCCACAACCCAAAGATGTACAGGGTAGGTGAATTGGCCTCGCTAAATTGCCCCTTAATTGGAAAAAAATAACTTTGCACAACAAACTTTTCCCTGCCTTCAACAGCTTTAATTTTCCAATAGTTTTAAAGAGTATACAACCAGCAGAAAGCAATCCAATTTCATTGGATTTCCCAAATATTTTCATGTCATCACTATTTTTCCAGATAACATACATTGAAAAGTATTATCAGGAACACGCTGAAAATAGAACCTTGAAGGCAAAATGCTGTACTAGCTATCAATTCCTTCCTGGCTAGTGACAAATGCTATGAAGCAACTGCATAATGAGAGAGGAGTTGGGAAATAATCCAGGCATTTTCAAAGTCGGGGTCACAACCTGCAGATGGGCTGTAGGCGTGTGTCGGGAGGGTTGCGGAGCTGTCCGGCACGGCGCTCCCGATTGCGCAAATTCGAGTGCAACAGTCGCAGCAGCCAGCTTTTAACAATGCCGGATGCAAGCGGCCTACAAAATGACAGCCGTGACTACATAAAAAAATGCGAGCACACTGCGCATGCGCACCCGTTCACTGATGCTAGGTTATCCCGCTTCATGTCTTCAAAACTTCCTTTTATGACCTGCAGCATATTGTCCAGCGCTGCTTGGATCGTCTGGTTCGCGGTCCGGTCAGCCATCTTTGGTCCCGGGTCAGCCCCCACACCACTTTGTCTCTGCCCCTTCTTTTCCTGCTTTCGCTGCTTTCTGCTCTTCTTTGTTTCCAAACAGCAGCGCACACTTCAATCAGCAACTTTGTGGCCGTCTATTCTCGCGCTCAAAAGTTACGAAAAGTCGGGAATCCAGGTCCAAAAGGTCAGCCGGAGTGAGAGCCACCGAATGGGGCAGCACGGTAGCATTGTGGAGAGCACAATTGCTTCACAGCTCCAGGGTCCCAGGTTCGATTCCCGTCTTGGGTCACTGTCTGTGCGGAGTCTGCACATTCTCCCCATGTGTGTGTGGGTTTCCTCCGGGTGCTCCGGTTTCCTTCCACAGTCCAAAGATGTGCAGGTTAGGTGAATTGGCCACGCTAAATTGCCTTTAGTGTCCAAAATTGCCCTTAGTGTTGGGTGGGGTTACTGGGTTATGGGGACAGGGTGGAGGTGTGGACCTCTGGTAGGGTGCTCTTTCCAAGAGCTGGTGCAGACTCGATGGGCCGAATGGCCTCCTTCTGCATTGTAGATTCTATGAATGTGCGACTCACTCCCTCATAACCGCCACCGGAAGTCCCAAGGAAAGTAGATTTCTAACTCCACATGATCATTCTTCAGGGCATAGAGAGCCACAGAGTGCTTTCATTTGCAGATGTGTGCAGAGAATTGGACTAAGTATCTGATATTGCTTCTGGCATCCTTGAAGATTCTAGTAGCATAAAAATTAAATGCTGCTATGCCAATGACTACCACAGTTATTACAGCTGCTGTATCTTCTTTCCCAAAATCACAGATCTCTGTGATGAACTCCTTGGAAAAGCACAGATTCTTTATACATTGGGCTTGTGTTGTGTGAATGTCGGCGTTGTGTTCTCTGAAGACACTGGGCCGATCAGGCTCTCGCTGAGAGTCCACCTGTCTCTCCTGCCTCCATTCCTGCAGCAGCTAATGCTGCTCCGCCTAGCCTCATCTTGTCCCCCGTTCTCCACCCAGACATCCAAACCTAGCTAGATCAACAATCGCTTTTAACATCTCCAATAAGGTAGAATTATATAGCATTGGCTCCTTCAGCTTGATGTCCTCACAGAATTTCCATAATAAATATTAGTAGAGTTGGTGAAGTCTTGACAACGCGTGCCAGAAAGTCTCCCAATGTGCAGAAAAGTCCTTTTCAATCAGCAAGTGTACAGTGAAGTTAATCGTGGCTTTAAGTAAAGCTTGCAATTCTCACCAATGACTAGTCCTGGTTAGATGGCCACTGTGAGGAAGAGTTGATAATTACATTGCTAGGCAGAAAAATAGAGTGTATCCTCTTTAATGAGTATAAGGGGCCAAGTTAATAGTTTTAGCAGAAATGTAATCATCCTCGGGGTGATTGTTCTTCGTGCAAGCTTAAACTGATTTACCAAGGTGGTAGATTGAGCAAATCAGACGTTACCGCTGTCATGGTATTCAAACACACATCACAACACACACATCATGATAGACAGACCAACAGACCAATTAGCACACATAACACGACAGCCAATCACAGACAAGAGCAGACACAGTATAAGACAAGAAACACGACACCTGCTGGCCAGTCCATCTGGAGACAGGACAAGGCCAGGACCTCATTAACAAGACACTCACACAGTCACCACGTGCTGAGTACCAAGTCAGATGTGTAAATAACTAGTTGGAATAAAACCGCGTTGTACCAATCGCAACCATGTTGGTTCGTCTGTACCTCAGAGCAACCAACACCACATGGTACCAGTGAGTGAATCGATACTTACCGGCATATCTGCCATCCTGAGCCATGGACACCCACAACAAACCACAGCCGTTGCAAGTCACTGGGAACCTGGGCACCAATTGGAAGCTCTTCAAGCAGCGATTCGAACTGTTCATGCGAGCCAACGAAAAACAGGGCACCTCGGACGAAACAAAGATTGCCATGCTCCTCACTACCGCAGGTCAGCACGCCATCGATGTATACAACTCCTTGGTGTTCGTGGAAGGCGAGAACAAATCTAAATATGACACGGTCCTCCTCAAGCTCAACCAGCACTTCAACGTTGAGGTCAATGAAAGCTTTGAGAGGTATATCTTTCAGCAGCGCCTACAAGGTAAGGATGAGCTCTTTCAGCCCTTCCTGACTCACCACCGCATACTCGCGCAGTCCTGCGGTTACAGCACCACCTCAGAGTCCATGATCCGGGACTAGATCGTTTTTGGCGTTGCCTCCAGTGGCCTACGCCAGCAGCTTCTCAAAATTAAAGGCCTGACCTTAGCATCTGCAGTTGAAGCCTGTGTCCTGCATGAAAATGCGACCAGCCGCTATGCCCAATTTCAGGCGACCGAATCGGCACGGAGGGGGTCCCAAGCGATCGAATCGGCAAGCCAGGCCGCCCACGAGGCCAAACGCATCCAGGCAATCGAGTTTCTCCCGGCCCGCGGCCTGGACGAGGGCGGCCATTTCGCGCGCTTTTTGAGGCATCCCGCGTTTGTGCGCGCCAAAATCTATGGCAACACTGAGGGACGTGCTGCGCAGGCGCGCCCGACGCAAGACCGAACTGCGCATGCGCAGTGGCGTAACGAACGCCATGACGTCATGACGTGCGGCAACTGTGGAGCTGCACATTTAAAAGGGCAATGTCCTGCAAAAACCCGACAATGCCTACGCTGTGGCAAGATGGGCCACTACGCTGCCTACTGTCGAGCGGCTCAACCTGTGGATCTTCCACATCTCCGACAACCTCGCAGATACGTGCGGACCATCCAGCCTCCACATCACGACATCCAAACCGACGACACAGATGACCAAGACGCCTTCCGGGTTGCGGTCATTGATGTGAACCGGGTCAACACCATCAATCCGGCCGATGAATGGAGTGCCACCCTGACGGTCAACCGATCGCCGATCACTTTCTGCCTGGACACTGGCGCCTCCGCCAACCTCATAGCATGGTCAGCATTCTATGCCATGAAGGTCAGCCCACCAATCCAGCCATCCTGGTGCAAGATGGTCGACTACAACGGGAACGTTATCCCGGCCATGGGATCCTGCCAGCTCCAGATGACATACGAAACACACACGGCCACACTCTCGTTCGAGATAGTTGGCTCATCGAAGGACTCCCTGCTGGGCGCACAGGCATGTAAGGCTCTTCACCTCGTGCAACGAGTCCACTCTCTCTCTCTCCAGACGGCACGTCTGACTTCCCGGATGCAGAGTTCAACGCACAGCTCGAATCGCTCCTCGCCCACAACCAGGAGGTATTCGAAGGCATGGGAACACTGTCATACACCTACTGAATTCGCCTCAAACCGGACGCCATCCCGGTCGTTCACGCACCTCGCAGGGTTCCTGCGCCACCTAAAGACCACCTCACGCTGCAGCTGCAGGATCTCCAGGACCAAGGGGTCCTACCCAGGGTCACGGAGCCCACGCCATGGGTCAGCTCCATGGTGTGTATCAAGAAGCCCTCTGGCGAGCTCCGCATCTGTATAGACCCCAAAGACCTCAATAATAACATTATGCGGGAACATTATCCCATACCCAAACGGGAGGAGATCACCAGTGAAATGGCCCAAGCGAAGATATTCACGAAACTGGATGCTTCTAAAGGATTTTGGCAGATCCAACTGGACCCGTCCAGCCGAAAGCTATGTACCTTCAACACACCTTTCGGCAGATTCTGCTACAACCGGATGCCATTTGGCATCATCTCGGTATCCGAGGTCTTCCACAGAATCATGGAGCAGATGATGGAAGGCATTGAAGGGGTGCGCGTATATGTGGACGATGTCATCATCTGGTCCACCACACCGCAGGAGCACATACATCGTCTCCAACGCGTTTTTGCCCGCATACGGGAAAACGGCCTGCGCCTCAACCGAGCCAAGTGCGCCTTTGGCCAGACCGAATTGAAGTTCCTGGGGGACCACATCTCCCGGTCAGGGGTCCGTCCGGATGCAGACAAGGTGAGCGCCATCACAGCCATGCCGCAGCCGGCCGACAAGAAGGCTGTCCTACACTTCCTTGGCATGGTCAACTTCCTAGGGAAATTCATTCCCAACCTTGCCTCCCACACAACGACTCTGCGCCACTTCGTCAAAAAATCTACAGAGTTCCAGTGGCAACACACACACCAGCTGGAATGGGAAGAGCTCAAACGCAAACTCACCACGGCACCAGTGTTGGCGTTCTTCGACACGTCTCGTCCCACCAAAATCTCAACTGATGCCAGCCAATCCGGCATTGGAGCAGTGCTCCTGCAGAGGGATGACACGTCGTCATGGGCCCCGGTTGCCTATGCGTCGCGGGCCATGACCCCCACAGAGCAGCGCTACGCGCAAATCGAAAAAGAATGCCTGGGCTTGCTAACCGGTTTAGACAAGTTCCACGATTACGTCTATGGTCTTCCACGGTTCACGGTCGAAACTGACCACCGCCCCCTGGTCATCATAATAAACCATGACCTGAACGAGATGACCCCTCGCCTCCAGCGCATCCTACTTAAACTCAGGAGGTACGACTTCCAACTAGTCTACACTCCAGGGAAGGACCTCATCGTGGCGGATGCCCTATCCAGAGCAGTGAGCACGCCGCCAGATGCGGAGGGTTTCGTATGTCAGGTCGAGGCACAGGTGGCCTTGACAGCGGCAAATCTGCCGGCTGACGACTCCAGTCTGGCCCGCATCCGCCGAGAGACAGCGGCCGGCCCCCTTTTACAGCGAGTGATGCGCCAGATGACGGGAGGATGGCTCAAAGGGCAGTGCCTGCAGTTCTATAATGTACGAGACGACCTAGCCATCATTGATGGGATCCTTCTGAAGCTGGACCGGATTGTGATTCCGCACAGTATGCGCCAGCTGGTTCTCGATCAAATACACGAAGGCCACTTGGGGGTCGAGAACTGCAGACGGAGGGCCTGAGAGGCGGTATACTGGCCGGGCACCAGTGATGATATTGCCAACATGGTGATCAACTGTACAACCTACCAAAGGTTTCAGCCGGCGCAACCTCCTGAGACGCTTCTGCCCCATGAGCTGGTGACGTCCCCCTGGGTGAAGGTGGGTGTCGACCTATTTCACGCGCTTGGCATGGACTATGTTATCATAGTGGACTACTTCTCCAATTACCCAGAAGTCATACACCTGCACGATCTGACGTCGTCTGCTGTCATCAGGGCCTGCAAAGACACCTTTACTCGCCACGGCATTCCGATGACTGTCATGTCGGACAACGGGCCCTGTTTTGCCAGCCATGAATGGTCGTCCTTTGCAGCCTCGTATGGCTTCACACACCTGCCGAAGTTCTCCGACGCATGGCTCCCCGCTCGTTCCTGGTACACATGCCGGATGGATCCGTGCGTAGGCGCAATCGCCGAGCCCTTCGCCTACTTCCACGCTCGCAACGGAACCATGCACAGACGCCGTGTCCTCCACCGGTTCCTGATAGCGACTTCGTGGAGCTGCCATATACCATGCCCCTTCTATCGCCGTCCGTGGCCAGGCTCGCACCACAGCCGGTGGTTCTCAACCCACCCTTGAGGCGGTCAACCCGAATTCGTCGCCCACCTACTAGACTGGACTTATGAGACTGTTCACACGTCATATTTTAGCAACTACTGTATTGTAACATGTCACTGTTTTATCGATCCAGGCCTCGTTTGATCGGTCCAAATTTCAACGTTCTTCTTCTTTTGTTATGGTACAACCTCGTTAGCATGTCACACCTGACATCGCCCCTTGTATATAGTTACGCCACATGTACATGCTGTAAATATCACGCACACACACCTTTAGCTGCACTCAGGACACATTTATATTTATAACAACGTAGGCACATAATCTTGTAAAAAAAGGGGAGGATGTCATGATATTCAAACACACATCACAACACACACATCATGATAGACAGACCAACAGACCAATTAGCACACATAACACGACAGCCAATCACAGACAAGAGCAGACACAGTATAAGACAAGAAACACAACACTTGCTGGCCAGTCCATCTGGAGACAGGACAAGGCCAAGACCTCATTAACAAGACACGCACACAGTCACTACGTGCTGAGTACCAAGTCAGATGTGTAAATAACTAGTTGGAATAAAACTGCGTTGTACCAATCGCAACCGTGTTGGTTCGTCTGTACCTCAGAGCACCCAACACCACAACCGCATCAAGGACCACCTGGGCCACCTCAGAGGTATTTTAACCCTTAAACTACCGATGCTGCAGTGGAATGTAGCCCTGAACGACTTTACAATATTAACAGAGTTTGGTTTTCATTTTGTTTGGCAAATGTATTTTTTTAAATTACCGAGAAGTTGTGTGACACAAATTGACACTGAATGATCATGTCTGGGCTTGACTTGTTTTGAAATGCAAAACCAAGAAGTTCATTTTCTTCCCTAGGGGCTGTGTGTGTTTCTTTGCTTTCGATTAAAGTTAACTGTTTTTAATTCATAGATTATCATAGAATTTACAGTGCAGAAGGACGCCATTCGGCCCATCGAGTCTGCACCGGCTCTTGGAAAGAGCACCCTACCCAAGGTCAACACCTCCACCCTATCCCCATAACCCAGTAACCCCACCCAACACTAAGGGCAATTTTGGACACTAAGGGCAATTTATCATGGCCAGTCCACCTCACCTGCACATCTTTGGACTGTGGGAGGAAACCGGAGCACCCGGAGGAAACCCACGCACACACGGGGAGGATGTGCAGACTCCGCACAGACAGTGACCCAAGCCGGAATCGAACCTGGGACCCTGGAGCTGTGAAGCAATTGTGCTATCCACAATGCTACCGTGCTGCCCCTAATTCACCAAGCAAAAACCTCAGCATTGCTGTATGCAAATATATTTAGGGCAGCATCATATTTTAAGTTTCTTAACATAACAAAATACTTCCTCACATTGACAAATAGAATAAAAAATTGACATATTAGCTCTTTGGGCTTGTAGTCAGAACCACAATGGAGTTTCTGTTTTGATTCTTTTAAGCAGGACTATTTGGGTGCGTTTTTTTGCACCTACAGCGTATCTCTTAGGCGGCCCTCAAGCTCCCCCTCACCCCACCTTTCAATGGCAGGGTGGCACTGCCAGGGTGCCCAGGTGGCAGTGCCAAGGTGCCTGTCTGGTAGCGTGAGTGCCAGGGTACCACCTTGCCCAGAGCCTGACCACCCAGGGCCTTCAATGGCCTGAGAGACACCCCCCCATCAGGTGCCGTTACGCCTGGTCCACGTTTGTGTGGACCACTGCTAAACTGTGCCCAGGAGCGGGTATTCGTTCCCAGGCCTCGGAAGAATTGGGCACCAACATATTTAAATGAGCCTAATGGCTCACTTTAATATGTAAATCTGGATCTCGCCCAATGAGGGTGTGATCCTGATCGCAAAGTCTCCCGAGATCGTGTTAGATTTTGTGAGGTGTTCCAAGTGTCGCAAATCTGATGAAAGGCCTTTGCGAGATTTAACGACCTTGTCGCATCACCGAGTTGGGCGTGACGAGGCTGTTCGATTGCGCCCTATATGTCTTACATAGAACATAGAACATAGAACAATACAGCGCAGTACAGGCCCTTCGGCCCACGATGTTGCACCGAAACAAAAGCCATCTAACCTACACTATGCCATTATCATCCATATGTTTATCCAATAAACTTTTAAATGCCCTCAATGTTGGCGAGTTCACTACTGTAGCAGGTAGGGCATTCCACGGCCTCACTACTCTTTGCGTAAAGAACCTACCTCTGACCTCTGTCCTATATCTATTACCCCTCAGTTTAAAGTTATGTCCCCTCGTGCCAGCCATATCCATCCGCGGGAGAAGGCTCTCACTGTCCACCCTATCCAACCCCCTGATCATTTTGTATGCCTCTATTAAGTCTCCTCTTAACCTTCTTCTCTCCAACGAAAACAACCTCAAGTCCATCAGCCTTTCCTCATAAGATTTTCCCTCCATACCAGGCAACATCCTGGTAAATCTCCTCTGCACCCGCTCCAAAGCCTCCACGTCCTTCCTATAATGCGGTGACCAGAACTGTACGCAATACTCCAAATGCGGCCGGACCAGAGTTCTGTACAGCTGCAACATGACCTCCCGACTCCGGAACTCAATCCCTCTACCAATAAAGGCCAACACTCCATAGGCCTTCTTCACAACCCTATCAACCTGGGTGGCAACTTTCAGGGATCTATGTACATGGACACCTAGATCCCTCTGCTCATCCACACTTTCAAGAACTTTACCATTAGCCAAATATTCCGCATTCCTGTTATTCCTTCCAAAGTGAATCACCTCACACTTCTCTACATTAAACTCCATTTGCCACCTCTCAGCCCAGCTCTGCAGCTTATCTATATCCCTCTGTAACCTGCTACATCCTTCCACACTATCGACAACACCACCGACTTTAGTATCGTCTGCAAATTTACTCACCCACCCTTCTGCGCCTTCCTCTAGGTCATTGATAAAAATGACAAATTGTGTCTTGATTGTGAAAGATTACCAAAAGTAGTTCTCTTACTTCCACTTCACCTTAATCCCGTCCATAGACACCCGGTCCTCCTCGAGAATCCTCACATAAATCGCTGCGATGACCCCCCCCCCCACCCACCCTCCAGCCCCTCCACTGACAGCACCACTTCCATCAGCGATGAGGCAGGCACCATCAGGAAGGTCAGGGAAACTTTTCTCGCAAAGTCCCACACCTGCATATACCTAAAACATTCCCCCCAGACCAGCCCATAGTTCTCGCCAAACTCCTCCAAACTCACAAATCTCACCCCCCCCCCGGAACAGATCCTTCATTTCCTTAATCCCCCTCTCTTCCCATCCCCGAAACAGGGCAATGATTCTCCCCAGCTCAAAACCATGATTCTCCCTAATCGGTATCCCATCTGACATGGTCCTCAGCCTAAAGTGCTGTCTAAACAGCCTCCAAATCTTCAATGTGGCCACCACCACCGGACTCACCGAATACTTCCCTGGGCCATTTGGAGCGGTGCCATTGCCAGCGTCCACAATCCTAATCTCTTACAAGTGCCCGCTTCCATCTTTACAAACAGAGACCCCCACCCCCATCTCTGCTCCGCTTCCATCTTTACAAACAGAGACCCCCACCCCCATCTCTGCTCCAGACCTGCACCTTCTCTGCATTCGCCGCCCAATAATAATACAACAAGTTTGGGAAGCCTAACCCCCCCCTGCCTGTCGTCCCCTCTGCAACCACCTAATCCTGGCCACCTTCAACCCCACCCCCCCCCACCTCCAAACAAATGAGGAGATCAACATGTCCACTTAAGGCAGAAAGACCGACAGACGTTGAAATAAAAACAAGAATCGCGGCAAAACATTTATTGTAACTGCCCGCACCCGGCCCGCCAACGACAGAGGGAGATTGTTCCACCTCAGCAAATCGCCTTCCACCCCCCACCAAACTAGTGACGTTAAGCTTCCGAAGCTCTGCCCAATCCCAGGCCACCTGCACCCCCAAATATCTAAAATGAGATGCTGCCAGGCGAAATGGCAGCCCCCCCACCTCCACTTGCATTCCCACAGGAGAGACCATAAAGTACTCACTTTCCCCTAAATTCAGCTTGTACCCCGAAAACATTTTGAATCTCTGGAGCAGCCCCACTGATCAGCTCGGCTCCGATATATACAACAGCAGATCATCTACATATAGGGACAGCCTATGTTCCACCCCGCCGGCCCTCCCCCCGCCGCCCCCCCCCCCCCCCATTATCCCCTTCCACAACCTCAAGCTCCTCAGCACAATGGCCAAGGGCTCGCTAGCCAGTGTAAACAGAAGGGGGGAATGGGGCATCCCTGTCTCGTACCCCCATGTAATGCAAACTACCCTGAGTTCATACTGTTTATGCGCTCGCTCGCCATTGGTTCCTTGTAGAACAGCTGCACCCTCTCCACAACATCTGGCCCCATCTGGAATTTCTCCAGTACCGCCATCAAATAACTCCACTCCTTTTCCACATCCAACTCCACCACCACCTCCGACACCCTACCCTCTAATGGAGTGAGCACCACATTCAACAAACCCCTCAAATTCAAGAACAACTGTTTTCTCTTTACGAACCCCGTCTGGTCCTCCTAGATCATCTTTGGGAAACACTCTTCCAACCTTAACACCGGTAATCGTTCTTCAAGGCGACCTTCATGACGCGCGGCAACGCAGAATCGCCGAGCAGAAACTTATAGTCAAGTTCTGCACACGAGTATGGCCTCAGCCGGGACCTTGGATTCATGTCGCATTACATTCACTCCCCACGGCAGCACGGTAGCACAGTGGTTAGCACAGTTGCTTCACAGCTCCAGGGTCCCAGGTTCAATTCCGGCTTGGGTCACTGTCTGTGCGGAGTCTGCACGTTCTCCCCGCGTCTGCATGGGTTTCCTCCGGATGCTCCGGTTTCCTCCCACAGTCCAAAGATGTGCAGGTTAGGTGGATTGGCCATGAAAAATTGCCCTCAGTGTCCAAAAAATGTTGGGTGGAGTTACTGGGTTATGGGCATAGTGTGGAGGGCTTAAGTGGAGTGCTCTTTATAAGGGCCGGTGCAGACTTGATGGGCTCAATGGCCTCCTTCCGCACTGTACATTCTATGAAATTCTATGAAATTGCCCACCATCTGGCCTGGGCTTGCGAAATCCTACCAACTGCCCTGGTTTGAGACAATTGACACCTCTTTAACCTGTGATTATCCCTCTCTCCAGTTGCTCCATCTGGACCTGTAAAGACTTAATTACCTGCAAAGACTTGCATTCAAAGTATCGTCTTGCATCATTGACTTTGTCTATATATATATGTTTCTGCAACCCATCTCTTCATTCACCTGAGGAAGGAGCCGCGCTCCGAAAGCTAGTGAATTGGAACAAACCTGTTGGACTTTAACCTGGTGTTGTAAGACTTCTTCTGTGCTAATCTTAACACGAACGCCTTTGCCAATATTTTGGCATCTACATTCAACAGGGATATGGGCCTGTACGACCCACACTCCACCAGATCCTTGTCCTTTTTTAACACCAGCAAGGTGGAAGCCTGCCCCATTGTTTGCAGCAAGACACCCCTGCCTATTGCATCCTCAAACATTCCGACCATCAGCGGTGCAAACCTATCCTTAATTTCTTTTTCAAATTCGATTGGGAACTCATCGGGCGCCGCTGCATTCCCTGCCTGCATCATCCCAATCTCCACTTTCACCTCCTGCTCCCCACCGGCTCCTCCAATTCTGCCCTCTCCTTTTCTCCCAACCTCGGGCACTCCAGCCCATCTAGAAACTCCCTCATGTCCTGCTCCTCCTCCGGTGGCTCCAACCTATACAGGTCCCTATAAAATTCTTCGAACACTTTATCAATCTGATCCAGAACCACCACCAACTTCCCCTCCTTGTCCCGCACCCGAACTATCTCCCTTGCCGCGGCCTCCCTCCAGAGTTGGCCAGCCAACAGACATCCTGCCTTCTCCCCAAACTCATAGACAGCTCCCCTCACCCTTCTCAACTGACGCAATGCTTTACCCGTGGACAATAATTCGAACCTCGCCTGCAACCCCTTCCTCTTTGCCAGGAGCCCCGGGTCCGGGTTCCCCGCGTACCTCCCATCTACCCCCAAAATCTCTTCTATCAATCATTGTCATTCCTCCCTTTCCTCCCTAACCACCTTAGCCTTAAATAAGATCATCTCCTCCCTCACCACCACTTTCAGAGGCTGCCAGACCACCTCTGCACAATTAAACACCACAAATTTCTCAAACACCTTCCCAATCTTGTCTCAGAAGCTCAGGTCTGCTATTAACACCACATCCATTCTCCAGCCCGGCCTTGGGTGTGAAAACCTCCACGGGTCCACTCCCACCATCTCCCTCATGAGCCCAGCCAATGCCTTCCTCCCCCCCCCCCCCCCCCCACCCCCCGAATGGGTCAGCAAGCGGGGCTGGGACCTGCCCATCTATGGTTCCAATACTACGTTCCAGTCCCCCTCAGCTCATGGGTATCCAAATTGCAGGATGGCACCCAGCGCCCTCTTCACAAACTGCTTACCGTCCCATTTGGGGATATACACACTTGCCAGCACCACCAACCTCCCCTCCAGCGCACCCATCACTACCACATACCTGCCCCCTCTGATCAGTCACCACCTTCTCCATCCCATATCGCTACCCCCTGAACCTTACTATCAAACCTGAAATGAAACACTTGACTCCGCCAACCCTTCCTAAAGCTCACCTGATCCTTAGCCATCAGATGGGTCCTGCAACATCATCACGTCGGCCTTCAAACTCTTCAAGTGTGCGAAAACTCTTGATCTCTCCACCGGTCCCCCTAACCCCCTCACGTTACACGTCACTATTCTGACCAGGGGTCTCTCACCCCCCCTTGCCCCTCCTATCCGCCATTAAAGTGTCTGGCACTGCCCCTCTAGCCAAGCCTGCCCCATCCTTTTGTTACTGTCAAACCCCTCCCCTCCCCATTCTCCCAGAATCCCCCAATCCACTTCCTCTTGCAAACACCTCTCCCAGTATCGATCCCATCCCCCTACCTTCCACCCCTCCCAGGCCCATCCTAACCTTTTCGATCAGGCTTCAACAACCATGCCCCTCCCCCCCACCATACTCTTGTTCACTAGCCAACCTTCAATTGCCAGTGCGGTGACCCTGCGCACACCCCCCTTCTCCCATCCCCCTCCTCATTAACCCGGCCCCACATACCCCAACAATCCCCCACCTCTCTCATATTAAAGATCAGTACAAATGTGTTCCCACAGAAAAAAGACATAAATCCAAAACCCAACAAGTATAAAAAAGGTAAACTTCACCCCCATTCAAAAGACAGGAAAAAAAAACATCAAATAGAAAAGAACTTCCATAAACAAAAACACAATCCCCATCCCCTCAAACCAAGTCCAAGTCCCAACTCTCATTTCAGTCCCAGTCCTTCGGCCTTCACGAACGCTCTCGAAATAGAAGTCCCTCGAGTTGTGCCTCACTCTCAACTTTGCAGGGTAGACTACTCCGAACATCATGCCATTGCTATACAATGCCGCCAAAGTCCGCTCACCTTCCCGCCAGCTCCACTGTCAAGTCTTGCTATATTTGTATACCAATGCCTTCCCACTTCACCTCTCGTCTCTGCTTCGCCCAACTCAAGACGTGGAACTTATGAAAGCGGATTTTAACCGCCCTTGGTGGCTCATTTGCTTTAGGCTTTGTCCTGAGCAGCTGATGTGCCCTGTCCAACTCGTAGGGAAGAGGTTCTTCCCCCTCCCCCATCAATTCCACCAGCATCTTTGTGAAGTACTTGGTCAGCTTTGGGCGCTCCACCCCCTCAGGCAGGCCCATGTTCCACATATTTTGCCCTCTTGACCTGTTCTCCAGGTCCTCCAACTTAGCTATGAGTCCTTTGTTGGCCTCCGCCAGCCTCCGCATTTCCTCACCTCATCGAGGTGAACTGGTCGCTAGGTTGCGACAATGCTTCCTCCACCCCTTTCAACTTCTCTCCTTGCTTCCGCACCTCAACCAACAACTTCATTACTGCTGCCTTTAATGGGGCAATTGCCTTCTCCACCCACTCTTTCATCGCTGCCATCATCTCCCTCCGCATCACCTTCATATGCTTGCCGAACAGCCTCTCGACTCCCCCGACATCACCTCGGTTAGAGATGGCGGTGTGAGGGGAGTAGCCCCACCCAGCGACCCTGCCCCCACCATCTTTATTCCTGCAGGACTCACAACCTCACCTGACGATGGACTTTCGCTCACCGCCTTCTTTCCAGTGCTCCTTCTTCTGGGTCTTTGACATCTCACACCTTCCTTATAACTTCCCACACCAACTAATTCACAAACTATCTCTGAAACCGAGAATAAAAGTCCAAAAACCAGAGACGCTAGCAGGAGCCACCTAGGTGCGACCTCCATCTACATGTCGCCACCAGATCGGTGAAGCGTGTTCATTCCAATTATTGTATGTTGAGGAAAAATGAGTCTGATGCTCGCCTGTAACTAAAACAAATGTATTTACAAGTCAGCAAAGTAAAGTCACGAACACTCCCAATTCCTCCCAGACACCCAGAGTGAGCTGGTTCATGTACTCTTGCAATGGTTCCCTAATCTTTCCCCAGTTGGGGAAAGCTGTGTTTAATGACCGGTTTAAAGCATGCATTCTATTGCAGCATAACTTCAACATTAACAGAGAGAGCACTCAGTCAAGCGCAAATCTCCACCAAGCTGTATTAACTCAATGTTATTAATATTATGCAGCTGTTCTTTGAGACTTTCCCTACATGGTTGGTACTCTGCAATTACAAAGTTGAAAAGAAAACATTATATTAAGAGGGTCTATCTCACAGAGGAGGCTTTAGGCCAATCCATATCCACCAACTTGCTCTGAAAACTCTGCTCACATTTTGACAACGGTGACAATTTCTATTGCAGCAGCTGAGTCAATTCACAACATTCTAAATGCTCTATCTCCAAGGACCACGTGACCAGCTCAGAGCCGATTGCGCAGGACCACAACAGGGTTGCACCCATTGGAAGAAAAGGTCAAGGCCTTAGGAGATGTCCCTGCACGTAAAAATATCAGCGAGCTTGGTATGGTCCATTATTCTGGAAGGTTTATTTTAAATAAAGCCGCAACATTGGCACCATTACACTATCTTTAAAGAATAATCAGCAGTGGCAATGGAGAGAGCCACAGGTGGAAGCTTTCCGAGTTGTGAAGCAAACAAACCAATCCTCAAGCCTATTGGTCCATTTTGACTCAGGAAAACCAATCGTGCTCACATGTGAGGTGTCCCCTTATGGTATGGGGGCCATTTTATCCCACAAAATGGTAGATGATTCAGAACGCTCTATCGCTTTTGCCTCAAGAACCCTTTCTGAAACAGAACGAAATGATGCCCAGATTGAGAAAGAGGGTTTATAATAATAACAATAATAATAATCTTTATTATTGTCACAAGTAGGCTTATATTAAGACTGCAATGAAGTTATTGTGAAGCAACAGTGCTAACGACTGTGCTAACGAGCCGCCCACAGCGGTTATATGCTGTGTGAAGGAATTCCACCAGTATGTGTATGGTCGACGGTTCAACATAGTGACTGACCACAAGCCATTATTGGGCCTGTTAAGGGAAGATAAGCCCATATGGCCGATCGAATGGGTGAGCGTGCAGCATTGGGTCCTGCTGTTGATGGCTTACAGCTATGCTTTTCATCATCGCCCTAGGGCGCAAATTGCTAATGCAAATGCACAAAGTCGCCTTCCCCTACCCAAGAGCATTTAGCCACCATTGGTACTCCAGGAAATCATTGTAGCTTGAAACTTCCGAGCCACTCTGCCGGTGTCTGTAGGGCACATCTGCAGCTGGACACATATTCTTTCAAAGGTCAAACGAATGATACAGTCCAGCTGGTGTTACAAGAAGTCTGAACATATGTGGCCCTACTTCACTCATCAAGGCTAGTTGACATGTGAAGACTGTGGGGATCACGGGTAGTCGTCCCACCTCAGGCCAGGAAGCCCCTCCTTCAAGAGTTAGAGAGTGCCCACCCAGAGCAGACAAAGATGAGGATGTTGGCATGCAGTTAGGTCTGGTGGCCAGATATAGGTAAAGCTATTGAAGAACTTTTAGAACAGTGGCACTCTTGCCAAATGTAGCAATCTCTGCCACTCTTCACCCAGGGGAAAGGCCAGGTCACCCATGGACCAGGGTCCACGTTGATCATGTGGGCCGGATCCTGGGCAAAATGTTTTGATGCTGGTAGATGCCCACTTGAAGTTGCGATCGGGACCATGGTAAATGCCTTGAGCCAAGTGTTTGCTATTCATGGACTTTCCGAGACAATTGTTTCGGACAATGGCACCCCTTTAACCAGGGATGATTTCCAACATTTTGTAAGAGCAAATACCATTCGACACATGAGAACAACACCCTGACACCCAGTGTCGAATGGCCTGGCTGAGAGGGTCGTTCAAACTTTCAAGGATGTCATGAAAAAGCAATCCGGTAAACGATAAACCACTTTACCAGGGGTTGGCTAATTTGTTCTTGTTGTACAATTCAACCCCTCATTCATCCATGGAGGTCGCACCAGCTGAGCCAGACAGTATCCCATGATGGGCAGGCAAGGCAAGTGAGGCGGACCTCAACAAAGTTTGTGAGAAACTATTCGGTGTTGTGCTTAATATTGGGACAGGAGGATATCGTGAATACCTGCCATTTTGATCCACAGGTGACTGCTGTGCCATATTTGTGGCTACAAACAAGGAATCTGAAATAGATGCAGGGAAATGGTGGGTGTCAGGTTTATCATCAGAAAGTGAGTTAGATTGCAACCATTCTCTATTCTGGGTACGTAACATTGTGGTGAGGTTAGTCACTCAGAAACCTGGACAAATGTTCCAGAGACATGGAGCTGGATTTTACCGTCTCCCTAGGTATGGGCTGGTATGTGGGAGGGTGGAGTGCCCATTGGCTTCCCATCATGATGCCATCTTGGCAGCAGCTGAGAAGGTGGCATGCGGCCTTCCCTCAGAGCCCAATTTAAGCCACGTATTTGTGGTAAACACCACTGGTAACACACTACACGTATTACGGTACTGCCATTGTACTACAGGTAACACAATAAATCCCAGCCTGCTGGCTCCTCCCAGCAGGCGATGTATAAAAGTGTATGCTCTCCTCGCTGCTCCCATTCTGGTTCCAGCTGCAAGAGGCTCAACATCCTGTGCAATAAAGCCTCAATAGTTTCACCATTTTTGTCTCATGGTCATTGATGGAACATCAATTTATTGCACAAGAATTTTATGATGAACATCTTAATCGAGCCTGATCGCCTGGAGCTGAACCCTCACACAGCCGATGCCACAGCCACCTTCGAGCACTGGCTAGCCTGCTTTGAAGGATACGTTGGAGCATCTACGGAAGCCCTCTCAGATCCGCAGAAGCTCCAGATCCTCTACTCATGGGTGAGCCCAAAAGTTTTCCCCCTCATTCGGGATGCGCCCATCTACACGGAAGCGGTGGCGCTACTGAAAGGACAGTACATCAGGTTTGTGAATCAAGTGTTCACCAGGCACATCCTGGCCACGAGACGGCAACTCCTGGGGGAGTCTCAAGACGATTTCTTCCGTGCTCTGCGGATACTGGGTAGGAACTGTAATTGCCAGGCAGTGTCAGCAGTCCAGCACACAGAACTGCTAATCAGAGACGCTTATGTAACGGGCATTAAGTCAAATTACATTTGCCAGCGGCTATTGGAAGGGGGAACGCTCGAGCTTACAGAGACTGTGCAGTTCGCTAAGTCTCTAGAAGTGGCCTCCCGAAATCTGGAGTCCTACACCACCGACTGTGCGGCACCCTCGTGGGCATAGAACATAGAACAATACAGCGCAGTACAGGCCCTTCGGCCCACGATGTTGCACCGAAACAAAAGCCATCTAACCTACACTATACCATTATCATCCATATGTTTATCCAATAAACTTTTAAATGCCCTTAATGTTGGCGAGTTCACTACTGTAGCAGGTAGGGCATTCCACGGCCTCACTACTCTTTGCGTAAAGAACCTACCCCTGACCTCTGTCCTATATCTATTACCCCTCAGTTTAAGGCTATGTCCCCTCGTGCTAGCCATTTCCATCCGCGGGAGAAGGCTCTCACTGTCCACCCTATCTAACCCTCTGATCATTTTGTATGCCTCTATTAAGTCTCCTCTTAACCTTCTTCTCTCTAACGAAAACAACCTCAAGTCCATCAGCCTTTCCTCATAAGATTTTCCCTCCATACCAGGCAACATCCTGGTAAATCTCCTCTGCACCCGTTCCAAAGCCTCCACGTCCTTCCTATAATGCGGTGACCAGAACTGTACGCAATACTCCAAATGCGGCCGTACCAGAGTTCTGTACAGCTGCAACATGACCTCCTGACTCCGGAACTCAATCCCTCTACCAATAAAGGCCAACACTCCATAGGCCTTCTTCACCACCCTATCAACCTGGGTGGCAACTTTCAGGGATCTATGTACATGGACACCTAGATCCCTCTGCTCATCCACACTTTCAAGAACTTTTCCATTAGCCACATATTCCACATTCCTGTTTTTCCTTCCAAAGTGAATCACCTCACACTTCTCTACATTAAACTCCATTTGCCACCTCTCAGCCCAGCACTGCAGCTTATCTATATCCCTCTGTAACCTGCTACTTCCTTCCTCACTATCGACAACACCACCGACTTTAGTATCGTCTGCAAATTTACTCACCCACCCTTCTGCGCCTTCCTCTAGGTCATTGATAAAAATGACAAACAGCAACGGCCCCAGAACAGATCCTTGTGGTACTCCACTTGTGACAGAACTCCATTCTGAACATTTCCCATCAACCACCACCCTCTGTCTTCTTTCAGCTAGCCAATTTCTGATCCACATCTCTAAATCACCCTCAATCCCCAGCCTCCGTATTTTCTGCAATAGCCTACCGTGGGGAACCTTATCAAACGCTCTCTCGCTGGAAGACCAAGACCCCATTGGTGACGCCAAAGGGGACTCTAAGGAAGTGATAGAGGCAGCCATCTGCTTTGAATGCAGTGTATTGGCGGGCCCCACCATCTTCCGACCCGGGTACACCGTAAGCCTGCGCCGCGCGGCAGCCAGCCAACTCCGGAGGGCCCAAATGTTATTTTTGTGGCCAGAACAAACATCCCAGGCAGCGCTTCCCGGCGTGGAGCGCAACCTGCAACGGGTGTGGAAAGAAGGGTCACTTCATCTCCGTTTGTCAGGCCCGATCAGTTGCTGCCGTTTCCAGGCCCAACATCGCTGCACCCCCCACGTGCGATCCAGGGGTGCCGCCATCTTCTCAGCCACCCGCCACGTGCGGCCCGTGGGCGCCACCATCTTGGATGTCGTCCGCCTTGGGCGCCGCCATCTTCAGCGCCATCTTGGACCGCGCCTCAGGGCTCCTGCTCGCCCGGCCGTTCGCGGCCTGCCGATACCTCCGCCACCGCTGATCAGCCCAGTGACTCACAACATCTTCTGCAGCTCGCCTCCATCACCTTCAGCCCTGCAACTTCGCGATCGCTACGACGACGGTAAAGATCAACGGGCATGAGACGTCCTGCCCTTTGACTCCGGGAGCACAGAGTTTCATCCACCCTGCTACGGTCAGGCGCTGCTCCCTCCCGGTCCTCCCTGTCACCCAGAAAATCTCCCTGGCCTCCGGATCCCATTCCGTGCAAATCCGGGGGTACTGCGTCGCGACCCTCTCCGTTCAGGGCGTAGAGTTCAGCAACTGCAGACTCTACATCCTCCCCCATCTCTGCGCTGCCCTGTTACTAGGTCTCGATTTTCAGTGCCACCTCCAAAGCTTAACCTTAAAATTTGGCGGACCCCCCCCCCCCTCACCGTTTGTGTCCTCACGACCCTTAAGGTCGAGCCGCCTTCACTTTTTACAAACCTCACCCTGGACTGTAAGCCCGTTGCTACAAGGAGCAGACAGTATAGTGCGCAGGACAGGACCTTTATCAGGTCGGAATTCCAACGGCTTCTGCAGGAGGGGGTCATTGAGGCCAGTAACAGCCCCTGGAGAGCTCAAGTGGTGGTAGTTAAGACTGGGGAGAAACACAAGATGGTCATCGACTACAATAGACCATCAACCGGTACACGCAGCTCGATGCGTACCCCTCCCACGCATATCTGACATGGTCAATCAGATTGCACAGTATCACGTCTTCTCCACAGCTGACTTGAAGTCCGCCTACCTCCAGCTCCCCATCCGCCCGGAGGACCGCCAATACACTGCATTCAAAGCAGATGGCTGCCTCTATCACTTCCTTAGAGTCCCCTTTGGCGTCACCAATGGGGTCTTGGTCTTCCAGCGAGAGATGGGCCAAATGGTTGACCAGTACGAGTTGTGGGCCACGTTCCCGTACCTAGGTAATGTCACCATCTGCTGCCACGATCAGCAGGACCACGACGTACATACATAGATTACATAGATTACATAGAACATACAGTGCAGAAGGAGGCCATTCGGCCCATCGAGTCTGCACCGACCCACATTAATCCCTCACTTCCACCTTTTCCCCGCAACCCAATAACCCCTCCCAACCCTTATGGACACTACGGGTAATTTAGCATGGCCAATCCACCTAACCTGCACGTCTTTGGACTGTGGGAGGAAACCGGAGCACCCGGAGAAAACCCACGCACACACGGGGAGAACGTGCAAACTCCGCACAGACAGTGACCCAGCGGGGTCCAAAAATTCCTCCATACCGCCAAACTCCATAACCTCACCTACAATAAGGAGAAATGCATTTTCCGCACCAACCGCTTAGCCATCCTTGGCTACGTTGTGGAAAATGGAGTCCTAGGGCCCTTCCTCGACTGCATGCGCCCCTCCTGGAACTCCCCCTCTCCCACTGCCCCAAGGCCCTGAAACGATGCCTGGGGTTTTTCTCATAATACGCCCAGTGGGTCCCTAATTATGCGGACAAGGCCCGCCCACTGATCACGTCCTCAGTTTTTCCCCTGATGGCTGAGGCCCGCCGGGCTGTCAACCACATCAAGGCGGATATCACCAAGGCCACGATGCACGCGGTTGACGAGTCCCTCCCCTTTCAGGTGGAGAGCGATGCATCGGACGTGGCCCTAGCTGCCACCCTCAACCAGGCGGGCAGACCCGTGGGTTTCTCCTCCCGCACCCTTCATGCCTCCGAAATTCGGCACTCCTCTGTCGAAAAGGAGGCCCAAGTCATTGTGGAAGCTGTGCGACATTGGCGGCATTACCTGGCCGGCAGGAGATTCACTCTCCTCACTGACCAACGGTCGGTTGCTTTCATGTTTAGCAATACACAGCGGGGCAAGATCAAGAATGACAAGATCTTGAGGTGGAGGATCGAGCTCTCCACCTATAACTATGAGATCTTGTATCGTCCGGGGAAGCTCAATGAGCCCCCAGACGCCCTATCCCTCGGTACATGTGCCAGTGCACAAATGGACCGACTCCGGGCTCTCCACAATGACCTCTGCCACCCAGGGGTCACCCGGTTCTTCCATTTTATCAATGCTAGCAACCTGCCCTACTCCATCGAGGAGGTCAGGACCGTGACCAGGGACTGCCCAGTCTGCGCGGAGTGCAAGCCACACTTCTACCGGCCAGATGGAGCGCATCTGATGAAGGCCTTCCGTCCCTAAGAGTGCCTCAGCATGGACTTCAAAGGGCCCCTCTCCTCCACCGACCACAACGTGTACTTTCTCAATGTTACTGATGAGTACTCCCGTTTCCCTTTCGCCATCCCATGCCCTGACATGACTTCTGCCGTGGTCATCAAGGCCCTGCACAGCATCTTCACCCTGTTCGGTTTCCCCACCTACATCCATAGCGATCGGGGATCCTCTTTCATGAGTGATGAGCTGCGTCAATTCCTGCTCTGCAAGGGCATCGCCTCGAGCAGGACGACCAGCTACAACCCCCGGGAAAACGGACAGATGGAGAGGGAGATTGGGACGGTCTGGAAGGCCGTCCTACTGGCCCTTCAGTCTAGGAATCTCCCGGTCTCCCGCTGGCAAGAGGTCCTCCCCGATGCGCTCCACTCCATCCGGTCGCTTCTGTGCACTGCTACTAATGAGACCCCCCACGAACATGTGTTTGCCTTCCCTAGGAAGTCCACCTCCGGGGTCTTGCTCCCAACCTGGCTGATGGTTCCTGGGCCCGTCCTCCTCCGGAAGCATGTGAGGAGCCATAAATCTGATCCCTTGGTTGTGAAAGTCCACCTCCTCCATGCAAACCCACAGTACGCCTACGTGGCACACCATGACGGGCGACAGGACACAGCCTCCCTCCGGGACCTGGCACCCGCTGGGTCCCGATCCACAACCACCACCACCCTCGACCTGGCACCGTCCCTTCCCCCTCCGGTTGCCTCCCTCGCCCCTGCGCCGCCCACCCTCCCACCAGCGACTCTCACCACAACCCCCACCCCAGCAACATCCATCCCCTCACCGGATCCACTACTGGGTGAAGAAGGAGAGGACAACACGCTCCCGGAGTCGCAGGTGACCACATTGGCGCCCACACCACCACCAGGCCTGAGACGATCGCGGCGGAGGGTCAAAGCCCCCCACAGACTCAATCTGTAATGTTGTTTTTCACCCACGCTGGACTTTTTTTTAAACAGGGGGTGAATGTGGTAAACACCACTGGTAACACACTACACGTATTACGGTACTGCCACTGTACTACAGGTAACACAGTAAATCCCAGCCTGCTGGCTCCTCCCAGCAGACGAATTATAAAAGTGTATGCTCTCCTGCGCTGCTCCCATTCTGGTTCCAGCTGCAAGAATCTCAACATCTTGTGCAATAAAGCCTCAATTGTTTTACCATTTTCGTCTCGTGGTCATTGATGGTACTATATCAACTCCAGCCTCTCACTCCCGTACTTCCTCACTGCAGACTGCTTGAAAATACTCAATTCGTCCAGACTCCAAGTACTTGGTAGTGAAGGCACACATCCAGCAATCCGAGCTCTTCCTGCAGGTGCAGTCCCGGCAGTGGGCTCATAGGCATTGCTGCTGCTGAAATGTTGACCCTCTGCTTGTCCGAATGCTCTTGGGGGCAGGTAGCCATCCTGAATAGGGATGTGGCCATGGGCCCCACAGACTGCCAAACTGGGCTCACCTCCTGCTTTCAGGCCCATTGCTGAGACGCCTGCCTTTAGCGCTAAATCCAGCCCATGAGTTCAAATCTCAGAACAGCTGCTGAGGAATTTTAAATTTTAATATCGAAATCTGGGATTGAAAAAAAACTGCCGTCAGTCAGTATGAGGAAACATGAAAGTACAAAATGGTCGTTAAAATCCCATCTGGTTCACTGATAGAGAGGGAAATCTACCATCCTTATCAAGTCTTTTACAGATGCACCATAGAAAGCAACCTATCGGGCTGCATCACAGCCTGGTATGGCAGCTGCTCGACCCAAGAGCGCAAGAAACTTCAGAGAGTCGTGAACACAGCCCAGTCCATCACACAAACCTGCCTCCCATCCATTGACTCCATCTACACCTCCCGCTGCCTGGGGAAAGCGGGCAGCATAATCAAAGACCCCTCCCACCCGGCTTACTCACTCTTCCAACTTCTTCCATCTGGTAGGAGATACAAAAGTCTGAGAACACACAAACAGATTAAAAAGCAGCTTCTTCCCCGCTGTCACCAGACTCCTAAACAACCCTCTTATGGACTGACCTCATTAACACTACACCCTGTATGCTTCATCCGATGTCGGTGTTATGTAGTTAAATTGTGTACCTTGTGTTGCCCTATTATGTATTTTCGTTTTCTTTTATTTTATTTTCATGTACTTAATGATCTGTTGAGCTGCTCGCAGAAAAATACTTTTCACTGTACCTCGGTACACATGGCAATAAACAAATCCAATCCGAAGCCTGGCCTATATGTGACTCCAGGCCCATAACAATGTGATTGATTCTTAACTGTACTCTGAAAATGACCTGGCAAGCCACTCAGTTGTTAAAAAGGTTACCACCTTCTCAAGGGCAATTAGAGATGGGTATAAAGAGTGATACCTACAATTCTAAATAAATAATAATCTTTATTTTTTTAAATAATATTTTATTAAGGTATTTGAAAATTTTTATAACAGTAACAAAAACAATGACATCAACAAGTAGGCTTACATTAACAATGCAATGAAGTTACTGTGAAAATCCCCTAGTTGCCACATTCCGGCGCCTGTTCGAGTACACAGAGAGAGAATTCAGAATTCTCAGCTGGTACGGGAATTGAACCCGTGCTGCTGGACTTGTTCTGCGACACAAACCAGTTGTCTAGCCCACTGAGCTATACCAGGCCTGTGAACTGGTAACAAAAAACATGAAGCATATTTAATTATCAATGACATTCACAGGAAGTCACATGTTTAAACCAACATGAATGACTCACTGCCAACGCATGAGATTCCCAGGTTCTTGTTTTCATTATAAAAAAAAACTTAATTTTCTTTCCACAATTTAGATTTTACATCTTTTGATTTCCTTCTGTAAAGTTCCGCTGCATAATCTTTCCTAGGGAGGGGCGAGATTATTGTGCTTTTAAGATTCCACATGCAATATCGCTTCTCGGCCTTTTGGCTAAGATGAGCGTGAGATCAGGTGTAATGCCTGGATCTGGTATGTCTCTCTTGTGGGGACCATGAATTGGATTCAATTTGAATTGGTTTTAGGAGCAGGCAAGGAGCTGGATTAGGGATTTGCCCCTGTCCCCACTCTGAGCTCTGGCTTTGTAACTCTGATAAAGTAATAAACATAGAACATACAGTGCAGAAGGAGGCCATTCAGCCCATCGAGTCTTCACCGACCCACTTAAGCCTCACTTCCACCCTATCCCCGTAACCCAATAACCCCTCCAACCTTTTTGGACACTAAGGGCAATTTATCATGGCCAATCCACCTACCTGCACATCTTTGGACCGTGGGAGGAAACCGGAGCACCCGGAGGAAACCCACGCAGACACGGGGAGAACGTGCAGACTAAAATAAATAGATTCCACATGCAAGCAGGTATATACATAAAAGCAAAATACTGCAGATGCTGGAAAAAATATCACGTTGTGTAACAGAGGTTCCATGGAATTATTTTTTAATATGGAGATGTCCTCAGAAGCAAAATGGTTGAGAAATCATGCATTAGATAAGCAAATGGATTAAACTAGTTATGTAATGCTAATAAGATTAAAAGCTTAAATGATCCCAGGAGGGGTCACCAAGGGCCTTTGGAGATTAATATTGAGATGTAGCTAAGGTAACAATTATCTTGGATTACTTCTGTAGATTAAAGACATGGGGCGGGATTCTCCATTTCTGAGACTAAGTGTTGACCCCAACGCAGAATTTGTGGACCTGCACGACAGAAAAACTGGTGTCGCCCCAGCACCGATTCTATTACTATTAAGGGTCTAGCACTGGCGCCGCATGGAACACAATCGATTCCAATGACAAATGGTGCCGGATTCGCCGGGTCCATGATTGACACTTAGGAGGCTGACAAGCTGCAGCCGTACATACACAGTACAATCCCCACATACCATCCCAGCCAACAAGATAGCACTGGTTGTGCTGGAGCGCGTCCTTACAACTGGTGGGTTGGTTGGGACCAGATGGCACCCAGGGAGGTGGCCTGGGGGGGGCATCTATATGACCTGAACCCTAAGTTCACAGTGGGCAGTCAGCAGCATGCACAGCTGCATGGCTGCCTTGCCAACTGCAGCAATGGTGTTCCTTGCCCGTCCATCCTGACCCCATAGCCCACCTCCTGGCCATCCCCCACTACTCCCCCAGTCCTGGGAGAAGCCCCCTGGCGAGCGGCACAAATGTCAGCAAACTATGGTGATATTGGACACTTTCCGTACCCCCTCTCTCTCCCTCAGCAGCCGCCACGCCGGTTTCAAGATTTGTAAAAGCACAAGTGAACCTCGCCGTCGGGAACTCGGCCCATCGGAGGCGGAGGATCATGGAGGGCCCTTGGAATTCCAGGTCAGGCCCGCTACTGACATGGAAACGGTTTTCATTGTATGCGCGTTCCAGAATGCATTGGCGCCGCTGTTGAGGTGACGGGTAATCACAATTTGGCATCAAATCAGCGCCTGCCGCGATTTCGCCGTCGGAACTGATTCTCCACTCAATCGGGTTCCGCGATCTCAGCGTCGGCCAACGAGAATCCTGCCCATGAACATTAAATGCCTGACAGATTATAAGAAACAGCATAATGCTAATGTTGGAAAGGAAAATTTACCGGGATGATCACGAATGGTGAAAGACAATTCGAAATGTAGGGCAGCACCCGTGAAGTGGAATTATACCGAATACGAGGTCAACTTTACTATTTGGTGTGCATTGGAAGGAAGTAGAAAAGTGCTGGATATATTGGCCATCTTGGCACACTGGGAACAGCAGCACAGTGGTTACGTTGCTGGGCTAGTAATCCAGACACCAAATCCAATGTTGTGGAGGTATAACTTCAAGTTGCATCAAAGCAGATGGGGAATTTAAATTCAATTAAATAAATCTGTAGTTAAAAGCTAACCTCAATAATGGTTATCATGAAACCGCTGGATTATCTTAAAAACCCATCTGCATCACTCAGGTCATTTAGGGAAGGAAGACTGTCACTTTTACCTGGTCAAGTCCACATGTGACTGAATACCACAACTTTCATTGAGATGTCCTCTCTGTGACTCAATGGACGGGGTCCCGTCTCCCCAGCCCGCTGGGCGTGTTTTGCGGTGGTGGAGGCCGCCTGCCCGCTGCTGGCCAGCGGCAGGACCTTCTGGTCCCGCAGATGTCAGCAGGGTTTCCTGTTGTTGGCACCTTCTGCTGCTCGGGAACCCGCGAGAGGGAGTCACCATCGGCAGGACCACAAGACCCCACTGGCGGAAAAGACTGGAAAACCCTGCACGTTCTATCGAACTACCAAGTAAAGGCCAAATAAGGTCGAAACCAGACAGATCAACCGGCATGTGACAAAGCACAGCCAATTCAACAACATCTGGGGAGTTTAGTCAAAATTGGGAGAGCTGACTTCCGGGTGCGGCGATGACCAGCTGAGTCGCACGTTTCGGCAGCTCCCGGTGAAATGGACTTTTGGGCTCTTGATAGGAGCCCCAACGGCAATTTTAACGGCTAAAAACACCGTGCGGTAAACCAGAAGGGAATTCCCCCTGGACACGGATGGAAAAAGGAGAGGAAAGTGGCCGGATTGCAGCGGATCCTTTGGAACAGCGGCAAGGAAGGCAAGCAAAAACCAAGATGGCGTCGGAAGGTGGCAGTTTCACATGGGGCCCTGAACAACAAGAGTTCTTGAAATGCTGCGTGGAAGAGATAAAAAAGGAAATGAAGAAAGAGCTGTTGGCCCCGATACTACAGGCGATTGAAGGGCTAAAGGAGGAACAAAAGACCCAGGAGCGGGAGCTACGGGTCGTGAAGGCGAAGGCAGCCGAGAATGAGGACGATATACAGGGCCTGGTGGTGAAGACGGAGATACAGGAGGCACATCAGAAACGATGTGTGGAGAGGTTGGAGGCACTGGAAAACAACGCAAGGAGGAACAACCTGAGGATTCTTGGTCTTCCCGAAGGTGTGGAGGGTGCGGACGTCGGGGCATATGTGAGCACGATGTTGCACTCGTTAATGGGAGCGGAGGCCCCGGCGGGTCCGTTGGAGGTGGAGGGAGCATACCGAGTTATGGCGCGAGGACCGAGAGCAGGAGAAACTCCCAGAGCCATAGTGGTGAGATTCCTCCGTTTTAAGGATAGAGAAATGGTCCTTAGATGGGCGAAGAAAACTCGGAGTAGTAAATGGGAGAACGCGGTGATCCGCGTTTATCAAGACTGGAGTGCGGAGGTGGCGAGAAGGAGGGCGAGCTTTAATCGGGCCAAGGCGGTGCTTCATAAAAGGAAGATAAAATTTGGAATGCTGCAACCGGCAAGACTGTGGGTCACATATCAAGGGAGGCACCACTACTTTGAGATGGCGGATGAAGCGTGGACTTTTATTGTAGAAGAAAAACTGGAATGAGTGGATTATTAAAAAGAACGTTTGGACAAAGTGGTGGGGCGAATGGGGGGGGGGCGAAGAGGGGTTTTATGTTCTAATCCTGCGGTGTGGTAACTTTTCTCTCTCCCACAGGGGGTGATGGGGGGAGGTGGGGAGGGAGAGGAGATGGGGCGTTGGCCATGGGGGGCGGGGCCAAGGGAGAAGCGCGGGCTTGGCTCCCGCGCTATGATAATTATGGCGGGAATAGAGAAGCAGGAAGGAGGGGGCGTCGCACGGTGCGAGCCGTGGTCACGGGGGGAAGCCGAGGTCAGCCAGAGTTTGCTGACTTCTGGGAGCAACATGGGGGGAGTAATTACGCTAGCGGGGGGTCTAGCGGGGGGGGTGGGAGGGGGGAATTACTGGGTTGCTGCTGCTGGGGAAAGGGGGGAGCGGGTACGGGAGAGGATGGGCGGGGGGGCACCGCCTGGGGGAGATACAGCTGCGTGGGAACTGGGTGAGAAGCTGGAAAAAGATGATGGCTAATCGGCAAGGGGGGGGGGTGGGAAGCCCCCCAACTCGGCTGATCACGTGGAACGTGAGAGGGCTCAACGGGCCGATAAAGAGGTCACGGGTACTCGCACACCTTAAGAAACTTAAAGCAGATGTGGTTATGTTACAGGAAACGCACCTGAAACTGATAGACCAGGTTAGGCTGCGCAAAGGATGGGTGGGGCAGGTGTTCCATTCGGGGCTAGATGCGAAAAACAGGGGGGTGGCTATATTAGTGGGGAAGCGGGTTATGTTCGAGGCAAAGACTATAGTGGCGGATAACGGGGGCAGATACGTGATGGTGAGTGGCAAACTACAGGGAGAGACGGTGGTTTTGGTAAACGTGTATGCCCCGAACTGGGATGATGCCAATTTTATGAGGCGGATGCTAGGACGCATTCCGGACCTGGAGACGGGACAGCTGATAATGGGGGGAGACTTTAACACGGTGTTGGAACCAGGGCTGGATAGGTCGAAGTCCAGGACTGGAAGGAGGCCGGCAGCAGCCAAGGTGCTTAAAGATTTTATGGAGCAGATGGGAGGTGTGGACCCGTGGAGATTCAGTAGACCTAGGAGTAAGGAGTTCTCGTTTTTCTCCTATGTCCATAAAGTCTATTCGCGCATAGACTTTTTCGTGCTGGGTAGGGCATTGATCCCGAAGGTGAGGGGAACGGAGTATACGGCTATAGCCATTTCGGATCACGCCCCACACTGGGTGGACTTGGAGATAGGGGAGGAAACAGGAGGGCGCCCACCCTGGAGAATGGACATGGGACTAATGGCGGATGAGGGGGTGTGTCTAAGGGTGAGGGGATGTATTGAAAAGTACTTGGAACTCAATGACAATGGGGAGGTCCAGGTGGGAGTGGTCTGGGAGGCGTTGAAGGCGGTGGTTAGGGGGAGCTGATATCAATAAGGGCACATAAAGGGAAGCAGGAGAGTAAGGAACGGGAGCGGTTGCTGCAAGAACTTTTGAGGGTGGACAGACAATATGCGGAAGCACCGGAGGAGGGATTGTACAGGGAAAGGCAAAGGCTGCATGTGGAATTTGACTTGCTGACTACAGGCAAGAGGCAGAGGCACAATGGAGGAAGGCACAGGGTGTACAGTATGAATATGGGGAGAAGGCGAGCAGGTTGCTGGCACACCAACTGAGGAAAAGGGGAGCAGCGAGGGAAATAGGGGGAGGGAGGGACGAGGAAGGAGAGATGGAGCGGGGAGCGGAGAGAGTGAATGAAGTGTTCAAGACATTTTATAAAAAATTATATGAAGCTCAACCCCCGGATGGGAGGGAGAGAATGATGGACTTTTTGGATCGGCTGGAAATTCCCAAGGTGAAAGAGCAGGAAAGGGTGGGACTGGGAGCACAGATCGAGGTAGAAGAAGTGGTGAAAGGAATTAGGAGCATGCAGACGGGAAAGGCCCCGGGACCGGACGGATTCCCAGTCGAATTTTATAGAAAATATTTGGACTTGCTCGCCCCGGTACTGACGAGGACCTTTAATGAGGCAAAGGAAAGGGGACAACTGCCCCCGACTATGTCTGAAGCAACGATATCGCTTCTCTTAAAGAAGGAAAAGGACCCGCTACAATGCGGGTCCTACAGACCAATTTCCCTCCTAAATGTGGATGCCAAGGTCCTGGCCAAGGTAATGGCAATGAGAATAGAGGAATGTGTCCCGGGGGTGGTTCACGAGGACCAAACTGGGTTTGTGAAGGGGAGACAGCTGAACACGAATATACGGAGGCTGTTAGGGGTAATGATGATGGCCCCACCAGAGGGTGAAACAGAGATAGTAGTGGCGATGGATGCCGAGAAAGCATTTGATAGAGTGGAATGGGATTATTTGTGGGAGGTGTTGAGGAGATTTGGTTTTGGAGAGGGGTATGTTAGATGGGTGCAGCTATTGTATAGCGCCCCAGTGGCGAGTGTGGTCACGAATGGACGGGGATCGGCATATTTTCGGCTCCATAGAGGGACAAGGCAGGGATGCCCTCTGTCCCCATTACTGTTTGCACTGGCGATTGAGCCCCTGGCGATAGCGCTGAGGGGTTCCAAGAAGTGGAGGGGAGTAATTAGGGGAGGAGAAGAACACCGGGTATCTTTGTATGCGGACGATTTGCTACTATATGTGGCGGATCCGGCGGAGGGGATGCCAGAAATAATGCGGATACTTGGGGAGTTTGGGGATTTTTCAGGGTATAAATTGAACATGGGGAAGAGTGAGCTGTTTGTGGTGCATCCTGGGGAGCAGAGTAGAGAAATAGAGGACCTACCGTTGAAGAAGGTAACAAGAGACTTTCGTTACCTGGGGATCCAGATAGCTAAGAATTGGGGCACACTGCACAGGTTAAATTTAACGCGGTTGGTGGAACAGATGGAGGAAGATTTCAAGAGATGGGATATGGTAGCCCTGTCAATGGCAGGGAGGGTGCAGGCGGTTAAGATGGTGGTCCTCCCGAGATTCCTCTTTGTGTTTCAGTGCCTCCCGGTGGTGATCACGAAGGCTTTTTTTAAAAGGATTGAAAAGAGCATCATGGGTTTTGTTTGGGCCGGGAAGACTCCGAGAGTGAGGAAGGGATTCTTACAGCGTAGCAGGGATAGGGGGGGGCTGGCACTACCGAGCCTAAGTGAGTACTATTGGGCCGCTAATATTTCAATGGTGAGTAAGTGGATGGGAGAGGAGGAGGGAGCGGCGTGGAAGAGATTAGAGAGGGCGTCCTGTAGGGGGACTAGCCTGCAGGCTATGGTGACAGCCCCATTGCCGTTCTCACCGAGGAACTACACCACAAGCCCGGCGGTGGTAGCTACACTGAAGATTTGGGGACAGTGGAGACGGCATAGGGGAAAGACTGGAGCTTTGGGGGGGTCCCCGATAAGAAACAACCATAGGTTTGCCCCGGGGGGAATGGATGGGGGATATGGAATGTGGCAAAGAGCAGGAATAACGCAACTGAAAGATCTATTTGTGGATGGGAAGTTTGCGAGTCTGGGAACGCTGACCGAGAAATATGGGTTGCCCCAAGGGAATGCATTCAGGTATATGCAACTGAGGGCTTTTGCGAGGCAACAGGTGAGGGATTTTCCGCAGCTCCCGACACAAGAGGTGCAGGACAGAGTGATCTCAAAGACATGGGTGGGGGATGGTAAGATGTCAGATATATATAGGGAAATGAGGGACGAAGGGGAGACTATGGTAGATGAACTAAAAGGGAAATGGGAACAAGAGCTGGGGGAGGAGATCGAGGAGGGGCTGTGGGCGGATGCCCTGAGTAGGGTAAACTCGTCGTCCTCGTGTGCCAGGCTAAGCCTGATTCAGTTTAAGGTATTACACAGGGCGCATATGACTGGAGCGCGGCTCAGTAAATTTTTTGGGGTGGAGGATAGGTGTGCGAGGTGCTCGAGAAGCCCAGCGAATCATACCCATATGTTTTGGTCATGCCCGGCACTACGGGGGTTTTGGATGGGGGTGACAAAGGTGCTTTCAAAAGTAGTGGGGGTCCGGGTCGAACCAAGCTGGGGGTTGGCTATATTTGGGGTAGCACAAGAGCCGGGAGTGCAGGAGGCGAGAGAGGCCGATGTTTTGGCCTTTGCGTCCCTAGTAGCCCGGCGCAGGATATTGCTAATGTGGAAGGAAGCCAAGCCCCCGGGGGTGGAGACCTGGATAAATGACATGGCGGGGTTTATAAAGCTAGAGCGGATTAAGTTCGTCCTAAGGGGGTCGGCTCAAGGGTTCACCAGGCGGTGGCAACCGTTCGTCGAATACCTTGCGGATAGATAGATGGAAGGGGAAAAAGAAGGCAGCAGCAGCAGCCCAGGATTTGGGGGGGGGGGGGGGTGGGGGGGGGGGGGGGGGTGCGGGGGGGTGTAACTTGTGACAAGGCAGTTGCCAATTAGGGCTAGTTTTCATTTTTGTTATTTAATATTTATTCATTTTTTGTTTTTTGCTTATATAAAATAGGTCATTGTTATTTGTGCTGTTATAATATTGTGTAAAGGATGCACAATGTACTGTATTGGTTGACCAAAAATTTTCAATAAAATATTTATTAAAAAAAAAAAAAAATTGGGAGAGCTGTTCCCCAGACAGCAGCCTGATATAGTCACCCTCACTCACCAAGTCATGTTCAGCCCATGTCTCAGACTCCTCCATCACTGTCCTGTTCCACTGGCAGGGCAGACCCAATCAAGGTTTATGATTGGAATGACTCTGGGAGTGCTCAACATTGACTCCCATGAAGCATCAGGTTAAACATGGGCAACTTCTTGATGATTACTAGGTACTGCATTTCCTCAGCTAGTGAATCAATAACCCTCTACGTTGAAAACCACTTGGAATAAGCACTGAGGGTAGCAAGAAAACAGAACGTACTCTGGGTAAGGGGCCGTCACTAAGAATCACTCAACAACGCCACCACAAGTCCGGAAGGATCTATTTGCCAGACTAGGCCTGCTTCAGTACATTCCAATGTCTAAGTATATTCCAATCACTCAAGTGTTGATTGCAATGCACTTACCGCTTGTTAATGTTTGTAAACATTGGGATTTCAGCACTTAGAGTCACTCATCCATGAAGGGAGATGAATGAATCAAGGCTGCAGCTGCTTTGTGGAAGCTGTCAATCACAGCCCACTAGTAGAAATGAATGAATGGCTATTTTACCCCAGTGCATTGTCAATAGAAATAACCAGCAAAGCATTTTTTGTGGGTTTAAATAAAGAGAATTATTTATTCTATAATAAATAACACCATTATTAGTCTATAATAAAAAAGGGCGGCAAGGCAGCACAGTGGTTAGCACTGTTGCCTCACAGCTCCAGGTTTGATTCTCAGCTTGGGTCACTGACTGTGCGGAGTCTGCACATTGCCCCTTGTCTGCATGGGTTTTCTCCGGGTGCTCCGATTTCCTCCCACAGTCCAAAGATGTGCAGGGTAGGTGGATTGGCCATGATAAATTGTCCTTCGTGTCCAAAAAATTGGATGGGGTTATTGGGTTACGGAGATAGGGTGGAGGCGTGGGCTTAGGTCGGGTGCTCTTTCCAAGGGCCGGTGCAGACTCAATGGGCCGAATGGCCTCCTTCTGCATTGTAAATTCTATGACTATGACTAATAATAATCTTTATTAGTGTCACAGGTAGGCTTACATTAACAATGCAATGAAGTTACTGTGAAAATCCCCTAGTCACCACACTCCGGCGCCTGTTCGGATACACTGAGAGAGAATTCATAATGTCCAATTCACCGAACCAGCTCGTCTTTCGGGAGGAAACCGATGCAGACGCGGGGAGAATGTGCAGACCCCGCACAGACAGTGACCAAGCTGGGAATCGACCTGGGTCCCTGCCGCTGTGAAGCAACAGTGCTACTGTGCAGCCCTACAAACCTTCACCCTGAAAATCTAATATTGCAACAATCATTCAGACACAAGTACACACACATATTGTTGAGGAAAGTAGTTAAAGAGGATAGTGCACTTTTACAAGTTATAAACAGATGACTAGTTTGGAAGTCACAGGATTTACTTGTGTCAGTGCAGACCTGGTGAAGAAATGCAGCTATGTGAATTCAATAACCAAAATCATATATCAAATACATTACAGGATTCCCTTGAAGAGGTGGATTTTGTCAATGAGTCACAAAGTTAGTTGCTTGTAGCCTTATTACTAGGAGGTTGGTTTTACGAACTAGTGGACCTGAAAGGGTCCTTAGATACAACCTTAGATACTTTACGATATTGCAGCCTCCAATGTTAAGGCATAAATATTATTGCTGCTATTTCTTGCTGTGTTGTTTGTAGCATTATTGGTTTCTCCCTGGTGCTTCTACTAGGTTTCTGAAGACAGTTTCAACCAGGTGACCACATGATCAATACTTCTATTGTTCACCCAGGATGCTTTGCAATTCAAAGCTTTTGCTACAGAATAGGGGGTGGGTGTTGACCATTCATGGCTAATTATTATGAAATGGGCTCTCCACAGCTCTCTTTGTAAAGTTTCAAGTTCAGTGACAATGAATCTCGGAGTCCATAGATGTATGTTTTGGGTAATTTCACCAACAATAGGAGGTGTGAATTCCACAAAAGGATTTGGCTTGGTATGCCAATTAAGAGGGACCCTGCCCATGGTCATTCAATTAGGAACTTTCCAGAAACTTGAGATATTTGTGAGTCTATGCAGAAAATATGAAAGTTGCCTGTATTTGCCAGTGCATTTAGCAATTTTTCAGTGCCCATATTTAAAACAAAAGACAGTTCCAGAAAATTCCACTTTGAATACAGTCCATATTTAAAGTTATTAATATGACTTTTTTACTGAGCCTGTCATTCCTCATGTATCACAATATTTTCAACTTTCGTATCATCTGAAAATGTTGAAATTGTGCCCTGTACATTAAGGTCTAGGTTATGAATATATATAAGGAAAACCCCAAAGGAACTTCACTATAAAGCTTCCTCTGGCCTGAAAATTATCTGTTCACCACTTTGTTTCCTGACACTTATCCAATTTTATACCTATGCTGCTACTGTCCCTTTTATTCCATGAGCTCTACCTTAGTCTGTCCTGAGACTAAGGGCGTGATTCTCCGTTTCAGCGACTAAGTGCCGGCTGAAACGGAGAACTCACGGGTGTTTTACAACACCAAAATCGGCGCCAAACCCTCAATGATTCTGGGACCGGTGAGGGGCTAGCAGCGGCGCCGGGTGAAACTCCCGGCTCCCGCGACGAAAACAGCTGGAGAATGGCCGGGTCCCTGGCCGAACATGTGCACGGCAACGAACTGCAGTGGTCGCGCCGTACAACATAATAATAATCGCTGAATTCCGGTGGTGGCAATGAGTGAGTGAGCCGCACATTTGGGGGCTCTCACTCTGGCGGGATTTGTGGACCTGGTTCCCCAGTTTTGCAGGACTGTGGAGCGCTGAAAGGACGGCCACGGGGGGCTAAGGAGCGAGCAGAGTTGCATGGAACTGCGGGAGAGCAGAAAGCAGCGCAAACGGGAGAGGAAGGGACAAAGGCAAGGTGCAGGGGAAGCTGACCTGGGAGCAAAGATGGCGAACCTGCGGACCTCGGACCCAGCGATCCAGCAGGCGCTGGAAAACATGCTGCAGGTGATAAAGAGCAGTTTTGAGTCGTTGAAGCGGGATAACTTGGACCCACTTCAGAAGGCAGTGGATCAGCTGAACCAGAGACTGGATGCCCAGGACGAAAAAGTTAGGGAGCTGGGGGAGGCGGTGGAGGAGCAGGCGGACGCACATACGATTGCTGTGCTAGAAGTCGACGGGTTGAAGGAGAGACAGAGAAGACTGCTGGACAGAGTAGAGGCGCTGGAAAATAGAGCCCGTAGACACAATCTCAGGATCATCGGCCTCCCGGAGGGGGCGGAGGGAGCTGATGCCACAGCGTTCGTGGCGGAACTGTTGATGCAGCTGAAGCCTTTCAACGACTGATGTGTTGGGTGCTCTGGATCCATGGAACACATACAGGCCACCAACACTTAAAATAGTACAACACTATTTTATTAAGTTAGAAACTGTTGAACATACTTTCACTGTGGGTTAACACGATGTTAGATTAAACTAAAGACCTATGCCTGTCCTACCCAGTCTATGCACTCAGCACATGGTGAAGATCTGTGCTGTAAGCTGTAAACTCTGTCCGTTTAAGAGGCTGCATCCTGAATGAGCGGGAACTCTGATGCCCCCTGTCTTTATAGTGAGTGTGCTCTAACTGGTGATTGGCTGCGGTGTTGTGTGTGTTGATTGGTCTTGCTGTGTGTCCATCAGTGTGTGTGTCTGCACCATGATATACTGGTGTATATTATGACATCCCCCTTTTATCAAAAAAATGCATGTGTGTGGCAATAAATAATGTATGGTGAGAATGTTCCTAACTACGTGTGGGGTGTGAGAGACATATTTACAGGACTATGTACATGAGAACTAAGCTGTTTACATGGGAAGTGCCTGGTGCAGAGAAGCAGTATGCAGCAAGAGTAACGAGATCAACACTATATACAAACCAGGGAAACGATCAAACAAAGCAATAAAACAATTCAGAGAGTCCATAAGTTCGCAAAGTTCATAAATTTAGTCTCTGAGGTGGGCGACAAATTCTGGTTGACCGCCTCAAGGGTGGGTCGAGAGCCGCCGGTTCAGGAGCGGGCTGGACGGCATCAAAGTCAGGGGGGTGCAGAGTGACAGGGAGCTCTGCACAGTCCGTGGCAGGGTCAGCAGGAGGGCGAGGCGACACTGGAGGATCACGTGACGAGCGTGGAACGAGACGAAGGGCGCGTCGATTGCGGCGCTGAATAGAGCCATCCGGTAGACGAACCAGGAACGAGCGGGGGGCCACCTGCCGAAGGACAACAGCGGTTGCAGACCAGCCACCATCCGGTAGATGGACGCGGACGTTGTCATCTGGAGCCAGAGCAGGGAGATCAGCTGCACGGGAGTCATGAGCCGCCTTGTGCTGTGCACGAGACAGCTGCATCCGGCGAAGGGCAGGAATGTGGTCGAGGTCTGGGACATGGATGGACGGCACCGTCGTCCTCAGGGTGCGACCCATGAGTAACTGGGCTGGCGACAGGCCAGTGGACAGTGGGGCGGAGCGATAGGCCAGCAGGGTAAGGTAGAAATTGGACCCAGCATCGGCAGCCTTGCATAGGAGCCATTTGACGATATGTACTCCCTTCTCTGCTTTGCCGTTGGATTGGGGGTGCAAGGGACTGGACGTCACAGGGGCCATTGTCCGACATAATCATGAGTGGGATTCCGTGTCGAGCAAAGATTTCTTTACATGCATGAATGACTGCAGATGACGTGAGGTCATGCAACTGTATCACCTCCGGGTAATTCGAAAAGTAGTCCACGATCAGTACATAGTCTCTACCCAGCGTGTGGAAGAGGTTGATGCCCACCTTGGTCCATGGTGATGTGACCAACTCATGGGACTGCAGGGTCTCACGTGGTTGGGCCGGCTGGAAGTGCTGACAAGTGGGGCAGTTGAGCACTGTGTTGGCTATGTCCTCATTAATGCCAGGCCAGTACACTGCCTCTCGAGCCCGTCGGCGGCACTTTTCCACGCCAAGGTGGTCCTCGTGTAGTTGTTCCAGGACAAGCTGGCGCATGCTATGCGCGATGACAATGCGGTCCAGTTTTAGAAGAACCCCATCTACTACCGCCAGATCATCTCTGACATTATAGAATTGAGGGCATTGGCCCTTGAGCCACCCATCCGTTAGGTGGCGCCTGACACGCTGTAGCACGGGGTCAGCCGCCGTCTCGCGGCGAATTTGGATGAGGCGTTCATCCGAGGCAGGTAGATTGGAGGCCGTGAATGCCACATGGGCGTCAACCTGGCAGACAAATCCCGCTGGGTCACATGGAGTGTTGACTGCCCTGGAGAGAGCATCAGCAATGATGAGGTCTTTGCCTGGGGTGTAGACCAGCTGGAAGTCGTATCGTCGGAGCTTGAGAAGAATATGCTGGAGGCGAGGCGTCATGTCGTTCAAGTATTTCTGTATTATATTGACCAGCGGGCGATGGTCGGTCTTGACGGTGAATTGAGGAAGTCCGTAGACATAATCGTGAAACTCAACCACACCGGTCAGAAGGTCCAGGCACTCCTTTTCTATCTGCGCATAGCGCTGCTCCCTGGGGGTCAACGGGGGCCCATGATGAGGCCTCATCACGTTGCAGGAGCACTGCCCCAATGCCGGATTGACTGGCATCGGTCGAAATTTTGGTCTCCTTTGCTGGATCAAAGAAAGGTAAGACCGGGGCCGTGGTCAGTTTTGTTTTGAGTTCTCTCCATTCGCGCTCGTGGGCAGGGAGCCATTGGAAGTCTGTCGTCTTCCTGACCAGGTTCCTGAGAGCCGTAGTATGAGAGGCAAGGTTAGGGATGAATTTCCCTAAAACATTGACCATGCCCAGAAATCGGAGGACCGCCTCCTTGTCCTCTGGTGTTTTCATAGCTGTGGTGGCAGCTACCTTGTCCGCACCCTGCTGCACACCCAATTGGGAGATGTGGTCCCCGAGGAACTCGAGTTCCGTCTGACCAAAAGAGCATTTGGCCCTGTTGAGGCGGAGGCCATGCTCATGTATACGTCTGAATACGCGGTGGAGGCGACTAACATGCTCCTGCAGGGTGGTGGACCAAATGATTATGTCATCGACATAGACGCGAACACCTTCAATGCCTTCCATCATTTGTTCCATAATCCTATGGAACACTTCTGATGCAGATATGATCCCAAACGGCATCCTGTTGTAACAATATCTGCCAAAGGCGGTGTTAAATGTGCAACGTTTCCTGCTGGATTTATCGAGCTGGATTTGCCAGAATCCTTTAGAGGCATCGAGTTTGGTGAAGAGTTTGGCGCGAGCCATCTCACATGTGAGCTCTCCGCGCTTGGGAATTAGATAGTGCTCCCTCATGATATTGCGATTTTGATCCTTGGGATCAATGCAAATTCTCAATTCGCCGGAAGGCTTTTTTACACATACCATGGAACTGACCCAGTCGGTTGGTTCCGTGACTTTGGAAATCACTCCTTGGTTCTGGAGGTCCTGCAGCTGCTGCTTGAGGCGGTTCTTAAGGGGTGCTGGGACCCTGCAAGGTGCGCGCACCACAGGCGTGGCATTCGGTTTTAATAAAATCTTGTAGGTGTACGGGAGCGTGCCCATGCCCTCAAAGACGTCGTGGTACTGGTTGATAATGGCATTGAGCTGCGCCCTGAAGTCGGTGTCCTGAAAGGCAGACGCGTCAGCAGGAGAGAGAGTGAACTCTCTGAACTAGGTTCAACAGCTTGCATGCCTGCGCGCCAAGCAGGGAGGCTTTCAAGGAGCCCACGATTTCAAAGGGAAGGATGGCTTTGCGTGACCTGTGCGTCACTTCAAGTTGGCATGACCTGCTGGCAGCAATGGCATTGCCATTATAATCTAATAGCTGGCAGGCTGATGGGAGGATGGCTGGTTTGACTCGAAGGCTTTGGAGGTCAGACCGCGCAATGAGATTGGCAGAGGCACCAGTGCCCAGGCGGAATCGTATTTGGGACTGGTTGATCGTAAGGGTGGCACACCACTCATCATCTGGCTCGATGCTGTATACCGATAGAGGCTGCATTCTTTGCTTCGGGGACACCCTGTTTTTTGTAACAATACCGATTTGAAAAGGTGTCTTCGGGTCCTCGGTGTCAATATCGGGTAGCAGGTCCGCATCGGACTCGGTGACCGTGGGTTGAATGGCCCGGACATTCCTGAGAGGCTGGCTGGAGCGATAAGAGTTGGCAGGCTGAGCTGATCTGCATAAAGCAGCATAGTGGCCAAGTTTGCCACATCTCAGGCATCGTCGGGATTTGGCAGGGCATTGCCACTTTAAGTGGGCGGAGCAACAGTTGCCGCACGTTGTCGCGTCAGAACGTTCGCTGCACCACTGCGCATGCGCGGTGCGGTCGTATGTGGTGCGCGCCTGCGGAGTATGTTCGTCGACGTCGCCGTCCCCTCGTTCGGTGCGCACAAGAGCGGGAGTCCATGAAAAGCGCGCAAAATGGCCGCCCTCATCCAGGCTGAGGCCCTGGGGTTGCTCGATTGCTTGGACCCGTTCTGCCTCGTGGGGAACTTGCCGCGCCGTTTCAGCCGCTTGGATATGGGAATACCGACTAGTGGCGTGTTTGTGTAGCACGCAGATCTCGATGGCAATCGCTGGGGTGAGCTGCTTTACCTTGAGAGCTGCTGGTGTAGGGGGTTTGACTGAACACCGAAAACGATCTGGACGCGTATCATGGAGTCGGAGGTGGGCCCGTAATTACAGGAGTGCGCAAGGATGCGGAGGTGGGTGAGAAAGGACTGGAAAGGTTCATCCTTACCCTGCAAACGCTGATGGAACACATAGCGCTCGAAACTTTCATTCACCTCGATGTTGCAGTGACTGTCAAATTTGAGGAGGACCGTCTTGAATTTTGATTTATCTTCATCATCAGCAAAGGTGAGCGAATTGAAAATGTGGATGGCATGTTCCCCGGCCGTGGATAGGAAGAGAGCGATCTTCCTGGTATCTGAGGCAGCTTCCCGGTCTGTAGCTTCAAGGTAGAGCTGGAAGCGTTGTTTGAATATCTTCCAGTTAGCCCCTAGGTTACCGGTGATGCGGAGCAGCGGCGGCGGGCGGACGCTGTCCATTTTGCAGGATGTATGCTGGTGGAAGGCAGATCACTTGCAGGTAGGTCTCAGAAGTTCTAATAACCCTCAACTCCTGGTATCATGATGTGTTGGGTGTTCTGGATCCGTGAAACACATATAGGCCACCAACACTTAAAATAGAACAACACTATTTTATTAAGTTAGAAACTGTTGAACATACTTTCACTGTGGGTTAACACTATGTTAGATTAAACTAAAGACCTATGCCTGTCCTAACCAGTCAATGCACTCGGCACATGGTGAAGATCTGTGCTGTAAGCTGTGAGCTCTGTCCTTCTGAGAGGCTGCATCCTGAATGAGCGGGAACTCTGATGCCCTCTGTCTATATAGTGAGTGTGCTCTAATTGGTGATTGGCTGCGGTGTTGTGTGTGTTGATTGGTCTTGGCGTGTGTCCATGAGTGTGTGTGTCTGCACCATGATATACTGGTGTATATTATGACAGCGACCGCCGGAGCTGGAGGGTGCACACAGAGTAGAGGCGAGACAGGTGCGTCCGGGGGGGGGGGTGTCCCCCCCCCGTCCGATGGTGGTTAGGTTCCACAGGTTTGGGGAAAAGGAGCGGGTGCTGCAGTGGGCAAAGAGCGCTAAGAGCAGCACGCGGAATAACCGTGTCCTTTGCATTTACCAGGACCCAAGCCAGGAGGTGGCCAGGCGGCGAGCAGCCTTTAAACAAGTTAAGGAGGTGTTGTTCAAAAAGCACGTGAAGTTTGGTCTGCTCTTCCCGGCCTGTCTTTGGGTTACGCATCAGGGCCAACACCACTACTTCTCCGAGCCCGAAGAAGCGATGGACTTTGTGAGGGATCAGGGGCTGGTCTCGAAAAAAGGACCCACGGACGCAAGCTAGGGTCCGAGAATTACTGTTTGAAGGGACGCCTACTGGGCCTGGACTGCTGGTTGACTGTTTATTGCTTTAAAGGTGCCTTGTGGTGTCTTTTTGTGGGAAGTTTTCGTATGGTCTTTTTCCTTTTTTCTGTAGCTTTTTTTCACTCTCTTTTTCTTTCTGTTGTGGTGTGTACCTTTTGTTGGGCTCTCTGAGTGCGCTGGAGCCTGTATTGTAACAAAATATTGGCCGGTCAGCAATGGGGATTAAAGATGTTGGTGGGGGCTTTTGTTTCATTTATGTCTATGGTTTTTATGTTTGTTTCGGATGGGGGATGTACGGGTACTGGGTTATTGCGGTGTTATATATATGTATATATTTTTAGTGCTCAGAAAGGGACGTGGGTTAACACTTTTCTGTGTACACCGCTGGAACTGTATTGTACCTGCAGCAGCCTCGCGATGCTGTTTGATGTTTACATCTTTCCCATCTTAGTGAGACTGTTCCAGTGGGTCGGAGTGAGGGATGGTGTGCTGGGGAGGGGGAGATGAGGTCGGGGAAACAATGGGAGTGAGACAAGGGGGCGCCGGAACGATGAGTCACCGGGCTAGCAGATTGGCTAGTCAAGGGAGCCAGTTGGGGGGGGGGGGGGGGGGATACAGCCAGTGGATGGCAGTGGTGGGGATATCGGGAGATGTTGCTGGGGGTGGGGGGGGGGGGCGCATGGGCCGGGGGCGGGCCCAAGAAAGGTTATGGCTGACTGGCAAGGTGGGGGGGGTTGTGCCCCCCAACCAGGCTGATCACCTGGAATGTCAGGGGACTAAATGGGCCAGTTAAAAGGGCACGTGTGTTTGCGCATTTGCGGGCTCTGAAGGCGGACGTAATTATGTTGCAGGAGACACATCTGAAAGTGTCTGACCAGACTAGGCTAAGGAAGGGCTGGATCAGCCAGGTCTTCCACTCGGACTTGGATTCTAAGTCCAGGGGGTTAGCAATTATGATCAATAAGCGGGTTCAATTTGAGGCGGAGGGCATAGTCGCAGACGGCGGGGACAGATTCCTTATGGTAAGGGGCAAGCTGGAGGGGAGAAGAGTGGTGCTGGTGAACATATATGCGCCGAACTGGGACGACATTGACTTTATCAAAAGAGTGCTGGGGAAGATCCCGGACCTAGACTCACGTAAGTTGATAATGGGGGGGGGACGACTTTAATACGGTCCTTGACCTGGGGCTGGACCAGTCATGTCCCAGATCGGGTAGGCTCCCAGCAACGGCAAGGGAGCTGAAAGGGTTCATGGAGCAAATGGGGGCTGTGGACCCATGGAGAGCCAGACAGCCGACGGGAAGGGGCTACTCCTTTTATTCGCATGTTCATAAAGTATATTCTAGGATTGATTTTTTTATCTTGAGCAGGGACTCTGTAGGGGAGGTAAAGAATACGGAATACTCGGCAATCACTATCTCGGACCATGCCCTGCACTGGGTGGACCCGCAGGTCGAGGGGCGAATTACCAACGCCCGCAATGGAGGTTAGACGTAGGACTGTTGTCGGAGGAGGGGATATGTGAGAGACTTCGGAAGTGTATGCAAAATTACTTGCAGGTGAACGATACGGGGGAGGTTTCAGCAGCGACCCTGTGGGAGGCGCTGAAGGCAGGAGTGAGGGGGGAGCTGATCTCAATTCGGGCTCACAGGGTCAGGGCGGACAGAGCAGAATTGGACAGATTGGTTAGGGAAATTCACCGGATAGACGAGGAGCATGCGGGGTCCCCGGGGGAGGACCTACTCAGGGAGAGACGGAGGTTGCAGGCGGAACTGGACGGGTGGATGTTTTGGACTGTATATTGAGTGGGGTGCGGTTTGTGTGTAGGGGATTGTTATTGTATTTGGTTTTGTTTCTTTTTTCTTTGGTTGTTTATTGATGAAAATGTGGAAAATAAAAACAACAAAATTGGCGCTGAACCTGGACCAATTAAGTGACTGGCGGGTGCGAACACCGGCGCCATGTGGAACGCAATCGATTCCAATGAGAAACGGTGCCGGATTTGCCAGTTTCTCAATTGACGCACAGGAGGCTGACAAGCTCTGCCACATATACACATTCGCCAACACACCTTCCCAGCCAACAAGATGGCAGCAAGGAGAGCAGCTCCACGATTTGCGGATGCCGAGGTGGAGACCATCATAGACGCGGTGGAGGAGAGGTCGGTGACCCTGCACCAGGTCTGGGAAAGATGTTGCCAGCCGCCACCATTCGGCATGCCTGGGTGCAGGCGGCAGAGGGGGTGAGCACCGTGCGCAACATAATCCAAACCAACCTGCAGTGCCATAAAAAACTGCATGACATCCTCAGGGCGGCCAGGATGAGTAGGCAGCACTGTGCTCCTGACACCCCCCCCAAACCGGAGGGCAGCCAAACCCCCACCCTGCACCATATGTCAGCACCCATACCGGCTGCCCTGGCCGGGTGCCCTGGCCACTGAGGCCACCAGCTACCCACCCCCTGGGCTGCATGTGTCGGACTAACGCGTTGCTTTTTCTGCTTCCCCTCCCCCCAGGAGAAGACCACCCATAACCGCCAGGAGCGGGATAAAACTGGAGGGGACCGCCAGACCTCACAGTGGCAGAGGGCCCTGAACGTGATTGGCAGCCCAGAAGAAAGGGAGGGTACCGGGATGGAGATCGCGGGCGAGGAAGTGAGGCCCCGCTTAGTTGCGGTTCCCCGTGACATGTGTGTCAACACCCCCCAACACCACCCTCACCATCACGCCCACCCTCATCCCCACACCACCACCACCCTCACGCCCACCCTCACCCCCGCCACCACACTCCATCTGGCCTGCGATCTTGTCTTGTGTCTTGCAGGACCTGCTGGTGAAGGACAGGTCCATCTGATGGACCGCCCCCAGCCAGTGTCACAGCCAAGGTCCTGGGTGCCGAGCAGTGAAGCGGAGAGCAGCATGGACATGAGCCATGGACATGAGACCCAAGACACCCCAGAGCTCGAGTCTGAGGATGATACTGATTTCCCGTCACAGCTGTCTCCAACACCCTCCACCATCCCAGGGACACTCACATCGGTTGCGCACTTTAGTGAAGAGGCTCCTGGGGCACTATCCGGTGCACACCACACAGCTAGTCCTCCACCCAGGTTGGTGAACCAGGAGACGATCAGAGCGTCCCATGTGCATTGGCCCTGACACACACATCATGAAGTCTCCGGTGCCTGCCTGGGCGACATGTCCTGCCCATCTTCGACCTCCCCGCATCCTCATTGTCGGACAAGGACTGGTGTTCATCCTCCTCCTCCAGCACTTCGCCACTCTACTGCGCGATATTGTAGAGGGTGCAGCAGGCCGCCATGATGCGGGCGACCCTCTCAGCATTATACTGGAGGGCCCCTCCAGAGCAGTCCAGGCACCTGAACCGCATCGTCAGGAGGCCGAAGCACAACTCGATCACGGGCGTGGTTGCTGTATGGGCGTCGTAATGTGTTTTACAGTCAGTCTGTGGCCTTCAGATAGACGTCATCAGCCACAACTGCAGCAGATAACCCGTGTCGCCCAGGAGCCAACCTCCAAGCTGGGAGGGTGTTTCGAACATGTCAGAAATCGTTGAGTGTGCCAGGATGAAGCTGTCAAGCACACTGCCTGGGTATCAGGCCCAGATGTGTATGATGCACAGCTGATGGTCACATATCAACTGCACATTCATCCAGTGGAACCCCTTTCAGTTTGTGTGGAGTGACCTGTCATCTGCAGGTAGAGGGGCATGCATCCCGTCGATCACCCCCTGTAACAGGGGCATTTTGGTGATGACGGTGAACCCTGCTGCCTGGGCATCCTGGGGGGCTCGGTCCACATTGAAGTAGATGTATTGTCCTGACTGGGCGTACAGGGCCTCCGTTACAGCGCAGATGCACCTGTGCAAGTGAGATCCCAGACAGGTCACCACTTGCCGCCTGGAAGGACCCCATGGCATAAAAGTTCAGGGCGACCGTCACCTTGACAGCCACCAGGAGCAGGTGCCTCCCCCGCCCCCATTCCATCGCAGTGCCAGGTGGGCTATATGTCTCACTGAATCCTTGCTCAGCTGGAGTCTTCGATGGCATACCCGGTCCTGCATGTCATAGAAACTTTGAATTTACAGCACAGAAGGAGGCCATTTGGCCCATCGAGTCTGCACCCACCCACTGAAAGAGCACCCTAAAGCCCATACTTCCACCATATCCCCGTAACCCAGTAAACCCATCTAACCTTTTGGACACTAAGGGCCTATTTAGCATGGGCCATCCACCTAATCTGCACATCCTTGGACAGTGTGAGGAAACCGGAGCACCCGGAGAAAATCCACACAGATGCAGGGAGAAGGTGTAAACTCCAACAGGCAGTCACCTGAGGCCAGAATTGAACCCAGGTCCCTGGAGTTATGAGGCAGCAGTGCTAACCACTGTGCCACCAAGCCAACCTTGAATGACAGAAACTGCCGGTACACACGAGGCTTCATGCAGCGCTTCATTTGCACCTCCTGCTCTCGAACCTGGGCAGCTGCTTCCTCTAGTGCTGGTTCTGCTGCTGCACGCTGCAGCTTCCTCCTCCTCGAGCAGCGCTAGCTCCTACAGCCAAAGGGAATCCTCCAGGGCAGTGGCAACTAGCAGGAAGGCCACCATTGAATTTTAATATACATTGTCTGCAGGGGGGTGAATGGCCAACATGTTAGCATGGTGCTTGCTCCTGTGCTCAACTAGTTCAACGGGCTACACGTTGGCTCCAGTTGGCACTGCGGGCTCTGCCCTCCCATGCCCCACCATCTTCGCATCCCTGGCCCCATCGGCTGGACTGCCCTTGCCAGCGGTATGCTCTGCGGTCCCCATCTGGCACCCCCGCAGAGACTACATTGGGCTTGATACCCCGCTGGTGAGTGCCAGCCGTTTGGGTGGTGGGGGGTGTGGCAGAGGGTGGGGTGCAGGGGTGGGAGCTGGGGTGTGAGGGTGGTGAGGCCGGTGTTACTCTTCAGAACCAGGGACCAAGGTGGCTGGTCGGGGGGGGGGGGGGGGTGCAGTCTGGACACTGCCCCCCTCCCATGGGGGTCACCCCGGCTGCTCAGCCCACATGTCTAGCCATGGTAGGGCTCCCCACCCCAGCAAGCCCGGCCAGAGACCGGCCTGGCAGCCCACAGTCGCTCCTCTCCACGTCTTACCTCTTCTTTCTCCCTCATCAGCCACGACACCAGGTACATGATTTTTAAAAGCACAAGTTCACCTTGTGAACGCCTATGATAACTTGGCCCATCGAAGGTGGAGAATAATGGAGGCCTCGGACAATACCGGGTCAGGCCCGCTAATGATATGCAAACGATGTTTACTGTATGTGCATTCTGGACCATATTGGCGGCGCTGTCGAGGTAACGGAGAATTGCAATTTGGCATCAGAACTGATTCTCCGTCCAGTGTTTCCCGATTCTGGCGTCAGCCGATGGAGAATCATGCACGTGTTGTATGGCACTTTATCAAATGTCATCAAAATAACTCAAACAAGTTAGCTAAGAGCAATGGAGTTGAGCAGGTAAGTTTTGGTAATGATGCATTTAGTAAGTTGAGGAAGCCAGCGGTAGTGAAACAACGATTTATTGAGTTATGTCCAATACTCTTCCCACGGCACTCTCTCCCAATCCATACCTTGTTGGGAACACTTTTACGAGATCCAGCTTCCGCCCCGTACCTTGGAATCCCATTCGACATGAGTGCTACGGGGAGATCGACCATGCTTTCCCCGTGGTCCTCATGAGAGTTACGACAATGCAGATCCGCTCTGTTTGACCAGGTGGTTCCTCTACTGCGCACCATTAGCTGCTGCATTGTCAGCTGACAGTGGGTTTGACCACTGAAAAGCTTCCCGTGCCTCCTGTGCACACCATCAGCACTTTATTTTTCAGTTGCAATCAATGGGAGAAAGCAAGAAAACAGAAGCAACACACGTTTTCAGTTCTGTTGTCAGGAACAGCACACCACTAAGTAAGTCAATGGGATGAGTCAGAGATTGTGCTCACAGTAAACTAGAAAACCTGTCTGTGGGTAAAACGATAGATCAGTGGGAGGTATCGCATAAGCATCTATAATGATACAGAACCATTTTGTACCCATAAGGGGCTGGAGGTCCTCTTGCTTAAAAAAAACAAAGGTGGATGACTGAAGGTGTAGGAGACGAAAACTGCAAAGAGTGACGAAGCAGGTAGCAAGAGCTACAAAAAGGGAATAAGAAAGAGAATTTGCAAAGATATCAAAACCAGCACTATATACTTTACAATTATACTGGAAAAATCAATGCGGTCAGGACCAATGTGGATCCCCTAGAATGACAACAATGATATCGTTCGTGACAATAGCAATCTCTGTGATATGGTTTGTCCTTTATTCTGACTGCAGTTCAACACTAGCGCCAGGTCTTGACATACAGCAGGAATGAAAGCAGCAAGCAGGCAAGGAACCAGTCACGATGAAGCATTCATACAGAACAAACCAAAAAATTATAAGTCCTCGATTTTCTTCACTTCCATTTTAAATCGTCAGATAGTGAAATAATTTATGATTGAATTAAAATGAAAGCTAAAACAAAGACATACACAACTCTTTAAAAATTGAAAAATGTGAACGATTGTATCATCGTGGAGAAATTTGACATTTCTACAATTTTACAATTAGCCTGTCAAGGCCAGAGTGATTGGCAGTAATTGTGATTATTTGGTGAAGCATCACCACAAATCAATCCTGTGGACTGGGCAATGGTTTTGAAACTTCACACTTTAGTGCATTATAAATAGAAATCCTTTGTGTTAAATTGATTAGACTGTCACAGAAGACAGGAGATCTGGAAACCAAAGCAACAGATGACAATTTCTGCCCATCAGAGTATTATATTTTTTGATTGTTACAGCTGAGCTGCATTTTTGTTTCAGCCGATGTTTTATTATAATCTGGAAAATTAGTAGTATTTCTTACTTTGAACCAGTGTAATGCAGTGATATTGAATCAACTGACTGTTGGCCATCTCTCCCAGGTTTCGCTTCAACGGAGAACAAATCTAAATTTTTCCTCTCAGACCCCCTCCCACCACCTTTCCCTCCCCCACAAACCCCCCACCAAAAATATACACAATACTCAAGACATGGGCGGAATTCTCCGCAACTGCCCTGGTGGGTTTGGTGGCAGTCGGGGGCGGTAAATCCGGTGAGAGTCAAAATGTTGAAACTCACCAATGTAAAATTACATTGCAATTCTCCCAATGGCGGATCAGTCATCCCGCTGCCGGGTGCCATGAATACTATTTGCAATCATTTACATCTAATGAATGCTCATTAAAACAACTGCCCGCAGGTATCCCATCAGGAATTCCAATTTTGTGTCACGCCAACGGGAAATCACATCGGTATCAAACGCGACGGCTAAAGAGTGGAGTGCACAAGGTGATCCTCAGTTTGCTAGAAACTTGGGAGGTGAGTGCAACATAAGCCTTTCTGCCATGGTGCAGTGCTGTTCCTGATACACTGTTCACAACTCTGCCAGGGCAGACCGGTTCCTGTCCTCCATCTCCATGCCAAGCTGGATTTCATGAATAGTACCATGCTGCTGGACCTATGGATCTTCCAGTGTCATCATCTCTGCCCCTGGGGTTGGGAAGTACAGTGGTCTCCATCCCCCCGGTGCCACACACCACTGTCTATTTGAACAGCACTCTGCTATGGGACTCATGCGCCAACGCAGCAAAGGTCGGAGTTCAACTGGGGGATGAGTGTGAGGTGAGGGGAGCAGGGTGGTGTTGAATCGGTGGCCTAATGAAGACAAGGGGGCCAATGTGGAAAGAGGCTTATGCAACGAGGGTGGGGTAGGCTGGGAACTCACAATGGGAGGCAAGGAGGTGGATGATGAAGACTAACAGTGGAAGGCAGATGGAAGACCGAGGGGAGAGGAGCTGAACCCTGACAAAGCTGCATGAAAAACCACAAACAGGGCTCAAAGGGATACCACATTGTTTACTGAAAGGGGATACACAAAGATGACTCCAGAGTCGGTGGATAGAGGTCAAAGTATATTTATTCTATTCTTAAAATTTGTAGAAGTACATTCCAAAACATTTTAACTTTAAAGTTATAGAAAATGTAATAAAATGCAACTTTCTTCCATACATCATGTTCCTCTCTGTGGTGCCTCAATACAATTTCAAAACTTTTGTATTCGCAAAGTACATTCAACGTCAGGCGTACAGCCTGTAATAACCCTCACAAGACCCATGGGGATAACTCGATTGATCTCCCCAAGGGGTTTGTGGAGCTCCCCTGCTAAAGGTGGAGGCTCATCAGCTGGGACTTATGGAATCACCTCTAAAAAGTTGGCTTGAATTGGGACCGCCTGATTGGTAGTCCCGGTTGGAATTTTTGTGATGTATGCCACGTTGCGGCCTTTTCTTTTGGCTGAAAATAAATTGCCATTTGGATTTACCTTACCTGGTCTCCTGAGCTTTTATACAACCCATCAGTGTACTTTGGCTGAAAGGCCTTGGACAGTGACCTTCCCCCCATTGTGACTCTGCAGCAACTGCCCCAAGAGTAATTTACTGCGTCCCTCAGGGCACAGCCCTGGACTTTGGATTGTGCCAGTCTGAAACATTCGGCAGAGGGCAACACTTGGTACTGGGAGACCAGCAAGTTTCGGACAGACCAAAAGAGCATTTTTCACAATGTTGATGGTCTTCCAGTCACAGTTGATGTTTATCTTGGCGTGCATTGTGGGAATAACCCATAGAGCACAAAGCCGGGCATCACAGAGCTGCTCAGGATGAACATTGACAAGAACTACTGCATGTCTCTCCAGACCTTCATTGTAAAGGCACATTCCCATTTAGGTACAGCATATCATTCGTGTTAGAACCCTCATGAGGGCCATGAGGAAACAATCATTGATCTCGAACCGTGGAAAACGAGCTCCCTAAGTAGGGAGCGGAGGCCAACCACCTGGTGCTCATTAGTAGAAAAATATAAAAGCAGGCCCAACTCAGGGCCTGACAGGACAACTCCTCACAGCTCAGATTGCACTGAGAGTGAGATGCTGCATTAGGCAGACGTGTGTAAATAAATTCACCTTTGTTGACAACAGCTTCCTTTTTTTAAATAAATTTAGAGTACCCAATTATTTTTTTCCAATTAAGGGGCAATTTAGCGTGGCCAGTCCACCTACCCTGCACATCTTTGGGTTGTGGGGGTGAGACCCACGCAGACATGGGGAAAATGTGCAAACTCCACAGGGGCAGTGACCCATGGCCGGGTCCTCAGCGCCGTGAGGCAGCATTGCTAACCACTGCACCACCCTACTGCACTGACAACAGTTTCCTTACGAGTTATTATAATTGGACTTACTACACTGCTGTTGTGATGTCACTCAACGTGCGATTCAATCCATGTGATGTCATGAAACAAATGAACAAAAGTGGCACGGTAGCACAGTAGTTAGCACTGTTGCTTCACAACACTGTCATGATATCCAAATCAGCATATCATGGTGCAATCAGACACACACTGATGGACGGGCAGTTGGACCAACCAGCACACACATAACATCGTAGCCAATCACCAGTGAGAGCACACGCACTATAAAACAGGGACCACCACAGTTCCCGCTCATTCTACCAGGAGATAGCTCAGAGCTCACAGCGCGCCACTCAGACATAGACCATGTGCTGAGTGCCTCACTAGGATAGTGATAGGGCTGGGTCCACAGGTTAGCTAGTGAAGCACGTACCCAAGCCAGTAGTTAGTTGTTACCATTGATTAGACAATAAAACAGAGTTGTACCATCTACAGCCGTGTTGGATCATTTGTGCATTATAGGAAGGATGTGGAAGCATTGGAAAGGGTGCAAAGGAGATTTACTAGGATGCTGCCTGGTTTGCAGGATAGGTCTTATGAGGAAAGGTTGAGGGAGCTCGGGCTTTTCTCTTTGGAGCGGAGGAGGATGAGAGGCGACTTAATAGAGGTTTATAAGATAATGAGGGGGATAGATAGAGTGGACGTTCAGAGACTACTTCCGCGGGTGGATGTAGCTGTTACAAGGGGGCATAACAATAAAATTCAGGGTGGGAGATATAGGAGGGATGTCCGAGGTAGGTTCTTCACTCAGAGAATGGTTAGGGTGTGGAATGGACTGCCTGCTGTGATAGTGGAGTCGGACACTTTTGGAACTTTCAAGCAGTTATTGGATAGGCACATGGAGCACACCAGAATGACAGGGAATGGGATAGCTTGATCTTGGTTTCGGACAATGCTCGGCACAACATTTGAGGGCCGAAGGGCCTGTTCTGTGCTGTAATGTTCTATGTTCTATGTAGAATTCGGCATGACTATTTCAAATATGTACATCATGTGATAAAACTCCAAAGAATCAATTACCATTTCAGTGTAAAACCAAGCTGTGCTATAGTAATGAGAAGCATTTTCACTGAAGGTCACGCACTGAGCAAGGGATATAGTCCCTTCTACATGATTTGATTCCGAACAATGTGAACAAATAAAATAATTTACGTTTGCTGCGCCAGATTCAAACATATTAAACATACATGTAGATAAATGTTACTATATTTGCGATATTTTAAACAAGCACTGAACTACAATCCAAACTCACTCCGGATTGATGACATCACTGCTACGAAGGTGGGGAATCCCAGTTAACGCCATCTGATTTCAGGTCAGGTGATGAAAACTTCAGGGATAGAATCTCCAATAGTGATGAACTCCACAGTGTTACATATTCCCCTAGTATCTCTAATACTGATGTTAAATCTCACTCCGCGATGTTACATACTCCCCTAGTATCTCTAATACTGATGTTAAATCTCACTCCGCGATGTTACATACTCCCCTAGTATCTCCAATATTAATGTTAAATCTCACTCCACGATGTTACATACTCCCCTAGTATCTCCAATATTGATGTTAAATCTCACTCCGCGATGTTACATACTCCCCTAGTATCTCCAATATTAATGTTAAATCTCACTCCACGATGTTACATACTCCCCTAGTATCTCCAGTATTGATGTTAAATCTCACTCCGGGATGTTACATACTCCCCTAGTATCTCCAATATTGATGTTAAATCTCACTCCGCGATGTTACATACTCCCCTAGTATCTCTAATACTGATGTTAAATCTCACTCCGCGATGTTACATACTCCCCTAGTATCTCTAATATTGATGTTAAATCTCACTCCACGATGTTACATACTCCCCTAGTATCTCCAATATTGATGTTAAATCTCACTCCACAATGTTACATACTCTCCTAGTATCTCCAATATTGATGTTAAATCACACTCCACGATGTTAAATACTCCCCTAGTATTTCCAGTATTGATGTTAAATCTCACACTACGATGTTACATACTCCCCTAGTATCTCCAGTATTGATGTTAAATCTCACTCCACGATGTTACATACTCTCCTAGTATCTCCAATATTGATGTTAAATCACACTCCACGATGTTAAATACTCCCCTAGTATTTCCAGTATTGATGTTAAATCTCACACCACGATGTTACATACTCCCCTAGTATCTCCAATATTGATGTTAAATCTCACTCCACAATTTTACATACTCTCCTAGTATCTCCAGTATTGATGTTAAATCTCACACCACAATGTTACATACTCCCCTAGTATCTCCAGTATTGATGTTAAATCTCACTCCACGATGTTACATACTCCCCTAGTATCTCCAATATTGATGTTAAATATCACTCCACGATGTTACATACTCCCCTAGTATCTCCAGTATTGATGTTAAATCTCACTCCACGATGTTACATACTCCCCTAGTATCTCCAATATTGATGTTAAATCTCACTCCGCGATGTGACATACTCTCCTAGTATCTCCAATATTGATGTTAAATCTCACTCCACAATGTTACATACTCCCCTAGTATCTCCAATATTGATGTTAAATCTCACTCCACGATGTTACATCCTCCCCTAGTAACTCCAAACGTGTATTTAATAGGTTACATTAGCTCTTGAGAGTTAATGTGTGGGTTACAGTATGAAGGTCTGTGGGTTAATGTGGAGACCACAGTGTGACGCTCTGAGGATTAACGTGGCAGTCACCATACGACATAGGAGCAGAATTAGGCCACTCGGCCCATTGAGTCTGCACCGTCATTCAATCATGGCTGATATTTTCTTATCCCCATTCTCCTGCCTTCTCCACATAACTCCTAATCCCCTTATTAATCAAGAACCTATCTAACTCTGTCTTAAAGACACTCAATGATTTGGCCTCCACAGTCTTCTGTGGTAGAGTTCCACAGATTCACCATCTTCTGGCTGAAGAAATTCCTCCTCATCTCTGTTTTAAAGGATCGTCCCTTTAGTCTGACATTGTGTCCTCTGGTTCTAGTTTTTCCTACAAGTGGAAACATCCTCTCCACGTCCACTCTATCCAGGCCTCGCAGTATCCTATAAGTTTCAATCAGATCCCCCCTCATCCTTCCAAACTCCAACGAGTTCAGTTCCAGAGTCCTCAACCGTTCCTCATATGACAAGTTCTTCATTCGAGTGATCATTCTTGTGAATCTCCTCTGGACCCTTTCCAAGGCCAGCACATCCTTCCTTAGGTACGGGGCCCAAAACTGCTCACAACACTCCAAATGGGGTCTGACCAGAGCCTTATACAACCTCAGAAGTACATCCCTGGTCTTATATTCTAGCCGTCTTGACATGAATGCTAACATTGCATTTGCCTTCCTAACTGCCGACTGAACCTGCACATTAACCTTAAGAGAATCGTGAACAAGGACTCCCAAGTCCCTTTGTGCTTCTGATAGCCTAAGCATTTCCCCATTTTGAAAATAGTCCATGCTTAAATTCCTCCCTCCAAAGTGCATAACCTCATACTTTTCCACGTTGTATTTCATTTGCCAATTCATTGCCCACTCTCCTAGCCTGTCCAAATCCTTCCGCAGCCCCCTTGTTTCCTCAATACTAACTGTCCCTCTGCAGATCTTTGTATCATCTGCAAACTTAGCAACAGTGCCTTCAGTTCCTTCTTCCAGATCATTTATGTATATTGTGAAAAGTTGTGGTCCCCGCACAGACCCCTGAGGCACACCACTAGTCATCGGCTGCCATCCAGGGGCTGGTTTAGAACAATGGACTAAATAGCTGGCTTGCAATGCAAAACAATGCCAGCTGTGCGGGTTCAATTCCCGTACCGGCCTACCCGAACAGGTGCCGGAACGTGGCGACTAGGGGCTTTTCACAGTAACTTCATTGAAGCCTACTTGTGACAATAAGCAATTATTATTATTATCCTGAAAAAGACCCCTTTATCCCCACTCTCTGCCTTCTGCCAGTCAGCCAATCCTCTATCCATGCCAGGATCTTACTGTTAACTGGACTGAAAGGACTTATTTCACCTTGTCAAAGGTCTTCTGGAAATCTAAATAAATCACATCCACTGGTTCTCCTTTGTCTAACTTTCTTGTTACCTCCTCAAGAACTCGAACAGATTTGTCAGACACAACCTCCCTTTGAGAAAGCCATGCTGACTCAGTCCTATTTTGCCATGCATTTCCAAGTACTTCGAAATCTCATCTCATTAACAGGCTCTAAAATCTTCCCAATGACCGAAGTCAGGCGAACCGGCCTATAATTTCCTATCTCTGCCTCCCTCCCTTCTTAAACAGTGGTGTTGCATTAGTCACTTTCCAGTCCTCTGGGACTGTTCCTGCCTCCAGTGATTCCTGAAAGATCATCACCAATGCCTCCACAATTTCCTCAGCTATCTCTTTTAGGACCCTGGAGTGTAGTCCATCCGGTCCAGGTGACTTATCCACCTACAGACCTTTCAGTTTCCCCAGAATCCTCTCCTTAGTAATGGTCACTGCACCCTGGTTCTCCTGGAGCTCTGGCATCTCACTGCTGTCTTCCATCAGTGAAGACTGATGCAAAGTAACTATTCAGTTTGTCTGCCATTTCTTTGTTTCCTATTATTACTTCTCCAGACACATTTTCCAGTGGTCCAATGTCTATTTTTGTATCTCTCTTACTTTTATTCCTATTTTCCTTTATATTATTAGCTAGCTTGAACTCATACTTCACCTTCTGCCCCCTTATTGCATTTTTAGTTGTCCTCTGCTTGCCTTTAAAGGTTTCCCAATCCTCTAGCTTCCCACTATACCTGGCCACTTTGTATGTTTTTTATTTAGCTTTTATGCAGACCTTGATATCCCTCGGCAGCCATGGATGCCTTGTCCTCCCCTTAGCATGTTTCCTCCTCCTTGGGATGAATTTCTGTTGTGCCTCCCTAATAACCCCAAAAAAATCCTGCCATTGCTTTTCCACTGTCTTCCCTGCTAGGCTCCTTTTCCAAACTACTCTGGCCAGCTCCTCCCTCATGTCTTTGTGGTTACCTTTATTTAATTACAATAGCGTTACGATCAGTGTAAAACTCTGAGGGTTAATGTGAGGGTTACCATGTGAGGCCCTGGTATTTAATATGTGGGTTACAGTGTGAAGCTCTGAGGGTTAATGTGGGGTTACAATGTGAAGGTCTGTGTTAATGTGAGGTTACAGTGTGAAGCTCTGTGAATTAATGTGGGGGTCACAGTGTGAAGCTCTGTGGGTTAATCCCCACACCCCCACTACTTGCCTTCAAACAACCGCGCAACCTCAAACAAACCATTGTTTGCAGCAAACTACTCAGCCTTCAGAACAGTGACCACAACACCTCACAACCCTGCCATAGCAATCTCTGCAAGACGTGCCAGATCATCGACATGGATACCACCATTACACGTGAGAACACCACCCACCAGGTACGCGGTACATACTCGTGCGACTCGGCCAACATTGTCTACCTCATACGCTGCAGGAAAGGATGTCCCGAAGCATGGTACATTGGCGAGACCATGCAGACGCTGCAACAACGAATGAACGGACATCGTGCGACAATCACCAGGCAGGAATGTTCCCTTCCAGTCGGGGAAGACTTCAGCAGTCAAGGGCATTCAGCCTCTGATCTCCGGGTAAGCGTTCTCCAAGGCGGCCTTCAGGACGCGCGACAACGCAGAATCGCCGAGCAGAAGCTTATAGCCAAGTTCCGAACACATGAGTGCGGCCTCAACTGGGACCTGGGATTCATGTTGCATTACATTCATCCCCCACCATCTGGCCTGCGAAATCCTACCAACTGTCCTGGCTTGATACAGTTCACACCTCTTTAACCTGGTGTTACCCCATCTCTGGATCTGTAAAGATTTAATCACCTGCTAATGCTCACATTCCAAGCATTGTCTGGCATCTTTGAATCTGTCTATATATATGTTTTTGGAACATACCTCTTCATTCACCTGAGGAAGGAGCAGCGCTCCGAAAGCTAGTGACATCGAAACAAACCTGTTGGACTTTAACCTGGTGTTGTAAAACTTCTTACTGGGTTAATATGGGGTCACAGTGTGAAGCTCTGAGGGTTAATGTGGGGGTCACAGTGTGAAGCTCTGAGGGTTAATGTGGGGTCACAGTGTGAAGCTCTGAGGGTTAATGTGGGGGTCACAGTGTGAAGCTCTGAGGGTTATTGTGGGGGTCAGTGTGAAGCTCTGTGGGTTAATGTGGGGGTCACAGTGTGAAGCTCTGAGGGTTAATGTGGGGGTCACAGTGTGAAGCTCTGAGGGTTAATGTGGGGGTCACAGTGTGAAGCTCTGAGGGTTATTGTGGGGGTCAGTGTGAAGCTCTGTGGGTTAATGTGGGGGTCACAGTGTGAAGCTCTGAGGGTTAATGTGGGGGTCACAGTGTGAAGCTCTGAGGGTTAATGTGGGGTCACAGTGTGAAGCTCTGAGGGTTAATGTGGGGGTCACAGTGTGAAGTTCTGAGGATAAATGTGGGGGTCACAATGTGAAGTTCTGAGGGTTAATTGGGGCATCTTGACAAATATATGAATAGGATGGGAATAGAAGGATACGGACCCAGGAAGTGTAGAAGATTGTAGTTGAGTCGGGCAGTATGGTCGGCACGGGCTTGGAGGGCCGAAGGGCCTGTTCCTGTGCTGTACATTTCTTTGTTCTTTGTTCTAATGTGGGGATGACAGTGTGAGGCTCTGAGGGTTAATGTGGGGATCAGTGTGAAGCTCTGAGGGTTAACGTGGGGATCAGTGTAGAGCTCTGAGGGCTAATGTGGGGGTTGCAGTCTGAAGCTCTGAGGGTTAACAGTGTGAGCTCTGAGGGTTAACAGTGTGAGCTCAGAGGGTTAATGTGGGGGTTACAGTGTGGAGCTCGAAAGGCAACACAGTGGTCAGCACTGCTGCTTCAAGAAGAGCACCATCATACCGGTACCAAAGAAGAACCAGGCAACGTGCCTCAATGACTACCGTCCAGTGGAACTGACTTCAGTCGTATTGAAGTGCTTCGAGAGGTTGATCATGAAGCGCATCACCGCCATACTCCCAGAATGCCTTGATCCACTGCAATTCGCATACCGCTGCAACCGGTCCACATCAGTCGCCATTTCCCTTGCTCTACACTCATCCCTGGAGCATCTCGAAAACAAGGACTCCGACATCAGACTCCTATTTATTGACTACAGCTCCGCCTTCAACACCATAATCCCAGCCAGGCTCATATCAAAGCTCCAAAGCCTAGGACTTGGCTCCCCACTCTGCAACTGGATCCTCGGTTTTCTGTCCAACAGACCACAATCAGTAAGAATGAACAACACATCCTCCACAATAGTCCTCAAAACCGGGGCCCCGCAAAGCTGCGTACTTGGCCCTCTACTCCCTGTACACAGGGGCTGGTTTAGCTCACTGGGCTAAATCGCTGGCTTTTAAAGCAGACCAAGGCAGGCCAGCAGCACGGTTCAATTCCCGTACCAGCCTCCCCGAACAGGTGCCGGGAATGTGGCAACTAGGGGCTTTTCAGTAACTTCATTGAAGCCTACTCGTGACAATAAGTGATTTTCATTTTCACACGACTGCGTGGCAAAATTTGGTTCCAACTCCATCTCCAAGTTTGCTGACGATACGACCGTAGTGGGCCAGATCTCAAATAACGACGAGTCAGAATACAGGCAGAAGATAGAGAACCTAGTGGAGTGGTGTAGCGACAACAATCTCTACCTCAATGCCAGCAAAACTAAAGAGTTGGTCATTGACTTCAGGAAGCAAAGTACTATACACACCCCTGTCAGCATCAACGGGGCCGAGGTGGAGATGGTCAGCAGTTTCAAATTCCTAGGGGTGCACATCTCCAAAAATCTGTCCTGGTCCACCCACGTCAACGCTACCACCAAGAAAGCACAACAGCAACTATACTTCCTCAGGAAACTAAGGAACTTCGACGTGCCCAGATTAACCCTGACCAACTTTTACAGATGCACCATCGAAAGCATCCTATCGGGCTGCATCACAGCCTGGTATGGCAACTGCTCGGCCCAGGACCGCAAGAAACTTCAGAGAGTCGTGAACACCGCCCAGTCCATCACACGAACCTGCCTCCCATCCATTGACTCCATCTACACCTCCCGCTGCCTGGGGAAAGCGGGCAGCATAATCAAAGATCCCTCCCACCCAGCTTACTCACTCTTCCAACTTCTTCCATCGGGCAGGAGATACAGGAGTCTGAGAACACGCACGAACAGACTCAAAAACAGCTTCTTCCCCACTGTCACCAGACTCCTAAATGACCCTCTTATGGACTGGCCTCATTAACACTGCACCCTGTATGCTTCATCCGATGCCAGTGCTTATGTAGTTACATTGTATATGTTATGTTGCCCTATTATGTATTTACTTTTATTTCCTTTTCATGTATTTAATGATCTGTTGAGCTGCTCGCAGAAAAATACTTTTCACTGTACCTCGGTACACGTGACAACAAACAAATCCAATCCAATCCAATCTACAGCGGCAGGGATCATAGAATTTACAGTGAAGGAGGCCATTTGGCCCATCGAGTCTGCACCAGCCCTTGGAAAGAGCACCCAAGCCCACGCTCCACCCTATCTCTGTAACCCAGCAACCCCACCTAAGCTTTTTGGTCACCTCTGCATTTTGCTTTACCACAAGCCCACGGATTACTTCATGATGCTCCACTTCTCCAGCTTCCACCCCAAACACATTAAAGAAGCCATCCCCTATGGACAAGCCCTCCGTATACACAGGATTTGCTCAGACGAGGAGGAGCGTAACAGACGCTGAAAGATGCCCTCGCACGAACGGGATATGGCGCTCAACTAATCAATCGACAGTTCCAACGCGCCACAGCAAAAAAACGCATGACCTCCTCAGAAGACAAACACGGGACACAACTGACAAGAGTACCGTTCATCATCCAGTACTTCCCCGGAGCGGAGAAACTAGGACATCATCTTCGCAGATCTTCAACAAGTCATCGATGAAGACGAACATCTTGCCACGCTCATCCCGACACCCCCACTGCCTTCAAACCGCACAACCTCAAACCATTGTTTGCAGCAAACTACCCCGCCTTCAGAACAGCGACCACGACACCACACAACCTTGCCACGGCAATCTCTGCAAGACATGCCAGATCATCAACATGGGGACGACCATTACACGTCAGAACACCACCCACCAGGTACGTGGTGCATACTCGTGCGACTCGGCCAACGATGTCTACTCATACGCTGCAGGAAAGGATGTCCCGAAGCGTGGTACATTGGCGAGGCTGTGCAGACGCTGCGACAACGGATGAACGGACATCGCGCGACAATCGCCAGGCAGGAATTGCCCTTCCAGTTGGGGAACACTTCAACAGTCAAGGGCATTCAGCCTCAGACCTTCGGGTAAGCGTTCTCCAAGGCGGCCTACAGGACACACAACGCAGAATCGCCGAGCAGAAACTTGTAACCAAGTTTCACACACATAAGTACAACCTCAACCGAGACCTTGGATTCATGTCACATTACATTCACCCCCCACCATCTTGCCTGGGTTTGTGAAATCCTACAAACTGTCCTGGCTTGAGACAATTCACACCTCTTTAACATGTGATTATCTCTCTCTCCAGTTGCTCCATCTGGACCTGTAGACTTAATTACCTGCAAAGGCTTGCATTCAAAGTATCGTATTGCATCTTTGACTTCATCTATGTATATGTTTCTGGAACACACCTCTTCATTCACCTGAGGAAGGAGCAGTGCTCCGAAAGTTAGTGATTCAAAACAAACCTGTTGGACTTTAACCTAGTGTTGTAAGACTTCTTACTAAACCTTTTTGGACACCAAGGGCAATTTATCATGGCCAAGCCACCTAACCTGCACATCTTTGAACTGTGGGAGTAAACTGGAGCACCCGGAGGAAACCCACGCACACACGGGGAGACTGTGCAGACTCCGCACAGTGACCCAAGCCGGGAATCGAACCTGGGATCCTGGAGCTGTGAAGCAACTGTGCTAACCACTGTGCTGCAGGCCTTGTGTGACTGTCCAAAGGTGAGCCGGTCAGGTGAGGCTTTCAGGATAGGCTGGGAGAGTGAACCTAGGTAGGGGACTCTTTATGAGGGTCAGTACAGACGAGATGGGTCTAATGGCCTCCTGCTGCTGCTGCACTGAGGGGATTCACTGCTTCGAATAACCTCCCTCTAGTTCACCCCAGATTGTTCCTGACTCATTTGACGTCATTGCGCGCGATGCATTCTGGCCTGGATTTATTTCCGGATCATCCGAACCTGATGGCCGGAAGGGGTGGATCACGTGCCTTCCGATTGACAGCACTGTCCAATAAGTGTCCAGAGCCCTTGGTGACGTGTTTCCAATGGACCAATAGCAATGCTGTAGGGGCGGGATCTCATGTGCTCTCTCATACACACTTATCGCTGCGAATAAAACCGCGGGGACGGCCGGCCTTGGCAGTGTCAAACGACCTTGAGTGCGGACGGCCAGGTGAGGACACGGGTGCCGGTTGCTTCCGCGTGGACTCCTCGGGCGGGGAGTGGGTTCCCAACACTCGACTTGCAGTCTGGGTTCGTCTTTTCGCTCCGAGCCGGTTCTTGCTGCCGGCTCCGGGCGCCGCTCTGATATTCACTTCACTTGAGCTCTCCTTCCGGGAGGCTCCGTGAAATCCCGGCCCCTCGCCCAGCGCCAGTTTGCTTTTCGTTGATTCTAGTTTTGAGCGGGCAATGTAATCCGGAGGAATTAATGGACGTCTCCAGTCCGGAGGCGTGATTTCTCTCCCCCTGCCTTAGAAAGGGCCCCGCTGCCCCGACAAGGTGGCTGGATTTGGGGCAGGGGGAGTGAAGGGCAGAGATAGGCCGAATGGCATTAACATTTTCCTGTAAACTGTGTTAACCGGAGAAATGTCCAACCTCCCATAATGGTCATATTCCAGTCTCCGGTTTCACTCTGGTGGAATCGGCTGGTCTGCCTGATGTAGTATCAGTTTCACCATTTGTGCCTTGCTGCCTTCAGAAAACCTCAGAACCGGTGGGACTGCCTCTCGTTCCACTCCTGTGACTGGTTCACTGTCTCATTTCCGCCCTTCCGTTCTGTTTGCGGTTTGAGGGCTTTCTTTTTAATGTTTAAAAACATTTAATTATTGGGCATTTTCCACCGTTTAAAGTTTTCGAATGACCTTCAGTCTGTCCTTGAATTTGGCGCCTCCACATTTCAAGCTGCGAAAGGAGCATCCTTTGAAACTGAAAGCTGATGAATCAAAAATGGGTCAGCAACTTTCAGTGAAGACAATATCATGACTTCACAAATTAGTCTTGAGGATGAATCAGCCAACCTCCAGAAACCCTGCTGTGATGTTGAATGGGCCTGTACCAGTTGTAGGACATTACTGCTGAAATATCTCTTGTGCTTTTCCGTCTTGACTTTTAACACCTACTCAAATTCCTCTTCTCTGGTTGGTAGTCTGCCCTTGTGTGGTTTCATTATCAGTCAGCAAATCCCCTGCAATGACTTTCCTTCCTGCTCTTCTCCACCCTCACCATCTTTCCTCTCAGCCATGGGCATAGGGTGGGGATGTGGGCAATGATTTGCTGTCTGATTTATTGTGCTGCCCATCTGACACCTGAGGAAGGAGCTGTGCTCTGAAAGCTAGTGATTTGAAACCAACCTGTTGGACTTTAACCTGGTGTTGTAAGACTTCTTACTGATCTGACATCCAGTAATAGATGAGCAACAATTTCCCCACCACAAAATCTGTTCCCTGGCTACCATCTCTGGCTGAACCAGGCTGTTGACAAACTGGCTGTTCTCTTTGACTTGATGTGTTCCAGTTTTGTGTAATGCATCACCAAAACCATGTGCCTTCACTGATGTAATATTGCCTATTTCCAACCCTGGCACAACTGCTGAAGCCTTCATTGTTGCTTTTGTTGCACTAGATTTTGCTGTTCTTAACCACCCTCCCATTTTCCCTCTTGTCATAAACTGAATTCATCTAGATCTCTGCTAGTGGGTTCCTATCCCCCTTGTGCATAATAATGACTCTAGATCCAACAGTGCTTTCACTTTAAAATTCTTAGCACTTTCCTGATCTCCCTCTGCATTAAACTCTGCTTTCATATTAGATTTAAACTTGTTCAGCAACTGTAGAAACATTTTTGCACCAATGCTAAGCTTGTGGGCAGTAAATCTACTTATCTACTTCAAAAGCCTGAAATGTTGGTGAAGTAAATAAGTTCCTTGGATAATTTGGTGAGGAGTCTGGTATCTAAATGATCTTTAAATGCAGTACTTAGTGCCTTTGACGGTTCAACTTCTACAATTGAAGGCAGAGCTCTTGTAATGTTGGTGTGTTATGGTACATTTTCAGACTAATTCCCCCTCAAGGAATTGCACAGCAAAATGGGTGATATAGAGAAGGGTGCGAAGATCTTCAAACAGAAGTGTGCGCAGTGTCACACTGTTGAAAGTGGAGGCAAGCACAAGACTGGGCCAAACCTGTATGGTTTGTTTGGACGCAAGACTGGGCAGGCTGAAGGATTTTCTTACACTGAAGCAAACAAAAACAAAGGTATGTTTAGCAACTATTGGATCTATAATTGTTACATAAGGTTTCTTGAGTGAGGCCTCGGGCTCTTTGTTCTACTTCAGCTTTTGAGCAAGAATAAGTAGCTTTTATGTTAAACATAATGGGGGGGGGGGTTCTAAATCCCACTCTCTAAGACACGAACAAACTGTAAAATTGAATAATTGTGTGAGTATTAACTGCTCACTAGCTGAAAGTTATTCTGCTTTTGGTGTGACAATTAATCTGAATTCAGACTTGGTGCTGTGGGTAGGTAATTGTTTCAAGGTTGATTTTTTTCAAAAGCATTTATGCACATGAGGAACTGAATTAATGGCTCTTGATGAAAATGGGATGAAGATGTGGTGCTACAAGTGTTTAAAAGACTGCATCAAATGAAAATTGCAAATTAAATTTTTGCTGCTAATGAAATTTAACATGATAAATGTCATCTGGATATCTTAACTTGTTCCAATGAGTCTTTTTGTCTTGAGCTTTCCTCTACATTTAACTGCCTAGATTTAGCTAGTTTGAATTCCACTGATTTAAATGTCAAACACACAATTTTGGCATGCTAAACAGTTGCATCTCTTGAGTAAGCAAATGCTTATTCATCTAAGTAACTCAATCTTTTGGTGGCTTGACTAAATATTAACTAGTAAAACATTTGTTTGGGACTTGTACTTGATGAGCAACTTGGCTTTTCTTAAGGTTTGGAAGATGTCAATCCTGCCTCCAACCTAGTTCTCACTTTGAAACTGCACACCCTGTGCATGGGGTCAGATTGTGCATGCTGACAAATGGGGAGTTGACAATCAGTTAAGATTAAAGGTTGCTCTTAAGCAATTTTCACTGATCAGTGTGATTCATATTAGATATCTTTACAGTGGTTTGATTTTTATTTGGCTTTTAAGATGTGCTCTAAAGGAATGAGAAGCAATGTTGTATGGTTTCACTCTTGTTTGAGACTAGCATCAATATTGTGTTTGTGTGAAACCAAATGCCCACATATACTTCCCTAGAAACATGTACTATTTGTATTTATGAAGTTATTCAGTCATTACATGAAATTAATAATTATAGCATCAGATGTTTTATTCAAATTGAACAATTTGGGATGCTTATTAATTAAGGCTCTTTAATAAGAACTTGCTTTTACAGAAATGAAATTAAGATAGTCACATCTTGCAGAAATGGAATGCATCCTAGAATGCTGAGGAAATCAACTGATAGTGGAAGTTCTGACCTATCTTTGCATTAGGAAGTTTTACTAGAGGACAGGAGGGTTCACGTACAAAAATCACTAAACCTACTGGACAGGTACAGAAGTTTAGAAAATGATGGAATGTTGCCCTTCAATTTGTGGGGTTTTGGGTTGCACTGGTCTCTGATTAGATGATGCTTTTGAATACAACATCTTTCCTTCGCAGTGCACTGTGCACCCCAGGAAGGATATCTTAGCCTTGGAGTGATTACAGTGTAGTTAATCAGAACAAGTAAAAAGGGTTCAAATCTGAATATAGCAGATTGAGGGAGCATCTAACTGAAGCCCTTTAAGACGAGTAAAGGATTTCATGGGAGAGGTGGAGAGGACTAAATTTCCTCTAGGAGACCAGGCTAAGGGGCCAAACTTTAATATTTAGTTGTCTGTCACAATTGATCTCGGATAGTGCTGTTTTTGTGTGGAATTAAATTTGAAATAGAATAGTCGAGCACTGACTGCGGGCAGTCAGCCCATCACTTAATCTCGCCCCTGATTCTTTTCTCAAATGCCTACAATTTATCTTGCTTTCAAATATTTATCCAATAACTTGTCAAGGCTACTATTGAACCTGTTTCAACCACTGTCAGAAACATAATCACTATTTCTGGGCTCAGGAGCACCTACACCCACAGCACCTCGGACATTACGTCTGTGTACCCTTGCCAGAACCCCTTCAATTTCGGACATGCTCAAAACATGTGAACATGATTCGTGGGCCTCCCACACCTGTCTTCCACCTCCTCAAAAATCCTGCTCATCTGAGCTGCTGTCATGTGTGCCCTATGAGCAACCTTAAATTAGATAAGGCTGAACCTTGCATGTTCAGGATGTGTTCACTGTCAGGGCATCTTCAGACATCTCTGCCCCCCTCCCATTCCTCCTCGCATTTCTGTTTCACTTCCCCTGCATTTCTGTTTCACTTCCCCTATCAGGGCTCCTTCCCAGTCCATCAGCTCCTTATAAATCTTGGGCACCTTGCCCTCTCTCACACCTTCCCTTGATATCACCTTATCCTGTAATCTACCACCACTGGGTTTGTAGAGTACCTGGCTGGGAAGAACAGCAGAGGCGGTGTCAAAATTGCCCCAAAACATGTGCCCCTGCAAAAGGCCACCTCCATCTGGCTGACCCCTCCACCACCAGCCACTTCCTCACCATAGTGATGTTTGCTGCCTGGTAATTTATTCTGTTTGGCAAGGCAAAACCCCCCCCCTTTACAACTGCACCTTTTTAACCTGTGGGTTTTCCCCTGCCCACAAACCCCAAGATCAAAGTATTGACTTTCTTAAAGAATGATTTTGGGACAAAGATCGGGAGGCACTGAAAGGCAAATGAGTGCCTTGGCAGCACCGTCGTTTTCACTGTCTGCACCTGCCCTGCCAGTGACAGTGGCAACATGTCCCACCTCTTAAAATCCCCCATCTGTTCCACCAAATGAGCCAGATTAACCTTCTGCAGCTGCTCCCATTGCTGGATTCCCAAGTATCTGAAGTTCGCCCCCAACACCTTGAACAGCAGCTCTCCCAACCTGCCCCTGGCCTCGATCGGGAACACCTCACTCTTTTTAGCCTGTACCCCAAAAAACTGGCGAAACTCCTCCAGAATACTTGCTATTCCCCCAATACCTCAGTGGGTCTGAAATATACAGCAGCAGGTTGTCCACATAGACCTCCTATGCTCAACCCCCACCCCTGCACAATCTGTCTCCAACTCCTTGACACTCAAGGTGCCATTGCCAGTGGCTCTATTGCCAAGGCAAAAAGCAACTGTTGGAGGGTATCCCTGCCTTGTCCCACTGTGTAGCCTGAAGTACCCCCAAGCTCACCCGATTGGTCCGCATGCTCTCTCTGGTGCCCTGTACGGCAGCTGAACCCAAACCATCCCAACACCTCCCACTGGTACTCTCACTCCACTTAATCAAAAGCCTTCTGTGTCCACTGCAACCTCTATGTTCTGTCCCTCTGGGGGCATCATCACATTTAGTAATCTCTTAAGATTCACTGGCAATTGCCTCTCTTTACAACCCCTTCAGATCGTCCCCTATCACTCCCAGTGCATAGTCTCTACATGAGGCCAGGATTTTTGCCGTTTAATAGTGGTATTGGGTGGTAGGACTCTCGCTGCTCTGGATCCTTGGCCTCCTCCAGTATCGGGGATCAGTGATAATGTAGCCCACACACGCTGGTGGCTCCAAGTCATAAAGCCTCCTGTGGAACATGTATCCCATTCACCACCACTGAATCCAGTACCACACTTCGACTCCCGTCCTTCACTCTTCCAGTCTGCCTCGCTGCCTGCTGCTTATTGAGTTGGTGGGTCAGTATCCTACTAGCCTTCTCCCTGTACTCTGCACTGGCCCTCTGCAACTGCCTTCCCTGTGGACACCAGCCCGACGCCGGCTGAACTTTTCTTTTAAGTGGCACCTGCCAAATGTGCGACCACTCACTCCATGGTCGCCACTGGAAGTCGACAGTAATCAACTCTTAACTGCTCTCTGATATGGCCTAATGAGCACCGCAGTTCATTGGGAATGGGCAACAAATGCTGACCTAGCCAGTGATGCCCACATCCCAAGAAAATATAAATAAAAAGCCAGGCCAATTGCAATGCCTCTTACACTCAATCCCATTGCGAATGAAAAACCGGATTATGTCTGACTCATTTGCCTACTATCTGGCCAATTAGGACAGCGTTCCAATTCTTGGCCAGCTGTTTTTATTCTGAGCAATTGACTTTTCCTACTTGAAAGAGAAGACTTGTGCTCATTGTCTTTGTTTTTTGTAGGTATCATCTGGGGTGAGGACACTCTCATGGTTTACCTGGAGAATCCGAAGAAATATATCCCAGGAACAAAAATGGTCTTCGCAGGTATCAAGAAGGAGAAGGAGCGTCTAGACTTGATAGCCTTTCTCAAATCTGCCACAGCCAAATAACTGAGGGACAGAAACTGCTGCCTTATTTATTCATGGGTAGATTTGACTCAATTGTGCAACCTCAAAAATAATTGTACCATTAATGTTGCAGTTGACTTTTTAAACTATCTGTGGTTTTTATCCATGTGTCCTGTTCACAGCATTCTCTGCCACCTGTAATACTGTACCATTAAATTTTAAACTTTGAAATCACTCACCCTTTCAATAAGAATAAAAGGGAATGTCAATCACTCACATTGTTTCAGTTCATTGCACTATCACTAGTGGTGTGATCTATTCAGCTATGGTGATGGGGAAGATTGTAAATATACTAACTTTTTTTATTTGGGTTCTCTGATTTCCTCACTCATTAAATTCCCAACTAAAATTATTGGAGTAGAAACCATTAATTGGGAGATTGGTTCAGTGGGGGTATTTTCCCTTGGAAATGGACAATTTAATGGACTGGAGAAAAATATTTCCAATAGTACAGTTGTATATCGGGTTATCTTGTATTGTTTAGTGCCCTGAGAGCTGTTGCAACATGAAATTCAATGCTGTTAGCATTTGTTTGCATGGTGAGTTCTACAGGAAGTTACTCCACAAATAATAAACTGCAGTTCAATTACATAATCACTGGAAAAATTGAATTCATTTAAGGTGCAAGTGTTAAATCTTATTAAAGTTGTATTTGATGTGAATACTATATTCTTGACCCTGAAATCGGTGATTTCTAATACTATAGCTATCTTCCAATCAAATACTTGAATGATCGATGCCTTGTCAATATCTGTGTATACATATATAAATATAAAACCCTGTCCACCTCCCACTTCAGTGTGAGTGGCTAATGACTTTAGCAGCAGCAACTAGATTTGTATTTTTTTTATGCTGGGAAAATGTTACGTTATCTTTTTGTAAGCATTTTTAAGAGTTGTGCTGTACAGCAATAGTTACAAAAGTTAAATCGGGTATCGAGATCATGGACACTCTGAAGTTGTGTACATCAGTTGGGTTTTCCACCCACTGCATTACCAGGCATCTGTAACCAGAGTAAGCATGATTACTGCTGCTATACCATTAAATGATGGTGCTCTTTCTAACTGATTGGCTTTCATGTGAGTTAATCTCATTTATGGTACAATGATATATTAACTTTTTAACAAATGCTACTGTCTGAGGTGGTGAAAACCTAGATATCATTCTAATGGATTTTTCCTACAACCTCTGTCCTAGGGTAGCAGTGATAGCTAACATTGGACTTGGCTGAATGTTAATGTGATATAACCCAGCTTTTCGGTCACTGTTTTGATCACAGGTCATTTAACAGTAGAAGTACACTTTTTTTTTTTTCAATTCGCCTTCAAATGTTGTAATTCCGAACCGATTTGCTATATTGTAGTTTGTCACTTTGGAGCAATATAGCCTGCACACTCTGAGAGTGAAACTAAAATAGCCACTGTCTTGTGGGAGTAGACAACATTTTGTAACTGGCTGATCTGCACAGTTGAATTCCCAGTAAAATCGTGGCTAGCTCTCTGGATGCAAGAGGTGGAGACGAAAGTACTATCTTTCCTACAATAGCAGTGATTTTGGGGGGGGGGGGGGGGAAATCCTTCACTTGAGTTCTCTGACAGGTCCCGAGGCTCAGGTCTGCCTATTTTCACTGGCTAGTTTTTAGCCTTTTAGTGTTGTGATGGAGACTTGCTCTCTAGATTATGGAAAATTCTACTACTTTCTATGTACTTTCTCAGTATAGAATGAGGTGGTAGAAACAGGATGAGGTGGTAGAAGCAGGTGATGATTTGGACAGTGACTGTAAAAGGAACTTTAAAAAACTAGTCTGATTACCTAAAAGAATTGGCTGAACAATTGTTGTGATTCACTGAACTTCAATACCCAATAATTTGAATTGTAGCATTAAATTTAAAACTCTTAAACTGAAGTTAATAAAATCTGATTTATGGTAGTTTCATTGGATTAAGAGTAGAAGATTTACAAGACAAAATGATAATTACTTCTGGTTTGTTACCTGGAATGGTCTTGATGGGACCATACAAGAGCAAGCCCAGTGAAGGAGCTGTGATAGTGCATGAGCTAGTGGGCCAAATGGCTACTGCCTACTTGTAATTCTCGTGAATGAATTAATATACAGTAAACATAGCCAACCTCTTTCTCCCCCTCCCTCCCAAACGTCAACCTCTGAACCTTGTAAATTTGTGTTTTCCTGATGCTTTGAATCAAAAGCAGACTTGCACCACCTGCTGGCAGTTGGGGTTCAGTGGACTTTGTCCTCCAGATTGTATTCTAACTAATTGCTTGTGGACTCATTTATCTACAATGTGACTATTGCACACTTTCAATACTGTAATACAAGGTGTCTATTTACTAATTATTTCTTCCTCCATTTCCACTTCAATTTTTTCCATGGTGATTGGACATTAAAAGTGGTTCAAATTTGCTATTTGTTGTTTTTTATTTAAAGGCTAACGAGTCAAAAATCCTTAAATCAGTCCAAATGATCTCTACCTTACCACTATTATGTCCTGCAGCTAAGGTCTGGTATATTTGCTTTAAATGTCTTTTGGGCCTGAAGTGTAATAACCATAAATCAGATGAGGAGAGGGCCATGATCAAAATTAAGGAAAGCTGCTAGAAAAATCTGTTTTAAAAGCATCAATCCTGAAGAGCCTGTGCCTAAACACAGACCAATTAAGTTTTAGGACAATGTTGGGTGATGTTGCCTCATTTTGTGGTTCATCCAGAAATGTTTCTGTTTTGGGGCTTAGTAGATCCTCAACAAAAGTTGACTTGTTGCTCAAGCAAGTTTATGGAACTCTAAAAGCTGCTGACAAATATCTAGCAATCTCTCGTGGGTTAAGCCTCTTCCCAATGTCAGTTTCTGGTGCCAAGTGAAGGAGGTGTCCAACAGCAGTCATGCAGTTGAGCACCAATCCTGTATAGCAAGCCCAGATTGTCCATCACTTTTTAATTCCATTTAGAAGGCAAAATAACATTATGGGGGCATACATGAAAGTAATTTTTTTTTTTTTTTTTTTTTCTCCAAGTAACTACCAGAATGAAGAAATTAGTTTCTCCAGCAGTGGACTAATAATGTGATTTTTAACGTTATTGGGATATGGGTTCTGGGATAGCTTTAACAGAACACTGGGGAAGATTAGATTAGAATGCTCTAGCCTTTCGGAATAGGGTCAGAGGCTTTGGGCATGGGGACATATAAAATCGGGGCCAAGGCCTGGAAATCCAAAGTCTTAAGTTCTCCATTTTCCCAATGGCAGTCAACACACCCAAAATGACCAGCTTGTTGCCCTGGAGGCAGAAATAACCAGGTTGATGGTGGCCTAAGGAAGGTTGCGAACCAGTCAAGGTGCCAGAACCTCGAGATAGACAGGGCCCTCCAGTCACTCCAGCCAAAACCAAAGGCAAGGGAAAAGCCAAGGGCAATTATCGTGTAGATGCACTGCTACCAAGGCCGGGAGAGAATCCTGAGAAGGCCAGGCAGACAAGAACTTGGGACTGACTGATCGGATTTATCAAGGCTTTGGGGTCGGGGCAGCATGGTGGTGCAGTGGGTTAGCACTGCAGCCTCACGGTGCCGAGATCCCAGATACAATCCCGGCTCTGGGTCACTGTCCATGTGGCGTTTGCACATTCTCCCCGTGTTTGCGTGGGTTTTGCCCCCATAACCCAAAGATGTGCAGGCTGGGTGGATTGGCCATGCTAAATTGCCCCTTAATTAGAAAAAATTAAATGGGTACTCTAAATTCTTTTTAAAAAGAGCCATTGTGGTAGACCTGGCCAAGCGCCGGGCTGAATTAAGCAAGACTGAAGCTGGCCATGTTCAAGAGTGGGGTGAAATTTGGGATGCTCAACCCAGCCAAGCTGTGGGAAACCTACCAGGGCAGGGAGCACTATTGTACAGCCCCTGCAGAAGCAGATTAGCTCATCCAAAAGAACAGGCTGGGAAAGTAAAAACAGAGGTGAAACTGTCACCCTGAGGAACTGAAAGACATTTCGTGTGGGACTGTACCACCTCATTCTGAATCCAAAAGCTAAGGCACAAAGGAGGGGGTGAGGGCAGCAGAGCACAGGATAAAGGGAGCAGGGGAGGGAAGAAAAACAGCAGGCGAAGGATCGGATCAGCTGACCTCGGGGGCGGGCACCACACTAGCAGGAAAGCTAGCGCCAGGAAGTACAAGTGAAGGGTGGGGTGCGTGCATCTCCCATGGAGGAGAGAATGCCTGGCGACGTGAGGGGAAGCACCACTAGAGGGGGTACAAGTAGTGGGGGGGGGGGAGGGGAGCGGAAGGGGCAGAACCATAGGAGGAACAAAGGAGGGGGGGGGGAGAGGGGAGCGGAAGGGGCAGAACCATAGGAGGAACAAAGGAGGGGGGAAGGGCTCTAGGCTGGCTACAACAGGCCACACATGGTGACAGGGAACAAGATGGTGCCGAAAGCAGCCACTTTGGCAGGTTTCCAAATAAAGGGAAACCCAGAGTGCAGAGGCTCACCCTCATGGCCTTCATGCAGCTGGTGGCCCCTGGACAAAAGGAAAACCTGGGGCGCAGGAGCTCTGCCTCATGGCTGGTATGGTGACCGTGGCCATTTTGGACAGGCCCCTAACCAAGGGAAACCCTGGAGTGCAGAGGCGCATCCACAAGGTGAGTATGGTTGATCCTGCAGGAAGGAGTACAGAAACCCCCATCAAGATAGTCACCTGGAACATCAGGGGTCTTAAGGCCCAGTGAAAAGATCCAAAGTCTTCACCCACCCGAAAAGTATGAAAGCCGACATTGTCTTCCTCCGAGAGATGCACCTGAGGGAGAAGGACCGACTGCGGGTAAGAAAATGCTGGGTGGGACAGACCTATTCTTGCTGTGGGTGAGCAATGCTGCTTCGTAAGAGGACTGCATTTACCGCGACGGGGATGGTTATGGACCTAGGGGTCTTGTTTAAAAAAAAAAATTTAGAGTGCCCAATTCATTTTTTCCAATGAAGGGGCAATTTAGCGTGGCCGATCCACCTAGCCTGCACAACTTTGGGTTGTGGGGGCGAAACCCACGCAAACATGGGGAGAATGTGAAAACTCCACACAGACAGTGAGCCAGAGCAGGGATCGAACCTGGGACCTCAGCGCCATGAGGCAGCAGAGCTAATCCACTGCGCCACTGTGCTGCCCATTGTGGTCTTGGTTAACGTGTATGCACCCAATTGGGATGACACTGAGTTCATAAAGACCATGGCGGAAATCCCTGGCACAGGCACGCACTGACACATCATGAGAGGGGACTGTATTGAGGACCCACGGACAGACAGGTTGAACCCCAAAACAGAGAAGACCTCCAGCATAGCAAACAAAATCAGCACATTTATGGAGCAGGTGGGGGCAGTGGACCCATGGAGGCTCGCACACCCAGGGGAGAAGGAGTTCCTCAATGGTTTGGACATGTCAGTCGTGGGGAGGACAGAAAGGGGCTGGTTTAGCACAGTGGGCTAAATTGCTGGCTGGTAAAGCAGGCCAGCAGCATGGTTCAATTCCCGTACCAGCTACCCCGAACGGGCACCGGAATGTGGCGACTAGGGGCTTTTCACAGTAACTTCATTTGAAGCCTACTTGTGACAATAAGCAATTTTCATTTCATTTCCTTTCAAGAGGGGGCTGGAAGCACCATTAGAACTGGGAGAAGTCATGGAGGGCATCAGGCAGTGAAGGTGCCGGGACCAGACGGATTCCCGGCGGGCCTCTACAAAGAGTTCGCGACAGCACTGGCCCTGCACCTGTGAGAGATGTTCACAGACTCGCTGGCAAGGGGCACCTTGCTGCTTATGTTAGCATAAGCCTCAATCTCACTGATACTCAAAAAAAGACAAAGTGCCAACAGAATGCAGGTCCTACAGACCCAAGAATGTGGACTCAAAAATACTGGCCACAATCCTAGCCAGGCGACCGGAGAACTGTGTACCAGAGGTGGGGGCAGAGGACCAGGCGGGCTTTAAGGATGGGCAGCTAACATTGAACATCAGGCGGCTGCTAAACTTGATAATGGCCCCATCCGAGGAGAGAACACCAGAGGTGATCATCTCCCTGGATGCAGAAAAGGCCTTCAACAGAGTCGAGTGGAAATATCTCATAGAGGTGCTGGAACGGTTTGGGTTTGGAGCAAGGTTTACGTTACAGGTGAAGCCTCTGTATAGCTTTCCCATGGTGAGCGTGTGGACCAACACCACCAGCTCTAAGTACTTCCAAATGCACAGAGGCACGAGGCAGGGATGCCTGTTTTCCCCTCTGCTATCTGCCCTGGCGATCGCACTCAGTGGTGAAAAACTGGAAGGGGATCCGGAGAGCAGAGTTCCACTCTATGCGGATGACCCGCTCCAATCCATCTCTGACCCACAAAGCAGCATTGAATGGATCATGGCGCTTTTGAAAGAGTTTGAAACCTTCTTGGGCACAACTCAACCTGAGCAAAAGCGAAATCTTCTTGGTGAACCCGCAAAGGGGAGGGGCAGAGCTGGAGAAACTGCCATTTAAACAAGCCCAAAAACATGGGGATTCAAATTGCCCTCAACTGGACATGGATCCACAAATGAAATCCGGAGGAAGTTAAAAAGTGGCACACACTCCCACTCTCCCTGGCGGGAAGGGTGCAGACCATCCAAGTTGAACATACTGCCAAGGATCCTCATCCTGTTTAGACCAATACTGATCTACATCCTCAAAACCTTCTTTAACACAGTAGAAAAATAATTCTGGTGTTTGTGTGGGGCGGGGGTGGGCGAAGGAAGGGGGGGTGGGGGGGAAGAACCCAAGGATCCCCCAAAATGTCCCACCAAAAACGAGAAGCATGGAGGGCCTGGCCCTCCCAATCTGCAATACTACCACTGAGCAACAACAACAGAAAGAGAGAGGGGATGGGTAAAGGTACCTGAAGCAGAATGGGTAAAAATGGAGGCGAATTCCTGCACAGGGATGTCCCTCCTGGCCACAGCAGCGCTACCATCCCCACCGGCCAAGACGCAACACGCCCAGTGGTGGTAACCACGCTCTAGACATGGAACCAATTAAGACAACACTCCAGTCTGACCGAAATGTCCACTTTGGTCCCCATCTGCGACAATCACAGGTTTGCGCCAGCCAAAATGGATGCCACCTTCAAAAGGTGGAGACAGGCCGGGGGGGAACACTGACAGTTAGTGACTTCTACACGGACATTACAATGCTAGAAGAACTGTCGGAGAGGCTTCAACTGACCGGGGGAAATGAGTTACGACTCATGCAAGCCAAACACCTCCTCCATCGGGAAACAAGGACATACCCACGGGTGCCGAGACAAGCACAACTAGAAGAACTGTTGGACGTGAGCGACTTGGGGGTGGGGGGGGGGGGGGGAAGAGTGAAGCAGCAGAGATCTGTACGGGCGACTGTTGGGAAAGACATGCTCCCCACTGGACGAGACTTGAGAAAAATGGGAGGAAGAGCAAGGGAACAGGATAGGAGCGAAGCACTGAACGGGGCCAACTCCACCTCCACATGTTCAAGGCTAAGCCTAATGCAGCTGAAAGTGGTACACAGTGCACACTTAACCAGAACCTGAATGAGCATGGTCTTCCTGGAGGTGGAGGACAAATGCAAACAGTGCCAGGGAGGACCAGCCAACCACACCTACAAGTTCTAGGCATGCCCCAGATTTGTCGGGTTATGGACAACCTTCTTCGAGGAAATGTCCAAGGTTGTGAGGGTGAGGGTGTAACCATTCCCAAAAGTGGCAGTGTTCAGGGTATCTGACCAGCTGGAACTTTTTATGGGGAGGGGGGGCCGATGCCTTTGCCTCCCTAATCACCCGCCGAAGAATCCTGCTCAGCTGGTGATCAGCAGCACCAACAAAGCTGAGAACTGGCCGTCCAATGTATCAGAATTTCTCTAACTGGAGAAAATCAAATTCACCTCCGGGGGTTGGAAGAGGGCTTCCACAAGACGCGGAGGCCATTCACCAACCTGTTCCAGGACCTGTTTGTAGCCAACAGCCAATAGAGCAAATGAGAGAGGGTGCCCATGGATAGACCTCAAACAGCAAAGGAAAGGGAGGGGGGGGAGAAAATAAAGAGGCACAAAGGCCGACCACACTCTGCGTGGGGGCAGGGGGGGGGGGGGGGTGGCGTATGTAGGGTAGACCGAAAGTTTGTAAGCACAGGTTGCCGAAGTGGAATAACGAACCAGGATGTAATATGTGTGTCGCTCTACAACCCTACTATGTAAGACAATAAAAACCAATAAAGAAAACATACTGTTACTAAAAAGGGGAGGTTGGGGAGAACAAGGAGGGGTGGGGTGTTGGAGACTAACTCCAAAGCGGGGATTTTGTTAACTGTATTGGATTTCTGGATTTCTATTTTTGTTGTGTATAAAAGAAAAACTCTATTGACCCCTATCTCTAGATTCTCCCTCAAGAGGGGACATCCCCTCTACATCCACCCTGTCAAGCAAGGCCCCGCAGAATCTTACATGTTCCAATCAAGTCACCTCTTTCTGTTCTAAACGGGTGGCACGGTGGCACAGTGGTTAGCACTGCTGCCTCACAGCTCCAGGGACCTGGGTACAATTTCAGCCTCGGGTGACTGTGTGGAGTTTGCACTTTCTCCCGTGACTGCATGGATTTCCTCCGGATGCTCCGGTTTCCTCCCACAATCCAAAGATGTGCAGGCCATGCTAAATTGCTCCTTAGTGTCCAAAAGGTTGGGTGGGGTTACGGAGATAGGGTGGAGTTGTGGGCATAAGTAGAGTACCCTTTCCAAGGGCCGGTGCAGACTCAATGGGCTGAATGGCATCCTTCTGCACTGAAAATTTTATGAATCTACAAACACCAGCAAATATGTGCCTAGCCTGCCCAACCTTTTCTCATTAGACAATCACCCCATTCCAAGGTCTTAAAGTCTCTGAACTACTTCAGATATTCCTAACAACTAATGGCTGGTTAGTTTAGCATCCGTGCTGGGTAAGGCTTTAAAAATAATAATCAGGGAAATAATTAACAGATGCCTGGAGAGGTTTGAGTTATCTCTTCTGTATCTTTCATCGGGCAGGAGATACAGAAGTCTGAGAACACGCATGAACAGACTCAAAAACAGTTTCTTCCCCACTGTCACCAGACTCCTAAATGACTCTCTTATGGACTGACCTCATTAACACTGCACCCTGTATGCTTCATCCGATGCCAGTGCTTATGTAGTTACATTGTATATCATGTGTTGCCCTATTATGTATTTTCTTTTATTCCCTTTTCTTGTCATGTATTTAATGATCTGTTGAGCTGCTCGCAGAAAAATACTTTTCACTGTACCTTGGTACACGGGACAATAAACAAATCCATCCATCCATAGCCAGCTCAGATTTCTAAAAGACAGAGCTTGTTTGTTTGATTAATCTAATTCAATTTTTGGATGAAGTAACACAGAAGGTTGATGAAGGGAATTCAATGGATGTTCTCTTACTGGATTTTAAAAAAACAGTTGAAAAAAGTGTCATATAAAAGGCTGATTAATAAAAGTGTGACTCATGGAAACAGGAGGATCAGTGTGAGCTTGCATAAACAATTGTCTCAAGGACAGAAAAAAATTGAGTCAATGTAAATAGTTATGTTTGAGACTAGAGAATGGTAGACAATGATGTTCCTCAAGGGTCAATGCTAGGGTCCCTACTTGTTTGATATACATATATATCAGACACCTACTTTTTTTATATACCATACCTTTTTGATATGTATAAATATATATATATATATCTAAAGCTTGGATATTGGAATACAAAGTGAAATTTTAGAATTCACAGAAGACACCAAACTTGGAGGTGTGATAAATAGTGAGAATGAAATGATATAGATATCAACAGGTGAACAGAATCAGCCAACAAGTGGCAGATCAAATTTAATACAAACAAGTGTGCGTTGGGGAATTTTGGCAGAGGGATAGGGAGAAATAATATATTCTTAATGGCGCAGTTCTAAAGGATGTGTAGGGGCAGAGAGACCCGGGGTAGCGGGGGGGAGGGAGGGGGGAGAGGAGGTGGTGGGGTTTCATGTGCGTAGGTCTTTGAAGTCAGCAGGACATGGAGAGAGTAGTTTGCAAAGCATATAAGGTCTTGGGTTTGTTATGGGCCTCGGCTTAGAAGTTCAACTGACCTATAACCTTTTTTTTTTTTTTAAAGTATTTTTTATTCTCCTCCTTTTCACATTTTCTCCCAAATTTACACCCAATAATAAACAATAATCAATAACAAATGCAATGTCAATCCCCATATCAATAACAACGATCCCATCCTCCCACCAAACCCTCAAACATTAGCCCGCATGTTAACATAAACAAATGACAAAAAGGAATCAGGAATCACCCATAGTCACCATTAACACATACAGTCCCCCTCCCCCCAACTCTCCAAGCCCCCCCCACTAATGTTCGATGTGATCCAATTCTTGAAAGTGCATAATGAATAACAGAGATTACCTAAACACCTCCTTCCAGTAATCCTCCAGTTTTGGACAGGCCCAAAACATATGAACGTGGTTTGCGCCAGAGTCCCGCCGGCAGCGTTCACCCCTGGTCGCTGCCGGCGGGAACTTTGCGGAAACGCTCGGGGGGCGGCCTGCGGGGGGGGTGGGGGGGAGCTCCTTCACCATGGGGGGGCTCTGAAGGGGTCTGGCCCGTGATCGGGGCCCACCGATCGGCGGGCCGGCCTCTCCGCCCCCCCCCTGGCTTACAGGGGAAATTAGAGATAATATTTGATGCAAAGGCGAGGCATACAAATTAGCTAGAAAAAGCAATAGACCTGAGGATTGAGAACAGTTTAAAATTCAGCAAAGGTGGACCAAGGGATCGATTAAGAAAGGCAAAATACAATTTGAAAGTAAGCTAGCGGGGAACATAAAAAATGACTGTAAAAGCTTCTCTAAGTATGTAAAGAGAAAAAGATTGATAAAACTAATGTAGGCCACTTACAGTCAGAAACTGGGGAGTTCTTAACAGGGAAATGGCTGAAGAACTAAATTCATACTTTGCTTCTGTCTTCATAAAGGAAGACATGAATTGTCTCGGAAGTTCTGAGCAGCACAAGTTTTAGTGAGGAGCTGAAGGAAATTGGTATTAGTAAAGAAATTGTTTTGGGGAAATGAATGAGATTGAAGGCAGACAAATCTCCAGGGCCTGTTAATCTTCATCCCAGGGTACTTAAGGAAATGGCCCTCGGAAGAGTAGATCCATTGGTGGTCATTTTCCAAAATTCTTTGGACTCCAGAATGGCTCCTACAGATTTGAGAGTAGCCAATATAACCCCACTATTCAAAAAGGGAGGTAGAGAGAAAACAGGGAGCTATAGACCAGTGAGCCTAATGTCAGTAGCAGGGAGGTTGCTAGAGTCCATGATCTTTTTTTTCTTAAAACATTTTTTAAATTTGTTTTTATTCAAACTTTATCAATAATTTTTACAAACCGCCGGGTGCGGCGATGACCAGCTGAGTCGCACGTTTCGGCAGCTCCCGGTGAAACAGACTTTTGGGCTCTTGATAGGAGCCCCAACTGCAATTTTGACGGCTAAAAACACTGTGCGGTAAACCAGAAGGGAATCCCCCCTGGATACGGATGAAAAAAGGAGGAGAAAGTGGCCGGATTGCAGTGGATCCTTTAGAACAGTGGCAAGGAAGGCAAGCAAAAACCAAGATGGTGTCGGAAGGTGGCAGTTTAACATGGGGCCCTGAACAACAAGAGTTCTTGAAATGCTGTGTGGAAGAGCTCAAAAAGGAAATGAAGAAAGAGCTGTTGGCCCCGATACTACAGGCGATCGAAGGGCTAAAGGAGGAACAAAAGACCCAGGAGCGGGAGCTTCGGGTCGTGAAGGCAAAGGCAGCCGAGAATGAGGACGACATACAGGGCCTGGTGGTGAAGACGGAGACGCATGAGGCACATCAGAAACGATGTGTGGAAAGGTTGGAGGCACTGGAGAACAACGCAAGGAGGAACAACCTGAGGATTCTTGGTCTTCCTGAAGGTGCGGAGGGAGCGGACGTCGGGGCATATGTGAGCACGATGCTGCATTCGTTAATGGGAGCGGAGGCCCCGGCGGGTCCGTTGGAGGTGGAGGGAGCATACCGAGTGATGGCGTGAGGACCGAGAGCAGGAGAAAGTCCCAGAGCCATAGTGGTGAGATTCCTCCGTTTTAAGGATAGAGAAATGGTCCTTAGATGGGCAAAGAAAACTGGGAGCAGTAAATGGGAGAACGCGGTGATCCGCGTTTATCAAGACTGGAGTGCGGAGATGGCCGAAGGAGGGCGAGCTTTAATCGGGCCAAGGCGGTGCTTCATAAAAAGAAGATAAAATTTGGAATGCTGCAACCGGCAAGGCTGTGGGTCACATATCGAGGGAGGCACCACTACTTTGAGACGGCGGATGAAGCGTGGACTTATATTGTGGAAGAAAAACTGGAATGAGCGGGTTATTAAAAAGAACGTTTGAACAAAGTGGTGGGGCGAATGTGGGGGGCGAAGAGGGGGGTTAAAAAGGGGGGAAAGAGGAGTTTTATGTACTAATCCTGCGATGTGGTAACTTTTCTCTCTTCCACAGGTGGTGATGGGGGGAGGAGGGGAGGTGGAGGAGATGGGGCGTTGGCCATTGGAGGCGGGGCCAAGGGAGAAGCGTGGGCTTGGTTCCCGCGCTATGATAATCATGGCGGGAATAGAGAAGCAGGAAGGAGGGGGCGTCGCACGGTGCGAGCCGAGGTCACGGGGGGAAGCCGAGGTCGGCCAGAGTTTGCTGACTTCTGGGAGCAACATGGGGGGAGTAATTACGCTAGTGGGGGATCTAGCGGGGGGGGGAGGGGTGGGAGGGGGGAATTACTGGGTTGCTGCTGCTGGGGAGAGGGGGAGCTGGTATGGGAGGGGATGGGCGGGGGGGGCACCGCCTGGGGGAGATACAGCTGCGTGGGAACCGGGTGAGGAGCTGGAAAAAGGGGATGGCTAATCGGCAAGGGGGGGGTAGGAAGCCCCCCAACCCGGCTGATCACGTGGAACGTGAGAGGGCTGAACGGGCCGATAAAGAGGGCACGGGTACTCGCACACCTTAAGAAACTTAAGGCAGATGTGGTTATGTTACAGGAAACGCACCTGAAACTGATAGACCAGGTTAGGCTACGCAAAGGATGGGTGGGGCAGGTGTTCCATTCGGGGCTAGATGCGAAAAACAGGGGGGTGGCTATATTAGTGGGGAAGCGGGTAATGTTCGAGGCAAAGACTATAGTGGCGGATAACGGGGGCAGATACGTGATGGTGAGTGGCAAACTACAGGGGGAGACGGTGGTTTTGGTAAACGTATATGCCCCGAACTGGGATGATGCCAATTTTATGAGGCGGATGCTAGGACGCATTCCGGACCTAGAGATGGGAAAGCTGATAATGGGGGGAGATTTTAATACGGTGTTGGAACCAGGGCTGGATAGGTCGAAGTCCAGGACTGGAAGGAGGCCGGCAGCAGCCAAGGTACTGAAAGATTTTATGGAGCAGATGGGAGGTGTAGACCCGTGGAGATTTAGCAGACCTAGGAGTAAGGAGTTCTCGTTTTTCTCCTATGTCCATAAAGTCTACTCGCGAATAGACTTTTTTGTGCTGGGTAGGGCGTTGATCCCGAAGGTGAGGGGAACGGAGTATACGGCTATAGCCATTTCGGATCACGCTCCACACTGGGTAGACTTGGAGATAGGGGAGGAAACAGGAGGGCGCCCACCCTGGAGAATGGACATGGGACTAATGGCAGATGAGGGTGTGTGTCTAAGGGTGAGGGGGTGGATTGAAGAGTACTTGGAACTCAATGATAATGGGGAGGTCCAGGTGGGAGTGGTCTGGGAGGCGTTGAAGGCGGTGGTTAGAGGGGAGCTGATATCAATAAGGGCACATAAAGGGAAGCAGGAGAGTAAGGAACGGGAGCAGTTGCTGCAAGAACTTTTGAGGGTGGACAGACAATATGCGGAAGCACCGGAGGAGGGACTGTACAGGGAAAGGCAAAGGCTACATGTAGAATTTGACTTGCTGACTACGGGCACTGCAGAGGCACAATGGAGGAAGGCACAGGGTGTACAGTACGAATATGGGGAGAAGGCGAGCAGGTTGCTGGCACACCAATTGAGGAAAAGGGGAGCAGCGAGGGAAATAGGGGGAGTGAGGGATGAGGAAGGAGAGATGGAGCGGGGAGCGGAGAGAGTGAATGGAGTGTTCAGACATTTTATAAAAAATTATATGAAGCTCAACCCCCGGATGGGAGGGAGAGAATGATGGGCTTCTTGGATCGGCTGGAATTTCCCAAGGTGGAAGAGTAGGAAAGGGTGGGACTGGGAGCACAGATCGAGGTAGAAGAAGTGGTGAAAGGAATTAGGAGCATGCAGGCGGGAAAGGCCCCGGGACCGGATGGATTCCCAGTCGAATTCTATAGAAAATATGTGGACTTGCTCGCCCCGGTATTGACGAGGACCTTTAATGAGGCAAAGGAAAGGGGACAACTGCCCCCGACTATGTCTGAAGCAACGATGTCGCTTCTCTTAAAGAAGGGAAAGGACCCGCTACAATGCGGGTCCTATAGACCTATTTCCCTCCTAAATGTAGATGCCAAGATCCTGGCCAAGGTAATGGCAATGAGAATAGAGGAATGTGTCCCGGGGGTGGTCCACGAGGACCAAACTGGGTTTGTGAAGGGGAGACAGCTGAACACGAATATACGGAGGCTGTTAGGGGTAATGATGATGGCCCCACCAGAGGGGGAAACGGAGATAGTAGTGCGATGGATGCCGAGAAAGCATTTGATAGAGTGGAGTGGGATTATTTGTGGGAGGTGTTGAGGAGATTTGGTTTTGGAGAGGGGTATGTTAGATGGGTGCAGCTGTTGTATAGGGCCCCGATGGCGAGCGTGGTCACGAATGGACGGGGATCTGCATATTTTCGGCTCCATAGAGGGACAAGGCAGGGATGCCCTCTGTCCCCATTATTGTTTGCACTGGCGATTGAGCCCCTGGCGATAGCATTGAGGGGTTCCAAGAAGTGGAGGGGAGTACTTAGAGGAGGAGAAGAGCACCGGGTATCTTTGTATGCGGACGATTTGCTACTATACGTGGCAGACCCGGCGGAGGGGATGCCAGAAATAATGCGGATACTTGGGGAGTTTGGGGATTTTTCAGGGTATAAATTGAACATGGGGAAAAGTGAGTTGTTTGTGGTGCATCCAGGGGAGCAGAGTAGAGAAATAGAGGACCTACCGTTGAGGAAGGTAACAAGGGACTTTCGTTACCTGGGGATCCAGATAGCCAAGAATTGGGGCACATTGCATAGGTTAAATTTAACGCGGTTGGTGGAACAAATGGAGGAGGATTTCAAGAGATGGGATATGGTATCCCTGTCACTGGCAGGGAGGGTGCAGGCGGTTAAGATGGTGGTCCTCCCGAGATTCCTCTTTGTGTTTCAGTGCCTCCCGGTGGTGATCACGAAGGCTTTTTTTAAAAGGATTGAAAAGAGCATCATGGGTTTTGTGTGGGCCGGGAAGACCCCGAGAGTGAGGAAGGGATTCTTACAGCATAGCAGGGATAGGGGGGGGGCTGGCACTACCGAGCCTAAGTGAGTATTATTGGGCCGCTAATATTTCAATGGTGAGTAAGTGGATGGGAGAGGAGGAGGGTGCGGCGTGGAAGAGATTAGAGAGGGCGACCTGTAGGGGGACTAGCCTACAGGCTATGGTGACAGGCCCATTGCCATTCTCACCGAGGAACTACACCACAAGCCCGGTGGTGGTGGCTACACTGAAGATTTGGGGACAGTGGAGACGGCATAGGGGAAAGACTGGAGCCTTGGGGGGGTCCCCGATAAGAAACAACCATAGGTTTGCCCCGGGGGGAATGGATGGGGGATATGGAATGTGGCAAAGTGCAGGAATAACGCAACTGAAAGATCTGTTTGTGGATGGGAAGTTCGCGAGTCTGGGAGCGCTGACCGAGAAATATGGGTTGCCAAAGGGAATGCATTCAGGTATATGCAACGGAGGGCTTTTGCAAGGCAACAGGTGAGGGATTCCCACAGCTCCCGACACAAGAGGTGCAGGACAGAGTGATCTCAAAGACATGGGTGGGGGATGGTAAGGTGTCAGATATATATAGGGAAATGAGGGACGAAGGGGAGACTATGGTAGATGAACTAAAAGGGAAATGGGAAGAAGAGCTGGGGGAGGAGATCGAGGAGGGGCTGTGGGCAGATGCCCTAAGCAGGGTAAACTCGTCGTCCTCGTGTGCCAGGCTAAGCCTGATTCAGTTTAAGGTATTACACAGGGCGCATATGACTGGAGCACGGCTCAGTAAATTTTTGGGGGTGGAGGATAGGTGTGCGAGGTGCTCGAGAAGCCCAGCGAATCATACCCATATGTTTTGGTCATGCCCGGCACTACAGGGGTTTTGGATGGGGATGACAAAGGTGCTTTCAAAAGTAGTGGGGGTCCGGGTCGAACCAAGCTGGGGGTTGGCTATATTTGGGGTTGCACCAGAGCCGGGAGTGCAGGAGGCGAGAGAGGCCGATGTTTTGGCCTTTGCGACCCTAGTAGCCCGGCGCAGGATATTGTTAATGTGGAAAGAAGCCAAGCCCCCGGGGGTGGAGACCTGGATAAATGACATGGCAGGGTTTATAAAGCTAGAGCGGATTAAGTTCGTTCTAAGGGGGTCGGCTCAAGGGTTCACCAGGCGGTGGCAACCGTTCGTCGAATACCTCGCAGAAAGATAGATGGAATGGAAAAAAGAAGGCAGCAGCAGCAGCCCAGGATCGGGGGGGGGGGGGGGGGGGGGAGGAGGAACCAGAAGGACTCTCAGGGTTGTTAATATATACTGTATAATATGTATAGGTCGTTGCGACAGATAATTATATATTGGACTGTTAAATTATATTTTTGGAGAGTGTTACTTGTGATAAGGCAGTTGCCAATTAGGGTTAGTTTTCATTTTTGTTATTTATTATTTATTCATTTTTTGTTTATAAAACAAGTCATTGTTATTTGTGTTGTAAAAATATTGTGTAAAGGATGCACAATGTACTGTGTTGGTTGACCAAAAATTTTCAATAAAATATTTATTAAAAAAAAAAAAATTTTACAAACCACTACAAAAAGAAAACAACAAAAAGCATAGTAATAATTAAGAAAACAACTTAACAAATTAGCAAAACAAGGTGGGGTACCTGCCCTTTACAAATAAAATCAATCCCCCCCGCCCTCTGGTTTGCTGCTGCTGCTGACCTCCACTTAACGTTCCACAAGAAAGCCAAGGAACAGTTGCCACCGCCTGGAGAACCCCTGCAAGGACCCTCACAAGGCAAACTTTATCCTCTCCAACCTGAGAAATCCAGCCATGTCACTGACCCAAGCCTCTATACTTGGGCGGGGGGGGGTTTGCGTCCCTCCACATTAACCGGGGCAGCACGGTAGCATTGTGGATAGCACAATTGCTTCACAGCTCCAGGATCCCAGGTTCGATTCCCGGCTTGGGTCACTGTCTGTGCGGAGTCTGCACATCCTCCCTGTGTGCGCGTGGGTTTCCTCCGGGTGCTCTGGTTTCCTCCCACAGTCCAAAGATGTGCAGGTTAGGTGGATTGGCCATGATAAATTGCCCCTTAGTGTCCAAATTTGCCCTTAGTGTTGGGTGGGGTTACTGGGTTATGGGGATCGGGTGGAGTGTGGACCTTGGGTGGGGTGCTCATTCTAAGAGCCGGTGCAGACTCGATGGGCCGAATGGCCTCCTTCTGCATTGTAAATTCTATGATTCTATGATTAACAAGAGCCGCCTCCGGGCTACCAAGGAGGCAAAGGCCAGAACTCCCGCCTCTTTCAACTCCTGCACTCCAGGATCGTCTGACACCCCAAATATCGCTATCCCCCAGCTCGGTTTTACCCGAGTGTCCAAGACCTTGGACATAGCCTTTGCAAAGCCTTTCCAAAATTCTGTAAGTGCTGGGCATGCCCAAAACATATGGACATGGTTTGCTGGGCCCCCTGAACACCTCACAGGTCTGTCCTCCACCCCAAAGAACTTATTCATTCTCGCCACTGTCATATGCACCCGGTGCACCACCTTAAACTGAATCTGGCTAAGCCTGGCGCAAGATGAGGAGGAATTGACCCTGCCCAGGGCGTCAGCCCATAGGCCCTCATCTAGCCCTCACCCAGCTCCTCCTACCACTTGCCCTTCAGCTCTTCCACCGAGGCCTCCTGCGCCTCCTGCAGCTCTTGGTATATGTCCGATACCTTGCCACACGCCCAAGACCACCCTGTCCTGTATCCTCCGGGCAGGTAGTAATGGAAATTCCCCCACCTGCTTTTTCACGAATGCCCGAACCTGCATGTACCTAAAGGTATTCCCTGGGGGTAGCCCAAATTTCTCCTCCAGCGCCCTCAGACTAGCAAAAGTCCCATCAATAAACAAGTCCCCGATCCTTTTGATACCCGCTCTGTGCCAGCTTAGGAACCCACCATCTATTCTACCTGGAACGAACCTGTGATTGTTCCGTATCGCGGTCCAGACTGGAGCCCTTGCCTCCCCCCTGTGCCGTCTCCACTGACCCCAGATCCTCAATGTCGCCACCACCACTGGACTCGTGGTGTACCGTGTCGGCGGGAGCGGCAGCGGAGCCGTTATCAATGCCCCCAGGCTAGTTTCCCTGCAAAATGCCACCTCCAACCGCTTCAATGCCACCCCCACCTTCCTCTACTACCCACTTCCGAATCATGGATATATTCGCTGCCCAATAATAGCTGCAAAAGATCGGCAGCACCAGCCCACCCCTACCCCAACTGCGCTCTAAGAACAGTATCTTAACACGCGGGGTCTTGTTTGCCCACACAAATCCCGTAATAATCCTGTTTACCCGCTTGAAAAAGGACTTGGGGATGAGGATGGGAAGGCACTGGAAGACGAACAAGAACCTGGGGAGGACCGTCATCTTCACGGACTGCACCCTGCCCGCCAGGGAAAGCGGCAGCATGTCCCACCTCTTAAAGTCCTCCTCCATCTGATCCACCAGCCGTGCTAAATTGAGCTTGTGCAGGGCATCCCAACTCTTAGCCACCTGAATGCCCAAGTAGCGAAAGCTCCTCTCCACCATCTTAAGCGGTAGCTCTCCCAGTCTCTTTTCTTGGCCCCTCGTATGTATCACAAAAAGCTCGCTTTTCCCAACATTCAGCTTATACCCCGAAAAGTCCCTGAAATCTCTCAGGATCTGCATGTCTTCCCCCATCCCCTCCACCGGATCCGCAATGTACAGGAGCAGGTCATCCGCATACAGTGAAACCCGATGCTCCTCCCGAACCAGCCCCCTCCAGTTTCTGGACTCCCTCAACGCCATGGCCAGCAGCTCGATTGCCAGGGCAAACAGCAGGGAGGACAGGGGGCACCCCTGCCTCGTTCCTCGATGTAACCTAAAGTACTCCGACGCAGCCGGTTCGTCGACACACTTGTTACCGGGGCCCGATACAACATTTTGACCCACCCTATAAATTCCTCTCCAAACCCAAATCTGCCTAACACTTCCCACAGGTACTCCCACTCCACCCGATTGAAGGCTTTCTCCGCGTCTATTGCCGCCACCACTTCTGCATCCCCCCCTTCCGAGGGCATCATGATCACATTCAGGAGCCTCCGCACATTCGTGTTCAACTGCCTGCCCTTCACAAACCCCGTCTGATCCTCATTGATCACTCCCGGGACACAGTCCTCAATCCTAGTGGCCAAGATCTTGGCCAACAGTTTGGCATCTACATTAAGGAGCGAAATCGGCCTAAAGGAGCCACATTGCAACGGGTCCTTATCTCGCTTAAGGATGAGCGAGATCAGAGCCTGCGACATCGTCGATGGAAGGGTTCCCTTTTCCTTCGCCTCGTTAAAAGTTCTCAACAATAGCGGACCCAACAGCTCTGAGAATTTCCTGTAAAATTCTACGGGATACCCATCTGGTCCCGAGGCCTTGCCCGACTACAAACCCCCTAACCCCTTAACCAGTTCCTCCATCTCAATCGGGGACCCCAATCCCTCTACCCGTCCCTCCTCCACCTTAGGGAACCTCAGTTGGTCCAGGAATTGCTTCATCCCATCCCCCCCTCTGGGGGTTCTGACTCATACAATTTGCCATAAAAGTCCTTGAAGACTTTGTTGATCCTTGCCAAGCTCAGCACCGTGTTATCCCCCCATCCCTAATTCCCTCAATCTCCCTGGCCGCCTCTCCCGCAGTTGATGCACCAGCATCCGACTTGCCTTCTCCCCATACTCATACACCGCTCCTTGTACCTTCCTCAACTGAGCCTCAGCCTTTCCCATGGTAAGCAGGTCAAACTCCGCCTGCAGACTCCGACGCTCCTTTAACAACCCCTCCTCGGGGGAATTCCGCGTACCTCCTGTCCGCCCTAAGTATCTCCCCCACCAACCTCTCCCTCTCCATCCTGTCCCTCTTCTCCCTGTGGGCCCTGACTGAAATTAGCTCCCCCCTGATAACTGCCTTCAGCGCCTCCCAGACCACACTCACTGAAACCTCCCCCATATCATTGGTCTCCACATAGCTTTGGATACTCCTCCGAATCCGCCCACAGACCTCCTCATCCGCCAATAATCCTACATCCAGTCTCCACAGAGGGCGTTGGCCTCTCTCCTCCCCCAGCCCCAACTCCACCCAGTGCGGGGCATGGTCCGAGATGGCAACGGCCGAATACTCCACCCCCTCCATTCTCGGGATTAGCGCCCTACTTACCACAAAAAAAATCAATCCACGAGTACGCCTTGTGCACACGGGAGAAGAAAGAAAACTCCTTCGCCCTTGGCCTGGCAAATCTCCACGGGTCCACTCCCCCCATCTGGTCCATGAACCTCCTCAGGAACTTGGCCGCTGCCGGCCTCTTACCCGATCTCGACCTAGACCGGTCCAGTGCCGGGTCCAGGACCGTATTGAAGTCACCCCCCATTACCAAACTGCTTGACTCCAGATCCGGAATCCTACTCAACATCCGCTTCATGAACTCTGCATTGTCCCAGTTCGGAGCATACACATTCACGAGCACCACCCGGGCCCCCTGCAACTTGCCACTCACCATCACATATCGTCCCCCTTTATCCGCCACAATACCCGCCGCCTCAAATGCCACCCGCTTGCTCACCAAAATTGCGATTCCCCCTGGTCTTCGTATTCAGCCCTGAGTGGAAAATCTGCCCCACCCATCCCTTCCTCAGCCTGGTTTGATCAGCGAGCTTCACATGCGTTTCTTGTAGCATGGCTGTGTCTGCCTTTCGCCCCCTTAAGTGCGAAAACACACGGGCCCTCTTGACCGGCCCATTCAGGCCTCTCACGTTCCACGTGATAAGCCTGGTCGGGGGCTAATTACACCCCCCCCCCACCTCCATTCCTGCCAACTAGCCATCTCCTTTTTTAGGCCAGCCACGTGCCCGCGCCTCCCGCACACTCCAGCCCCCCAGCCGGAGGCTCCCCGTCTCGACTCTCCCCCTTAAAATCGATTCTCCTTCAGTCAGCAAAGCAGCATCCCAACCCCCCCCCCCCCCAACCCCCCCACCCCAGTCAAGCATCCGCTTAACCCCCCTACCCCCATTGCACTCCCGCAAGTCAGCTGACTCATGCTGGCCCCGGCCGCTCCCGCCTCCACCTCCAATCCCACTGTCGGCTCCCCTTACGAGTCTCCAACCACCCCCCCACCCCCCCCTCACCTAAGTGAGGTAAAGAGAGTCCCCCCTACACCTCGTGTGTACAGAGAAAGAAAAAAAACCAAGGCACAATACTCTCAAACCCCCTAGCTTTGGGTACTGCCCCCACCATTGAGCGGATAAACCACTCTCCCAGTCTGGGCCAAGACCACCACCTGTGACGCAGCTCTTCCCAACTGCGACCTCGCCCAAAGCCTCGAGGGCCCAGGGCAAAGGGGGCAACAAAAACACAAGAGAACACGGGGAAAACCCCAACATAACACCGCCCCCCCCCCCCCCCCCAAGCCCCCACCACCCCACCAGCAACCCCCACAACATACCACAGTCCATTAGCTCAAGTCCAGCTTCTCACTCTTGATAAAAGTCCACGCCTCGTCCGGCTTCTATTTTCTATGTATGTTTCTATGTAACACTGATCCATGCGGGTTCTAATAGGAGCTGCTGGCATTGACCACAAAGGACAGCAGTAACACATTTCACTGTCTTTTGTCCTTGTCAGAGAAATTTACTCAGAATGCCTTAGGGAACCCCCAGACTGATACTTGAAGCCAGACATGTGATACTCCTTTTATTTAACGATTGGACAAGAAAATAAATATGGGTTGTGAATGTGATCAAGGGTTCCTCAACAGTGAAGATAAAACCCCTGGCAGATGTGCGTAATTCGTTGGTGGTAAGAATTTACATACTCCAGGCTGCATCATCAATGGAAGTGTTAGCAGAATTACCTCAGAGTGAGTTCCATAGAAACATAGAAAATAGGAAACATAGAAAATAGGAGCAGGAGGAGGCCATTCAGCCCTTCAAGCCTGCACCACCATTCAATATGACCATGGCTGATCGTGCAAATTCAGTATCCCACTCCCACTTTCTCTCCATCCCCCTTGATCCCTTTAGCCGCAAGGGCCACGTCCAGCTCCCTCTTGAATATAACCAAAGAACTGGTCTCAACAGCTTTCTGTGGTGGAGAATTCCACACGTTCACAACTCTCTGACAGACGTTCTTCCTCATCTCAGTCCTGAATGGCTTACCCCTTATTCTTAGGCTGTGACCCCTAGTTCTGGACGTCCTCAACATCGGGAACATTCTTCTCGCATCTAGCCTGTCCAGTCCCATCAGGATTTTATTTGTTTCTATGAGATTCCCTCTCATTCTTCTAAACTCCAGTGAGTACAAGCCCAGTCAATCCAGTCTTCCTTCATATGTCAGTCCTGTCATCCCGGGAATTAGTCTGGTGAACCTTCGCTGGGCACCCTCAATAGCAGGAATGTCCTTCCTCAAACTAGGAGACCAATACTCAGGCACACAATACTCAAAGTGTAGCCTCACCAAGGCGCTGTATAACTGCAGCAAGACATCCCTACTCCGATACTCAAATCCTCTCGCTATGAAGGCAATAATTCCATTAGCTTTCCTCACCGCCTGCTGTACCTGCATGCCAACCTTCAGCGACTGTTCCACCATGACACCCAGGTCTCGTTGCACGTCCCGTTTTCCTAAACTGTCACCATTCAAATAATAATCTGCCTTCCTGTTTTTGCCACCAAAGTGGATAACCTCACATTTATCCACATTATATTGCATTTGCCAAACATTTGCCCACTCAGCCAGCCTGTCCAAGTTACCCTGCAGCCTCTTTACATCCTTCTCACAGCATACACTGCCATCCAGCTTTGTGTCGTCTGAAAATTTTGGAGATATTGCATGCAATTCCTTCGTCCAAATCATTAATGTATATTGTGAACCGCTGGGATCCCAGTACTGATTCCTGCTGTATCCCACTAGTCACTGCCTGCCACTCTGAAAAGGACTCTGCCATACCATACTGTTCATCCTGGGTTGGACGGGCTTGGTTGAAATCTTTCGGAATCAGATGATCCTTGACATTTAAGGCATTCTGATGAGACTCTCAAGTCTTGTCCCATCCAAGGCCGTCACCAGGTACAGTCAAGGCTCCTCAGGGTTCTACGTCCTCTCCTCCGTTCCCAGTCCATCCTCACCTTCCGTATCCTGCTCCTACTCTTACCCCGATGAACTGTTTCTATCGAGGGCCTCAAGGTTCATTCGTCATTAGAGGCCATGACATGGAGAGCACAGCAAACCACCACAAAGAGCAGGAGTGTGTTGTAGGGCACCTGACCAACCCAGGCACAGAATCACATCTTCAGAGAGCCTAAGGCCTGCTCAACAGTTGTACTAGTGAGCAGGTGGCTCTGGCTGTATCACCTCTGCACCTCCATCTGGGACTCTCAAGGGTTAACTCTTATTCCCTAGAATCCAACTACATAGTGTGGGGGATGGACAGTTGGCGAATGAAGGAGTCACAGCAGCTGCCAGGAAAGGAGTGCACACGTGGAGGAAGCTCTTGTTGTGGTCACAAACCAGTCGAATATTGAGGGAGTGGAACCACTTTCTGTAGATGAACCTCATTGGCCAGTTTCTGAATGCTTTATTGGTCGCGATGATGCTCTGCTCCTGTTGCAATCCAGTGATGGCGGCAAAACCTGTGTACCTATGACACCCCATCTGTCTGGAATTGGATGTATTGTCCAACTCTGATAAAGACGGTATCAGTGAGCTGTGAGAGGGAGTGGCATGCAGCTGTATGGTCCATGGCTGATCCTTGGAAGGAGCCAGAAGTAAAGAGGTTCAAGGCCACTCTGACTTTGACAACTACTGGAAGGGCAGAGGGACTAGTTCGATGAGGTATGAGTTCTTCAGCAATAAGAGCATATGTGTCTGTGACCAACTGCTTGGAGAGTCGCAGTCACCTAGAACACTAATTCTTGCTCATTTCCAGTAGCTCTGTCTTCTGTGCTGCCCCTTCTCCTATTCCCCTGCCCTCCTTATGCCCTGCTTGCCACTGGACCTTTAATCTGAGCGTTGTTCCGCCATTGCCGGTTGCTAACTTGCTTGTGCTCAATTAGCCCCCTCAATCGTATATATTAGCCTTGCTTTCATGATGCCATGAGGGTGATGACCCCAGTACAGCTAGCTGCCCACTCTCCCAACCACCTGCGCTGTGCCAGTGGCACCTAGCTTACAGTGGGTAAGATCCCTTCTGTGCCATTGATCTTTTATAGGGACCAACTAATTCCCCGGGTCAGCTATGACTGGCTCTCCCCGGATAGCGTGTGCAGCTTGTGCACTTCTGTGGAAGTCTTAATCGCCACCTCATGAGCCCTCAATAAACTTGTTAACCATGTTAATTGGCCTTCGTTATGGACTGCGGGCCTATCCTCCTTCTGGTTCAGGTGAAACTGGTCAGTGGTGGCGAGGGTGTCAGAAAACTGGTTGACGATAGTATTTTCAACCCCTAACTGCCTCCAATCCTGTTGTGTGTTGAAAGGACTGATCATTTTGTGATACTGTCCTCTCTCCCGCCCTCTGTTGGGGAGGTGTAAGTAATGTGTGCCAGGCCAATTTCAGTCAAGTCACTGTGAATTATTTTTAGCTCAACACTGTTCAGAACCTTGCTGTTTTTAGATGTGAGTGCATCCCAAAACCCGGAATGCTAACTTGGAACATGGGTTCTAAAATGTGTATTTTGCAATTTGGTATAATGTGAGGAAAGATGCAAGTCAGCGAGGAAAGGTCCAGTTTTGCTGTTAGCATGCAAATAACAGAATGTATGTTTTCTTTATTCGTTCATGGGCTGTGGGTGTCGCAGGCTGGGCCAGCATTTATTGCCCATCCCCAGGGGAATGTAAGAGTCAACCTCATTGCTGTGGGTCTGGAGTCACATGGAGGGCAGACAGATTCCCTTCCCTAAAGGGCATTATTGAACCTGGTGGGTTTTTAATGACAATTGACTAATGGTTATCATTAGACCTTTAATTCCAGATTTTTATTGAATTCAAATTCCACCAGTGGGATTTGAACCCAGAGTCCCCAGAGCATTTCGCTAGATTATTAGTCCAGCGACAATACCACTGTACCACAGCCTCCCCACAATGTTTATTAACTTAGACGAAACACACAAGATAAAAACATAATACAGGATTGGGTTGGATTGGATTTGTTCACAGTGAAAAGCATTGTTATGCGTATAGTTCAGACAGATCATTCCGTACATGAAAAGAAAATATATAAGGCAAATATAAATACACAGACACAGGCATCGGGTGAATCATACAGGAGTGTAGCACTACTCAGTAAAGGAGATGTGTGAAGAGATCAGATCAGTCCACAATGCTGTGTTCGGTGTTTAGCAAAGAATCCACAGAACTTTTTTTTTTAATTTAGAGTGCCCAATTCATTTTTTCCAATTAAGGGGCAATTTTAGCATGACCAATTCACCTATCCGCACAGCTTTTGGGTTGTGGGGGCGAAACCCACGCAAACACAGGGAGAATGTGCAAACTCTACACAGACAGTGACACAGAGCCGGGATCGAACCTGGGACCTTGGTGCCGTGAGGCAACAGGGCTAACCCTCTGCGCCACCGTGCTGCCCTAGAGAATCCACAGAACTGCTTGTGACTTGGCCAAAGCAGGATCTTTATTAAATCACACGTGATAAGGTAACGATCTGATACAGAGCAAATTATCATGGAGTTTCTTTATATTCCCCTGGAACTACCCATATGCACGACTGTCCTCATGGACGTCTTATAACCGCCTGTGGATCATTGGCTCTGCCCGCCCTTATATCTGAGTGCCTTGTCACATGACCACTGTCTCGAGGCCGCATGGTAGATCTGTACCACCACCTGCTGATTGGAGGTCGCACCATCAACTATCTATAATATTGCCTACAGGCATATCACCACATATAAGAGGGTCGTTTAGGAGTTTGGTAACAATGGGGAAGAAGACTTCCGGGTGCGGCGATGACCAGCTGAGTCGCACGTTTCGGCAGCTCCCGGTGAAACGGACTTTTGGGCTCTTGATAGGAGCCCCAACGGCAATTTTGACAGCTAAAAACACTGTGCGGTAAACCAGAAGGGAATCCCCCCTGGATACGGATGAAAAAAGGAGGAGAAAGTGGCCGGATTGCAGTGGATCCTTTAGAACAGCGGCAAGGAAGGCAAGCAAAAACCAAGATGGCGTCGGAAGGTGGCAGTTTAACATGGGGCCCTGAACAACAAGAGTTCTTGAAATGCTGTGTGGAAGAGCTCAAAAAGGAAATGAAGAAAGAGCTGTTGGCCCCGATACTACAGGCGATCGAAGGGCTAAAGGAGGAACAGAAGACCCAGGAGCGGGAGCTTCGGGTCGTGAAGGCAAAGGCAGCCGAGAATGAGGACGACATACAGGGCATGGTGGTGAAGACGGAGACGCATGAGGCACATCAGAAACGATGTGTGGAAAGGTTGGAGGCACTGGAAAACAACGCAAGGAGGAACAACCTGAGGATTCTTGGTCTTCCTGAAGGTGCGGAGGGAGCGGACGTCGGGGCATATGTGAGCACGATGCTGCACTCGTTAATGGGAGCGGAGGCCCCGGCGGGTCCGTTGGAGGTGGAGGGAGCATACCGAGTGATGGCGCGAGGACCGAGAGCAGGAGAAATTCCCAGAGCCATAGTGGTGAGATTCCTCCGTTTTAAGGATAGAGAAATGGTCCTTAGATGGGCAAAGAAAACTCGGAGCAGTAAATGGGAGAACGCGGTGATCCGCGTTTATCAAGACTGGTGTGCGGAGGCGGCGAGAAGGAGGGCGAGCTTTAATCGGGCCAAGGCGGTGCTTCATAAAAAGAAGATAAAATTTTGAATGCTGCAACCGGCAAGACTGTGGGTCACATATCGAGGGAGGCACCACTACTTTGAGACGGCGGATGAAGCATGACTTTTATTGTGGAAGAAAAACTGGAATGAGCGGGTTATTAAAAAGAACGTTTGAACAAAGTGGTGGGGCGAATGTGGGGGGCGAAGAGGGGGGTTAAAAAGGGGGGAAAGAGGAGTTTTATGTACTAATCCTGCGATGTGGTAACTTTTCTCTCTTCCACAGGTGGTGATGGGGGGAGGAGGGGAGGTGGAGGAGATGGGGCGTTGGCCATTGGGGGCGGGGCCAAGGGAGAAGCGCGGGCTTGGTTCCCGCGCTATGATAATCATGGCGGGAATAGAGAAGCAGGAAGGAGGGGGCGTCGCACGGTGCGAGCCGAGGTCACGGGGGGAAGCCGAGGTCGGCCAGAGTTTGCTGACTTCTGGGAGCAACATGGGGGGAGTAATTACGCTAGCGGGGGATCTAGCGGGGGGGGGGGGGAGGGAGGAATTACTGGGTTGCTGCTGCTGGGGAGAGGGGGGAGCTGGTATGGGAGGGGATGGGCGGGGGGGCACCGCCTGGGGGAGATACAGCTGCGTGGGAACCGGGTGAGGAGCTGGAAAAAGGGGATGGCTAATCGACAAGGGAGGGGGGTAGGAAGCGCCCCAACCCGGCTGAACACGTGGAACGTGAGAGGGCTGAACGGGCCGATAAAGAGGGCACGGGTACTCGCACACCTTAAGAAACTTAAGGCAGATGTGGTTATGTTACAGGAAACGCACCTGAAACTGATAGACCAGGTTAGGCTACGCAAAGGATGGGTGGGGCAGGTGTTCCATTCGGGGCTAGATGCGAAAAACAGGGGGGTGGCTATATTAGTGGGGAAGCGGGTAATGTTCGAGGCAAAGACTATAGTGGCGGATAACGGGGGCAGATACGTGATGGTGAGTGGCAAACTACAGGGGGAGACGGTGGTTTTGGTAAACGTATATGCCCCGAACTGGGATGATGTCAATTTTATGAGGCGGATGCTAGGACGCATTCCGGACCTAGAGATGGGAAAGCTGATAATGGGGGGAGATTTTAATACGGTGTTGGAACCAGGGCTGGATAGGTCGAAGTCCAGGACTGGAAGGAGGCCGGCAGCAGCCAAGGTACTTAAAGATTTTATGGAGCAGATGGGAGGTGTAGACCCGTGGAGATTTAGCAGACCTAGGAGTAAGGAGTTCTCGTTTTTCTCCTATGTCCATAAAGTCTACTCGCGAATAGACTTTTTTGTGCTGGGAAGGGCGTTGATCCCGAAGGTGAGGGGAAGGAGTATACGGCTATAGCCATTTCGGATCACGCTCCACACTGGGTAGACTTGGAGATAGGGGAGCAAACAGGAGGGCGCCCACCCTGGAGAATGGACATGGGACTAATGGCAGATGAGGGGGTGTGTCTAAGGGTGAGGGGGTGCATTGAAAAGTACTTGGAACTCAATGATAATGGGGAGGTCCAGGTGGGAGTGGTCTGGGAGGCGTTGAAGGCGGTGGTTAGAGGGGAGCTGATATCAATAAGGGCACATATAGGGAAGCAGGAGAGTAAGGAACGGGAGCGGTTGCTGCAAGAACTTTTGAGGGTGGACAGACAGTATGCGGAAGCACCGGAGGAGGGACTGTACAGGGAAAGGCAAAGGCTACATGTAGAATTTGACTTGCTGACTACGGGCACTGCAGAGGCACAATGGAGGAAGGCACAGGGTGTACAGTACGAATATGGGGAGAAGGCGAGCAGGTTGCTGGCACACCAATTGGGGAAAAGGGGAGCAGCGAGGGAAATAGGGGGAGTGAGGGATGAGGAAGGAGAGATGGAGCGGGGAGCGGAGAGAGTGAATGGAGTGTTCAAGACATTTTATAAAAAATTATATGAAGCGCAACCCCCGGATGGGAGGGAGAGAATGATGGGCTTTTTGGATCGGCTGGAATTTCCCAAGGTGGAAGAGCAGGAAAGGGTGGGACTGGGAGCACAGATCGAGGTAGAAGAAGTGGTGAAAGGAATTAGGAGCATGCAGGCGGGAAAGGCCCCGGGACCGGATGGATTCCCAGTCGAATTCTATAGAAAATATGTGGACTTGCTCGCCCCGGTACTGACGAGGACCTTTAATGAGGCAAAGGAAAGGGGACAACTGCCCCCGACTATGTCTGAAGCAACGATATCGCTTCTCTTAAAGAAGGAAAAGGACCCGCTACAATGCGGGTCCTATAGACCTATTTCCCTCCTAAATGTAGATGCCAAGATCCTGGCCAAGGTAATGGCAATGAGAATAGAGGAATGTGTCCCGGGGGTGGTCCACGAGGACCAAACTGGGTTTGTGAAGGGGAGACAGCTGAACACGAATATACGGAGGCTGTTAGGGGTAATGATGATGGCCCCACCAGAGGGGGAAACGGAGATAGTAGTGGCGATGGATGCCGAGAAAGCATTGGATAGAGTGGAGTGGGATTATTTGTGGGAGGTGTTGAGGAGAATTGGTTTTGGAGAGGGGTATGTTAGATGGGTGCAGCTGTTGTATAGGGCCCCGATGGCGAGCGTGGTCACGAATGGACGGGGATCTGCATATTTTCGGCTCCATAGAGGGACAAGGCAGGGATGCCCTCTGTCCCCATTATTGTTTGCACTGGCGATTGAGCCCCTGGCGATAGCGTTGAGGGGTTCCAAGAAGTGGAGGGGAGTACTTAGAGGAGGAGAAGAACACCGGGTATCTTTGTATGCGGATGATTTGCTACTATACGTGGCAGACCCGGCGGAGGGGATGCCAGAAATAATGCGGATACTTGGGGAGTTTGGGGATTTTTCAGGGTATAAATTGAACATGGGGAAAAGTGAGTTGTTTGTGGTGCATCCAGGGGAGCAGAGTAGAGAAATAGAGGACCTACCGTTGAGAAAGGTAACAAGGGACTTTCGTTACCTGGGGATCCAGATAGCCAAGAATTGGGGCACAATGCATAGGTTAAATTTAACACGGTTGGTGGAACAAATGGAGGAGGATTTCAAGAGATGGGATATGGTATCCCTGTCACTGGCAGGGAGGGTGCAGGCGGTTAAGATGGTGGTCCTCCCGAGATTCCTCTTTGTGTTTCAGTGCCTCCCGGTGGTGATCACGAAGGCTTTTTTTAAAAGGATTGAAAAGAGCATCATGGGTTTTGTGTGGGCCGGGAAGACCCCGAGAGTGAGGAAGGGATTCTTACAGCGTAGCAGGGATAGGGGGGGGCTGGCACTACCGAGCCTAAGTGAGTATTATTGGGCCGCTAATATTTCAATGGTGAGTAAGTGGATGGGAGAGGAGGAGGGAGTGGCGTGGAAGAGATTAGAGAGGGCGTCCTGTAGGGGGACTAGCCTACAGGCTATGGTGACAGCCCCATTGCCGTTCTCACCGAGGAACTACACCACAAGCCCGGTGGTGGTGGCTACACTGAAGATTTGGGGACAGTGGAGACGGCATAGGGGAAAGACTGGAGCCTTGGGGGGGTCCCCGATAAGAAACAACCATAGGTTTGCCCCGGGGGGAATGGATGGGGGATATGGAATGTGGCAAAGAGCAGGAATAACGCAACTGAAAGATCTGTTTGTGGATGGGAAGTTCGCGAGTCTGGGAGCGCTGACCGAGAAATATGGGTTGCCCCAAGGGAATGCATTCAGGTATATGCAACTGAGGGCTTTTGCGAGGCAACAGGTGAGGGAATTCCCACAGCTCCCGACACAAGAGGTGCAGGACAGAGTGATCTCAAAGACATGGGTGGGGGATGGTAAGGTGTCAGATATATATAGGGAAATGAGGGACGAAGGGGAGACTATGGTAGATGAACTAAAAGGGAAATGGGAAGAAGAGCTGGGGGAGGAGATCGAGGAGGGGCTGTGGGCAGATGCCCTAAGCAGGGTAAACTCGTCGTCCTCGTGTGCCAGGCTAAGCCTGATTCAGTTTAAGGTATTACACAGGGCGCATATGACTGGAGCACGGCTCAGTAAATTTTTTGGGGTGGAGGATAGGTGTGCGAGGTGCTCGAGAAGCCCAGCGAATCATACCCATATGTTTTGGTCATGCCCGGCACTACAGGGGTTTTGGATGGGGGTGACAAAGGTGCTTTCAAAAGTAGTGGGGGTCCGGCTCGAACCAAGCTGGGGGTTGGCTATATTTGGGGTTGCACAAGAGCCGAGAGTGCAGGAGGCAAGAGAGGCCAATGTTTTGGCCTTTGCGTCCCTAGTAGCCCGGCGCAGGATATTGTTAATGTGGAAAGAAGCCAAGCCCCCGGGGGTGGAGACCTGGATAAATGACATGGCAGGGTTTATAAAGCTAGAGCGGATTAAGTTCGTTCTAAGGGGGTCGGCTCAAGGGTTCACCAGGCGGTGGAAACCGTTCGTCGAATACCTCGCAGAAAGATAGATGGAATGGAAAAAAGAAGGCAGCAGCAGCAGCCCAGGATCGGCAGGGGGGGGGGGGGGGGAGAGGGGGGGAGAGGGGGAGGGGGTGGGGGGGGGGGGAGGAACCAGAAGGACTCTCAGGGTTGTTAATATATACTGTATAATATGTATAGGTCGTTGCGACAGATAATTATATATTGGACTGTTAAATTATATTTTTGGAGAGTGTTACTTGTGATAAGGCAGTTGCCAATTAGGGTTAGTTTTCATTTTTGTTATTTATTATTTATTCACTTTCTGTTTATAAAATAGGTCATTGTTATTTGTGTTGTTATAATATTGTGTAAAGGATGCACAATGTACTGTGTTGGTTGGCCAAAAATTTTCAATAAAATATTTATTTAAAAAAAACAATGGGGGAAAAGCTGTTTTTGAATCTGTTAGTGTGTGTTCTCAGACTTTTGTATCTCCTGCCCAATGGAAAAATAAAGATTAACTAAAATAATGGCTACACACAATATCTTATGGAATTAACCCCTCTCCCATCTATCTATGTTCCTGTACTCTGTGAACAGTCCCTTGCCCCAAATCAACACCCCACACAGAATAACTCAATGAATTAAAACCAGCAAATAGTGTTTAAAAATATTTTTTTATTGGAATTTTGCATTTAATATCAAAACTTTGCAGAACAATATAATTCAATAATCATAACCAAAAAGATAGCAACACCAACACAGGTATCACAAGTTGCCACCGCGCCTATGACAGTAGCCCCAGTACTATCATTTCCTGCATTATTTACATTAGTGTGTATTATAGTTTATTTAAAAAGGTGTTCTTATAGGGACTTTTAAAGTTTATTAATAAGAATTATACACCACTCTACATACGTATTTACAATTATTGCCAAGACTCCTTACATTGTTTATGATTGCTTTTGTTTTTTAAAATAATCTTTATTGTCACTAGTAGGCTTACATTAACACTGCAATTAAGTTACTGTGAAAAGCCCCTAGTCGCCACATTCCGGCACCTGTTCAGGTATACGGAGGGAGAATTCAGAATGTTCACCTAACAAGCACATCTTTCGAAACTTGTGGGAGGAAACCGGAGGACCCGGAGGAAACCCACGCAGACACAGGGAGAACGTACAGACTCCGCACAGACAGTGACCCAAGCCAGGAATCGAACCCCAGTCCCTGGTGCTGTGAAGCAACAGTGCTAACCACTGTGCTACCATGCACCCAACTGTGCTACCGTGCCGCGGGGGGTGGGGGGAGAGTCCTGTTTCTCCCTTGAGTTCTTGGGGAGGTTGCCCCCCCCCCCACCCCCACCCCCCCCTACCACCCCCCCCCCCCCCCCCACATAGCAAATGAAGGTAAATGTGTTTTTTTTTCAATTATATTTCAAATGTAGAACACAGGGCCATAAATTCAAAGTAGTAAAAGGTAAATTCAGAAATTCAGGACTGATATCAGCAAGTTCTTCACAAAAGGCAAACCAATCAATGAAATGGACTCTTGCTTAAGAGATATAAAAACCCTGGAATCGTTCAGAGCCAAATGGAGTGTAGTGGGGAGTGGAGTGGATGGATGAACGCAGGGAGGCGGACTTACAGAATCTCTGAATTGTTTCATTGCTTTGTTTGATCGTTTCCCTGGTTTGTGTATCGTGTTGATCTCGTTATTCTTGTTGCATACTGCTTCTCTGCACCAGGCACCTTCCCATGTAAATAGCTTAGTTCTTATGTACGTAGTCCTGTAAATATGTCTTTGCACCCCACACGTCGTTAGGAACATTCTCACCATACATTATTTATTGCCACACACATGCATTTTTTTATAAAAGGGGGGATGTCATAATATACACCAGTATATCATGGTGCAGATACACACACACTGATGGACAAACAGCAAGACCAATCAACACACACAACACCGCAGCCAATCACCAGTTAGAGCACACTCACTATAAAGACAGGGGGCATCAGAGTTCCCGCTCATTCGGGATGCAGCCTCTCAGAAGGACAGAGCTTACAGCTTACAGCGCAGATCTTCACCATGTGCTGAGTGCATAGACTGGTTAGGACAGGCATATGTCTTTAGTTTAATCTAACATCGTGTTAACCCATATTGAAAGTATGTTCAACAGTTTCTAACTTAATAAAATAGTGTTGTACTATTTTAAGTGTTGGTGGCCTGTATGTGTTCCACGGATCCAGAGCACCCAACACATCAGCTATGTTAGACACCCAACCTGCTTTGTATCTGTGGAATATCAGGGGCGGGATTCTCCTGTCTGTCAGTCTCGTTTTCTGGCGTGCGAGCTCCCACCAGCAGCGGGATTCTCCATTCCCGCAGCCGGCCAATGGTGTTTCCCATTGTGTCCAACCCACACCGGCGGGAAACCCACAGGCATTGGTGTGCTGCCGACGGAGAATTCCGCTGCAGAAATCTTCGGCAGGATTCTCCGTTTCAGAAACTAAGGGCTTGATTCTCCGATTTTGCGGCTATGTCCGGAGGAGGTGCCTGGTCTTACGACCAAAAAGTCGGCACTGCCCCCGCGCCGATGTTCCGCCTGGTGGGGGGCTAGCAGCCGCACCACGTACCCGGCTTTACCTGCTGATACGGACGGAGAATGGCCGGGTCCGTGGCCACACATGCGCACGGCGGTGACCTGTGGCGGCCGTGCCGTACAACATGGCGCGGCCGCACGCGGACCCAGCCTGTCAGATATCGTACACCCGTAACCCCCCTCACCACCCCTGGACCACCCCCCACCAGTCCCCTCAACCCCCACCGAAGCCTCCCCGGCCAGTGGAACGGCTCCCCCTCGACTGTGGCGGCGCTGGACACAGTCCGCAGCTGCCACGCAAGGTCCCCTCATCGCTCTGGTGTCCCACCCCCGTCTCCACCTCCGCCACCCAAAGGGTTTGGTGGGACCGTGTGATGGAATGGGCAGCTCTCATGCAGAAATCACCCAGGTGGAAGGTGCTACCGTGGGCAGGAGTCAGACTTTATCAAACGGAGTAGTGCACCAGAGCCCATCGCAGGGCAGGTTGTCATCATCCTCCATCTCGCTGTTACTGTCAACCCAGGGTCTGCACCCTGCATTGTGGGGCAGGTAGGAATCATGGAGGGGGTAGCAAGAGAGATTTGCATAGGGAGGTCATGCCTAACAAATTTGATTGAATTTTTTGAATATGTAACCAAGTGTATCGATGAGGATAGTGCAGTTGATGTAGTTTACATGGATTTCAGCAAAGCTTTTGACAAGGTCCCACATGGGAGACTTATAAAGAAGGCAAATGCATATGGGATACAGGGTGATTTGATAAGGTGGATTCATAATTGACTTAGCTATCGGAGAGAGGGTGATGATAGATGGCTGCTTTAGTGTCTGGAAGCCAGTGACCAGTGGCTTACCATAGGGCCCCCTATTGTTTGTCATTTATATAAAGGGCATAGATGACTATGTGGGGGCTAGGATCAGTAAATTCGCAGATGACACAAAGATTGGCCGGCTGACTAACCATGAGGTTGTTTGTTTTGGGTTACAGGAAGATATAGTCGGGATGGTCAAATTGGCGGATAAGTGGCAGATGGAATTTAACCTTGAAAAGTGTGAGGTGATACACTTTGGAAGGAGTAATTTAACAAGGAAGTCTTCGATGAAAGATCTGACACTGGGAAGTTCCGAGGAACAAAGGGACCTTGGCGTGTTTGTCCATAGATCTCTGAAGGCAGAAGGGCAGGTTAATAGGGTAATGAAAATAGCAATATGAGACACTCGGGGCATAGATTACAAAAGCAGAGTGGTCATGTAGGGTGAGGGATTGGGTGGTGGAGTGGAATGTGGGGCTGGGGTGGTGTGGTGCAGGGTGGGATGCGGGTGTGGTGTGGTGGAGGGTGGTGAGCAGGCTGGTGGGTTGAAGGGTGTGTGTGGTATGCAGGGGTGGTGGGGTGGGAGCACCTATATGGCCGTTGTCACTCTCCACAAGCAGGGGTCATGGTGGGTGGTCAGTGGGGTGCGCAGCAAGATGGCTGCATTCCAGGCTGTGGCAATGGCAGTCCGTGCATGCCGCCACAGTCCCCTCCCATGGGGGGTCACTCCGACCCCCCGACCATCCCTTGATCATCCCACCCCCACAGCCAGCCCTGCCAGCAGCAGGACCAACAGCCCACGGTCGCACCTCTGCATGTCCGACCTCCTCCCTCTTCCCTCATCAGCCATGGCGCCTGTTTCCTGATCTTTGAAACCACAAGTGAAACTCGTTGTCAGTAATTCCCTCCAGTGGAGGCTGAGCATCGCAGAGGCCCCAGAGAATATTGCGTCAAGCCCGCTAAAGATATGCAGATGACTGTATGTGCGGAGGAGAATGCATCGACGCCGCTGTCGTAGCACCGGAGCATGGCATTCTGAAGTGCGCTAGATGCCCAACACGATTTAGACATCACGACCGATTCTCTGCCCAATTGCGATTCGTGATTTCAGCATCGGGCGATAGAGAATTCCGTTCCTCATGTTTGAGGAGAAATTGTCAAATATGGTGCTTTGTAAAAATATTGTTAATATGTTTGGAAAAGTATTCCTCCTTGGATCTAAGCTAGCCTGAGTGCCATTCTTTGGATGGAATTTTCTGTTTTGTAGGCCAAGTGTGGTGGCGGGCAGGATATTGGGTTTTCACCCCCAATCGGCAGAACCGGTTTTCACCTCCGATCTTCCGTGATTTATTAAGCGTTGGAGAGCTGCTTGTTGAATCATGGGGCAGGGCTGGTACTGATTCGCTTGCCCACCATTACCTCGTGGGTCAAAGTTCCTGGTGCCAAATTTAAGGAGCGCCTAAACACACAATCACTCTCTGTGTGGTATGGCCGTACAACATGTCCTCCAGGAAAAGCAAGTGATCCGCATCTCGATTTGGCCAAGACTCCCTGATGACTCTCCTCCAGGCCACCCGTGAATAGTGAGATGCCCTATTCTCAAGGAATGAATACAGGATGGCGACCAGCCTGGGAGGAATCTGCCAGGGAGGTCTGTGCCCATGGCAGGCAGAAACGAAATGGCTACAATGCAGAAAGAGGATGATCCCTCCATTACTCACATCATAACCTTCACAGTGAGTTGAATGTAATGTTGGATTTTTGTTTCTTCATTCATAGGTTGTGGGCATCACTGGCTCGGTCAGCATTTATTGACCATCCTCAAGTGACCTTAAACTGAGTGGTTTGCTAGGCTGTTTAAGTGTCAAGAACATTGCTGCGGATCTGGAGTCACATATAGGCCAGATCAGGTAGGAATGTTTTGTAAGGGCCACAAAGAATCCAGCGCGAGTTTAAGGATACAAAGTAATAACATTTATTTACAATAACATGTATATATATATAACAGCAGCAGCAACTTCCCTTGCTGCACACTCCTTCCTGCTGGTTCCAAACTGGCCAGCTCTATTTATACATGGAGTTTACTAATGGTTTCTCCGCCCCCCTCATTGGGGAAGTTCATACTCCCACAGGATTGTGGGATTGTCATTAGTCCCCAGCCAATGGTAAGTAGGCAGGTTATAACAGAATGGCAGATTTCCTTTCCAAAAGGGCATTAGTGAACCAGATGGCAGCTTTCTCATCATTAGCTTTTCATTCCAAATTTTTATAGAATTCAAATCTGTTATGGTGGGATTTGAACCTCTGGGTCTCTGGATTACTAATCCAGTAACAATACCACTACACCACCACCTCCCCTCTTCCTACTCAGGAACTGATTCTATCTTCTCCCTCTTCCAAGCTTCAGCAGGAGATGGCTGATACATCTCCAACTGCCCCTCAACCCCAGGCTTCAGTCCACCTTGGATGATGGTGCTGAGGACCTAGTGGATGTGGAGGTGTCACTACATTTGCCCACACCCATCACCAGCACAGACACACACATTTTGATGGGTTCTAGATCTAGATTACTGAGGATGCCCACCCTTTATGGCCTGAGGCCTCCAGGCCTTCTTCACCCATCTGGCCTATTGCCTGAAAACCCGTGCAACCCCGCCAGGCCTTTCCTAGCCCCCCTGCCCTGGGATCCCTGACACTTACCTTTCTTTGGTTCCGGGACTCGGGATCAGGAAGCGGGTGCAATGCAATCCTACCTATGCCCACCATAAGCTCTCTCAGTTCAGTGCAACCCTGTCTGCCTCACCCACCCAGGTGTCACATGCTTGTCGTTGGGTGGCGGAGCAGCATTGAAAGATGGCAGCAGCACAGTGAAAGGTGGGCAAATGCCACGTTTACGCATCTCAAAGTTGTGGGTGAAGTGAAGGCGGGCAGATGAATGCCACTTTTATATCATTGTAAATTGGACCAGTCAAATTACCCGCTAATGTGGCAGTCAATTATAAGGGTGAGTTGTGATGTTAATGAATATTCATGACATGCTAATGCATGTAGATGCGGTTCCTGACAGTAAGTCGACCTGTCATTAGGCCACGATTTATTTACATCTCATTCACATGATTCACCTTTCAGAAAGATAAGGGGCTGGATTCTCCTTTTTTGAGAATTAAGTGTTGACGCCGACTCAGAATTCATGGATTTTCATGACAGCAAAACTGGGACCGCACCTGGACCGATTCACCGACTGTGGAGGGGCTAGCACCGGCGCCACGTGGAACACAATCGATTCCAATAAAAAACGGTGCGGGATTCGCCGGGTCTGTGATTGACACTCGGGAGGCTGACAAGCTGCAGCCACATATGCACATTACACTCCCCACACACACTCATCCCAGCCAACAAGGTGGCACTGGTTGTGCTGGAGCTCGTCTATACAGCTAATGGGTTGCTGGGGCCAGAGGGCACCTACGTGGGTGGCCTGGGGGAAAAACTTGGCCCTAAGTTCAAAGTGGGCTGTTAGCAGCATGTGCAGCTGCATGACTGCCTTGCCGGCTGCGGCAATGGTGTACCGTGCCCATCCACCCCAACCCCACAGCCCACCTCCTGGTCATCCCCCGCTACTCCCCCCAGCCCTGGCAGAAGCCCCCCCGGCTAGCAGAACAACTGTAAGCAAACAATGGCGATGTTGGACACTTTCTGTACCCCCTCTCTGTCCCTCAGCAGCCACAATGCCAGTTTCATGATCTTTAAAATCATGGGTGAACCGCGCCGCCGGGACCTCAGCCCATCGGAGGTGGAGCATCGCGAAGGCCCCGGGGAATACCGGGTCAGGCCCACGAATGATCTGAAAACGGAGTTTACCGTACGTGCGTCCGGAACATATTGAAGCTACTGTCAAAGTGACGGAGAATCGCGATTTGATGTCAAATCGGTACCAGCTGCGAATTTAGCATTGGAACCAATTCTCTGCCCAATCGCGTTTTACGATTTAGGCGTCAACCAACGGAGAATCCCGCCCAAGGTTTAATAAGCTTCAATGATGTTTAAAGGCACAACATTAAACATGAATTGTAAAAGAAAAGCTGACATATGAAGAGAAATAATTTGCTTAGTAAAAAGGAAGTCAGAACAAAAACTGATAATTGAAAAAGAGAGTAATAAATAAAGACGACCAATTGAGTGTTGAAGGGTGCAAGTGTGTTTCTCCAGCTCACTGCTCATCTCAGGGTGCTCACTTACTCACATTCACCCCTGTGGGGGTGAGTGAGAATGCTTGTTGGTGTATGGTGGGTGAAGGAGAATGAGAACTCTGAAACAAGGAGTGAGCCAGGCGCACACTCTCCTCTTCCACGTACACTCTCCTCTTCCACGTACACTCTCCTCTTCCACGTACACTCTCCTCTTCCACGTACACTCTCCTCTTCCACGTACACTCTCCTCTTCCACGTACACCCTCCTCTTCCATGTACTCTCTCCTCTTCCACGGACACTCTCCTCTTCCACGTACACTCTCCTCTTCCACGTACACTCTCCTCTTCCATGTACACTCTCCTCTTCCACGTACACTCTCCTCTTCCACGTATACTCTCCTCTTCCACGTACACCCTCCTCTTCCATGTACTCTCTCCTCTTCCACGTACACTCTCCTCTTCCACGTACACTCTCCTCGTCCATGCGCACACTCCTTTGTTCCATCTTTTCTTTCCCAACCATCTGATCAAAAATCATTTCTGATAATTGAACTTCAACTTTATCTTCACTCTTTGATTTCTCCTCTTGTCTTAACCTGGGACTTTGCGACCTTGTTACTACACAATCCGGACAAATCCCAGGATACTCTTCCTTCAACACTTCAGTTGTCTGATTTTCCACTGGCTTATCAACCACAGTAGGCATCACTCACACCTGCGATCCAGCTCTATCATTACCAAAGATAAACTGTATTCCTGGACAAGATAGTTTCTCTATTACTCCTACTACCACTTCACCACTCTTCACTGGACTTTCCAACCTTACCTTACATAATGGAACACTACTCCTCTCACCCTTAATTCCACATATTACCACCTTTTCTGGCAATATTCCTCCCAAACTACATAACTCCTCATCTCTTGCCATTAAAGATTGACTAGCTCCCGTATCTCATAAAAATGTGACTATTTACCTACTCTTCCTGGTACACATGAGTAAACTTTACCCACATAAGTAAATTCTGTAAAGAGATCTGACACCTTTTTATCAATCACCTCTCGATCAGGCTGTACAATTTTTTGCACCTCCTTCGCTTCACTTGGGCTTTCCTTTACCACTTTTAACAAACCCACTGGCTTATCCTGTTTTACCACATCAGCCTTCCCAGTGCTTTTCTTCAACCACCAGCACTGTGACTTTACATGACCTAGTTTATTACAGTGAAAACATTTGAAACTTTTCATTTCTCTTCCACGCTCCTGGATTTCTTTTTTAATCTGAGGTACACTCTCCTTTTTATCTCCCATCAGATCTCCGTTACCTTTACCACTTGAGTATTTCTCATGTCCCCAGTTTCTATCCCTCACAGGCTGAAACTGATGTCAGAAACCAAACTTTGATTTATGAACTAATTCATAATCATCTGCCATTTCTGCTGCTAATCTCGCAGTTTTAACCCTCTGCTCTTCCACATGAGTTCTCACTACATCAGGAATTGTATTTTTGAACTCCTCCAAAAGTATAATTTCTCTAAGAGCTTCATATGTTTTGTCTATTTTCAAAGCTCTTAGCCACCTATCAAAATTATTTTGTTTGATCCTTTCAAACCCCATGTACGTTTGACCAAGTTCTTTCCTTAAATTTCTAAACCTTTGTCTGTAAGCTTCACGCACGAGTTTGTATGCACCTAAGATGGTTATTTTCACCTCCTCATACAACCCAGATACCCCCTCCGGTAGTGAGGCAAACACCTCACTGGCTCTACCTACCAACTTTGTTTGAATCAGTAATACCCATACGTTTCGCTACTTTCTCAAATGAAATGAAAGAGGCTTCTACATCCTTCTCATCAAACCTTGGCAATGCTTGGATATATTTAAATAGATACCACCAAGCCTTCAACTATGCTGCTCTTTCTCTTTATCCTCATCACTTTCCTCAAACTGTACGTTTCTCTTTACATCCACCAATTTTAACTGACTGTCATGTTTCATGGCCATTTTCTGAAGTTCAAAATCTCTCTCTTTTTCCCTTGCTTCTCTATCTTTGTCTCTCTCTTTTTGTTCTGCTAGGGCTATTCTTTCTTTGTCCCTCATTTCATATTCAAGCTGCTTTAATTCTTTTACATGTTCAAGTTGCTTGATCTGTAACTGAATTTTTGCCATTTGCAACGAGTCTGACGGTGCCTCAAACAATTTTAAATGCTCAGCTACCGCTGCAATTACCTCTTCTTTTCGTATGTTGTCAGGTAGTGTTAACTGCAATGTTTTTGCCAAATCTAAAAGCTTTTTTTAGTCTCTGTTCGTAAGGTACTGCATGTGACCTTCTCCACTCCCAAAAAATTCTGAGCCTCTGAAAGAGCCATTGTCCACAACACACTCCCTACCTAAGGGGGCAGCACGGTAGCCTTGTGGATAGCACAATTGCTTCACAGCTCCAGGGTTCCAAGTTCGATTCCAACTTGGGTCACTGTCTGTGCGGAGTCTGCACATCCTCCCCGTGTGTGCGTGGAGGATGCCCTGGTTTCCTCCCACAGTCCAAAGATGTGCAGATTAGGTGGATTGGCCATGATAAATTGCCCTTAGTGTCCAAAATTGCCCTTAGTGTTGGGTGGGGTTACTGGGTTATGGGGATAGGGTGCCGGTGTTGCCCTTGGGTAGGGTGCTCTTTCCAAGAGCCGGTGCAGACTCGATGGGCCAAATGGCCTCCTTCTGCACTGTAAATTCTATGATAATCTATGATAAACTGAAATACCACACCTGAAAAGCAAACACAAATATGCTCACCCCTCACTGTCTTAAGTTCACTAAGCCAACCCAATCACGAAAGATAGACTTTTATTCCACGAGCCCCCAATTTGATATGGGCCAGGGTTTAGAGAACCACAAAGTATATCATGGAGTTCACCTGACCTACAACTGTTTATAGATTTTGGTTATGAAGAGCACAAGGGCCCACTCTTCAGGTGTTATGCAACAGAGGCCTTCCGCACTTTAAATCAAAAAACAAAGTTTATTCTACAAATTCAGTTAACATTTCATAAACAAGCACAATAAGCATTCTTATTAACTGCAAACATAAAAACCCACACAGCTACAGTACTCTATGTTTAACCCTTAATAACTTTCCTTTTACTGATTCACTCAAGTATCAACATCCATAAATCAAACAATCCCTCTTTCCACAAAAAGTAGGTTTAAATTCTTTACAGAAAACAGGTATCAAAAAGATCTGCACACTTTTTAACATATTGAGGGAGAGACCAAAATAAACGTTCTTTGTCTGAATGCAGCTCCCAACTGTCCAAACCGAAAGTAAAACACAGAGCCACAAACAGTTCCTAGCTCAAAACGAAAGTAAAAGCTCCATCCAGACAATGACATCACTGAAGCTATTTGATAAACAATACATTTCTTAAAGGGACATTCCCATGACACCACGCAGACTCTCCCTTTCCACACACACTCTCCCTTTCCACACACACTCTCCCTTTTCACGCACACTCTCCCTTTCCACGCACACTCTCCTTTTCCACACACCCTCTCCCTTTCCACGTACACTCTCCCCTTCCACGCACACTCTCCCTTTCCACGCACACTCTCCCTTTCCAAACACACCCTCCCTTTCCACGCATACTCTCCCCTTCCACACACATCTCTCTTTCCACGCACACTCTCCCTTTCCAAACACACTCTCCCCTTCCTTGCACACTCTCCCTTTCCACGTACACTCTCCCTTTCCACATGCACTCTCCCTTTCCACGCACACTCTCCCTTTCCACACACACTCTCCCTTTCCACACACACTCTCCCTTTCCACGCACACTCTCCCTTTCCAAACACACTCTCCCTTTCCACGCACACTCTCCCTTTCCACACAGACTCTCCCTTTCCATGCACACTCTCCATTTCCACACACACTCTCCCTTTCCACGCACACTCTCCACTTCCACACACACACTCCCCTTCCACACACACTCTCCCTTTCCACACACACTCTCCCTTTCCACGCACACTCTCCCTTTCCACACACACTCTCCCTTTCCACACACACTCTCCCTTTCCCCACACACTCTCCCCTTCCACACACATCTCTCTTTCCACGCACACTCTCCCTTTCCAAACACACTCTCCCCTTCCTTGCACACTCTCCCTTTCCACGCACACTCTCCCTTTCCAAACACACTCTCCCCTTCCACACACACTCTCCCTTTCCACACACACTCTCTCTTTCCACGCACACTCTCCCTTTCCACGCACACTCTCCCTTTCCACACACACTCTCCCTTTCCACACACACTCTCCCTTTCCAAGCACACTCTCCCTTTCCACGCCCACTCTCCCCTTCCACACACACTCTCCATTTCCAAACACACTCTCCCTTTCCACGCACACTCTCCCTTTCCACACACACTCTCCCTTTCCACGCACACTCTCCATTTCCACACACACACTCCCCTTCCACACACACTCTTCCCTTCCACACACATGCTCCCTTTCCATGCACACTCTCCATTTCCACACACACTCTCCCCTTCCACACACACTCTCCCTTTCCACGCACATTCTCCCCTTCCTCACACACACTCCCCTTCCACACACACTCTCCCTTTCCAGACATACTCTCCCTTTCCACGCACACTCTCCCTTTCCACGCACACTCTCCCTTTCCACACATACTCTCCCCTTCCACACACACTCCCCCTTTCCACGCACACTCTCCCTTTCCACACACACTCTCCACTTCCACACACACTCTCCCTTTCCAGACACACTCTCCCTTTCCACGCACACTCTCCCTTTCCACGCACACTCTCCCCTTCCACGCACACTCTCCCTTTCCACGCACACTCTCCCCTTCCACACACACACTCCCCTTCCACGAACACTCTCCCTTTCCACACACACTCTCCCTTTCCACACACACTCTCCCTTTCCACGCACACACTCCCTTTCCACACACACTCTCCCTTTCCACACACACTCTCCCTTTCCACACACACTCTCCCTTTCCATGCACACTCTCCCCTTCCACACACACTCTCCCTTTCCACGCACACTCTCCCTTTCCACGCACACTCTCCCTTTCCACGCACACTCTCCCCTTCCACACACACACTCCCCTTCCACACACACTCTCCCTTTCCACACACACTCTCCCTTTCCACGCACACTCTCCCTTTCCACACACACTCTCCCTTTCCACACACACTCTCCCTTTCCACGCACACTCTCCCCTTCCACACACACTCTCCCTTTCCACGCACACTCTCCCTTTCCACGCACACTCTCGCCTTCCACACACACTCTCCCTTTCCACGCACACTCTCCCTTTCCACGCACACTCTCCCTTTCCACGCACACTCTCCCTTTCCACACACACTCTCCCTTTCCACGCACACTCTCCCTTTCCACACACACTCTCCCTTTCCACGCACACTCTCCATTTCCACACACACTCTCCCCTTCCACACACACGCTCCCTTTCCATGCACACTCTCCATTTCCACACACACTCTCCCTTTCCACGCACACTCTCCCTTTCCACGTACACTCTCCCTTTCCACGTACACTCTCCCCTTCCACGCACACTCTCCCTTTCCACGCACACTCTCCCTTTCCATGCACACTCTCCCTTTCCACGTACACTCTCCCTTTCCACGTACACTCTCCCTTTCCACGCACACTCTCCCCTTCCACGCACACTCTCCCTTTCCACGCACACTCTCCCTTTCCACGCACACTCTCCCCTTCCACACACACTCTCCCTTTCCACGCACACTCTCCCTTTCCACGCACACTCTCCCTTTCCACGCACACTCTCCCCTTCCACACACACTCTCCCTTTCCACGCACACTCTCCCTTTCCACGCACACTCTCCCTTTCCATGCACATTCTCCCTTTCCACGCACACTCTCCCTTTCCACACACACTCTCCCCTTCCACACACACTCTCCCTTTCCACACACACTCTCCCTTTCCACGCACACTCTCCCTTTCCACACACACTCTCCCTTTCCACACACACTCTCCCTTTCCACGCACACTCTCCCCTTCCTCACACACTCTCCCTTTCCACGCACACTCTCCCCTTCCACACACACTCTCCCTTTCCATGCACACTCTCCCTTTCCACGCACACTCTTCCTTTCCACACACACTCTCCCTTTCCATGCACACTCTCCATTTCCACACACACTCTCCCCTTCCACACACACACTCCCCTTCCACACACACTCTCCCTTTCCACACACACTCTCCCTTTCCACGCACACTCTCCCTTTCGCCACACACTCTCCCTTTCCACACACACTCTCCCTTTCCACGCACACTCTCCCCTTCCACACACACTCTCCCTTTCCACGCACACTCTCCCCTTCCACACACACGCTCCCTTTCCACGCACACTCTCCATTTCCACACACACTCTCCCTTTCCACGCACACTCTCCCTTTCCACGTACACTCTCCCCTTCCACGCACACTCTCCCTTTCCACGCACACTCTCCCTTTCCATGCACACTCTCCCTTTCCACGTACACTCTCCCTTTCCACGTACACTCTCCCTTTCCACGCACACTCTCCCCTTCCACGCACACTCTCCCTTTCCACGCACACTCTCCCTTTCCACGCACACTCTCCCCTTCCACACACACTCTCCCTTTCCACGCACACTCTCCCTTTCCACGCACACTCTCCCTTTCCACGCACACTCTCCCCTTCCACACACACTCTCCCTTTCCACACACACTCTCCCTTTCCACGCACACTCTCCCTTTCCACGCACTCTCCCTTTCCATGCACATTCTCCCTTTCCACGCACACTCTCCCTTTCCACACACACTCTCCCCTTCCACACACACTCTCCCTTTCCATGCACACTCTCCCTTTCCACGCACACTCTCCCTTTCCACACACACTCTCCCTTTCCACGCACACTCTCCATTTCCACACACACTCTCCCCTTCCACACACACACTCCCCTTCCACACACACTCTCCCTTTCCACACACACTCTCCCTTTCCACGCACACTCTCCCTTTCCACGCACACTCTCCCTTTCCACACACACTCTCCCTTTCCACGCACACTCTCCCGTTCCACACACACTCTCCCTTTCCACGCACACTCTCCCCTTCCACACACACGCTCCCTTTCCACGCACACTCTCCATTTCCACACACACTCTCCCCTTCCACACACACGCTCCCTTTCCCTGCACACTCTCCATTTCCACACACACTCTCCCTTTCCACGCACACTCTCCCTTTCCACGTACACTCTCCCCTTCCACGCACACTCTCCCTTTCCACGCACACTCTCCCTTTCCATGCACACTCTCCCTTTCCACGTACACTCTCCCTTTCCACGCACACTCTCCCCTTCCACACACACTCTCCCTTTCCATGCACATTCTCCCTTTCCACGCACACTCTCCCTTTCCACGCACACTCTCCCCTTCCACACACACTCTCCCTTTCCACACACACTCTCTCCCTTTCCACGCACACTCTCCCTTTCCACGCACACTCTCCCTTTCCACGCACACTCTACCTTTCCACGCGCACTCTCCCTTTCCACGCACACTCTCCCTTTCCACGCACACTCTCCCCTTCCACACACACACTCCCCTTCCACACACACTCTCCCTTTCCACGCACACTCTCCCTTTCCACACACACTCTCCCCTTCCACACAAACTCTCCCCTTCCACGCACACTCTCCCTTTCCACGCACACTCTCCCTTTCCACGCACATTCTCCCTTTCCACGCACACTCTCCCCTTCCACACACACTCTCCCTTTCCACACACACTCTCTCCTTTCCACGCACACTCTCCCTTTCCACGCACACTCTCCCCTTCCACGCACACTCTACATTTCCACGCACACTCTCCCTTTCCACGCACACTCTCCCTTTCCACGCACACTCTCCCCTTCCACACACACACTCCCCTTCCACACACACTCTCCCTTTCCACGCACACTCTCCCTTTCCACACACACTCTCCCCTTCCACACAAACTCTCCCCTTCCACGCACACTCTCCCTTTCCATGCACACTCTCCCTTTCCATGCACATTCTCCCTTTCCACGCACACTCTCCCCTTCCACACACACTCTCCCCTTCCACACACACTCTCCCCTTCAACACACACTCTCTCCCTTTCCACACATACTCTCCCCTTCCACACACACTCTCCCCTTCCACACACACTCTCCTCCTCTTCCACGCACACTCTCCTTTTCCACTCACACTCTCCTTTTCCACTCACACTCTCCCTTTCCACTCACACTCTCCCTTTCCATGCACACTCTCCCTTTCCACACACAGTCTCCCTTTCCACATATGCCCTCCCTTTCCACACACACTCTCTCATTCCACACACACTCTCCCCTTCCATACAATCTCTCCCTTTCCACACACACTCTCTCCTTCCACACACACTCTCCCCTTTCACACAAACTCTCCCTTTCCACACACACTCTCCCCTTCCACACACACTCTCCTCTTCCACGCACACTCTCCCTTTCCATGCACACTCTCCCTTTCCATGCACACTCTCCCTTTCCACTCACACTCCTCCTTTCAACGCACACTCTCCCTTTCCACTCACACTCTTCCTTTTCACACACACGCTCCCTTTCCACACACACTCTCTCCTTCGACACACACTCTCCCTTTCCACTCACACTCTTCCTTTCCACGCATACTCTCCCTTTCCACGCACACTCTCCCTTTCCACACACACTCTCCCTTTCCACGCACACTCTCCCCTTCCACACACACTCGCCCTTTCCACGCATACTCTCCCTTTCCACGCATACTCTCCCTTTCCACGCACACTCTCCCTTTCCACACACACTCTCCCTTTCCACGCACACTCTCCCCTTCCACACACACTCTCCCTTTCCACGCACACTCTCCCCTTCCACACACACTCTCCCTTTCCACGCACACTCTCCCTTTCCATGTATACTTTCCCCTTCCATGTACGCATGCATACCCACACGCACACACTCACTCATTTGCAATAATAGTTCCCCTTCAACTTAACCCTTTAGCTTATGATGCATTATTGGCTCCTCACAATAACTGCTGCCGTTGCTCTGTCCTCCATACAACGCAAATCTCCTTAAGAAACTCTAAGTAGTGCATCAGCAATTTATTGATGAAATGTCGATCAATAAAAATGTACTGACTTCAAGTTGTTTAATATATGTCATCCAGAAGGGAATAAATATTCAAGCCACAAGGACTAGTCGATACTTATGGAGCTGTAGTGCTACATAACGGAAATTCCTCATTGGCAATAAACAAAAAAGAGAAGTACTGACTCAGGGATTTCTGTCTACATTTGATCAAAGATTAGATAATTGCAATGTAGCATTAATCTACCTCAATAAAAAATATATTGGCAGAATCTTGTGCTGCTGCTGGTGGTGACCTTGAAGGCGGGAAACGCATTTACTTAGGTGGGGATGCCCGCTGCCCTCCCGCATCTGTCAGAATTAAGTCCTGGGCAGGAAGGCCCATAGTCGATCTTCACACTCTGCTGCCAATTGAAGCCTTTGCGTGGCCAATTAATGGCAATTTAACGGTCTCGCTGCTACTATTAACCTGAGCTGCAGGCAGGCAGCCTGCCATCATGTGGCATGGATGACAAGTAAAATTGTGTGGCCAGCATGTCACCTGTGTGAGGTGGGGGGAAGGTGTGGGGGGGATTGTGTGGCAGGGTAGGTGGGGGGAGTGGGTGTGATGGGGGGACCCATTGATGAAAGGACCCAAACCACCCACCTTCTCTTGTTGCCGATGCCCCTGCACATCGCTCCTTGCGACCTCTAGCCTGCAAGATTGTGCCCCCCCCCACACACACACACCTCACAGATTACTTACCTGTGGCCTGGGTCACTCCGTGATCCTGGAACTCCAGTGCCTGTTGCTCTGACAATTGCCACAGCCTCCATAGTGGTGCTGCTGAGCAGAAGAGCTGCTGACCCCTGACTGGCCAGCAACTGTCGGTCGGTAAGACTCCCATTCCTGAGGTCTCGATTCGAGGGGAAAGATATTACTGGCCTCACCGCTGGCGAACAGACATGTGGTTGGGTGGGCCTTCCTGAAAAGAGGCAGCACAATCTCTCACTGGCTCTCCAGCCAGCAGCTGAAACTCCCAATGCCTCAACAAGAGTCCACCCATAATTTCGAACTGTCTTTAATCATCACTTGATTGTAAGTATAGGTTATTTGAAATATGTTTTTCATGGAATTAAATACAAAGGTGCTTATGGCGAATCACCCTCTGGTGAGGCCCTTACTTTGAAATACAAATTGAATTCAGTATTAAACTAACTACATTTTAACTGTTTCAACATCAATGAATAAGTGACTAACTGTCGGGATGGAATACCACACCATTAAATTCAACATTAATTGAAGAGAGAGACAATGCTGGAAAATCTCAGCAGGTCTGGCAGCGTCTGTAGGGAGAGAAAAGAGCTCACGTTTCGAGTCCGATGACTCTTTGTCAAAGCTCTTTGTTGACGGCTTTATCAAAGAGTCATCGGACTCGAAACGTTGGCTCTTTTCTCTCCCTACAGATGCTGCCAGACCTGCTGAGATTTTCCAGCATTTTCTCTTTCATTTCAGATTCCAGCATCTGCAGTCATTTGCTTTTATTAACTGGAGAGAAGTGTGAACAGCGATAACAAAAAAATTGACCCAGACATTTTGTATTCTTGGTGTGCAGGGGAGTGGCAGAGTGTGTACCATCTACAAGATGCACTGCAAGAGCACACCAAACCTCATAAGAAAGCACCATCCAAGTCCATGATTACTACCAGCTAGAAGGAGAAGGGCAACAAACACATGGGAACACAACCACCCGGGGATTTCCCTCCAAGCCACACACCATCCTGATTTGGAAGTATATTGACGTTCCTTCACTATTGCTGGGTCAAAGTCCTGGAACTCCCTCCCTAACAGCACTGCGGGTGTACCTACACCACATGAACCCCAGCAGTTCAAGAAGGCTGCTCACCACCATCTTCTTGAGGGCAATTAGGGATGGGCAATAAAGGCTGGCCTAACCAGTGACGCCCACATCCCAAGAATGAATATATAAAAAGTAGGTGGGTTTCAAAGCCCAATAGCCACATCTTGGGCGTCATTCTCCGACGCCCCGCCAGGTCGGAGAATCGCCGGGGGCTGGCGTGAATCCGCCCCCGCCGGTTGCCGAAGTCTCCGGCACCGGAGATTCGGCGGGGGCGGGAATCGCGCCGCGCCGGTTGGCGGGCCCCCCCGGTCAATTCTCCGGCCCGGATGGGCCGAAGTCCCGCCGATTAAAATGCCTGTCCCGCCGGCGTGGATTAAACCACCTTTTGAACGGCGGGACAAGACGGCGTGGGCGGGCTCCGGGGTCCTGGGGAGGGCCCCCGGTGGCCTGGCCCGCGATCGGGGCCCACCGATCCGCGGGCGGGCCTGTGCCGTGGGGGCACTCTTTCCCTTCCGCCTCCGCCACGGTCTCCACCATGGCGGAGGCGGAAGAGACTCCCTCCACTGCCCATGTGTGGGAAACTGTCAGCGGCCGCTGACGCTCCCGCGCATGCGCCGCCCCAGGATGTCATTTCCGCACCAGCTGGCGGGTCACCAAAGGCCGTTTCCGCCAGCTGGCGGGGCGGAAATTCCTCCGCCGCCGGCCTAGCCCCTCAATGTTGGGGCTCGGCCCCCAAAGATGCGGAGCATTCCGCACCTTTGGGGCGGCGCGATGCCCGTCTGATTGGCGCCGTTTGGGCGCCAGTCGGCGGACATCGCGCCATTTCGGGAGAATTTCGCCCCTTAACTTTCTCATGTTTGAAATGCACAAAATGTTAAGATTTACTGCATTTTTGTAATGTATAACATATGTTATGGTTTAAAAGTATATTTTAACAATGATACATTGGGCAGCACGGTAGCATAGTGGTTAGCCTAATTGCTTCACAGCTCCAGGGCCCCTGGTTCGATTCCGGCTTGGGTCACTGTCTGTGCGGAGTCTGCACATTCTCCCTGTGTCTGCCTGGGTTTCCTCCGGGTGCGCCAGTTTCCTCCCACAGTCCAAAGATGTGCAGGTTAGGTGAATTGGCCATGATAAATTGCCCTTAGTGTCCAAAAATTGTCCTTAGCGTTGGGTGGGGTTACTGAGTTATGGGGATAGGGTGGAGGTGTTGACCTTGGGTAGGGTGCTCTTTCCAAGAGCCGGTGCAGACTCGATGGGCCGAATGGCCTCCTTCTGCACTGTAAATTCTATGATAATCTATGATACACAGTTTTCTGTACTGATTAAGGCCCTATAATTGTGTCCTGGGAAAAGAGAGATTATTTTCATGTCCTTTTACACTACAATGACCTTAATTTCACAGCTTCTCAGTCTAAGGTAAATGTTTCTATTGATATGGTCAGGAAAATATATTATGAATGGCTTCAACATGTTGTAAAGTATATTAATCATACACGATTTGTTCAAAAAATCGCAATGAAGAAGTGCCTGCAGCATCCCAAAGTATTCACATGTTACGAAAACAAAGGTAGTTTTAAGGGATTTCTAATTGTATGTGTAAACATTCAAAATGAGGGGCGTGATTCTCAGGCATCGTTGCGCTCTCGCTGAAGTGCAACGAGGCCAGTGAATAACGAGAGAGGCCGAAAACAAGAATTGCACCAGGTGCCAAACTGTTTGTGATGCAACCGGCCTGCTCCCGTAGACAAAATCGGGATGTCGCCATAGTCAGTGACAGCCTGGGACGAGGCTAAGGGTCTCTGCAGACTACCTGACTCGTTGGGGGGATGTTACCCAGTCATGTGTTGGAGACCAGTCCTGTGTTGGAGTTGTGTTGATTTGTTTATATAAATTTCTTCCCTTCTTACTAAATCACTGTTGTGATTTAACTCTGCCTCATCGTATTACCTCACGCTACAACAAAACATTACAGTCTTTTGGGCCAGGGTTTCATTCTGGGATTTTCCCATCCAGTTAAACCACACTATAAACAAAATAAGTTGTTTATTATATGATATGCCATCAATAAGCACACGACGAGTGATGAATGTAACTGAGGCTTTATTACACTAAACAGCTAGCCTCCTGGCCTCTGGTCCCAAACTGGGGTGGAGGCGGAGACTAGCCACCTTTATACATGAGCCCGAGGGGAGGAGCCACAGGCGGAGCCAGCCGGGACAAGCCCAGGCATGTACAACACAACACAATGCAACACAGTGGTTTACCACATTATATGACCCAACACTTCAGTGCAGTTGCAGCCTCCATTGATGCCTTCCGATATCACTTGCCTCATTTAAGTTGTAAATAAAATGAGTAAAATTAAAAGGTTGCAGACTGTATATTGTTTTTCAAATGTTCCTGTGCTCATGTCTCAGTAATTTAAATTTCTTTTTTTTTTAAATAATTTTTATTAAAGGTTTTCATAAAATATCAATAACAAAATGAGAAAGAAAAAAGAACCCAACAGGGTTAAGTACAAAACACAATCTAAAAAAGCAACCCCCCAAACCCCTCCCCCCCCGTACATAAATAATAAATTAACATTAACACCCCGACTTAACATAACAGGTGTATACCCCCCACAGACCCTCCAGTGTAAATAACATAAACAAAAATAAAGTAACCCCCCCCCCCCCCCCCACACCCCCCGAGTTGCTGCTGCCATTGACCAATGTCTATCGTTCTGCCAGAAAGAACAGTTGCCACCGCCTAAAGAACCCTTGTACCGACCCTCTCAAGGCGAATTTCACCCTCTCCAATTTAATGAACCCTGCCATATCGTTGATCCAGGATTCCACGCTTGGGGGCCTCGCAGCTTTCCACTGAAGGAGAATCCTTCGCCGGGCTACCAGGGACGCAAAGGCCAGAATTCCGGCCTCTTTCGCCTCCTGCACTCCCGGCTCCTCTGCCACCCCAAATATTGCGTGCCCCCAGCCCGGTTTGACCCTGGATCCTACCGCCCTCGACACCGTCCTCGCTACGCCCTTCCAAAATTCCTCCAGCGCTGGGCATGCCCAGAACATATGGGTGTGATTTGCTGGGCTCCCTGAGCACCTAACACACCTGTCCTCACCCCCAAAGAACCTGCTCATCCTTGTCCCTGTCATGTGTGCCCTGTGCAGCACCTTAAACTGTATGAGGCTGAGCCTCGTGCACGATGAGGAAGAACTCACCCTCCCTAGGGCATCTGCCCACACCCCCTCTTCGATCTCCTCTCCCAACTCCTCCTCCCACTTACCTTTCAACTCCACCACCGAGTCCTCCTCCTCCTGCATCACCTGGTAAGTTTCCGAGATCTTCCCCACTCCCACGCACCCCCCCGAGAGCACCCTGTCCTGTACTGTGTGTGGCAGTAGCCGCGGGAATACCACCACCTGCCGTCTGGCAAACGCCCTTACCTGTAAGTACCTGAAGATGTTCCCTGGGGGGAGCCCGTACTTGTAATTTAAATTTCACCCCGTCACAATTATTCTTAGATGCAATTAAAGCAATTTGACCAAAGCAAGGTAAGAGTCAATAATGTTATAAAAATAACAATGTGAATTAGTTTTATTTTCTTTCATTGATCATAAGAAAAAGGTGGAGGAATAGGCCATTCAGCCTGCTCCATATAATAAGATCATGGCTAATCCAATTGTGGCCTTAACACCATTTTTTTTTTTTTTTTTTTGCCTTTAACATTTTATTAACAAATTTGCTGATACATAAACCTCTGGAAGGTGTTGATTCCATGACCAGTGCTCACTGATCCTTCAGCTCCCGCGGACGGCGAATTGCAGACTTCACGGTGACGGCTGAGGTGGTGTTGTAGGCCCAGGCTCCTCCAGCCACTGTTTTCATGCAAGATCCACAATGCCAGATCCCGACTGCTCTGCGCTTCATCTTTGTCTTGCCGCAGAAGGAGCAGGTGTATTTGGCGTGCTGACTAATCTCGATCTTCTTCACCATTTTGCGGAGGGAGGCTCCGTACTGGGTGCCATATTTCCACACGATCACCACCTTCTTGGTGCGTTTGGACATCTTGGAGCTGGAGCCGAGAGCCTTAACACCATTTTCTGTCTGTCCCCCATAATCGTATTCTCCCTTTAAAATTGGTTTACAATTCAAGTTTAGTAGAATAAATTGGAGTAGTAATTGTGGTCCGAATATGCCAGCCCTCAATATTCCCTCCATTAAAGGGAATGGGCAGAAACGTGAGGGCAGGTGATCATGATCTCCAATTTCCATCCTTGTTCTTCACTTTTACATGAAGAAAATATCGCTCAGCTTAAATATGACAAGGGAAAGCTCGGAAATGCAAGGTGGCGATATTCACAGGTGAACTCTGAGCAGGCTTAATTAAAAATCTCCTGAAGTGAATAAGTTAAAATCTGACTCTCATTACTGTTCATACAACATCCTGCCATGTGTATTTTTAGGTATTCACCTATTTAAAATAAAACAGGTGAATGCCTGCTTCACAGCGCCAGGGCCCCAGGTTTGATTCCCGGCTTGGGACATTGTGCGTAGACTGCGCGTTATCCCCGTGTCTGTGTGGGTTTTCTCCGGGTGCTCCGGTTTCCTCCCACAAGTCCTGAAAGACATGCTTTAGGTGAATTGGACATTCTGAATTCTCCCTCAGTGTATCCGAACAGGCACCGGAATGTGGCGATTAGGGGATTTTCAAAGTAACTTCATTGCGTTAATGTAAGCCTACTTGTGACAATAAAGATTATCATTGTTATTATTAGTTTTTAAATATAAATTTAGAGTACCCAATTCATTTTTCCAATTAAGGGGCAATTTAGCGTGGCCAATCCACTTACCCTGCACATCTTTAGGTTGGGGGGCAGAAATCCACGCAAACACGGGGAGAATGTGCAAACTCCACATGGACAGTGACCCAGAGCCGGGATTGAACCTGGGACATTGGCGCTGTGAGGCAACAGAACTAACCACTATTATTATTATTATTGTGTTATTATACAAATGTACAGCATGCAAAGAGTTAATGTTATGTTAAGCCTAGCCACTAGAGGGAACTAAGGGACAGTACTAAATATTGCACTGCCTCTTGGACTTCTGGGGGAGAGTGGATTAGAGCTGAAGAAGACAAGATTAGAAGTGTATTGCAGAGTTAGTTAAGATATTATTGTCATAGTTAGTAGATAAAGATAGTGTTAGTGAGTGTAGTTTAATTCTTATATATATATATATCTTTCCTATTTGGAATAAGTGTCGAACTCTAATTTAGTAGTGTAAATAAAATTAGTTTATTGCAAATATTGCAAACCGAAAAGTGAATTCAGCGGCTGAATTGGATATTCTCATTCCTGTTCTCTCATACTCTTGTATTCAGTTTACTTCAAACATTTAAGGTTACTGTTCAGTTCAATTCAAATTCCATATTAACTGTGTATTTTGTGGGACTTCTGGTGACGGCATGTAGGAGAGTAGCTTCCGCCAGTGTCCTCGGTTCCACCTGATTATCGGGGGGAATTTGTATGCAAACTCATTCCAAATGAGATTGTATTCTTAAAGGATGCCTAAGAACCAAAGAAAGAATATTGGAAAGAAAGGTGCAAACACTAGCCCGCCGACAGAATTGAGCATAGAGGGGAGTGCATTGGGAGAGAAGATGGCGGGGGCAAGCTCGCCCGGTGAGGCCACTCCTATTACAGTGGATACATGGCAGAGGTGATGGCAGCTGAATTCAAACGGCAGTTCAGCAAACACGGCATGGGAGTGAAATGATGGAGAGTCTTCAGCAGTCGGTGGAAGACTCACTGGCCCCGATAATGGAGGCATTTAGAAGGACGTTGGAGACGGTGCGGGAGCATGGTGAAGTGTAGAAAGGGGTGGAGGAAGCACTGTTGAGGCACAGTAACAAGCTCGCTTTGCTGGAGGCTGAGCTACTGAAGGTGTAGGACAGGAATAAGGGCTTGAGAGTGAAGGTTGAGGACCTGAAAAATAGGTTGCTATGGCAAAATCTAAGGATCATGGGGCTCACTAAGGGGGTGGAGGGCCCAAGGCCAACAGAGTACTTTCGACAATACTTGCGAAGCTGTTGAGGGATGCGGACGACGCTCCCCCCAGAGCTGGATAGGGCCCACCGGTCAATCTGGCTGAAACAACGGGCGAACAAGCCACCAAGAGCTGGTTTTGGGGTGGCACGATGTCGCAATGGTAAGCACTGCTGCCTCACGGCTCCAAGGACCCGGATTCGATCCCGTCCCCTGGTCACTGTGAGTGGGGAGTATGCACTTCCTCTCCTTGTTTGCTTGGGTCTCGCCCCCACAACCCAAAGGTGTATCGGGTAGTTGGATTGGCCACACTAAATTGCGCTTTAATTGGGGGAAAAAATTGTTTTTAAAAAGGTAGTCTGTTTTCACAGCTACCAGCTGAAGGGGAAGGTGCTGCAATGGGCCGAGCAGAACCGTGAGGTGAGGCGGGGAGGCAGTGGTTTAGAGGACTTTTCCTTTTGTTTTGATTGCTTCTCTCCCATTCTTGAGGTTTGTGAGGGCATATGGAAGCGGAGAGGGGATTAAGGGGCGTGGGGGCACAGTGGTTAGCACTGCTGCCTCACAGCAAATATACCAGGATGTCATGGCGGAACTGGCGGGAAGGTGTGCGGCCTTTAACAGGATGAAGCAGCACTTTATCAGAGCAGAGTGTGTTTTGGAGGAGTCTACCCAGCAAAGCTGAGAGTCACACATAACTCCAGGGGTCACTTCTTTGAGACAGCGAAGGAGGCGTTCATGAAAGCTGAAGGATTTGGACTGAACTGCGAATGGTGGAGAGGGACTTTGCTATTGCTATTGGGAAGGTATGTTTGGGCTTTTTTGTAGTAATAAAGGGTGTGTTTTCTTTTATTTATTTTTTCTGGTGCCCCTTATTCTCTCTGGACATAGTCATTGTCAATTGAAAGTATGTTTGGGGGACTGTTCTTTTTGTTTTGGTTGCTTCTCTCCCTTTCTTGAGGTTCCCTGGGTTTGTGAGGGCACATGGTAGCGGAGAGGGGATTCGGGGCGGCACGGTGGCACAGTGGTTAGCATTGCTGCCTCACAGCTCCAGGGTCCACGGTTCAATTCCGGCCTCGGGTGACTGCTTGTGTGGAGTTTGCACTTTCTCCCCGTGTCTCCGTGGGTTTCCTCCGGGTGCTCCGGTTTCCTCCCACAGTCCAAAGATGTGCAGGTTAGGTGGATTGGCCATGATAAATTGCCCTTAGTGTCCAAAATGTTAGGTGGGGTTAGCGAGTGACGGGGATAGGGTGGAGGCATGGGATTAAGTAGAGTGCTCTTTCCAAGGGCCGTGCAGACTTGATGGGCTGAATGGCCTCCTTCTACACTATGATTCTATGAGCAGTTGCTGAGGTGGAGTTAGAGGGCAGAGGGGTTTTGATACTTTGAGGTGGATGGGTTGGGGGTGGAGGGTGTGTATTTCCTTTGTTGTCTAGCTGGGGGAGGGGGACTCTGGCGGGGGGAGGGGGACTCTGGCTGGGGAGGGGGACTCTGGCGGGGGGAGGGGGACTCTGGCGGGGGGAGGGGGACTCTGGAGGGGGAGGGGGACTCTGGCAGGGGGAGGGGGACTCTGGCGGGGGGAGGGGGACTCTGGCTGGGGAGGGGGACTCTGGTGGGGGGAGGGGGACTCTGGAGGGGGAGGGGGACTCTGGCAGGTGGAGGGGGACTCTGGTGGGGGGAGGGGGACTCTGGCGGGGAGGGGGACACTGGCAGGGGGAGGGGGACTCTGGTGGGGGTAGGGGGGACTCTGGCTGGGGAGGGGGACTCTGGCCGGGGGAGGGGGACTCTGGCGGGGAGGGGGACTCTGGCAGGGGTAGGGGACGCTGGCGGGGAGGGGGACTCTGGCGGGGGTAGGGGGACTCTGGCTGGGGGAGGGGGACTCTGGTGGGGGTAGGGGTACTCTGGCAGGGGTAGGGGGACTCTGGCTGGGGAGGGGGACTCTGGCGGGGGAGGGGGACTCTGGCGGGGGAGGGGGACTCTGGCGGGGGGCTATCTCGCAAGCAAACTGAAATTCACTAGTGAATGGGAGTGAGGTGGGGGAGGGGCTGGGTTTGCTGAACTTGTTTAGGCAGTGTTCGGTGTGCCGAGGAGGTGTGAAGGGTCGGGGGATCGGGAAAGCGGAGAATGGTACTGTTTCAAGAGGAGGTGGTTGGGGGATTTCCGGGAAAGGGCAGGGGATGGGGTAGTTTGCTGATGGTGACTGAGGGTTGCTCTTTGTCGCATCCGATGGGTGAGGCTGGGTGTCATCTCGGATGAGCTCTGGCTTTGGAGATTGGTGGGGGGATGGGAGCGTCCACCATTGTGGTGATGGCTGAGTCGAGGTGGGGGGGAGGGGGCGGGGGGGCGTGGTGAGAGACCCTCGATCCATTTTGTGACATGAAATGTGTGGGGGAGGGGCAGTAAAACAGACGAGTGTGTCTGCTCATTTTAAGAGTCTGAAGGTCGATGTGGAGCCGTTACAGGAGACCCACTTGCAGGCGAAAGATCAGGTAAGGCTCTGTAAGCGTTGGGTCGGTCAGGTGTTTCACTCGGGCTTTGACAGTAGGGGCTTACTGAGGGGGTGGAGGGGGTATGAGAGACCTCCATCCGTGCTTCCGACCTGCTTGACTACAAGGTGCTTAGCCCTGGGCTGGCACTATCAGCAGGTCTGGTCCATGTGACGGAGGATGGCAGTGGTGGGAGTGTGGGATGGGGTGCGGCGGGGGAGGGGGGGGGGGAAGTTGGGCAGCTGGGCGGTTTGTGGTGATGGATCCCTCACTGGGAAGGCCCTGGCACATGGTGCCCCCACATATTTGGCCCCGTCCCTTGCCACCTCCGAGGGCGACCCTTGATGTGGTCTCCGACTGCCCTGGTGTCCCTGGCCTTGTCCCCTCCAATACCTGCACCCCACTCCACTGGCCTCCAATCGCCCTCCAACCCGGCACACCCTCTGCTCCCAGCCCAGCCCATCCCCCACATCATTCAGACAGAGCACAGAGGCAGTTTGGAACGTTGGTGAATAGGTATTTATTGTGATATATACAGGTATTGCCCTAGCCCCATGTCGCTAACTTATCTGTTTCACCTGTGCCAATTTAACTGGTGTCTAACTTTCTAATTTTAAGTGTCCTAACGCTCCTTCAAGTGGGTTTCCCAGATGGCACATCAGAAGTGGAGGCGGCCTGCTGCGTATCTAACCCTGTGACCTGGGTCGCCTTTGGTAGCCGTCCTCTGAAGCGACAGGGTCTGGATGGGCCCTGCAGTCTTCCGGGTGTCAGGTGTGGTGTGGTGCCACCCTGTACTGTTTGCTGCCCATCGGACGAGCCCGGGACAGGTGGGGGAATTCCGAGGTGGTGCGGTGCTCCAGCACCTCCACTCTGGGCATCACCGACAGAGACCCCATCACCTCCTCCTCCTTCGGGCTTCCCGATGGCTCCCGGGCTAATCCTTGACATTGGGGGCATGGCCAGAACGAGCTCCGGGTTCTCCCCCACCACCTGGCACTGCCAGTCCTAGAGGCCCGCTCACGTCTCGATCAGGGTCTCCATGCTCGCAGCAGTGGAGCACAGGGACTGGGCCTCCTCCCTCTGGGACTGTGCCACCTCCCTCCAGGACCGGGACAGGTCCCCACGTGACTGGTTCAGGGCTGCCAGCGACAGGCCAAAGTCCCCAATGCCCGCAGCCATGACCCGTTGTGACTGGAGTGCCGCTGTAATGTCCATGTGGCCCTGGTGCATGGCTGCCTGTGACATGCCGGCCTTGACCTGTGCATCTGCCACCGCCTGCACAAATTACCCCAGTCCTTGGACATCATGACCCATGGCTGATACCTTTGCACCCAAGGCCTCCGCTGTGGACGCCATCCATGCGGTGTTGGCCTGGGTGACATGCGTTGTCGGCAATGCCTCCTGTCGCTGCAGGTGGTTGGATTCCTCCAACTGCAACTGCAGGCACTGGATGGTTGCTGACACCCACTCCCGTAGTTCCCGGCTCTGCGCCTTCATCTCCAACATTGATGGAACCACCCTTTCCAGAAGCCCGATACCTGTTGGACGGCAGCTAGTCCCTGGGGTTGGGTACCCTCTCACTGTCCACCCCCTTGGGGTTCCTACCTCCACCTGATGCACTGCAGCATGTGTGTGGTGCGCACCAGATAGTGGCCCAGGTGCCTCTTCACTAAATTGCCCAACTGACATGAATGTCTTTGCGATGGTGGAGGGTGTTGGTGATAGCAGTGACGAAAAGTCAGTGTCGTCCCCGGAGATGTGCTCCAGTGTGTTGTGGAGGTGCGGGTCACCAGCAGGTCTCGACTCATCACCAGGTGAGCCGTTGGGTTGCCAGATTGACCCACCTTGTCGTCAGGTCATCCTGCATGACAGAAAACAAGATGCGTGGTTAGATCATGGTTAAGTGGAGGTGGTGTGGGGGGGGAGAGGTGACACACATGCCATAGGAACATCGCAATGCTTTGGGGGCATCTTCAATGTCGACCTCCACTTCCTCGATTATCTCCCCCCACCACACTCTCCAACTCCACAGACCAGATCCACCGCCTTCTGGTCTGTGACAGTGAGGGGCCGTAGGTCCAGCAGGTCCCCCCTGGTCTTTCCTCTCTCCCTGTACTTGTGGGCCGCTTTCTCCTGGGGGGGGGGGCAGATTATGCACAGTATGAGACACTCGGACATGGGCAGTACAGGGGGCCCACAGCTAGTAGTCTGTGTGTGTATGGGGGTTGGCATGCGGCAGGGTGGGATGTGGGCAGACCAGCGGCGGGTGGGGTTCAATCGCACTCTAGAAGGGGGGGGTGCTATGGATATGTGGGACGGGGGTTGGCGCTAGGGGCACAGTGATGGTGGTGACTCACCCTGGCTGGGTTGAGGGGTTGCCCATCCTCACCTAGCACTGTCAACCGGTCCGCCTGGTGGGGGTCACATGCGGCGGTGGGGGTGGGTTGATGGGTGTGAGGAGTATGGGATGGGGGTTGATGCCGGGGGTATGGTGGTGGTAGTGACTCACCCTGGCCGCTCTGAGAAGGTTTTGCAGCTTTTTCCTGCACTGCTGCGCGGTCCTGGAGGTGGGGCCCACGGCACCCCCGACCTCTGCCACCTGCCCACAGTCCCAGTTGGCATCAAAGGATAGCAGCCTCCTTCCTACCCCAGGGAACAGGGTGTCCCGCCTCTCCTCCATGGCAGCCAGCAGTGCCTCCAGCTGTACATCTACGAATCTCGGGGTCTCTCTTCAGGGTGGCCTCAACTGGGCTGCAATGAGAGTGTATGGGGAGTGGAGTGCTTCTATGCAGCTCCAGCTTGTCAGGCTCTCCAGTGCCAATCCCGATTCCAGCGAATCACAGGCTGGTGTGCGTTGGAATTGCACTCGTTCCACGTGGTGCTAGTGCTGGCCCATTAGCATGTCCTGAATTACTCCAGGACCAGCGCCGCTATCGGAACCGTAGAACGCCCGAGATTCAGTCCTGATGTCAGCACTTAGGGCGAGATTCTCTGATCCTGAGGCTAAGTGTTGACACCGTCGTAAACGCCGTTGCCTTTCCCGACGGCGTCAACATGGCCTCAGGATCAGCAATTCTGGCCCCTACAGGGGGCCAGCACAGCACTGGAGCGACCCACGCCGCTCCAGCTGCCAATCCCCAGCGTCAACTGGGCGCCGCGGGGTCCGCGTATGCGTGGTGGCACCCTTCTCCGCGCTGGCCCCCAACGCAACATGGAGTAGGGCAACAGGGGCCGACGAGGAAGAATGGATGCCCCCAGCCCGAGAGGCCAGCCCGCCAATCGGTCGGCCTCGATCGCGGGCCAGGCTACAGGCCCGCCCGCGCCCCCCCCCCCACAGGCCACCCCCGGACCCTTCCACGCCGAGGTCCCGCCAGTTAGAACGAGCAGGTTAGAACGGCGCAGGCGGGACTCGGGTTTTGTGCTACGGACGCTCGGCCCATCCCGGGCGGAGAATCGCCGGGGGAGCCCCGTAGCGTGGCCCCCGGCCGGCACCGCGCCAACCGCGCCGGCACCAATGGCGCCAATTCTCCACTCTGTGGGGAATCGCGTCTTGGCGGCGTGGCGCGATTCGCGCTGTTCGCGGTGATTCTCCAGCCCGGTCCCAGGCTGAGAGAATCCCGCCCTTAATCTCTGAAATGGAGAATCCTGCCCTCCATCATGATATACTGCTTAGAAATGTTGACTGTTCAACAAATATCCAACTGAGACAATGCAGTGACAGCATAGTGTTGTTTTTGCATATTCACCCTGATTGATTATTAATAATTGATTGAAAGTGTGCCTCACAACAAGAAGCCTGTACTATACAGATGGCGGGCAGAATTTTCTAAGTTTCCTTCTGATTGGTGTTTCCGATGGGAAAAGCAGACGACAGCCCACCCACCGGCAGCTGCCTTGTCAGGTTTCCCACTGTATTTTCAAACACTTAGGAAAAAAATTGTGCCAGCAACCTCGACTTTTGCGAGGTAAAGGGCACCCAGATCAAAAAATAATAATAATAAGACAAGTCCCCACAGAACCCCCCCCACCCACTCCCACAGGATCCCCACCATGGACATGGGACCCCCTCCCACAGACATTGGAACATCCACCACCCTGAAACTCCCTAATGGAAGCCACCCCCCTCCTCCCCAGGTACAGCGCTGGGGGCAGAGCCAGAGGGCAGTGCCAGGGAATAGTGCCTATTCTTGAGATGTAAATGTAAGCTAATGGCGTTCCCGATCTTTCACGCCTGAAACCCCATTGTGCCATTGGCAGGGGCAATCTATACAGGAAATCCTCCCAGTGTAAAAGCCGTTTGGGAACTCCCATTGGATTCTTTGCCCCACTGGCTTTCTGAAAATGGGGGGGTGGAGGACCCTGGCTGGTATCTTGCTAACATTTTATAAGCTGCTAGAATCCCAATCCCAGGTATTCAGTTTCTGATAGGGGAAGACCAGTAATGGTCAAGTGGAACCATTGGACGACAAACCCATCTTGAGCTCAGATTCTTGGGATTACTAAAATTATAATCAGCGCCATGTGTTTACAGTTACTGAATCGGTCAAATTTAATTTTTACTGCACATAATTGCATTTCACAATTCTGTCCATTTTTCTGTGAAAACTGTGAACCAATCACTTTGATTATAACTTGTTAAAAAATCTTGGCAGTTCCTGACACTCAACTAGATGGAGCCCCATGCAGCAGAAAGTGCCCACTTATGGAAGAGGAATAAGTCTCCCTGTTAGTTCTGTTCACTGCCCGTTTGACAAGCACAAAGTAGATTCTTGCACCCACTGTCGAGTTACTGCAGGTCACTTCAATAGTACCTCACTGGAGACGAATTACATGACAGTGAGAAACAGGAGAGAAAAATGAGTATCATACTAATGTATGGATTGCAGTAAATACTTCATATGCATAATAATCTTGTTTATCATCTAGACCCTGTTGTACACTTCTTTATTTTTTAAATTTTAATTATAATTCTTCACTGTTACCCTCATTAAGTTTCCCCCACTCAGTGTCGTCCACACCACAGGCAATGAAATTCCGTAAAGCCACAGGAACTGCAGTGGGGTGGTCATAGGCGCTTAACACACCAATTGTTTTATCCCCCGAGAAGCAAAATTACTGCACTTGGTACACCTTCAATGAATGAACTGGCTCAGGTAGCAATATCACTGTAATATCCCGCACAGGATCTACAGGGTGGAAATGCTTATCTTCCCCAAGATCCTTGCGGAGCACGAGCTCCCCCGCTAGGGGCGAGGTATCTCAATTAACCAATGTATGAAAGGTCGTCCAGTAAGGCACCGACCAGAGCAGGAAGCGGGTAGGGATTTACCGGGTATTGTACGTATCGCTTGTGTAAATAAAACTTCATTTCTTATTTTACTCAGTCTGGACTCCCCGTGTCCTTATTACAGTCGCCACAAAAAAAGATCAGCACCCTATAATACCATATACATGTTGTATATTTTAGGGATATGAAATCCCTTCACTTTTTAACCTCTGCTTCACCTACAGATCTGGATCAGCCTTCCACAACCTGCGACTGAGGAGGAAGATGATCTTTCTGGGCATTGTCCTAGTGCGGTTCTTCAGAGGGCTGCCAGAAGGAATATGAAGGTATGCACTTCAACAGTCTGGGCATCACATTATAGGGAACGTCTTATAGCTGGCACGACCGGAGCTGCAGCCCAATCCACGGACTTCACCAGGAGGTGATTCCTCGCTTCTCCAAGCGGTCCAGTTCGGCATCCACACTTCGGTTTCAAAGTGTAAGGAATGGGTCAGGCCCAAAGATAACACGGTTGGGCCTCCGGATCTACTGATATCCTGGTGGAGGCCCTTTGGAACACCCACCGGAAATGTGCCAATACTGCGTCCGGCCCATCGGGGTACATACGACATACCCACTGCCAGTCCAACTGAAGCCGTTTTAGCCAGTTGCGCCCCAGCAAGTTTGGGCCAGAACGTTTCATCACCACCTGTGGTAGATTCGCCGACTGAGCCCTGTATTCCACAGGAATGTCCGAGGTGCCTGTGTTCTCCAATGTTTCCCCTGTAAACGTCGCCGGCCGGGCATCGGTATCTTTCAATGCTCAGGCGCGTATCCCCGGAATGAATTTTGTCGTACGTGCAGCGGCTGATCTCAGAGACCGCGGCTCCAGTATCAAGTTCCATCCAAATCGGGAATCTGTTGCTCTGGATTGTGACCTGGATAGGCGCCACCCATGGTGCCAAAATGCAGTAAAGGCGGTGGGCCTCCTCTGACTCGTCATCGACGAAATGTGTCTGTGCTCTGGGACGGTCATCGGTGCAGCAGTGGTGGGTGGGTGAAGTTTCCTGCTGGCATCTGTCCCGTCATCGCCCTCATTCCATTCATCAGGTATGTCAGGCATGGCGTTTGTCGATGGAAATTGGTGCCCTCGGTCCTGGTCCCCTGGAGTCTGAAATTCCCGCACGAGAGAGGGGCGCTAGGTGTCCTGCTGGGCGACCGAGGTTTAGGACGGACAGCCCACGGAGCTTCTGGACAGCGCGTTCTGCGCCCTCCTGGCACAGCACTATCACAGTCGCTTTTATCAGGCCGAGATCAGTTTCACTCAATAAACGTTTTTGGGTTGCCCTGTCTCTGGTCCCGGAAACCAAACAGTCTCGGAGCACTTCTGATAACATGATAACATTGGCCCGAACGCACAGAACCTGGCGGGTTTGCGCAACCGACCCAGGAATTCCGTTACAAGTTCTTCCTGGTGTTGAAAAGCCATGTGGAAATGAAAACGGCGAACGATTAGTGGCGGTTTGGGGTCAAAATGGTTGCCGACCAGCGTAACAATTTTCGCAAACTGGTAATCGTTGGGCGAGTTAGGAAAAGTTAAGCTTTTGACAATGCTGCAAGTCTCCACACCATAAAGCGTGAGGAGGGTCACCGTCTGTCTGTTGTCCCCGAGACCAAAAAAATATTTCATTCATTTCAAGTACTGGGTCCAATCACCAGTCTCGGCGACAGGCGCCTCAAGCTTACCGATGAGTGGCATATGTGCCGCCTGAGTGGAGGCCTCCTAAGGCCTAATCGAGGTGAACCGGGTCCGGAGGAAATGATGCCTCCTGGAACTCCACTTGACCCTCGTCGCCAGTGTAAAGTTTCAGGCAGGTGACCACTTGAAAGCGATGTCTGTAGAAAAGTTGGGTTGTATTCAGGTTACTATACACTCCTCCTACTCCCTGAAGCACCCCAGCCCCCGGCCCACACCCTGGGTTGGGGTATTTATAGCCCAGAAGTCCTAGGAAAAGGGGAGTTAGCTTTGCCCCCTCAACTGGGTAGATCATATTCAGGTGAGGCCACAGGCACTATAATGTTGCAGACCCCTGGGTCTCATGTAGGGTTATAGAACATAGAATTTACAGTGGAGAAGGAGGCCATTTGGCCATCAAATCATAACATTCAACTTGCCAGGGCCTACCAGCCTGTCCCCAGTGATCACAGAATCATAGAATTCACAGTACAGAAGGCGACTATCGGCCCATCAAGTCTGCACCAGCCCCTGGAACAGCACCCTACTTAAGCCCATACATCCACCCTATCCCCGTAACCCAGTAACCCCACCTAATCTTTTTGGACACTAAGGGCAATTTAGCATGGCCAGTCCACCTAACCTGCACATCTTTGGACTGTGGGAGGAAACCGGAGCACCCGGAGGAAACCCACGCACACACGGGGTGAACGTGCAGCCAACCAACCCCGGGGGACCCAAGTGCTACTTCTGCGGACAGACAAAACACCCACAGCAGCGCTGCCCGACGCGGAGTCTGCAAGGCCTGCGCCAAGAAAGGACATTTTGCTGCAGTGTGCCAGGCCCGCTCAATTGCCGCTATTGTCCCTGCACCCCCCGCGTGTGGCCAGTGGGCACCATCATCTTCCTCGCCTCAGACCACGTGCGGCCCGTGGGCACCACCATCTTGCTCCCCTCACAACACGTGCGGCCCGTGGGCGCCGCCATCTTGCTGCCCTCACAACACGTGTGGCCCATGGGCGCCACCATCTTGCCTGTCTCAGGACACGTGCAGCCCGTGGGCGCCGCCATCTTGCCTGCCTCAGGACAAGTTGGCCCGTGGGCTCCGCCATCTTCCCTGCCTCAGGACCCCTGCCCATCGGGCACCTCATTGGGCCGCTCATCGCCTGCAACTGCCGACGACCAGCCGCGTCTCGCCTCCGTCACGATCGACCAGTCCCGACCGCATAACCTCGCGACCGGGTCGACAAAGGTGAAGGTCGACGGACATGAGATACCCTGCCTTCTGGACTCCGGGAGCACTGAGAGTTTCATCCACCCCGATACGGTAAGGCGCTGCTCCCTCACGGTACACCGCATTAACCAAAGAATCTCGCTGGCCTCCTGATCCCACTCCATGGCGATCTGGGGGGACTACATCGCCACCCTCACTATCCAGGGCGTAGGGTTCAGCGGCTTCCAGCTCTACATCCTCCCCAACCTTTGCACTGCCTTGCTACTCGACCTGGACTTCCAGTGCAACCTCTAGAGCCTAACCCTGAAATTTGGCGGGCCCCTACCACCCCTTACTGTAAGCGGCCTCATGACCCTAAAGGTCGACCCGCCTTCTCTGTTTGCAAACCTCACCCCGGAATGCAAACCCGTCGCCACCAGGAGCAGACGGTACAGCGCCCAGGACAGGACCTTCATCAGGTCTGATGTCCAGCGGCTGCTGCGTGAAGGTATCATCGAGGCCAGCAACAGCCCCTGGAGAGCCCAAGTGGTTGTGGTGAAAACGGGGGAGAAAAACAGGATGGTCGTTGACTACAGTCAGACCATCAATCGGTACACGCAGCTCGACGCGTGCCCCCTCCCACGCATATCTGATATGGTCAATCAGATTGCACAGTACCGGATCTTCTCGACAGTGGACCTGAAATCTGCCTACCACCAGTTCCCCATCCGTAAAGCGGACCGGCCGTACACCGCGTTTGAAGCAGACGGCCACCTTTACCATTTCCTTAGGGTTCCCTTTGGCGTCACTAACGAGGTCTCGGTCTTCCAACAGGAGATGGACCGAATGGTTGACCGGTACGGACTGCAGGCCACTTTCCCGTACCTGGATAACGTCACCATCTGCGGCCATAACCTTTCCAAATTTCTCCACACCGCCAAACTCCTCAACCTAACCTACAACAAGGAGAAGTGTGTGTTCAGCACGAACCGATTAGCCAATCTCGGCTATGTGGTTCAGAACGGAGTTCTAGGGCCCGACCCCGATCGCATGCGCCCCCTCATGGATCTCCCCCTTCCCCATTGTCCCAAGGCCCTCAAACGATGCCTGGGGTTCTTTTCGTACTACGCCCAGTGGGCCCCTAACTATGCGGAAAGGCCCGCCCACTCATCCACTCCACTTGTTTCCCACTGACAGCCGAGGCTCACCAGGCCTTCAACCGTATCAAGGCCGACATCGCCAAGGCCGTGATGCACGCGGTCGACGAGCCGCTCCCCTTCCAAGTCGAGAGCGATATATCAGACGTCGCTCTGGCCGCCACCCTCAACCAGGCAGGCAGGCCTGTAGCATTCCTTTCCCGCACCCTCCATGCCTCCAAAATTCGGCACTCCTCCGTCGAAAAGGAGGCCCAAGCTATCATTGAAGCTGTGCGGCACTGGAGGCATGACCTGGCCGGCAGGAGATTCACTCTCCTCACAGACCAATGGTCGGTTGCCTTCATGTTTAACAACACACAGCGGGGTAAGATCAAAAATGATAAGATCTTGCAGTGGAGGATTGAGCTCTCCACCTTTAATTTCAAGATTTTGTATTGCCCCGGTAAGCTCAACGAACCCCCCGATGCCCTGTCCCGAGGTACATGTGCCAGCGCACAAGTGGACGGACTCCGGACCCTGCACGATGATCTCTGTCACCCAGGGGTCACCCGCTTTTATCACTTCATTAAGGCCCGCAACCTGCCCTACGCCATTGAGGAAGTCAGGGCTGTCACCAGAGACTGCCAGGTCTGCGCGGAGTGTAAACCGTACTTCTACCGGCCAGACCATGCACGCCTTGTGAAGGCCTCCCGCCCCTTTGAACGCCTCAGTGTGGACTTCAAAGGGCACCTCCCCTCCACTGGCCGCAACGCGTATTTTCTCAATGTGGTCGACGAATATTCCATATTCTCCTTCGCCATTCCATGCCCCGACATGACGTCTGCCACCGTCATCAAAGCCTTCAACACAATCTTCGCTCTGTTCGGTTTCCCCGCCTACATCCACAGCGACCGGAGTTCCTCATTTATGAGCGATGAGCTGCTCAACAGGGGCATTGCCTCGAGCAGGACGACCAGCTACAACCCCCGAGGAAATGGGCAGCTGGAGCGGGAGAATGGGACGGTCTGGAAGGCCGTCCAGCTGGCCCTACGGTCCAGAAGTCTCCCTGCCTCCCGCTGGCAGGAGGTCCTCCCTGACGCACTTCACTCTATTCGGTCGCTCCTGTGCACGGCGACTAACGAAACCGCCTATGAACGTCTCTTTGCCTTCCCCAGGAAGTCCACCTCCGGGGTTTCGCTCCCAACGTGGCTGGCAGCTCCAGGACCCGTTCTCCTCCGCAAGCACGTGCGGCTCCACAAGGCGGACCCGTTGGTTGAGAGGGTACAGCTACGGGACTTCCGGTGACGGCGGGCGGGAGGCAGCCGCACAATGGAGGGCTCCCGTTCGGCAACGGCATTTTCGGGGCTTTAAGACCGGTCCCAGGGTCCGCGGAGGCGGCAGAAGCAGGGAGAAGGCACGGAGGAGGCACAGTGAAGACACAGGAGGAAAAAAAGAACAAAGAAAAATGTCGAGGGTGAGCAAGAAAATGGCCGGAAAAAAAACAGCTGGAGGTCCGTCAGGGAGTGGAAAGGTCACCGCGGGGTCACCAGGAAAAATGGAGGCTGGAGCACCAGGGAAGGCCGCACTGCTTACGGCTGAAGAAATAACTAAGGTGATGGCTGCGGAATTTGAAAAGCAGTTGGCGCAGATTGCGAAATGCATGAAGACGGTGAGGAAGGAGATGAGGGAGGTTTTGAGTGTGCTGGTGGAGGAGGCGGTTTCCCCGGTGAGGACGGAGGTGGCGAGTGCAGTTGCGGAGGTGCGAGAGCAAGGGGAGGCGCTGAAGGAAGTGGAGGAGACGTTATTGCAGCACGGTGATCAACTTGCCTCGATGGGGAAAGAGATGCGGAAGATGATGGATACTAACAAGGATCTGCGAGGAAAAATGGAAGACCTGGAAAACAGATCCAGGCAACAGAATTTGAGGATTGTGGGGCTGCCCGAAGGAGTTGAAGGACCGAAGCCGACTGAGTATTTTGCCGCGATGCTGGCAAAACTATTGGGGGACGGGGAGGATCCCTCCCGATATGAACTGGATCGGGCTCATCAGTCGTGGAGGCCTGTACCAAAGGCGAGTGAGCCGCCAAGGGCAGTGACTCTGTGCTTCCGTAGGTACAGGGTGAAGGAGAAGGTCCTGAGCTGGGCCAAGCAGAAGCGGGTGGTGCAGTGGGCTGGAGCTGGTATACGTGTATACCAGGACTTTACGGTGGAGCTGGCAAGAGGAGGGCTGCCTTCAACCGGGTGAAGAGGGCACTGTACATTAGCAAGGTACGGTGCGGCATTGTATATCCAGCGAAGCTGAGGGTGACTTACAAGATCAGGGACTTTTATTTTGGAACGGCGGAAGCAGCGGAGGAGTTTGCGAAAGCTAAAGGACTTTGGCAGAACTGACAAATTGAGGAATGGCCATGTGCCGATGTAACCTCATGACTGTATTTTCTTCTTTTTTGTATCACTGCGCGCGGGTGTAGAGATTAAAGGAGCCAATGTGGTATATATTTGGACAAGGGAAGGGACGGGACTTTCACTCGAAATGAGAGTTCTTTGGGGTGTAGGTGGATATGCGGGGTTTGTGTGCTAAAAGGGGATTTCTGGGCTTTCCTAGGGCCGGGCAAGTGGGAAAGGGACCCGGGCGGGGGCCTCCACGCTGGCCGGTTTAAGCCGGCCAGTGAACGGGAGTGAGGTGGGGGGAGGGGCTGCGGCTATCGGAGCCTGGCAGAACAGAGTCCGAGTGGTCTAGCCGGGGTGGAAAGTTGGGGCGAAGGAACCGAGGTTGGGAGGAGGAGTTTTACAAGAGGCAGTGGACGGGAGGAGCTGGAGACCTGCGGTGGGTGGGGGGCGGGCTCGCCACCAGCACTGCGGCGCTCTCAACGACGGATCAAGGCACCCGACCGTCTAAATTTGTAACCTTCTCTGAAATTTTTATGACAATCTGTATGTAAATAGTTTTCCACCACCCACGCTGGACTCATTTTTAACAGGGGGTGAATGTGGTAGTCACCACTGTTGTATTACATTGTATATACTGCACTGCATACGAGGGTATTAAGGTAAGGCCCCTGTACTACAGGTACGGGGGTAGAGCCCGCCTGCTGGCTCCGCCCAGTAGGCGGAGTATAAATGTGTGTGCTCTCCGAACTGCAGCCATTTCGGCAGCAGCTGCGGGAGGTTACACATCTCTGCGTAATAAAGCCTCGATTACACTCTACTCTCGTCTCGTCGTAATTGATAGTGCATCACTAATTTTGGTAAATCTACACTGCACTCCCTTCAATATTTCTTCCTAAGGAGTGGAGCCCAGAAATGTTCACATTATTCTAGGTGGGTCGAGCAAGGTGCAGAATTATCCCAAGCCCCTGCTGGCGGGTTCAATGGAGGAGAATTCGGGGGGACCATTAAACATCCGTTTCACAGCGGCATGAATTTACACCGGTATCTTCCACTGGTGCAAGCCATGGCAGGCCTAGAGACCCACTGGAGCCGAGTGTGAAACAGTCGGGGGGGGGGAGCCGTGCTGCTGGCCGGGGGGGGGGCTTCAACGAGGGCTAGGGGGACTGGTGGGGTTGACCGGGAGAGGCGAGGGGATGTCCAGGGGGACATTATCTGGCAGGTCGGTGCCATGTTGTATGGCGGCCAGTGCCATGTTGTATGGCAGCCAGTGCCATGTTGTATGGCGCGATTGCTCGTCGCGTGCGCATGCCTGGCCACAAAGCTGGCAATTCTCCGGTCGTTTACTTCGTAAAAGCCGTGTGCTTTATGCAGCGTGGCTGCTAGCCCCTCACTGGTCAGATGGTCGGTGCTGGGGCCTCGCCGATTTTTTCATCGTAGAACTAGACACTTCCTCCGGACATAGCCTCAAAATCGGAGAATCGAGCCTTATGTTCTCCCACCTGAACTCAATCGTTTCTGGTTGTGCTGGTGTTAGGAGAGGCACCCACAACCGATTTGTTCCCTCTTACCATGCAGATTTATGCATGGTGGGGAGTGCAAGGAATTCCATTCCAAATCCCACTACTGGACCACCATTTTTAGCCTGGACTGCTCTTTAGCTTCCAGCCAGGGGTGACTAATTGGGGAGTGGGTCTCTCATATGGGGTCTCTAATATGGGGGGTCTCTGATATGGGGGGGTCTCTGATTTGGGAGGTCTCTGATTTGGGGGGTCTCTGATATGGGGGGTCTCTGATTTGGGGGGTGTCTGTTATGGGGGGTCTCTGATTTGGGGGGTCTCTGTTATGGGGGTCTCTGATATGGGGGGTTACTGATATGGGGGTCTCTGATGGTGGGTCTCTGATATCAGGTCTGTTGGGAGTCTCTAATGGGGTTCTCTGATTGGTTTTCTGGTGGGGTTTCTGATGGGTGTCTCTGGTGGGGCCCCTGTTTGGAGGCTCTGGTGGGAGGGTGTGTTTGTGGGGTCTGATGGTGGGTTCTGATGGGGGGGGAGTCTGGTGGGGTGGTCTGACGGGAGGCCTGATTGGGTCTCGTGGGGGTGTCCGATGTGGGGGGGGGGAGTTGTGGGGGGGGGGGGGAGTTGTGGGGAGGGGGGGGGGTGTCCCAGCCACTGATGCCCTCATCCCACAAATTCATTTTAAAACGTAACTTTTAGTGATTGAAAATTTGGCTCCTCACAGGTGTTGGACTGGACAACCTTGCTTAATATGCTTGTTTTTTTCTGACAAAATTAAGTTGTACTAATAAAACAGCACCTGTTTAATATATCAGCAGACAGCAGACGTGGTTGGTCAGAACTCTCAGAAACCGGTGTGAACAAGGCCTGATTTGAAGAACCATCGACTGCCAGGCTCAGAAAGACACCTTAAGAGAATCCAATTCACTGTGGGGGAAAAAATTACTGAAATTCTCTAGATTTTAAAATCTATACGGAGGGGATGAACAAAGAAGAAGGTTAGTTCTGAGGGTATTTAAGTTAAGAGCCTTTGGAACTCGTTTAAAGTACTGTTTAAAGTGAGAAGCCTTTTTTGGGGTTTAAGTGTCATTCGATTTTAGTTTGTTTTCTTTATTTCTTCATAAAAATTTACTTTACTATAAATTCATCACAAGTCGTTGGGGACATCATTTCCAGATTTCAGCACCTCTCCTCATACAAAAAAATGTTTTGACTGCTGTTTCAAAATTCTCTTCTGGGATTTATCATCAGTTGTGCCATAGCAAAAACAGATTCTTCATTTGCTATGGGTGCGATTCTCTGCACACTCGCTCAAGCATAACGAGGCTGGTGAATAGCGGGAGAGGCCAAAAACAAAATCCGCGCCAGGCGTCAAACAGTTTGCGATGCAACCGGCCCGCTCCCACAGGCGAAATCGTAGCGTGGCGAGAAACAAATTTTCCACACTTCCTTTTTTTTGAGAAAATATTTTATTGAGGCATTTATAATTTTAACAATTTTACTTAAGCCCTATAACCATACAATTAACGGGAGCCACTCCATATCCAATGGTCTCCCATCATTGAGTGGCCTCCCCAGCAAGTGCTCACGCTGGCGACGATTAGTGCACCTTTTGAAAAACGTGAACCTGGCGGAAGGGCTTCTGTGCGGAGCCGAGGTGAATAGCCATCTTTGATCACAGGCAAAGAGCCCGGGGGTGCTGGGCTTGCCACCACAGTACTCGTGGGGTGGGGTACCTTCGGCTGGGGGTGGGGGACCCTCCGTAGGGGTGGGCCACCATAGGAAAATGGGGGGGAGGCGCTGGTGGGGCAACCGGGAAGGGAGACTGCTCGCAGCACCACCATACCAACCCCTGGATTGTGTGTATCCATTCTGGGGACAATCCTTGTCCCTGCCCATGTGCCCCACCGACCACCCATACCCCCCCACCGACTGCTGAGGCCTGTGGCTGTGCGGCTCAAGGCTATTGCTAATGGGGATTTGGCAATCATGGTTAGTGAGCACTTCACCCATGCCAAGTGGATTCCCGTGGGTGGGCGGGCCATGTAGCATGTGGGAGTCATTGCCTAGCATCCCAATCACACCCATATATGTCCTATCCAGGGATGGGGTCATTAGCACAGTCAGGTACATTACACGTACCGGGAATGATACTTCAGTGGTGGCTGCCAGAATGTTGAGCAGCCAGCTAAGGGATAACCTGGGGCTGAAGAATAAAAATGCTACAAAGGTCTTCAGCTTTTAGGAAACAATGGATCATTTTATATATTTTAATTTTTATTTCACCTTTTTTGATAAATACATAACAATGAAACAGAAAAACAAAGAAAAAAAACAACAGTACCCACACCCCTCACCCCACAAAAACCCCTACACCCCAGCAGCTGACGGTGACTAACTCTTTAAAGTACAAAATAAAGGGCTGCCCTCTTTTTTACAACCCCTCAATTACACCCCTGATGGTGAATCAAACTTTCTCGAGGTGTAAAAACTCCATGAGATCCCCAAGTCATACTGAGGCACTGGCTGGAGAAGCTGACCTCCACCCCTGCCTGTGAGCAATCAGTGAGGTGATGGCTACGACATCCGCCCCCGCTCCCGTCTGCAGGTCCCGCAGGTCTGGCAAATCCGAGTATGGCCCCTAAGGGACTGCTGACTGCTGATTTGTGGAATCGCTGACATGGTGCTGAAAAAATGAACCCCAAAACATCTCCAGCTCAGGACATGACCAAAACATATGTTTTTAAAAAATAAATTTAGAGTACCCAATTATTTTTTTCCCCCAATTGAGGGGCAATTTAGGGTGGCCAATCCACCTAACCTGCACATCTTTGTGTTGTGGAGGTGAAACCCACGTAGACACGGGGAGAATGTGCAAACTCCACACAGACAGTGACCCAGAGCCGGGATGGAACCTGGGACCTCGGCGCCGTGAGACTGCAGTGCTACCACTGCAGCACCGTGCTGCCCTCACTCTATGAATTTAACTTCCAGGTTACCTCTGGCAATCTATTTCAGGTTAATGTAGATTAAAATCACCCATGATTATTTCTGTGTCTTCTCGCAAGCCCCCATTATTTCTTCCTGTCAACCTTGTCCTACAGTGTGTGCGTCAAGAAGCCTTCGGGGGACCTACGAATCTGCATCGACCCCAAGGATCTAAACAAAAACATTATGCGGGAACATTACTCAATCCCAAAAAGGGAAGAAGTCATGAGCGAAATGGCACATGCACGCTTCTTCACAAAACTGGACGTATCCCAAGGATTGTGGCAAATTGAACTCGAAGAATCCAGCAGAAAGCTCTGCACATTCAACACGCCTTTTGGCAGAGTCTGCTACAACCGACTGCCATTTGGCATCATCTCGGCATCAGATATATTCCACCGCACCATGGAACAGATAATGGAAGGAATAGACAGGGTTTGTGTCTACGTTGACAATGTCATAATCTGGTCTTCAACTCTGGAGGGACATATGTCACGACTGAAGAGAGTATTCCGACGCACATGAGCATGGCCTCAAGCTACACAAATTGAAGTGCCGCTCTGGGACGACCACGCTGAAGTTCCTGGGTGATCAGATATCGAAACAGGGTGTACGCTCGGACACGGACAAAATAAAAGCCATTCAGGCAAAGAAAGTCCCCGAGGACAAGAAAGCAGTGCTGCGCTTCCTTGGAGTGGTAAACTTCCTAGGCAAATTCATCCTGAATTTGGCCACACGCACAACGTCCCTAAGAAAACTGATCAAGAAATCAACCGCCTTCGAGTGGAAGACGGAACACCAGACAGAGTGGTTGGAGCTGAAGGCCAAACTCACCACTGCACCCGTCCTTGCATTCTTTGACCCAGATCGAGAAACTAAGATCTCAACCCATGCGAGTCAGGACGGCATTGGAGCGGTACTGCTACAGAGAAACCAAACACATCATTGTGGGTCTCAGTAGCATACGCATCACGGGCAATGACACTGACGGAGATCAGGTACGTGCAGATTGAAAAGGAGTGTTTAGGTCTTCTCACCGGCATCCTCAAATTCCATGACTACGTCTACGGCCTGCCAACATTTACCATTGAAACAGATCACAGACCTCTGGTCCACATCATCCAAAAGGACCTGAACGACATGACGCCCCGATTGCAGAGAATTTTGCTCAAACTCCGGAGGTACGATTTCAATCTATTGTACACGCCTGGCAAGGAGCTCATCATTGCCGATGCATTGTCCCGCTCCCGAGTGAGCCACTGGAGATCATCCAGCACATTGAATCGCAGGTACAAATGTGCGGAAGCACCCTCCCTGCAATAGACGAAAAACTCGTTCTCATCAGAGAAGAGACGGCCAAAGACCCCCTGCTGCAGCGAGTCATCCACAACCTCAACAATGGGTGGCTGAAAGGGCAATGCCCTCAATTCTACAACGTCAAAGACGACCTGAGGCTGGTCAACGGAATCCTGCTAAAGATGGACAGAATAGTGATCCCGCTGCGTCTACAGCACATTCACGAGGGACACCTGGGCATAGAAAAATGTAGACGCAGGGCCCGACAAGCCGTCTACTGGCCCGGCATCAACCAGGTCATCACGGACATGGTCCTGGACTGCGAGACCTGTCAGAAGTTCCAACCAGCACAGGGCAAGGAGATGCTGCAACAACACGACCTGGAAACGTCTCCATGCTCCAAGGTCGGTATTAACCTATTCCACGCGAATGGTCGCGACGACATCCTACTCATTGATTACTTCTCAAACTATCCTGAGGTGCTGAAGCTGTCCAACCTCACCTCAAAGACCATCATCAAAGCGTGCAAAGAGACGTTCTCACGGCATGGCATCCCGAATACTGTCATGAGCGACAATGGCCCGTGTTTCCACAGTTTGCTGAAGTAAGGATTTATGTTACTCAAAGTAACATAACAACACACCCACCAGCTTTCAATTGTTGTAAATTCTGCTGAGGCCCTTGAAAGATTTCACTTAGTGTCCAAAAGGTTAGGTGGGGTTACGTGGGGATAGGGTGGAGGTGTGGGCTTGGGTGGGCTGCTCTTTCAAAGGGCAGACTCGATAGGCCGAATGTAAATTCTATGATTCGATGATCCACCCCACCTCCGCCACTCCCACAGATATTGAATAAAAACTGTTCTATGTATCGAGAACTGTTAATGAGTATAAGGGCTCTTTCATCGATCAGGTGCTTCCAGAAATTTGTAGTCCCCACTGTAGGGAATGCAGGCCAGGAAGAATAGCCCCAAACCAATGATTTACCATCTGTTCATATGAATGGATGAAAGCTCAGGGGCACTGGGTCTTGTCCTGCTTTATGTTCACTGAAGATGCTTCGTCTTGCTCAGTGCATTCAACTGAGAAATCATCTTTGCAGAAAGACAACCTTGGGCGACATTCTCCGACCCCCCGCCGGGTCGGAGAATCGCCGGGGGCTGGCGTGAATCCCGCCCCCGCCGGTTGCCGACGTCTCCGGCACCGGAGATTCGGCGGAAGGGAATCGCGCCGCGCCGGTTGGCGGGCCCCCCGCTCGATTCTCCGCCCCAGATGGGCCGAAGTCCCGCCGATAAATTGCCTGTCCCGCCGGCGTGGATTAAACCACCTTTTGAACGGCGGGACAAGGCGGCGTGGGCGGGCTCCGGTGTCCTGGGGGGGGGGGCGCGGGGCGATCTGGCCCCGGGGGGTGCCCCCACGGTGGCCTGGCCCGCGATCAGGGCCCACCGATCTGCGGGCGGGCCTGTGCCATGGAGGCACTCTTTCCCTTCCGCCTCTGCCACGGTCTCCACCATGGCAGAGGCGGAAGAGACTCCCTCCACTGCGCATGCGTGGGAAACTGTCAGCGGCCGCTGACGCTCCCGCGCATGCGCCGCCCGGGGATGTCATTTCCGCGCCAGCTGGCGGGGCAACAAAGGCCGCTTCCGCCAGCTGGCGGTGCGGAAATTCCTCCGGCGTCGGCCTAGCCCCTCAATGTTGGGGCTCAGCCCCCAAAGATGCGGAGCATTCCGCACCTTTGGGGGGGCGCGATGCCCGTCTGATTGGCGCCGTTTTGGGCGCCAGTCGGCGGACATCGCGCCGTTTTGGGAGAATTTTGCCCAATGTGTGTGATAACAGCTGGTACTAAATATAGGGAGCTTTAGTCAGTTAAGGAAAGAGGCAGCACGACAAACACAATGACAGTCCTTACTGTATTGAAAGAGAAGGACCTAGATTTTCTATTGGAAACATAGGAGTACAGGAACCGAAGGAGGCCATTCGGCCCATTGAACCTATTCAGCCATTTAATTTGATCATGACTATGTCATTAATATCCAGAAATCTAGTGATTTCTGTATTGAACATACCCAATGATTGATCTTCCACAGCATTCCGGGATAGAGAATTCCAAAGATTCACCATGCTCTGAGTGAAGAGGTTCCCCCACTACCCATATTCTGAGGCTTTGCCCTCTGGTTCTGGACTCAGCAGCCAGGTGAATTCCTACTACACCCACCTTGTCCTGTCCTGTAAGAATATTAGAAGTGTCAATGAAATCACCTCTTTTTCTTCAAAACTCTAGAGATTACAGGCCCAGTTTCCTCAATCTCCCCTCATGGGGATTAGCCTCGTGAACCTTTGTTGCACTCCCTACGTGGCAAGTGTATCCTGACTTAGATAAGAAGATCAAAACTGCACACAATACTCCAGGTGCAGTCTCACAAAGACTCTTGCAGCTGTTGAAAAATATGGGAGTAGTGCTAAACGCGCATCCTGCTCTGCCAAGTGGAGCAGGAAATGAAGGTAAGTGCGGCCGGAAAAATAACCAAGTCTCGGTCGATAGTCCTGTCACATAATCCACCACACCTACCCACAAAGGGATTCTTTTTTTTTCCTTTAAATCGTACCCACCATTTGCCTTTCTGATTGCTTGCTGCACCTGTTAACTTTTAGTGATTCATGAACAAGGATACTGTGGTAAACCACTGTTGCACCTCTAGATTTCCAGTGCAACCTCCAGAGCCAAACCCTGAAATTCGGCGGGCCCCTACCACCCCTCACCGTGTGCGGCCTCACGACCCTAAAAGTCGATCAGGCTTCCCTTTTCGCAAATCTAACCTCGGATTGCAAACCCGTCGCCACCAGGAGCAGATGGTACAGCACCCAGGACAGGACCTTCACCAGGTCCGAGGTCCAGCGGCTGTTTCAGGAAGGCATCATCGAGGCCAGCAACAGCCCCTGGAGAACCCAAGTGGCAGTAATTAAAACTGGGGAGAAACACAGAATGGTCGTGGACTACAGCCAGACCATCAATAGGTACACGCAGCTAGACGCGTACCCCCTCCCACGCATATTTGATATGGTCAATCAGATTGCACAGTACCGGGTCTTCTCAACTGTAGACCTCAAATTCACCTACCACCAGCTCCCCATTCGTAAATCGGACCGTCCATACACTGCGTTCGAGGCAGACGGCCGCCTCTATCACTTCCTCAGGGTTCCCTTCGGCGTCACCAACGGGGTCGCGGTCTTCCAAAGGGAGATGGACCGAATGGTCAACTGGTGCGGTTTGCGGGCCACCTTTCCGTACCTAGACAACGCCACCATTAGCGGCCATGATCAGCAGGACCACGATGCCAACCGTGCCAAATTTCTCCACACCGCCACTCTCCTAAACCTCACCTACAACAAGGAGAAGTGCACGTTTAGCACTACTCCCATAGCCATCCTCGGCTATGTGGTCCAGAACAGAGTTCTGGGGCCCGATCCCAACCCCATGTGCCCCCTCATGTAGCACCCCCTCCCCCACTGCCCCAAGGCCCTTAAACGCTGCCTAGGGTTCTTTTCGTACTACGCTCAGTGGGTCCCAAACTATGCGGACAAGGCCCGCCCACTCATACAGTCCACCCATTTTCCCCTGACGGCCGAGGCACAACAGGCCTTCGCCCATATCAGAGCCGATACCGCCAAGGCCGGCATGCACACAGTAGACGAGACACTGCCCCTTTAAGTAGAGAGCGACGCATCAGACGTTGCCCTTGCCGCCACCCTCAATCAGGCAGGCAGACCCGTGGCATTCTTTTCCCGCACCCTTCCTGCCTCAGAAATTCAGCACACATCCATCGAAAAGGAGGCCCAAGCTATCGTTGAAGCTGTGCGGCATTGGAGGCATTACCTGGCCGGCAGGAGATTCACTCTCCTCACTGACCAACGGTCGGTTGCCTTCATGTTCAATAACGCACAGTGGGGCAAGATCAAGAATGATAAAATCTTACAGTGGAGGATCGAGCTCTCCACCTGCAATTACGAGATTTTATATCGCCCTGGCAAGCTCAACGAGCCCCCAGACGCCCTATCCCGAGGTGCCAGCGCACAGGTAGACCGACTCCGGACCCTGCACGACAGTCTTTGTCACCCGGAAGTCACACGGTTGTACCATTTCATAAAGGCCCGCAATCTGCCCTACTCCGTCGAGGAAGTACGGACAATCACCAGAGACTGCCAAGTCTGTGCGGAGTGAAAGCCGCAATTCTACCGGCCGGACCGTGCGCGCCTGGTGAAGGCCTCCCGCTCCTTTGAGAGCCTCAGTGTGGATCTCAAAGGCCCCCCCCCCCCCCCTAAACCGACTGTAACATGAATTTTCTCAGTGTGGTCGATGAGTACTCCAGATTCCCCTTCGCCATTCCTTGCCCCGACATGACGTCTGCCACCGTCATCAAAGCCCTCAACACAATCTTCGCTCTGTTCGCTTTCCCCGCCTACATCCACAGCGACAGGGGATCCTCATTCATGAGTGATGGGCTGCGTCAGTTCCTGCTCAGCAGGGGTATCGCCTCCAGCAGGATGACCAGCTATAACCCCCGGGGAAACGGACAGGTAGAGAGGGAGAACGGGACCGTCTGGAGGGCCGTCTAACTGGCCCTATGGTCCAGGAACCTCCCAGCCTCTCGCTGGCAGGAGGTCCTCCCTGATGCACTACACTCCATTCGGTCACTACTGTGCACCGCCACTAACAACACACCCCATGAATGTCTTTTTGCCTTCCCCAGGAAGTCCACATCCGGGGTATCACTCCCGACGTGACTCGCAGCTCCAGGACCCGTCCTGCTCCTTAGGCATGTCCGACTCCACAAGGCGGACCGTTGGTGGAAAGGGTGCAATTGCTCCATGCAAACCCCCAGTATGCCTACGTGGCATACCCAGACGGCCGCCAGGATACTATCTCCCTCAGGGACCTGGCACAAGCATGTCACACACACACACACACACCCCGGCCGGCACCACCCTCTCCTTCCCCAGCGCTCCCAGCAGCAACCCCCCCCCCCCCCCCCCCCCCCCGGGACCATCCGTCCTTCCCCTGCCCATGCTCGAGGATGAAGAGGATTTTGGCATGCACCCGGAGGCTCTGGACATCAGACCAGCATCGGCATCGCCGCCACCACTACGTCGCTCCCAGCGGCACATCAAGGCCCCGGGCCGGTTAAAACTCTAACTGGTCCACTGGACTTCATTTTTTCCCCCCAAAAATTGTAAATGTAACTGTAAAAAGAAAACCATTGTTGTATATAATTCTCCACCACCCCCACCGGATTCAATTTTAACAGGGGGTGAATGTGGTAAATCACTGTTGCACCTCTATCAGGTGATGTACGGTAGGACCTGTACTGCAGGTACATTGGTAGTCTCTGCATGCTGGCTCTGCCCAGTAGGCGGAGTATAAATATGTGTGTCCTCCATGCTGCAGCCATTTCGCCAGCTGCTGTGGGAGGCCACACATCTTAGACAATAAAGCCTCAGTTGTACCCAACTCAAGTCTTTGTGCAATTGATCGTGCCTCAGACACCCAAGCTCAGAAATGAGATGCGGTTGGGCCTATTAGCAGCAAGGGGAGAAAAACAGCTTGTGAGTGGAGGAGCAGTGAGCAATGGAAAAGGGAGTGATGGTGTGTTAGCCTGAGTACCGGAGAGGCAGTGGTGACTGAGAGTCAACAAAGGAGAATCCAGACCTCCCTTTCCCACCAGTGCTCCCTTAAACAGAAAGGAAGTGCTCCTAAGTGAATAAGCTGCAGGGGATCAATGGGCCTCACTCCCACTGTGGTGGCAGCGAGCCATTTGACAGCATCAGCCCCAGAATGGAGTTTGGGTCCCCCACCATCAGCCAACCCAGTATTGTCTTTGAAAACACTGAGCAGCAGGAAAAAGGGGACTGTGCTTTGCAAGTGGACGCAGCTTCTTTAATATTCCAACCAAGAGGGAAGTTAATGTTCAACACAATTCTCAGAATACGTGAATCATTATTGTATTGCAATGGCTGAGCATGTTCTGGCACGTTAACAAATAAATCTGTAAAGGCACAGTATGTGAGCCTTACAAATGTGGTTGACATATTAAAATAAACAGAATCACGAATTTAAATTTTTAATGACATTTTAAACCAGATGTATAGAATTATTTTGACTTTAAAATAGTCTGAATTAAAGTTAATTTATGTGTAGATGCAACCAGAGCTGATATAAAGACAGAATTGGATTATTTTCAAATTAAGAGCATTGAACCAAACACATGTTTGCAACTAAGGGCACAATCTACCGGCCCTGTTGCATCCAAACTGGGGTACGACTTGGCCGGTAGATGCCGGGAGAAGCATCCCATGGGCTTCCCGGCAGGCAGTGCGCCTCGTGAGATCTACCCGGACCTCGCAAGGTGTTGAGACCAAGATCCCACCCACAATTAGTGTGACCAAGCCACGCGCGCCTAAATAGGTTTTATACTTGCTTAGGCATACTCACCCAAGATCTACCGGCCTCCCGGCATGTAACAGCCTCCCTAGGGAGTCCCCAGCCGGGCGCCATTCAGTACTGGCCTACACAAACATGGGCCAGATGGAACAGCACCCGAGGGGTCTCCCGGGCCTTCAAAGGCCCTGGGTGGTCATGGACAGGACAGGGTGGACCCTGGCTCTCCGCCTGGAATGTGGGCACCTTGGCACTGCCAGACTGGAACCTTGGTACTGCCACCTTGGTACTGCCATCCTAGCACTGCTAGGTGCCCAGAGGGCACTACAAAGCTGGCAGGAACACTGCCAGGGTGGCAGTGCCAGAGTGCCAGGGTGGCACTGCTAAGGGTCAGGGTGTGAGGGGAGGCCATGCCCATGAAAGGACGGTGGTATGAAGGATGGAGGAGTGCAGGGCAGGTATGAAGGGGCCTCTGGAAGGTTGGGGGGTGAAGGGTGGGCATGGGAAGGCCTGAAAAGGGGGGCCCCTCAGAAACCTCATAGTAGGGTGTCATCACTTGGGGGATGTGGGGTAATGCCCATATATGTGGGGGGTGACATTGCCCATGAGTGGGGGTTGGGAGACCCACAAACTCACTTAGAGATCGGGGCACCCTTTCAAAATGGCAGCCCGATCTCCGAGGAGCCGGTCTGGTCAGTGAGTTCATCTCCCCAGTGATGAAAATCAATCTAAGGGCGCAATGCAGTGGCCACGCTGAGCGCGGAAAGCAGCTCGCTGCTGCACAACTTGTCTGATAATAGGTGGCAGACCCCGCTCCCAGGATTTACCTGGCTCCCAACACCTTGCGAGATGAAACGCGATCTCGGGAGACTTGAGCTGTAAATCCTGCCCATTGTGGACGGGATTACTTTTTCACAAATCTGGATAATAGAGTGAGACAGCTAGTCTCACTCTAATGTGCAGATTGTTGAGGTACCTGAGGCCTTGGGATTAAGCCCTTCTGCCTCGGAGACCACGAGCGAGGGCTATTCAGCCCTCGGTCTGTGTCATTAACACTCCAATGTATAAAAGAAACATGACAATGTAAATGTTTAAGAAGGAATTGTAACGTAAAGAGCGAAATGTGTGTAAGGTTATCAAAATTGAATGGAAGAAAGTCAAGGGAATATGTAACTCTGATGGAAATGTACAGTCAAGACAATTCAAAATGTTCTGTAATGTTTATGATAGATTTCATGAATAAAGTATATTTTTTGAAAAGAAAAACTTGTCTCCACAAACTGGGACCATATGGAATGGCATACGTGGGGGTCTCCCAGGAGATTGGCGGTCCCCAGCTGCAGGCCCTTTGCGCAGGGTGGTGCCCTGGAGCTGCTGATGTCACCTGGGCATCATGGCAGTGCCAGGCTGGCACTTTGTGCACATTTGGGTCAGGGGTGGCCTGCACACGTGTTGGGGTGGGCAGGGACCCTCCCATAGTGTGTGAGGGGGGTCAGGGGTTGTTCTGGGGCGTCAGAGGTCTCTTGCTACAGTGTACAAATCGGGGTTATATACGGCCTCGGCTGAGTTGTATAGCCATGTATTTCATGTCACTGTGAGCACCAGGAAACACACAGCTAAACGCGGTCGCTATGGGACTTTGTTCCCAATTAGTTGAATCGCGCCTAAGTGTGGGCTTGACTGGGAAGAAGCCCTTCAGGCCCGAAAAGAGATGAAGTGTGGTTAGATAGCAGTGGGGAACTCACTGCCAGAGCCGGTGGGAACCTTCTAGCAAAACCCACCACAAATGGCACTTAGAAACATTTCCATTAGATCGTGCCCATTATTTCACCAGCACAGCAACAGAAGTGACAATCAGTAGATCTAGATGGAGCTGTTACATTATGTGACAGAATGTTTTAAATGTCAAGGGATAACATCTTAATATGTATTGGATGCAGGAATCCTGGCTGGCAATGTTACAGGAAAATGCAGCCCTCGTCTCCTGGGATATTATTTACTTGTTTTACAGTTATTTATAACTGGATATATTTACACCCACTGTAGTTAACAACAAAGAACAAAGAAGATCAAAGAATAATACAGCACAGGGACAGGCCCTTCGGCCCTCCAAGCCTGCGCCGATCACGTGTCCTATCTAGACCAACCGCCTATATCCTTCTATACCCAATCTGTTCATGTGCCTATCCAGATAGGTCTTAATGGTCGTTATCGTATCTGCCTAAACCACCTCACTTGGCAGTGCATTCCAGGCCACCACCACCCTCTGTGTAAAAAAATTTCCCCCCGCTCATCTCCACCGAACCTATCGCCCCCTCACCTTGAACTTGTGCCCTCTTGTAATTGTCATTTCTGCCCTGGGAAAAAGCCTCCAACTGTTCACCCTATCTATACCCCTAATAATTTTATAAACTTCTATCAGGTTGTCCCTCAGCCTCCGACTCTAGGGAGACCAATCCCAGTTTATTCAATCTCTCCTCATAGCTAATACCCTCCATACCAGGCAACATCCTGGAAAACCTTTTCTGTACTCTCTGCAAAGCCTCCACATCCTTCTGGTAGTTGTAGCAATGTAAAATGGCTGCGTTCCGATTAATCTGGCCAAAACCCAGTTTAAAACGGCTAACCCGAAAGACTGCTGGGAAAAGCAGCCAAGAAGAGACAAGCAGGCAGCTGCAGACAGTTTTGCATATTCGGCTCTGGGAAGGTAGCCCAGATCGATACTCAGGGCTATCAACAGCCCATCAACCCAGGTATTCGCAGTTGCATTCAGGACTGTTTGCAGCCAATCTATTCAGACATCCACAGTTAAATCGGCTATCCCCGGGAACAATTGCAACATATTAGCAATTGAATGCCGGGCCAGACCTGTCGGCGCCTGTAGTGGCCAAAACAAAGACAGGTGAGCGACCACCCCCCGATCGAGGAATCGCCTCACCATTGGACACATCGACCCCAGGGATTGGGGACAGAATCCAATCACTTGGGACTCAGGGTCAAGGGCCGCCCCGGGAGGCGGGAAGTCCCTGGGCCCTATAAAAGTGAAGGTCCAAGTTCAGATCTCTCTCTCTCTCCTCTTCGCCTGCTCGAGACCTTTGCAAGACCAGCCACCGGCAACTGTAAGTTTGAATCCAACGATCGTTATCCGGCAGAGACACCTAGCCACCGACCTGTAGCAGCCTTTTGAATCCCGCGGGCCAGATTTGATTGGACAAGCCATTCGTTTCCCTGACCTGGTGGGCTCTTCCTAAAGTTAAGTATTGGCCAGTAGTGATAGGTTTATTATATAAATAGTAGTATTAGGGTATTAATATTGCTTGGTGTATATAATAAATGACCGTTGTTTTAATCCTTACTAAGCGGTGTGCTGTGTTATTAATCATAACCTGAACTTGAACCACGTGGCGATATCATAAAGATACCTGGCGACTCATGAGCAAAGGTGACGTAAACAGAGCAAATAGACTAAGGTTAAAAAGAGCAACATAGTGCGGTGACCAGAATTGGACACAGTGTTCCAAGTGTGGCCTAACCAATGTTCTATATAATGGTAACATAATTCTCGAGCTTTTATACTCGATACCCCATCCTATGAAGGCAAGCATGCCATATGCTTTCTTTACCATTGGAAGTCGCTTCTCCACCCTGTGCCTCAGCATGGCGTTCTTAACACTCGAGAAAGTAAAGTTCGAGTTGAGGGGGAGGATGGAAGGGTTCTATAACTTATGGACCTTGTTCATCATGCATTTTCATGAATTTGATGACTTTGAACATTGGTGGGGGTTGGGAGGAGGAGTTCGAATTTATAAGTTATTGATGATTCTTTTTTATTGGTGTTTTGTATTCAAAATGTTGGGAGCTGTTTGAGGGTGGATGGGATAAGGAGATTGTTGGCTGGGGGATTGCTATTGCATTTGTTGTTATTGTTGATTATCTGTTGTAAATTTTGATGAAAATGTGAAAAAGGAGAATAAAAATATTTATTTTTAAAAGATTATCTCTTGTTTCAATATTCTTCCTTCTTCTATTCTTATGGCAACATTTTCAAAATATCTGTAAAAATACCACTGAGTGTCCAGCCAACACAAGATGGCGATGCAAGATGGCTGCCAATGCCCATCTGTGCATTGCGCACTGCTTCTTGCATGAACAGTAATGCACTCTTGTTACTTTGCTGTTCTCTGAATTGTTCCTGAGACATGATTTCCCGTGGTAGAAATTTATTATATCACATTCATCATGTTAGACTGTAATTGTGCTAGATTGCTTTCTGCATACACTTCAGCAAATCAAGGTGCTGCACCAGTTAATGCTAAAGCTTTTCTTGTTGCTTCAACTTTCTGGCTAACATTTTTTTTTTTTTAAATAATTTTTATTAAAGGTTTTCATAAAATATCAATAACAAAATGAGAAAGAAAAAAGAACCCAACAGGGTTAAGTACAAAACACAATCTAAAAAAGCAAACCCCCAAACCCCTCCCCCCCTGTACATAAATAATAAATTAACATTAACACCCCGACTTAACACAACAGGTGTATACACCCCCTCAGACCCTCCAGTGTAAATAACATAAACAGAAATAAAGTAAACCCCCCACCCCCCAAGCTGCTGCTGCCATTGACCAATGTCTATCGTTCTGCCAGAAAGTCTAAGAACGGTTGCCACCGCCTAAAGAACCCTTGTACCGACCCTCTCAAGGCGAATTTCACCCTCTCCAATTTAATGAACTCTGCCATATCGCTGATCCAGGATTCCACGCTTGGGGGCCTCGCATCTTTCCACTGAAGGAGAATCCTTCACCGGGCTACCAGGGACGCAAAGGCCAGAATTCCGGCCTCTTTCGCCTCCTGCACTCCCGACTCCTCTGCCACCCCAAATATTGCGAGCCCCTAGCCCGGTCTGACCCTGGATCCTACCACCCTCGACACCGTCCTCGCTACGCCCTTCCAAAATTCCTCCAGCGCTGGGCATGCCCAGAACATATGGATGTGATTTGCTGGGCTCCCTGAGCACCTAACACACCTGTCCTCACCCCCAAAGAACCGGCTCATCCTTGTCCTGGTCATGTGTGCCCTGTGCAGCACCTTAAACTGTATGAGGCTGAACCTCGCGCACGAAGAGGAAGAATTCACCCTCCCTAGGGCATCTGCTCATGTCCCCTCTTCGATCTCTTCTCCCAACTCCTCATCCCACTTACCTTTCAACTCCACCACCAAGGCCTCCTCCTCCTCCTGCATCGCCTGGTAAGTTTCCGAGATCTTCCCCACTCCCACCCACCCCCCCGAGAGCACCCTGCCCTGTACTGTGTGTGGCAGTAGCCGCGGGAATTCCACCACCTGCCGTATGGCAAATGCCTTTACCTGTAAGTACCTGAAGGTGTTCCCCAGGGGGAGCCTGTTCTTCTCCTCGAGCTCACCCAAGCTCGCGAACTTCCCGTCCACAAACAGGTCCCCCAACTTTCGTATCCCTGCCTTGTGCCACCCCGATAACCCTCCACCTGTTCTTAACTTTCTGGCTAACATAACTCAACGTCCACATAAATCTCTCAGTCGTCCTAAAATTACATTTTTTCAAAGTAATTTTTATTGTCTCCAAGGAAAAGATGGCAGTTAATAGAGTTCCACTGATTTATCCCCTTTTAGAGAATTTTCCTCCACAATTCTAAACCTCTGCAGGTTAGGTTGTTGTTTACAATGAGGTAGTGGAGTGAAAAACTACAACTGTGCATACACATCCTAAAAATATATATTAAACATAGGTGGTAGCACACATCACACATTAGCTTGGTACTGGTGCACGTAACAAAATTAATTCCACACATAAATGGAAAAAATCAAAGGGAACATTGCCGAGCACCTCTGCTCTAGCCTGTGCGACCATCTCTCTCCAATGATCCCAGTGTAGTCGTCAGCAATAACAGTGGAAGGCTAGAAAATAGGGCAGGAATATGGGATCTGCCATAAAGTCAAGGCCAGTGCTAGTAGGAACAAGGGTGCAGAAGTTGGTTTTGCTGCTTGACTACTCTTGAGATTGCAAAATACCTGAGAAAATAGTAGTGGAGAACATGCCCCTGTCTACATCAATGGGAACGAAGTAGAAAGGGTCGAGAGCTTCAAGTTTTAGGTGCACAGATCACCAACAGCCTGTCCTGGTCCCCCCATGCCGACACTATAGTTAAAAAAGCCCACCAACGACTCTACTTTCCCAGAAGACTGAGGAAATTTGGCATGTCAGCTACGACCCTCACCAACTTCTACAGACGCACCATAGAAAGCATTTTTTCTGGTTGTATCACAGCTTGGTATGGAGACTGCTCTACCCAAGACCGCAGGAAACTACAAAAGGTCGTGAATGTAGCCCAGTCCATCACGCAAACCAGCCTCCCATCCATTGACTCTATCTATAATTCCCGCTGCCTCAGAAAGGCAGCCAGCATAATTAAGGACCCCACGCACCCCGGACATACTCTCTTCCACCTCCTTCCGTCAGGAAAAAGATACCAAAGTTTGAGGTCACGTACCAACCGACTCAAGAACAGCTTCTTCCCTACTGCCATCAGACTTTTGAATGGACCTACCTCGTATTAAGTTGATCTTTTCTCTACACCTTGCTATAACTGTAACATTATATTCTGCAGTCTCTCCTTCCTTCCCTATGTATGGTATGCGTTGTCTGTATAGCCTGCAAGAAACAATGCTTTTCACTGTATACTAATACATGTGACAATAATAAATCAAATCAAATCAAAAAGTTCAGCCCAATCTGTGTCATAATGACTGAGAGAGAACAATGTTTGCAATGAGAGTTGTTTTTCTATAGAGAGAAAGGGAGAGAACAATTGTGAGCTTGACTGTTAAGCAGGAAGCACGGTATGTACAGTGAAAGGTGTTACTGAGTGTAATGGTAGATATCCCAAACCTTGACCCGAAGACCTTAGGACATAGGAGCGGATTCAGATCAATCGGCCCATTGAGGCTGCTCCACTATCCAATGAGATCATGTCTGATCTGATGTAATAGTCCTCAATTCCACTTTTCCGCCTTATCTCCATAGCCCTTACTGATTCCCTTACTGATTAAAAACCTGATGATCTCAACCTTGAACATATTAAACAGGGCCGATGGCAAGGTACCAGATATCCATAATGGCGGATCTGATCATTGCCCTTGATTTTCGAATGCATACCCATGACAGACATGGGAGAGATTTTCTATTTGGGAGACTTTGGGCGCGATCCAACGGCCACGCTGCACCGGAAAAGCAGCTTGCTGTGGTGCAGCATGGCCAATAGCAGCCGGGGACCCCTCTCCCAGGATCTACCTGGCTTGCAATGCCTCACGAGATCCATTGTGGCCTTGCGAGATGTTGCGATGTAAATCCCGCCCATTGTGGGTAGAATCATATTTTGGCAAATCTCAATATTAGAGTGAGACAGCTAGTCTTACTCTAATGTGCAGGTTCCCGAGGTACCTGGGGATTTAGGATTCATCCCCTTCACCTCAGAGATGTCGGGCGAGTGCCATTCAGCACTGCTCCCCAGAAATTGGGACCAGACGGAAAGGACTCATGGGGGTATCCTAGGGGATTGGAGGCCCTCAGCTGCATGCCCTTTGGGCAGGGTGGTGACCTAATACTGCTGGTAAGAACTGCATACCCTGGATGTGCCAGCCTGACATCCTGGCAGTGCCACCTGGATGCTATCCTGGCACTGCTGAGGTCACCAGGTGGCATTGCCAGCTGGCATGGGCAGTGCCAGGTTGGCTTTGACAAGCTGGCATTTTATGCGAGCGCCCGGAGTGCTATGCGTCAGTGTTGGGAGGAGTACGGGTGGTTTAGGCTGTGGGGGAGGTAGGTTTTGGGAGCCTTGGAGATCAGGAGGACATTTAAAAATTGTGTCCCAAACTCTCGCTATGCACGGGAGTTCCGGCGAACGGAGCTCTCCACTAAACAAAATGGGACTATGTGCGGCCTGGGACGTGTGTTACCTGTGCAGGCCCCTATTACAATGTGAGTTGCATTGAATAGCCATGTGTTTCTTGGCATTGTGAGCGCCAGGAAACACGCGGCTAAACGCGCTCACTAGCGGACTTGTTCCCTTTTGGGAGAATCGTACCCCATGTTCCCTCGCCAGGGTTGAATTTGCTACTGATTTGCGCTCCCGCTCGTCAACGCAGGTCAGAAAGCAATTAATATATATATATACTTTTATTGTCACAAGTATGAAGTTACTGTGAAAAGCCTCTAGTCACCACATTCCACCCTAGCCACCACGCCCCCCTTCCCAAGTAGGAAGACTTCCTCAAGGGACCCTATAGGTTCAGAGACCGCACAGAGACAGCCTAAATAGAGATAGACAGTTACTTAATGGATTTACAAAGACTCCCCTCTGGGACCCGCTAACTAAAGGAACTGTCCCACAGAGACCCCCTAACTAAAGGAACCCTCTACAGTGACCCCTAACGAAAGAAACCCTCTCAAATACCCTCCAGAAAAGAGACCCCTGTACACACGTCAGGGACACTCTGGTAAATTCCAGTAGTGATCCTCACCCACGTGATTACTGGCCCAGAGGGCCGGAGAATCACGTGGGCCCGGAGACTCTGGTGCCCGGCATGCTAAATGGATACAAACGGGTCATTAGGCCTCCTTTGGTAAAATTACAATGCCACAGTGGAAAGTTAGTATAAAGGCCGCACTTGCTGCCAACTGGTGCTCAGGAGTCCTGACGCCCACAGTAAAATCCAGGCTGAATCTCCTCTTTGCCATGAGGGATTAACTGAAAGCAGAGAAGTATACCTTTACATTTAACATTCATTTGCACCCAAAAATGGAATACCAGCTGTTCTGAGAGCAAAAGTCGTTAACACCCTGTATGAAAAAAGTCGAAGTCGATAAAAGATAAAATGGTTACTTAAACTACCCATTACATTATTGTCGAAAATGTGTCAGAAATAACTTGAAGTTTATTACAAATGAATTCTATGACAATTTAAATATGAAAAAATTACGGGTACGATTTAATGAGACAAAAACAGCGTCCCGTTTTGGCTGCTTTTTAAAGGCACTTTGTCTGGTTTTTTAAAAATGCCCCACCAAGGCTGCACTTACATCATTTTGTGCACTGACGAGCTCAACCCGTCAGTGCAGGAAGAGTATTGAATGCCATCCAATCTTGCGACGCCCCCTCAGCCACTAACCATGGCCTCTGGACCCCCGGCCTGCACCCAACGTACCTATTACGGGGTCCTCGCGCCCCCTTCACCCCAACTCTTAAGGGAAAGTCACCCCCAGGCCAGATCCTCGGCACGGGCAACCTGACACTTGGGCACCTTGGCACTGCCAGCCTGGCAGTTCCACCCATGCACACTGGGCAGTGACAAGGTGCACGGGCGCCAGTGGGAGAGCCAAGGTACCACACTGCCCTAAGCTTGACTACCTGGGGGTCTCTAATGGTGTCGGAGGCCCCCCCAGGTGCCATCACACCTGGCCCACGTTTGTGGAAACCAGTGCTAAACGGCACCCTGGCGAGGTCTCCCGGGCACGGCCATTAGTTCATTCGGAAAACATGGCGCAGACATATTGAAATTATTCTAATGGCTCACTTAAATATGCTAATCTGGATTTCGCCCAACGAGGGCAAGGTCCAGATCGCAGTGTCTCTCAAACTTTTGTTGAATCTCGCAAGCAGTTTCGAGCGTCGTGAATCTCGGATTAGGTCTCTCGCGAAATTTAACGGCCTCGTCGCCCGAGGCCATTAAATCGCACCCTATATGTTCAAGTATTTCTTTGCACCAAACAAGATGATGCATTTCTTTCAATTAGGTACTTAACATTCAATTGTTTCTATAAGTGCTTATAGAAATGCTTAGGTAATGCTTATAAAACCTATCTAATAATACATCTCAGAATGTAATCTACATGACTGATCTGGTAAGATAAATCCAAATTTTCTATTTGCTATTTGCCCATCACTAGGAATGTACAGGAATTTGGAACCTTCCCACAACTTTTGTTTAAAAATCAAACATCAGCGACATGAGTCTCCAGAGCTAATCATTGATCGTTATCAACTTTCTTTATACATGTATGAAGAATCTATCATTAGTATTACTAATTCCACGATCTTGTAATTTTTACTTTAATTTATTTAGGATATGTATTTTCTGAAGAAACACAATATTGCTGTGATCAATCATTGATGTTCATGGCTGAATGCTAACATATTATGCTCTTCAGGCATACTGGCCTTGCTCAGTTTTACTGGACCAATTCATAGTGAATTAATTTGCATATGGTCAGGTCTGGCTTTAGCCAGTTGAATGAGCTCTGGTTTCTGTACTATGCTTGATTTTTTTTCCTGTTACAATTGGTGGATTGTTTGAACTCTGTGATTCTTTGCATGCCACACATTTTTGCATGCCTCTGTCATACTTGCTGGCCATGATTTTTCCTGCACAATTGTGAATATAATACACCACATTTTGGGCATTTATTCACAGTTGTATGATTGCTCAACTTGCTTCATTTGCTCTCCAGGGATTGGGTAGAGGTCGGTGTTCACAAGTGGTTGATCGTGACATTTATTGCAGAACAGTCTGTTTTGGCAACTCCCATCTCCGTGTCTTTTTCATGAAATGCGCATTTACTCTAAAAAAAATAATTCTCTGTGCCACATCCTTTGACAAGCATACTCTTGGAATTTTATCCTTTCAAACACTTTACATTAGTACTAAACTAATTTTAAGTAACAAGCAGATGGAAGAAATGTATAAAATCCATAGGGGAGGCGATTCTTTAACGGTATTGTCACTAGGCTAGTAATCCAGAGACCCAGTGTAATTTTCTGGAGATCAGGGGGACTTGGATTCAAATCTTACTACAGCAGATGGTGAAATTTGAATTTAATATGGAATTTTTAAAAATACGCAAATGGTGACCATGATACTGTTGTTGATTGTCATAAAAATCCATACGGTTCACTAATGTCCTTTAGGGAAGGAAATCTGTCATCCTTACCTGGTCTGGCCTACATGTGTAGCCATCTGGGATGGCCACGTCCCAATTACAAAATGGACACCCGCAAAGAGTGCAGGGAAAATTGGACAATGCTGAGAAAGAAGCAGGTGCAAGCTCTGTCTATTGATTAGAACCTTAAACTCTCAGACGGGCCAGAAACTGCCAAACAATCTACATACTAATGAGCCATCTCCAGGGACAAAAGGGAAACATTTAGATACACAATGTTAAGGCAGACTCCCCGGCGCCAGAAGAAGCTAAGACAAAGCAGACTGACAGTCACCAGGACACGCTCAGCGATCAGGGAACCACCCCTCTATTGGAGGAAAATTGATACAGATGATTGGGAAAGACCCAATTAGTTGAGGCCAAGTTCAAGGCCCGACCAAAAGCGTGCAAAGCCTTTTTAGTATAAAAAGATATCCCCCAAGGGAGAATCTTCCTCCTTTGCCTTTGGCTCTCACCGAAGAGAGAGACCTGCCTAGCAGCTGCATCAGACCAAGTAAGTCCCAAGTCAACGCACGCTACGAGATAGACGCTCCTAGTTGCTACCCTGTAAACAGCTCAACCCAGCAGCCTCAGAACCGAGCAACGGCCATTCTTCCTCTGACTGAGTGGGTGCCCGAAGCTATGTATAGGCTTTAGTAATAGTGGTAGTTTAGTTTGTAGAGTTTATGCATGAGTCGATTTGACTGTGTGTCAATAAATGAGCATTGCTTTTGAACTTACTAACTGGTGTATTGAGTCATTGATCAGTATTAGGTTCTGAACCTTGTGGCGGTGTCGAAAGGTACCTGGCGACTCTTGAGCAAACGTGACTAAACAGAACCAAATTAAGAGCCAACCAAACGTTAGCAACACATGTAACTCCAGTAATGTGGTTGACTCTTAAAAACACCTTCTGAAAGGGCCGGACAAGCCACTCAGTTCAAGGCCAATTAGGGATGGGCAATAAATACTTGTCCAACCATTGACCCCCACATCGCCCGAATGAATTTTTAAAAATTATCATCTCTGAATTTGGTATGATGTAAGCTTTTACAGTGGTAATCACCTCATGATAAGCTGTCAAGGCTGTTAATCTGTCTTTAAGGTCTGGTCTCTAAAATGTGCTGTCAACCACATGTAGTCATGAACTGCCCCATCTGTCAATCTCAACTTTCTTCAATTTCCCTCTCATTGCACTTTGTGCTTTTTCTGAACTCGTCAATAATGCACACTTCCTCCCCTCATTTAGTACCACCCTTACATATCCAATCATAGCTGGATCATATCTGGTGTCATCACTGAATGATATACTCCCTCGACTGCTTTATGCTGCCCGATTGTTTGTCCATTATCAGTCATGGGCAAATCAGAACTTCTTCCAGCAACCGGAAGATTAATATAATCAATATTTGCCCACGCTGCAACTTCCATTCTTGCCACTGATGTAGTCATCCTTCTCAACCCACTCTCTGAGGCTGAGGAAGATCATTTGTAACTTTGATGCCCTGTCTGACCCTGAGCTGAATTTGACCTTAATACTGGTTCGGTCCTGTGCTATGGAAACCCTTTACCACACCTTTGTGACATCCACATTTCATTTTACTAAAGCTGTGCTTGCTCATCTCTATTCGTAAATTCCAATTTTTCTGAGCTTTATTTCTGTTATTCTGGGTGGTATCTTCTGGGCCCACCAGCAGCGGGAAGCTTGGCAGATGAGGGAATTTAATTTGGCTGGAGGCTCAAAATCAGGTTCCCAACAGTGGGATGAAATGTAGGAATTCTGACCTCGGGTTCAAGGCAGGTCAAACTTTCTGACGAACAATATTGAGAAGATATCGGTTTAATGCGGTGGAGAGGTCCCCCAGTGAGGATGTCACCGAATTTGTATCACGGCTATGGAAGATGACCGAGTTTTGTGAATATGGAATGGCTTTATCTGTTATTGCACTTTGTGCTTTTTTTGTTTGGTCTACAGTACAAACAATATGGAAACACAAAAAGAAATTGGCGGGGGGGGGGGCATCCCTCGTGTGGTATCGCCACGGCCCGGACCGAACGCCGCAGCAACTCTGGCCTCTGAGCGAAGAGCTGGCCACCAAGACGAGGTAGATCACCGGACTCGCTGAAGGCGATTCGATCCCGTGTGCGACGTGTGGGCACCAGTCTAGGTGTACTCACAGCCAACAGGAGGGCCAGCACTCCCGGCACCCCGGTCGAGGTAGGCATCAGCCCTGGGGCTGAGCCTTGTATCTGGATGACCCCGAAGAGGCTGAGGATGAGGCTGAATTGCAGCTGAACTATTTGGCTGCACCCTGTTTGCCCCCTGTTCATGTACCGATACAGGTGAATGGCCATATGCTCCAAATGGAGTTGGATATGGGGGCTGCCGTTTCTGTGATGACACAGAGCACTTTTGATCTTATAAAGTGAGGTGTGCATACTTTGACTTTGGCTGACTTGGCAGCTCATTTGGCCACTTATATGGGTTACAACTGAACATTGTGGGGTCCACCCTTGCTCTGGTAGTTTATGTGTGCCAGCCTTCCCCTCATTGATGTGCAAGGAAGCGGCCCTAGCCTGTTAGACACGATTGGTTACACCAGTTGCAGTTGGATTGGCAACATATCCTACAAGTGGGATCTGGCAGTCTGTGTGCGATACTGAGCAAGTTCCCTGCCATTTTCCAGCATTGCTTGGATACAATTAAAAGGGCTGTGGCCAAGACCCAGGTAGACCCAGAGGCCAACCTCGATATTTTCATGCTCTCCCAGTTCGCTACACTTTAGTGGAGGAAGTCGGGACCGAACTTTGTCGTTTGCAGCATACACACTTCGGGCTTGATGGACAGCAGGCTGGTAAGAATTTTGTTCTCATACAGGACCACGCTGCATGGCAAACTGGGGTGGCCCCTGCTGAGGTGTTAATGGGCTGTAGGCTTCGTACATGACTAAGTTTGATAGTCTTGGACATTGGTGTGAAGGTGCACCATAAACAAGGTTTACAAAGGTGTTACCCAGTTCAACGTTGACCTCATCGACACTTGCACCTGACGACGAGGTGTTCATATGTAACTTCAACAACGGTGCAGTCTGGCTTTCTGTAATAGCTGTATGCCAAACAGGACCAGTCTCTTATCATGTTTGGGTTCAGGGAGAACTGATGCGATGGCATTTAGATCACATTCGCTCACGGAAGTTGCTCCCTTGAGAGGTTCCTCGCAGGAAACTTGCCCTGGATCCTCCAGCTCCATTGTTGAACCAGCTTGCAGCAATGCCCCCAGTCTCTCACATCGCTGATAAGTCCGACGTTGTATCCTCCGGACTCTGAAAAAGAGACGCAGATGTCTGAGGTCTCGGACATCTATCAGCCAACTCCCGCTGATCGTCCCCCACATCGTTCACCAGAAAAGTATACGCCGACTGATCCAGCACATCAGCTCAATGACGATTTGCTGGGGCCAAAATTAATTCAATATCTTCCGCCTGCTCCTCCTTCTCAGTCATCGACGGTGCTTCGGACTTTGGGGAGGTGGGAATGATTATCTTTGCCATGGTCCTTGCGAAGAACGAGCTCCCCCGCTCAGGGTGGAGGATCTCTATTAACCTCTTTATAACAGATCGGCCAATAAGGCAGCGACCAGAACAGGAACCTGGTAGGGATCCACTGGGCAGTGTAAATATCGAGTGAAAATAAAACGACGTTTCTTTATTTTTACTCAGTGTGGAATCCCCGTGTCCTTCTTAAAAAATGTTTTCAACTCTTGAACATGCAGATATGTGATTATTGGGTCAGTGTCTGTGTGGAGTCTGCACGTTCTCCCTGTGTCTCCATGAGTTTTCTCCGAATGCTCCGGTTTCCTCCCACAAGTCCCGAAAGACGTGTTGTTAGGTAATTTGGACATTCTGAATTCTCCCTCAGTGTACCCGAACAGGCACTGGAATGTGGCGACTAGGGGCTTTTCACAGTAGCTTCATTGCTGTGTTAATGTAAGCCTACTTGTGACAATTAAGATTATTATTATTAATAAATCCTGCAGGAAACTCGCATGACACCTACATTCTGAGGTGCCACAGCTATTTGAAGGAACTCAGAGATTGCAGGGCTGGCTCCTTGGGCACAAGAGATACCCACAGAAGGCCTGGATGATGGTGCCAGTTCACTGCACGCAGAATGCTGCTGCGGAAAGCTACAATGATGCACATGCCATTACGAGGTCCATGACTGAGCAATGATAGGGCTCCTCAGGATGAGGTTCAGGGCCGGGATTCTCCAAAACCCCAGCTAAGTGTTGACTCCGGTGTCAAAACCGGCGCGAGCGAAGCAGGTGTCAACGGGCCTCCAGGCTCAGTTATTCTCCCTGTCCTCATGGGGCTCGAGCGGCGCCGGAGTGTTATGCACTGCTCCGCCGCCGAAAGCTGGCCCGCCAAGTCTGGCGCGGGTCCACGCATGCACGCCACGGCCGCGCACGTCCGTGCATGCACTCCATGGCTGTCTCCGCGATGGCCTGCGGGCAACATGGTGGAGCCCTACAGGGGCCCGGCACAGAGGAACATAGGCTCCCCCAGGAATTAGTGCGCCTGCTGATCGGTTGCTAATGATCGCGGGCCTGGCCACCGTGGAGGCCCCCCCCCTGGGGCCGGCTCCCACCCGCCTCCCCCCACCAGGAAGGGCCCCGCAGCCAGAACGGCGAGGTCCTGCCGGGTAGAACCATACGCAAATGACGCCGGTATGACTCGACGGAACTCAGCACGTCGAACGCGCAGAATCGCTGCAGGGGCCGCTTTTAACGGCTCCCGACCGGAGCGATTGCCACCGATTCACTGGCGACTGGAGAATTGCCGGCCCGGCGTCGGAGCGGCGTGGTGGGATTCGCGTGCCCCCCCCCCACCCCCCTCGCTGATTCTCTGACCCTGTGCGGGCTCGGAGAATCCCGGCCAAGATGTTTGGACGACTTTGGTGGGGCTCTCCATTACCCACCACAGTGTGAGACCAGGATTATCATTGTCTGGTGGGCCCTGCACAACCTAGCACTACAAATTGGGGATGTCTTCACTGAGGGAGACATGGAGAACCAAAATGTCTCCTCTAATAAGGAAGATGATGAAGGGGATAGAGCTGATGAGAGCCAGGATGTTGTTGAGCCATTTGCAGAGGCTGTAGCAGAGCTATGGTACGGCAGACGCGCCCTTGCCAATCTGATAACCAGATTCCAGGCAGTGAAAACTGCCAACACATATCTTTAACTCTTTTGTTTTCAATCCTCTGCTGGCAGGAAAACCAAAGATCTTTTTTGGCTACAAACATTATTTTTCTCTAATGTACATTGATTTGTAATAGCTGGTTCGTTTGATCATTTGCATGCGCCAAACTATGCTAATATAGAGTCCTGGTGTTAAATATTTGCATTAGAACCTGAACAGCACGCCATTCTCCCATGACGCCGGGCAGCTGTACGTGGAATTGTGATTTCATCCATGCCCTCACAAACATCATGTGCATGGCGCCTTGGAAACAATACTAAATCTAACCTTGATGTGGCGATGCCGGCGTTGGACTGGGGTGGGCACAGTGAGATGTCTTACAACGCCAGCTTAAAGTCCAACAGGTTTGTTTGGAATCACGAGCTTTCGGAGTGCACTCACCTGATGAAGGAGATGCGCTCTGAAATTTCGTAAATCTAACCTTGGAAAGGATGTACTCATGCCATCTGACACCTGCTCCCAAAGAGCTCTTTCATGTGGAACCAGATAGTTGGGTCCAGGGAGGTGCAGCATAGAACATCATTTGGCCCCTTGAGATTGTTCCTACCATACAGTTTAATCAGGGAAGATCGTGTTCTTCCCCCACTACCCCATCCACCCACCCAATTGCCATTTGCTTATATCCCTTTACATTTTTATTTTGTCTGTAAGAAATTTGAGGTAAATCTGAAGTCTACTTAATCACCTGCACTATAGGTTGCTGGGGTACAACCATTCCAGACCCTCCATTCACAGAGAATTCTACAAATCTCAGTCCTAGATTGCCTTAGCATTAGTAAGAGACTGTAATCTGTTATTGTTGGCACCCCAGTCAAGGTAAACATCTTTCTGCATGCTGAAGTATGTTAGAGCTGTTGCTGTTTCACATGGATAGCCTCTCAGTCCTTGGCATGGTAAAGCACACAGGCCCATTCTACTTTCTCTCACCTCATGCACTTAACGATGTCCAGGGCACTTTGATTGCATACCCTTTATGCAAGGTCTACTGCATAAAGAGGTGAGCAAACCAACCAAATCTCCATCTGAGGTCAGACAAAGGCTTCAGCTCACCGTACACACACCTCTTAAATCCAACACTCAAATGTCTCTTGTATCAAGGCTAATGGGCCTTTTGCCTCCTCGCCTTCGGCTGCATGTTAGCTCAAAATGACAAATCGCCAACAGAGGCCCTTCACAATTGAACGTTCCACCAGATATGGAGGGGGTCTCTGGTTTTCTACTGTTAAGGAGGCAGTGTATAGCTTCACTCTCTCAGCCCTGAAACTGCATCTTCAGTGTTGCTTACCACTCACAAAGCAGATTTAACTCCCCACGAGAACTCTCAGCATCTACCCACGTGTGACATCAGGGCAACAGCAGGAGAAGATGCAGTGACCTCAATGAACACATTTTCAGTGATCAAAACATTGTGAGCTGCAAGGGATGGTTTGTTAGAGGAGTGGCCAGGCAGCTCATTTACAAACAACGGCCAGTATATAATCATGCATATATGGGATTATTGAATAATTACTGTGTTGATTATGTGAGAGAAGTGAATCTATTATTATCAGTGTTTGATAGGGCCCCACATTCCATATCCTTAAAAGCCCGCAATGATTGAAGTGACTAGCAGCAAAATGGAATCCAGGAAATTTCCAAACAGTGAACATATTTTTACAATGCCAAAACTATACACAATGGTTGTATACCCATTGTATATACCATGCCACCTGTGTGCCTTCCGTATACACCATGCCACCTGTGTGCCTTCAATACTTCTTCATCTTTCCTTGCCTTTCGTTATGTATAGGTGCAGTCCAGACATCTGCAGCTGAGGTGGAGATAGCCTGCTGACTGCTATGCACCATTGACTAGGATGACTTTGGTGGGTGTCCTGCAGTTGCCTGAGGCATAGAGGGCCCCAGGCTGCAAAGGGTCTCCTGCTAAGGTACAGATGCACTCTCCTTGGCCTGACCTGCTGGAAGCGATAGGCTCACTGACTGAAGAGAGGTGGTGTGGTGGGCACATTTGGAATTTTAAAAAATTAATTTACGGGTTGCGGACATCGTGGTCTAGCATTTATTACCCATCCCTAGCTGCCCTTCAGAAGGTGGTGGTGAGCTGTCTTCTTGAACACTGCAGTCCCTGAGGTGTAGGTACACCTATAGTGCTGTTACGGAGGGAATTCCAGAATTGTGACCTACTGACAGTGAAGGAACGACGCTATATAGGGGCTGATTTAACTCACTGGGCTAAATCGCTGGCTTTTAAAGCAGACCAAGGCAGGCCAGCAGCACGGTTCAATTCCCATACCAGCCTCCCCGAACAGGCGCCGGAATGTGGCGACTAGGGGCTTTTCACAGTAACTTCATTGAAGCCTACTCATGACAATAAGCGATTTTCATTTTCACTTGTGCCTTGTAGATGATGGACAGGCTTTGGGGGGGGGGGGGGGGGCAGGATTTGAGTTACTCACCGTGGGATTCCTAGCCTTTGACCTGCTCTTGTAACCATAGTATTTATATGGCTAGTCGAGTTCAGTTTCTAGTCAATGGTAACCCCCAGGATGTTGATCGTGGGGGATTCAGCGATGGTAATGCGATTGAATGTTAACGGCAATGGTTAGATCTTCCCTTGCTGGAGATGGCCATTGCCTGATGCTTGTGTGGCACGAATGGTACATTCCATTTGTCAGTCCAAGCCTGGATATTATCCAGGTCTTGCTGAATTTTAACATGGACTGCTTCATTATCTAAGGCGTCGCGAGTGGTACTGAACATTGTGCAATCATTTGCAAACATCCCCACTGTTGATATTATGATGGAAGGAAGGTCATTGATGAAGCAGCTGAAGATAGTTGGGTCTAAGACACTACCCTGAGGAACTCCCGCAGTGATGTCCTGGAGCTGAGATGATTGACCTCCAACCACCACAACTCGGTACGACTCCAACCAGTGGAGAGCTTCCTCGCGATTCTCATTGACTCCAGTTTTTCTTGGGCTCTTTAATGCCATAATGTCAAATTCTGCCTTGATGTCAAGGGCGGTCACTCTCACCTCACCTCTGGAATTCAGCTCTTTTGTCGGTGTTTGAACCAAGGCTGCAATGAGGTCATGAGCTGAGTGATCCTGGCAGAAATCACACTGGATGTCCGTGAGCAGGTTCCTGCTGAGCAAGTGCCATTTCATAGTACTGATGATGACCCATTCCATCACTTTACTGATGATCGAGAGTCGACTGAAAGGACAGTAAATTGGCTGGGTTGGATTTGTCCTGTTTCTTGTGTACAGGACATACCTGGACAATTGTCCACATTGTCGGGTATATGCCAGTTTTGTAGCTGTACTGGAACAGCTTAGCTGGGGGCTCATACATTCGAGAGCACAAGACCTCAGGACAGTTGCCAGGATATTGTCGGGATCCATAGCCTGTGGTGTAGCTTCACCAGCTTGACACCTCATTTTTAGGTATACTTGGTGTTGCTCCTGACATGCCTTCATGCACTCTTTGTTGCACGAGGGTTGACCCACTGGCTTGGTGGTAATGGTAGATTGAGGGATATGCGGGGCCATGATGTTACAGATTGTTGGTGAGCACAAATCAGCTGTGGCCGATAGCCCACAGCACCTCATGGATGCTCAGTCTCGAGTTGCCAGATCTGTTCAAAGTCTATCCCATTTAGCACGGTGGTAGTGCCACACCACATGATGGAGAGTATCCTCAATTTGAAGATGAACCTTCGTCTCCATTAGAACTGTGAGGTGGTCACTTCTACCGACACTGTTATAGACAGATACATCTGCGGCACTTAGGTTGGTGAGGATGAAGTCAAGTATGTTTTTCCTTCTTTTTAAAAAAAAAAATTTTTATTAAAGGTTTTCATAAAATATCAATAACAAAATGAGAAAAAGCAACCCAACGGGGTTAAGTACAAAACACAATCTAAAAAAAGCAACCCCCCAAACCCCTCCCCCCTGTTCATAAATAATAAATTAACATTAACACCCCGACTTAACACAACAGGTGTATACACCCCCTCAGACCATCCAGTGTAAATAACATAAACAAAAATAAAGTAAACCCCCCCCCCCCCCACCCGAGCTGCTGCTGCCATTGACCAATGTCTATCGTTCTGCCAGGAAGTCTAAGAACGGTTGCCACCGCCTAAAGAACCCTTGTACCGACCCTCTCAAGGTGAATTTCACCCTCTCCAGTTTAATGAACCCTGCGGCACACAATCCTCAATCCTCGTGGCTAAGACCTTCGCCAGCACCTTGGCATCTACATTTAGCAAGGAAATCGGTCTGTAAGACGCACATTAGGGGATCCTTGTCCCGTTTCGGGATCAAGGAGATCAGTGCCCGGGACATCGTCGGGGCTAAAGCCCCCCCCCACTCCCTTACCTCATTAAAGGTCCAAACTAACAGCAGGCCCAACAGGTCTATATATTTTTTATAGAACTCGACCGGGAATCCGTCCGGCCCCGGTGCCTTCCCCGCCTGCATGCTCCCTATCCCTTTGATCAGCTCCTCCAGCCCAATCAGGGCCCCCAGTCCCGCCACCAGTCCCTCTTCCACCTTTGGAAACCTCAATTGGTCCAGGAAACGGCCCATCCCTCCCTCCTCCCGTGGGGGCTCGGATCGGTACAATTCCTCGTAGAAGTCCCTGAAGACCCCATTGATGCCAACCCCACTCCGCACCACGCTCCCTCCCCTGACCTTAACTCCCCCGATCTCCCTAGCTGGGTCCAGCTTCCGAAGCTGATGCACCAACATCCGGCTTGCCTTTTCCCCATACTCGTAGGCCGCCCCCTGGGCTTTCCTCCACTGCACCTCCGCCTTCCTGGTGGTCACCAGGTCGAATTCGGCCTGGAGGCTGTGCCTCTTCCTCAACAATCCTTCCTCAGGCTCTTCCGCATACCCCCTGCCTACCCTCACCATCTCCCCCACCAGCCTCTCCCTCTCCCCCCCGCTCCTTGTGGGCCCTAATGGAAATCAGCTCTCCCCTCACCACCGCCTTCAGTGCCTCCCATACCATCCCCACTTGGACCACCCCGTTGTCGTTGGTCTCCAAGTACCTCTCTATACTTCCTCGGACCCGCTCGCTCACCTCCTCGTCCGCCAACAGCCCCACCTCCAAGCGCCACAGCGGGCGGTGGTCCCTCTCTTCCCCATCTCCAAGTCCACCCAATGCAGGGCGTGGTCCGAATATCCTCTACTCTCGCTATCAGCGCCCTACTCAAAATGAAAAAGTCGATTCAAGAATAAGCCTTATGGACATGTGAGAAGAATGAAAATTCCCTAGCCCCCGGCCTTGCAAATCTCCAAGGGTCCACCCCTCCTATTTGGTCCATAAATCCCCTCAACACTCTAGCCGCCGCCGGCTTCCAACCCGTCCTCGACCTGGAGCGATCCAGTGCCGGATCCAACACCGTGTTAAAGTCTCCCCCCATTATCAGGCCCCCCACTTCCAAGTCTGGGATCCGACCCAACATACGCCGCATAAAACCCGCATCGTCCCAGTTCGGAGCATACACATTGACCAGTACCACCCTCTCTCCCTGCAACTTATCACTTACCATTATGTACCTCCCGCCATTATCTGCCACAATGCTCAACGCCTCGAATGACACCTTCTTTCCCACCAAGATCGCCACCCCTCGATTTTTGGCATCTAGCCCCGAGTGAAACACCTGACCTATCCACCCTTTCCTCAGTCTTACCTGGTCTGCCACCTTCAGGTGAGTCTCCTGGAGCATAACCACATCCGCCTTGAGCCCCTTCAGGTGCGCGAACACGCGGGCCCGCTTAGCCGGCCCATTCAGTCCCATTACAATCCAGGTTATCAGCCGGATCAGGGGGCTACCTGCCCCCCTCCCCTGCCGACTAGCCATGACCCCTCCTCGGCCAGCCATGCGCCCGCACCCCACACCCGGCCCGTTCCCCACAGCGGCATACCCCCGCCTCGACCCCCCCCCCCCCCCACTCGCTCCAGCTCCTCCTTGACCTTAGCAGCAGCAACTCGATTCCCCCCCCCCCTGGCTAGGACCCATCCTAGCTGGTTTACTCCCCCCATTGCACTTCCGCAAGTCAGCTGACTCCTGCTGACCCCGGCCACTCCCACCTCCCCTTCAGCTCCTCCCATTGTGTGGCACACCCTCCTCTCCCCCTCCCCCCCCACAGGCTCTCCCCCTCCCCCCTCCGTTCTAAGCGCGGGAAACTATCCTCGCTTCCCCGCCCCGGCCCCGCCACCCCCCCTAGTCTTCGGCGCGGGAAAAAAGCCCGCCCTCTCCACCTACCAGGCCCCGCCACCAACCAAAGCAGTGCCCAACCCGCCCCATCCACCCTCCCCAACCCGAAAGAGGAAAACACAGAGAAAAAGAAACCCAAAACAATGCAAAGGCCACCCCCCACCCGAACCAAAAATAGGCATAACATATCCACCGCAGTCCCCAATCGCTCATCCCGACCCTCAGTCTGTGTCCAGCTTCTCGGCCTGAACAAAGGCCCACGCCTCCTCCGGAAACTCAAAATAATGGTGCCGGTCCTTGTAGGTAACCTACAGTCGTGCCGGCTGCAACATGCCAAACTTCACCCCCTTCCTGTGCAGCACCGCCTTCGCTCGATTGTACCCGGCCCTCCTCTTCGCCACCTCCGCACTCCAGTCCTGGTATATCCGAACCTCCGCGTTCTCCCACCTGCTGCTCCTCTCCTTCTTGGCCCACCTGAGCACACACTCCCGATCGACGAACCGATGGAACCGCACCAGCACCGCCCGCGGAGGCTCGTTAGCCTTGGGCCTCCTCACCAATACTCTATGGGCCCCTTCCAGCTCCAGGGGCCCCTGGAAGGACCCCGCTCCCATCAGCGAGTTCAACATGGTGACCACATAGGCCCCCACGTCCGGCCCCTCCAGCCCCTCCGGGAGGCCCAGAATCCGCACATTCTTCCGCCTCGACCGATTCTCCATCTCCTCGAACCGCTCCTGCCATTTCTTGTGGAGTGCCTTGTGCGCCTCCACCTTTACCGCCAGGCCTAAGATCTCGTCCTCATTGTCAGAGATCTTTTGTCGAGCGTCACGGATCGCCACCCCCTGAGCCGTCTGTGTCTCCAGCAGCTTATCAATAGAAGCCTTCATCGGCTCTAGCAGGTCCGTTTTAATCTCTCTGAGGCAGCGCTGGATACCCTCCTGCTGCTCCTCCGCCCACTGCTTCCACGCTGCCTGGTCTCCGCCCGCCGCTATTTTGTCCTTCTTCCCTCCCTTCTTCTGGTCCACCACCACCTTTTTTGTCGCCCCGCTCCTAGTTAAAGCCATATACTGACGGGGAGCTATTATTAACTCCTTCCCACACCGGGAAACGTTGAAAAAGTGCCCTTGGGTGCCCTGAAAAGAGCCAAAAAGTCCGTTTTTGCGGGAGCCGCTGAATGTGCAACTTAGCTCCGCATAGCCGGAACCGGAAGTCTCGAGAGGGAATCCTTTTGGCAGTGTTCGCTTCACCAATCTGCCCCAAAAAGTCTGTGGAAACTCCTGAAAAAGGTCTGAGAGTCCGTTCCAGACGGGAGCTGCCGAATGCGCGACCTACTCCTCCATGGCTGCCTCCGGAAGCCTCATCCCCGCTTCTTCAATGGCCTTGGTAGATCTTTTCACAGTTGTTCCCTCTGCTGCTAGAAGTCACCTTTAATAAAGGCCCTCAAGTCAGCTTGCAGCCTCTAAGCTTGCCCTTCCCCCGCCTGCATGCTGGAAGAGGCTTTTGTCTATTCCTGCAGCTCAAGCCAAATCTTTTATTGTTTCTGCCGGGTCTGGTAACCAAGAGACATACCATTCCTGGGGGACATTGTCGGGGGAATGTTGCAGTCTTCTTCCCACACCGAGAAATGTCAAATAAATGCCGTGGGGGCCCTGTAAAGAGCCCAAAAGTCCGTTCCAAGCGGGAGCTACCGAACATGCGACCTAGCTCTGCATAGCCGCACCCGGAAGTCTGTTTATCCTTCTTGTTGGTTCCCTCAGCACCTGCTGCAGTCCCAGTCTAGCAGCTGTCCTTTAGGACCAGGCCAGCCTGGTCTCTGGTGGTACTACCGAGCCACTCATAGTGATGGACATTGAACTCCCCTATCCAGAGTACTTTCTTCACCCTTGCTACCCTCAGTGCTTCCTCCAAGTGGTGTTCAGTATGGAGGATTACTGATTCATCAGCTGAGGGGGTACTCTATGTGGTACTCAGCAGGAGATATTTTTGCTCATGTTTTACCTGGTGCCATGAGATTTCATGGGGTTCAGAGTCATTCTTAACAACTCCCAGGGCAACTCCCTCCTGACTATACCAATGTGCTGCCATCTCTGTTGGGTCTGTCTTGAAGGTGGAGCAGGACATTCCCAGGGTTAGTGTTGATGTTGTCTGGGACATTATCTGGAAGATATGATTCCATGAGTATGTCTTTGTTAGGCTGTTGCTTGACTAGCCTGTGAGACAAATCTCGCAATTTTGGCACAAGCGCCCAGATACTAGTAAGGAGGACTTCGCACAGTTGACAGCACTGGGTTTGCCTAGGTCGTTTCTGGTGCCTAGGTCGTTGCTGGCTGGTCCATCTGGTTTAATTTATGTTTTCTTCTTATTGGTTGAATACAACTGAGTGGCTTGCTAGGCCATTTCAGAGGACATTTAAGAATCAACCACATTGCTGTGGATCTGGAGTCACATGTAGGCCAGACCAGGTAAGGGTGACAGATTCCTTCCCGAAAGAACATTAGTGAACCTGAGAGGCTTTTACGACAATCGACAATGATTTCAAGGTCATAATTTGTCTCTTAATTTCAGATGTTTTATTGAGTGTACATTCCACCATCTGCTGTTTCGCACTCGGGTCCCCAGAGGATTACCCTGGGTCTCTCGATTACCAGTACAGCACCAAACCACTGTGCTATCACCTCCCAACTCATGGCATGAAGCCCCAAGGCTGCCTGACTGGTGCACCTCCTCTCTGTGAGTTCCCAATGGCACCTCCCTGACTCCGTGAGCAGAAGGTGCACCTGGAGCGAGGTCGAGGTGCCCACTCTCCTCTCACCTAGCTATTGCTGCATTGCACCCATGGCTAGAGTGATGGAGTGCAGGTCCGAGCTCATATCCGACAGGCACTGTGCATTCTGTTGGGCCCGGTCTCCAATGCGGCCACCACCCTTTTCATGGAGGCAGTCAAGTGCTTCATGATGGAAACACAACATCAGAGAGATTGTGGAAGGACTCCTCCAGCTTTCAGTCCAGTGTGTGTATGGCCTCTGGCATCCCTGCCTATGTTCCCCTGCCTGTGTCTGCACACCCAACATGTTTCTTAGGACTGAGTCTAGAGGCTCCCGTCTGCGTAGGGCTGAGTAGAGGCCTCGTCTCCAGTAGTCCTCTGAATGTCACAGACCTCGATTGTCACATCCTCCAATTAGCTGTGGGCCTGTGTCTGTGATGTGCTCACCAGATTGTGACCTCTCTAGGACATGTACCCACTGAGCTGAATATCTCTGCGCCGGTGTAGGGCACAGGTGAACGCCGGGATGGTGCATCTTCTGAGCCTTCTGTGGTGGTGTGAGACATGGGGCAGTCACTCAGAGGTTGGTGGCATTCCCCTTTTTTTGCTGATACCTGGAATAGAGAAAAGTAAGATTTAGCGATTGACTAAGCTGGTTCCTTAATCAAATCAATGTCTTACTCTGGGCACAGCTGACAACTGCAGTCTGGAGTCATCCTTACTGGCATTCCGGAGCAAGTCCTATCTTGTCCTCAGCAAAAGCACAGTCTTATTATTATTAATCTCACATGGGAAGTGGGTGTCGCTGGTCAGCCTTTACTGACCATCCCTAATTACCCTTGGACTTAGAGGCCTGCTGGGCCATTTCCGACGGCAGTTAAGAGTCGGTGGGACTTGCTCCTCTCCAGGTACCTCTGTAGCCTGCACCTCAGACAGAATGAGGACTCGAATGTTGGTAATTTCGCCTCCAGTCTGCGGGTGCTCCTGTTTGTTAAGCGGCCCTTCTCCTGCAGACAGACAATGGATTGGATTGATTGTTATCCCAATGGTGGCATGAACAGTTCAGGTGCATGCATGCTTATGGCAGCTGCTGAGCCTTGCCCAGTAAGTGATTCGGAAGGATGTTTTCCCACAACTGATACACGATTGAGAGCATGAAGGGGCTGGCACACATTCAGAAGATATCCCATCTGTTGGTGAGTGCTTCAACACAAACTCCTGTGTGACATCCCTGCACACTTGAACACTTAGGCTGCCGGATGCCCTTTTGAGTGTCGGTTTGCTGTGAGCAGATGGTGCCACGTACCACGGCAAAGGACAGCATGTGGTGTATTGTAACTTTTATTAGTATTTGAGTTTAATTATAGTTTAATAAAGGTCTGATGTAGCTTCTATTTAAATCCCCTCATCTTCAGTCAGAGGGAGCTAGACCCAAGGACGCATGCATAACTGGTTATCAGCCCTGCTCAACCTCCAATTGAAGGATTATTAATAATAATAATAATAATAATAATAATAGCCTATTGTCACAAGTAGGCTTCAATGAAGTTACTGTGATAAGCCCCTAGTCGCCACATTCCGGCACCTGTTCGGGGAGGCTGGTACGGGAATTGAACCCGTGCCGCTGGCCTTGTTCTGCATTACAAGCCAGCTGTTTAGTCCACTGTGCTAAACCAGCCCCAGGATTAAAATCAACCTTCTCTTTGATCGATGTTTTGCAACTGTTTCTTAAAGTTTGAAATTTCCTGGCAAGGGTTCTGGTGAAACTTCTCAGTAAATGTTCTCTCAGTATAAGGGAAATATTGAGTATTTGATACAGGAGTCTAAATCAGACAATCAAGGTTCTAAGCACACACAAATCTATTACACTAAGAGAGGATGCAATTGTGGTGGTAATACAAAAAGTAAAAATCACATCCAGATAAATCACAAAAAGAAAAGATAGCTGGTTCTTATTTCTCTAAGAGAATCCTAGGTTTAGACTTTACTTGTTAGTTCCGACTCTTAATTGTCCTTGAGAAGGTGCTGGTGAGCCACCTTCTTGAACCTTTACATTCCATTGCAGGAACACCTTGAATGTGACCTTAATGCACATATATGTGAGATTGACAGGGTTCAGAACAAATTGGAAACTAATTCCAAAGATTGAGTTTGGGTTGCGGTGTTTATGGTGAATTTTGTGGTTGTATAATTAATGGTTAATTATTCCTAATTAATATCCCATATTTGATGAAAAGGCCACCGACTATTCTGATGCTTGTTCAATTTCTTAAAAAATGTTATTTTGAATTCATTCCTGAAAACTGGACTTTATGTAACAGTTATGTTAGTCAATGTTGCTCAGTCTACATACTGTGTCCAGCAAGATAATAAGACTTGAGGCCTACCAATCTTTTATCTGATTGTGGTTTTAATTATCAGGGGTAGCATTGTATGTGTTAATGTAATGGCAAGAACCACAGAATACCATTTTTTTTAGGTGTGTGTATTTCTTATCAGTAAGTTCACATTGTTGTGAAGGGAGTTAACCTTGCAGTTTTTGCAAGCTAGTTTTGACTCCTGTTAAAATATATTTTACTGAGAGTTTACCCAAAATATTGTTCACCTAATATTCCTGTCCAGATTATTTGAGCTCTATTTCCTTCACAAACAGATCATTAATCCTCTTGTGACACTTCTGGGCATTGCTGCACTGGGCTCCTTGGGTGTCAACCTCTGCTTCAACCTCTGTCTAGGCGGCATGGTGGCACAGTGGTTAGCACTACGAGTTAGGGTGAGAGATGGGCTTAAGTAGGATGCTCTTTCTAAGGGCCAGTGTAGACTCGATGGGCCGATTGGCCTCCTTCTGCACTGTAAATTCTATGAATCTAGGCCACCATGGTCATATAGGAGGGCCTTCTTCTGTCATCCTAGGGAAACAGCACCTCCTGCCTTTCCTGAACAGCCTGGAGAGTCTTCAGCGAGGCTTCACTGAATGCTGCTTTCTTTTCTGGGACATCGTGATCTCAGCAGAATCCGGAGCTCCTACTATGCAGTACGTGTATGGCTGTCCAGTTGCCTAATATGATGCCTGGACCTTTGAGTTGTTACGGGCAAGGCGTTTTCAGAACCCCAAAATGTATCACGGAGTTCAACCAACCTCTCCCTTTAATGGATTTGTTGCTTTTCCTAGCACACAGCTTTTTCCCTAGGTGTGGGATTACAATTATGGACACGTGGGTTTTTAAACACAAAACACTGTTTATTCCATGAACTCAACTTAACATCTTAAATAAACATTGGATCTCTTAACACCCCTTACTTCAAAGATAACTCAGAAAATTTTGCAACAGTAAATAATTCCTTAAAATGTTCCTTCAAACTTCCAAGAGACTTAACACCTTTAAACAGTATCACATCAGGTTAAAGGATATATATATTTTCTGTAGAATGGCAGAGACATATTAGCTTGGTTTACTTCAGCTCCAGCACCTTGCTTTCTTCCTGCTAACTCTCTGGAAACACACAGACACACCCAAGCTGCTTTCTCAAACTGGCTTTCTACTTTTAAACTGCTCTCAGCAAATCCAGCCAGGCACTTTTTAGCTGCTCTCAGCAAACCAGCCAGGCACTTTTCAAACTGCAAAACCAAACTGCAAAATGGCTGAACTGAGCTGAGCTCCACCCACTCTATGACATCACTGTTTTCTTAAAGGTATATTGCTTAAACATCCAGTTCTTAAAGGTACCCTTACATGACACCTTCCGCCAAGAAAAAAAAAGAAACCATCAACTTCAAGATGGTTTCATTTTTCACTTTTGCACCATCCACAAAGAAATGTACACATTAAATATACCTTTTCGTTTTTAAAAAAAAAACAACACATGCAAATAGGTATAATAATATATTCCATTTTTCTTTGTTCTTCTTCCTCAAACCAAAATCCTTCTCGATTGACAGTCTCTTTGAACAAAGTCTCTGCATGATCCATCCATTCCTCTACTCCTCGGCATTTGTCTTTAGAATCAGATACTTTAGTTCAATCTGACCACAGAGTCCCTTGCAATTCCCCAATACAGGAACATTGGTTACCACAACTGCTGTCCATTGAAATTTTTTATGTTTCTTCAACAATTCCATCAGTGGAGTAATCACGCCACAAACCTTTTGCACAACTGTTCAATAAAATCCACTCATGCTAAGAAATTGCATTATTTCCCTTCGTCTTGAGGGTATCGAAAACTCCGCAAGGAAAGTGATTCGGGCTTCTCCAAATTCACTTTTGGCTAGATTCATCACCAAACCCACCTCCTGAAGTCGATCGAAGAACTCCATACGATGTTTTAAATGTTTTTGCCATGTCTGGAAGTTGGAAATAAAAGCAGATTGTCCCACTTTCTCAATGCAATCCTTCAAACGTGGGACAGGATAAGAGTCGTTCTTGTAACTGCATTCACCTTTCTATAGTCCACACACAACCGTTGGGTACCGTCTGGTTTAGGTACCATCACTATGGGTGAGCTCCATTGGCTGCAACCCAGTTTAATTATGCCATTCTTCAGCAAACTCTCATTCTCTCTGTTAACATGTGCCAATTTTAAAGAATTAAGTCTATATGGATATTGTTTGATAGGAACAGCATTTCCCACATCTACATCATGTATAGCCATTTTAGTACTTCCCAATTTATCTCTACAAACTTGCCCATGTGATATCAATAACTCTTTCAGGTCAGTTCATTTTTCCTCTGGGAGGTAACTTAACAATTCATCCCAATTTTTAAGAACATCCTCATTTTCCAATTTAATTTGAGGTATGTCAAATTCACAGTCATCTGGATTTGGTTTGTCACTTTGAGTTAGAATCATTAAAACCGACTTCCGGGTGCGGCGATGACCAGCTGAGTCGCACGTTTTGGCAGCTCCCGGTGAAACGGACTTTTGGGCTCTTGATAGGAGCCCCAACGGCAATTTTGACGGCTAAAAACACTGTGCGGTAAACCAGAAGGGAATCCCCCCTGGATACGGATGAAAAAAGGAGGAGAAAGTGGCCGGATTGCAGTGGATCCTTTAGAACAGCGGCAAGGAAGGCAAGCAAAAACCAAGATGGCGTCGGAAGGTGGCAGTCTAACATGGGGCCCTGAACAACAAGAGTTCTTGAAATGCTGTGTTGAAGAGCTCAAAAAGGAAATGAAGAAAGAGCTGTTGGCCCCGATACTACAGGCGATCGAAGGGCTAAAGGAGGAACAAAAGACCCAGGAGCGGGAGCTTCGGGTCGTGAAGGCAAAGGCAGCCGAGAATGAGGACGACATACAGGGCCTGGTGGTGAAGACGGAGACGCATGAGGCACATCAGAAACGATGTGTGGAAAGGTTGGAGGCACTGGAGAACAACACAAGGAGGAACAACCTGAGGATTCTTGGTCTTCCTGAAGGTGTGGAGGGAGCGGACGTCGGGGCATATGTGAGCACGATGCTGCACTCGTTAATGGGAGCGGAGGCCCCGGCGGGTCCGTTGGAGGTGGAGGGAGCATACCGAGTGATGGCGCGAGGGCCGAGAGCAGGAGAAATTCCCAGAGCCATAGTGGTGAGATTCCTCCGTTTTAAGGATAGAGAAATGGTCCTTAGATGGGCAAAGAAAACTCGGAGCAGTAAATGGGAGAACGCGGTGATCCGCGTTTATCAAGACTGGAGTGCGGAGGTGGCGAGAAGGAGGGCGAGCTTTAATCGGGCCAAGGCGGTGCTTCATAAAAAGAAGATAAAATTTGGAATGCTGCAACCGGCAAGACTGTGGGTCACATATCGAGGGAGGCACCACTACTTTGAGACGGCGGATGAAGAGTGGACTTTTATTGTGGAAGAAAAACTGGAATGAGCGGGTTATTAAAAAGAACGTTTGAACAAAGTGGTGGGGCGAATGTGGGGGGCAAAGAGGGGGGTTAAAAAGGGGGGAAAGAGGAGTTTTATGTACTAATCCTGCGATGTGGTAACTTTTCTCTCTTCCACAGGTGGTGATGGGGGGAGGAGGGGAGGTGGAGGAGATGGGGCGTTGGCCATTGGGGGCGGGGCCAAGGGAGAATCGCGGGCTTGGTTCCCGCGCTATGATAATCATGGCGGGAATAGAGAAGCAGGAAGGAAGGGGCGTCGCACGTGGCGAGCCGAGGTCACGGGGGGAAGCCGAGGTCGGCCAGAGTTTGCTGACTTCTGGGAGCAACATGGGGGGAGTAATTACGCTAGGGGGGGATCTAGCGGGGGGGGGTGGGAGGGGGGAATTACTGGGTTGCTGCTGCTGGGGAGAGGGGGGAGCTGGTATGGGAGGGGATGGGCGGGGGGGCACCGCCTGGGGGAGATACAGCTGCGTGGGAACCGGGTGAGGAGCTGGAAAAAGGTGATGGCTAATCGACAAGGGGGGGGGGGTAGGAAGCCCCCCAACCCGGCTGATCACGTGGAACGTGAGAGGGCTGAACGGGCCGATAAAGAGGGCACGGGGACTCGCACACCTTAAGAAACTTAAGGCAGATGTGGTTATGTTACAGGAAACGCACCTGAAACTGATAGACCAGGTTAGGCTACGCAAAGGATGGGTGGGGCAGGTGTTCCATTCGGGGCTAGATGCGAAAAACAGGGGGGTGGCTATATTAGTGGGGAAGCGGGTAATGTTCGAGGCAAAGACTATAGTGGCGGATAACGGGGGCAGATACGTGATGGTGAGTGGCAAACTACAGGGGGAGACGGTGGTTTTGGTAAACGTATATGCCGCGATCTGGGATGATGCCAATTTTATGAGGCGGATGCTAGGACGCATTCCGGACCTAGAGATGGGAAAGCTGATAATGGGGGGAGATTTTAATACGGTGTTGGAACCAGGGCTGGCTAGGTCGAAGTCCAGGACTGGAAGGAGGCCGGCAGCAGCCAGGGTACTTAAAGATTTTATGGAGCAGATGGGAGGTGTAGACCTGTGGAGATTTAGCAGACCTAGGAGTAAGGAGTTCTCGTTTTTCCCCTATGTCCATAAAGTCTACTCGCGAATAGACTTTTTTGTTCTGGGAAGGGCGTTGATCCCGAAGGTGAGGGGAACGGAGTATACGGCGATAGCCATTTCGGATCACGCTCCACACTGGGTAGACTTGGAGATAGGGGAGGAAACAGGAGGGCGCCCACCCTGGAGAATGGACATGGGACTAATGGCAGATGAGGGGGTGTGTCTAAGGGTGAGGGGGTGCATTGAAAAGTACTTGGAACTCAATGATAATGGGGAGGTCCAGGTGGGAGTGGTCTGGAAGGCGTTGAAGGCGGTGGTTAGAGGGGAGCTGATATCAATAAGGGCACATAAAGGGAAGCAGGAGAGTAAGGAACGGGAGCAGTTGCTGCAAGAACTTTTGAGGGTGGACAGACAATATGCGGAAGCACCGGAGGAGGGACTGTACAGGGAAAGGCAAAGGCTACATGTAGAATTTGACTTGCTGACTACGGGCACTGCAGAGGCACAATGGAGGAAGGCACAGGGTGTACAGTACGAATATGGGGAGAAGGCGAGCAGGTTGCTGGCACACCAATTGAGGAAAAGGGGAGCAGCGAGGGAAATAGGGGGAGTGAGGGATGAGGAAGGAGAGATGGAGCGGGGAGAGGAGAGAGTGAATGGAGTGTTCAGACATTTTATAAAAAATTATATGAAGCTCAACCCCCGGATGGGAAGGGGAGAATGATGGGCTTCTTGGATCGGCTGGAATTTCCCAAGGTGGAAGAGCAGGAAAGGGTGGGACTGGGAGCACAGATCGAGGTAGAAGAAGTGGTGAAAGGAATTAGGAGCATGCAGGCGGGAAAGGCCCCGGGACTGGATGGATTCCCAGTCGAATTCTATAGAAAATATGTGGACTTGCTCGCCTCGGTATTGACGAGGACCTTTAATGAGGCAAAGGAAAGGGGACAACTGCCCCCGACTATGTCTGAAGCAACGATATCGCTTCTCTTAAAGAAGGAAAAGGACCCGCTACAATGCGGGTCCTATAGACCTATTTCCCTCCTAAATGTAGATGCCAAGATCCTGGCCAAGGTAATGGCAATGAGAATAGAGGAATGTGTCCCGGGGGTGGTCCACGAGGACCAAACTGGGTTTGTGAAGGGGAGACAGCTGAACACGAATATACGGAGGCTGTTAGGAGTAATGATGATGGCCCCACCAGAGGGGGAAACGGAGATAGTAGTCTCGATGGATGCCGAGAAAGCATTTGATAGAGTGGAGTGGGATTATTTGTGGGAGGTGTTGAGGAGATTTGGTTTTGGAGAGGGGTATGTTAGATGGGTGCAGCTGTTGTATAGGGCCCCGATGGCGAGCGTGGTCACGAATGGACGGGGATCTGCATATTTTCGGCTCCATAGAGGGACAAGGCAGGGATGCCCTCTGTCCCCATTATTGTTTGCACTGGCGATTGAGCCCCTGGCGATAGCGTTGAGGGGTTCCAAGAAGTGGAGGGGAGTACTTAGAGGAGGAGAAGAACACCGGGTATCTTTGTATGCGGACAATTTGCTACTATACGTGGCAGACCCGGCGGAGGGGATGCCAGAAATAATGCGGATACTTGGGGAGTTTGGGGATTTTTCAGGGTATAAATTGAACATGGGGAAAAGTGAGTTGTTTGTGGTGCATCCAGGGGAGCAGAGTAGAGAAATAGAGGACCTACCGTTGAGGAAGGTAACAGGGGACTTTCGTTACCTGGGGATCCAGATAGCCAAGAATTGGGGCACATTGCATAGGTTAAATTTAACGCGGTTGGTGGAACAAATGGAGGAGGATTTTAAGAGATGGGATATGGTATCCCTGTCACTGGCAGGGAGGGTGCAGGCGGTTAAGATGGTGGTCCTCCCGAGATTCCTCTTTGTGTTTCAGTGCCTCCCGGTGGTGATCACGAGGGCTTTTTTTAAAAGGATTGAAAAGAGCATCATGGGTTTTGTGTGGGCCGGGAAGACCCCGAAAGTGAGGAAGGGATTCTTACAGCGTAGCAGGGATGGGGGGGGTGCTGGCACTACCGAGCCTAAGTGAGTATTATTGGGCCGCTAATATTTCAATGGTGAGTAAGTGGATGGGAGAGGAGGAGGGAGCGGCGTGGAAGAGATTAGAGAAGGCATCCTGTAGGGGGACTAGCCTACAGGCTATGGTGACAGCCCCATTGCCGTTCTCACCGAGGAACTACACCACAAGCCCGGTGGTGGTGGCTACACTGAAGATTTGGGGACAGTGGAGACGGCATAGGGGAAAGACTGGAGCCTTGGGGGGGTCCCCGATAAGAAACAACCATAGGTTTGCCCCAGGGGGAATGGATGGGGGATATGGAATGTGGCAAAGAGCAGGAATAACGCAACTGAAAGATCTGTTTGTGGATGGGAAGTTCGCGAGTCTGGGAGCGCTGACCGAGAAATATGGGTTGCCCCAAGGGAATGCATTCAGGTATATGCAACTGAGGGCTTTTGCGAGGCAACAGGTGAGGGAATTCCCGCAGCTCTCGACACAAGAGGTGCAGGACAGAGTGATCTCAAAGACATGGGTGGGGGATGGTAAGGTGTCAGATATATATAGGGAAATGAGGGACGAAGGGGAGACTATGGTAGATGAACTAAAAGGGAAATGGGAAGAAGAGCTGGGGGAGGAGATCGAGGAGGGGCTGTGGGCAGATCCCCTAAGCAGGGTAAACTCGTCGTTCTCGTGTGCCAGGCTAAGCCTGGTTCAGTTTAAGGTATTACACAGGGCGCATATGACTGGAGCACGGCTCAGTAAATGTTTGGGGGTGGAGGATAGGTGTGCGAGGTGCTCGAGAAGCCCAGCGAATCATACCCATATGTTTTGGTCATGCCCGGCACTACAGGGGTTTTGGATGGGGGTGACAAAGGTGCTTTCAAAAGTAGTGGGGGTCCGGGTCGAACCAAGCTGGGGGTTGGCTATATTTGGGGTTGCACAAGAGCCGGGAGTGCATGAGGCGAGAGAGGCCGATGTTTTGGCATTTGCGTCCCTAGTAGCCCGGCGCAGGATATTGTTAATGTGGAAAGAAGCCAAGCCCCCGGGGGTGGAGACCTGGATAAATGACATGGCAGGGTTTATAAAGCTAGAGCGGATTAAGTTCGTTCTAAGGGGGTCGGCTCAAGGGTTCACCAGGCGGTGGCAACCGTTTGTCGAATACCTCGCAGAAAGATAGATGGAATGGAAAAAAGAAGGCAGCAGCAGCAGCCCAGGAGCGCGGGGTGGGGGGGGGGGGGGAGGGGGGGGGGGGGAGGAGGAACCAGAAGGACTCTCAGGGTTGTTAATATATACTGTATAATATGTATAGGTCGTTGCGACAGATAATTATATATTGGACTGTTAAATTATATTTTTGGAGAGTGTTACTTGTGATAAGGCAGTTGCCAATTAGGGTTAGTTTTCATTTTTGTTATTTATTATTTATTCATTTTTTGTTTATAAAATAGGTCATTGTTATTTGTGTTGTTATAATATTGTGTAAAGGATGCACAATGTACTGTGTTGGTTGACCAAAAAGTTTCAATAAAATATTTATAAAAAAAAAAGAATCATTAAAACCTCCTTTGTCTCTCCTTCCCTTTCAAAGTGCCTTTTAAGCATATTCGCATGACACACTCGGTGAGTCCTCCTTCTATTTGGTGTTTTTACCACATAATTCACCTCACTTAATTTCCTTTCAATCTGATACGGTCCACAAAACCTAGCTTTTAAAGGCTCCCCTACCACTGGTAACAACACTAAAACTTTATCCCCACTGGCAAAACTACGAACTTTGGAGTTCTTGGCCACTCCCCGTTTCACCACATTTTGTGCAACTTTGTCTAGCCAATTCACCTGCTCTATTTAATCGTTCCCTAAAATTTGACACGTAATCCAATAGTGTAATTTCCGATTTCTCACCCACCAATTTTTCCTTAATCAATTTAAGTGGTCCTCTTACCTCATGACCAAAAATTAGTTCAAAAGGAATAAATTTGGTAGACTCATTGGGTGCATCCTTAATTGCAAACAATACGAATGGGATTCCTTTATCCCAATCCTCTGGATAATCTTGACAATACGTCCTCAACATTGTCTTTAATGTCTGATGCCACCTTTCTAACGCTCCCTGCGATTCTGGATAGTACGCAGTTGATTTAAATTGTTTTATCCCTAAGTTATCCATAACTTCTTTGAATAACTTTGAAGTAAAATTTGTTCCTTGATCCGATTGAATTTCTGTGGGTAGTCCATATCGAGTAAAGAATTTAAGTAACTCCTCCACAATCCTTTTAGCTGTAATATTACGTACTGGAATGGCCTCTGGAAACCTAGTAGACACATCCATTACAGTCAAAAGATATTGATTCCCACTTTTTGTTTTAGGAAGCGGTCCTACACAATTGATTAGGACCCTTGTAAAAGGTTGCTCAAATTCTGGAATGGGTATTAAGGGCACTGGTTTTATCATTGCTTGAGGTTTCCCTATCACTTGACATGTGTGACATGATTGACAAAATTTAACTACATCTTTATGTAGTCCAGGCCAATAAAAATGTTTCTGGATTTTAGCTTGAGTTTTCCTTATTCCCAAATGACCTCCCACTGGTACCTCATGTGCAACTCGCAACACCTCCTTTCTATACCCTACCAGCAATACTACTTGATGAACTTCTGCCCACTTTTCATCTGCCTGCATATGTACAGGTCTCCATTTTCTCATCAAGGCATCATTTTTACGGTAATAACACTCTGATATATTCTCAGATTCCTCTTCCGTATATGCTTTCTGATATATCCGTTTTATTTTTACATCTTTCTGTTGTAACTCCGCCAATTTTCCTGAACTAAAAATATCCACCTCATCCTCCACCTGTTCTTGTTCCTTTTCAACCATCTGATCAAAAATCATTTCTGATAATTGCACTTCATCTTCACTCTTTGATTTCTCCTCTTGTCTTAACCTGTGACTTTGCGACCTTGTTACTACACAATCCGGAAAAATCCCAGGATATTCGTCCTTCGACACTTCAGTTGACTGATTTTCCACTGGCTTATCAACCACAGTAGGCATCATTCCCACCTGCGATCCAGCTATATCATTACCCTAGATAAACTGTATTCCTGGACAAGATAGTTTATCTATTACTCCTACTGCCACTTCATCACTCTTCACTGGACTTTCGAACCTTACCTTATATAATGGAACGCTACTCCTCTCACCCTGAATTCCACATATCACCACCTTTTCTGGCAACATTGTTCCCAAACTACATAATTCCTCATCTCTTACCATTAAAGATTGACTAGCCCCTGTATCTCTTAAAATTGTGACTTCTTTATCTGCTCCTCCTGATACACATGAGTAAACATAACCCACACAAGTAAATTCTTGAAAGACATCTGGCACCTTCTTAACAATTACTTCTTGAACAGGCTGTACAATCATTTGCACCTCCTTCGCTTCCCTTGGGCTTTCCTTTACCACTCTAACAAACCCCACTGTCTCATCCTGTTTTACTACATCAGCCTTCCCAGTGCTTTTCTTCAACCACCAACATTGTGACTTTACATGGCCTAGTTTATTACAGTGAAAACATCTGAAACTTTTCATTTCTTTTCCACCCTCCTGGATTTCTTTTTTAATCTGAGGTACACTCTCTTTATTGTCTCCCATTAGATCATCTTTACCTTTACCATTTGAGTATTTCTCATGTCCCCAGTTTCTATCCCTCACCAGCTGAAACTGATGTCGGAAACCAATCTTTGATTTATGAACTAATTCATAATCATCTGCCATTTCCGCTGCTAATCTCACAGTTTTAACCCTCTGTTCTTCCACATGAGTTCTCACTACATCAGGAATTGAATTTTTAAACTCCTCTAAAAGTATAATTTCTCTGAGAGCTTCATAAGTTTGGTCTATTTTCAAAGCCCTTATCCACCTATCAAAATTACTCTGTTTGAGCCTTTCAAACTCCATGTATGTTTGACCAAATTCTTTCCTTAAATTTCTAAACCTTTGTCTGTAAGCTTCAGGCACTAGTTCATATGCACATAAGATGGATTTTTTCACCTCGTTATACGTCCCAGATACCTCCTCCGGTAGTGATGCAAACACTTCACTAGCTCTACCTACCAGCTTTGTTTGAATCAGTAACACCCACATGTCCTGTGGCCATTTCATTTGTTTAGTTACCTTCTCAAATGAAATGAAAAAGGCTTCCGCTTCCTTCTCGTCAAACCTTGGCAATGCTTGGACATATTTAAATAGATTCCCACCAAGCCTTTGACTATGACGCTCTTTCTCACTATCCTCATCACTATCATCCAACTGACCCTTTACGTCTGCCAATTTTAACTGATTGTCATGTTTCATGGCCATTTTCTGAATTTCAAACTCCCTCTCTTTATCTTTTTCCTTGATCTGTATCTCCCTTTCTTTTTCTTCTGCTAGAGCTATTCTTTCTTTTCTCCTTCCTTCTCTCTCCTTTTCTTTTTCCTCTCTTTCTCTTTCCTCTCTCTCTCTTTCTCTTTCTTTTCCCCCTCTCTCTCTTTCTTTCCTCTCTCTCATTCTCGTATGCCAGCCGCTTTAATTCTTTGTCATGTTCCATTTGTTTAATTTGCAACTTAATTTTTGCCACTTCCAATGAGTCAAACTCTATCTCAGACAACTGTAAATGCTTAACCACCGCCATAATTACCTTATCTTTTCGCATTTTGTCAGGTAATGTTAACTGCAATGTTCTTGCCAAATCTAACAGTCTGCTTTTAGTTTCTGTCCATAAAGTATTACGTGTGACATTCTCCACCCCAAAAGACTTCGGAGACGCTGAAAGAGCCATTGTTCACAACACTCTCCCCACTTAAACTAAAATACCACACCGGAAAAGCAACAATCCTTCACTGTCTTTAAGTTCACAAAAGCCAATCCAATAGATAGACTTTTATCCTCCTCGAGCCCCCAATTGTTATGGGCGAGGCATTTTCAGAACCCCAAAATGTATCATGGAGTTAAACATTGCTTAAACATCCAGTTCTTAAAGGTACCCTCACATGACAGAGTCCATAAGGTAATGGTGGAAATGGCAATGGCAACTTCCTGCCTGCCATCCTCGCTAGATTTGCTATGCTACGCAAGAATGCATAGCTAATGAGCTGACCAGTGCAGGAATGCACATGGTCAGCCATCTAGCATCCCAGCAGAAATCATCTGACTTCCACACCCACCACTGAACCTAGACTTCAGAACTTTGTCCCCATTGAACTACACTGGCTCCCATCTCAATGTTTTGAAAATCCTTGTTCTCATTTTTAAATTCCTCCATGGCTTTGGCCTTTAGGTCTTTGACCTATCATTACATTCTAATTTTAGAACTCCCAAAGGAAATTCTCTAAGTCCATCCCTCGCTCTCCATTTTCAAATAAAACTTTCTCAAAATCAATCTAATAAATCTCTTCCACTTCCATTTTCACAATATTTACTTTTGAAGTTCCTTTCATCATTCTTTTCCATTAAAAACCAAACATAATTGCAAGTTGTTTTTATGCTGATAACACTCAGCTCCAACTTGCCAAACTTTCCATGATGCCGATCTCACTTTTAAACTGTTAGACTACTTGCATGGTATTATATCGTGGGTGAGACTAATCTCCTAAAATTAATCAGAGGTAAGTTGAAGTCATTATTTTATTGCTTGCCATAAAAGCTGTATCCTTGTTATTAACTCCATGGCCTAAATGTTTTGGATGGCAGGGCCTTGCTTTCCAACATCCAAAGAGTTGCCGGAGAATACACCCATAGATTCATAGACTGCTTACAGTGCCGCAGAAGTACATTCAGCCCAACAAATCTGCACCGACCTCTGAAAGAATACCCTACCTAGGCCCACTCCACCGCCTATTTCCATAATCCTGTAACCCCACCTAACCTGGATTGGAATGGATTTGTTTATTGTCACTTGTATCAAGGTACAGTGAAAAGTATTTTTCTGTGAGCAGCTCAACCGGTCTTTAAGTACATGAAAAGAAAAAGAAATAAAAGAAAATACATAATAGGGCAACACAGGGTACACAATTTAACTAGATAACACCGGCATCGGGTGAAGCATACAGTGGTGCAGTGTTAATGAGGTCAGTCCATAAGAGGGTCGTTTAGGAGTCTGGTGACAGCGGAAAAGAGGCTGTTTTTGAGTCTGTTTGTGTGTGTTCTCAGACTTTTGTATCTCCTGCCTGATGGAAGAAGTTGGAAGAGTGAGTAAGCCGGGTGGGAGGGGTCTTTGATTATGCTGCCCACTTTCCCCAGGCAGCGGGAGGTGTAGATGGAGTCAATGGATGGGAGGCAGGTTTGTGTGATGGACTGGGCTGTGTTCACGACCCTCTGAAGTTTCTTGCGGTCTTGGGCCGAGCAGTTGCCAAACCAGGCTGTGATGCAGCCTGATAGGATGCTTTCTATGATGCATCTGTAAAAGTTGGTAAGGGTTAATGTGGACATGTCGAATTTCTTTAGTTTCCTGAGGAAGTATAAGTGCTGTCCTGCACATCTTCGGACACTAAGAAGCAATTTTGCATGGCCAATCCACCGAACCTGCACATTTTTGGACTGTGGGAAGAAACCGGAGCACCTGGAGGAAACCCACGCAAACACGGGGAAATTGTGCAAACTCCACGCAGTCACCCAGGGCTGGAATTTAACCCGGGTGCTGTGAGGCAGCAGTGCTAACCACTGTACTATTGTGCTGGCTCCGAGTGCCCCGCAGCCATTTCATGCTCGAACGAGCGACTGGACTTCTGTTCCTCACTCGGAAGGAAACCCTGCCTTAGAAAGCTGCCGGCCTATCTGATTGGACAGCAATAACAGCACTGCACTGGGTAGAAGAAATGTAGGAAGATATCTGAGTCTAAGTCTGGGCACTGGAGTCCCAGGTAAGTTCAAAAGGTCCCAGAGTGGGGAGCGTAAGGAAGGGGGGGGGGGGGGTGGTGCGGGGGGGAAATGGGGCAATCAGGGTCTTGGACAAGAGTCGGTGGGGCAAGCTTAAGGGGGAGGGGGTCCCAGAAGGGAACTTCTGATGGACTCTCATAGCTGTACACTACCATTACAGAACAGTGTGACTCAGAGAAAGCAAGGTAGATTGTATTCAGGAGCACAGCATCTGGTAGTGACAGGATCAAATGTCAGGCTACTCTGCATTTGTTCAATCCCATTTCCCAACCTGCTTGTTTTCAGAGATAGCGAATCACGTGTAGCAGGTGCTAAAGGGGGTGACAGAGGCACTTTGGAACATTGTGGTAATATTGGAGGTAATGTTCTTAGTTCACTGAGCGGAAGGGGTTGCTGATATGAGGGAATGCATGTTAAGGGCAATGCACTTATGCTTAGAGGTTGAAGGCAATGGTGTGTATCTGAGCATGTTCTCACAATGTATAGGACTAAATCTCATTACCTCCTTTTGTGTTTAATACAGTTCCCAGCTCAGTTGGCTCACCACCTGCCCTCCAGGCCACCTCACCCCTCCAGCATCAGAGAGAAAGAGATGTTTGAGGAGGCAGCATCACATCTTACTTGCCCACACTCTGCCAATACAGAAAGCAGCAGTCGAGGGATGTAGCACGTGTTTCGAGTCAGTGGCAAATGGTGAAGAGCACCCCACCAGTGTGCAGGAGGAGGTGTCTGAGTCAGAGACATCAGTGTACAGTCCTCCTCAGAAAAATGGGTACAGTCACAATGATGTTCCAGTGAGCATGCCTTCGGAGTCACCTTATGGGCCACAGTATTTGGAGTATCAGCAGCAGTTGTGTGGACATGTGGCCGAGTTCCTTAAGGCAATGCAAGCTCGGGCACTGTGTGCAGTAGCAGCAGCGCATGGTGGTGATGAATTCTACCTTGTCTTGGGGGCTTGGACACAAGAACTCCAATCATAAGAGAATATCCAATCTCATGGAGAGACACATACAGTATTACTCAGAGTGGATGCAAGAGCAGCACAACTTCTGCAAAGTGTACAAATTTCACTCAGTTGCCTGAAGCAGTCCATTCAGAATGTGAGCACTGAGTATTATTACATTATACATGAGGAGCTGTGTGTTTCTAAACAGGATGTTTGCACTAGTGACACAGAAGTTGCTGGAATGGATGACTGTTGCACCCTAGAAGCCAGCGTCAGCTAGCCCACCTGAGGGCCAACCTCAGGCTGTGGAACTTAGTGAGGAGGGTGAAGGTTCTGAGAACATTGTGTACTTTTGTGTTGTCCTATTATGTATTTTCTTTTCTTTTCATGTACTAAATGATCTGTTTGAGCTGCTCGCAGAAAAATACTTATCATTGTACCTCAGTACACATGACAATAAACAAATCCAATCCAATCCAACATCTCAGCACCCTGATCACCTTCTAACTCCCAGACCCTCTGCCGGAGCCCTATGTGCCCAAATGGCAACAGCTGCCCCTGAAGAAAGGCAAAAGCAACAGTCTGAAGTAGGTCCTCAGTGGGTACCTGCACAACGAGGCCAGCCACCACACACCTCAATGCTTGCCTGCACATCCTCTGAGGCAAAACAGTGTTCACTACATAGGAGCATTTGTGAGCAACTTGTCCCCTCGATCACTGATGGTTGACTGTTGTTTCATTTCATATCACTTTAATATCCCAATTAAGCACTTCGTAAATACAATCAGTTACCAAAAGTATTTTGGTTTGCACCTCAATGCGAATGTGAACAGAATGAAGGCCATTGCCCCTGAAGACTACATGCTGAAGTCCATCTCTCATTGATGCCACCTGGAGCATGCACCCACATGCTCTGGCAGTTAAAGGCTATTTCCTTCTCTAGACTTTAAGATAAGGTTGCAGCACACCAAAGATTGTAGATTGAGATGCTCCTTGTAGCTTTTCTTGTCCACAAATGATTGTCTTTATGGGAGGATCAATGATCAGAATTAAAGATCAAACCCAATCTATCAGGAGCATCGCAAGCATGAGTGCTGTGTTGAAGGCAGTCATTCACACAAGATTGTTAGACGATGACTTAAGAGGATTTCCCACACAAGATGCCCTGTATGCTCCAGAGAAGCATGCTTGTGTGGTTTTTCCCACCACATTTGAAACCTTTGATTTCTAGGTGGTAGACACCATGGTTACACAGGCAGCCGGGATTTTTAGCAGCATTGCATGTTGCAGATTTCACACACTCCTTTTTAAACAATATATTTATTGGTTTGTATTTATTTATCACAACATTGCAAGGAACATCACACAAAAATAAAGGGAAATCTACAAAATGGAAATACAAAAGAAAAATCACCAGGTATGCATACAAAGGTAACATGTATACAGATATGGGGCCCTACCTTTGGCCTCCCAGTGATTGGTTACCACACCGTACTGTAATAATTACATTTATGTTGCCACCCTGGCTCAAACAGGGTGTGTTCTGTGCCACCCGGGCATACCTTGGTTTTGTTATTGCGGTCACACCCATGTGCTTCCTTGCGATTGGTCCCATCTGACTCCTCTGCCCTGCTTACCCGGTATTCTGGTTGGTGCCTCCCTTCTCCTATTCCCTCCCCTCCCCCTTCTCCTCTTCCATTATCCATTTTGGTCCTCCCTCCCCTCCCCTTCCCTCTCTCCCTCCCTTATAGGTTGCTGGTCACAAACAAGCCTTTGAACAAGCTGGTGAATTGTTTCCATGTGTTGCCGAAGCCTTCCTCCGATCCTCGAATGGTGAATTTTATTTTTTCCAATTTAAGGAATTCTGCTAAGTCGGACAGACAGTCTGCGGCCTTGGATGGCGCTGTTGATCTCCAGCCAAGCAGAAGTCTTTGGCGGGCGATTAGTGAGGCAAAGGCTAGGGCATCTGCCCCTCTCCCCATAAAGGGCTCTGGCTGTTCCGATACCCTTAAGACCCCACTAGTGGGCACGGCTCCACCCTCACCCCAACAACCTTGGATACATTTTTAAAAAACTGTTTAATTTAGAGTACCCAATTATTTTTTCCAATTAAGGGCCAATTTATCATGGTCAATCCAACTAACCTGCACATCTTTGGGTTGTGGAGGTGAATCCCGCACAGACACGGGATGAATGTGCAAACTCCACACAGACAATGAGCCGGCCCCGGAATCCCGGGTCCTCAGCGTCGTAGGTAGCAGTGCTAACCACTGCACCACCATGCCGCACGAACAACAACCTTGGATATGGCCCCAAAAAAGGTGTCCAGTACCCAACCAGTCTGGGACAGGATCAGAACATGTGGGTGTAGTTGGCCAGGCCTCCCTGGCACCGTTCACATTTGTCCCCCATCTCCGGGAAGAACCCGCTCATGTGTGTTCCGGTGAAGTGCACCCTGTGCACTTCCTTTAGCTGTATTAGGCTCAGCCCTGCACATGAGGAGGTTATGTTCTCCAGAGTCCTCTCCATATCTCTGTGCCTGCATATCTTCGTCCCACTTTTCCCTTGGGCTATTTGGATTCACAGGTATCGAAATTTGGTTGTGGTCTGTCCAATAGAGAGTGTCCTGGTAGCTGGGGGAATGTAGTGTCGCTTTGTGGAGGAAATTCCTAATTTGCAAATACCGAAATACCTTTCGGGAGCTGGAGCCGTTAGTTCCCCCACGATCGCTGCTGTCCACGTATAGGTCCCGTGCCATCAGTACCCCTTTGTCCTCTCGCCATCTTTAAAAGGAACTGTCTGTTGTTGTAGGGATGAATCTATGGTTCTTGCAGATGGGAGCCATGGTAGACATTGCAACCAGATTGAAATGGTGCCGGAGTTGATTCCACGTCCTTAATGTGGCCACTACCACTGGGCTACTTGGCTGGGGGAAATGGGAGTGGGGCTGTGGCCAGTGCTCGGAAGGATGTCCCTGTGCAAGAGTTCTTTCCCATTCTGCTCCCGGTTCTCTGATCCACCCCCTTGTCATTCTGCTGTGGCTGCCCAATGGTACAATAGGAGGTTCAGAAGAGCCAGGCCCCCTATATTCCTCCTTCTCTGTCGGACGCGCTTGCAGATCCTAAGGTTCTTTCCAACCCCACACAAATGCCATGATTAATTTGCCTACTTTGGTAAAGAAGGCCCTGGGGGTTAAGATGAGGAGGGATCGGAACAGGAAAAGGAACCTGGGCAGCAGGTTTATCCTGATTGTCTGCACTTTCCCACCAGGGAGAGCAGGAGTGAGTCCCACCACCGCAGGTCCCTCTTTACCTCCTCCACCAAACGCGATAGGTTCCACTTATGGATCTGTGTCCAGCCTATTTGGGCTATTTGTGGACGATTTGGATTCCCAGGTGTCGGAATTTGGTTTGGACCAGCTTGAACGGCAACATCCTCAACTCTGATTGCTCCCCCTTCGGGTTCACGGGGAAAATGTTGCTCTTGCTCAGATTGAGTTTGTAACCGGAGAAGGCTCCGTACCCCTTATGAGTTCCATTATTCCTTCCATGCTGGTTTGGGGGGTTGCGACGTAGAGGAGCAGGTCATCCACATAGAATGGGACTCCATGCTCTGTCTCCCCTCTAAATGCCTCTCCACCTATTCACTGATCTGAGTGCGATAGCCAGCGGCTCAATTACCAGGGAAAACAGCAGCGGGAATGGGCATCCCTGCCTTGTGGCTCTGTGCAGTCAGAAGGATTCAGAGCTGGTGGTGTTTGTCATACGCTTGGCATGGAAGCGCTGCACAGTAGTTTCTCCTCAGCCATACCGAGGCACAGGGTGGAGAAGCTGACCTCCACCTCAACAGGACCTGCCTGCGAGCAATCTGTGAGGCGAAGGCTAAAACATCTGCCCCTGTTCCTGTCTGTAGCTCTGGCAAGTCCGACACTCCAAATGTTGCCCCTAGGTGGCTGGTCTCCAGGTCTACGTTTAAGATCGCGACAGGATGTTCAAAAACAATCTCCAAAATCACAAAACAGGTTTGTAAGGACCAGACCCTCGGACAGCTGCCCTCTCTGAACACCATCTTTCTAATCCTTGCTACATTAACTGCCCAAATAAAGGACAAAATCAAACATCCCACCTCCATAAAAGTGGACTGAAATATTCACCTTTACTGCCTGCACTGGCCTGTCAATGATAGGGGAAGGCTGTCCCACCTCAGTGAATCTGCCTTGACTCTAACCACCAAGTTTCCGAAATTTAATTTACGAAGCTGGGCCCAGTCTCGAGCCACCTGCACTCCAAGATACCTAAAGTGGGTAGTCACCACCCGAAATGGCAGCCACCCCAAAACGGCTCCTGACCCAAGAGAAGACACCAGAAAACACTCATTTTTTTCCAGATTCAACTTATAGCCTGAAGAGGCCATGAATCTCCTGAGCAGCCCCATTATATCCTCCACCTTGGGACCTGGGTTGGAGATGTACAACAACAAATCATCGGCATACAAAGACACCCTGTACTCCACCCCCACCCCACCCTTTAAAACAGATGAGGAGGAACTTTTTCAGCCAGAGGGTGGTGAATCTGTGGAACTCTTTGCCGGAGAAGGCAGTGGAGGCCAATTCACTGAGTGTCTTTAAGGCAGAGATAGATGGGTTCTTTATTAATAAGGTGATCAGGGGTTATGGGGAGAAGGCAGGAGAATGGGGATGAGAAAATATCAGCCATGATTGAATGGCGGAGCAGACTCGATGGGCCAAGTGGCCTAATTCTGCTCCTATGGCTTATGGTCTTATATCAGCGCGCCGCCAAGGGCTCTATCGCCAGTGCAAAAAAGAGGGGGGTACATGGAGCACCCCAGCCACGTTCCCCTATATAACTGCAAATATACCAAATTCACCTGGTTCTTGCGCACGCTTGTCTTCAGTTCCCGATACAATTTAACCCACACCACAAACTTAAGCCCAATCCCAAACCTCTCTAACACTGCAAACACGGTCAAATGCCTTCTCCGTGTCCAGCACAACCACCTCTGGCTCAATCCCCTCTGATGGGAGAGTGCCACATTTAACAAATGCCACACATTCGAAGACAACTGCCTACCCTTTACGAACCCCATCTGATCTTCCCCAATCATCTGCGGGAGGCACTCTTCCAACCTAAGTCCAACACCTTGGCAAGAAGCTTCGTATCCACTCTGAGCAAAAATATTGGCCTATACAACCCACACTCGACCAGGTCTTTATGCTTTTTTAACAACAATGAGATTGGTGCCTGCCCCATCGTCTCTGGAAGTACCCTCTGAGGCACAGCATCTTTGAACATTTTCACCAACAGCGGTGCCAGTCTATTCAGAAATGTTCTATAAAACTCCACCGGGAACCCATCCAGCTTTGCTCGTTTGCATCTTCCCTATTGCTGCCCGAACCTCCTCCATCCGCACCAGCTATACCAGCCCTGCCCTCTCTTCCTGTCAGACCCTAAAACACTCCAAACTCCCCCCCCCCCCCCCACCCTCAAAAGAAAAATCACTCATATCCGACTCGTCCCCTCGGGGCTCTGGCCGATACAACTTTATGAAAAACTCCTCAAATGCCTTGTTCACTTTCTCCAGCACCACCAGCAATTCCCCTGCATCATCCCAGACCCAAACAATTTCTCATGCAGCCACCTGCCGGTGGATCTGGCCCGCCAGCAAACGACTGGCCTTCTCCCATATTCATATACTACCCCCTTTTCCTGCCTTAACTGCTGAACCATCCTCCCTGTGGAAAGAAGGTCAAACCGTGCCTGTAATTCCTTCCTCCTCACCAGGAGTTCCAGAGTGGGATCCCCCACATACTTCCCATCCACTTCCAAAATTTTCTCCACCAGCCGCTGCCACTTCTCTCTTGCCACTCTGTCCACTTGAGCCTTAAATGATCTCGTCCCTTATTACTACCTTCAGCACCTCCCAAACCACTGACGGCGAGCCCTCCCCATCCAATAAGGGTTCCTGTTGAACCCCGCAAATTCATCAATCCACTTTCTAATCTTTTCACAACAATTCAGATCTGCCAGCAGCCTCACATACAACTTCTACGCTGGCATCTGTGCCGGCCCCTTCTCCAGGACCTCATCCATTAAATGCGGCGCATGGCCGGAGATAACAATCGGCGAGTATTTCATGTTTGTCACCCCTGACAACATCGACTTCTCCATAATGAAGAAGTCGAGCCTTGAATACACATTATGCACTGCCGAAAAGAATGAATACTCCTTACCTCTTGGGTGCAAAAACCTCCTCCATGGATCCATTCTGCCCATCTCGTTCATAAACGCTGCCAAAAACTTTGCCCCTTCCCCCCGTCCCCAGCCCGAGGTGGCCAGTGAGCGTGGTTTAGATCCACCTTGGGATTCAGCACTGTATTCAAGTCCCCCCCAGAATTAACTGGTGCATATTCAAATTCAGTATGGCAGCCACCTCCTCTTCATGAACCCCACATCATCCCAATTCGGGGCATACATGCTAACCAACACCACCAGACTCCCCTCCAAAGCACCCGTCACCATAACGTACCCGCCTCCCTGGTCTGCCACCACCTTCTCCATCTGAAAGCTCACTCTCTTACCCACCAGTATCGCTACCCCCTGTCCCCTGCCCTCCAGCCCCTGCTATCAAAGCCCGAGTGGAATACCTGACTCACCTAACCCTTCCGAAGCATAACCTAGTCCTTCACCCTCAGATGGGTCTCCTGCAGCAGCGTCACATCAGCTCTCAAGCTCTTAAAATGTGAGAAGACTCTTGTTCGCTTCACCAGTCTGCCCATCCCTTGCACATTCCACGTTACCATGCAAATACAGGTGTGGCATCGCTCTGCATAATGTATGGTTGCTGCAATACAGCTCGCACATGTAATCATTTGAAGGATCTGAAGGTTTTGGGACCAATTTCATGTTTCCGACTGGCAATCTTGGCATTGTTTGACTCGGCACAAGATAGCATTTTCTCTGGCTCATTGACAGTTTCCAACATATATGTGTACTGTCCAGGTTGTGAAAGACTTCACAAGGTGTATTTGTGCACTATACTGAGGCCAAAGATTGTGATGGTCATGGTTTCAGCTATATTAATGACTGACTTTCAGCATGTGCTGTGGCTTTCTTTCTTGTTGAGGATGAACATTTTGTTAAAGAAGTGTGGCCTCCATGCTAAAGATTTATTATGGGGAAACTGCTTACCGTGCACTGACTAATGTAATTTGTGACATTTCAAGAGCCTACTGGAGAATCTACTCTGAATTCGCAAAATTCTGGTGATGCCCCCTCCTGTGAGCAAATGCCTTGGCTTTTCCCAATGGTAGTCTCCCTGGCTGTCATCTTCCTCCTCCTCCATGTCAACATGATCCTGGACAGGGGCATCCTCATCTTCTTCACTGTCCTCCTCCCCCTCATGTGTCACAACTATAAAGGGCAGCATGGTAGCATAGTAGGGCGGCACGGTATCACAGTGGTTAGCACTGTTGCTTCACAGCACCAGGGACCTGGGTTTGATTCCCGGCTTGGGTCACTGTCTGTGCGGAGTCTTCACATTCTCCCCTTGTCTGTGTGCGTTTCTTCCGCGTGCTCCGGTTTCCATCCACGGTCCAAAGATGTGCGGGTTAGGTGGATTGGTCATGCTAAATTGCCCTGTAGTGTCCAAACGTTAGGTGGGGTTGCTGGGTTACCGGGATAGGGTGGAAGTGTGGGTTTATGTAGGGTGCTCTTTCAGGGGCCGGTGTAAACCCCTTCTGCACTGTAGATTCTATGATCCACCCATGACCGGTAACACAAAGTGTCTTCGGTAGACAATCACACCCGTTAGCCCGTGATCGCCAAAGAAGAAGGGAAGTAGTTTGGAAAACATTTAGAACATTTGGCCCATCGAGTCTGCACCGACCCACTTAAGCCCTCACTTCCACCCTATCCCCGTAACCCAAAAACCCCTCCTAACCTTTTTTTGGAAACTAAGGGCAATTTAGCATGGCCAATCCACCTAGCCTGCACGTCTTTGGGAGGAAACCAGAGCACCCGGAGGAAATCCACGCAGACACGGGGAGAACGTGCAGACTCCACACAGTGACCCAGCAGGGAACCGTAGCCATCGTGCTAGCCACTTGTGCTACCGTGCGGCTCACCAAAATGTTGCTCTTCCACACATTCCACGAATATTTTTTTTTAAGAACCGCGACAGCATCCTGAAGCACACAGGCACAAGCACCGTTACCACCTCCACGAAGTTGCCATCAACAAACAAACCCATCCTCCTGGCTGCGCTGATTGGCAAGGGCGCGTCATGGAAATGCTGTGGCAGAGGGCGGGTTTGAGCTGCTCCCACACACGGGCAGCTGCTGCTGGGCGCTTGTGGCTCCAGTTATATTTCTGCTTCATTCTCATTGTTTTAACTATTGCTCTTTTTTCCTCCCCGTGTCACTTATTGTGAAGTGAACTCGACCGTATTTCTGTGTGGTCCCACCTCCACGTCTCGGGAGTTGCATCTTGGGTGCGTTTTTGCGGCAGGTCCCAGGTGTGGAAGGTGAGCGAGCGGCGAGGTGAAGGCAGGCGCGGGAGCAGGAGCACCGCCTGGGCTGGGCTGAGACCGCAGGTAAACACACGGCGCTGTGAGGGGCCGGCCACTTTCCACAAAGTCCGCTTTTTATCTGGACTTTCAGATCTCTTAAATCCCTCAGAATTAAGCCTAGTGGAAATCGGAGAACTTTTCTTTGAAAATCCAAACGCCTAATTTTTAAAAAATGAATTCGCTAAACGCTATCATTGCGTAATGGATTGGCTTCCTCACAGCTTCATTTAATCACTTTTTGAAAATGGTAAACACAGAAGGGGGGTTTGAAACTGTTTCCTGCCGGCCAAAGTAATTTTAGCCAGCCCGACGCCAAGCGATAACGAAAGTGGCTCACCGGTGTTTAAAATGGGACTAATTGTAAACGCTGAATTTTGCGAGGTCGAGGAAACCGCGCCGGTTAATTTGCGAGCAGGGGGGAAAGCTGAGGTGTTTTTTCTTGTGAGCTGATCGCGCTGCAGGAGGCTTGTACGAACCCGTTGGAGAGGCGAGGACGGGTTGTTTGTTGAACGAATCTTGTTTGGATCAGTTTGGAATTCGAGCTGTGATGGCTGAGACCACATTTCAAAATCGAGCTGCCCTGAGAGAGCAGCTTTGCTTACTGCTGTTTTTGGCAGGAAGTCCTCAAAATATGGCTTGCCCCCTTTTCTGATTGCAATCTGTAACATGCAATGTTGAGGGTGGGCTCAGGTGAATGAGCGCCAACGGCGTTTGCCCACAGTTACTTCAAAGGGATCATTTGGGTTGGGAACCGCAAGTTAGATGAACTCGCGAGTGGTGGTTAGTGTGATCATTTAAGTCATGTCATCGCCTTTATTGCAAAGTGACTTCTTGGCGATGAAGATACACAAGTGGCTATTAGTCAATAACAGCAAATGCAGAATGAAATGTGACGCCTGTTCAGAGGCTATGGTGTGTTGCTTTTAACTTTCAATATGAACCCAGTTCAATTTTAAAAGGTTGAGTACTGAATGCTCTTGTTGGGGAGATTCATACAGTCCATGCAGCAGGTATTTGCCCAGAGCACTGCGGAAGATATGTTGGGAAGACTGTTTGTCCCAGTGTGCGAACAACAACTTGAGTGCCAGGGACAGTTTGCCCAGAGTGCTTAATATGGAAAGCACATATATACGATTTAAACAGATTACCCACCTCTAGGTCAAATAGGTGTCCTTTTTAGAGGAAGAGTGGGGGCGGGGCTAGGTAAGTGTTCAGGCAAGTCATTCTAGAAAGTGGGTCCCAGGAAACTGGAGGCTTTGCTGCTAATGGTGCAGCAAATTAATTTATTTCCTGTTTGTCTCCCCACAGCTTTGTAAAATAGATTGCAAGTGAAATCTGATCAACAGTTCAATATTTATAGTTACAAAAGCAACCTGTAAAGTAATGAGAAATCACTGGTAATGTACATTTCAATGCTGTTTACTGTTTGAATGCTGAAGAAAGACTTGCATTTACATGGTGCTTTTCATGACCGCCAGCCATCCCACAGCACAGGCAATGAATTATTTTTTGAAATGTAGAAACTGTTGTAATGTAGGAAATACAGCAGCCAATTTGTGCGCAGAAAGCTCCCACAAACAGAAATGTGATAATGACAAAAAAGCTGTTTATATGATGTTGATTGAGAAATGAATATTAGTCAGGTAAATGTACTCTAGTCCCAGATGACATTTTGAGGGTGAGAGCAGACTTTTGGTGATTTACTTGGAGGATCACCACACCTCAGACAAGGTTGAGAAGGTGGGAACTTCAGCTGGTATGGGAATTGAACCAGCACTGCTAGCCTGACTCTGCATCACAAACCAGCTGTCTAGCCAAGTGAGTTAAATCGGCCCCAACTTAGTAGTAATAATCTTTATTAGTGTCACAAGTAGTCTTACATTAACACTGCAATGAAGTTACTGTGAAAGTCCCCTAGTCGCCACATTCCAGTGGTGCCTGTTCAGGTACATTGAGGGAGAATTCAGAATGTCTAATTGACCTAACAAGCAAGTCTTTCGGGACTTGTGGGAGGAAACCGGAGCACCCGGAGGAAACCTTCACCTACATAGAGAGAACGTGCAGAGTCTGCACAGACAGTGACCCTAGCCGGGAATCGAACCTGGGTCCCTGGTGCTATGAAGCTACAGTGTTAACCACTGTGCTGGTGTGTTCAGGACACTGGGGATAACTCCTCTGCTTTTATTCAAAATAGCACCATGGGATCTTTTAAATCCACTTGAAAGAACAGGCATGCTCTTGGTTTAATATTTCGTCTGAAAGATGCTAGTCGAAACTTGACTCTTTTTGCTGCAGTATTTTATGGGTCAAATCTCGAGTACACATGCTCTGAGTGAACATTGTTTTAATTTTCATGTTGGAACAAATTTGGAAACTTGAGTAACTATGTGAAATAGCCTCCCCCAGCTGCTTTCTGGTCAACCTCATAAATGCTGTAGTAAATCTATATGATGCATGCTGTAGAGGGAATTTATATGACAAATGCTGCAGAGGGAGTTGAGTTATTATGCGTTGTCATGGTGGTAAAGAAATATTGAATTGGTACAGGTACATTTTATAAAGGAGCTAATGTGATGATTTGTTGATCTGAGCAGGTTGGAGTGACACCTGGAACTGTGAACTGGAACAGATGTGAGAATTGGCATCTCGGGTGAGGGATATGGGGTGTGCAGGAGAAAATGTCGAATGCTAAATTATTTCTTGGAAATTTTATATTACATTTTTAGCATTTTATACAAAATTACAAAAAATACAAACAAAAACCTTTAACCATACACAAACCCCAAACAAATCCCCAACACAACCGTCCAACCCGTGAAACATAAAAGAAAAAGAAAAGAAACCCCCTACTTTCGCAACCCCCCCCAACAGCTATTAGTGACCAATTCTTTGAAATACAATCTAAACAACCGTCATTTCCAGTAGAACCCTCCAATCGATCCCATCTCTGTATACTTGACCTTTTTGAGGTGCAAAAACTCCATCAAATCCCCTAGCCACGCCAAAAAATTTGTCGATGTCGCCAACCTCCAGCCCAACAAAATCTGCCGCCTCGCCACTGAGGTGCAGGCAAAGACATCTGCCCCATACCCATCTGAAGCTCCGGCACACCTGAAACTCCTAAAGTAGCAGGGCTCTAGCTCAATATTTAGGATCAGTGACATGGTGTTCAAAAAGACCTCCAGAAACCCACCAGTTTAGAACAGGACCAAAGCATGCGTGCGGTGTCCAGGCCCTCCCCTATCCTCGCTCACTCAAAAAACTGACACATTCAAGCCTTAGTGAGGTGCACTCGAAACACTACCTTTAGCTGGATCAGGCTCAGTCTCTCACAATGACGTGGCATTCATCCTCCGCAGTCCCTCACTCCACACCTGCTCCTCCAGTATTGGCCCCAACTCCTCTACCCATTTAGCCTTCACCACTTCCACCAAACTAAACTCTTCCCCTACAATCCATTTGTACGTTCCAGGTATACTGCCTTCCTCTAACCCTGAACAGGAGAGAATCCTCTAAATTTAGGATGCTGGCAACGTCACCGGGAAATCTGAAAAACACCTCTTAACAAAGCTCCGCACCTAGAGGTACCTAAACATGTCCAAGCCTAACCGTCCAAATTTCTCCTGAAGCACCTCCAAGCTTGCAAACTGCCTTTCCAAGAATAAATCACCCACTCTCTCCAGCCCTTTCTCTCTCCATGCATCAAATGTGGAATCTAGCCTTGCCGACTCAAACAGGTGGTTAGTACAAACGGGAGCTAGCCTTAAAGTTGCCCCCAACTTGAAATGCTGGGAGTTGCCTCTATATTTTTGCCGTGGACACCACCACTGGGTTTGTTGAATAACTTGCCGGCACTATTACCAGTGCTCCCAAACCTGTCCCCCTATATGACCCCTGAACCCAGAGAGCCCCTGGGTTCCCGCGTCACCCGAACATCTTCTCCGCGATGGCTGCCCAATCATAGTGCAGCAAATTTGGTAGCGCTAGACCCCCTGCCTGTCTCTCCTCCTGGAGGACACCACCTCTGAATCCTGAGGTCCTTACCACCCAAATAAAGCCAGAAATAAGCCACTCCAACCTTCAGAAAAATGATTTGGGCAGGAACATCAGGAGACACTGAAATAAAAATCTGGGTACTAATTGAACCCAGCCCGCCAACGATAATGGGAGCTAATGCTGAATTTTAAATCTAAAGCAAATGATGAACTATTTTTTCTCACTTTTTGTTTCTGTATGCACGGGACGTTTCTTCCCAATGGATGCTTGTTCTGCCTGTTGTATTTCCCACAAAAGGAAGTGTGTGCTGCACGGGTCAGGCTAGGGTGTTTGTTCTGGAGGGGAGGGGGCGGGGGGATCCACGCTATTTGGTAATCAGCAATCTGCTATTTTGAGCTTCCTAGCACTAGTCAAAGGTTTTCCATGCTGACTCATCCTCTTCCAAATCATGGAGTCATGGGTACCTGCAGATGGACAGCTTTATTTGCATTTATCTAGCTTTTGGGGGAATCGGTACAAGCCATTGACTGCTGGTACTTTCCAGGAAATGTGGGGCTCCTGTCTGGACATGGGATTGCTCCAGATTGCTGAACACGATTGCCAGGTATAGTCTTGAGTCACAAGTTGTTTTCAGCATGTCCATTAGTCTCTGCTCCTTTAAATCTTCTCCAAACCCATTTTTTTTTGGTTAGGTTTTGGTCATCCTGTATAAATTTTCCATCTTGCAATAGAGATTTAAAAACAATAAATAAAGTATGAACACTCGGAATTTCTTATCTAAATCAGTGACGTTCTCAGCAGGGTCTCCTGCCCCACACCATATGGTACCAGGAACTATCCAGCCTAGTTGGCTCTTTCTTGAGTCTTTCACTAGATTGATTCCAGGAATGAAGGACCTGTTTATGAAGAGAGATTGAGCAGTCTAGGCCAACATTTGCTTGAGTTTAGAAGAATGAGAGGAGATCTAATTGAGTTATATAAAATGCTAAAGGGGATTATTGATATGGTCGACGTGGAGTGGATGTTTCCCCTTGTTGGACATCCTAGAATGAGAAGCCATAATTTTAGGCCAAGTGTGGCAGATTTAAAACCGAACTGAGGAGGGATTACTTTGCTCAAAGGGTCGTGAATCTATGGAATTCTCTATTCCAGAGTGCAAGCATGACAAAACATATTTAAGGAGGAGACAGATAGATTTTTAATTAGTAATTGGATGAAGGGTTATGGGGAACGGGTAGGAAGGTGCAGATGAGGCTGAGATGAGATCACCCCACATATTGAATGAGGGAGCAGGCTGATGGAGTGAATTGCTTACTTCTGCTTTTTGATCTTCTGTTTCCTGCACCTCCACAGGGAAAGTGAAAAGGTTCTTCCTGGAATAGTGATAGCAGGATCCTTGAGGAACCATTTCACTTTCCCCACAGTGGGAGACCCTGAACTTGACTCCGGATTCTCAAAAACCTGCATCTGTCAAGCACCTTTTTAATGTCTTGAAGGATTTGGCAAATTAATGGTAGGGAATTGAGCCACAAAGGGAGAGACAATAGAGAATGAGTGAAACCAAACCAAAAAGGTGGGTCTTGATAAGACTGAAAGGAACAGAGACTGATGTGCATGCAGAAGAGACTGGATGGGGTGGGAAAGAGTGAACCCAATATGTCGAAAACAATTTGGACTGGACTGAGATGAATATTATAGAATGCAGCAAACATTCTTCTGACTTTATGCTGAAGGGGAGATCATTGATGAAGCAGCTGAAGATGGTTAGCTGATGACACCATCCCCCCGAGGAACTCCTGCAGTGGTGTCCACGGTTCAGATAATTGACCTCCAACAACCAGAACCATTTTTTTGTGACAGGTATGACTCCAACTAGAGAAGAGTTTTCCCCCTGGGTTTTGCTTGGGCTCCTTGATGTTCTGATCAGTTAAATGCTGTCTTGATGTCAAAGGCATTCAGTCACCTCACCTTTGGAGTTCAATTCTTTTGTCCACGATTGGAATATAATGAGGTCAGGAGCTGAGTGACCATGGGGGAACCCAAACTGAGGACTGATGAGCTGTTTATTGCCATGCAAGTGGCTCTTGGTAGCACTGTTGGCAACACCTTCGATCACTGCTCATAATTGAGAGTAGACAGATGGATTCATCCTGCTTTTTTTGGGCAGTAGATACATGGTCAGTTTTCCACATTGTCAGACAGATACCGGTGTTTGTAACTGTGTGAGAACAGCTTGGCCAAAGGCACAGCTATTTCTGAATCACAAGTCCTAGTATTACAGCCAGGGTGATGTAAGTGCTCATAGCCTTTTCTGTATCCATTGCCTTCAGCATATTTTGCAATTAAGTTGTATGAATTAAGTTGGCTGAATGTCTAGTTCTGTGCTGCTCGGGACCTTGGTTAGCCTGATATCAGTCATGTACTTGGCATTTCTAGTTGAAGATGGTTCCAAATGCTTCAACCTTGCCTCTTGCACAGATATGCAGGGCTCCCCCATCATTGAGAATAGGGATGTTTAAAGAGCTGCCACCTCTGATTACCGTTTAATATGATTCATGACGACTGCAGAGCTTTGATCTGATCAGTTGGTCCAGGGATCACTTAGCTCTGTCTATAGTATGTCACTTCCACGGTCTAATGTGAAATGTCATGGTTTTATGCAAGAGCACAGAATGTACTCTGGCGGGGCAATTTCAACTTCAACCATCAAGGTTGAGTATATTTGAGGCCTGGGTGGACAGATTTCTCGGGGAATACAATTATATGGGAATGTAAAGAGAAGTGGCATTTTAACTCCAAATCAGCCAAGATCATGTTCACACAATCACAGAATTGTTTTAACACAGAAGGAGGCTGTTTGGCTCATTTTGTCCACACCAGCTCTTCAAATGAGCAATTCTACTTTCATTCTCACATTGCTTTTCTATAGCCCTGTCCATTCTTGCATTCAATTAGGAATTAGACTGTGATCTGAAATGCCTTGATTAAATCTGTCTCCACCACACTCTGGGGCAGTGTTCCAGATCCAACCACACGATGCATGAAAAAGCTTTTCTCCTTATCACTGTTGCTTCATTTACTAATTGCTTAAAATCTGTGACACCTCATTCTCTATCATTTCACAAGTGGAAGCAATTTCTCCCTCTGTACTCTGGCCTGATCCCTCCTGATTTTGAACATCTCCAATTAGCTTTCTTCTAAAACTTCTCTTCTTCAAGGGAAACATCCCAACTTCTCCGATCTATCTTCATAAGAACCATTCTTGTGAATCCTTTTTGCATTCTCTCCAAAACCTTCACATCTCTCCTGAAGTGTGGCACCCAAAACTGGTTGCAATACTCCAGCTGAGGCTGTTCTACATAACCTCTTTGCTCATGTACTCTATATCCATACTAATAGAGCATGGGACACTGTGTGCTTTATGAACCGCACTCTTAACCTGCCCTGGCATTGTAAATTACTTGGGGAAGTCAACTCTCAGATCTTTCTGTTCCTGTATCATCTTTATCATCATTTCCTTTATTTTGTCCCTCCATGTGCTTCCTATCAAAATTAATCATTCACATTTCTTTGTATTGAACTTCATCTGCCATTTGTCTGTCCATTCTCTATGACAAACCTTCCTCCAGTTCAAAAAACATCCATTAGCCTTTACTCTGTTTCCTGTCATTCAGCTAGTTTTGTATCAGTATTGCTACTGTTCCTTTTGTCCATGAACTGTTATCCCATGAACTGTAACTTTGCTCAGAAGTCTGTTGTGTGGCACTATACCAAATGCCTTTTGTAAATTTATCTATATCACATCAACAGCATTGCCCTCATCTCTCTCCCATCTCAAAAACTCAAGCAAATTAGTTGAACATGATTTTCCCTCACAAAATCCACACTGGCTTTCTTTAATTTACCCTCATTTGCCCATGTGGGTATTAATTTTGTCCTGAAATGTTGTTTCTTGAGGATTCCCTACAACCGATGTTAAACTGACTGGGCTGGGGCTGCTGAGTGCTGGAGTAGCAGCATGCCATTGCTGTACCAGAAGTGTGTCATGTGACTTACTGCAGTTGGGGACTGGAGAAGTGGCGGACAGTGGACCTGGGTGTACCCTGATTGGGAGAAAGGTTACAAATTAACATCAAGGCTTGGGGACCAGAGAAGTACTCCACTCCATTTAGCTGCTGGGATTGAAGAAAAAGTGAAAACCCGAAGGTTGGTTGCTCAGTCTTGGGCCAAGGGACTGTGTATAAATAACCGGGTCAATTCACTATTTTGAGGAAAGGTCTATAAGCCTCTTGATAAGAAAGAATCAGTAAAACTTTCAGCTTCATGACTCGGTAGTTTATTCGTAATTGTTCAGTTTTATTATTATTGTTCAGGTTTATTGTCCGTAATAAAGATAATTGGGAGTTATAGCGGTTATAAACTATAAAGTAATTAATTAAATTTTATTGTGTTTACCTAATTTCTAATTTTGAGACCTGGTAGGACAATTCACATCTGTCAAGTGTGCTTCTTGTACCATGTGGGGACTCCAGCATGCTACCCATGTCCTGGGCAACTGCATGTGCAGTAAGTGCAGAAAACCCAAACCTAAAGCGGTTTGTCAGGAAAGGATGGGGTCTATCGGGGGTGTGTAAGGTAGTGTGTTGCAGCAGAAGATCTGGGCAGGGTTCATTTAAAAATAAATTTAAAGTGTCCAATTATTTTTTGTTACCAATTAAGAGGCCGTTTAGCGTGGCCAGTCCACCTACCCTACACATCTTTGGGTTTAGGGGTGAGACACATGCAGACAATGGGAGAATGTGCAATCTCCACAAGGATAGTGCCCTGACGCTGGGATTGAACCTGGTCCTTGGCGGTGTAAGTCCACAGTACGCCTGTGGGCAGGGTTCTTAATGAGTACTTTTCTCCCTCTTCATAAAGGAGCGGGATGATGCAGGTATAGGGCGGAACTCTCCCAAGCCCCCTGGTGGATTCGATGTTGGGTGTGGGGTGAGAAATGGCAGCTGGCCCAGAAATCGGTTTCAGGCCAGCTTGTATTTACAGTGGGATCTTGCGCTGGTGCCTGCATGGAAAATATGTCAGAGGCCAGTATGAACCTCATTTGCATCCCGTTAATGGGAATGTGCAGACAGACCTTCCAGATTAGGTGTCCTGGAGGAGGTCCACTTTCCAGCCTCAGAATATTTCTTTCTTCAATGGTGGGTCAGTGATGTTGGGTGCCTTTTCAATATGGCACCTGGACACAATAATTGACTGTAACATCCAGGCCTACCCTGCCACTGAATATGGTGTGAAACACCCAGGTGAAAAATTAGAGACTGGGGCCGGATGAGTTGGTATGTTTTCCCACCAGTCGCCACAGTGGCAAACATTCCCTGCTCATGCACTCGCCACGGCGTTTAGTCTCAAAATGTGAGAATTCCACCCATAGTCCTGTGGCATCCTCAAACTTTCTATCCATGTATATATGTTTACATGTGTCTGTCCTGACCACAGTGTGTTTGCACAATCGCTAATGAACGATTGGTGCTATTATATCATTAAAGCACACAAAACACTGGGTTTATCTTTACACTCTTGTTCAAAAAGGGGTGTAATATTGTCATTTCTCCAGTGCTCTACCATCACCCCTGTATCTAAGGATGACTGTTACGGCCAGTCTTTCTCCATGTCCTTGAATGCATCTAATTAAGTTCTGATGCATTATCAACTTGAAGTACAGATGGCGTATCTAATGCCTCCAGTGCTTTGATTACCTCCCCTTTGCCATGGCCTGGGAAGCCTCTTCTTCCTTGAGAAAATCAGATGCAAAGTATTCATTTCATACTTTAAGTAGAACCCCCCCCCCCCCCTCCCCCACACCCCTATGCGTAAATCTCCTATTTGATCAGCCTAATCAGCCCCACTTCTCTTATCATGGTTTTACTATTTGTATGCTTATAGAAGACTTTGGGATTCCCTTCTTTGGCTACAGTTGCTGTTCATACCCCCCTCTTTGCTCCTTTTATTTGCTTTTTCACTTCCCCTCTGCACCTCCTATTATCCCTGATTGCGGTCTCCTAAATTGTCTGCTATTTGGCCCACCACATACTCGAGGACCAGGGCCAGCATTGTCTCCTTTCGCATTGGACTGGAAACATACTGCTGTAAAAAAATTTCCTGAATGCACACTGAACTCTTGCCCCTCTCTGCTCTTTACACGACTATCCAGTCTGTATTTAGATAGTTAAAGTCTATAATTTTTAGACCTCTGTATGATTTCTTGCAAATTTGTTTTCCTACACCCTTTCCAGAGGTTGGTGGCCCATAGACTACACTGAACAATGTAATCGCACTTTCTTTATTCCTTAGATCGAGCTACATTGAGTCTATCCTTGACCTCTCTGGTACATTCTCTCTCTCCAGTTGCTATGGCCTCCTTAATCAATACTGCCACTCCCCTTTTCTCCCTTTCTTATCTTTTCTGAACACCTTGTCCTGCCATTCTTTGCACCAAGTCAGAAACAACATCATATTTCCACATGCCAATCTGTGCTGTAACTTGTCAATTTTATTCACAACATTCTGCTTTCACATACATGCATGTTGACCCTGATTTAGATGTTATTACTTTCTCCTCTAATCTGGCCCTACCTAATTACTTATTATTCCGCATCCGTAGGGCGGCACAGTGGTGCAGTTGTTAGCACTGCTGCCTCACGCTGACGAGGACCCGCGTTCAATCCCGCCCCTGGAGTTTGCACACTCCCAATATGTGTGTGGGTCTCACCCCCATAAGCCAAAGATGTGCAGGGTAGGTGGATTGGCCACACAAAATTACTCTTAATTGGGTCATTTAAATTTATATTGAAAAAATACTTCTTATTCCCTATTTTAGTACTAACCATATATCTCCGTATTCTGTGCATCTTGGATTTCTCTCTGATATTTCCTGCACCCTTGCCAAGTTAGTTTAAATCCTAACTCTCTCCAACAGCACCAGCAAATTACCCCACAAATGACTCAGCCTTGGCTCTATTTCGGTCCAACATGTCCAGCCTATTAAGGCATGGTGGCACAGTGGTTATCACTGCTGCCTCACGACACCGAGGACCAGGGTTCGATCCTGGCCCCGGGTCACTACCCATGTGGAGTTTTCACATTCACCCTTGCCTGTGTGGGTCTCACCCCCACAATCCAAAGATGTAGAGTAAGTGGATTGGCCATGCTAAATTTCCCCTTAATTTGGGGAAAGAAAAGAGAAATAAAGACCGTTGCAGACTATGAATTCAGCCGTTGGGATTCTCTTTTTTTAAAAAAAAAGAGAACCTGAAGAACCCTCATTGGGAGAAATTACAGGATGAAATGGGAACCATTGGTGTGTAGATATTATGGCCAACGGAACATAAAACAAAATTCAGATTTGCTCCAGTGTCTGTCAGACACTGAAAAGTTATTAAAACCAGACTTACTCTGCCCATTGAGCATAAAACTTCACAATCCAAGAAGCATTCAGCTGAAAGTCAAGGGACGGTTGTTGACTGCTTCAGCTTCCGAGGCTTTGATCCAATTAATACACTGAACGTTCCAACTATTTCTTGCTCTTTTAAAAGCTCATTACAGGTCGAATATTGCTTATCCGTAAATCCAGAAACACATCCTAAAATCTCATTGACCTTTAGCGTGGAAAGTCTAGTTGTTTGTCTGTACTGTTCACCTTGCGATTTTTGTGGTGAACATGTCAAAAAGAAACTTATTACAGATTCCCTGTATTTAATATTCAGTGATACATCATATTTTGCTAGCCATTTTATTCACTTCAAACTATAGCCAGCCTCAGTTTAGGCTACTGTAATGTAAATTTATATGTAGTATCCAAAAACTGAAATTACTGAAACCTAAAATGCAATTGGCCCCGAGGGTTTTGGATAAAGGATACTGACCTGTACACCTCTTCACCCAAACCTTCAATCATCCTAAGTGCATTCTATTGACTCTTTTCCATTACTCTTGTTACACCCTGTAAAGCACTTTAAGACATATTGTATAAATAAAAGTTGTTGTTGATGCTCCATTAAGAGGAGTGCATTATCAGCACTTTGACGAGTATTCTGAATTTCTAATGCATTCTGAAATGTTTATCATTGATGCTGATCAGTGTCTCATTGCTGCTTTGCAGTATTTGCATAGTCTTTCTGCTGAACCCAATTTGTTGTGTTCTCCAATACCGACCCCACTGCTGTTTGCAATAAACCTGGCAGATGATCCACCTGGGGAAATTGGACCCGAATATACGGTTTTGTTTTCTGCCTCTTCAGCTTTAACATCTTGGCTGCTCCTGCATTACATTGTAGAGGTTGTGACACCAATGCAGTTACTAAAAGGCAGCACGGTAGCACAGTGGTTAGCATTGTTGCTTCACAGCGCCAGGGACCTGGGTTCGATTCCCGGCTTGGGTCACTGTCTTTGCGGAGTCTGCACGTACTCCCCGTGTCTGCATGGATCTCCGGTTTCTTTCCACAAGTCTCGAAAGACGGCTGGCTTTGCGGAGTCTGCACGTTCTCCCCATGTCTGCATGGATTTCCTCCGGGTGCTCCGGTTTCTTTCCAAGTCCCGAAAGCTTGTTAGGTGAATTGGACATTTTGAATTGAAAAGCTTATTAACGGTAATGCTTTCAATTATAAGCAAGTGCATCAATAGAACATGGTTTGTGTCTTATTTGAAATTTCTAAAAGCATGTATACGTAGAGGATTTTCAGCAGAGTAATGCCAATAATGTGATAAGAGATTAATTTGCTTTCTTGGAAAGGAGATGGCCATTGTGCTTTGCTCCTTGTTGATTTTGAATAGAAAAAGAAATAGCTTGCTGCCAATAGGACGGAAGGGATGAATATATTCCTGTAACTATTCGGAAGTTCAGTAAAGGGATACATGTTGCCGTACTAATTCTTGAGATGTTTATATTCCACAGCTGTTTTCGGAAATGGCTCTGCTATACTGACGAAGGCTCCTGGCACTGTTACAGTTAGCTCTTAATGCTACGTGACTGATTAGTCACTGCCCAAATAACCTAAAAATAATTGTAAATATCCTGCTGTTTTGAGCCAGCGTTTGAAACTCTATCTGGCAACTGCATTGTTGTCAATAACTGAGGAAGGTCCCACATAAATCTGATTTGCAATCTGTGTACTTGCCTCATCAGCAGCCAGACAATGTGGTCATTTCTGAGAAGACCATCCCTATTATTGTCAGCAGCAGTGATGTCTCTGGGACATTAGGGTAACACCAGATTGGATCTGTTGGTAGCCTGCATGGCTAAGAGTGGTGATTTTCCTGTGATTTCTTTTTTTTTTGGTTGTATTTTCACATGGTGATTTTTGTCCACTGTCACTCTGATTTTCATAACTGCAATGGTCAGTGTAAATTATCAGTCGGACGATAAACTTGAACTTTAAACCTATAAAACCAAAATGCTGGAAGGACCCAGCATTTTGCAGAGAGAAACTGAGTTAACGTTTTGGTTTGACGAGGTTTTGCCAGAACTGGAATAAGTTAAGCTTTTAACAGTTTTTGAACAGGGTGCAGAGGCAGAAACAAGGACATCTCCCTCATGTAGAGGACAGCACATTATCCCGTGGATTCCAGTATCACTCTTCACTTCCCTCTGACTCCCATTCATTTTTCCCATCTCATTTCTTGCTGTGTTTTCACTGTCACCTTTGGTCTATCAATTTAAAAAAAAAAAAAAAACATTTTATTGAACGCATTTTCAATATATACATAACCAAGAAATACAAAGCCAACTGTGGCAACAGGAAACCCCTCTCTTACTGCGCCAGCCACCCCCCCCCTTCCAATTTTTCCTTTAAGAAATCGATGAACAGCTTCCACCTCGAGGTGAACCCTTCCTCTGAACCTCGAATGACGAGCTTGATTTTTTCCAAATGCAGGAACTCTGCCAGATCGCTCACCCATACCCCTGACCTCCGTGGCTCCAAGTCCCACCAGCACAACAAAATCCGTCTCCGGGCAATCAGGGAGGCAAATGCCAACACGTCAGCCTCTCTCCCCACCTGCACTCCCAGCTCCTTCGACACTCAACAAATATCGCCACCTCCGGACTCCGGGCTAACTCTACCCCCAAATCTTTGATAATACGTCCATAAATACCTTCCAAAACCCCCTCAACCTCTGTCACGCCCACAATATAAGCACATAATTTGCCGGACTCGGCACACATCCCCAGCACCTACCCTCCATCCCTGGAAAGAACCGACTCGCCCGGGACACCGTCACGTGTGCCCTGTGCACCACCTTAAATTGGATAAGGCCTAGTCTTGAACACGACGAGGAAGCATTTGCCCTCCGCACTCCATACTCTGGCCCCCAACGCCCCACCCAAGACCTCCTCCCACTTATGTCTAACCTCCTCCACGGGAGCACTCTCCCTCTTCAAAAGCTCCCCATATATATCTACAACATTGCTGCCCCTATCTCATCCTCGAACAGAAACATATCTTGCAACAGTGGAGGCGGCAGCATCGGAAACGTCAGCACCTCCTTTCTCATGAAGTCCCTAACCTGCAGATATCTGTATCCATTCTCCTTTGGCAACTGATCTGTCCCCTCCAACTCCTCCAGGCCTACAAACCTCCATCCCACAAACAAATCCCTAAAATATTTTATCCCCACCTGCCACCACCCCTGGAACTTTGCATCCAATCCCACTGGAGCAAACCTATGATTATCGCAGATTGGTTTCCACAGCGACGTGCCTTCCAATCCAAAGTGCTGCCAACACTGGTTCCAACCCCTGAGTGCTAATGCCATTGGGCTCGTGGAGAACATGACCGGCGAGAATGGAAGGGGCGCTAACAATAGTCCCCTCGGGCTGATCCCCTTACATGAGGCCGCCTCCATCCATCCACAATCCGACCATTCCTCCGCCGTCCATTTCCTAACCATTGCAATATTAGCTGCCCAGCAGTAGTTCGACAAGCTTGGTAACGACCTCAGACTGAAGGGACGATCCATTAGAGATGAGGTAGAACTTCTTCAACCAGAGGGTGGTAAATCTGTGGAACGTTTTGCCGCAGAAGGCCAAGTCAGAGTGTCTTTAAGACCGAGAGATAGATTCTTGATTAATAAGAGGATCAAGGGTTATTGGGAGAAGACCGGAAAATGGGGATGAGAAACATATCAGCCATGGTTGAATGGCGGAATAGACTCAATGGGCCGAATGGCCTATGTCTTATGGTCTTAGTAGGCCTTCATACCCTCCATCAGTCATGCCAGTTCAACCGGTGCAGTTAAGTCCAACTCCACATCACCATCCCGCTCAATACTTCTCCACTCCCTTGAACCCATAAAAACCATTACCAGTGGTTCAATCACCAGAGCAAAGAGCAGCGGAGAGAGCAGACACCTCTGCCGTGTCAAATTAATCAGAACTGACCTGATCATAGAATCATATCATAGAATTTACAGTGCAGAAGGAGGCCATTCGGCCCATCGAGTCTGCACCGGCTCTTGGAAAGAGCACCCTACCCAAGCCCACACCCCCACCCTATCCCCATAACCCAATAACCCCACCTAACACTGAGGGGAATTTTGGACACTAAGGGCAATTTAGCATGGTCAATCCACCTAACCTGCACATCTTTGGACTGTGGGAGGAAACCAGAGCACCCGGAGAAAACCCACGCACACACGGGGAGGATGTGCAGACTCCGCACAGACAGTGACCCAAGCCGGGAATCGAACCTGGGACCCTGGAGCTGTGAAGCAATTGTGCTAATCACTATGCTCCACTGATCTCCAAACACTCTCATTGGGCCCCTTGTACAGCAGCTGAACCCAATCCACAAACCTCTGCCCAAATCCGAATCACCCCAACCCCTCGAAAAATACACTCATCCGACCCAATCGAACGACTTCTTCGAGTCCATTGCCCCAACCACTTCCATTTCTTGGCCCTCTGAGGGCATCATTATAACATTAAGCAACCTCTGTACGTTCGCCCTTTCACAAACCCTGTCTGGTCCTCGCCTAACCCCCTCGCTCCATAATCAGCTGGTGTGTGTCCAGGTCTGGAATCTTTGCTAAAACCTTCATTATCTGACGAGTTGCGAATGATGCTGAACATTGTGCTCATCTGGAAACATCCCCACTTCTAACCTTACAATGGAAGGGAGGTAATTAATGAAACAGCTGAAGCTGGTTGGGCCTAGGCCACTACCCTGAGGAATTCCTGCAGTGATGTCCTGGAGTTGAGATGATTGAGCTCCAACCACCACAACCTTCCTTTGTGCCCGGTATGACTCCAAACAGCGGAGAGTTTTCCTCCTGATTCCCATTGACTCCAGTCTAGCTAGGGCTCCTTGATGCCATACTCGGTCAAATGCTGCCTTGATGTCAAGGGCAGTCACTCTCGCCTCTGCCATTCAGCTCTTTTGTCCATGTCTGAACCAAGGCTGTAATGCGGTCAGGACCTGAGTGACCTTGGCAGAACCCAAATTGAATGCCCGTGAGCAGGTTATTGCTGAGTAAGAGCCGCTTGATAGCATTGTTGATGACTCCAGCCATTACTTTGCTGATGACGGAGAGTATGCTGATAGGGCGATAATTGGTTGGGTTGGATTTGTCCTGTTTTTTGTGTACAGGACACACCAAGGCAACTTTCCATTTTGTTGAGTAGATGCCAGTGTTGTGGCTGTACTGAACAGCCTGGCCAGGGGTGTGACAAGTTCTGGAGCACAAGTCTGCAGTACTGTTGCTGGGATATTGTCATAGCCCATAAGCGTTGCAGTATCCAGTGCCTTCAGCTGTTTCTTGATATCACGTGAGTGAATCGTATTGGCTGAAGACTGACATCTGTGATGCTGGGGACTTCTGAGAAGACCAAAATGGATAATCCACTTGGCACTTCTGGCTGAAGATTGTTGCGAATGCCTCAGCCTAATCTTTTGCACGTATGTGCTGGGCTCCGCTTTCATTGAGGATGGGGTATTTGTGGATCCTCCTCCTCCAGTGAGTTGATGGTTTGATGATGACAATGAACCCATTGTCGATTGTCATAAAATCCCATCTGGTTCACTAATATCCTTTTGAGGAAGGAAATCTGCTGTCCTTAACCCGGGTCTGACCTACATGTGACTCCAAATCCACAGCAATGTGGTTGACTCTTAACTGCCCTCTGAAATGGCCCAGAAGCTACTCAGTTCAAGGGCAATCAGGGATGGGCAATAAATGCTGACCCAGGATAGAGTGGACGTGGAGAGGATGTTTCCACTTGTAGGAAAAACTAGAACTAGAGGACACAATCTCAGATTAAAGGGACGATCCTTTAAAACAGAGATGAGGAGTAATTTCTTCAGCCAGAGGGTGGTGAATCTGTGGAACTCTTTGCCGCAGAAGGCCGTGGAGGCCAATTCACTGAGTGTCTTTAAGACAGAGATACATAGGTTCTTGATTAATAAGGGGATCAGGGGTTATGGGGAGAAGGCAGGAGAATGGGGATGAGAAACTATCAGCCATGATTGAATGGTGGAGCAGGCTCGATGGGCCGAGTGGCCTAATTCTGCTCCTATGGCTTATGGTCTTCTAGTCAGCGATGCCACGTCCCATGAAAGAATAAAAACAAACTCACTTCTTCCAAAATGCTTCAGGAACCCATATTGGTCCACGAATGCCTGGGTAGATTTGTTTTTACATCTTGGGAAGTGATAGAAGCAGGCCGTTTGGGATTGGGGATTTTGATGCTTCAACTTTAGTGTAATTTTTTAAAAATCAGAACTGTCCCTTTGGCAAAAATTTTTATGACATGGCTTCTGTGCTCCCTAATTTACATGCTGTGTCCTTTGTTCTGAGGTTTACGGTCTTAACCTTCAGGTGAAAATAGCCCTGAAGCGGACATGTTTTACAGCATCGACTTAACTAAAATAGTTCACCTTCTGAGCAAAATGTCTGATAATATATATAAACACTTGTTTTCAGGCTAAAATGAAGGGAAAATTGGGGTTGACATTGTTCCCGATTTGCTCCATTCATAATGGGGGGCAGATGTGGAGCCTCAGCAACCACACTGGAACAACTACATGGGCAAAAATTGCACGTGTCCAGTTCAAGAGCAGCATTTGTTGTTTTGTTCCTGGCTATAAATGGTTCCCTGACAGTGTGACGGTCTGCTCAGGTCCAGGATGTGAAATATGTCAAAAGAAAAGCTTGTCAAATGTCAAAAGACCATCCAAGTCCCATGCGGGAGAAATTGCTGCATATATGGAAACAAATGGCAGATCGTAATAAACACAGAGGCCAGGGACCACACCCCCTCTCAAGTTGATATTTATACATCCATATCACTTTGCTTTTCCTCATACACATACAAGTTCTATGACTGACATCTAAATGGCAAGTGTATTATTCAAGGACCGCACATGGTACTTGAATGCTACAGCGGCTCAAAGTGGAACGTTAACTTTCCATCTTTGCCATAACATTACTTGTAGGTTCTTAAGAAAAAAGTGGTATTCTCGTTGAGAGATTTTACTGATTTGTTTTTTTATCTCTGCCGTTGTTGTAACTGAACATCTATCTGCCACCCCTGATAAGCTGTTACAAAGTCATACCTTTTTTAAAAAATGGAATAATCAAGCAGAGGCTTTTTCTTTTATGTAATAGTTTGCTATTTATTGTTCTTTCCTTGGGTTGTGAGCTTTTTGGCTTTTGAATTTGTCTCCAATCCTAAAGTAAGGATATCTACTCTTTTTGGAAACCCCATTATGTTCATAAAGTGTGCTAGGGATTTTGAATTTAGCCGTATGTAGATTAAGCAAGGAAAAAGTCAACATTGCATTCATTGTAAGAAATTATTTAAAAAAATATATTTTTATTAAGGTATTTGTATAACTTTTTATAGCAATAACAAAAACAATAACATTAACATGGTAAAATAAACATTTCCCCACCCGACCCAATCTTCACACACCTCAACCATCTAACACCTGTCCACATTCTTTCCCCCCCCCCCCCACCCTTCAGATTGCTGTTTCTGCCGACATTTTAATTTTCCCCGAGAAAGTCGACGAACAGCTGCCACCTCCGAGAGAACCCCAGCATTGACCCTCTTCAGGCAAACTTTATTTTCTCAAGACTGAGAAACCCAGCCATGTCACTAACCCAGGTCTCTACACTCGGGGGCTTCGAGTCCCTCCACATTAAAAGGATCCGTCTCCGGGCTACCAGGGAGGCAAAGGCCAGGACGTCGGCCTCTTTCACTCCCTGAACTCCCGGATCTTCTGACACTCCAAAGATCGCAATTTCTGGATTCGGCACACACGTGTTTCTAGCACCGTGGACATTGCCTTCGCAAACCCCTGCCAAAACCCTCTGAGCTTCGGCATGCTCAAAACATGGTGACATGGTTTGCTGGGGTTCCCGCGCACCTCGCACATCTATCTTCTACCCCGAAAAACTTGCTCATCCTCGCCGCCGTCATGTGTGCCCGGTGGACCACTTTAAATTATATTAGGCTCAGTCTGGCACATGAGGAATTGACCTTGCTTAGGGCGTCCGCCCAGAGACCCGCCTCTAACTCCCCTCTTAACTCGTCCTCCCACTTGCCCTTAAGCTCATCCACCGGGGTTTCCTCCGCCTCCAACAGCTCCTGGTAGATATCCGACACCTTCCCCTCCCCCACCCAGGTACCAGAAGCTACTCTATCCTGTATCCCCCGTGGCGGCAGCAGCGGAAAGGCCAACACCTGTTTCCTCGGGAAGTCTCGCACTTGCAAATATCTAAAACCATTCCCTGGCGGCAGTTTAAACATATCCTCCAGCGTCTTCAAGCTGGGAAAGCTCTCATCTATAAACAGATCCCCCATCCTTTTCATTCCTGCTCTCTGCCAGCTCTGGAACCCGCCATCCAGCCTGCACAGTATAAACCTGTGGTTGTTACAAATCGGGGTCCAGACCGACGTGCCCTCCACCTTCTTATACTTCCTCCATTGCCCCCAGATCTTCAGTGCCGCCACTGCCACCGGACTTGTGGAGTATCGGGCCGGCGAGAACGGCAGAGGTGCCGTTACCAATGCTCCCAGACTGGTGTCTTTAGATTTTGCCGCCTCCAACCGCTCCCATGCTGACCCCTCCCGCATTACCCACTTCCTAATCATGGCTATATTAGCCGCCCAGTTGTAATTGCAGAATTCGGCAGCGCCAACCCACCCTCCCCCCCCCCCCGACTACGCTCCAACAACATTTTCTTCACCCGCGGGGTTTTATTCACCCACACAAAGCCCAAAATGATTTTGTTCACCCGCTTGAAAAAGGCCTTTGGGATGAAGATGGGGAGGCACTGAAAGACAAACAGAAATCTGGGGAGGACCATCATTTTCACGATCTGTACCCTCCCCGCCATTGATAACAGGAGCATGTCACATCTCTTAAATTCCCCTTCCATTTGCTCTACCAACCGGGATAGATTAAGCTTATGCAGTGCCTCCCATTTCCGAGCCACCTGGATTGCAAGATAGCGAAAGCTCTTCCCTACCATTCTAAACGGCAGCTCTCCCAGTCTCTCCTCCTGCCCTCTAGCCTGAATCACGAACATCTTGCTCTTCCCCATCCCTGCCAATGGGTCCGAAATGCAAATCGTCCCCATAGAGCGAGACCCGGTGCTTCTCTCCCCCCCCCCCCCCCCCCCCCCCAACCACCCCCTGCCAGTTCCTCGAAGCTCTTAGTGCCATGGCCAAGGTTCTATAGCTAGAGCAAACCGTAATGGGGAGAGGGGGCACCCTTGCCTCGTCCCTCGATGTAATTTTAAAATACCCCTACCTCAGCCGGTTCGTGTGTACACTCGCTACAGCCGCTTGGAGACCAACCGCACCCAGCCAATAAAGCCCTCACCAAACCCAAATCTTCCCAATGCTGCCCACAGGTACTCCCACTCCACCCGATCAAAAGCCTTCTCCGCATCCATCGCTACCACCGCCTCTCCTCTTTCTGAGGGCATCATAATAACATTTAGAAGCCTCCGGACGTTGGCCTTGAGTTGCCTGCCCTTAACGAATCCCATCTGGTCTTCCCCTATCACCCCCGGGACGCAGTCTTCTATCCTTGTGACCAATATCTTAGCCAGCACATTCAAAAGTGAGATCGGCCGATATGACCCACACTGCTCAGGATCCTTCTCCCGTTTAAGAATAAGTGAAATCGAGGCCTGCGACATTGTCGGGGGGAGGATTCCCTGCTCTTTAGCCTCGTTAAATGTCCTCACCAGCCGTGGGCTCAATATCTCTGAGAACGTCTTATAAAATTCCACCGGGTAACTGTCTGGCTCCGGAGCTTTGCCTGACTGCATGCCCTCCAGCCCCTTGATAATTTCCTCTATCTCAATTGGGGCCCCCAGCCCCTCCACCAGGTCCTCCTCCACCCCCGGAAACCTTAACTGATCCAGAAATTACTCATTCCCTCCACTCCAGCTGGGGGTTCCGACTCATATAATTTACTGTAAAATTCTTTAAAAGCTTTGTCCCCCCCCCCCCCCCGGGTCCAAGACCATGCTACCATCCCTATTCTTCACTCTACCAATCTCCCTGGCCGCCATTCTGTTTCTAAGCTGTTGCGCCAACATCCTACTTGCCTTTTCCCCTTGCTCATAAACCGCCCCCCCTTACCTTCCTCAACTGTTCCACTTCTTTCCCTGTGGTCAACAACTCAAACTCCGTCTATAACTTCCGCCACTCCCTCAGGAGCTCCGCATATATCCTGTCCACCCGGAGTATCTCCTCCACTAATCTCTCCCTCTCCGCCCGTTCCCCCCTTTCCCTGTGGGACAGAATCAAAATTAGGTCCCCTCTAACAACTGCCTTCAGAGCTTCCCAAACCGTCGCTGCAGATACCTCTCCCATGTCATTTGTTTCCAGGTAGTTCTGGATGGACGTATTCACCCGCCCGCAGACCGCTTCATCCACTAGCAACCCCACATCCAGTCGCCATAACGGGCGTTGCCCTCTCTCCTCACTAACCCACAAATCCACCCAATGCTGGGCATGATCTGACACTGCAATTGCCGAGTATCCCATCCCCGCCACCTTCGGTATTAGCGCCCTGCTCAGAACAAAAAAGTCAATACGAGAGTAAACTTTATGGACGTGAGAAAAAAAAGAAAACTCCTTCACCCTTGGCCATGTAAACCTCCCTGGGTCTATACCCCCCCATCTGTGCCATAAAGCCCTTCAATTCCTTTGCCGCAGGCCGGCCACCTCCCTGACCTGGATATTGACCGGTCCAATTCATTGACCGGATCAATGCCCCCCCCCCCACAACAGTACCAGAAACCTCATCCCCCAGGTCAAATACCAGCTTAACACTTGCTCACCCCCCACTGCCCTTCCGAGAGTCAGCTGATCCATGCTGCCCCCGATAACCCCCGCCCTTGGCACCAAACAGTCTGTCTCCCTATTGTTCGAACCTATTTCTCCCCCCCCCCCCACATGAATAGACCTTTTAACAGCATCGCATTCCCCAGTAAGTAAACAGCAGCAAAAATAAAATGGAAATTAACATAAACCAATGAAGAGACAACCACTTCAAACAAAACCCAGTCTCCCGAAGAATGGCTCTAACTTCAAGACCCCCTCCCCACCCGCATCAAATCCCTGCAAACAAAGCACCCTCCAACCATCACCACAGCACATTATTTCATCCAGAACGACATAAAATCTTTTTTCAAAGCAGTACAGTATTACAAACCACCGCTACAAAACAAATCCGCAGCTTAAATGTCCTTTAAATCGTCTCCACCTTCTTTTCTTTAATGAATGTCCATACATCGTCTGGCACCTCAAAATAAAAGTCCTGTTCATCATGCGTAACCCACAACCGCGCTGGGTACAGCATCCCGAATTTCATCCCCTTCTTGAAGAGGGTCGCCTTTGCCCGATTGAACCCAGCCCATCTCTTGGCCAACTCCGTTCCCAGGTCCTGATAAATACGCAACTCACAGTTCTCCCACTTGCTGCTCCATTCTTTCTTGGCCCACCGCAAGATGTGTCCCTTATCCGTAAAATGGTGAAAATGTACCACCATGGCCCTCGGAGGGTCATTCGCCCTGAGCTTCCTCGTGAGGGTTCTGTGCGCTCTATCCACCTCCAGGGGCTGAGGGAACGCCCCAGCCCCCATCAACTTTTCCAGCATGTCCGACACATATGCCCTTTCATCCGACCCCTCACTGCCTTCAGGTGCCGAGGGAACTCCCCAGCCCCCATCAACTTCTCCAGCATGCCCGACACATATGCCCTCGCATCCGACCCCTCACTGCCTTCAGGGAGGCCAACAATTCTGAGGTTCTGCCTCCTGGACCTATTCTCCAGGTCCTCCAGCTTCTCCTGCATCCTCTTCTGGCGGTCGTGCAACACCTCCACCTTGTTCTCCAGCACAGTTATATAGTCCTCCTGGTCGGATAACTTTTGTTCGACCTCCTGTATCGCTTTCCCCTGGGTCTCCTGATTCAAGACTACTTGATCAATCGAAGCCTTGATTGGGTCCAGCATATCCTTTTTAGCTTGGCGAAGAAATCCTCAAAAAACTTCACCAGCTGCCCCGTTGACCACTGTGCTGTCTCTCCTTGGCCTTTGCCCTCCGCCATGCTGGCCCACGGTACCAGCTCCGCTTGCTTCTCACTACCAGGACTGAGTCGTTTCACACGGCCACTTTTGGTCCAATTCTCCATACACCGGAGAGGGAATCCTCCTTACTATTGCACACTTCACCGATTTATCCCATAAAATCCGCGAAAAGTCAGGGGAAAAAGGTCCGAAAGTCCGTTACAGGCGGGAGCTATCGAATGTGCGACCTATTCCTCCATGGCTGCCACTGGAAGTGTAAGAAATTCTTTTAAGTGAAAAATATTTCTTGCTAAAACATCTTGCAATACCAAATAATGTAATTTTCTTTTTGTTTAGAGAAGCAAGGGTTTGCAAAGCTTGTGTAGTCATTTAAAAGATTTTGACTAAGTCTGGCGATGAGTGTAAGGAATGTATTTTCATGACTAAGGAAGAAAGCCTGGGTCAGGAGATTTCCTAACTTGACAGACCCACCTAAATTAAATAAGCCTGTAGACCTCTTTTGCTCCAGGAAGGTGAGTGGGTGTGTGGATGGGAGGGGGGGGGGGGGGGGGGGGGGTGCAGGATTGTGTCGAGCTCTCTGATTCCAGAAACAAATCTTCAGCTGCCACAGGGGTGGGTAAATGCCAATATGGGCTGGTTAGAAGGCCCATATCAGTTCACTGGAACTTGTATTAGAAGCTGTTGGGCCCTCCAGCCTCCACTTCTGACACTCCTTCAAACTGCACTGTCCCAATGGCTCCTCCATGACAACCGCCGCCCCCCCCCCCCCACATCATGCCTGCTCATACTCTCATGCCACTTCCATAGTCACTAACCCAATATCCTCCGTTGGCAGACCTCAGGAGCCATGTGTAGACTAGATTGTTGAAGTTGTTTTTTTAATGCTTTCACTCCTACGTTCTTGATAGTGAAGAAAGCTTCCATTCATGAAACCTATAGAGCTTTTAAATCCCCTGAAATGTTAAATCTCTTCAAATAAACAGATTTCTAGTCACACTTAATATCAAAAATAGCTAATTCTTTAATAGTCGATTTGAAATGTTATTTCAATTCTAAACTCCAAATCTGCCTCCTAAGGTAATTGTATTTTAGAAATTCAGTCAAACATTCATAATTATGTGGCCCTTGGGAAATGTCAACAAAGGACTTTGAAAGTGCACGAACCGATGTTAATATTTTTCTAACCTATACCAGATTACCTGCCAATAAAAGCCATCCAGTGGGCAATATTTTAACTCTCACTGACAGATTAAGCCTGTCTTTTTCCCCCCATGTTTAACAAACTGGAGATTTTTAAACTTCTGAACATAATACTCAAACAGACTTTATCTGTCCTTCGGAGCAATTATGTCTGTCATTTTGTGACTCTCACACTGTAAATTTAAGCCTCTGGACCAGCCAAAATGTAATCTATTAGATCTCAGCACTAGGATCAAATCACTCTGCTGAGTTTGGGTTTCCTGCTTGGTGCGATTCCATGTCCTACCCCCATCCCTCTGCTGGTTAAAATTGGATATGTTGAAAATAGTGGGTGGGACATCTGCATCCAGATACCTCCTGCCTTCCATTTTTAAAGATTCACAGAGTCAGAAAGACTCTGAAAGTCTGGCCCAATGGGTATGATGATTCCTCTTTCTTGCAAGTGGCTAATGGTAGACCAGCTTACTTGCTGATATTTCTAGGTTGTTTTCAGGGAGACAAGAGGGTAATTCACATTGCAGCAAGATCTGCACACACACATATCCGGCAGGAGGTTATTGTCATTGTCCAGTGATCCGGAGCAGAAATCCTTTCTTTTCTCCATCTCTTGCACCACTAAAGGCGTTTGAGGCCAAATGTAGCAAACCAACTTCTATCCTGGTTGTTTTTTTATTTACTTGGCAGACATCAAGGCCTGACTCTGAAACTTTCTAGTCTGTATGTTTCCGCCTGCTTGCTGGATAAAATCTGAACTATCATCAGAACGTTTGGGGGAAAAAAAACATTTGGGTTATTGAGAGCTTTGTTTCATGAAACAAAAGGAGTGAATGGATCTGTGGTTACTACTGTGAAATAATTGAAAATGTATCAACAGTTTTTTTTCCCATGATGAAGGAGCAGCGCTCCGAAAGCTAGTGATTCGAAACAAACTTGTTGGATTTTAACCTAGCCTTGTAAGACTTCTTACTGTTTTTTTCCCCCAGTTTAAGTTGAAGATAACATTTAAATCTATTAATTTTAATTTCATTTTCAATTTTTATTCAATTAATGATCAAATTGGGAAGGAGACAACGTTCCAAGTTCCAGAATTCTGACTAATGCATGAACCAGGTTTTGGCCTGAGTTGTACAGCACATAATCCATGCTTTCTCTTCATTTGTCAGCAATGTGGATGAAGCCATAGTTTTTTGTGAGCCATAATAATCCGTCACACAATTTATTTTGCAGCTGATGTTTAAAAATTGAGACTTGATGGAACGTGCAAATTCTGGCCTTGACTTTTCACTATTACCCCACCCACCTCCCCTCCCAAATAAAAAAAATTCAGGATTCACCCGAGGAAGGAGTAGTGCTCCGAAAGCTAGTGTTTGAAACAAACCTGTTGGACTTTAACTTGGTGTTGTAAGACTTCTTACTGTGCTCACTCCAGTCCAACGCTGGCATCGCCACATCAAATAAAAAAAACAAATGACGTGTTGCATGAAATGAAATGAAAATCGCTTATTGTCACAAGTAGGCTTCAAATGAAGTTACTGTGAAAAGCCCCTAGTCGCCAAATTCCGGCGCCTGTTCGGGGAGGCTGTTACGGGAATTGAACCGTGCTGCTGGCCTGCCTTGGTCTGCTTTCAAAGCCAGTGATTTAGCCCTGTGCTAAACTCTGAAACTTTCTAGTCTGTATGTCTCCGCCTGCTCGCTGGATAAAATCTGAACTATCATCAGAATGTTTGGGGGAAAAAAAACATTTGGGTTATTGAGAGCTTTGTTTCATGAAACAAAAGGAGTGAATGGATCTGTGGTTACTACTGTGAAATAATTGAAAATGTATCAACAGTTTTTCAACAGTATCAACTGTATCAACAGTACCTGGGGCAGGATAGGATTTCCAGTCACTGTCTTTTCTGGTCTCGGGCAATTAACTGATTCAAGAAGGATACTACCTGAGGGTTTTGGTAAAGAGAGGTTGGAGTTTTAACATGAAAGGGCCCAGGCTGCTTGCAAAATGGTAATGTTTGCAGAAAAACATTGAGTACTGTTCTCTAATAAAAGCAGTGCTGGAAAAACTCGGCAGGTCTGGCAGCGTCTGAGGCATTAGACACAGAGTTAATGTTTCGGATCTAATGTGACTCCTTTGGAGTTGAAGAGCAGCAGAAATGTGATGGGTTTTATGCTGTTGAAAAAAGTGGGGTGGGGCAGGGGGAGCAAAAGAGGGCAGGGGAGATTAAATGATGAAGGTGACGTGGAACCAAAGGCAAAGAGAGTGGTAATATTAAAGAAACAAACAATTGGTCCAAGAGCAGGTGGGAATAACCGAATAAAGGTTAGCACTGGCTGAAAGTAAAATAGCAGAATGTGTTATTAGCAGAATAAAGATCACTGGTGTCTGGAAGCAAAAATGTGAACAAGGTACAGATTGGAATGGAAGAAAATTACTGCGGATGCTGGAATCTGAAACAAAAATTTTCATTACAGATTGGAATGTGGGGTTGGGAAAAGAAGGACAGAGTGCATGGGCTGAAGTTACTGAACTCGATTTTGAGTCCAGAATGCTATAAATTGCCTAATTGGAAGATGACGTGCTGTTTCTCCAGCTTGCGTTGGGCTTCACTAAAATGTTATAGCAAGCCGCAGACAGATATGGAACAAAGGTGGTGAATTGAAATGGCAAGCGATCAGAAGGCTAGGATCATGCTTGTGGACTGAGCGAAGGTGTTCTGCAAAGCGGTCCCTCAGATTGCATATGTGAGCGATGAATAAAGTATGCTAAATTGAAAGAAGTACAAGGAAATCACTGCTTCACCTGGAATGCGTGTTTGGGGCCTTGGGCAGTGAGGACAGACGGGTAATGGAGCTGGTGTTGTACCTCCTGCAGTTGTGTGGGAAGTGAGTGAGGTGATGGAGGAGTGAGCCAGGGTGTCGTCAAGGGAGCGATTTCTGTGGAATGCTGACACGAGAGGGGAAGAGAACATGTGTTTGGTGGAGACATCATGCTGGTGGAAATGGCGGAGGATAATCCTTGGAATATGGAGCGTGCTGGGATGGACAGCGAAGACCAGTTTTGTGGTTCTGGAAGGAGGAAAAGAGGTGAGGGCAGAAGTGTGGGGAAATGGGTCAGACATGTTTGAGGGACCTGTCAACCAGAGAATCCTAGGTTGAAGAAAAAGGAAATCCTGTCAGAAACACTGCTGATGGAGAAAGTGAGAGAATGGAGACCTTGCAGGGAGCAGTGTGTGACGAGGTGTCGAGAGGTAGTCATGGCAGCCGGTGAAATTGTAATGAATATCAGTAGGCAGCCTAAACTCTGAAATGGAGGTGGAGAAGTCCAGGAAGGGAAGGGGGAAGTACTGCAGATGGACCATGTGAAGGTGAGAGAGGGGTGGAAAGTGGAAGCAAAATTGATCAATTGATTGTTGAGCCTGTGGAAAACAGTGACACCTCCTTTTCCTTCCCTCGTTGCTAAATACAACCTGGACCAAACTATGGGCACTTCGCATCCAATGTTTAAATAATGCAGATGATGAGAAATGCAGTCACATTCAAATATTGTATTCATATCTAAAGAGAACATAGAACATAGAACGATACAGCGCAGTACAGGCCCTTCGGCCCACGATGTTGCACCAAAACAAAAGCCATCTAACCTACACTATGCCATTATCATCCATATGCTTATCTAATAAACTTTTAAATGCCCTCAATGTTGGCGAGTTCACTACTGTTGCAGGTAGGGCATTCCACGGCCTCACCACTCTTTGCGTAAAGAACCTACCTCTGACCTCTGTCCTATATCTATTACCCCTCAGTTTAAAGCTATGTCCCCTCGTGCTAGCCATTTCCATCCGCGGGAGAAGGCTCTCACTGTCCACCCTATCTAACCCCCTGATCATTTTGTATGCCTCTATTAAGTCTCCTCTTAACCTTCTCTCCAACGAAAACAACCTCAAGTCCATCAGCCTTTCCTCATAAGATTTTCCCTCCATACCAGGCAACATCCTGGTAAATCTCCTCTGCACCCGCTCCAAAGCTTCCACGTCCTTCCTATAATGCGGTGACCAGAACTGTACGCAATACTCCAAATGCGGCCGTACCAGAGTTTTGTACAGCAGCAACATGACCTCCTGACTCCGGAACTCAATCCCTCTACCAATAAAGGCCAACACTCCATAGGCCTTCTTCACAACCCTATCAACCTGGGTGGCAACTTTCAGGGATCTATGTACATGGACACCTAGATCCCTCTGCTCATCCACACTTCCAAGAACTTTACCATTAGCCAAATATTCCGCATTCCTGTTATTCCTTCCAAAGTGAATCACCTCACACTTCTCTACATCAAACTCCATTTGCCACCTCTCAGCCCAGCTCTGCAGCTTATCTATGTCCCTCTGTAACCTGCTACATCCTTCCGCACTGTCGACAACACCACCGACTTTGGTGTCGTCTGCAAATTTACTCACCCACCCTTCTGCGCCCTCCTCTAGGTCGTTGATAAAAATGACAAACAGCAACGGCCCCAGAACAGATCCTTGTGGTACGCCACTTGTAACTGAACTCCATTCTGAACATTTCCCAAGCTGGACCAGAAGTGGTCGAGTGGAGCAGCAGGGCTCGAAGCGGGAACAGCGGGGACCCCAGGCTGGGCGGCGAAACATGGCGGACGGAAGGGACCAGGGAGCGGAGGCTCATTGGCCAAGTGAGCAGCAGATGGAGAGTGCCAGCATGAAGTGCGAAAGTAGGACAAGATATACCTACTTAAATGAAGTAGAATGGTAAAAGTGTGAAATTGTGAAGTGGGTTGGAAGAAAATAAGTTCCATTTGAATTGTGTGTGAAAAAGGGAAAAGAGTAGGAGAGGGTATGTTGAAGGATGGAGAAGTTCGTATGGAAGGTTGACAATTGAGGAAACACTTAGGAAAGTGACGCTCGGTTAATTTAGTCGCCCGTCCTGGGCTTCCTGGCGGGGGCTCTATGCGCCCCATCCAACTCCAGGGGTCGGGGGAAGGCCTCCGGCCCCATCAGCGCCTCGAGCAACACCACATCCGACCCCTCGCAGCCCTCGGGGAGGCCAACGATCCTCACATTCTGCCTCCTGGCTCTGTTCCCCAGCTCTTCAAGCTGCTCCTGCATCCTCCTCTGGCGGGCGTTCTGCTCTTCCACCTTGTGCTCCAGCTCCGCCACCGTGTCCGCTTGGCTGGAGAGCTTCCCCTCGACCTCCCTGAGCGCCTTCTCCTGGACAGCCTGCGCCTCGACCATTCGGTCCATTACCGCCCTCATCGGGTCCAACGTGTCCCTCTTCAATTCGGCGAAGCAGTTCTTAAAAAAACTCCATCTGCTGCTCCCTTGGCCAATGAGCCTCCGCTCCCTGGTCCCTTCCGTCCGCCATGTTTCGCCGCCCGGCCTGGGGTCCCCGCTGCTCCCGCTTCGAGCCCTGCCGCTCCACTCGACCACTTCTGGTCCAGTTGCTCATACCCTGGGGGGGGGCGGGGCGGGGGGATGCCTCTTCCCTATCGTCCCCTCAACCTAACCAGGTCGCCAGGTCCTGCAAAAGTCCATTTGCCCATCGCGGGCGGGAGCGATCTGACCTGCGACCTGCTTCCTCGAGGGCGCCACCGTAAGTCTAGTTTGGTGAAATCTAAGTGCCTTTATTTTAATTTTATCAATTGTGAAATATAAAAAGTTAAGTGAAATGCAATATTTTAATATCGCTATCTACATTTGTTCTAGACCTCCCTGGAATGTAACACCAATCTTGGATCTTTAGCATTTGTACTTCCCACTTCAGGCTTTCGTGTTGAAATTATGAGATTAAGTTATACCGCCAATAACGTTACTTATTTTGCTTTTTTTTTTAATTGGCATTTTTGTATCCCATATTCACCATCTGGATTGACAACAAATTTGTTTGGAGCAACAGTTAAAAATAATATGGTACATAACCGTGTGACGTACTGCATAGCAGAAGTCTTAAGACTTGATAATACTCTGATTGGTCAGGTTATGTGTACCCTCCGGCCTAGTCTCTTCAAAGGGATATATTTACTAGAGTGTGGAGAAAAGCAATAGAAATCATGACCAAGGTTTTGGGGGGAAAAACCGGTTTAAAAAAAAAATATTTTTATTAAAGTTTACATTTTTACACTGTACACACAGGAAAAAATGGGTGAAATGGTAGCAGTTTACCTGGTGTACCTTTTTCAGTGCCCCCCCCCCCCCTTGCCCTCCCCTTCTTCCTCTCCTTCTCCTCTTCTGCTATTTCCGGGTCTTATTCGAGGCCCTTTCTTTCACTGTAGGTGGTTTATTTGATGTTTGTCTTTTTCTTGTGGCTTTGTGTTGGGCCCTCTGATCCCCGTTTCGGTCTATCTCTGGGCTCCCCCTTGGTGTTTTGTCTGGTTTCGCCTCCCTATTGCCCCCCATCCCCCGTTCTATCAGTTATTGGCTTCGAACAGATCTTGCAACAGGCTGATGAATGGCTTTGTGGAAGCCATCTTCCAACCCTTGGATGGTATACTTGATCTTCAGATGGAGAAATACCGATGAGTCTGCCAGCCAGTCTGCAGCTATCGGTGGTATTGCTGATTGCTAGCCAAGCAGGATCCTCCAGCAGGAGATTAAGGAAGCAAAGGCAAGGTGTCTGTCCTCTTTCCTATATGAAGTACTGGCTGGTCCAATACCCCCGAAGTCTGTCACTCTCGGGCACGGCTCCACCAACCTTGGATATCGCCTCGAAGAAGGCTGTCCAGAACCTGACAAGTCTGGGGCATGTCCAGAACATGTGGACGTGGTTGGCCGGGCCTCCCTGGCACCATTCATATTTGTCCTCCACCTCCGGGAAGAACCTGCTCATTTGGGTTCTTGTCAGGTGTGCTGTTCACCACTTTTAGCTGCATGAGGCTTAGTCTTGTGCAGGAGGAGGTGGAGTTGGCCCTGTTCAGTGCTTCGCTCCAGAGTCCCCTCCCTTCTTCCGTTCCTAATTCTTCCTCCCCTTGTTCCATCTAGTGGGGAGTGTGTCCTTTTTAAAAGTTGCCTGTATATGTCCCCGCAGTTAATTTTTCCCATTCTGTCCGCGTCCAGTAATTCCTCCAACATTGTGTCTCTCGGGGCCCTAGGGTATCTTGGTGTCTTCTTACGGAGAAGGATTCTGTTTTGCAAATGCTGGAGTTCATGTCCGTTCGGTAATTCCAGTCTCTCCGCTAGCTCTTCTCGGGTCGTTGGTGTCCCCTGTGTAAAAGTCCCTAACTGTCAGTGTCTCCCACCCCCGTCCTGTCGCGTGTCCAGCATGGCTGGTGGAAACCTGTGGTTGCCACAGATGGGGGCCATGGTGGAACCCCTCACTCACCCTCTCTCTCTCTCTCCCACACCATAATACATAATCATTTTGTCTACTGTTTGGACAAAGTCCTTGGGGATGAAGATCGGTATGGATATGAACAGGAAGAGGAACCTGGGCATATGTTCATGTTGATCGTTTGCACCCTCCTGCAAGGGAAAGCAGGAGTGCATCCCATCTCTGTAGGTCCTTTTTACCTTCCTTCATCAGACTTGTCAGATTCCACTTGTAGATTCGGGTCCAGTCGTGGGCTATGTGGATTCCCAGGTAGCGGAATTTGTTTTGGGCTATTTTAAATGGAAGACCTTCCAGCTCTGCCCCTCCCCATCTTTGGTTCACCGGAAAGGAAAAACTTGTTTTAATATTGATATTTAATAGAGAGAAAATAGTTTAAAAAGTTGAGGAAATAACAGATTAGTAATTGACATGTGAAATAGACATTCAGAGGTAACCTAAATGGACAATGACCTGAATAATAGTTTACAAAGGTAACCAGGAAGTTTAACTGAAAAGGATAAATCTTTTGAAACATGACACTTTTTTAAAAAAAAAGCTGCATCCTTCCTCATTTTTGCATTTCACGCCTATATCTTTGTGATGCTATTGTGAACATTGGTTGCTAGATGATGCACACCAATTTCATGGTGACTTTATATTTCATTGAGGAAGTATTATCTATCGTAGTCAGAAATAAGAGATTGTTACAGTAAAAAATCAGCTTTATACCAACAAAAAATTATATATGTAATGAGCTTGTGGACTGAATTAACTGCATATTAAATGATTATACTATAACCAATGCGGATGCACCAGCCCACAATATAAACTTCTTTAAGAATGGGAAAGTCTTTGTGGTAACTTGAAGAGTTTATCCTTTTTTCAGTGCATGAAAATTCGATTTTCATTGCTTGACCTCTTGCTTAAATTGTCTACTTTGCTCTAACTGAGGTGGTCTCTGATCCACAACATTCTCTCAGCATAGCTCATGAGGCACTCAAAAGTAATGCACAACTATTCAATCCTCTGCCAACAAGAAATGAAAGCCCAACTAAGGACACTTTCTTTCAACTGTAATTTTAAGCTAATCTCAAGATTAATGTGCTTAGCAACAGCTGTATATAATTATTACACAAAGTAAATGACATTACAATTGTGTCCATCAGGATGTTTATGTGAACATTTTGCTTTAGTTAGCCATATTTCCTGGCTAATCATTTCATAATGCCGTATGGCTCAAGGAGGAAGTGGTCTAATTAAATTGAAATGCAGTTAAATTTACAGCGTGGGATAATGACTGATTTCACAGATCTACAACATCTTGGGCATATTTTATGCATTGGTTAGAACTTGATACCCGAGAGTGGCGAGAGTGATTGAGGGCCAGCAGACCAGAGTTGTGCTACAAGCTCAGCATTGTCCTTTGAGTGTGAAAAGCAAGTTCTGCTTGAAAAATTTGAAGGTTAACCAAAATTTGAACAAGCAGTTCTGCAGGAGCATGGGAAAGGTTATACTTAAGTCTAAAAAAGTAACTAGGTGCTCTGTTTAATTTACATTGGTGGGCTATGCCTATAAATGTATTCAGATACGCTTCTTTCATTATATGGTTTTAAGAACATTTTTATTTAAATAAATTACTCCATGCAGACACTATTTACATGATACAGATTTTATTTTATTTTTGAACAGGGGGTTTTATCCACGGCTACATTGAATATTTAACTCCAAAGGAGGAAATCACTGTCAGTCACTAGGAGTTGCAGGGGAAAAAGAGGAAAAACAAATCCTTTTAATGCAATGTTGGCTAATCAAGGATAGCTGAGTTTCTTTCTTCTCCAAATGTGTATGCAGGACATGTATGCATTATATTTTACAGAATGGAATTGTAATGCTAGTTGTCTTTTTGATGGTGTCTTTTATTGATTGACCAGTTGCATTTTTTTTTGATGGCTAATGTAAATTTTAATAATTAATTTGTTATGGGATGCTGGGTCAATATTGATTGCACATCCTTAATTGCCCTTGAAGGTGGTGTGAACTGCCTTGAACTGCCACAGGCCAAGTGATATAGGATACCCACAATGTTGTTAGGGAGGGAGTTCCAGGATTTTGATTAGTGATAGTGAAGGAAAGGCAATATATTTCCACGTCATGATTGTGTGTGGCTTGGAGAGGAACATTCAGGTGGTGGTGTTCCCTATGTCTGCTGTCCTTGTCCTTCTAGGTGGTAGAGGTCACAAGTTTGCAAGGTAACATCAAAGGGGTCTTGGTGAGTTGCTGAAGTGCTTGTAGATGGTACAGCCTGCTGCCACAATGCGTCGGAGTGCCAGTCAAGCAGGCTGTTTCCTGGAAAATGTCAATAGCAGTGTACCGAACAAGGTAGATGAGCTTGTGGCCCAGATTGTGACTGGCAGGTATGATGTGGTAGGCATCACCGAGACATGGTTGCAGGGGGTTCAGGACTGGCATTTAAACATCCAGGGATTCACAACCTATCGAAAAGACAGGGAGGTGGGCAGAGGGGGCGGGGTTGCTTTGTTAATTAGGAATGAAATTAAATCAATAGCACTAAATGACATAGGGTCAGATGATGTGGAGTCTGTGTGGGTAGAGTTGAGGAACCACAAAGGCAAAAAAACCATAATGGGAGTTATGTACAGGCCTCCTAACTGTGGTCAGGACCGGGGGCACAAAATGCACCACGAAATAGAAAGTGCATGTCAGAAAGGCAAGGTCACAGTGATCAAGGTGGACTGGGTAAATAATGCTGCCAGTGGACCCAAGGAAAGGGAATTCATTGAATGTTTACAGGAGGGCTTTTTGGAACAGCTTGTGATGGAGCCCACGAGGGAACAGGCCATTCTGGACTTAGTGTTATGTAATGAGCCAGACTTGATTAAAGATCTTAAAGTAAGGGAGCACTTCGGAGGCAGTGATCATAATATGGTAGAATTCAATCTCCAATTTGAAAGAAAGAAGGTAGAATCAGATGTAAAGGTGTTACAGTTAAATAAAGGTAACTACAGGGGCATGAGGGAGGAACTGACGAAAATCGACTGGGAGCAGAGCCTAGTGGGAAAGACAGTAGAACAGCAATGGCAGGAGTTTCTGGGAGTAATTGAGGACACAGTGCAGAGGTTCATCCCAAAGAAAAGAAAGGTTATCAGAGGGGGGATTAGGCAGCCATGGCTGACAAAGGAAGTTAGGGAATGCATCAAAGCAAAAGAGAAAGCCTATAATGTGGCAAAGAGTAGTGGGAAGTCAGAAGATTGGGAAGGCTACAAAAACAAACAGAGGATAACAAAGAGAGAAATAAGGAAAGAGAGGATCAAATATGAAGGTAGGCTAGCCAGTAACATTAGGAATGATAGTAAAAGTTTCTTCAAATACATTAAAAACAAACGGGAGGCAAAAGTTGACATTGGGCCGCTCCAAAATGACGCTGGTAATTTTGTGATGGGAGACAAGGAAATAGCTGAGGAACTAAATAAGTACTTTGCGTCAGTCTTCACAGTAGAAGACATGAGTAATATCCCACCAATTCCGGAGAGTCAGGGGGCAGAGTTGAATATGGTAGCCATCACAAAGGAGAAAGTGCTAGAGAAACTAAGAGGTCTAAAAATTGATAAATCTCCAGGCCCAGATGGACTACATCCTAGAGTTCTAAAGGAGATAGCTGAAGAAATAGTGGAGGCGTTAGTTATGATCTTTCAAAAGTCACTGGAGTCCGGGAAAGTCCAAGAGGCTTGGAAAATCGCTGTTGTAACCCCCCTGTTCAAGAAGGGAACAAGGAAAAAGATGGAAAATTATAGGCCAATTAGCCTAACCTCGGTTGTTGGCAAGATTCTAGAATCCATTGTTAAGGATTAGATTTCTAAATTCTTGGAAGTGCAGGGTCAGATTAGGACAAGTCAGCATGGATTTAGTAAGGGGAGGTGGTGCCTGACAAACCTGTTAGAGTTCTTTGAAGAGATAACAAATAGGTTAGACCAAGGAGAGCCAATGGATGTTATCTATCTTGACTTCCAAAAGGCCTTTGATAAGGTGCCTCACGGGAGACTGCTGAGTAAAATAAGGGCCCATGGTATTCGAGGCAAGGTACTAACATGGATTGACGATTGGCTGTCAGGCAGAAGGCAGAGAGTTGGGATAAAAGGTTCTTTTTCGGAATGGCAACCGGTGACGAGTGGTGTCCCGCAGGGTTCAGTGTTGGGGCCACAGCTGTTCTCTTTATATATTAACGATCTAGATGACAGGACTGGGGGCATTCTGGCTAAGTTTGCCGATGATACAAAGATAGGTGGAGGGGCAGGTAGTATGGAGGAGGTGGGGAGGCTGCAGAAAGATTTAGACAGTTTAGGAGAGTGGTCCAAGAAATGGCTGATGAAATTCAACGTGGGCAAGTGCGAGGTCTTGCACTTTGGAAAAAAGAATAGAGGCATGGACTATTTTCTAAACGGTGACAAAATTCATAATGCTGAAGTGCAAAGGGACTTGGGAGTCCTAGTCCAGGATTCTCTAAAGGTGAACTTGCAGGTTGAGCCTGTAATTAAGAAAGCAAATGCAATGTTGTCATTCATCTCAAGAGGCTTGGAATATAAAAGCAGGGATGTACTTCTGAAGCTTTATAAAGCATTAGTTAGGCCCCATTTAGAATACTGTGAGCAATTTTGGGCCCCACACCTCAGGAAGGACATACTGGCACTGGAGCGGGCCCAGCGGAGATTCACATGGATGATCCCAGGAATGGTAGGCCTAACATACGATGAACGTCTGAGGATCCTGGGATTATATTCATTGGAGTTTAGGAGGTTGAGGGCAGATCTAATAGAAACTTGCAAGATAATGAATGGCTTAGATAGGGTGGATGTAGGGAAGTTGTTTCCATTAGCAGGGGAGACTAGGACCCGGGGGCACAGCCTTAGAATAAAAGGGAGTCACTTTAGAACAGAGATGAGGAGAAATGTCTTCAGCCAGAGAGTGGTGGGTCTGTGGAATTCATTGCCACAGAGGGCGGTGGAGGCCGGGACGTTGAGTGTCTTTAAGACAGAAGTTGATAAATTCTTGATTTCTCGAGGAATTAAGGGCTATGGAGAGAGAACGGGTAAATGGAGTTGAAATCAGCCATGATTGAATGGCGGAGTCGACTCGATGGGCCGAATGGCCTTACTTCAGCTCCTATGTCTTATGGTCTTATTGTCTTAAAGCTTCTTGAGCGTTGGAGCTGCAAGTGGCGAATATTCCGTCACACACGTGACTTGTGCCTTGTTGATGGTGGACAGATTTTGGGAGTCAGGGAGTGAGTTACTCACTGCAGATGGAAGTCGTGAATAGTGCTGAGCTGATCATTAGCGATGACCCCCATTTATGACCTTATGATAGAAGAAAGATCAACTGAAGATGATAGTTGGCCGTAGTGCACCACCCTGAGGAACTCCTTGCAATGATGCCCTGGGACTGGGATGGTTGACCATCAATCACCATAACCATCTTCTTTTGTGCTAGGTGTGACTCCAGCCAGTGGAGAGATTTCCTCCGATTCCCATTGACTCCAGTTTTGCTGGGTTTCCTGGATGCCATACTTGGTCAAATGTTGCCTTGATGCCGAGAGCAGATGCTGTCCCTCACCTTTTGAATTCAGCTCTTTCTTTTTTTTGTATAAATTTAGAGTACCCAATTCATTTTTCCAATAAGGGGCAATTTAGCGTGGCCAATCCACCTACCCTGCACATCCTGAGTTTAGCTCTTTTGTCCAAATTGAGGTCAGGAGCTTTGTGCCCTCTCAGAACCCAAACTGGGTGCCGGTGAGTAGGTTATTACTGAGTAAGTGCATCTTGATAGTACAGTCAAGATCTCTTCCGTCACTTTTGTGATGATTGAGAGTAGACTAATGTGGTAATTAACCAAATTGGATTTGTCATGCTTCTTGTGGACGTTGCATACCTGGGCAATTTTCCACATTGCAGGTAGACCGCAGTGTTGTAGCTGTACAAGAACAGCTTAGCTGGAAGTGTGGCAAATTTTGGAAAATGTGTCTTCAGTACGATTGATGGAATGTTGTCAGTGGAATAAATGAAAGAGAACTTGCTTAACTTGACAATCCAATCCACTTATTTTGTAAACTGTTGTGTGCATCAGTCAGTATCTGTGCATTAGTCAGTATCTACTGTGTTAATTTAAGTGTCGCGAGCTCTGAATGCAGCAGTATAATTCTGTCAAAATGCCCCGTTTATGACAACTGTAATAACTAACCATTGTGTAATACCAAATGACATGCTTAGCTATTGTCAAACTTGGTGGTGGTATCACTGTCTTAATCAAAATTAAGAGCTCTTTTTAAAAAAAAAAATAGTTTGAAGTTCACCTGATTCTCTTCATGAAATCCAATGAATATACTATATTGAAGCATTAGTGGAATTAACCTGCTTGGAGGCAGAAAGTACTATCATTCTGTTATTTATTGGTTGCAGTCTACAAGTACAAGTTACATAGTTCTGTTGAAGTGAAACTTTGGTCTTTAAATAATCTTCCCCTTCATCCTCCTCGCTTCCTGGCATTAGGATTCTACAGTAGCTTTTGAATTGAGTTTATTTTATCTGACAGGAGACAGTAGGAGACTTCACACATGGAAGCAGACTTGCAACAGAGTTAAAAGGATGACCTTTTCTCTTCACTTCCTTCCGCATCATAATATATACTCCAGAGTACTGCATTGGATAATCTAATTATGGTATTTTTTCCCATACTGGGAGCTGCATTTAGAAAATTCCTGCTGGTGAAAAAATTGTTGAAGTTGAACAAAACCCTATGCGGAGCAGTCATTAATGCTTTCACTGTTGAGTTGCAGCCCATTGTTATAGCAAATTTGAAACTGGTGTGCAAAGGCATTATTCCTGGATTAATGAGGGGGTTATATTTCAAATGTATGTGATTGGCAACACATTGGCTTTATTAAATCAAAAAGTTATCTCTTCTCACTCATGTGTCAAAGGTACAGTAATATAGTGAGCATGGTATTTGAACTAGTCCTGCAGATCTTAAAGAGTACAAATCCCAACATGACAGGTTGAGGTTACATTCAGTAAATCTGGTAATACACCAGATTAATGTGCCAGATTGTTACAAAAGCAATTAAGTCACTCGTGCTCTTCAGGGAAGGGAATTTGCTATTGGTACCTTGCATATGGATCTAGTTTACAATATGACAGATTTTTGATGCTTTCTGAAGTGACCTAGTAAGACACTTGATTGCAAGTATAATTGTTACAAAGTACAATAATGTTGCCACTGTGACTGTGGTGGTTCAAGATCACAGCCAACTCAGCGCAACTGGACAATAAAGGCGCAAAAGGCAGGTACATAACCTGACAATGTTCTCTCCCAGCAAACTGAGCTGAAGCTTTAACAGAAAATGTTGGAAGTATCAGATCTTGCAACATCTGTGGAGAGAGCAATAGAGTGAACTTTTTAAATTGGCAACCCTTCCTCAGAGCTGGGAAAAGTTAGAATTTATGGGTGGGATTCTCCTGCAATCGGCGGGTTGGCCCGACGCTGGCGCCAAGAACGGCGCAAACCACTCTGGTGTCGGGCCACCCGGAAGTTGTGGAATCCTCCACACTTCCGGGGGCTAAGCTGGCGGCGGAGGGGTTGGCATGCGCAGAACCGCCGGCGTGTTCTGGCGCATGCGTAGGGCGTTTCTTCTCCACGCCGGCCATGGCAGAGCCCTACAGAAGCCGGCGTGGAGGGAAAGAGTACCCCCACAGCACAGGCCCGCCCGCAGATAGGTGGGCCCGATCGCGGGCCAGGCCACCGTGCCCCCCCCCCCCGCCCCCCCACCCCGAGGGCTCCAGTAGACGGCCCACCAGCCAAGCCGTGCCGTGATGCACCATGTCCATTGCCCCCCCCCCCCCGGGCCGGATCCTCCTGTGCCCCCCCCCCCCCCCCCCGAGGGCTCCAGTAGACTGCCTACCAGCCAGGTCGCGCCGTGATGCACCATGTCCATTTCATGCCAGCGGGACTGGCAGAAAACGGGTGGCCGCTCGGCCCATCGGGGCCCGGAGAATTGCTGGGGGGCGCTGATAACGGCCCCCGACCTGCGTGGCATGAACCCCGCCCTAAAACCGGCGCCAGAGAATTTGGCAGCCAGCGGCGGGGCGGGATTCACGCCTCCCCCCCCCCCCCCCCCCCCCCCCCCCCCCCCATTGAAAAGTTTACAAGAGATGAAGCATTTTGTAAATACAGGCAGCTGAGACGTGTAAGATCCATAAACTGCTGTCAACTTTTATAAATAGAAGCATGGACCAGCTGATGATACAAATATTTAAAATTTAGTTCGAGTCATGGGAGTTGTAATTGTTGCTGCATGACCATCTGAAAGTGTTACTAAGGGTTCAGTTGATGATTATGGTCCCCACTATTCCCAGTAGGAGCTTCGAAGCAAAACCGATCAGCGGTGATACTGACAAATATTTTTGCATATTGTCTGGAGCTGTTGGCAGGTGCATGGGCAGCTTTGAAACTGACAAGTCAACTGTTAAAATGCCAGCTGCTCCCTCCGACAGAAAGAATAAATGCCCAAATTGCCGTCTATTTGAGGTAAAGGAAATGATTTACCTTGGGTAATTTTGTCCCAATTTTTCTAATTGCATTTGCTTTCTCTAAATGAAACTGAAGTGGCAGCTGAAACATTGCATCCTGTAACAATATTGTCTTATAATTGTTAATGTCTTTTATTTGCTAATATCTATTAATCAAAAATATGTTAGAGTTTGGTTTATGTTTACAAATGCAGTGTACTGGAGATGTAAATTGGCAATTTAATAATCAGTGGTTGACTTTCTAGATTTAATAAATCCAAAAATGTTTGCTTGGTTGTTGAATGAGTTTTAAATTATGCTTGTTCCACTTTAAGTTTATGCAATGCAATTATTGCAGTTACAAATTTATGTCTGTAGTTTTACTGTGGTATGTGCAAGTCCATCCATTCGTCTTTTGGAAAGGGAATTATTCTACCTTTGCCCCTCTTCCCAACCATAATGTTACCTCTTTTGCCAAATGGGTAAGATTAATGGGCAACCTGAACTCATTCTACGCAGTTATCTGGGAGGAGTGGATATACAAGCAAATTCTGCAACTGGTTTGTGATGATGCGTTTAAAAAAAAAACCTTTCTTTAAACAAGACTGATCGATTCTCGTCTCTCCTCTCTCTGCAATGGGGAACAACTGTTTGAAATGGATTGAGTCAGAACGGATGTTGTAGTTGACTTAAATCAAAAAGGTGGTTGAATATTTGATTATGAACAAATCGTATCTCTGGTTGTAACAAAATTGTGAGTTGTAACATAAGTATAGGTGAAGATAATCACATATCATATGTAATGGTGCCAGAAATGCTGGCTCCATGGAAATGCCATGTCAAGTAAAGACCATTAATGGAAATGAAATGAAAATCGTTTAATGTCACAAGTAGGCTTCAATGAAGTTACTGTGAAAAGCCCCTAGGCGCCACATTCCGGCGCCTGTTCGGGAAGGTTGGTACGGGAATTGAACCATGCTGCTGGCCTGCTTTGGTCTGCTTTAAACGCTAGCTATTTAGCCCTGTGTGCTAAACCAGCCCCTGTAAAGTAGAATGTGAAGTTAGTTACATTCCCTATAGACCCCATCAGCCTAATAATTCTGAGGTCACTGCACTCCTTCCATTTGGCCTCTTGTGCAGTCCAGATTTAATTTTTCATTCCTGAAACATTGCTGAATGTACCTTCAGCTGCCCAGGCCCTAAAGGTCTGGCATTCCCTCCCTCAACCTCTGTACCTCACTAAACTCCTCGATTTTCCTTTAAAGCCTGCCTCCGCAACCAAGCATCTGCTCGCCTGTCCTCTGATGAATCTTAATTGAAAATTACTCCTGCATAGCGCCTTTGGATGTTAGTGCGCTACAAATGCAAGTTGTCATTAGCTACTCATGGTCTCATGGAGCTGCGGTCAAAGAGAACCTCTTTTTGGGTTAAATTGTGAAATACAGTAGATATTTGTTGTACGTGATCTGTAGAAACTGAGTCAGAAATATTGAATGTCTGGCTTGGGTAAGACCTATGTTGTTGCTATATCAGTGTCATTTTGTGATTGACCCACAAGAAACTCTTGTTGAGTGACTTGCTAACGCACATCTCTCAAGATGTTCAGATCAATTTCCTCCCCTCTTCTTGAGAGATTAGAATCTTATATCATTGAGATACTGAAATGATGTGTCTGTCATTATGGTAAATTTAAACACAGAAATACTCAGGAAATGTTTGTGGAGAGAGAAACAGCATTAAGCTTTAGATCAGAAATGTTAAAGGGTGGGCAGCATGGTGGCATATTGGTTAGCACTGCTGCCTTGACGCACCGAGGTCCCAGGTTCGATCCCGGCTCTGGGTCACTGTCCTGTGGAGTTTGCGCATTCTCCTCGTGTTGCGTGGGTTTCGCTGCCACAACCCAAAGATGTGCAGGCTAGGTGGATTGGCCACGCTAAATTGCCCCTTAATTCGTAAAAATGATTTGGGTACTCTAAATTTATTTTAAACTGGCAGGACTCTGGCCAATGCCAAAATTGTGAAAAACAATTGGGCGGACAATCGTTTCGGACGCCAAAATTGCAGCAGGCACCGATTTCACGCCAAATCTCAATTCCCGCATCGACAGCGGCATCAATGCTTTCCACAACACGCGTATAGTAAACAAAATTTGCATATCATTAGTGGGCTCGACCTGATGTTCTCCAGGGCCCCCACGATCCTCTGCCTCCAATGGGTGAATTCCCGATGGCGAGGTTCACTTGTGCTTTTAAAAATTGTGAAGGTGTCCACCCCAGAGACAGTATCTGCAAGCTTAACACTTAATGCGGAGAAATGCAGAGAAACCAGCCTGTCACAAGGCGTGACCAGCCGTTATTAAACCCGCACCCAACTGTGTAGCAATGGCCCTTAACTTTGAATAATTTGTGTGGGTGATTTGAAGTATTGATCATGTGGACATGTGATCAAACTGACTTCAGATAAACCTTATTGCTCCAAGAACCGACATCTTTGGGGCAGAACGGTGGCACAATGATTAGCACTGCTGCCTCACAGCCCCAGGGACCTGGGTTCAGTTCCAACCTTGGGTCACTGTCTGTGTGGAGTTTGCGCTTTCTCCCCGTGTCTGTGTGGATTTCCTCTGGGTGCTCAGGTTTCCTCCCACAGTCCAAAGATGTGCAGGTTAGGTGGTTTGGCCATGCTAAATTGCCCCTTAACATCCGAAAGGTTAGGTGGAGTTATTGGCTTCCAGGAATAGGGTGGAGGTGTGGGCCTAGTAGGGTGCTCTTTCCAAGGGCCGGTGCAGACTCGATGGACCAAATGTCCTCATTCTGCACTGTAGGGATTCAATGATTCTATGACTGTCAGTCTAGAAACCAATAGGGCGATAGAGGGACCATTCCTCCAGCAAGAAGACAAAAGCCCTGTCTGGACAACCAATTACTCCAGGGAGTGAGAGAGAGAGGAGCGAACTTGTCCCCGCCTTCAAAAAATCATCCTGACAGGAACTTGGCTATAACTTTGCCTGGAAACCCATTCATCCAAAGAACCACATGCAATTTAAAGGACTGAAATTTGAACACCTCATTTACTATTTGCATTCCTACTAATAATCTGAAAGCAGGCTTTGTCTCTAGAATTCATCTTTACGTGTGTGTGTGTGTGTGTGTGTGTGTGTGTATGTGTATATATCTATATGCATGAGGGAGTGTTTCATTGCATTTACATTCCAGGGTGTGGTATGAGTAAACAAACATTTTTCTTTTGATTTAAACTTAACCAAAAGCCTGCTTCATGCTTATACTGAAAATCACAGCACAAAAAGCTTTGCAATGCTTCCTCTGACAGCAGTTATCCCACCATCTCTCCCTGTCCATAACTTAATGGATTTTTCAAATCTGTTAAAAATGACTTTCATTAAATTTATTTTTGATTACAGCAAATACCTGGAAAAAAAATACCATAACTTCAATTTATAGGATCTCTTTAATGTAATAAAATGCCCCAAGGTACTTCACAGGAGTGTTATAAAGCAAAGCTTGACACCAAACCATTCGGGCCTATAACCAAAAATTTGTTTCAAAGAGGAAGGTCTTGAGCAGTCTCTCACAGGTAAAGAGAAGCAAAGAGATCATTAGGTTGAGGGAGGGAAATCCAGACCTTTTAGGGCCTTTACCATTTAAGGCACAGCCTCCACTGGTGGAGGAATTAAATGTTCAGAAATAGATTTGAATAGTACTGAATGCCTTGAAGTGGCTGGGGCTGGAGGAGTTTAGAGTGATGGGGAGAGGCAAGACCATGGTGGAATTTGAAAAGAAGGATTAGAACTTTTAAAATTGAGGCATTGCCTAATTGAGAACCAATGTATGTTAGCAGTGAATGGGACTCTGTCTGATTAAGGACATGGGTAGCAGAGTTCTGGATGACCTGAACTTTATGGAGGGAGGATGTGAGACAACAGAGAGGAGTGCATTGGAATAACGGGCAGCAACAGTAAATGAGCTGAGGCAGTGATGGAACCAGGAAATGGGGGGAGAAAAAAGGCAACCTCCATGATGGGTCAGGATACATGGTCAGGAGCTTATCTTGGGGTGGGTGGTGGTCCGAACAATCTGGTTCAGTCTCCGATGGTTGACTGGAGAGGGATTGAGTCACTGGCCGGGGAAGGGTGTTTATAGCAGGTATCAAAGACGATGGCTTTGATTTTCCTAATATTTAATTGAAGGAGGTTTCTACTCATCCAGTATTGGATATTGGACAAGTCGTCTGATAATTTAGATATGACAGAGGAGTTGAGATAGAGCCTGTGGTGAGTACTTTCAGCATATATGCGACAACTGGTGCTGTGTATGTAAGCATGGGTATATATATATATCATTGTACGTATTGAGTGAAAAGTTGTTTTTCATTTATCGGACCAATTATTACGTTTTAATATTCTAAAATAAGGGGAGTATGAAGAGATTTCACTTGTGTGTAATCTTGTATACACTAATGGGGAGCACAGTGGTTAGCATTACTGCTTCACAGCGCCAGGGTCCCAGGTTCGATTCCCGGCTTGGGTCACTGTCTATGCGGACTCTGCACGTACTCCCCGTGTCTGCGTGGGTTTCCTCCGGGTGCTCCGGTTTCCTCCCACAAGTCCCAAAAGACGTGCTGTTAGGTAATTTGGACATTCTGAATTCTCCCTCTTGTGTACCCGAACAAGTGCCAGAATGTGGTGCTAGGAGCTTTTCACAGTAACTTCATTGCAGTGTTAATGTAAGCCTACTTGTAACAGTAAAGATTATTATTATTCATGCTGATTTGTGTCCTGTGCGTGATGTTGGGTAGGTTAATACAATAATAAAGCAGATCATGTGCTGAACCATCTTTTATTCATAAAGACCACTGAAATGCTTCTGTATGACAGACCAGTGAAATGGATTGAAATCATTTGTAAAGAAACTGACTGTTAGTCTGAAAAAATGACAGTAATATTATGACAAGAAATCAGTGAGAGTAATCCATATTCTCTTTCATGTCACTGATTTAATGGGTTGTTTAGATTCTTAACTTAACTATATTAAGTCAATAAATTTGAATATTTTAACTGTTGAATGTCTGATGTAAAGGAAACTTTCATCAAAACATATATTGTAGATATATCTTCACTTGATTTTCATAACTTGCATTGTATTTTGTCCAAATCGTGAATTAACTTGTTTGCCAATCCATCAACGCGGAATTATTTGTAAAGTTCGGAAGGCCGAAATATAACCACAAAATTTCCAAGCCACTAGTGGTATTCGATTTTATCAGAAATTATAGATTCTTTCACTGATCAGGTTAATAAAGGACATGACATATTGTTGCTACCTACATACTGGATCCAAAAGTGGCTTATTCCACTGTTCTGCACCTGTTTATGCATCACTTACAATTTAAAAAGAAAAATGTTGAATGCAGATTTTCCCCTCCTGTGACAAACACTACACCAGCTATGGTGAAGAAACTTGGGCAGATAATGTGCTCTCAGGCCATTTTGCCCCAGTGTGCAGGAGATGTAAAAGAATGGACTGCAGATTAAGACTAATGGCCTGGATCTCCGACTCTGCGGCAATGATCGTCAGATTGCCATTCTGCTCGAACCTTTCCACCCTTTGATTCTGCTCTGCATTTTGCACAGGGCCATTCAAGCACAGCTTCTCCAGAAATCTGGAGTGCTGCGACCCTCGAAGAACTCCATCGCAACACTGTAGTGTTGGGGGTGGGGGACGGGGGGAGACGAGAAATGCTCCCTCCACTTTGTTTTATAACAGTAACTTTCATAAATTAATTTAAAGGTCCGGTGTGAATGTTGATGAATGGGTGACTGGGTGAATTTTAGTGAATTGGTGGTCAGTTCTGTAGTTACCTAAAGTTAACCTATGTTTTTTCTATGTTTCTGGGCAGTTATTTGGATAAGTCCCACAGAACGGACCAGAGTTCTCTGACTTGAGTTAGAGGTTTGGGCAGGGTGGGTCCCAGAGAGTAGGGGACGCGCCCGTTGGAAGTTGAATCTTCTCAGGCAATTCCCATAGAGGTCAGTGTGTTGGGAGTTGGGCGAATCATAGAATTCCTACAGTGCAGAAAGTGGCCGTTCAGCCCATCAAGTTTGCACTGACCCTCCGAAAGAGCACTCCGTCTAGGCCCACTCCCCCACCCTTTCCCAGTAACCCCATAACCCAACCTAAACTGCACATATTTGGACACAATATAGCATAGTCAATCCACCTAACCTACCATCTTTGTACTGCAGAAGGAAACTGAAGCACCCGGAAGAAACCCACACAGGCACGAGGAGGCACTGAGAGGGAGCAGTGCTAACCACTGTGCCACACCAGGAGAATCAGCAAGGTTGGAAAGTAAAATTACGTCACCTATCTTCTTGAACATTTCAGTTTTATGTTTGCTTTTGTGCTTTTCCAGTGGGAAGAGGCACATTCACATTTCTAACATTTAAAAAATTCATTCATGGGATATGGGCAGCACTGGCTAGGCCAGACCGGGTAAGGACGACAGATTTCCTTCCCTAAAGGATATTAGTGAACCAGATGGGGTTTACCACATTCGATAATGGTTTCACTGTCACCTCTAGACTTTTCATTCCAGATTTTTTAAATTGAATTCAAATGTCACTATTTTATAAGTTCATGCAATGGACAGAATTTTCTTCTAACTGCCCTGATAACCCACTGAAAAACTTGACTATGTAATGTGAATCTAAACTGTGCAGATCTTTTGATATGTTTAGCCTGATTCTCAGTGAATACTGAATTACCCATTTTAGCTGTAGTGGAGGTAGCTGTAGTGGAGGTAGCTGTAGTGGAGGTAGCTGTAGTGGAGGTAGCTGTAGTGGAGGTAGCTGTAGTGGAGGTAGCTGTAGTGGAGGTGGCATTGCAAATGGTTTGGCTGAGCAAGGAGAAAACCTCAGTTGGAGCTCTCCCCTCTAATTATTAACCATTGATCCATGCTGCAGTCTACTGCTTCAAAAAGTGCATGGGTAAGTAAGGTGAATTGAATAAGTGACTGCGGTTGATTTTGGTTGTAAGTAATTATGTCAGCTCCATTAAATATGTGTTATTAATAGGACTGCACAGTTCTTTTCAAACTTCAGATCATGAAGGACTTAGCAGTGTGTGGATTATTTAATTATATTTTTAGTTTCCATCATCTCTGACCCCCCATTTCCTACCACTGCCAAAGTTTATGTTCAGATTAAAACTTGCTACAAGTAAATCATGTATAATCATAAAAATATCCTATGTTGGCAGCTGTGAATTTTAAAATAAAACTTTTTTGTTAACGCATGTTCCAAGTCAGAGTTTGGACTGTGAAATGTAAAATTAAATAGCGGAAACATTGGAGCCTTACAAGTGAACATTTCACATCAGTCACCATGTGATGTTGATAATGAAGATTACTCATTTTGAGGAAGTTTGAGCTGTGGATCAGTGCCCAACAGGAATCCGACTGCAGCTGCCAGGCTTTCATCCTGTAAATCGAGGCTGGAGTCAAACTAAGCATTGACCAGTCCCATAACTAACTCAGTCTCCCTCTTGTCCTCTCCAATCTTTTCCCATCTTTTTCACACAATTATAATTTTAAAAACCCGGCATTATTTTGAGTTTGATTGCGTGGAGAATAAAGAGGTTACTAAGGAATTAAAGTCTTAGAAGATAACGCATTATTTGCTGTGGGAGACGGTTGAGTTCTTGTGAGTCTAATTTTGCATTTTGTTATACACCACACAAAAATATTCCATTGATAACATTTTCTTTTTTATGGATTTTATGGATTATTTTATGCAAAATGCCTAACTTTATTCTGTTTTACTCTTCTGGCAAGGATCATATGGGCATGCAGGGTACAAGGGAAGGCAGTAGTGTAGTGGTATTGTCACTGGATTGGTGATCCATTGACCCAGGGTAAAACTCTGTGGACCCGGGTTCAAACCCTGCCATGGCGGATGGCAGAGATTAAATACCTTGAATTAAAAGTCTCATGATGATCATGAAACCCTTGTCGATTGTCGTGAAAAAATCCAACTGGTTCAGTAGTGTGCTTTAGGGAAGGAAATCTGCAGTCCTCAGCTGGTCTAGCCTACATGTGACTCCACACTACATGCTAGTAAGTGGAGTGGGGAGCCTGCAGCCCAAGCTGACAGGGAGGGAGCGCCTGGTAGAAGTTGGGGGAGGGGCACAACACTAGGCTGGGGAAAGGGTGAGGTGGGGGAGAAGACCCAGGGGTGGAAACGGGGTATAGACGAGCCCAGATGGGCAATCGGGGAATAGAAGGTGGGGGAGGGTAGAACGAAGGAACCAATGACGGCCATCTTAATAGCCCCCAAACAAAGTGAAACCCCGGAGAGCAGGGTCACATCCACATGTGTCCTGGAAGGGGGCATCAGTGGTGCTTGTAAATGTGTTGTGCCCCCAACTGGGATGATGGAAACTTCATAAAAAAAAGACAATGGCAGAAATCCCCGACATACACTCATCATAGGGAGAGACTTCAACTGTCTACAGGACCCAAGGATGGACAGATCGAGCCCCAAATCAACATTCTGGGGTTTAAGAGTGATCAAAAACTGGACTGGCCATATAAATACTGTGGCTACAAGAGCAGATCAGAGTCTAGAAATCCTGTGTACTCCCCACTTGCCTGGATGAATGCAGCTCCAACAACGCTGAAGAAGCTCGACATCACCATCCAGGATAATGCAGCCCGCTTGATTAGCACCCCTCCCACAAACATTCACTCCCTCCGCCACCGACGCAAAGTAGCAGCAGTACTACTCTACAACATGCACAGACTCCTTAGGCAGCAGCTTCCAAACCCATGGCGGTATGGTGAAATTTGAACTCAATAAAAATCTGGAGTTAAAGTGGAGACCACAAAACATTGTTGATTGTGATAAAAATGCAGCACTAATATCCTTCCTTTAGGGAACAAAATCTGCCATTTTTTCCTCTGGTTCACATGTGACCTTGAGATCCACATTCTTAAATGCCTTTGAAAATGCCTGGCAAGCCATTCGGGTCAGGGGAAATAAATGCCGGCCCAGCCAGTGATGTCCACGTCCAGTGAATAAAATATAAAAGGAAGTGCCCTGTCATTGCGTATCCTTTTTGCAAATTCATCCAAACAAAAAGAGTCAACGATTATTAATTGGAAGGTTTTTTGAAGTTGCGTGTACTTTGAATTCTGAAGAAACTAAATGAAGAAATTAAAATATTCTCCACTCTCCCTGTGTCTGCGTGGGTCTCACCCCACAACCCAAAGATGTGCAGAGTAGGTGGATTGGCCACACTAAATTGCTCCTTAATTGAAAAAATAAATGAATTGGATGCTTAAAATTTATTTTTAAAAATTCTCCATGAAGCTTATCTATGTTTTTGAAAGTTGGATAAATTCCTGCTCAAACTGATAAGCTCATCTGATTAGTCACTTCAGAAGAAAAGCTGAATTAATAATGGGAAGTAATTAGTCTGTTAATTGTCTGATAAAGATATCTCCTGAGATTGCTGTAGCATTGAGTGACGGTTCAATTTGCTGTAATGTAAAGCCAGCCATAGAGCACATTACGAAACATTTTGATTATAAAATCTGAAATTATTTAGGAAAGAGATTTTAATTTATGTATGCACCCTTTGTGACTTCAGGGTGTCCCAATGTGCTTTACACCCAATAGTGTACTTTTGAAGTGGAAGTGAGGAAGTGTGGCAGCCAATTTGTCCACAGTGGATTCTCACAAAGAGCAATGCGATAATGGTCTGATAAGTTGTTTCTGAGATGTTGATTGAGGGCTGATTATTGAGCCGGATGCCAGGGATAAATTCCCAGCTCTTTTATTTTTTTAAATAGTAGATCTTTTATGTCCACCTCCTGGGGGGGATGGTGGCATAGTGGTAATGTCACCAGGCTCACAATCCAGAAGCACAGTTCAAATCGCACCAGTTCAAATTCAAACTGTTGTGATTTCTTGGTTGTAGCTGATGTGGGTGGACCAGGACAGCTTGTTGGTGATGTGCACACCTAGGAATTTGAAGCTGTCAACCATCTCCACCTCGGCACCATTGATGCAGACAGGGGTGTGTACGATACTTCGCTTCCTGAAGTCAATGACCAGCTCCTTTAGTTTTGCTGACATTGAGGGAGAGATTGTTGTCCCTCCAAGCTAATAGAATCCATATCTGGGCACACCAGGGAAGCAAAGGCTCCTCCTGGATTCCCGGGTCTTCCGACACTCTGAAAATCGCCACCTCTGGACTCGGTGCCATCCTTGTTTTCAGCACTTTGGACATGACATCCGCAAACCCCTGCCAGAATCCCCTAAGCTTCGGGCATGACCAGAACATATGGACTTGGTTCGCTGACCCTCCCGCACACCTTGCGCACCGATCTTCTACCCCAAAGAACTTGCTCCTCCGGGCCACTGTCCTGTGGGCCCGGTGAACGACCTTAAATTGTATCAGGCTGAGCTTGGCACATGTTGTGGACGCGTTGACTCTACTCAACGCATCCGCCCAGAGACCATCCTCTATCCCTCCTCCTAACTCCTCTTCCCACTTGCATTTCCACTCCTCGGTCTGCATCTCCTCTGACCCCATGAGTTCCTTGTAAATGTCAGAAACCCTTCTCCCACCCACACTCTGGAAACTACCCTGTCCTGTATCCCCCTTGGTGGTAGGAGCGGGATGGTTGAGACCTGCCTGCAGAGGAAGTCCCGCACCTGCAGATACCTAACTCATTTCCCCTCGCCAATCCAAATTTCTCCTCTAGCTCCCTATCAGGCAGAGGCGCCGTTACCAACGCCCCCAATCTGGTGCCCTTCCATGAAGCCGTCTCAACACGCTCCCATACTGACCCCCCCCCCCCCCCCCCCCCCCCAATGGGGAGGGGGGCATCCCTGTCTCGTCTCCCAATGCAGCCCGAAATAGACCGATGTTGTCCTATTCATCCGTACGCTCGCGACAGGAGCCTGATACAGCAACCTGACCCAGTCAATAAAGCCCCACCCAAATCTGAACCGTCCCAGTACCTCCCACAGATAATTCCATTCTACCCAATCAAAAGCTTTCTCTGCGTCCATTGCGACCACCACCTCCATATCCCTACCTTCTGGGGGCATCATGATCACATTTACCAACCTTCTTACATTGGCCACCAACTGCCTACCCTTACTGAACCCCATCTGGCCCTTCCCAATCACGTCTGGAACACAGTCTTCAATCCTCGAGGACAAGATTTTGCCAGCAGTTTGGCGTCCACATTCAATAGGGATGTCGGCCTGTAGGACCCACAAATCTTTGGGTCCTTGTCCCGTTTTAAGATCAATGAGATCGTGGCCTGTGACGTAGTCTGGGGAAGCAGCCCATGCTCTCTTGCCTCATTGAATGTCCTCATCAACAGCGGCCCCAATATCCCAGAGAACCTTTTATAAAAGTCCACTGGGTACCCGTCCGGTCCCGGGGCTTTACCCGACTGCATGGCCTGATTCAGACCCTCTGCTATCTCTTCCAACCCGATCGGGGCCCCCAGCCCTTCTACCAACCTTTCACCTTCGGGAAATTCACCCCCCCTAAAAAGTGCCTCATCCCCCAACCCAGCTGGGGGTCCGACCCATACAGCCTACTGTAAAACTTGAACGCCTTATTAACCCCTGCTGAGTCTCCAACCAGGTTCCCGCCTCCCTCTTTCTAAGCTGCTGCGTGAGCATTCTGCTGGCCTTCTCACCATGCTCATGGATTGCCCCCCTCGCCTTCCTCAGCTGTTCTACCGCCCTCCCTGTAGTTAACGAGCCAAACTCGCTTGTAGCCTCCGTCGTTCCCTTAAAAGCCCTGCCTCTGGGGTCTCCGCATACCTCCTGTCGACCTGCAATATCTCCTTTATCAGTCGGTCCGTCTCTGCTCCGTCTTCCTTCTCCCTATGGGCCCGTATTGAGATCAGCTCCCCTCTAACCACCGCCTTCAATGCCTCCCAGACCACCGCCGCCGAAAATTCACCAGTGTTGTTGACTTCCAGGTAGTTCTGAATACATTTCCTCAGCCGCCCGCACACCTCTTCGTCTCTCCCTGCTAACCTGTAGGTCAACCCAATGCGGGGCATGATCTGAGATTCTGGTCACCGAATACCCCGTGTCCACTACCCCCTCAGTAGAGCCCTAATTAAAAATACAAAAATAAATCCGGGAGTACACTTTATGCACGTGTGAGTAGAAGGAGAACTCCTTCACTCTCGGCTGCCCAAATCTCCATGGGTCCACGCCCCCCCCCCATCTTCTCCATGAGCCCCTTTAGCTCCTTTGCCATTGCCTCTCCTTGAGGTTGACCGGTCTAACCCAGGGTCAATAACTGTGTCTGCTCCCATGCCCAACTTGTGCGAATCCAGGTCCGGGATCTTCCCCAGCATCCTTTTTTATAAATTCCACATCACATCATCCCAATTTGGCACGTACACATTTACTAGTACCACTTGCAACCCCTCCAGTTTCCCACTGACCATAATGTACCGGCCTCCCACGTCCGCAACTATTCTTCCCACCTCAAATACCACTCGCTTATTAATCAGGATCACGACCCCACTAGTCTTCGAGTCCAGCCCCGCCGCCGATCAGCCATCACCTTTCTTGGGCCAGTCTCCAGCCCACGCCCCCGCCCTCTTTTCTGTCCCAGCAAAAGTCCCTCCCCAATCAGCAGAGCATTCCCCCCCCCCCCCCCCCCCCCCCCCCCCCCCCCCCCCCAGTAACAGCACTATGTAAACCGACCCCTTCGACAAGCATAACATCTGCTCACCCCCAACTGCGCTTCCGTGAGCTAGCCCGCACAGCAGGGGCACCAGACATTCTCCCACCTATCCCCCCAGGTTCGGGGACACATATTCAAAAGAAAAGCAGTCCCAACACAATTACCCTCAAAGAAGAAAAAGAAACACGATAAATAAAGAAAAGATCAAACAGAAGCTCCAGCATCTAACAAACACACCTCCATCCCCCATCAGTGCAAATGTAACTTTAACTCACTCAGCTCTGCAACAGGCCCCAAATCAATACAGAAGGCATTATAAATAACGTCCCAGAAAAAAAAGAGAAAAACAAGAAACTTTTTTACGTGAGCGCTGTAGCAAAGTTCAAAGTCCTCAGTCCGCCACCAGTCCTTTCCTTCTAGCGACGTCCATCGCTTCATCGGGCGACTCAAAATAAAAATGTTGCTCCTCATATGTGACCCAGGGACGGGCTGGATACAGCAGTCCAAACTTCACCTTTTTAAGAGTCTGATTGAACCCTACTCTTCTCCTGGCCACCTCCGCACTCATTTCCTGGTAGATCCGCAGGATACTGTTCTCCCACTTACAACTCCGTGTCTGCTTGGCCCACCGTAAGATACGCTCCTTGTCCATGTACCTGTGGAATCTCATCACCATTGCCCTCCGGGAGGCGGGGGGGGGGGGGGGGTGGTTTCCCACTCGTGGCTTCCTCGCGAGCGCTCTGTGAGCCCTGTCCACCTCCAAGGGTCGGGAGAACGTCCCATCCCCCAGCAACTTCTCAAACATGCCCGTTATGTATGCCCCACCGTCCGCTCCTTCGGACCCCTCCGGGAGACCGGCGATTCTCAAGTTCTGCCGGCAGGATCTATTCTCTCGGTCCTCCAGCTTCTCCATGAGCCTTTTCTGCTGGTCTCCCAGCATCCCCACCTCCAACTCGACCGCAGTTTGATGTTCCTCCTGCTCAGCCAGCGCCTTCTCTACTTTCTGGATCGCCCGATCTTGGGCATCAAATCTAAGTTCCAGCCGCGCAATTGACTCTTTAATCGGGTCCAAGCATTCCTGCTTCTGCTTGGCAAAGCCCACCTGGATAAACTGCATCAGCTGCTCTGTTGTCCGCTGGGTCGACAACCAGGACTCCGGTCATCCGCCATACTTTCTCCTGCTGCAGCTTCAGCCCAAGCCTTCTCTGTTCGTCTATTTCTTCCTTTGCAAGCACTTCTAGTCCTCCTCTCCATGTACCGATGTAGGAATCCACTCCCCAATTGCCTCTACCATCAATTTACCAAATCAAGTCCGATTTTATTTTTTAAAAAAAATCAGGCGAAAAGGTCCAACCCGAGCGGGAGCCACTAAATGTGCGACCTACTCCTTATTAGCCGCCACCGGAAGTCCATTGCACGACCTTCTTAACCGGCTTCTTCCGCTTAAGTTTCTGCTTGTATGCCAGGAGAAGGAGCACTGTCTTAAGGTACGATTTTCTGAAGTTCGGTGGGGGCTGGGTCGGTAAGTGCCCTTGATGTTTGTGTAGCAATGGTCGAGGGTGTTGGTGCCCCTGGTGGGACAGGAGATATGTTGGTGGGATTTTGGCAGTACACTCTTGAGGTTGGCCTGTTTGAAGAATCCGGTCACGATGAACAAGGCCACCGGGTATTCTGTTTCATTGGTATTTATAGTGGTGTGCAATTCATCAAGCGCCGCCTTCACTTCTGCCATCATCACGGCGGTCTACATCCCACCCCAGGTGGAAGTGAACTCCCATGCAAGGTAGTATGGACAGCACTTCACAGGTCGGTATTCCAGATCCAGGGAGCAGTAGTTCTCCGGCTTCGCCACATCCAACCACAAGGAGGAGTTGATGAGGAGGCAAACCCCTCTAACCTTCGTTTTGTCCTCTGATGCTGTGCGGTCCATCCGGTGTATTGAGAAGCAATCCGGTCGTATGACACATGTCTCCCTGAAACAGAGTATACAGCAGTCTCTTACTTCCCTCTGAGAGGCAAGTCTAGCTTTAAGCTCGCCCAGCTTGTTTTTGATCGCTTGGATGTTTGCCAGGAGTATGCTGGGGAGAATAGACTTGAAACTGCGTTGTTTTAGTCTCCCCTGCAGGCCGCCACCTTTCCCTCGCTTCCTTGGCAGCGACTGCTTCTGGATGATCCGGGGATCCGATGGGAAAAATTTGACCTTGTGGAAGGTTGCGACTGGCGGGTTCCTGGGTGCTGGTTGCGATTTGTAGGCAAGAAGTACAGCATGGCTACTCCATTACTAAAATATTGGGTGCTTACACAATAAATGCATGCGGAGTCCTGGATGTGTCTGACATAGTTGGGAGTGTCTCGGTATGCAAGAAGTGACATGGGATAATCATCTAGGATTACATGTATTTTGATAACATGCAGCTTGATTTCGCGCAGAGCCTCTTGATAACTCCACCTTTTTGATAACTACTTGTCTGGCATCCACTAAATTTTAGCTGCTGACTCCACCCCTCTCCTTGATAACAGCTTGAGACTATATAAGTCTGTTGACCAAGTTGATGCCATATTTGGGAACACAAGCTTCTGAAATCTTGTTTGTGCTGTCACAAAAACTTCTTGATTTCAACTGCATAGCTTAGCCCCTGTCTCAGCTCAGTTGCTGCTGAAACATTTTCATGCCTTTGTCACCCCCTAGATTTGACTATTCCAATCCCTTCCTGGCTGGCCCCTTACATTCTGCAACTTGAGGTCATCTGAAACTTTGCTGCTTGTACCTTAACTCACACTAAGTCGCCTATCGCCCATGTGCTTGCTGACATATATTGGCTCCCGATCAAGCAACACCTTGATTTTAAAATTCCCATCCTTGTTTTCAAATCCTTCCATGGCCTTGTCCCTCCCTATTTCTGCAATTGCCTCCAGCCCCTCCATCCTCTAGTATTTGCGCACTCCTAATTCCTGAGCAACCCTGATTACAAACTCCTATTGGTGGATCCCTAGGCCCTAAACTGTAGAATCTCATCCCCACATCTGTCTCAACATCACTTTCTTCCTTTAGGAACCTCATTAAAACCCACCTCTTTGGCCGAGCGTTTGGTCACCTGACATAATGGGCAAGATCTAACCGTAACAGAATCCTGTGTCAAGCGCATTTAGCCGGATGTTTCCAGCGCTCGCAGCGGTGAGAAAGAACACACTACCGAACGGGATTCTGCTGTAATCTGGGGCCACAATGGGAAATGCCCCGCGGCGGCAGCACATAGTCCCGTTTCCTGCACTGAGAATCTCCGCAGTGCAGGAGGAGATCAGGACCCCATTTTTAAATGGCAGCCTGATTGCTTGACCCCCTGCCAGCCTGGCAGTGTCACCTGGGCATCAGGATGCCGAGCTGGCAGTGCCAAGGTGCTAAACTGGTGGTGCCAAAGTGGCACCAGCAGTTCCAGGGTGTCATCCTGCCCACAACCAAACCACCCAGGGGGTCTCCAATCCCCTAGGAGATCCCCCAAGTGCCATTTCGCCTGGTCCCCATTTGAGGCGACTAGTACTGAACAGCGCTCACCTAAAGTTTCTGAGGCAGGAGGTTAGATCCCAGTGTCTCGGGTAAATCAGGCGAGCTACATACTAGAGTGAGACTAGTCATTCACTCTAACATGCAGATTTGCCAAATATGGGCGGGATCCAGATTGCAATGTCTCGTAAGATCCCATTAGATCTTGCGAGGCATGGAGAGCCAGGTAAATCCCAAAAGAGGCCTCACACGACATCTACTGGCCACGTCGCACCCCAATTCGGGCGGGATGTGGCCGGTAGATCGCGCCCAACATTGGGCGGGATTCTCCATTAGCCGACGCAGAAATCGGGGCATGCGATCGGGAGAATAGCTCCTGACACTGAATCGTGGCAGGTGCCGGTTTGACGCTGAGTCGCAATGCTCCATCTCCACAAACCGCGTCAATGCGATGCACGGCGCGCATAGTTTAAAAAACGTTTGCATATCATTAGCGGGCCCACCCGCGATTCTCCACCTCCGATGGGCCGATTTCACGACGGCACGGTCCACGTGTGCTCCAATGTTGTGAACCTGGCATGGTGGTGCTGAGAGAGAGAGAGACCCATCAGCTGCATGGGCACTGCAGCACAACCTGTCTCATCTTTTCGGCCTCGATCAGTGTGTGTGTGTGTGGGGCGTGTATTATTTATGCGTGGCTGCACTTTGTCAGCCTTGTTAGTGTCCATCACGGACCCGCACCATTTTTCATGGGATTTGATGGTATTCCACTCGGCCCCAGGGCTAGCCCCTCACCGGTAGCAAAATCGGTGCAGGTGCAGCACCGTTTTCCTGTCGTAAAAGTTCACAGATTTTCTGTTGGCTTCAACACTTAGTCGCAGAAACAGAGAACCAACCCATCAACTTTGAGCCTGGTGTCATGCTTTGTTCTTTTAATTCTCCATGTGCCTTAGTACATCTTATGACATTAAAGGTAGTTAACGCACATTGTATCTATTTATACAACCTGCTTTTTCATTTGAGAAAAAAGGTAGAGATGAGAAGAGAAAAATAGATTCATTTCAAAATTGGGCAAAGAGTTTGCTTTGTGAACGCAAGCAGCATGGCACTGTCGTTTCACAGAGCATCATGCAGTTCAGGTTTGAATGAAAATTAATTGTGCACGTTGACACATCATAGGAGATTAGAGGCTTTGTTAAATTCATGCGCACCCTGAGAATAACTTTTTAAAATGGAGCCATGAAATGTATCTTCCCAAATTGAAAATTGGACGGTATTGTGCCTTGAAAGATGTATTCCACACAACCTATTTACCATTTTATGAAACCTGCTTAATCATAGAATCACTACAGTGCAGAAGGAGGCCATTGGGCCCATTGAGTCTGCACCGCCCCTTCGAATGAACACTCTACCCATGTCCATTCCCAAGTTCACGTCCGCAACATCTTATCCCCGTAACCTAACCTGCACTTCCCTGGACACTAAACGGGCAATTTATCATGGCCAATCCCCAACCTGGACATCTTTGGACTGTGGGATGAAACTGGAGCACATGCAGACACTGGGAAACCGTGCAAACTCCACACAGACAGTAACCCAAGAATTGAACTCGGGTCCCTGGCTTTGTGAGGCAGCAGTGCTAACCACTAATATTATCTGATTTAATATAAACTGATATATAACTATGATCTTTTTTTATTTTCAGTGATTTTCATGTTTTTTGTTTCACAGTGGACTTGCAATATTTGATTTTTTGTTGTCACTATTTTTTTTTGTTTCGAGAGATATCTTCCGCTGCTCATCTCTAATGACTAAGTTATTGCTGGAGCTGATGTAACACTGCAGAAGATTTTTCTACTGTCTTGTCTCCAATGAGTGAGAGTTGATGTGTTGTCATGGACAGACTGCAGTGTCCGAGGTCAGCATCAGAGCACATGTGAAACATTCCCCTCTGGCCCCAGTCACTCAGCTCATCCAATGGCCCCAGAATAAGCACCAGTTCCCCATAGTAACATAGGAAAAAAACGTAGTGCAAGCAATAACATTTTCTATTAATTGGCTTAATTGCATAAAATGGTTGGGAAGGTTTCTTTCTGCCATGTCTTTCTCCCTTATTAAACTTTCTAATGGTTGTCAAAATGAAATCAAATATTTTTCCACTGGATGAGGTGAGTGACTGTCCTAGATGAACTGTGGAATCAAGAATTCCTAATAAAATTGAAGTCGATGGGTATCAAGGAAAACCTTCCACTGCTTGCTGTGCTTAGAATAAAGAATGATGGTTGTGATTATAGGAGTTCCTCAGGGCAGTGTCCTCAGCCCAGCTATCTTCAGCTATTTCATCATTGACCTGCTTGCATCATGAGATGAAATGGGTGTACTCACTGATTGCACTGAGTTTAATTCCAGGCTGAAATCCTCAAATAAATTAGGTGGTCAATTTTTGCAGGCAGCAAGACCTAAACAATTCAGCTTGGGCTGCTGAATGGCAAGAATATTCATGCCACAAGTGCCAATAAGTGACCACCCCCAATGAGATATAACCAATTGCCCTTGAGGTTCAACAGCATGTCCTTGTTTGATTAATTTTGCATTGACACCCTGGGTTCATAATTGAACATAAACTTAACCAGTCACACACTGTGGCTACAGCAGCAGGCCTTAATTTTCATGGTCCCTGATTGGGACCAAACAGAAGTGGTACCAAAAAATGGCTACTGTGCGGCTGGCAGGAATTCCTGCCACTGCTCTCGATCATTTTCACAAGGATGACACTGAAACTTGCCCACTCCTATAACTAACAGCATTGTGGGCGTATTGAGAGGCTGCCGCAGATATATTTTTTAAAGCTTTCAATGAGCCAGCTGCACTTGAGCAACTGTTGGGTTTTGTAGCATATGCATGGAGGCGTGAGCCAGGGTTTGGAAGCAGGACAATGGTAAGCAAAATGATTTTGCCCATTTTACAGTTTGAGTTTGCCTCTATTCATTAAGGTGAATTATGATAGAGCTAGATTGGAAGGTATAACTATCCCTTTAAACATTGTGCTTGCCAGATTGATAATTCTGCCACCTGCAAGTAAAAGATTAACACTAGAAATGTGGAAAGTTATGCAGATGAATTAAAAAATGTTCATCTAATGAATGAAAATGTAGGGTATGTTTCACTGAAAGGGTAGTCTAGTATGATAACCAAGTGTTAAATGCTTAATCCTTTTTTTCTCTTTTATATGCTCCATCTAGACATCTATTGAGATTGTTCTGAAGTCTGTTTACTCTAAATCTTATGGGCTCTTGGTTGCAATCCATCTGCCTAACCATGTTAGAAGTACTTGGCATTGTTTGCCCAGCTAGTTGGAATAATGAACATTATGGGCTATTCAGTGACTTCCAAAACTATGATAAGGTTTGAGTTTTGTTCATGAAGTGGGTAATCAATGGGAGATGAGAGAATGGGGCAAAGTGCTGAGAAGGGTGAGGTTGCAGTGATCAGAAAGTTCAACTGCATATGAAGGAGCCACTGATTGCATCAGAAGCACATGGGAGTAGAACTTTTGAGAGAATGATAGGTCTCTTAACTTTCCCATTCTGGATTTAGCCTGCCTCCGCTACCACCTCATGCCTGGAAACCGAGGAGATCCCGCCAGCAAGCAATTCTTTTTTTTTTTCGCATAACTTTTATTTGCCAACATTTTGGGAGGTGCTACGAAGAAAACGTCACTAAGCCTCCTTCTATGTGGGGGAAAGAACCCCGCCAAAAATTGCTGCGTTTTGCCAGCAAGCAATCTTGAGTCAGAGACGGGATTAGTCCCGATTCCCACCTCCAGTGTGGAAATTTGAATCTGGGCGTTCGGTGGTGAGTGGCTCAACAACCTCCTAAAGTCTTTCCACCGTCTAAAAGGTACAAGTCTGTGTGATGTAAACACACTCCACTTGCCCGGGTGGGTGCAACTGTCAAAAATAAATAAATAAAGCTCACGTTCATCTAGGACAGGCCAACCCATTTCCAATCCACCACTGTCACACAATGACAGCAATGTATACACCTACAAATGCATTGCAGAAAATTGCCAAGGCATCTTCAACTGCACCTTTCAAACCGTGGCCTCTGTCACTCAGAAGAACCAGGGTAGAAGATGCATTGGAACATCTAGTGCAAGTTTCCTTTGATGATCCACACCATCTTGACTTGAAAATATATTACCTTGTTGGGTCATAATCTGGAATTCACAACCTAACAGCACTGAACTGCAGAGGTTCAAGTAAACAGCACACGGTTAACTTCCTCAAGGATAGTAAGAATGGACAATTAATGCTGGCCTTGCTATTTATTCCTAGATAAAGTAAAGGAAAAGGTTGAAAACTGCAGCTATCATAATTCCACGTAATCTCGCTCTGTCACCAGGAGCCACTTATATCCAATATGTTCCTAAGTGGTTGTCAAGTTATGTAGGATGTTGTGGAGCTTTCTGGATATTGTTAATTTTCTCTCTGCTTCTGTGAAATTTCAAATCTATTGGTCGCTCACTCATTCACTCAAGTTAAGAGACGGTTTAATTCTTTGTCAACAAATGTTTAAAAATCCTAACAAGTTCAGGTGAAATTTAACTTGTGTTTCTGACGGGAGGACAGGTCTGTTTGAAATGCATCTTCCTGAACAAACTCTCATTGTTTCCAAAGTCATCTTGTAAATAAGATGGCAGTTAATACTGCAGATACCAATTTGAGACTGATATCTATTTTGTGATGTGGGATCAAAGGGGCTGAGTCACTGTACCAGATTACTTTGAGGTAAGTTGAGCTTTGTCTGTTGAAAAGAAACACATGCAGAGTTTGGTGCTTTGATTAAATTTTAATAGTGAAAAAATGGCAGCACTCCAAAATGGTATTTAAAGGTTTGTTTTGTACTTTGTGCGTTGCACTATAGTTGGTGTGAAGCTGAAGCTTCGTGTCATGATCTCCTTACAATGACAGTGATCCTGAATTACTTCAAAGCCAAGCTGCAGCAGAATTATATAATAGTTGTCTATAATATGCATATTTGGTAGCTGGCAACACAAGACTATACAGTGAGTCTATGCATTACATTGCGAGCCGAACAAAAATGGGAAGCTAATGTAATTTTGGCAAATGTTAATATACAGTGTTATATTTCTGGAAATGTTTCTGATATTAATACCAGCTAACACTGGGGGTGAATCTTCCAAATGGAGCCCAAGTGTTCGTGCCATCGTGAACCACGACGGCGTGAAACGGGCACCGGGACAACTGATTCTGTCCCCCATAGGGGTCCAGCACGGCACTGGAGCTCCAGACTCCTTTCCTGGTGCCAAATGGGCGCTGTGCCAACCCGTGCATGTGCAGTTGGGCCGTGCCAACCTGTGCATGCACGGGGGACTTCTTCACGCCGGCCCCAGCTCAACATGGCGTTGGTGTTCAGGGGCCGGCCGCGCCAGAAAGTAGGCCCGGGAGGGGGGGGGGGCCTGCCGATCGGTGGGCCCGACCGCGGGCCAGACCCCATCGAAGGCCCCTCCCCCCGTTGAAGGATCAATTCCCCCCACAGGCCGCCCCGCCCCTGCGCACAGAGCTCCTGCCGGCAGCGACCAGGGGTGAACAGCGCCGGCAGGTCTCTGTCGTATACACGCGGCCGCTCGGCCCATTCAGGCCGGAGAATCGGCGGTCCCGCCGATTCCAACGGCTGGCGCCGCGTCAAACGTGCTGACGCAAATGCCGCCGATTCTCTGCACCTCGGAGAATCGCGCGCCGGCGTCGTGGCGCGGTTGCGGCGATTCTCCGGCCCGGCGTGGGGCTTGGAGAATCTCCCCCTATAATTGAGGGGGACAAAATGTAATACTTATGTGCCTTGCAAGACTACTTTTTCTTTGTCTGGAAGCTTCTGTGGCCCTACATTCTCTGGAGTTTAATAGGAGAATAAGAGGTTATGTTATTGAAACTTACAGCATTTGTAGAGTGTTTGAAAGGGTAGATGTTGAGGGTCTATTTCTCTAGACTGAAAAGTCTCGAGCTAAGGATCATCGTTACAGGTTAAATGGTTGGCCAATTAGTGCTGAAAGGAGGATGAATTTCTTCATTCAGAGGATCGTGAATCATTGGAATAGTCTACCCCAGAGAGCTATAGATAAAGGGGGGTCCTTTAAAATATTAGCTAAAATATACTGGAAAATAAAATTATTCTTAAATTATTGAATTTGTAGAAATTTGACTAAGTTATAAAATTGGCTAAACTCTTGAATACTGTCCATGACTGTCTTGAATGTTGCAAATAAGTACTGCAAGTAAGAGATTGAGAGTACATTCAACGAGTTTCAAACAATCTCGTAACTGAGACCAGACGTGACGTGGGGAGTTTGAACATTGGACAAGAGTCATGGGAAAGATAATTAATTTGGAGTAATTGATTAATGTCTAATTACCCAATCGCCTGTTAAGTGAATGACACTTTCCTGAATGAAACAAGGGGGTCTCAGCTGAGAATTAGAATCAATGAAACTAAGTAAGGGGCTAAACCCAGATAAGGATTCTCTTAAGAATGTGATCTGTTTGACTGATTAGAGAGAAGAATTTTAGCCATAGGAGAATCCTTGAAGCATTTGTGAAAATTACTAAGAAAGCCTTTTGCTGAAATGACATTTAATTTGTAAATCTGGAGTCACTTTTATCTTGAACTTTTTGCTTTCACTCTTCTGTGTCTCAAGGACATTTCAGTGTACACACAGAAAAGTCTTTCAATTTAATTTTGTGTGAATGTAACAAAAGGAGTTCTTAAAGAAATAAACAGTGCTTGTATATCCATTCAACTGGACTGAGACCTTATCTATGAGCGAGAGATAAGGGGAATCTTATGGTTCAACCCCTGGCTCCTCACATTATCTACATCTCACTAACTGAAGCTCCTCTCAGTCGGGAGAAGCCCCCCCCCCCCCCCCCTCCCCTCGATTTCCGGGGAGTTCATATTTTATGATATAGGAGGGGAATCGGATATAACATGGTGCTTGGCCTCGGAGGGGATCATAACAATACCCTTCAAGGGCATCTCCTTTCAACATTACGGTGTCTTCCCTAATCAGTACTGCCACGCTACATCCTTTTCATTACTTCTTCATCTTTTCTGAATACTTTGTATCTGTGAATATTAAGCACCCAGTCCTCACTGTTTTGAGGCCATATTTTCATTATTGCGACTACTTCATATTCTCACACAACTATTTTTAGTTTGTCAGCTTTAATCTTCATACTTTGTGTAGGTGATGTCATGTACGCATCATTATTGAGAAGATGCCCACCTGAGTTGCTTCTCACAACTGACATGGGAGTTGGCAGAAGAGTGGTTTGATGTGTAGGGGAAACTAAATGACTGTTTTGGTTATGTGTCACTGGTATTGGGTGCTCTACATTGAATGCTCGGTGCCATTTTTTCTTCCTGTTTAAGATGAGCATGTCTTCGTGAAAATACTTGTGTAAATGAGAGCAAAAATTTGCAGCCAATTGCTCCAGAACTTAGAGGGGCGCTGTTCTAAAATTAGGGGTTCCCTGAAGGAACTTTTTTCTCTTGAGGGTTATGTGACTTTGGATTCTGCCTTGGAAGACACCGGATGTGGGGGGTCACTGAATATTTTTAAGGCAGAGGTAGAGAGATTCATGTTAGGCAGGGGAATCACAGGTTACTGGGTTACTGGGGACTGAGGAACTCCATACAAACAGATCAGCTACATCCTTACTGAATGGCGGAGCAGGCTTAAGGGGCCGAATGGCTGCATACTCTTATTCCATATGTTTGTATGTTCATAATCAAATGATGTAAGTTGCAATGGTTTTGATTTTGTTTAATTTGTGCTTAACAAGCAAAAGGAATAAATGTAGAGAAAATTCACTTTGTGGAAATTGTGCTTTACTTGAGAAGGAATATACTGCTGATTAGACATGTTTGGGTGCTTTTTTATTGAAAGATACAGGCCCATATTTTCCTGGTTCCCCAAAGTCACATTTAAGGGGTGTGCCCTAATGATGCACTGGGGGATACCTCTAGGAAGTTCCCATGTAAGGAATTACTCACATTGCCCAGAAATGCTAACTTCATCTGGGCAACTGCGTTGGGCTGGGAACCATCCGACAGAAGTGATTTCAATTGCTAACTTCAAATAGTTCTGCCAGTTTTATCCTGCAGGAGTTGGAGGAAAAAAAATTAATTCTAACTCCTCCAAACTATTTAAAAGAAATCCAGACCCAGCCTCACATAGAAAGCAAATTCCTTTGTGTTGAAAATCAAAGCATCAGGAATGCGTTCAGAGCATCAGTATTTCAACACTGAAATACAAGGTTGAAATACTGATGCTCTGAACGCATTCCTGATGCTTTGATTTTCAACAAAAAGGAATTTGCTTTCGAGCTAACCTTGTTCAGCACGTTTCCATCAGTACTTCAACTAAATGCCATTCTCGTCCGCAGGCACAACATACAAATGCATTAACTGAATGACTTTCTTGAGCTGAAAGGCCATATACTGCTGGAAGAATAATTTGAGGAAAATTCAATCATGAATCATTGGTCACTTATGCAGCCTGGTCAAGTGGGATTGCAAACCATTGAGTTCACATTAATACCACATTACTTTGACTTTTGCTACGGTAAAGACATGATATAAATGCAACTTCTTGCTGATTGGATATTCAGTTTTGATTTGAACAGCACTGGATACTGTTGGCTTAATTTTAAAGTACCGTCATCTTCAAAAGGTGGCAAATTGACAGGAATATGGTGCATTGCCAAATGTACAGATGTGTTAAATTGTTGCTTATGTTTATGATATCAGAAAAAACTGGTCTGTCTTTGAAAGATGGGAACTGATCTGGGATTCTTGCAATATAATTCCTTCAGGATATTTCTGACACTGGGGAATATTTTTCGGAATAATGTTTAAAGAAAAACGGAAACCAGATTCTTAATGATTTATGAGGCCTGGACACAATAATGCTGACTTTGTGTTCATCTCAGCTCCATGGTCGTCAACTCTACATTATATTCACAAGGTATTATAATTTGGTGTTCAATGGAATGCAAACTTTCAGGTGTGGAATCTATGCTTACAAACTATAAATTGTGCTCTGCCATGTAGATTGTTATTTGGCACCTGACCCCAAGAAGATATGGGGCCCCTCTGTAAATAAAAACAATTCTGAGAATGTGATGTTTGAAATGGAAAGGAAGTGTGAAAATAAAGATTTAGCTTTTTGGAGAAAGGAAAAGACATGAGAACTGACCACAATTTCTGCTCCTGTTACCTTCCAGAAGAGCATTTTTAATTAGATTATTTGGTATGAATGGCTTTCAGATCAGTCCTCAAAATTATTTCTGCCAATTGGCATCCATGTCCTCTTGCACTGCTGTTGCTGTTTAATTTTACCAATGATCAGGATTCATAGTTTTTATTCTATTTATTATTGTATATACCGCCACGGTTTACTTTCATTCATCTAATTTTGATGTATTCAAATTTATCTCTTTTCTCCTTAATTCTGTCCTGTGAAATGGCTCTGTTGCTGTTTTGTACATCACTTCCTGGGCTGGATATTTTCTAGTCTCTGGTCTTTCAAGAAGAAATTGAATCATTATCTAAAGTCTAAAAAAGAAAAGTTTTGCAGGAGTACCAGGGAAAGACAGGGTAGTGGCACTCGGAGAATTGTTCCTTTAGAGGGCTGGCACAGAAATGACAGAATCATGCACAGCTTTCCACCTATGATTTCATGGCGAGAACGGAACACAGCACTCTAGGTGTAGTCTAACCTGAACGTAATATAGCCACAGCATGACCAGTTCATACTTGAGCTGTATTGCCAAGCAGGTTTTACCTGGTTTCAGATAAGAGAGCGATGAAATACCTGGATAAGGCAGCCTCTGAAGAGAGAGAAAAAACAGAGTTAATGTTCTAATCTGTGATATTTTGGCTGAACTGGAAGTATTATGGATCATGTATTTTCCTGTGGTACTTATCGTTATTTGTTTGGTTTTGGACAGAAGAAAGGACATGCGTTTATAAAGTACTTTTCATGACCCCAGGACAGCCCATGTGTTTTCTTACTAATGAGATATTTTAGAAGTGTAGTCACTGCTGTAACGTAGGAAACACTGCTGAAGTTTCGCAAACAGCACAGCGATAAACGATCAGGTATTCTACTTTAGTGGTGATGGACAATAATTGCTAATAAGTCAATATTGGTTCAATAATCAATCTCCCAACTTCACCTCCTAACGAGTCGAGTGCAATTCATTGGTAGATATTTTCCTCATTCTGTAAGATCTATTACTTGGCTGCCTTTAAATTCATGGACAAAAGATTCTTCATGCTTGTAAATATATTTTAGCTCCTCCTGCGTTCCTTCGCTATTTCATCACCCTCTGCTGCCCACCATCCCCCAGGCTAGTGCCATCCATAAATTTGAGCAACTTTGTACAAAGTTGTTGATATCGAACACAAATTGTAAAGCCCCACCTAATATCCTTGGAGCACTCAAAATCCACAACATCCTTTTGACCTGACATAACTGTCCATAAGTGAAAATCATTGGTGTGCCTCTCAACCTTATTCATTTCCACATTTTACCAATACTACCGGTCATCAATCCATGCTGGATTTGAACCACACCTCCAAAGTAAAAGATGGCTGTCATGATATTCAAGTAAACATCATGGTGCAAACATACATACATACATATATACTGATGGACAGATCAACGGACCAATCAATACACACACAACACCACAGCCAATCACAGGCAAGAGCATACACACTATAAAACGGGGAACACGACACTTCACGCTCATTCCAGCAGGAGACAGCTCAGGGCACAGAGCTCACAGCAAGCCACTCAGACATCCACCATGTGCTGAGTGCCACTCCAATATAGTGTTAGGGATAGGTCCACAGATTCAAGGGTAATGAACGAACCACAGTAGCCAGTTTACCATTGTAAATATTGTTAGTAATAAAACTGAGTTGTACCATCCGCAACCGTGTTGGTTCGTCTGTGTAGCAGAGCACCCAACATGACAATGGCCACAACTTTTTACCCATCTCTGAACGAGATTGAGGCTGCAGAGATGGAGGATGGTTAGAAAGAAAGCTTTGGATATATAATGGCAAAAGCAATATCAATTTTTAAGCTCTTATTCCAATAAAAATGACTGCCTGCGAAGCAAGAGTGTTTGGAATTTGCAAGCTAACCAAAATAATGTTAATTTATTTACACCAAAACCTCTTGGCGTAATGCCATTATCATAGAATAATCAATCTCAGGGCAGAATATACACCTTCTGGAATTCAGAAATCCATTTTCAGATTAGAAGTGGGTCTTTGTTTTGTTGTTGTGAAAGCGTGCTTTACATGTTCTAGCTGATACAAAAGATTTGTAACACCTAACTTAGTCTAGTGCAGCTCAACATTTAGGCCTCATTTTCGTTTTATGTGGATTCGGGCTTCTAGAAAAGTCTGCTGGTTTAAAAACTGTACACCCTCTATGTTCTCTGTAAAAGGATTGTTCTATTCATGCAATTGAAGTTGCTATTTTGGAGAAATACAGGGATTTTGATGGTCCAGCAGAGTTTGCACCAATTATCTTGATCTCACTCATTCTTGGAAAACTGACACTATGATTGTATGGATTAGAAAATAGTTTTGAAATATTAGTTGCTGAAATGTTTACATACTGTCAACTAATTGTTTAGCTAGCGTAGTAGCTGGCACCTTTAAGGCGTGATCGTCATGTGGTCCAATTGGTAGTTGGCAAGTGGAATTGCCGAGTAGATTGGCAGCTGCACTACTCTGTACACAGCATGTTGCATAAATAAACGTTCATTGTTTGTACCTAACTGGTGGAGCCAAGTTACTACAGATAATCAGTTTAGTCTGTGTAGTTTTGGTGCTTTTTTAAATTTAAAAAACTATGTGTATTTAATCTGTCTGTTATTGTTTTATAGGATGAACTGCTGATAAAAGCCACTGAATAATGACCCCGCCAACTTAACCAGCATGTGAAAGGAACCAAAGCTATTTTAATTTGAATTGCTTAATATTAATTTGGTGGTTCCAGAGAACATCCAAACCTACACCATCATGAACAGCAATGAGCAAAGCATTGCCGTGCCACAGAAATTACCAAGCCCCAGCCGAAGCTCCGGCAGCTCTTTTAGACCAGATATTCGACAGGTACACCATGTTCTCTTGTGTGTCTGTTACTCTTAAGTTGGTGTATGTAAATAAACATGCATTCCAAAGTCTACCTGCAGCCCACAGCCACACGTGCCCTGAAAAATGAATGGATGTTTCCAGACCATTACCATGCCTTTAATTCACATGGTAGCATTTGGTGACTAAAAATTAGTTGCCCCCAAATTTTTGCTTTTTGACATATTCTTTATGTTAATATTCTTATAATAATTGAATAGAACCAAGCTACTATAGCATACTATAGCAGTTAGCAAAATGCCTGGTGGTGACTCCGTTATAGAATTTTGTTTTAGTGTAGTGGTCAGTTAGTTTTGAGGAACAAAACACTAAATAAATGAAGTAAAAATAAAGACCTGGTGGCATCTGTGGAGAGAGAAACAATTAATATTTCCAGTTGATCTTTCATCAGAGCAGTTCAGGTATCCCAGTGTAATTTTGATATACCAGTCTATATTGCGTATAGATAATTTTACTAGTAATTAGTCTAAATCATACAATAAGAGTCCATAGAATAGAATCCCTACATTGCAGAAGGAGGCCATTCAACCCATTGAGTCTGCAGCAACCCTCTGATAGAGCCCCTTACCTAGGCCCACTTCCCCGCCCTATCCCCATAATCCTACATAACCTGGACATCTTGGATTCTAAAGGGCAATTTTAGCATTGCCAATTCACCTAACCTGCACATCTTTGAGCTGTGGGAGGACATCGGAACACCCGAGGGAAACCCACGCAGACCTGGGGAGAACGTGCAAACTCCACACAGTCGCCCAAGACGGAATCGAACTCGGATCCCTGGTGCTATGAGCCAACAGTGCCAGTCACTGTGTTACTGTGCAGCTAAAAATTTAAGTTAGTGTTTTGTGCAGCCTGTTTTTTCATTGGGATTGCACTTGTATCATTCTAGTTTTTTTAATTTGAAAACTTAATGGAGATTGCTGTGGTATTTGAGATCATGCAAAATACTGTATTGATCATTTTAGCCTGATGTTTGAAATAGAACATAGAACATTCAGTGCAGAAGGAGGCCATTCGGCCCATCGAGTCTGCACCGACCCACTTAAGCCCTCACTTCCACCCTATCCCCGTAACCCAAAGCCCCTCCTAACCTTTTTTGGACACTAAGGGCAATTTAGGATGGCCAAACCACCTAACCTGCACGTCTTTGGACTGTGGGAGGAAACCAGAACACCCGGAGGAAACCCAAGCAGACACTTGGAAGTGCAGACTCCCCACAGACAGTGTCCCAGCAGGGAATCGAACCTGGGACCCTGACGCTGTGAAGCCACGATGCTATTTCACTGTGCTACCGTTCTGCCCCGATGATATAGTTTTAAAAAGAATGTCTTTACAAATAGTTCTGAATGTTATGAATTTGTCTCCCTTTTAACTATACATCTGCATATAATAAACCACCAAGATTGAACACTGAAATAGATAGTGATGTAACACTTCTATGATTAAATGAGGCCTAATAATCAGAGGGGCGATTTCCTTAGTTCTCTATTAGTAATGAGTTATTAAGGTATGTATAACAAAAATATTCACGATTTCCCAAAACCTCCACTTAAAATCGTACTTGTTATGTAAAGCTAATTTAAGTTGACCAAAAATGATATGGGGTAGGCTACGAGGTGCACAAATGTTTCTGACTGAAGTTCTTTTAGCTGATTTAGTCTGCTGCCAGCAAGTAAAAGATTACTTGGAGAGCATGGCCGTGAGATATAGGAGCAGAATTAAGCCATTCGGTCCATAGGGTCTGCTCCGCCATTCGATCATGGCTGATAGGTTTCTCATCCCCGTTCTCATGCCTTCTCTCCGTAACCCCTTATTAATCAAGAACCTATCTATCACTGCTTAAAGACATTCAGTGAACTGGTCTCCAAAGCCTTCTGTGGCAATGAGCTCCACAGATTCACCACACTCTGGCTGAAGAAATTCCTCCTCATCTCTGTTTTAAAGAATCGTCTCTTCAGTCTGAGGTTGTGCTCTCGGGTTTTAGTCTCTTCTACGAGTAGAAACATCTTCTCCAAGTCCACTCTATCTAGGGCTCTCAGTATTCTGTAAGTTTCAATGAGATCCACCCTCATCCTTCTAAACTCCATTGAGCACAGAACCAGAGTCCTCAGCTGTTCCTCCTATGACAACCCCTTGATTCCCCGGATCATTCTTGTGAACCTCCTCTAAACCCACTCCAAGGCCAGCACATCATTCCTTAAAAACGGGTCCCAAAACTGCTCCCAATATTCCAAAAGCAGTCTGACCAGAGCCGTATACAGCCTCAGCAGTATATCAGTGCTCTTGTATTCTAGCCTTCTCGAAATTAATGCTTGCATTTGCCTTCCTAACTGCCAATTAAACCTGTATGTTAACCGTAAGAGAATCCTGAAGTAGGATAACCAAGTTCCTTTGTGCTTCAGATTTCCAAAGCCTTTCCCCATTGAGAAAATAGTCTATGCCTCTATTCTTCCGACCAAAGTACATAACTTCCCACTTTCCCACATTTTATTCCATTTGCTGCCATTTTGCCCATTTTCCTAGTCTGTCCAAGTCCTTCTGCAGCCTCCCCGCTTCCTCACCACTACCTGTCCCTCTACATATCTTTGTATCATCTTCAAACTTGGCAACAATGCCCTTAGTTCCTTCTTCCAGATCGTTAATGTATATCGTGAATAGTTGTGGTCCCAACACTGACCCCTGCGGAACACCACTAGTCACTGGCTGCCATCTCGCCGGTGCACACACTCATCCTCTCGTTGAGGGATGTCCGCAGTGCTGTGATCCAGCTCTTGGGTGTTTTAATGTTTCCTTCTGCCTCTGATGTTGAAGCCTCCGGTGTTCAGGCAGAGTGTCATGGCATCATGGTTTGGTTGGAATGCGAGGAAGTAACGCTCACCTGCGACATGGCACGTGGAACCACGGGAATCCATTGGGGGCTGTGAAGTGCTTACATTACTCAATTGCCAATTCTCTATTAGCAATGTTCATGAGCTTTGTGCCTGAAGGCACGTCAGTTTGGGTCATGGGTGATCGGTGGGACAGATAGGCAGTCGCCGGAGACATCCTTCATTATGGGTACAAGCAATCCACATGGTGGCATGATGGATCTGCGGGCGCTGGGGCACCCACCCTCCAGCCGAGGAACGACCACCCCCCCTAGGCGGACACCCCTCCGACTGAGGCCCCTCGGCTGATTGCTTGACTTCAAAAATGGCTACTCACCTCCTCGGATCCCCACAGCAGCTAATCTGCCAGCTTCATGTTTTTGAAAAGGTGTAGTAATTGGCACCCGCTTGACCACTTGCTGGGGAGCCGCTTAGATCACAGGAGGCCAACAGCTATAGGGTCATTCCCATTAATGGTATGGAATTTGATTTTAATTGGTGATTATTGGTTTCTTGCCATGCCACGGCAGGATCCTGATTTCGCCAACGGGAGCGGGCCAGGTAGATCGTAAACTGATTGGCGCCTGACGTAGTTCTAGATTTTGGCTTCTCCCACTATCTAACGGCCGTGTCGCGCTCCGGCAAGAGCGCAATGAGGCCAATAGGTCATTCCCATTCAGAGCAAAAAAGTCACAGAACAATCATCCCTACTGAAGTTATTTAAAATGGTGGAATTTAAAATACAGATGGAGGGTGCGAGGGTAAAATCAAGCACTAGTGTTTTGTGCTTAAACAAAGGAGATTACAATGGGATGAGAGAAGAACTAGCTAAGATAGACTGGGAGCAAAGACTTTATGGTGACACAGTTGAGGAACAGTGGAGAAACTTCCAAGTGATTTTTCACAGTGCTCAGCAAAGGTTTAAACCAACAAAACGGAAGGACGGTAGAAAGAGGGAAAATCGACCGTGGATATCTAAGGAAATAAGGGAGAGTGTCAAATTGAAGGAAAAAGCATACAAAGTAGCAAAGATCAGTGGGAGACTAGAGGACTGTGAAATCTTTATGGGGCAACAGAAAGCTACTAAAAAAGCTATAAAGAAGAGTAAGATAGATTATGAGAGTAAACTTGCTCAGAATATAAAAACAGATAGTAAAAGTTTCTACAAATATATAAAACAAAAAAGAGTGGCTAAGGTAAATATTGGTCCTTTGGAGGATGAGAAGGGAGATTTAATAATGGGAGATGAGGAAATGGCTGAGGAACTGAACAGGTTTTTTGGGTCGGTCTTCACAGTGGAAGACACAAATAACATGCCAGTGACTGATGGAAATGAGGCTATGACAGGTGAGGACCTTGAGATGATTGTTATCACTAAGGAGGTAGTGATGGGCAAGCTAATGGGGCTAAAGGTAGACCAGTTTCCTGGCCCTGATGGAATGCATCCCAGAGTGCTAAAAGAGCTGGCAAGGGAAATTTCAAATGCACTAGTGATAATTTACCAAAATTCACTAGACTCTGGGGTGGTCCCGGCGGATTGGAAATTAGCAAACGTGACACCACTTGTTTAAAAAAGAAGGTAGGCAGAAAGCGGGTAATTATAGGCCAGTGAGCTTAACTTCGGTAGTAGGGAAGATGCTGGAATCTATCATCAAGGAAGAAATAGTGAGGCATCTGGATGGAAATTGTCCCATTGGGCAGATGCAGCCTGGGTTCATAAAGGGCAGGTCGTGCCTAACTAATTTAGTGGAATCTTTTGAGGACATTACCAGTGCGGTAAATAACGGGGAGCCAATGGATGTGGTATATCTGGATTTCCAGAAAGCCTTTGACAAGGTGCCACACAAAAGGTTGCTGCATAAGATAAAGATGCATGGCATTAAGGGGAAAGTAGTAGCATGGATAGAGGATTGGTTAATTAATAGAAAGCAAAGAGTGGGGATTAATGGGTGTTTCTCTGGTTGGCAATCAGTAGCTAGTGGTGTCCCTCAGGGATCAGTGTTGGGCCCACAACTGTTCACAATTTATATAGATGATTTGGAGTTGGGGACCAAGAGCAATGTGTCCAAGTTTGCAGACGACACTAAGATAAGTGGTAAAGCAAAAAGTGCAGAGGATACTGGAAGTCTGCAGAGGGATTTGGATAGGCTAAGTGAATGGGCTAGGGTCTGGCAGATGGAATACAATGTTGACAAATGTGAGGTTATCCATTTTGGTAGGAATAACAGCAAAAGGGATTATTATTTAAATGATAAAATATTAAAACATGCTGCTGTGCAGAGAGACCTGGGTGTGCTAGTGCATGAGTCGCAAAAAGTTGGTTTACAGGTGCAACAGGTGATTAAGAAGGCAAATGGAATTTTGTCCTTCATTGCTAGAGGGATGAAGTTTAAGACTAGGGAGGTTATGCTGCAATTGTATAAGGTGTTAGTGAGGCCACACCTGGAGTATTGTGTTCAGTTTTGGCCTCCTGAGAAAGGTCATACTGGCACTGGAGGGTGTGCAGAGGAGATTCACTAGGTTAATCCCAGAGCTGAAGTGGTTGGATTACGAGGAGAGGGTGAGTAGACTGGGACTGTACTCGTTGGAATTTAGAAGGATGAGGGGGGATCTTATAGAAACATATAGAATTATGAAGGGAATAAATAGGATAGATGCGGGCAGGTTGTTTCCACTGGCGGGTGAAAGCAGAACTGGGGGGCATAGCCTCAAAATAAGGGGAAGTAGATTTAGGACTGAGTTTAGGAGGAACTTCTTCATCCAAAGGGTTGTGAATCTATGGAATTCCTTGCCCAGTGAAGCAGTAGAGGCTCCTTCATTAAATGTTTTTAAGATAAAGATAGATAGTTTTTTTAAGAATAAAGGGATATTAAGGGTTATGGTGTTCGGGCTGGAAAGTGGAGCTGAGTCCACAAAATATCAGCCATGATCTCATTGAATGGTGGAGCAGGCTCGAGGGGACAGATGGCCTACTCCTGCTACTAGTTCTTATGTTCTTAAAATGTACTATGTTTAAACTTGTTTGGAGGCAGTTCTAGGGAGTAAAATGTAGTATTGCAAATCAGCTTAGTTCACAGGAGAATAAGTTCTTAGGAGGGACTAAGATGTGCCTCTGTTGCCCCTGTAAAATGTGTATAGCACAAAAATGTCCTGAAGGCTTTGATTTTTTTTTTTCTTGAACAGGACAGCTGGGAGATTGTGGAAGGACTTCGGGATAGTAGTATGAGTAATATCCAAGAACCACAGAATCATGAAGGCTACTTGTTGAAGAAGAGAAAGTGGCCTCTCAAAGGCTGGCATAAGGTATTGCTTGTCTGTAGGGTCATGATGTGGAGATGCGGGCACTGGACTGGGGTGGGCACAGTAAGAAGTCTCACAACACCAGGTTAAAGTCCAACAGGTTTATTTGAAATCCCAAGCTTTCGGAGCGCTGTTTCTTCTTCAGGTGAAGTGGAGGCAGATTCACAATCGCAGCATATATAGGAGAAACACAAATGTGATTGTGAATCTGCCTCCACTTCACCTGATGAAGGAGCAGCGCTCCGAAAGCTTGGGATTTCAAATAAACCTGTTGAACTTTAACCTGGTGTTGTGAGACTTCTTACTTGTCTATAAGGTAGCACTGTGCTATAATAATTGAGCAGTTTAAAAACAGTTCTGAAAATAAACATCAGTATATCAGCAGACTTCGAAGTGATGCATTTAATTCATACATTATTTTGGTGCATGTCTCTACTTGAGCAATATATATGGTGAGATACACTTCTGCATAACATTATGGGCAACATGGATATTGGTTTCAGGTAGGAGGTTTCATTTCATCGAACTAACCAAGTGGTCTTGAACCTTTTTTACTTGAGCGACCACTATCGATTTGCAATCATTGACTCCCTCCCACCACCTGCACCCCTCACCCTGTCTAAATGATGCTATATAATATTCTATAGATGAAGCTACTTCATGTAAAGTGTTTTTTTAACTGTGCTTTTAAGAAAAGAGGTGTTTACTTGTATCTAATTACAAGTTACTGATAGATCTTGTGATCTTCATGCTGCTCTCAGCACTCCTCTTTGTCTGTCCCATTCCTAGGCGAGGCAGCTAACACACTTTGTGCTGCACATGTGTTGTTTTACTCTGTACCTGCCTCCCAGCTCATACAAATACAAAGCACATTTGGCTTCCCCCATTGCCAATTTTATTTAGTAAGCTGTTGTCCTTGCCCTCTTGCCGCAATGTGAGCCACTGATATAAGATATTGATCCACTGGTTTTGGTGCATTTCTACTGTCCATGAATCACATTGTTAACGAGCTGCAGTTCCTTTTCAAAACTCATTAAGTGTTCTTGTTCCACCCCCCATATTTGTCACCCTTTAGTTAAAAAAAACAAAATGTTCCTCCTCCATTTCCAATTTTCTTTTGTAAATTTGTCCCCATATTCTTATTCTGTACATCGCAGAATTACATTATTTGGGTCCAATTTTTCTGGACCTTTGGTAATTTGTGTGGATTGACCTCTTTTGGTACTTTGCGGTACTTTGCTGAATTTGAGATTGTCTGTAAATTTGGACAAAGCTTACCTGCAAATTACCATAAAAATTACAACTGGACCCAACCCAAACTTTGTGACAATCAATTTGTAACTGGTTGGTGTTATAATTGGACAGGAAGATCCCAGAATGGAACCCTGGCCCAAAAGACCGTAACAAATCCTTTTTTTTTGTAAGACATGGAGGAGCAGTCACATGACCGCTAATTGGTTGTAACAATAAGAACGCAGACGTTCATTGAACATGAAAATTGGATTATTATGCAATACTCCTTTATTCCTCCCATAGCTTAACAATTACACACAGGTTTTGGGGTTAACATGGCTTACAAAGTACATCTTAGGCTATAATTTATTATTTTTAAAAATAAATTTAGAGTACCCAATTTTCTTTTTCCAATTAAGGGGCAATTTGGCGTGGCCAATCCACCTAGCCTACACATCTTTGGGTTGTGGAGGCGAAACCCACACAAACACGGGGAGAATGTGCAAACGCCACACGGACAGTGACCCAGAGCCGGGATCGAACCTGGGACCTCGGCGCCGTGAAGCAGCAGGGCTAACCCACTGCATCACCGTGCTGCCCATCTTAAGCTATAATAGTCTCATTAACACACACACTTCCTTTTAAGGACAAAACATGACTGGTCAACTACAGACTCCACTCTGAAACCAAGTTATTGTCTGTGAATTCCTCCTCCGAATCCCCCCAGATGGAGAGTTTCCAAACTCTACTCCCAAAAACACGCTTTAAAATCTTCTCTCATAATAATGCGTTCCCTTAGTGTTTTGCATTCCAAAATCCAGTTCAGGTTTTACAAATAACTCTTTTAGCCCAAGCTTCCACTCTACTTTTAACAGCGAGCCCAGTTCAGGATTTTACACCACCCCCTTTTAGATTTCCCTTTTTCTTAACTGCTCATAAACAAACTCCGAGTTCTAGCCACCGATTTCCATTATTAGTTCAACTCCCGTTCCACAGGCTGTAGTAAAATCCCAAAAACCTGAAAATCACTTCAGATATATTTCTGGTCTCTCACGATCCGATGCCTTTTCAGCTCAGTGACATTACTGAACAGTTCTCTGTTCTGGTATCTTTAACTTCAGACTTCATGGAAACTTCTCTTCATTTCTATAGTTTCCTTAACAAGCTGCTTTTCGGGACTTCCGGTTGCGGCCATGCCTGAATAGGTCGCACGTTCGGCAGCTCCCGCCGGGAACGGACTTTAGGGCTCTCTAGTGGGGCCCCAACAGCACTTGTTCGACGGCTTCCAGTGTGGGAAGGTGACTGCAAGGTCCCCCCGACAGTGTATGGATTGGACCAGGAGTGGAGCGGTGAAAAATGGGATCTTGGAGCAGCAAAAAGTGAGAGGGAGAAAAAGCAAGATGGCGGCGAGTGGAGACCAAGCAGCATGGGCGCAGTGGTCGCAGGAGCAGCAGGAGTTTCTTAAACGCTGCTTTGAGGAGCTGAAGACCGAAATGCTGGCACCAATGAAGGCGGCGATTGAGAAGCTAGTGGAGACCCAGAGGGCCCAGGGGGCGGTGATCCGGGAGGTGCGGCAAAAAGCCTTGGCGAACGAGGATGAGATGTTGGGCCTGAGGGTGAAGGTGGAGGCACACGAGACGCTGCACAAGAGGTGGGCGGAAAGATTTGAGGACCTGGAGAATGGGTCGAGGAGGAAAAATCTTCGGATTCTGGGTGTCCCTGAAGGAGTTGAGGGGCCCGATACCGGGCCATATGTGAGCACGATGCTCAATTCGCTGATGGGCGCAGGAGCCTTCCCGAGCCCCCTGGAGCTAGATGGGGCTCATCGGGTCCTGGCAAGGACACCCAAGGCCAACGAGCTTTATGGATAGAGGGTGTGTCTTGAGATGGGCCAAGAAAGAGCGGAGCAGCAGGTGGGAGAACACGGAGATCCGAATCTACCAGGACTGGAGTGCAGAGGTGGCCAAGAAGAGAGCTGGTTTTGACTTCCGGGTGCGGCGATGACCAGCTGAGTCGCACGTTTTGGCAGCTCCCTGTGAAACGGACTTTTGGGCTCTTGATAGGAGCCCCAACGGCAATTTTAACGGCTGAAAACACCGTGCGGTAAACCAGGAGGGTGTTCCCCCTGGACACGGATGGAAAAAGGAGAGGAAAGTGGCCGGATTGCAGCGGATCCTTTGGAACAACGGCAAGGAAGGCAAGCAGAAACCAAGATGGCGTCGGAAGGTGGCAGTTTCATATGGGGCCCTGAACAACAAGAGTTTTTGAAACGCTGCGTGGAGGAGATAAAAAAGGAAATGAAGAAAGAGTTGTTGGCCCCGATATTACAGGCGATTGAAGGGCTGAAAGAGGAACAAAAGACACAGGAGCAGGAGCTTCGGGTCGTGAAGGCGAAAGCAGCAGAGAATGAAAACGACATACAGGGCCTGGTGGTGAAGTCGGAGATACAGGAGGCACACCGGAAACGATCTGTGGAGAGGTTGGAGGCACTGGAAAATAACGCAAGGAGGAACAACTTGAGGATTCTTGGCCTTCCTGAAGGTGTGGAGGGGGCGGACGTCGGGGCATATGTGAGCACGATGCTGCACTCGTTAATGGGAGTGGAGGCCCCGACGGGTCCGTTGGAGGTGGAGGGAGCATACCGAGTTATGGTGCGAGGATCGAGAGCAGGAGAAGCTCCCAGAGCCATAGTGGTGAGATTTCTCCGTTTTAAGGATAGAGAAATGGTCCTTAGATGGGCGAAGAAAACTCGGTGTAGTAAATGGGAGAACGCGGTGATCCGCGTCTATCAAGGTTGGAGTGCGGAGGTGGCGAGAAGGAGGGCGAGCTTTAATCGGGCCAAAGCGGTACTTCACAAAAAAAAGATAAAGTTTGGAATGCTGCAACCGGCAAGACTGTGGGTCACATATCAAGGGAGGCACCACTACTTTGAGACGGCGGATGAAGCGTGGACTTTTATTGTAGAAGAAAAATTGGAATGATTGGACTACGAAAATGAACGTTTGGACAAAGTGGTGGGACGAGTGGGGGGGGGGGGGGGGGGCGAAGAGGGATTGTATGATTAATCCTGCGGTATGGTAACTTTTCTTTCTCCCACAGGTGGTGATGGGGGGAGGTGGGGAGGGAGAGGAGATGGGGCGTTGGCCATGGGAGGCGGGGCCGAGGGAGAGGCGCGGGCTTGGTTCCCGCGCTATGATAATTATGGCGGGAATAGAGAAGCAGGAAGGAGGGGGCGCCGCACGGGGCGAGCCGTGATCACGGGGGGAAGCCGAGGTCAGCCAGAGTTTGCTGACTACTGGGAGCAACATGGGGGGAGTAATTACGCTAGCGGGGGGTCTAGCGGGGGGGGGGAGGGGGGAATTACTGGGTTGCTGCTGCTGGGGAAAGGGGGAGTGGGTACGGGAAAGGATGGGCGGGGGGGGGTACCGTCTGGGAGAAATACAGCCGCGTGGGAACTGGGCGAGAAGCTGGAAAAAGATGATGGCTAACCGGCAAGGGGGGGGGGGTGGGAAGCCCCCCAACTCGGCTGATCACGTGGAACGTGAGGGGGCTTAACGGGCCGATAAAGAGGGCACGAGTACTCGCACACCTTAAGAAACTTAAAGCAGATGTGGTCATGTTACAGGAAACGCACCTGAAACTGATGGATCAGGTTAGGTTGCGCAAAGGATGGGTGGGGCAGGTGTTCCATTCGGGGCTGGATGCGAAAAACAGGGGGGTGGCTATATTAGTGGGGAAGCGGGTAATGTTCGAGGCAAAGACTATAGTGGCGGATAACGGGGGCAGATACGTGATGGTGAGTGGCAAATTACAGGGAGAGATGGTGGTGTTGGTAAACGTGTATGCCCCGAATTGGGACGATGCCAATTTTATGAGGCGAATGCTAGGACGCATCCCAGACCTAGAGACCGGAAAGTTGATAATGGGGGGAGACTTTAACACGGTGTTGGAACCAAGGCTGGATAGGTCGAAGTCCAGGACTGGTAGGAGGCCGGCAGCAGCCAAGGTGCTTAAGGATTTTATGGAGCAGATGGGAGGGGTGGACCCGTGGAGATTCAGTAGACCTAGGAGTAAGGAGTTCTCGTTTTTCTCCTATGTCCATAAAGTCTATTCACGCATAGACTTTTTTGTGTTGGGTAGGGCATTGATCCTGAGGGTGAGGGGAACGGAATATACGGCTATAGCCATTTCGGATCATGCCCCACACTGGGTAGACTTGGAGATAGGGGAGGAAACAAGAGGGCGTCCACCCTGGAGAATGGACATGGGACTAATGGCGGATGAGGGTGTGTGCTTAAGGGTGAGGGGATGCATTGAAAAGTACTTGGAACTCAATGACAATGGGGAGGTTCAGGTGGGAGTGGTCTGGGAGGCGTTGAAGGCGGTGGTTAGGGGGGAGCTGATATCAATAAGGGCACATAAAGGGAAGCAGGAGAGTAAGGAACGGGAGCGGTTGTTGCAAGAACTTCTGAGGGTGGACAGACAGTATGCGGAAGCACCGGAGGAGGGACTGTATAGGGAAAGGCAAAGGCTGCATGTGGAATTTGACTTGCTGACCACAGGCACTGCAGAGGCACAATGGAGGAAGGCGCAGGGTGTACAGTATGAATATGGAGAGAAGGCGAGCAGATTGCTGGCACACCAATTGAGGAAAAGGGGAGCAGCGAGGGAAATAGGGGGGGGTGAGAGACGAAGATGGAGAGACGGAGCGGGGAGCAGAGAGAGTGAATGAAGTGTTTAAGACATTTTATAAAAATTGTATGAAGCTCAACCCCCGGATGGGAGGGAGAGAATGATGGAGTTTTTGGATCGGCTGGAAATTCCCAAGGTGGAAGAGCAGGAAAGGATGGGATTGGGAGCACAGATCACGGTAGAAGTGGTGAAAGGAATTAGGAACATGCAGACGGGAAAGGCCCCGGGACCGGACGGATTCCCAGTTGAATTTTACAGAAAATATTTGGACTTGCTCGCCCCGCTACTGACGAGGACCTTCAACGAGGCAAAGGAAAGGGGACAACTGCCCCCGACTATGTCAGAAGCAACGATATCGCTTCTTTTAAAGAAGGAAAAGGATCCGCTACAATGCGGGTCCTACAGACCAATCTCCCTCCTCAATGTAGATGCCAAGGTCTTGGCCAAGGTAATGGCAATGAGAATAGAGGAATGTGTCCCGGGGGTGGTTCATGAGGACCAAACTGGGTTTGTGAAGGGGAGACAGCTGAACGCGAACATACGGAGGTTGTTAGGGGTAATGATGATGGCCCCACCAGAGGGTGAAACGGAGATAGTAGTGGCGATGGATGCCGAGAAAGCATTTGATAGAGTGGAGTGGGATTATCTGTGGGAGGTGTTGAGGAGATTTGGGTTCGGAGAGGGGTATGTTAGATGGGTGCAGCTGTTGTATAGGGCCCCAGTGGCGAGTGTGGTCACGAATGGACGGGGATCGGCATATTTTCGGCTCCATAGAGGGACAAGGCAGGGATGTCCTCTGTCCCCATTACTGTTTGCACTGGCGATTGAGCCCCTGGCGATAGCGCTGAGAGGTTCCAAGGGATGGAGGGGAATACTTAGGGGAGGAGAAGAACACCGGGTATCTTTATATGCGGATGATCTGCTACTATATGTGGCGGATCCAGCGGAGGGGATGCCAGAAATAATGCGGATACTTGGGGAGTTTGGGGATTTTTCAGGGTATAAATTGAACATGGGGAAGAGTGAGCTGTTTGTGGTGCATCCAGGGGAGCAGAGTAGAGAAATAGAAGACCTACCGTTGAGGAAGGTAACAAGAGACTTTCGTTACCTGGGGATCCAGATAGCTAAGAATTGGGGCACATTGCACAGGCTAAATTTGACGCGGTTGGTGGAACAGATGGAGGAAGATTTCAAGAGATGGGATATGGTAGCATTGTCAATGGCAGGGAGGGTGCAGGCGGTTAAGATGGTGGTCCTCCCGAGATTCCTCTGTGTTTCAGTGTCTCCCGGTGGTGATCACGAAGGCTTTTTTCAAAAGGATAGAAAAGAGTATCATGGGTTTTGTTTGGGCCGGGAAGACTCCGAGAGTGAGGAAGGGATTCTTACAGCGTAGTAGGGATAGGGGGGGGCTGGCATTACCGAGCCTAAGTGAGTACTATTGGGCCGCTAATATTTCAATGGTGAGTAAGTGGATGGGAGAGGAGGAAGGAGCGGCGTGGAAGAGATTAGAGAGGGCGTCCTGTAGGGGGACCAGCCTGCAGGCTATGGTGACAGCCCCATTGCCGTTCTCACCAAGGAACTATATCACGAGTCCGGTGGTGGTAGCTACACTGAAGATTTGGGGACAGTGGAGACGACATAGGGGAAAGACCGGAGCACTGGGGGGGTCCCCGATAAGAAACAACCATAGGTTTGCCCCGGGGGGAATGGATGGGGGATATGGAATGTGGCAAAGAGCAGGTATAACGCAATTGAAAGATCTATTTGTGGATGGGAAGTTTGCGAGTCTGGGAGCGCTGACCGAGAAATATGGGTTGCCGCAAGGGAATGCATTCAGGTACATGTAATTGAGGGCTTTTGCGAGGCAACAGGTGAGGGAATTCCCGCAGCTCCCGACACAAGAGGTGCAGGACAGAGTCATCTCAAAGAAATGGGTGGGGGACGGTAAGATGTCGGATATATATAGGGAAATGAGAGACGAAGGGGAGACTATGATGGACGAACTAAAAGGGAAATGGGAAGAAGAGCTAGGGGAGGAGATTGAGGAGGGGATGTGGGCAGATGCCCTAAACAGGGTAAACTCGTCGTCCTCGTGCGCCAGGCTAAGCCTGATTCAGTTTAAGGTATTACACAGGGCACATATGACTGGAACACGGCTCAGTAAATTTTTTGGGGTGGAGGATAGGTGTGCGAGGTGCTCGAGAAGCCCAGCGAATCATACCCATATGTTTTGGTCATGCCCGGCACTACAGGGGTTTTGGATGGGGGTGACAAAGGTGCTTTCGAAAGTAGTAGGAGTCCGGGTCGAACCAAGCTGGGGGTTGGCTATATTTGGGGTTGCACAAGAGCCGGGAGTGCAGGAGGCGAAAGAGGCCGATGTTTTGGCCTTTGCGTCCCTAGTAGCCCGGCGCAGAATATTGCTAATGTGGAAAGAAGCCAAGCCCCCGGGGGTGGAGACCTGGATAAATGATATGGCGGGGTTCATAAAGTTAGAGCGGATTAAGTTCGTCCTAAGGGGGTCGGCTCAAGGGTTTACTAGGCGGTGGCAATCGTTCGTCGAATATCTTGCGGAAAGATAGATAGGGGAGAACAAAGAAGGCAGCAGCAGCGGCCCAGGACTTGGGGGGGGGGAGGGATTGGGGGGGGGGGGGGGAGGGATTGGGGGGGGGGGGAGGGATTGGGGGGGGGGGAGGGATTGGGGGGGGGGGAGGGATTGGGGGGGGGGGGAGGGATGGGGGGGGATTGGGGGGGGGGGGAGGAGGGATGGGGGGGTGTGGCCTGAGACAAGGCAGTTGCCAATTAGGGCTAGTTTTTTTTTTTTTGTTATTTAATATTTATTTATTTGTTGTTGTTTTTGTTTAAATTTAAAAAGGTCATTATTATCTGTATTGTTACAATGTTGTGTAAAGGATGCACAATGTACTGTGTTGGTTGACCAAAAATTTTCAATAAAATATTGTTTCAAAAAAAAAAAGAAGAGAGCTGGCTTTAATCGGGCCAAGGCGGTGCTCCATCGGAAGGGGGTGAAGTTCGGTACGCTGCAGCCAGCGCGATTATGGGTCACATTCCAAGATTGGCACCACTATTTCGAAACGCCTGAGGAGGCTTGGAGCTTCATACAGACTGAAAAGTTGGACTCAAATTGAGGGTCTGTGATTGTGGGGGGGGATGTCTGCTGTATATATGATTTTAACTACGTGTAGGGAATGTTCGCTTGGTTGGGTGCTGGATGGGGATGGGTGAAGGGATTTGATGGGGAGGCTTTGGGAAAGTGTGGGCGCCGGTGTTGGAGGGAGGGGAGGCCCGGGGATGGGGGAATTGAGATAAGGCCGCAAAGGAGCTGTGCCAGAGGGGGCGGGGCCGGCTCAGGAAAGCGCAGGCTTTTCCCGCGCTAGGGAAGGACAGCTGTGGGGGTCGGAGGAGCGCACACTGACTGAAGGGGAGGGGGGATTCCCACACTGGGGGGGGTCGATGGGAAGGTGGGAGAGGCCGGGGTCAGCAGGAGTCAGCTGACTTATGGGGGTATTATGGGGGGAGCAAAAGAGCGAGATAAGGATCGAGTTGGGGGGGGTGATATAGGGCTGCTGCTGCATTGGCCAATGGGGAACTGGAAATAGGAGAGGTGGTCGGGGCGGGGGTCCGCCATCTTGGGGACTGGAGGGTGCGGGAGGCGCGGGCACGTGACTGGCCTAGAAAAGGAGATGGCTAGTCGGCGGGGGGGGGGGGGGGTGAGAAGCCTCCCAATCCGGCTGATAACTTGGAATATGAGGTGCCTGAATGGGCCGGTTAAGAGGGCCCGAGTGTTCGTGCACTTAAAGGGACTGACGGCAGACGTGGTCATGCTTCAGGAGACCCATTTGAAGGTGGCAGACCAGGTCCGGTTGAGAAAGGGATGGGTAGGACAGGTATTCCATTCTGGGCTGGATGCGAAGAACAGAGCAATACTGGTGGGGAAGCGGGTGTTGTTTGAGGCCAAGAATACTGCAGTGGATAATGGAGGTTGATACGTGATGGTGAGCGGTAGGTTGCAGGGGGTGTGGGTGGTAGTGGTAAACGTATATTCCCCGGACTGGGCTGATGCAGGATTTATGAAGCACATGCTGGGTCAGATTCCGGACCTGGAGGCAGGAAGCTTGATAATGGGTGGGGATTTCAACACTGTGCTGGATCCAGCATTAGATCGCTCCAGATCCAAGACTGGGAAGAGGCTGGCTGCGGCCAAGGTGCTTAGGGGGTTTATGGACCAGATGGGGGGAGTGGATCCATGGAGGATTGCTAGGCCCTTGGCCAGGGAATTCTCATTCTTTTCCCATGTACATAGAACCTACTCCCGGATAGATTTTTTTGTTTTGAGTAGGGCACTAATCCCGAAAGTGGAAGAAACAGAGTATTCGGCCATAGCCATCTCAGAGCACGCCCCGCACTGGGTGGAGCTGGAGGTAGGAGAGGAGAGGGACCAGCGCCCGCTGTGGCGTCTGGATCTGGGATTACTGGCGGATGAGGAGGTGTGCGGGAGGGTGCGGGGTGCATTGAGAGATACTTGGAGGCCAATGATAACGGAGAGGTGCAGGTGGGGGTAGTCTGGGAGGCGTTGAAGGCGGTGGTCAGGGGAGAGTTAATCTCCATTAGGGCCCACAGGGAGAAGAGAGAGGGCAGGGAGAGGGAGAGGTTGGTGGGGGAGATCTTAAGGGTGGACAGGAGATAAGCAGAGGTCCCTGAGGAGGGGCTACCTAGGGAGCGGCGAAGCCTCTAGACGGAGTTTGACCTGTTGACCACAGGGAAAGCAGAGGCACAGTGGAGGAAAGCACAGGGGGCGACGTATGAGTATGGGGAGAAGGCGAGCCGGATGCTGGCACACCAGCTCCGTAAGAGGGTGGCAGCGAGGGAGATAGGTGGAGTTAAGGATAGTAGGGGGAATACGGTGCGGAGTGCGGTGAGAGTGAATGAGGTATTTAAGGACTTCTATGAGGAGCTGTACAGATCTGAGTCCCCAGCGGGGGAAGAGGGGATGCGATGATTTTTGGATCAACTGAGGTTCCCGAGGGTGGAGGAGCAGGAGGTGGCTGGTTTAGGGGCCCAATTGGGTTGGAGGAGCTGGTTAAAGGATTGGGGAATATGCAGGCGGGGAACGCCCCGGGGCCAGATGGGTTCCCGGTCGAGTTTTATAGGAAATATGTGGACCTGCTAGGCCCGTTGTTAGTGAGGACTTTCAATGAGGCAAGGGAGGGGGGGACCGTGCCCCCGACAATGTCCGGGGCGCTGATCTCGCTGATTCTGAAGCGGGAGAAGGACCCACTGCAATGTGGGTCGTATTGACGGATCTCGCTCCTCAATGTGGATGCTAAGTTGCTGGCAAATGTGCTGGCTACGAGAATTGAGGACTGTGTCCCTGGGGTGATCCATGAGGACCAGACGGTATTTGTAAAGTGCAGGCAGCTAAACACTAATGTGCGGAGGCTCCTCAACGTGATTATGATGCCATCGGTGGAGGGAGAGGCGGAGGTAGTGGCAGCTATGGACGCGGAGAAGGCCTTCGACCGGTTGGAGTGGGAGTATCTTTGGGAAGTGTTGCGGAGGTTTGGGTTCAAGGAGGGGTTTATCAGTTGGGTCAGGCTCCTATATAGAGCCCTGGTGGCGAGTGTGGCTACGAATCGGCGGAGGTCGGAGTACTTTCGGCTGTACCGAGGGACGAGGCAGGGGTGCCCCCTGTCCACCTTGTTGTTTGCATTGGCAATCGAGCCTTTGGCCATGGCACTAAGGGAGTCCAGGAAATGGAGGGGGTTGGTCCGAGGGGGAGAGGAACATCGGGTGTCGCTGTATGCGGATGACCTGTTGCTGTATGTGGCAAATCCAGTGGAGGGGATGGTGGAGGTCATGCGGATCCTAAGGGAGTTTGGGGACTTCTCGGGCTATAAGCTCAATGTAGGGAAAAGTGAGCTCTTTGTGGTGCATCCAGGGGACCAGGGAAGGGGGATAGACGACCTACCATTGAAGAGGGCGGAAAGGAACTTTCGGTACTTGGGGATCCAGGTGGCTGGGAGCTGGGGGGCCCTGCACAAGCTCAATTTGACGCGGTTGGTGGAGCAGATGGATGAGGATTTCAAAAGATGGGATGTGCTGCCACTCTTGCTAGCAGGCAGGGTACAGTCGGTTAAAATGATGGTCCTCCCGAGGTTTCTCTTTGTGTTCCAGTGCCTTCCCATTATGATTACCAAGGCCGTTTTTAAATGGGTAGGTAGGAGCATCATGGGTTTTGTGTGGGCAAATAAGACCCCGAGGGTAAAGAGGGTGTTTCTGGAGCGCAGCAGGGACAGGGAGGGGTGGCGCTGCCGAATCTGTGCGGTTTCTATTGGGCAGCCAACGTGGCGATGATCTGTAAGTGGGTAATAGAGGGAGAGGGGGCGGCGTGGAAGAGGTTGGAGATGGCGTCCTGCAGGGGCACAAGCCTGAGGGCGGTGGTGACTGCACCGCTGCCGCTCTCGCCGACAAGGTACACCACGAGTCCGGTGGTGGCGGCGACGTTGAAGATCTGGGGATGAAACCTATCAAACTGGGAGTGTAATTTACCTTGAGCTTCAATAACTTCCCCAAATGGACTGATTTGTGATTTTAAAATTTTTGGCCTAAATATATTCACAGAGGCTGGCATTTATTTTCTGAACAGATTTATGAACAGATTCTTAGCAGTTGAGAGATGTCTGTTCCTTCTCCAAACAGTAAAACATTTTGGCTGGATTTTGCAGTTGTAATGACAGGGAATTGTCAGCACTTGCTGTCATTACTTGTCTGAAACTGCTGGCAGTTTCTGGTGTCTGCATGTGTGCTATTAAGTGAGGAAATCCACAAGTTGCTGTCTCAGATTCCATGCTCCTCCAGAAGGTGTGTTTTTGAACCCTCTGCAACTGGCAATTAGTTAGAATTCAGTGACAAGAACTTTCCTTTTATGTTGTAATATCACAGTTCAAAAACAGTTAAGCCTTGTTACTGAGATATAACTGGATTTTTAATGGCATGCCTAGTCATAACTGCTGTTGTACAATGTGTATGGCCCTGGAAAACTAATTTATATTAGCATATGTTAAAAGTTTCTATTGACAGTTCAATATTTTTATAACCTCTTTTAAAGTTCGACACTTCTGCTTCTAATATGCATTTCCTAATCTTTATTTTGCTTTCTGTAAAATTTATTAAAAATGAAGGATAATCAGTGCTGCTCCCAGGTTTGTTGACTGTAAACATATTTAAATGTGATTGGCTTGTTTACCCTGCATGATGGTGACTATTCTTGGAGATCCTTGATGTCAAAGTATAATTGAGAAAGGTGGGTATCTATGCCACACAGATTGCTACATCTCTGTGGGCAACTTTTTTCAGGTGAGTGGTAAGCACATTCCTTCATCAGTGACTGGTAAATCCAGGCCATTGAATGCTTTCTATTTCCCCTCATGCTTTTTACAACTTTGTTAGCAAGTTAACTGGCCGTACTACTTTTATTCTGTCTTTGACCTATTTCAAAGATTAATTCTTTTTGCACCTTCAGTTCTTTCCCTTTGAATTCCACTTTTCTTTCTGGGGCATTATCCCATTTTATCATTCCCGCCCAATCTCTTGTGCCCTAGAAATCAGCTTTAAATTTAAGCTTTTTAATTGGCTTCGTATTTGCAGACCCTGATTTTAATCATTCCATGCCTTCTTCGTGCCTTCAGTTGCCTGGGCTTGAGATTCTGGAATATGCTCCGTGCACCTTTTTTACCCCTCTCCCCCATTCCAAATGTGTCTGTTGGACCATGTTTCTGATAACCAGACTACATGTCCCGTCTTTCTTGGCGTCAAACTTTGTTTGATGCTCCGATGAAGGGCGTTGGGGCGTTTTACTGTGTTAACGATGCTATATGAAAAATATGCAGGGAAGTACTTGCAGATGAGAGGAGAAGTTGCACATTTTGAAAGAAAAGTGGTGGATGAATTGGAGTGAGATTGTGAGGTCCAAGAAGGCTCCCCTTTCTCATTACAGGTAAGCGAACGTGGCATGTGTCATGAAGGTTGGCTGACGTGGGTCCTGAAGGTCAGCCGATTGGCAAAAGTGGTTCCACATAATCTTAGAAACCCTACAGTGCAGAAGGAGGCCATTCGGCCATCGGGTCTGCAGTGGCACTCTGAAAGAGGACCCTACCGAGGCCAAAACCCCATACGATCCCGGTGACCTCACCTAGGGCTAATTTAGCATTGCCAACCCACTTAACCTGTACATCTTTGGACTGTGGGAGGAAATCCGAGGACCCAGAGGAAACCCATGCAGACACTAAGAGAAAGTGCAAACTCCACACACAGTCACCTGAGGTCAGAATCAAACCCAGGTCCATGGTGCTAGAGGCAGCAGTGCTAACCACGACACCACCATGCCGGCCCAGGGAAAAAAGTTTGAAAAAACTGATCAGTTGTCTCTGAAGACATTTGTATTTCTTCATTTTTACAGGGTGTTCTTTCATTTGACAGCTTGCCACTTGTCAAAACTAAGAATCCAGCAGCTGCATTATTTAATGGCACTTGCCTTTTCCAGTCACAACATTGTCATAACTCACTTTAGTAAACAACAGATATAACATAGGCTGCAGCATTCATGATGAACTGTAAAGGAGGCAGCACTATTTTTATTCACCTACATGCTTCTCGCCTCCAATCCATGGTTCATGCCTCCTCTGCTCTGCAGGTGTGGTTTTTAAAAAGGCTTCCAAAACAAGGCCACCGTGATCATTCTCGAAGTTCTGAAATCCCAGCACCATTCTGGAAGTAGGCAAGTCTAAATTGCAGCATGTCGGGTTCCTAACCCACCCATTCTCCTAATCCACTGAAAATAGTTGAAGATGGTAATGGAGGATGGAGTTCCGTCTTTGCCACTCAGCAACCATTCGTCTTCTAAATCCTAAACACAAAATCCTAGTCGATGCCACTCTTTTTTTTAAAAATGTTTTTATTTTCCATTTTACTTTTCCTTCAAAATTTACACCCCACCCACAGACAGTAAACGGTAACAAATACAAAATCAATCCCCTTAACAATAACAACGATCCCATCCTCCCACCACCCCAAACAACGACCCACCTGTCAATATATGTATCCAATAAAACAAACCCTCCCACGGTGGAAACAAACAACAAAAGAGAAAGAGAAAAAGGAGTCCGGGACCGCCCATGGTCACCATTAATCTATAGAGTCCACTCTCTTTCTCCCCCCCCCCACACACGCTTCCCACACTCAACGCCATCCAACCTCTGAAGTATTACCGTACATGATACCCAAGAGTTGTCCCCACCCCCTCTCTCTCCAACTCCTCCTGTCCACTGCCTCCTGTAAAACTCTTCTCTCTTCCCCCCCCCCCCCCCCAAAACCTCGGTTCCTTCCCCCCAACTTTCCACCCCGGCTAGACCATTCGGACCCTGTTCTGCCAGGCTCCGATGGCCACAGCCCCTCCCCCCACCTCACTCCCGTTCACTGGCCGGCTTATCCGGCCAGCGTGGAGGCCCCCGCCTGGGTCCCTTTCCCCCTTGCCCGGCCCTTGGAAAGCCCAGAAATCCCCTTTTAGCACACAAACCCCGCGTATCCACCTACACCCCAAAGAGCCCTCATTTCGAGTGAAAGTCCCATCACTTCCCTTGTCCAAATATATACAACATTGGCTCCTTTAGCCCATACACCCGCACGCAGCGAAACAAAAAAGAAGAAAATACAGTCCTGAGGTTACATCGGCACATGGCCATTTCTCAATTTCTCAGTTCTGCCACAGTCCTTCTGCCTTCGCAAGCTCCTCCGCTGCTTCCGCCGTTCCAAAATAAAAGTCCTTGAGCTTGTAAGTCACCCTCAGCTTCGTTGGATATACAATGGCGCACTACACCTTGCTAATGTACAGTGCCCTCTTCACCCGGTTGAAGGCAGCCCGCCTCCTTGCCAGCTCCACCGTAATGTATCTAGGTAGGTAGTGTTCTAACACTAAATCCAGCATTGCATTTTTTAATGCTTTCTTACCCTACTACTTCTTGCAAGTAGGAATTTGCAGGAAGGTATCCTCATTGTACGGCTCAAGTCGATATAGGAAATGCTTTATGAACCCAGTTGAACAATGTCACCATCAAAATGGAAATGAGGGGTGGCACGGTGGAACAATGGTTAGCACTGCTGCCTCATTGCGCCGAGGTCTCGGGTTCGATCCTGGCCCGGGTCACTGTCCATGTGGAGTTTGTACATTCTCCCCGTGTCTGCATGAATCTCACCCCCACAACCCAAAAAGATGTGTAGGTGAATTGGCAACGCTAAATTGCCCCTTAATTGGAATAAAAGAATTGGGTACTCTTTTTTAAAAATGAGGGTTAGTTCTGACCCTCTCCCAACAAACGCTCGTCATTTGCTTCAGTCTTCATGAAGTGAGTGCTTCTGCAAGAATCATGGTTAATAGCAAATGTATAGAAAATGTGTGTGAAAGGTTTGTATTAGATTGAGAGCTCCTGCAATTTTCTGCAAGGTCATTTTATATTTGCACTGTTTTATAAGGATATGAATCCAAGGTGCGTTACGCAGTTATACAAATATATTAACCTTTTTTCCCAATTGGAAGAGCCTTGAGTAAATATTCTTCTTTTCATTTCCAGCGATACTTCTTTTTAGACAAGGGGATTATGAAGTACTCAAAATGTCAGCCTGATGTAAGTATAAAAGAAGAAGAATTGGAAGGATTTTTTGTTCTGTTGACCCAGCTGCAAGCTATATAGGATCATCTTTAAATTTACTCGTCTTTTTTAATTAAGTACAATAAAATTATTCAATAAAATGTACTCTTCTTTCTGATTATGGTTCCTTCTGATTATGGTTCTTAACTCCGAACTCAGGATATGCAATCTGGATAACAAAATGAATAACTCAAATAAAAGGAATGAACGGGTTCCCCTCTGGCACTTCAGAACATCTAGAATGCTCAACCATTCAAATGTGAGGTGATGCAGTGGTTAGCACTGCTGCCTCACAGCGCCGAGGTCCCAGGTTCTGTCCCAGCTCTGGGTCACTGTCCATGTGGAGTTTGCACATTCTCCCTGTGTTTGCATGGGTTTCACCCCCACAACCTACAAATGTGCAGGGTAGGTGGATTGGCCACGCTAAATTGCCCCTTAATTGTAAAAAATTAATTGGGTACTCTCAATTTATGAATAATAAAACAAAAAAAAAACGATTCAAATGTTGTCCAGGCTAACCTTTCCTCTTCCATCGAGTTCATCAGAAACATTTCTTCCTATTTTCTAACTTGCTGTACCTTTCACCTATCATCTCTGTGCTTCCTGACCTACACTGGCGATTGACCCACTTTGATTGTAAAACAGTGATCCCGATGTTCAATTCCCTCTATAGGTATGTCTTTGCCCTTCCTTTCTCATTGAACTCCTCCGATAACCTCCATGTGTATTCCCCAATTCTTCCTCCTCACAGTTGGTGGCAGTGCCTTTAGCAGTCTTGTGCTATGGAATTTACCTCTCAATATCTCTCTCCTCCTCCAAGCCTCTCCTCGAAACCTTACTGATCAACCAAGCTTAATGTCCTATTGCTTCCTCCTTTGATTTGGTGAAATATTTTGTTTCTGGCCCTCTGAAGTGCCTTTGCATGTAAAAGGAACTATATAAATGAAAATTGTTGAGAGTAAATTTTTGGCATTGTTCTGGAGATCAAATGGAGGTCTGCTAATGTCTGCAGAGGGTGAGTTTAAAAACTTTATTTTTTAGATTGAGAAAGGAAAGCTTCATGGATGTATTGATGTTGGGCTGTCTGTGATGTCGATAAAGAAGAAAACAAAATGCATTGATTTAGATACAGAAGAGCATATATATCATTTGAAGGTACACACAATATTCTGTTTGCTGGATCTATACTGACCACTTTTTTTCATTATGATAATTCAATACTTGAATGAAATGTTATCTTTGCTAGGTAAAATTCCAGGAGTCTTTTGATGATTGGGTAGGAAAGTTGCGTCATCACAGACTATACCGCCAGAATGAAATTGCCAAGTTTCCACATGATGTGACTAATCACTTCTTCACAATCTCATCTGTGGCAGACTCCTCGCCGAGCTCTTTGGACTCTCCTTCTTTCGGAAAGGTAACCCAATATCTACAATTTGGTTCAATCAAGTTTAAGAAATGAAAGAATAAAAATTAAAACGTGATTAATGCTCGGGATTACGGGGATAGAGCGGGGCAGTGGGCCTAGTTAGAATATTCTTGTGCAGGGTCGGTGCAGACTTGATTGGCTGAATGGCCTCCTTCTGCACTGTAAGGATTCTATGGAATGTTTACTCTCAAGTTTCAGCAGAAAATGCACAGCTCCACAGCACTTTGGATCCTGCGGGAAGATGTGATTTTGAAATTGTGAGCATATTGTTTTCCACGGTGCTTCATATAACTATCAGCTGAAAATTGACTGATTTTAGCCTTGTATATGGAATCAGATGTTGGACCTAACCTTTTGGGTCCTTGATTATAAATTTGCACTTGGTTGTACAAACTCCGAGATCCCCTATTCAGTGTTGAGTCTATGCTGAGTTGGCTGTTCTTAGCTGAGGCATCAGTTGGCCCCGAGAGCTTGTCTAGTAAAATGAAAAAACATAAATATCTAATTCTTAACTGCTAATTGTGTACATAGTGTTCAACAGATTCAAACTTGGCTGACTGTTTGATGTCTGAACATATAAGTTTAGAATTGTCACTTTGATTAAGGCCAAAGTATTATCATCATCCATGAACTGCCCCCTGCAAGAATTGGTGCCTCCAAAATGTCATTGTTGGATCAGCTAGTATCACTCTTGCCTGAGCAGGCGATGGATTCAAATTCTAATCCAGAAGTTTGAGTGCGTAATCTAAGCTGATGGGGTGTAGTGCTGAGTGAGTTCTTTGGTGATTCTGTCTTTCAAATGAGATGGCTCTGAAAATAAAGTCCCCTAGCATTATTTGGAGATAATTTCTTCTGATATCTTGCCTCATATTTATTCTTTAACCATATTTAACTTTTGTATTTGCAATATTTTTATTTAGTATTTAACATTTTATAAATAAAAAGGAAAGCACACCCCATCCCAAACAACCAATACAAAAGAAAAACCCACAACTCCCTCCCGAGCAGCTGATGGTGATCAACTCTTTGAAATACAGAATGAATGGCCGCCATCCTTGCCGAGCCGCTCAATCACCCCTCTGAAGGTGAACTTAACTTTGTCAAGATCTAGGTATTCCATTAATTCCCCCAGCCATACTGAGGCACAGGGTGGAGAAGCTGACTTCCATCCCAACAGCGAGTCGAAAGCTAAAACATCCACCCTATTCTGTAGCTCCGGCAGGTCTGACATCCCACATCTTGCCCTTAGGGGATTGGGCTCCAAATTTATTTGCAAGATTGGCAATGTGGTGCTGAACAACGAGCCCCAACACCTCTCCAGCTCAGAGCAAGACCAGAACATATGAATGTGATTGGCTGGGCCCCTCTCACATCACTCACACCTGTCCCCTACTCCCTCAAGCAATTGGCTCATCCTCGGCCTCGTTAAATGTGCCCTATGCGCCACCTTTAACTGAATCAATCCTAATCTCACACACAAAGTCGTGGCTTTCATCCTACACAACACTTCACACCACAACCCCTCTTCCAGCGCATTATCAACTCCTCCTATTTAGCTTCAACCCCCTCCAGCGGTGCCATATCCTCCTGCAGAATCCTCCCATAAATCCCCGATTACCCCCCTCCTCCAAGCCCGCCACCAACATCACACTCTGACAGTGAGGAGGGCGGCATCAGCGAGAGCATTGGAAAGAGTTTCCTTGCAAAGCCCCATATCTCCATATACCGGAAAGTATCTGACCATGGGATCTTAAGCTTTTCTGGCACCTCCTCCAAACTCTCAAATCGCTCCTGCAGAAATAAATCTCTCATTCCTACTACCCTTGTCCTCCCAGCCCCAGAATCTATCATCTAATCTTGCCGGCTCAAACAGGTGATTTGCACAAATCAGCGCCATCTTTGACACCACCCCAGCATAAAATGCTGCCGAAATTGACCCCAAATCTTCAGAGTCTCTACCACCACCAGATTGCCCGAATATTTCCCTGGGGAGAACGGAAGTGGTGCCGTCACCAGCACCTGCATGCCTGAGTCCTTGCAATAACCCAATTCCATCTTAACTCAAATTTCCTTTTGGGCCCCCATACCAGCCCAGTACCTTCTAGGCATTCGCTGCCTAGTAATAATAAATCAAATTCACCCAACCCCTCCAAAGCGCCGTTTTCCAAATTCTGGCTACCTTGTCCACCCAAATAAACTATATAATCAACTGCTCCATTCACAGAAAAATGCTTTCAACAAAAAGACCGGCAGGCACTGGAATAAAAATAAAAACAGTAGTACAATATTCATCTTTATCGATTGAACCCGGCCTGCCAACAGCAGAAGGAGGCTGTCCCACCTCTGCAAATCCGCCTTGACCTACTCACCAGGCTCTTGAAGTTCAATTTACGGAGCCGGGCCCAATCTTCAGCCACCTGCACCCCAGACACCTAAAGTGGGTGGTTGCCACATGAAATATCAACGCCCCCAAATCTGCATTCTTCCCCAGAAGAGAAACCGGAAAACACTCTCTCCTCTCCAAGTTCAGTTTGTATACAGAGCAAGCCCAAATTGGGATCAACAGCCCTCTTATATCTCCTACCATGGAGATGGAGTCCGAGATGTACAAAAGGTCATCGGCATATAGAAAATGCCTATGCTCCACCCCCTCTCCACACTATCAGTGGCAGCGTGGTAGTACAGTGGTTAGCATTGTTGCTTCACAGCGCCAAGGTCCCAGGTTCAATTCCCGGCTTCGGTCACTGTCTGTGCGGAGTCTGCACGTTCTTGTGTCTGCGAGGATTTCCTCCAGCTGCTCCGGTTTCTTTCCACAAGTCCCCAAAGACGTGCTGTTGGGTAAATTGGACATTCTGAATTCTCCCTCTGTGTATTTGAACAGGCGCCGGATTATGGCTACTGGGGGCTTTTCACAGTAACTTGCTTGCAGTGTTAATGTGAGCCTACTTGTGACAATAAAGATTATTATTATTATTAAAGATTATTATTATCCCCCTCCGCTTATCTGGCTGTCTCAGCACGATGGCTGAAGGCTCTCCTGCCAGCGCAGAGAGGAGGGGACACATAGAACATACAGTACAAAAGGAGACCATTTGGCCCATCGAGTCTGCACTGACCCACTTAAGCCCTCACTGCCACCCTATCCCCGTAACCCAATAACCCCTCCTAATCTTTTTGGTCACTAAGGGCAATTTATCATGGCCAATCCACCTAACCCACACATCTTTGGACTGTGGGAGGAAACCGGAGCACCCGGAGGAAACCCATGCAGACACGGGAGAATGTGCAGACTACACACAGACAGTGACCCAGTGGGGAATCGAACCTGGGACCCTGGCGCTGTGAAGCCACAGTGCTATCCACTTGTGCTACCATGCTGCTCTGTCTCGTCCCCTATGCAACTGGAAGTATCCTGAATTCAGATCATCTGTATGGACACTTGCCTTGGGCTCTCTATAAAGCAACTTAACCCATGAAACAAACTTGGGCCCTATCCCAAACTGTTCCAACACCGCAAACCAGTAACTTTCTCTCTTTCTCTCCCCCCCCCCCCCCCCCCCCCGATAACCACCTGCCCTTTGCAAACACTGTCTGGTCCTCCCCAACTGCTTGTGGGAGACACTCCTCACCTTGGCAAGAATCTGGGCATCCTAACTTAGTAGAGATATTGACTGGTTTGACCCGCATTCTACCGAGTCCTTATCTTTCTTCAGTACAACCGAAATGGAAGTGTACCACATCCTCAAACATCTCCAACAGCGGTACCAGCCGGTCCATAAACTTCTTATAAAATTCTACCGGGAACACATCAGCCCCTAGTGCCTTGCCTGTTTGCAATTTCCCTATGGCCGCCCGAACCTCCTCAATCCTCATTCAATATGGTAGATATATTTTAAACTGGTATTCCTTTTATAAATATGATTCTTAATGTATGCTCTAACATCACCTTTTATTGGTGAGCGGTAAAAGTATATTAACCAAAACAGTTAATGTATGCAGTTAAGTGATTCACTTGGATGAGTGCAAGCCAGCATTTTTTTGAAGATTGTACTTCAGGAGAGCTTTGTATTAATTGTATGGTGGACCCAATTTGTGTTCTGGAGGTGTATTTAATTAATTAATCTTGCCCTTCTGTTTATCATTGTTATGAGTGAGGTTGCGAGCTTAGTTTTACATGCTATTTGAGATTTAAACCTGATAAAGGAGCACTTTATGCAAAACAAGGCATTCCATTTAAGGTTCTGTGCAATGGTATTGGTACATTTGTCTGAGATGAACAGAAAAAAACCACCTTAATGTCCAGAATTACCTTCTGAAAATCAGGATGTCTGCTAAAAATGAGCTGCAATTATACTTTTCACTATCTCTGATGCAAGTAGCTTTTGATTTATCCAAATGTAAAATAAAATTGTGAAACACTGTTTAACATGGGAGCATGAAGTAAAGAATGCAGCACTTAAAACTAAAACTAGATAACTTTGTGATAGAGAGGAAGTATTCAGTTGGAATTACTTATAGCACTGCAATTTTATTTTCAACATTTGAGAAAGAAACTGCATCAAATAAGAGAAGCAATGTTTATTCATATTCGGGGCCTGTAATGCTCCATCTCTGCTTCACTATCCCAACCGTATCAGGTGTTTCTGCTTTCCCGGCTTATGGATAAAGTTATTTTCTTTTGCTTTTCTGACTTATGATCATTCATTTTGAACTTTTAGTCCATTCATTTCTTTACAACTTGGTGTATTTCAGCAGTTATCCAAAAGAACGTATGCAATAGGAATTGTAGGACATTACCTGGGTAACCACGGAGGCATCATCAACTTCACTTATTTCTTATAATGCACTAGTTAATATCGGTGGAAAAATACAATTTGGCTTTTCCAAAATAAACTATAGCAAACAACTGCTTATTATATCTCTCAGTCTATAATAGGATAAATTGAAACAACTAGAGACAAACTTCTGTAAATTTTTACAAATAATTGTCCTTTGTAAAATTTTAGAAGGAAATTGGAGTTGCACATTGAGTTCAATTACTAGCCTCTCCCCTGTGGGAGCTGGGATTGAATTCAGACTTGATGGCTGGGATGAAAGCCTCCTCAGCCAAAGATAATGGAACAACAATTTTTTTTGGTTTTTTAAAATAAATTTCGAGTACCCAATTATTATTTTTTTTCCAATTAAGGGGCAATTTAGCATGGCCAATCCACCTACCCTGCACATATTTTGGTTGTGGGAGTGAAACCCACACAGACATGGGGAGAACGTGCAAACTCCACACGGACAGTGACCGAGGGCCAGAATTCGAACCTGGGTCCTCTGCGCCGCAGTTCCAGTGCTAACCACTGCGCCACCGTGCTGCCCGAATGGAACAATTTTTAAACCCTGCTCCTGTTGATTAAAACAACAACCTTAATTCTGCACGAATTGGCAGCCTCACTCAGTTGCTATCGAAACCTGAGAAATTCCCATGATGCGCAGTAAAGAGGCTTTACTCTGAACCTAGATAATACTGTATCCCTTTGCAGACGGCTGCTGTAGACACAGATGTTGAAGAATGGAAGCTTCTACTTTAGGACCTGGGCACCCCTAATCCAATTTTATGTTGGAAAAATTGTGAATCTTTGAATCAAAATAGATGGTGCACATCCTGTTCCAGTCTTTGAGTCTCATTTAGAATTGTGAATTTGGAGCTTTTAACTTGATATTATTTTTTTTGCCTATTTCCAAACTTCAGACTGCTGCAGGAAAGTTTAATATTGGTGAATGTTGAGATAGCACTTTACAGTATTGTGTAAGTTTTAATGTACTTGGAGAGATGAAGTTCAGCTGCGACATATGACGGCTTTGTAAAGTACCTCTTATGGAATTAATTCAAATCCAGGATCAAAAGTAGATTTATAGGGTGGGAATTGGTCAGGATGGAATTTTCCTGCTTTTTGTTAAGGACATACCTGGGCAATTTTCATATCTTCCGGTCAATGTTTGAAATGAAATGAAATTAAAATCGCTTATTGTCACAAGTAGGATTCAAATGAAGTTACTGTGAAAAGTCCCTATCGTCACATTCCGGCGCCTGTTCGGGGAGGCTGGTACGGGAATTGAACCGTGCTGCTGGCCTGCCTTGGTCTGCTTTAAAAGCCAGTGATTTAGCCCAGTGTGCTAAACCAGCCCCTGTTTAGCACAGCTGTTGTAGCTGTACTGGAACAGCAGCTTAACTAGGGGCGTGGCAGGTTCTGGAGCATAAGTATTGTCGGGACCCATAGCGTTTGCAGTATCCAGTGCGTTTCTTGGTATCACGTGGAGTGAATCAAATTGTCTGAACATTGGCATCTGTGATGCAGGGGACCTCTGGAAGAGGCTAAGTTTGGATCATCCACTCGACACTTCTGACTATAGATTGCTGCGGGTGCCTTATCTTTTGCACTGATGTGCTGGGCTCCCCCATTATTGAGGTTGGGAATGTTTGTGGAGCCCCCTCCTCTAGTGAGTTCTTAAATTGTCCACTGGCATACATGGTTGGATGTGGCAGGACTGCAAAGCGTAGGTCTTGTCCGTTGGTTGTGAAACTGCTTAGCTTTGTATTATTTGCTGCTTGTGCAGTTTGGCACACAGGTAGTCCTGTGCTTTAGCTTCACCAGGTTTGGCACCTCATTTTTAGGTATGTCTGATTTTGTTTCTGGCATGTTAAGGAATGGGTTAAGAGACATTCCAATTAAATGTCTCATTTATGTTAAGTATCCAATAATTGACACTGATATGTAAAGACGCTTCAGATGGCCTTTGAGGCACGTGATGTGATGATATAGTTTTTATACAGAGGTGTGTTAAAGGAAAATAAAGGTGTTTGTGAGAAGGAGCAGAACTTTTGACTCTTCATATAACAGCAGCTAAACGGCTAACATGGCATGCCCTCCTGCACCAAGGTTGATCCCTGATTTTGTTGGTAATGGTAGATTTGTGAATACGCTGGGCCATGAGATTGTGTTCAAGGACAATTTTGCTGCTGGCTCATAGTGCCTATTGTCTAGTTGCTAGATTTCTTCAAAGATTTCCCACCATTTAACACGGTGGTAGTGCCACAAAACACAAGAATATATCTCCACAAGGACTATAAGGTGGTCACTGACATGTCATGGACATATGCATCTGCAGCAGGCAGGTTGGTGAGGATGAGGTTGGTGCCCTCAACACCTGCTGCAGACCCAAGCAAGCAGCTGTATCCTTTTGGACTTGACCAGCTTGGTCTGTAGTGCTATTGAACCACTCTTTGAGATGGACTTTGAAGTCCCCCAACCAGAGTAGATTCTGTGCCCTTGCTTCCTCCAAGTGGTGTTCAACATGGAGTAGTACTCCATGTTGAACATCAGCTGAGAGGAGCGGCATGTGGTAATCCGGCCCCAACAGCTTTCTGTGGTAGATAATTCCACAAATTCACAGCTCTCTGAGAGAAGTTGTTCTTCTTCATCTCAGTCCTGAATGTCTTGCCCCTTATTCTTAGGCTGTGACCCCTATTTCTGGATGTCCCCAACATCAGGAACATTCTTCCCAGCCAATCTAGTCTTTCTTCATATGTCTGTCCTGCCATCCCTTGAATTAGTCTGGTGAACCTTCGCTGGACACCCTCAAATAGCAAGAATATCCTTCCCCAAGGTAGTTTGCCGTCACCTGCTCAGTGCTATTAATCATAAAGTTATAGTCATTACATTTTACAGCACAGAAAAAGGCCCTTTGCCCATCTAACACCAATCTATTCTAATTCTATTTTGTGGCACTTGGCCTTGTATGCTATGGTGTTTCAAGTGCTCATCTAAATGCTAATGATGGGCAACAAATGCTGGCCTTGGCAGTGATACTAACATAAAAAAGGAAACCTTTGACTGTTACTTAAACCCTTTTCCTACATGTGATGTTAAATGTGTGTGTGATTCTTTGTTTCTTATGGCTGTTTATTGCCATGGCAATTGCTGCTGACTACTGATTCTACAAAGAAAGAAAAAACACCTTAGAAATTTTAGAAGCATTAGTTGTCCAGCATTTGTTGTATTTTGGAGTTTATACATTTTTTAATAAGTTATTGTATAAAAGAAATGATTTAATTAGAAGAATAGATGAAGGACAAAGGACATTCAGTGTGAGGCAAATTATTCTCTGCCTTTTATTAAATTATTAATTTAAATTCCTTATGAGTCATGATATACACTCTAAATTGTCGTCCTCTGCAAGCAGGAGCGAATTTACATTATACTTTACTCAATATTTAATCAGTTACTGCAGATTAAGTGCAGAGACATTAGGCGGGATTCTGCGTTCCTGTGGCTAAGTGCCGGCATGAACGGAGAATCTGCGGGAGGTTAGCGCGAGAAAAATCGGTGCGAACCCCTCACCTATTCTCGTACCGGGGAGGGGTTAGCACCGGCACCGACCAAAGCTCCTGCCTCCCGTGCCGAAAACGGGTGGAGAATGGCCGGGTCCCAGGCCGCACATGCGAATGGCTGATGACCTGCAGCGGCCGCGCCGTACAACATGGCGCCCGCAGTGCATGGACCCAACCCGCATTCCAGGTTGATGTGAGGAGTTCCATGGTCTGGAGCTCATGGCCACAGTCACACTCTGGGTCATCCCTCATCTTGTGCTTGCAGAGCAGTTGGCTGCGCCTTACATGGCTTTGTGCAAATTCATTTGAAATTCTTCAACTTCTCTGAGCGGTATCGAAGCAAAAGCATAAACTTGGAAGTATGGTATAATTCCAAAGTCTTTGCCACACCAAAACCAGCCAATTATCCAAAAGCTCCAACCCCTTACCTTCCTGCCAGCAGACAACAAAGGATGGAGCTTTTGGATAATTGGCTGTGTGAATTAGTATTCATTGAGCTTATGAACTCGGCAACTTACACAGTTGAGTTCACTTTTAATGAGACCAATAGATTTTTTTTTTCATAGAATTTACAGTGCAGAAGGAGGCCATTTGGCCCATCGAGTCTGCACCGGCTCTTTGAAATAGCACCCTGCCCAAGCCCACACCTCCACCATATCCCCATAACCCAGTAACCCCACACAACACTAAGGGCAATTTTGGACACTAAGGGCAATTTAGCATGGCCAATCCACCTAACCTGCACATCTTTGGACTGTGGGAGGAAACCGGAGCACCGGAGGAAACCCATGCACACACTGGGAGGATGTGCAGACTCCGCGCAGACAGTTATTTTGCTATGAGTCCTCTAGGCCCAGCTCTCAACAACATTTTTGTCGGGTTCCATGAAAACAATGTCTTTGATGGAATGATGTCTATCTTTCTATCCCTTGCATATTTCTGATATTTGGATGATACGTTTGCCAAATGTAAATCCACAGGTGCATATATTAATTTCCTTCTCTTGATGGACTCCATCCTGTGCTCAAATTCACCTTTGAAATGGAGCAATCAAATGAACTCCCTTTCCTCGGTGCACTAGTTAAGAAATCTGCCAGGGGGTTCTTTCCCACTGTTTACCACAAGCGTACCTTCACGAGTCACTTTGCAAGTTGGGATTTTTACATTTCCGCGTGCTACAAAATTGGTTTTATTGGTAACCTTTTTAATAGGGCCCTAACCATTTGCAAGTTTGATGCTGAAAAAAGATGCATTAAAGGCATCATGCAGAATAATGGCTATCCTGGTCAGGTTATATCATGCAAACACATGAAGGGGCCTTCGGCAGTGACGTTTGGCGTTGAAAAGTCCTCAAATTACTCTAGAAGGGCAAGGTATCTCAAAACATTTGAGGAACAGGTGAAGCTAACTGTTTCACGCTGTTACTATGCATAGCAGCGCGACTGGTATTCCTATGTTGCCAAAACGACATCTGCCTATGAAATAAATGAGTAATGTGGGAGATGAATTTCAATGCCAGTATGATGCTTGGTATGTATTCCCATAAACTGGCAGATCGTATTAAACAGCATGTTCCAGCCACTGTTGGGCAAAGTACAGATTGTACCCCATCAGTCTGCTTGCAAAACACAGAACGCAATGTCCAACATTGGGTGTGATTCTGAGATTGAACAACATTTGCTAAATAATTTTCCATGTGCTAAGAATTATGCTGACAGCTAATTTAAGATTGTCAGTTGGGCTTGCGGTATGGCGCGTTTGCATGTACTAGAAGTTTCATATATTTATACACAGGAACCTGTTCTTTGCAGACAGAAAGAACACGAATATCTATTGCAGCTGTTTCAGCTAAACAAAATATGTGACAGCCATTCGCTGATTCATTCACCAGTGCGATGCCGTGACAAACCGTGCTGCCTGGTTTAAATTTAAAATAATGCTTGCCAGTTAATGATCACCATCAACAGGTGCATTCTCCATGGTAATGCTTGAACCAATCAGTCCACTTGCCAACCAATCGGCATTCTCTTCTCACACAGTTTAAATTGTTTTTTTCCCCTGATGTTGGTATTCATGTCCTGATGAGTGCAGGATGAAAAGTTTCAACATGTCTCTTCTGTCAGCAATACTGAAAAATGATTTCTTGGCACCCTTGCTTCCATTGGCACAAATGTCCAAAAATTATTATTTTTTCATTCTTGCCTGCAGCAAAGCCCACATACGTTCACCATTCAACTTGCATTTATAGACTGCATTTAATGTTGTAAAATATCCCCAAGCCATTTTGTAGGTTATCAAACAAAATATGACCTTTGAGGAATTGATCAGGGATAGCCTTGTCTGTGATTGACAAAACAGGAGTAAAGAGGCCATATTTGATGGCAAGCTCAAGGGATTGCCTGACTTATATGGTAGGGTTGTTTGTATGAAAGGCAGGATTATGGGAGTATAGGAAGGCAGTGAACCCCTGAGGTGGGGTGGGCGGGGGGGGGGGGGGGGGAGCGGAGAGCAGAGAGCATGATGAATTAAGATGGAGGTTTAAATCATGGAGCATGAGAAATTGCTGGGTAGAGTTTGGGGGAAGAAATCAATGAAAGGTACCTATCTCCGTGAAGAACTTGTCATGAGACATGGGTGAGCAGTAGAGAATGCTGATTTTAATGAGAGGCAGGAGGGGGAACAAGGTGAGAAAGTGCCAGAGGAGGACAGAATGAGATGCTATTTTGTCACGGGCCATGCCACTTTCAAAGCAGTTTGTGTGGGGAAAATGTTGAAAGGTTTCATGTCTATACAAATATAGACAAATACTGAAGGTGTGACATTGTAGTTGGACTGGAGAAAGATTTGGTTCAGTTTAAGTATATTTTTCATTACACGACATTTCTTCTAGACAGCAATGAATTGTTCCATCCAAAGAGAAAAGAAGTGCTACCTTGCACTTTTTTGGTAGATAAGAAAATCTGTCAGCCATTTATAAAGAAAATATGGGAACAGGAGAAAACAAAGCTAAAAGTTGAAGGTAGAAAAAAGCTTATGCATATTAGTAGTGCGTTACTTGGCATCACAAAATGCGAGTATGAAGATTTACATTTGCAGTTCTTCACAGAATGAGCCCCGGACTTCAGTAGCCTCACCAGAAAACGTCAAGGAGAGTTTGGGTACTCCACGAATGGAGAGGCCAAATTCAGGAAAATGCCTAATGAAACTTCTTTGAACTGCCTCCAATGAAATAATATATTTCCTTACATAAGGAGATCAAACTGCGCACAGTAATCCAGATGTGGTCTCACCAGTACCTTGCACAATTGCAGCAGGACTTCCCAACTCTCATACTCCAACCCCCTTGAAATAAGGCCAACATTCCATTACCCTTCCTGATTACCTGCTGCACCTGTGTTAGCTTTGTGTTTTGAGCGCAAGTATCCTCAAGTCCCTTTGTCATCATAGATTATCATAGAATTTACAGTGCATAAGGAGGCCATTCGGCCCATTGAGTCTGCACCGGCTCTTGGAAAGAGCACCTTACCCAAGGTCAATATCTCCACCCCATCCCCATAACCCAACCCGACACTGAGGGCAATTTAGCATGGCCAATCCACCTAACCTGCACATCTTTGGACTGTGGGAGGAAACCGGAGCACCCGGAGGAAACCCACGCACACACGGGGAGGATGTGCAGACTCCGCACAGACAGTGACCCAAGCCGGAATCGAACCTGGGACCCTGGAGCTGTGAAGCAATTGTGCTATTCACAATGCTACCGTGTTACAGTTTTCTGCAGTTTTTCTCCATTTAATTAATACTTTGTTAAATGTGTTGCGTACAATTTATAATTTTAATTTCTAATAATTCCCATTGCTGTACTATACGAATAAAAAAAACACTCCATCTTCATTTTCAGAGCAGTAATGAATTTACATTTTTTTCAGTTGCAGAGGGGAAATCTAACCAAACAAATGTCGTTCCAAAGTGGCCCAACCTTTCCTCTTGTTTATACCAGCAGCCAGTCTAAGGTGGCAGCATGGTTGCAAAGTTCCGAAGATATAGATAAATGTTCAAAAGGTGAAAACATTTTTACTCTTATGGAATATAAAAGTTGACCAAAAAAAGAATGAACTAGCCAATCAACTTCATGGATTGTTGTCCTTTTTGCAGGACTCTGCTTCAGTCTGCCTTTTCTCTTCCCCTGACCACCCACATTCCCAAATCAATGTATGTACATGTATATGCCAATTGTGTTTATACCAGGTGAATGTGCTGTAGTTCTATCCTCCTTGCCTCCGGAGCTGATCTTTGAATACAGATTTAAATGTGTTTTGAGCAGTTTTACTGAATGCGTTTATATAAAAAAAAAAAAAAAAAAATTTAGAGTACCCAATTATTTTTTTCCAATTAAGGGCCAATTTAGCGTGGCAAATCCACCTAACCTGCATATCTTTGGGTTGTGGGGGTGAAACCCATGCAAACATGGGGAGAATGTGCAAACTCCACGCAGACAGTGAGACTGCATGCATTCATTACACAAAACATTCTGACCTAAATCTTCTGAGCAGTGGCACTGTTGAGAGGATTGCTGCACGTGATTGTTCTGAAAGAAATGCACAGCACAGCATCCCTTAGGAATCTTAAGTTGGAGTGGAGTCAGGGGGAAGAAAGACTTATACCCCTTTTCAACCTCCACTTGCTGATGTATGGTAAGTTTAAAGATCCAGTCTTTTGAGTGTCAGTGGATGGATAGAGTGGTTAGTTGCGATAAAAGGATGATGGGGAGGCAGAGGGAGGGGTTGAGTCAGTTGTGGAGTTATGCCAGGTGTTAGACCAGGCTTTAATCTGTATAGCATTTCGTAGATAGCTATCCAGATAAGTAGCGCAATATCTCCCAAGTCTCTGACTCTAGCTCAGAATCAGCAATATTTATAGAAGGTCCTGGGGAGGAGGAATGTAGGTGAAAGTTTTTAATGTGCACCTTCAGTAGTACATCTAATCTCTGATGTGGAGACTGAAAGATTTGGTCCCTCATCTGTTATCTCCAGAAGTAATGTTTTCTCTTGGTCTTTTGCACATGATGAATCTATGAAGTAGGTTATGCTGCAATTATTTTTGTTTTGCATGTTGTTTTGCATGGGTTTGATGCAAATTGTCTTTTTAACATTAGCCCTTTTCTGTTTTTTTCTTCTAGATCTTTCTCAGTGTCATTCCAGTTTAACAGAATTGACCAAGCTTTTACAAAACATGGAGGTTATTCATAGGACATACTCAGCACCAACTATAAATGCTTTTCAGGTATGCCAGTCAGATATTGTTGCCTTCCTTGATTGAAGCTGAAGCAGAAATATATGAACATTGCTTTTGATTTCAGGGTATGAGCTAGGGAACCAAATAAAATAAACTCTTGTGTTAAATGGATTGTTTTCTGATAAAAATGCAGTTCTTTTCTCATTTGTTGAAGGGGTATGTCTTTGAAAGTCCCAAAAAGGAAAAACGTGTTCCAAGAAGGTGGCGAACCAAAAGTTTTGGCAAAGATGCTAAATCAACACTACAGGTAATGCTCCCTTAAAATGGACACTGTGTGTTCATGGCATTAGATTTCTCATAGAACCGTAGAATTTACAGTGTAGAAGGAGGCCATTCGGCCCATCGATTCTGCATAGGCCCTTGGAAAAAGCACCCTACTTAACCCCCCCCCCCCATATCCCGTAACCCAGTAACCCCAACTAACCTTTTGGACACTAAGGGGCAATTTATCATGGCCAATCCACCTAACCTGCACATCTTTGCACTGTGGCTGGAAACCGGAGCACCCGGAGGAAACCCGCGCACACGGAGAGAAAGTGCAAACTCCACACACGAGGCAGGAATTGAACCTGGGTCCCTGGAGCTGTGAAGCAGCAATGCGAACCACTGTGCCACCGTGCCACCCATGTAAAACATTACATGATTATTTTGAACTGTGGTTCTAGTCATTACCAGTTTACCATTAACAATCTTGGAAAACAAATAAAGGATTGTCCCTTCAGTCTGAGGCTGTGCGCTCGGGTTCTAGTCTCCTATTATTGGAAACATCTTCTCCATGTACATCTATCTAGGCCTCTCTATATTCTGTAAGTTTCAATGAGATCCCCCTCATCCTTCTAAACTCCCATTGAGTACAGACCCAGAGTCCTCAGCCGCTCCTCATATGACAAGCCCTTGATTCCCGGGATCATTCTTGTGAACTTCCTCTGGTCCCCTCAAAGGTTCCCTCCTGCCTTGGATACGGGCCCAAAACTGCTCACGATATTCCAAATGGGGTCTGACCAAGACCTTCTACAGCCTCAGCAGTGCATCTCTGCTCTTGTATTTGAGCCCTCTTGAAATGAATGCTTACATTGCATTAGCCTTTGTAACTGCCAACTGAACCCGCATGTTAACCTTAACAGAATCCTGAACTAGGACTCCTAAGCCCCTTTGTGCTTTAGATTTTTGACGCCTTTCCTCATTTAGAAAATAGGCTAACCTCTTCCTCCTACCAGTTTTCCAAATTGTATTCCATTTGCCACTTTTTTGCCCATTCCCCTCGCATGTTCAGGTCCTTCTGCAGCCTCCCCACCTCTTCAACACTATCTATCCTTCTATCTTTTTTTTAGAACATATTTTTTAGAACATATATTTCTATCACCTGCAAGCTTAGCAACAATGCCCTCAGTTCCACGGCGGCATGAAACACATTTGGAACAAGGGCGAGCAAATGTCGGGACTCAACAGTGCCTGGGGCTGTCTCCGGAATTCGGGATGGAGGTCACTCGCAACCCTGATGTTGCCACACCACAGCAGTGGGTTGGAGAAGCATCTGCAGGTGGACCTTCCAGATTAGGTCTTCTGGAGGTGGTCCATCTTCCAGCCTCAAAATGAACATGGGTATCCATCGTCATTCTCGGGAAGTGTATATTCCGATCTCGGCCCTACCCCCGGAGATCCAGCTTCATTTTCAGTCGGTCCACATTCTTTCTTCAGAAGTGGGTCAGTGTTGTTGGACACCTTTTCAATATAGCACCCGGCCACAACAGCGGAATACGCAACATCCAGGCCTGACCTGTCATAGAATACAGTGTAAAATACCCGGGTGCATAACTAATGAGGTCGGGCCGGAGGATTTGGTAAGTTTTGCTGCAGACTGCCGCAGCAGGAAACATTCCATGTTTCTGCTCCCGCCACGGCATTTGATCTCAAAATGGGAGACATCCACCCATAGAGCCAACGGCTCTCGCCCAATATAACTCTAACTAGTTCTGAAGAAGTCATAACCAAAGTGCATTCAGTTTGAAGTAATGACATTTTTCTTTTTCATTAGGTTCCTTCTATTTCTGCCAGTCCAATGCGACTGCATGCATCAAATCCTAATCTATCGGAGGTATTTGATACAGAAACAAAACCTTTTTCAGATGGTTCAGATGTGCCTTCAGATTATTCAAAACTGCAAGAGGATTTCTGCCACATTGCCCAAGAAGGTAGGAATGGCTTTCTTTCAGTGTAAAATGTAGAAATGACTCTTTTGTACAAACTTTGGATCACCAGCACCACCAGAAAGACCATGTGCTTTTCAAAAAAATATTTTGGCAAGATCCTAATCTGTTACACATTTTACCAAAGTATCTTTTATTGTAAAGGAATGAAGGTTATCTTACATTTCTGATAGGTTTACACCACAATAATTAAAATATTTACTCTTTATTAAAAAAAAAAAGGTTCAAGTAGTGGTTGGCATAAATTGAAGAGACAATATTGCCCAGATGATAGTTTAGATCTAGCCTCAGACGAGTTGCTCATCACTGGAATGTGTACTATTGGTTTTGTGCCAGATGTCTTTATTGCAAAATAGCGGGAGCGGGAAGAGTCAGGAGCATGTCTGAGTTAATGAGATTCCACACGTGTTGCACCAGCTTTGAGACAGTGGATGGAATTTTACCGTGGGCTTTGAAACTCCAACCAAATAGGGATTCTGAGTCCACATTTGTCAGGAGCCAAACCAATGGAGCCATTTTTTCCAGAAGCGGTCTCCTAATTTCCTGCCTTTGAGCTTGCTGGCTGATTCAGGATGGCAGGTGGCCTCCCAGTGCTGCTGGTCTGATCAGAGTGTCAGCAGCTTTGAAGCCTTGCCAGACCCACTGGCAGATGAGGGAAACTCCTGAGGTAGGTCAGGGATCAACATGGAAATGCCTCCAGAGAGTTCAGTTTAAAAATAAAAATTCAGACAAGCCAAGCAGGCAGGCCCCCCTGGTTGTGCAGCTGATTGTCTGCTGGCCCACCTCAGAAACCTCCCTGGCGATGGAAATACATTGAGGAATAATCCTGGCCCAGCTCCCTCCTATTTTCTGCCCCGACCCCACTCCGTAACCTGCCAACCCAGGAACGGGAAAAGCCTGTCCAGTGTGGTGATTGACAAGCTGAATTTTCTTCTCAATCTAATTTAGTTCATCTCAAAATATGCTTAAATGTACGATGGGGAGTCAATGAATTGTTGTCTTCAGTCTAAGTGCTACTGTCTGAACCCTTGTACGAGTTTTTAAGTGAACAGATAAGCACTAAAAAAGACACTGTTGCCCAGAATGTGCAATGGCTTAGAAATAACCCCAAATCAGATTTAATCTGATGTTCGTTACTGGAATATGTTCTGTTGGTTTTGTAAATTCCAGAAGTCTTTGTTGCAAAATAGTGGAGAGGGAAGGGACAGGAAAAAGCCAGACTGAATGACGGTTTGCATGTGTTGGATCAGATTTTCTGTGCAGCATACAGTTTACGTGGGGGAGAAAACCATGAACCGTTTGATGTCCAGTCACTGAGGGGCTGGTTTAGCTCAGTGGGCTAAACAGCTGCTTGTAATGCAGAACAAGGCCAGCAGCGTGGGTTCAATTCCCATACCGGCCTCTCAGAACAGGTGCAGGAATGTGGCGACTAGGGGCTTTTCACAGTAACTTCAGTTACTTGTGATAATTTATTATTATTATTATGTCACGGAAGGTTCTGCTCATGTGGTACTTTGCATGCTGGTTGCACAAATTAAGTGCAGAAACAAGCATGTAAGCCAATCCACCACAGTATATAATCCAAGTATTTTTATGTCTTGTGTATGCATGTGATCCACTTGGGTTAAGATTCTCACTTGGATGGTTATCACAGGGTTATCTGTAAATCTAGATTTACTTTATTAGGGCAGTGGTGGACCACAAATATTAATATAAAAAAGTGAGGGTGTCAAGATTGAGCCCAGGGGAAATTGTTATTCAGTAGTCAAGGTCTGCTAATTTGCACAATGAGTTGTGCAGAAACCTGTGGTTAATGAGCATGGTTTTTAATAGGTGCTGCTGATTTGCAGCATAGTAGTCTGGATGTTTTCAACAATTTATAGTCCCTCCATCTCCTGCAGACGAGTCCACAAATGCTACTGCTATTTTAGAGTTAATTCTAATGATAGCCTTTTATCAGTGTCACAAATAGGCTTACATTAACATTGCAGTGAAGTCACTGTGAAAAGCCCCTAGTTGCCACACTGTGTACACTGAGGGACAATTCAGAATGTCCAATTCACCTAATAAGCACGGCTTTCGGGACTTGTGGGAGGAAACCGGAGAGCCCAGAGGAAACCCACACAGACACGGGGAGAACGTGCAGTCTCCGCACAGCGGAAACAGTGACCCAAGCCGGGAATCGAACCCGGGTCCCTGGCGCTGTGAAGCAACAGTGCTAACCACTGTGCTACCGTGCCACCCACATGAGCTTTAACGTGGGTTATGACTGCATTTACCTGTTGTACACTATTAAATAATATGAGACAACCACTGTTTGCACTGTTTTGGGGAACCAAAGACCCAAGCATGCCTGTCCTTTAATACTTTATACAGCTCCAATGATCATCTGTCATTACTTGCATGTACAAGCAGAGATTTTATAAAATTGCGAGTTGCAGAACATTTCCCAGTGATAAGACACATTTGGAGTTTGTGTCTGAAAGTCAGCAGGCCTGCTAGATATTTGTTCAATAATTCTGTCCGATGATAACTGAATTCTTCACCCAGTTTCCAATATACGTTCCTGGCATGCAATGTTCAGCACTGGGAACACTTCTTGTTAATTCAACCCAAAGTAGACTGCCTTCTGTAAGCTGCAGATTTATCTAGAAATAGAATAGTATCATAAAATTAACACCCTCATTTACAAGTTGTTATGGATCAGATCGGAATTTAAAAACAGTTATTATATGCATTGGCAGCTGATATACATTTACATTATTGAATATGTGTTCCTCTGAAGCCCCCACTTTCTTGCCTTTATAGAAAGAGAGGCAATGAGGCTGAAATTGCACCTCCAGTACAAGCTCCATTGTGTGTTGAAATCCACTCAAGTTTTCATTCTTTCTGCCTGTGGATCACAGAATTGTTATGATATTGAATAAGGTCATTCAACCCATCATATCTGCACCGGCTCTCCAACTGAGTATTATGACTGAGTGCCATCCTCCTGCGTTTTCGCTTTACCGCTGTACATTGTTACTCTTCAAATAATCATCAAATCTCCTCTTGAATAACCTGTCCCTACCACCCTGCCAAGTAGTGCATTTCAGACCAGAACCACGTGCTGCGAGGACGTTTTTTTTTTTTCTCACATCACATTTGCTTCTTTTGCAAATCGTTTTTAATCCCCTCATGAGGAGGGACAGTTTCTCCCTATCTACTCTGTCCAGGTCCCTCGTGATGTCGAACACTCCTAGCAAATTTCCTCTTAACATCCTGCTCGCCAAGGAGAACTATCCAAATTTTTCCAATCCACCTTTACAACTGAAGTTTCTCATCCCTGGAACCATTTTTTGCAAACCTCTTCTGCACTCTTTCCAATGTGTCTCCACACTTCAGAATCCTCTGAATCTACAAACTAAATTACTACAGTCTTGGGTTCCATGTATACATAGTGTATCATTATTTGAAAAATGATTTAAGTACAATTATATGCGCAAATACAGTAATCCCTGAAGTCCAATTCTGTGTAGTTACTTGATCCTTTTTTATTTAATAGTTCACTCTGCTTTAAAGTCAGTGTTCAATTCATTGGCAATTGAAAAGGAAAAATTCAAACAGTTGATATCAGAACATGACACTTGCCACCCACCATCTCCACAGATCATTGGCCTGAAAACTGCCTTAACTTCGGTAAGTTTAGAGATCGTGCTACTACAGCAAATATCGTTGCATACTTTTAGATTTGAAGCTTTCCAAAATAATAAAAATGTGAAGCTGTTTTGCAATTTTTGCTATAAAAGGTTGCTGTTTACTTGAGGTTAAAATTTAATTTGGCAAAGGACAAGTTTGTAGTTGGGGGAACTGACAAATTCTCATTGTTTTGCTGCTTAAAACTAACTTGAATTCACATTTTGTTAATGAGCTTAATGTTTCAAAGGATTTTCTGTTTTGAAAATTTCAAGTGGAGCCATTTCACCTTGATCCATTTGGAATTCTGTTCTCTGCACATCAACCATGAGTGATGGATTTCTCCAGTAACAATGGGAAAAGGATATTTCTTTGATTTTTATTCTTTCATGAGAAATGGGTGTTCCTAGAAAGGCCAGCATTTGTTGCCCATCCCTAATTGTCCTTGAACTGAGGGGCTTGCTCGGCCATTTTGGAGGGCCAAGAGTTGATCATATTGTTGTGGCTCTGGAGTCACCTGTCGGCCAAACCAGGTAAGCCTGACTCACCTGATGAAGGAGCAATGCTCCGAAAGCTCGTGATTTCAAATAGACCTGTTGGACTTTAACCTGGTTTTGTAAGCCTTGCTGAAACCAGATAAGGACATCCCTTCAAAGACGTTAGCGCACCAGATGGGTTTTTATGATAATTATGGTTTCACGGTCGCCATTACTGCAGCTAGCTGTCAATCCTGGGTTTTATTAATTTAAGGTAGAATTTGAACCAGTGTTCCCAGAGCATTAGCCTGGACCTCTGGATTACTAGCCAGTGACATTACCAAAATGCCACCTTCTCCCTCTTAGTGAGATAAGTGGTTTTCTTTAATTCCTGACAGTCTTTTGGGGAATTGGAAGAGATTTGGTTTTGACACTCAGTTGCAGTAGTGGCAGTTTGTTCATTATCTGAAATATCATTCTTGAATGCGATATTGAACTGATGACCTACCAACCTGCACCAGTTGGACATTTAAAAATCTGTAACTTTTTTTGAAAAGAGTTGACATTCTGACCAATGTTACTTCTTCTTTATCGTTTCATTTGGCGTCTGTTTCATTGTTTACAGTCTAGAAATGAGCTTGTGCCAAGTGCTTTGAAATGTTTCTCAGATACATGATAAATGCAAGTTATTTTCTTTGACTAGCCTGCCCTTTTTTTTCTGTTAACTTTTAAAATACATTCCAAAAACACGTGTTTTTTTTTGAGTGCATGTTAAATTTATTAGGAGTTCCGGATGTCATCCAATATAATACATTGGATTAGTTTTGTTGTTCACAAGTAGGCTGGAGCATCGTTATGATACCAAGCTGCCAACTTGGGCTGACTCGTATATGTTCCTGCTCTGAAGCAATTGTAGCAGCTTTATGTACTTAAATTGCTGTGGTCAGTGAGGAAACGTCTTGTAGCTTTTATACTTCTGATCAACAGCTGCCTATAAAAGAAAAAAGATAATTTGTTCTAAAACCGTGATGCCTAGAAATATCATACTTGTGCATGCAATGTTATCAACTTGTCCATCCTAATTTAAAAATGATGTTATCTAAGCCCCTGAGTGTCTCTTCTGTTCATAAATTTCTCCCATTCTGTCCATTTCTGATCCTCTTTTGTTTAAATAGTGTTTTACATTTCTCTACATTAAAAGTATCTGCCTGAAGCTGCCATTAGTTCTCTCCACAGCCAACCAACCCCTCCTTATTTTGCCTTTGGTATAAATAGACTTATAGAAAAAAGATCCATGTAATTTTTGAATCAATAAAAATTGAAAAGCTGGACTTCGGTAGTGTAATGTAGGGGAAGACGTGAGGTGGCTCCTGCTAGAGTACTGTACTTTTTCCCCTTTTCTCAGTACCATGGGTTGTTTTCTCTTGAAAACCCACATAGTTATTGTAATAAGGCTCTTGTATGACTGAAATGGCCACAAATGCCAGGGGAAAGCAGAAGTTTGTCTACACTCGAGGCACCTTGAGTTCATCAGGTAAAATGGCAGAGTCAGTCTATGGTACTCTGGCAACTCCACTAAGGGTCGAAATGCTATCTAGTTCCATGGCAAAGGAATTCAAAAAACACTGACGAATTATGTCAGTGATTCTTTGAAAATCAATTGAAGAGGCTTTGGCCTCTATTTGAGCGGCTCTAGGGCAAACCAGTGAAACCGTGGAAGCTCATGGGGCCATGATCAAAGGTATGGAAGTGGACCAGTCGAACCACCGTGATCGGATCGCCTCATTGGAATTGGAACTACCCTCGAGTGTCAAAGCAAACAAATCGTTGAAGGCCAAGATGAATGACCTAGAGAATAGGACCAGGAGGCAGAATATTCAAATTATGGGGCTGACAGACGGAACGGAAGGCCCAATGCCCACGGAGTACATTGCAGATATGTTCCGTAAGAAGGTGGGTGAGGGTGGATTCACATCTCCCCCTAGTCCCCACCTGAGGAAGGAGCAGTGCTCTGAAAGCTAGTGTTTGAAAGAAATCTGTTGAACTTTAACCTGGTGTTGTCAGACTTCTTACTGTGCTCACCCCATTCCAACGCCTGCATCTCCACATCATAGTTAGACTGAGTCCATCATACACTCCGGCTGAGGCCCCATCCTGAGGATCCACCGTGTGCAGTGATAGTGAGGTTTCACAGCTTCAAGAAGAAAGAGGGGGTTCTAAGATGGGCGAGGGAACACCGTGACTTTAAGTGGGATGGCCACACCATCGGGATCTATCAAGACGCGGGTGCGGACTGGTGAACAAGAGAGCTGCATTCAATAGAGCCAAATCCGTCCAGTATAAAAGTGGAGTCTGGTGCGATGTGATCTCCACTGATATGCTTAGAGTAGCTTTCGAAGGAAAAGACTATTTCTTTCACCCACCGGGAGAGGCAAACTCTTCCGTTAAAAAGCACAAGTTGGGCGCAGTATGATTTAATTTTTGGTGCTGTTGACGGGCATGTTGAATTGTTGCATTGGTGGGGTTTCATGGCTGTTCTTGTATTTTCTGGTTCTTGTTGGGGCTGAATTCTTATAGTTTTTGTTTCAATTTGGGGTTCAGCACTATGGGTGCTCTGTTTGTTATGATATATATCTCCCTTTCATACGCAAGGGTTATGGGTTTTGGTATTTTGTTGTCTGTAACCATTTTCCTTCGCTCCAGTTAGCTAACGGGAGTGGTTTTGAAGGGTGGCTGCAGATCATAAATGTAGTTTTGTTTTAAGGTTATGAGCTTAGGGTTATTTTTTGTTTAGGTTTGTTAGAAGTAGGTTTTAGTACTGTGTTTGCCTTGCCTCTATTTGTGTTTGGGTGTGGTTGTGTTCAAGGGTGACGGTGTTGGGGGTGGTGTGGGGGAGGGAGGAGAGTGGTGGGGGGGATAGTTCACTGATGGTGTCTGCAGATTTCTTTGTCCTGTCATTTGATTTGCTGAGTGGCCACCTTGGGTGGGCCTGTTTGCTGTAGCTTTTAGTAGCCTTTAGGGTAATCTCTCGGCGGAAATGGCTGACTCCGGATTGAGGGGGACGGGGAGACCCCCAATTTGTTTGGTCGCCAGGATCATTAGGGGTTTGAATGGCCCAGTGAAAATATGGAGTATTTGCTCACTGTAAGAGCTTAAATTCCCACGTGGTGTATTTGCAGGGGACCTATTTGCCGGTCAGAGACCAAACAAGGCTGTGAAAGGGGTGGGTACCCAGCCACCCAGCAACCCCTTTCATTTGGGTTTTGATGGTAGGGCCAGGGATGCGATGATTTTAATTATCAAAGGGTTCCGTTTTCTGCCCCTTATCTTAACGGCAGGCACATCATTGTCTGTGGTTCTCTGGTGGGCACTCCAGTGATTATGGTTAATATTTACATCCTGTACTAGGACGATACAAATTTTTAAAATACCCTGCTGGCCTCCCTTCCCCCTTTTAGTCTCTAATCAGTTTATTTTAGGACCCTAGATCTGTGTATTGGATCCTAGATTGGATCGTTTCAAGCCCAAATCTCTTACTCCATCAGGGATGGCCAGGGCTTTGTTGTCTTTCAATAAGCAGATGGGGACAGAGGTGTGGGGGTAGTGGATTCTTGCCCCTTCTTGCACCCAGGCGGTAAAGAGTTTTCCTTTTTCTCAAATGTGTATATTAATGGATTTATTTCTTCATGGTAGATAAACGGTTTGGTGAGTGTATTTCCTGTGAGAGACTTTTGTTCAGTTTGGAGGATTTCATAGCAGATTTCAGGATGGAAAGTGCCATGACTGTTCTAGGACTTTGTGTGAGAAAAACAAATTGGACACGGTGTGTGCTGTGGAGGGAGCTGCGGGTGGGCAACAGAGGGATTAGGTTCATTGTGTGCACTACTCAGCTAACAATAGAAAGAGACTAACCTTCCTTGACCTCTCGGAAAAGCAGCGTTTCCAATCCGCTTCTGCGTGTTTACTTACACCACCCAGAACTTTTACATTGGATATTGGGAAAAGGGGATTGTCCCATGATGAAAGGCTAGGCTGAGTAAATTGGGCATTTACTTTCAATAGGTGATCTCATTGAAACATACGAGATTCTGAAGGAACTTGACAGAGTAGACACAGAGATTGTATCCCCTGGCTGGAGGAATCTAAAACACTGGGAGTTAATCTCAGGATAACGGGTTGATCATTTAGGAATGAGGTGAGAAATTTCTTCACTCCAAGGGTTGTGAATCTTTGGAATTCTCTACCCCATGGTTGTGGATGCTCTCTCTCTCTCTCTCTCTCTCTCTCTATATATATATAATATATATATATATATGTATGTATGTATATAAAATATATATTTTTTAAATTTATAAATTTAGAGTACCCAATTATTTTTTTTCCAATTATTAAGGGACAATGTAGCATGGCCAATCCACCTACCCTGCACGTCTTTGGATTGTAGGGGGTGAGACCTACGCAGACACTGGGAGAATGTTGTTAACTTTTGGTTGGTTCAATTGGCTCTGTTTTATAACCTTTGCTCTCGAATTGCCAGGTATCTTTATGATACCGCCACGAGGTTCAAGTAATGATCAATACCTCAATACACCGATTAGTAAGATTCAAATCAAAGCACATTTATTATACACAGTAATCGCTACTCATATACAAATTCTACTTCTAAGCTACTTCTACAACTAACAGGCCTATACTTGGCTTCGGACTGGCCCACCAGGTCAGGGGAACAAATGGCCTTTTGTTCGGGTTCTAAGTCTGCGGGATTCGAAGTTGGTACGGACTGGTAGCTAGGAGCGCCTATCTCGTAGTGAGCGTTGACTTAAGACTTTATGGATATCGGCGGCAGCTGCACCGGTCACTGTCAAGGGTTGGTTTGCGTTGCTGAGTGACCCGGTCAAGAAGAATGATTTGAACTTGGGGGCTTAACTTTATAGTCCCCAGGGGCTTCCCGCCTTTCGGGGGGACCCTGTACCTGGTTCCAAGTGATTGGACTTTGTTCCAATCGCTTGGTTCGATTTCTCTAATACTGGAGCGGTTCCCTGATCGATGGGCGGTCTTGAGGTGTCCGTTAACCTCTTTTGTGTTGGCTCCTGCTGGCGCCGAGGAGTCTGGCTTGGCTTTGTTTATCCCAAATGTTGCGATTATTCCTGGGGATCACTCATTAGTATGCAGATGGCTGCTTGTATCAATGCTGTCTGGGCCTTTGCAGAGTTTAATACACAGTAACTTGCACCTGCTAGTTTCTGTCTCTGTTGGCTGAATTTCCCTGCTGCCTTTGCTGTTCTCCATTTTACATCGGGAGTTGGCCAACCCAGGTGGCTACAATGTTCAAACTCCACACAGACAGGGTTCCAGGGCCGGGACCTCAGCGTCGTGAGGCAGCAGTGCTAACTACTGCGCCACCATGCCGCCCATCACTGAATATATTTAAACCTAAGATAAACAGATTTTTGGTCTTTCAGGGAATCGAGGGAGAGGAAGATGGGAAAAAGGAATTTCAGACTGATGATGGAACTGGCTCGAGGGGATTATGTGGTCTGCTGCTGCTCTATTTCTTACATTCTTGAATGCCTGACCTCACTCCTCCCCCTCTCTACATTCACCCCCAACCCTCGAGTCCTTCAGGATTTCTGCACTTCTCCAATTTTGACTGCTTGCATTTTTGTTTTCAGCTGCCTAGGGAGAGAATGATTAAAGTCACAGTTGCGAGACAATAATCTCCAGCATCCCATTCAGACACCTCCATATATCCAGCTCTTTCACCTTAAAAATACTCCTTTAAATCTGAAATTAAAGCAGAAAATACTCAGCAAGTCGGGCAGCACCTGTGAAGAAAGGGTTAATGATTCAGGAACTTTCATCAGACCTTATTTGTAACTTTTTCTGTATTTATTTGAGATTTCCAGCATCTGGAGTATTTTGCTTTTGGCTCCTTCACATCAGGCTTTTGACCAAGCTCTTTGTTATCTACAATAAAAACAGAAAGTGCTGGGAAAAAAACTTGACAGGTCTGGTATTGTTGGAGAGAGAAGCAGAGTCAATGTTTCGGGTCCGTATGACTTGTTCAGAGCATACGGACACATGGAGCCGGATTGTCTTGAAACGCGATCATCCGGCTGCGCTGCAGGGGGACCCTCACCTTCCCATGTTGCGTTTGGGCTGGGGGGAGGTCGAGGATTTGTTTTGTGGGCCTCTGAGATCGGGGGATATTTAAAAAATGGCGTCCTGATCTCTCGCTACAACGGGGTGTTCCAGCGAGTGGAGCTCCCCGTTGTAAAAAAAAAACGGGCTTATGTGCGTGCTTGGTTGCCCGTTCCCCGTTTAGGCCCCTTATTCAAAACGAGTCGCGTGTTTCAGGGCACTGCGAGACTAAACACGCTCGCTTGGGTACTTTGTTTCCTTTTTGGGACGATTGTGCCCATTAACTCTGTTTCTCACTGCACAGATGCTGCCAGTCCTGCTGAAGATTTCCAGCGTTTTCTGTTTTTATTGTAGACTTCCAGCATCTACAGTATTTTGCTTTTATTTTTTGTTATCTACCTTAATATGGCTATGTCAGATTTTGCTTTTTGTTCCTGCATCCTGCAATGTCAAAGATGCTATATAAATGCAAATATCTGTAATACGTGACTCCTGATTATGCTCTCTTCCAGTGAAACACCACTTGTCCTGGTGGCTGTTCTCCAAGCAGTATCACAAAGGACGAAACAAAAACCCGCCTTTTTTAAGAATGTAAAATATTGAAGCGTCACGTTATAAACAAATTTTCACTGTCAGCAGGTTCTATTGCATGCGACACCAATAAGAATTCCAGATTTTAAGATTGCATTTTCTAATCCATACCGCAGTTCTGCATTTATGGATTTTAAAAAATTATGGCTGAGTTTATTAGGACTAGAAAAATGTTCCATTCTTTTGGGATAATTTCTGTAAATCTTAAACAATTAACATGCTCCGTCTGTTTGTGTAGTACAGCTTGTCTGTATTTAATAATTAATGCTCTGTGTTTCCTTAATGCCTTTTATTAGGCTTTGGCTCAGAATGCAGAGCTCAAAGGCCGGCTGTGCAGGATACATGCTGAGTCTAGGCTGGTAGACCCAGCTGTCACTGTATATTCAAGTCCAGGTTCAGTTAAGGTGGGTCTGTGAAAATATTGTCAACTATATCCATAGTATTGATGTGGAATGTTTATCATGCATCACTGGAGTACAGGTTTTAATTCCTACAATTGATTAAACATTTCAGTGATAAGTTTATTACAAAAATCGTCACAAGTGGATTGCACATATAAATCCATAGTTCATGCTGTGTACATTTCTTTTGGGGGGTGGGGGTTGAATCTATTTTACGCTTCATTAAATGTTGGTGGCTGTTCTAAATATGAAGGGCCCTTAAAGGTTCTACGATAGTCAATTGAAGCAATTGCCAAACATCAAATATAAAGATTTTGGCTTTGTATAAAGTTGTAAAAAAATGGTCATTAGAGAATTAATTGCAGCTCAGTGGCTTGACACTTGCTAGTAATGCTTGTAATATGTATTTTTTTAAGGCATAGAGCATGTTTTCCATATTTTATTTTGCAGTGGCTCAATACAAAGAATTGTGGAATCAAGTTGCAAATTGATTTTGTTGCAGGGTGAATCTTTTTCCACCCCATGCATAGTCCCTTTTGTTCCGATTAAGTGACAAAATTTTATCATATGCTGATAAATCTCAGTCAGCCTGCAATGAAGTGTGATTATGTGATGAGTGTAATACCAACAACATGCACAATTTAAAAAAAAAATAAAAATAAATTTTGAGTACCCAATTCATTTTTTCCAATTAAGGGGCAAATTACCGTGGCCAATGCATCTAAACTGCACATCTTTGGGTTGTGGAGGCGAAACCCACGCAAATACGGGGAGAATATGTAAACTCCACACAGTCAGTGACCCAGAGCCGGGATCGAACCTGTGACCTCGGCGCCGTGAGGCTGTAGGGCTAACCTACGGCGCCACCGTGCTGCCCTACCTTGCACAATTAACATAAAATAACATAACGTGCTTTTCAGGGAAAATAAAGGAATATTGAGATCAAGGATCTTGTCACAGTACATTGTTAGAACAAGAAGTTATTGGCACTTGGTAATGGATGAGAGACAGAGAACAGAATTTTAGCTGAGGTGTAGATGAACAGCGCTTTGTTTTAGGAGATGTATTAACAATCAGCCACGGAGATGAGTAATCAGCTAGCATGGAGTATCAAGAGACAGGTGGAAGAATTTCTGGTGAGGGCCATAGAAGGTGGCCTACGTTTCCTTTTGCCGAATTAGAAGATATGGTGCATTATCATTGTCATTTGCAGAACAGAAGGAGGCCATTTGGCCCAGAGACTATGCTAGCTCTCCGTAGGGCAATCCGGTCAGATCATTCCCTGCTGTTCACCTCCCACAAACACTACGATTATCGAATCCAACAGTTTTTTTCCCCCCATACTACTTCAAAGCCCAATGCAAGTTAATCATTTATTTGCCATTTTTCAATTTTAATCATTTAAGCTTATACTTTCTTATCAGTATATAATTTGAAGCAATACTTCAAACAGACCATTTAGAAAATATCAATGGGGGTAAGATTGGACATGTACTGAATAAATTGGAATCATAAAGTATGGCACGAAAAATGGTACCTGAACAATGAACCACCTTCAAAGAAGAGTCGGTTTAGACTGGGGAAAGGTAGGACAAACAAATCCAGAGCTCCCTGGAAAGATGTTTACGATGAAGACGAAAAAGTGTGTTTATGTCAAATGTCACAATGGAAAACCAGGCTGAATACAGAACATTCTGAGGGAAAGTGAAACAAAGAGGGGGGGGGGGCATGATGGCATAGTGGTTAGCACTGCTTCCTCACAGCTCCAGGGAACTGGGTTCAATTCCGGCCTCGGGTGACTGTGTGGAGTTTTCACTTTCTTCCCGTGTCTGCGTGGGATTTCCTCCAGGCGCTCCGGTTTCCTCCCATTGTCCAAAGATGTGCGGGTTAGGTTGATTGGCCATGCTAAATTGCCCCTCAATGTCCAAAAGGTTAGGTGGGGTTCTGGGTTATGGGGATAGGATGGAGGCGTGGGCTTAAGTAGGGTGCTCTTTCCAAAGGCCAGTGCGGACTAGATGGGCTGAATGGCCTCCTGCACTGTAAATTCTATGATTCTAAAGCAAATAACAGAAGCAAAGAGAGTGTATGATGAGAGATTGGCAGCAGACCTAAAAGGGAAACAAAGTCTTTCATGGGCTTATAAATAGTAAGAGGGTGGGAAAAGGAGTGGGGCTGACTAAGGGATGTACACATGGAGACAGAAGGAATAGCTGAACTTTGAAATGAATACTTTACAGTCATCCTTCGCAAGGAACAAGATGATACCCAAGCCATGACGAAAGAGGAGATAATTAATTAGAATTTAATATTGATGAGGTATTAGATAGGTTGTCTGCACTTGAGACGGCACCAGATGAGATGCATCCAAGAATACTGAGAGAAGTGAATGTGGCAATTGCAGCGAGACATCTAGTCTCACTTTAATATGCAGCTTCCCGAAAAATTGGGATCTATCCCTTTTGCCTCGGAGACCTGGGTGAGTGCCGTTCAGTTCTGGTCTCCACAAACGGTGACCAGACGGAACTGTGCAGAGTTCCCAGAGTATTGGAGGCCCCCAGGTGCATGCCCATTGGTACCCTAGCAGTGTCACTTGGGTGCCAGCCTGGCACTACCAGGGTGCCAAGTTGGCACTACCAAGGTGCAGTGCTGGTTTTTTCTTGTGTGGTGGCAATCAGGCCGGGGTACCCTGCATGGGTGTTGTGAGGGATGAGGAGGGGGGGTGTCGGGGATGGCTTAGGGGGTCCATTTAGAACATAGAACATACAGTGCAGAAGGAGGCCATTTGGCCCATTGAGTCAGCACTGACCCACTTAAGACCTCACTTCCACCCTATCCCCATGACCCAATAACCCCATCTAACCTTTTTTTTGGACATTAAGGGCAATTTAGCATGGCCAATCCACCTAACCTGCGTGTCTTTGGACTGTGGGAGGAAACTGGAGCACCCGGAGGAAATGCACGCAGACACGGGGAGAACGTGCAGACTCCGCACAGACAGTGACCCAGCAGGGAATCGACCCTGGCGCTGTGAAGCCACAGTGCTAATCACTTGTGCTACCGTGCTGCCCTATCCCTGGCGTTCCGTGGGGGGAAGACTGAGGGATGCTGACAGTAGAGGACATGCACGTGGACCACAGACTCGTGACCCGGGGGAAACTTATCAAGAAGGTCGAACTCCCTGCCTAGCTTTCTCCACAAGGAGATGAAAACATTCCCCCAGAGACCTCCACACACGATGACAGACTGGACCGGTTAGGAGATGACAAATGTGGCGACATATACAGCCGACTTGCAGAAAGGGTCAGGTCTTCACTGGATGAGACAAGACGGAAGGTGGGGGGAGGAACTGAGCATGGAGATCGGGGGAGGACTCTGGATCAAGGCATTGCATAGAGTCATCTCCACCTTCTCATGCACTGGGCTAAGCCTGGTGCAGCTCAAGTGGTGCACAGATCGCACCGTATCAAGATGAGTATGAATGCATTCTTCCAGAGGTGGAAGACAAGTGCGAGCGCTGTCAGGGGGATCCAGCCAACCACACCCACATGTTCTGGTCCTGCCCCAGACTTGGGAAATTCTGGATGGGAGGCTAAGGCCAAGCTGGTGGGGGTCGAGATGGAACTGTGCCCATCTATGGCAGTCTTCGGGGTGACCGAGCACCCAGAGCAGCTCTAGACAGGGAAAGGAGCAGATGTCACTGATCGGCAGGCACACCGTCTGCTAGGGTGGAAGTTGGCAGCGCCAGCTGGGCCTCAAAATGGCTCTCCAATCTTGCTGAATTCCTGAGGCTAGAAAAGATGAAATTCGAAATAAGAGGGTCCGAGGATAGATTCCACAGCACATTGAACAAATGCACAAGCCTCTTCGCAGACTTGTTTGCAACCAGCAGCCAACCAGGGGGAGGGGATGCTGGGTGGGGGGTGGGAGGGGGGCGGCGTCCAGAGAGAGTGGAACTCGGATGGGAATGGCGTGAAGGGCCAATCACTGGCAGGATCACAGGCCTCCCCCACACTGGGAGAAACTGGAGTAACGAATGGGCCCACCCTCCCTTGGAAACTCAAGCTGAAGGGGGAGTGGTACCTCTGTGTATATATAAAGGTAAAGCTGGGGGCAACCCCTATCCCCAAGCAGCAGGAGAACCCGGTTGAAACCTGGCAAACCACTGTCAAAAACCGAACACTAGCGTATGGATGTAAACATTAAGTAGCATTGGAACCCCAGTTATGGTGACCGGTGAGGACTCAAATCTTGTTGTTCTTATTTTTGGTTATTATTACTGTTGGTGCATTGCCATTTGCATGCAGAACTCAGTTTCTTCTTTCGTTATATAACTCCAAACACCAATAAAAAAATGTATATATTTTTTTAATGGGGTCCTGATCTCTCACTACATCGACGCGTTCCGGCGATCGGAGCTCCTCAGTGCACAACATCGGGCCATGTGCGGCCTTGGCCGTGCATTCGTCGCTGAGGCCCCCTATCTAACCCGGGTGCCATTTTATAGCATTGTGTTTCTCGGCACTGCGAACGCGAGAAACCCGCAACTAATTGCGCTCGCTATGGAATTGTGACAATGCCTCTCGGCTTTTAACTATTGTAAATGCCCACTATGTTGTCCTGACTCAGACTTAAATTACCATGCCATAAAGCTAACATGCACAGGTTAAAACTAAGACAGATTTATTTATGTTGAATAACAATAGAAACAGCAAAAATACTGAGACTAAGTACGAGCAAATAGAATCAGCCCACAAGCGATTTAATTGTCCTTTTATTAAAGACCAGTTTCTTGCACAGCATGATATATGATTGAGCATTTGACTGAAAGTCTTTCATTGTCCTTCACTATATACTATTGTAGACCGATGGTGTGAATTGCCAGTAAATATGCACATCTCAGATTTTGTGTTGGAACTCCAGAAACCATGATAAAAGGAAGCAAAATATTTTTCAGGTACTTAGAAGTCCAATGCCTCTAAAGTCAGGGCTATTTACCTAACCTTGAATAAAGAAGTAATTAATATTGTATACCATGCCGATGAGCAGTTTCTCTCATTATGTAGTTATCCCAACTATAAATGCTTTCATTCTCTATAATACAGTTTGCATCAAAATAAAATCTCTATCCTCGCTCAAATCCCTCCACTGCCGCTTAACTATATTAGCCTGGATTTTGTGAAACTATGCAGCCTGTTTTGGAAGGATTTGAAATGCAAAATGGAGTTATTGTGCTAGCTGCCTATCCATGTTCCATACCAAACCCCAGCTCTACCTCCAGGCGTGTATTTCTTTTGCGGATCTCCATCCAGTTTTGTTGACATGTTCACATAAGTGGATAACAATGAGAAATAGGTGATCTCATGAATACCTTCGGAATGTTGCTGAGCCAGAATACAGTTTCATTCCTGAAGTCCTGCATGAAGGCAACAGAGATGATCTAAAACGTAAAAGGCTGCATTGCCTATTCCAAGGTTTACCAAACGTTTCTGATCACGGAACCCTTTTGACCACCCAAGAGTTCTGACTGAACCTCACGAGAAATATTCTCATTACGCTGAAGAGTTAAACTGCACAAAATTGATTGTTTTTCTGCAATAGGTTCAAACATCCAAAACCTTATTTATCGAGATTTTAAAAATTTATTTTTATTTATTTTTTATAATTAAAGAGTTCTCTGATTAAAAGAACGTACTTAAGTCTTACCTGTTTGTCATTTAAAAAAAAATACATTTTTATTTGTATTTTCATTTTATATAATACACAATAGTGCTAAACTACAAGACTGAGTAAAACATCGCCACTAACATAAACCACCAAAATATAGCCTACTCCCTCTCGCAGCCTAACCCCCACCCCACTTTTTTATATATTATTTTCTGTTGATTATTTACATTTGGCTGATAGCAGCGTTATATTAGTGCTTATACATACAAGAATGTTTGTCATTTTTAATAGGAGATTTGGTGCGGGTTCCCATTTCATTTCAGTTAATTGGAGGAATGCTGCTGGAAAGCTAGATTCTCATTTGGACATAAGCTACACACATACATATACACATATATACATGGGCTTGCTATCACCACACACACTCATTCACACACACACTAACATGATACATACACTTGTGCACCTCCCTCGACCCCCCCCCCCCCCCTTTACACGTGCACCTCCAGCGTCGGCCCATCCCGTTGCATAGACAACTGCCCACCCCGATCTATAAATTTGAGTTTTGTGCTGTCCAATAGGAGGCTGCATTCTGGAGAGCCAGTTTTTGGACAGGCAACTTTGTGGCATTTTTCAAATGTTTCATGTATCAGCCTGGCCGATTGCGGCACCCAGTTTGGAAGCCCTGGCCTAATCAAATTGCTCAAGATTTCAAGAAAAATGTAATTATTTTTCTATTCTTGAAGTATACTCCATATACACACACGACTGCATGGCAAAATTTGGCTCCAACTCCATCTACAAAGTTGCTGACGACACGACCGTAGCGAGTTGGATCTCGAACAACTATGAGTCAGAATACAGGAGGAAGATAGCGAACCTACTGAAGTGTTGTAATGACAACAATTTCTCCCTCAATGTCAGCAAAACTAAAGACCTGGTCATTGACTTCAGGAAGCAAAGTACTGTACACACCCCTGTCGGCATCAACGGAGCCGAGGTGGAGATGGTTAGCAGATTCAAATTCCTAGGGGTACACATCTCTAAAAATCTGACCTGGTCCACCCATGTCGACGCCACGACCAAGAACGCACAACAGTGCCTATACTTTCTCAGGAAACTAAGGAAATTCGGCATGTCCACATTAACTCTTACCAACATTTACAAATGCACCATAGAAAGCATCCTATTTGGCTGCATCACAGCCTGGTATGGCAACTGCTTGGCCCAGGACAGCAAGGAACTTCAGAGAGTCGTGAACACCACCCAGCCTATCACTCAAAACCGCCTCCCATCCATTGACTCAGTCTATACCTCCGCTGCCTTGGGAAAGCGGGCAGCACAATCAAAGACCCCTCCCACCTACCTTACTCACTCTTCCAACTTCTTCCATTGGGCAGGAGGTACAAAAGTCTGAGAACACGCACAAACAGACTTAAAAACACTTCTTCCCTGCTGTTACCAGACTCCTAAACGACCCTCTTATGGACTGATCTGATCTCTTCACACATCTTCTCTACTGAGTAGTACTACACTCCTGTTTGCTTCACCCGATGCCTGTGTCTATGTAGTTTATGTTTGCCCGATGTACTTATTTTCATGTACGGAATGATCTGTTTGAACTGTACGCAGAACAATACTTTTCACTGTACTTCGGTACACATGACAATAAGCAAATTCAATCCAATCAATTGCATAACGGTCAGGGCATGGAGTACAACAGTGTACAACCTGCCTTGCTGGATTGTCAAATTATGTCTCTTGCCTTCTGACCACCACTTTTAAATTAAAATTAAGGGAAGATGGGGTTTGTTTTACCTCTATGTCTTTATATTTCACACAGCATTTAAAAACTATGACAAATCTCTAGTTGCCTCATACATCTCTTAATTAATTAGAACTGAAGAATTCAACAGTGTTTGCAAAGCTAGAAACAGAGCTACATGAAAATATTTCCCCCTCAGCATGTCCACATGTGTCTAACTAACATAGTACAGATGTGTACTTGTTTTGTCTATTGTTGATCAGCACTGTTGCTCTCTTTGGTTGTTTCTAAATATGGCGGTCAATATGGTCGCCTTCCTTAATTCTAATTACGTTTACTTTAGAGTCGCCAGGTATCTTTCGATACCGCCACAAGGTTCAAACCCGAATACTGATCAAAGAGTCGGTATACCAGTTAGTTAGTTCAAAGTCAATACTATTTATTTACACACACAGTAATATCTACTCATGCACGAAATACTACAGACTAAACTATCACTACTGCTAAAGCCTATACTTCGCTTTGGGCGCCCAATCAGTCAGAGGAACAATGGTCGTTGTTCGGTTCTGAGGCAGCTGGGGTCGAAGTGGTAGAGGGGAACAGCTAAGGTAGTCCGTCTGGTAGCGAGCGTTGACCTTGTACTTACTTGCTTCTTGTGTAGCTGGTGGAAGGGTCTCTCCGCTTTGAGAGCCAAGTCCAAGAGAGTGGTTCTCTCTTGGGGCCTTCTTTTTATACCCGAAGGGGGCTTCGCGCGCTTTTGGGCGAGCCTTGAACTTGGCCCCAATCAATTGGGCCATTTCTTGATCATTCGCATTGATCCTGACCAATAAAGGGGTGGGTGCCCTGATGGCTGCGCGTGTCCTATGTGGCCATTGGCCTGCTTTGTTTTCTGCTTTCGGTTTGGGGAACTGGCACCGCGAGGTCTGGGGCCAGATCGGTTACTTAAGTATCTCCTTTGTTCCCGGAGATGGGTCATCCATATGCTAATGGGCCTACAGTTTCAGTCTCGTCTGGGAGCTGTTTCTCCAATATGCAGACAGGCTCTGTGCCTGCTTGCTTTCTTAGCATTGTCCATTTTTCCCTGCAATCTTTGCAAATGTCCATTTTGTATTCTGGAAGTGGCCATCCCAGATGGCTACAGCACTGACTGGACATCAATTTTCCCTTTTAAAATTCTATTTTTGTGTGTGGCCAATGTTCTTTTTCAATCGCTGGTGTTTTAATTATTTTTTTTGCAAAGCCACTCAAGTACAGTATTTAAGTGGAACAAGGCCTGTTCCATAGCTTTCAGTTTGTTGCCCATAACTCAGTGGGAACATTGCTGGACATGTTCAGTGATGTGTCCTACTGCCGTGGTGATTTCTGCACCCTTATGAGCATACTTGGGTTGTCCATCTGTACGTACAAAAACATTTGGCTGCCTCACATTTTATCTGGCACCAGCCCACTCAATTATGTATTTTATATGACTCATTTCATCAGTCTTGGAATTATCTGCCAATTTGGTTAATTTACATTGATGCTGAATAAGAGGACACAATGTAAATTAGAAACAGTAGGAACGAGGGACGAGACAGGGGTGTCCCCTGTCCCCCCTGCTCTTCGCACTGGCGATTGAACCCCTGGCTATGGCACTGAGAGAGTCGAGGAACTGGAGGGGGTTGGTGCGGGGTGGGGAGGAGCAGAGGGTGTCTCTTTATGCGGACGACCTGCTGCTGTATGTGGCGGACCCGGTGGGAGGAATGCCAGAGGTAATGAGGATGCTTGGGGAATTCGGGGACTTTTCGGGGTACAAGCTCAATATGGGGAAGAGCGAGCTGTTCGTAGTTCAGCTAGGGGACCAGGAGAGGGGGATTGGCGAGCTCCCACTAAAAAGGGCGGAGAGGCGTTTCAGATATTTGGGGGTCCAGGTGGCCAGGAGCTGGGGGGCCCTGCATAGGCTTAACTTTACAAGGCTGGTGGAGCAAATGGAGGAGGAGTTCAAGAGGTGGGACGCGTTGCCGCTGTCCCTGGCGGGTAGGGTGCAGTCAATCAAAATGACGGTGCTCCCAAGGTTTTTGTTCCTGTTCCAGTGCCTCCCCGTGTTTATCCCGAAGGCTTTTTTCAGGCGGGTTAACAGGAGTATAATGGGGTTTGTGTGGGCGCGAGGGACTCCGAGGGTGAGAAGGGTGTTCCTGGAGCGGAGTAGAGATAGGGGGGGGGGCTGGCGCTGCCCAACCTCTGTGGGTACTAATGGGCCGCCTGGCAACGTCACCGCTGCCACTCCCTCCAAGGAGGTATACCACGAGCCCGGTGATGGTGGCGGCCCTCAAAATTTGGGGGCAGTGGAGGCGGCATAGGTGGGAAGTTAGGGCCTCGGCGTGGACCCCATTACGGGGGAACCACCGGTTCGCCCCAGGAAGAACAGGTGGAGGGTTTTCGGGGTGGCACAGGGCAGGCATACGAAAGTTGGGGGACCTGTTTGTGGACGGGAAGTTCGCGAGCTTGAGTGAGCTGGAGGAGAAGTACGGGCTCCCCCCGGGGAACACCTTCAGGTACTTACAGGTAAGGGCGTTTGCCAGACGGCAGGTGGTGGAATTCCCACGGCTACTGCCACACACAGTACAGGGCAGGGTGCTCTCGGGGGGGTGGGTGGGAGTGGGGAAGATCTCGGAAACTTACCAGGTGATGCAGGAGGAGGAGGAGGCCTCGGTGGTGGAGTTGAAAGGTAAGTGGGTGGAGGAGTTGGGAGAGGAGATCGAAGAAGGGACGTGGGCAGATGCCCTAGGTAAGGTGAACTCTTCCTCTTCATGCGCGAGGCTCAGCCTCATACAGTTTAAAGTGCTGCACAGGGCACACATGACCGGGACAAGGATTAGCAGGTTCTTTGGGGGTGAGGACAGGTGTGTTAGGTGCTCAGGGAGCCCAGCAAATCACACCCATATGTTCTGGGCATGCCCAGCGCTGGAGGAATTTTGGAAGGGCGTCGCGAGGACGGTTTCGAGGGTGGTAGGATCCAGGGTCAAACCGGGCTGGGGGCTCGCAATATTTGGGGTGGCAGAGGAGCCAGGAGTGCAGGAGGCGAAAGAGGCCAGAATTCTGGCCTTTGCGTCCCTGGTAGCCCGGCGAAGGATTCTCCTTCAGTGGAAAGATACGAGGCCCCCAAGCGTGGAATCCTGGATCAGCGATATGGCAGGGTTCATTAAATTGGAGAGGGTGAAATTTGCCTTGAGAGGGTCGGTACAAGGGTTCTTTAGGCGGTGGCAACCGTTCCTAGACTTCCTGGCAGAACGCTAGACATTGGTCAATGGCAGCAGCAGCTCGGGGGAGGGGTTTACTTTATTTTTGTTTATGTTATTTACACTGGAGGGTCTGAGGGGGTGTGTACACCTGTTGTCTTAAGTCGGCTTGTTAATGTTAATTTATTATTCAGGTACGGGGGGGGAGGGGTTTGGGGGGTTGCTTTTTTAGTTTGTGATTTGTACTTAACCCTGTTGGGTTCTTTTTTCTTTCTCATTTTGTTATTGATATTTTATGAAAACCTTTAATAAAAATTATTTTTTAAAAGAGAAAGAACAGTAGGAACTCTCAACATGGAGCCATATTAAACTCCGGTCATCATTCATCATATTCCATCTCCACTTTATTACCCTCTAAAATTTGCATTTTTTGATCCCTCTCTCAGTCAATACATTGCCCGTTCCCAATTTTGAAACCGATTTCTCCATTTTAAGATCATATAGCAGGGTTATTCTAGAAAAATCTGAAGTTTTAGCTGAAGTCTAAGAACGCCACATTTTAGACTTTTAGCTTCAGTATATTGCCAAAGTATGGTGCCTACAAAATTCATCTATGTAACCTCGGACTTTTTATTGACAAAAGATTCTGATTTTCTTGCCAACAGATTTGAAGTCTGCACCATTCTCCTTCAGATTGATACTTTCTGAAATATCCCTGGATATTTGTAAATGTGTACATTAATTGTGTGGGCATCTCTCCAGTTCCTTTTGAAGTTAACACCACTAATTCTAACTGGAGTAAAGTTATAATGACGTGCATTGCTAACTTTTGGGGAATTGCACCGACCCTTTGCGTCAGACTACTGCTGACACATTAATTCACTGAGACTATTGCCTTGCTGAGGTCTTGCTCTTGCAGTGAAGAGCAAGATGCAGTGTGTGAATTTTAGTGCCTAGTTTATGATCCATATAATAGGCATTGAAACTTTTAATGGGTCGTCATTTTGTCCATTAAAATATTCTCTGATTGAAAGCATGAAATTATTTTTTAAAGCTCCTGTACTAATTTCCAATTATTGCTTAGTGCAGCAACTTGTAAATCTATCTCACAATTTTATTTGGCTCCACTCCCAGAGGTATGTTGTGATGATGTGACACTGCAACAGATACAATAGGTAGATTAATGAATCGTATCTATGATTCCAGTATAGCAAGCCTGCTTTTTGTTCAAAAATGGCGCATGAGAACTTTAGCTACACACCACATTTTTGGGGCTAAGGAGAAACCAAAGTGAACAAAAAGCAGGTCATTCTCTCTTTGCGGCCACTGTTGGTCCTTTTCTCGAAGTGCAAGAATTGCTATTTTTTCAATGCAAGTATAAAGTGAAACTAGATTGTGGTGACATGCAACAATTCTGTTCACTGGTACAGGAAAATTATGCTATTTTCTGCTGTAGCTGGTAAACTGTTCAATTAAATATGGGTCATTTCTTTTCAGCAGCACCTCCCACCCCTAGCCCATCATTCATTGTCCCTTTCTTGCTGATTTTGCTGAAGGAGCCCCTGCCATTTGCTTGATTCCATTTTGTTTCCTTAACTTTGAAGGTAAATTTGCAAACTGCAATAATGAACATTTGCAGTAGCCAGCTATTTAATGGTGTAGTGTTACGAACTGTCACCTGAATTTTTTTCCTTGGACACCGCAATAATGTTTATTATTTTGTATTCAGACTCCACTTAGGGCATTGCAATCCAAAAATATAAAGGAAAATGTTGAGTGGAGTTTCGTGGAGGTATTTCAACACTTAAACTTTTGCTTCTGACTTTGGGAATGCTGTAAATTCAAATATAAACCAAGCCCCTCCTTACCATTTGGCTCACCACATCTCTGTAACCCTCTTCAGCTCTGCAACTCTTATTGTACTTCTCCAATTTTGACATTGTGAGTATCCCACATTGTTATCACTGTACCCTCGGCAACTGTGCAACTTCATCCCTAAACACTGGAATTGCCTCCCTGAATTTGTCCATCTCTTTTCCTCCTTCCTTCTAAAGACCGGGGGCAAGATTCTCCATTGGCTGATGCGAAAATCACCAAATGCGATTGGGCAGTGAATAGGTTCCAATGCCAAAATCGCAGGGGGCTGCGATTTGACGGCAAATCACAATTCTCCGTCATCTTGACAGCAGCATCAGTGCACACCAGAATGCACGTACAATAAACACCGTTTGCATGTCATTAGCTGGCCTGGCCCAGCTGCTCAGTACGTCCACTTCAGTGTTGACCGAGCACATCTGGCTGCCCGGGCAGCGGGGTTCGCAACTCTCGCCGATATACCCTGGGTCCAGGGAGTGATTGATGGGATGCATGTCTCCCTACGGGCACCTGCAGATGACAGACCACTCTACACGAACTGAAAGCAATGCTACTCCATGAGCGTGCAGCTGATATGTGACCATTCACCTCTGCGTCTGATAACCGAGCAGTTTGCACGACTCCTTCATCCTGGCACACTCGACGATTCCTGACATGTTTGAGAGCCCCCCCAGCTGGGGGGGGGGGGGGGGTTGGCCCCTGAGTGACGGAGTACCTATTGTGGCTGTGGCTAATGACACCTATCCGGAGGCCACAGACTGACTCATACACCCGTGACAGCGATGTCCATACAGCGACCAAGGGTGTGATCGAGTGGTGCTTCAGCCTCCTGAAGAGGTCACCCGCATTGTGGCAGCCTGCTGCATCCTCCACAAATCGTGCAGCAGAGGCGCCATGTGCGAGAGGAGAAGGTGGAACCTCAGACCTCGTCCAACCAGGAGGATGAAAGGGAGGGCGAGGACATGCGACCCAGGCAGGCGAGAAAGGCCGCAGGCCGCATGATGCGTACGCCTAGGCCAACGCGCACTGGATGTTCCGATCGCCTCCAGGTTCACCAGGTATGTACCACGGAGGACGTTGCATGCTGGGGTGGGGGTAGAGACTTGCCAGGGGCATGGCACCGCATTCTCCCCTTCCATTCCCCGCCTACAACTCCCTCCATCATGCATAACTGCCATACTACGGGGTGTGGGCCCCTGGGTTGGCAGTACCAGTGAGTCTGGTCCATGGGATGGCGGATGATGACAGCATGCACTGCGATGAGCTCTGGTGCTCTGCAGCGTATGCCAACATCTGACTCCTGTCTGCAGTAGCACTTTCCACTGTTCGCCTGGGTGATCCCTGCATGCGAGCTGGCCATTCCATTACACAGTACCATTGGATCCCTGGAGTTACGGTGGCGAGGAAGGTTGTAGGGGGCGGGGGTGTGGGGAGCCCAGGCCACCCCAATGTCACCGAACCCCCACCCCGCCAGCCCAGCCCTCGCACCCATCCGACAGAGCATTGAGACAGGTTGTAACAATGATAACCAGGTGTTTAATGTGAACAAAGATTTACAGATTTGTGTCCTAGCCCCTATAACTAAACCGTGCCCTGCACCCATGCCAACTTAACTGGTGTGTAACTTTCTGACCCTACAGGCCCTAATACTTGATCGAGCTGGTTCCCCAGACAGTACAGCAGTGGTGGAGGTGGCCTGCTGTGATTCCTGCCCTGCAACCTGGTCTCCGTTGGCAGCCATCTTCTGGGGCAACCAGGCCTGGTTGGGCCCGGCTGCTGCTTGGGTGTCCCAGGTGGCGTGCTGCCGCCCTGTTTGCCCGCTGCCCACCAGATGCACTAGGGACAGGAGTGGGGGAGTCCGAGTGCTGTGCTTTTCCGGCACTTCCCTTGTGGGAGTCACCGGTACAGGTGTGTGGGATTGGGGTTAGTGCCAGGGGCGCAGTGCCGCCCTGAGGGGTTGTGCAGTTTTTTGTTTTTAAAAAAATATATTTTTTTTTATTCTCCTTTTTCACATTTTCTCCCGCATTTACACCCATCAACAATAAACAATAATCAGCAAGATATGTCAATCCTCATAACAATAACAACGATCCCATCCTCCCACCAGCCCCCAAACATCAGCCTGCAAGTTTACATAATCAAATGACAAAAAGGAATCCGGGATTACCCATAGCCACCCATAATATACACAGCCCCCATCCCCCCCAAAAAAACTAATGTTCGATGTTATCCAGTTCTTGAAAGTGCATAATAAATAGTGCCCATGACTTGGAGAACCCCTCCGAGCTTCCCCTCAATTCGAACTTAACCTTCTCAAGGGTCAAGTATTCCAACAGGTCCGCCCGCCACCCCAGGGCACTGGGTAGAGAGGCTGCTCTCCATCCCAGGAGGATCCGCCTTCGGGCGATCAACGAGGCGAAGGCTATGATATCTACCTGCGCCCCCGTTTCCAACCCTGGCTGATCCGACACCCCGAATATGGCCTCCCGGGAACCCAGGTCCAGTTTCACACGCACCACCTTGGAAACTACCCTAAACACTTCCTTCCAGTACTCCTCTAGCTTTGGACAGGACCAAAACATATGAACATGATCCTCTACTCCTTCAAAAAAATCAGCTCATCCTCGCCCTCGTGAGGTGCGCTCTATAAACCACCTTCAGCTGTATCAGCCCCAACCTCGCACATTAGGTGGAGGCATTCACTCTCCGGAGCACCTCACACCAGACCCCCTCCTCTATAACCTCTCCCAGCTCTTCCTCCCACTTTGCTTTGATCCCTTCCAGTGGTGCCTTATCCTCTTCCAGAATAGCTCCGTACACCGCTGACACTGCCCCCTTCTCCAGTCCCCTTGTCGTCAGCACCTCCTCCAGCAATGTGGAGGCCGGTTCCTCTGGGAAGCTCTGTATCTCCTTCCTGGCAAAATCCCAAACCTGCATGTACCTAAACACTTCTCCCTGCTCCAGCCCATACTTCGCTTCCAGCTCCCTCAATCATGCAAACCGACCCTGAAGAAACAAATCTTTTAGCGTCTTAATCCCCCTCTCTTCCCATTTCCGAAAACTTCCATCCCACCTCTCTGGCTCAAATCTGTGGTTCCCCCAAATCGGCATTTCCCTTGACCCTACCCCCAACCCGAAGTGTTGGCGAAACTGCCTCCAGATTTTCAATGAAGCTATTATTACCGGACTCCGAGTATTTCCCCAGAGCTATCGGGAGCGGCGCTGTTGCTAGTGCCTTCAGCCCCAACCCCCTGCACAAATTCTCCTCCATTCTGACCCACTGAAAATCAACCCCTCTGACCCAGCTCTGCACCTTCTCCACATTCGCCGCCCAGTCGTAGTACAACAGGTTCGGGAGACCCAAACCCCCTGTCTGCCTTCCCCTCTGGAGCAGCACCTTTCTCACTCTGACCACCTTCCCTCCCCATATGAATGAGGTAATCCTCCCCTCAATCTCCCTGAAAAAAGACTTTGGCAGGAAAATCGGTAGGCATTGAAAAATAAACAGGAATCGTGGCAACACATTAATTTTAACCGCCTGTACCCGACCCGCCAGTGACAAGAGGAAGGCCACCCCACCTTGCCAAATCGGCTTTCACTCTCCCCACCAAACTAGTGATGTTGTACCTGCGAAGTCTCCCCCACTTCCGGGCAACCTGCACCCCCAGATACCAAAAATGAGTCCTTGCCCTACGGAATGGCAACGCCCCCACCCCCGGCCGAGACACCACAAAATACTCACTCTTGTCCAGGTTCAGCTTGTACCCTGAGAAAGACCCAAATACCCGCAGTAGCTCCAATATTCCTCCTATCGACGCACTCGGTTCCGACACATACAGTAGCAAGTCGTCTGCATATAAGGACACCCTATGTTCTATCCCCCCCACCCCCCCTCCGCACTATTCCTTTCCATGCTCCCGAACTTCTCAATGCGATGGCCAACGGCTCAATCGCAAGTGCAAACAACAGGGGGGACATAGGACATCCCTGTCTCGTGCCACGGTGGAGAGAAAAGTATCTCAAACTGATATTGTTTGTGCGGACACTCGCCTTCGGCTCCTTATATAATAGCATTACCCAGTTCACAAATCTTGGTCCAATGCCAAACCGTTCCAGCACTGCCATCAGGTACCCCGATGAAATGCCTTCTCGGCGTCCAATGCCACAACTACCTCTGTTTCCTTCCCTTCCGCCGGTGCCATAACGACGTTTAAAACCCTCCTAATGTTGGAAAACAGCTGCCTCACTTTCACGAACCCCGTCTGATCCTCCCCTATCACCTTCGGGAGGCATTCCGCCAGCCTACCCGCCGGTACCTTCGCCAACACTTTTGCGTCCACATTCAGAAATGATATGGGCCGATACGACCCACGCTCCATCGGATCCTTATCTTTTTTTAGCAACAGTGAAATCTATGCCTGCCCCAAGGTTTGCGGCAATACCCCCTTCCCTATCGCCTCCTTAAACATCCCCACCATCAGGGGTGCCAACCTATTCTTGAATCTTTTATAATATTCCACCGGAAACCCATCCGGCCCTGCCATCTTCCCCGACTGCATCCTCCCAATCGCATCCTTTATCTCCTGCTCCACTATTGCTCCTTCTAATGTAGCCCTGTCCCCCTCCCCTAGCCTCTGGTACTCCAACCCATCTAGAAATTCCTGCATCTCACGGTCTCCCCCGGGTGGCTCTGACTTGTACAACGTCTCGTAAAACTCCTCAAAAAACCTTGTTAATCAGCACTGGAGCCACCACCAACTTCCCTGCCCTATCCCTCACCTGAAGAATTTCCCTTGCCGCTGCCTCCCTCCGGAGCTGACCTGCTAACCTTATCTCCATGTTCATAAACTGCACCCCTTGCTCGTCTCAGTTGGCATACCGCCTTCCTGGTGGACAGCCAGTCAAAGCTCGCCTGTAGTTCCTTCCTCTTTTCCAGCTTTGCTGGGTCCCCATCTTCTGCATACCTCCTATCTACCTCCAACATCTCATCTATTACCCTCTGCCGCTCCAACCTCTCCTTTTTGTCCACCCTGGCCTTAAACAAAATTACCTCACCCCTCACCACAGGCTTCAGAGCCTCCCAGACGACTGCCTTCGACACCTCCCCTGTACAATTGAAACCTACATATTCCTTAATTACCTTTTCAATTTTCTTACAGAATACTTGGTTCCCCAAAAGCCCCACATCCAGTTTCCACCCCGGTCTCTGCGCTACCCCCTTCTCCAGCACCATATCCACCCAATGTGGAGCATGATCTGACACTGCAATTGCAGAGTATTCCGACCGCTTGACTCCAGCCAGCAAAGCCTTCCCCGCCACAAAAAAGTCGATCAGCGAGTATACCTTATGGACCGCTGAGAAAAACGAGTACTCCCTTTCCCTTGGGTGCAGGAACCACCAAGGGTCCACCCCTCCCATTTCCACCATTAGCCCAGCCAGCGCATTCGCCCCCCCGATGGGACCAGCCAGCGCGGCCGTGATCTGTCCAACTATTTCCCCCCCTCCCCCCCACAATCGGCTCATGCGTGTCCAAGTCGGGAATTACCCCAAACACCTTCCTCGCAAATCCCACATCGTCCCAATTGGGACCATTAACACTTAACAGCGTCACTAATCTATCACAATCACATATCTACCCCCCTGATCTGCCACCACATTCTCCATGTGGAAGCGTACCCCTTTGCTGACCAACACCATCACCCCTCGAGCCCTTCCATCAAATCTGGAGTGAAACACTTGGCTAACTCAGCCCTTTTTAAGTCTCACCTGGTCCTTCACCCTCTAGTGTGTCTCCTGCAGCATTGCTACATCGGCTTTCAAACTTTTAAGATGTGCAAGCCCTCTTGACCGGACCTCCTAGCCCTCTCACGTTCCACGTGACTATCCTTACTGGGGGTCTCTCACCCCCCCCCCCCCCAACCTTTCTTATCCACCATCACCATACCACCGGGCCCTGCCCCATAAGCCTGACCCGCCCCTGTCCATTGATAACATCGAACCCCTTCCCGCCCTCCCAAGAACCCCCCTACAAAAACATCCCCCAACACCCCCCCCCCCCGCTCGCCTCGTCGGCCCATTGAAGCCTGCTATCCAGGCTTCAACGTCCGCAGCCCTCCTCTCACCTCACTCCCGTTCACTAACTGACTTTCGTTAGCTAGCGCGGGTGGCTCCCCCCGCCAAGACCTCTCGCCCCCTTCCACCCAGTCCCAGAGAAGGAAACACCAAAACAAACCCAACAATCCAACCCCTACAGTTCACTAACATAACATTTAGCTGTCGCAACACAGAACGCCATTAACTTGAACTCTGTAACAATGCAAAGAGAAGTAAACATAAGAGCTAGGAGCAGGAGTAGGCCATCTGGCCCCTCGAGCCTGCTCCACCATACAATGAGATCATGGCTGATATTTTGTGGACTCAGCTCCACTTTCCGGCCCGAACACCATAACCCTTAATATCCCTTTATTCTTCAAAAAACTATCTATCTTTATCTTTAAAACATTTAATGAAGGAGCCTCTACTGCTTCACTGGGCAAGGAATTCCATAGATTCACAACCTTTTGGGTGAAGAGGTTCCTCCTAAACTCAGTCCTAAATCTACTTCCCCTTATTTTGAGGCTATGCCCCCTAGTTCTGCTTTCACCCGCCAGTGGAAACAACCTGCCCGCATCTATCCTATTTATTCCCTTCATAATCTTGTATATTTCTATAAGATCCCAACTCAGCCTTCTAAATTCCGAGTACAGTCCCAGTCTCTCAACCTCTCCTCGTATTCCAACCCCTTCAGCTCTGGGATTAACCTAGTGAATCTCCTCTGCACACCCTCCAGTGCCAGTACGTCCTTTCTCAAGTAAGGAGACCAAAACTGAACACAATACTCCAGGTGTGGCCTCACTAACACCTTATACAATTGCAGCATAACCTCCCTAGTCTTAAACTCCATCCCTCTAGCAATGAAGGACAAAATTCCATTTGCCGCCTTAATCACCTGTTGCACCTGTAAACCAACTTTTTGCGACTCATGCACTAGCACACCCAGGTCTCTCTGCACAGCAGCATGTTTTAATATTTTATCATTTAAATAATAATCCCTTTTGCTGTTGTTCCTACCAAAATGGATAACCTCACATTTGTCAACATTGTATTCCATCTGCCAGACCCTAGCCCATTCACTTAGCCTATCCAAATCCCTCTGCAGACTTCCAGTATCCTCCACACTTTTTGCCTGACCACTTATCTTAGTGTCGTCTGCAAACTTGGACACATTGCCCTTGGTCCCCAACTCCAAATCATCTATGTAAATTGTGAACAGTGGTGGGCCCAACACTGATTCCTGAGGGACACCACTAGCTATTGATTGCCAACCAGAGAAACACCCATTAATCCCCACTCTTTGCTTCCTATTAGTTAACCAATCCTCTATCCATGCTACTACTTTCCCCTTAATGCCATGCATCTTTATCTTATGCAACAACCTTTTGTGTGGCACCTTGTCAAAGGCTTTCTGGAAATCCAGATATACCACATCCATTGGCTCCCCGTTATCTACCGCACTGTTAATGTCCTCAAAAGATTCCACTAAATTAGTTAGGCACGACCTGCCCTTTATGAACCCATCCTGCGTCTGACCAATGGGACAATTTCCATCCAGATGCCTCGCTATTTCTTGATGATAGATTCCAGCATCTTCCCTACTACTGAAGTTAAGCTCACTGGCCTATAATTACCCGCTTTCTGCCTACCTCCTTTTTTAAACAGTGGTGTCACGTTTGCTAATTTCCAATCCGCCGAGACCACCCCAGAGTCTAGTGAATTTTGGTAAATTATCACTAGTGCATTTATAATTTCTCTAGCCATCTTTTTTAGCACTCTGGGATGCATTCCATCAGGTCCAGGAGACTTGTCTACCTTTAGCCCCATTAGCTTGCCCATCACTACCTCCTTGGTGATAACAATCCTCTCAAGGTCCTCACCTGTCATAGCCTCATTTCCATCAGTCACTGGCATGTTATTTGTGTCTTCCACTGTGAAGACCGACCCAAAAAACCTGTTCAGTTCCTCAGCCATTTCCTCATCTGCCATTATTAAATCTCCCTTCTCATCCTCTGAAGGACCAATATTTACCTTAGCCACTCTTTTTTTGTTTTATGTATTTGTAGAAACTTTTACTATCTGTTTTTATATTCTGAGCAAGTTTACTCTCATAATCGATCTTACTCTTCTTTATAGCTTATTTAGTAGCTTTCTGTTGCCCCCTTAAGATTTCCCAGTCCTCTAGTCTCCCACTGATCTTTGCTACTTTGTATGTTTTTTCCTTCAATTTGATACTCTCCCTTATTTCCTTAGATATCCACGGTCGATTTTCCCTCTTTTTACCGTCCTTCCTTTTTGTTGGTATAAACCTTTGCTGAGCACTGTGAAAAATCACTTGGAAGGTTCTCCACTGTTCCTCAACTGTTTCACTATAAAGTCTTTGCTCCCAGTCTACCTTAGCTAGTTCTTCTCTCATCCCATTGTAATCTCCTTTGTTTAAGCACAAAACACTAGTGCTTGATTTTACCTTCTCACCCTCCATCTGTATTTTAAATTCCACCATATTGTGATCGCTCCTTCCGAGAGGATCCCTAACTATGAGATCCTGAATCAATCCTGTCTCATTACACAGGACCAGATCTAGGACCGCTTGTTCCCTCATAGGTTCCATTACATACTGTTCTAGGAAACTATCGCGGATACATTCTATAAACTCCTCCTCAAGGCTGCCTTGACCGACAAGGTTAAACCAATCAACATGTAGATTAAAATCCCCCATGATAACTGCTGTACCATTTCTACATGCATCTGTTATTTCTTTGTTTATTGCCTGCCCCACCATAATGTTACTATTTGGTGGCCTATAGATTACTCCTATCAGTGACTTTTTCGCCTTACTATTCCTGATTTCCACCCAAATGGATTCAACCTTATCCTCCATAGCACCGATGTCATCCCTTACTGCTGCCCGGATGTCATCCTTAAATAACAGAGCTACACCACCTCCCTTACCATCCACTCTGTCCTTCCGAAAAGTTTGATACCCTCGGATATTTAACTCCCAGTCGTGACAATCCTTTAACCATGTTTCAGTCATGGCCACTAAATCATAGTCATTCACGATGAATAGCGCCATCAACTCATTTACCTTATTCCGAATACTACGAGCATTCAGGTAAAGTACACTTATGTTGACTTTTTTACCTCTGTTCTGAATCTTAACACCTCGATCAGTAACCTCTCCTAAGTTATATTTCCTCTTAACCTTTCTCCTAATTTTCCTTGTCGTTGAACCCATATCTTCATGTAACAACCTGCCTAGTCGCTTACCATTAATGTTTTCACTTCCCGTTTTATTTCTTTTAGTATTCCTGGTCCTATTCACTGAGCTCCCCTCAGTCACTGTACCTTGTACTGTCGCCCTTTTTGATTTTTGACTATGGCTTCTTTGCCTTACACTTTCCCCCTTACTGCCTTTTATTTCTGTCCCTGTTTTGCTACCTTCCAACTTCCTGCATCGGTTCCCATCCCCCTGCCACATTAGTTTAAACTCTCCCCAACAGCTCTAGCAAACACCCCCCCTAGGACATCGGTTCCAGTCCTGCCCAGGTGCAGACCGTCCGGTTTGTACTGGTCCCACCTCCCCCAGAACCGGTTCCAATGTCCATGGATTTTGAATCCCTCCCTCTTGCACCATCTCTCGAGCCACGCATTCATCCTCTCTATCCTGACATTCCTACTCTGACTAGCTCGTGGCACTGGTAGCAAACCTGAGATTACTACCTTTGAGGTCCTACTTTTTAGTTTAACTACTAGCTCCCTAAATTCAGCTTGTAGGACCTCGTCCCGTTTTGTACCTAAATCGTTGGTGCCTATGTGCACCACGACAGCTGGCTGTTCACCCCCCCCCCCCCCCCCCAGAATGTCCTGCAGCCGCTCCGAGACATCCTTGACCCTTGCACCAGGGAGGCAACATACCATCCTGGAGTCTCGATTGCGTCCGCAGAACCGCCTGTCTATTCCCCTTACAATTGAGTCCCCTATCACTATAGCCCTGCCATTCTTCTTCCTGCCCAGCTGCGCAGCAGAGCCAGCCACTTGCCATGAACCTGGCTGCTGCTGCCTTCCCCTGGTGAGCCATCTCCCTCAACAGTATCCAAAGCGGTATATCTGTTTTGCAGGGAGATGACCGCAGAGGACACCTGCACTGCCTTCCTACTCTTGCTCTGTCTTTTGGTCACCCATTTTCTATCTCCCTCAGTACCTTTCACCTGCGGTGTGACCAACTCGCTAAACGTGCTATCCACGACGTCCTCAGCATCGCGGATGCTCCAAAGTGAGTCCATCCGCAGCTCCAGAGCCGTCAAGCGGTCTAACAGGAGCTGCAACTGGACACACTTCTTGCACGTGAAGGAGCCAGGGACAGTGGACGTGTCCCTGAGCTCCCACATCGCACACGAGGAGCATGACATGAGTCTGAGATCTCCTGCCATGTCTTAAACCTTCGATTAACTTCAACAACTAAATTGCAATTCAAATCAGTAAAAAGAAAGTTGTAACATTTATACATTTTCCAGCTGCTCAAACACAGTCCACAGTCTCTCTTCCAGTTCCGCTCTTTACGTCTGTCCCAAGTCGTCTGCCCTCACGAACGTTTAAGCTGCCTCCGCTGTCTCAAAATAAAAGTCTTTGGCATTATATATTACTCTCAACTTCGCCGGGGACACCATATCAAATCGCACCCCCTTCTTGTACAAAGCCGCCTTCACTCGCCCAAACGCCACTCGTCTTTTTGCCAACTCCACCGTCAAGTCATGGTGTATCCGAACCGCAGTACCATCCCACAGCACCTCACGCTTCTGCTTCGCCCAGCTTAATACTTTCTCCTTCATGCAAAACTTATGGAAGCAGATAATTACTGCCCTTGGCGGCTCGTTCACTTTGGGCTTCGGCCTTAATGACCGATGGGCTCGGTCTAGCTCGTACAGGGTGGGGCTCTCACCTTCCCCCATCAGCTCCGCCAACTTCTTAGCAAAGCATTGCATTGGCCTTGGGCCCTCTGTCCCTTCGGGCAAGCCCACAATTCTCAAATTGTGCCGCCTTGAATGGTTTTCCAAGTCTTCCAGCTTTGCTCGGAGTCCTCTGTTAACCTCCACCACCCTCCGCAGCTCGTCCCCCATCGAAGTGACCTGGTTGCTGTGTCGTGACACTGCCTCCTCCACTTCCTTCATCTTCGCGCCCTGCTCTCTCACCTCGGCCGATGCCTTTGCCACCTCCACCCTCACCGGGCCGATTGCCTCCTCCACCAATGACTTCAACACGACCGCCGTCTCCTTCCCCAAGGCCTCCATGTGCCTCGCAAACTGTTTTTCCAGCTCCACCGCCATCACCTCGGTCATCTTCTCCACCGTAAGTAGTGCGGCCCCGCCTTGCAGTTCGGCTTCCGCTCACTGTCAACACTTTTGCTCGTCTTCTCCTTCAGCGGTGAACCCGCGTTTCCTCCTTTCTTCGACGCTGCTCTTCGCATCCTTTAGCGGCTTATTGTTTTTTATCTTCTTTCTTTTCTCCTCTCTCCCCCTTCACCCTCCTGCCCTTCATCAATCTGACTTATTCTTTTTTTGAAAAAAAAAGGGAGAGGAAAAAAAACCTTTTACCAACTTCCTTAAACCTTCTTTCTTTCTCCTCTGCATTCACCTGGGACCAGGCTTCAACCTTCTTTCTTCCTCCTAGGTGGGAGCCATCCGACGTGGAGCACCCTCCCTACATAGTGCCCTGGCCTCGGTACTTCCACCTCGGCCTCCTCGTAGCTCCGCCCCACTGCTCTGACCTTGACGCCGCGCTGGACCCAGCGCCTCAGCGCCCGACACCCGCGCGGGGTTCTTCACCGGTTTTTAAACCGGCCCCGCTGGCTGCTTGTGACGGCCCCAAAGGCCGGCGATAGTCGGGGGGGTGCGTGATGACTCTGGGATTTCCCCGAAATCGCCCGGCCACCGGTGGGAGCTCTTGTTGCTGCGGCCGCCACCGGAAGTCTGGTTGTGCAGTTTTTAGTGACACTACTGGCCAGTCTGGACAATGTTGCAGAAGGCGCTGCCTGCGCCCAGGCATGGCGGCGGTTGGCAGCCTCCTTCCCGGGCCGGGGTGCAGGGTTATCCTGCTCTCCTCCACGGCGTCCAAGAGGGTCGCGAGCTCTGCGCCGCTAACCTTGGTGCCGCTCTCCTTACTGCCTTCTTGTTGGCTGGGATGGTGTGTGGGGCGTGAAGTGTGTATATGTGGCTGAAGCTTGTCACCCTCCTGAGTGTCGATCGTGAAACCGGCAGATCCAACACCGTTTATCATTGAAATCGATTGTGTTCCACATGGCCCGGTGCTAGCCATTTAACAGTAGCAGAATCGTTCCAGGGGCTTGCTGTCCTGAAAGTCCACGAATTCTGCATTGGCTTCAACACTTAGTCTCAGAAACGGACAATCCCGCCCCAAGTCTTTAGTCACATTTCCTAAGCACCTCCTTATGTGGCTCAGTTTCATATTTTGTTAATGCTTCTGTGACACACCCTGGAACATTCTGAAGTATTAAGGTTGCTGTATAAATGCAAGTTTTTGTTATGTCTAAACTGGTTGTGTTTACAATTTTGACCTTTTAAAAAAGACAAAAATGTTAGCATAGTTGACTATGTAAAAAAAATGGCTTGTGAACTCATATGCTATGTGATCAGGTTTGTACCAGCTGGATTTTGTTTTGTTTTAAAGAACAATGTGGTAATCACTAAGCAGCATAGTAACATATCACATCATTCGGATTTTGAAGCGGTACGACTTTGTACAAGGATAAATTTGAGAATAGCAGAGTCATTTGCAAGTAATGTAATATGAGCGAGTTTACTAACGGGACAATCCTTCAAACCGAGATGAGGAGGAATTCCTTCAGTCAGAGGGTGGTGAATCTGTGGAACACTTTGCCGCAGAAGGCTGTGGAGGCAAAATCACTGAGTGTTTTTAAGACCGAGATCAATAGGCTATTGATTAATAAGGGGATCAGGAGTCATGGGGAGAAGGCAGGAGAATGGGGAGAAGAAAAATAACAGCAGTGATTGAATGGCGGAGCAGACTCGATGGGCCGAGTGGCCTAATTCTACTCCTCTGTTTTATGGTCTTGGGTCTTATTTCCATATAATGCAAAATTTCACTTAAGTTATACATTAGCCCTCCCCCACCTTTCTGAGTCAAAGCTCACTGCAGACCACACAGAATAGTACATGAAAGCCCTGCCTTCTCAACCTTGCCCCTCGCCTGATGTATGGTGATTCTCAGGTTAAATAAACACCAGTCAGCTCTCCCCCTCAAAGGAGAAAACAGCCTGTGGTCATCTGGGACTATGGCAACTTTACCTTAACTTTACTATTCCAAATAGTTTGACAGGAAGAAGTCAAACTGTTTTTGACTATTGCATATTGTATGTATGAATCCCTTGTTCTAGATAACAGTCATGGTTAGTTCTTGATTTTGCTTGATATATTATGTTTTGAAAGGCTTGCAATGTCACAGGTATCTTCCATAATACACTTTTGCGAACTGTTTTATTCAGAGAAGTGTCATGTGAGGGTACCTTTAAGACATGGATGTTTAAGCAATGTACCTTTAAGAAAACAGTGATGTCATAGAATGGGTGGAGCTCAGCTCAGTTCAGCCATTTTGCAGTTTGGTTTTGCAATTTAAAAGTGCCTGGCTAGTTTTGTTGAGAGCAATTTAAAAGTGCCTGGCTAGTTTTGTTGAGAGCAATTTAAAAGTGCCTGGCTGTTTTGCTGAGAGCAGTTTAAAAGTAGAAATCCAGTTTGAGACAGCAGCTTGAGAAGTTCTGGTTTGCTGTGAGTGCTTGAAGGGAGAAAGCCAGGTTTGAGAAAGCAGCTTGGGTGTGTCAGTGTGTTTCCAGAGAGTTTGCAGGAAGAAAGCAAGGTGCTGGAGCTGAAGTCACCCAAGCTAATATATCTCTGCCATTCTACAGAATATATATATATCTTTTAACCTGATGTGATTTTGTTTAAAGGTGTTAAGTCTCTTGGAAGTTTGAAGGAACATTTTAAGGAGTTATTTACTGTTGCAATATTTTCTGAGTTATCTTTGAAGTAAGGGGTGTTAAGAGATCCAATGTTTATTTAAGATGTTAAGTTGAGTTCATGGAATAAACATCATTTTGTGTTTAAAAACCCACGTGTCCATAATTGTAATCCCACACCTAGGGAAAAAGCCCTGTGCTAGGAAAAGCAACAAAGCCATTAAAGGGTTGGTTCAACTCCATGATACATTTTGGGGTTCTGAAAACGCCTCGCCCATAACAGAAGTTTAATCACATAGGGAGTTTGTTGTATACTCAATCTGTAGGTGCTGCTAGATGTGTGTCGATGATAGGTCTACATTTAGGTGGAGAAATTCAAATCCGTCAACTTGATTTGAATTTTTCTTGCATGAGGCAAGTTGTCATCCAGCGGCAAGGTCAGCTAAGCAAGGCAAAGGAAGTAATTCAATAGCAAAATACTGTGTTTGCTGGAAATGGGGGAGGTAAACAGAAAATGCTGGAAAGACTCAGCAGGTCTGGCAGCAGCTGTGGAAAGAGGAACTGCTAATGTTTCAGCTCTGATTAGAGGTCACGGACATGAAATATTAATTCTATTTCTCCTCGCCACGTGTGCTGCCAGATCTGTGGAGTGTTCTGCATTTTCTGTTGTTACATCAAAGTTGTTACATTTCTGATTCTCATCTGAGTTATAACATTTGGAGATGTAAAAAACTTGTACTTGCATAACACCTTTTTGAACCTGGTCTTCAAAGTGCTTTATCGCCATCGTTGAAGTCACTATTGTAATGCAATATGGCAATGAACACTTCATCTGTTCAAGTTGGTTGAGGGATAAATATTGATGAGGACACTGGGAATAACTCCTGCCATTCTTCAAAACCGTGTCAGGGGATATTTTACACCCAGCTGAGAGGGCAGATAAGGACTTGGTTAACAGCTTACTGTAAGGCAGTACCTTTGAACTGTCAGCCTAGATTGCGTGCTCAAGTCTGTGGAGTGGATCTTGAACTTGTGACCTCCTGACTCTGATGTGAGTGTGCTGCACACTAACAATTTTTCTTCTCCAATTAAAGAGTTTATCAAAGATGATAACTTATTGTAGCAATAGTTTAGCTGCAATTTGTGTTTCTTGTAATAGCACACCCGAGTTTCTCAGAACATCAGCATTTACAAGTTTAACACTTTTAAAAAAAATTAAAAAATTCTGTTTCTCTATTCTTATGACCAAACTTTCTTTGTAGTACAGAACTTGAATTTTGATGAAAAAAGAGACATGTTGTTGAATCTTTTCATTTTGCACTCATCAACACAATGCAAGAATGCCAGGAGAAAAAGGTGCTGATTGGTTGTTGGTCAGTCTTGATAACCAATAGCCCTGAGACTTGGTGCTGTCCCAGTGTTTCTCCTCTGGATTTCTCCCAAGGCCTCGAACATCCCTCATGCACAGATATATTTCCCGCGAGGCGCGGAGCCTATTGGAAGGTTCGCTGGAAGCTCCCCCGGTATTCACTGGCCGTGTTGTGCTCTTGCTTTAGCACAACGCGGCCGGAGAATCGCGACCATTGTCTATTTATGCTTTACCTTTTGTTGTGTTCAGTTGTATTTTCAAAATTGTGCCAATAAAATTTGTTGTTAGAAAGGGAAAGGGAATTACTCTTAATATTGCAAGCATAGCATTTAATCTTTATTATTGTTACAAGTGGAGTAATAATTGCATTAATGGAGTAACAATTGCATTTATGTTTGATTTATTTATGAATAAAATAGATTTTGTATGAATTAGTTCAGTGCGGTCAATCCAAAAAGAATTCAAATTGTTAGGGAAAGGTAAAAGTTAGTTAATTATTTAATCATTGATTATATAAAGTAATATGCTTATTTTTCACTTTTTTTCCACTCCCCTCCTTTCTTAGATGTATTGATTTAACTGTTGAGCCTCAGTTCTGACCACCTTCGAGTGCTCCTTGCCCAAGTGGCCATTAATTTTATATCAGCTTAGATGTCTGTGTTTGCAGACTGTTTGACTCAATGGTCTACTGCCTTCCAGCCCTATTCTGTGAATGTATAGAATCCCCACAATGCCGTTCAGTCCATCGAGTCTGCACCAACACTCTGAAAGAGCACGCTACCTAGACCCATACATCAGCTGTAATCCCACAGCCCCCGTGCATCGATCGTGGCCAATCCACCTAACCTGTGTATCTTGGTGCTGAAAAAAAAAAAATTAATTCCTGTTCTCATCCTCCCTCTTAGAGAGGGTTTCTGGATATCTATTAATCATAGTAACTTTGGTTGACCTTTGCCACTGCCTATCCCAGGCCAGTTGTGAAATCCTGCCCACTGTCTCAGTGAGAATAGCTGCCTCGCCACGATCTGCTAATTGATGTGTTGGTTGTTCTGGATCATATACAGGTCACCAAAACTTGAAATAGTGCAACACTATTTCATTGAATCATTAACTGTTTAAACATACTCAGACTGTGGGTTAATACGATACTAGCTTTAACTAAAGACCTTTGCCTTGTCCTAACCAGTCGATGCACTCAGTACATGGTGAATGTCTGTGTTACAGGCTGTGAGCTCTGTCCTCCTAGCTAGCTGCAACTCGAATGAGCGGGAACTCTGATGCCCCCTGTCTTTATAGAGCGTGTGCTCTCACTGGTGATTGGCTGCGGTGTTGTGTGGGTTGATTGGTCCCACTGTGTGTCCATCAGTGTGTGTCTGCACCATGATATACTGGTGTATATTATGACACTAATGAAACTTGAGGCTGTCTGAGCCCCGTTAGCTGTCGTTTTCCAACCAAAAATGGCCGGAAGGCCACAAAGTGGTTTACAGATCGTTAAAAATACTGCAGGATGGCAGTTATTGCTGGGGACCTGTGGGCAATGCCCCAGGCACAAAGAAAGTGGTCAGAAGAGAATCCCTAATGAGAGGGTAGGAAGTGGGGAGTGCCATCATGTGATGAACGGTTACTGTCTTATCATCATGTAAGGTGATGTCCCCTTTTAAGACCGGGCTTGGAACCCTGGGGACTCCGTCTCTGGCTCCGCCCATCTGGGAGCCATACATAAAGGGCTGCCTCATGGTCTGTGTAACAGTCAGCTCTCGTTTCTAGCTCTAGCATAGTTATTAGCCTAATAAAGCCTTCTTTACAGTTTAATCTCTAAGCGTCATTATTGAGGGTACCTCAATTTATTAGACTAAACTAGATTCAGGATGGACGCAGGCCTAAAACCAGAGAAGCTCAATCTGGAAGCACTAACGCCGGAGGCGAAGGAAATTTTTAAATACTGGCTGCGGTGCTTCGAGGCCTACCTGGACTCCGCAGAAACTCCCATCCTAGGGCCACGCAAGCTGCGTCTACTCCACGCCTGGGTGAGTCACAGAATCTCCGCCACGCTCGAAAAGGCGACGACTTATGATGAGGCGATCGAGCTGCTCCGCAAGCGGTTTGTCAAACCCATCAATGAGGTGCACGCCCGGCATCTGCTCTCTACCTGCCGGCAGCGCTCGGGGGAATAGCTCGACGAGTTTGTCGAAAATCTCACCTGCGCCGCGCGGCGACCCGCTCACCATGGGGGCACACCATGCTACTTCTGCGGGCAGGGCCAGCACCCACGCCCATGCTGCCCAGCCCGCTCCGCGATCTGCAGCGACTGCGGGAAGAAAGGGCACTTTGCGAGGGTCTGCCTGGCCAGACCCAGGGGCCAGAAAAACAAAGAACAGCCGGCCCGAAAATCAGGCTCTCGGGCCCGCAGACCTCGCAATGCTGCTGCGCACCGACCCGACACGCCCTCTTCTGACGCGTCATCAGCCTCGTGCGAATCATGGGAGCGACCATCTTGTCGGCGGCCATCTTCTCGACCCGACACACGCAGCCGGCGGTGGCGGCCGTTTTACGAGTCCGACTCGGCTGAGGACTACGACTACCCGCGACGGGTGCAATCACCCTCGATCAAACTCGGCCAAAACACCTGCAGAACTCCATGATGCAGGTCCAGGTCAACGGGCACGACACTGCATGCCTCTTCGACTCCGGGAGCACGGAGAGCTTTATCCACCCTGAAACGGTAAGGCGCTGCTCCCTACGCACCCATCCCGCATCCCAAACCATAGCTCTCGCATCTGGGTCCTACTCAGTACAAATCACGGGGTACTGTATTGTGGATCTCTCGATCCAGGGCGCCAAATACACCCATTTCAAATTTTATATCCTCGCTCACCTATGTGCCCCCTGCTGCTCGGACAGGATTTCCAGTGCAGCCACCGAAGCCTGACACGGAGGTTCGGCCGACCCTTGCACCCCCCCCCCCCGCCCCTCACGGTATGCTGCCTTGCGACACTGAAAGTCGCACCCCCCTCTCTATTTGCGAACCTCACTCCTGACTGTAAGCCCGTCGCCACCAGGAGCCGGCGCTACAGTGCCCAAGATATGGCTTTTATCAAGTCAGAGGTCCAGCTCTTACTGGGAGAGGGGGTCATCGAGGCTAGCAACAGCCCTTGAAGAGCGCAAGTGGTGGTAGTCCGGTCCGGGGAGAAGAAAAGGATGGTCGTGGATTATAGCCAGACCATAAACCGATTCACGCAGCTTGATGCGTACCCCCTTCCTCGCATCGCGGAAATGGTAAATCAGATCGCCCAATACCGCGTCTTTTCCACGTTCGACCTCAAATCCGCCTACCACCAGCTCCCCATCCGACCAAAAGATCGCCCCTATACTGCCTTCGAAGCAGCCGGCCGGCTCTTCCACTTCCTCAGGGTCCCCTTTGGTGTCACAAATGGGGTCTCCATCTTTCAAAGGGCGATGGACCAAATGGTGGACCAGTACGGTTTGCGGGCTACATACCCGTACTTGGACAATGTCACCATCTGCGGCCATGACCAGCAGGACCATGACGCTAACCTCAAAAAGTTCCTCCAGACCGCCCGAGCCCTTAACCTGACCTATAACGAGGGCAAATGCGTTTTCCACATCACCCGGCTGGCCATCCTCGGCTATGTCGTGGAAGACGGGGTCCTAGGTCCCGACCCCGACCGCATGCGCTCCCTTAAGGAACTCCTCTCCCCCGCAGCCTCAAGGCCCTCAAACGGTGCTTGGGGCTCTTCTCCTATTACGCCCAGTGGGTCCCCAAGTATGCGGACAAAGCCCGCCCACTCCTAAAGACCACCACTTTTCCCCCCTCGGCTGAGGCTCAGTTGGCCTTCAAACGCATCTAGGCCGACATCATCAAGGCCGCCATGCACGCGGTGGACGAAACCATCCCTTTCCAGGTAGAGAGCGATGCATCAGACATCGCCCTGGCTGCTACCCTCAATCAAGGAGGCAGACCAGTAGCGTTCTTCTCCCGAATCCTCACCGCCTCTGAGGTTCGACACCCTGCAGTCGAAAAGGAGGCACAAGCCACTTTGGAGATTGTACGGTGCTGGAGACGCTACCTAGTCAGTAGGAGGTTTACCCTCGTCACCGACCAACGGTCGGTTGCCTATATGTTCGATAACACGCAACGGGGCAAAATAAAAAACGATAAAATTTTGAGGTGGAGGAGCGAACTCGCCACCTACTCGTACGGTATCAAGTATCGTCCAGGGGAGCTCAACGAGCCCCCAGATGCCCTGTCCCGCGGCACATGCGCCAACGCGCAGGAGGACCGCCTGCAAGCCATTCACAATGACCTCTGCCACCCGGGGGTTACCCGGCTCGTCCATTTCATCAAGTCCCGCAACCTACCTTACTCAACCAAGGAGGTCAAGGCCCTGGTCAGGGCCTGCCAAGTCTGCGGAGTGCAAACCGCACTTCTATCGGCCAGACAAGGTTCGGCTCGTGAAGGCCTCGGGGCCCCTTTGAGCGACTGAGCGTGGACTTCAAGGGGCCCCTCCCTTCCACCAACCGTTTTGCCTATTTCTTCACTGTGATCGATGAGTTCTCCCGTTTCCCATTCGCCATTCCCTGCCCCGACATGACCTCAGCCACGGTGATTAAGGCACTGCACAGCATCTTCACCCTGTTCGGTTTCCCCGCTTATATCCACAGCGACCGGGGTACATCGTTCATGAGCGATGAACTGCGTCAGTATCTGCTCAGCAAAAGCATCGCCTCGAGCAGAACGACCAGTTATAACCCGCGGGGAAACGGGCAGGTGGAGAGGGAGAACGCGACCGTGTGGAAGGCTGTCCTTCTGGCCCTGCGGTCGAGAAATCTCCCAACCACCCGCTGGCAGGAGGTCCTACCCGATGCCCGACACTCCATTAGGTCACTCCTCTGCACGACCACGAATGAGACCCCTCACAACCGATTGTTTCTCTTCCCCAGGAAGTCTACCTCCGGGGTCTCGCTTCCACCTTGGCTGATGGCTCCGGGACCTGTTCTTCTCCGGAGGCACACGAGGAGCCATAAAACGGACCCCCTAGTTGAAAAGGTCCGACTGCTCCACGCCAACCCCAGTTACGCCTACGTGGAGTACTCCGACGGCAGGCAAGATACGGTTTCCCTCCGGGATCTGACACCCGCTGGATCCTCCACCACAGATGCCCCTTCCCGCGCCGCTCCCCTGCAGGACCCGTCGCCCCCTACAACACCCCCCTTCCGGCCCTACCACGCGTTGGTGAGCCCCTACCATTCGCCCCCACTTGCGCCTCCCCTTTACACACCCCGCCGGCGCCGGCACCGCTACCACCGGCCCTGCCTACTTCCCCTGCCCGACCCGGACCGAAGCTCCAACCGCTGTGCTCCCGGATGTGCCCTCAACCGGGACGTCCGTGCCCGCCGCACCACCGCCCGAATTGAGGAGGTCGAGGAGGACGATCCGGCCACCGAGACGGATGGACCTATGATGGCACTTCACCCCCGCCAGACTCCTTTTTAAACGGGGTGAATGTGATGAACGGTTACTGCCTTATCATCATGTAAGGTGATGTCCCCTTTAAGACTTGGAACCCTGGGGACTCCGCCTCTGGCTCCGCCCATCTGGGAGCCATACATAAAGGCCTGCCTCATGGTCTGTGTAAGTTAGCTTGCGTCTCTAGCTCTAGCATAGTTATTAGTCTAATAAAGCCTTCTTTACAGTTTAATCTCTAAGCGTCATTATTGAGGGTACCTCACATCAGGTTTCCTTTTGGGTCTGGAGGAGTACCCCTGCCTTGCATGGAATTAGTCTTACTTCATTTGAAACGTCCCTCTGCTCGTCCTGACAGTTCCCGGCAAACTTACCTGGTGTGAGAACCATTACTTTTTAGGCCTCGGGTTAAAATGGCAGAATTGCACTCATAGACTGATCAGATCTTGCACAGGTGTCCTTGCTGCCGGCAGTTTAGAGTCAGATTTGAATGTAGCATTACCACGGTTACATTGTCATTAGCAGCAGGTGCTGCAGTTGCTGAAATACGATATGTGTCACTTTTGTGGTACTAAATCTCACTGCATGATCTAACTTTTTAAAAAAAAACTTGTTCTACAAATATGAGAGGAGTTTTTTGACAAGGGCAGCAACAGTTTTAAAATGTTTATGTTACCAATTTCTGACACCTGGGAATGCAATTCTAATTATTTCAATTTCTTCTTTTTTTTTTTGTCCAGCAGCAAGACCTTGTTCAAGTACCTAACCCTCTGGTCCATCAACTCTCAAATGAAAGCAGAATTTCTCGAGCAGACTCGCTCTCTGAATTTTTCGATGCACAGGAAGTCTTGTTGTCTGCAAGCTCATCTGATAACGAAGTAAGTGTGCCTGCTACAGAAATTATTCGTCGATGACCTATGTACTGGTTAATGGTGCATTGTGGGTTATCAGTAAGAAGCAGCTATTGGAGTGTCATATGACATGAGCATGAGTTCTGCCCTCGACCAATATTTCTGCAGCAAGTGCTGAGGTTTTTTTTACATTTTGATTGGACCTAATGGAGGAAGAAGAAAACTCTGAAATTTTTCCACTTTTGTCACGGACACGTGGCAAGTCAACCCAGGTGTGATACCGGTATTTTCCTTAGCTACATCTGGCGTTTTCTGCTTTCTTATTGAGGATAGTATGAATTTTGAGAGGATGAACGGGTCTTTTTAGTGTCCAATGGTTCCGTGTAGCACCTACATGTTCCACGTTTAAGCAAACCTGTATAGCTTGCTGGCTGCGTACCTGGGTTGGATATGATGCCTCACCCAATCGAAAAGCCTGCTGATGTATAAAATCACTGTTTGCAAATTAGAAAAGTCCACTTGCTGTACTAACTAACATATGTTGGAGCTGTTTACTTCAGAACACTGAGAGGACAATTGACTGAGCAATTAGGCTGGCAAATGTATTTTTAATAGCTGCTGGAATTTTGTACACGTTAACTATATTAACGGCAATAACATCACCTTGGCGATTTTAAAGTAATAAAACTTCATATTATGAAGCAAAATTGATACCGAGCCACAAAATGTGACATTAGGGCAGGTAGCCAAAAGCTTGGTCAAAGAGGTAGTATGAGGAGCGTGCCAAGGAAAAATCTTGGGAAAGAGGAAAGTGAGGTAGAGAGGCAGAGAGCTTTAAGTAGGGAATTCTGGAGCTTGGTCCTCGGCAGCTGACATCTGAGCCACCAGGGGTGGAACAATTGATATCCGAGGTGTCCATGAGGCCAGAATTAGATGAGTTCACTATGTTGGAGGGTTATAAGGATGGAGATGTTTACAGAAATGGAAAGGGGCAAAGACATCAAGGGACTCTCACAAGGATGAGAAGTTTAAATTTGAGGCACTGCTTGACCCAGGAGCAAATCTAACTCCGTGAAAACAAGGGTGGTGAACAGGATTTGGCGGGAGTAATGATACAGAGTTTTTAATAGCCTCCAGTTTACAGAGGGTAGAATGTGGGAGACCAACCAGGAGTGCATTGGAATAGTCTAGTCTAGAGGCCAGGAAAGCCTGAATACGGATTTTAGAAGCAGATGAGCTGAGACAGGGGTGGAGTTGGGCATTGTCATGGAGATGATAGGAAGGCAGTCTTGATGACTGAGCTGACATGGTCTTCAGCTCATTTCAGGTTTGCACATGACACCAAGTTTACAACCAGTTTGATAGCTCTCAGGATTAGCTGGTGGAGGGATGGGATCAATGGCTAGGGCACAGAGTTTGCAGCTGGACCAGCACAGTTTTAATACCTTGGAGGGGACAGAAACCTGTTTGGAGTTCCCAAGAAGTTCTGGGTAAGATGGGCACAGGCTTTGGAGGCAACATCACATTTGAAGGCCTTTGGAGAGGAAAAGAAAGTTGGTAATGGGCCAGTTTATGGGAACAGTGAGGGTAAAGGGGTTTTGTTTTGAGGAGGGGTGAGGGTGGCAGATGGTAAAGAGGGAGAGGGTACCATGAACATATCGGCTAATATAGGAACCAGAAAGGTAAATTGAATGTTCAGCAGTTTAGTGAGAATAGCATTGATGCAAATTGGTACCTCTGTCAGTAATATGTGCAACTGCTGATGTTAAGCCGAATGAACAATTCTCAATGAATTCCATATATCCAAACTGTATCAAGCACGCAATGCTATCAGGAGTGAATTCAGGACAATTTAAAAAGAGCAACTTGTAAACTCACTCCCAGTGAGTTCTCCCAGTGAGCCAGAGAAGACACAGCCAGAATGAGACACAGCTAAGAGTGAGTTTGGGAATTTGAATCCAGGTGGGAATTGGTTGATAAATTCTTGATTTCTCGAGGAATTAAGGGCTATGGAGAGAGAGCGGGTAAATGGAGTTGAAATCAGCCATGATTGAATGGTGGAGTGGACTTGATGGGCTGAATGGCCTTACTTCCGCTCCTATGTCTTATGGTCTTATGGAAGCTGGGTGGGGAGGAAGTGCTTTTTATCCCTGGTAAGTGACTGGTAAGTAGTTAAAACATAGAACATAGAAAATACAGCACAGAACAGGCCCTTCGGCCCACGATGTTGTGCCGAAACAGAGTTTCTGTTTTCTTTTTCTTTTTATTGGTATATATATTTTTTGCCTCGTTGTTTATTTATTTATTTTGGGTGGAAATTGTAATTGTTTAAGTTAACCGAAGGTTTAAGACATGGCAGGAGATCTCAGACCCGTGTCATGCTCCACGTGTGCGATGTGGGAGCTCAGTGACACGTCCACTGTCCCTGGCTCCATCACGTGCAAGAAGTGTGTCCAGTTGCAGCTCCTGTTAGACCGCTTGACGGCTCTGGAGCTGCGGATGGACTCACTTTGGAGCATCCGCGATGCTGAGGACATCGTGGACAGCACGTTTAGCGAGTTGGTCACACCGCAGGTGAAAGGTACTGAGGGAGATAGAAAATGGGTGACCAAAAGACAGAGCAAGAGTAGGAAGGCAGTGCAGGTGTCCTCTGCGGTCATCTCCCTGCAAAACAGATATACCGCTTTGGATACTGTTGAGGGAGATGGCTCACCAGGGGAAGGCAGCAGTAGCCAGGTTCATGGCACCGTGGCTGGCTCTGCTGCGCAGCTGGGCAGGAATAAGAATGGCAGGGCTATAGTGATAGGGGACTCAAGAGAGAGATGGTGCAAGAGGGAGGGATTAAAATTCCTGGGGCATTGGAACCGGTTCTGGGGGAGGTGGGACCAGTACAAACCAGACGGTCTGCACCTGGGCAGGACTGGAACCGATGTCCTAGTGGGGGTGTTTGCTAGAGCTGTTGGGGAGAGTTTAAACTAATGTGGCAGGGGGGTGGGGACCAATGCAGGAAGTTGGAAGGTAGTAAAACAGGGACAGAAACAAAAGGCATTAAGGGGGAAAGTGTAAGGCAGAGAAGCCATAGTCAAAAATCAAAAGGGCGACAGTACTAGGTACAGTGACTGAGGGGAGCTCAGTGAATAGGACCAGGAATGCTAAAAGGAATAAAACGGGAAGTGAAAACATTAATGGTAAGCGACGCGGCAGGTTGTTACATGAAGATATGAGTTCAACGACAAGGAAAATTAGGAGAAAGGTTAAGAGGAAATATAACTTGGGAGAGGTTACTGATCGAGGTGTTAAGATTCAAAACAGAGGTAAAAAAGTCAACATAAGTGTACTTTACCTGAATGCTCGTAGTATTCGGAATAAGGTAAATGAGTTGATGGCGCAAATCATCGTTTATGACTATGTTTTAGTGACCATTACTGAAACATGGTTAAAGGATGGTCACGACTGGGAGTTAAATATCCGAGGGTATCAAACTGTTCGGAAGGACAGAGTGGATGGTAAGGGAGGTGATGTAGCTCTGTTATTTAAGGATGACATCCGGGCAACAGTAAGGGATGACATCGGTGCTATGGAGGATAAGTTTGAATCCATTTGGGTGGAAATCAGGAATAGTAAGCCGAAAAAGTCACTGATAGGAGTAGTCTATAGGCCACCAAATAGTAACATTATGGTGGGGCAGGCAATAAACAAAGAAATAACTGATGCATGTAGAAATGGTACAGCAGTTATCATGGGGGATTTTAATCTACATGTCGATTGGTTTAACCAGGTCGGTCAAGGCAGCCTTGAGGAGGAGCTTATAGAATGTATCCGCGATAGTTTCCTAGAACAGTATGTAATGGGACCTACGAGGGAACAAGCGGTCCTAGATCTGGTCCTGTGTAATGAGACAGGATTGATTCAGGATCTCATAGTTAGGGATCCTCTCAGAAGGAGCGATCACAATATGGTGGAATTTAAAATACAGATGGAGGGTGAGAAGGTAAAATCAAGCACTAGTGTTTTGTGCTTAAACAAAGGAGATTACAATGGGATGAGAGAAGAACTAGCTAAGGTAGACTGGGAGCAAAGACTTTATGGTGAAACAGTGGAGAATCTTCCAAGTGATTTTTCACAATGTTCAGCAAAGGTTTATACCAACAAAAAGGAAGGACGGTAGAAAGAGGGAAAATCAACCGTGGATATCTAAGGAAATAAGGGAGAGTATCAAATTGAAGGAAAAAGCATATAAAGTAGCAAAGATCAGTGGGAGACTAGAGGACTGGGAAATCTTTATGGGGCAACAGAAAGCTACTAAAAAAGCTATAGAGAAGAGTAAGATAGATTATGAGAATAAACTTGCTCAGAATATAAAAACAGATAGTAAAAGTTTCTACAAATATATAAAACAAAAAAGAGTGGCTAAGGTAAATATTGGTCCTTTAGAGGATGAGAAGGGAGATTTAATAATGGGAGTTGAGGAAATGGCTGAGGAACTGAACAGGTTTTTTGGGTCGGTTTTCACAGTGGAAGACACAAATAACATGCTAGTGACTGATGGAAATGAGGCTATGTCAGGTGAGGACTTTGAGAGGATTGTTATCACCAAGGAGGTAGTGATGGGCAAGCTAATGGGGCTAAAGGTAGACAAGTCTCCTGGCCCTGATGGAATGCATCCCAGAATGCTAAAAGAGATGGCTAGGGAAATTGCAAATGCACTAGTGATAATTTACCAAAATTCACTAGACTCTGGGGTGGTCCCGGCGGATTGGAAATTAGCAAACGTGACACCACTGTTTAAAAAAGGAGGTAGGCAGAAAGCGGGTAATTATAGGCCAGTGAGCTTAACTTCGGTAGTAGGGAAGATGCTGGAATCTATCATCAAGGAAGAAATAGCGAGGCATCTGGATGGAAATTGTCCCATTGGGCAGACGCAGCATGGGTTCATAAAGGGCAGGTCGTGCCTAACTAAATTAGTGGAATTTTTTGAGGACATTCCCAGTGCGGTAGATAACTGGGAGCCAATGGATGTGGTATATCTGGATTTCCAGAAAGCCTTTGACAAGGTGCCACACAAAAGGTTGCTGCATAAGATAAAGATGCATGGCATTCAGGGTAAAGTAGTAGCATGGATAGAGGATTGGTTAATTAATAGAATGCAAAGAGTGGGGATGAATGGGTGTTTCTCTGGTTGGCAATCAGTAGCTAGTGGTGTCCCTCAGGGATCAGTGTTCGGCCCACAACTATTCACAATTTACATAGATGATTTGGAGTTGGGGACCAAGGGCAATGTGTCCAAGTTTGCAGACGACACTAAGATGAGTGGTAAAGCAAAAAGTGCAGAGGATACTGGAAGTCTGCAGAGGGATTTGGATAGGCTAAGTGAATGGGCTAGGGTCTGGCAGATGGAATACAATGTTGACAAATGTGAGGTTATCCATTTTGGTAGGAATAACCGCAAAAGGGATTATTATTTAAATGATAAAATACTAAAACATGCGGCTGTGCAGAGAGGCCTGGGTGTGCTAGTGCATGAGTCGCAAAAAGTTGGTTTACAGTTGCAACAGGTGATTAAGAAGGCAAATGGAAGTTTGTCCTTCATTGCTAGAGGGATGGAGTTTAAGACTAGGGAGGTTATGCTGCAATTGTATAAGGTGTTAATGAGGCCACACCTGGAGTATTGTGTTCAGTTTTGGTCTCCTTACTTGAGAAAGGACGTACTGGCACTGGAGGGTGTGCAGAGGAGATTCACTAGGTTAATCCCAGAGCTGAAGGGGTTGGATTATGAGGAGAGGTTGAGTAGACTGGGACTGTACTCATTGGAATTTAGAAGGATGAGGGGGGATCTTATAGAAAAAAGGGATTAAGGGTTATGGTGTTCGGGCCGGAAAGTGGAGCTGAGTCCACAAACGATCAGCCATGATCTCATTGAATGGTGGTGCAGGCTCGAGGGGTCAGATGGCCTACTCCTGCTCCTAGTTCTTATGATGGAACGTTTTGCAATCCATATCCTTGAACAAATGTTAAGATCTTTCAACATTGTCTAACCTAACCATTTCACCATTGCAGTGGACTGAGACTTGGACTTGCTATAATGCTTTCTCTTGGTCTGAGTTTACATTTCTTTTGTAGTTAGGTTAGAAAGAAGATTAAATTTTAAGTCCTCAATCGATCTGTATAAATTTGATATGACTGCGGTTTTCAAATATTTGCATATCTGTAGATAGAGGTATTTTGGTTTCTTATTTTGGTTTTCTGTTCCATACATTGAAAGTGAAATTCAATTCAGCTTTGAGTGCAATGTGGTTGTTGCAAATTGACCACCTATTATACTAATTTGTTGATTTCAGTGGAACGGAAAATGGATGTTCAATTCACTACCAACCGTTTTGTGCCACTGACAAAGTTGAATTTCAATCTTATATCTTGAGATGATGGATAGTAGGCCTTATCTTTAGTTCCTGCCTTTGAGTAGTCACTTGGAAGTGCATGGGAACTCTGCAGAGTAGGTATCTTCTGAGACAATGTTGTCTTCTCTGTAGAGGAACTTCCTGGGCTTCACTGTTTGCATGCTAAAAAAGGAGGCACTGAGATAGACTGCCCATCACCATGACCTGTCATTGTGTTGAACGTATCAGCACAGGGCTTTTGCTTCAATTGTTCTGTTGCGTTTACATTCTGACAACATTGCTCTGTTGTCCTCTATCAATGCTGACGCTTGCTATTTTGGTGAATATTATTTTGAGTAGCGTGAATAATCTTTTTCTGTTGTAGGCCTCAGATGATGATTCATATGTCAGTGACATAAGTGACAACATTTCTGAGGATAACTTGAGCACCGACGCAGAGACTAATGCTCAGAATATATGTAAGATCATTCAGTACTTTTTTCAGCTCTTGGCTTCTTTTCCAGCAGACACTTAGTGCAACCCAGATAAGTATAGGGGGTGCTGATGGGCAAATTCCCACTGAAGATGAGGATTAACCTGAAGTGATTTATCTTAGTCAAAATATATCATGTAGGAGGACGCCTTTTCATTTGTATTCCATAATATAAGGTGCAAACAATTCCTTTCTTTGCAAAATATAGCACTGATGTTTGGAATTAAATTTTTCTTTATTGAAGGTGACATTGTTCAGTTTGCATTTTTTTACCTTCCAATTTTTATACCAGTGTTGATCCCGAAGGCAGTGAATCACACTGGGACATGATTCTGTGAACATTGACAACTTTCAAGTGGCCACAGGTTCAATACTGCACATGCCAAGCTAGACAGTGCCAACACAAGCACATTTCGGACAAGTTGATAATTAAAAATATTGATACATTTTCTTCCCCTCTTCACTTCCAGAGAGGACATACTAAAGATTGTTGTAGTACCTTGAGAACCCATTTGGCGAAGATCATCTAAATCTGCACGGAGCAAAGACTATGGGTGCAATTCCGCCCAAAAATTTCTAAGTTAATTTGGCGGGTTTCTCAGGTAGTTTACTGCCGGCGAGTTCCCCACTGCTATTCAGTGACACTTAGTCACTTTTATGGGCCCTGGGGAGTTTCTCACCAGTTTAGCCCACACTTAGAATATTTAGCACTGGGGAGCTGAACTCAGAGAGTGGCCCACCATTTTGAAATGGTACCCCGATCTCCAAGGGAACTTGTGGGTCCCCACACTCCACCCATGGGCAATGGCATCCCCCACACACATGGACACTACCGCACCCCCCCCTCCCCCCAAGTGAGGACACCATGCTATGGCGCCCTTGGGGGTCGCCCCTCTTCAGGCTCCCCCAAGCCCCCTTCCAGCACCCCCTCCCTTCTAGGACCCCCACCCACCATCCCCCAAACTCCCGGAGGCCCCTGCTTACTTGCCCTGCACTCCCTTACTCTTCAAAGCCCCCTCCGCCCTTGTTTCATGGGCATGGTCCCCATCGTCCCCTGACCCTTGGCAGTTCCATCCTGGCACTCGGGCACCCTTGCACTGGCACCCAGGCAGTGCCCCTGATGGCTTGGCAGTGCCATCTGGGCACCATGGTGGTGCCAGGGTAGCAGTGCCAAGGTGCCCATGTTCCAGGGGCAGGGTTAGGGAGCCACCCTGCATTTATCCTGACCACCCAGAGGTCACCAATGGCTCAAGAGAGAGAGAGAGAGAGACCCCCCCCCCACACGCAGGTGCCGTTCCGCCTGGTCTACATTTGTGGGGACCAGCTTTGATCGGCGTCTGGCTTCAGCCTTCCTGGGGAGGCCGGAGAAGTGCGGGAGGCCGGTGGATCACGGGCAGGTAGGTCACAAGTAGGTTTACGATCTACTTCTGGGAGTGTTGTTTGATCACGCCCATTTGGAGCAGAGTTCTGACTCCGATGTCTCGCGGGACTTTGGTGAATCTCGAGAGGCGGGGAGCCTGTCGGGACGTTTGCTGCAGGTCTCTCTGGGTATTCTCCAGCCACATTGTGCCCTCGCTTGAGCGCAACACGGCTGGAGAATCACACCCTATACCTGTAATATTGATCGCCTATATGTTTCAGTGTGTGAATTTCCTAATCTGGAGACAGTTTGAGCTATAAAAATGTTTGTACTTTTAATTAGAACCAGTGTACTGTCTGCTGGGAAGGCAAATGTTTGTTTTTACCAAATGTTTCTATGATGAAGCCACTATCTGCTTTAGTACTGGTACAAGCCTAAGTAATATTCTATTTTCTTAAAACACAGGCAATGCCCAAAATGGAACAAGTCACCATGCCAGAAGAAGAACATGTCTGCCAGCTCCAGGGCCAAATAATAGTAACATAAGCTTGTGGAATATTCTAAGGAATAACATAGGGAAAGATCTTTCTAAAGTTTCCATGCCAGTTCAGTTAAATGAACCAGTGAACACACTGCAGCGCCTCTGTGAAGAGCTGGAATACAGCGAGCTACTCGACAAGGCATCTCAGACAGATGACCCATTTGAACGAATGGTAATTAAACCTTTTGTTTTCAACTGCACATTGACGATCTAAGCTAAATCCAGGATGTGTATTTGACTATGCGTGTTTAGTTTACGTAGAGAGAAATGAAGAGATATCGATTCTCCATTATTGCTCATGATAAATCAGAGGGACTCGACGATGGATTTTTTTGTGCCTACGATAATCTCTAACTCGAGGTTGATGTGGTTCATGTGCTCCTCTCTGCTGTTGTTTTCTGGCTATTACATTTGTTCTAGCTTCTTCCCTTGATATGTTCATTCATATTTTTAATTTCTTTATCCCTTTATTTTAAACAGGAAATGCTGGAAGTAATTAGCTACCCAGGTTACATCTGTGGAAAGGGAAACCGAGGGCTGAATATTAACTAGGTGGGAAACAGGATCCTGATGTATTTTTAAGTCATATACCCATTTCTGGTTGGAGATTGATAAAGTTCAGGGGTGAACCTTTGATTAATATGATAGTTTTCCACATGAAGCCTTGGGAGAGGGTCAGATGAAGTCTGCCTCTTTTAAACTTTAACCTGTCCTGACCCCCTCTCCTATTCTCTCCCTCCCTCTCCTCTTCCCTCCCCACTCCCCCTGTCCCGCTGCAACTACTAGCCCATCAACAGCCATCACTGAAGCTGCTGGTTGCTCTAAATGAGAGATCCACGGTTTGTGCTATAGATGTCCCTACTTTACCAAAGGCAAGCTAGATGTCATAGAGGTTTGGAAGCCAGGACTGGGCAGTTCCTCCTTTGTGTTCACCTGGATCTAATCCTGGAGACCATGAGGGAGAGGACGGAGATCTTCTTCCTGGATGGTGGCAAGGGGAGTCTACTTCGTGGCACAGAAGGGGCATCTCTCTGTTAAGCATCATCTCCCTCCAAGGGGGATATTGTACGGCACCACCTGATCCAGGCACTGGAATCGCATCTACAGAAGCCTGATGGCTGACTCAATGGATGTCCTTCTGAGTAGGTGGCATTAGCTGTGTTGCCTTTGCCTGAGTTCTCTTAAAGGCACCAGTGCCATCCCTACAAGGATTTTCCTCCTCCCTGGATCAATCCATATTCTGTGTTTGGAGAAAAGTTCTGAGGCTGTCTTTACTGGCGTAGGATGAAGGAACCATGGCAGCTGCCAGCAAAGTATATGCATACATGGAGGAAGCCCTTGTTGTGGTCACAGGCCAGTGACCAGTTGGACCTTGAAGGAGTGGAAGCCTTTACGCTTGATGGATCTCACTGGTTGGTCAGTCATGGCCCTGATGATTGTAGGGTGCAATTGATAATGCTCTGTGTCTAGGGTAATTCAGCAATGGAGGCAAAACCCACCGCCCTCTGTCCCTGTGAGGGCATACCTATCATGAAATGACTGCAGTGTCCAGCTGTAGAAGATAGGGTATCAGTTGTGAGATGGTGTGGTGTGTTACCATTTTGAGATGCCACTCTTGCCTACTAATCCTTGGAAGAAACCAGAGGTGAAGAGGTTTGAGGCCATAGAGACATTGGCAGCCACTGGCAGGGAGCAGTGACCAATGCTTCATGGTGTGAGCTCTTCAGCAATGACGGCACAAATGTTTGTCACCACCTGCTGGAGAGCTGCAGTCTTTAGGCCTCAGTCATTTCTAGGCGTTTCCATTTTCAGCAGGAGATCCCGTATTGAGGATTTCTCCTCTGTCGTTTTCCTACCCTTCTTTCCATGCCTGCGCCGTCCTGTTCTGCCCATCCTATGAAAGGTGTCACCTCTGATCACCACAGACCCAAGGTCTGATAGTCATGCCCCCATTGCCAGCTGCATTCTCCCTTTTGACCAGGTGACTGACAATTGTCCTTGGTCACATTGCTACTGCACTTCTGCCAGGAGGTTGGAGACCTTGTTCAAAGCTCAGATACCCCCCTCCCCCCCCCCCCCACCACCACCACCACCACCACCAACACCAATGCAGCACCCTTACTATGTTCACAGCCCTGCTAACCTTATGAGACCACTGTGCTGGCCTGGGGAATCCTTGACTGAATCTCCACTCTTTATCCAGCTGCCTTCAGATGGTCAGGTTTTGAAGTGTGGGTACATGTCTGGCACTTGAAAAATTAGAACTTCCAATATTTACAAATACTTCAATAATCTTATTTGGCCTGAATTGGAAGAAGAGCTGAATCTCTGTACCAGCCTCTGCACTTAATGTTGTTGATACCGGGATTGGCGCCTTGACCCGGTGCCATTATCTTCAGCTTTCCAAAAGGTTCAGCCCACGTTTACTCTCTCGCTCTCTCCAGAGATGTGACCTGACCTACTGAGTTATTTGCAGCATTTTTAGTTTTTATTTCAGCTTTCCAACAATCTGAGATTTTGCCTTTCCTTTCTGTCTGACCTGTTACAGCTTCCTTAATAATAACAATTCCCTAATATCTTACCCCAATCTCTTGCCGGAACACACTAATCTGCCTGTATTTCTGATATTTGAGTGCATGCATGTTTGTTTCTGAATGTTGTGCATTTTTTTTATTGCTCTGTTCCAGACTGGGTGCTTGTTTTCTTTTGAATTACCAGTGCAGCTGAAGAAGGTTAGGAAGGCATTGATCAATTGTGTTGCGTGGAGTGCTGCCAACAACCTTCTCGGACTAAGGCAGTAGGGCTAGTAGGCATATTTTGACAGGGTGGATGTGGAAAGGATGTTTCCTCTTATGGGAGAATCTACAAGTAAGGGTCACTTAGATGGAGAGAAATTTTTCTCTGAGGGTCGTGAGTCTTTGGAACTCTCTTTCATAAAATGCGATGGAGACAGTGAATACTTTTGACAGAGCTAGGTATATGAAAATGAAAAATGAAATTAAATGAAAATCGCTTGTTGTCACGAGTAGGCTTCAAATGAAGTTACTGTGAAAAGCCCCTAGTCGCCACATTCCGGCGCCTGTTCGGAGAGGCTGGTACGGGAATTGAACCCGCGCTGCTGGCCTGCCTTGGTCTGCATTAAAAGCCAGCTATTTAGCCCTGTGCTAAACCAGCCCCTATTCTAGATCAGCAAAAAGTGAAAGGCTATCGAGGGTCGGCAGGAATGTGCAGCTGAGGTTAAAATCAGATCAGCCATGCTCTTATTAAATGGCAGAAAAGGCTTGAAGGGCTAAGTGGCCTACTCCCAATTCATACATTTCTATGATTTGTGTTGTTTATGGGTTACTTTATTAATTATGTATTATACAAACTAAGTGAGCAGCTGTTCTCTTACTGTAATGTGGTGTGAAAACTAGCACTTGATTTCCAAATCACATGAGCCTGTCTTTGAGCAAAAGTGTTTCCCACAAATCCTCAACTTACCTTCAAGTTAAAGGAGACAATTTAAAGCATCATTGTCTTGTAAAGTCCACTATTTGTAACACATTACAAAAGCAAAAATAGTAGAATTTTTAAAGTAATTTCTGTGAGGTACTTTAGTGACTTAATAGATACAATAAAGGTGTTGCTGTGTTTGAGTTTTATTTAACTATGCATGTTATTTTTTGAGTGCAGTGGAGCTGTACAATATACCCTGAAGTGTTGGACAGTGGGATGTTGTGCAATGCAAATGTTTGAGGTGATGAAAGTAAACAGGAATTGCTGGTCTCCAAATGCTAAGGTGTTTCGACATGGGAATGAATTCTCCAGGCTCCCCACAGCGGATTTCCCCGCGGTGGATGTGGCTCACCATCAGCCACCAGTAACATCTTCTGGTCCCGCTGAAGTACATGCTGGTTTACATCCCTAGCCCATGCCACCATCGAGGAACCTGCCGGAGGGGGAGGGGGGAGGGAGGGGGGGGGGAGGGGTGGGGGGGGGGGGGGGGGGCTTTGACAGGACTGGAAGATCCGGCTGGTGGAATGGGCTGGACAATTCCATCCATATTCTCCAATACAAATTAAAACTTGCATGAGAGAGTTTTAATTGGTGATTCAAGCTATTTTATCTGCACCTCGCAGATAAGGGCACACATTTAAACATCTCTTGCCTGGCCTTTTGTCTGTTGATTGGTTAGTATTACACCCCTGTTGTAGCTGAGTTCTCTGGCTTCTGCAGTCCAAACAAAAGCACCAAACCCATTTTACAAAAATACAGATCGAATTGTCATCTGGGGTGGGGGAAATGTCAGTATTGGGATGGAAATTTATTTGTGTTGCTGGGCCAAGGGAAGAACACTTTTTTCTGGCAATGTGCTGAAATAGAATAACTTGCACGGCTTTGCTCTCCCCTTCTGTTCTCACTCCCTTATTTAATAAAAGTTACTTAAAATCTGAAACTTTGAAAATAAATAGCATATTCTTGACTGAGAAGAACTTATTTTCTTTAGCTGCATTTAACATGTTTGATTCCCTTAATGCTGGCCAGGCTAGTGATGTAGTAAGGCAAACATTCATTCTACAGATACTCATTTCTACCCTGATCGCTGCCTGCAATTTTGCATTAAAATTCCCAGAAGGGATTAAGATTCTAATTTTTGAGTTGATCTTTTTGATTGTCCCAATTGTAGCATCCCAAAATTTGGATTAAAATACAATATGTACCTGGAGAGCAACATTACACTCATTTTAAATTGTTCTAATGACAATGATTGTGAAATGTATTTTTGTTTTGTTGGCTTTTATAAACAACAAAAGGACTACAAATATTGAAATTTATGTTTGACATGGATTTTGTCAGCTTTCACAAAAACAATAAAAGCAAAAATACCATTTTGGAACATTGAATTATTTGTAAGTGTCGTAAAGTCAAATTACAGATTAATGTTTATAGATATTTCATTTTTTGTTTTCAATTGGCAGATTATTTGTTGAATGAAATTTCAAAGTTTGCCATAGAAGTAATGGATTCATAATTGTTCTGGTTTTTATAACTTAACGGCCCAGTGTTCCTGTAAGCATTTAAAGTGATAGAATAAGAACAGTCATTTATCTCTTGTATTCCCACAGGTTTTTGTAGCAGCCTTTGCGGTTTCAGCGTATGCATCTTCACATTACAGAGCTGGAAGCAAGCCATTTAACCCAGTTCTAGGGGAGACATATGAATGTGTGAGGAAAGAGCAAGGCTTCCGGTTTATTGCTGAACAGGTAATGGCTCTTGCTGCATAATCAAATGTATACAGTGTAAGCCAATGAGTAGCTGGGGTTCCCACATTGTTGCTAGTTGTATTAAGAAATGGTTGCAAAGAATTTATAGCTGAGTAAAATTATATTGTAATCATATTTTCATAAATTGGAGTTTCTCCCAGTAGCTCTAATTTCTAAGGGACTGGGTAATACTATGTGCATTAAAACTGCATTTTTCAACAAGGGCATCCATCCTGGCTGGTTTTCTGTGCTGTTTATTTTCTGTCAAGCTGATAAATTGCAATTGGCCTGCTCCACCAGCAGTCCATACGTCCATCCAGTTAGGAGGCTCATTTAAAATGGGGATAGGGTTATTTACAATCTGGCAACAGGTGCATCAGCGAAATCCTGCTATTCCAAAGGCCGGAAGGACCTAATTTCTACACATTTTTGTAAATATGGAACTAGAAGAACATAATTGAAAGGTGATTATCCCATAGACATCAGCTTACCTTGAGCAGGAAGCATTTTTTGACTTTTGTGGGCCTCAATAGAACTCTCATCGGTTCTTTGTTGTTGGAAGTTCTGCAGGGGTCTTTAAAGTACACTCTACCCGAGATTTGCAGGGGTGCCCAGGAACTACTAAGACATTACCCTCTTATTGAATTTGTCTGAATGGTGAAAGTCTTGGTGGAACAGGGTTCTGTTCAATTTTCCAGGCCTCTGTACTTGGACCTTGTCCCATTCAGGATTCAAGAATTTGTTTATGAAAGTAAGCAGAAATGTCAACTAAAAGAGCCATGAATGCAGTCATGACTTTTGGGAAGTCATTGGTGTGCTCCCCTCCAGTACCCATCAAAATGAGTGGATGGATAATTGTGGTCAACAACCTCAGAATTTTACAATGTGTGTGGCTGGAAGATGAGGGTTCAACAGCAACAATAACAAAAAATTGGCCATTAAATAAGAAGTGTATTTTTACATTTTAGACCTTTTAAAAAATGTAAGATGAAAAGTTAATAAACACTTAAATAGTAAATTCATAGAGAAAAACCTTGATATACATTTTTCTTACACTTTTCTTCAGGTCAGCCACCATCCTCCAATATCTGCATGCCATGCTGAATCCAAAAACTTTGCCTTCTGGCAAGGTAGGTGTCTGCTTGAACGGGGAAATTTTATGTTCTAAGAGTCCAGATGAGTTTTTCGAAAGCAAAGGTATTGTGGTGCTTTGGGAAAGTAGCAGTTTGCAAATTTCATCGTGAAGTTGCAGTGAGAGAGAAAGCTTTATTCCTACTGGACTAGGAAATAGAGAAGTATTAATATTGATTCTGTTTTGGCATCTTTCCTAACCATTATTTAGTGGGGTGTAAATATGCACAGAAACAGTAGCTTAGTTTAGAGCCTCTAAAATAATGCTCTGAACTAAGCTATTAAAGAAATCGACTTCAGGGAGTGTTTCTATTTACCCACTGTGCAGAGATACACCTTTCTTGGGATTGGCAACATTCATTTGTTACCAATTGTCTAATTTAGGTTCTGGGGTGCAGGGTCTTGGCAAAGAGATGTACTTATTTTGAGACTGACTTCTCTCTAGCGCACCCAGTAACAAGACAAGTCAGAGGCTGCTGCCCCTACCTTTTGCCATACATCCAACTGGAAGCTTGGTCCTGAATTATGTAAATAAACTGCATGTCTATGTGTTCTGAGCAATGAAGAACAGCTATTTGAACACATCTGGGCCGGGATTTTCTGGACCCCTGTGGCGGGGTTTCAGACAGTGGAGACATTGGATCCTGCCACCGGCAGGATCTCCTGGAGCCGGAAGATCCTATTTGGGAAGGGCTGGAAAATCCTTCCCCTTGTAGATAATAAGCTCCGCCTTTATCAGAACTTAACAGTACAAAGAACAAAGAGACGTACAGCACAGGAACAGGCTCTTCGGCTCTGTAAACCTGTGCCGGTAATTGAAGAAAGAACTAAATGTCATTCACCCCATCTCTGCATTGTCCTGAATGACGGTCTCCAGGCCAAAGTTGGCATTCTGTTATGAATCGACAATTAGGACATCTTTCCATCAATATCATAATGCTACATTTGAGTATCCACACCATCTCCCACTGGCTGGTGAGGAAAGTACATCAGGTCCAAGTTAAATCTGCCATTCTAATAGGGTTCAGAGGGACATAAGCAGATCTAATAGAGGCAATAAAAATTAAGTAATTTTGTTGAGATAACTAGTACATAACCATTTCCACTTGCCAATGAGTCTAATTAGATTACTTTAACTTGGGCTTACTAGTCACTCTATTATGTACTGATATGTGGGAGGTTGCATTATTGTACCTCTATGTTCCCCACTACTGCTGATCTGTATCCCTTCTCTCAGAGTCTTGCTTTGCTGCTCCCCATATTGGCCTTGCTGTTCCCATTTTCCTTATTCCTCTGTTTTGGTTCACTTGTATTTCTCTCTTGTTGATGTCATCTAGGTTTCTCCCCAAGAAACCTGGGAGAGGATTACATTTGCAAAATTAACATAGAAAAGTAAAATTTTGCCTTGTCACTCATCATGCACAGCAACAAATCAAAAGGGCTGACACACTTGGAAGTATAGAAAATTTTAAACCTGCCTCTCAATCCCATCCTATGGCAATACCCAATAATTGTAACAAACTTCAGAAACAATATTCCAAAGTACTTAGCTAACTGTAGGACTTTTCAATGGAAGGCAACACTAGATAGGAAATGAGAATTTTCTTTTATGCAGCAAATTAATTGTTCATCACTTCCGTGTCTTTCTGATGAAACATTCAGAGTCGATAACTTTTAAAAGGGAAGTTGATAAATAGGATCAGAAATTTTACGACTCCGAAAAAGGCCATTTGATTCATTGTACTCCAGTTGATTCTCTAAAAGAGTTAGCCACTTACTCCCATCACTTCTTTTTTTTCCCATTCTCTTTTTTACATTTTTCTTTTTCAAATAGTTCCACTTTCACTTTCATAGAACATAGAACATACTGTGCAGAAGGAGGCCGTTCGGCCCATCGGGTCTGCACCGACTCACTCAAGTCTTTCACCCATCCCCGTAACCCAATAACCCCTCCTAACCGTTTTGGACACTAAGGGCAATTTAGCATGGCCAATTCACCTAACCTGCACATCTTTGGACTGTGGGACGAAACCGGAGCACCCGGAGGAAACCCACACAGATACGGGGAGAACGTGCAGACTCCTCACAGACAGTGATCCAATGGGGAATCGAACCTGGGACCCTGGCGCTGTGAAGCCACAGTGCTAGCCACTTGTGCTACCGTGCTATAACCTAACAGTTATTCTGCCTTTCAACAGTTAGAGTTTCTTAGAATTCCTACAGTGCAGAAGGAGGCCATTCGGCCCATCAAGTTTGCACCAATCCTCCGAAAGAGCATCTAACCTCGGCTCTAACCCCGCCTTAACCCTGTAACCGCTACCTAACCTATTGGCACCAACGAACAATTTAGGAACATAGGAATTAGGAGCAGAAGTTGGCAATTCAGCCCTTCGAGCTTGCTCTGTCATTCAATCAGATCGTGGCTGATCCCTACCTGTTCCCCATATCCCTTTACCCATTTGCTATCAGAAATATATCTCTCCCTCTTGAAATCATTTTATGATTCGGACTCCACCGCACTGTGGGGCAGCGAGTTCCATACATTCAGCACCATCTGCGAGAGGTAGTGCCTCCTCATTTCAGTTTTAAATCTACCGCCATTCAACCTATATACGCGGCCTCTCATTCAAGATTGCCACACAAGGGGGAACATTTGGTCTACGTTTACTTTATTAATCCCTTTTAGTATTTTCTATACCTCGATCAGATCCCCTTTCATCCTTCTAAACTCCAGCGAGTATAAACCTAAACTGTTTAATCTCTCCTGATACGCCAACCCTTTCATCCCCGGCATCAATCTGATGAACCTCCTCTGAACTGTTTCCAATGCCACCACATCCTTCCTCAAATAAGGAGATCAAAACTGGACACAATTTAGCATGGCAAATCCACCTAACCTGCACATGTTTGGACTGTGAGAGGAAACCGAAGCACCCGGTGAAAACCACACAGACACAGGGAGGACGTGCAAACTCCACACAGTCACCCAAGGTCAGAACCGAATCCAGGTCTCTGGCGATATGAGGCAGCAATGCTGACCACTTTGCTACCATGCCGCTCCTGTTTCTGGAAGAGAATTCCAATTATTTTTGTTGGTTGGGGAGGGGAGGAGGTGGGGGGGTCCTTATAATGCCAACAGGAACATTGTTGACATTTATTTAACTAGATAGGCAGTCCTTGAACAGCAGTAATGAAATGAATTGGTCAGCAAGCAGAAACCGATTTGCATATTCCCTATTAGGCAAAATACTTTCAGCTAATGATATGATATATTAAGAGGCAAGTGGAAGAGCAGTTAAATTAATATGCATGTAGAAATTCTTCAACTTCAATTGCAGAATAATGTTCATCATGCACATCTAAAATTATTTCTGATAGATGGTCTACAAGTGACATTTTGTATTTATGGAGTCTTTATTTACCTCCCGTATTAGATGTAAGGTGGAAGAACAAGTTCTGGGGTAAATCGATGGAAATTGTTCCAGTTGGTACAATTCATGTAACTCTACCATCGTAAGTACCATTATAGAATGAATCCTTCTGCAGAAGAAACAACTAAGCAAATTTGTATTGATTTAAAATTGAGCCTGATAATACTGAGAAGACGTGTTCCAGGAAAGCTTTTATGTTTCCTTTCTCCCTTTACCTTCCAGTCACCCTATTGAATGCCAGTGGTTTTATAGCACTTTCTGTCAAATTGGAAGGGCTAACCTAATACGCAATTGACTAAATTGATTCTCCAAACTTAAACTTTATAAGGTGTACAGCCATAAAAAGGCTTGCATACATTGAACCAGGTTGAAGATTACAAGAAATGTGAAGGAGAAAGGGGACTTCAGACAATTGAGGGCCAACTTTTACCCTATACTCAGTGGAAACTGACAGGTATAAAATGGCCTTGTTCAACACTAAAATGAACCAGAGCCAGAAGATACCTAAGCTGTTAAATTGTTTATATAGTTTCTCTTCCAGGATCCACAAATAAATCTCGGGATTCTGTAACCCTGAACATTCCTCAACAACTGAGGCCCTACCAATGTCCCTACTAACCATGTAACTGATTTCTGCTCATATTTCCTTAGAGTCCAGCACGGACCTCCTACTTTACAACAATCATCTCCTAACTTCCCAATTTTGGAAATGCAGATGAGGGTTTGGCTCGTTTTGCCATCAACCGCGACATCCACTTGCACTCTTGCAGCTTTTTATTTTGATAAAATAAATAGCGAGAATTATGGATGAGTACTGATTCAAATTTCGATGAATCCAGGTTGGAGTAAAAACTGATTCATTAGTTGAACAATTTGATACAATATAATAGTCAAGGAAATTACTTTAGTAGTTACGGAGGAGTCCGGAAAAGAGGTTATATCCAAAGGCAAGTATTTACAAGTAACAGCCCATGTCCCTGTCGGGACTAGTCGCTAGCTCGGCTCCTTCTTGGCCAGCTTTTGTGGTAATGGATTAACGATCATGCTTAGGGGCCTCTGCCCCTCAGCAGGGGAGCTCGTACTCCAACAGGCTCATGGGAGATTAATCGGATCATCTCCATGGGCCTCGTGGGGTTTATAACAGTTACTAATAGGGAAGTGGAAGATCTGTGCACTTGGTATTGGCATCATCAACTCTCAGGTTAGATGCAGCTTTTCTCTGTCCTAGCAATGTTTTGGGGTCCTTCAGCAATCGTTCAACTTTTATGCCATCCATAGTGTTGCACCTGAAAATTTAAGGGACTGTGTATTTGAAGAAGAACCTGTTTCCTTTTATCCCCTAAAATATGCAGCCAGGAAGATAGATAGTACTGCCCATGCAGACCTTGTTTAAACTTACCAAAGTGGCATTGTTCTTGTAATGTATTTAACTCTTTGTCAAGAGGTTCAAGACATGCGTATGGTTTGCTTCAAACCTGGAAAACCTGCCAAGAATTCACTAAACACTTGATTTCAGTCTTCAGCAGGATGGAAAATGAAGTCATTATTCCTTTGTACTTTAGGAGTACACCAGTTTGCTTTATAAGTTCCATTTGTTACATTTTAAAGTTAATAGAGCGAAATTATTGTTCACTTAGTGTTATAATTACAATATTATTGGACAAAATGTCCAAATTACATAATATAGGTTGGTTGCCTAATTGCAAACCTCATCCATAAGCAGACCACCCACGTCGACACTACCACCAAGAAAGCACAACAGCGCCTATACTTCCTCAGGAAACTTAAGGAAATTCGGCATGTCCACATTAACCCTTACCAACTTATACAGATGCACCATAGAAAGCATCCTATCTGGCTGCATCACAGCCTTGTATGGCAACTGCTCAGCCCAGGGCCGCAAGAAACTTCAGAGTCGTGAACACCGCCCAGTCCATCACACGAACCTGCCTCCCATCCATTGACTCCATCTGCATCTCCCGCTGCCTGGGGAAAGCGGGCAGCATAATCAAAGATCTCTCCCACCCGGCTTACTCGCTCTTCCAACTTCTTCCATCAGGCAGGAGATACAGAAGTCTGAGAACACGCACAAACAGACTCAAAAACAGCTTCTTCCCCACTGTCACCAGCCTCCTAAATGACCCTCTTATAGACTGACCTCATTAACACTACACCCTGTATGCTTCATCCGATGCCAGTGCTTATGTAGTTACATTGTATATGTTGTGCTGCCCTATTATGTATTTTCTTTTATTCCCTTTTGTTCCCATGTATTTAATGATCTGTTGAGCTGCTCACAAAAAAATACTTTTCACTGTACCTCGGTACACGTGACAATAAACAAATCCAATCCAATCCAATCGCACAGTGGGTGTACTGGGCTGATGCATCATTCGCATTATCTCCTGATTACTCACTGTTTAGCAGCCCACCTTAAACCAATACTCTATCGATCAACCTAATGTAGCTCTTTAGAACACTGCTCCAGATAACCAAAGAGTGTTTTCTTAAAAATTGTATAGTTAATTACATCTTTCTCAAGCAATTTATTTTGTAGAATAATGGCAAGATTTTTGAAGTATCATTTACTGTCCGTCTGCAACAACTCTCATTCATTCATTCAGTGCATTTAATGTAGAAACATATCCTGAAGCACGTCAGAGGGGAGTTATTTGTCTATCCATAAGTTACAGTCCTTCATTTAAAACTTCATACTTGTGCAAGCTATGAAGCAATTTGCCTTTCAAAAGAAAATAAGCAAAATGAAGCAAAAACATTTTTGGTCAGAGTTTGCTGTTGATGATAATGGTGAGGGTGACGGTATTAAACTTTGCGTGCAAATCGGACAGACCATTCTGGAGTCTGTATGTGAAGATCCTAAGTGGCTGTGTGAAATGCCTTGTTTTTAAAAATATATATATTTTTATTGAAATATTTGCAAAATTTTAAAACAATAACAAATGAAATTATAATAACATAAACATCAACATGGTAAAATTGACATTTCCCAGCCAACCCCTTCTGTACATCCCTTAACCATATTGCCCCTACCCCCCCCCCCCCACTTCAGAATGCTGCTTCTGCTGACATTTTAATTGCCCCTGAGAAAGTCGACTAACGGCTGCCACCTCCAAAAGAACCCCAGCATTGACCCTCTCAAGGCAAACTTTATTTTCTCCAGCTTGAGAAACCCAGCCATGTCACTGACCCAAGTCTCCACACTCGGGGGCTTCGAGTCCCTCCACATGAAAAGGATCCGTCTCTGGGCTACCAGGGAGGCAAAGGCCAGACCGTCGGCCTCTTTCACTCCCTGAACACCCGGGTCTTCTGACACTCCAAAGATCGCCATCTCTGGACTCGGCACCACCCGCGTACCTAGCACCTTAGACATTGCCTTGGCAATGCCAGAACCCTCCAAGCTTTGGGCATGCCCAAAACATGTGGACATGGTTTGCTGGGATTCCCGCACACCTCACTCAACTATCCTCTACCCCGAAAAACTTGCTCATCCTCGCCGCCGTCATGTGTGCCCGGTGTACCATTTTAAACTGTATTAGACTGAGCCTGGCACATGATGAGGAGGAATTAACCCTGCTTAGGGTGTCCGCCCACAGACCCGCCTCTAACTCCCCATCCAGCTACTACTCCCACTTGCCCTTAAGCTCCTCCACCAGAGTTTCCTCCGCCTCCAACAAATCCTGATAGACATCTGACACCTTCCCCTCCCAGATACCAGAGACTACTCTGTCCTGTATCCCCCGTGGTGGCATCAGCAGGAAAGCCAACACCTGTTTCCTCAGAAAGTCCCGCACTTGCAAATATCTGAAACCATTCCCCGGCGGCAACTTGAACTTGTCCTCCAGCGCCTTCAGACTGGGAAAACTCCCGTCTATGAATAGATCTCCCATCCATCTAATTCTTGCTCTCTGCCAGCTCCGGAACCCGCCATCTATCTTGCCCGGTGCGAGCCTGTGGTTGTTGCAAATCGGGGTCCAGACCGACGCACCCTCCACCTTCTTATACCTCCTCCATTGACCCCTGATCCTCAATGCCGCCACCACCACCAGGCGAGTGGAGTAACGGGCCGGGTGAGAACGGCAGAGGTGCCGTTACCAGTGCTCCCAAACTGGTGCCTTTGCATGACGCCGCCTCCATCCATTCCCAAGTCAACCCCTCCCCCACCACCCACTTCCTAATCATCGCTATATTTGCCGCCCAGTAGTAGTTGCAGACGTTCGGCAGCACCAACCCACCCTCCCCCGACTGCGCTCCAACAACATTTTCTTCACACGCGGGGTTTTATTCACCAATACAAAGCCCAAAATAATCTTGTTTACCAGCTTAAAAATGGCCTTAGGAAGATGGGGAGGCACTGGAAGACAAACAAGAAGCTGAGGAGGACCGTCATTTTCACGGTCTGTACCCTCCCCGCCAGCGATAGAGGGAGCGTATCCCATCTTTTAAAGTCCCCTTCCATTTTCTCTACCAGCCGGGTTAGGTTGAGCCTGTGTAATGCCTCCCATTTCCGAGCCACCTGTATTCCCAGGTAGCGAAAGCTCCTCGCTACCGTCCTAAGCGGCAGCTCCTTCAGTCTCCCCTCCTGCCCCATTGCCTGGATCACGAACGATTCACTTTTTCCCATGTTCAATTTATATCGGGCAGCACGGTAGCATTGTGGATAGCACAATTGCTTCACAGCTCCAGGGTCCCAGGTTCGATTCCGGCTTGGGTCATTGTCTGTGCGGAGTCTGCACATCCTCCCTGTGTGTGCGTGGGTTTCCTCCGGGTGCTCCGGTTTCCTCCCACAGTCCAATGATGTGCAGGTTAGGTGGATTGGCCGTGATAAATTGCCCTTAGTGTCCAAAATTGCCCTTAGTGTTGGGTGGGGTTACTGGGTTATGGGGATAGGGTGGAGGTGTGCGGTTGGGAAGGATGCTCTTTCCAAGAGCTGGTGCAGACTCGATGGGCCTCTTTCTGCACTGTAAATTCTATGAGAGTCAGCTGAACCATGCTGACCTTGACAACCCCCGCCCCTGGTGCCAAACTGTCTGACTCCCTATTGTTCGAACCCCTCTCCCGACATGAATAGACCATCTAACAACATTGCATTGCCCAGTAAGTAAACAACCTCGAGAAAAGAAATTAACATAAACCAATGAAGAAACAATCGCTTGAAACAAGACTCAACCTCCCACAGAATAGCACCAACGTCAGGGCCCCCTCCCCCCTCCGCATCAAATCCCTGCAAAACAAAGCATCCTCAAACCACTACCCCAGCCCAATACTTAACCCAAAACTACATACAATCTTATTTGAACCGATAGAAACATTACAAAGATTACAAACCACCGTCACATAACTTCGTCGAGACTTAAGTGTCCTTTAAGATGCTTCTAACTTTTTTTCTTTGATAAATGTCCATACCTCGTCCAGTGTCTCAAAGTAAAAATGCCGATCTTCGTTCATAACCCACAACCGCGCTGTATACAGCATCCCGAATTTCACCCCCTTCTTGAAGATCGCCTTCACCCGATTGAACTCAGCACGTCTTTTGGCCAGCTCCGCTCCCAGGTCCTGATAGATGCGCACCTCACTGTTCTTCCATCTGCTGCTCCGCTCTTTCTTGGCCCACCGCAAGACGAGTTCTTTGTCCGAAAAACGGTGGAAACGCACCACCATGGCCTCGGCGGGTCATTCGTGAAATGCCTTGTTGCTCCGTAAGCCGCATAACAGCATTTCACCACCCGACTTCCCATTCAAATGTATTGAGTGATGTAAGATTCCTGTACTGAAATAGCTACATACATACATACATACATGAAATAGAAACATGCAACAAAAAGTTGGGACTCGTCCATTCCAGTGCCAGTGCACCTTTGATGGTTTGGTAAGCCTTAATTACTCAACAACCTCACTAGCACTGAAAATTAACTTCCAAATGTGGATTGTCATTTCTTCAGCTTTTAAGAATTATTGGAAATTATAACCTTTTTGTCTATTTTGTCAAATATTTAATTTTCTCTCTTTTCTTTGAGTTACAAACCTGGGGCGAAATTCTCCGTTATCGGCGGAAAGTCCGCTGATCGGCGCAAAAAACGGCGCAAATCCGATTGCGTCATGTCGGAAAAATGGGTCGATAGTCTCCGGCCCGAAATGGGCTAGCAGCGACATAACGGGATCCGCGCTTGCGCAGTGGTTCACGCCGTGCAGCGTCATACGCGCCGCACGGCGTGTCGGCTCATAAGGCCGCGCTGCTCCCCCCCCACCCGACCTGAACACCCGACCGCAACACCCGACTGGATGGCTGGGCGCCGCTCAGCCCCGAGGTTCGAGTCACGCGATGTGGAGGCGCTCCTGGACGCGGTGGAGCAGAGGAGGGACGCCCTGTATCCCGGGCACGGCCGCAGAATTGCCCCACGCCACAGCCGGCGTCTGTGGAGGGAAGTGGCAGAGGCCGTCACCGCTGTGGCCCTGACACCACGGACAGGCACCCAGTGCCACAAGAAGGTGAACAACCTCGTCAGAGCAGGCAGGGTGAGCCTCCCCCATATCCCCCCTCCCCCATATCCCCCCTCCCCCATATCCCCCCTCCTCCATATCCCCCCTCCTCCATATCCCCCCTCCTCCATATCCCCCCTCCCCCATATCCCCCCTCCCCCATATCCCCCCTCCCCATATCCCCCCTCCTCCATATCCCCCCTCCTCCATATCCCCCCTCCCCCATATCCCCCCTCCCCCATATCCCCCCTCCCCCATATCCCCCCTCCCCCATATCCCCCCTCCCCCATAATCCCCCCCCTCCCCCATATCCCCAAGTGAATCCAGCCCTAACCTTAACCTCTGCAATGCACGCGCAATCGATGGCGTGCATTCATATACCTGCCTAACAGTGTTGCCTTTTACCCCTGCCACCCCCCCCCCCCACCCCACAGGAGAAGCGCGCACACAACAATTGGGAGCATGTGAGGACTGGAGGAGGCCCCGCTGATGAGAGGCCACTGACCGTACATGAGGAAAGGCCCTGGAACTGGCTGGTGGACCTGAGGACTGGGAGGTTGCTGATGCAGAGGTCGGGGGCGTAGTAGCAAGTGAGCCACCGACTGCCCGTCCCCTATATCCCCCCTCCCCTATATCCCCCTCCCCCGTATCACCTGATCACTGCCTCATGTCTAACCATGCATGCTTCATTGTGTATCGCAGGACCAAACGTCCAGGCACCCATCCCCGCAGATGCAGACCGCCCGCAGGATGCCCCTCGGAGGCCACGGGAGACGGAGAGACCCGCACCCTCCAGCATGCGACGCCCGCAGGATGCCCCTCTGAGGCCACGGGAGACGGAGAGACCTGGAGCAACAGGGAGACGACACCCCCGTCACGTGCGGGAGCGACCACCCAGTGATGAGGGGGGCAGCCACAGGCCCCCGTCACATCCGAGCCGGGACACCACTACCCGGGACACCACTACCCGGGACACCACTACCCGGGACACCACTACCCAGGAAGACGAAATACCGGACAGTGACTCAGAGTGGATGGGTGGAGACGAACCCCCACCCCAAAGTGCCATGGACTCAGAGTGGGACGAAGAGCACGACACAACGCCACTGCTGTCACCAACACCCTCCACCATCGCAGAAACACTCACCTCGGTTGGGCACTTTAGTGATGAGGCGTCTGGTACACTCACTGGTGCGCACAACACAGCCGTCCTGGTACAGCAGGTGGAGGTAGGAGCAGCAGAGGGGCCGGGCGGTCGGAGGGCAGCCCAGCCCAAGCGAACATCTGCTGCCCAGATGGATCCCGGGTTCCTGGAGTTACCACACCTACACATAGATCCGATGCAACCACCGACCCGGAGACAAGCGAAGAGGGTGACAGGCGGCTTGCGGCGGCTGCGGTCGCAGGTGGAGGAGTCCACCCGCGTCCAGGAGCTGGAAGTGGTGCCGGTCATGCGTGCCACCCAGGCCGACACCGCACGGGTGGCGTCCGCGGTGGAGGCAATGGGTGCGACGGTGTCAGACATGGGGAACGGTTTGCGAGGCCTGGGGCTTTCCGTGCAGGCGGCGTCTGTGGCCCAGGAAATGGCTGCCCTCTCACAGGAGGCCATGAGCCAGTGCCAGCGCCAGATGGCAGAGGCGCTCAACGCCATAGCCCAGTCTCAGCAGGCCATCGCTGAGGGCATCGGCGCCAGTGGCCATGTGCGAGCCGGCGTCGCACTGTCACAGACAGGGTTTGCCAACCCCCTGGGCTCCATGGCTGCAAACCTGCAGACCCCTGTCGATACCAGCACGGGCCTCCAGGACTGGCAGCGCCAGATGTCGGGGGGCGTCGGATGGCCAGTCCGTTCGCATCCCCCACCCATGTAGAGGCCTGGGGGCCATCGGGCACCCCGAGGGAGGAGGAGGTGGTGTGGTCCGTCCCGGCTCCCTCTGTAGGGGAGGTCCCGGTACACCGCGACACCTCGGACTCCCCCCCCCCCCCCCCCCTTCCGTCCCAGGTGCATCGGGTGGGCAACGGGCAGGACAGGCTGGCAGCTCGCCATCCCAGTCGCCCGGGCCGCAGCCTGGCCCATCTAGGCCAGGACGCCCCAGGAAACGGCCGCCAAAGGGATCCAGTGTCAGAGGGCAGGAATCACAGGAGTCCACCTCCAGTTCTGCTGTACCGCCTGGGGAACCACGTAGACGTAGTCAAAGGGCCCGTAAGGCCAAACAATTAGACACTGAGTAAGTTGGCACGGGTGCAGGGCACAGATGAGTTTTAGGGGCTAGGGCACGTGCATGAACTCCTTTGGTTATTAAAGTCAATGTTACACCTACAGAAGCTGCCTTTGTGCTCTGTCCAAAGTGTGCGGGGGTGTCATGTACGTTGAGCGCAAGTGTGTGTGTGAGGGGTGGTCTTACTTCAGCCCCAGGTGAGTCTGCCCCCTTCCCCCTGGGCCGCCATCAACATCCCCCGGGCAGAGGACGGGACCGTGCGCTGCAGTGTCACAGCCGCATGCAGGGATGGTCCGGGTGGATGGTGGTACTGTGGCCATGGGTCAGACATAGTCCAACGATGTAGAGCCAGGAGCTCACCGCAGGGCGGATTGTCATCATCCTCCATGGCCTGCGATAGACACGCGTCCACCCGCAACTGTGTGAGCCCGGCCCGTTGTGCCGCAGGTGGATCGGCAATGGGGGGGGGGGGGGGGGTGGGTGGGGTTGGGGAGGGGGGCGAGGGTGCTGGGTGGGTGGATGGGTGGGGGGTGTGGGTGGTCGGCTGTTGCCATGGTGTGCGGTCTGTGGCCATACTACCCGATTCCCACGCCCATCTAGTCAGTGAAGCGGGCGTCTATCAGTCTGTCCCGTGCCCGCTGGGCCAGCCGGTAACGGTGGACAGCCACCTGCCTGTGTCTACCCCGTCTGCCCTGACCATTACCCCCATCCCCCTCATCTGGGGAGGACTGCGCCTCTTTCTGCTGCTCCTCCACTCCGCCCTCCTCTGCCTGCGGCACATCGCCCCTCTGTTGGGCTATGTTGTGCAGGACGCAGCACACCACAATGATGCGGCCGACCCTATCTGACCGATACTGGCGGGCGCCCCCAGAGAGGTCCAGGCACCTGAAACGCATCTTCAGCACGCCAAAGCACCTCTCTATCACTCCCCTTGTCGCTACATGGGCATCATTGTAGTGGTTCTCCGCCTCATTGCATGGCCTCCGTACAGGCGTCATCAGCCACGATCGCAATGGGTAGCCCCTGTCGCCCAGCAACCAACCCCTCAGCCGGGGATGGCGTCCCTCGTACATGCCGGGGATGGATGACCGCGACAACACGAATGAGTCGTGTACACTGCCTGGGTGACGGGCGCAGACGTGCAGGATCATCATGCGGTGGTCTCAGACCACCTGTACGTTCATCGAATAGGTCCCCTTCCTATTAGTGAACACGGCCCTGTTATCTGCAGGTGGCCGCACGGTGACGTGCATCCCATCGATCGCGCCCTGGACCATGGGGAACCCGGCCACGGCAGAGAAGCCCACGGCCCGGGCATCTTGGCTGGCCCGGTCCACGGGGAAGCGGATGTAGCGGTGCGCCATGGCATATAGGGCATCTGTCACTGCCCGGATGCACCGGTGCACCGATGTCTGCGATATGCCTGACAGGTCCCCACTCGGTGCCTGGAATGACCCCGTTGCATAAAAGTTCAGGGCCACCGTAACCTTTTTTTTTAATAAATATTTTATTGAAAATTTTTGGTCAACCATCACAGTACATTGTGCATCCTTTACACAACATTATAACAATACAGATAATAATGACCTTTTTTATATAAACAAAAAACAACAAATAAATAAATACTAAATAACAAAAATAAAAACTAGCCCTAATTGGCAACTGCCTTGTCCCTTCCTCACTCTCGGAGTCTTCCCGGCCCAAACAAAACCCATGATGCTCTTTTCTATCCTTTTAAAAAAAGCCTTCGTGATCACCACCAGGAGGCACTGAAACACAAAGAGGAATCTCGGGAGGACCACCATCTTAACGGCCTGCACCCTCCCTGCCATTGACAGTGCTACCATATCCCATCTCTTGAAATCTTCCTCCATCTGTTCCACCAACCGCGTTAAATTTAGCCTGTGCAATGTGCCCCAATTCTTAGCTATCTGGATCCCCAGGTAACGAAAGTCTCTTGTTACCTTCCTCAACGGTAGGTCTTCTATTTCTCTACTCTGCTCCCCTGGATGCACCACAAACAGCTCACTCTTCCCCATGTTCAATTTATACCCTGAAAAATCCCCAAACTCCCCAAGTATCCGCATTATTTCTGGCATCCCCTCCGCCGGATCCGCCACATATAGTAGCAGATCATCCGCATATAAAGATACCCGGTGTTCTTCTCCTCCCCTAAGTATTCCCCTCCATCTCTTGGAACCTCTCAGCGCTATCGCCAGGGGCTCAATCGCCAGTGCAAACAGTAATGGGGACAGAGGACATCCCTGCCTTGTCCCTCTATGGAGCCGAAAATATGCCGATCCCCGTCCATTCGTGACCACACTCGCCACTGGGGCCCTATACAACAGCTGCACCCATCTAACATACCCCTCTCCAAAACCAAATCTCCTCAACACCTCCCACAGATAATCCCATTCCACTCTATCAAATGCTTTCTCGGCATCCATCGCCACTACTATCTCCGTTTCACCCTCTGGTGGGGCCATCATCATTACCCCTAACAGCCTCCGTATATTCGTGTTCAGCTGTCTTCCCTTCACAAACCCAGTTTGGTCCTCGTGAACCACCCCCGGGACACATTCCTCTATTCTCATTGCCATTACCTTGGCCAGGACCTTGGCATCCACATTTAGGAGGGAAATTGGTCTGTAGGACCCGCATTGTAGCGGATCCTTTTCCTTCTTTAAGAGAAGCGATATCGTTGCTTCAGACATAGTCGGGGGCAGTTGTCCCCTTTCCTTTGCCTCGTTAAAGGTCCTCGTCAGTACCGGGGCGAGCAAGTCCAAATATTTTCTGTAAAATTCAACTGGGAATCCGTCCGGTCCCGGGGCCTTTCCCGTCTGCATGTTCCTAATTCCTTTCACCACTTCTTCTACCGTGATCTGTGCTCCCAGTCCCACCCTTTCCTGCTCTTCCACCTTGGGAATTTCCAGCCGATCCAAAAAATCCATCATTCTCTCCCTCCCATCCGGGGGTTGAGCTTCATACAATTTTTTATAAAATGTCTTGAACACTTCATTCACTCTCTCCGCTCCCCGCTCCATCTCTCCTTCCTCATCCCTCACTCCCCCTATTTCCCTCGCTGCTCCCCTTTTCCTCAATTGGTGTGCCAGCAATCTGCTCGCCTTCTCCCTATATTCATACTGTACACCCTGCGCCTTCCTCCATTGTGCCTCTGCAGTGCCTGTAGTCAGCAAGTCAAATTCCACATGCAGCCTTTGCCTTTCCCTGTACAGTCCCTCCTCCGGTGCTTCTGCATATTGTCTGTCCACCCTCAAAAGTTCTTGCAGCAACCGCTCCCGTTCCTTACTCTCCTGCTTCCCTTTATGTGCCCTTATTGATATCAGCTCCCCCCTAACCACCGCCTTCAACGCCTCCCAGACCACTCCCACCTGAACCTCCCCATTGTCATTGAGTTCCAAGTACTTTTCAATACATCCCCTCACCCTTAGGCACACCCCCTCATCCGCCATTAGTCCCATGTCCATTCTCCAGGGTGGGCGCCCTCCTGTTTCCTCCCCTATCTCCAAGTCTACCCAGTGTGGGGCATGATCCGAAATGGCTATAGCCGTATATTCCGTTCCCCTCACTTTCGGGATCAATGCCCTACCCAACACAAAAAAGTCTATGCGCGAATAGACTTTATGGACATAGGAGAAAAACGAGAACTCCTTACTCCTAGGTCTACTGAATCTCCACGGGTCCACACCTCCCATCTGCTCCATAAAATCCTTAAGCACCTTGGCTGCTGCCGGCCTCCTGCCAGTCCTGGACTTCGACCTATCCAGCCCTGGTTCCAACACCGTGTTAAAGTCTCCCCCCATTATCAGCTTTCCCGTCTCTAGGTCCGGGATGCGTCCTAGCATTCGCCTCATAAAGTTGGCATCATCCCAGTTCGGGGCATACACGTTTACCAAAACCACCATCTCTCCCTGTAGTTTGCCACTCACCATCACGTATCTGCCCCCGTTGTCCGCCACTATAGTCTTTGCCTCGAACATTACCCGCTTCCCCACTAATATAGCCACCCCCCTGTTTTTCGCATCCAGCCCCGAATGGAACACCTGCCCCACCCATCCTTTGCGCAGCCTAACCTGGTCTATCAGTTTCAGGTGCGTTTCCTGTAACATAACCACATCTGCTTTAAGTTTCTTAAGGTGTGCGAGTACTCGTGCCCTCTTTATCGGCCCGTTGAGCCCTCTCACGTTCCACGTGATCAGCCGAGTTGGGGGGCTTCCCACCCCCCCCCCTTGCCGGTTAGCCATCATCTTTTTCCAGCTTCTCACCCAGTTCCCACGCAGCTGTATTTCCCCCAGGCGGTGCCCCCCCCGCCCATCCTCTCCCGTACCCACTCTCCCCTTTCTCCAGCAGCAGCAACCCAGTAATTCCCCCCTCCCACCCCCCCCGCTAGACCCCCCGCTAGCGTAATTACTCCCCCCATGTTGCTCCCAGAAGTCAGCAAACTCTGGCTGACCTCGGCTTCCCCCCGTGACCACGGCTCGCACCGTGCAACGCCCCCTCCTTCCTGCTTCTCTATTCCCGCCATAATTATCATAGCGCGGGAACCAAGCCCGCGCCTCTCCCTCGGCCCCGCCTCCCATGGCCAACGCCCCATCTCCTCTCCCTCCCCACCTCCCCCATCACCACCTGTGGGAGAAAGAGAAGTTACCATACCGCAGGATTAGAACATAAAACCCCTCTTCGCCCCCCCCCCCCCATTCGCCCCACCACTTTGTCCAAACGTTTCTTTTTCATAATCCACTCATTCCAATTTTTCTTCGACAATAAAAGTCCACGCTTCATCCGCCGTCTCAAAGTAGTGGTGCCCCCCTTGATATGTAACCCACAGTCTTGCCGGTTGCAACATTCCAAATTTTATCTTCCTTTTGTGAAGTACCCGCCTTGGCCCGATTAAAGCTCGCCCTCCTTCTCGCCACCTCCGCACTCCAGTCTTGATAAACGCGGATCACCGCGTTCTCCCATTTACTGCACCGAGTTTTCTTCGCCCATCTAAGGACCATTTCTCTATCCTTAAAACGGAGGAATCTCACCACTATGGCTCTGGGAGTTTCTCCTGCTCTCGATCCTCGCACCATAACTCGGTACGCTCCCTCCACCTCCAACGGACCCGTCGGGGCCTCCGCTCCCATTAACGAGTGCAGCATCGTGCTCACATATGCCCCGACGTCCGCCCCCTCCACACCTTCAGGAAGGCCAAGAATCCTCAGGTTGTTCCTCCTTGCGTTGTTTTCCAGTGCCTCCAACCTCTCCACACATCGTTTCTGGTGTGCCTCCTGTATCTCCGACTTCACCACCAGGCCCTGTATATCGTTCTCATTCTCGGCTGCTTTCGCCTTCACGACCCGAAGCTCTTTTGTTCCTCTTTCAGCCCTTCGATCGCCTGTAGTATCGGGGCCAACAGCTCTTTCTTCATTTCCTTTTTTATCTCTTCCACACAGCATTTCAAGAACTCTTGTTGTTCAGGGCCCCATATGAAACTGCCACCTTCCGACGCCATCTTGGTTTTTGCTTGCCTTCCTTGCCGTTGTACCAAAGGATCCGCTGCAATCCGGCCACTTTCCTCTCCTTTTTCCATCCGTGTCCAGGGGGAACACCCTTCTGGTTTACCGCACGGTGTTTTTAGCCGTTAAAATTGCCGTTGGGGCTCCTATCAAGAGCCCAAAAGTCCGTTCCACCGGGAGCTGCCGAAACTCATTCCAATTTTTGATGACTTAGCTGGTCATCGCCGCACCCGGAAGTCCCAGGGCCACCGTAACCTTGACGGACACGGGGAGAGGGTGTCCCCCGCCAGTGCCACGCGGTGACAGGTGTGCCAGCAGGTGGCAGATGTGTGCCACGGTTTCCCGGCTCATCCGGAGTCTCCTCCTGCATTCCTGGTCCATGAGGTCCTGGTATGACTGCCTGGGCCGGTACACACGGGGCGCCCTCGGGTGCCTCCGTTGCCGTGGGGCCGCGACGTCCTCCTCCCCCTCCTCGTCCTGTCAGTCGGGTGTCCCTCCAGCCTGGGCGGCTGCCGCCTGCCCCTCTGCAGCAGCCTGCACCGCCTCTCTGGCACGCTCCTCCTCCTCCTCCTCCTCCTCCTCCTCCTCCTCCTCCTCCTCATCCAGGGCAACATAGACATGAGCTGCTGCCGCCACGGCGGCCAGCATCGCTGGATGATCTGAAAACATGACGGCCTGGTGGGGGGAGGGGAACGACGACATGTCATCATTGCCCATATCCCCTCCTCCCCCCAGCCAGGTGGCATGGACAGCATGGGTCCAACTGTTGGAGGCTGGCACCTGGCCAGGTGGACCAACTCACTTGCCCTCCCATCCCCTCCCCAGCAGGGAACCCCCCCCCAACCTCCACCACGGCACGGACACCCCCATCCCTCTCCCCGGCACGGACCCCCCCCCCAACCTGCACCACGGCACGGACACCCCCCTCCCCGGCTCGGACCCCCCCCCCCCCCCCAACCTCCACCCCGGCATGGACACCCCCATCCCCCTCCCTGGCACGGACCCCCCCCCCAACCTCCACCACGGCACGGACACCCCCATCCCTCTCCCCGTCACGGACCCCCCCCCCCCCCAACCTCCACCCCGGCACGGACACCCCCATCCCCCTCCCCGGCACGGACACCCCCCCCCACCCCCAACCTCCACCCCGGCACGGACACCCCCATCCCCCTCCCCGGCATGGATCCCCCCCCCAACCTCCACCCCGGCACGGATCCCCATCCCCGGCACGGACCCCCCCCCCCCAACCTCCACCCCGGCACGGACCCCCCCCCCCCCCCCAACCTCCACCCCGGCACGGACACCCCCATCCCCCTCCCCGGCACGGACCCCCTCCCGGCACTCCCCCAGAGCCCAGCCTACTCTAACCCCCCCCGCCGCGCACACACACACACACAAGCCGAGACACACCTCTCCTCACGCATTCAGACTGCGGCCACGCCATCGCCTGCCCAGAGCCAACCCCCCAGGCCGTCACTCACCTCCATGCTGGTCGGCGTGAACCTGGAGCACAGGGTCACGCCGTTGAAAAGGAGGTTTAATTTACCTCCCATCCATTTACTTCGGCCCATCCGGAAGGGAGAATATCGGCAGGCCGAAAATCGGCTGCCTTGCGCAGACCCGTGACATTCTCTGACGGCAGCGGCGACATTAACGCCCCGCCGACTTTTCTCCCTTCGGAGACTTCGGCGGGGGCGGGATTCACGGCGGCCAACGGCCATTCTCCGACCCTCTGGGGGGTCGGAGAATGACGCCCCTGATTTTTAAAAAATTGCTTTATCAGTTTTTTTTCTCTATTACTTTATCAGAGTTACAAAGCCAGAGCTCCGAGTGTGGACAGGGGCAAACGCCTAATCCAGCTCCTTTCCTGCTCCAAAAAACAATTCAAATTGAATCTAATTCATGGTCCCCACAAGAGAGACATACCAGATCCAGGTATTATTGGATTCACCATTCAAACTGCCACTTCCTAGTTCAAACTCTGAATTGCTCGTTAACTAAGCTTCAAACTGATTGGTTAAAGAAGTGCGTAGTTGCTTGTTCTGATCACACAAACCACACATGCCCTGTTGAAGTCACTGCACTTCTTGGCTGATGGCAGCTTTAATATGAAAGAGTGCATAACGTCTGTGGGCAAATGCAAGTGTAACAGACATCTATTTGTTCACTGCTCAGAGGAAATTCTAGCCCAGTTTGCATTCCATTGTAGAGTAATCCTGGTTGGGGATGATTTACGGTTTTCAAAACATTTGGAAGAGTTTTTCACAAATGTATCGCCATCACCAGCAAGCAAATTGCAGACTCCACTTGACCTTAAATTGGTTTTCTAGTAACTAATTGTCCCGTTTCACTTGGGGCTTTTCCTCAGATACACATTGTATAGATTTGATAGTGTCCATTAACTCTATAGAGACATAACTCCATTTTTCATATAAGTTTGCTAACGGTAGACATCCAAGTATCTATCTCAGTCCCAAGTCATAGAAACAATGTAACTTTGTTTGGAGTTAAAAACGATGTGTGCATATTCTGACACCATCTCTGCTCTTTGCCTAGCTCAGTTGATTACTGCAAGGCACGCCTGTTCTAAAACATAATAGAAACCATATGTAATTGACTCTTATATTTCTCACTGATCTCAAGTTTCCCAAGACAACTACAAGATAAAGATCCAAGTTGAATTATCAAAATAAGGAATGGATTATTTAAAAACCTACTGTTAGCACTTCCAAAGTTAAATAACTTCTACCAATAACTTGCAAATCAAAACATGCAGTGTTCATGTTCGCTTTTTCCATCTTAAATGTTATAAACTGAATAGCGTTCACACTCTACCAGGGTTCTTCCTTGGGAATATTTGTAGGCCAAGGCAATTCTAGCAGTTTTCTACAACACTGGAATCTAGCTGACAATTTGGAAAATTGCCCAGATGTGTCCTGTCCAGTTCCACAAATTACTATCCCATCAGTCTACTCTCAATCATATGAAAAGGGATGGAAGGTGTCGCTGACCATGCTATCAAGTGTCACTTCTCAACAATAGCTTGGTCACCGATGTTCAGTTTGTTCCTGCAGGCCTCTCAGCTCCAGACCTTGTTATTGATTGAGTCAAACATGGATGAAAGAGATAAACTCCAGAGGTGAGGTGAAAGTGACTGCCCTTGACACCAAAGCAGCATTTGACCAAGTCTAGCATCAAGGAGACCTAACAGAATTGAAGACAATGGGAATCAACGAGGAAAACTCTCTCCATTGGTTGGAGTCATAGCTAGAACAAAGGGAAATGTGGTTGTCAGAAGTCAATCATCTCAGCTCCAGGACATCACAATAGGAGTTCTGAGATGATGTCTTGGACCCAACCATTTTCAGTTGTTTCATCAATGACCTTCCCTTCATTATAACTTCAGAAGTGGGGATATTCATTGATGATCGCACAGATGTCAATCCCATTTGCAACTCCTCAAGATAGTGATAGTGTCCACATGCAGCATGACCTGTCAACATTCAGGCTTGGGCTGATGTGTGGAAAATAGCACACCTGTGCCACACAAGTTCCAAGCAATTACTGTCTCCAGCACTGGAGAATCTAACTACCTTCCCTGACATTCAATGGCACACCATCATTGAATCTCCCACTATTGCCATCTTTAAAGTTATACTGTGGCACTAGAAGGAATTCTGTGGCAAGTAATTCACCTCCTAACTTCTCAAAGCATGTCCACAAGGCACAAGTCAGGAGTGTAATGGCAAATTCTCCATTTGCCTGAATGAGTTGCAGCTCCAACAACATTCAAGAACTCCATACTATCCAGGACAAAACAGATTGGCCTACAGTCCACCACCTTCAACATTTGCCCCCTCCACCAGCAGCACATGGTAGAAGCAATGTGCACCATTACAAGAATCACAGCTGTAATTCACTCTGGCTTCTTTGACAGCACCTTCCAAACACACTGTAGCATCAAGATACAAGATAAACCTGATTTTTAGTTGATTCTCAGGGTGTGGGAGTCACTGGTAAGGCTGTTATTTATTGCCTAAGCTTATGTAAATAAGATTTGTACAAGTGAGTCAACTTCTTGACTGCTACAATCTGTATTTTCACGGTGCTCCCTGAGATGTTTTGGTATAACTGAGTGGCTTGCTTGGCCATTTCAGAGGACAGTTACGAGTCACCTGCATTGATGTGGGTGAGACTGTAGTCACATATCGGTAGCACGGTGGTTAGCACTGTCACTTCACAGCTCCAGGGTCCCAGGTTTGATTCCCGGCTTGGGTCACTGCCTGTGTGGAGTATGCACGTCCTCCCTGTGTCTGCGTGGGTTTCCTCCGGGTGCTCCGGTTTCCTCCCACAAGTCCCGAAAGAGGTGCTGTTAGCTAATTTGGACATTCTGAATTCTCCCTGCGTACTCGAACGGGCGCCGGAATGTGATGACGAGGGGCTTTTCACAGTTACTTCATTGCAGCATTAATGTAAGCCTATTTATGTCAATAAAGATCATTATAGATTAAAGACTGGCAGGTATACTTCCCAAATGAGAATTCACTGAAGCAGTTGAGCTTTGCAACAGTTCGACAGATCCACAGTCAAATTTACAGTCAAACTTACTGATTATTTCACAGTTTGAAAAAAACCATGTTCATTTTGGAATTTGAGTTTTTGCTTTTGGATTATTGGTACAGGTCTTTGGATTAATGCTCCAGTCACACAACCATTGCATTACCATAGCCTAGAATTGTGTATAAATGCCTGTGCCAAAGCAAAAGGTGGAACCTTAGCCACCAGGTTTCTGGTGTGAGACAGCTGGTTTCAATTCCTTTTCTACCTGCCTGCTGTATTGAGTCCATGGCAACTTTAACTGACATCTGGACCACAGTTTGCAAGGCATGGCTGGGAAGTGCGCATGAAGTGGCTGCCAGCTTCTGGATAATTTTGTGGTCCTTGGCCACTAACCAGCTTTCAGGTTCATGTGAGGCAAGGGAATTCCGGAGTGAGGGTTCTTGCAGCAGGGAAGAAGAACAGGGTTGGAGAGGCCTCAACACTACTTGCAGGTCCTATTGAAATGGCAGATTCCTGCTCAGATGAATCATGAAATCATTGCCTGTGTCCGCGGAACTCATGCACCTCGATCAGCATATTTGAATAAGGGCTCTGTCAGATTTGGGCTGTTTCTTTTCCATTTGTTTGTGGTTTTGAAAATAATTATCGCCAAGACAAAAGTGAACACTGAAAGATCTTGATAGTAACCATAATGGAGAAACACAATGGATCGAAAGATGGAAAATTGTTCCTTAGAGCAATTGGAATTGAGTAGACACACAGGGCAGGATTTTCACCATTAAGTGGAAGTAGCTCAAGTCGGTATTTTCCAGCTCAGTGCACCCGCCTCGGCAGAAGTGCCCGGAATGGCATGATTTTGGGTACGGAACGATGGGTGCATTGTGCATACTTGGCTGAGAACCCGACTTGCATAAAAGCTATCTTTGTAGTCACAGGTGCACAGAGGGGAAAGCATTGCCTGATTGAGAGGTTTACAAGCACTTTTTGTGATCCATTTTGTCATTGGTTAAGTGTTTATTTACACAAGCTAAAGTGATGTCAAGTACTAATAGATTTTGTTATTGATATTTTAAAGCTTTGGTTAATTGACACTCTTATAGGACTATTGCAGCAGCAGCTTTTATGATTGCCTGCTTTTTAAGCATTTCCACACATGCAATTGTTACTGTGTGGTTAATTGATTCTGGACAGAATGTATACTGTGCTGAGTGCATGAAGTGCATGAGCATGTCAAATTCTCTTTGTATTGCTTATATACCTGCTGAGTTTTCCCAGCACTTTCTGTTTGTATTGCATCAGATTCTGGGATTATTCCTCCTGGTTTGAAGATCAAATCTTGTCATTTAGATTTTAAATCATTGTACAAGATTCTTAATAAAAGTTTTATCCTGTCCCACAAGAATGTGCTGAACTTCATTTTACTTGTTTAATTTAACAACTGTAGTGACAATAAATTTAGATAAATAACTATTTTCCGAATCCACTCTGAAGTTCCATAATCAGATTCTGCCAGTATACTTGGATTTAAAAACGTAGACATTCCCACTGGGAAATTGTGACAATAATTACAGTGAAATTTGTTGAATCATATTAAATTACTCACACAAGGTGTTTTTCTTTTGGGCCTGTTACGACAACGCTGATGCTGTCGACTCAATTACATTTATTATTGTGCGCTACTGCAGATTTGGATCAGGGGAGCCTGTTGGAAAGTTTGACTTGTTTACCTTTTCTTGCACATAGTCATTCTTCCCTTTCCCCTTCCTTCCCATGTAATGCCTGCAATTATTTTCCTTCCACCTGCAGTTTATGAAATTGGCACCATGGGTTTAATCCTTCCTGCTGCTCCTGACTCCTATCTGCTGATGGTCAACCATCACTGCATACAGTGGGTGGGAATTCCTGACATCCCATGACTGTTGCCAGTTCGGGAATTCCAGTAACCAGCAGTAGCATTGCTCCTCCCCTGGCATAACAACCAAAATTCGGTAGCAGTTAGAAGGACTGCAGCTTGGATGATTTTCAGGGCGGAACAAGGGTCCTGTGGATCAGCAAGATGTTCACAGGCTCTGTGCTTAAAACATGGCCATGCTTTTTGCAGCTCAAATTTATTTGAAATAAGTTGCAGTTGTTTGCACTCTTCTGTCAATTCTCAACATGTAATAGCACTTATCATAAAATGATTCACTGCATTTATGTAAGCTCACATAACATAAATCTACTAAATATATTTTTGTACACCTGTGAATTTTTAAAAAATCTGTTAACTGAACAGTACCTTTGCACCTCAGGTACCAAGACCATTATGAGTGGAATAAAGTAACCTCATGTGTACACAATATTTTGAGTGGACAGAGATGGATAGAACATTATGGAGAGATTCTCATAAAAAATAAAAGTAGCAGCATATGCCAATGCAAGTTGACATTTGTGAAGGTAAGAAAGATCAATTTTTCTATTTTGAATAAAGATAAACCAACATTTCCTGAAAACAGTCTTGCGTTTCCATAGATCTTGCTTGCAATATTTAAAGAAAATCATGAAATATCAGATATAAGTAAACTGTGAATGTCAACCAAGTGCATTTACTGGGTCAAACCTGTATCTAGTTTATACTAACCACATCAGACGACATTGACCTACTTTTGCACAGCAGCTACTTTTGTAAGCTTAAGATGAATTTTAAAATTGAGCAACTTTTCATGAGGGATACAAATGTAGAAAGTGTGAGCTCTTCCTTATGAAATAATCTTTAAGATGACTTCCGGTGACGGCTATGAAGGAGTAAGTTCGCACATTGGCTCCCGCTCGGGTCGGACTTTTGGACCTTTTCCCCCCGATTTTCTACCGGACTTGAATTGTAAAACTGGTGACAGAGGCAATTGTGTACTGAATTCCCACATCGGTGCATGGAGCGAAGGACTAGAAGCGCGCGTAAAGGCAGAAACAGAAAGACCGAGAAGGCTTGGGCTGAAGCTGCAGCGGGAGACAGCATGGCGGATGACCGGACCTCTGGCTTGTCGACCCAGTGGTCAACGGAGCAGCTGATGCAAATTATCCAGGAGGGCTTTGCCGGGCAGAAGCAGGACTGCTTGGACCCAAGAGTCAATTGCGCGGCTGGAGTTTAGATTGGACGGCCAAGATCGGGCGATCCAGAAGGTAGAGAAGGAGCTGGCTGAGCAGGAGGAACATCAAACTGCGGTGGAATTGGAGGTGGGGATGCTGAGAGACCAGCAGAAGAAGCTCCTGGAGAAGGTGGTGGACTTAGAGAATAGGTCCCGCCGGCAGAACTTAAGAATCGTTGGGCTCCCGGAGGGGTCCGAAGCAGCGGGACGCTGGGGCATACATCGCAGTGTTATGGATCCAGGTTTACAGAACCCCAAACTGTTTCATGGAGTTCAACCAACCCACAAACATTGAATATCTTAACACCCATTACTTCAAAGATAACCCCAAGACTACAATACTAAATAATCCTTCAAGCTGTTCCTTTAAACATCCAAAAGACTTAAAACCTTCAAAAATAGGAGCACATTAGGTTACATTCAATATATGTTATAGTGTTTGGATTGCAGAAATCAACAGACCAGCTCTGTGTTTCTTCATGCAGCTCACAGCAAAACACACAGACACTCCCATCTGCGTTCTCAAACTGAAACTCAAAAAGCAGAAGTGAGCTCAGCTCCCCCCACCCTCTGACATCACTTCAGTAATATGATCAGCTCCATTTCTTAAAGGTACATTGCTTAAACATCCATTTCTTAAAGGTACTCTCATATGACACCTCCCCCCCCCCCCCCCCCCCCAGAAAAAAAAACCCATCAACTTCAAGATGGTTTCATTTTTCAACTTTGCACCATCAAATAAGAAATGCACACAGTAAAAACACTTTTCCAGTTCAAAAAAAACAACACACGCAAACAGGTATAATAATATAGTCCATTTTTGTCCCCCGTTCTTCTTCTTCCAACCGAAATCCTTCCGTTCATCACATTTGTGACAAAGCATCGGCTATCACATTTTCCCTTCCTGCCACATGTACTATTTTTAAATGAAAAGGCTGTAACAATAAACTCCAGCGAAACAGCCTCGCATTGTTATTCTAGAATCGCTCCAAAAACATCAACGGATTATGATCAGTATAGAAATGGTGTCAGATGGATTGCTGGTCACATAAATGTGAAAAATGTTGCAAAGCCAGCACCAAACTCAAAGTCTCCTTCTCAATCGTCGAATACGTTTTCTGGTGAGAATTCAATTTCTTTGAAAAATAACCAACAGGCCGATCTAGCCCTTCGTCGTCATCTTGTAGAAGCACCGCACCTACGCCCATATCACTCGCATCAACAGCCACTTTGAATGGTTTGGTATAATTTGAGATGACTAACACAGGAACAGTGGTTAACACAGCCTTCAGGCCGTCAAATGCCTGTTGACACTCCGCTGTCCACTGGAATATGTTACTTTCTTGGGCAAGTCCGTCAGTGGAGCGACCACACTGCTAACATTTGGTACAAATGTCCGGTAAAATCCACTCATACCAAGAAATTGCATTATTTCCCGTCGTGTCGAGGGTATCGGAAACTCACAAATAACTTTTGTTTTCGCATCCCGTGTGACCATTCGACCCTGTCCGATTGTATGGCCAAGGAAAGTGACTTGGGCTTTTCCAAATTAACTTTTGGCTAGGTTCATCACCAAACCCGCCTCCTGAAGTCGATCGAATAACTCCATAAGATATTTTAATGTGTTTCCATGTGAGGCTGAAAACTACCAGATCGTCGATATATACCGCACAATTGGGTAATCCTGAAACGACTGTATTAGTTAACCGTTGAAAAGTAGCTGGGGTGTTTCTCATGCCAAATGGCATAATTCTGAATTGGTATATACCAACTGAAGTCACAAAAGCTGAAATCTCCTTCTCCCTTTCGGATAAAGGTACCTGCCAGTAACCTTTAAGTAAATCCAATTTGGAAATAAAAGCGGATTTTCGCACTTTCTCAATGCAATCCTCCAAACGTGGATAGGTTAAGAGTCCGTTCTTGTAACTGCATTCACCTTTCTATAGTCCACACACAACCGTTGGGTACCGTCTGGTTTAGGTACCATCACTATGGGTGAGCTCCATTGGCCGCAACCCACTTCAATTATGCCATTTTTAAGCATACTCTTGTTGCTCTTTTTAGCCTTAGTTTATTAGCTCTGATTCTGTCACCTTTGCTCTCGAGTCGCCAGGTATCTTTCTGATACCGCCACGTGGTTCAAGTTCAAGTTATGATTAATAAGTCAGCACACCGCTTAGTAAGATTGAAATCAATGGTCATTTATTATATACAACAAGTAATGTTTACTCAATAATCCTACTATCTATATAGAAACCTATCACTACTGGCCAATACTTAACTTTAGGAAGAGCCCACCAGGTCAGGGAAACGAATGGCTTATCGAATCGGATCTGGCCCACGGGATTCAAAAGGCTGATAGAGGTCGATGGCTAGGAGTCTTTATCGAATAGCGATCGCTGGATTCAAACTTACAGTTGCTGGTTGATGTTCTTGCGAAGGTCTCGAGCAGGCGAAGAAGGGAGAGAGAGAGAGATCTGAACTTGGCCCCTCACTTTATAGGGCCCAGGGGCTTCCCGCCTCTCAGGACGGCCCTTGACCCTGAGTCCCAAGTGATTGGACTTGTTCCCAATCACTGGGTTTGATACGTCCAATCGCGAGGCGATTCCCCGATCGGGGGGTGGTCGTTCACCTGCCTTTGTTTCGGCCACTGCAGGCGCCGACAGGTCTGGCCCGGTATTCAATTGCTAATATGTTGCAATTGTTCCCAGGGATAGCCGATTAAACTGCAGATGTCTGGGTTGATGGGCTGCTAATAGTCCTGAGTATAACTGCAGATGTCTGGGTTGATGGGCTGTTAATAGTCCTGAGTATCGATCTGGGCCTACTTCCCCAGAGCCAAATATGATATTCTACCTGCAGCTGTCCGTTTGTGTCCTGTTGCCTGCTTTTCCCATCAGCCTGTTCAGTTAGCCATTTTAAATCGGGTTTTGGCCAAATTAATAGGGAAGCAGCCATTTTACGTGGCTACACTCTCAATCGCTTTGTTAACCTGTGCCAATTTTAAAGGATTAAGTATAGATGGATGTTGTTTGATAGGAACAGCATTTCCCACATCTACATCATGTATAGCCATTTAAGTGCTTCCCAATTTATCTCTACGAACTTGCCCATGCGATATCAATAACTCTTTCAGGTCAGTTTGCTTTCCTCTGAAAGGTAACTTAACAATTCATCCTAATTTTTAAGAACATCCTCATTTTCCAATTTAATTTGAGGTATGTTAAATTCACGGTCATCTGGATTTGGTTCGCACTTTGAGTTAGAATCATTAAAATCTCCTTTTTCTCTCCTTCCCTTTCAAAGTACCTTTTAAGCATATTCACATGACACACTTGGTGAGTCTTCCTTCTATCTGGTGTTTTTACCACATAATTCACCTCACTTAATTTCCTTTCAATCTGATAAGGTCCACAAAACCTAGCTTTTAAAGGCTCCCCTACCACTGGTAACAACACTAAAACTTTATCTCCACTGGCAAAACTACGAACTTTGGATTTCTTGTCCGCTACCCTTTTCATCACATTTTGGCAACTTTCAAATATTGTCTAGCCAATTCACCTGCTCAATTTAATCGTTCCCTAAAATTTGACACGTAATCCGATAATGTAATTTCCAATTTCTCACCCACCAATTTTTCCTTAATCAATTTAAGTGGTCCTCTTACCTCCTGACCAAAAATTAGTTCAAAAGGACTAAATTTGGTTGACTCATTAGGTGCATCCCTAATTGCAAACAGTACGAATGGAATTCCTTTATCCCAAACCTCTGGATAATCTTGACAATAAGCCCTCAACATTGTCTTTAATGTCTGATGCCACCTTTCTAATGCTCCCTGCGATTCTGGATGGTATGCAGTTGATTTAAATTGTTTTATCCCTAAGCTATCAATAACTTCTTTGAATAACTTTGAAGTAAAATTTGATCCTTGATCCGATTGAATTTCTGTGGGTAGTCCATATCTTGTAAAGAATTTAAGTAACTCCTCCACAATCTTTTTAGCTGTAATATTACGTACTGCAATGGCCTCTGGAAACCTAGTGGACACATCCATTATAGTCAAAAGATATTGATTCCCACTTTTTGTTTCAGGAAGCGGTCCTACACAATCAATTCGGACCCTTGTAAAAGGTTCCTCAAATGCTGGAATGGGTATCAAGTGTGCTGGTTTTATCACTGCTTGAGGTTTCCCTATCACTTGACATGTGTGACATGATTGACAAAATTTAACTACATCTTTATGTAGTCCAGGCCAATAAAAATATTTCTGGATATTAGCTTGAGTTTTCCTTATCCCCAAATGACCTCCCACTGGTACCTCATGTGCAACTCGCAACACCTCCTTTCTATACCCTACCGGCAATACTACTTGATGAGCTTCTGCCCGCTTTTCATCCGCCTGCATATGTACAGGTCTCCATTTTCTCATCAAGACATCACTTTTACAGTAATAACACTCTGGTATACTTTCAGATTCCTCTTCCGTACATGCTTTCTGATATATCCATTTTATTTCTACATCTTTCTGTTGCAACTCCGCCAATTTTCCTGAACTAAAAATATCCGCCTCATCCTCCGCCTGTTCTTGTTCTTTTTCAACCATCTGACCAAAAATCATTTCTGATAATTGCACTTCAACTTCATCTTCACTCTTTGATTTCTCCTCTTGTCCTAACCTGTGACTTTGCGACCTTGTTACAACACAATCCGGAAAAATTCCAGGATATTCGTCCTTCAACCCTTCAGTTGTCTGATTTTCCACTGGCTTATCAACCACAGTAGACATCACTCCCACCTGCGATCCAGCTATATCATTACCCAAGATAAACTGTATTCCTGGACAAGATAGTTTCTCTATTACTCCTACTAACACTTCACCACTCTTCGCTGGACTTTCCAATCTTACCTTATATAATGGAACGCTACTACTCTCACCCTGAATTCCACATATCACCACCTTTTCTGGCAACATTCTTCCCAAACTACATAATTCCTCACCTCTTACCATTAAAGATTGACTAGCTCCTGTATCTCTTAAAATTGTGACTTCTTTACCTGCTCCTCCTGATACACATGAGTAAACTTTACCCACACAAGTAAATTCTTAAAAGACATCTGGCACCTTCTTATCAATTACTTCTTGAACAGGCTGTACAATCATTTGCACCTCCTTCGCTTCCCTTGGGCTTTCCTTTACCACTCTAACAAACCCCACTGTCTTATCCTGTTTTAGCACATCAGCCTGCCCAGTGCTTTTTTTAAACCACCAACACTGTGACTTTACATGGCCTAGTTTATTACAGTGAAAACATTTGAAATTTTTCATTTCTCTTCCACCCTCCTGGATTTCTTTTTTAATCTGAGGTACACACACTTTATTTCTCCCATCAGATCACCTTTACCTTTACCATTTGAGTATTTCTCATGTCCCCAGTTTCTATCCCTCACCAGCTGAAACTGATGTCGGAAACCAATCTTTGATTTATGAACTAATTCATAATCATCTGCCATTTCTGCTGCTAATCTCGCAGTTTTAACCCTCTGCTCTTCCACATGAGTTCTCAGTACCTCAGGAATTGAATTTTTAAACTCCTCCAAAAGTATAATTTCTCTGAGAGCTTCATACGTTTGGTCTATTTTCAAAGCCCTTATCCACCTATCAAAATTACTCTGTTTGAACCTTTCAAACTCCATGTATGTTTGACCAAATTCTTTCCTTAAATTTCTAAGCCTTTGTCTGTAGGCTTCAGGCACTAGCTCATATGCACTTAAGATGGATTTTTTCACCTCCACATACGTTCCAGATACCTCCTCCAGTAGTGATGCAAACACTTCACTAGCTCTACCTACCAGCTTTGTTTGAATCAGTAATACCCACATGTCCTGTGGCCATTTCATTTGATTAGCTACCTTCTCAAATAAAATGAAAAAGGCTTCTACCTTCTCGTCAAACCTTGGCAATGCTTGGACACATTTAAATAGATCCCCACCATGTCTTCGACTATGACGCTCTGGCTCACTATCCTCATCGATCTCATCCAACTGTATGTTTCCCTTTGCGTCTGCCAATTTTAACTGATTTTCATGTTTCAGAGCCATTTTTCGAAGTTCAAACTCTCTTTTTCCCTTTCCTCTCTATCTCTTTCTTTGTTTCTTTCTTCTCTCTCCTTTTCTGTTTCTCTCATTGCATATTCAAGCTGTTTTAATTCTTTTTCATGTTCAAATTGCTTAATCTGCAACTGGAGCTTTGCCATTTCTAATGAGTCAGAATGTATCTCCGACAAATTTAAATGCTCAGCTACCGCGGTACGTACCTCACCTTTTCGCATTTTGCCAGGCAATGTTAACTGCAATGCTTTTGCCAAATCTTAACAGTCTGCTTTTAGTCTCTGTCCGTAAAGTATCGCGTGTTACCCTGTCCACCCCCAAAAACCCCTGAGCCTCTGACAGAGCCATTTCCCACAACACACTCCCCACTTCAACTAAAATACCACACCTGAAAAGCAACCACAATATGCTCACCCCTCACTGTCTTTAAGTTCGTTAAGCCAATCCAATCGATAGACTTTTATCCCCCTCGAGCCCCCAATTGTTTACAGAACCCCAAAGTGTTTCATGGAGTTCAACCGACCCACAACTTTTAATAGATTGTGGTGTGGGAAGTACACGGCGTACTCTCCAGGTGTGATACAGTTAACGTTTCAAAACAAACATTGAATATCTTAACACCCATTACTTCAAAGATAACCCCAAAAGACTAGAACACTAAATAATCCTTCAAACTGTTCCTTTAAACATCCAAAAGACTTAAAACCTTCAAAAATAGGAGCACGTTAGGTTACATTCAATATATTTATAGTCTTTGGATTGCAGAAATCAACAGACCAGCTCTGTGTTTCTTCATGCAGCTCACAGCAAAACACACACTCCCATCTGCGTTCTCAAACTGAAACTCAAAAAGCAGAAGTGAGCTCAGCTCCCCCCACCCTCTGACATCACTTCAGTAATATGATCAGCTCCATTTCTTAAAGGTACATTGCTTAAACATCCATTTCTTAAAGGTACTCTCACATGTCAGCAGACATGTTTGAGAAGCTGCTGGGGGATGGGGCATGCTCCCGGCCCTTGGAGGTGGACAGGTCTTACAGAGCACTCGCGAGGATGACGCGAACGGGAGACCCTCCTAGGGCAATGGTGGTGAGATTCCACAGGTACTTGGATAAGGAGCACATTCTACAGTGGTCTACAGCAGACACGGAGCTGTAAGTGGGACAACAGTATCCTGCAGGTTTACCAAGACCTGAGTGTGGAGGTGGCCAGGAGAAGAGCAGGCTTCAACCAGATTAGATCGATCCTTTTTAAGAAAAAGGTGACGTTCGGACTGTTGTATCCGGCCCGTCTCTGGGTCACGCACGAGGAACAGCACTTTTATTTTGAGTAGCCTGAGGACGCGCTGGACTTCGCGAAAAGGAAAGGATTGGTGGTGGACTGAGAACTTTCGAACTTTGTTGCAACGTTCATGTTTTTGTTCTGTCTTTTAAACAAAAAAAAAAGTTTCTTGTTTTCGTTTTGTGGAAGCTGTTTGTAAAGCCTTTTGCATTGATTTGGGTCCAGCGGCAGAGCTGAGTGAGTTAAGGTTTTCATTTGCCCTATTGGGGGATGTAGGTGTGCTTGTTTAGAACTTGGTGATTTTCTGTCAGGCAATTGTGTGGGGATTGTTTGATGTTGGAGTATGTTTGAATGAGTGGGGGGGGGAGTGGTGGGGGAGGGGGGGTGGACAATAGGTGGGAGACTATCCGGCACCAGGGATGGGGGCCACCAAGCTAGTTGGGCGGGCTAGCTCTCGGAAGCGCAGTGGGGGGTGGATGTGCATATGTTCGATTTATTAAAGGGGTTGGGTTACAGAGTGTTGTTACTGGGGGGTAGGAGGGGTAAATGTTCTGCTGATGAGGGAGGGACTTGAGCTAAGGGACAAAGAGGAGGTTGGGGGCGGAGGCTGCCTGGGGGCGGGCCGATGGAGGCGCAGAGCATGGGCTGGAGCCGTGCCCAATAAAGGGGATGGCTGATCGGCGAAGGGGGAGGGGCAATGAGCCCCCCAACTAGGCTGATCACCTGGAATGTTCGAGGATTAAATGGGCCGGTCAAGAGGGCACGTGTGCTCGCGCATCTTAGGGGACTGATGGCGGACATGGTAATGTTGCAGGAGACGCATCTTAGAGTAATTGACCAGATTAGATTGAGGAAAGGCTGGGTCAGTTAGGTCTTTCACTCGGGACTAGACTCATGAGAGGGGTCATGATCCTGATCAGTAAGCGGGTGGTGTTTGAGGCGGGTAGAATAGTCTGGGAGGTCGGTACATTCTGGTCAGTGGGAAACTGGTCAGTGGGAAACTGGAGGGGGTGCAGGTGGTATTAGTAAATGTGTATGTGCCAAATTGGGATGATGTGGAGTTTATAAAGAGGATGCTGGGGAAGATACCAGACCTGGACTCGCACAGGTTGGTCATGGGAGGGGACTTCAACACAGTTATTGACCCTGGCTTGGACCAGTCAAGCTCGAAAACGGGCAGGGTGCCAGCAATGGCAAAGGAATTAAAAGGGTTCATGGAGCAGATGGGGGGGGGGTGGATCCATGGAGATTTGGGCAGCCGAGGGTGAAGGAGTTCTCCTACTCGCACGTGCATAAAGTGTACTCCCGGATTGATTTCTTTATTTTGAGCAGGGCCTTGCTGGCTGGGGTGGTGGACACTGGGTACTCGGCGATCACAATCTCAGACCATGCTCCGCACTGGGTTGACCTGCAGGTTAGTAAAGACAGTAACCAGCGCCCGCACTGGAGGTTAGATGTGGGACTTTTGGCTGACGAAGGGGTGTGCGAGCGGCTGAGGAAATGTATTCAGAACTACCTGCAGGTCAACGACACGGGAAATTTCAGCAGCGGTAGTCTGGGAAGCACTGAAGGCGGTGTACAGAGGGGAGCTGATCTCGATACGGGCCCATAGGGGGAAGGTGGACAGGACAGAGACGGACCGACTGGTAAAGGAGATACTAAAGATCGATAGGAGGTATGCGGAGACCCCAGAGGCAGGGCTTTTAAGGGACCGGCGGAGGCTACGGTGGAGTTCGGCTTGTTAACCACAGGGAGGGCGGTGGAGCAGCTGAGATAGGTGAGGGGATCTGGTAGAAGGGCTGGGGGCCTCGATCGGGTTGGAAGAGTTAGTGGAAGGCCATGCAGTCGGGTAAAGCCCCGGGGCCGGACAGGTACCCAGTGGAGTTTTATAAAAAGTTCTCTGGGATATTGGGGCCGGTGTTGATAAGGATGTTCAATGAGGCAAGGGAAAGAGGGTTGCTGCCCCCGACGATGTCACAGGCCACGATTTCGCTGATCCTGAAGCGGGACAAGTACCCGGAGCTGTGTGGGTCCTACAGGCCGATATCCCTGTTGAATGTGGATGCCAAATTGCTGGCCAAAATTTTGTCCTCCAGGATTGAGGATTGTGTTCCGGACGTTATTGGGGAGGACCAGATGGGGCTTGTTACAGGTAGGCAATTGGTGGCGAATGTAAGAAGGTTGTTAAACGTGATCATGATGCCCCCGGAAGGTAGGGAGCTGGAGGTAGTGATCGCAATGGATGCAGAAAAGGCTTTTGATCGGGTAGAATGGGATTATCTGTGGGAGGTACTGGGACGGTTTGGATTTGGGCGGGGCTTTATTGACTGGGTCAGGTTGCTGTATCAGGCTCCTATGGCAAGCGTACCGATGAATAGGACAACATCGGACTATTTTAGACTGCACCGGGGGATGAGACAGAGATGCCCCCTCTCCCCACTGTTGTTCGCGCTAGCTATAGAGCCGTTGGCAATTGCTCTGATAGCCTCAAGGGGCTGGAAGGCGCTGGTCCGGGGGGGTGGAGCACAGAGTCTCGCTCGATGCAGACGATCTGCTTCTGTATGTGTCGGACCCAATAGAGGGGATGGAAGAAATCATGAGGATTCTAGGGGAATTTGGCCGGTTTTCAAGGTATAAGCTAAATATGGGGAAAAGTGAGATGTTTGCGGTCCAGGCGAGGGGACAGGAGAGGCGATTGGGGGAGCTGCCATTTAGATTAGTAGGGGGTCGCTTTAGGTACCTAGGCATTCAAGTGGCGTGGGAATCGGACCGGCTGCACAAACTAAATCTGGCCCGACTAGTTGACCAAATGAAGGATGATTTTCGGAGGTGGGACGTGCTTCCGTTGTCACTGGCTGGGAGGGTGCAGACGGTGAAGATGACGGTACTCCCGAGATTCCTGTTCGTGTTTCAATGTCTCCCCATCTTTATTCCGCCGTCCTTTTTTAACGGGTTAACAAAGTGACCATTGGCTTTGTTTGGGCGAACAAGACCCCGCGAGTAAGGAAGGTAATGCTTGAGCGGAGTCGGGGAGAGGGCGGGCTGGCGCTGCCAAATTTTAGTAACTATTACTGGGTGGCTAATATAGCCATGATCAGGAAGTGGGTGGTGGGGGAGGGGTCGGCAAGGGAGTGTATGGAGGCGGCTTCATGCAAGGGCACTAGTCTGGGGGGCTTGGTAACTGCGCCTCTGCCGTTCCCGCTGGCAAGGTACTCCACTAGCCCTGTGGTGGTGGCAGCCCTGAGAGTCTGGGGGTAATGGAGGAGACATGTGGAAGCAGATGGAGCATTGGTCTCATCCCCAATCTAATAATCACCGGTTTGCCCCGGGAAGTATGGATGGGGGGCTCCAGATATGGCGGAGAGCAGGGATTGAGAGGATGGGGGATATGTTTAATTGAGGGGAGCTTTCTGAGTATGAGAGCGCTGGAGGGGAAGTTTGGGTTGGTGAGGGGAAACAAATTCAGGTATCTGCAGGTGCGGGACTTCCTGCGTAAACAGGTGTCAACTTTCCCGCTACTACCACTAAGGGGGATTCAGGACTGGGTACTTTCCAGAGGGTGGGTAGGAGAAGGGAGCGTCTCTGACATTTACAAGGAACTTATGGGGTCAGAGGAGACACAGACCGAGGAGCTGAAGCGCAGGTGGGAGGAGGAGCTGAGAGGAGAGATAGAGGATGGTCTATGGTTGGACGCGCTACATGTGCCAGGCTCAGCCTGATACAATTCAAGGTCGTTCATCGGGCTCAGGTGACAGTGGCCCGGATGAGCAGATTCTTTGGGGTGGAAGACAGGTGTGCAAAATGTGCAGGAGGACCAGTGAACCATGTCCACATGCTCTGGACATGCCTGAAGTTTAGGGGATTTTGGCAAGGGTTTGCAGATGCCATTGCCATGGTGTTAAAAACAAGGGTGGCACTGAGTCCAGAGGTGGCGATTTTCAGGATGTCGGAAGACCCAGGAGTCCAGGAGGAGAAAGAGGTAGACGTTCTGGCCTTTGCTTCCCTGGTAGCCTGGAGATGGATACTATGAGCTTGGAGGGACTCAGCCCCCGAAGTCGGAGACCTGGCTATCGGACATGGCTAGCATTCTCTGTTTGGAGAAAATCAAGTTCGCCTTGAGAGGGTCACTGTTAGAACATAGAACATTACAGCGCAGTACAGGTCCTTCGGCCCTCGATGTTGCGCCGACCTGTGAAACCACTCTAAAGCCCATCTACACTATTCCCTTATCGTCCATATGTCTATCCAATGACCATTTGAATGCCCTTAGTGTTGGCGAGTCCACTACTGTTGTAGGCAGGGCTTTCCACGCCCTTACTCCTCTCTGAGTCAGGAACCTACTCTGACATCTGCCTTCTATCTATCTCCCCTCAATTTAAAGCTATGTCCTCTCGTGCTAGACATCACCATCTGAGGAAAAAGGCTCTCACTGTCCACCCTATCCAATCCTCTGATCATCTTTTATGCCTCAATTAAGTCACCTCTTAACCTTCTTCTCTCTAACGAAAACAGCCTCAAGTCCCACAAACCACCTTCAAGTTAGGGTGAACACAACGGACGTATGCAAATTTCCCCCACGACAGCCAATCAGCAGCTCCGCTCTACTACCCTCTGCTGGATGCTTGTCTTCACTTGAACAGCTAGGGTCTCTTGCTCAGGTACACCTTCAAGTTAGGGTGAGCACAACGGACGTATGCAAATGTCCCCCACAACAGCCAATCAGCAGCTCTGCTCTACTGCCCTCTGCTGGGCAGTAGGCTTCGCCCGGAGGTGGCAACCATTCGTCGGCTTCTTCGCAGAAAATTAATCGTAAGCTGAAGGAGAGGCGTGGGGGGTTAGTTTAGCTTAGAGTAGGGGGTTAATAAAGGTGGGACCTGTAAGGAAGGGAGACGGCTTTTGCACTATGTTCATAGTTTCATGTACATTGTTTATTTTGTTGTTGTTATCATACCAAAAATACTTCAATAAAATGTTCATTCAAAAAAAAATTAAATAATCTTTAAGTAAATTAGAAATTGTGGCGAATCCTGGCGAATCGTATAACTAGGCCTGTAGATAGAGCTTTAAACTAAATAGTGGAGGGGCGGGGGGGGGGGGTGGGTATTCAGTTGTATGGAGAATTAGAAAATCAAAGTTAAAGGAGAGGGTAGAAATGCAGGTTAATGATGAGGACTTTCAACTAGTTAAAGGAGTCGAGGGCTCAGGAGAGGTTAGTAAAGTTTCCAGATCACGTAATAGAACAGAGAGAATAGAGGTGGCAGGAATCTAACCTCAGGCAGAACAGAAAAGGTGACAAGTATGAGAAGGGAGATGGTCAATTCAGGGCTGAGGGTGTTGGATCTAAATGTGCTTTTTGTGCACATTGAAATTGGCGGGTATAATGTTGTGGGCATCACAGAGACGTGGCTCCAAGGGAATTAGGGCTGTGATCTAAATATCCAAAGATATGTGTCGCTTATCGAAAGGACACGCAGATGGAACGGGGTTGCATTGTTTGTTTTTAAAAAATATATATTTTATTAAAGATTTTTGATCAAAAAGAATTTTCCATTTTTACAACTTTGTAACAAAATGTACATTGACCGTTATTTAAACAATATATTAAACTAACAACAAGTGCAGAAAAAGAACAAGAAAAAAAAAATACTGAAAAAATAAATATAAACAACTAACATGGAGAGAAAGAAAAAAAAAACCCAAACACCGAATACCTCCCCCCCCCCCCCCCCCCCCTCCCCCCTGGGTTGCTGCTGCTGTCTTTCCTGTTTTCCCTTATCGCTCTGCGAGATAGTTAAGGAACGGTTGCCACCGCCTGATGAACCCTTGAGCCGAACCTCTTAGTGCGTATTTTATTCGCTCCAATTTTATAAACCCTGCCATGTCGTTTATCCAGGCCTCCATGCCCGGGGGTTTGGCTTCTTTCCACATAAGTAGAATCCTTCGCCGGGCTACTAGAGACGCAAAGGCCAAAACATCGGCCTCTCTCGCCTCCTACACTCCCGGCTCTTCTGCTTCCCCAAATATAGCTAACCTCCAGCTCGGTTCGACCCGGACCCCCACCACCTTTGAGATCACTCTTGCCACACCCACCCAGAACCCATGCAATACCGGACATGACCAAAACATGTGGGTGTGGTTCGCCGGGCTTCACGCGCACCTCCCGCACCTATCTTCCACTCCAAAAAATCTGCTCAGCCTTGCTCCCGTCATATGCGCCCTGTGTAGAACCTTGAATTGGATCAGGCTAAGCCTGGCACACGAGGACGAGGAATTTACCCTACTTAGGGCATCTGCCCACAGCCCCTCCTCAATCTCTTCCCCCAGCTCCTCCTCCCATTTACTCTGCAGCTCCTCTGCCATCATCTCCCCCTCGTCTCTCATTTCCCTGTATATATCGGACACTTTACCTTCACCAACCCATGCCCCCGAAATCACTCTGTCCTGGATCCCTTGCGCCGGGAGCTGCGGAAATTCCCTCACCTATTGCCTCGCAAATGCCCTCACTTGCATATATCGGAAGGCATTCCCAGGTGGCAACCCATATTTTTCTACCAATGCTCCCAAACTCGCGAACGTCCCGTCCAAGAACAAGTCCTTCAACTTCCCAATTCCTGCTCGCTGCCAAGATTGGAATCCCCCATCTATCCTCCCCGGGGCGAACCTGTGATTGTTCCTTATCGGGGACCACACCGAGGCACCCGTCACTCCCCTATGTCGTCTCCACTGCCCCCAAATCTTCAAAGTCGCCACCACTACTGGGTTTGTGATGTATTCTTTCGGGGGGAACGGTAACGGCGCCGTCGCCAGTGCTTTTAAACTTGTTCCCTTACAGGACGCCATCTCCAGCCTTTTCCACGCCGCCCCTTCTTCTTCCCTCATCCACTTACATATCATAGACACATTGGCGGCCCAATAATAGTCACTCAGACTCGGCAGTGCCAATCCCCCTCTGTCCCTACTGCGCTGCAGGAACCCCCTCTTTACCCTCGGGGTCTTTCCAGCCCACACAAAGATCATAATACTCCTGTCCACTTTCTTGAAAAAGGCCTTTGTAATCAGTATGGTGAGGCACTGAAACACGAAAAGAAACCTCGGGAGGACCACCATTATTAACCGCCTGTACTCTGCCCGCCAATGACAGGGGCACCATGTCCCACCTCTTAAAGTCCTCCTCCATCTGCTCTACCAGTCGCGTCAAGTTAAGTTTATGCGAGGTTCCCCAGTTCCTGGCCACCTGGATCCCTAGATATCGAAAATCCCTTGCTATTCTCCTCAGCAGCAGATCGTCTATCCCCCTGCCCTGTTCCCCGGGGTGCATCACAAAAAGTTCACTCTTTCCCATATTCAATTTGTATCCCCAAAACTCCAAACTCCCTGAGTGTCTGCATTATCTCTGGCATCCCCTCCACTGGGTCCGCCACATATAGCAGCAAATCATCCGCATATAATGACACCCGATGTTCCTCTCCTCCTCTGAGCACCCCCCCTCCACTTCTTAGAGCCCCTCAGCGCTATGGCCAATGGCTTGATTGCTAACGGGGACAGGGGGCACCCCTGTCTTGTGCCCCTATGTAATCGGAAATAGTCGGATCGTTGCCTGTTTGTGACCACGCTTGCCACCGGGGCCCCGTACAGGAGCTGAACCCATCTGATGAACCCCTCTCCAAATCCAAATCTCTTCAGTACCTCCCACAGGTAGTCCCACTCCACTCTATCAAATGCCTTCTCTGCATCCATCGCCACCACTATCTCCGCCTCCCCCTCCGGTGGGGACATCATCATCACCCCCAGCAACCTTCGTATATTGGCATTCAATTGCCTCCCTTTAACAAACCCTGTCTGGTCGTCATGTACCACCCCTGGGACACAGCCCTCTATCCTTGTCGCCATCACTTTGGCCAGTAACTTGGCATCTACATTTAGGAGGGAGATGGGCCTGTATGACCCGCTCTGCAGCTGGTCTTTGTCTCGTTTCAGGATCAACGATATCGTCGCCTCCGACATTGTCGGGCGTAGTGTCCCCCTTTCCTTAGCCTCATTGAAGGTTCTCGTCAGGAGTGGGGCCAGTAGGTCCACATATTTCCTGTAAAATTCCACCGGGAACCCATCTGGTCCTGGGGCCTTTCCTGCCTGCATGTTCCCAATTCCTTTAATCACTTCCTCCACCTCAATCTGCGCTCCCAAACCTGCCACCTCCTGCTCCTCAACCCTAGGGAACTCCAGCTGGTCCAGGAAGTGTATCATTCCCTCTTTCCCCTCCGGGGGTTGGGACTTATACAGCCTCTCATAAAATGACTTAAACACCCCGTTCACCCTCCCCACTCTCTGCTCCATTCTTCCCTCCCCGTCCCTAACTCCTCCGATCTCTCTCGCTGCCCCCCTCTTCCTAAGTTGTTGGGCCAGCAATCGGCTCGCCTTTTCCCCATACTCGTATTGTATTCCCTGTGCCTTCCTCCACTGCGTCTCCGCCTTACCCGTGGTCAGCAGGTCAAACTCCGTCTGTAGTCTCCGTCTTTCCCTGTATAGCCCTTCATCCGGGGCCTCCGCATATTGCCTATCCACCCTCAGAATCTCCCCAATCAGTCTCTCCCTTTCTTTACCCTCTTGTTTCCCCCTGTGGGCTCTTATGGAAATCAGCTCCCCCCTAACCACCGCCTTCAGCGCCTCCCATACTACTCCCACCTGGACCGCTCCATCATCATTGACCTCTAGGTATCTTTCAATACATCCCCTCACCCTTCCACATACCCCCTCGTCCGCCAACAGTCCCATGTCTAATCTCCAAAGTGGGCGCTGCTCCTTCTCCTCTCCTAGATCCAGATCCACCCAATGTGGGGCGTGATCTGAAACGGCTATAGCCGAATATTCCGTTCCTACCACTTTCGGGATCAGCGCTCTTCCTAGGACAAAAAAGTCTATCCGGGAGTATACTTTATGGACATGGGAGAAGAAGGAAAACTCTTTACTCCTCGGTCTAGTAAATCTCCAGGGATCTACTCCTCCCATCTGCTCCATAAACCCCTTAAGCACCTTGGCCGCTGCCGGCCTCCTCCCGGTCCTAGATCTGGACCGATCCAGCCCTGGGTCCAGCACCGTGTTGAAGTCCCCCCCCATTACCAAGTTTCCCATCTCTAGGTCCGGGATGCGCCCCAACATACGCTTCATAAAACCCGCGTCATCTCAGTCCGGGGCATATACGTTCACCAGCACCACCGCCTCACCTTGCAATCTGCCACTCACTGTCACGTACCTGCCCCCACTGTCCACCACTATGGTCTTAGCCTCAAACGATACCCGTTTCCCCACCAGTATTGCCACCCCTCTATTTTTCGTATCTAAGCCTGAGTGGAATACCTGTCCCACCCATCCTTTCCTTAATCTGACCTGATCCGCCAATTTCAGGTGCGTCTCCTGAAGCATAACCACATCCGCCTTCAGTCTCTTTAGGTGCGCAAATACCCTTGCCCTCTTAATCGGCCCATTCAGCCCTCTCACGTTCCACGTGATCAACCGGGTTGGGGGGCCCTTTACCCCTCTCCCCCCCCCCCATCGTCGACTAGCCATCCCCTTTTTTAAACCAGCTCCTCATCCGGGCCCCACGCACCCGTTTGTCCCCCAGACGGCGCCCTCCCGTCCCGACCATCCCATCCCGTATCAGCTCCCCCTTACCCTCAGCAGCAGCAACCCAGTTAATCCCCCCCCCCGCTAGATTCCCTTCTAGCTTGATTGCTCCCCCATATTGCTTCCGGGAGTCAGCAAACTCTGGCTGACCTCGGCTTCCCCCGTTTACCCTTGGCCTCCCTGCGTGTGAGGCCCCCTTCCTTCCTGCGCCCACTTTTCCCGCCGCAATTTCCATAGCGCGGGAAAAAACCCCGCGCTTCCCTCTCGGCCCCGCCCCTAGTGGCGCAACTCCCTCTCCCCTTCCCCACCGGCGCCCACATTTCTTTGTGTCCCCCCCCTCAGGAGGGGGAGGGGGGGGGGGGAAATTCTCCCGTCTAACATTTTTACAGATAAACCCTCCCCCTCTCCCCCCCCCCCCCCCTTTGCATTTCTTTGCCACCACCTCGCTACTTCTTTCCAAACATTAATTCCTCAAATCTAGTCCAACTTCTCTTCTTGAATAAATGTCCACGCCTCCTCTGCCGTCTCGAAGTAGTGGTGTTTGCCCTGGTATGTAACCCACAGTCTTGCCGGCTGCAGCATTCCAAATTTTACTTTCTTCTTGTGGAGCACCGCCTTGGCCCGATTGAAACTCGCCCTCCTTCTCGCCACCTCCGCACTCCAATCTTGATACACGCGGATCACCGCGTTCTCCCACCTGCTACTCCGTGTCTTCTTAGCCCATCTCAAGACCATCTCCCTGTCCTTGTAGCGGTGGAACCTCACCACTATTGCTCGCGGTGTTTCCCCTGCCTTTGGTCTTCTCGCGAGGACCCGGTATGCTCCCTCCACTTCCAGGGGGCCCGTCGGGGCCTCAGCTCCCATTAAAGTATGGAGCATCGTACTCACATACGCCCCAACATCAGCTCCCTCTGTCCCTTCGGGAAGACCCAAAATCCTTAGATTCTTCCTCCTCGAGCTATTCTCCAGGACTTCCAGCCGTTCCATGCACCTCTTGTGCAGTGCCTCGTGCGTCTCCGTCTTCACCACCAAGCCCTGTATCTCGTCTTCATTTTCGGCTGCCTTTGCCTTCACTCCACGGAGTTCCATCGCCTGGGTCTTTTGCGTCTCCTTCAATCCCTCAATCGCCAGCAACATCGGTGCCAGCACCTCCTTCTTGAGCTCCTCCACACATCGTCGGAGGAACTCCTGCTGTTCCGGGCCCCATACCATCTGGGCTCCCTCTGCCACCATCTTGCTTCTCCCTTCTCTTCTCTGCCGCTGCTCCAGAGGATCCTCCGCAATCTGGCCACTACTATTGCTTCTTTCCATCCACACCTGGGGGGACTCCTTCCTTTGTCGCCTCACACTGGGTTTGGCCGTCAAAAATTTCCGTTGGGGCTCCCGATAAGAGCCCAAAAGTCAGTTGAAACGGGAGGTGCCGAAACGTGCGGCTTAGCTGGTCATCGCCGCAACCGGAAGTCGGGGTTGCATTGTTAATAACGAATGAAGTTAAATCGATAGCAAGAAGCAATATAGGATCAGAAGGCATAGAATCCTCATGGGTAGAGTTGAGGAATTGCAAAGGTAAAAAGACCCTGGTGGGAGTTCTATACAGGCCCCCTAGCAGTAGTCAGGATGTGAGGCAGAAAATAAATCAGGAGATTGAAAAGGCATATAAGAAAGGCAATGTTACAGTAATCATGGGTGACTTCAATATGCAGGTGGATTGGGAAAATCAGGTTGGTAGTGGATCCCAAGAAAATAAATTTGTGGAATGTCTAAGATTTTTTTTTGGAGCAGCTTGTGACAGAGCCGACTAGGGAACAGGCAGTTCGGATTTGCCGATATGTAATGAGGCAGCCTTGATTAGGGAACTTGGTGAAGGAACCCTTAGGGAGCAGAGACCACAATATGATCGAATTTACCCTGCAGTTTGAGAGGAAGAAGCTGGAATCGGATATTACAATTAAATAAGGGTAACTACAAAGACATAAGGGAGGAGCTGGCCAGAGTTGATTAGAAAGGGAGCCTAGCAGGGAAGACAGTGGAACAGCAATAGCAGGCATTGTGGGGGGTTATTCGAGAGGCACAACAGAAATTCATCCCAAGGAGGAGGAAAAATGCTAAGGGGAGGACGAGGCATCCATGGCTTATGACAAGTCGAGGACAACGTAAAAGCAAAAGAAAAAGCATAGAAAGTGACGAGGATTAGTGGGAAGCCAGAGCATTGCGAAGCCGTTAAAAGCGAGTAGAGAACAACTAAAAAAGCAATAAGGGGGAGAAGATGAAATATGAGTGCTAGCTAGTAATGTAAAAGACGATAAAAAGAGTTTCTTTCAATATATAAAAGGTAAGAGAGAGGCAGAAATAGACATTGGACCACTGGAAAATGAGGCTGGAGAAGTAATAATAGGAAACAAAGAAATAACAGAAGAACTGAGTAGTTAGTTTGCATCAATCTTCGCGGTGGAAGACACCAGTGGGATGCCAGAGCTCCAGGAGAACCATGGGGCAGAGGTGAATGTAGTGACCATCACTAAGGAAAAGATTGTGTGGAAACTGAAAGATCTGAAGGTGGATAAATCATCTGGACCAGATGGACTACGCCCCAGGGTTCTGAAGGAGATAGCTGAGGAGATTGTGGAGTCATTGGTGGTGGTCTTTCAGGAATCTCTGGGGGAAGGGAGGGTCCCAGAGGACTGGAAAGTAGCTAATGTAACACCCCTGTTTGAGAAGGGAGGGAGGCAGAAGATGGGAAATTATAGGCCAGCTAGCCTGACTTCGGCCATTGGCAAGATTTTAGAGTCCATCATTAAAGGTGAAATTGCAGAGTACTTGGAAGTGTATGATAAAATAGGACCGAGTCAGCACCGCTTTGTTAAGAAGGGGAGGTCATGTCTGACAAATCCGTTCGAGTTCTTTGAGGAGCTAACAAGGAAGTTGAGACAAAGGAGAACCAGTGGAAGTGATTTATTTTGATTTCCAGAAGGCCTTTAACAAGGTGCCTCGTAGGAGACTGTTAAATAAGTTAAGAGCCCATGGTGTTAAGTGTAAGATCCTGGCATGGATAGAGGATTGGCTGACTAGCAGAAGGCAGAGAGTGAGGATAATGGGGTCTTTTTCAGGCTGGCAGCTGATGACTAGTGGTGTGCCTCAGGGGTCTGCTGGGCCCACAACTTTTCACAATATATATTACTGATCTGGAAGAAGGAACTTAAGGTACTGTTGCTAATTTTGCAGATGATACAAAGATCTGTAGAGGGACAGGTAGTATTGAGAAAGCAGGGGGGCTGCAGAAAGACTTGGACAGGCTAGGAGAGTGGGCGTAGAAGTGGCAGATGGAATACAATGTGGAAAAGTGAGAGGTTATGCACTTTGGAAGGAGGAATGGAGGCATAGACTATTTTCTAAATGGGGAAATGCTTAGGAAATCAGAAGCACAAAGGGACTTGGGAGTCCTTGTTCAAGATTCTCTTAAGGTTAACGTGCAGGTTCAGTCGGCAATTAGGAAGGCAAATGCAATGTTAGCATTCATGTCCGAAAGGGCTGGAATACAAGAGCAGGGATGTACTTCTAAGGCTGTATAAGGCTCTGGTCAGACCCCATTTGGAGTATTGTAGGCAGTTTTGGGCCCCAAATCTAAGGAAGGATGTGCTGGCCTTGGAAAGGGTCCAGAGGAGTTTCACAAGAATGATCCCTGGAATGAAGAATTAGTCTTATGAGGAACGGTTGAGGGGTCTGGGAGTTTAGACGGCTGAGGGGGGATCTTATTGAAACTTACAGGATACTGCCAGGCCTGAATAGAGTGGACGTGAAGAGGATGTTTTCACGAGTAGGAAAAATGAGAACCAGAGGGCAAATCTCAGACTAAAGGGACGATCCTTTAAAACAGCGATGTGGAGGAATTTCTTCAGCCAGAGGGTGGTGAGTCTGTGGAACTCTTTGCCGCAGAAGGCTGTGGGGGCCAAATCACTGAGTGTCCAAAGATAGATAGGTTCTTGATTAATAAGGGGATCAGGGATTATGGGGAAAAGGCAGGAGAATGGGAATGAGAAAAATATCAGCCATGATTGAGTGGCGGAGCAGACTCGATGGGCCGAGTGACCTAATTCTGCTCCTATGTCTTCAGCTCAGGTGGAGAAGAAAAATCACTTGGCCATCTTGAACCCTCAATAACGCTATGCTGTGTGCAGAGAGGTCTTGTCAGATGACCTTCCTTGCCTCCACTCACTTGTCAGGGTTGAACAGAATGACCAGCTTAAATGTTAAATCCCTGTCAGCAGCAAACGTGATTATTCTTTTTCCAGTAAAAAAAAAATAGCCGGGCTAATCTTCCTTGTACAGAAGCATTGGATCTGAAATAATGTGGTGCCTGCCCACACATGAATCCACCTATATTTCCTGACACTCAAGAAATTTCAAGGTGTTAGTCGGCTACTTCATACTCTGAAATCACAGGAGAATGACAGATGATTCTAGACATTGGAGTATTGAACTTGCTTTTTGTAAGATGATTAAGTGTAGATTTCCAGACAGTGTGGCAGAAAATGTAATTTGCAGCTATTAACTAGAAAGGCTTGAAAAGTTTGACTTTCAAATTAACAAAATTTGTTAAAACAACCGTAAAGGATTTTCATAGTAATTCACATGTGATCTGCTGTTTTGAATTAATTTAGCTTTATTATTTGCTGAGGTACATGTGGGATAAATCAGAGCTGATGCTGCATGGACATTTTAAGTCTGAGATTAATTTAACAGCAGTTCAATTTACTTCACAAACCAGTGCTAACATGTAAATTAATGTAAATTTTCTAATTTGTGGAAGATTCATTTTTACCAGTTACTGCTATATTTAATATTTGAATGCTTCTTGATAGGCGTTCACAATTGTGTTAAAGGACTTGCATGCAATTTCCTTCATATTTTAGGCAAAATATTGGAATTCAAATATTAATGAGGTGGAAGGGACAATAATGGACCAAAATGGAAAAGTAGTAAATCGATTGTTTGGGAGATGGCATGAAGGTATATATTCTGGACCACCCCCAACAGCAACCTGCATCTGGAGACCAAGTAAGTGACTTGTATTAGGCAATTTTTAATGTTGAACATTCTTGAGTTTTATTATAAAGCTGTTTAGTGTGTTTTTACAAAGCCATGTTTGACAAATGTAATAATGCCTGTTTATTGAAGAAAGGTAACTTTATGTCTTTGAGAGAAAGGACTTTTAACATTTTGAAGATTTTATTCAGAAGAGCAGACTTCATTGTGTCCTTGGGAGTTTTTGAAAATAACTTAGTCAGGAAACAAAGGTAGTTTTAAATAATTTACATTTACTTGTAGGATATAGCTTCCAATAAGTTTCATTTTGTATTTCTGTATTTGAAAGGGTTAATGACTTCAGTTTGGTTTAGGTGTATGCATGGCAATTAAAGTGAAAACAAACGGGGATTAAAGGAAAATTAGGTTGTTGCTTAGCAACCAGGGGCCACCTAAGTCAGAAAGAAGGAACCTTTTAGTTGTAAGCTAGCGCCAGTAGAAGCTGGACAGGACATAGGAGCTGGAGGAAGCAGACAGGAGGAGGGATTTATGTTGCAAGAAGACTGTTAAATTAAAGGAACAAAGAGCAAGTAGTTGAACATGGTCCTGTTCAGCAGAATTCAAGTAAGAAGCGGAGAAAGTGCTTTGAATTAAAGAGACAGCTACAAGAACCAGGCTTCTCGTCAGCTAAGTGAGAAGCCAAACATCCAATGTAAATCAAAAATTTGGTGACGTCTTCAATCAGCCTGTGAAGCAGTAGTGCTCTGTTAGTATGGCTGGGTACCTGAGTGATTGTGTGGAAGTTTGAATGCATATGGCAGTCCCAAGCAGAGGAATACCTAAAGGAGAGATTGAAATCCTGGATGCGGATTATTGGTGAATGTGTATCCTTCGAGCCTGACATATGGAAACACTCGGGTGGAAGTCCGAGTTCTAGTGATACCAGTTGGCTCACAATGTGCGCGATTTGAGGGGAAATCCACAGAGGTTGTATTGGGTGGCAACTGACACTTAGCTTCAGAGTGTGGTGTGTCTGACCATATGTTTACTGATTGGACTGTGTACTTACTGAGAACATTAGAGCATAAGATCTATTTTGTAACTTGAATTATCCTTAAAAATCAGTGTATATCTGTAACGGTGTAGCTGGGGTGATGGAGTAACGTATTATAGCTAAACAAAAAAAACTTCCAATCAATGTAGCAGGAGATCCGCTCTAAGATGTGACTATCCTGTAGCAACATCAACTAGGATTGTAACACTAGAGAATAGTACCTGTAAGTTCCCCAAGAGATCTGATTTGCATCCCGACTCTTCAATAGAAGGTCCTCCACAAGTATGTTTATATTTTAATGATTTTACACTACGATACTCACACATAAGTTAATCATTGTGTCATGTTCAGTGCAAGCATGAGGATATTACAGACTTTCAGATACTACTTTGTGAACTTGGTCACAAAACCTAACGTGTGACTATGGACATTTAAACTAGGCAGTATTTGATTTTTGTGGCCAATAGAGCATTTCAAGCTATCTGTGAAGTTTAAATATCTCATTGTTTAAGTATGAACCTTTGAGGAATATGGGATCTCCAGACTGTTGGTCTCCGAATGCCATATTGAACAAAGGAGAATATTTGAGCTCAAGTTGGGGCAGAGATGCGAGTGAAAAATTATTGTTGACTGCCATTGTGTTGTAGTGTGGACCCCAGAAGTGCTAAGCCCAGTTATGTGATTAAAACTCACCTTCAGGATTTCCAGCATAAAACAGCCTAAACTAAGCAAAGCCGGCATCTAAAACAACACAAGAGAAACATCGAAGATAGCTGAATCATCAAAGCTGTAAGTCTTCTGATGCAGCCAAAGTACTTTACTGGTATCAGCTTCCAAGAGCATAGGAGAGCCAATCTCCTAGCTATTCATCTACAACAGACTTTGCAACTTCATGAGAATCCTTTGTTTCTAAAAGATCTTCATGCCAACAAAAGTGTCAACTTACACGACATCAGACCTACATTGACAGTTACTGGGTTATCTTCTGTTTTCATAGTTAGGCTTTAAACTTAATCTGTATCTAATCTTTGCGCGTGTGATAGTGTGAAAAGTGATTGAGTGGAATGCATGCTCCTAAATTGCTTTTACACCCATTGGGATGACAATCCATCCTACTGACTGTCTGCAGGTCAAGGAAAGCCCACAATAGGATTGGATTGGATTTGTTTATTGTCATGTGTACCGCCGTACAGTGAAAAGTATTTTTCTGCGAGCAGCTCAACAGATCATTAAGTACAAGGGAAGAAAAGGGGAATAGAACGAGTATAAGTTAAGTAAAAAGTGGATCTGTTGGGGAGAGCTCGCAGAGAGTCGCCTTGCTCTGGCGCCATCTTCTGGACTGATTTCTGGAGATGGTGGGTAACGACCATCTCCAGAAATCATATTAGAATGCAAAAGACCTTCAAGGGGCGGGGGGGGGGGCTGCAGAAATAGGGTAGAGCAGGACCATGCCTGCTCTGAAGGCAAGACAGGACCCCCTACGAGCCAGTGATGATGACTCCAGTCTACAGAGTGGGACATAGATAAGGGAGATTGCTCAGGCATCCAATAAGTCTTTATTTTCTCCATTCTCCAGCTAAAAAGGATGATTCTTCAGAGGATGCACCATCATGACATTCACCTGCACCCACCACCAATGCAGAGACATTCACCTTGGTGGGTGCACATTCTTGAGTCGGTCTGGGATCACAACCTCGCAGACCAATCAACAGCTGGTGGAAAAAGTGACATTTGAGGTCTCTAAAACAGAAACCAAGTCCCTGCTCAATCCTATGCAGATGACGAGCCAGTGGACACAGCTGAAAGGGACATGTTGGAGATGCAGGCATACGCAGGGGTACATCAAGCGGAGATGCCAAAGATCACGTGCACACTGGACCAAAGGCTGAAGATTCTGTCTAATGTGTCTCCAGCGTGCATGCACTTGGCTGCCTCCATGGAAAGGGTGGTGGCCACCTTGGAGACCCAGATCCAGCAGAATACACAGTGGCTGCTGAATATACACTCAGAACCTGCACCCCCATCACTCTAACCATGAGCACAATGCAGAAGTGCTAGGTGACGGGGGGGACGGGGCATCTTTACCTTCCTCCAGGTGCCCCTTCTCAAGGGAGGTGCCATCGGAAACTCCAGGGTCTTCATCCCATGACACCCCAAGCATGCCCTGCTGCTCCACCTCCCCTCTGCCAGTAATCCCATTTAACTCCAGCAAGTCAGCCCGAGGAGGATGAACCGGTGCCCAAGCAGGAGACCCTTAGCAGGCCAGAGCATCTAGGCCTCAGACCACTGGTCAACAGGGCATTTTATTGCTAAGCACTCATGAATGATGTGGCCCTATTTAATCACCATTTATTGTCTCTCTTCATCCACTGTGCAAGGTATAAAAATCTTAAACTGTGTGAGACATCCTTGGCCATCACTGTTGAACACGAGGTCTTGGTGTGAATCTGGCCGCCCAGCAGGTACTGATCTAATTAAGATCCCTCTGAGAAACCTTCTGAACAGCCTCTGCAGTTGCTGTCTCTTGCTGCTCTGGCCATTGCTGTTCCTGGCTCTCCGCCCCTGTGTCTGTTCCTCAGTTGCACCATGGTGAGCAAACCAGCAATGTTGCCTTCGGCCTTCATCATGCATGCCTGAGGTGCTCTGTGAAGATACTGCAGTGACCCATGCAATCATCTCATTGTTTAAAGTTTTCCCTCCTTTTCTGATCAACTCTGCCAATAGGAAAGCCTGTACCTAGCATTGGTCTACCCCTGGCACTGCACCCTCACTCGGACAGAATTGAGCATCTCTCCTAAATCTTCGAGACATTCGAAAGAAACTGTCATTGCTTTCATGGCTACAACACCCGCCTAGTTATCTGCTATTATCAGCTACCTGTACACCTCGAAGTTCCAACCTGACACATTGGAGCCATCCCTCACCTGGTCACTTGGAGCTTCACTTGACTCTCCCACTCTCGCTGGTCCTCCCTCGGTCAGGGGGAGATTAACCTTCAGCTCAATCTTCACTACTCTCCCACACTTTGCTGAAATTATGCTGCAATGAGACCCACGAATAACGGGGGAATGCTGCTGCTGTATTTGAACAGAGAAATGAGAATGAAACTTAGCGTAGTTCTACATCCAGTGAGCTAATGATTATTTGGGTGCCCCTAACTAAGCACAGCAGTAAATCCTGCTTTGGGTCCTGGCTCGAACTGCGGGACTGTGTTGTGATATTGCAACTTAAACAATGGTGTATGTCTCTTTAGCAACAATGTTTTATCACATTCAACTGGTCCCTTGCCACTCACCAAGTTCCCCATCTTCCTTCAAAAGCAACACATTATCCTTCATCTCCCCACCATTTAACTTGTATTACTCGCTCTCCGTTACCCTGGACCATCCAAACCTTCATGGGTTTATTTCTGCTCTCCCCCTAAGGCCTTAACCATCCAAATACAGATGCCCATTCTGAACCTGACCCCTCCCATCCTCTAGGCCAGTGTTTTTCAAACTTTGTTTCCGGGGACTCATTTTTACCAACCAGCCAATCTTCAGAACCCACGTGTGTCGACCTTCGCGACTCACGATTTTCTCTTGCCTTTAATGCGAGATGTGAGCCTGCTTGGTCCTCACGATCTCACTCCAATCAGGTTCACAGGAGGAGAGGGCTATCCATATATTGGATGCAGGATTTCAGCTGGTTCCTTTGTGCTGTCTTCACCTTTGTGAGGTGAGGACTGAAAATCCAACCTTGCACATGTAAGTCGTTGTGAAGGACAAAAGCAACAAAATGCTTGTTTTACTCCGCTCCAGGTACTCCTCGAAGATGGTACTCTGGAATGCTGACAGTTTCATTGACTTGTGCCGTGTTTTTAATATGCTGTCAAAGCTGAGGTGCAGAAGTTCAGTCAGCTTCATTTGGAGCCAGGCTTGCCAGTCCATTGACCGTGTTAGTGGGAGAGGATCTCCAAGAAATCACTCAACGCCTAGGGCTACTGGTCCTCACATGAAACAGTTTATTTTGCCGGCGGGGAGATGACATCTGTTAAAGTCCCAGACCATCTTTCCACCGAACAAAAAAAACATCCATTTTTATATTTTTCAAAACAGCTACACAACCCATTTCGGCTGGACTTTGTCCAATAATACTGATTATAGATTACATACATTAGTTATATATCCAATTAGATTTGACATTATGTAAAGTGGGTTGGTGTCTTACCAGCCCCTAACCTCATGAAGCTAACTGTTTGTCTCCTCCCTGCACCTGAAGACCTTGAGCTGGTGAGGATACTTAATGCTCTTTGTCCTGTGGAGCTGTTATCACTACTGGTGATACTCCCTAGAAACTCCCATGTATGTTTCACATTCAATGCCTTGATATCAATCATTCCTGTCTCCCTGACTAACTCTGCTGCCTGTAATTAAATGATGTTATTTGTATCAGTTTGCAAGTAACCCAGCTAATGATTGTTCTGGAATGTGGCTAGGTCAGCTAAAAGCCATTTTGTGTCTTTTAGTATTGCTAGCTCACCTAACAGCCATTTTGTGTCCTTTCTGATATTAGTAATTCTTAGGTTATAAAATCACAAGCATTGTTTATACACTATCTATTCCCACAAATTGCCTCTTATACAGGCATCTAAGCCAATGGGTACCTTTTGTCTAAAAACCTTCTTTCTAAATCTGTCTTCAACAGACAGTTTCCTTACTAATGCTGTTTTCTTCAATGTGTCGTGGCAATGTGGGGAACATATAATAATTTTGACTTTGCACTCACAATTGCCAAACTTTCAATGACTTTTGGAAAGCTGAGATTTCTTCACAATGCCGAAAGCAATCATCATTCTTCCCTTGCAATTTGAGGTTCAGTTCTTTTAGAATTGAAAAGATGTCTGCAAGATAAGACATAGTTAGCATCCAAGTTTCATCAGAAAACGAATCAGCCAGAGAGGACAACTTCTCGAGGAGGAAAGCGTGGATTTCGTACCTCAGTTCGTAAACTCTGAGCAGCTCCCCTGTTGACTGATCATTACAGTAACTCTTAAAGCGGATGAAGTCCACCGTCATTGGGATTGACTGGTCACTGTTTCGATTCAATGCTTTAATGTAGTCTAAAAGGTCAGCAAAGAACTTATAGCCACCCTTCAGTACACAGAGGGCGACGATGTGATAATTTCCCATGGTTTTCATTATATCCCTTGCCAAACGTTCCTTTCTATCCATGATTAAACAATGAGGAATATATACTCCAGATCATTGTGTAATGTTTATGGATGCAAAACAGATAGAGGTCATGGCCTTATTCATCATCGGTGATCACCACGCAGTCAGCCGCTGCTATGCTGCGATCGCACTTTGACCGTGGGTTCAGGTTCTAACACTCCTGGGCCGCGTGCGCAATGATGAGTGGACACGCATGTGCAGTGCCCCTGCATTTTTTTTAGCTGGCCGCGGTGGTCATTTTCAAAGCCGCTCGCAGCCGGCATTGTTAAAAGCTGGCTGTTGCACATGAATTCCCAAGATTGGGAACGCCAAATGGCTGGCTCCGCGACCCTCCCGACACCCGCCTATGACCCACCCACGGGTCGTGACCCCCACTTTGACAATGCCTTCTCTAGGCCACTGGTTGTCTGTCTTTTATGATACCCAACCATGAAACCCGACAGCATCTAACCATGACCCTGCCGTGGATCCTCCTCCTCCTCCCTTTTACCACCACCGGTACTCTAATCATAACCATCAGGACCAAAACCTTTAGACGCTTCTCTCTGCCACCATCACTGCTCAGATAGATGCTATCCCAACCAGAAACATGACCAACACCTGCTTGAGTGGGTCAACCTGTCTCCCCTACCCCTGCCGGGTGGTCCAACCTCTCCCTCCCCGGGCAGGAAGTCTGATGAGATAAGTCAAGAAGACTGTGCTTTCTGACTTCAAGTTAGTCATTGCTCTCTCTCGCCCTTGCTGCCCTTCCAGAGACAGAATCTGTGACTGAAGGAACAGCAAGGACAGAGGAGAGGGAACCTGTGATTGAAGAAGCTGGAGCACTGATTCTGACCATGGAGGAAACTTTTGAGTTGCAATGAATGATTTGTGACATCTTCTGGAGGCCAACGAGTAGAAGCAGAAAATGAAAGAACAGGAGGGTATTTCCGCCGGTAGCGAGGCCGGAGCAGGCCCCACACAGCTGTCCCTCAGCCTCAGGCCGGACCTGACTGCCATCCACGTCCGCAGCACGAACCACACCTAGGGAACTGGAACATCACTTCTACTGATACTGAGTTACTTTGAGCGAGGTCAGTGAGTGCTGTGTCAGTATGTCCCAGGAGGGAGAGAGATTAAGCAGCAGCAAGTGAATGGGTTTATTTCCTCTCCTCATGCCCACCCCCTTTCCCATCTACAACTCTCCAACTAAGAAATCATGTGAGGTGTGGCATGCGGACAGTCTTCCTTTTCTTTCACAGAACAGTCGTCAAAATGTATAAAACTTGCAAATATTGAATCCTTCCCCTAAATTCGAATTTACCGTCATCGTGTATATATGGAGCGATATACAGAATGTGCTAATGAGGCAGTCACTGAAATGTGTTATTGGCTGCACAGTGCTGTAAATAACTAATGAGATATTTTCCTGTCAAATTAACAATGTTGCACAATGCTGTTCAATTTGTTTGATAGTTACAGTGGGATCACCCATAGGGCGCACACAAACTAATGCTGCATTATATAATTGCTGCTCTTAAGATTAATGACCCATGCTACGTATATATCAGACAATATTTATAACCAGATGCCAATAATGAGAGTTATTATTTTACCAGGACCTTCCTGTGATTGGTAAATCGATTGGTGAATCTTGAAAAGAAGGGAGAAGATAGGGTGAGGTTTGAAGGGTGGCGAGGGTATAAGGGCCTCAGAAACAGGAGAAGCACTGTGGCCAATGGTTTCTTTCCCTAGTCCTGCTGCCCAGTATCTTCAAACTGAGTAACCATGCTACACCTGAAATGCCTTTTACAGATTTTAGAACTAGGTTTGAAAACTGAAATTTGTACTTGCTACATAGTCTACTCTTAATTTAAAGTTGCATATTTCAGATCAATTGATTCAATGTTTTTTAAACACTGAATTCATATTTTTCTGAGTCACATGCCTTAATTTGAATGACTGAATATTTAAAATTTTTAGTTAACATTTATGGTAAATTATCCGGCATAAGGGATTTCTCCCATACAAATCTAAGCCATGCATTCAGCTCTCTGATCTTAGTTTTTAAAATTTTAAAATAAATTTAGAGTACCCAATTGATTTTTTCCAACTAAGGGGCAGTTTAGCGTGGCCAATCCACCTGGCGTGCACACATCTTTGGGTTGTGGGGGCAAAACCCACGCTGACAGTGACCCGGGGCTGGGATCAAGCCTGGGACCTCGGCGCCGTGGGGCGGCGACGCTACTCGCTGCGCCACCGTGCTGCCCAACTCTTTGATCTTAGTTACCAGTTCCAATTTGCTTGTGGCTCCGGTTGTATCCAGCGATGACTACCTCTTGTGGATCTGCTGTTTTAATTTGGCCTCTAGCTGATTGTACTTCTATAGCAGAACTTCTCTTAGTCATACTTATGTCATTGGTACCTTCGTGGACCATGACAACTGGAACCTTTCCCTCCCACTTCCAAGTTCTTCCCCACCCTGAAGTATCCTTAACCCTAGCACTGGGCAGACAAAACCTTCAGGACTCACTGCTTCAGGACCTGAGAGTGTATTGGTCCCCCTAATTATATTATCCCTCGGCATAAGTACATTCCTCTTTGCTCCCTTTTACTTGAAAGGCTCCCTGAACCACAGTGCTATGGTCAGTTTGCTCATTCTCCCTGCAATCTCTGCCCTCATGTACACAGGCTGAAAGAACCTCAAACCTGTTGGACAAGTGCAAGGGTTGCAGCTTCTCCAGTGCTATGTTCTGGATCCCCATACCTGACTCATGCACACCTGGGGCAGCACGGTAGCCTTGTGGATAGCACAATTGCTTCACAGCTCCAGGGTCCCAGGTTCGATTCTGGCTTGGGTCAATGTCTGTGCGGAGTCTGCACATCCTCCCCGTGTGTACGTGGGTTTCCTCCGGGTGCTCCGGTTTCCTCCCACAGTCCAAAGATGTGCGGGTTAGGTGGATTGGCCATGATAAATTGCCCTTAGTGTCCAAAATTGCCCGTGGGGTTACTGGGTTATGGGGATAGGGTGGTGGTGTTGACCTTGGGTAGGGTGCTCTTTCCAAGAACCGGTGCAGACTCGATGGGCTGAATGACCTCCTTCTGCTCTGTAAATTCTATGATAATCATGTTCTCTTGTCCCTGACCGGGGGCGGCACGGTGGCATACTGGTTGGCGCAGTTGCTCCGGGGTCCCGGGTTCGATTCCCGGCTTGGGTCGCTGTCTGTGCGGAGTCTGCACGTTCGCCCGGTGTCTGCGTGGGTTTCCTCCGGGTGCTCCGGTTTCCTCCCACAGTCCAGGGATGTGTAGGTTAGGTGGATTGGCCATTGCCCTTAGTGTCCAAAAAGGTTAACTGGGGATCACTGGGTTACAGGGATAGGGTAGAGACGTAGACTTGAGTAAGGTGCTCTTTGTAAGGCCCGATGCAGACACGATGGGCCAAATGGCCTCCTTCTGCACTGTAAATTCTATGATTCTATTGTGCAAAATTAAAGTGCATGGGATTATGGGAAATGTATTGAGGTAGATGGAAAACTGGTTGGCAGAGAAGAAACAAAGAGTAGGGATTAATGGGTCCTTTTCAAATTGGCAGGCAGTAACTATTGGGGTACCACCGGGATCGGTGCTGGGACCCCAGCTATTCGCAATATATATTAATGATTTGGATGAGAGAACAAAATGTAACATCTCAAGGTTTGAAGATGATACCAAGTTAGGTGGGAGGGTGAATTGTGACGAGGATGCAGGGATCCTACAGCATAGGACATACAGTGCAGAAGGAGGCCATTCGGCCCATCGAGTCTGCACCGAACCACTTATGCCCTCACTTCCACCCTATCCCCGTAACCCAATAACCCCTCTTAACCTTTTTGGACACTAAGGGCAATTTATCATGGCCAATCCACCTAACCTGCACGTCTTTGGACTGTGGGAGGAAACTGGAGCACCCAGAGGAAACCCACGCAGACACTGGGAGAACGTGCAGACTCCGCACAGACAATGACCCAGCAGGAAATCGAACCTGGGGCCCAGGCGTTGTGAAGCCACAGTGCTATCCACTTGTGCTACCGTGCTGCATGATCTGGACAGGTTGGGCGAGTGGGCAAATCAATGGCAGATGCAGTGTAATTTGGCTAAGTGTGAGGTTTTTCACTTTTGAAGCAAAAATAGGAAGGCAGATTACTACCTGAATGGTTGTAAATTGGGAGAGAGGAGTGTGCAACGGGACCTAGGCGACCTGGTGACCCAGTCGCTGAAGGTAAGCATGCAGGTGCAGCAGGCGGTAAAGAAGGCTAATGATCTGTTCCTGTGGAGTTTGTACATTCTCCCCATGTCTGCGTGGGTTCACCCCCACAACCCAAAGATGTGCTGGTTAGGTGGATTGGCCACGCTAAATTGCCCCTTGATTGGAAAAGAAAAATAATTGGCTACTCTAAATTTATAACAAAAAAGAAGGCTGATGATATGTTGGCCTTCATAGCGAGAGGTTTCGAGTGTAGAAGCAGGGAAGTGTTGCTGCAATTATACAGGGCCTTGGTGAGGCCACACCTGGAGTATTGTGTGCAGTTTTGGTCTCCTTTTCTGAGGAAAGATGTTCTTGCTCTCGAGGGAGTGCAGCGAACGTTTACCAGACTGATTCCAGGGATGGCGAGACTGTCTTATGCGGAAAGATTGACTAGGTTGGGATTGTTCTTGCTAGAGTTCAGAAGAATGAGGGGGGATCTCACAGAGACTTATAAAAATTTTAACGGGACTAGACTGGGTAGATGCAGAAAAAATGTTACCAACTGGGGCTGGTTTAGCACAGTGGGCTAAACAGCTGGCTTGAAATGCAGACCAAGGCCAGCAGCGGGGGTTCAATTCCCGTACCAGCCTCCCCAAACGGGCGCCAGAATGTGGCGCCTAGGGGCTTTTCACAGTGACACTAAGCTATTATTATTATTATTATATTATTATCATGACGGGTCACAGTCTGAGGATTCCGGGTAAACCATTTCGGACAGATATAAGGAGATATTTCTTCATACAAAGAGTGGTGAGCCTGTGGAATTCATTATCACAGGAAGTAGTTGATGCTAAAACTTTGAATATATTCAAGAGGTGGCTAGATACAGCACTTGGCGAGAATGGGATCAACGGCTATGGGGAGAAAGTAGGATTAGGCTATTGAGTTGGATGATCAGCCATGATCATGATGAATGGCAGAACATGCTCGAAGGGCCAAAAGGCCTCCTCTTATCTTCTATGTATTATGTATCATGGTTAGATTATCTAATCAGCAACTTTGAGCCCATGAGGTGAATGGAATGAGATGAGAATTTTTATCCACCAGTCAAAATTTGTGCTTGGCACTTACAAAATAGTAATTCAATGGCACTCAAATCACATTGGCCTGCCTAGACTGTCGGGCAACATTGACCTGCATTGGGTCAATGCTTCTGTTTGTTTACTGCAACCATTATCACTCCCTTTGCCTTTTTGTTCCATGACACCTTTGGTATTTTATCCATCTCTCACCCACTAACATATCCTTAACCTTTTATTCCACCTACCTCGTTCGCCCCCCCCCCCCCCCCCCCCCCCCCCCCCCCCAACCTTATCAAGGGCATACACACCATCATATTTAAACCTCTCTTCAGTTCCAAAAAGGTCATGTTTGACTTCAAATGCTATCTCTTGATTCTCTCTCCACAGATGCTGCCGGATCTGCTGCGTTTTTCCATTACTTTGTTTTTATTTCAGATTTTTAACATTGCAGTATTTTACTTTTATTTTGTACTAACCTGATAATGTTTTCTTGTTACTCAATAGGTTTATGCACTGTAATTTTCTTATTTCACCATACCAGCTATCCTTTTCCAACCAGACCCTGTACTGAAAGGTTATAACAGTATGCTTGTATGTCAGAGGTGATTTTGAAAGTCAAGCATTAGCAATTTCGACAAAGAGTCACCCAGACTCGCAATGTTAGCTCCATTCTCTCCCCACAGATGCTCAGACCTGCTGAGATTGCCCAACATTTTCTGTTTTTATTTCAGATTCCAACATCCGCAGTAATTGGCTTTTATATTGAAAACCTCCTCTGTCTTTAACAATATTACAGGCAAAACCGCAGCAAGGGTGTTTAGATGCATTTCTAGTTTCAATGGAGAAAATCAGGGCATTTGATTTTCATTGAAAGATTGTATTTTGTATTTCTGTGCTAAATTTGGTAAGTTGACATCTCTACTGGTCTTGTAGCACGTGTGTTCAGGACTCCAGAGATTTGATTTCACAGTTGCTGAATCTGAAGCAAAGTGCCACGTCTTTTTTTAACTGCAATATTATTCTGAAGGTCGTGGCCTGTAAGAAAATTGATGCATATGATGTGTCATTGTGGGACTACTTGCTGAGTTATGGGAAGGTGGTGCAATGTTTTTAATTTTTATCCTCCGTTTTTATATTTGCCCTTAACTACTCTTATTGCAACTATGGATTATTTAGGACTGAGTTTCATTTTGACTTATTAACTGAATGTATGAACTACGGTTTTATCTGTGAATTTTGAAACTGGTTTGTAATCACAGAACCATAGAATTTACAGTGCAAAAGGGGGCCATTCGGCCCAACGAGTCTGCACTGGCCCTTGGAAAGATTACCATACCTAAGCCCTATCCCCGTAACGCAAGTAACCCCACCTAAGTTTTTTTTTTTTTGGACACTAAGGGCAATTTAGCATGGCCAATCCACCTAACCTGCACATCTTTGGACTGTGGGAGGAAACTGGAGCACCCGGAGGAAACCCACACAGACAGGGGGAGAACGTGCAGACTCCGCACAGTCAGTGACCCAGCAGGGAATCGAACCTGGGACCCTGGAGCTGTGAAGCAACTGTGACTACCGTGCCGCCCAATGATGCAGATGACTGTTACACATTTTTGTGGGATAGCAAAATTGTACGGCCTAGAACTCATGAGCTACAAATGTGTTGCAGTAGACATTCACTGCACGTTGTGGTGTATTTTAATGGCCTACTCATAACTAAGTAAATAGTTGAAGTAGCTTATTGCTCGGTAAATGAGTAGAACATTTCAGTTGTTCGGCTATTACTATAAGTAAGGTTGAGGTTAAGACAACAGGAGATATACAGACTTATTTACATGCGAACATATGAATTAGGAGCAGGAGTAGGCGACTTGAACCATCAAACCATTCAATAAGATCATGGCTGATACGATTGTAACTTCAACACCACATTCCTGTAGACCCCCTGTAACCCTTGTAAGGGACCTCTTAAATCCTTGTCTGATCCCTGTGTCCTTAAGTACGATGTGGAGATGCCGGCGTTGGACTGGGGTGAGCACGGTACGAAGTCTTACAACACCAGGTTAAAGTCCAACAGGTTTGTTTCGATGTCACTATCTTTCGGAGCGCTGCTCCTTCCTCAGGTGAATGAAGAGGTCTGTTCCAGAAACACATATATAGACAAATTCAAAGATGCCAAACAATGCTTGGAATGCGAGCATTAGCAGGTGATTAAATCTTTACAGATCCAGAGATGGGGTAACCCCAGGTTAAAGAGGTGTGAATTGTCTCAAGCCAGGACAGTTGGTAGGATTTCGCAGGCCAGATGGTGGGGGATGAATGTAATGTGACATGAATCCCAGGTCCCGGTTGAGGCCGCACTCATGTGTGCGGAACTTGGCTATAAGTTTCTGCTCGGCGATTCTGCGTTGTCGCGGGTCCTGAAGGCCGCCTTGGAGAACGCTTACCCGGAGATCAGAGGCTGAATGCCCTTGACTGCTGAAGTGTTCCCCGACTGGAAGGGAACATTCCTGCCTGGTGATTGTTGCGCGATGTCCGTTCATTCGTTGTCGCAGCGTCTGCATGGTCTCGCCAATGTACCACAGGGGGTTAGTTTAGCTTGGAGTAGGGGGTTAATAAAGGTGGGACCTGTAAGGGAGGAAGATAGCTTTTGCACTATGTTTATAGATTCATGTACATTATTTATTTTGTTGTTGTAAAACCAAAAATACCTCATTAAATGTTTATTAAATAAAAAGGCTGAAAGCTATCTGTAGCCAGTTTTGTGAAAACCGAGGAAACAGTAGTTTCTATCAGCTTAAGGCTGGTGATTAAAATACACTCCAGCCAGGCCGGTGGAAGATTCAATTCTGATTTTTTTTTTTAAATGGGGAGCTGAATCGGATTTCTTGCAAATGAGTGCCTGTGTTTAAAGACCTTTTCTCTGCAGTCAGTTCAACCTGTGGGCGAATCCAGTCCATAACCACCTGCAGGAAGAGAGCACTGTTTGAAAACCTTTTTTAAATCCTCAGATGAAGAATTCTAATATTATCTCAGTGAGGCTGAGAACCAGTCCAGTGGAGTACGTTCAAATGAGAGTGACTCCCCAGAGACGGTTTTACAGCTTGCATGTTCTAGTTGGAGACAAACATTAGAAGATCCAAACCAACTGATGATTTCAGCATTTTGCATCCTTGGAAGATCACTGACTACAAAGACTACAACCTTAGCAGCAAAGATTCATCTCGAGCCCTTTTAACCCCTGTTATTTTTCGATCCTTTCCCTACCCACTACCTTGCTTGTGTCTGGGTAGATGGTGGTCCGGGGTTTGGGGAATAATGCGATTAGCAGAACTTTGTTCTATTATCAACATTACATGTTTAACTCTTTAGGACAGCATGGTAGCACAGTGGGTAGCGCTGTTGCTTCGCAGTCCCAGGTTCGATTCCCGGCTTGGGTCACTGTCTGTGTGGGGTCTGCACGCTCTCCCTGTGTCTGCGTGGGTTTCCTCCAGGTGCTCGGGTTTCTTCCCACAAGTCGCAAAAGACGTACTGTTAGGTGAATTGGACATTCTGAAATCCTATAATCATAGAATGTACAGTGCAGAAGGAGGCCATTCGGCCCATCGAGTCTGCACCAGCCCTTGGAAAGAGTACCCCACTTAAGCCCACATCCCCGTAACCCCATTTAACCGAAGGGCAATTTAGCATGGCCAATCCACCTAATCTGCACATCTTTCGACTGTGGGAGAAAACCGGAGCACCCGCAGGAAACCCAAGCAGACATGGGGAGAACGTGCAGACTCTGCACAGACAGTGACCCAAGCCAGGAATCGAACCCGGGACCCTGGAGCTGTGCAGCAACTGTGCTAACCACTGCTACCGTGACGCGCATTCTCTGTGTTCCCGAATAGGCGCCGGAATGTGGCGAATAGGGGCTTTTCATTGCAGTGTTAATGTAAGCCTACTTGTGACAATAAAGGTTATTATTATTATCAACTCTTCCCTTGTTTGTAAATAAACAGTTATTTTGTGTTTAACTTACAAATCTGGTGTATGTCAATCATTGAAGCAGTCAAGGGTCAAAGATCTCAGGAAAATATAGTAATTAGTGGTTAATTCACTTATGTTCGGACTTCGGGGCTTGTGGGGCTGGAATTGACTGTGTACTAGCCCAGGGTGTCGTAATGCCTTTCACCCCCTTGTTAATCAAGAATTTATCTCTCTCTGCCTTAAAAATATTCAAACACTCTGCTTCACTGCCTTCTGAGGAGGCTCTCGACCTCCTGAGGGAAAAACATTCTCCTCACCTTGTGTTAAATGAGCCATCCCTTATTTTAAACAGTGACCACTAGTTCTAGATTCTCCCAAAGGTGACAACTAGTTTTAGATTCTCCCAAAGAGGAAACTTCATCTCCACATCCACCTTGTTGAGACCCCCCTCCCCCAATGTTTCAGTTATACAGGGCATTGGTGAGACCATGGGCGTGATTCTCCCAAATGGAGACAATGTCCCGACGCCGGAGTGAAAACCGGAACGCGCTGGGACGCGGCGTTGCGTAAATGACGCGGCCAGCATCACGTAAATGAAGTCACCTGCGCATGCAGTAAGTTACCTCTTACTCTTTAGTGGATACAAACCTAACCTGTCTCACCTCTTCTCGTAAGGCAACTTGCCCATGCCTGGTATTAGTCTAGTAAACCATCCCTGAACTGTTTCTAACGCATTTATATTACATGAATCCAAAGATGTGCAGGTTAGGTGGATTGGCCAAGCTATACTGCTCCTTACAGTCCAAAGAAGTGCAGGCTCGGTAGAGGGAGTGGGCCTCGGTAGGTTGCTATTTCGTAGGGTCGGTGCAGACTCGATGGGCCAAATGATGACCTCCTGCACTGTAAGGATTGGATTCTAACCATCTTTATCGAGTAAACAATTTGCCTTGGGTAATGGAAACAGAGTGGGGGGAGAAATCACTATTGCTTTTGGAAACAATGCCCTGAAGAAATAGCTCTGATTTTAATTGTACAATACCTAAAAATCTGAGGATAACAAGTTTACATGTAATTGCTCAGTCTTTTCAACTTTCTAGTGAATTTTCTGATCATTGCTCTTCTCAGTTTCTTTGAACCATGCAGTGATTAGCCGTGCAATTGATTATCATTTAGACAACTGTTGATGTGAGTCTTGATTTTGCTTTGAGGTTTGTGTTTGTTGCCACTAAGGTTTATGTACTCATTCTTTTTTGTAGATGCCATGCCGATAGACTTTGAGCAGTACTACGGCCTCACCAAATTTGCACTAGGGTTAAATGAAATGGAAGCTGATGAAAAGTTATACCTGCCATGCACTGATACAAGATTTCGACCTGATCAAAGGTACTTGTTTAATGAATGCAACACCTCAGTCAGTTTTGTTTACATTCCCAACTTCACAACTAAGTGTGCAGGTTACCCAGTTCCAAGATGATTATGGATAAGGAAGGCCATTCAGCCCATCTTTGTTCATGAATCCAGAGAGTTTCCAAAGTCCATCCCTTTTGTAGCATCTATTTGGTGCTTAAATGACTCCCAAGACTTTTATTTTCAATACTGTATCCAGCAGTTCATTCCATGTGTTTCGAAACCTCGGCAAGTGCTGTTTTGTAATCTGTTTCTATATTGTGTTCAATTCTGGGCACCACATTTTAGGAAAGATGTGAAGACTTTCGAGCAGGTGCAGAAAAATGTCAGAGAATAGTCCCAGGAATGAGGAATTTCAGTTAGACGGATAGGTTGGGGTGTTCTCCTTTGCGTTGAAATGTTGGAGACAAGATTGATGGATGGAGGTGTTCAAAATCATGAGGGGTCTAGTCAAAATAGTTAGGGACACATTGTTCCTGTTGGCAGAGTGGTCTAAAACACATTCATCACCCTCTGGGCTCAAGTTGCACGCTGCTCCATGACTTCTCATTTGGAACTCCTGATTTTCATTGGCTAGTTTTCAGACAGAGTTGCAAATTTTCAACGGAGGTGAAGTAAATAGTGCAATATTGTTCTTCTTTGAAAGTACTTTTGTTACCATGGGGAAATGTTTTGTCTCGCTTTTCAGCACATCTAAAAGACATTGAGATGTTTTTGTAAGCAAAAGAATGGGAACCTGGTGAGCTAACGGCCCCTGATAGGTTACAAATGTTTTATTTCATAGTTGATCCACTGACCACGTAGCCCCACCTACTTTTTAAAAGAAGCAAAAATTCTAATTATTTGCAAACAAATCTATGGGAGGTTGTTATGGCACATTTTCCACTAAAAGGAGTTTTAAAATGTATCAATTGAAAAAAAATTTGAAAAAAATGAAAAGTCTTTACCAGCTGACATTTTTTATTTAGCAAGGTAAATGAAAAGCTCAATTTTATATTAAGATCTCCCAAGTTTAATGGCATTGCACCTGACCTATCAGCATTGATGACTGTATTTCTGCAGGCAGCATAAAAAATTGGAAAACATCTGTTTACGGAATTAGATAACCCTTTAAATTCATCAGATTAACAATGAAGAATTTGTCTCCTTAATTAGTGCTTGTCTATTTGTTCCCTCTTAAATTTTTTATCTATTTCTTGTGGCTCCTAACAGTTTGCACTTTTAAGACCATAAGACCATAAGGCATAGGAGCGGAAGTAAGGCCATTCGGCCCATCGAGTCCACTCCACCATTCAATCATGGCTGATTTCAACTCCATTTACCCGCTCTCTCTCCATAGCCCTTAATTCCTCGAGAAATCAAGAATTTATCAACTTCTGTCTTAAAGACACTCAACGTTCCGGCCTCCACCGCCCTCTGTGGCAATGAATTCCACAGACCCACCACTCTCTGGCTGAAGAAATTTCTCCTCATCTCTGTTCTAAAGTGACTCCCTTTTATTCTAAGGCTGTGCCCCCGGGTCCTAGTCTTCCCTGCTAATGGAAACAACTTCCCTACGTCCACCCTATCTAAGCCATTCATTATCTTGTAAGTTTCTATTAGGTCTCCCCTCAACCTCCTAAACTCCAATGAATATAATCCCAGGATCCTCAGACGTTCATTGTATGTTAGGCCTACCATTCCTGGGATCATCCGTGTGAATCTCCGCTGGACCCGCTCCAGTGCCAGTATGTCCTTCCTGAGGTGTGGGGCCCAAAATTGCGCACAGTATTCTAAATGGGGCCTAACTAATGCTTTATAAAGCTTCAGAAGTACATCCCTGCTTTTATATTCCAAGCCTCTTGAGATAAATGACAACATTGCATTTGCTTTCTTAATTATGGACTCAACCTGCAAGTTTACCTTTAGAGAATCCTGGACTAGGACTCCCAAGTCGCTTTGCACTTCAGCATTATGAATTTTGTCACCGTTTAGAAAATAGTCCACGCCTCTATTCTTTTTTCCAAAGTGCAAGACCTCGCACTTGCCCACGTTGAATTTCATCAGCCATTTCTTGGACCACTCTCCTAAACTGTCTAAATCTTTCTGCAGCCTCCCCACCTCCTCCATACTACCTGCCCCTCCACCTATCTTTGTATCATCGGCAAACTTACCCAGAATGCCCCCAGTCCCGTCACCTAGATCGTTAATATATAAAGAGAACAGCTGTGGCCCCAACACTGAACCCTGCGGGACACCACTCGTCACCGGTTGCCATTCCGAAAAAGAACCTTTTATCCCAACTCTCTGCCTTCTGTCTGACAGCCAATCGTCAATCCATGTTAGTACCTTGCCTCGAATACCATGGGCCCTTATTTTACTCAGCAGTCTCCCGTGAGGCACCTTATCAAAGGCCTTTTGGAAGTCAAGATAGATAACATCCATTGGCTCTCCTTGGTCTAACCTATTTGTTATCTCTTCAAAGAACTCTAACAGGTTTGTCAGGCACAACCTCCCCTTACTAAATCCATGCTGATTTGTCCTAATCCGACCCTGCACTTCCAAGAATTTAGAAATCTCATCCTTAACAATGGATTCTAGAATCTTGCTAACAACCGAGGTTAGGCTAATTGGCCTATAATTTTCCATCTTTTTCCTTGTTCCCTTCTTGAACAGGAGGGTTACAACAGCGATTTTCCAATCCTCTGGGACTTTCCTTGACTCCAGTGACTTTTGAAAGATCATAACTAACGCCTCCACTATTTCTTCAGCTATCTCCTTTAGAACTCTAGGATGTAGCCCATCTGGGCCTGGAGATTTATCAATTTTTAGACCTCTTAGTTTCTCTAGCACTTTCTCCTTTGTGATGGCTACCATATTCAACTCTGCCCCCTGACTCTCCTGAATTGTTGGGATATTACTCATGTCTTCTACTGCGAAGACTGACGCAAAGTACTTATTTAGTTCCTCAGCTATTTCCTTGTCTCCCATCACTAGATTACCAGCGTCATTTTGGAGCGGCCCAATGTCTACTTTTGCCTCCCGTTTGTTTTTAATGTATTTAAAGAAACTTTTACTATCATTCCTAATGTTACTGGCTAGCCTACCTTCATATTTGATCCTGTCTTTGGTATCCTCTGTTTGTTTTTGTAGACTTCCCAATCTTCTGACTTCCCACTACTCTTTGCCACATTAGAGGCTTTCTCTTTTGCTTTGATGCATTCCATAATTTCCTTTGTCAGCCATAGCTGCCTAATTCCCCCCTCTGATAACCTTTCTTTTCTTTGGGATGAACCTCTGTACTGTGTCCTCAATTACTCCCAGAAACTCCTGCCATTGCTGTTCTACTGTCTTTCCCACTAGGCTCTGCTCCCAGTCGATTTTCGTCAGTTCCTCCCTCATGCCCCTGTAGTTACCTTTATTTAACACCTTTACATCTGATTCTACCTTCTTTCTTTCAAATTGGAGATTGAATTCTACCATATTATGATCACTGCCTCCTAAGTGTTCCCTTACTTTAAGATCTTTAATCAAGTCTGGCTCATTACATAACACTAAGTCCAGAATGGCCTGTTCCCTCGTGGGCTCCACCACAAGCTGTTCCAAAAAGCCCTCCTGTAACCATTCAATTAATTCCCTTTCCTTGGGTCCACTGGCAGCATTATTTACCCAGTCCACCTGCATATTGAAGTCCCCCCATGATCACTGTGACCTTGCCTTTCTGACATGCACTTTCTATTTTGTGGTGCATTTTGTGCCCCCGGTCCTGACCACTGTTAGGAGGCCTGTACATAACTCCCATTATGGTTTTTTTGCCTTTGTGGTTCCTCAACTCTACCCACACAGACTCCACATCATCTGACCCTATGTCGTTTAGTGCTATTGATTTAATTTCATTCCTAATTAACAAGGCAACCCCGCCCCCTCTGCCCACCTCTGTCTTTTCGATTTGGCAAACCTCTTAAAATAAAAGCTTCTTTGGGTATAAAAGTTTGCCAACTGCTATCCTCAAACCAGAGGGCACAGATTTAAGGTGATTGACAAAAGAACAGTGGGTGACTTGAGGTTTGTGAATGACTGATCGGCAGTCAGCTACCGGAGAATTCAGAAGAAACAATCATACAGTAAAGTGGCTGGGATGGTGATGTATTAGTCACATTCCTGACTTTACCTGAACAGTTTTGGTAATTGGCAGAATTAACCTTCAGAAACTTGTTTTTGAGTTATAAAATTATTTCAAAGTTTTAGAACACTTTTTTTGTCTAAAGTCAAAGCATCAATTTTTGAAGGTGACGTTAACATCTTATAGCAGCGTTTTAAAACTTTTGTGCCTGGGACCCATTTTTAGAGTACCCAATTCATTTTTTTTTCTCAATTAAGGGGCAACTTTGCGTGGCCAATCCACCTACCCTGCACATCTTTGGGTTGTGGGGGTGAAACCCGCGCAAACATTGGGAGAATGTGCAAACTCCACATGGACAGTGACCCAGAACCGGGATTGAACCTGGGATCTCGGTGACGTGAGGCAGCAGTGCTAACCACTGCGCCACCTTGCTGTCCTGGGACCCATTTTTACCAACCAGTCATTGTGACCCACGCCGCCTGAACTTTGCAACCCACCTTTCTGCTTGCCTTTAATGTGACAGGTGAGCCGGCTTGATCCTCACAATCTCACTTGCTCTGTCATTCAATGTTACGTTTCTGCTAAGAACTTCAGCTGATTATTTTTCAATCCTTTGAAAAAAAATCATGAGGTTTGTCCTCTAACTCGCCATGCTTAGTCTTCAAATGCCTTTGGAACCAAAGAGAAAATGCTGGAAAATCTCAGCAGGTCTGGCAGCATCTGTAGGGAGAGAAACGAGCTCGCGCTTCGAGTCCAGATGATCCTTTGTCAAAGCTACTTTGACAAATGCCTTTGGAGTTTTGAGAGTTTTAATTTTTCATTTGTCAGTACTTCCCTGCACATAACACACACGGGCTTTCCATCCTGATTTGCACAATTAATAAAGCCATACCTCAAGAAATTATCTTTATACTGCTTTGTTTACGATTTCAACTTCTTAATGGGTTGTTCACCAGAGGTGCTGGAGCTCACACCAGCGATGCTTTGCCCTGCGGTGGACTCTCGTTAGAAGCTCGCTCCAGCAGATTTAGTTGTGAGATCCTGGCCTGTTTGAGCCTCTCTTCCATATTACAAACTGATCCATCTTCAGTTCTTCCCACACGCCTGTTGCTTGCTTCCTGGCATCTGCAAAATGGAAAAATCTCGCCTCTGTGATTTTGCTGCCAATGCAGGATCACGTGATGTCAGTGTACATGCCAGGCGAGTGACCTGCTCTCTGCCGCCATTTCTGGTGGAAAGTCTGCCATTTTTTAAAAGAAATTTGGTCCTGGGACAGTGCACTGACATCAGGAGGAGACGGTACTGGGACAGCGCGATGTCATCAGGAGGTGTCAGTCTGCCCCACTGGGCCTGTGCACAGCCAGATCTGCCTGAGGGGTCATTCATGCGGACGGCATTCTCTCCTTTTTAAACAGCACATGGCGTCCCATGAGTTTTATTTGTGAAGACTGATCACTTGTTGTAGAGGTTTCAAACATTCACACAGATTTCACATGCTGGTCCTTAAATTCCACTTTCCCTGCCCCAGAGGAGAACCACACGTCATTCATTTTCTGTGATTGCTGCTGGTGCCTTCTTCAAGGATCTCAGTTTGAAGAACAAATTGCTGCAATCCTGTATAAGACATAGGAGCAGAATTAGGCCATTTGGCCCATCGAGTCTGCACCACCATTCAATCATGGCTGATATGTTTCTCAATCCCATTCTCCTGTCTTGTCCCAGAACCCCTGATCCCCTTATTAATCAAGAATATGTAGCTACCACATAATTCCTCCTCCCTGTGATGGTATAGGCATTGAAGTACTTGGGGAAGCCAGTGAACTGGTGCTGACTGCCAGCATTGTGACCCGCCATTCTCACCCCTCACACAAACTTCACTTGGCCACTCTCTGTGTCCTTCACAGGCCCCGAGGTCCAAAAGTCCCACTGCTGGAAGTACCGTCCCTGCCTCCTCCTGTTGATCAGCGTAACAGTGAGGCGCCAGATGTGACGTTAGGAAAGCTAATCATCCTTTGGATAATCTGGGTGGCAATCCGAGCAAGGCAAAATGCTACGGCTGCTGGCAGCTGGGACCGGCATTCTCAACCTAAAATCCGGCCACGGCCGTTGGACACTTCCCCCGCGATCGGGAATGCCACGACCAATCACTCTGTGACCCTCCCGACGAATGCTGGCGACCAACCCACAGGCCGCGCGGCCCTGAGTTTGAAAATCCCTGCCTTATAGATAGCTTTATTCTCTATATTTATCCCAAAAATGCCATTTCTAAACATAGGTTGTTTTGTATTACATTTTATTAGAAGTAGGGGCTGGTTTAGCACACTGGGCTAAATCGCTGGCTTTGTAAACAGACCAAGGCAGGCCAGCAGCACAGTTCAATTCCCGTACCAGCCTCCCCGAACAGGCGCCGGAATGTGGCGACTAGGGGCTTTTCACAGTAACTTCATTTGAAGCCTACTTGTGACAATAAGCGATTTTCATTTCATTTCATTTCAAGTCATTAGCCTCCCAATTTATGGCCACCATCTTCATTACATTTCTGAATCCATGGTGCTGAAGTAACATTTTTCCTCTTGACTTCAGGAAATATATCACACCACTAATACTTTTTAATTAAGCAGTAGGATTGAGGACTGAAATGCAGACCCCAATTTTTATTTGAAGTCTGTGAGGTTCCCTGGAAAAGTCCAGTGGAAACCCAGATATACAGGTCCTTGCTCAGGCTGAGCGTTGCCCGTCGCCTTCAGCCCCCATTCAGGTCTGGTGACACCAATGGACTAGCTGTGCTGGAAGCTCCCATATCCCTGGTTCTGAAGAGACCTGTTTTAGCAGGTATGCCAAGAGATATGAGGCATACAAACTACCACTGGACTACGAGTGCTTGAAGGGAAAAGGTCAGTGGGAAACTCTCCACGCGCATACACATGCACATGTGTGCGCATGCATATACACGCGCACTCACAAACCTGTACATTTTATAAAAAGTTAATTGGTCTGCTCATGCAGTGAAATATTATCCATTATTTGAAATAGTATTTCCTGATTTTGCTCCTGAATCGTCCAGCTCTAATTTTAAAATTGTAACCCATTATTCTTGATTTCCCCCCCCAAAAAAGAATTAGTTTCTCCATATTTATAATTCACATCCTTTTTAATGTTTTAAACACTTCCTAACCCTATATGCGAAGGAATCAAATCACCTTTATGCAACATGCCCTCATTATTTAACCCTGTACGGCCCAGTGTCATTCGGTGAATCTGCACTGCACTCTCTCTTGAGGCCAGTGTATCTGTCACGAGTGCAGTGCCCTAAGCTGAATGTGATGTGTTTGATCAAGGGTCTATACAATTGAAGCATAACATCCTCCCTTTTCCATACCAGTCTCGTTGAGATAAGAGTCAATGTTTCATTACCCTTCTTGATTGCTTTTAGCACCTAGCTGTTAGTTATTTGATTTGTATGTTTGGACTCCCAAATCTCTTTGGCCCTTTACTGTTCCTAGATCCTTACCAAATAATAAGAAACCACAGAATTATCTTTCTTGAGTCCAAAAGTAATGATCTTACATTTGCTCACATTGAATTTCATTAGCCATTATGCTGCCCGCTCACCTAATTTATCTGTTTGTAACTTCCTGTTCCCAATTGCAATACCTACTATTGCCACTACATGACACTGCCTCATCTCCCACCCTGGAAAATTAAGACCATCTGCAAACTTGGATATACAACTCACTTCTTTCATCAGTTATTAATAAATATAGTGAAAAGTTGAGGCTTCATAACAGGTCCATGGGATTGCTTGCCTCATCCCATCAATCAAAATATTTAAATATCCTTTATCCGTATTCTGTGCCTCTTAACTCCCAACTAATTCGGGAGTCAAAAGACTACCTTCAATTTAGTGCACTTTTGCCGATAATCTCCAAGTTGAAACCTTATTGACTGCCTTCTTGATGTCCATATAGATACTACCCGGTAGACACTCACTTTCTAGTTTATTCTTTAGCTCAAAAAAATCAACTAGATTAGTCAGACCTGATCCAATCTGTTTTTTTGATTCAGACTGATTGTAGTGACTTCCCCACAGCAGATATTACAAGATGATTCACTGTTTTTTTAATCTCTTGCATGTTTGAGCATCCCTTTATGCAGGTGTTGTCTAGAAATACCGGTTCCCCCACATAACATTGATAGACGTAAGTGGTGTTACTGTAGCAACAACATAATACCATTTTTATCAAGAAAAGGTGCACTTTGTTTGTGTCCTTAGCATTATTAATAAAGCTCCACCCAATTACACATTTCTCTGTAATTAATTATTTCTTTGCATTTAGGCGCATGTGTGCCACACCCCACAATTACTATGACTCGTACCGTCTGTAATGTGACATACAATATCAACCATTTTTATTTGTGGAAGATAAGTACCATGATTGTGTGAAGAAGAGATCTTAAATTGAAATTGGACATCTTTGTGAAAGACTTCTTTCTCTCTTAGGCAAATCATTGTGATGTGTTACGTTGACGGTTCCAGCGGAGAAAACAATACAATAGTAGTCATCTATTATATCCTGGGAAAGACTGAGTGTATTTGCAAATTTTATTTATTTTTAAAATCTGGCTTCTTTGATAAATAAAAGAACTTTGATAATGTTAGTGTTCCCACATCAAGTTTATTTTTACCTTGTGGGTTTTCTACACAATCCAGCATCCAATACATCAAAAAACAAGTTTATCAATAACAAAACTCTCCCCATATTTTGTTTTTGCTGGTACTTTATATTAAGCTTATACTAAAACCTTTACTGTATTTTCTCTGTTTGTTTGCCGAGTCTTATCAATTAAGAGTCTTAAAAAAAACAATTCGGCCTTGGAATGTGAGTGTTTCCAGCAACGTTATTATTGATGAGACATTGAGGGATGGGCAGCAATGGTTGTGCTGTGCAACCTGAACCACTACCTGTGTTTCCTTGCAACAGAGAGGGTTGCTAGACTCGCCCCTTCCCAACCCTCATTCCACCACCAACTCTGGAAATAAATTATTTTTTGACTGCAGGCAGGCGAGTAGCTGAGGCAATCCTCCTGGAGATGGGTGTGGTTTCGACCTTCCAGAGGAACCTTTGCCTAAAAAATCCATGAAAAATGTTGAGAAAAACACCAGAAACTCTTCATTGCATTCATCGGCCAGACCGACATTTAACTCAGTAAATCACATGGTTCTGTGGATTGTGCTCCAAAGATATGGGTGCTCAGGAAAATGCATCACAATCCTTCAATTGCTGCATCTTTAACCTCCGTTGCCTCCATGCCAAAACAAAACTGACCACCATAAATGTAAATGACCTGGTTTGTGGATGACTGCAATGTCATTGTCCACTCTGCAACAAATTTGCAAGCCACTCTTGATCTCCAATTCTACATCGGCAAATCTCAGCCTGTCCTTGAATATTCCCCCCAAAAATCTGACTGCCACCCGCACCCGGTCAGACAAATATTCCACCTCCCAGATGTATTGAGGGAAAGATTCTGGAATATGTTGAGCACCTTGACAGCCACCTCTCTCAAAAGGCAACCATTGACAAAGAGATCCAACACCAGATCAACAAGTATTTCCCGCAAGTCAACAAATATCCGAGTATACAGAGCAGTTGTCATCAACACACTCCTGTACGACAGTGAGACCTGGACTGTGTATCAGAGACCCATAAGAATGAATTCCAAAAACCTTGCCTTCGCTACACCGTCCAGATTCAAATGAAGGACTATTTAACCAATTCCCGTGTCCTCCTTGAAGCTAGCTCACAAGCATTTAGACAAAACTGCAAAATCAGCTTCAGTGGATTGGAAACTGTCTGGATGGCTGAAAATTGTCTTCTCAACTAGGTCTTATTTTCTCAACTCTCAAATGACCATTCTAGGGGAGGGCAAAGGAAATGTTTGAAAGATACTCTGAAGCTCTCCTTAAAACATGGCCGCATTGACAATGACTGGGCGGAGCTTGCTATCAGTCGTTCAGAATAGTAACAACTTGTCAAGCATTTTGACTCCAAACGCCCTAACGATGAGGCAGAGTGGCAAAAGAGAAGGAAAGAAAAGGAAGCAGATGCTGCACTCTGGATCCCACTACCTCATGGAATGTCTTGCTCCATGTTCCCAAAGACATGTGGGTTGAGAAACAGCCTGCTCAGTCACATGAAGACCCATTGTAGAAACGCGCGACAGCTGACGAAGAGGAGAATTGGATTAACGGAATTAGATGGGGTGTCAGTAAAACCTGAAACTATTTTGTTTGGCTGGTTGAGTACAATTATTGACACCTTTTGAATGTTCTCAAACTGAGCATAGGATTGTGCAAGATAGATCAAATGAGAGAGAAACCTTTAGGTATATATATTTGGATTTTTACCAGTGAATCCTTTAAAAATAGCTTTATGCAGCATATTGGGGGGGGGGAGGGGGGCAAAAACACACACAAATCCCTTTGCGACTCAGAGAATGTATTGGGAAGTATAACCCAGATGACACTTTTTTAAAAAAAAGTAATTTGCTCTTGCTTTTCTGTACTCTAGCTCCATCTGCTGAAACCTCCAAGAAACTGTTTTAACAAAACAGTGTGTTCAGGCAACAAGTATCAAACACACCTTGTGCAAAGCTATTTTTAAAAACTGAATGGAGGTGATCAGATTTGATGGAAGACTACTTCAGGGAGAATGTCCATTATTAGCAGTTGGTACAAAGTGAATTTGAGCTGTAGATTTACTCAATTTCACTATTCCATTGTTGTGTATTTTATGTGGGACCATGAGGAAATTTAATTTCCTCACAATTTTTGAATTTGTACACATTTGGATTCTGAGGCTCCATTTGCTGTTGGACCAGCAGGGATGGCGATTGTAACATTTGTTCAAGTGGTTCTTGGCCTTAGGAATACTGACGCAACAATCCAGTGGGTGAGTTGTTGCACATCAGCTTGCTGCTCCATACTTCAGGAATGGGATGGCACAGTGGTTAGCACTGCTGCCTCATGATGCCAGGGTGCCTGGTTCAATTCCAGCCTCGGTTGACTGTGTGGAGTTTGCACATTCACCCCATATCTACATGGGTTTCCTCCGGGTGTTCCGGTTTCCCCCCCCCCCACAGTCTAAAGATGTGCAGGTTTGGTGGATTGGCCATGCTACATTGTCCCATGGTATCCAGGGGTGTACAGGTTAGGTTACAGGAATAGGGCGTGGGGAAGTTGACCTGGGTAGAGTGCTCTTTCGGAGGTTCAGTTCAGACTCAATGGGCCGAATGGCCGCCTTTTGCACGGTAGGATTGTATCCTATGAATGTGATGATATTCCATTTGAACTAACCAGGAAAAGACACTGGTGTACAGTATGAGATGGGCTCAGGAGGCAGCAAGTATCCACTATTTCAAGGAGTTTCCAGTTTGCCTTGTAAATGTGCAGCGACTGTCCTGCCCTTACAAGTCAAATGCTGGCAACGCAAGGTTGGGGATTCCCTTAGAGGTTCTGGCACACCCACTGAGTTATTTTTAAATAAATGTGTTTTTTAAAATTCTCCTTTTTCACATTTTCCCCCACATTTACACCCATCAACAATAAACAGTAGTCAGCAAGATATGTCAATCTCCATAATAACAATGATCCCATCCGCCCACCAACTCCCAAACCTCAGCCCACATGTTTACATAAACAAATGACAAAAAGGAATCAGGAATTACCCATAGTCACCCTTAATCTACACAGCCCCCCCCCCCCCCCCCCCCAACTAATGTTCGATGTTATCCAGTTCTTGAAAGTGCATAATAAATGGTGCCCATGACTTGTAGAACCCCTCCGAGCTTCCCCTCAGTTCGAACTTAACCTTCTCAAGGGTCAAGTATTCCAACAGGTCCCCCCGCCACACCAGGGCACTGGGTGGAGAGGCTGCTCTCCATCCCAGCAGGATCCGCCTTCGGGCGATCAACGAGGCGAAGGCCATGATATCTGCCTCCGCTCCCGTTTCCAACCCTGGCTGGTCCGACACCCCGAATATGGCCTCCTCGGGACCCGGGTCCAGTTTTTACACGCACCACCTTGGAAATTACCCGAAACACCTCCTTCCAGTACTCCCCTAGCTTTGGACAGGACCAAAACATATGAACGTGATTCGCAACCCCCCCCCCCCCCCCAACGCTCACACACATCCTCTACTCCTTCAAAAAACGGCTCCTCCTCGCCCTCGTGTGGTGCGCTCTATATACCAGCGGTTGAATAAACTCGGTTTGTTCTCACTGGAACGAAGGAGGTTGAGGGGTGACCTGATAGAGGTCTACAAAATTATGAGGGGCATAGACAGAGTGGATAGTCAGAGGCTTTTCCCCAGGGTAGAGGGGTCAATTACTAGGGGGCATAGGTTTAAGGTGAGAGGGGCAAGGTTTAGAGTAGATGTACGAGGCAAGTTTTTTACGCAGAGGGTAGTGGGTGCCTGGAGCTCGCTACCTGAGGAGGTGGTGGAAGCAGGGACGATAGTGACATTTAAGGGGCATCTTGACAAATACATGAATAGGATGGGAATAGAGGGATACGGACCCAGGAAGTGTAGAAGATTGTAGTTTAGTCGGGCAGCATGGTCGGCACGGCCTTGGAGGGCCGAAGGGCCTGTTCCTGTGCTGTACATTTCTTTGTTCTCTTGTTCACCTTCAGCTGTATCAGCCCCAACCTCGCACATGAGGTGGAGGCATTCACTCTCCGGAGCTCCTCACACCAGACCCCCTCCTCTATGACCTCTCCCAACTCTTCCTCCCACTTTGCTTTGATCCCTTCCAGTGGTGCCTTATCCTCTTCCAGAATAGCTCCGTACACTGCTGACACTGCCCCCTTCTCCAGTCCCCTTGTCGTCAACACCTCCTCCAGCAATGTGGAGGCCGATTCCTCTGGGAAGCTCTGTATCTCCTTCCTGGCAAAATCCCGAACCTGCATGTACCTAAACCCTTCTCCCGGCTCCAGCCCATACTTCACTTCCAGCTCCCTCAATCCTGCAAACCGACCCCGAAGAAAGAAATCTTTTAGCGTCTTAATCCCCTTCTCTTCCCATTTCCGAAACCTTTCATCCCACCTCCCTGGCTCAAATCTGTGGTTCCCCCGAATTGGCATTTCCCTTGACCCTAAACCCAACCCGAAGTGTTGGCGAAACCGCCTCCAGATTTTCAATGAAGCTATTACTCCCTGAATATTTCCCCGGAGCTATCTGGAGCGGCGCTGTTGCAAGTGCCTTCAGCCCCGACCCCCTGCACAAACTCTCCTCCATTCTGACCCACTGAGAATCCACCCCTCTGACCCAGCTTCGCACTTTCTCCACATTCGCCGCCCAGTAGTAGTACAACAAGTTTGGGAGACCCAAACCCCCTGCCTGCCTTCCCCACTGTAGCAGCACCTTTCTCACTCTGGCCACCTTCCTTCCCCATATGAATGAGGTCATCCTTCCCTCAATCGCCCTGAAAAAAGACTTGGCAGGAAAATCGGTAGGCATTGAAAAATAAACCGGAATCGCGGCAACACACTAATTTTAACCGCCTGTACCCGACCTGCCAGTGACAGAGGAAGGCCGTCCCACCTTGCCAGATCGGCTTTCACTCTCCCCACCAAACTAGTGATGTTGTACCTGGCGAAGCCTCCCCCACTCCCGGGCAACCCGCACCCCCAGATACCTAAAATGAGTCCCTGCTCTACAGAATGGCAGCCCCCCCATCCCTGCCCCCACCCCCGGCCGAGACAACACAAAGTACTCACTCTCGTCCAGGTTCAACTTGTACCCCGGGAAAGACCCAAATACCCGCAGTAGCTCCAATATTCCTCCTATCGACGCACTCGGCTCCGACACATACAGCAGCAAATCATCGGCATATAAGGACACCCTATGCTCTATCTTCCCCCCCCCCCCCCCCCCCACCCCCCGCACTATTCCTTTCCATGCTCCTGAACTTCTCAATGTGATGGCCAATGGCTCAATCGCAAGTGCAAACAGCAGGGGGGACATAGGACATCCCTGTCTCATCCCACGGTGGAGAGAGAAATATCTCAAACTGATATTATTTGTGCGGACACTCGCGGTTCCTTGTATAATAGCTTTACCCAGTTCACAAACCTTGGTCCAATCCCAAACCGCTCCAGCACTGCCATCAGGTACCCCCATTCTACCCGATCAAACGCCTTCTCGGCGTCCAATGCCACAACTACCTCTGTTTCCTTTCTTTCCGCCGGTGCCATAACAACGTTCAAAACCCTCCTAATGTTCGAAAACAGCTGCCTCCCTTTCACGAACCCCGTCTGATCCTCCCCTATTACCTTCGGGAGGCATTCCTCCAGCCTACCCGCCAGTACCTTCGCCAACACTTTTACGTCCACATTCAGAAGTGATATGGGCCGATACGACCCACACTCCGTCGGATCCTTATCTTTTTTTAGTAACGGGGAAATCGATGCCTGCCCCAAGATTTGCGGCAACACCCCCTTCCCTATCGCCTCCTCAAACAGCCCCACCTTCAGGAGTGCCAACCTATCCTTAAATTTTTTATAATATTCCACCGGAAACCCATCCGGCCCTTCCACCTTCCCCGACTGCATCCTCCCAATCGCATCCTTTATCTCCTGCTCCACTATTGCTCCTTCTAATGTAGCCCTGTCCCCCTCCCCTAGCCTCGGGTACTCCAACCCATCGAGAAATTCCTGCATCTCACGGTCTCCTCCGAGTGGCTCTGACTTGTACAACCTCTCATAAAACTCCTCAAAAACCTTGTTAATCAGCACTGGGGCCACCACCAACTTCCCTTCCCTATCCTTCACCTGAAGAATTTCCCTTGCCGCTGCCTCCCTCCGGAGCCGACTTGCTAACATACTCCATGTTCATAAACTGCACCCCTTGCTCGTCTCAGTTGGCGCACCGCCTTCCTGGTGGACAGTCGGTCGAAGCTCGCCTGTAGTTCCTTCCTCTTTTCCAACTTCGCCGGGTCCCCATCCTCTGCATACCACCTATCTACCTCCAACATCTCATCTATTACCCTCTGCCGCTCCAACCTCTCCTCCTTATCCACTCTGGCCTTAAACAAAATTACCTCACCTCTCACCACCGCCTTTAGAGCCTCCCAGACGACTGCCTTCGACACCTCACCCGTACAATTGAAACCTACATAGTCCTTAATTACCTTTTCAATTTTCTCACAGAATACTTGTTTCCCCAAAAGCCCCACATCCAGTTTCCACCCCGGTCTCTGCGCTGCCCCCTTCTCTAGCACCATATCCACCCAATGTGGAGCGCGATCTGACACTGCAATTGCAGAGTATTCCGACCCTTTGACTCCAGCCAGCAAAGCCTTCCCCACCACAAAAAAGTCGATCCGCGAGTATACCTTATGGACCGCTGAGAAAAACGAATACTCCCGTTCCCTTGGGTGCAGGAACCTCCAAGGGTCCATCCCTCCCATTTCCACCATTAGCCCAGCCAGCGCCTTTGCCCCCCCGATGGGACCAGCGAGCGCGGCCGTGATCTGTCCAACCTTGACTCCTGCACCAGGTTCCAGTCCCCCCCCCCACAATCAGCTCATGCGTGTCTAAGTCGGAAATAGCCCTAAACACCTTCCTCGCGAATCTCACAACTTCCCAATTGGGACCGTATACACTTAACAGCGCCACTAATCTCCCCTCCAATGCCCCTGTCACAATCACATATCTACCCCCCTGATCTGCCACCACCTTCTCCATCTGGAAGTGTACCCTTTTGCTGACCAGCACCGCTACCCCTCGAGCCCTTCCATCAAATCCGGAGTCAAACACTTGGCTAACCCAGCCCTTTTTAAGTCTCACCTGGTCCTTCACCCTCAAGTGAGTCTCCTGCAGCATTGCTACATCGGCTTTCAAACTTTAAAGATGTGCAAGCACTCTTGACCGGACCTCCTAGCCCTCTCACGTTCCACGTGATTATCCTTACTGGGGATCTCTCACCCCCCCCCGCCCCCCCCACAATTCTCAAATTGTGCCGCCTTGAGCGGTTTTCCAAGTCTTCCAGCTTTGCTCGGAGCCCTCTGTTAACCTCCACCACCCTCCGCAGCTCGTCCCCCATCGAGGTGACCTGGTCGCTGTGTCGTGTCACGGCCTCCTCCACCTCCTTCATCTTCTCGCCCTGCTCTCTCACCTCGGCCAATGCCTTTGCCACCTCCACCCTGATCGGGCCGATTGCCTCCTCCAATAATGACCTCACCACGACCACCATCTCTTTCCTCAGGATCTCCATGTGCCTCACCAAACGTTTTTCCAGCTCCACCACCATCACCTCGGTCATCTTCTCCACCGTAAGTAGTGCGGCCCCGCCTTACAGTTCGACTTCCACCATCCTGGCAACACTTTTGCTTTTGCTTGTCTTCTCCTTCGGCGGCGAACCCGCATTTCCTCCTTTCTTTGACGCTGCTTTTCGCATCTTTTAGCGGCTTATTGTTTTTTATCTTCTTTCCTTTCTCCTCTCTCCCACTTCACCCTCCTGCCCTTCATCAATCTGACATTCTTTTTTGAAAAAAAAGCTCCGCCGGTGGCGGAGAATGCAGCCCGTTATCTTTTATTCGTTTAGACCGGCAAGGGCTAATTATGGAAAGTCGGCATGGCTTTCTAAGGGGAAAGTAATATCTCACAAATTTGATTGAGTTTTTTGAAGGCGTAACCAAGATGGTAGATGAGGGCAGTGCCTCTGCAGAGTGCGGTCAACGCTGTCTACATGGACTTTAGCAAGGCCTTTGACAAGGTACCGCATGGTGGGTTGTTGCGAAAGGTTAAATCTCAAGGAATCCAGGGCGAGGTAGCCAATTGGATACAAAATTGGATTGTTGACCAAAGCCAAATGGTGGTTGTGGGGGTTGTTTTTCAAGGCCTTTGACCAGTCGTGTGCCTCGGGAATCGGTGCTGGGTCCACTGTGATTTGTGATATATATAAATGATTTGGATGAGAATGTAGGAGGCACGGTTAGTAAGTTTGCAGATGACACCAAGATCGGTGGCATAGTGGATAGTGAAGAAGGTTATATCAGATTGCAACAGGATCTTGACCAATTGGGCCAGTGGGCTGATGAATGGCAGATGGAGTTTAATTTGGATAAATGTGAGGTGATTCATTTGGTAGATCAAATCAGGACAGGACCTATTCAGTTAATGGTAGGGAGTTGGGGAGAGTTACAGAACAAAGAGATCTAGGAATACAGGTTCATGGCTCCTTGAAGGTGGCGTTGCAGGTGGATAGGGTGGTGAAGAAGGCATTCAGCATGCTAGGTTTTATTGGTCAGAATATTTAATAAAAGAGTTGGGATGTCTTGTTGAAGTTGTACAAGACATTGGTAAGACCACACATGGAATACTGTGTTCAGTTCTGGTCACCCTATTACAGGGATTGTTAAACTAGAAAGAGTGCAGAAGAGATTTATGAGGATGCTACCAGGACTTGATGGTCTGAGTTATAAGGAGAGGCTGGATAGGCTGGCACTTTTTTCCCTAGAGCATAAGGGGCTTGTTTAGCACAGTGGGCTAAATAGCTGGCCAAGGCAGGCCAGCAGCACGGTTCAATTCCTGTACCAGCCTCCCCGAACAGGTGCCGGAATGTGGCGACTAGGGGCTTTTCACTGTAACTTCATTTGAAGCCTACTTGTGACAATAAGTGATTTTCATTTTCATTTCATTTTCAAGCTTCGGGGTGATCTTATAGAGATCTATAAAATAATGAGGAGCTTCGATAAGGTAGATAGTCAACATCTTTTCCCAAAGGTAATGGAGTCTAGAACAAGAGGGCATAGGTTTAAGGTGAGAGGTCGAGAGATACAAAAGAGACCAGAGGGGAAATTTCTTCACACACACGGTGGTGAGCATCTGGAACGGGCTGCCAAAGGCAGCGGCAGAGGTGGGTACAATTTTGTCCTTTAAAAAGCAGTTAGACAGTTACAGGGGCCGGATGGGTATAGAGGGATATGGGCCAAATGCAGGCAAGTGGGACTAGCTTAGTGATAGAAACTGGGCGGCATGGACCAGCTGGGCCGATAGGCCTGTTTCCATGCTGTAAACATCTATGACTATTCCATCCTTAGTGTTTGCAGTGGAAACAGTGGTCCCATGCGTTTCATTTCCCACTGGTTTTCCTATTGCTTTTTTCTTCCCTTTGGTTCAGGTTGTTGTTGCCCCTGCCCCATCAGGTTCCTGGGAGGAGAGCCACCTGATGTGCAACATTTCAGCACATCCCGTCACCGGACGTCATACCCACTGAGTTAACAACTGAGGTGACATCGAAACTAACCTGTTGGACTTTAACCTGGTGTTGTAAAACTTCTTGCTGTGCTTACCCCAGTCCAACACCGGCATCTCCACATCACCACTGAGTTGAGGCACACCAGTGCCCACAATAGTACATATTGGCACCATCAGTGAAGTCCAGGCACCACCCACTGGTGAAGACACACCAATTTTAAAATATATAAATAAGCAAATTCCGAGATCAACCCTGTGCTCAAGCAAATATATATCTCAGATTACCTTCCTCAACTGAATGACCAGATGCAGGATGTGGAATAGGAGGGTGTCCAAAATGACACTTGTTTCTGAACTCGTGTAAATGAGTTGTCTTCTCCACTGGCACTTCAATTGCTGGTTCAATGCACTATTTGGTGCACTGATTATTGTGCAGATAAGTATACACACAGGTGATACAGAGTCCACCTATCTTATCATTTGGACCACTGTACCTGTTTGTGTCCTGTGGTCTATTAAATGACTGTTTTATCAATGATATGCTTTGCTTTATTGGTATTTTGGGGTTTGAGTTTAAAGAATTTAAAACATTTATTTACTGGATGTGTGTGTCAACTGGCTAGGTCAGAATTTATAACCCTTGAGAAGATCGAGGTGAGCTGCCCTGAACCTCTGCGGTCACTGTGGTGTAGGTATTACACAGTGCTGTTAGGAGGATCGTTGATGAAGCAGCTGAAGGTGTTGGACCTTGGACACTACCCTGAGGAACTCCTGCAGTGATGTCCTAGAGCTGAGATCATTGACTTCCAACCATACAACTATCTTTTTTTGGTGCTACCCTCTACAACAAGCAGAGGGTGTTCCTCCTTGACTCAGATTTACTAGGGTTCTTTGATGGCATACTCGGTCAAAGATTGCCTTAATATTGAAAGCAGTCACTCTCACCTCACCTCTGGAATTCGGCTTGTTTATTCATGTTTGAACCAGGGCTGCAATCCTAGTTAACGAGAGTTTAGAAAAAAAGTGATAACCCTAAATTTTTATAGTCCATTCTTGTAGTTTTCCCCACAATACAATGGACATATGCTGCAATTGTAGAAGGTATATTGTATAAGGTGTTGGTGAGGCCACATCTGGAGTATTGTGTTCAGTGTTGGTCTCCTTACCTAAGAAAGGACATATTGGCACTGGAGGGAGTGCAGAGGAGATTCACTAGGTTGATCCCAGAGTTGAGGGGATTATATTATGACGAGAGGTTGAGGAGATCTTATTGAAACATATAAAATTACGAAGGGAATAGATAGCATAGATGCGGGCAGGTTGTTTCCACTGGTCGGGGAAAGCAGAACTAGGGGGCATAGCCTCAAAATAAGGGGAAGTAGCTTTAGGACCGAGTTTAGGAGGAACTTCTTCACCCAAAGGGTTGTGAATCTCTGGAATTCCTTGCCCAGTGAAGCAGTTGAGGCTCCTTCTTTAAACGTTTTTAAGAAAAAGATAGATACCTTTCTAAAGAATAAAGGGATTCGGGGATATGGTGTACGGGCCGGAGAGTGGAGCTGAGTCCACAAAGATCAGCCATGATCTCATTGAATGGCGGAGCAGTCTCGATGGGCCAGATGGCCTACTCCTGTTCCTAATTCTTATGACATCTTATTCTCAGAGCACTAGCAGCACATTTGTTGCCTTTGCCAGAATTGATGTCCTTGCTACCTTTTCAGTTCTGAAATGATGGAGGCACAACAAAGGGATAATATGTCTAACATAGCAAATATTTTCCTCAGAAAATAGTAGATTGTTGTGCAATTATAAAATAATCCAAAAGATTATGATCATCTTTATATTCAAGCAATAGTTCAAGTTTATTTGGAATTTCTTGTTCCAATCTGAAATGGATATCTCACAATTAATTATTGTTTTTTATGAGAGATAAATTGGCTGTGGTACACAAACCGGTTTTAATACCTCTGGGGGGGAAAAAAATTGGTTACCAGCTAACTATAGAATGGTGAAGTGTTTGAAGGTATTTACAAGCTACATTTTGCTTCACGAAATGAATCTTCGAAATTACAACACATAGAGGCTCACGCATCCATAAAAAGATCAATAAATTGTCATACTTTTTATTCTTTTGTACTTTCTTAAAACATTTCTTTAGTTGCATTGTAACTGTTTTGTTTGAAATACCACTATAGGTATCTGGAGGAAGGTAACATAGAGGCTGCAGAATCTCAAAAGGAAAGAGTAGAACAACTTCAAAGAGAGAGGAGGAGAATTCTTGAAGAAAATAACATGACGCATCAACCTCAATTTTTTAGGTATGTTGGCTATTTTGGGTAAGTGTATCGTAAATTAGATTGGCACCATTTGTCAGTTAATCTTTTGCACTATCTACAGAACATATTGTCACAAGGTTTACTTGAAATAAATTTTGAACGGTAAAGCCACTTTGTAATCTTTATCCTAATGAGATTGTAGCTTCTGTGAAATTCGGAAGAATATAGTAATTTGTATTTTTCTTGGTAACTATAAAAAACATTGCGCAATTCCAAACCTTTTTCATTAAGCAGATGAATTTGTTGAAAATTTTACATCTGCATCTTAATTCAGAGGCCCCTTATTTTGAAAGTTCTCGACTCCCCAATGAGGAAACACCCTCTCAACATGTATACTGTCAAGCCCCCTCAGAATCTTATGTTTCATAAAGCCATACTTCTTCTTCTGAACTCCAATGAGTATAGGCCCAACCAGCTCAACATTTCCTCATAAAACAATCCCTTCATCACAGGAATCAAGCTAGTGAACCTTCTCTAACCAATCTACAATGCATGTGTATCCTTCAAATACGGAGACCAAAACTGTACACAATACTCTGGATCTGATCTCATGAATGCTCTGTCCAGTAGTAACAAGGCTTCCTGCTTTTATATTCGATCCCCTTGCAATAAAGACTAACTTTCCATTTCCCTTCCGAATTGCTTGCTGTACCAGCATGCAAACTTTTCATACGAATGCACCCACATCCCTCAGCGCCGCAACATTCTGCAGTCTCTCTCCACACAAATAATATTCCGCTTTTCTATTCTTCCATTAAAGTGAACAGCCCCACATTATCCCACGTTTAATATTTTGCCTGCTCACTTGGCCTATCTACATCCCTTTGCAGACTCTCCCTCACAACTTGCTAATATTGTATTTTGTATCATCAAATTTGGCTATAATACAGTTAGTAACTTCATCCAAGTCTTTAATGTAGATTGTAAATAGTTAAGATTCTAGCAGCGATCGCTGGGGAACTCAACTAGTTAACAATTTGCAGTGCTGAAAATGACCCATTAATCCTAACAGTCACCTGTTAATTAACCATTCCCCTATCCATGCAAATATACCCCAACGCCATTAGCTGCTCTTACTGTGGTGCAGTAGCCTTTTGTGTAACACCTTATTAGTTGTCTTTTGTAAATCCAAATACACCACATCTGCTGGTTTCCCTTTATCCACCCTGCTTGTTACATCCTCAAAGAACTCTAATAAACTTGTCAAACATTATTGATTTTTCACAAAACTCTATGGATTCTACTTGATTGTATTATGATTTTCTAAATGTCCTACTACTACTTCCTTCATAATTGATTCTAGCATTTTCCCAGTGACACATGTTAGGCTAAGTGGCCTACAGTTTCCTGCTTTCTGTTTGCCTTCTTTCTTAAATAGAGGTGTTGAATAGAGCTTTGTGGATTTCCAATCTGCTGGGACTTTCTGGAATTTAGAGAATTTTGGAAGATTACAGCCAATGCATCCAGTATCTCTTTCAATATTACTTTTAGGACCAATGCCATTGGGTCCAGGGGACATATCAACCTTTTAGTCCCAATAATTTCCCAGTACTCTTTTCTCTAGTGGTGATGTTCTAGTTCCTCCCTCCATTTTGCCCCTTGAATTTTCTGTTGCTCTTGGGGTCCATTTTGTGTGTTCTACCATGAAGACAAATACAAAATACTTGTCCATCTGGGTGAATAGTGAATACTTTAGCATGCTCTTGACTTGAATCTTGTGGATTGAGAGGTCAATAGGTAGGCCACTCATCACAGAGTACTTAGCCTCTGTCCAGCTCTTGTAGCTACAGTATTAAGTTGGCTGATCAAATAAATTTCTGGTTATTGGGGACCCCCCCCAGGACGCTGGAGGATGAAGATGGTATTGGTGTTGTGGTTGAAAATCGAGAGTGGTAGCAGAATTATTTTCTTATTGGACATTATCATTACCTAGCAATTAACATGACATGAATATTACTAGCCCAAGCCTTGATATGGACCCAGACCTACTGGAGGTTAATTTGGGCTGTTTTGTTAACTCTGGTTTCAAATGGATCTGAACACTAGAATCATTTGTGAACAGCTCTACACCTGACTTTATGACAAAAGAGGTAATTGATAATGTGACTGAAGATGTTATGTATCAAGGAAACTCCACTGAGGAACCTTGGCAATGTTCTATCAAAGCGATGAAAGGCCTCAGGCAACCACAACAATCATCCTTAGTTAAGGATGGTATGGCTTGTGATCGCCTTCTTACTTTTTAAACATTTGACTAGATGTCCTCTGGTTATAGAGCTTTGGGCTGCTTGGTTCTTTGTTGAACCTATTTGTTGGTGCTGGAGGCCTTGTATTACAGCTTTCGAGGCGGCATGCTTCACAGCGCCAGGGTCCCAGGTTAGATTCCCAGCTTGATCACTCTCTGTGCGGAGTCTGCACTTTCTCCCTGTGGCTGTGTGGGTTTCCTCTGGTTGCTCCGGTTTCCTCCCACAAGTCCCAAAAGACATGCTGTTGGGACACTCTGAATTCTTCCTCGGTGTACCCGAATTGGCGCCGGAATGTGGCGACTGGGGGCTTTTCACAGTAACTTCATTGCAGTGTTAATGTAAGCCTACTTGTGACGATAGAGATTATTATAATATTACTGGATTGGTGCTATTTTCTAAAGTTTGCCTGGTGCTGCTCCCCATTGAACAAGGTTACTCGCCCTGCTTGTGGGTGATGGTAATGAAAAAGTAAGGGAACATTACACAGTCCAAAGATGTGCAGGTTAGGTGGATTAGCCATGCTAAATTGCCCCTTGGTGTCCAAAAGGTTAGGTGGTGTTACAGGGATGGGGGGAGGGGCATGGACCTAGGTAGGGCACTCTTCCCAAGGGTCGGTGCAGACTAGATGGGCAGAATGGCCTCCTTCTGCACTATAGGGATTCTAAGGTTACTCTCCCTGCTTGTGGGTGATGGTAATGAAAAAGTAAGGGAACATTTTGGAGCCTGGGGTTACCAATTGTGGAGAGATTGTCCAGGCCATTCAGTTTGGTCTGCTAGGCTGTTCCACTTTGAACAATGGTGGTATTACACCAGATATTCTCTCTCTCAGCTTGTTTTTTGGAGCTCGTCCAACAATTGCCACGTTTACAATAGTCAACTTTTGCAATTTGCCGTGGGATTTGCAGTCATAGTTGCAAGTTCAGCTCCAGAAAAGGCCACCATTCCATAATAATGCAGCTATTTCTGTGCTCTGTTCAATTGCACACATTCAACGGCCATTCAATCTTTTATTTACAGACAATCTTGTGATGGTGAAAAGGAACTGTGGGTGAGCACAGGAACCTACTGGGATCTTCGGAAAGATCCAGGCTTCGACAAGCTTCACAATCCATTACTTTGGTGACATTGCAACTCTTTCTTTAATTCTTTGTTCCATGACTCTTACCATTTATTTATTGCAATCATCTCTAGACCGCCTGTAATCTTCATATATAATTGGTTATTTCTCTATTTATTCTAAATTTGTAATGGTATTAGAACATGTACTGACTAGGTTGATGCCTTAACAAAACTGCATATTCTAAAACCCATGAAATATCACTTTAAACACTGCAGGGTTTGGTTATTTACCAGAAACATAGCACAAAACATAGGTGTATAATATATGCAAATATATAATGTATTTATTGCTTGCAAAGATAATGAACAAATGTCTCTAAATAAACTAGTATCCAGAGATGATATATACCTTGAATTCTTTTAACTGTGGAATGTAGAAAGCTTCCAATATTGAATTTATGCAAAGCTCAGTGCAGAATTTTTGTTGCGGCATGTATTCAAGATACATTAATAGTCAGGTGTATGTATTTAAATAATGTATCTGCTTTGAGAGTAGAAAACTCTAAGATCCTTCAAATAAAACATTTCTACAGTGAAATTTGTCATGAAGATCATGAACCTCCTGGTAGATTCAGACCAAATGTTGACGTCAGCATAAAAGTGCATTTTCAACAAGCTTTTTTTCTGCCCTGCTGTCTGTTTATTTCCCTCTTCTATCCAGTTGCCATCTTTGCTGGAAATTGTGCATGGGCTTGTGGAAGAATGCAGGCCAGCCAAAATGAAAACGGGTTGAGAGGTTGTACTCTTACCTGGTAGTTGTAGATAGGTTCAAAGTTTGCACTAAAGTCTATGTTGGCCGTGGCAGGCTTGATCTTGCCCTGACAGAATCTTTGCCAGTGAGTGGAGATACTTTATAAAAAAAAAAATATATATATATATATATATACTTTATTATAATTTGCTGAATGTACACTCAGTTTCAGAAATGTCTACACCCACCAAATGCAGAGATAAACATACCATTAAAATTGCAGACTCAAATTTTTGTAGTTTTTCACTTATTTTGTAGATTTTTCCACTTGGTAAAAATCACTAGTCTTTAATATTGTTGATGTACATTTGATCCTGTGTCACTTGTCTGTTCGCACATGGATTAGGTCCTGGGAAGTTGATGACCGGTTTCACCGTACTAAAAATGTTCAGGATTTTTTTGTACACATTCTACCTCTTTCAATAAAGTAAATAATTTTATCCTCTCCGGCTCTTTATGCTGCATGCGAATCCTTTTTGCCTTCAAGTAAAACACTCCTGGAAGATAGCATGGCCTTTTTGATGACTGGGCAGATACTCAGACTACCACATTGTCAGAAGTGGAAACCATTTCTGTCTATTTAGATTTACTCTTTCTTTAGCTGTGAATAGAGCTGCAGTTTACCATCAGCAGGATGGTGCAGTGGTAATGACATGATTTCTTGGCAGGATAGGTATTTTAAATGTACTTTAACTGGGGTAATTTGTTATCCCAGGTTTGACAACTGCTTCTTTAACTTCTCTTTCCCGTTTCCCAAAAACAGAATTACTGTATGTGTTAATTTTGCGTAGAATGCCATCTACTGGCATAGCTACAAGCTGATTAAGTGTCACCAACTGGGATTCCTGGGCAATAAGTGTAAAATGGATCAATGATTTTATGAGAGTCATACAACATTTAAAACACAAACTACAGTAATTAGATTTAAACTAATGGGATGCAGATTTTCTTTTGAAGGTGTTTAATTGAGTATTTTATCCCTTCTGTTCTGTGCAATCAAAGATTATGGTGCTGTAAAAGTGCAGCACCTTCTCAAAAATGTAGAGTTTTACAATACGATGAATGAGCTGAAATGGGCTCTTGAGTCTGATTGTTTGAGTGTATTGGTGCAGACAACTTTGTGTAAGTATAGAGAATCATACAGCGCAGAAAAGGCCCTTCGGTTTTTTACTTACAAGAATCCAGTGCCACTGCTTTTCTCCATTATATGTCAAGCTTAATTACCTAGGAAATATCAATTGGTTTTCTAACAGATGAATATTATTTCACTGAGATGTAGAGCACAATACCTTAACAAAACAACAATTTGGAAATATTCACTATTCTCTATTTGCCTTTTAAAGACTAGTTTTATTTTTCATTACAGGTGAATTTGGAAATGTTGGGCGGTGTTCTCCGCCTCCTAACTGTGTCTTTCTTGGTGGCGGTGTACCATTCACTAGTGGCAAGATTATCTTTTCCCGCCCTGGTCAATGGAAATTCCCATTGAAGCCACCCCACGCCATTGGGAAACCCACGGGCAGGGCATGCTGCCGCCAGGGAATCCCATCACCAGAGAATCCCAGCGCCAGCGAATGGCGGGAGAATTCCGGCCATTAGTGTGCAGTTAATTGTCTGATGGTTGGTTTTGAAATAATTTTGATGAATCCATTTGTTGCAATAGGAGCATTGTAATTGTTTATAACATGATTACCTAAAAGGGCAAAACAGAAAATAGTGAACATTCAGTAAGGAGGTCACTCACTCTTGTCACTCAGTTCTTCAACTCAATTTAAATAGATGAATCCTGTAAATTGGAGTCATACTTTGTTCAAAATTTTAGTGTTTTTTTTTCGACTGACATCAGTGCATGATATGAATTATGATGGCAATCTGAAGTCTGGGCATGTCTCAAACATATGGTACTTTTTATGATTTTAACTATTTCTTGCATAATACACTATTCCCCAAATCTGAAGTTTAAAGACTTATTCCCAGCCTTGCGCTCGTGCTGCTCTGTGATTCAAAACCATCAGTTGGTTTCTCTGCTTTGTTTTGCTCATCCTCCCTCAAGAAACTCTGTTTTGACTTCCCTGTAGATATAGGGAACATTCATTAGGCACACTAGGGACAGGCTTACGTTTTCAGTACTTAAAAAGGTTACTTTTTTTTTTTGTTCTAAATTTCATTTCATTCAGTTCTGTCTCAGCAAAGTAGAGTTTAATGGCTCGCTAGTATTCTCAGTTCAGAAAGTTGATATTTTACTGAACAACAGTTTAATTTGCAGGCTTTGAGCAAGTGTCACTTCGCAGAGCAAGGATGTTGCCCGATCACTGCCAGAATTCATTCTGCTACAAAGCGTTTTATTTTTCTCGCTGCACTTACTTAGTAGCCGCTCTTGCTGCTATCTTTAAACATGAGCATGATGTAACCAGTTTCTGAGAAATTTTAAAAAGCATGAAGGTTTGCACCACAGTAGTGTCCACCAGGCATCTGGATTTTATTGGAAAATAAACAATACATCTGCTGTAGACTTAATATTCTGAACTCAGATTGTTTGCATAATTAGATTAGATGTAATTCACTGATGCATGCTGTCATTTTCAGAAACTCTTTATTACCTCTATTCTTGTATGGGAATTTCATTATCATTATGTAATTCGACTATTTTTATCCTGACTGAGAAACACTACATATGAAAGGCAGTAACAAGTCCATTATGGAGCTATCCGGGGTAAAAGTAATATACCACCTATCCATTGAGTCGTTTAATGGCATCTATTTATTCTTCTTAATCGGCTCATTAAAGTGAGTAAGAATGCTTTCTGTATTCCACAGTCATGTTAGTCTTCTGTGTCTCGCTCCTCAGATGTATGGCCAAGATGTTTCAAAACCTCGCAGCAGGCCTTTAGGTTAAATTGGATTGTCACTTTGGATTGCCCAAAGATCAGATAACTTTATAACTCATCCCAGGATCTAACGTGAATTTCAAAAAACGTACATTCGAACAAAGCTCTGCATTTTAGAGTTGAATCTGGTGAACACACAATGACCACAATTGTTTTGTGTATTCAATATGGAGCAAAGAACTTTCTGGAGCTAACTGATACTTTTATGGACTTACTTTATGCTCATTTGGACCAACTTTGAATTCATCTCATCTGAAGAATTTTCAATATGGCAACAGATAGTTGAGACAATTGACAAACCCAAAAGCGCTTGTCAATGTCCTGTCCTTTATTAAATACACTAATCTGGACCTGAAGGCCATTGCATTTTATTATTTCCGTGGTGATTTTGTTTTAATCTTGTAATTTGTTTCAAGGAATTTGTGGTTCTAATTTGTAAAGTCTATAATAATGTCATAGATCTGTGTTGGATGACCTCAAAATTGTATTCTAAAATCTAACCCCAACAGTGTAGCAAAGGTTTAGAATAGTATTGAATGTACTTAAAGCCCCCATTTTAAATTCTGGGAACCATCAATGTAAGAAGGTCAATCTGTTTGTTTATCTGAAGAAAGATTTTGCACATTTTTACAATTTGTATGCCAATATTTCCTATCCAGATATTGTAAGCACAGTATAAACATGTTTGTAACTTGAAGCTTGTCGGGGGAGGAGAAATGGAGTTGGACACACGGATTCTGTTCAAATTGAAATCTAGAAACTGAGTGTATTTGTATGTTTAACTAATTCATTATCTTTTTGTAAGGCGAAGATTGCTACAATTCACTATATACTCTGTCTAAGTTTTAAAAAAGTAAACTGGTTTGTCTGACATGAATTAGATTTTTTGTATGACATGCTTTTTACTGGGGTGTAACTTATTAAACTGGCACAGACAGTCATAGAATCATAGTTTATGGCACAGAAAGAGGCCATTTGTTCCATTGTTTCTCTGCTGGCCAAAAATTGAGCCACCCAGCCTAATCCCACTTTCCAGCATTTGGTCTATAGCTCTGCAAGTTACAGCACTTGAGGTACATATCCAGACACCTTTTAAATGCGTTGAGGGTTTCTGCCTGTACCACCCTTTCAGACAGAGTTCCAGACCCCACAATTGTCTGGGTTAAAAAGTCTTTCTCCCAATCACTTAAAGTCTTGTCCCCCAGTCACTGACCTCTCTCCTAAAGTAAATAGGCCCTTCCCATCTGCATGTACCTCAGTGGCAAGTATCCACTTGCATAAAAGAGCAGCTGCCCCATAACCCCACTGCAGTCTAGTGGGGCTACTGGTGGAGAGGCTACTGTGGGTCCCTAACCCTTCCATACATGACATGCCTCTGTGAGCCTTAACCTTCTATCTCCACTCTGGCAGGTGCTGCCCCAGAATCCTTGTGGACAACCTGCAGTGCATCAATCAGATGTCCCACTCAGCTTCTCTTTGTGTGGGAGAAGATGAGGTACAACAGCACAACTAGAAAGAAGTCAAGAGGGGGCTGGCCTGACTGACTTCAAGGAGCGAGCAGCCCAGCTGGTGCGGAAGAACCAGATTTTGTGACTCTCTTCCCCGCCCCGCCAAGCACTCAATCGGGGCCAGCAGGAAGAGGGCAAGGGAACAAGAGGAGATCCTGTCAGTTAAGTGCTGATATTTGCACGCCACGTTGGTCCAAACATTTTCTGGACCAGCTTGGAAAACCGTTGGTGGTATGGATGATTGGACAGGGATAGAAATCTGCATCCCATTGATGTTAATGTGATGCAAAATGGTTTCACACTGGCCTTTGGCAGAAATGGCAAACTGCCATGATGGACTCTAGTGCATGTTCACATTATAATACTACACCACTGGCAAATTGAATATTCAGCTCCCTCCACATTGTGTGGTGCCCCTCCCCCTCTCTCTTCCCGCCCCCCACACACACACACACACACACACATTCCCCATTAAACTTGCTTCAGGGTGATGGACTGATAACTCCACCCTATGTCTCTGGTCAAATTCCATTGTTCACCGTAGGAGTTAGATGGTGGCCATTATCCCTGCAGAGGCACTAATGTGTTTCACTGTTGTGAGTTTGATTGATTGATTGTAATGGGTCCACACAATGATAGGTCTGAGATTCCACAAGGATGAGGGTTAAGCTTTGTCCTGTAATTGCTAATGGATGTTTCCAGAACTGTAGCCAACTTTCAAATCATGTGACTTTTAGCAGTCATTGCTTTGGTCTAGCAAAGTCCATTTTTCCATAAGCAGAAAGTAAGGTTTGATTTAAACTTCATGACCTCTTTCATGTCTTATGGATGTGACACTTGGTTAGACCTCAGAGGGAATGTTGTGTACAATTGTTGGCACCACGCATCAGGAAGGATGTCACAGCCTGGGCAGGGCGCAAGGAACGTTTATCCGGGATAGGCAAAATCTGGAGTTGAGGCACGACCCAATCAGCCATAGTCATATTGAATGGTAAAATGGGGCCAAATGGCCTACTCTTGTTCCTAATTTGTCTGTTTGTATGCATGTAGGATGGTACCAGGGATTTGCAACCTCAGTTATAATACGAGATTGGAGAAGCTGAGGTGGTTTATCTTGGAGCAGAGAAGGTTATGGGAAGATCTAATAGCGGTACTCAGAATTATGATGGGTTTTGATAGAACGAGTAGGAAGAAAATACTACTTCTGAGTAACCAGAGGCTGTGGTTTTGAGGTAAATGGCAAAAGAACTAGGTTGTGAATGAGGCGAAACTACAAACCATGGGATATTGTGAGCTGAAACACACTCCCTGAAAGAGTGGTGGAAGGGAATTCCATTGTAAATTTCAAACGGCAATTAGGATATGCACGTCAAGGGGAATAATTTGCAGAGTTATGAGAAAATTAGCAAAAAATAGGTATGGGGCAAATCACTACCACTTGTGCGGTGCCATTTTCTGATTCTAACTAACTGCGCACATATGAGGTGCCATGCTGCTTTAAATTCCAGCCCCTTATCCCACTATCCTTCTCCATTGACGATGTTTCTGAGCTGGTGTGTGCTGATGCAAAAGCAAGTAATGCAGAATGTGTGATTAAAGGGCTTTTGGCAGAGAGGAGTGTGATCTTGGTCCATGAATGTTGATGTTGAATTGTTCACTTTAAAAAATATATATATTTTTATTCAAGGCGTTTTGCGTATGTACGTAGAAATATCAGAAAACCAAAAATGCACAGTAACAAAGAACATAGGCCCACAACTCTCCCCACCCCTTTAATTCCCCACCCCGTTAATTCCCCTCTCCTACAACAGCAACCCTGTCCCCCCGCTGACACCTTAATTCACTTTTTAAACGGCTTCCACCTCCGGGTGAGCCCCTCCTCCGCCATCCCCGGAAGGCGAACTTGACCTTCTCCAAATGCAGGAATTCTGCCAGGTCACTCACCCACACCCCTGCCTTCGGCAGCTCCGAGTCCCGCCAGCACAGTAAGATCCGGGCTATCAGAGAGGCAAAGGCCAATACATCAGTGCCTTTCTCCACCTCGACTCCCGGATCTTCCGACACTCCAAATATCGCCACCTCCACACTTGAGCCATCCCTACCCCCAGAATCTCAGACATGACATCCGGGAACCCCTGCCAGACCCCCTCAACTTTGGACAGGCCCAGAACATGTGGACGTGATTCGCGAGCCCCCCCCCCACTGCGCCCACACCTATCCTCCACCCCTGCAAAGAACCGGCTCATCCTCGCAACCGTCTTGTAGGCCCTGTGCATCACTTTAAACTGGATGAGGTTTAACCTCGCAAATGATGAGGACACACACACCCTCCACAGGGCTTCCTTCCACGTCCCAGCCCTCACCTCCCCAACAAACCCTTTCTCCCATTTGCGCTTGATTTCCTCCACAAGAATGCCCTCCCTCTCGATTAATGTCTGACACTCTCCCCTCACCTATGTCATCTTGCAGCACTAGAGGCAGCAGCCCCAGGAAGGACGGCACCTCTCTCCTCACAAAATCCCTCCCCTGCAGGTATCTGAAGCCATTCCCGTTCAGCAACTCATGCATTTCCTCCAGCTCTTCCAGGCCTACAAACCTGTCCCCTATGGACAAGTCCCTTCTGCTGCTAACCTTAGTACCTTGCATCTAGCTCTGCCAGCACAAACGTATGACTGTCACATATCAACACCCACAGCGACAAGCCCTCTAACCCGAAGCAACGCTGAGTAAATCGGCTCACAGAATACCAGACTGGCGATAATGGAAGGGGCGCCAACAATAGTGCCCTCAAACGCATCCCCCTCTGCGCGCTGCCTCCACGCCAATCCCTCCTCTGCTGCCCACTTCCTCAGCATTGCGATATTCAAAGCCCCATAATAGTTCGTCAAACTCGGCAACGTCAGCCCTGCCCCCACCCCCTCTCCAAAATCAACTCCCCCAACATCCTCTCCCGCCCTCTAGCATTAGCCGGGATCACCTCGCTTTTCCCCATGTTCAATTTATACCCAAAATAATGACCACATTCCCTCAGGATCATGGCTCCTATCAAAACTGCCCACTGGGTCCAAAATATATTACATCGCCCACATATAACGAGACTCTGTGCTCGGCCCCACCCCGCTCAATCCCCCTCCTACACCCCAACACCCTAACTACCATTGCCAGAGCAAAAAGCAAAAAGGAGAGCGGGCACCCTGTGTTGTCCCCCAGTGCAGCGCGTAGTATCCCGAGCTTGTCGTATTCGTCCAGACACTAGCCATCACCACCATATACAGCAGCTGGACACTATCCACGAAACCCTGGCCAAACCCAACTGACCCAGCACCTTCAACAGATATGCCCAATCCACATGATGAAACGCCTGTCTCCCTCCCTCCCCTGCCAATCAGCCATACTCCTTCTTCAGCCAGCTCCCCCATTTTGATCCTCGCACTGTTCAAAGCCCCCCCCCCCTAAGATGTCCGCTGCCATCCCTCCTTAACCAACTGTGCCACACCAACCACACCCATGTCACCTTCCCCCCACCACCACCCAGCCCCCATAACCAAACCAAACACAAACTCATTCTTTCCCCCCCCCCTTCCTGGAAATCCCCCATTTCACTCTCGTTAATTAGCCCAATCATTGGGGCAGCGCAGTGGATAGCACTGCTGCCTCACGGCACTGAGGTCCCAGGTTCGATCCTGGCTCTGGGTCACTGTCCATGTGGAGTTTGCACATTCACCCCGTGTTTGCGTAGGTTTCGCCCCCAGTACCTGAAAGATGTGCAGGGTAGGTGGATTGGCCATGCTAAAATTGCCCCTTAATTGTAAAAAATGAATGGGTACTCTAAATTTAAAAACATCCCCAACACCCCCCCCCCCCCCCCCCCCCCATCCCTCCAAGCAACAAATGTATGTACAAGGGAAAAAAACTGGCACACTCATCCTCTCCCTCCACTCGTCTCGACCCACTCTGCATGCCCACAAAACACCACCCCAACATCCATAGTCCCTCATGGCACATGGTAGTGTAATGATATGTATAAGTGTATATAACTAAAGGGTTAATTATACCATCTAGCTATAACACTACCATTAGAGGGCACCACTAGATACATCTATAAGTATTAGCTCCCAGAGGATCTTGGTCTCTTTCACCTCAGGAGTGTTTAGTAATAGAGAGCTCTCAGTTAGTATTTGTAGTTGTGAATCAGTTAATATAATCATATTTAATTACTTGATTTCTAGAGATAATTCTGTTGAGTGTCAAACTCCGATATAATCCAATTATAATTGCTAGTGTCACACGGGAGGGTTTAAACTAGTATGGCAGGGGGGTGGGCACGGGAGCAATAGGTCAGAAGGTGAGAGCATTGAGGGAGAACTAGGGAATAGGGACAGTGTGGCTCTGAGGCAGAGCAGATGGGGAGAAGTTGCTGAACACAGCGGGTCTGGTGGCCTGAAGTGCATATGTTTTAATGCAAGGAGCATTACGGGTAAGGCAGATGAACTTAGAGCTTGGATTACTACTTGGAACTATGATGTTGTTGCCATTACAGAGACCTGGTTGAGGGAAGGGCAGGATTGGCAGCTAAACGTTCCAGGATTTAGATGTTTCAGGTGGGATAGAGGGGGATGTAAAAGGGGAGGTGGAGTTGCGCTACTTGTTCGGGAGAATATCACAGCAATACTGCGAGAGGACACCTCAGAGGGCAGTGAGGCTATATGGGTAGAGATCAGGAATAAGAAGGGTGCAGTCACAATGTTGGGGGTATATTACAGGCCTCCCAACAGCCAGCGGGAGATAGAGGAGCAGATAGGTAGACAGATTTTGGAAAAGAGTAAAAACAACAGGGTTGTGGTGATGGGAGACTTCAACTTCCCCAATATTGACTGGGACTCACTTAGTGCCAGGGGCTTAGACGGGGCGGAGTTTGTAAGGAGCATCCAGGAGGGCTTCTTAAAACAATATGTAAACAGTCCAACTAGGGAAGGGGCGGTACTGGACCTGGTATTGGGGAATGAGCCCGGCCAGGTGGTAGATGTTTCAGTAGGGGAGCATTTTGGTAACAGTGACCACAATTCAGTAAGTTTTAAAGTACTGGTGGACAAGGATAAGAGTGGTCCGAGGATGAATGTGCTAAATTGGGGGAAGGCTAATTATAACAATATTAGGCGGGAACTGAAGAACATAGATTGGGGCCGGATGTTTGAGGGCAAATCAACATCTAACGTGTGGGAGGCTTTCAAGTGTCAGTTGAAAGGAATACAGGACCGGCATGTTCCTGTGAGGAAGAAAGATAAATACGGCAATTTTCGGGAACCTTGGATGACGAGTGATATTGTAGGCCTCGTCAAAAAGAAAAAGGAGGCATTTGTCAGGGCTAAAAGGCTGGGAACAGACGAAGCCTGTGTGGCATATAAAGAAAGTAGGAAGGAACTTAAGCAAGGAGTCAGGAGGGCTAGAAGGGGTCACGAAAAGTCATTGGCAAATAGGGTTAAGGAAAATCCCAAGGCTTTTTACACGTACATAAAAAGCAAGAGGGTAGCCAGGGAAAGGGTTGGCCCACTGAAGGATAGGCAAGGGAATCTATGTGTAGAGCCAGAGGAAATGGGCGAGGTACTAAATGAATACTTTGCATCAGTATTCACCAAAGAGAAGGAATTGGTAGATGTTGAGTCTGGAGAAGGGGGTGTAGATAGCCTGGGTCACATTGTGATCCAAAAAGACGAGGTGTTGGGTGTCTTAAAAAAATATTAAGGTAGATAAGTCCCCAGGGCCTGATGGGATCTACCCCAGAATACTGAAGGAGGCTGGAGAGGAAATTGCTGAGGCCTTGACAGAAATCTTTGGATCCTCGCTGTCTTCAGGGGATGTCCCGGAGGATTGGAGAATAGCCAATGTTGTTCCTCTGTTTAAGAAGGGTAGCAAGGATAATCCTGGGAACTACAGGCCGGTGAGCCTTACTTCAGTGGTAGGGAAATTACTGGAGAGAATTCTTAGAGACAGGATCTACTCCCATTTGGAAGCAAATGGACGTATTAGTGAGAGGCAGCACGGTTTTGTGAAGGGGAGGTCGTGTCTCACTAACTTGATAAGAGTTTTTCGAGGAGGTCACTAAGATGATTGATGCAGGTAGGGCAGTAGATGTTGTCTTTATGGACTTCAGTAAGGCCTTTGACAAGGTCCCTCATGGTAGACTAGTACAAAAGGTGAAGTCACACGGGATCAGGGGTGAACTGGCAAGGTGGATACAGAACTGGCTAGGCCATAGAAGGCAGAGGGTAGCAATGGAGGGATGCTTTTCTAATTGGAGGGCTGTGACCAGTGGTGTTCCACAGGGATCAGTGCTGGGACCTTGTAGTATATATAAATGATTTGGAGGAAAATGTAACTGGTCTGATTAGTAAGTTTGCAGACGACACAAAGGTTGGTGGAATTGCGGATAGCGATGAGGACTGTCTGAGGATACAGCAGGATTTAGATTGTCTGGAGACTTGGGCGGAGAGATGGCAGATGGAGTTTAATCCGGACAAATGTGAGGTAATGCATTTTGGAAGGTCTAATGCAGGTAGGGAATATACAGTGAATGGTAGAACCCTCAAGAGTATTGAAAGTCAAAGAGATCTAGGAGTACAGGTCCACAGGTCATTGAAAGGGGCAACACAGGTGGAGAAGGTAGTCAAGAAGGCATACGGCATGCTTGCCTTCATTGGCCGGGGCATTGAATATAAGAATTGGCAAGTCATGTTGCAGCTGTATAGAACCTTAGTTAGGCCACACTTGGAGTATAGTGTTCAATTCTGGTCGCCACACTACCAGAAGGATGTGGAGGCTTTAGAGAGGGTGCAGAAGAGATTTACCAGAATGTTGCCTGGTATGGAGGGCATAAGCTATGAGGAGCGATTGAATAAACTCGGTTTGTTCTCACTGGAACGAAGGAGGTTCAGGGGCGACCTGATAGAGGTATACAAAATTATGAGGGGCATAGACAGAGTGGATAGTCAGAGGCTTTTCCCCAGGGTAGAGGGGTCAATTACTAGGGGGCATAGGTTTAAGGTGAGAGGGGCAAGGTTTAGAGTAGATGTACGAGGCAAGTTTTTTACGCAGAGGGTAGTGGGTACCTGGAACTCACTACCGGAGGAGGTAGTGGAAGCAGGGACGATAGGGACATTTAAGGGGCATCTTGACAAATATATGAATAGGATGGGAATAGAAGGATACGGACCCAGGAAGTGTAGAAGATTGTAGTTTAGTCGGGCAGTATGGTCGGCACGGGCTTGGAGGGCCGAAGGGCCTGTTCCTGTGCTGTACATTTCTTTGTTCTTTGTTAATCAATCGCTACTTTAATAAATCAGTTTGCTCTAAGTTGAAGACTCGTGGTTTCTTCAGGATCACATCATCAGACCACCAGCATCAACAGCAACTAGTAACAATAAATATTACTAGGCCCAGTAATAGAACAGTTAGTACAGTGGTTAGCACAGTTGCTTCACAGCTCCAGGGTCCCAGGTTCGATTCACGGTTTGGGTCACTGTCTGTGCGGAGTCTGCACATTCTCCCCTTGTCTGCTCCGGTTTCCTCCCACAGTCCAAGATGTGCAGGTTAGGGTGGATTGGCCATGCTAAATTGTCCTTAGTGTCTAAAAAGGTTAGGTGGGGTTACTGGGTTATGGGATAGGGTGGAGGTGTGGGCTTGGATAGGGTGCTCTTTCCAAGGGCTGGTGCAGACACGATGGGCCGAATGACCACCTGCACTGTAAATTCTGATTCTCATAAACTCTTTCGTCTCCTCCGGTGAGTCAAAATAAAACCCTTGCTTCTGGGTACGTAACCCACAAGCAAGTGGGGTACAGAACCCCAAACTTCACCCCCTTGTAGAGGAAGGCCTTGATCTGGTTATCCCCGGCCCCACGCTTGGCCAACTCCGCTCCGAGGTCCTGGCATATCCGCATCTCGCTTTCCTCCCAACTACACTTCTTTATCTGCCTCGCCCACCTCAAGATCTTCTCCTTGTCAAGGAACTGATGCAGCCTCACCACCATCGACCTCGGTGGCTCCCCCACCTGCAGCCTCCTCCTCAGTGCCTTGTGTGCTCAGTCCACCTCGGGAGTACGGTCAAAAAAAACCTCCCGCACCAGTCTCTCCAGCATGCTCGCCACATACTTGGTGGCCTCCGCACCTTTAATGCCTTCAGGCATCCCCACGATTCGCAGGTTTTGCATCCTGGAGCAATACTCAAGATCCTCCAGCTTTTTCTTCAGCCTTTTCTGGCTGCTCGTCACCATCCCCATCTCAGCTTCCATCAAGGTCAACTGATCCTCATGCTCCCCCACCAACTCCTCTACCTTTTGGATTGCCGGGCCCTGTGTTTCCAGCCTCTGCTCGATCGCCGCCGTAAGAGGCTCCACCACCTTAGCCAGGTATTCTAAGGCCACCTTCCTCTGCTGCTGGAACTTGCTGTTGAGAATTCCACCAGCTACTCCGTAGACCACTGGGCGGGCAGCGCTGCCCCCCCCCCCCCCACACTCTCTGCCAACGTCTGCTGTATCGCACCACAAAAACCTTCCTGCTCAAGTTGCTGTCTCTTTCTCGTTGCACTTCTCATCCGATGAGCCATAAACCAATCCCACCAGAAGAGTTTAACAATACCTCAATGCTTATACACCTTCTGCCATCCAACACCACACAATTTGGGTGGGGAAGGACCGAGGAAGTCCACCTCGAGCAGGAGCCACCAAATGTGCAACCATTCACTCCATCGTCGCCACCGGAAGTCAAATTGCTCAGTTATTATCATCATCCTCACATTTGATGTAGAAGATCACTCTCTTTTCCTGGTCTTCCTATCGTTGCTGGGATTTATGAATAGGTATGCATTACTCCTTTGGACTGTAAGAGGCAGAAATGTGTGTGCTACTTCACAGAGATGCTGCAGTGACTGTCTGTATTCAGTCACCAATTTGGCACTAGCTCTAAGCCACTAACCTCACCATTGTAAGTAAGCCTGGGCAATAGATTTTTGTTGTAACTTGACCACTTCTAGACTTCTTGTGTATATATACTATAGTAAGTTAACAAGATCAGTACTAACATTGAGCTAAAGAAGCCACTTTCAATTTTGTATTTTGTGATCACACATCTATGAACCAGAATTACTGTACAAATGTAAACAGCCGATTGACTAAGCAATGTACCTCAATTAAGCTATCATTAGAGTAGTTGTATCAATAAGATGGGTTCAGAAGTCTGCAAGCTTGTTTTAAAAATGTTAATGAGCTATTGTAAAGTTCTCTCCACGAGAAAGACCATGCAATCGTACACTGTGTGCCAGCCTGGAACCTCTCTGACTGTGGTAAAGTTGAGACACGAGCTGTGTAATGAATGGAGACTTGTACAAAATCAGTTAAAAGAGACACTGAACGGTTCCATTGTGCCCTTTAATGGGCCAATGTACACAGGTTCTTGAAATGCAAAGAAAATAATTAAATTAACCAATTGCTAAATTACAAGTTTAATTTGAAGTAGTGGTAACTTAGGAGTTAAACATGGAGGTTTTGAGAGACATATTGGCTAGCCATGTACTGAGATCTCCTGAGGCAGAATTCTGGAAGAATTGCGCTCAGTGAAGAAACTTGAGGAAATTACATTCTCCAGCCTAATTGACCAAGTGAAGCTGTAAAGGTCTGATTTCTACTGTTGAGTATACCTTTACCGGGCAGTGCAGTGGTAGCACTGCAGTCTCACGGCGCCAAGGTCCCTGGCTGTGGGTCACTGTCCGTGTGGAGTTTGCACATTCTCCCCGTGTTTGCGGGGTTTCACCCCCACAACCCAAAGATGTGCAGGCTAGGTGGATTGGTCACGCTAAATTGTCCCATAATTGGAAAAAATTAATTGGGTACTCTAAATTTTCTTTTTTAAAGTATACCTTTACCGTCTTAACAAACTTCATTTTTATTTGCTATTCAAGAGTCCTGTCTTGCTTTACATATAAATCTTGTCTGAACTGAAGCATTTTATTAATTGGTTTGGAATTCAGTAATTAAGCCCGAATTATTGAATTAAAACGCTCATTAAAAAAATTACCATGGCGAGATGGTCTAAGAACAGAATGTCTCGCCAGGAGCTCCATAGCCTTCTCCTTGTCGCCAGTAGCCTCTGTCTTTCCCGGATATGATGCACAAATTTCTCCTGCAATGAGATCAATTGGGGTCAGGGTAGATATTCTAATTGGATAATTGCTGTAACAGATGTGCTGGTATCATCTTGCTGCAGTGGAAGAAGAGGTTAATGGTTGGGCATGCGAGCAAGCGGTAGGGGAGGATGCTTAAACATAGGTTTGCTAGCTTGTGTCCTTTTAGGAAGTGTGCAATATGAAGGATTAGTTGTAATGCTCATGATCTCAGAGGTTGAAGAACATGCCAGTGTTCAAGAAATCATTGGGAAAGTAGCATTGTGTTACTTTGTCCTGGTCAGATCCTTGAGCTAATTGCAATAGGGAGCAGATTTGTGAGAGGGGTTTCCAATTAGGGTTGGAATTTTGAATAGTAAGTGGCAAATGATAGCAGGAGTAAAGGTCGAAAGAGTGAATGACAGTATGCTGCTGAATAATTGGGGTGGGGGGTACAATGCGGGTGCGGAAGAGAATATGTTGATAATCGGACGGAACGTGGAGGCAAAAGAGAATATGTTGAAAATGGGGGGGGGGGGGCATGGGGGTGGAAGAGAATATGTAGAACGTAAAGGCAGATGTGTGTAAATTGGGCAATAAATCAGACTTTGAGGAGAGTGCTACTTTCCAAACTGGATCTTTTTGTTTTACTTCAAATTTCACCATACATAATCACAGAATAATAAAAGGCAAAAGAGGCCCATCAAGTCTGCACCGACTCGTGACAAACACCAGACCTGCCTAGCTAATCCCATTTACCAGCACTTGGCCCATAGCCTTGAATGTTATTGCTCATCCAGGTACTTTTCAAAGGATGTGAGGTAACCCGCCTTCACAAGCCTCCCAGGCAGTGTACTCCAGAACGCCACCGCCCTCTGGGTAAAAACCTTTTTCCTCAAATTCCCCACTGAACCTCCTGCCCCTGACCTTGAACATGTGTCCCCTCGTAACTGACCCTTCGACTATACGCCATGGTGGGATTTGAAATTGGGTCGTCGGTGCATTATCCTGGGTCTCTGGATTACTAGTCTAGTGATAATGGGTAAGGTTGATGAACTTAGGATGTTGATTAACACAATGGAGTATGATATTATGGCAATCACAGAGACCAGGTTGAGGAAGGGCAGGACTGGGCGTTCAATATTCCAGGATATAGAACCTTCAGGCAGATGGGGGGCTCGCAATATTGATCAGTGAGTCAATTAACAGGTTCCTCAATTGAGTCCATATGGGTGGAACCTAAAAACAAAAAGTGGGCAATCATGTTGCTGGGAGTGTACTATAGCATCCCCCCCCCCCCCCCCCCCCCCAATAGTTAATGCGAGTTAGAAGGGCAGATCTCAGAGAAGTGTAAAAACAATAGGGTAATAATAGGTGATTTCAACTTCCCCAATGTTAATTTGGATAGTCCTAGATTGTGAAAGTCTTAGAGAGGGTGGAATTCTTAAAGTGCATCCTGGAGAGCTTTTTGAGCCAGCACGTAGTAAGTCCTACAAGAGAGGAGCGACTTGACCTAGTTTCAGAGAAAGATGCAGGGCAGATGGTAAAAGTATCAGTGGGGGAGCATTTAATTGCTAGTGACCATAACTCATTAAGATTTGATGGCAGTTGCGGAAAAGGACAAAGATGGACCAGAAATAAAGGTTTTGAATTTGGGGAAGGCTGATTTTAATAGGATAAGACAGGATCTGGTCAAAGTGGACTGGGACCAGCTACTTGTAGGAAAATCCATGTCAGAACAGTGGGAGTGATTCAAAAAAGAAATAAAGAGAGTACAAAGCCATCATGTTCCTGTAAATGAAAAGGATGGGTCTAAAAGGTCCAGAGAACCTTGAACTACTATTGGATGTCAAACATAGCAATGATCAGGAAGTAGATAGTGAGGGAGGGGTCGGCGTGGGAGCGGGTGAAGGCGGCCTTGTGTAGGAGCACAAGTTTAGGGGCACTGGTAATGGCACCTCTGCCGTTCTTGCCGGCTCGGTACTCCACAAGCCCGGAGTTAGTGGCGGCTTTGAGGGTGTGGGGACAGTGGCGGAAGCATTTGGGAGTGAGGGAGCATTGGTATGGGCACCAATTTGTGGCAATCACCGGTTTGTGCCAGGGGAGCTAGATGGGGGTTTTTGGATGTGGCAGCGAGCTGGGATTGAATGGTTAGGGGACCTGTTTATTGACGGCAGCTTTCCGGACTTGGAGGAGGAGTTTGAGCTGCCCAGGTGAGGCATCCTCAATAACGACGCTTAGAGTGTAAACGGTAAAGAAGGCTTTATTAGACTAAGAACTATGCTAGAGCTGAGACATGTACTGACTGCTGCACAGCCCATGAGGCAGCCCGTTATATATGGCTCACAGATGGGTGGAGCCAGAGGCGGAGTCCCCAGGGTTCCAAGCCTGGTCTTAAAGGGAACATCTCCTTACATGATGATAAGGCAGTAACCGTTCATCACATTCACCCCCTGTTTAAAAAGAGTCCGGTGGGGGTGAAGTGCCATCATAGGTCCATCCGTCTCGGTGGCCGGATCGTCATCGACCTCCTCAATTCGGGCGGTGGTGCGGCGGGCACGGACGTCCCAGTTGAGGGCAATCCGGGAGCACAGCGGTCGGAGCTTCGGTCGGGGCAGGGTGACTAGGCAGGGCCGGCGGTAGCGGTGCTGGCGCCGGCGGGGTGTGTAAAGGGGGCTGCAAGGGGGGGGCGCGTGGTAGGTGCTCGATGTGGATGTGGTAGGGCTGGAAGGGGGTATGTTGTAGGGGGTGCTGGGTCCTGCAGGGGAGCGGCGCGGGAAGGGGCATCTGTGGTGGGGGATCCAGCGGGTGCCAGATCCCGGAGGGAAACCGTATCTTGCCTGCCGTCGGGGTACTCAACGTAGGCGTAACTGGGTTTGGCGTGGAGCAGTCGGACCTTTTCGACCAGGTGGTCCGTTTTATGGCTCCTCGCGTGCCTCCGGAGAAGAACCGGTCGCGGAGCCATCAGCCAAGGTGGAAGTGAGAACCCGGAGGTAGACTTCCTAGGGAAGACAAACAATCGGTTGTGAGGGTCTCATTCGTGGCCGTGCAGAGGAGTGACCTAATGGAGTGTAGGGCATCGGGTAGGACCTCCTGCCAGCGGGTGGTTGGGAGACTTCTCGACCGCAGGGCCAGAAGGACAGCCTTCCCCACTGTTGCATTCTCCCTCTCCACCTGCCCGTTTCCCCGCGGGTTATAACTGGTCGTTCTGCTCGAGGAGATGCCTTTGCTGAGCAGATACTGACGCAGTTCATCGCTCATGAACGATGTACCCCAGTCGCTGTGGATATAAGCGGGGAAACCGAACAGGGTGCAGATGCTGTGCAGTGCCTTAATCACCGTGGCTGAGGTCATGTCGGAACAGGGAATGGCGAATGGGAAACGGGAGAACTCATCGATCACGGTGAGGAAATAGGCATAACGATTGGTGGGCGAGAGGGGCTCCTTGAAGTCCACGCTCAGTCGCTCAAAGGGGCCCGAGGCCTTCACGAGCCGAACCTTGTCTGGCCGGTAGAAGTGCGGTTTGCACTCTGCACAGACTTGGCAGGCCCTGACCATGGCCTTGACCTCCTTGGTTGAGTAAGGTAGATTGCGGGACTTGATAAAATGGACGAGCCGGGTGACCCCCGGGTGGCAGAGGTCATTGTGGATTGCTTGCAGGCGGTCCTCCTGCGCGTTGGTGCATGTGCCGCGGGACAGGGCATCTGGGGGCTCGTTGAGCTCCCCTGGACGATACTTGATATCGTACGTGTAGGTGGAGAGTTCGATCCTCCACATCAAAATTATATTGTTTTTTATTTTGCCCCGTTGCGTGTTATCGAACATATAGGCGACTGACCGTTGGTCGGTGACGAGGGTAAACCTCCTACCAGCGAGGTAGTGTCTCCAGCGCCACACAGCCTCCACAATGGCTTGTGCCTCCTTTTCGAAAGCAGAGTGTCGGACCTCAGAGGCGGTGAGGGTTCGGGAGAAGAATGCTACTGGTCTGCCTTCCTGATTGAGGGTAGCAGCCAGGGCGATGTCTGATGCATCGCTCTCTACCTGGAAAGGGATGGTTTCGTCCACCGTGTGCATAGCGGCCTTGATGTCGGCCTTGATGCGGTTGAAGGCCAATTGAGCCTCAGCCGAGAGGGGAAAAATGGTGGTCTTTATGAGTGGGCGGGCTTTGTCCACATACTTGGGGACCCACTGGGCGTAATCAGAGAAAAGCCCCATGCACCGTTTGAGGGCCTTGAGGCTGCGGGGGAGAGGGAGTTCCTTAAGGGGGCGCATGCGGTCGGGGTCGGGACCTAGCACCCCATCTTCCACGACATAGCCGAGGATGGCTAGCCGGGTGGTGTGGAAAACGCATTTGTCCTCGTTATAGGTCAGGTTAAGAGCTCGGGCGGTCTGGAGGAACTTTGAGGTTAGCATCATGGTCCTGCTGGTCATGGCCGCAGATGGTGACATTGTCCAAGTACGGTTATGTAGCCCGCAAACCGTACTGGTCCACCATTTGGTCCATCGCCCTTTGAAAGACGGAGACCCTATTGTGACACCAAAGGGGACCCTGAGGAAGTGGAAGAGCCGGCCGGCTGCTTCGAAGGCAGTATAGGGGCGGTCTTTTGGTCGGATGGCGAGCTGGTGGTAGGTGGATTTGAGGTCCACCGTGGAAAAGACTCGATATTGGGCGATCCGATTTACCATATTCGCGATGCGAGGAAGGGGGTACGCATCAAGCTGCGTGAATCGGTTTATGGTCTGGCTGTAATCCACGACCATCCGTTTCTTCTCCCCGGACTGGACTACCACCACTTGTGCTCTTCAAGGGCTGTTGGTAGCCTCGATGACCCCCTCTCCCAGTAAGCGCAGGACCTCTGACTTGATAAAAGCCATATCTTGGGCACTGTAGCGCCAGCTCCTGGTGGCGACGGGCTTACATTTGGGAGTGAGGTTCGCGAATAGCGAGGCGGGTGCGACTTTCAGTGTCGTAAGGCAGCATTCCATGAGGGGGGGGGCAAGGGTCCGCCGAAATTCAGTGTCAGGCTTCGGTGGCTGCACTGGAAATCCAGTCCAAGCAGCAGGGAGGCACAGAGGTGAGGGAGGATATAAAATTTGAAACGGGTGTATTTGGCGCCCTGGATCAAGAAATTCGCAATACAGTACCCCTTGATTTGTACTGAGTGGGACCCGGATGCGAGGGCTATGGTTTGGGATGCGGGATGGGTGCGTAGGGAGCAGCGCGTTACCGTTTCAGGGTGGATAAAACTCTCCGTGCTCCCGGAGTCGAAGAGGCATGCAGTGTCGCGCCCGTTGACCTGGACCTGCATCATAGAGTTCTGCAGGTGTTTTGGTCGAGGGTGATCACACCCACTCGCGGGTAGTCGGAGTCCTCAGCCGAGTCGGAATCGTAAATGGCCGCCGCCATCAGTCGCACGTGTCGGGTCGAGAAGATGGCCGCCGACAGGATGGCCGCTCCCATGATTCGCACGAGGCTGATGACGCATCAGAAGGGGGCGTGTTGGGTCGGTGCGCAGCAGCATTGCGAGGCCTGCGGGCATGAGAGCCTGATTTTTGGGCCGGCTGTTCTTTGTTTTTCTGGCCCCTGGGTCTGGCCAGGCAGACCCTCGCAAAGTGCCCTTTCTTCCCGCAGTCGCTGCAGATCGCGGAACGGGCTGAGCAGCGTGGGCATGGGTGCTGGCCCTGCCCGCAGAAGTAGCACGGTGTGCCCCCATGGTGAGCAGGTCGCCGCGTGGCGCAGGCCTGTATTACGGCTGAGTCTGAGGAAGTCTGGGGGGGGCCTCGCAGAGTCCGTGAGGTACGTACCCAAGTTATGTCGGGCCACCTCCAGCGAGGAGGAGAGCGTTAGCGTGTCCTGGAGGTCTTTTGCCCCGTTTTCGAGCAGCCACTGCCAGATGTAGGTCGAGCGGATGCAGGACAAAAAAGCGTCTCTGATGTGCAGGTTCATATGGACTTCCCCTGTCACATCTTGATGGTTACAGTCCCTGGCAAGCGCGGGGAGTTTCTCGATGAATTCGACTAGCGATTGCCCCGAGCGCGGCTGGCAGGTAGAGAGCAGATGCCTGGCGTGTACTCGTTGATGGGTTTGACAAACCGCTTGCGGAGTAACTCGACCGCCTCTTCATAAGTCGTCGCCTTTTCAAGCGTGGTGGAGATTCTGTGACTCACCCGGGCGTGAAGTAGGCGCAGCTTGCGTGGCCCCAGGATGGGAGTCTCTGCGGAGTCCAGGTAGGCCTCGAAGCACCGCAGCCAGTATTTTAAAATTTCCTTCGCCTTCGGTGTCCGTGCTTCCAGATTGAGCTTCTCTGGTTTTAGGCCTGCGTCCATCCTGAATCTAGTTTAGTCTAATAAATTGAGGTACCCTCAACAATGACGCTTAGAGTGTAAACGGTAAAGAAGGCTTTATTAAACTAAGAACTATGCTAGAGCTGAGACATGTGCTGACTGCTGCACAGCCCATGAGGCAGCCCTTTATATATGGCTCACAGATGGGCGGAGCCAGAGGCGGAGACCCCAGGGTTCCAAGCCCGGTCTTAAAGGGGACATCAGCTTACATGATGATAAGGCAGTGACCATTCATCACACCGGTGAGAATGGGTTCGCTACCTGCAGGTGAGGGACTTTGTGCGTAGGCAGGTTTTGACTTTTCTGCACCGACTGCCCAAGGGGATACAGGATAAGGTAGTGTCGAAAAGAGGAGTGGGGGAGGGAAGGTCTCAGAAATTTATAAAGAGCTCATGAAATGGGAGGGAACCCCGATAGGGGAGGTAAAAGCGAAAATGGGAGGAAGAGTTGGGCAAGACGTTAGAGACGGGACTGTGGGAGGATGCCTTGATTAGGGTAAATGTGTCCTCGAGGTGTGCCAGGCTGAGGTGGCAAGTCAGGAAGGGAGGGGTTTCCTGGAGCTCCGACACCCTGAGGGCAGAGGGCACTCCACCTCTGAGGGGGTCTTCAGAGTGAGGAAGCCCTCGCTTCCTGTCTGAGTTGAGGAAACATATAATTGTCATTTCCATATCCGCTCCCGCCGGACCAAAATTGAAGCCGGGCGGGATAAGGCCCTTAAGTGTCCACCTAAGGGTCTGATTAGGGGGGCAGGTCCATCCATTCAAATTTACACTCCTCCCACCCAACCCTCCCCCTAACCACTTCTGAATCCGCCAATGGGGAGCGTAAAATTCTGCCCCAGGTGTTCAGGAAAGATGAGGAAAGAAAGAGAAGAGGAAGAGTTGATTAAAGGGAATATATAGTGCTGGGATAGCGAATGACCCAGGGGGGTCAAGTAGCGAATCTATTTGGCAAATGCTTAAAAAAAAATAGTAATCAATTAACATTACGGGGTGCATTCAACAGGCTGTCAACTAGTGGCGAAAATATGGAGGGGAAGATATGCTGGGAAATTTCACAGAGGTCACAAACTATAAAAGGGAGACTTTAATCATCCCAATATAGACTGGGATGGTAATAATGTAAAGGGAAGAGAGGGGGAAAGAGTTTCTGAAGTGTGTTCAGCAAATTGTGTTTTTGACCCAACAAGGTGGAAGCATTGCTGGGTCTGGTTATGAAGAATGAGGTGCGTCAATTGTATCAACTGTCAATAAAAGCAAATTACTGCAGATGCTGGAATCTGAAACCAAAAGAGAAAAATGCTGGAAAATCACAGCAGGTCTGGCAGGAGAGAAAAGAGCTAACGTTTTTGAGTCCAGATGACCCTTTGTCAAAGCAAAAAGACAGAGAAAATGGGAGATATTTATACTGTGGAGTGAGGGAATGAACATAAGAACTAGGAGCAGGAGAAGGCTATCTGGCTCCTCGAGCCTGCTCCGCCATTCAATGAGATCATGATCTTTTGTGGACTCAGCTCTACTTTCCGGCCCGAACACCACAACCCTTAATCCCTTTATTCTTCAAAAAACTATCTATCTTTATCTTAAAAACATTTAATGAAGGAGCCTCTACTGCTTCACTGGGCAAGGAATTCCATAGATTCACAACCCTTTAGGTGAAGAAGTTCCTCCTAAACTCAGTCCTAAATCTACATCCCCTTATTTTGAGGCTATGCCCCCTAGTTCTGCTTTCATCCGCCAGTGGAAACAACCTGCCCGCATCTATCCCCTTCATAACTTTATATGTTTCTATAAGATCCCCCCTCATCCTTCTAAATTTCAACAAGTACAGTCCCAATCTACTCAACCTCTCCTCGTAATCCAACCCCTTCAACTCTGGGATTCATAGAATTTACAGTGCAGAAGGAGGCCATTCGGCCCATCAAGTCTGCACCTGTTCTTGGAAAGAGCACCCTATCCAAGGTCAACACCTCCACCCTATCCCCATAACCCAGTAACCCCACCCAACACTAAGGTCAATTTTGGACACTAAGGGCAATTTCTCATGGCTAATCCACCTAACCACATCTTTGGACTGTGGGAGGAAACCGGAGCACCCAGAGGAAACCCACGCACACACGGGGAGGATGTGCAGACTCCGCACAGACAGTGACCCAAGCCAGAATCGAACCTGGGACCCTGGAGCTGTGAAGCAATTGTGCTATCCACAATGCTACCGTGCTGCCCTCCATTAACCTAGTGAATCTCCTCTACACACCTTCCAGTGCCAGTACGTATGTCCTTTTTCAAGTAAGGAGTCCAAAACTGAACAGCTGAACGGAAAGATGAGTCATAGCCATAGAAATCAAGGGAAAAGAGTGCTAATGGCAGTCCCCAGAGAGAATGAAAGGTGTGAAAGGCCAAACAGCAGAAAAACTAAGATCAGAGGGTAAACTGTGACAGATGTAGGGGTTGAAGGGATGAAGCAAAGGGGTGAAAATGTAAGGAGAGGGGGGTTAAGATGGGGGGATATATATATATAAAAAAGACAAGAAGAGATAAAAGAAAAAACACTGTTAAAATGAAATTAAATGAAAACAAAGGGGTCGAGTTGGGGTACAGCTAATCATCTGAAGTTGCTGAATTCAATGTTGAGACCGGAATATGAGATGCTGTTCTTCCAGATTGCGTTGAGCTTCACTGGAACATTGCAGTAGGCCAAGGACAGACATGTGGGCATGGGAGCAGGGTCTTGTGTTGAAATGGCAAGCAACGGGAAGGTCAGGATTATGAATGCGAACAGACGGAAGGTGCTCAGCAAAGTGATCACCCAGTCTGCGTTTGGTCTCTCCGATATAGAGGAACCACCTTGGGAGCAGCGAATGCAATAGACCAGATTGAAATAGGTGCGAGTGAAACATTGCTCAACCTGGAATGAGTGTTTTGGGCCTGGGATGTTAAGCATGGAAGATGTAAAGGGGCAGGTGTTGCACCTTCTGTGATTGCATGGGAAGGTGGTGCCATGGGCAATGGGAGAGGTATTGGGTATGGTGGAGGAATGGACTAGATTATCTCGGAGGGAATGGTCTCTGCGGAATGCTGACCGAGGGAGTGAAGGGAAGATATGTTTGGTGGTGGCATCACGCTGGAGTTGGCAAAAATTACACTTTGCATGCGGAGGCTGGTGGGGTGAAATGTGAGAACGCGGGGGACTCTCTTTTGGATCAACTATCAACAGTTGGGGAACATTTGGGGGGCAATGATCATAGTACTGTAAGGGTTAGGTTAACAATGAAAAGAAAGCTATCCAGAGTAAAAATAATTAACTGGGGGAGGGCCAATTGTAGTGGGCTGAGAATGGATCTGGTTCAGGTTAATTGGAATCAAAGAGGCAAATATATAATGGATCAATGAGCTACCTTCTTCTCACAAAGTCTGAGTGCACAGCAGATGTCAGGTTGATAATACAAGTGAGAAACCAGGCTGAATGTAGAATATTCAAAGGAGAAGTCAAAAAATAAATAACTGAAGCAAAGAAAGCATGAGACTAGATTAGCAGTTACCATAAAACAGAAATGTTTGCGTGGGTTTTGTCCCCACAACCCAAAGATGTGCAGGGTAGGTGGATTGGCCACGCTAAATTGTCCCTTAATTGAAAATAAAATGAATTGGGTACTCTAAATTTATATTAAAAAAAACATAAAACAGAAACCAAATTCTTCTATCAGTAAAAAGCTGGTAAAATGAGTGGAGGTTATCGGGGATCAAGAAGAGGATTTATGATATAGGCGGAGGATGTAGCTGATTCCAAATTATTACTTCACATTCACCATCAACAGGAAGAAGGTGCGGTCAAAGTCATGGTGAAAGAGGAGTTAGTTGGTGGACTGGTAAAGCTAACAATTCACAAAGAGGAAGAAATCGAAAGGCAGACTCTACCCAAAGTTAATTATTCACCAGGACCAGATCAGGAGCACCCAAGGATACAGAGGGAAGTAATAATGAAAATTATGGAGGCACTGTCCATCATTTTCCAATCCGCCTTTGATACAGGGATGGTGCCAGAGGACTGGAAAACTAACCCTGTAACACATTTTTGGTATGTTTAGGGATCGATAACTTTTTGTTTAAAATAGACAAAGTCTGAGATTGCAGGCACCTAATTAAGAGAATAAAGATTCTAGGGTTTTACGACAAACAAAATCAATGTTACAATTGTTTTTAATTGGGCATTGTTGGCTGGATCAGCATTTATTGCCCATCCCCAAGTGTGTGCTCCAGCCTCTAATGACTGGCGCAATTTCAGCTCTTCAGCCACACCTCATTCTTCATAACTTGCTCCAAACGGTTATATTTGCCCCAACAGAACTTTAACACAGTCACACACCTCCTGCTGCCTTTTCAAATCTCCAGGCTTCTCTCTAGCTCTTACTACTTGGAGTCTTCCAACTGCCGCACTTTGCTGCTTGAAGCCTGTGGTGAATGTATTATACCAATAATCCACCATTGTATCAGTACCATGCTTTGCCTTTGTATTTGCATCTATGCTATGCTGTTGCCCTTGTGGGCTCCACCTATGGGCCATTGTATGGCATCATCCATAGGGGAACATGTTGGGATGTATGGGCTCCACCCATGGCTCCTCCCCTTTGGGGGTTATAAAGAGCAGTCGATCTGTAGGCGGCGGACAGTATTGTATCAGTCGCAGGCGGGCACTGTTCTCAGTTGATTAAAGCCACGGCTTACTTTACTCTTGTCTCGAGTGAATTGATGGTCGCCTCAATTTAATCAACTTAAAACACAACTATGGAATTGGCCCTCAAACCTGACCGACTGGAACTCGATCCGCAGGCCGCTGAGGCAAAATAAATTTTTTCGCACTAGCTTGGATGCTTCAAGGCTTATCTCGCAGCCGCCTCCACGCCTTCCGTCACTGACGAACAGAAGCTGAGCCTCCTCCATCCACGGGTGAGCCATCGAATCTCTGTTCAACTCGACGAGGCCTCCTCCTACGCAGATGCCCTCGCGATGCTCGAACTCCTCTATGTACGGCCCGTGAACGAGGTCTACGTGCGACACATCCTCACCACTCGCCGCCAGCGTCCCGGGGAGTCGCTAGATGACTACCTACGCGACCTCAAAGCCCTTGCACGCAACTACAATTATCAGGCCGTTACGGCCACTCAGCATATGGAACTCGCCATCCGAGACGTTTACGTGGCAGGAGTCCGGTCTAATTATGTGAGACAGCGCCTACTCGAAAAGGGACCCTGGACCTGGATGAGACGGTAAAGTTAGCCTCCTCTCTGGAAGTGGCGTTCCAGAGCCTTACCGCGTTCCCGGCTGACCACGCGACCCCCTCGTGGACCCCCGACCACAGACTACCCCAGGCCTGTGCCGCACGGCCGCCCGCCCGCCATGGGGGGCTACCCTGCTATTTCTGCGGCCAGTCCCAACACCCCTGGCAGCACTGCCCAGCCCACAACGCGAACTGCAGCAGCTGCGGTAGAAAAGGACATTTCGCCAAAGTCTGCCTGGCCAGGTCTAAGAGCTCTAACTCACAGGCCCGATCCTCAGACTCACAGGCCCGCAGACCCCGCAGCATGGCAGCGTGTCTGCCGACTCTGCCCCTTCATCAGCCTCATGCTATCAGTGGAAGCAGCCACCTTCCAGTCCTCACAGCACGTGCGACTCACGTAGGCCGCCATCTTGGCCATCCTCCCCCACGCGGCCGGCCACGTGCGATCCATGGGGGCCGCCATCTTGGACGCCATCATCCTTGCCGCCTGCCACGCTCGACTAATGGGGGCCGCCATCTTGGCCGCCATCTGCTTCGCCGCTCGACGTGTACAATCAACATGGGCAGCCATCGCGGAGCCGCCCCAGCATCTCCGACAATGCCGGCTACCCGCAACGCAGCGCGGTCACCCTGGACCAGTCGTGACCCAAGCACCTCCGGAGCTCCATGATGACTGTCCGGGTAAACAGGCACGAGACGCCTTGCCTCTTCAACTCCGGGAGCACAGAGTGCTTCATTCACCCGGACATGGTAAGATGCTGCTCGCTCCCAATTTTCCTGGCGCACCAAGCCATCTCCCTCGTCTCTGGGTTGCACTCGGTGCAAATCCAAGGGTGCACTACCGCAACCCTAGCAATACAGGGGGCCGAGTACGCAAACTTTGAATTATATGTGCTCCCAGACCTCTGCGCTCCTCTCCTATTGGGACTCGATTTCCAATGCAACCTTAGGAGCCTAACCCTGAAGTTCGGGGGGCCCCCACTCACCATATGTAGCCTCGCGACCCTAAAAGTCGACCCTCCCTCACTCTTCGCAAACCTCACCGCCGACTGCAAACCAGTCGCCACCAGAAGCAGGCGGTATAGCATAAAGGACAGGACTTTTATTAGGTCCGAGGTCCAGCGTCTCTTGCGGGAGGGAGTCATCGAGGCCAGCAATAGCCCCTGGAGAGCTCAGGTGGTGGTCGTCAAGACCGGGGAAAAGTTCCGGGTGGTTGTTGATTACAGCCAAACCATAAACCGGTACACGCAACTCGATGCGTACCCCCTTCCCCGGATTGCAGACGTGGTAAACCAGATTGCACACTACCGGGTGTTCTCCACGGTGGAACTGAAGTCTGCATACCACCAACTCCCAATCCGGCCGGAGGACCACCACTACACAGCTTTTGAGGCAGATGGCCACCTTTTCCACTTCCTCCGGGTCCCCTTTGGCGTCACGAATGGGGTTTCGGTGTTCCAAAGAACAATGGACCGAATGGTGGACCAATACGGGGCGGGCCACATTTCCGTACTTGGACTATGTCACCATCTGCGGCCAACCTCCACCGATTTCTCCAAACCGCCCAAACCCTTAATCTCACCTACAACAAGGAGAAATGCGTTTTCCGCACGACCAGACTAGCCATACTCGGCTACATCATGGAGAACGGGGTCCTGGGGCCCGACCCTGACCTTATGTGCCCCCTCCTGCAACTCCCTCTCCCTCACTGCCCCAAGGCCCTGAAGAGGTGCCTCGGGTTCTTTTCGTATTATGCCTAGTGGGTCCCAACTATGCTGACAAAGCCCGCCCACTAATCAAGGTCACCATCTTTCCACTGGCAACTGTGGCCCGCCAGGCCTTCAGCTGCATCAAGGCGGACATCGCCAAAGCCGCGATGCGCGCGGTGGCGGGTCCGTCCCCTTCCAGGTAGAGAGCGACGCACCAGAGGTTGCTCTCGTCGCTACCCTCAATCAAGCAGGCAGACCAGTGGCGTTTTTTTTTTTTTGCGCACCCAGACCACCTCTGAAATTCGACACTCCTCAGTCGATAAAGAAGCCCAAACCATCGTGGAAGCCATACAACACTTGTGGCACTACCTCGCTGGTAGGAGGTTTACCCTTGTCACCGACCAACGATCGGTAGCCTTCATGTTCGACAATACGCAGTGGGGCAAAATCAATAACGATAAGATCTTGAGGTGGAGGATCAAACTCTCCACCTGTAACTATGATATAGTATATCGTCCTGGGAAGCTCAACGAGCCCCCAGATGCCCTGTCCCGCGGTACATGCGCCAGCGTGCAGGATGGCCAACTACGGGCTATCCACAATGACCTCTGCCACCCGGGGGTCACCCGGCTTATCCACTATATCAAGGTCCACAATCTGCCCTACTCCACCGAGGAGGTCAGAGCCATGACCAGGGACTGCCAGATCTGTGCAGAGTGTAAACCGCCCTTCTATCGACCAGATAAGGCCCAACTGGTAAAGGCATCACGGCCCTTTGAGCGCCTCAGTATCGATTTCAAAGGGCCCTTCGCCTCCAATAATCGCAATACATATTTCCTCAATATTATTGATGAGTTCTCCCGCTTCCCCTTTGCAATTCCTTGACCCGATATGACCACATCCACCATCATTAAAGCCCTACATAGTGTCTTCACCCTGTTTGGTTTCCCCAATTATGTCCACAGTGACTGGGGCTCGTCGTTCATGAGCGACGAACTGCATTGCCTCGAGCAGGACCACCAATTATAACCCCAGGGGAAATGGGCAGGCGGAGAGGGAGAATGGGATGGTCTGGAAGACTGTCCTACTGACCTTGCGGTCCAGGAATCTCCCAGTTTCTCACTGGCAGGAGGTCCTCCCCGATGCGCTCCACTCTATTAGGTCCCTACTTTGCAAGGCCACAAACGGGACCCCCTCATGACTGCCTATTTTTTTCCTGAGGAGATCCACCTCAGGGGCCTCGCTTCCGTCCTGGCTGAAGACACCGGGGCCAGTCCTACTCAGAAAACACGTCAGGAGCCATATGGCCGATCCTCTGGGAGAGACTCCTACACTCAAACCGCCAGGACGCTTATGTCGAACACCCCGATGGCCGACAAGATACGGTCTCCCTCCGGGACCTGGCGCCTGCCGGTTCCACCACCACCGCCCCTCCACTATATCCCGCCCAACCTACCATGATCAGCGCCCCCGCCCCTTTATGGCTCCCGACTCCCATTCCCCCTTCACCGGTCCACAGGAATGAAGCTCGAGAAGAGACGCTCCCCCCGGAGTCCACGTCTGTCCCCGCACCGGCGCCCCCACTACCAATGCCAGCACGGATGAGCTCGACACCCGGGCCAGCACCGATGTCAGAGCTTCGGCGATCACAGCGCACAATCCGTGCGCCGGACCGGCTGAACTTATGAAACCCGTCACACCCGCCGGACTTCATTTTTTTAACAAGAGGGTGATTGTGGTGAATGTATTATACCAATAATCTACCATTGTATCAGTACCATGCTTTGCCTTTGTATTTGCATCTATGCTATGCAAATAGCAAATAGCCCTTGTGGGCTCCACCTATGGGCCATTGTATGGCATCATCCATAGGGGAACATGTTGGGACATGTATGGGCTCCGCTCATGGCCCCTCCCCTTGAGGGGGGGATATAAAGAGCAGTCGACCTGTAGGCGGCGCACAGTATTGTATCAGTCGCAGGCAGGCACTGTTCTCAGTTGATTAAAGCCACGGTTTACTTTACTCTTGTCTCGAGTGAATTGATGGTCGCATCAAAGCCTCCTTAGTGGTTTCCCTCCCCGATGGTTACTACTTGTGGTCTGTTCCTTCTGGGGTGGTCTCTTTCTCCTGGTGGTCTCCTCCTCCCCAATGGCTCCTTCCCTAAACCTTTCTCTAGGATCTCTCCCCGTCCTCTGACTCGGCGCTCTTCTTGTTATTGAGTCCCATCTTGCAACTCTTGACCTGGCCTTTGTGCTGTTTTCTCTTTGTATGCAGATGCCCTGGGCACTTGTCCCAGCCCGAAGATCTCACAATGCTAAACTGTACATGCACAACTCACTCCCAATCTGCACATGTGCGGAAGCCTGTGGCCTGCAGAAACTGGAGTCCTTGACATTCCTCCAGAACCAGATACGTTCCTGTATTGTGACAAAATATTACACCCTTGTTCAAAACAAAGCTGTCAGCATAAATGCAGCATCTACATCAGTCAGTGTAACCTCGGTAATCAGCTTTTAGAAACAAGAATTGTGGGTAAAATTAACACTCACCTGAACAAATGTGAATTAAATAAGGAAAACCAGCACACACCTGTTGAAAGGCAAATTGTATTTAAGTAACATGATTAATTTTTTGATGGGGTAGTAGAGAGTTGATGAAGGTACTACCGTTGATATGTTATACATGGACTTCCAAGACACTTGATAAAGTGCCACACAATGGACTTGTCAGTAAAGTAAAAGCTCAGGAAGTAAAAAAGGACAGGAAAAGCACGGATATAAAGCTGAACGAGTGACAGGAAACAGAGTGTAGTGGTGTACAGTTGTTTATCAGACTGGAGGAAGGTACGGTACTGGATATTTATGTTCATCATGGGAATTACAAGCTGGGCCATTTCCCAGCTTTGGAAACCCGAGCTGGTCACCTCCGCCCATACCCACCATACCCATCTCCTGAAAACATAGTTGGGCAGGGTTTGGGTTTCCCTGAGTCTAGAAGCAACGTCAGAGAAGGGTAGGTGTCAAGGCAGACTAGCAAGAAGGCCTACCTTGCTTCACTGGGAGATAGGCCTAGCTCTCCAAATTGCTTTTATGCCCACCTCCTCACCCATCACTCTTCACCCCCACTCATCCCCATACACCCTCATTCCCTCTCATATTCCCCATGAGCTCTCCATTACCTCTCAAACTTCCATGCCCCCATATAATCTCTGTAACCGCTCATCCAATATTCACTAAGTGCCTTGTGATAGCAACACGAATCCTTTGAAATTGACAGTAAGAGTACACTTCTAACAAAGCAAAGCCGAGTAGAATCTCTGGCAGCAGCGCACTCCTCCCCGATGAACTCAATGCATTCTATGCTCGTTTCTAGCAGGAAACCAACAAACCATTATCAACTGCCCAGCAGCCTCCGGCACACCATTACCCATCATCACAGCTTCCAAAGTCAAATCAGCCTTCTTGAAAGTGAACCCTCGGAAAGCAACAGGTCCTGATGGAGTCCCTGGTTGTGCACTCAGATCCTGCGGGAACCAACTGGCAGGTGTGTTCTTCACCCTCTCCTTATTCCATTCTGAGGTTTCCATCTGCTTCAAGAAGACCACCATAATACTGATGCCAAAGAAGAACCAGGCAACACGCCTCAACAACTACCATCGATGGCCTTGACATCTATCATTATGAAGTACTTCGAGTGGTTGGTCATGAGACACATCAACTCCATAATCCCAGAATGTCTTGATCCACTGCAATTCGCATACTGCTACAATCAGCCCACAGCAGACGCTATCTCTCTGGCCTTACACTCATCCCTGGAGCATCTTGACTACAAGGACTCCTACATGAGATTCCTATTCATTGACTACAGCTCTGCCTTCAACACTATAATCCCAGCCAAGTTCATATCCAAACTAAAAAACCTAAGATTTGGCTCCTCCCTCTGCAACTGGATCCTCGACTTTCTGATCCATTGACCACAATCAGTAAGGATAAATAACCTCTCCAAGATAGTCCTCAATATCGGGGCCCCACAGGACTGCATACATATCCCCCTAAAATACTCCTTATACACACACATGACTATGTGGCAAAATCTGGCTCCAACTCCATCTACAAGTTTGCTGATCACACGACTGTAGTGGGTCGGATCACGGACAATGATGAGTCAGTGTGCAGGAGGGAGATAGAGAACCTAGTGGCATGGTGTAACAACAACACTCTCTCCCACAATGTCAGCAAAACTGAAGCGCTGATCATTGACTTCAGGAAGCAAAATATCGTACACACCCTGTGTTTGCATCAATCGTGCCGAGGTGGAGATGGTTGACAGCTTCAAATTCCTAGGTGTGCACATCACCAACAATCTGTCCCAGTCGACGCTACGACCAAGAAAGCACAACAGCGCCTATACTTCCTCAGGAAACTAAGGAAATTCAGCATGTCCACATTGACACTTACCAACTTTTACAGATGCACCATAGAAAGCACCCTATCTGACTGCATCACAGCCTGGTATGGCAACTGCTCGGCCCAAGACCGTAGAAACTACGGAGGGTCATGAACATACCCCAGTCCATTACGCAAACCCGCCCATCCATTGGCTCTGTCTACCATCTCCCGCAGACTTGGGAAAGCAGGCAGCATAATCAAAGACCCCTCCCACTCGGGTTAGTCTCTATTTCGACCTCTTCCATCGGGCAAGAAATACAAAAGTCTGAGAACACGCACTAGCAGATTCAAAAATAACTTCTTCCCTGCTGTTACCAGACTCCTGAATGACCCTCTTATGGACGGAACTGATCTCTCACACATCTTCTTTACTGTGTTAGCACTATACTTCATATGCTTCACCCGATATCAGTGTCTATGTATTTACATTATGTATTTATCATATGTCCTATGTTTTTTCATGTATAGAACAATCTGTCTGGACTGTACGCAGAGCAATACTTTTCACTGTACCTTGGTACACGTGACAATAAACCCAAATCCAACTGTTAAACAATAAGACAATCAGAAACCTTTCACGACCTGACTCAACTAAAATACTGTCGGAAAAGGGAACCTGGGTCTGTCAGTGATGACCCATACTTTGAAGGTAGCACAGTGGTTAGCACTGTTGCTTCACAGCGACAGGGACCTGGGTTCGATTCTGGGCTTGGGTCACTGTCTGCATGTTTGTTTCCTCCCACAAGTCCCGAAAGACATGCTTATAATAATAATAATCTTTATTGTCACAAGTAGGCTTACATTAACACTGCAATGAAGTTACTATGAAAAGCCCCTAGTCACCACATTCGGCACCTGTTCGGGTACACAGAGGGAGAATTCAGAATGTCCAAATTACCTAACGGCATGTCTTTCAGGACCTGTGGGAGGAAACCGGAGCACCCGGAGGAAACCCACGCAGACACAGGGAGAACGTGCAGATTCCACACAGACAGTGACCCAAGTAATCGAATCTGGGACCCCTGGAACTGTGAAGCAACAATGCTAACCATTGTGCTCCCATGCCGCCCACATTAGGTGAGCTGGACATTCTGAATTCTCCCTCAGTGTGCCTGAACAGGTGCCGGAGTGTGGCAACTAGGGGATTTTCGCAGTAACTTCATTACAGAGTTAATGTAAACCTACTTGTAACACTATTATTATAAAGGATGTGCATGCGGGATCACAACCAGAGCCCGACCCAAACCGTTTCCCAACTATGGAAAGTTTGTGCGGGATGGTTTTCTAATGGAGTGGTTAGGATCCGGAAAATAGGGTGGTGGAGGCAGGTTCAGTCATGGCTTTCCAAGGAGAATTGGGAAGTTATCTGACGAGAAATAAAAATGCAGGGCAGCAGAGTGGGGTAAATCTCAGCTGATCTTACTCGAAGGACACGCCCAGCTACTGCTTTAACCACGTTAGGATGATCGAATTCCACCCATTCGCCGGGACACTGGCAGCACTGAGTTCTTTCTGTACCATTGCAGCGAGCTGAACTGATCTGAGGTAGGTGTGGGGTAACAAGCTGTTGCTGCTGGCGCCTCAGTGAGAGGTGCTGGTCGCGGTCCCACCTCCTCCAGTCCCCCCGTCCCCGCCCCCCTCTGTTCGGGTTTATAGAGGGCGCCGGGTGTTTGGCTTGCTTTGTGCGTTTGTTCCTGGGAGGAGGCGTAGCTCTGTTTCTTCAGCAAGCTGCACTCGGTCGGTTTGTGGCGAGAGATTTGCATTTTACATGAAGCATTAGCGGTGGAGCATAAAGGAGGAGGTCGACCTCGTTGTGTGATTCCACTCGGATTGGGCGGAGAGTTGCATCATTCCGAAATTTCAATCTTCTTGGGTAATGTTGATCTTTCTGCATCTACTGAGCTGGGGTTTAAGAGCAGGAGCTCGGTTTATTTCCGGGTCTGAAATAGCCAACATCTATCTGCCTGCGGTTATATTCTCTGTCTGGCAAGTCTGATGCATTTCAGAAAGTTTGGGTTGGCTTTTTCTTTGTGTAGGGCATCATGGCCTGCACCCTCCCTCTGGGCAGATCTTGTCCACAAGAGATGTTGAACATAATTAGCATATCATAGAACTTACTGTGCAGAAGGAGGCCATTCAGTCCGTCGAGTCTGCACCGGCCCTTGGAAAGAGCGGCCCACTTAAGCTATTTAGTTCTGCCAAAACAGGTTAAAAAGCAGAACCAGAGGAAAATGTAAATGTAGCCCCTATACCATCTGCACTTGAAACAATTTCATGGAATCCCCTGTAGTGCAGAAGGAGGCCACTCACCCCTTCGAGTCTGCACCGAATCTCTGAAAGAGCACCCCAACCAGGTCCACTATCCCAGCAACCGCATCTAACTTGCACATCCCTGGACACTAAGGGGCAATTTATCATGGCTGTACATCTTTGGACTGTGGGAGGAAACCGGAGCACCCGGAGGAAACCCACGCAGACAGGGGGAGAAAGTGCAAACTCCACACACAGTCACAATCACCGAAGGCTGGAATTGAACCCGGGTCCCTGACGCTGTGAGGCAGCAGTGCTAACCACTGTGCCGTCCTTGTTTGTAGTAACCCATGGTACAAAAGCAAGTGGAAAACTGAAAAGCTGAAAATAATGTTTCTTAACAAATTAACTGTTTCTCTCTCTACAGGTGTTGAGTGACCTTGAGTTTCTGCCGTTACTTTTTCCCCCAGCATTTTCTGTTTTCTGATGGTAATGATTCCCTCATCAGAACCGTTTCATGTTAAAGTGCAATTCAAACCTTATTCACTTAGGCCAGCTCGGTAGCACAAGTAGATAGCACTGTGGCTTCACAGCGCCAGGGTCCCAGGTTCAATTCCCCGCTGGGTCACTGTCTGTGCGGAGTCTGCACGTTCTCCCCATGTCTGCGTGGGTTTCCTCCGGCTGCTCCGGTTTCCTCCCACAGTCCAAAGATGTGCAGGTTAGGTGCATAGGCCATGCTAAATTGCCCTTAGTGTCCAAAAAGGTTAGGAGGGTTATTGGGTTATGGGGATAGGGTGAATGTGAGGGCTTAAGTGGGTCGGTGCAGACTCGATGGGCCGAATGGCCTCCTTCTACACTGTATGTTCTATGTTCACTTACAGTTTATAATGAGAACTTCTGCTTGTGCAAAAGCGAAATAGTTTAAAATGTAATGTCATATTTCACAAACAAATTTATTGAATGCATTTGTGATCCAGTAACCTAAATTATAACACCACCACAGTACAATACATTTGGATGTTCTTTGAATGTGGTTACACTTGTGTTGTGATATGTTTTTGGTTTGCACTGTTTGGCCTGAATTACGAACAAGGGCCAAACTTGACACGAGTGGGGGAGCATGAGACCCAACTTGGTTTTGTAGTCAGTCCTGGGCTTGTCCTGTAATAATGTCAACCCAGCTTCTGCATAATTGAGTCCAAATCCACTTTGTGCCAGACCTCTGTAAATATGGGGCAGATATTAGTATTGTGTGGGAAGAGGACTGGGGTATAAAGATATTATAGTCTCGATTGATTGCATTGGGTGTAATTAACAACCTTTGGCCTTGTACAACCAGAAACTATGGACGCGATTTAATGGCCTCATTGCACTCGACTTGGTGATGTGACGAGGCCATTTAATCTCATGAGATTCGCAACACTTGGAACGCCTCATGAGATTTCACAATGTCGCGAGACTTTGCGATCTGGATCTGGCCCCCACTGGATGTGATCTAGATTAACATATTTAAGTGAGCCATTAGGCTAGTTTAAATATGTCTACGTGGTATTCTCCTAAGGTGGAGAACTAACAGCCTCGCCTAAGAGTCCTCACCATTGTGCCATTTAGCACTGGTCCACACAGATGTGGACAAAACGTAACAGCACCTAGGTCCAGGCCATTGGAGGCCCCCGGATGGTCGGGCTCTGGGCAGGGTTGTACCTTGGCACTGCCACATGGGCACCCTGGCCGTGCCATCCTAGCCCAAGTGGCACTACCAGTCTGCCATGGCACTTCCAGGATTCCAGGCTAGCCGTGCCTGGGTGCCAGGTTTCCTGTGCCCTTAAGAGGTGCTGTGAGGAGGGACCCCCTAAGTGGTACGTTCGAGCCCTGGGGGGCCCGGAGAGTGCAGGGGGAGAGCAGGGGTAGGTTGTACGGTCGGGGCAGCATTTAAAAATGGTATCCCGATTTGTGAATACTCTTCCTGCACTGGCGAGCTGAGCTTTTCCGTGCAGGAAATGATGTAAGTGCGGCCTCAGCAGGGCGGTCCTCGCCGAAGTAAAAAAAAACTACCGTTAAAGAGCAGTGTCGTGCAGTGCCGATAAACACGGGTACTAAACGTGCCCAAAACTAGGCTCTGTTTCTGTCCTTGTATATGTAATTAGTACAAGTCAGAATTTACATTGAATATAATTAAAACTTTCTAAAATAAACAGTTTTCAGAACGCTATATTTAATCTCTGAAAAAGGTCATGAAAGATTGAACATTATCCAAGAAGATGAATAACTTGCACCTTGGGAGGGGGAAAACAGTTCTAGTATAATTAGATATCCTGGACCCTGCCTACGATACCAGTTTAGCCATCTGCCATTTAGCTTTATAATTACTCATGTTCTGAGCAACTGTGCTACAGACAGGGGTTTACTGTTTAGCTAACTGACTGCATAATGGCAACATTGTTGATCTTTTTCCCGTAATCCAGTGTAGACAAAATGCTTATATATGTGGGATTGGATTGATTAAAGCAAAATGAAGAAACCATCAGTTAAGACAATGCATGCTTTGGCTTCTAATTTTATTTCAACAATTTCTAATTTGTCCCACGGGGTTCTATTTTAGGCCCTGTTTTTTCTATTTTCTATAAACAATGTGTTTCCAGCAACAGGGAGCTCTCGGAGTCATCTGCCTACAGATCACACAATCTTATATTCTGTAGGTCCATTCATTCCTTCTATTTTGCACAATTTGCAACTGAGGTTTTTTAAAGTACAACAGTCATTTTCACCAGACTAAAACTAAGTTTATGCTGTTTAATATGAAAAAGTCATGCACTACCTGTGATCACAAAATTTTAATGCTTGATAATGCTAAACTTGAGCAGGTTTCCACTTATAAATATCTCAGAATCTGGTCAAACTATGGTCAAACTAACAATTAATTCAGAAAATGAGTGAAATTTGTAACATGGCCTTATAACTTAATGTGTTTCTCTGGTGAGTAGCTGAACCAGAAAGAAATTGAATGTTCCTAAGTTCAATTCTTGTGAGGTGTGTGTTTGTCTGTCTCCTGTTCTCAGGCCCTTGGCTCTCTCGCTCACGCGCGCTCTCTCAGGGACCCAAAATCCCACAGTTTGGAACAGAGGCTCAAATGTTTACAAGCATGGTTGCAATGCCCCAGCACTCAAATAACCTGAGCTGGATTTTCCCTCTGGGTGGGAGGGAAGCAGAAGTCGAGACTGCTTCTGAGCCCGAAACCTAGCCCCGAGGGGAAACAGTCACTGACCTGGGTGTTACATTACCCCCTTAATTGGCATGGAGAGATGTCCTTGAGTACCTGCCATCTTTTTCTCTTTCCTCTGGATTATGTTCCAAGGTCATTCGATCCACCCTTGTGTGTGTGTGTGTGTGTGTGTGTGTGTGTGCATGTGTGCACTTTGTGCATTCTACTCACATTAACTCAAATGGCTAAGCATCTTATGGCGCCAGAATTTTCCAAATTGCTTGCCAAACCTCTGCAAAATATTATTGAAAGACGATTTTACACAGCTAGATGTTGGTGAAACATTTTAAGAATATTTGTTATATTAATATTTCTCTTTGTCAATTATCTTTCTTTCAAAAACAAAATGGCTGTTACCACATTAAGACATTCTCCTCCAATAGCCTCATCAAGGTAAGTTGGTTGTATTTCAGCCTTTTATAGATTGATGTAGGTTTATTAGATTCATTCAGAATAGTGGTTTATTTTGCAAACGGATGCCTCTTTATAGCACTACCATTGTAAAGCAACTCATAATATCAAACTCTTATAACCATAGACTTTATCATGTTTATTTTTTAGATTTTATGGTTAATCCCTGAAGATGTTTGCAAAGGCAACCAGCAGTTTTGTGAAACAGATTGAAAGCAGTGGTGACCTGATCCCTGTTAGAAGCCTGAATGATTCTGATAAACTGCAGCTTCTGAGCCTGGTAACGAAGAGGAAGAAAGGATGGTTCTGGCAGAAACCAAAATATCATACGACTTCATTTAGCCTCCAAGACATAATGACTGGTGACATTCCCATCAAAGCTGGTATGGATTTTGTTGGTTTCTAAGTATTCATTGCAGAAACTTAGTCAAATGTCAAGTTTGAGGGCGATGAGACATTTCTATGACTGATATGAACAGAAGTATTGGAAGCCTTCACTTTATTCACAGCAAAAATAAAATACACGCTGAATGGGGAACTTGGTTTTATGAATATTGTTCTGTGAGGAGAAAGGATTGAAAATGATTGATCTGTTATTTTAAAATGTCCAGATTTATTCCTTTTTCCTTTTGATACTACAGTAGTACTTTAATGAGGAGCAAGAAGGAATTGAATGAATGCGTGGGTGTGATTAGACACATACCATTTACATTTACATTCTATTCAGAAAAATGAATTGACAGGTGATTGATGGTGGCATCTGTACCTGCAAATACCCCATTTCTCTTTCTTTGGTTAAAAGTGATAAATAAAAAATGTCCAGTCTGTTTCAGAGTCAGCAAAGATTCATTGACTTTACCAAGAATGTTCACCTATTCTGCACCCATGTTTCCTAGTAACCACCTTCAGACACTGAGCGGAGCATGGTGACCGTTTGTTCACTTCCCTAACACCATTAATCCATGGCCAAGTTACTTTTCCAGCACTTGCCCAAATTCATTTTGTTTTCTTTATAAAAACCTATGAAAGGCATTCAAGCTGGTTATAAAGTTGTGTTGCGCTGCAAAGTTAATATGCTTTAGTTATAAAGGATATTTCATATTCAAAGACTAGTATAGGATGGATGGATGGATTTGTTTATTGTCACGTGTACCGAGATACAGTGAAAAATATTTTTCTGCTAGCAGCTCAAACAGATCATTAAGTACATGAAAAGAAAAGAAAATACATAATAGGGCAACACAAGGTACACAATGTAAATGCATTGACACTGGCATTGGGTGAAGCATACAGGAGTGTAATATTAATCCGGTCAGTACATAAGAGGGTAGTTTAGGAGTCTGGTAACAATGGGGAAGAAGCTGTTTTTAAATCTGTCAATGTGTCTTCTCAGACTTTTGTATCTCCTGCCCGATGGAAGAAGTTGGAAGAGTGAATAAGCCGGGTGGGAGGGATCTTTGATTATACTGCCCGCTTTCCCCAGGCAGCGGGAGGTGTAGATGGAGTCAATGGATGGGAGGCAGGTTTGTGTGATGGACTGGGCTGTTCACGACTCTCTGAAGTTTCTTGCGGTGTTGGGCCGAGCAGTTGCCATACCAGGCGGTGATGCAGCCAGATAGGATGCTTTCTATGGTGCATCTGTAAAAGTTGGTATGAGTTGATGTGGACATGCCGAATTTCCTGAGGAAGTGTAGGCGCTGTTATGCTTTCTTGGTGGTAGCATTGATGTGGGTGGACCAGGACAGATTTTTGGTGATGTGCACCTCTAGGAATTTGAAGCTGTTGACCATCTCCTCCATCCTTCTAAATTGTTCATTTCTGTCATCATTTAGATCTACACTAAACCACAAAGGAAATGGGAAAATTAAACAAAGGCAATGTTATTGTGTAGTGTGAAATATTTAAAACATTGAGGAAGAAGGAGGAATGCAAGTGAGGTAATAGTGCAGCTGGTGTTAAATTATAAGGACTCTGAAGGGAAGGGCTAGTGCCTGAAAAGTTTATTGCTGTTGGTTAGACTGCAATCCTTTTTTAAAAAAAAAAATTTTTTATTAAAGGTTTTCATAAAATATCAATAACAAAATGAGAAAGAAAAAAGAACCCAACAGGGTTAAGTACAAAACGCAATCTAAAAAAGCAACCCCCCAATCCCCCCCCCCCAATACATAAATAATAAATTAACATTATCACCCCGACTTAACACAACAGGTGTATACACCCCCTCAGACCCTTCAGTGTAAATAACATAAACAAAAATAAAGTAAACCCCCCCCCCCCCCCCCCCCCCCCCCCCCGAGCTGCTGCTGCCATTGACCAATGTCTATCGTTCTGCCAGGAAGTCTAAGAACGGTTGCCACCGCCTAAAGTACCCTTGTACCGACCCTCTCAATGCGAATTTCACCCTCTCCAATTTAATGAACCCTGCCATATCGCTGATCCAGGATTCCACGCTTGGGGGCCTCGTATCTTTCCACTGAAGGAGAATCTTCGCCGGGCTACCAGGGGCACAAAGGCCAGAATTCCGGCCTCTTTCGCCTCCTGTACTCCCAGCTCCTCTGCCACCCCAAATATTGCGAGCCCCCAGCCGGTTTGACCCTGGATCCTACCACCCTCGACACCGTTCTCGCTACGCCCTTCCAAAATTCCTCCAGCGCTGGGCATGTCCAGAACATATGGGTGTGATTTGCTGGGCTCCCTGAGCACCTAACACACCTGTCCTCACCCCCAAAGAACTGGCTCATCCTTGTCCCGGTCATGTGTGCCCTGTGCAGCACCTTAAACTGTATGAGGCTGAGCCTTGTGCACGAAGAGGAAGAGTTTACCCTCCCTAGGGCATCTGCCCACATCCCCTCTTCGATCTCCTCTCCCAACTTCTCCTACCACTTACCTTTCAACTCCATCACCGAGACCTCCTCATCCTCCTGCATCACCTGGTAAGTTTCCGAGATCTTCCCCGCTCCCACCCACCCCCCCTCGAGCACCCTGTCCTGTACTGTGTGTGTCAGTAGCCGCGGGAATTCCACCACCTGCCGTCTGGCAAACGCCCTTACCTGTAAGTACCTGAAGGTGTTCCCCGGGGGGGAGCCTGTACTTCTCCTCCAGCTCACCCAAGCTCGCGAACTTCCCGTCCACAAACAGGTCCCCCAACTTTCATATCCCTGCCCTGTGCCACCCTGAAAACCCTCCACCTGTTCTTCCTGGGGTGAACCAATGGTTCCCCCGTAATGGGGTCCACGGCGAGGCCCCAACTTCCCCCCCTATGCCGCCTCCACTGCCCCAAAATTTTGAGGGCCGCCACCACCACCGGGCTCGTGGTATACCTCCTTGGAGGGAGCGGCAGCGGCGCCGTTGCCAGCGCCCCCAGACTCGTACCTACACAGGACGCCGTCTCCAGCCTCTTCCATGCAGCCCCCTCCCCCGCCATCACCATCGTCGCATTGGCGGCCCAGTAGTATCCACAGAGGTTGGGCTATCGCTACTCCAGTCCAGGAACACCCTTCTCACCTTCGGAGTCCCTCGCGCCCACACAAACCCCATTATACTCCTGTTAACCCGCCTTCGGGATAAACACGGGGAGGCACTGGAACAGGAACAAAAACCTTGGGAGCACCGTCATTTTGATTGACTGCACCCTACCCGCCAAGGACAGCGGCAACGCGTCCCACCTCTTGAACTCCTCCTCCATTTGCTCCACCAGCCTTGTAAAGGGCCCCCCAGCTCCTGGCCACATGGGCCCCCAAATATCTGAAGCTCCCCTCTGCCCTTTTTAGTGGGAACTCGCCAATCCCCCTCTCCTGGTCCCCTAGCTGAAGTACGAACAGCTCGCTCTTCCCCATTTTGAGCTTGTACCCCAAAAAGTCCCCGAATTCCCTAAGGATCCTCATTACCTCTGGCATTCCTCCCACCGGGTCCGCCACATACAGCAGCAGGTCGTCGGCATAAAGTGATGCCCTATGCTCCTCCCCACCCCGCACCAACCCCCTCCAGTTCCTCGACTCTCTGTGTGCCATAGCCAGGGGTTCAATCGCCAGTGCGAAGAGCAGTGGGATAAGGGACACCCCTGTCTCGTCCCTCGGTGCAACTGAAAGTACTCGGACCTCCTCCTATTTGTGGCGAGGGAGGGGGAGGCGGAGATAGTGGTGGCGATGGCCGCTGAGAAAGCATCCATCGGGACCTCATACAACAGCCTAACCCACCTGACAAACCCCTCCCCAAACCCGAACCTCTTCAGCACCTCCCACAGGTACCCCCACTCTACCCTATCGAAGGCTTTCTCAGCGTCCATCGCCACCACTATCTCCGCCTCCCCCTCCCTCACCGACATCATGATAACGTTCAAAATCCTCCGCACATTCGCGTTCAACTGTCTCCCCTTCACAAACCCTGTCTGGTCTTCATGGATGATCTGCGGCACACAATCCTCAATCCTCGTGGCTAAGACCTTCGCCAGCACCTTGGCATCTACATTTAGCAAGGAAATCGGTCTGTAAGACCCACATTGCAGGGGATCCTTGTCCCGCTTCAGGACCAAGGAGATCAATGCCCGGGACATCGTCGGTAGTAAAGCCCGCCCCCCCCCCCCCCTCCCCTCTCCCTTGCCTCATTAAAGGTCCTAACTAACAGCGGGCCCAACAGGTCCATATATTTTTTTTATAGAACTCGCTCTGGTGCCTTCCCCGCCTGCATGCTCCCTATCCCTTTGATCAGCTCCTCCAACTCAATCGGGGCCCCCAGTCCCGCCACCAGTCCCGCTTCCACCTTTTGGAAACCTCAATTGGTCCAGGAAACGGCCCATCCTTCCCTCCTCCCGTTGGGGCTCGGATCGGTACAATTCCTCGTAGAAGTCCCTGAAGACCCCATTGATGCCAACCCCACTCCGCACCACGCTCCCTTCCCTGGTCCTTAACTCCCCCAATCTCCCTAGCTGCGTACCGCTTCCGAAGCTGATACGCCAGCATCTGGCTTGCCTTTTCCCCATACTCGTAGACCGCCCCCTGGGCTTTCCTCCACTGCACCTCCGCCTTCCTGGTGGTCACCAGGTCGAATTCGGCCTGGAGGCTGCGCCTCTTCCTCAACAATCCTTCCTTAGGCTCTTCCGCATGCCTCCTGTCTACCCTCACCATCTCCCCCACCAGCCTCTCCCTCTCCCCCCGCTCCCTCCGCTCCTTGTGGGCCCTAATGGAGATGAGCTCTCCCCTCACCACCGCCTTCAGTGCCTCCCATACCATCCCCACTCGGACCTCCCCGTTGTCGTTGGTCTCCAAGTACCTCTCTATACTTCCTCGGACCTGCTCGCTCACCTCCTCGTCCGCCAACAGCCCCACCACCAAGCGCCGCAGCGGCCGCTGGTCCCTATGCTCCCCCCATCTCCAAGTCCATCCAATGCGGGGCGTGGTCCGAAATGGCTATTGCCAAATACTCGGTATCCTCTACTCTCACTATCAGCGCCCTACTCAAAATGAAAAAGTCGATTCGAGAATAAGCCTTATGGACATGTGAGAAGAATGAAAATTCCCTAGCCCTCGGCCTTGCAAATCTCCAAGGGTCCACCCCTCCCATTTGGTCCGTAAATCCCCTCAACACTCTAGCCGCTGCCGGCTTCCTACCCGTCCTAGACCTGGAGCGATCCAGTGCCGGATCCAACACCGTGTTAAAGTCTCCCCCCATTATCAGGCCCCCCACTTCCAAGTCTGGGATCCGACCCAACATACGCCGCATAAAACCCGCATCGTCCCAGTTCGGAGCATACACATTGACCAGTACCACCCTCTCTCCCTGCAACTTACCACTTACCATTATGTACCTACCGCCATTATCTGCCACAATGCTCGACACCTCGAATAACACCTTCTTTCCCACCAAGATCGCCACACCTCGATTTTTGGCATCTAGCCCCGAGTGAAACACCTGAATACCCACCCTTTCCTCAGTCTTACCTGGTCTGCCACCTTCAGGTGTGTCTCCTGGAGTATAACCACATCTGCCTTGAGCCCCTTCAGGTGCGCGAACATGCGGGCCCGCTTAACCGGCCCATTCAGTCCCCTTACATTCCAGGTTATCAGCCGGATCAGAGGGTACCCGCCCCCCTCCCCCGCCGACTAGCCATGACCCCTCCTCGGCCAGCCACGCGCCCGCACCCCACACCCGGCACGTTCCCCACAGCGGCATTCCCCTGTCTCGACCCCCCCCCCCCCCCCACTCGCTCCAGCTCCTCCTTGACCTTAGCAGCAGCAACTCTATTTCACCTCCCCGCCCCCCAGCTAGGACCCATCCTAGCTGGTTTACTCCCCCCATTGCACTTCCGCAAGTCAGCTGACTCCTGCTGACCTCGGCCACTCCCGCCTCCCCTTCGACTCCTCCCATTGTGTGGCACACCCTCCTCTCCCGCTCCCCATCCACAGGCTCTCCCCCTCCCCCTCCGTTCTAAGCACGGGAAACAATCCTCGCTTCCCCGCCCCCCCCCCAGTCTTTGGCGCGGGAAAAAAGCCCGCGCCCTCCACCTACCAGGCCCCGCCACCAACCAAAACAGTGCCCAACCCGCCCCATCCATCCTCCCCAACCCGAAAGAGAAAAACACAGAGAAAAAGAAACCCAAAACAATGCAAAGGACCCCCCCCGAACAAAAAATAGGCATAACAAATCCACCGCAGTCCCCAATCGCCCATCCCGACCCTCAGTCTGTGTCCAGCTTCTCGGCCTGAACAAAGGCCCACGCCTCCTCCAGAGACCAAAATAATGGTGCCGGTCCTTGTAGGTGACCCACAGTTGCGCCGGCTGCAACATGCCAAACTTCACCCCCTTCCTGTGCAGCACCGCCTTCGCTCGATTGTACCCGGCCTTCCTCTTCGTCACCTCCGCACTCCAGTCCTGGCATATTCGAACCTCCGCGGTCTCCCACCTGCTGCTCCTCTCCTTCTTGGCCCACCTGAGCACACACTCCCGAACGACGAACCGATGGAACCACACCAGCACCGCCCATGGAGGCTCGTTAGCCTTGGGCCTCCTCGCCAGCACTCTATGGGCTCCTTCCAGCTCCAGGGGCCCCTGGAAGGACCCCGCTCCCATCAGCGAGTTCAACATGGTGACAACATAGGCCCCCATGTCCGGCCCCTCCAGCCCCTCCGGGAGGCCCAGAATCCGCAGATTCTTCCGCCTCGACCGATTCTCCATCTCCTCGAACCGCTCCTGCCATTTCTTGTGAAGCGCCTCGTGCGCCTCCACCTAGACCGCTAGGCCTAAGATCTCGTCCTCATTGTCAGAGATCTTTTGTTGAGCCTCTCGGATCGCCACCCCCTGGGCCGTCTGTGTCTCCAGCAGCTTATCAATAGAAACCTTCATCGGCTCTAGCAGGTCCGTTTTAATCTCTCTGAGGCAGCGCTGGATACCCTCCTGTTGCTCCTCCGCCCACTGCCTCCACGCTGCCTGGTCTCCGCCCGCCACCATTTTGTCCTTCCCTCTCTTCGGGTCCACCACCACCTTTTTTGTCACCCCGCTCCTAGTTAAAGCCATATACTGACGGGGAGCCATTATTAACTCCTTCCCACACCGGGAAACGTCGAAAAAGTGCCGTTGGAAGCCCTGAAAAGAGCCCAAAAATCCGTTTTTGCGGGAGCTGCCGAATGTGCGACTTCGCTCCGCATAGCCGCAACCGGAAGTCTCAAGAGGGAATCCTTTTGGCAGTGTTCGCTTCACCAATCTGCCCCAAAATGTCTGTGGAAACTCCTGAAAAAGGTCTGAGAGTCCGTTCCAGACGGGAGCTGCCGAATGCGCGACCTACTCCTCCATGGCCGCCACCGGAAGCCTCGTCCCTGCTTCTTCAATGACCTTGGTGAGATCTTTTCACAGTTGTTCCCTCTGCTGCTAGAATTCACCTTTAATAAAGGTCCTCAAGTCAGCTTGAAGCCTTTAAGCTTGCCCTTCCCCTGCCTGCATGCTGGAAGAGGCTTTATCTTTCCTGCAGCCAAAGCCAAATCTTTTACTGTTTCTGCCGGGTCTGGTAACCAAGAGACATACCATTTCTGGGGGACACTGTCGGGGGAATGTTGCAGTCTTCTTCCCACACCGGGAAATGTCGAAAAAATTCCATTGGGGGCCCTGTAAAGATCCCAAAAGTCCGTTCCAAGCGGGAGCTGCCGAACATGCGACTTAGCTCTGCATAGGCGCAACCGGAAGTCCTAGACTACAATCCTAGGAGATGGACAGGGCTGGTGCTCAAGATATCGGTTCGATTCTTCATGTTCATGTGATGAGTTATGGAGAAACATCTGTTCAACCTCCGTAACATGAATTTCAATGATATCGTGGCCGAACTTATATATACATGATAATTAACAAAGCAGAAAGTAAACAAAGCAATACTTTAAGATATGCCAGAATGGTGGAACAGGTGGGCACCAGATCAAGGTGATTTAAGCCAAGTTTCAGGAGTAAATTCAAGAATAATTTCTTGATGGAGTCAGCCCAGGGTTTAAACAAACGGCTGGGTGCTATTGTGGGGGGAGGGATGTCCTTGTTTCTGTTTCTAAGTTACTCCACAATAGAGTTGAAAGGAATTTATTTGCTCCTGTGGAATTGCACGCAATGTTAACTATAACTACACGTATACAATGATAAACTTAATTATGCATGCTTCAGACACTTAAAACTAGTAAGTATTGGAGAACGCACTGCGTTACAGGTATTGAGCTCAACACAATTTTTTTGAATTCTTAACCATCGATTTTAACCCTCTTTCTACCTTTCTTTCAGCCTATGCAGATTTATATGTTATCAAACAATTACTCCATCCCATTATTCACTGTAGTTTTGACCAGAGTAACACCTCAAACCTTCAGTTTAACAACGGTCAATCTAATCAGACAACAGAAAGCAGTTACAGAGGACAAAGGCCTTCCATAGCTGCCCTCCAAAAAAATCCTGGTCCAATGCCATAACTTCTTGGATTGATGTTCAAGATATATGACCACTCTTCAGGCTGCGTGACCTCTGCCTATTCATCCAAAACACTGCCTGATGATTAACTCACTAAACATTGCTCACAAAAACAGAAAACCACTAAAATTAATGTGAATAAAATTAATATTAATAAAACTACTAAAATAAAAATAGCCCTATTCTTACATATTGGGATGATGGTAAAGTTAATATTCTGAAAAGATGAAATTGGATAGACCAAAGGGTTTCATTCAGATCCAATTTAGTTTCAAATTTCACAGGATTTAAGATATTTTGTTCAATGCTTTAGTTGGATATTGGAAATATCCTGGTTGTTGCCTATGAATCTTATTTTGTTGAATTCTTTATTACAATTAAAATTGATTAACAAATCTTTGAATATTTTGTGTGATCAAGCTCTTTATTTTTCTTATTCGTTGGGATGTGGGTGTTACTGGCAACATTTGTTGCCCAGCCCTAATTGCCCTTGAACTGAGTGGCTTACTAGGCCTTTTCAGAGGGCAGTTAAGAGGCAACTACATTGCTGTGTGTCTGGAGTCACACGTAGGCCAGACTGCGTAAGGGTGGCAGATTTCCTTCCCTAAGGGACATTCGTGAACCAGATGGGTTTTTAAAGCAATTAGTGATAATTGTTATGGTAACTTTTCCTAAGATTAGCTTTATATTCCAGATTTATTAACTGAATTTAAATTCCGCAGGGATGTAGGAGTCTGTTTGAGTGAGGACTCCCAAACTACCTTTGCTCGCACCTATTCGCAAAGTGACATTTGCAGAAAAGATTCACAGGAGTGGTTCCAGAAGCTGAGGGATGTAATTTACGTAGATAGATTGGAGAAGCTGTGACTGTTCTCCTTGGAGAACAGAAGGTCGACAGAGGGATTCAAAATTTTATAAGTGAGAGTAAAATGGGAGGATGATGGAAGGATCAAAAACCAAAGGGCACAGATTTAAAGTGATTGGTTAGGAAAACGTTTTTTTCAACGCAGTGTGTGGTTGAGATTTTGAATGGACTACCCGCATGTGGTGGAAACAGATTTGATCATGACCATTGAAGGGGAATTGGATCATAATCTGAAAAGGTAACAGTGTGCAGGCTATGAGGGAGTGGCACAAGGTGAATTGCTCTTAGAGGATCAGCATGGATATGATGGGCAGAATGGCCTCCTTCTGTGCTCTGTAATTAATGGAAAAGCTTGACAATTCATTATATTTATCCCAATCATGTTAGAAGACTCTCCCACTATGTCCTCTACTGAAATTTACTGCATTGATAATTGTGTATTTATCTGGCGATACTTTTATAATATCACCACAAACTTGTTTATCAGAACTCAATAGAACAAATGGCTTAAGTACGATTGACTTAAAGCATGCTGGGAACCAGTCACATGTTAGTAACTGTTACATTGTTCCTTTCAGTAGTTGAGATGAAAAGGTTCTTGTTTTGCAGAAGTCACTGAATCCGACTTTCTCAAGTATGAAGGAAAATTTGGAGACAGTATGGAGGCGGATACGCGAGCTGAGGTTGCTAATTTAAGCTTCAGCCTGGAAGGTCAGGACTCTGTGGCACTAGAATCTTCCTTTGGAAACCTGAAGAAACAAGAACTTGATTTGCATCAGCTTTTGAAAATAGCTGAAACAAGGTAAGTTACAGCAAGTAAACAATCATGTTTTTCATGAGGTAAGTACAGGGCCAAACAAAACTCATTTAACAGTTGTTGACAGGGGCGGCACGGTGGCACAGTGGTTAGCACTGCTGTCTCACAGCTCCAGGGTCCCGGGTCCAATTCTGGCCTCGGGTGACTGTCTATGTGGAGTCTGCACGTCCTCCCTGTGTCTGCGTGGGTTTTCTCCGGGTGCTCCAGTTTCCTCCCACAGTCCAATGATGTGCAAGTTAGGTGGATTGGCCATGCTAAATTGCCCCTTAGTGAACAAAAGATTTGGTGGGGTTACTGGGTTACGAGGATAGGGAGGAGGTGTGGTCTGTTAGCCACTAACATAAATGTTCAATTATACATGAGCTTTACACTATTTTTTAATATTTCTAAACTTATGACACATTAATTTGAATGCAGCCATAAAAAAAAATCCTCAAGTGCTCTGTATCTGCAAAAAAACATTTTACTTGCTATCCGAGATAATATTTTTGTTTTTCTTAAACATCAAGCAGTACTTTCACACATCAGTCAGAAAGTGGTGCATCTTCACTTATTTTTGCCTTTGGGAGATTTATAGTGAATTTAAAATGCTAACTATAAATGCTGGCTTTCTGTTTTGCGGTGTTAATGGGATTGAATGAAGTGCAAACTGGTCTGTTCAGGGTCAGTAATTAATTGAATTTTACAATTCTGTAATATTGGATTCAAATGTGGTTTAATTGCATTTGCCTATTATTGAAAGTGGGTTTTTCATGGGTATCTTTTCAGCTTCAGTGGTAGCAGTCACTCCCTTATGTTGTCTGAGTGCCTTGCACCATGTCTCCCCACATCTACAACATAACAAAATATAAGAACAGGAATTCATTGTGATCCTGAATGCATGATCTCTTGGGTTTTTCTTTTCAGTCTCTTTAAAGGTAGACAACATTAACCCCAGATCTAAGAAGCTTGTTTCCAATCCTAAAATATTCTGAGCAACAGATAAGATAGGATCAGAGCCACTTAGTTCAAGTGGTACAACTTAAATTTCTGAAATAATTCAAGATAAGCAACATACAATGTTATCCTCCCATCGGTGGGTAGCCTTATATTATTTAAATTAACTAAACCTTCTGCATCCTGTCCAACAGACTGACTAGAAATACTCTCCCTGCATCACCATTTTTGTTACAGCCATCAACTGTCCCTGCCTGTACACTCTTTTATTTCCCAAGTCCAAGATTTTTTTTTGCCTGTGTTCTATTTCCAAAGCCTCACAATCGGTGTCAGGAAACCATGTCCCTGTCACAGACCAATTGATAGTGAATGACTTACTCTCACAATGAGGGGCAGTCTTTCCGACTACCCAGATATACTAATGAATCACTTATTGTTCATTTACTGATCAGCATACTTCACAACCTTTTGTCTGGGTGCCTTTCTTTTTTTTAGATAACTTAGGAACATAGATGATTTTATGCAGGATTTAAAAACATTTTCTCCCCAAACTTTCCAGAAATGGTCAAATATTTCAGAAATGTACCATGTGATAGGCTGGTCCTAAAGGCAAGTGTTGTGATCCCTTTAGAGCCCAATAACTTTTTTTCAAATAGATTTGAACTAAATGGATAATATGACAAGATTTCCCATAAGATGTTTACTGTAACAAGCACACTAAAATAAACATTGACTAAACATTATTTTGTAGGCAGCTTGTATTTAAAGCTTTCTTCTTTTACTTTTGACATAACTGAACATCCTACTTCACAATTATACTTTATTCCTTAGGTAGACATTCAATTCCCCTGCAATCAGACAAAGTTTGGTTCCTGAGGGTTTACTTCCATTCTTTTCCTTTCCCAGCCTGGTAACTTTTAACCCCAGAACTGTCTTACACGGTGAGGGTTTCTGCTGGAGATTGTCCCTCGAGCAAAAGCTACCAAATCTTCCAGCCTCATTCCATATGCTCACACATTTGATCTTTTCAATCCAAACATGAGCAACCACCTGCATTCCTGAATAGTGAACTATAGAGACTTTTGACCTCCAGCTGCGCGCTCACTCGCTCGCTCTCTGTAGACTGTCTGTGTCTGGGAGGGGATATCGTGGAAACTTACCCCTCTCAGAGCCTACCTCCATGGCAATGTGAATCACATGAGCCTTGATGTATTGAGGTAAAAATGCTGATTTAGCTATACTTGTGTCCCCAACCTCTTTTATCTTGGAGGTAAATTGAGAGTTTAAAGTGTAACACTTTACAACCCAAAATTCTCAATACCTTTCTAAACTTAGGCACCAGCAGTTTACTTGTTGTAAAACACATGATGCTGAAGTGTAAACACCTTGCACTTACTTTCCAGCAAAACCATCTGGACCTCCCTTTAATTCTCAACAGCAACATTACCCAAGCCTGTTGTTAGGGAGACTTAAGAATAGGTCACATTACCATTTTCGTTTTATCCTAAATTAACAGATAGCCCTGACAGATAATTTCATCCTAAATTAAACGATAGCCCCGAAACATAACATTTTTAAAAATCTGGGGCTGGTTTCTCTGTTTCAGTGGCTAGGTGCCAGTTGGAACGGAGAATTCGCGGGCGTTTTACGATGCCAAAATCGGCGCCGATCCCTCACTGATTCTGGGACCGGTGAGGGGCTAGCAGTGGCGCCGGGTGAAACTCCCTGCTCCCGCGCTGAAATCGGCTGGTAAATGCCGGGTCCCTGGCCGCGCATGCGCAAGGCGGCGACCTGCAGCAGTCGCGCCATACAATATGACGCCGGCTGTGCGCGGACCTAACCCACCATCCGCGACCCCACTGGCCATCCCGCACCAATGCCCTCGCGAAAGTCCCCCTGGCGGGCAGCACGGATCCCAGCCGAGTGTGGCGGCGCTGAACACAGTCCGCAGCTGCCAAGCCGGGTTCCCGACTGCTCACACCACACGTCAACCATGTGGTGAGGAACTCAGTCCATCAGTAGCGGAGCATCGCGGGAGGGCCTGCCGTGACACGCCAATGCCATTGCAACGGCGTGCGGCGCATGACATGATTACAACATTTTTGCGGGGGGTGGCGGAGACTTGCAAACCAATGTGGCACCGGTGCCAATCCTGATTTAGGCATCGGAGTGGATTTTACAATATCGGCATCGGGCAACGGAGAATCCCGCCCCTGGTATTTGTGGGAATAAGTGTTAGTTTATTGTGTTATTGTTTAGTCATGTTTTTTAAAAATAATTTCCCTTCCTTTGGCAAAGAAATATTCAAATGTATAAATGCAGAATTATTATGCACATAATATCATTTTTCTGAATTCTGAAGTCCCTTCATTGTGAAAGTTCCATCAGATTTTGGCTTATCTTTCTACCTTGTCTTGGCTCAATAGTAGCACTCTCACCTCTTGATTCAGCCCCATTTCATACACTTGATCACATAAACTGGGCTAATACTGTAGAGGAGTACTGAGAGAGTGCCAAGCTGTTGGAGGTGTCTCAGTAGGTTAATACTGTAGAGCAGTACTGAGGGAGTGCCAAGCTGTTAGAGGTGTTAGGTTTTGGATGAGATATTATTGTGCATCACTCACAACACCTCAAAAGTACTTCATTGACTGCAAAGTACTTTGAGACATCCTAAGGCTGTTTCAGGCGTATTGCTGCTGTTTTGCTACACTGCCCTCAGTTAGCTAACTCCATTGGACGTTATGTAACCTGTGAACGAACTTCAGTTGTTAGCTGTAAGAACAACAAGCATGAGTTTTGGACACATTTTTAATTTTTAGCTTCCATTGTCTGGGATGTGAGCGTTGTTAGCAAGGCCAGCATTTGTTACCCATCCCGAATTACACTTGGACAAGCTGGTGGTGAGCTGTCTTCTTGAATGCTGCAGTCCATTTGTTATTTACAACCAGTATTGTTGGAAGGAAGTTCTAGACTTCTGACCCAGCGACCGAAAAGGAAGTGTCTAAGAACCCCTGGGAAGTTTGTGCATTTCATCTTGTGGATAGTACACAATGTGCACTGGTGGAGGAGGGAGTGAACGTTTAAAGTGGTGTTTGGGATGACAATCAAGTTGATTCTATTCCAGCTGAGTGATATTGAGCTTCTTGAGTGTTGTTGGAGATGCACTCCCAAGTCAATTGGAGAGTATTCCTTCGCACTCCTGACATGTGCCTTGCCTATATGGTCAGCAGGATCAGAAGATGGGTTGCTCACCACAGAATTCCCAGCCTCTGACCTGCTTGTCATACGAGGAGCGGTTGAGGATTCTGGGTCTGTACACATTGGAGTTTAGAAGGATGGGGGGGATCTTATTGAAACTTGCAGGGCCTCGATAAAACGGACGTGGAGAGGATGTTTCCACGAGTAGGAAAAACTAGAACCTGAGGTCACCGCCTCAGACTGAAGGGACAATCCTTTAAAACTGAGGTGAGGAGGAATTTCTTCAGCCTGAGGGTGGTAAATCTGTGGAACTCTTTGTCGCAGAAGGCTGTGGAAGCCAAATCACTGAGTGTGTCTTTTAGACAGAGATAGATAGGTTCTTGATTAATAAGGGGGTCGGGGTCATGGGGAGAAGACAGGAGAATGGGGAATAGAAACATATCAGCCATGATTTAATGGTGGAGCAGACTCGATGGGCCGAATAGATTATGGTCTTATGCTGTTGTAGCCATTATTGCCAATTGCAATAATAACCATTTTCTGGAATGCTCAATGGGATGATGGCATCCTGATGATATTTAGTCAAATCTCTATAAGGGCTTATGGCAAGGAATGGGGTTAAACAGTCATCTGATCTATTTGCTCACTTTTCTAGGGTTATACATTTGGATCACTCACTTGTCCAGCAAACCTGTGAAAAAAGAAATGAAATTTTGTGCGTAGTAAACGAAAAGGTTATCACATCCCAAAAGTGCTCCATTTCTGAACATTTGCAGATTGAAGAAAAGTGTGGAGGCACACTGGGACTTAAAACAAAAATATTGAAGGTGCGTATATTCACTGAAATACAATTTTGTTTTTCATTGTAGCTACCATAATATTTTGGCCAAACATAGCATGGATCTAGGGAGCTCATCCATTATTTTCTGCTCTGCATTCATTTAAAAAAAAAACCTAGAACTGGTCTATTTGGAAATTCATTTACAAGTTCATGGATAAGTGATATAATGGGCTGGATCAACACAGTGTAATTGATGGAAAATAGTGCTTCAGCTGTAGGTCATTTCAATTTATTTTATAGTGGAGTAGATATGTTAATCCTGGTCATTTGCTGCAGTTTAAAAGCAAGGTATCAAGCTTTGTAGGAACATTTCCTGTACTTTGATGCATCAGTGTGCAAAATCACATATAGTCCCTGGAGAGGAATTAGCCGTATAAAACATAAAAGAAAGGAATTCACTTTCTCAACAGGAGCAGTGGTTTTAAAAAAAAATATCTGATGAGATTGACAGATCTATCACGTGTGCTTTAATTTTTAACATGAAAAATGTGTGGACTTCTGGCTGCTGTATCTTTAAAATATATTTATTACTAACCTTGATACAAAAGAATTGGATAGTAATTTTGCAGATCTTGTGATGGCCAATCTGCTTTTGGAGAGAAAAAAACAATTTAATCTTGGCTTGATGGTCCCTTTAAGACCTAGGTTTCTCTAGGATCTGATTTGTGGTCAATGGCTGCTGATGTTCAGTGAACAATCATGTGATCAGTTTGCCTAGGATATGGATGATAGGAAAAAAAGTCAGCAAATTCACTTTAGGGTAAGAGGGTTCCTGGAAGGTAGCGTACATTAAAGCAGTTTTGTTTTTAGAGTTTACAACAAGCTGGAGTGAAGAAAACATCTCCTTCAGCAGAATTTGGTTGAAATTTTGGGTGTCGGCTGAAATTTCCAGCTCTTGTTAATTGAAGGACTCTACGAGCGGTGAGTTGAATTTCTAGTATAACCAAGCTGATAAGAGTTTGAACTTTAGATGCAAACAAAGAACAAAGAAAATTACAGCACAGGAACAGGCCCTTCGGCCCTCCTAGCCTGCGCCAATCCAGATCCTTTATCTAAACCTGTCACCTATTCTCCAAGGATCTACTTACCTCTGTTCCCCGCCCATTCATATATCGGTCTAGATGCATCTTAAATGATGCTATTGTACCCACCTCTACCACCTCCGCTGGCAAAGCATTCCAGGCACCCACCACCCTCTGCGTAAAAAAACTTTCCACGCACATCTCCCTTAAACTTTCCCCCCTCTCACCTTGAAATCGTGACCCCTTGTAATTGACACCCCCACTCTTGGAAAAAGCTTGTTGCTATCCACCCTGTCCATACCTCTCATAATTTTGTAGACCTCAAATCAGGTCCCCCCTCAACCTCCGTCTTTCCAACGAAAACAATCCTAATCTACTCAACCTTTCTTCATAGCTAGCACTCTCCATACCAGACAACATCCTGGTGAACCTCCTCTGCACCCTCTCTAAAGCATCCACATCCTTCTGGTAATGAGGCGACCAGAACTGCACGCTGTATTCCAAATGTGGCCTAACCAAAGTCCTATACGACTGTAACATGACCTGCCGACTCTTGTACTCAATACCCCGTCCGTTGAAGGCAAGCATGCTGTATGCCTTCTTGACCACTCTATCGACCTGTGTTGCCACCTTCATGGTACAATGGACCTGAACTCCCAGATCTCTCTGTACATCAATTTCCCCCAGGACTCTTCCATTGACCATATAGTACGCTCTTGAAATAGATCTTCCAAAATGCATCACCTCTCATTTGCCTGGATTGAACTCCAACTGCCATTTTTCTGCCCAACTCTCCAATCTATCTATATTTTGCTGTATTCTCTGACAGTCCTCCTCGCTATCTGCAACTCCACCAATCTTCGTATCATCTGCAAACTTGCTAATCAGACCACCTATACCTTCGTCCAAATCATTTATGTATATCACAACAGCGGTCCGAGCATGGATCCCTGTGGAACACCACTAGTCACCTTTCTCCATTTTGAGACACTCCCTTCCACCACTACTCTCTGTCTCCCTTTTGCCCAGCCAGTTCTTTATCCATCTAGCTCGTACACCCTGAACCCCATACGACTTCACTTTTTCCATCAACCTGCCATGGGAAACTTTATCAAACGCCTTCCTGAAGTCCATGTATATGACATCTACAGCCCTTCCCTCATCAATTAACTTTGTCACTTCCTCAAAGAATTCTATTAGGTTTGTAAGACATGACCTTCCCTGCCCAAAACCATGCTGCCTATCACTGATAAGTCTATTTTCTTCCAAATGTGAATAGATCCTATCTCTCTGTATCTTCTCCAACAGTTTGCCTACCACTGACGTCAAGCTCACAGGTCTATAATTCCCTGGATTATCCCTGCTACCCTTCTTAAACAAAGAGACAACATTAGCAATTCTCCAGTCCTCCAGGACCTCACCCGTGCTCAAGGAGGCGGCAAAGATATTTGTTAAGGGCCCAGCTATTTCGTCCCTCGCTTCCCTCCGTATGATAGATCCCATCCGGACATGGGGACTTGTCCATCTTAATGCCTTTTAGAATACCCAAAACTTCCCCCTTCCTTATGCCAACTTAACCTAGAGTATTTAAACATCCATCCCTAGCCTCAACATCCATCACGTCCCTCTCCTTGGTGAATACCGATGCAAAGTACTCATTAAGAATCTCACCCATTTCCTCTGACTCCACGCATAAATTCCCTCTTCTGTCTTTGAGTGGGCCAATCCTTTCTCTAGTTACCCTCTTGCTCCTTATATACGAATAAAAGGCTTTGGGATTTTCCTTAACCCTGTTAGCCAAAGATATTTCATGACCCCTTTTAGCTCTCTTTATTGCGCGTTTGAGATTTGTCCTACTTTCCCGATATTCCTCCAAAGCTTCATCAGTTTTAAGTCGCCTAGATCTTATGTATGTTTCCCCTTTCACCTTAGCTAGTCTCACAATTTCACCCATCATCCATGGTTCCCTAATCTTGCCATCTCTATCCCTCATTTTCACAGGGACATGTCTGTCCTGCACTCTAATCAACCTTTCTTTAAAAGACTCCCACATTCCAAATGTGGATTTACCCTTAAACAGCTGCTCCCAATCCGCATTCCCTAGCTCCTGCCGAATTTTGTTATACTTGGTCTTTCCCCAATTTAGCACTCTTCCTTCAGGACCACTCTCGTCTTTGTCCATGAGTATTCTAAAACTTACGGAATTGTGATCGCTATTCCCAAAGTCATCACCGACTGAAACTTCAACCACCTGGCCGGGATCATTCCCCAATGCCAGGTCCAGTATGGCCCCTTCCCGAGTTGGACTATTTACATACTGCTCTAAAAAAACTCTCCTGGATGCTCCTTACAAATTCTGCTCCATCTACGCCTCCAACACAACATGAATCCCATTCAATGTTGGGGAAGTTAAAATCTCCCATCACGACCACCCTATTGCTCCTACATTTTTCTATTATCTGTCAACATATTTGTACCTCTACTTCACGGTCGCTTTTGGGAGGCCTGTAGTAAAGTCCCAACAATGTTACTGCACCCTTCCTATTTCTTAGCTCTACCCATATTGCCTCAGTGCTCGAATCCTCCATCGTGCCCGCCTTAATCACAGCTGTGATACCATCTCTGACCAGTAATCCAACTCCTCCACCCCTTTTACCTCCCTCTCTGTCCCTCCTGAAGCATCTATACCCTGGGATATTTAGTTGCCAGTCTTGCCCTTCCCTCAACCAAGTCTCAGTAATACCAATAACATCATATTCCCAGGTATTAATCCAAGCCCTAAATTAATCTGCCTTACCTGCTACACTTCTCGCATTGAAACACATGCACCTCAGACCACCTGTCCCTTTACGTTCATCATCTCTTCCCTGTCTACTCTTCCCCTTAGTCACATTGAGTTTATTATCTAGTACCCTACTGGCTTTAGTTGCTGCCTCTTTACTGACCTCTAACTTCCTAATCTGGTTCCCATCCCCTGCCACATTAGTTTAAACCCTCCCCAACAGTGTTAGCAAAAGAACCCCCTAGGACATTGGTTCCAGTCCTTCCCAGGTGTAGACCATCCGATTTGTAATGGTCCCACCGCCCCCAGAACCGGTTCCAATGTCCCAAAAATCTGAACCCCTCCCTCCTGCACCATCTCTCAAGCCATGTATTCATTCTGACTATTCTTGAATTTCTACTCTGGCTGTCTCGTGGCACTGGTAGCAATCCTGAGATTACTGCCTTTGAGGTCCTACTTTATAACTTATCTCCTAACTCCTTAAATTCTGATTGTAGGACCTCATCCTGTTTTTTACCTATATCGTTGGTGCCTATATGCACCACGACAACTGGCTGTTCACCCTTCTCCTTCAGTATTTCATGCAGCCGATCTGAGACATCCCTGACCCGTGCACCCGGGAGGCAACATACCATTCGGGAGTCTCGTTTTCGACCACTTTCGTCTACTCCCCTTACGATTGAATCCCCTATGACTATAGCCTGCCAGTATTTTTCCCGCCCTTCTGTGCAGCAGAGCCAGCCACGGTGCCATGAGCCTGGCTACTACTGCCTTCCCCTGGTGAGTCATCTCCCCCAACAGTATCCAAAACGGTATACCTGTTTTGGAGGGAGATGACTGCAGGGGACATCTGCACTGCCTTCCTGCTCTTTCTCTGCCTTTTGGTCACCCATTCCCTGTCTCCCTCACCAATCCTAATCTGCGGTGTGACCAACTCACTGAACGTGCTATCCATGACTTCCTCAGCATCGCGGATGCTCCAAAGTGAGTCCATCCGCAGCTCCAGAGCCGTCATGCGGTCTAACAGGAGCTGCAGCTGGACACACTTCCCGCACATGAAGGAATCAGGAGCATCGGCCGAGTCCCTGAACTCCCACATTGAGCACGAGGAGCATAACACGGGTCTGGGATCTCCTGCCATTTTTACACTTTAACTGATTACAAATATAATATCAAATAATGAATAAGTGAAAGGAATAAAGATTTTACTTACCAATCACAATACTTACCAACACACGAAGAGTTAAATTTCTCCCAGCTACTGCTAATTGGAGCAGTTTCCTTACCAGCCAATCAGGTCACTGCTTTGCTGTGATGTCACTCTTCAAGGTAAGTTTTTAAAGAGGAAAATGTACCTTCCAGACAGACCCCTGGCCACTGCTCCCGCCAAAAATCTGAAGGCCGCTTCTCCGGCAGCTGTGTCCCCGCCGCTCTCCTCGCGCTCTTTTATCCTGTGTCCCCACCGCTCTCCTCACGCTCTTTTATTCTGTGTCCCCGCCGCTCTCCTCGGGCTCTTTCACTGAGTCTCCGCCACTCCCCTCGTGCTCTTTCACCGAGTCCCCACCACTCTCTCCGCGCTCTTTCACCAGCAGTCGCTCTGTCCTCACTCCGACCGGATTCAGCTGGAAACTCCCAACAGTAAGTTTTAAAAAGAATTTACTCCCCTTCTCAGCAAGCATTCACTCAGCAACCACTGCGCCCCGCGCGATAACACCTCAGGGAAAAGAAAAACTACTTACCAGTCACCAGCCAATCACTTACCTGCAGGCTGTGACGTCACTGTTCAACTTCTTTCTACTTCTACCTGCCCTCGAGTCTCCCTCTTGATCTTTACTCGGCTGGGATCCTTACAGTGATTGTCTCTTTTTTTTTTGGTTAGAGGAGAAGTTAGGGAGGGAAACACTGAAGAATGTGTTTCGGGTTTAACTGTCACTTGACAACAGCTCCTCCACAAACCACCTTCAAGATACGGTGACCGCAATGCATTGATGCAAATTTTCCCCGCAACAGCCAATCAGCATCTCCGCTCTACTACCCTCTGCTGGATGCTTGCCTTGACTTGAACACCTAGGGTGTCTTGCTCAGGTACACTTTCTGGATGCAGTGACTGCAATGCACTGATGCAAACTTTCCCCGCAACAGCCAATCAGCATCTCCGCTCTACTGCTCTCTGCTGGATGCTTGCCTTAACTTGACTTGAACACCTACGGTGTCTTGGTCAGGTACACCTTCTGGATGCAGTGACCGCAATGCACATATGCAAATCTTCCCTGCAACAGCCAATCTGCAGCTCTGCTCTACTGCCCTCTGCTGGGTGCTTCCAGAATTAATGACTGTTAGACCCAGAAAACGTCTGACACGAGGTGGCTACACTTCAGGCACTGGAGAAACCTGTGTTGAATGGGGGTGTTGCAACTTTAGGATGTTTGGAGGAGATTTGAAAGGACAACCTTGCTAGAAGTAAACGGAAGGCCCAAGGTATTTCAGCCTGCTTAAGAGTTATTGAAACCGTACTCAGACCAAGTGATTAATCTTCAAATCTTTGATAAGCATCTGACATGAGTTTTTGGTGTGTAAATAAAATGAATGTAGAAGGAAATTGGAATGAAGACATTTGATTTAGATTATAAGTAATTGCGTTCATTCTACTTTCAATACCTTTAATGTAACTGTCTATTTTAAGATATAAAGTTATTAGGTTCTGGTGCGGTAAAGCTCTTTTATTTTAAGCCTGTGTACCTTGTGGCTTAATTCTTTTAGTAAATTACCTAAGTTTTCAGATTATTTACAAAAAAACATTACTGGGCGCTATCGAGATCTTAACAATCTGCACTTTATAATTTTTCCCATATTCCTGTAAATAGACGAATCAGCGAAAGACACACAGCAGCAGAGAGAAATGTTTGTGCGTATCTCGCTCATTGGGAGTGTACGACTTCCAACACATCCCTCGTCCCCGGCATCACCTCTTACTCCTGAAAGTTGTCATACTTTTTTTTAAAAATGTATTTTATTCCAAAGTTATTCAAACAGTTACAAAAAGTAAATAATCCGGGGATCATGCTCCCCAACTCATAGTTTTATAGTCTATACAAAAGTTTTTTTCCCCGTTTTCACCCCACGCCCCCCCCCATCCCCCGTGATGAACAGCTTCTCAAACATGGCCACGAACAGTCCCCACCGTGTCTCAAAGCCCTCTGCTGAACCCCTCCGTTCATATTTGACTTTCTCCAAACGGAGAAAATCATACAGATCTCCGAGCCAGGTTGTCACCCCCGGCGGTGTTGCCGACCCCTATTCCAATAAAATTCTCCGTCGGGAGCTTTACCCTCTCCCTCTGCTCTATGCTAGTGAGCCTCTCTTCCAGATAGAAACCTCTTGCCCTCACCAGCCCCACCTTTGTCCACTTCCTGTACGTACCACGCATCTCCCCCGGCTTAAACCTGTGGTTCTCGCACAGCGGTGTTAACACCAACATCCCTTCTGTCCTAAAATGTCTCCTCAGCTGGTTCCACAGCTTAATCGTAGACTGTACAACTGGGCTCTCTGTATATCTCCTCGGTGCCAGCGGTAGCTCCTTCATCACCATGGCCCTCAGGCTGGACCCCTTGCAAGACTCTTCCTCCATCCTAACCCATTCTAACCCCTCTCCTTCCCACCTTTGCCTCACCTTCTCCACATTTGCCAGCGAATAGTAATGCAGCAAGTTCGGTAGCGCCAGCCCCCCCTTCTGCCTCTGCACCCTTGGTACCTTGCCCACCCATACAAACTCTAAAATAACTATATCCAGCTTCTGAAAAAAGGCCTTTGGAATAAAAATCGTGAGCATCTGGAATATAAATAGGAACCTTGGCAGGACATTCATTTTCACCACTGGGGCCCTCCCTGCCAGCATCAGATGCAGTGTATCCCACCTCAAATCCTCCCTTATCTTCTCCAACTATGTTACGTTCCACTTATATAGCGTCGACAAACTTTCCCATCACCTGGATCCCCAAATACCGAAACCTATCCCTGCATCCCCTGTAGCCCCCTAAACTGGCTCTCCGATCCAACACGTTCACCAGGAACACCTCACTTTTCCCCACGTTCAACTTTTAGCCTTCGAAGACCCCAGACCTCTCCAATAGGCCCATAATCCTCCTCGTGCTCTCCAGCAGGTCTGACACATATAGTAGCAGGTTGTCTGCGTATAGTGACACAGGTGCTCCCTGCTCGCCCTCCCAATCCCCTGCCACTCCACTGACTCCCCAAGGGCCATCACCAAGGGCTCTATCAGTAGCGGTACCAGCGGGCACCCTGCCCCGTTCCCCTGTGCAACCCGAAACTCCATGAATTTGTATCATTGGTCCATACGCTCGCCATTGGGGCCGTGTACAACAGACGTATCCATGCCACAAACTTAGGCCCAAACCCGAACCTACCCAGGACCTTGAGCAGGTACCACCACTCCACCCGACTGAATGCCTTCTCCACTTCCACAGACGCTGCCACCTCCGGTACCCGTCATCTCGACGGGTCATAATCACATTCAATAATCACCCTACATTACTCAACAGTTGCCTGCCTGAAGGCTCCTCCTGATAATCCCCCCCCCCCCCCTCCTCTTTGGTCTGCGTAAAACCTTGTGAACCTCGCCCTCCCCCACCCAAACAAAGACCATTCCAAAACCACAGGTCACCTCTAACAAAAAATAAACGCCGCCACAGGTGGCAGGAGGGGAAGTGGGGGGAGGAGGCGGGGAACAGCTGTCCCCTTACAAAATTATTACCCTTGCAACAAATGGTTGACCCAACACACCCTCCAAACCCCACATTACCCGTATCCAACAAACTCCATTGTGCCGGCTCATCCGTCTCACATTAAAGTTCAGTTCTCCCCCAGTTTGGGCTCTTTAAAGAAGTCATTGGCCGCCTCTGGGGTTTCAAAGTAATATTCCCAGCGTTCATAAGTCATCCACAGTTTTGCCGGGTAGAACACACCGAACATGATCCCGTGCTGATGAAGCACCGCCTTGGCTCTGTTAAATCCAGCACGCCATTTTACCAGTTCAGCTCCAATGTCATGATATATTTGGACCTTGTACCCCTCCCATTCACAGTTCCATTTCTCTCTCGCCCACTGCAGGATCTTTTCCTTCTTCACAAACTTGTGGAGCCTCACGATCACCGCCTGCGAAGGCTTCCTTGCTCTTGGCTTCTGCCTCAGAGACCTGTGTGCTCTGTCCACGTCTGGGGCCTTGTCCAGCACCCCCTACGCCACCAGCCCTGCCAGCATCCTTGAGACATTTCTCGTGGCACTCGTGCCTTCCACACCTTCAGGCAGGCCGACGATACGCAGGTTCTGCCTTCTAGACCTGTTCTCCTGCTCCTCTACCTTTGCTCTTAACATCTTGCAAAGGACTCCCAGGAGCCCCACCTCCGGCTCCAATGCCACCACCCGATCACTGTGGTCCGACATCAACCCTCCATCTCCCGGATCTGCGACCCCTGTGCCTCCAAACACTTCTCGACCCTTTCCATCGAGCCATTCAGGTGTCTTCCCCCCCCCCCCCCCCCCCCTTCAATCAGTCCTTCTGCATCTCCTTTCTTGGTTGACAGAACTCTTCCCTAATAAAAGCTATCAACTGCTTGCTCTGGGGCTTTTCACCGGCCCTTCCCCCTCCGCCACCTTTCCAATAACTGCTGCGTCACAGATCTATCCCAGCTCCTTGGCCGGGTCTTTCACCTTCTGCCGGGTTTGGTTACCAGCAGACATACCACTCCCGGGGGGAACTTCTCCCCCAACCTTCAACTGCACTTTCCCGTCGAAATTTCTCCTGTATTCGGGCGGAAAGAGCTCGGTTCTACACCTTCGAGCAGGAACCACCCTGTGTGCGACCACTTACGACTGCCAATGAAAGTCCTAAAGGTTGTCATACTTTGATCTACCATGCATTCATCCATCATATATCAAACAATGCATATGATTAAAATGCCAGTATATACGGCTGAAGTGTTAGCCCCTTTTCATCAAGATTCACGAGATAGTAATCAGGCACCAGGAGATTTTATTTTGTCCTCTTCTTCAGCTCGTTTCCTGAGGCCTACAGGCCAGTGAGAGAAATTGTTGTGCCATATTGCTGCCCCAGCCAAAATGGTCTAATAGAGTACACACCAAGGACCAAGATCTTGGGGAAACATCAGTTTGTTGATTGAGGAAATGGGGTTGCAGCAGAAGATGCAATACGACACTTGCACTCCAAAAATGGGTCTGAAGGAAGCTCGGTGCAGAGAAATACAGTAGATTTGAAATTATTGTTGTGCACGGCAATCTAGTTTGAAACCATATTCTGTTGCACAACTTCGGAGCAAATTTCTAAGCTGGTTTTGTTTTGTAGGTTGCAGCTAACGATGATGGTACTGTCACCAAAGATATTAACGTTGTGTTGGAAATCCCACCTTGCACTGTTATTGCATACAGTGTCACAGAGCTTTTTATAAAACAGAATGGGCAGTTTGGTATGCATTGATTTTAACATTTAAGTCAAATCGTATATTAATATCCCTTGTGTATAAACTGTCAGTTTAAAATTCAAACAAAATGTCATGTATTGCCGGGGGTTGGGGGGGAGGGGGGTGGTCAGTGGCCTGACAATTACCCCTGGCACAGGTTGGCACAGTGCCAGCCTGGCAGTGCCAACCTGTGCCAGGGGCACTTTTAGGGGTGGCCTTAATGGGAGCCCTATAGTGGGGGTTATTCTATGTGTGGTGCAGGAAGGTGGGGCAGGGTGGGTGACTGCCATTGATGATTGTCAGCAGTGGTAGGAATGGGAATACCGCCGATGATTGTCAGCGGTGGGTGAGGGGAAAGGAGAGCCCCCAATGCTTCCGTGGTGGGTGCTAGGGGCTTTTGGGTTTCAGTGTTGATTGGGGCGCCATTTAAAAATGGCATCCAATCTCTGTGAAGCCGGTTGCTGGCTCTAATGAAGCCCTGCCCCACCAGACTGATGGTGTAAACTACGCCCACTCCTTTTTTTTTTTCTCTCCAAGAGGCTCAATATTTGGTGAGCAAACTGGTCTGTGCAACTGGAGAGTTGCAGGTGAGTTTTTGATCTGAGCCTGACACTTTGCAAAATTCTGGTAGGGTCTGCCCAACATGGCTGAGTATGAGCTTGTATCCATGGTAATAAAATTCTACAATTTTGAACTCATGACTGGTTTGTGGAGATTTTTAAAAATCCACTTGTACATTTAAGAGTGCTTTAAAGAAATACCTTTGATGGAATAGAGCATAGAACATACGGTGCAGAAGGAGGCCATTCGTCCCATCGAGTCTGCACCGACCCAATTAAGCCCTCACTTCCACCCTATCCCCCTAACCCAATAAGCCCTCCTAACCTTTTTGGACACTAAGAGCAATTTGGCATGGCCAATCCACCTAACCCGCAAGTCTTTGGACTGTGGGAGGAAACCGGAGCACCCGGAGGAAACCCACGCAGACACGGGGAGAACGTGCAGACTCCGCACAGACAGTGACACAGTGGGGAATCGAACCTGGGACCCTGGTGCTGTGAAGCCACAGTGCTAATCACTTGTGCTACCGTGCTGCGTTAAAATGTATTTTAACAAGTTAGTTGGAACATAATGGTTGGGAGCTATACAGCTTCCTTCAAAATATATGTTTTACAAGGACATTAGTGAGGATGCTATCGTATCTAAATCAACAAGTTAAAGGAGAAGTAGAGGTGTAAATCATAGACTTCAGGAAGAATTTAAACCTAGTTGGCTTCAATTGAGTTGGAAGATGTAGTTAATCTGTAGTATGAGAACGTAGCTGATAAATAATATTCAGTCCCTCAGTTGTTGACTTCAGTCTGACTTCAATAATTTACAGTGCTGTTAAAGGGCAATTTCAATTTTATATAATTTATCGTACTGTTGTAGCTGACTCAGTTCTGATGCTCACCTAACTGCTATTAATTTTTTAAAATCTTTTTTTTTATGCCAGAGATATGTCTGCTTTCAGACAAATGTGGAGGCTTTGATAAAATCCTGCTAGGCAAAAATAAAAAGGAGTTTTCCAGCACCATAAGCTCCTCTTTGACCTGTGTTGATGGAGCAAGTAAAGGCCAGGAGCATGTGGTCATGATGGATGTTCCTAGTGAAGCTTCACTAAGTGCTTTAAAACCAGGTAAACAAATATCACCATCACATTGTTTGACAGCAGTTTGATATATTTGTCCAATCGGGTGTTGACTTCAGTGCTTTGTGCCAGTGACGACACTTGTCAAATTCTCTTGCTGTTTTAGTACTTTTTGGGATACTATGATTCTTTTGCTGTGTTCAGATTTTAATTTAGCACCATTTGTTGTTGTTGAATATGGTTGGTGTAGGGGCAGCACAGTGGCGCAGTGGATAGCACTGCGGCCTCATGGCGCCGAGGTCCCAGGTTCGATCCGGGCTCTGGGTCACTGTCCGTGTGGAGTTTGCACATTCTCCCCGTGTCTGCGTGGGTCTCGCCCCCACAACCCAAAGATATGCAGGCTAGGCAGATTGGCCATGCTAAATTGCCTCTTAATTGGAAAAAACGAATTGGGTACTCTAAATTTATTTTAAAAACGAATATGGTTGGTATGTTGAGAGAGTGCAACATGGTTAACACAGTAGTTATACAGCAAAAAAAAAATGATTGACAAGTAGAGAGGACTATTTCAGACTGGGCAGAATGGCTGACATGTGTGAACAGTTCTCTTTTTCCCTTTGTCTTGTTGCTATCTTTTTCTAAAAAAATTCAGCATGAAACTGCTCCAGCATCCATTCCACCATCTCCTGCATTGAAGCTCTTCCAAATCTTATCCACTTTTCAGGGGTGGGTCTGGAGTTCATTAATTGAAGAGATTTCATCATCTTATTAAGGTTCTGTTATGTTTTTGCATTAATTCTTATTAACTTTTGGAAGTTCTGTTATATTAATGTATTCGCTGCAAATGACTTCATTAGCACACTGGGCTAAATCGCTGGCTTTTAAAGCAGACCAAGGCAGGCCAGCAGCACGGTTCAATTCCCGTACCAGCCTCCCCGAACAGGTGCCGGAATGTGGCGACTAGGGGCTTTTCACAGTAACTTCATTGAAGCCTACTCGTGACAATAAGCGATTTTAATTTTTCATTTCAAGTTAGGGCGTCATGGTGGAACAGTGGTTAGCACTGCTGCATCACAAAGCCAGGGGACTGCCCACAATGGTTATTCGTACATGTTGCCAATGTGCAAAGTTAGGGAGTTCTGCTGCTGAATGTTGGTGTAAAGACATGGGGCTGGTTTCTCTGCTGTCGGGATTCTCCATTACGTTGGCAGCCTGAGGTTTTCCCGACGGCGCGGGGCTGCCCACAATGGCGGGGGGGGGGGGGGGGCACCATGGGATGGTCCTTTAGTTGTTGGACGTGATGTACATAAGGGACTACGTATCCCAAATAGCAGGAGCCCTCCCAATTTTCTGGTAACCATGGGTACGCCTTGCGTCCACAGATAAAGTATGTGCCGTTATATGCGGTCAGGTTTCCTTTACTATCAGTCATCATTAGTCTAATCGGATCCCCTCCCCAGGGGCCTCCATTAGTACGGTTTTCAACCGCTGACCAGTCAAAGATGAATAGCCCTTTAACTGTAAGACGGGCCATAGGGGGTTGCCAATTCAAGGTCTGGTCGCACTGACTTGTGCCGACTGGGTAGGTCCCATATGTTTTATGTTTCCTAAAGCATGTGCTACCTTTTGGGACTCCAGTATAATTGGGAAGGATCAAACAGGGCGGCTGGCGTGTCACATTAAATCTAGGCCACCACCACCCTTTAAACCTATTCCGATCGTATCCAGCTGATCTCCAATCGAACATATTCTGTGTATCTTCCCCACGTCCTGTACTATTTTGTCTTAGAGCTCATTGTGCTATCTCTTTACTGCCGAATGGGATAGGTCGCACAGGGAAGCCCTCCACCAAGCATCTGGGAATTTGTGTATAAACCCAACAACTGAATTTATTTACCCTCTCTGCGTATGAGTGAGACATGTATATCAAGGTGTTAGTGTTCAGTTTACCCTCTACATGATGTTGGATTAGTATGAAAATATATAAAAACATCAACGGTGTTATTCTCTTCAGGTTAGCGTCTCACTAGTACTCTCAAAGTCCCGTATGATGTAGTTTACACGAGTTGCGTGGATCCAATCTGGCTTTTCTTTTACTTTAACGGCTGTTCGGGTTGTTAGCAGCACTTGGTAGGGTCCTTTCCACCTAGGAGAAAAAGAATCTTTGTTTAGTGCTTTCACATATACTTGAGCTCCAGGTTTAAAGGGTGTGTATTTCCCTCTTTTGGATGCATCTGAGCCTTTTGCACCTTTTCATGTTTTTGTTTTTTTCATTTTTTTTTTCCAGCGGTTTCACACATGGCCTGGGCATACTTTAGTGATGCCTCATCTGCCCATATTATGGCTACTGCCGCTGGAGTCATTGGGGGTTTAGTTCCAGTTGTCATGGGACATTCCAATTATTTTCTCATACAGGGTTAAACCCGTATTACGATTTCTCTGATTTCTCAGGACATACATTACTATGGGTATGGCATCTGGCCATAGCAGCCCATTTTGTTGACACACTTTTGTAACTGCAGTTTTAATTATTCCATTCGCCCGTTCCACCATTCCTGAGGATTGTGACTGATATGGGATTTGCAACTTCCAATCAAATCCCATGGCTTCTGTTCGGGCTTTGCTAGTGAAATGAGTTCCCAAGACCAATGTGATACCCATTGGTATCACAATCCCAGGATATTCGTCCTTCAACACTTCAGTTGTCTGCTTTTCCACTGGCTTATCAACCACAGTAGGCATCACTCCCACCTGCCGATCCAGCTATATCATTACACAAGATAAACTGTATTCCTGGACAAGATAGTTTCTTTATTACTCCTACTACCACTTCACCACTTTTCACTGGACTTTCCAACCTTACCATTTATAACGGAACACTACTTCTCTCACCCTGAATTCCACATATTACCACCTTTTCTGGCAACATTCTTCCCAGAGTATATAACTCCTCATCTCCAACCATCAAGGATTGACTAGCTCCCGTATCTCTTAAAATTGTGACTTCATTACCTGCTCCTCCTGATACACATGAGTAAACTTTATCCACACAAGTAAATTATTTCAAAAGATCTGGCACCTTCTTATCAATCAACTCTTGATCAGGCTGTACAATCTTTTGCACCTCCTTCGCTTCACCTGGGTTTTCCTTTCCCACTTTAACAAACCCCACAGTCTTATCCTGTTTTACCACATCAGCCTTCCCAGTGCTTTTCTTCAACCACCAACACTGTGACTTTACATGGCCTAGTTTATTACAGTGAAAACATTTGAAACTTTTGACACTGTCCTTATTATCTCCCATCAGATCACCTTTACCTTTGTCACTTGAGTATTTCTCATGTCCCCAGTTTCTATCCCTCACAAGCTGAAACTGATGTCGGAAACAAAGCTTTGATTTATGAACTAATTCATAATCATCTGCCATTTCTGCTGCTAATCTCGCAGTTTTAACCCTCTGTTCCCATATGAGTTCTCAGTACATCAGAGAGCTTCATACGTTTGGTCTATTTTCAAAGCCCTTATCCACCTATCAAAATTGCCTTGATAACAACCTGCTTTTAGCCAAGAGCCATGCTCTTGTAGAGAGGCTTGCTCCTGTGCCTGTTTTAACTTTGGTTCTGTTATGGTGGACGGAAGTTCAACTGCAGCCGCTTGCAGTTGTGGCTGCTGTTTGAGAGCCCCTTCCTTTGCTATTTTATCAGCAAATCTTTTGTCGCATGAGACTTCATCGTCTGCGGTAGTATGCGCTTCTCACTTTAAAACGGCTATCTTGCTGGGCTGAACAGCATCTAGTAAATTTAAAACCAATTTAGCATGTTTAATAGGTTGGCCTGAGGAAGTTATGAATTCCCTGTTTTTCCATAATTGGCCAAAATCGTGTACTACCCCAAAAGCGTATCGAGAATCCGTGTAAATGTTGACTGTCTTACTCTTTGCTAGAATACATGCCCGAGTAAGCGCGAATAATTCAGCCGCTTGGGCAGACGTTCCCGAAGGCAGAGCAAAAGTTTCCACTATCTCGAATGGAGTTACTATTGCATAGCCGGCCAGGAGGGTTGTATCATTTGGTCGGTTCGCGGACCCATCAGTAAGAAAAATGATGTCTGGATTTTCAAGTGGGTGACTCAATAAATCAGGGCGAGGGGTTGTGGTGGCTTCAACCAATTGTACACTGTCATGATGAAACAAATGTTCTTCATCCGAGGGCGCGGGTAAGAGTGTAGCAGGGTTGACAGCTGGTGCTCGCTTGTAGACAAAGTTAGTCTTAGAGAGAAGGATTACCTCGTACCCAGTGCGTCGAGACGCAGAAAAATGCTGCGTTGCGGATGAATTAAGCAGGAGCAAAACAGAATGAGGAACCAATACTGTACACGGTGGTCGAGTACAAGGGGCACTGATTTTTCTACTATGATGGCCATGGCTGCTACTGCTCTTAAGCAACTTGGTATACCGTTTACCACTGCACATAGGGCGACCGAGTAATAGGCAAGGGGTCTTTTCCCTCCTCAATGCTCTTGCACCAGGACCCCTGTTGCAAATCCCCCTGCTTCATTCACATAAAGAGTAAAGGGCTTGGCGTAATTAGGAAGTCCCAAGGCAGGGGCGCTAATCATGGCTTGTTTCAAATTCCGAAATGCTTGCTCCCTCTCTGGGGTCCAGGTAACAACTGAAGGGGCATCCTGTAGGGTAGCCGTGCGCAGTACCGCGTTCATCTCCCTAAAGTCCGGTATCCACTGCCTGCAATAGCCCACCATGCCGAGGAAGGTGAGGGTCTCCTTTTTTGTACGCGGAGTTGGAACCCTTGCTATAGTCTGTATTCTTTCAGACCCAAGCCTCCGCTGTCCTTGCTGAAGCTGAAATCCCAAATATTGAACTGTCTCCTGACAGAATTGCAGCTTGTCCATTGAGACCCTATGCCCTCTTTCTGCCAGATGTGATAATAACAAAAGGGTATCCTGTTGACAAACTAGCCCTCCCTCTGAGGCTATCAATAAATTGTCATCATATTGAGGGAATGTTGAGCCTGCAGACAACTGGAACTCGTCCAAGTCTCTTTTAATACTGTTAATTCCGAAATGTAAAGCAAATAGATGTTGACTTTCCGGGTGCAATGGTATGGAGAAAAAGGCTGAGAAAATACCCGTTGTTGGTGGTATAGAAGACAAAATGACATTTGTGTCCGGCACCAATAGAGCAATAGTGATAACAGTTTTATTGATGGCGCTAAGATCTTGCACAAACCACCACTCGTTGGGTCTTCCTACTTTTGGAATGGGGAGTATAGGGGTGTTACAGGGGCTTTGTGTCCTCTTCAGCACCCCTTGCTGTAATAGTGCACTGATCACTCCCTCTATTCCTTTCTCTGCGTCTGACGCCAATCGGTATTGTTTCAAGCATGGCAGGACAACGTTCTTCTGTAACTGTACCCTGTGCGCTGGGGCAGAATGTACCTTTCCAACATGATTTTTATGCTGCGCCCATAGATCTGCCGGTACCTGAGCCAGGATTGAAGGGAGTAAATGATGGCTCTCTCGGGGAGGTTGTTGTATTTCAAATGTAGCGGGCCATTGCTCCTCTTTCCAGACCACTTTGCCCTCCTGTTTGCCATAAAATTCTATCAGGCAATTTCGTCCATCCATTTCAGTATACATCCCATGTATTACTTTTTTCCTTTGGCCTCTTTGATCACTTCTCCTATTTGCTTTGCCTTAGCGGGATGTCTTACGGCTAATGTTAAATGGGGTTCTGAAGTTTCACCCATCCAAAAGAGGTCCCTCTGACTATCCGTCAACTGTACTAACATTCCTAATCCCACAACTGTGAAAAATAAAAATGGGGTGACATGCAATGTTGTCTGCTCCCCTAGGTGACATTGCGCTTGTAAATTGTATGACTGCTCGTCGTCACGAGCATACCAAGCTGTGCAGTGGGTCACTGTGCTCTCTCAGCTGATCTCTATCAGGTGTTTTAATAACTGCGCCGAAGTGTCAGTAATATTTTGCAATGCTTCCTGCAGTTGTTTAAGAATTGTGCTGTAAGGGTTAAAGTCGAGCTGCCAGCAATATAACACAGACACAGAGCGATCTGGCTCTTGGTCAAAAGCTATTAAATTCAACAACTGATGAGCACGTATCTGAGGCAGTTCCATAAACATGCCCTTATTAGTGCAATGAATTATTGCCCCTAATTTGCAGAGGGTCTGCCTGCCAAGAAGAGGGAGGGGCGTAGTTTTTGAAATAATCATAGTATCGACCAAGGGGATATCGTCAATTTCCAGGTTAGTCGGGCGTGATAATGGCTCAGTCATGGGAATGCCGGCTACTCCCACAGTGACAATAGAGGACTCGCCGGGGGTTAATTCCACGGAGGGGGGCACAGACGACATAGTAGCGCCGGTATCGACCAGAAGGTCCACATAATGATCTCCTATTTTAACCGTTGTCATGGGTTCGTCTCTTACTGAGTTGGACAGTTTGATCATAGCCGCCTGTATCACCTTTTCTCCACGGCACCCCTATTAGTTAGGGTTCGGGTCAGTGTACGTAAATGGAGGCGGGGGAGGGGGCATGTCTCCGAGTGGGGCGCATCCTTCCTGGAGATTAAAGTTACAATCACGAGCCCAATGTTCCTTTGCCCCACATCGCCTACATTGATCCTGGGATCTATCCCTTCCTTGCCACTGGCCTCTGCTTCTACCCCTACCTCTCTGCCCCCTGCTGGCCTGCTGACCACGACCGTGCCCACCCTTTCCTTGGTAGAATTGCCCTGTGATTCTAGGCTTTTGATCTTTGGGGGCTATAAACAGTCCTTCCCGGTCCATGTTCACCAAGGAGGTAACCACTGTCGTCCATGGCTGTGTTTGCCAGGTGAGATTAATCAATTTGTAACTTTGTGCATGCTCTGGTAGCATGCAATTCAATAATGTCTGCACCGCTAAAGGACCATTGTCTTCCAATGCAACACTGGCATTTTCCTCCCAGCAGTTCTTAAATCTGGCCACAAATTCAAGCAGCCTCTCACCCTTTTTCTGCAAACACCGTGTCACCTCACCTATCTCACTATGCTTCTTGGCCCCTTGCATGATAGCCTCTCCCCCTATTTGCTAACCAGTGTTCGAGGGACACGTTTCCTTCATTCAAATGATTATCATTATTGGGAACCCATCCCCCATTTATGCCGGGTGGGACTGCAATTCAAAGCTGACAAAGATGCATCATAAGAGTATTTTGGAAGCAGCAAAACATCTCCTGGGAGGAGGCTATAAATAGCACACATTTAAGTCAATTTTCAATGATTGATTTTATCGGCATTAGCTATTCTTAGAAACGTATATTTTTTCTTTGTCAATTCAGAAAAGATCAACTGTCTGCTGAAATGGTTAATGTTTCCTGCAGAATCTAAGGGGCGGAGAACTTGGCATGATGCCATTTACGTTTTTTCACGTAATCTAAAAACTTATTCATATTCAATTACTTTTATTCGTAAAGGCACTTTCTTTCTTTTAAACTGATCGTAATTTCCAATGTTTCTGTTCATTAGAGACATCTCAACAAAAATTACTTAAGTTATAATCTCTGACTCACAAAGACAGATGATAAAAAATACAATCCACTTCATGCTTTGACTAAAATTAATTGGTTAAACAAAACACACAGATTCTCACAGCTCACAAATATCACAGTTAACCGTTAGCCTTATTTCACGGTTACAGAAAATCTGAATTCCCCTTCTCTCCAGGAACTCATCTGTTACGCTTTTACCTTAATCTTCTATTTACATTTACTCCCCTGTTTTTTTTTCCCGAAAGGGGGTCAGCTTCATTAGATTCCTATGCGGGACATATAGGTTTTCCTACCTCATTCCGTTGCTTTACGGTTGTTTCTTTTCATTTTCTTACTCATTTTGACTCCCTTATCTGTCCTCTTTAAGGAGTTCACCTTCTTTCTCGCTCCGGATATCTTTACTGAGGCTTCGGGGCGACCTGTGAGGGGGCGGCGAGTTTAGTGCTCATCGTTACTTCTGCAAAATACTTTAGAACATACGTATAACAATAACTGCGGAAATCGGAAATCATTTACAAATACTACAGGGAGCGCACACCCGTGTTAGTCCTTTTGCGAATCTCGAAGTCTTTTTTTAAAATTTTAGTCTCTAAGGCACCTTTTTCTTCCCATGCAGCTATCATTAATTTATTAATTAAGATAACTCTCCTAGCATGAGTCACTGGCCAGTAATTAAGGCTGCCGAGCCGCAGACCCCACTTTCAGCTGGGGTCGCGCTATGGCTCTCTCCCTTTCAGCTGAGAGAGTCCTGTTTAGAGATCTGTTTCGGGGTTCGCTTCCCGTTAAATTAGGGAAACTGCACGACTACGCCAATTGTCACAGAGAAAAATAGCCAAAACTTTGAGGTTTCGCAAAGGTCTTTTGTTATAACACGAAGTTCGTGGAGGGAGTTAGAGTGACCACCGTCCTTCTAATTGTCCCCACCTTACAAGAGTATAGCAGTGCTTTATATGGTTTAAGAAGCAATATTATGGAAAAACGAGGCATTCCTTTGATAAGCCCAGACACAGACAAGCGAACAGAGTTAAACAACAGGCCTTGAATTCCCAGCCTAAGGACAATAATAATCGTCTACTCTCAGCAAAACGTGCAGCTGTGCACTTGTTTACATAGTCTGGCCTTCTGCCTATTACATGCAGAACTTCTTGACTGAAATAAAGCTAATATATCCATAATGCTTTGCCAAATGCCTATTGCCATGAAATATAGTCAAGCAGCCAGGTAAGCAGGAATACAGGGTATTAAGGCAACTAATCCGACAACTAAAGTTCCTTCTACATTCAGCAAAGCTGAAAATATACAGTGAATGGTAGAACCCTCAAGAGTATTGAAAGTCAAAGAGATCTAGGAGTACAGGTCCACAGATCACTGAAAGGGGCTACACAGGTGGAGAAGGTAGTCAAGAAGGCATACGGCATGCTTGCCTTCATTGGCCGGGGCATTGAGTATAAGAATTGGCAAGTCATGTTGCAGCTGTATAGAACCTTAGTTAGGCCACACTTGGGGTATAGTGTTCAATTCTGGTCGCCACACTACCAGAAGGATGTGGAGGCTTTAGAGAGGGTGCAGAAGAGATTTACCAGAATGTTGCCTGGTATGGAGGGCATAAGCTATGAGGAGCGATTGAATAAACTCGGTTTGTTCTCACTGGAACGAAGGAGGTTGAGGGGCGACCTGATAGAGGTATACAAAATTATGAGGGGCATAGACAGAGTGGATAGTCAGAGGCTTTTCAAAGAACAAAGAACAAAGAACAAAGAAATGTACAGCACAGGAACAGGCCCTTCGGCCCTCCAAGCCCGTGCCGACCATACTGCCCGACTAAACTACAATCTTCTACACTTCCTGGGTCCGTATCCTTCTATTCCCATCCTATTCATATATTTGTCAAGATGCCCCTTAAATGTCCCTATCGTCCCTGCCTCCACTACCTCCTCCGGTAGTGAGTTCCAGGCACCCACTACCCTCTGCGTAAAAAACTTGCCTCGTACATCTACTCTAAACTTTGCCCCTCTCACCTTAAACCTATGCCCCCTAGTAATTGACCCCTCTACCCTGGGGAAAAGCCTCTGACTATCCACTCTGTCTATGCCCCTCATAATTTTGTATACCTCTATCAGGTCGCCCCTCAACCTCCTTCGTTCCAGTGAGAACAAACCGAGTTTATTCAATCGCTCCTCATAGCTTATGCCCTCCATACCAGGCAACATTCTGGTAAATCTCTTCTGCACCCTCTCTAAAGCCTCCACATCCTTCTGGTAGTGTGGCGACCAGAATTGAACACTATACTCCAAGTGTGGCCTAACTAAGGTTCTATACAGCTGCAACATGACTTGCCAATTCTTATACTCAATGCCCCGGCCAATGAAGGCAAGCATGCCGTATGCCTTCTTGACTACCTTCTCCACCTGTGTAGCCCCTTTCAGTGATCTGTGGACCTGTACTCCTAGATCTCTTTGACTTTCAATACTCTTGAGGGTTCTACCATTCACTGTATATTCCCTACCTGCATTAGCCCTTCCAAAATGCATTACCTCACATTTGTCCAGGTTAAACTCCATCTGCCATCTCTCCGCCCAAGTCTCCAGACAATCTAAATCCTGCTGTATCCTCAGACAGTCCTCATCGCTATCCGCAATTCCACCAACCTTTGTGTCGTCTGCAAACTTACTAATCAGACCAGTTACATTTTCCTCCAAATCATTTATATATACTACAAAGAGCAAAGGTCCCAGCACTGATCCCTGTGGAACACCACTGGTCACAGCCCTCCAATTAGAAAAGCATCCCTCCATTGCTACCCTCTGCCTTCTATGGCCTAGCCAGTTCTGTATCCACCTTGCCAGTTCACCCCTGATCCCGTGTGACTTCACCTTTTGTACTAGTCTACCATGAGGGACCTTGTCAAAGGCCTTACTGAAGTCCATATAGACAACATCTACTGCCCTACCTGCATCAATCATCTTAGTGACCTCCTCGAAAAACTCTATCAAGTTAGTGAGACACGACCTCCCCTTCACAAAACCGTGCTGCCTCTCACTAATACGTCCATTTGCTTCCAAATGGGAGTAGATCCTGTCTCGAAGAATTCTCTCCAGTAATTTCCCTACCACTGAAGTAAGGCTCACCGGCCTGTAGTTCCCGGGATTATCCCTGCCACCCTTCTTAAACAGAGGAACAACATTGGCTATTCTCCAGTCCTCCGGGACATCCCCTGAAGACAGCGAGGATCCAAAGATTTCTGTCAAGGCCTCAGCAATTTCCTCTCCAGCCTCCTTCAGTATTCTGGGGTAGATCCCATCCGGCCCTGGGGACTTATCTACCTTAATATTTTTTAAGACACCCAACACCTCGTCTTTTTGGATCACAATGTGACCCAGGCTATCTACACCCCCTTCTCCAGACTCAACATCTACCAATTCCTTCTCTTTGGTGAATACTGATGCAAAGTATTCATTTAGTACCTCGCCCATTTCCTCTGGCTCCACACATAGATTCCCTTGCCTATCCTTCAGTGGGCCAACCCTTTCCCTGGCTACCCTCTTACTTTTTATGTAAGTGTAAAAAGCCTTGGGATTTTCCTTAACCCTATTTGCCAATGCCTTTTCATGACCCCTTCTAGCCCTCCTGACTCCTTGCTTAAGTTCCTTCCTACTTTCCTTATATGCCACACAGGCTTCGTCTGTTCCCAGCCTTTTAGCCCTGACAAATGCCTCCTTTTTCTTTTTGACGAGGCCTACAATATCACTCGTCATCCAAGGTTCCCGAAAATTGCCGTATTTATCTTTCTTCCTCACAGGAACATGCCTGTCCTGTATTCCTTTCAACTGACACTTGAAAGCCTCCCACATGTCAGATGTTGATTTGCCCTCAAACATCCGCCCCCAATCTATGTTCTTCAGTTCCCGCCTAATATTGTTATAATTAGCCTTCCCCCAATTTAGCACATTCATCCTCGGACCACTCTTATCCTTGTCCACCAGTACTTTAAAACTTACTGAATTGTGGTCACTGTTACCGAAATGCTCCCCTACTGAAACATCTACCACCTGGCCGGGCTCATTCCCCAATACCAGGTCCAGTACCGCCCCTTCCCTAGTTGGACTGTTTACATATTGTTTTAAGAAGCCCTCCTGGATGCTCCTTACAAACTCTGCCCCGTCTAAGCCCCTGGCACTAAGTGAGTCCCAGTCAATATTGGGGAAGTTGAAGTCTCCCATCACCACAACCCTGTTGTTTTTACTCTTTTCCAAAATCTGTCTACCTATCTGCTCCTCTATCTCCCGTTGGCTGTTGGGAGGCCTGTAGTATACCCCCAACATTGTGACTGCACCCTTCTTATTCCTGATCTCTACCCATATAGCCTCACTGCCCTCTGAGGTGTCCTCTCGCTGTATAGCTGTGATACTCTCCTGAACAAGTAGCGCAACTCCGCCTCCCCTTTTACATCCCCCTCTATCCCGCCTGAAACATCTAAATCCTGGAACGTTTAGCTGCCAATCCTGCCCTTCCCTCAACCAGGTCTCTGTAATGGCAACAACATCATAGTTCCAAGTAGTAATCCAAGCTCTAAGTTCATCTGCCTTACCCGTAATGCTCCTTGCATTAAAACATATGCACTTCAGGCCACCAGACCCGCTGTGTTCAGCAACTTCTCCCCGTCTGCGCTGCCTCAGAGCCACACTGTCCCTATTCCCTAGTTCTCCCTCAATGCTCTCACCTTCTGACCTATTGCTCCCGTGCCCACCCCCCTGCCATACTAGTTTAAACCCTCCCGTGTGACACTAGCAAACCTCGCGGCCAGGATAGAGGGGTCAATTACTAGGGGGCATAGGTTTAAGGTGAGAGGGGCAAAGTTTAGAGTAGATGTACGAGGCAAGTTTTTTACGCAGAGTGTAGTGGGTGCCTGGAACTCACTACCGGAGGAGGTAGTGGAAGCAGGGACGATAGGGACATTTAAGGGGCATCTTGACAAATATATGAATAGGATGGGAATAGAAGGATACGGACCCAGGAAGTGTAGAAGATTGTAGTTTAGTCGGGCAGTATGGTCGGCACGGGCTTGGAGGGCCGAAGGGCCTGTTCCTGTGCTGTACATTTCTTTGTTCTTTGTTTTTTGTTCTTATATCTATGCCCATATTGAAAGGGAAGTATCAGGCGTCATTTTTGGAGTAAAGAAATTCCATCAATTCCTTTATGGGAAAAAGTTATCATTGTTGACAGACCATCATGCATTAACTAGCATTTCTGGACCACAGATGGGAGTTCCATCATTTGCCATAAGTAGAATGCAAAGATAGGTATTGCTTTTGTCTGCATAAACTTACAGCATTAAGTACCAACAGTTAAGTCCACATGGTAATGTGGATGGACTTTCAAGAATACCATTGACTGGTAGTTCGTCAGATTGCTCAAATGGGAATATCTTCTACTTTGAACAAGTAAACAACACACCAGTCATCTCTAAACAAGTGATGAAACACTCGGAGTGATCCGATACTCTCAGAAGTGATGGATATGTTATTACAAGGGAATACTTCGGAACTAGCATCTAACCTGAAACCCTATTACTCCAGGAGATTGGAGCTGTCAATGTAGTCAGGATGTCTTCTATGGGGGCTCAGGAGTGATTATTCCTTGACCATTGAGGAAACAGATGTTAGAGAAGCTACATGAAGGCTATTGCAGAGTCATACGCATTTAAAAAATGGCGAGGTTATTTCTGGTGGCCTGAACGATGAGGAAGTGAAGAAACTATGAAACCTACATTCCTAACCAGGGAACAAGTTTGACTGAGCAAACATCTTCACAATTTCCTACTGGTGTATAGAAATACCGCACATTCCATAACCAAAATCTCTCCTGCATTATTAATGATGAAAAGACAACTATGCTCCGTGTTTGATCTGTTGGACCCTGCGAAAACTAAAGAGATCGTACATCAGCAAGTACAAATGGAACAGTGGGAAAGCAAGGCAAAGCATAGAGTTCTCCACGAAGGACGAAGAATTTTGTCTAGGAATTTCTCCTCTGGGTAAATGGGATCCTGTCACAATCCTTGCACAGACTGGACCTGACTCTTTTGTCCAGATCAGAGATGACTTTATCTGGAGGAGACATCCAGACTAGTTGCTGGCTGGAAGAGCAGAACCGGGCTTAAAGAAAATCCAGGTTTAACCCTACATAGTCATGACTTGACCCTTCCTACGGCCCTAACAGACACTGTTGAGGAAAGCAACTCCTCATCTTCTGATCAGACACCGTAACTACCTCACAGCATCAGGGACCCGGGTTTGATTCCAACCTCTGGTGACTGTCTGTGTGGAGTTTGCTCTTTCTCCCCGTGTAAGCGTGGGTTTCCTCCAGGTGCTCCGGTTTCCTCCCACATTCCAAAGATGTGCAGGTTAGGTGGATTGGCCATGCTAAATTAGTCCTAGGTGAGTTTACGGGGATAGCGTAGGGTTTGGGCCTAAGTAGGCCGGAACAGAGGGCTGGTGCAGACTCACTGGGCCGAATGGCCTCCTTCTGCACTGTATGGAGTCTATGAACCTCTAGTTACTACGCCAATACCGGTTAAGCCAAACACCAATGAAAATGCCAGAGGTCACCCCTTAGTGTAGAGAAGAAGGTGTCAGAGGTTCGCTGTCAACTGTTTTTTGAAGAATAAAGGGATTAAGTGTTATGGTGTTCGGGCCGGAAAGTGGAGCTGAGTCCACAAAAGATCAGCCATGATCTCATTGAATGGCAAAGCAGGCTCGCGGGGCCGGATGGCCTATTCCCTGCTCCTAGTTCTTATGTTCTTATGTTTCAAGAGCTACGACCTCCAGACTGTATGACTTATTGACTATTGTTCAGGTTGAACTTGTTTAACTTGTGGGGACATCCAATTTAAGGGGGGAGGAAATGTTATGTATTCTTATTGAGGAAACTATGTTGTATTTATGAAATCACCAGAAGTAATGTCAACAACCTAGTGTGGGAAATCAAAAGAGAAGAAAACCCATGTGAGAGATAACACATTGTGAATAAAGCTCCGTTGTTTTAAACCTCCATGCTCTTTAAACTCATGCTTCCAAAACACAACAGCTTTCCTTTAAAACAAAATATTTTGCAGTATGCCAAGTTCTTTGTCCGAATGTGGGGTAAAAGCCCACCCTTGGGTTACCATCTACCTTCCATCAGCTTCTGTGGGCATTCCTGTCCTTGATCAATAATACCCTGAACATCTTCCCTTATCCCTTCCCCTGCTGTTCCCCATGATCAATTCCTTCAAAACAGCCCACCTCTGTTCTTCAGATCTGCTTTCAATGAGTCTCATTGTTTGTATTTGCCTGTTTATCAGTTATTTATGCTTACAGCTGCTTATAATGTCAGACTAAATGTTCTAGATCTTTATCAGATTATTGAACCTTGGGGTGATGCATTATATTAACTCCTATGATAACCTATTGCAGCTTTGTAGAATGCTCAATTCAGTTGCTCTCCCAGAAGTGGAGAGGCCTCATTTGGCCTCATTATGGTCCTTTCTGACCTGACACGAGCTGTCATTATCTGATCATACCCATCTCCCTTGGTTCTTGGGAAACAAAACTTAAGCAATTCTCAGGAAAATGAAACCCACAGCCTTTAAACTATTTACCAATTCGAGCTGACGGATGAATACATGTTTATTCTAAGCATATTTCTAATTTGTCAGTGGTAAATTTACATATGTCTATGCTTTATTTGTTTGTGTTATCTCCAAGTTATTACGATTTTCTCATTGCTCTTTATGTTTTGCGGTTATCAGATTGATATTTCACTTTTATTGGTGTTTGCGCATTGTGTAGCCGTTATCTATTTCTGTACTTTTGTGGCTTGGGGGAGAATGTGAACCTTGCACTCCTACACGTTATCCAACTGCTGTTTTTCAGTGCTTTAATCTTATCACCACTTTCTGATTTCTGCTTTTAGATCAACTACTTTTTGTACGATACATTTTTCCGTGCATTCCATTTCTTACCATCTTTTCCACAATTGTTTTCAGCTGCATCATCTGCTGATGTGGCTTCATATCACATTTTACGTAGTCTTTGGCTTGAGTGAAATTCTTCCTTCATTGTGTATCACTCCCTTAGCTATGTCACATTGTGCTCATTGTTATCTTGACACCTAATTACTCACATTTGCCACAACATTCCTTATTTGTGTCCACTCGTTCTTTTCCTTTCGCTGTCACCTTTTGCTGCTTTGAGGGAGAAGGGTAGACCGTTTCTGGCTGATATTTGCTGCAGACCAGCTGTTTACCTGTTCAATCTGTAGGTGGCTATTGCAGTCAACTGATTTTTTTTTACACTGTTCACGATTCTCCCTCATCTGACATTTAGCCTAATAAACTCTTCACCTACACTTACAGATTTTCGCATTTTTTAACTTTTGACAAGTATTGTCTTAAAGTTACATGGACAATGTGTTTTTAAAAATTATTTTTCTCTGATTCTTATCACCTGATGATATTAATACATGCAGAAAACCCTTTAATGAGAAAAATCAGGATCTGTTAAGTGGGTACAATAAAGTCCTGACAAACTGCAGAGAACTGACTTCCTTTAAATATTTCCCTTATTGTGATCGATGTTAAGTCGTTTGTGCTCTTTTCAAAATACGTTTACTCAACAATCTCATTAGAAACAACATCAGTACAGATAAAATGGCTACTGTCAGCCATTTTAATTACAACTCCCGTTAGTGGCCTCAATGTGTTATCATGGCCAAATCTATAGCAAGAAGTATGTTTATAGTCTTAACCTTATGCCTATCCTCACTACTTGGTGAATCAAGACAGCACTTCAATCCATCTGTTCCACATACTATTGAGGTGCAAGCACCATCTAGGTCCACACAAAATGCACTCATCACAGGACTAAAACTGCTTGAAATTTTGAGGACCCTTGGCTTTGGCTAGTTCATCGCATAATGGCACTTTTAATCACCTCTGAATCACCTGTTACCTTTGCAATTTCTGGGGTTCATTTGCCTGTTATGCTGATTTTTGCCTTGATCTGCTAAAGGTGGTTTCATCTTCATTCTGCCTGTGTTCAACCCTTTCGCTGTATTGACACCTGCCTTCAATACCTGGACTACATCAAAATCTAGCAAGTAATCAGTCTTGTGTCACCAGGGAATGTCTCACCTGTCCCATAGAGCATGCAAAGCTTACTTTTTCCTTTTGGAGGTTTTTAAGGCAGCAGACATCAGACCCAACAGCGTCTCCTTCTCCAACAATTGAACACTGCCTGTCCATTTGAGACAGTAATTTAAGGACTAGTACACAGTCATCCAGTCGACTTTCATCAATCTTTTCCACATCGTTTTCCAAAATATGTTGAATTCTTACTATTCTTCCTGAATAATTGGACCTGACCGAGCCCCACACCCTGGCGCACTTACACCAAGGGTACTCAGAAAATATCAGGACTCAACCTCTTAGGACATTCCTAATAAGTGCCTTTGAAAAGGAATGTCCCAAGCATATGGGGCAACAGGTTAACAGCCAGCATACCAGACTTGGTCTAGTCAGGCATTCTCTTGCACATAGGAGTTGGTATCCCCAGAATACCCAGCACTTGCCAAGACTCACCATCCAGCCGGTCTTACTCCTCACCAACCACATCTAAGGCAATGTACCAGCCCCACCGACACGCAAAAGGGGCAGCACGGTAGCATAGCGGTTAGCGCAATTGCTTCACAGCTCCAGGGTCCCAGGTTCGATTCCCGGCTAGGTCACTGTCTGTGCAGAGTCTGCACGTTCTCCCCGTGTGTGCGTGGGTTTCCTCCGGGTGCTCCGGTTTCCTCCCACAGTCCAAAGATGTGCAGGTTAGGTGGATTGGCCAAGCTAAATTGCCCTTCGTGTCCAAAATTGCCCTTAGTGTTGGTTGAGTGGGGTTACTGGGTTATGGGGATAGGGTGGTGTGGGCTTGGGTAGGGTGCGCTTTCCAAGAGCCGGTGCAGACTCGATGGGCCGAATGGCCTCCTTCTGCACTGTAAATTCTATGAAATCTTCAACCGAGGAATCCCCACCACTGAGGAGAAGAAGATTTGCCAAGACACTCATCAATTGGGCGTCTTGGGTGGAAACCCTGATTCCACTTCTTGGTTAAGTGAAAACACAAAAGAAGCAATTTGTTTTCTCTTTGGTAAAGATCTTACGGTTCAGATATCGGAGAGCAATCGTATCCCAACAATTTTTACGTGGTTTCTGCCATCCTTCACGATTGCCACTAGGATGTTGGTTTCTGTCTGGAAATGTTTTTCTTTGGGTTCCAATCTTCAACTTTAGGCTGCCATGTTCTATTCCATAAAGTCAGATGGTGTAAGGATGGAACTGAAGACATCCTTTACACACTTCTATAAGTTTAATTTATAGAGATGTATAATACAAACACACCGCCACAGTTTCAGTCAGTTTCTGTGTTATGGGAGCCCAGTGAATCCCAAGTTAATTCCTGCCATATGCATAGAACTAAACTCAACTAATACTAAACATAACTGTTAAATATCAGACATTTCGACCAGTTCATTAGCAAACCGTTTTCCCCCGGTGCCTTTACGTATGACATGAACAAAGAACAAAACAGGTTTATACTGTTTAACCCAATTTTATTCACAATTCTCTCTCTCACACAAAATATGACTCCAACTCACAGCTGAGCTCTAGGTATTCCCACACTTAGTGAAGGAGGCTGGCCAGGTTACAATCACTCGATGTGGATATCTTCTTTGGGCTCCGAAGGTTGTGCCTGGGGATTCCCTGGGCTGACTATCTGTTCCAATGTTCCTTCTTTTACACCATTCAACGTTAATTGGTCCAATTAACGAGGCCCCACGATCTTCTCATCACAAATGAAGGCTCATCACCGATTTGCCGGGACCGCGCCCGCGAGCCACCCCCCCCAGGCTAACGAGGTCGAGCAGCACTTGCTCAGCCAACTCCAGCCAACTCGCAAGAAGGGCACCTAGGAGACCGGCCCCAAGATTCGGAGATACAGATTTGGGTAAGCTCCTAGATGCAGTGGAGGCCAGGAGAGATGTCCTGTTTCCCCAAAGGTCCCGGAGGATCACTCACAGGGCAGCCAGTGCTGCCTGGGACAAGGCGGCAGCTGTGAGCACTGGAGTGTGACGAGGATGACAGGCCTCCAGTGCCGACAAAAGGTCAATGACGGCCGCATCAGTGAGCAGACAACAACAATCTGCTCCCACGCAAGCAACCAACCCCCCCCCCCCACCCAACTCTCCATGCGACCCCAAACTCCCCCAACCCTTCCTTCACACCCCCCTCCCACCACCATTTTAACCACATGTTTGGCTAACAATGCCCTCTCTGTCTCCTCTCAGGAAAAGCTCTCCCACATTCACCGGGAGAGGGCTCAGACTGGCGGAGGGGTGCCAGAATTAAGAATCCTCACCTCCTTCGATGAGCGGACCCTGGAGGTGACTCGGGGTAGCCGAGAACAGAGCGGTCACCCATGTGGAGATTGGCGGAAGCAGTAGAGGTGAGGAACCACCGGGCTCCATCCGGAGGACCTGTCATACATGAGTTGTTATTGCCTTACTGACTGACCCATCCCTCCCACTGACCACATGTCTATTCTCCCGCAGGTTCTCCAGCCGGAGGCGCCGGCCCATCCCGGCCCCCTCTCCTGCCTTCCAGGAGAACACCTCGGACGGGAGCCCCACGGAAGATGCAATTGAGGCATCACAGCTGTCATCCCCACCCTCCACCAGCTGATACATACACCTCGGTGGGAAATGTCAGTGGTCAGGCTTCTGGGGCACAATCTGGTGAGCGCCACACAGCTACTGATGTACATCAGGTAGAGGCAGGAATGCCCAGGCGAGACAGCAGTCGAAGGCCTGCTGGACCCCAGGTCCCAGCTGGATCCCAGGTCCCAGCTGGGTACCAGCCTGATGCTGCGCCTATGGAAAAGGCAATCCCGGAGCTGATGGAGACGATAGGGAGCGGTCAGGACATTCAGAAGGAAATGTCAGCAACACTCCAGCAGATCCTTGGTCGATTGGAAGAGTCCCAGATCCTATGGGCTGGGGATGTCGCCGGCAATGCGTGACACCGAGGCCAACATTGCCAGGGTGGCGATTGCAGTGGAAAACCTGGTGCACTATGACGGCACCACTAGTGAAGGTGTCCAAGGCGTTGCGCAGTCGGTGGCGGCCATGGCTGAGGGTCTCGGCAGAATGTCCACCTCGCTGGGGGATGTGGCTCAGTACCAGGCTGACCTTGATGAGGTTCTGCAGGACATGTCCCACTCTCAGATGGAAATGGCTGAGGTGCTGTGGAGCTTGTCGCAGTCGCAGGTGGGCATTGCCGAGGCGCTGTGGAGCTTGTCGCAGTCGCAGGTGGCATTGCCGAGGCGCTGTGGAGCTTGTCGCAGTCGCAGGTGGCATTGCCGAGGCGCTGTGGAGCTTGTCCCAGACGCAGGTGGCCATTGCTGAGGCGCTGTGGAGCCTGTCGCTGTCGCAGGTGGTCATTGCCGAGGCGCTGTGGAGCTTATCGCAGTCGCAGGTGGGCATTGCTGAGGCGCTGTGGAGCTTGTCCCAGTCGCAGGTGGGCATTGCTGAGGCGCTGTGGAGCCTGTCGCTGTCGCAGGTGGTCATTGCCGAGGCGCTGTGGAGCTTATCGCAGTCGCAGGTGGGCATTGCCGAGGCGCTGTGGAGCTTGTCCCAGTCGCAGGTGGGCATTGCTGAGGCGCTGTGGAGCTTATCGCAGTCGCAGGTGGCCATTGCTGAGGTGCTGTGGAGCTTGTCGACATCGCAGGTGGGCATTGCTGAGGTGCTGTGGAGCTTGTCCCAGTCGCAGGTGGGCATTGCTGAGGCGCTGTGGAGCCTGTCGCTGTCGCAGGTGGTCATTGCCGAGGCGCTGTGGAGCTTATCGCAGTCGCAGGTGGGCATTGCCGAGGCGCTGTGGAGCTTGTCCCAGTCGCAGGTGGGCATTGCTGAGGCGCTGTGGAGCTTATCGCAGTCGCAGGTGGGCATTGCTGAGGTGCTGTGGAGCTTGTTGACATCGCAGGTGGGCATTGCTGAGGTGCTGTGGAGCTTGTCCCAGTCGCAGGTGGGCATTGCTGAGGTGTTGCAGAGCATGTCCCAGTCACTGGGGAGCATTATCGCGGCCATTGACACAATGGTGTGGACCATGGGGGCTACAAGGGCCAGATGATGCAAGGGCAGCCGGGGCTCGAACCAGGTGCCCCTCCGTCCGAAGGTTAACACCAGGGCCCTATAGGCACCACCAGGCAGGGGCGGGGGGAGCTGGATGCCAACCCAGGCCCATCCATGGCGAGGGGATGGTGGCCACCAACTCCCCCCAGTTCCACCCCGCTGATGAGGACGTGTCTCACAGCCAGCACACGGAACAGGGTGGCACGGCTGTGCATGTGCTGCCGACAAGTGAGCCGGGGCCCTCCGCCCCCAGAGGACGCCCCGCCGGGGGCATCGAAGGCCACAGGATGTGGTAAGTAGCTGGTTACCTCCACCTCAGATGTACATCCTGGGGACACACCTAGACCTAGTGGTAGAGCCTGGAGGGCAAAGCACATCGTGGATCACTGAGGCCACCGGGGAGGGGGGGGAGAAGTTGGGGGTGGGGGGAGGGACCATCAGGAGGAATTATCAAACACAATAAACATCTTTGTGCGCAACCAGTATGGTGCCTCCATCACCTTCTTCCAAAGTGCGGGCCAACCCCCAAACACTTGGCCCATCTCTCCAGACATCTTCCTCTCCCCGTGGCACCCACCCACCCTCCGGCCGTGGACATAATAATAATAGTAATAATCTTTTATTGTCACAAGTAGGCTTACATTAACACTGCAATTAAGTTACTGTGAAAAGTCCCTAGTCGCCACATTCCGGCGCCTGTTCAGGTACACGAGGGAGAATTCAGATGTCCATTTCACATAACAGCACCTCTTTCAGGACTTGTGGGAGGAAACCGGAGCACCCGGAGGAAACCCACGCAGACACAGGGAGAACGTGCAGACTCCACACAGACAGTGACCCAAGCCAGGAATCAAACCTGGGACCCTGGCGCTGTGAAGCAATTGTGCTATCCACCATGCTACCGTGCTGCCCCAATGTCCCCGGAGCTGTGTCCCATCCCCTGGCTGTTCGGATGTTGGCTGTTGAGTGTGTGGTATTGCCTCTTGCAGTGTTCAAGCACAGCGCCCAGGTATCAACGTTTGATTAGGATGCTAGGCAACGAATCCCACATGCTACATGGTCCGCCGACCCACTGGAATACAATTGGGATGCGTGAAATGTTCCCTTAACCACGATTGTCAATTCCCTATTAGCGATAGGCTTCATCTGCACGGCCTGAGGCCGTTGAGGGTTAGGGTGGTCAGTGGGGCAGACAGGCAGGGTCAGGGTTTGCCCCAGAAATGGGTAAACGATCCAGGTGTTGGCATGGTCATGCCGCAAGTGGTTGCCCTCCCAGCGCCCCGCCCCAGCCTGCCATGGCGCTGCACGCCCAGCCGAGGATCCCCCATCCCCCAACAAGCCCTGGGGTGGCAAATTCAGTCTCCAAATCCAGCAAATCCGGTCTCTTTGCCTGTGAGCAAAGATGGATACTCAGCTCCCTGCAGAAGCCAGGTTCTCGTTTTTCATAAGAAGTACTAATCGGCTCCAGCGTGACTACTTGCTGGGGGGGCCGTTGAATCATGGGAGGCCATTGGATAAGCGGTGGCTCTGGTTAATTGTTTGGAAATAGGGCTCAAGTGGTTTCTCACCTCACTATGCTGAGATCCCGATTTCGCCTACGGGAGCGGGCCGGTTGCATCATGAAGTGTTTGCCGCATGACGCGGTTCTCGTTTTTGGCCTTTCCCGCTATTCACCGGCCTCGCTTGAGCAAGAGTGTAATGAGGCCAGAGAATCACGCCGAAAGATTCTAAACAATGTCATGACCAGCTGCCTTCTTAATCCTTTATGAAAATGAAATGAAAATCGCTTATTGTCACAAGTAGGCTTCAATGAAGTTACTGTGAAAAGCCCCTAGTCACCACATTCCGGCACCTGTTAGGGGAGGCTGTTACCGGAATTGAAGCGTGCTGCTGGCCTGCCTTGGTCTGCTTTCAAAGCCAGCGATTTAGCCCTGTGCTAAACAGCCCCTATAACTCCACTGCTCTTTCCAGTTATGTTGGTTGCTCCATCTGCTGTGATTCCTCTGCAATGAAACCAGTTGAGCCCACACTTTCCAACCATGTAACTATTCAATGCTCAAAAACCTCTGCGCCAGTTGTGCTGGTTGGTAATGTAAGGCAGCAGAGCAAATCCTCAACAAATTCACTGTGTCAAACATACCTAATGTAAATAAACTGGGCGTTTAAATTCTCAGCAATATCACAAATTCGGCAAGCCACTGTGTTATCATTAACTGGATTGCATCTCTTTCATTGAGGACCGTACGAACGATGAGCCCGATTCTCCCCAAAAATGTCAAAGTTAATTTGTGGTGGGTTTTTCTGGGAGTTTCGCGCCGGCTCTGTTGTCGAGTTATCTACCGCCATTCAATGACACTTAGTTATTTTTTTAGGCACCGGGGAGCTTCTCACTGGTTTAGCCCATGCGTAGGGCTGGATTCTCCGGCCGCAACCGGAGAATCCTGCCCAAGGTCATTGGACTTCTTCATTGCCCCCTATCGCCCATGGCATTCTTGTGGGGGCGGGGAAGAAGAATCCAGCTGTTAAAAATGTTTGTGGACTCTCCTGCGCAGCTCTCACTCGCACTGCTTTGTCCTGTTGTGGACTCTCCTGTGCAGTTCACACTAGCACTGCTGTGGACTCTCCTGAGCAGCTCACACTAGCACTGCTGTGGACTCTCCTGAGCCACTCTCTCCAGCAGGTTTAGTTGTAAGATCCTGGCCTGTTTATGTCTCTGAACCTCTCTTCCTTATTTCAAAATGACCCATTTTAAATTCTTCAGTCCTGCTGCTTGTTTGCTGCTAACAAAATGGAGGAATCACAATCGCATGGGCAGCACGGTAGCATTGTGGATAGCACAATTGCTTCACAGCTCCAGGGTCCCAGGTTCGATTCCGGCTTGGGTCACTGTCTGTGCGGAGTCTGCACATCCTCCCCGTGAGTGCGTGGGTTTCCTCCGGGTGCTCCGGTTTCCTCCCACAGTCCAAAGATGTGCAGGTTAGGTGGATTGGCCATGATAAATTGTCCTTAGTGTCCAAAATTGCCCTTAGTGTTGGGTGGGGTTACTGGGTTATGGGGATAGGGTGGAGGTGTGGGCCTTGGGTAGGGCGCTCTTTCCAAGAGCCAGTGCAGACTCGATGGGCCGAATGGCCTCCTTCTGCACTGCAAATTCTATTCTATGAAATCATTTCAGACAGGAAGACTGCATTGAATTTAAAAATAAATCTTCCCCTGGGTCAGTGTGCTGATGACAGGAGGAGGCGGTCTTTCTCGCTGGGCTCTGGGCCTGTGCATTGATGAGCGGGCACGCATGCGCGTCATGGACAGCATTCTGAAAGCCGGTCATGGCCGTCATTTTTAAAAGCTGGTTGCAGCCAACATTTTTAAAAGCCGGCTTCTGCAGCAATTGGGCACTACTCCCCGCAATCCGGAACGCCGCGATGCATGGCCCGCGACCCTCCGCACACCCGCCCATGGGGCTCAAACCCGACTTTGAAAATGACTGCTCTATTGCACTTAAGCCACAGATCATGCTACAGAAGCCCATTTGCTTCTGCTTAGAAATCCTGTGATAAATTTCAAGCAGCTTGAATATGAAAAACTGCAGGCTAATACCTGATTTCTGGGGTGTATATTTTAATTCCTATATTGTATTCATTGGGGGGAATTCTCCACCAATGGTAGCAGAATTCCCAATACGGCAGAGAGTCTCATGTCGGGCAAAGAACAGTTTATAATCATTAAGGTTAGGTTCAAAGCAGTGTGATCCAGATGCATTCAAGCGGGAAGGGAATTTAAATAAACAATCCAGACACCTGGCTGTCTAGGAACTATTATTCTGTCAATTGCAGGTCAGCCTCCAGACATTGCTATCTGCTGATCCAATAGCAGGATTTGGAACAGAATCCTTTGCGCTATCCCTTATGCTATGCTTAAAGTTGCATGGCAAGGGAGAGTGAATCACTTCTGCATGCTGCTCCAAACGCCAGCGTAAACCAAAATCGATTCAGTTCCGGCGGGTGAACATAGTCTCCCAAATGGAGAATCCAGCCCTATGTATTAAATACACAAAAGCAAACCACATAGACCCTTGTATAATGCATTTGTTAATGAACAAATGAGCTTGCTAAACAACGTTCAACTCTAGTGCTTTCTGGTCAAATCTCAGTAATTACGAATTGAGTGCAGGTGTTCTATGCAAACTGGTTTAACATTGACATGATGGTGAAATCAGCATTCATATCTTTATTACGTTTGCAGCTATTGACGAGGCTAGCCATCAGTTCCAGCCGTTCACCGAACTTTCAGAAGAGACGTCTCATCAACTTTTTAAACTTTGCTGTGAGTTCTTGTACCATGAAGACGTCATTTCCCTTCTTGAAAATATTGTAAGTAAATTATTTGGGCTGAATGGTATCCTTCCTTGGAGTAAAACCTTATCATCATTTTCATTAAGAGTTTGGAGTAGTGGAACATGCTGCTAATGAACCGGAAGCACATCGAGCTGAGAAATAAATAATCTGTTGCCTTTGTTGATTAAAGTTTTTTTTTTTAAAAGCATTGGTCTTGCAGACTAAGTGGTGTTCCCTTTTCATTTGAAAATGCTGGATGAAATGTCAGCATCGTTCATGATACCCAAAATACTGAGAGAGGCAGTGAAGGGAATTCATTTTTTTTTCCGCTCTGGAAATCGATGATCCTTTGACTTCCAAATGAATGTATTGGCCCCTTGCGGGAACAAAACACTTCCCTTTCTTGATTTTGCTACTCCCCCTTCGTTCCCACACCCTGCCAGCAGGCCCAGTGATCAAAGCAATCCAGCATTGATAAACTTCAACGTCCTCAAGAAATTGCGTCCTCAAGAAATTACAATGTAATTAGATCATCCACCCCATTCCTCCCGTGGAAGTAAAGTGTTGGTAGTGATGTAGTCTTTGATAAAGGTAGGATGAATGAACTCCTCCAATGTAGGCAATTGATTATTTCCTTGAAACTATGTTGTTAGCAGATTGAATAGTAGACCAAAAGACATTTGGAGCAAAATTAGGCCACTCGGCCCATCACGTCTGCTCCACCATTCAATCATGGCTGATATTTTTCTCATCCCCATTCTTCTGTCTTCTCCCTAGAACCTCTGATCCCCTTATTAATCAAGAACCTATCTATCTCTGTCTTAAAGACACTCAGTGATTTGGCCTCCACAGCCTTATGCAGCAAAAGGTTCCACAGATTCACCACCCTCTGGCCGAATAAATTACTCCTCATCTCTGTTTTAAATGATTGTCCCTTTAGTCTGAGATTGTGTCCTCTGCTTCTAGTTTTTTCTACAAGTGGAAAACATCAAACATCCTCTCCACGTCCACTCTGTCCAGGCCTCACAGTATCCTGTAAGTTTAAGTAAGATCCTCTCTTACCCTTCTAAAACTCCAATGAGTACAGACCCAGAGTCCTCGACTGTTCCTCACACAACAAGCTCTTTATTCCAGGGATCATTCTTGTGAACCTCCGCTGGACCCTTTCACATCCTTCCTTAGATACGGGGCCCAAAACTGCTCACAATACTCCAAATGGGGTCTGACCAGAGCCTTATATAACCTCAGAAGTACATTGCTGGTCTTGCATTCTAGCCCTCTTGACATGAATGCTAACATTGCATTTGCCTTCCTAATTGCCAACTGAACCTGCACATTAACCATAAGAGAATTGTGACAAGGACTCCCAAGTCCCTTTGTGCTTCTGATTTCCTAAGCATCTCCCCATTTAGAAAATAGTCTATGCCTCCATTTCTCCTTCCAAAGTGCATAACCTCACACTTTTTCACATTGTATTCCATCTGCCACTTCTTTGCCCACTCTCTTAGCCTTTACAAGTCCTTCTACAGCCCACCTGCTTCTTCAATACTACCTGCCCCTCTACAGATCTTTGTATCATCTGCAAACTTAGCAACAGTGCCTTCAGTTCCTTCTTCCAGATCAGTAATGTATATTGTGAAAAGTTGTGGTCCCAGCAGCGACCCCTGAGACACAGCACTAGTCACCACCTGCCATCCTGAAAAAGACCCCTTTATCCCCACTCTCTGTCTTCCGCCAGTCAGCCAATCCTCTATCCATGCCAAGATCCTACCCTTAACACCAGGGGCTCTTAACTTACTTAACAGTCTTCAGTGCGGCACCTTGTCAAAGGCCTTCTGCAAATCTAAATAAATCACGTCCACTGGTTCTCTTTTATCTCACTTGTGAGTAGTGAAGTATTTCTTCTTATAATGCGCTGTGACAAAGACAAGTCAGAGTCATGAAGGAGTTTACTATCATTGTACAGTGACAATATATTATACCAACATGTAGATGGTCCCATCCCAAGATAGTTTCCAAGACAGTGATCAACAGTAGTATTCATTCTTATGTTCAACCTTGGTAAGCCTGGACAAGAAACAATCACTAATATACTCAAAACTGCCTTGAAGAGTCCAGTCCTTGGTGTCACTATGAATTTTTGCAACATTGTGGTGTACATTGATTTATATATGAAGTTTTTCTAATCAGTATTAGTTAATCAGAAATAGTACTGGAAACATTTATGTGACTAAATGGTAACAAATCCCCTGAACCTGTGACTTGCATCCAAGGTTTTTTTTAAAGAGTGAGCTGTAGACATAGTGGATGCATTGGCTTTGATCTTCCAGAATTCTTTAGACTCTAGAACCATTCCCAAGGATTTGAAGGTAGCAACCATAACCCCACTACTAAATAAAAGAGGAAGCGTGAAAATGGGGAATCAAAGATCATTTAGGCAAACGTTAGTAGTAGGCAAAATGCCAGAATATATTATCAGGGCACTCTGCTTAATCAAATTATGATTTTCTGAGTCAACACAGATTTGTGAAAGGGACATAGTGTAGATTGTGTTTGACAAACTCGCATCATAGAATAGTTGCAGCAGAGGAGGTCATTCGGTACAAAAACTGAGACAAAAACTGTTTGGGACTTTTTAAAAAAGGGGTTAAGATGAAGGACAAAGGCCACAGTCGAAGGTTGTTGAACACAATGTTGAGTCGTGAGGACTGTAAAGTGTCTAATCATAAGATGAGATGTTCTTCCAGTTTGTGTTGGGCTTCAATGGAACATTGCAGCAAGCCAAGGTCAGACATGTGGGCATGAGAGCAAGATGCTGAGTTGAAATGGCAAGCAACAAAGAGGTTGGGGTCATGCTTATGGGCTGAGTGAGGTTGTTCCTCAAAGTGGTCACCCAGTCTATGTCTAGTCTCACCATTGTAGAAGAGACCGCATTGGGAGCTGTGAACGCAATAGACAAAATTCCAATCAAGAAAAAGGGTGGGATCAACAAATCCAGTGAACCCTGGATATCGAGGAATATACAGCATTCGATAAGGAGGAAAAGGGAGGCTTATGGCAGATATCGAGGGCTCAGAAGAGTAGAAGGCGTAGAGGCTTATAGAATGTGCAAAAGGGAACTGAAAAAGGAAATTAGGAGAGCAAACAGGGGGCAAGAAAAAATACTGTCAGGTAAAATAAAGGTAATCCTAAGTTGCTTTACAAATACATTAAGTGTAAAAGGATAATGCGGGAAAGTGTAGGGCCCATTAAGGACCACGGTGGTAATTTGTGTGTGAAGCCAGAGGACGTAGGAAGGGTTCTCAGTGAATAGTGTTCACTCGTGAGAGGACCGTGTGGGTATAGAAATCCGGGAGAAGGACTGTGATAAAATTAAAGAGAGTAACATAGATAGAGAGGAAGTTCTGAGTGGTCTGTCTTGCTTAAAAGTAGACAAACCTCAAGGGCCAGATGAAATGTATTCCAGGCTGTTGTGTGGGGCAAAGGAGGAAGTAGCAGCGGCGCTGGTAATAATTTTCAATTCTTTCTGGTCACAGGAGAGGTTCTGGAGGCTGGCCAATGTGGTACTATTATTCAAGAAGGGATGAACCAGGAAACTACCTCAGTGAGGTAGTGTAACCTCAGTGGTGGGGAAGCTATTGGAAGCAATTTGGGGAGACAGAATTAATCTGCATTTGGAGAGGCAGGGATTAATCAAGATCAGTCAGCATAGTTGTGTTAAGGGGAGGATGAAGGAAATGCAGTTGACGTAGCATGGCTTTTGATAAGATCCCGCACGGGAGACTGACAGCGAAGCTAATAGCCCATGTGATCCAAGGAATTTCGGCAAATTCGGACCTAGAATTGGCTGAGTGGCAGGAAGCAGAGGGTGATGGCGAGGGGTGTTATTCTGACTGGAAGCCTGTGTCCGCAGGGATCAGTGTTGGGGCCCTTACTGTTTGTGGTTTATATAAATGATTTCAATATGAATGTAGGAGGGTTCATCAGTAAGTTTGTGGATGAAACAAAAATTGGTGGGGTGGTAAATAGTAAGAAGAATAGCATTCAATTACAGGGGGCATAGATGGGCTGGTCACTGACACATGAAATTCAATCCGGAAAAGTGTGAGGCGATGCACTTGGGCAGAACAAACAACGTAAGGGAATACATGACCAACGGCAGGACCCAGGGAAGCACCGAGGATCTGAGGGATCTTCTTGTGCATGTAAAGCGCTCCCTTAAGGTAGTAGAGCAGGTGGATACAGTGGTTAAGAAGGCATATGGTATACTTGTCTTTATTAGCCAAGGTAGAGTTTAAGAGCACAGAGGTTATGCTGGAACTGTACAAAATGTTGGTTAGGCCACAGCTAGAGTATTATGTGCAGTTCTGAATTCCACATTAAAGGAGGAATATGATAGCACTTGAAAGGATTCAGAGGAGACTTACCAGGAAGTTGCCTGAGCTTGAGAATATTAGTTATGAAGAGAGATTGGGTAGGCTGGGGTTGTTTTTTCTTGGAGAAGAGGAGACTGAGGGGGGGAACATGATTGAGATGTATACCATTATGAGGGGCATAGATAGAGTAGACTGGAAGAAACCTTTCCCCTTGGAGGGATCAATGATCACGGCGCATGGATTTAAGGTAAGAGGCAGCAGGTTTTGAGGAGATGTGAGGAAAAACTTGTTTACTCAGGATGGTGGGAGTCTGGAACTCGCTGCCTTAAAAGGTGGTTGAGGTAGAGACCCTCAAAACATTTAAGAAGTATTTAGATGCCACGTCATACAAGGCTATGGGCCAAATGCTGGAAAATGGGATTAGAATAGTTAGGTTGTTGTTTTTGACCGACGCAGAAGCAATGGGCCGATGGGCCTTTTCTGTGCTATAGACCTCATTGACTCTAAAAATTGAAGGAAGTGCAAGTGAATGTTACTTAAACTGAAAGGAGAGTTTGGGGCCTTGAATGGTGAGGTGGGAGGAGGTAAAGGGGCAGGTGTTGCATCTTCTGTGAGTGCTTCCTTTATTTAACAAAGCCTTTCCTCACTTTCCTTCTGAAAATGTGTCATTTCATATGCCACACATTCCACCAGCCTGCCTATGTCTGCTTGAAGAAATCACTATCTCCTCCTCCGTTCCCAATCATTAGAAACTTTTGAGGATTGTGGAAGCAGAATATTTTGATTCCCAAAAATAATTGGATAAGGTATCATGCAAGCTTATTGCACAATTATTGGGTTTGGGAGTAACATATTAACCCGGATTGGTTAATGGCCAGAGTGGGAATAAAAGAGGATATTTTCAGGTCGTGGACTGTAACGAGTGGTGCAATGCATGGATTAGTGTTTGGGCCTCAGCTGCTTACAATCTTGCAGATCTCTTATTACAGTCTGAGGGGACTGAGTGTTATTACAGAGTGAGGGGACTGAGTGTAATGTATACAAGATTCCAAAAATACAAGAAAGGTGGGAAAATAAGTGGTGAGGAGGACAAAAATGGGCTGCAGAGGACTGTAGAAAATTAGTTGAGTGGCCAAGGCCATGGCAGGTAGAACTTAATGTGGTGAAATCCACTTTGGTAGGAAAAATAAAAAAGCAGAATATTGTTTGACTAGTCAGAAACTGGGAAATGTTTGAATTCAGAGGAACAGAGTGTCCTTGGACATGACCACACATCTAGCAATACATTAGGCAGGCATATGGTATGTTGGCATTTTTGTTATAAAGGGATTCGAATACAAGAGTAAAGGAGTATTACTTTGATAATGCAGGGCATTGGCAAAGCTATAGCACTTCCTTACCAAAGGAAGAACAGAATTTCCCCAAAGGAAGTAACAAACGTTCATTAAAGTGTTTCCTGGAATAAGAGGATTGCTCTCTAAGGAGAGATTGAGGAGACTGGACCTATGTTCCTTGGAGGCAGGAGGTTTGCTGAGGCAGAAAATTAGTATTTTGCACCTGCCTTTTACCAAGAAAGAAGATGCTGCCCAGGTCCTGGTGAATAGGGAGGTCATTGAGACACTCGATGGGTTTACATTTGATGAAGAGTGCCATAATCCCCAAGAGGACCACGGGAAAACGATCATTGATCTCCTCGTGGAGTGCAAGCTTCCCAGGTAGGGGGCGGAGGTCCCTACCTGGGGCATGTTATGGTGTAAAATCAGGCCCAACTCAGAGCCCTGTGTAACAAGTCCTCCCAGCTAGGATTGCACTGGGAGTGAGATGCTGCATTATGCAGACTATTGTAAATAAATCCGCCTTTGTTTACGACAGCTTTCATATGAGTTATAAGGAGATATTAGATCGGTTGGCTGTACTACAAGTTAATAAATCATCAAGACCTGATGAGATGTAGCCAAGGATACTGAGGGAAGTAAGGATAGAAATTGCAGAGGCACTGGCCATACTTTTCCAGTTCTCATTGGATGCAGGGATGGTGCTAATGTTACATGCTCGTTGGAGGAAAGAAACAACATTTACAGACCTGTCACATTAACCTCCATGATGGAGAAGCTTTAGTAAATGATACGGGCAAAATTAATAGTCACTTGTGCAAATTTGAGTTAATTAAGAAAAGCTAGAATGAGTTTGTTAAAGAAAAATTGTGTTTAATTTGCTTGCGTTTTTGATGAGCTAACAGGGGGTTGATGAGGGTAAGCGGGTTGATGAGAGTAACCTGATATATATGGAATTCCAAAAGGCATTTTATAAAGTGCCACATAGCAGGCCTGCCTGCAAAGTTGAAACTCTTGGAATAAAAGGGATGGTAGCAACATTGATGCAAAATTGGCTGAGTGACCAGCAATAGAGTAGTGGTGAATGGTTGTCTTTTTGGCCTGGTGAAATGTTTATAGTGGGATTCCTTGAGGATCCATGTTAGGACCTCTTCTAATATATATTAATGACTTAGACTTTGTACTGAGCATTATTTCAAAATTTGCAGAAACTTGGGAATATTGTGAACTGCGAGAAGGAAAGTGTTAAATTTCAAAAGGGCAGATTGGTGGAATGAGCAGACAAATGGCAGGTGTAATTCCATGCAAAAGTGTGAAGTAATTCATTTTAGTAGGTTAGATGTGAAAAGATAATATAAAATAAAAGGTTACAAAGGACAGCACAGTAGCACAAGTGGTTAGCACTGTGGCTTCACAGCGCCTGGATCCCAGGTTCAATTCCCCGCTGGGTCACTGTCTGTGAGGAGTCTGCACGTTCTCCCTGTGCCTGCGTGGGTTTCCTCCGGGTGCTCCGGTTTCCTCCCACAGTCCAAAGACGTGCAGGTTAGGTGGATTGGCCATGATAAATTGCCCTTAGTGACCAAAAAGATTAGGAGGGGTTGTTGGGTTACGGGGATAGGGTAGAAGTGAGGGCTTAAGTGGGTCGGTGCAGACTCGATGGGCTGAATGGCCTCCTTCTGCACTGTATGTTCTATGTTCTAAAAGGGTTGCAAGTGCAGAGGAGCCTGGGGAGTATGCATAAATCATTGAAGCTGGCAGGGCAGGTTGAGACAGGTTAATAAAGCATATGGTGCCCTATGCATAAGAGTATGAAAGCATGGAAGTAATATTAAACTTGTGCACTGGTTCAGCCTCGAATTGCACCCAGCTCTGGCATCACACATTAGAAAAAAAGGGGAAGGCATTTGAGAGGGTGGAGAAAAGATCACAAGAATGATTCCAGGGATGAGGAACTTCAGTTATATAGAAAGATTGGAGAGGCTGGGGCTGTTTTGTTTAGAGGAGAGAAGATTAAGAAGAGATTTGATCAAGGTATTCAAACTCATGAGGAGTCTGGATAGAGTAGTTAGAAATAAAAATATTCCCATTGGTGGAAAGAGTGAGGACACCAATTTTAAGGTGATTGGCAAAAGAGACAATGATGACATAAGGAAAAATTATTTCATACAGTGAGTGGTTAGGATCTGGAATGCATTGCTTGTGAATGTGGTGGAGGCAGGTTCAATTGTGGCTTTCAAAAGGAAACTGAATCACTATCTGAAGAGGAAGTTCATGGCTACGGGGAATCGCTCTTGCAGAGAACCAGCACAGGCATGAAGGACCAGGTGACTGCCTCTTGTGCTGTCACCATTCTATGATTAAATAGGGTAAATTATATGCCTGAGGGCAGGCTGCACTCAAAGGATTTGGGAGTGAGCTTGCCTCATTTGACCAATAGTGCTTTAATTACAATGAGGCAGGATTTGCATCAGTCTTCAAGAGGAAATCCTGCCTCATTTTATTTCTTAGTTATACAAGCCTCATCATCAATTAAACATCGGTTCCCGGAAACTGTTAACAGTCCGGTCCCCTGATAATTTACAGTTTAACCGTTAGACAAGGTTATGGAATAAAACAAAGAATTTAGGCATGTCCGAGAGCTGACTTCCTGGGCAGGACCATTTTGAAGAGTTCATAGACAACTTTGACTACCTGCAACAACGAGGCCCGTGGTTAGCCAGTAGAGCACTGCATCCATCACGTCGCCATTTAAATGGACCGGCATCACGTTGTCAGCCTGGAATATCTTCTGCTTCTCGGGAACCTTATTCTCCACTCGCCTGCGGGCTGCAGTGTTGATAGTTCACTGAGAAAGCTGCAGGAAGGCCCGCAGGCACCAGACTCTCAGGTCACTCCTAACTTCCCACAAGGACAAACCCCAGCACAGAAGCGCCTTCTGGTTTCTAAAATTATGGGCACAGCTGTCAGGCCATAATTGTGGAGTGGGAAATTCATCTACAGGTGTGTCCAGATCCATCGCCCAGTAAGAGGGTGGGGGGGGGGGGGGGGTCTTGCTGTTCCCTGCCTGATACTGAGAGATGGCCTCAAGGCAACAGCTGGGCTTTGGCTTTAGTGTGGAGGGAGGGCTAATTCGTCAAAGGAACAATTGTACATTTGAGGAAATAGATACATCTGTTGGACTACTGGCTTATATTGATGCCCCACCACTCTGCAGTGGGTAGCTGCCCTCCATGTGATGCTGCCTTGGGGAAAAATGGTGCAGAGGCGGTAACACTTCAGCCAACTGGCACACCATACGCCTGCCTCTACGGCAAAATCCAGCACATAGAATCAGATGGATCACACAACAAAGATGGAAATTATGATTTTCATGTGGTAGTTGTGGAGTGAGCAGGGTCAAGCAGGATTGGAGTATACCGTTTACTGGGCATACCAAATTGGGGATAGATCTTCAGTTGCATGTGATCTGTCGTTAACATCATGCTCCTCTTGACATTTTGTTGATCTGTTTAAGTTTAGCATGAACTCTCAGTTAATGTAACGGGCAGGAGACTTGGTTGGAATGTAACCATAAATGTGTTAGCTTCCATATAACACCTGTACCAGCTGGCAAATGTCTGAAGTGCCTTTCACAGGTTTATTGTAGGAGAGGTAGAACCAGTGTACGTCATTTGGCTGATGTCAGTGAGGTAGATGAAATGGGCCGTATTCCCTGGCCTCAAGCAAGCTTCAGGCCAAAATGTTTGATGAAGACAGGTGAATTCTATTGTGCCCCATTTGGCCAAATCAGATGGTGAGTCTGAACCACTTGTTATAATGTGTATCGTTGTACCTATCACTCCTTTATGCAACACCAACTTTATTTGTTTGGTACTCTATATAGCTGGAGAAGCTTTCTTCAGCAGAAGAGCCAACTCTAACAGGACTACAAGAACTGGAGTCAACACAGGCACAAAAAGTTACGGATCTGCTGCACATTTTAGGCTACGATGGCCCAAATAATGATGGTCCTTCAAAGAATGAAGATGCTCCAGGACCAGAACTTTTTACAGCTGCATTCTGCCTTTTTACTGCTATGGATGGTAAGAAAGCAGTTTTCTGCCTGGAAATGCTTTTTACAATATTAATCCATAAACAAAACAAAAATTCTCTTTGTTAATATGTTTCCCAGCATATTTGCCTGAAATGTCTCTATGGGGTCCTCTGGTGTCATATTAGAAGGATCCCAGAGAAAAGATGTAATTATCCGATCTACTGAAGTTACAGCGGGAGAGCAGGGGACCTGCAGAAATTCATGGCTATAATTAATGTTGGAAATGAAAAGTTGCCATCATTTGAATTCTGTCTCGTGTCATAACCAGTGGTTCTTCAGTTAAATACTTCTTTAGGTGTTCTTGATACACATGTACTTGTGTTTCAAGTGGAATTGGTTTAAACTTTATCAGAAGATTCAAAGACTTGCCTCCATTTTCAACCAAATTATTTTTCTATGGAGTAATCGCTATGGGAACAGTATTTTCTTAAAGTAGCCTTTACCGTTGTCAGATTTACAAGTTTTGTAATTGTAATTGATTTAAATCTGTGGATATGACGGTATTTGAATTGTTTTATGTCTAACTTGCCTTTTTATTTGCTTAGGTATGTCTGAAGAAAATCTTGCAGTTTTGGGTATTTGCTGTGAAATTCAAATTCTCCCCACATTACTTTATTTGGTAAGTTTCCATAACTATTGTTGGCTTACAGTCGACTTGCTTTTTTTTTTTTGCTTTAGTTTTTCTTCCCCAGTTAGCCTTGAACTTGGTGAGGTCACTATTCCCTCAAACATTATAGAACATACAGTGCAGAAGGAGGCTATTCGGCCCATTGGGTCTGCACTGACCCACTTAAGCGCTCACTTCCACCCTATCTCCATAACCCAATAACCCCTCCTAACCTTTTTGGTCACTAGGGGCAATTTATCATGGCCAAACCACCTAACTGCACGTCTTTGGACTGTGGAAGGAAACCGGAGCACCCGGAGGAAACCCACGCACACACGGGGAGGATGTGCAGACTCCGCACAGACAGTGACCCAGCGGGGAATCAAACCTGCGACCCTGGCGTTGTGAAGCCACAGTGCTAGCCACTTGTGCTACTGTGCTGCCGTACAAAGTGCATAATACTTGCAATACCTCTCTGTTACAAATTCAGGGACTCTTTTGATGCCTTGGATCAGTGGTGGGCAACCTGCAGCCCAGGGGTCACATGCGGCCCATCAGGTGTCTGAGTGCAGACCACGAGACATTTTGTTGACTGTTGCACACGTACAGAGTTTCCACATTCTGCTGATGATAAGCATGTAAAACATGGATACATAGATGCATAGGAGCAGGAGGAAGCTTTTGGCCCTTCGAGCCTGCTCCGCCATTCATCACGATCATGAGCAAAGGACAAATGAAGTGAGATACATGTTAATTGCACAGAACATTGACTGTGAGAGCTGTGTGCTCCCTCTATCCAATCAAGCATGAATATTTATTTTGTTTTTATCACTAAGTTGATGACAGTTCTATTAATATAGGATGATATATTAATGGGTAAAATTATTAATATTTTAAGCATTTTAATATTTTGACCATATATGTGGATGTAGGTATCGCTGGCTGGGTCAGGATTTATTGCCCATCTCGTACTGTCCTCCATTTGTGAGGGCATTTGAGAGTCAAATACATTGCTGTGGATCTGGAGTCACATGTAGGCCAGACCAGATGAGGACGACAGATTTCCTTCCCTAAAGCAGGGTTTTTCAAAGTGGATCATGGCCTACGGGTGGGTGTCGAGCGGATGTCGGGAGGGTCGTGGAACTATCAGTTCCACCATTTCTACAATGGTCCTGATTGTGGGGCAAGCACCCAACAGCTGCTACCAGCTTTTAAATTGAGAATGGCGGCCGCAGCAGCCTTTTAAATGAAAAGAAATGAGACTGTGTGCAGTCTTTCGGCCAGAAGTGGCAGCAGTGAGCAGGCCATGCACCCTTGGCATCAAGCACCCTCTATATATGTGCTTTTGGCGTCAAATCACAGGAGTAGAGCTTCTTCCATTTTCCAGCTGCTGGCAAGCAAGACAAGAGGAATGTGAAGATGGGTTGTTTTCTTACAAGTAAGAGATGGCCAGAGACACAAATAGGCAGTGTGCCTACCGGAAAGGATCTCGCAACACAATCTGCTGGAGAGAGCTGCTCAGGAGAGTCTAGGGCAGGACGGAAGAGTCCAGAGAAGGACAGAGCAGTGCTAGTGTTAGCTCTGTACAGAACTCTAGGGTCTCTGGTTAACAGCCTACAAAGAAGAAACTTAACTTGGGAACAAAGCAGCATAAAGATGCTTTCTTGAGGTATGGTTTTGTTAATTGTGCCAATGCAAACAATGATGCACATATATGCGTGTTATATGCAGGGAAGTATTGGTGAATGAGAGGAGAATTTTCAGATTTTGAAAGAGAAATGGTGGGTGAGAAATTCTGAGGTTGCGACCCCAGAATCAGTTATTAACTTACAGCTGACTCCAAATTAAAAGACTACGCAGCTGTACCTGACCTGTGATATGACGTTAAAAACACGCCAAAAGCCTATGAGGCTGCCGGCATTCTGGAGTAGCATCTCCCAGGAGTGTCCAGTGCTAAATAAAATTAGCATTTTGTTGCTATTGTCCTTCATGACGACCTACATGTGCGAGGGTGAATTTTCCGTTTTTACAAAGATGAAGTCACCACAAAGGAACTGGCTGAATTCTGTACCTGATATGCGCATTTCCTTCTCCTCCTTTGAACCTGATTGGAGTGAGATCAGGAGGACCAAGCAGGCTCCCCTTTCGCATTAAAGGTAGGCGAATGTGGTGTGGGTCATGACGATCAGCCGGTTGGCAAAAATGGCTCCCGGGAAAAAAAGGTTTGAAAAACACTGCCCTAAAGGACATTAATGAACAGGTGGGTGTTTACAACAATCAATAATGGTTTCATGGTCATCATGGCCCCCCAAGCCCACTGGCTGACCCCTTGCACCCTCCCAGCATCAACTCTTCAAGCTTGTTCCTTCCAACCCCCTGGCACACACCAGCAACCAACCTCATGTTTAAATGTGGAATCCACACATGCCACCTGTCATTGGCATGCCTGATCCATGAAGCATGGTGCTCACAATGTCCTCTCTTTGTCCCTGCAGGAGAAGAAAGCCCATTATAAGAGGGAAGGGTTGAAGACAGGGTGGGGGGGGGGGGGGGGGGGGATGCCAGTGATCCGGGTCCTCAACCCTATCAGAAAGGGGCCCTGGAGGTTGCGGGCTTGCCCCAGGAGAGAGCAGTGATCAGCAGCAAGGTGGGCCTGCACCAGAGAGGTGAGGATCTACTTCCCGTCACCCAGATGACCTGATTCAAGTGAGTTGTTGATGTCCCACAAAATGATCCTTCCCTTTCACTGACAACATGTCTCGCAGGATTACCATCTGATAGGGCCAGGCCATCTGGAGTCGTGCCCATTCGTTCCACGCAAGAGACCACCTCGGAGGAGAGCTCTGAGGAGGCCACCGGCCATGTGGCACAGCTTTCAGCCCCACCTTCCACCAGCACAGAGTCACACACCTCCGTGGGTGACATTAGTGGACATGCTTTGGGGGCACTATTGGGTGAGCACCACAAAGTTGCTGATGCACATCAAGTGGAGGCAGGAACATCTAAGGCAGGCAGCAGTTGGAGGTCTGTTTGATCTCACGACTCGACTGGGTCCCAGCCAGATGTTCAGCCTCCCCCCCCCCCCCCCCCCAAACACACACACTGATCCAGGATCAAAAGCCATCGATGCAGACTTCGTCATGAGGATGGATGTGAGGATGCTGTCAACAGAAAGACAGGAGGCAGACAATCAGATCTGGAGGAGCACCAGAGCTTTTCTCATAGCGAGTGGTCATCACTCTCCTGTCCTATATGGTGACCCGTACACAGTGCCAACACAGGCCCATCACCCCGGAGTGTTGTGACACAGATCCATGGAGGGTGGAATAGGGTGGTCCGGGAGGGTGCGATGTGGGGGTGAGAAAGGGGAGGGGGTGGAAAAGGAAAGGGGTGTTGAGCTGATGGACATAGCCTTTTTTGAGGAGAAGCTGGAGACAATGGAGGCCTCCCTGGTCTTCCTGGAATGTCAGACCCTCACCGGCCCCTTCTCGGGCTCGTCTTCCAATCCCTCCTGGTGCGCCTCCTCCTCTGACGGGAGACCCGCTGGAGCGTGTACTGTAGGGCCCCGCCAGAGTGGCCCAGGCATCGGAACAGCATTTTCAGCAGCCCGATGCACCAGTCAATGACAACGTGGGTGGTAACATGGGCCTCATTGTAATGGATATCCTCACCAGCGCCATCAGTCACGGGTATCCCTTGTCCCCCTCGAGCCAACCCGTCATCCTGGGGTGGTCCTCGAAGACATCGGGGATCTCCGAATGCCCCAGGATGTAGTCCTGCATGCTCCCAGGATAGCGTGCACCCATGTACATAATCTTGAGGTTGTGGTCACACATGATCAGAACATTCAGGGAGTGGAACCCCTTCTGGTTAATATAGGGCACTCCCTAATGCCCTGGTGCTGGCAGGGCGACAAGCATGCCATCAATCATTCCCGGACGTGGGGCATCCCGGCGATGGAGGCTAATCTTGCAGCCCCGGCGGTGAATCCTGCAGCCCCGGCAGTGAATCCTGCAGCCCCGGCATCTTGGTGGGCCTGGTCCAATTTGAAGATGATGTAGTTGGACGCCGGGCATACATCCACCACATCCTGGAAGCACCTGAGGGATGAAGTTGGGATATGCCACACAGGTCCCGGCTTGAGCTCTGGAATTACACGGTGGCGTAAGATTTTAGTACCGCAATGAGCCTCACGGCCCCCGGGGGCGGGTGACATCCCCCTCCACGGGGTGCCATGTCCGGTGAGGAAGTGGAAATTTTTTTTTCCACACAGAGGGTGATGAGCATCTGGAACGAGCTGCCAGAGGCAGTGGTAGAGGCGGGTAAAACAAATTTCCTTTAAAAAAAACAGACCGTTACATGGGCAGGGTGACTATAGAGAGATGAGGGCCAAATGCGGGCAAGTGAGACTAGCTTGGTGATAGAAACTGGGCGGCATGGAAAAACTGGGCCGAAGGGCATGTTTCCATTCTGTAAACATCTATGACTCTAGGTGGTGTGCTGGCTCCTTGCTGAGACGCAGTCTTCTGTGGCATATGCTGTCCGGCAGCTCATGGAAGGACTAAAGACTCCTGAACATTCTGACCTATCGCTAGCCCCATTCCGGCCCCTTCCTCAGCCTGATGGATGGCCAGGTCTTCAGCATATGCGGCGGCCCCCTGCACATGTGGTGCCGCCTCCAGCCTGCATTAGCATTGTTGCCGTCTTCAACATCTTGTCTGCCTCGGTTGCTACAAGCACAACGATGGATCCACACCAGCAAACACATTTGTATCTGGAAGGAATCGGAGGCAAGGATCAACAATCAGTTAGGGCCTCCTCCACCCTTACCATAACTGTCCCGCCTTCTCTCAAAATGCCATCCTTAAGCCAGTTGTGCTGATAAACTTCACTCTGTTCATTCACTCCCAGCCGGATCTAGAACCCCTAAACCTCAGACCTCTTCCAGCCACGTTAGGTACGTCATGCTCAGCTACCCTTCACTGATCCACAAACTTACCTTTTGGCTGCGAGCGGGTCCTCCGTGAAGTCCTGTGTTTGATTGTTGGCAGCAGCCTTTATGGCGCTGATGCTCGAAGAGTACGGACACACTGTTCATGTTACAGGACATCCAGTCCCCTAATCTTCCCGACACCTGTACCTTTGAGGAGGCACTTGATAAGCATGCAATGGACTCAAAAGTACCAATACTCATTCCTCCTTTCATGAATGAAGCTGCAGCAGGGCTCTACCCTGGGTTAGTTTGGTAGGACAGACAGGCTGCAGCTGTGGTTACCCCTGTTACGGGTCTCCCCAATATTTAAAGATATCTTGGGTGGCACGGTGGCGTAGTGGTTAGCACTGCTGCCTCACGGCACCAAGGACCCGGGTTCGATCCTGGCCCCGGGTCACTGTCCGTGTGGAGTTTGCACATTCTCCCCGTGTATGCATGGGTCTCACCCCACACAACCCAAAAGATGTGCAGGGTAGGTGGTTTGGCCACGCCAAATTGCTCCTTAATTGGGAAAAATAATTGGGTACTCTAAATTTATGATTAAATAAAAGATGTCTTGAAGGCCTCACAGATGCAAAGGCTGTAACCACTGTCTCCCCACCCCACCCCCTCCCTGGGCTGCCCACGAGACCTGGGCCTCTCCAGCTCCCCCCGAGTAACCCTCCCCACCCCACTGAGCTCTGGGGCAGCATCTCCTGTGCCCTTGAGATGCATGCCGGTAACTGGAAATAGCTACTCGCCTCCTCACTTGTCCTTGTTAGCCATTGCCCCAGCTTCACGTGTTGGTAAGGGAGCACTAACCGATGCCCGTGTGACTTCCCACTCTGGAGTCTGGTGACTCCAAGGAGATGCAGCATTTAGTTTTGATCTTGCTAATCAGATCCAAATAAATGCAAAGTTGGCTCAATGACCTTCTCGCCATTTTTGGGTGAGATTCGGAACTCATGATCTGGAGCAATCCGGGTGAATCCAAAATGGTTCGCGCCTGGCTACTCACCCGATGTGCACAGATCTGCACCGGGCGCAACAAGGTGGCTGAATTGCGGCCTTTGTTTCAAAATACCACATGAAGTGTTGAGTTCTGTGAATTGACCTTGGGTTGAAACTCCTGCCATCTGACCTTGATCAATCATTCTTGCCTCCTCTTTTCCTACCACATTTCAAGCCATTCTCCCTGACTAATTTTCTTCTCCCAGTGACATTCCATCTCTTGCATCAAGTTAACTCCAAAGTTTTGTTATGTGTATCTATTCCACTATCAGTTATTTATGTCTGAGGCAGTTTGAAAAACCTGCTGACAAGTTGTTCATAATGGCCATTCTGTGTTTCTTTTGCCTTATCAGGCTTTTGAACAGTGGTGTTTTTCAGTGAAATAACTTCTATTCTACTTGTACATGCTGATAAACGCATGTACTTCAGTAAGCATCTTAAGTACGGTTAAATGAAAAGCCGGACACAGCTTTGTACTATGCTGTTTATTTTGAGTATCTATATACTTTGTTATGTCTAGACTTGACTATTCCAATGTATCCCAGGATGCCCTCCCTACTCTTCATAAACTTGATCTCATTCCAACTCTGTTGCCTGTGTCCTAACTGGTGCCAAGCTTTGTTCACTGCTGTGTTCACTGACCTGCATGGCTCCGGGTCAAGCTATGTTTTGATTTTAAAATTCTCATTCTGTTTTCAAATCTCTACAGTGCCTTGCTCCTCCCTATTTCTGTAACCTTCTTGGGGCCCCACAAACCTTTGTTATCTGCACCTAGTTCTGGCCTCTTGAGCATCTCTGACTTTAATAGCTCCATGATTGGTGGATCTGCCTTCATTTGTCTCTATCCTGATGTGATAAATGAAGGAATTTCAGATATATATTCTATTGTATGTAGCTGGTGCATCAATAATTACAAGCCTGGGTTAATATGTATGTATGTGTCTACGGCAGTACAGTTTTTAAAAATCTTGGTTTAAAAGAAAGAATGTGTAATTAAGATGTCGTAAAAGTAAGGTCATAATTCATTACAACCATGTATATAATGGGGATAATGGCATTTTGTTTATAGAAAGAAGGTTCCCTGGGGAGTAGATAATAAGAGACCTTCGGTGGAATTCTCTGCGCCAGAAACTAAGTGCTGACGCCGGGACTGAGTCGGTGGTGCTCTACGACAGCAAAATTGGCGCCGTTCCCAAATCAATCCAACGACCGTTAAGGAACTAGCACTGGCGCCATGTAGAGCTCGCATGATTCCAATGAAAAATTGTGTTTAATTTGTTGGATTCGGGATTGACACTCGAGAGGCTGACAAGTTGCAGCCGCATATAAGCACTCCACTCTCCGCACACATCACCCCAGCCAACAAGATGGCAGCAAGGAGAGCGGCACTGCGGTTCACCGATGCCGAGCAGGAGACGATTCTGGTGTAGTGGAGACGGACCACCCTGTACCCCGGGGTGGGGAGGCGGTTGCCACCCACCGCCGTGCACCGGGCCTGGGCGCAGATGGGAGAGGTCGTGAGCGCCTTGGGCAACACTGATAGGACTGGCCAGCAGTGCCTCAAGAAACTGCACAACCTCCTCCAGGGTGAGTAAGCAGCACTGTGTCCCTAGCACGAATCCCCGTCCCACACACCTGTGAGAGGCCAGTTGCCGAGGCGGGGGTCGGCATTGGATGAGCAAGTGAGCCCCTGTTGAGTTGGGGTTCCCCATGGCACATTTTTCACCACCCCCACCACCCCAACCCACGGTCCAACCATGCATCCTGTCTTGCAGGATCATCTGCCCTTCTGGTGTCCCCCAACCTCAACCATAACTCCAACCCCGGAAGTAGAGCAACGAGGAGGAGGAGAATGATACGGACACGAATGCGAGCCCTTGGCCCATAGCAGGAGGTACCCCGGAACACTGACTTTCTGCCACAGCTGTCTCCAACACTCACCTCGGTTGGGCAATTTAGTGAAGAGGCTCCTGGGGCACTATCTGGTGCGCACCACACACATGCTGCGATACAGCAGTGGAGGTAGGAACCCCAAAGGGGCGGACGGTTGTAGGGCGGCCTGACCCCAGGGACTAGCTGCTGTCCGGATGAGTTTCGGGCTTCTGGGAAGAGCTGTCCCATCTACAGTAGAGATGCAACCTCAGAGCCAGGGCCTACATGAGGGGATGTCGGCAACCATCCAGAGCCTACAGCTGCAATTGGAGGAATCAAACCATCTGCAGGAGCTGGAGATGGTACCGACCATGCGTGCCACCCAGGCCAACATCTCATGGGTGCCATCCGCGATGGTGGCCTTGGAGGCGAAGGCCTGGGGCATTCTTTGCGGGTGGTGGCCGAGGCCCAGGACAGGGCTTTCCTACAAGCAGCCATGTGCCAGGGTCACCTGGACATTGCAGCAGTGCCCCCGAGCGTGGCCCAGTCACAGCAGGTCACGGTTGAGGGAATCGGAGACATTGCGTAGGTGATGGCTGATGTGGCACAGACCCAGAGGGAGGTGGCGCAGTCACTGGCTGATGAGGCACTGGCCCAGAAGGTGTTTGCACCATCGCAGTGTGATGTGGTGCTGTCCCAGAGGGAGGTCCATTCCCTGTGCTCCATGGCCGAGAGCTTCCAGGACTGGCGGTGTCAGATGGCGGGGGAGCCTCATGTGTTAGCCTCACTCACACCCCTGTCCCATGCAGCACCCCAAGGGAGGAGGAATTGATGGGGCTGAGCAGCAACTGTCGCCCTAGTAGGCGGCTGCCAAAGGGAACCCAGGTCACGGCAGGAATCGCAGGAGGCCACTTCCGCTTATTATGTACAGCCTGGGGATCTACTTGGGTGTAGGGTTAGTGCCTGTAAGGCCATAAAGGTAGACACCAGTTAAGTTAAGGCATGGGTGCAAGGCACAGTATAGCATTAGAAGCTCGGGCACAAAGTTGTACATATTTGTATACGTTAAACAACCAGCCTCGGAGCATTGCGGAGGCCCTGGAAAATACTGGGTCAGGCTTGCTAAAGTGTTTACTGTACATGTGGAGTAGAATGCATTGACGCCGCTGTCAAGGCACGGGAGCATTGAAATTTGCCGTGTGCCCAGCACTGCCACAATTTTGGCTTCACGATCGATTCTCCACCCAATCGCCTTTCCCAATTTTGGCGTCGGTCGACGGAGAATCCCGCTCATTGTGTTTAGCCTTAGTAAGATGGTCATGACCTAGATAGTGGGATAGAGATGATGTAGTTAATGGGAGTAGCCAGAGCTGAAGCAGTTTGGTGTGGAGTTTTCAGTTTTTGACTGGAAGGCAAGCTGAGAAACAGTTTCTGAAGATTGCAGCCAGAGATGCAGCATTATTCGGACAGCGCATCAAGTCTCCCTCTTCGAGCAGTCTAAAAAGATCCCTGGATTGTTTGGCAAATACTTCTGTGTTTCCCACCTCTAGTTAAAAGTGAGTTTTGATCTGAGAGGGGTTTGCTTGATTGGAGATTTTAAAAATACCAGTTAGGAGTTAAGCTGTTTCATTTTATTGTTGAGCACTCTTTAACTGGTAATTGAGAGCTATTTCTTGTATGATAAAGTTAGTTTAATCACGTGGGTGTAATTAATTTTGTATTTATATACCATATCACTATTTGTGCATGGAGTCACTCCTGGAGCAAAGTACCTTTTCCTCACATTTTTACAAATAAAATAAAATATTGGGGTTTCTGTCCAGTATCCTCGCAACTGTTAGGGTCTGTTATGAGTCCGGGTTGACAGAACCCCAAAGTGTTTCATGGAGTTCAACCGACCCACAACTTTTAATAGATTGTAGTGTGGGAAGCACACGGCGTTCTCTCCAGGTGTGATGCAGCAATTATGGACAAATGGTTTTCAAAACAAAACAATGTTTATTCTATGCACTCAAGTTAACCTTTTAAAAACAAACATTGAATATCTTTACACCCATTACTTCAAAGATAACCCCAAAAGACTACAACACTAAATAATCCTTCAAACTGTTCCTTTAAACATCCAAAAGACTTCAAACTTCAAAAATAAGAACACACCAGGTTACATTCAATATATTTATAGTCCTTGGATTGCAGATATCAACAGACCAGCTCTGTGTTTCTTCCTGAAGCTCTCAGAAAAACACACAGACACTCCCAGCTGCCTTCTCAAACTGAAACCAAACAGCAGAAGTGAGCTCTGCTCCCCCCCACCCTCTGACATCACTTCAGTAATATGATCAGCTCCATTTCTTAAAGGTACATTGCTTAAACATCCATTTCTTAAAGGTACTCTCATATAACAGGTCTGGATCGGGATCGTGATACTTGAGCTCTGGAATTCCCTCCCTAAATCGTTTTGCATTTTCGTCTTTTCAAGACACCCTTTAAAACCAGCCACTTTGACCAAGCTTTCGGACATCTGTCCCAATGGTGCAATTTAACCAAATGGGAACTATGTCCCATAGCAAGTGCGCTTAGCCGCGTGTTTCCTAGCGCCCGCAGTGCCGGGAAACACACTATCTAAAGTGACTCCAGTTAGGTACGGGACCTCAGTGGGGAATACGCGGTCAAGGCCACACTTAGTCCCGTTTCCTGCACTGAGGAACCATGATTGCCGATACTCAGTGCAGGGAGAGCCGGCCTCTCGAGGCCTGACCCGACCTCCAATCCCCAACTCACTGTAAGGGTTCACCGGTGGGGGGGCCCCCCTCCCTTATCCCCCCACACCTGTGCAGAGCACCCCCCCACCTGATCATCACTGTGCAAAACGCCAGCTTGGCACCTTAGCATTGCCAGGGTATCTCCCTGTCCAGCGAGTACGCACCTGGGAGTTTCCAATCCTCTGGGAGATCCCCACGAGTGTCATTCCGTCTGGTCCCTGTTTGTGGTCCCCGAGGTCTCCAAGGTGAAGGAGATAGATCTCTCAATTGTTGGGAATGGCATTAAACAGGAAATTAGAGATTCATGTGATAAGGGAACAACTGTAATTAAGATTGATTTTAATCTGCATATAGATTGGGAAAATCAAATTAACCAAAATACCGTAGAGGAGGAATTCCTGGAGTGTAAGCGAGATGGTTTTGCTGGACCAATAGGTTGAAGAGCCAACTAGAGAATAGGCCATCCCAAACTTGGTACTGTGCAATCAGAACGGACTCATTGGCAATCTAGTTGTGCGAGACCACTTGGAGATGAGCATCGTAATATGATAGAATTGTTCATCAAAATGGAGAATGAAGTAGTTAAGGGTCGTGAATCTTAACAAAGGAAACTACAATGAAATGCGACGTGAGTTAGCTATGATCGATTGGGGAATATTACTTAATGGGATGACTGTGGATAGGCAATGACAAACATTCAAAGAGCACATGGAGGAACTGCAACAATTGTTTATTCCTGTCTGGCGCAAAAGTAAAACAGGAAAGTGGCCAATCCATCACTTACAAGGGAAATTAGGGATAGTATTCGATCCAAGGAAGTAGCATACAAGTTGGCCAAGAAAAATAACAGGTCTGAGGATTGGAAGCTGTTTAGAATTCAGCAAAGAAGGACCAACAGATTGGTTAAGAAGGGGAAAATAAGAATACGAAAGTAAGAAGCTTGCAGGGAACATAAAAACTGACTGTGTAAAAGTTTCTATGGGTACATGAAGAGAACAAGATTGGTGAAGACAAATGTAGGTCCATTACAGTCAGACACAGGGCAATAGAGTCAAAGTAATGGCTGAGCAACTAAATACATATTTTGGTTCTCTCTTTACAAATGACGACACAAATAAAATACCAGAAATCTTGGGAAATGCTGGGTTTAGTGAGAGGGAGGAACTGAAGGTGATCAATATCAGTGGCGAAATTGTGTTGGGAAAATTGCTGGAATTGAAGGCTGTTAAAGCCCTAGGGCCTGATAATCTACATCCCAGGGTACTGAAGGAGATGGCTCTAGAAATAGTTGATACACTGGTGGTCATCTTCCAGGATTCTATAGACAGTGGAACAGTTCCTGATTAGAGGGTAGCTAATGTAACTCCACTATTTAAAAAGAAAGGTAGAGCAGAAACAGGGAATTATAGACCAGTAAACCTGACACCAATAGCGGGGAAAATTTTTGAATTCATTATCGAAGATTTTATAGCAGAGCACTTGGAAAACAGTGGCAGGAATCGGACAGAGTCAGGATGGATTTATGAAGAGGAAATCATGCTTGACAAAGCTACTGGAATTCTTCGAGGATTTAACTAGTAGAAATGATGAAGGAGAGCCAGTCAATGTGGTGTATTTGGACTTTCAGAAGGCTTTTGTCAAAGTCCTGCATAAAAGATTAGTGTGTAAAATTAAAACGCATGGGATTGGAGGCAGTGTATTGAGATGGATAGAAAACTGGTTGGCAGACAAGAAACGAAGAGGAGGAATTAATGGGTCGTTTTCAAATTAGCAGGCAGTGACTCGTGGGGTACTGCAGGGATCGGTGCTAAGACCCCAGCTATTCATGATATATATTAATGATTTAGATGAGGGAACAAAATGTTAAATCTCCACATTTGCAGATGACACCAAGTTGGGTGGGAGGGTGAGCTGTGAGAAGGATGCAGAGATCCTTCAGTGTGATTTGGACAGGTTGAGTGAGCAAATGAATAGTTGATGCAGTATAATTTGGATAAATGTGAGGTTATCCACTTTGGTGGCAAAAACAAGAAGGCAGACTATTATCTGAATGGCCATAAATTAGAAGAGGGGAACATCCAACGAGGCCTTAGTGTCCTTGTACACCAGTCACTGAAGGTAAGCATACAGATGCAGCAGGCGGTAAAGAAAGCAAATGGTATGCTGGCCTTTGTTGTGAGAGGATTTGAGTTCAGGAGCAGGGATGTCTTGCTGCAATTATACAGAGCCTTGGTGAGGCCACACCTGGAATATTGTGTGCAGTTTTGGTCTCCTTATCTGAAGAAGGATGTTCTAGCTATAGAGGGAGTGCAGCGAAGTTTTACCAGACTGATGGCGAGACTGACGCACAAGGAGAGATCGAATTAGTTAGGATTGTATTCGCTGGAGTTCAGAAGAATGAGGGGGGATCTCATAGAAACCTATAAAATTCTAACAGGACTGGACAGCGTACATGCAGGAAGGATGTTCCCGATGGTGGGTATGTCCAGAACCAGGGGCCACAGTCTGAGGATACGGGGTAGACCATTTAGGACAGGGATGAGGAGAAATTTCCTCACCCAGAGAATGGTGAGGCTTTGGAATTTGTTACCACAGAAAGTAAAGTCCAAAACATTGTATGGTTTCAAGAAGTAGTTAGATATAACACCGAGGGCGAAGGGGAAAAAAGGATATGGGTGGAAAGTGGGATTAGGCTATTGAGTTGGATGATCAGCCATGATCATAATGAATGGTGGAGTAGGCTTGAAGGGCTGAATGGCCTCCTCCTGCTCCTATTTATCTATGTTTCTGTCTCAATGTCTTGGTTATCTCTGGGAATTGCATATTAGAGTGTGACTAGCTGTCTTGCTCTAATATGCAGCTTTGCCAAAAAGTAATCCCGTCATCAATAGGTGGGCTTCACATTGCAACGTCTCGCGAGACCCCGTTAGATCTCCCAAGGCGGTGGCGAGCGAGTAGATCCCGGGAGTGGGGTTTATCGACCACATTGCACTATGGCGTGCTGCTTTCTGGGCTCATCGTGGCCGGTAGATCGCGCCCAATATCTCCTTTGTGACGGTGTCAGATTTTGTTTTCTAATGCCTCTGTGAATCACCCTACGATATTTTATTATATTAAAAGTGCTATATAAATATAAGTTGTTGAACCAATTAGAATTGTCTTGGAAGTGGTAATTTTTGGGCTAGCATCTTCTTCAGTGCTACAGCGCAATTGAAGTCTGCCCATTTTTATTGTCTGTAATTGCTTTTGAAGTTCCTTTTCATTAACTGACCATTTGCTCGTCAGAAATGCCTTCTCCAGGAAGTTTAAAGGATTGTAATTCTTGCATTATGCAAACTGCAATTATGTAGAGGATCAAGTTGTCTTTTCAGCATGTTGCTCTGTATAAGGGCACAGATATTGTATAAAATATACATCGCTCATTGTCAACTGTCTGCTCTTTACAGATCAATAACATCCCTGATGGCGGAATGCTTCCTGTTGATAATCCAGACTTGCACCTCTTAAAAGAAGAAGATCAATTTTACATAGCTCAGCGTCTATTTGCTTTGTCAAATGTTTGTCTTGAAAAGACAGAATCATCCATCAAAGTTCTGACTGATAAACAGCCTGGTATGCTGCCGGTGCGTCTCTGCATAATTCTGCAGGGATTTGCTACCCTAAGTGGGATCCAAAGAGGAGTATAAGAAATCCAAATCTGCAGGCTTAAATGTAGTTTAAAGGAAACTTGAGCCTCATTTATTGTTTTAAAATTTCAGTAATATTCAATACAGTTTATGCATTATAAAATAACTGGTATATGATTAATATTTCATGAAGGAGCTTGATGGAAAGTTCATAAGATTTGTGAATTTTAATCAATGTCAAAATGAGGTATATCTCATGTTCCATTAATTTATATAATATATCCTACCCTGCAGGAAATTACAACGGTATGAACTATATGGTATGAGGATTTGTAGATTAGCTCTGTAGAATTGTCCACTTGGAAAGATTGAAATGTATCTGTTAGTGAGAGACCACTATTACTAATTACCCTACCAGACAATTTGACATTTTGCGTTCAAATGGATTCAAACGTTCAGTGATCATTTGACATCAAAAAATGTAATTTAGAAACAACATTCAGATCATTTTGTCTGGCTCCGGAGTGGGGCTGTTTAATGCCTGGCAGTAGCATTAATCTGCCTGTGGGTGCAGCAGTTACTGGAGGTGTGGCCTTGTCACATCCCAGCATGCTAAGGAAGCAACGGGCAGGTCAAAATGATGGTGGAATAAAGTGGGAGGGGCCTTTCAGGGGCTGCCTGGGCTGGGTGGATGAGCAATAAATCTGAAATAATGAAATCTCATGCTCTGAAAGTCACACTCTGGAGGAAATGTTTATTCCCTGTGGGAGGGCGTATTTATGGTGCACCAATCTGATCTGCTTGGTGCAATGGCAAGTCCGAAAGAAAGCCAAGAGGATTTTCTAACCAGTGATTTAGACATGCAGGTGCCAGTTGGCTTGCAGCTGTTGATATAGTTGAAGACATGAGTTTATGCCTGGTTCATAACATAAGGCCATGTCTCTTAATTCTTGTGAACAAGACTGTGGTGATTCTGACAAGCTGAGCCCTGACAATTAGGATGCTGACACTGCAGACACCGAAGCAACTGTGATGATAGGTCTGTGCAATGTGCTCAGTACATCCCTGCAACATCAGGCTCCTTTTCATCCTGAGAATCATGGAGCTTGGAGTACGATGACCTGGAACAATCTGCCATGAATGCAGATTCAGTTTCAACTTTGCCAAGTTTACTGGTTGCCCAGGAGTTTGCCCATGGATGCAGAAAATGTAATGAAGAGCATTGATAACAATGATGATGACTCACAGCGCGAACCAGAAGCTGTGAGTGAAGGTGAGACTGACCCCAGAACTAGCCAGCATTTGTGGTACTCTACCAGTCTGCCTGTTCATTGTAATGAAGGTGCACTTAAAAAGGTAAGTTGGCTGGTCCTTGACTATATTACTCACATACACAATCATTATGTTGTGTGCCCCTTTTTTATGAATGAATTGCATTGACTCATGCCTTTACTTGTAGATTGATAGATTCTCTCTTGGCATTCGTGACACGGATAGATTCCTCTCCTCAATCGCCCACCAGGGAAACACTGCATACTTCATAGAGAAAAGATGAATACCACAGCTGAAATGCTTGGGGTCAAACCTTTATAGCTCACTTCCAAAGGAACTTGGAATAAATGATGCTGAAGAACATATTCTGTGTCCCCTAATTTTCTGGGAACAATACAAGACTGTTGTCATTCACTGACATGTATCATACAATTCAGTGGTCTTAAAATGACCCCATTGTAGGTTTGGAGTCACGCCGTGGTTTACATTGTCTGTAAATAAAACATTTTTCTAAATTGGAAAGCAACTTGCTTGAACTTCTGGTGCACAAGATTTCTTTCCCGAATAATGTCTATGCCCTTTGACAATTTTTCTGGCAGAAACATGGTAGCTCATGACAAGCACAGATTATCTTAATATATACATGTGTTCATATGCTGACTGTTAGCCAATTCTTTTATGATAGTCAACACTATAGACAAGTTTAATGGAATACAAGGCAACTTTTCTTTGCTGGAAGAAGCGCAGACTCTGGTAGATGAAAGTTCTCCAATCGCACAGTTGATGACGGTGTATATAAATTGTCCAAATTACAATCTTGGAATGTGCATTATTGACACGAGCCTTTGCGCTGAGGTGTGGTGTTTCTGAAGAATGTCTGGCTGATTAGGTACACCTGATTGAGTTAGTGTCCTTCCCCAAACTCTTTCAATATATCTCTGTAAACCTCTTCACTGAACTGAAATCTCTTCTTGTGTCATGCACACGGGTGACAGTAATGATATCAGTCAGTGAACCAGTGCTGGCTGTGGAAAGGAAAGGTGTGTGAAAGTGGTGAGCAGCTGCCATTTTTTTTGAAGACCCATTAGAAGAATAGCAGAGGAACCTATTCAAAAGACCTCATTTTCAACAGGATCTCCTTCTGCAGGTTCACTGCTAGGAAACAATTCTCCAGGACCATATGTGATGATACTCTACACCAGCAACATTTTCAGCCTGGAGGAACCTTATGCAACCAAAATCCCATTTCTTTCTTGTGATATGTTGATGGGACACAGGTGTTCAAGACTGGCGAAAGCAGTTTCTTTTTGACCCTGAGAATGTTGGGGCTTGCGGGAATCCAAAAAACCCAAGTAATATGCATTTGAAGCTGAACCAACTGGAAAGGCAGTGTAAGGAATAAAGGGTCCTTCATGGCTTTCAACTATGGAAAAATATAATTTAATACAAGGAACTGTTATTGACTACACGCACAGTACCTTTCTAGGAGTTGTCAAGCAGCTATGGGCTTTACTTTGAGTCAAGTCACCTGAACACATTTCAGCATTATTAAATATGTTGACATAGTTAATCAGAGGTTACTCATAATAAAGCCACCAAGCTTCAACTCTCACCTTCCAAGGTCTATTACACATTATTGGAAAATGAATGAATGCCTAGCATGGCTTTTATACTTCTCTGTTGCTGTCCTGTGTGGCATTCTACCAAATTATTTCTACCAACACCACCACCTTTTAATTGAAGCTGTTCAAATGCTATGCAAGGATCTGCAATTTTTAGAGCCTTGTACATGGATCGACACATGACGTAAATGTATTCCTTCATTATATGTTCCTTCATTATGTTGATATTCAGGCTTTGGGACCACTTTGGACCTACAGCTGCTTTTTTTTTGAAGGACTTAATGGTAAGAGACTGAAACTTGTCCATGATGTAAACAGACCTGTCGCACAGATAGCAGGTTGTTAGATCTATGCTTCCTAAATTTGGTATGAAATTGCCTCTTAATTCCAAGGTTGTTAGCGTCCTCAATTGTTTGCTAAATCGAGGAACCAAGAATCAAGTAGAACTGCCATTGAGGGTGGACATTTATGCAATAGGTGACATGACATCAGTCACTGGTAAGGAATAGTATCTGCTGTGGAAAATACAAGGTTGGCTCCTAAAGCCCGGCTCTCTCCTCCATGCCAAGATTTGTGGTTTGATTATGTGTGGTCTTCGCTATTCCACACTAAAAGAGTGGGATTTCATCAGGTTCTTTTTTTAGAAGATCGCAACTTTGAGTATAATTAATTTGAGATGTGGAAGCTGCTTATGGGTCAATGTCCATGAATATGTTGCAGTGATAAGAAGCTTAGCTATTGCATTGTGCACAGAAGTTAGACTTCAGATATGTTTACTGCAAAGGAAATCTGATCAGCCTGCAGCAATTTCTATAAGTTCCAATAAAAAGGTGTTGAGATGGATTCTCCGCACCCCGACGCCGAAATCACTGCCGGGGCAGAGAATCCATTTTCCCACAAGGAATCTGGACCGGCGCTGGTTCCCCAATTCTGCGGGCCCCGAAAGGTGGCGTACTCGGGGATCTACCTGAGGCCATTGCCAGAGGCCCGCTCTGCCATTCTCCGCCCCCGACAAGCCTGGTGTGGAATTAGTGTGGTGACTGTGTGGACCATAGAACATACAGTGCAGAAAGAGGCCATTCAGCCCATCGAGTCTGCACCCACCCACTTAAGCCCTCACTTCCACCCTATCCCCGTAACCCAATAACCCCTCCTAACCTTTTTTGGACACAGGGAAATTTAGCATGGCCAATCCACCTAACCTGCATGTCTGGACTGTGGGAGGAAACTGGAGCACCCGGAGGAAACCCACACAGACACTGGGAGAACGTGCAGACTCCGCACAGACAGTGACCACAGCGGGGAATCGATCCTGGGACCCTGGCGCTGTGAAGCCACAGTGCTAGCCACTTGTGCTACCATGCTGCTCTGTTCTCCCCGTTTGCAAGTTCTCCCCGTGTCTGCATGAGTTTCCTCCTGGTGCTCCAGTTTCCCACCACACTCCAAAGATGTGCAGGTTAGATGGATTGGCTATGCTAAATTGCTCTTTAGTGCCAAAGATTCGGTGGGGTGGCAGGGATAAGGCGGGGGAAATGGGCCAGGGTGGGGTGTTTTTTCAGACGGTCAGGAGGACTTAGTGGGCCAAAAGGTCTCCTTCAGCACTGTAGGTATTCTATGATTGGAAAGAGAGCACTGTCATCACCAAATTCTGCCCAACAGCTACTTTGAAGTGTTGTTGCCATGCAGATATTTGAAGTTATGAGTCCCAAGAAACAGGGTATGATAACTGCGAATGGACAGTTGGCGTCCTGTAATTCAACTTGTCAATTAGTTCAATGGAAGTCCTGATTTATTGTAAACCAATTTCTCTGTGCAAGTTGACCTTTGTGGAGCTTGGCCAAAATAGTATACTCCAGACAATGCTGAATTATGTAAGTTCATCTGGATATCAAACCTAAATTTAAGCATTGCTCTTATAACCAAACATCTGTGACAAAAAGAACTGAAAGCATGGGAATCTGTATTTGTAAATTCACTCCCAAATTTGTTCCCAGTCCATGGATAAGTTACATGTAGTCACATGTATATAGCACCTGGAAAAATGAAAAAGGAAATATGTTTTCACCCGCTCTGATTTGAACACTGACTCTATGACAAACAATCTACATACTGCATCAGCTGGATTTAGGTGGCACAATATTGTTGATGTGGAAACTTAGTCAAATTTTGTCACGATTGCTATAACAGAATTTGTTTATGTGGAAACTATGATTGCTTTTGATGTCAACTGAATGCTTCTGAGCACTGAAGGTAATTAAATGATCGCAAATGATATAGAAGGGCTATTTGATTTGATGTAAATTGATGACAATGATGGCAACCGATCACCACTTGCAATGTCAATAGGGGCTGTTTAGCACAGGGCTAAATCACTGGCTTTGAAAGCAGGCCAGCAGCACGGTTCAATCCCTGTAACAGCCTCCCCGAACAGGTGCCGGAATGTGGCGACTAGGGGCTTTTCACAGTAACTTCATCTGAAGCCTAATTGTGACAATAAGCGATTTTCATTTTTCATTTTCATTTCAAGTGATGGCCCTGAGCACAGATGAGCACAAATGAACAAATATTGAATGCTGCTTAACAAATTATGTCAATTTTCTGGTCGGCGTTTTACTTAGATAAAACAAATTTGTTAACTACTCATTCAGTTCTTAAAGTAAACCTGTAACATTGTGTAAAATAAAAATGGAAACATTGTGTTCTGAATGACTTCATCTGAATTGTACAGGAAACTAGGTGACTGTCTGTGATATTAAGCCCCCTATGCCATTTGCTCCAAGTTCAAAATCTGGAACACTAGTCATCTCATGTATTTCCAAGGAGGAAAGTTTAAACTAGAACTAAGATAATCGTCAATTTGAAAGTACCAATGGTTTATTATCTGAAAATTCCTTGCTTACATTAACCTAATACAAATCTGAATTTCTAACCAATTTTAAATAGCAAAGTACCATTCTATTAAGAGTAAATATGGGTTTCTAATAAAATTTGAAGCATTGAACAGCAGTTTTCTATCTCGACGTGACGATATTACAAAATAAAATTTTCAAGGTTTGAAAAGCTAACTAATTTGTATTAAACATTTATAAAGTCAGATTGCTTGTCAGTTTTAAATTGCACATTGTAATTTTAATCAGGTTAACATCAGACCGACCAAACAGTTTTGAGATCACTAACTTTGACATGTTTAAAATCTGGATCACTGTACTTTGTCCAATTAGTTTCCCGCCTAATCCCATGAATGTAAGTACCTATCACACATGAAACCTAGTTATAAGGACCGATCTTAATGTTTGCTGTAATTGTTTGGCATTCCCACGGAGTGGAAGTCCAAATTTTGTGGCAAGAAGTTAAAAACTGCTTTCCTTAGAACAGAATATTTTTCTTAAATAATCATTGTGCATTATACCATGACCTTGATTAATGTTGTCCCATGCCATTATTTAGGCTGATTTGTCATGTCACAATTGTGTGTTTTAGTAGTTTACATGAGGTAGTGAATTGCTCAGAAGCAGATATTTGATAGCTTCTTACATTTGTGCTTCATAAAATATCTGCATTGCTGCTGTTTGTTTCTTTTAATAAAAAATGTTGGGTGCTTATAAGAATATTGTTTCAAAATCTCAGATTATTTCAAACTTTGTCAAAATGTCCATCTGATTTCTATTGCACTAGCCGCCTCATACTCCCTGATTTGAAGAGCCTTTGGTGTGTTCCTCAACAATTTCACAATGGTCTGGACTTTCTCTAATTGTGCTAAACAAAGGCTGTGTTTATTTATGCCATGACGCTAGAGGGAGCACTTCCTGCACATCTGCAGATGTAGTTTCAATGTAAGTGACGCCACCGACATGTCACAACAGTTGCCTGCATTAAACTGAACCGAGGCAGAAAACACAACATTGTTCTCACTCCCTCCATTCCCCTGCTCTCTTTGCTGCTTCCCTCCACTCTCCACCAGCCCCTCAAAAATTCTGCTCACCACCTCACTCCTGCAGCCCCTCTCTGGTTGCACTCACTGTGTTCCCCTCGTTGCCTCCCCCGCCAGAGTGAGACCCAATTTCCTTTTCCTGCTTACCAGCAGGAGTTAGTGTATGGTAAAATTGTTACAGAACAGGAGGTTCGTTGGGTCTGCAGTTGGAGCAATTTACCTCGTGTCACTCCTCTGCATTCAGCCCATAATCCTGCAAATCCAATTGCCTCCTGAATGCCTCAATTGAATCTGCCTCAACCTTTTGTTCTCCAAGAAAAACAGTCGCAACTCCTCCAATCTATCCACATATGGGCGGGATTCTCCGACCCCCCCGCCGGGTCGGAGAATCGCCGGGGGCTGGCGTGAATCCCGCCCCGCCGGTTGCCGAATTCTCTGGCACCGGATATTCGGCGGGGTTGGGAATCGTGCAGCGCCGGTTGGCGGCCCCCCCCCCCCGGCGATTCTCCGGCCCAAGATGGGCTGAAGTCCCGCTGCTGGAATGCCTGTCCCGCCGGCGAGAATCAAACCACCTCTCTTACCGGCGGGACAAGGCGGCGCGGGCGGGCTCCGGGGTCCTAGGGTGGGCGCGGGGCGATCTGGCCCCGGGGGGTGCCCCCACGGTGGCCTGGCCCACGATCGGGGCCCACCGATCCGCGGGCGGGCCTGTGCCGTGGGGGCACTCTTTTCCTTCGCCATGGTCTCCACTATGACGGAGCCGGAAGAGACCCCCTCCACTGTGCATGCGCGGGGATGCCGTGAGCTTCCGCTGACGCTCCCGCGCATGCGCCGCACGGCAAAGTCATTTCCGCGCCAGCTGGCGGGGCACCAAAGGCCTTTCCCGCCAGCTGGCGGGGTGGAAATCAGTCCGGCGCGGGCCTAGCCCCTCAAGGTGAGGGCTCGGCCCCCCAAGATGCGGAGAATTCCGCACCTTTGGAGCGGCGCGATGCCGGACTGATACGTGCCGTTTTTGGCACCCGTCGGCGGACATCGCGCCGATTGCGGAGAATCCCGCCCATGAACTTCCTTATCTTTGGTACTATTCTTGTGAATCTTCCCCACACTCTCTCTAATTGCTTCGCAACTTTCCTAAGTGTGGTGCAATGTCCTGTTGAAGTGGAAACAGTGGTCTGTGTGAGCTTAATATCACTTTCTTGCTTTTATACTTGCTTTTAAGAAAGCTTAAGATGCTGTGTGCGTTATTATTAGCTGCTCTACCTGTCCTGCCACCTACAATGATTTATACACCCAGATGCCCTGACTCGTCCATCCACTTTAAAATTATACCCTTTATAATGTTTCTCCATGTTCTTCCTACCAAAATGATTCAATTAACACTTCTCTGCATTTAGTTTGATGTGCCATGATTCTGTCCATTTCACCAAACAGTCACGGCGGAATTCTCTGTTCCTGAGACTAAATGTTGACTCTCAGGCAAGGTTCGCGGAGTTTTACGACAGCAAAACTGGCACCACAACTGGACCATTTCAACCACCATCGAGGGACTAGCACCGGCACCACACAATCGATTTGAGTGAGAAACAGTGCGGGATTCGCAACTGACACTCGGGAGGCTGACAAGCTGCAGCCGCATGTAGACACTTCACTTCCCACACACACCATCCCAGCCAACAACATGGCAGCGAGGAGAGCAGCACTCTCGAGTTTGAGACCCTGCTGGACACCGTGGAGGATAGGCGAGCGACCCTGTACCCGGCCCAGGAAGGAGGCTACCAGCTGCCGCCCTTCGCCATGCCTGGACGCAGGTGGCAGAGGCTGCAAGTGCCATGTGCAACACTGTCTGGACCAGCCAGCAGTGATGGAATAAACTGCACAACCTCCTCAGTGCGGCCAGGGCGAGTAGGCAGCACTGTGCCCCTGGTACCAGCCCACATCCCATGCACCTGTAACCCCCCTCCCCCCACCCGGAGGGCATCCGAACCCTTGCCCTGCACCATATGCTGGCACCCATACTAGGTGCCCTGGCCACTGAAACCACCAACTACCCACAGCGTGGGTTGAATGCGTCGGACTGTCTAACTGTGCGTTTTCTGTTGTTGTCATTCCCCCCGCCCACCACCACCGGGAAAATGCCAATATAACCGCCGGGAGCAGTTCTATTGCTGGGGGGGGGGAACGGGGGGGGGGGGGGGGGGGGGGACTGCCGGACCTGCGGCCCCTCACCGCACCAGAGCAGAGTGCCCTGGACATGGTCGGCGGGCTCGAGAAATGGGAAGTTGCCGGGGAGGGGATTGGTGTCGGGCGAGGAAATGAGACCCTGCTGAGTTGCGGTTCCCGTGACTTGTGTGTCAACCACCACCACACCACCCTCACCCCCCAGCCTGCAGTTTAATCATGCGTTTGTCTTCTGTCTTGCAGGTTCTGCTGGTGTCCCCTGCCCACAGCCACAGGCAGAGCCCTGGGTCCCGAGCAGCGACAAGGACACTGACACGGATGTGAATCAAAGTCCCAAAACCCAGGACACCCCAGCGCTCAAGTCCGGGGGTAACAAATTTCCCATCACTGCTGTCTCCAACGCCATCCCAGAGACACTCGCCTTGGTTGGGCGCTTGAGTGAAGAGGCTCCGGGGATACTATCTGTGCGCAGCACACACGTGCTTCACTGCAGCAGATGAAGGTAGGAATTCCCGAGAGGGCGGACCGTCGGAGGGCAGGCCGCCCCCAGGGACTAGCTGCCGTCTAGACGAGTTTCGGGCTTCTGGAACAGACAGTCCCATTGATCGTGGATATGCAGTCGCAGAGCCAGGACTACATGAGGGCACCTGTGGGCACAGGATGTGGAGCTGACAATGCATGTCACCCAGGCCTACACTGCACGGCTGGCGTCCGCGGTGGGTGCCTTGGGGGTGAGGGCTTCGGCTATGGATCAGCTTGTCCAAGGCCTGGGGCAATCTGTGCAAGCAGTGGCCAAGGCCCAAGACAGGGCTGCCTTCTCACAGGTAGCCATATGCCGAAGCCACCTGGACATTGCAGTGGCGGTCCTGAGCGCGTTCCAGTCACAGCAGGCCATGGCTGAGAGCATCAACGGGATTGCCCAGCCGCTGGCTGTCATGGCGCAGACATAGAGGGAGGTGGCCCAGTCCCAGATTGCGATGGTGCAGTCACTGGCTGATGTGGCACGGACCCAGCAGGTGGTGGCACAGTCACAGCGTGATGTGGTGCAGTCCCAGGCGGAGGTAGCCAATTCCCTGTGCACCAAGGCCACGTGCATGCAGACTCTGAGCGAGATGGCACCGGGCCTCTAGGACTGGCAGGACCAGGTGGCCGGGATCCTTGGGATAACTCTGCTCATGCCCCCTCCCATGGAGTAGTCCGAGGACCATCCGGTACCCCCATGGAGGAGGAGCTGATAGGGCCCATGCCGGTGGCTCCTGCAGGGGAGGTGTGGAACACAGCAGCACCTCGGACTCCCCCCACCACCCTTGGCCCTGGCACATCTGGTGGGCAGAATAGGGTGACACCATGCCACCTAGGATGCATGAGCAGCAGCTGGGCCCATCCAGGCCCGGTCGCCCCAGAAGAGTCTGCCAAAGTGGCCCAGGTCCCAAGCCGCCTCCACTCCTGATGGACCATCAGGGGATCCACCGAGACGCAGCATTAGGACCGGTAAGGCCAAAACGGTAGACACCAGTAAAGTTGGCCTAGGTACAGGGCACAGTTTAGTGATAGGGCTAGGGCACGTATCTGTATATATGTTTTCACATAATACACCTGTGCACAATGTTACAGCCTGCCACAGTGCTCTGTCAGATGGGTGTGAGGGGTGGGCTGGCGACAGAGGGGATGGGGGGGGGGGATGGGCGAATGTTGGGGATGGGCTTGGCTCAGGGACCGCAGTTCAGCCAACGTTCACTGTGGGCTATATCATAGTTGGATGGTGTGCGACCTCAAACCAGCAGGTGGCAGTACAGACACAGTCGTAAGACCAAGGTCATGTGACCTGTGACTCCGATATAAAGGGAGACACATCTGGCCACCTGGAGAGGAAGATTGAGAGGGTAATAAAATGTACATGTGAATGGTAAGTACTAGGTGCAAGTTCCAGAGGAATAGTTAGCAGACTCCATGATAACGGGCTCTGTATCAGGTTGCTATCTTACCACACGAGACTCAATAAAAGCTTCTGGTTTGGACAAGTCGAAGTGTTTGTAGAGTTCCTTCGTGAAGTACAAAGGACCAAACACACCACTCACTGCTCCCCCATCCCCACCTCCGCCACCCCAGGGAATCGATGGGACTGTGTGACGGAATGGCCAATTCGCATGCAGGGATCACCCAGATGGACGATGGAAAGTGCTACCATGGGCAGGAATCAGATGTTGTCAAACGATGCGGAGCATCAGAGCTCATCGCAGAGCGGGTCGTCATCATCCTGGGTTTCCTCCGGGTGCTCCGGTTTCTCTCCCACAGTCCAAACATGTGCGGGTTAGGTGGATTGGCCATGATAAATTGCCCTTAGTGTCCAAAATTGCCCTTAGTGTTGGGTGGGGTTACTGGGTTATGGGGATAGGGTGGAGGTGCTGACCTTGGGTAGGGTGCTCTTTCCAAGAGCCGGTGCAAACTCGATGGGCCGAATGGCCTCCTTCTGCACTGTAAATTCTATGATAATCTATGATAATCCTCTATCCCCTGGACCAGACCCAGTGTAACTGCCAACCCAGGGCCCCCACCCCGTAGTGTGGCAGGTATGTATCACAAAGGTGTTGCAGACGGGTGATGGTCAACTTGGGGGGGAGGGGGGTGGCGGTGTGGGGGTGAGGTGTGGTGTCAGTGCTCCTGGCCAGTTCTCCACCATTCCCCCCTCCTTCCAGGTCTTTGAACTTGAAGGCGGTGCGAGCATCACATTCGCGTTGGCCCTGGCACACACGTTGTACGGCCTCTCCCACCTGCCTGGGCCGCATGTCCTTCCCATCCTCCCCCTCCCTCGCATCCTCCTCGTCGGACGAGGCCTGGCGTTCACCCTCCTCCAGCACGTTGCCCGCCTGCTGCGTGATATTGTGGAGGACGCAGCAGACCGCCACGATGCAGGCGATCCTCTCAGCGTCACACTGGAGGGCCCCTCCAGAACAGTCCAGGCACCTAAACCGCATCTTCAGGCTGCCGAAGCAGCGCTCAATCACGCTCCTGGTCGCTGCGTGGGCATCGTTGTAGCGCGTCTCCGCGCCGGTCTGTGGCCTCTGGATAGGCATAATCAGCCACGACAGCAACGGCTAACCCCTGTCACCCAGAATCCAGCCCCCCAATCTGGGGGTTCATCTCCCAAGAGGCCGAGAATTGTCGAGTGTGGCAGGATGAAGGTGTTGTGCACACTTCTCGGATATTGGACACAGGCGTACATGATGTGCATCTGATGGTCACAGACCAGCTGCATGTTCATCGAGTGGAACCTCTTTTGGGTTGTGTAGTCGGCCTGTCATCTGCCAATACTCGTATGACGACGTGCATCCCGTTGATCACCGCCGGGACCCGAGGCATCTCGGCAATGGTGGCGAACCCTGCTGCCCGGGCATCCTTGTGGGCTTGATCTACATTGAAATAGATATATTGTACCGACTGGGCACATAGGGCTTCCGTAAGGGCGCAGATGCCCCTCTGCATCGAGATCTGTGAGATCCCTGACAGGTCCCTACTCGACGCCTGGAAGGTCCCTGAGGCGTAAAGGTTTAGGGCTACCGTCACCTTGACAGCCACCAGGACAGGGTGTCCTCCCCCATTCCATGGTGTGCCATGATCTGGCAGATATGTCGCACTGTCACCCTGCTCAGCCGCCATGCCCGGCCCAGCAGGTCCTCGAATGACAGACGCTGCCGGTACACATGGGGCCTGCCTCCTTTGCATCTCGTCCTCCTCCTCGGCCTGTTGGGCAGCTGCCTCTCCATCCTCACCAACTGCCTCTTGTTCCTCTGGGGCAGGCTTCACTGCTGCAGCTTCCTCTTCCTTGAGCAGCTCCAGCACGGACAGCCGCAGGGCATCCCCCAGGGCTGCACCGACTAGCAGGGAGGCCACCATTGCTGGTTTAATTCCAATATCCATTGTCTGCAGGAGGTGAATGGCTGACATGTTAGCATGATGCGTATCCTGTGCCCAACCAGGTCCAACGGGCTGCACAATGGCCCCGGTTGGCACTGCGGACTGTGCCCCCAACCCACTGGCCCTGTCAGTGCCCAGCACCATGAGGGCTTCTGGTCCTGGCATCCGGCCCTGCAATACTCCAAATGGGGTCTGACCAGAGCCTTATACATCGTCAGAAGTACTTTCCTCATCTTGTATTCTAGCCCTCTCGACATGAATGCAAACATTGCATTTGCCTTCTTAACTGCCGAGTGAACCTGCACATTAACCTTAAGAGAATCTTGAACAAGGACTCCCAAGTCCCTTTGTGCTTCTGATTTCCTAAGCATTTCTTCATTTCGAAAATATTCTATGCCTCCATTCCTCCTTCCAAAGTGCATAACCTCACACTTTTCCACATTGTATGCCAGCTGCCACTTCTTTGCCCACTCTCCTAGCCTGACCAAGTCCTTCTGCAGCCCCCTTGCTTCTTCAATATTATCTGTCGGATTCGGGGTGGCCAGGCACGGGCAGTCATTGCTGCAGTATGTGTTTTAAAAGTATCCATTGTGTACAGCTTACAAGCCCCTGGCTTCTCACTGTGTCCTGTGAATGTTCATAGAGTCTCTGGCCATTTGCGAGCCCACCCAGGCTGATCCTCTGGAAACCCTCAGGCCCCAGCTGATCCACCAACAGGTTGGGCATGACCAAGCGCAATCAATGGCACACCGAGTGCTGGCACTCAGAGCGCTCACCCGGAACAAAGGGCACATGCACTGTGGTCTTTGGCACCCTCCCTGGCACACTGCCCCTCTCAGGGCAGAGTCCTCACCAGTAACGCTATCAGCTAGCTCACTCCGCGGGACCCGCAGCTGTCTCCAAGGTCTGCTTGTCCAGGGGGAATTTGGGGATGGGGGAGCGTCTGGTGGAGTGGGGTGGGCAGCAAGTGCATTGTTGGGTGGATGTGGCCCTTGGCTGGTCTCTACCAGTGTGGCCCTGGCATGGTGGAACGCGACCCCAGCGTCCCGGAACGAAGAATCCAGCACTTTGCCTCTCAAACAGAGAATCTCACCCAGTGCTTTTACTTGGCAAAGTCCTTTTAAAGAGGTTTGAAATATAATTGACCAGTCAATTAAATTAAAGATGAATTAAAGATGAATATTCCACATGCACGCGTCAAATCATCATAACACGAGGAATGAAATGAAAATTATAATTAATGTTTCATTACAAGAAGTCCAAATATCAAGAAACTAAAAGCACGGCCATTCATACTTCTAATCTGCGGAAATATCCTTTATTTATAAAATATCTGAAAGGGATATTAAAATTGCATTGCACATTGTCATAACAAGAAATGCAATGATATTCACATTTTCTCGCGAGATCAAGATGCTTCAATTCAGTAATGAAATCATCACAAACATTTCAATATTTTTGTTACAGAGAATACAATTCTGATCAAACAATATACATTGGTTTCAATTGTGGTTTTGTACCCAATTAATTCTGAACTGAGTTACACTCTGAATGGCATGCTGTTGGACAAGTAGTGGTTACAAACAAAATATATATTCATTGGGAAGGATTAGCACTATACTTGTTTTTATTAGGTTCAGCTCTCAAGCGTGCCTGTAACAGCCAAGTTACACTCGCTATGCAAATTATCTTGACTGCCAGCCGGGTCTGCTCTGATCAGTTTAACCTCTCACTGTACAGGTGCCATTTCCCCATAACTGACTCCAAAGTGCAAAAACACTAGGCAGTAATAGTCGGAGATATTAACTACTCCAATGTTAACTGGGATTATTTTAGTGTGAAAAGTATGGAGAGAACACGTTACGATCCCAATGGATGTTATAACTGGATGTGAAGATACCAAAATGGAACCCTGGCTCAAAATATCGTGTGCAGGATTCTCTGTTGGCTGACGCAAAACCGTGGGCGGCACGGTAGCACAGTGGTTTAACTGTTACTTCACAGTGCTAGGGTCCCAGGTTCGATTCCCGCTTGGGTCACTGTCTGTGCGGAGTCTGCAGGTTCTCCCCGTGTGTGTGTGGGTTTCCTCCGGGTGCTCCGGTTTCCTCCCACAGCCCAAAGCTGTGCAGGTTAGGTGGATTGGCCATGAAAAATTGCCCTTAGTGTCCAAAAAGGTTAGGTGGGGTTACGGGATAGGCTAGAGGCATGGGCTTAAGTAGGGTGTCTTTCCATGAACCGGTGCAGATTCGATGGGCCGAATGGCTTCTTTCTGCACTGTAAATCCTTTGATTCTTTGATTGGCAGAATGCATGACTCCCTACGAGCACCGGCAGATGACAGGCCGCTCTACACCAACTGAAAGGGGTTTCACTCGATGAACATGCACCTGATAAGTGACCAACAGCTGCGCATCATACAAGTCTACGCCCAATATCCGGGCAGTGTGCACAACGCCTACATCCTGGCACGCCTGATGACTTCAGACATGTTCGAGAAACCCCCCAGCTAGGGGATGTTGCTAACTTTTGGTTTGTTCAATTGGCTCTGTTTTATAACCTTTGCTCTAGAGTCGCCAGGTATCTTTATGATACCGCCACGAGGTTCAAGTTCAAGTAATGATCAATAACTCAACACACCAATTAGTAAGATTCAAATCAATACGCATTTATTATACACAGTAAATTGCTACTCATGCATAAACTCTACTTTCTACGCTATTTCTACAACTAACAGGCCTATACTTAGCTTCAGACTGGAACACCAGGTCAGGGGGACAAATGGCCTTTCGTTCGGGTTCTGAAACTGCGGGATTTAAAGCTGGTATGGACTGGTAGCTAGGAGCGCCTATCTCGTAGTGAGCGTTGACTTGAGACTTACTTCGTTGGAGCGGCAGCTGGACAGGTCACTCTCAAGGGTTGCTTCGCGTTGCTGAGTGACCCTGTCAGAAGGACGATTTGAACTTGGGAGCTTTACTTTATAGTCCCCAGGGGCTTCCCGTCTTTCGGGGCGGACCCCGTACCTGGTTTCAAGTGATTGGACTTTGTTCCAATCGCTTGGTTCGATTTCTCCAATACTGGAGCTGTTCCCTGATTGTTGGGCGGTCTTTGAGTGTCCGTTAACCTCTTTTGTGTTGGCTCCTGCTGGCGCCGAGGAGTCTGGCTTGGCTTTGTTTACCTTAAATGTTTTGATTGTTCCCGGGGATCACTCATTAGTATGTAGATGGCTGCTACATTATTATGTCAATGGTTGCTGGTATCGATGCTGTCTGGGCACGCAGTCTTTCCATTGGGGTACTTTATTTTGTAGACGGAAGAGCTTACTTTGTCCGCAATGGAGTGAGGACCCGAGTGTTTAGGTGACAGGAATGTGCTGGGGTTGTATACGGAGAGCATGACTTGCTGTCCTACACTGAACTCCGTCGCATGCACTGTCTTATCGAAACAGGCCTTGCTCTGTTTCTTTCTTGTGCCCAATTTCACTGCGGCTGCTAGCTGAGCCGTTTTAACATTCTCCACTAATTGTTCTACTGCTTTCTCGTGTGTGAGGGCCGTCACTTCGGGGCTGGTCAAGTCTAATCCTAATAAAAATTCTGTGCCTTTCATGGGGCGTCCGGTCATGAGAGTGTGGGGAGTGTAACCTGTAGATGTTGAAACCGTATTTCGCAAAAACATCAGTGCAAAAGGGAGGACTGAATCCCAGGTGATGTTGTTTTGCTGGACCATTTTTCTGAAGGTGGATTTTAGGGTCCAATTCATGCGCTCCACGTTACCACTCGACTGGGGGTGGTATGCAATGTGAAATATTTGGGTAATGCCAAATATCGTGAGGACGTTCTTCATGACACATCCCGTAAAATGGGAACCTTGGTCAGATTCAATGCTGCGGGGGAGTCCCCATCTCGTAAAGATGTGGTGGGTTAAAATTTTGTCTGTGATTGTTGCAGTGTTAGTTCTGGATGGGAATGCTTCCACCCATTTTGTAAACGTGTCTATCACCACGAGTACATATTTATAACCATTCCTGCAAGGGGGCAATGGTCCAATATAATCAATCTGGAGGTTAGTCCAGGGGCCATTAACGGGTCGGGTGTGACTAAGCTGTGCCTTTTTGGCATATCTGTCCGGATTGTTCTGGGCACAGATAAGGCAATTGTCAACGTAGTGAGTTACATCTTCTTTCAAACTCGGCCACCAACAGAGCTGCCTGAGGTGGGCTGTAGTGGGATCGTTTCCCTGATGTCCATGACTGTCATGGAATAAACAAATAAGTTGATTTGTAGCACACGGCTAAATCGCTGGCTTTGAAAGCAGACCAAGGCAGGCCAGCAGCATGGTTCAATTCCCGTACCAGCCTCCCCAAACAGGCGCCGGAATGTGGCGACTAGGGGCTTTTCCCAGTAACTTCATTTGAAGCCTACTTGTGACAATAAGTGATTTTCATTTCATTTTTTCCTGTCCTGCTCAGGAACCACATAAACGGTGTCTTTTAACACCACACCGTTATGTGTGGTCAGTGTATTCTTAAACCTATCAAACGGTGCTGGGAATCTTCCTTTCAAAATCTCCCTGAGATTGCTATCCTGCTTCTGGGCCTGCACTGAATCCTCGATATTGGTCTGCGAGACCTGAACTGCATTCACTGGTGCGCTCATGGGGGGTATCCAAAAATATCCATGCCTGGAACCTGCTTTAGCCAGTGCGTCGGCCTTTACATTTCCGGGGGGGAGGAACGATGGTGACTGCAAACTTTGACAATACCAAATGTCCTGTTCTGTGCTCTTTCTAAAATGTGATGGAGCAATGGGGCTGAGGGGAGGGGTTTTCAGTCTGCGGAAACAAATCCTCCTGCTTTCCACAGGGGTAGGAATTCCTGTTGCAGGAAGGCTGTTGCAGACATAGAGGCTGTCCGAATATATGTCTGCTGGGCTGGGGAAGGAATCTGGGTGTTCCACTATGTATGCGATGGCCGCTAGTTCTGCCGCCTGCGCGCCTAAGTGTCCTGGAAGTTTTATTGCTATTTCTTTTAGGGCGCATCCCTGCACGTCCTCGATGTAAAGGCCGCATCCTGTTATGCGCTTCCCTTCTAATATTGTGGAAGATCCATCCACATATATCCTAATGGGTTCACACATGTCTGTGTGCTTGGGGCTCTGGGTTGGATTACCTATCTTTCTGGGGGGTGTTTTTGCAATAAAGGGGCCTGTGTTGTGGTGCGGTGAGATAATGTCACATTCATGGGGGGTTCCGGGGTACTGTAGGTTATCGGCTAAAAACGTGTGGGTCTTTGTCCTTTTAACAGTGATGTCCCATCCCTGCAAATAAGGGTCCATCTAGCTGCTCTTATTTGACTGCCTGTACCGTCCTTGAGTCGTCCGTCAAGTAAAAGTTGGGTGGAGGTATGTTCTGTGAGGATTGTGATGGGGTTTAGTCCGGTTATGTATGAAAAATACTGTACTGCCCAGAATACTGCGAGCAGGTTGCCTTTCACAGGCTGAAAATCCCTGCTCCACAGCATCTAAAACTCTGGAGGCGTAAGCCACGGGCCTTAACTGTTCGTGCCGTTCCTGAAGGAGCACGGCCGAAAGGGTGCGGTCTGTGCTTGCTACCTCTATAGCATAAGGGGAAAGTGGGTCTGGAACTTGTAGTGCGGGAGCTGCTATGAGTGCTCTTTTCAACGAGTCCACAGCATCCGTATGCTGCGGAAGCCATTCCCAGGGGGCTCCTTTCTTTAGGAGGTCTGAGAGGGTTGCTGCCTTGCTGGCGAAACCGTCAATGTGGTTTCGGCAATAGCCAACCAGTCCTAAAAACGACCGGAGGGCTGAAACGTTCTGGGGAAGGGGCAATTTAGCAATCGAGTCAATCCTTTTATGCTCGATCTCGCGTTTACCATGTGTGATAATTGTACCCAAATATATCACCTTGTTTTCCAAAATCTGGGCCTTTTTGGGTTTGACTTTACATCCAATTGCTTGTAGGAGTTCCAGGAGTTCAGACAGAAGCTCGATGTGCTCTTCCTTGGTGTCTGTCTGCAGTAGTAGGTCGTCTACGTACTGAACCAGACATTCGGGGCGAGAAAATTTTGATAATCCATTTGCCAGCTGTCGGTGGAAAATGGAGGGGGAGTTGTGGAATCCTTGTGGCAGGCATGTCCACGTGTACTGCTGATTTTTAAAAGTGAATGCAAATTTGTATTGGCACGCTTTTGCCAATGGAATGGACCAGAATCCATTATTGATGTCCAAAACCGTAAAGAATTGTGAGTTGAGTCCCTGTTTGAGCACGGTCTCGGGACTTGTGGCTACTGTGGGGGCTGCTGCGGGGGTGATTTTGTTGAGTTCCCGGTAATCGATGGTCAGTCGCCATGATCCATCGGGCTTTCACACTGGCCAAATCGGGGCATTATTAGTGGAGGCTACTGATCTAGGTACGCCCTGCTCTAATAAGCTGTTGATAACTTTTGCGATTTCTCCCTCTGCCTCTTGGGGAAATCCATATTGCTTTTGGGGTCTAGGGTCAGGTCCTGTGATTTGTACTGAACCAGCCATCCGGCCACAGTCGTGTTTGTGGGTCGTGAATGCTGTCCTGTTCTTTTGTAAAACTGCCCTAACCTGTTTGTCCGTGCTAATCGTAGTCGGGTCAAACCAAAATTCGCCGACTGCGCTAATCTTGTTGGCGTATTCACCTATGGTGAGCATTGCGGGGGCTATTGCGGATTTTGCCATTCCCCAGACACATTAGTTGACTGGATCAAAGGATAGGTTGTGGGAATTCATAAAGTCAATTCCCAAAATGTGTTCTGCTGTGTGGGGTAGATCAACTAAAACTATGGGGAGCTTTGTTGTTATATTGCCAATCTGAATGGGTGCAGGGGCTGTGATGTGTCCCTGCTGTGAGTGGCCTGTAAAGCCGCTGAGCGTGATGGTGGCTGTAGTGGGCCACGTGTCCTTTTGAAATATGGTGGAGAAATTGATCGTGGTGTGGGACCCTCCTGTGTCCCAGAGAAACTGTATGGGCTGTCCCTGTATTTTTGCTGCAACTACTGGTCGGCCGGACCTATCCCAAAGGGTGTCGCAGACCCAACTGGGGGAGCCCGAACACCGTCAGTCTGTTCCGGTCAGGTCCGTCTGATCTGAACGGGTGCTGACGCTATTTATTGGCTTTGTCCTGTTCTTATTTAGAGTGCCCGTCTGCTGGGCTCTCTGTTGCTTTTGTGGGGCATTGCATTCTCTTGCAAAGTGTCCCAACTGCCCACAGTTGTAACACTCCTGTGACTTTTGTGGGGGGCTGTTCTTGCCTTCATTTACCCATGCGGGGTTCTGGTGTGCCTTAACTGCATGTATTTCTGCTTCTGCCTGCTGTTCTTCGGGATTTTTGTTCGTGGGTTTGTTTTGAACAGATTGCTCCCAGGCACGGGACAATCTTTTTACAACCCATTTCTCATTATGAGCCTCCTCTGAGGGGTCATAACCCGCACAAGCTTTTTCTCCTGTTTCTGTGGCAAGGGGGCAGCACGGTAGCCTTGTGGATAGCACAATTGCTTCACAGCTCCAGGGTCCCAGGTTCGATTCCAGCTTGGGTCACTGTCTGTGCGGAGTCTGTACATCCTCCCCGTGTGTGCGTGGGTTTCCTCCGGGTGCTCCGGTTTCCCACAGTCCAAAGATGTGCGGGTTAGGTGGATTGACCATGATAAATTGCCCTTAGTGTCCAAAATTGCCCTTAGTGTTGGGTGGGGTTATTGGGTTATGGGGATAGGGTGGCGGTGTTGACCTTGGGTAGGGTGCTCTTTCCAAGAGCCGGTGCAGACTCGATGGGCCGAATGGCCTCCTTCTGCACTGTAAATTCTATGATAAGGGTGCGGGTCTATTTGGCCATGTTGTCTGGGGACAAATGGGCACGGTCTAAATCTCCGAAAACCGCTGCGAAATGGATCCACAAGCGTCCAGCAAACGCTGTGGTGTGCTTGGTTTTCTTTTGCCTGCACTTATTGAGGCCATCCACGGGGTCACTCCTGTTATACCCGATCGCGTCTAGGATCGCGGTATGCATTTCTGCAAGGGTGCCTCCTCCTACATTCTGTGGGTCGGGAAGGGCTGCTACGACCGAAGGGTCTAGACTCAAAACTGTGAGCTTTACTTGCTCTCGCTTATCCAGGCCGTACATGGTAGCCTGCTGTTTTACTCTGGCAAAGAAGTGGTGGGGGTCTGAGGTGGGGAGGAATGGTTTGATTTTAACGCACGCGTCCCGTAATTGGGTCACTGTTAAGGGGGTGGTGTACAGAAATTCCGTGTCGTCCGATGTGGCTGTGCGGTGGGTGGTGACTGGGTTCATTGGAGCCTGAACTATCTGCGATGTGGGGGATTGGGGTGCTTTTCTCTTCTGGGGCTTTCCCTGCGCACATGTTCCCTGAACATATCTCTGCGCTATCTCACTCACTTATTCCCAATCAGGGCCGTCTTCCTCATCTAGCTGTGATCCAAAGGTTTCCTGGAATCCTTTTTGAACTGAAAGCAGAGATTGCAGTTCTGCAATCTGCTTCCGGCACTTTGCGTGGTCTAATGAGCTTTGTCTTTGCTCCGTGGTGGCAGCATGGAGTGCTCTTAACGCTGCCTTCAGGTCACTACACTGCCTCTGCAATGCCTCTACCTGTTTCACGGTTTCCTCTCGTACCAGGACTGCACGTTGCGTGTCCTGATAGGCCTTTTCGTACTGGGATTGGAAGCTGCTTAAGTGCGCCAGACAAGACTGGTGTGCCCACTTGGCATCATCCACCTCTCCGTCCTTTGCTGCTAACTTCTTCCTTAACTCTGCGTTCTCTTTCTCTACCTCACTGACATCGACCTTGCTCATTCGATGTATGCCTTCTATCTCTTTCCGGAGCGTCCTAACGACCTCCTCTGTGCCTCGCAATTGTGCCAAACTGGACACGATTGCCATCGGCTTGCGAGCTTTTCCTAGGCTCTTCTTGTGAATCTCGCTCAGGTTCTCCCACCAAATATGACCTATACTCCCGGGACCTGTTTCCTCATTTTCACAGAATTTGCTCCAAAGGGGCCATCCTTTCCCTTTGAGGTACTTCCTGATTTCCTCTTCCCAAACGGGACACTGTCCTACTCTACTGCTGCTGGTTGCTGCAACCACAAATTCTTCTGGGTTCATGAGGCATTGCATTGCCTGCATTGCCATCTTTCCTCTCTGAATACTTCCTTAAATTTGGAACGAGGGGGACTAAGGCGGTGCTGTAATTACGGGTACGGCTTTCGCTATTTTCCGAAATACAAACTCCCGACAGTTTTGTCGCAACAAAAAAATCTATCAGTATTTCCTTATCGCCCTGTTAGTTACGCATGCATTTAACACAATTCCGAATTATGAGGATTGATCAGAACTGCTTGAACACTTGTGGTTTTTCTGTTCCCAATTGGATTTCTAATTCAAATTATGGGTTCTCCCGGAGTGGTTAAGCCACTTCTAGATCGGATCCCGTCAGTATGCCGCCAGTAATATGTTGCTAACCTTTGGTTGGTTCAATTGGCTCTGTTTTATAACCTTTGCTCTAGAGTCGCCAGGTATCTTTATGATACCGCCACGAGGTTCAAGTTCAAGTAATGATCAAAAACTCAACACACCAATTAGTAAGATTCAAATCAATACACATTTATCATACACAGTAAATCGCTACTCATGCATAAACTCTACTTTCTAGGCCATTTCTACAACTAACAGACCTATACTTAGCTTCGGACTGGTCCACCAGGTCAGGGGAACAAATGGCCTGTCGTTCGGGTTCTGAAACTGCAGGATTCAAAGCTGGTATGGACTGGTAGCTAGGAGCGCCTATCTCGTAGCGAGCGTTGACTTAAGTCCTTGGAGCGGCAGCTGGACAGGTCACTTTCAAGGGTTGCTTCGTGTTGCTGAGTGACCCTGTCAAGAAGGACGATTTGAACCTGGGGGCTTTACTTTATAGTCCCCAGGGGCTTCCCATCTTTTGGGGCGGACCCCGTACCTGGTTTCAAGTGATTGGACTTTGTTCCAATCGCTTGGTTCGATTTCTCCAATACTGGAGGTGTTCCCTGATCGTTGGGCGGTCTTTGAGTATCCGTTAACCTCTTTTGTGTTGGCTCCTGCTGGCGCCGAGGAGTCTGGCTTGGCTTTGTTTACCTTAAATGTTTTGATTGTTCCCGGGGATCGCTCATTAGTGTGTAGATGGCTGCTACATTATTATGCCGATGGTTGCTGGTATCGATGCTGTCTGGGCACGCAGTCTTTCCATTTGGGTACTTTATTTTGTAGACGGAAGAGCTTACTTTGTCTGGGCTTTTGCAGAGTCTAATTCACAGTAAACTTGCACCTGCTAGTTTCTGCCTGTGTTGGCTGAATTTCCCTTCAGCCTTTGCTGTTCTCCATTTTACGGCGGGAATTGGCCAACCCAGGTGGCTACAGGGAGTTGGCTCCCTGGTGCCAGATTACCATCAGCTGGCACTGCCCTAGCCAATGGTAAGCTCCGCCAGCCCCATCCGGCACCCCTGTAGTGGGCACAGTGGGCATTGCCCTTGAGTGGGCCGCCTGATGCCCCATCTGTTAGTGGCGGCCGGTCATGGCTGATGATCGACACAGGGACCCACTGCAACAAAGCCCGTACAGCAACCAGGAGCGTGATCGAGCAGTGCTTCGGCCTCCTGAAGATACGGTTGAGGTGCCGGCTCCACTCTGAAGGGGCACTCCAGTATGATGCTGAGAGAGTCACCCGCATCATGATGGCCTGCTGCATCCTCCACAAAATCAGACAGCTAGGATGCGACATGCTGGAGGAGGAGGAAAGCCAGTCCTTATCCAATGAGGAGGATGTGGGGGAGAATGGACAAGACATGGAGCCCAGGCAGGCAAGGAAGGCCGCACAAAGTGTGCGCCAGGGCCAACGCGCATGGGACGTTCTGATCGGCTCCAGGTTCACCAACTCAGGGGAGTTTCAGGGGGGGGGGAGATGGGATGGACACATTGGCCAGGGGTACGGCCACGGCATCCCACACCCACACACCCCTCCCCCACCCGGCCACCCCGCCTGCAACCCCCTCCATGATACATATCTGCCACACTACGGGGTGGGGGCCCTGGGTTGGCAGTGACTGCGGGCCTGGTCCATGGGATGGAGGATGATGACAACCTGCTCTGCAATGAGCTCTGCTGCTCCACATCATTTGACAATGTCTGACTCCTACCCACGGTAGCACTTTCCACGGTTCACCTCGGTGATTCCTGCATGCGAGCAGGCCATTCCATCACATGGTCCTATTGGATCCCTCTGGGTGACGGTGGTGGGAACGGTCAGGAGAGGAGGCGGGGGAGGAGGACAGGAGTACAGGGAGTGTACCATCTCCATCTGGGACTGCGCCACATCACCCATTGACTGTGCCACTGCCACCTTCTGGGTTTGAGTCACCTCAGCCAGTGACTATGCCATCTTCCTTTGGGACTGGGCCGCCTCCGGCTGGGCAATGCTGCCAACGTACCCAGCCTGTTGTGACTGGGCTACGCAATTTCCAGGTGGCTCTGACACATGATTGCCTGTGACGTGGCAACCCTGTCCAGTGCCTGCACAGAATGCCCCAGGCCTGCAACATGCTGATCCATAACCAAAACCATTGCCCCCAATGCCTCTACCGCGAACGCCACCCATCACTGTGGGTCTGAGTAACATGCATGGTCGGCATTACCTCCTGTTGCAGCACTCGGTTGGACTCCTCCAACTGCACCTGCAGGTACTGGAAGCCGGCCTTCATCCCCTCTTGCAGCCCTGGCTCTGCGACTACATCTGCACAACCAATTACAGAGTACAGGAATGAGATAGAGAATCTGGTGAACTGGTGTGACGACAATAACCTCTCCCTCAATGTGAACAAAACGAAGGAGATTGTCATCACCTTCAGGAAGCGCAGTGGAGAACATACCCCTGGCTACATCAATGGGAATGAAGTAGAAAGGGTCGAGAGCTTCAAGTTTTTAGGTGTCCAGATCACCAACAACCTGTCCTGGTCCCCCCCCATGCCGACACGATAGTTAAGAAAGCCCACCAACGACTCTACTTTCCCAGAAGACTAAGGACATTTGGCATGTCAGCTAAGACTCTCACCAACGTCTACAGATGCACCATAGAAAGCATTCTTTCTGGTTGTATCACAGCTTGGTATGGAGCCTGCTCTCCCCAAGACCGCAGGAAACTACAAAAGGTTGTGAATCTAGTCCAATCCATCACGCAAACCAGCCTCCCATCCATCGACTCTCTATAATTCCCGCTGCCTCGGAAAGGCAGCCAGCATAATTAAGGACCCCACGCACCCCGGACATACTCTCTTCCACCTTCTTCCGTCAGGAAAAAGATACCAAAGTTTGAGGTCACTGTCATGATATCCATATTAACATATCATGGTGCAATCACACACACACTGATGGACAGGTAGATGGACCAATCAACACACACGCAACATCACAGCCAATCACCAGTAAGAGCACACGCACTATAAAACGGGGAACACCACAGTTCCCGCTCATTCCAGCAGGAGATAGCTCAGAGCACAGAGCTCACAGCGTGCCACTCAGATATACACCATGTGCTGAGTGCCTCACTAAGATAGTGCTAGGGCTGGGTCCACAGGTTAACTGGTGAAGTACGAACCACAGCCAGAAGTTAACAGTTATTATTGTACAGAATAATAAAACAGAGTTGTACCATCTACAACCGTGTTGGTTCATTTGTGTATCGGAACACCCAACATGACAGTCACGTACCAACCGACTCAAGAACAGCTTCTTCCCTACTGCCATCAGACTTTTGAATGGAATCTACCTCGTGTTCAGTTGATCTTTTCTCTACACCTTGCTATAACTGTAACATCATATTCTGCAGTGTCTCCTTCCTTCCCGATGTACCGTATGCATTGTCTGTATAGCATGCACGAAACAATACTTTTCACTGTATACTAATACATGTGACAATAATAAATCACATGTGACAATAATAAATCAAATCAAATCGATGGGACTGTTTGTTCCAGAAGCCCAAAACCTGCCTGGATGGCAGCCAGTCCCTGGGGTCGGGCTGCCCTCCGACTGCCCGCCCCCTCAGTGGTTCCTACCTCCATTTGCTGTACTGGATCAGCTGTGTGGTGTGATGTGCAATCAATTACTCTCAAGACAAAGTGATTCACAACTGAAGGCTTTAATCTGCTAAAACTCTTCCCCAGCAGCTTCGATACAGAAAGTGAAGGCTGCTGGGACGGCACCGGTTCTTATACTCCGCCTCTCAGGGCGGAGCTACGTACATCAGCCAATAGTAGACTCCTGGGTCTAACCAATGGTCATCCACCTCTCAGGTACCGCAATAACTGGTATTACCACATTCACCCCCTGTTAAAAAAAAGAGCCCGGGTGGGTGATGGCCAGCGTTAATAGTCGCCTTTGGCATGGTATGACCAGGTATGGAGGTACCGTGATGTCGAGGGTATTAACAAAGTGTTCATAGTGCAGCAATCAGTCGATCGGGTGGCCTGGTAATCCTTCTGGAGCATCTGGGCTTCGGCGGTGATTCTTATGGGGGTCCCGGCGGTTGCGACTACGGGAGCGTGATGTCGTCCTCCCAGGCAGCTTCATCGCCCCTAGGTGGCGCTGTTGGGGCAAAAGGTGGACAGGGGGGGAAAACACCTGTAGGGGGCGTTGGTGTGTGATCGGGCCTAGGCAGGAGCGGCGGGAGTACTGACCCTCCAGTTAGATGCTGTGGGGAGGGTGGGGTTGGCGGGCAATGGTCCGGGTGGGCGTGGGATTCCGGCAGGCGCCAGGTCCCGAAGGGAGACTGTGTCTTGGCGGCCGTCAGGGAACTCTACGTAGGCATACTGGGGGTTGGCGTGCAGCAGGTGGACCCTCTCAACCAACGGGTCCGACTTGTGCGCCCTCACATGTTTCCGAAGCAGGATGGGTCAGGGTGTCGCTAGCCAGGTTGGGAGCGAGGTCCCGGAGGAGGACTTCCTTGGGAAAACAAGGAGACGTTCATGAGGTGTCTGATTTGTGGTTGTACAGAGCAGTGACCGGATGGAGTGGAGGGCCACCGGGAGGACTTCCTGCCAGCGGGAGACTGGGAGATTCCTGGACCGTAGGGCCAGCAGGACGGTCTTCCAGACCATTCTATTCTCCCTCTCTACCTGCCCGTTTCCCCGGGAGTTGTAACTTGTTGTCCTGCTCGAGGCAATGCCCTTGCTGAGCAGGAATTGATGCAGTTCGTCGCTCATAAAGGAGGACCCCCTATCACTGTGAATGTATGCGGGGAAACTGAACAGTGTAAAGATACCCTGGAGGGCCTTGATGACGGTGGTTGTGGTCATGTCTGGGCAGGGGATGGCGAATGGGAACCGGGAGTACTCGTCAATCAAGTTAAGGAAGTACGTGTTGCGGTCGGTGGAGGGGAGGGGGACTTTGAAATCCATGCTGAGGCGTTCAAAGGGACGGGAAGCCTTTATCAGGTGCGCCCTCTCTGGCCGGTAGAAGTGCGGTTTGCACTCCGCGCAGGTTTGGCAGTCCCTGGTGAAGGTCCTGACCTCCTCGATGGAGTAGGGCAAGTTGCGGGTCTTGATTAAATGAAAAAAACGAGTGACCCCCGGGTGGCAGAGGTCCTCGTGGAGGGATTGGAAGCGGTCCACTTGTGCGGTGCACATGTGCCGCGGGACAGGGCATCAGGATGCTCGTTTAGCTTCCCCGGACGGTACAAGATCTCGTAATTGTAGGTGGAGAGTTCTATCCTCCACCGCAAGATCTTGTCGTTCTTAATCTTGCCCCGCTGCGCATTATCGAACATGAAGGCAACCGACCGTTGGTCCGTGAGGAGAGTGAATCTCCTGCCGGCCAGGTAATGCCTCCAGTGTCGCACAGCTTCTACTATGGCCTGGGCCTTCTTTTCGACCAAGGAGTGGCGAATTTCGGAACCATGGAGGGTACGGGAGAAGAAAGCCACAGGCCTGCCTGTGGTTCAGGGCGGCCGCCAGAGCTACGTCGGGCGCATCACTCTCGACCTGGAAGGGGAGGGACTCGTCAATGGCGCGCATCGTGGCTTTTGCAATGTCTGCTTTGATGTGGCTGAAGGCCTGGCGGGCCTCCGTCGACAGGGGGAAGGTTGTGGACTGGATCAGGGGTCGGGCTTTGTCTGCGTAGTTGGGGACCCACTGTGCATAATAGCTGAAGAACCCGAGGCAGCGCTTTAGGGCCTTGGGGCAGTGAGGGAGGGGGAACTCCATGAGGGGGCGCATGCGCTCAGGGTCGGGGCCGATGACTCCACTTCGCACTACGTAGCATAGAATTGCTAGATGGTTGGTGCTAAACACGCATTTATCCTTACTGTATGTCAGATTTTCGCGGTCTGGGGAAATTTGCGGAGGTTGGTGTTGTGGTCCTGCTGGTCATGGCCGCAGATGGTGATGTTATCCAGACACGGGAACGTTGCGCGTAAGCCGTAACGGTCAACCATTCGGTCCATCTCTCGCTGGAGGACCGAGACCCCATTCGTGACACTGAAGGGAACCCTTAAAAAGTGATAGAGCTGCCCATCTGCTTCGAAGGCAGTGTACGTGCGGTCACTATTACGGAGGGGTAGCTGGTGGTAGGCAGACTTGAGATCCACCGTGGAGAAAACCTTGTATTGCGCGATCCTGTTCACCAGGTCGGCTATACGGGGGAGAGGGTTCGCATCCAGCTGCGTAAACCTGTTGATGATCTGACTGTAGTCAATGACCATCCTATGGTTCTCCCCAGTCTTTACCACCACTACTTGAGCTCTCCAGGGACTGTTGCTCGCTTCGATGACCCCTTCCCTCAGCAGCATTTGGACCTCCGACCTGATAAAGGTCCGGTCCTGGGCACTGTACCGTCTGCTCCTGGTGGCGACGGGTTTGCAATCCGGGGTGAGGTTCGCAAACAGGGAAGGTGGGTCGACTTTAAGGGTCGCGAGGCCGCAGACAGTAAGGGGGGGTATAGGGCCGCCGAATTTAAAAGTCAGGCTTTGCAAATGTCACTGGAAATCCAGACCAAGGAGGGTGGCTGCGCAGAGGTGCGGCAGGACGTACAGGCGGAAATTATTGAATTCCCTGCCTTGGACAGTGAGGTTCGCTAGGCAGAACCCCTTCAGCTCCACCGCGTGGGACCCGGAGGCCAGGGAGATCCTTTGAATTACGGGATGGGTGACAAGAGAACAACGCCTTACCATGTCGGGGTGAACAAAGCTTTCCGTGCTCCCAGAGTCAATCAAGTACGACGTCTCGTGGCCGTTGATGGAGATCGGCGTTGTAGCTGTTGCAAGCATCCGGGGCCGACTCTGGTCCAGAGTCACCGGGGCCAGCTGAAGTAATTCAGAGTTCTGGTCGGGCAGCATGTAGTCGGCTGTGCTGGGGGCCTGGGGCCCCATCCAAGATGGCGTCACCCATGGGTCGCACATGGTGTCCGGGGATGAAGAAGATGGCGGCGGTGAGGGACAAAATGGCAGCGCCCACCCGTCCAGCGTGGTGACCGGGGGGCAAAATGGCCACGCCCACGGGTCGCACGTGGCCTTAGGACAGGGGGGTGGCGGTGAGCGCTGGGCGTTCGGGGCCTGAAGGGGGGGTTGCCTATAGTCACTGGAGACTGCGGCCACGGCGCGGGCCTGGCAGACCCCCACATAGTGGCCCTTTTTGCCGCACCCTTTGCAGGTGGCGGTGCGGGCCGGGCAGCGCGGGCGGGGATGATTTGCCTGCCCGCAGAAGAAACAGCGGTGTCCGGCGGCGTTAGCGGGCCGTCTCGCCGCGCAGGCTTGCGGGGTCAGAGGAAAGGTCTGAGGGGCTGCCGCTATGGGGTGCCACGCAGCCCAGGGGGCCACCGCGCAATCGGGTGCAAAGGACAGCGCTTTTTTATAGGCAACGTCCATGGACCCTGCCAGGGCCCGTGCCTCTGTAAGTCCCAGAGTGTCCATTTCTAGGAGCCTTCAGCGAATATCAGGGGAGGTCATACCTGCCCCGAAAGCATCCCTGATCAAAAGGTCCATGTGCTCACTCCCCGAAACTGGCGGGCAGCCACAGTTTCGGCCCAGCACCAGCAGCGCCCGGTAGAAGTCTTCCAACGTTTCCTCGGGGCTTTGCCTCCTAGTCGCCAGCAGGTGACGAGCGTAGACCTGGTTCACAGGGCGGATATAATGTCCTTCTGGCAGCTCGATCGTGGCAGCATAATTCTCCGCTTCCTCGATAAGAGGGTAGATCCCAGGGCTGACCCGTGAGCGTAGGTGATGCATCTTTTGTCCTTCTGTAGGAGTGTCGGCGGCAGTGTCGAGGTAGCCCTTAAAGCACGCCAGCCAATGTTGAAAAATAGCAGCAGAGTTGTCCGTGTGGGGGCTGAGCTGAAGGCACTCCGGTTTGATACGGAGATCCATCCTTCCAACTGAAGTTGTAGCAGATTAAATTGATGTGCAATCAATTACTCTCAAGACGAAGTGATTCATAACTGAAGGCTTTAATCTGCTAGAACTCTTCCCCAGCAGCTTCGATACAGAAAGTGAAGGCTGCTGGGATGGCACTGGTTCTTATACTCTGCCTCTCAGGGTGGAGCTACGTACATCAGCCAATGGTAGACTCCTGGGTCTAACCAATGGTCATCCACCTCTCAGGTACCGCAATACCTGGTATTACCACATGGTGCACACCAGATAGTGTCCCAGGAGCCTCTTCACTAAAGTACCCAACCGAGTGAGTGTCTCTGGGATGGTGGAGAGTATTGGAGACGGGTGTGACGGGAAGTCAGTGTCTTTTCCAGACTCGAGCTCTGGGGTGTCAAGGGATGCGGGTCCATGGCTCCTGTCCATGTCTGAGTCCTTGTACTCACTGCTCTCCACTTATAGTTGGGGTCTGGGGACACCAGAAGGGCCTGCGCCATCACCAGCAGCCCCTGCAAGACACAATAGAAGACTCATGACTGTATCGCAGACCGGGGGGGGTGGGGGGGGGGGGGGGTGGTGTTGGGGGGTGAACAGGTGGCATGCGAGTGGTGGAGTGGGAGTGAGTGGAGGGATGATGGGGGGGCTGACACACGGAGAACCGTAACTCAGCGGGGGTCTCACTTCCTCATCTGATGCCGACCTCCACCTTTGTGACTGTCCTTTCTTCGGGTCCCCCCCGACTACGTCTACTGCCCTCCATTCCGGTGTAGTAAGAGGCAGCAGATCTGGTGGTTCCCGACCAGTCTTCTCCCTCTCTACGGTTGTGAACAAACTTCTCCTGGGGGGGCGGGGAACAGAACATGCACAGTGCTAGACAGTCCGACACATGCAGCCAAGGTGATGGTAGCTGGTGGCTCCAGTGGCCAGGGCACCCGGCCCTGGAGGCTGGTATCGGTGCTGGCATGTGGTCCAGGATGGGGGCTCGGCTGCCCTTCAGGTGGGTGGGGGGGTGGGGGTGGTGTGGGTGTTATGGGTGTGTGGAAAGGAGCGTTGATGCTCGGGGCACAGTGTTGCCTACTCACCATGACTACCTTGACGAGGCGTGCAGATTATTTTGCCGCTGCTGGCCAATCTTCACGGTGTTGCCCACGGCGATGAAGACCTCTGCCACCTGTGCTCAGGCCCGGCGAACTGCGGGGGCTGACAGCCTCTTCCCACTCCAGGTTTGCATGCCTCTCCTCTACGCCATCCAGCAGGGTTTTGAGTTCGGCGTCTGTGAAATGGGGTGCTGCTCTTCTTGTTGCCATTTTGTTGGCTTTGATGAGTGTGCGTGGGTCGTGAAGTGTGTATATGCGGCTGCAGCTTGTCAGCTTCCTGAGTGTCAATCCTGATCCCGGCATATCTGGCACCGTTTCTCATTGGAATCGATCGTGTTCCACGGAGTGCTGGTGCTATCCCCCTAACGGCCGGTGAATTGGTCCAGGTGCAGCACCCATTTTATTTTCATAGAAGTCCACCAATCCTGTTCCAGCGTCAACACAGTCTCAGTCTCAGAGAATCCGGCCTTGGTTCTCAGTGGTGTATATTTGTTTGGAATAATGTGAGGAACAATGTACAACCCAGTGAGGAACCAGACCAGTTGTGTAAACAATTAATACAGAATATTTATTGAAGTCAAAAAGAAAAAAAGCACATGAAAAAAGACAAATATACATTATGACTTTTAAGTATATTGAACCTGAACACACCTTTCCATCAGAAGTTACCTCTTGTTCCCAAAATATACCCACATTCCCTGAACTCACTGAGACATCCCTTTTCCTAAGCAACATCCAATTTCAGTAACTCTATATAGGTCAAATCCAACTAATAGTTACCACACAATACCGCTTAGGTAACTAAGTCTTCCTGGTTCAACAAAGGCACAAAACTATGGGCTGGATTCTCCGTTTCTGAGACTAACTGCTGACGCCAACGGAGAATCCAAACACTTTTACGACAGAAAGATCACACAACATCTGGACCGATTCCTCTCTCGCTGAGGGGCAAGCACTGGTGCCGTGTGGAACACAGTCAATTCCCATGAAAAATGGGTGGGATTGGTCGAGTCCGTGACACTCGGGAGGCTGACAAGCAGCAGCCACACACTCCCCACACACACACTTATCAAAGCCAAAAAGATGGCACTGATTGTGCCGGGGACACACACACACCTATATGACTCCTGGCACTAGGTGTATAGTGGGCTGTTAGTGGTATGCGCAAATGCATAGCTGCCTTGCCGGCCACAGCAATGGTACTATGTGTCCGTCCACCCCGACCCCACAGTCCACCTCCTGGCCACCCCCACTACTCCCCTCAACCCTGGCAGAAGCCCCCGGTCAGCGGCATGACTGTCGGCAAACTATGGTGATATTGGACACTGTCCGTACACCCACTCTCTGGTACAACCACCACAGCAGGTTCACGATTTTTGAATGGACAAGTGAAACATGCCATGTGGAACCTGGGCCATCGGGAACTTGGCCCATCGGAGGAGGAGAATCGTGGGTGGGCCCACTAATGATATGCAAGCGATGTTTAAAGTATATGTGGCGTGCAACACAATGACGCTGTTTTCAAGATGACGGAGAATTGCGATTTGGAGTCAAACCGCTGCCTGCCGTGATTTTGGCGTCGGAAGCTATTCTCCGCCCGACTGCACTCCCGATTTCAGCGTCGGCTAACAGAGAATCCCGCCCTACATCTCTTAGAGGAGCATATCTATAATCTACTCTGACCCTAAATGTTACGTGGAGCAGGCCTCTGTGCTTCGGAGCATAGGTGGAACTGGCCTGTCTGACTATTGGATGGAGACCTAGCCTCCTTCCCCAAAGAGGGTGCTAGCTGTTGTACTATTCAGGCTCTGTGATATGCCACCCTACAAATTCAGCTGTCCACATTTCTCAAATTCCCTGCCTTTAGAGGTTACCATTTGAATGATCCTAACCCCACTGATCTAAAAACAGAGTGTAAAAACCGTTACAAGTATTTAAAAGGAGAAGAGTAGCTAAAGTAAATGTTTGTCCGTGGAGGCAGAGACAGGAGAAATTATTAAAGGGAATGAGGAAATAGCAGAAACATTGAGCATATATTTTATGGCCAGGATTTTTTAGGAAGATAACCAACACCGCCAATCCCCTCGTCTTCATATTCAGCCCTGAATGGAACACCTACCCCATCTATCCCTTCCTCAGCCTCATCTGATCCCCCAAATTCAGGTCGGTCTCCTATAAAAACACCATGTCTGCCTTCAGAATCCTCAGGCTTTTGAAAATGGTTTCAGGGATGGGCGGCACGGTAGCACAGTGGTCAGCACAGTTGATTCACAGCTCCAGGGTCCCAGGTTCGATTCCGGCTTGGGTCACTGTCTGTGCGGAGTCTGCACGTCCTCCCCGTGTCTGCGTGGGCTTCCTCCGGGTGCTCCGATTTCCTCCCACAGTCCAAAGATGTGCAGGTTAGGTGGATTGGCCATGATAAATTGCCCTTAGTGTCCGAAAAAAAGTTAGGTGCGGTTACTGGGTTTGGGGATAGGGTGCAGGTGTGGGCTTAGGTAAGGTGCTCTTTCCAGGGGCTGTGCAGACTCAATCGGCTGAATGGCCTCCTTCTGCACTGTGAATTCTATGAGTGGACACACGTGTCTGTTTAACCGGCCCATTCACCCCTCCAACATTCCACTTGACCATCCTGCTCGGGGGGGGGGGGTGCTCCTGCTCGGGGTGGGGGGGGGGAGGGGGTGCTCCCTGCCCCCGCTTCCACTGCTGATATACCATATCCCTTTTTCAGTCAATCACGTCCGCATCCCGCTCCCCTCCAGGCTCACCCTCGGATGCCCACCACCATCTCTCCCTTCCCAACTGCCCCACACCAACCACACCCATGTCAGCAACCCTCCCCCTTCAACAAAAAACCAACCCCTCCTCCCTCGTGCCTTCCTCCTGACACTCCCCGCACCTCACTCCCGTTAACTAGCCCGTCCAACTAACACGGTAGCCCCGTCCAAGGCCTCTGTTTTCTCCTTCCCCCTCCAGTCCACCCCCAATGCTCCCAAGCACCCACAAACAAGAAAAACAAAAGGCACACTCACCATCGCCACTCCCCGTCGAAACCCACCACCCCAAAGTACCCACCCTGCACATTTTACAATAAACACAAAGCTCCTCTATAAAGTTCAGTGTCCTCATACTCCTCCCAGCCAGCCGATGGTCCCTCATAAAATCAATCGCCTCCTCCGGCAAGTCAAAATAAAACTCCTGTTTTTGATGTGTCACCCACAAGCGGGCAGAGCACAAAACCCCAAACTTCACCCCTTCTTAAAGAAGGCAGCCTTTATCCGGTTGATCCCAGCTCTCCTCCTCGCCAACTCCACACCTAGGCGTGGTAAACCCGCAGCTCACTCCCTTTCCAGGTGCATTTCCTGGTCTGCCTCGCCCTTTTCAAGATCGTTTCTTTGTCCAAGAATCAATGCAGCCGCAGCACTATCGCCCTGGGTGGCTCCCCCACCTGCGGCCTCCTCCTCAGCACCTGTGTGCCCGATCCAACTCGAGGGGCCAGTCAAATGCAGCCTCCCTCATCAACTTCTCCAGCATCCCTCCCACATACTTGGTGTCCTCCATTCCCTTGATGCCCTCAGGCATCCCAACGATCCTCAGGTTCTGTCTCCTGGAGTGGTTCTCTGGACCCTCTAACTTCTCTTGCTGCCTCTTCTGGCTGTCCAGAACCACCCCCCAACTCTGTCTGCACCAAAGCCATCCGCTCCTCATGCTCCCCCACTGCTTCCTCCATGTTCTGGATTGTCAGGCCCCTGAGCCTCCAACCTCCGCTCCACTCTCTCAATCGCAGCTCTGAGTGACTCCACCACCTTAGCCAGGTCTTCTAAATCCTCTTTCCTCTGCTGCTGGAATTTTCCATTCAAAAACTCCACCAGCTGCTCCCTCAACCACTGGGTGGGCAGTGCTGCCCCCTTGCCCTCCGCCATCTTCACCTGTGGTGCACCACGAAAACCTTCTTGCTCCAGCTGCTCTCTATTTCTCATGGCTTCTCATCCGCTGATCCATATACCAGACTCACCAGAGAGTATTACCGTCCCTGGGCACTCTCACACCTTTTCCCCTCAGACAAAACCCTTCAGGGACTGAACAACAGAATCCACATTGAGGGAGCTACCAAATGTGCAGTCACTCTCTCCATGGCCACCACCAGAAGTCCCAATCCAGGGTTTGTTAACTATTTAAAAGCAGATACAAGCCTGAGATTTTTAAAAAAAAATCATTTACAGGATGTGGGTGTCTCTGGTTAGGCCAGCATTTGCTGTCCATCCCTAATCGCCCTTCAGAAGGTGGTGGTGAGTTGCCTTCTTGAACCACTGCAGTCCCTGAGGTGTAGGTACACCCACTGTGCTGTTAGAGTGGGAGTTCTATGATTTTGACCCAGCGACAGTGAAGGAACGGCGATATATTTCCAAGTCAGGGTAGTGAGTGATTGGCGGGGAACCTCCAGGTGGTGGGGTTCCAGCTATCTGCTGCTCTTGTCCTTCTAGATGGTAGTGGTCTGGGTTTGGAAAGTGCCACCTAAGGTCTCTTGGCGAGTTCCTGCAGTACACCTTTTAGATGGTACACAAGGCTGCCACTGGTCAGCGGTGGTGGAGTGAATGTTTGTGGAAGGGGCTGCAAGCAAGCGGGCTGCTTTGTCCTGGATGGTGTCAAGCCTCTTGAGTGTTTTTGGAGCTGCACTCTTCCAGGCAAGTGGTGTGTTTCTATTACACTCCTGACTTGTGCCTTGTGGACAGGCTTTGGGGTCAGGACATGAGTTACTCGCCGTAGGATTTCTAGCCTTTTACCTGTTCTGGTAGCCACAGTATTAATATGGTTAGACCAGTTCAGTTTCTTATCAATGGTGACCCACCCCCAGGTTGCTGATTGTGTGGGATTTAGTGATGGTAATGACATTGAATGTCAAGGGAAGATGGTTAGATTTTCATTTGTAGGAGATGGTCATTGCCTGGCACTTGTGCGGTACGAATGTAACTTGCCACTTGTCAGCCCAAGCCTGGATATTGCCCAGAACTTACTGCAGTTGGACATGGACTGCTTCATTGTCTGAGGTGGCGCAAATGGTGCTGAACATTGTGCAGTCATCTGCGAACATTTCCACTTATGATGGAAGGGAGGTCATTGATGAAGCAGCTGAAGATGGTTGGGCCTAGAACACTACCCTGAGGAACTCCTGCAGTCATGTCCTGGAGCTGAGATGATTGACATCCAACCACCAAAAATATCTTCTTTTTGCCAGGTATGACTCCAACCAGTGGAGTGTTTTCCCCCTGATTCTCATTGACTCCAGTTTAGCTATGGCTCCTTGATGCCATACTTGGTCAAATGATGTCAATGATAGTCACTCTCACCTGTTGCATTCAGCTCTTGTGCCCATGTTTGAACCAAGGCTGTAATGAGACCAGGAGCTGAGTGACCCTGGCGGAACCCAAACTGTTACATTGCATTGAATCAATGAACCAAACAGTGCCAAGACAATGTGTATAAAACAGCTCAAAAGTCATTTGTTGATAATTTTCCACTCTCTTAACAAAAACTCCTTTTTACAACAGGCCACTAAAATTATCAATCATCCAAACTCTTTAGAGTACCATTAGTAGAAAGTGCAAGCACCTGAAACCTCTTTATAGTGTGGAAATAAATATTGTGCAATTCTCACAAGAGAGTAGAGAGCCAGAGCTGTCAATCAATCAATATATTCCCTGGGGTGTAGGTGTTTCATTACTGCAATGGATGCATCCAAAGCTCATTATGCATTCCTGGCTGTTGCTAACCTTACATATTTACGCTAGTAATTTCCTTTGTATGTAGCCTATCTCAACGCTTTTATAAGAGGTCGCTCCTTACCTGGTAGAGATTAATATTTACATTCCATTCTCACACAAATAGTTCTTCAAAGACAGCATCCAAGGTCCCAACTTTCGGCTATGAATAACCTCTTAAAACCTGACAGAAACGGTCTCTACCTTGGATCTTCCTTCATTGTGGTCTACCTCATATTGGTCAACCCTTTTGTAAGTTTAGAAAAAAAAAAATCATTGAGGCGTTATTATTGAGGTGTTACACCTAATAAAGTTAGATGTTAGTTTTTAATAATAAAGTTAAATTTTATCAATTAGTATTCTGGTTAGCAACCTACTAATCTGGCAAGTGGATGGATTGAGATCCAGATGAGTCCAGAACAGAGGTCAATCCTGGCCTATTTTTATTTTTTTCAAATATTTTATTCAAGGCATTTTCACATCAACAAACAAAACCAGAAGAACAACTAAACAGCTCTACAAACACCCAACACCACCCCCACCCCCCCACAAGCTCCCCTAATTCCACCCCCTTCTCACATCCCATCTTCTCCATTTTAACCCCCCCCCCTCCCCCCCACCCCCCCCCCCCCCCCCGACCCTTCAAACCTCCTTAAAGAAATCAATAAACGTTTTCTACCTCCGAATGAACCCATCCACCGACCCCCCAAGACGAACTGGACCTTCCCCAGCCGCTTTCAGTGGCTCCGAGTCCCGTCACCCAAGCAAAATACGTCTTTGGGCTATCAGGGAGGCAAAGGCCAAGGCATCGGCCTTTCTCACCCCCTGGACTCATGGGTCTTCCAACACCCCAAATATCACCGCCAATGGACTTGGTACTCAACACCCAGGACTTTATCAGAACCGCAAAACCCTGCCAGAACCCCCTCAACCTTGGACACGCCCAAAACATGTGGACGTGATTCGCGAGCCTCCACACACACTTCCCATACCTCTCCTCTACACCCTCAAAACACTACGCATCCTTGCCACCGTCATATGCACCTTATGTATCATTTTGAATTGGATACAGCTTAAGCTCGCACAGGACGAGGACGCACGGGCGGCACGGCGGCACAGTGGTTAGCTCTACTGTCTCACAGCTCCAGAGGCCCGGGTTCAATTCCAGCCTTGGGTTACTATCTGTGTGGATTTTGTACTTCTTCCCTGTGTCTGCGTGGGTTTCCTCCGGGTGCTCCTGTTTCCTCCCACAGTCCAAAGATGTGCAGGTTAAGTGGATTGGCCATGCTAGATTGTCCCTTAGTGCCCAAAAGGTTAGGTGGGATTGCTGTGTTACAGGTATAGGGTAGAGGTGTGGACTTACGTAGGGTGCTCTTTCCAAGGGCTGGTGCAAACTCAATGGGCTGAATGGCCTCCTTTTGTGGTATAAATTCTAAGATTCTATAACACATTCACCCTCCGGAAGGCCTCTGCCCACGTCTCACCTCCCACCTCCCCTCCCAGAGCCGGTATCAAACCTGGGACGTCGGCACCGTGAGACTGCAGTGCTAACCACTGAGCCACCATGCTCCCCTTGCACAGTCAGTATTACTGCATGCGCCTGCCCTGCCAGCGACAGCACATCCCACCTCTTGAAATCCGCTTTCATCTGCTCTATCTGCCAAGCCAGGTTCAACTTGTGCCCAGCCCCGTGCCCCCTGGATACCCAAGTACCTGAAACGCGCCTCCACCATTCTAAATGGCAACTCACCTAATCTCCTTTTCTGCCCTCTAGTCTCAATCTGGAATATCTCACTCTTCCCTCTACTCAAGTTGTATCCTGTAAACCAGCCAAATTCCTCCAAAATTCCCATGATCGTGGTACCATAGAATTTACAGTGCAGAAGGAGGCCACTCGGCCCATCAAGTGTGCACCAGCTCTTGGAAGGAGCACCCTACCCAAGCCCACACCTCCACCCTATCCCCACACTTCCACCCTATCCCCATAACCCCAACTAATCTTTTTGGACACTAAGGGCAATTTATCATGGCCAATCCACCTAACCTGCACGTCTTTGGACTGTGGGAGGAAACCGGAGCACCCGGAGGAAACCCACGCAGACACGGGGAGAAAGTGCAGACTCCACACAGACAGTGACCCAGCAGGGAATCGAACCTGGGACCCTGGAGCTGTGAAGCAACTGTGCTAACCACTGTGCTAACGTGCTGCCCACCAGGTCTATAATACACAGCAACAGGTCATCCGCATAAAATGAGACCCTGTGCTCAATGCCCCCCCCCTCCCCTGCTGAATCCCTCTCCAGCCCTTCGCTGCCCGAAGTGCCATTCCCAGGGGCGCATCATTGAGTTATTTGTATTACTCAATTACTTATTTATTGATGTACCATGTCGATTATTCCTTTTGTCAACTGTGTACGTCCCTTGGCTGCAGAAAAATACTTTTCACTGTACTTCGGTATATGTGACAATAAATCAATCAATCATTCAAGGCGAAGAACAACGGGTAGCGCGCGCGGGCACCCCTTGCTTCATCCCACGATGCAGCCCAGAGCACCCCAGACTCGCTCGGTTTGTCCACACAATCGCGACCGGTGCCTCATACAACAACTGGACCCAATCCACAAACCCCTGCCTGAACCTAAACCACCCAGTACCTTCAGCAGATAGTCCTACTCCGCCCGATCGAACGCCTTCACCGCTTCCATCGCCACCTCTACCACCACCTCCTGCCCCTCGGGAGGCATCATGATTACAGTGACAAGCCTCCTCACATTCGCCGACAACTGCCTACCCTTCACAAAACCCGTTTGATCTTCGCCTGTCACCACTGGGACGCAGTCCTCGATTCGCGAGGCCACCACTTTCGATAACAGCTTGGCGTCTAGATTCAATAACGATATTGGGGGGGGGGGGAGGGGGGGAGATGACCCACACTGCTCTGGAGCCGTATCCTTATTTAAAATTAGGGAGATGGAAGCCTGCGACAATGTAGGGGGGAGTTGTCCCCTCTCGCTTGCTTTATTATATACCCTCACCAGCAGCGGCCCCAAGTCCACCCCAAACCTTTATAGAACGCCACTGGAAACCCAGCCGGCCTTGGGCCTTCCCTGCTTGCATCGCCCCCATACTCTCCATCACCTCCTTCAACACAATTGGTGCCCCCAGTGCCTGAACCAACTCCTCCTCTACTTTGGAAAATTCCAGCCCATCCAGCTGCACCCCTCCCGTGACCGTTTGACTGCCCCATTCAACCCCCCTTGTTCCACGTGACCAGACTAGTGGGCGGGTGTGTGGGATGGGGAAACACCACTTTCTCCTGCTGATCAGCCATACCCTTTTTTTTCAGCCAGCCCCTGGCCCATGTCACGATCCTTCACAGGCCAGCCCTCTGATGTCCACCGCCATCAATCCCTTTCCCACTGCACCACACCAACCACATCCTTGTCAGCAATCCTCCCCATCCCCCTCAAACAAAGAACCAACCCAAACTCCCCCCCCACCCAACACAAAATTCTATGCCTGCCTCCTGGCAACCCCCTACCTCGTTTCTATTAACTAGCCTGCCCAGCTAGCATGGTGACCTCTGTCCAAGGCCTCCAACCACCCTTCCTCCGCCAGCTCCCCTCCCTCCCCAACCCACTCAACCATGCCTCCCTGATGAGTAACAAAAGGCACACTCAACTTTGTTGTTCCCCTGTAAAATCCCTACCCCAAGAAACCTACCATCAAAAACTTTAAAAAGCACACAAAACTCCTCCAAAGTTCAATGTCCTCACACTCCTCCCACTCCATGGTCCCTCAAATTCCATCGCCTCCTCTGGCATGTCAAAATAATACTCTTGCTTCTGGAAAGTCACGCACGGGGGTGCCGGGAACAATACTCCAAACCTCACCCCCTTTTAAAAGAGTGCAGCCTTATCCCGGTTAAACCCAGCCCTCCTCTTCGCCAGCTCTGCGCCCAGGTCCTGGTACACCCGCAGCTCTTTCCCTTCCCAGGTACATTTCCTAGTCTGCCTCGCCCATCGAAGGATCTCCTTGTCCAGAAAACGGTGCAACCACACCACCATTGCCCTCGTCGGCTCACCCACCTCAGTGCCCTGTGCATTCGGCCGAACTCCCAGCGACCGGTCAAAGGCCCCCTCCCCCATCAGTTTGTCCACCATCCTTGCCACATACACACCGGCCTCCGCACCTTCAATGCCTTCGAACATGCTGACAATCCTGAGGTTTTGTCTTCTGGAGTGATTCTCCAGATCCTCCATCTTCTCCCTCAGCCTCTTCTGGTTCTCATCCCATCCCAGCCACCAACTAGGCCAGCGGATCCCCCACTGCCTCCTCCACTTCCTGGATCGCCAGCCCCTGGGACTCCAACTTCTGCTGCACACGCTCAATCCCAGATTGAAGCGGTTCCACCACCTTGGCTAAGCCTTCCAGAGCCTCTTTCCTCTGCTGCTGAAACTTATCATTGAGTAACTTCACCAACTATTTCTGTGGCGCTCCACGAAGACTCTCCTGCTCCAAACGCTCTTTCCTTCTTGCACCACTCCTTGTGCGTGGATCCATCCACCAGAGGAGTAGAACTTCCACCGGGCACTCCTGCACCTCTTGCTCTCAAATAATTTTGGGCAGGGAAAAGACCGAAAAAATCCGCCTTGAGCGGGAGCCACCAAATGTACGGCTGCTCACTCCATGACCGCCACTGGAGGTCCCCAGGCCTAATTTTATATAATCCTAGCTTCTGCTATTTTTTTTGATGTAAGTTAGAAATTCTGCTCCCCTCTCCAGATCCTGGAATTGTCCTGATCTTACCTTCAGTTAGTTAATCATCACTGCTCCCTGCAGAAAATCCTTTTTGACACTTTTTGGTTGCCTTCCTGCCTCTAATTTCTTTATATTCGGTTGTTTCTTGTCAAATTTGACTATTCAGTCGCCAATGCGCTGAGTTTCTACAGCAGTCTCGCATGTAACACCAGGAGCCATTCCTCCAGCAAGGTAAGAAATATTTTGTTGTTTTGCTTATGGTCGGATCAAAATTCAAAACTCTGAAAATTATAGTCACAGATGGTGACCAAATGGAAAGGAACCATAAACCCACTTAATATCTTTATGTCTTTCATTGTAAATTTGAGACAGTTCATAATCTATGATGTAATGGTGTAAGTAGAATTTCAGTCAGTTCAAAATATGAGTAAACCTTTTACTATCAGTACATTTTAATATTTTGTACCAAATTTTACAATTTGGAGTTGTTATTTTGTTTAATTTTTATTGTCTTTGGCATTAATTCTCATTCTAGAGACTAACACTTCTATCCAAAAGGTTTTAGAATCATAGAATTTACTGTGCCGAAGGAGGCCATTCAGCCCATCGAGACTGCACTGGCCCTTGGAAAGAGTGCTCTACCCAAGCCCATACCGCCACCCTATCCCTGTACCCAATCTAATTTTTGGACACAAGGGGCAATTTATCATGGCCAATCCACCTAACCTGTACATCTTTGGACTGTGGGAGGAAACTGGAGCACCCGGAGGAAACCCACGCACACACGGGGAGAACGTGCAGACTCCGCACAGGTACCCAAGCCGGGAATGGAACCTGGGGCTGTGAAGCAACAGTGCTATCCACTGTGCCATCGAGCCGCCCATGACTGAATTTACATTTATTCAAATTCTAACTTTTAAAACTTTGTTTATATGTGCTGTTACCTGAATTTCAGAGAATTGTTTTGCTCACAGGAAAAGCCCTGCAACTTGCCATGGGCATGAACACAGTGGTTAGTGCTGTTGCTTCACAGCGTCAGGGATCTGAGTTTGATTCCCGGCTTGGGTCACAGTCTGTGCAGAGTCTGCATATTCTCCCCGTGTCTACGCGGGTTTCCTCCGGGTACTCCGGTTTCCTCCCCCAAGTCCCGAAAGAGGTGCTTGTTAGATGAATTGGACATTCTGGATTTTCCCTCAGTGCACCCGAACATGCGCCGGAAGTGGCAACTAGGGGCTTTTCACAGTAACTTAATTGCAGTTTTAATGTAAGCCTACTTGTGACACTAATAAAGATTATTATCAAGATTATTATTATTAACCAAATTCATTCTAAGTGTGGTAGTGAGCTGGAATCGCTGTGTGCTCCTTCATTAAATGTTTTTAAGATAAAGATAGATAGTTTTTTGAAGAATAAAGGGATTAAGGGTTATGGTGTTCGGGCCGGAAAGTGGAGCTGACTCCACAAACGATCAGCCGTGATATCATTGAATGGTGGAGCAGGCTCGAGGGGCCAGATGGCCTACTCCTGCTCCTAGTTCTTATGTTCTTATGTTTCCCGATGCCGCACCCGGCGAAGCCCTCACCAGTATCTAACGTTAATCAGGCCACTTAATGAAGCCCCACGGCTCCACATCGCAAATGACTCTCCTGCCAGCTGATTTGTCAGGTCGGTGCCCTGCAGCTCCCCGCTAATGAGGGCAGCAGCACTTAAACCGATCCTGCGGAGCAAACCCCAGACAGCACACAACCATGCTACCGCGCAGACCAACCCCGCAATTTGGGGATGCCATCCTGTCCTGACTGATAGACGCGGTGGAGTCCAAGAGGGACATCCTGTTCCCCTGAGAGGAGGGGGTCGGAGGGTCAGCCACAGGTCAGCCATTGCCGCCTGGGAGACGGTGCCAGCCATCGTCAGCTCAGGGTGTGTGACCAGGAGGACCGCCATGCAAGATGATCAATAACCAGCGCCCTGGCACCGGTCAGGCCTGCCATCCTCGGATGCCATCACCCCAGAAACTCTGCGGCTGGCACTGCCCCCCAGCACAATCCCATACCCGTGCACCAGCACACCCTGGCACCCATCAGGACACCCCACCCATGCCTGGCAGTGGTGCCCACGCCTGTCCATAAGACCATAGGATATAGGAACAGAATTAGGTCATTCGGCCCATCAGGTCTGCTCCACCATTCAATCATGGCTGATATCTTTCTCAAACCCATTCTCCTGCCTTCTCCCCGTGATCCCCTTATTAATCAAGAACCTATCTATCTCTGTCTTAAAGACACTCAGTGACTTGGTCTGCACAATCTTCTGCTGCAGAGAGTTCCTCAGAATCACCCCTTCTGGCTGCAGAAATTCTTCCTCATCTCAGTTTTAAAGGATTGTCCCTTCAGTCTGAGGTTGTGCTTTTGGGTTCTAGTTTTTCCTACAAGTGGAAACATCCTCTCCACGTCCACTCTATCCAGGCTTCTCAGTATCTTGTAAGTTTCAATAAGATCTCCCTTCATCCTTCTAAACTCCAATGAGTACAGACCCAGAGTCCTCAACTGTTCCTCATACGACAAGCTCTTCATTCCAGGGATCATTCTTGTGAACCTCCTCTGGACCCTTTCCAAGGCAGCACACCCTTCCTTAGATACGGGGTCCAAAACTCTGCACAACACTCCAAACGGGGTCTGAGGAGAGCCGTATAGAGCCTCTGAAGTAGATCCCTGCTCGTGTAGTCTAGCCCTCTTGACATGAATGTTAACATTACATTTGTTTTCCTAATTGCCAACTGAACCTGCACGTTAACCTAAGACAATCTTGAATTAGGACATCTAAATCCCTTTGTGCTTCTGATTTCCTAAGCCTTTTCCCCTTGCAGCCACATCTCTGTGACAAGCACAACATCGTACAGGCCAATCTCAATGTGTGCAACAAGCTCATGTACCTTGTTTCGTATACTGCGCGCATTTAGATACAACACCCTCAGTCCTGCGTTGACCACCCCCCCCTTCTCATACTTGTCACCTTTTTTGTTCTGCCTGAGGTAAGATCCCTGCCACCTCTATTCTACCTGCTCTATTACATGTTCTAGAAAATTTACTAACCCCTCCTGAGCCCTCGGCCCCTTTAACTAGTTGAAAGTCCTCATCGTTAACTTGCACTTCTATCTTCTCTTTTAACTTTGATTTTCTAATTCTCCATACAACTGAACCCACCCCCCTACTATTTAGTTCAAAGCCCTAACTACAGCCCAAGTTATGCGATTTGCCAGGACTCTGGTCCCAGCATGATTCAGGTGAAGACTGTCCTATTGGAACAGGTCCCCCCTTCCCGAGTACTGGCGCTACTGTCCCATGAATTTAAAACCATTTCTCCAACACCAATCTTTGAGCCTCGCATTTACCTCCAAAATCTCATTGACCTTATGCCAATTAGCTCGTGGCTTACATCGCAAACCAGAGATTACATTTTTGGTTCGGCTTCTTAATTAAAAAAAAAAAATCTTTTTATTCTCCTCATTTTCCACATTTTCATCAAATACACAACAAAGAACCATTAATTGTTGAACCCTTCCATCCTCCCCCTCAGCCCAAACCTCACCTTCTCGAGCATCAGAAATTCCAGCAGGTCCCCCGCCAAGCCGAGGTACAGGGCGAGCCTCCACCTCAACAGGACCCGCCTCCGGGCAATCAGCGAGACGAAGGCTAAAACGTCTGCCCCCACCTGCAGCCCGGGCCGGTCCGACACCCCGAAAATGGCTTCTAGGGGCCCAGGCTCCAAACTCACATGTACCACACCTGAGATTACCTTAAAAACCTCCCTCCAATACGCCTCCAGCCTCGGGCAGGACCAAAACATGTGAACATGGTTTGCGGGGCTCCTCCCACAATGCACACATACATCCTCCACTCCCTCAAAGAGTCGGCTCATCCTCGTCCGTGTGAATTGTGCCCTATACAGGACCTTCAGCTGTATCAGCCCCAACCTCGCGCATGAGGTTGTGGCGTTTACCCTCCGGAGCACCTCACACCACAGACTAGGCTTTAATCGCCTCCAAGGATAGCTTATCCTCTCCCAAATCCTCCCATAGATCGCCAACACCACCCCCTTCTCCATTCCCCCTGCCGTCAATACCTCTTCCAACAACGAGGGCACCGGTTCTATCGGGAAGCTCTGAACCTCCTTCCTGGCCAAATCCCGGAGCTGCAAGGATCTAAATATTTCTCCCTGCCCCAGTCCATATTTCTCCCCCATCTCCTCAAGCCTCGCAAAACGCCCTCTCAGGAACAGGTCTTTTAATACCCTGACTCCCCTCTCCAAAACCTCCCTTCCAACGTCTTCGGCTAAAACCTATGGTTTCCCCCTAATCGGCATCTCCCTAGACCCTGCCCACAGCTTAAAGTGCTGCCTCAATTGCCATCAAATCTTCAGCATTGCCACCACCACCGAACTCCCAGAATATTTACCCAAGGCCATCGGGAGTGGCGCTGTTACCAACGCCCTCAGCCCTGACCCCCTGCACAGACACTCCTCCATCCTAACCATGGAGACTCTCTCTCCAACCCCCCCCCCAACCGCCTTCCACACCCACGAGTTCCTCAGTGCGACGGCCAAAGGCTCAATCGTTGACGCAAATAAAAGAGCGAACATAGGACACCCTTGTCTGATCTTCCGGTGCAGGGCAAAGTACTCCAAACTCATATTGTTTGTGCAAACACTCGCCCTTGGTTCCTTATACAATAGCTGTACCCACTCGGTAAATCTCGGCCCGATCCCAAACCTTTCAAGAAACACAATCAAATACCCCCATTCTACTCGAACAAATGCATTTTCCGCATCCAGCAACCACCACCTCTGTCTCCTTTTTCTCAAGACTGCATTTAACACCCTCCTAATATTTGAGAATAGCTGCCTCCCCCATCCCCTTCGGGAGGCACTCCTCCAGCCTAGCTGGCAGAACCTTTGCCAATATCTTTACATCCACATTTAGTAGCGATATAGGCTTGTATGACTCACACTCCATAGGGTCCTTAGCTTTCTTCAGCAACAGGGAGATTGAGGCCTGCCCCAAAGTTTGCAGCAGCACCCCATTCCCTATCAGCTCCTCAAAAATCCTTGCCATCAGCAGTGGCAGCTTGTCCTTACTTTTCTTAAAGTACTCCATTGGGTACACGTCTGACACTGCCACCTTTGACAAAGGGTCATCTGGACTTGAAACGCTTTTCTCTCCCGACCACAGGGAGGGCGGTGGAGCAGCTGAGAAAGGCTAGAGGGGGGGGGGGACAATTTATGAACATGGAGAGAAGGCCAGCAGAATGCTTGCACAGCAGCTTCGGAAGAGGGAGGCAGCTAGGGAGTGAGGGAAAATAAAGGACGGTGAGGGGAACCTGGTTGGTGATTCGACAGGCGTGAATAAGGCGTTTAAGGATTTCTACAGCAGGCTGTACAGGTCGGAACCCCCTATGGGGCCGGAGGGGATGAGGCACGTCTTGGAGGGGCTGAAGTTCCCAATGGTGGATGGGGAGCGGGTAGAAGGACTGGGGGCCCCAATTGGGCTGGAAGAGAGAGTGGAGGGCTTGAAGGCCATGCAGACGGGAGGGCCCCGGGTCTGGACGGGTACCCAGTGGAGTTTTATAAAAAGTTCTCGGGGATACTGGGGCCCGTGTTGTTTCGGGTGTTCAATGAGGCAAGGGAAAGAGAGGTGCTGCCCCCGACGATGTCACAGGCCACGATTTCGCTGATTCTTAAGCGGGACAAGAACCCGGAACTGTGTGGGTCCGACAGGCCGATCTCCCTGTTGAATGTGGATGCCATGTTGCTGTCCAAAATCTTGTCCTCCAGGATTGAGGATTGTGTTCCGGACGTTATTGGGGAGGACCAGACGGGGTTTGTTAAGGGCAGGCAGTCGGTGGCCAATGTAAGAAGGCTGTTAAATGTGATCGTGATGCCCCCGGAAGGTAGGGAGGTTGAGGTAGTAATCGCAATGGATGCAGAAAAAGCTTTTGATCGGGTAGAATGGGATTATCTGTGGGAGGTACTGGGACGGTTCGGATTCGGGCGGGGCTTTATTTACTGGGTCAGGTTGCTGTATCAGGCTCCTGTGGGCGTATGGACGAATAGGACAACATTGGGTATTTTAGACTGTACTGGGGGACGAAACAGGGATGCCCCCCCCTCCCCACTGTTGTTTGCACTGGTTATAGAGCCGTTGGCAATTGCTCTGAGAGCTTCAATGGGCTGGAGGGGACTGGTCGGGGGGGTGGAGCACAGGGTTTCGCTCTGTGCGGATGATCTGCTTCTGTACTTTCCGGACCCAGTGGAGGGAATGGAAGAAATCATGAAGATTTTAGGGGAATTTGTCCGGTTTTCGGGGTATAAGCTAAATATGGAAAAAAGTGAGATGTTTGTGGTTCATGCGAGGGGATAGGAGCGGCGACTGGGAGAGCTGCCGTTTAGGCCAGTAGGGGGTAGTTTTAGGTACCTGGGCATCATCCAGGTGGCGCGGGAATGGGACCAGCTGCATAAATTGAATCTGGCCCGGCTAGTGGACCAAATGAAGGACGATTTCCAGAGATGGGACGCGCTCCCGTTGTCTCTGGCCGGGAAGGTGCAGACGGTGAAGATGACGGTCCTCCCAAGCTTGCTATTTGTATTTCAGTGTCTCCCCATCTTTATTCCGCGGTCCTTTTTTAAGCAGGTCAACAGAGTGATCACGGGCTTCGTCTGGGTGGGCAAGACCCCACGGGTAAGGAAGGTAATGCTTGAGCGGAGTCGGGGAGAGGGCGGGCTGGCGCTGGCAAATTTTAGCAACTATTACTGGGCGGCTAATCTCGCCATGATCAGGAAGTGGGTGGTGGTGTGGGGGGGGGGGGGGGCGGTTTGGGGGGGGGGGGTGTCGGCATGGGTGCGTATAGAGGCGGCATCTTGTAAGGGCACCAGTCTGGGGGCGTTGGTAACTGCACCTCTGCCGCTCCTGATGGCGCGGTCCTCCATCAGCCCCGAGGTGGTGTCGGCCCTGAGAGTTTGGGGCCAGTGTAGACGGCATGTGGGAGCAGTGGGAGCATCGGTCTGGGCCCCAATTTGTGATAATCACTGGTTTGCCCCGGGGTGTATGGATGGGGGGTTCTGGTTACGGTGGAGAGCAGGGATTGAGAGGATGGGGGATATGTTCATAGAGGGGAGCTTTCCAAGTATGAGGGCATTGGAGGAAAAGTGTGGGCTGGCAAGGGGAAACAAATTCAGGTATCTGCAGGTGTGGGACTTCCTACGTAAACAGGTGTCAACCTTCCCGGGGGGAATTCAGGACAGGGTAATTTCCAGAGGGTGGGTGGGAGAGGAGAGCGTCTCGGACATCTATAAGGAGCTTATGGGGTCGGAGGAGATGCAGACCGAGGAGCTGAACCACAAGTGGGAGGAGGAGCTGGGAGGTGAGATAGAGGATGGTCTATGGGCAGATGTGTTGAGTAGAGTCAACGCGTCCGCAACATGTGCCAGGCTCAGCCTGATACAATTTAAGGTTGTTCACCAGGCTCACATGACAGTGGCCCGGATGAGCAGATTCTTTGGGATGGAGGACAGGTGCACAAAATGCGCGGGAGGACTAGCGAACCACGTCCACATGTTTTGGACATGTCCAAAGCTTAGGGGATTTTGGCAGGGGTTTGCAGATATCATGTCCATGGTGTTAAAAACAAGGGTGGCGCTGAGTCCAGAGGTGCGATTTTCGGGGTGTCAGAAGACCCGGGAATCGAGGAGGAGAAAGAGGCAGATGTTCAGGCCTTTGCTTCCCTGGTAGCCCGGAGACGGATACTATTAGCTTGGAGGGACTCAAAGCCCCCGAAGCCGGAGACCTGGCTATCGGACATGGCTAGCTTTCTCTGCCTGGAGAAAATTAAGTTCGCCTTGAGAGGGTCACTGTTAGGGTTCGCCTGGAGGTGGCAACCGTTCGTCGACTTCCTTGTGGAAAATTAATCGTCAGCAGACCGGGGGCGGGGGATTATGTTTATGGTTTCATGTATATTGTTTATTTATTTTTATTTAAAAAAATATTTTTATTCAAATTTTTACATATTTTCAACAACCCCCCCCCCCTTACAGAAATAAGAAAAAACAAAGAACACATAAATAAACATCTTATAGCTAGGTCACGTATTCCCCCAATATACAAACCCCCTATTAAACGATAATAAACACAGTAGTAAACACAAAGTACTCCTCCCCCCCCCCCCCCCTGCGTTGCTGCTGCTGCTGACCACCTCCTAACGCTCCGCTAGAACGTCTAGGAATGGTTGCCACCACCTGAAGAACCCTTGCACAGATCCTCTTAAGGCAAATTTTACCTTCTCCAATCTAATGAACCCTGCCATGTCGCTGATCCAGGCTTCCACGCTTGGGGGCCTCGCATCCTTCCACTGTAGCAGAATCCTCCGCCGGGCTACCAGGGACGCAAAGGCCAGAATACCGGCCTCTTTCGCCTCCTGCACTCCCGACTCGTCCGATACCCCAAATAGTGCGAGCCCCCAACTCGGCTTAACCCGGGTGTTTACCACCTTAGACACCATCCTCGCAACGCCCATCCAGAACCCATCCAGCGCTGGGCATGCCCAGATCATGTGGGCATGATTTGCTGGGTTCCCCGAACACCTCACACACCTGTCCTCCACTCCAAAGAACCGACTGAGCCTTGCCCCAGTCATGTGCGCCCTGTGCAGAACCTTAAATTGTATCAAGCTAAGCCTGGCGCAAGAGGAGGAAGAATTTATCCTACCCAGGGCGTCAGCCCCTGTACCCTCGTCTATCTCCTCCCCCAGCTCCTCCTCCCATTTACCTTTCAGCTCCTCCACCGAGGCCTCCTCCTCCTCCTGCATCTCCTGGTAGATCGTCGAGACCTTGCCTTCTCCAACCCACACCCCCGAGAGCACCCTATCCTGGATCCTACGTGCTGGCAGCAGCGGAAATTCCCTCACCTGCCGTCTTACAAACGCCCTTACCTGCATGTACCTGAAGGCATTTCCAGGGGGGAGCCCGAATTTTTCCTCCAACGCCCCAAGGCTCGCAAACGTCCCATCTATAAACAGGTCCCCCATCCTTCTAATACCTGCCCTGTGCCAGCTCAGGAAACCCCCATCCATTCTCCCCGGGACAAGCCGATGGTTCTCTCGGATCGGGGACCACACCGAAGCCTCTGCCTCCCCCCTGTGGCGTCTCCACTGTCCCCAAATTTTGAGGGTCGCCGCCACCACTGGACTCGTGGTGTACCTTGTCGGCGGGAGCGGCAGCAGTGCTGTCACTAGCGCTCTTAGACTCGTGCCCACACAGGACGCCATCTCCAGCCTCTTCCACACCGGCCCCCTCCCCCTCCATTACCCACTTGCGTATCATCGCCACATTGGCAGCCCAGTGGTACCCACACAGATTAGGCAATGCTAGCCCTCCTCTGTCCCTGCTCCATTCCAGAAACACCCTTCTCACCCTCGGGGTCTTTTTTGCCCATACAAACCCTATGATGCTCCTGCTGACCCGCTTAAAAAAGGCCTTAGGGATCAGGATGGGGAGGCACTGAAATACAAAAAGGAACCTCGGGAGCACCGTCATCTTCACCGACTGTACCCTACCCGCCAGGGAGAGTGGCAGCATATCCCACCTTTTAAACTCCTCCTCCATCTGCTCCACCAGCCTCGTCAAGTTGAGCTTGTATAGGGCCCCCCAGCTCCTGGCCAGCTGGATCCCTAGGTACCGAAATCTCCTTTCCGCCCTCTTCAGTGGAAGCTCGTCTATCCCCCTTCCCTGGCCCCCTGGGTGTATCACGAATAACTCACTCTTCCCCACGATCCAGCAGAGGGCAGTAGAGTGGAGCTGCTGATTGGCTGTTGCAGGGCAAATGTGCAGACGTCCGTTGTGCTCACCCTAACTTGAAGGTGTACTTGAGAAAGAGACCCTAGCTGTTCAAGTGATGACAAGCATCCAGCAGAGGGCAGCAGAGCGGAGCTGCTGTTTGGCTGTTGTGGGGAACATTTGCATACGTCCGTTGTGCTCACCCTAACTTGAAGGTGGTTTGTGGAGGAGCTGTTGTCAAGTGACACTTAAACCCGAAACACTTCTTCAGTGTTTCACTCCCTACCCACTCCTCTAACCAAAAAAAAACCCCAGCCGCTGTAAAGATCAAGAGGAAGGCTCGAGGGCAGGTAGAAGTTGAACCGTGATGTCACAGCCTGCAGGTAAGGGATTGGCTGGTGACTGGTAAGTAGTTTTGCTTTTATTTTCCCTCAGGTGTTATCGTGCGGGACGCAGAGGTTGCTGAGTGAGTGCTTGCTAAGAAGGGGAGTGAATAACAGGTAAACTCTTTCTTTCTTTTTCTTGTTTTATCGAGAGGGGATAGCAGGGAAGGTAGTGCAATGTTCCTCCTGCAGAATGTTGTTTGAGGTGAGAGACGCCGTCAGTGTCCCTGCTTATTTCATCTGTGGGAAGTGCACCCATCTCCAGCTCCTCAGAAACCGCGTTAGGGAACTGGGAGGCAGACTTGGTCATAGATAGAAGCTTCAGGGATGTAGTTACTCCGAAGAATAAAGATAGATGGGTGATGGTGAGAGGGGCTGGGAGGATGCAGTCAGTACAGGGATCCCCTGTGGTCGTTCCCCTTAGTAACAAGTATACCGCTTTGGATACTGTTGGGGGGGGGACTTACCAGGGGTAAGCCATGGGGTACAGGTCTCTGGCACAGAGTCTGTCCCTGTTGCTCAGAAGGGAAGGGGGGAGAGGAGTAGAGCATTAGTCATTGGAGACTCCATAGTTAGGGGGATAGATTTCTGTGGGAACGAGAGAGACTCGCGGTTGGTGTGTTGCGTCCCAGGTGGCAGGGTGCGTGATGTCTCGGATCGTGTTTTCGGGATCCTTAAGGGGTAGGGGGAGTAGCCCCAAGTCGTGGTCCACATAGGTACCAGCGACATAGGTAGGAAAAGGGATAGGGATGTAAGGCAGGAATTCAGGGAGCTAGGGTGGAAACTTAGATCTAGGACAAACAGTGTTATTATCTCTGGGTTGTTACCCGTGCCACGTGATAGCGAGATGAGGAATAGGGAGAGAGAAGAGTTGAACACGTGGCTACAGGGATAGTGCAGGAGGGAGGGTTTCAGATTTCTGGATAATTGGGGCTCATTCTGGGGTCGGTGGGACCTCTACAAAGGGGATAGTCTACACCTGGACCAGAGGGGTACCAATATCCTGGGGGGAAATTTGCTATTGCTCTTCGGGAGGGTTTAAACTAGTTCAGCAGGGGCTTGGGAACCTGAATTGTAGCTCCAGTATACAGGAGGTTGAGAGTAATGAGGTCATGAGTAAGGTTTCAAAGTTGCAGGAGTGTACCGGCAGGTAGGAAGGTGGTTTAAAGTGTGTCTTCTACAATGCCAGGAGCGTCTGGAATAAGGTGAGTGAACTTGCAGCATGGGTTGATACCTGGGACTTCGATGTTGTGGCCATTTCGGAGACATGGATAGAGCAGGGACAGGAATGGTTGTTGCAGGTGCCGGGGTTTAGATATTTCAGTAAGCTCAGGGAAGGTGGTAAAAGAGGGGGAGGGGTGGCATTGTTAGTCAAGGACAGTATTACGGTGGCAGAAAGGACGTTTGATGAGGACTCGTGTACCGAGGTAGTATGGGCTGAGGTTAGAAACAGGAAAGGAGAGGTCACCCTGTTAGGGGTTTTCTAAAGGCCTCCGAAAAGTTCCAGAGATGTAGCGGAAAGGATTGCAAAGATGATTCTGGATAGGAGCGAAAGCAATAGGGTAGTTGTCATGGAGGGCTTTAACTTTCCAAATATTGACTGGAAACGCTGTAGTTCGAGTACTTTAGATGGGTCCGTTTTTGTCCAATGTGTGCAGGAGGGTTTCCTGACACAGTATGTAGATAGGCCAACGAGAGGCAAGGCCATATTGGATTTGGTACTGGGTATGAACCAGGTCAGGTGTTAGATTTGGAGGTAGGTGAGCACTTTGGTGATGGTGACCACAATTCGATTACGTTTACTTGAAGGTGTACCTGAACAAGAAACCCTAGCTGTTCAAGTGAAGACAAGCATCCAGCAGAGGGCAGTCGAGCAGAGCTGCTGATTGTCTGTTGAGGCGGAAATTTGCATACGTCCGTGTGCTCACCCTAACTTGAAGGTGTATCTGAGCAAGAGACCCTAGCTGTTCAAGTGAAGACAAGCATCCAGCAGAGGGCAGTTGAGCGGAGCTGCTGATTGGTTGTTGCGGGGGAAATTTGCATATGTCCATGTGCTCACCCTAACTTGAAGGTGTACCTGAGCAAGAGACCCTAGTTGTTCAAGTGAAGACAAGCATCCATCAGAGGGCAGTAAAGCGGAGCTGCTGATTGACTGTTGCAGGGGAAATTTGCATACGTCCGTGTGCTCACCCGAACATGAAGGTGTACCTGAGCAAGAGACCCTGGCTGTTCAAGTGAAGACAAGCATCCAGCAGAGGCAGTAGAGCGGAGATGCTGATTGGCTTTTGCGGGGGAAATTTGCATATGTCGGTGTGCTCACCCTAACTTGAAGGTGTACCTGAGCAAGAGACCCTAGCAGTTCAAGTGAAGGTAAGCATCTAGCAGAGGGCAGTAGTGCAGAGCTGCTGATTGGCTGTTGCGGGGGAAATTTGCATACGTCCGTGTGCTCACCCGAACATGAAGGTGTACATGAGCAAGAGACCCTACCTGTTCAAGTGAAGACAAGCATCGAGCAGAGGGCAGTGGAGTCGAGCTGCTGATTGGCTGTTGCTTGGGAAATGTGCATACGTCCGTGTGCTCACCCTAACTTGAAGGTGGTTTGTAGAGGAGCTTTTGTCAAGTGACACTTAAACCCGAAAAACGTCAGTGTTTCCCTCCCTACCCCCTCGTCTAACCAAAAAAACCAATTGGTGTAAAGATCAAGAGGGCAGTTAGAAATAGAAAGAAGTTGAACCGTGATGTCACAGCCTGCAGGTAAGGGATTGGCTGGTGACTGGTAAGTAGTTTTTCTTTTATTTTCCCTCAGGTGTTATTGTGCAGGGCGCAGAGGTTGCTGAGTGATAGCTTGCTGAGAAGGGGAGTGAATAACAGGTAAGCTCTTTCTTTCTTTTTCTTTTTTATCCAGAGGGGATGGCAGGGAAAGTAGTGCAATGTTCCTCCTGCAGAATATTTGAGATGAGGGATGCTGTCAGTGTCCCTGCTGATTTCATCTGTGGGAAGTGCACCCATCTCCAGCTCCTCAGAAACTGCGTTAGGGAACTGGAGCTGGAGCTGGATGAACTTCGGATCATTCGGGAGGCAGACGTGGTCATAGATAGAAGCTTCAGGGATGTAGTTACTCCGAAGAATAAAGATAGATGGGTGACGGTGAGAGGGGCTGGGAGGAAGCAGTCATTACAGGGAGCCCCTGTGGTCATTCCTCTGAGTAACAAGTATACTGCTTTGGATACTGTTGGGGGGGGACTTACCAGGGGGAAGCCATGGGGTACAGGTCTCTGGCACAGAGTCTGTCCCTGTTGCTCAGAAGGGAAAGGGCTAGAGGAGTAGCGCATTAGTCATTGGAGGCTCCATAGTTAGGGGGATAGATAGGAGATTCTGTGGGAACGAGAGAGATTCACGGTTGGTGTGTTGCCTCTCAGGTGCCAGGGTGCGTGATGTCTCGGATCGTGTTTTCGGGATCCTTAAGGGGGAGGTGGAGCAGCCCCAAGTCGTGCGTGCAATTCTGGTCGCCGCATTATAGGAAGGATGTGGAAGCATTGGAAAGGGTGCAGAGGAGATTTACCAGAATGTTGCCTGGTATGGAGGGAAGATCTTATGAGGAAAGGCTGAGGGACTTGAGGCTGTTTTCGTTAGAGAGAAGAAGGTTAAAAGGTGACTTAATTGAGGCATACAAGATGATTAGAGGATTGGATAGAGTGGACAGTGAGAGCCTTTTTCCTCGGATGGTGATGTCTAGCACGAGGGGACATAGCTTTAAATTGAGGCGTGGAATGCCCTGCCTGCAACAATAGTGGACCCGCCAACACTAAGAGCATTCAAATGGTCATTGGATAGACATATGGATGATAAGGGAATAGTGTAGATGGGCTTTAGAGCGGTTTCTCAGGTCGGCGCAACATCGAGGGCCGAAGGACCTGTACTGCGCTGTTATGTTCTATGTTCTATGTTCTATCTATGTTGAGCTTATACCCGGAAAAGTCTCCAAACTCCCTGTGGATCCGCATCACCTCCGGCATCCCCCCCACCGGGTCTGCCACATATAGTAACAGGTCGTCTGCACACAGCGATACCCGGTGTTCCTCCCCCCGCCCGCACCAGCCCCCTCCAGTTCCTGGACTCCCTTAGAGCCATCGGCAAAGGTTCAATTGCCAAAGCAAATAGCAGGGGGGACAGGGGGCACCCCTGCCTTATCCCCCGGTACAGCCGAAAGTATTCTGACCTCCTCCGATTTGTGGCTGCACTCGGGGCTTCGTACAGTAACCTAACCCAACTAACGAACCCCTCCCCAAACCCTAACCTCCTCAACACTTCCCACAGGTACCCCCACTCCACCCTATCGAAGGCCTTCTCCGCATCCATCGCCGCCACTATCTCCGCATCCCCCTCCACTGCAGGCATCATGATTACATTTAGGAGCCTCCGCACATTGGTGTTTAGCTGCCTTCCCTTCACGAAACCCATCTGGTCCTCATGGATCACCCCTGGAGCACAGTCCTCAATTCTGGTAGCCAGCAGCTTCGCTAACAGCTTTGCATCCACGTTGAGGAGCGAGATTGGCCTATGCGACCCACACTGTAAAGGGTCCTTGTCCCGCTTCAAGATCAGCGAGATCAGTGCCCTGGACATCGTCGAGGGTAGAAACCCCCTCTCTCTCCTCATTGAAAGTCCTCATATGGGCCCAACAGGTCCATATACTTCCTGTAAAACTCCACGTGGAACCCATCTGGCACTGGTGGCTTTCCCGCCTACATATTCCCCACCCCCTTAGTCAGCTCCTCCAGCCCTACCGGTGCCCCAAGCCCCGCCACCTGCCCCTCCTCTACCCTCGGGAACCTCAGCTGGTCCAGAAAACGACACATCCCCCCTCCTCCGTCGGGGGCTCAGGCCTATACAGCCCCTCATCTCTAAATGCCCCATTTATTCCCACCGCACTCCGCACCGTGTTACCCCCTTTATCCCTAACTCCCCCAATCTCCCTCGCCGCTTCCCGCTTCCGAAGCTGGTGTGCCAGCATCCGGCTAGCCTTCTCCCCGTATTCATACACCGCCCCTTGCGCCTTCCTCCACTGCACCTCCGCCTTCTTGGTAGTCAACAGGTCGAACTCGGCCTGGAGGCTTCGTCGCTCCTTGAGTAGTCCCTCCTCGGGGACCTCTGCATACCTCCTATCTACCCTTAAAATCTCCCCCGCCAACCTCTCCCTCTCTCTCCTCTTCTTCCCCTCCTTGTGGGCTCTAGCGGAGATTAGCTCTCCCCTAATCACCGCCTTCAGCGCCTCCCAGACCACCCCTACCTGCACCTCCCCATTATCGTTCACCTCTAGGTATCTTTCAATGCACCCCCGGATCCGTCCGCTCACCTCCTCAACCGCCAGCAAATCCACCTCCAGGCGCCACAGCGGGCGCTGGTCCCTCTCCTCCCCTTGCTCGAGCTCCACCCAGTGCGGGGCATGGTCTGAGATGGCTATGGCCGAATACTCTGTGTCCTCCACCCTCGGGATCAGTGCCCTGCAGTGGGAAAAGAAAGAGAATTCCCTGGCCCCGGCCTAACAAACCTCCATGGGTCCACTCCTCCCATATGGTCCATAAACCCCCTCAACATCTTGGCCGCCGCCGGCCTCTTACACGTACTGGACCTGGAGCGGTCCAATGCTGGATCCAAAACTGTATTAAAGTCCCCCCCCATTATCCAGCTCCCTGCCTCCAGGTCCGGAATCCGGCCCAACATGCGCCGCATAAATCCGGCATCGTCCCAATTCGGGACACACACATTCACCAAGACCACGCGGACCCCATGCAGCTTACTGCTCACCATCAAGTACCTACCTCCATTGTCTGCCACGATGCTCAGCGCCTCAAACGACACCCGCTTCCCCACCAAAATCGGCACCCCTCGATTCTTTGCGTCCAATCCCAAGTGGAAAATCTGCCCTACCCACCCCTTTCTCAGCCTAACCTGGTCTGCCACCCTCAAATGCGTCTCCTGGAGCATGAACACATCTGCCTTCAGTTCCTTCAGGTACGCAAACACCCGGGCCCTCTTGACCGGCCCGTTCAGGCCTCTCACATTCCAAGTTATCAGCCGGATCAGGGGGCTGTCCCCCCCCCCCTCCCCCGCTGATTAGCATTCCCCTTTTCTAGGCCAGCCGCGTGCCCGCGCCTCCCGCACTCTCCGTTCCCCCCAGCGGCAGACCCCCGCCCCGACTCTCTCTTCGGGCTCCAGCTCCTCATTGGCCAATGCAGCAGCAACTCAGTCCCCCCCCACTCCACCCGCCCCCCCCCCACCCCCCTAGCTGCGTTGCTCCCCCCATAGCACTCCCGTAAGTCAGCTGACTCCTGCTGACCCCGGCCGCTCCAGCCACTTCATCGACCCCCCCAGTTTGAGAATCTCCCCCCCCCCCTCCTGTCCATCAGCGGGCGCTCCTCTCCAGCACTACCCCTCCCTCCTGACTCCGCCCCCTTCCTTCCCTAGCGCGGGAAAAATAAACGCGCTTTCCACCAAGCCGGCCCCGCCCCCTCAGGCGCAGCTCCCTTTCGCGGCCTGATCCCAGCTCCCCCACCTCGGGCCTCCCCTCTCCCCTCCCCCCCAATGGCCCCCCTCTTCCAACCACCGACGCCCACACTCTAACCAAACCCCCACTACGAACGATTTCACCCTACTCCACCCTGCACCCAAAGAACAAACAGTACCAAACAGAACAGAACATCACCCCCAAAACACAACAATCACAACAATCCTCTCTCGACATCCCCTCGCAACTGACCCTCAATCCGAGTCCAACTTTTCGGCCTGGATAAAGGTCCACGCCTTCTCCGGCGTCTCGAAGTAGTGGTGGCGGTCCTTGAAAGTGACCCACAGTCGCGCCAGCTGCAACATTCCAAATTTCACCCCCCTTCCGATGCAGAGCCGCCTTAGCCCGATTGTACACGGCCCCCTTCTTGGCCACCTCCGCGCTCCAGTCCTGGTATATCCGGACCTCTGCATTCTCCCACCTGCTGCTCCGCTCCTTCTTTGCCCGCCTTAGGACACACACCCTGTCCAGGAAGCGGTGGAACCGCACCAGCACCGCCCGCGGCGGCTCGTTGTGCTTGGGCCTCCTCGCCAGGACTCGGTGGGCCCCCTCCAGCTCCAGGGGCCCCGGGAAGGCCCCCACGCCCATCAACGTGTTCAGCATCGTGACCACATATGCTCCAACATCCGACCTCTCCACTCCCTCCGGGAAACCCAGAATCCGCAGGTTCTTCCTCCTCGACCGGTTCTCCATGTCCTCGAACTTGTCCTGCCATTTCTTATGCATCGCCTCATGCGCCTCTACCTTCACCGCCAGGCCCAAGATCTCGTCCTCGTTCTCCGAGGCCTTTTGCCTCCTGGATTGCTATACCTTGTCCTTCTGGGTCTGGAGCAGCTTGTCTATCGAAGCCTTCATGGGCTCCAGCAGCTGTGCCTTCAATTCCGTGAAGCAGCGCTGGAGAAATTCCTGCTGTTCCTGTGACCACTGCGCCCATGCTGCCTGGTCTCCACCTGCCGCCAACTTGATTTTCCTCCCTCGTACTTTTTACAGTTCCAAAACTACTTTTTTCACCGCTCCGCTCCTAGTCCAATCCATACAGTGCCGGGAAAATGTTACTATCACCTTCCCACACTGGGAACCATCGAACAAATGCCGCTGAGGGCCCTAAAAAGAGTCCAAAAGTCCGTTTCTGGCGGGAGCTGCCGAACGTGCGACTTAGCTCCGCATAGCCGCAACCGGAAATCCATGTATATTGGTTATTTTGTTGTTGTTACTATACCTACAATACTGCCAGACCTGCTGAGATTTTCCAACATTTTCTCTTTGGTTTCTACCCCACTTGGCTGCCACCACCTTCTCCATATGGAACGTCACTCTCTTACTGACCAAAACCGCTACCCCCCCCGCACCCCACTGTCGAACCCCGAATGAAACACTTGGCTTTCCCAACCCGTCCTAAGCCTCACCTGGTCCTTCACCCTCAGCTGAGTCTCCTGTAACATAACCACATCGGCCTTCAAACTTTTTAGATGCGCAAACATCATCAACCGCTTCACTGGTCCTCCCAGCCCCCTCACGTTCCACGTAACTATCCTAACTGAATGTCTCCCCCTGCCCACCCCTCCTATCCACCATCATCGTAACTCTGGGCCCTGCCCACTGGGCCTGGCCCGTCCCATCCCATTCTTGCCATCGAACCCCTGCCCGCCTCCCAGAATCCCCCCATCCACTTCCTCTCAAAAACACCTTGCCCAATATTGATCTCCGCCCCCCTTTTCACACCTCCTAGGCCAATCGAAATCTGCTCACCAGGCTCTAATGTCCGCAGCCCCTCCCCCCACCACACCTCAGTTTACAAACCTACTTATGCTTGCTAGTGTGGGGGCCCCTGCCCAGGCCCCCCTCCCCTCCACCCGCCCAGTCCCAGGAAAACAACAAGAAAATACATATCCCCTTCAAACAGACGAATCCAGTGCAAACAAACAAATCCTAGAAAAACCATTGCTACAAAAAAGAAAAAGACAGAACAGAAACTCCCCTTCCCTCCACTCTTACCTTATCCAAAACAACAACTCTACCCCATTTAACCTATTCAACAGCATAAAGTAAAAAATTAGAACTGTATACACTCTATACACTCTTCCAATTCCCCTCCACTCAGTTCAAGACCAGTCCTCAGTCCCATTCCTCACTTCTGCCCGATTGCTTCCGCCTTCACAAATGCCTCCGCTGCTTCCACTGTCTCAAAATAAAAGTCTCTGGAGTTGCCTCCATCCCTTCTGGCAGGCCCACGGTCCTCACGTTTTGCTGCCTGGATCTATTCCCCAGATCCGCTAATTTAGCTTGGTGGCCTCCACCCTCTGCAGCTCCTCCCCTCATCGAGGTAAGCTGATCACTGTGCTGCAACATGGCTTCCTCCACTCCCTTTTCTCACTCTGCTCCCACACCTCGGCCGATGCCTTCCGAAACAGCCACCTTCACCGGGGCAATTGCCTCCTCCACCAGCACCGTCAACGCCGCCATCATCTCCTTCCTCATCACCTCCATGTGCTTTGCAAGCTGTTTCTCCAGTTTCAAAGCCATCACCTCGGTCATCTTCTTTGCCGTAAGCAATGCTTCCCCACCTAGCCTCCGCCATCTTTCCAGTTGCCGAGCTGACCCTTTTGCTCGATGGCGAACTCTCACCCCCTCCCTTCTTCAAGGCAGTTTTTTTGTGGTTTTTCGACATCCCCCTCCGTCTTTATGCCTTCCTGCACTCAAAGGCCAAAACATTTCTCCTGGGAACGGGCATCAAACTCTAAAAAATCAAGCAGGAGCCATCCAACGTGCAACTTCCTCCTACATGCCACCACCGGACGTACAGTTGAAGAGTATTCTATCTAAGATCTTCCTGATTAGTCGAGGTTGTAAGCTACCAGACAAGGTCTTGTGAATATCTAAAGTAAGGCTCTCTATATGGGAATTCTAATTATAGTATCCACAATGTGCCTTGTGTTCACTACCTTCAGTGTACAGGATAGACTATGACTTAGATACTATCTTTTCCTTAACGGTGACTAAATATTTCTAATTCTTGAGAGCCAGGCATCTGATAGGAATATGCCGTCTGGCCAGGCTGGGGTGCAGCAAATCCTGGGCTGTAACTAAGGCATCCAGTCTGTAGTGCAGATTGCGCTTGCGGTAGTCCTCCTTCGGTCTTGATTCCATTAGTGGGCAATCCGTAGTGCTGGCCTGTTTGAGAATATGCTGCATTGACTGCTGGCTGCTGCATGCCTGAATACTGGGTTTGTCCCGCATGAGCTGTCATTGGCTGCACTGCTGGTATGGAAAAAATGTGTGGATATAGCTGTGGTGAATATTGGTGTATTCCTCTTGGACTGTAGCCGCTGCTTGTTATTACTGACCCAGTGTAATTGCTAAGTGATCCATCTCCTGTCGTTGTGGCATCTGCTGTCACCCTGAGCGTGCCATCACTGAGGTTGCGGCACTCCCTGTCTGGAGTAAAGTCCGGCTTACATGAATCAGAGTCGACGTTTGGTTGCTCCCCATCTGTAGCCTGGTCTGTTTTAACTGAGTCAGTGTTGGTTTGTTGATGCTCCCCGTCCGGAGTCTTAGCAGGTTCACTTGAGTCAGCTGAGATTTCTTGAAGCTGCACGTCTGGAGTCGGAACATGCAGGAATGCATTGACTTGTGCAGAGTTTCGAGCGAATGAGGGTGGAAGTATCATGGTGTCACCGGAGTCACTAGTGGTCTCACAGTGATCGTCGAGTGCCTCTGTACACACTAGCTGAGGTCTGTCACTTTGCACAACTTGCATGGGAAGTGGGATGCTATCGTCACTTGTCTCACATACCATGGGTAGATCCTCAGTAACTGCTTGTTGTTCACTTGGGTTGGGTAAATTGTCAGAGTTTTCATCTGGTGGTGCAAACAATGTGGGTGGACTGTCATTGTCTTGCTGTTGTCCTTCATTTGGACTTGGACTGTCATCGTCGCTTTGTTCTTCACTGTAGCATGATAGACCGTCATGGTCGTCCTGCTGTGCACTGGAGCGTGGTAGACTGTCATAGTCTTCTTGCTGTTTACTTGAGCATGCAGACTTGCATCGTCTGCTGCTAGTTGGTCAGAGGAGGTTGCTAGACCCTCATGGTCTTGTTCGTGCAAGGACTGCACGTCGGAGTTTTGCGTTGCTTCTATCGTGGAGGCTGTGCACGAGCTCGCTGCGGAGGCTTGTGACACTGGAGTCATGTCTTGTGTGTGCAAGGACTGCGCTCTGGAGTCTTGCAGTTCTTCTATTGTGGAGTCTGTCCACGAGCTCGCCGTGGAGGCTTGTGACACTGGAGTCACTTCTTGTTCATGCAAGGACTGCGGTCTAGAGTCTTATGTGTCTTCTTGCGTAGAGTCGGGAACCCTGAGCGGTGCATGGACCACTCTCTGTGTGGCAGCAGGCTGCTCTCTGTGGGCTTGTACCACTCTCTGTCTCTTGGTTTCAGGCTGCAGCATCATCCTGCACTCACGAGTTGGGGTGTCATATCTGCTGGGCTGAAGATCCTCAAATCCGAAGAACGAATCCGGGTCTGCGTCGGATTCAGTAAGGGGGTCGCCAATGTGCAACACGTCTAGTTGCAGTTCGGATTTGGTACTGGGGTAGCCTCCCAAGGTGAAACGTTCATCCGAGTCGTAGTCTTCTCGGACCATATCATCACTGTTTGCGTCGGAGCTGGCATTGGGCTCGCGAGGTCCAGAGAAAATGTAAAGGTCGGTATTGAAGTATTCCAGGTCGGAATCATCGGTTTGGGTGTAGGTAACTACTTGTTGCAGGGTTCTTCGGAAGTTAATTTCATTTCCTGGTTCAATTTGAGGCATTGTGCTGTCATTCCAGGTGAAGGAAGGTTGTTTTACGGCTTTAAAAGAATTTTTCTTTGATTTGGGTCGTTTCCCCTTTAAATGGGCGTGGTCCGGGGCCTCTGACGCCATGGCGCATGTGACATAGCGCGTAGGAAGCGATTGCGCATGCGCAGTTCGCGGTTCCTTTACCGGGAGCCGTTTTCGTGATTGTGCATGCGCGGCGTCTCGCACCTGCGCAAGTGCAGTCCCTTTAGAATGATGGCCGCCGATCAAAACTGTTCTCTGCTCCGGGATCTCGGCCTCGTGGTGCGTACTGGCGCTTCTCTTACCTTTTCTTGCTGGTTGGAGTGTGTTTTCCTCACAATATTTGCAGAATTTGTCCAGGACTGCCTGGAAGTCGCTCCTGTTTTGCTCCTTGGAGAACTTGAATTTTTAAAAGACTTCTTCTGCTCTGGCACCGGCGATGGTGAGCAGAAGCTCTGTCTTTTCAGCATCAGCCAGGTCTTCTAGTTCGGCTGCCACCAGGAAGATTTCAAACATTTGCCGGAATACCCGCCAGTTTTCACGGAGATCGCCGTGGCACTGGAGCTGCTGCGGAACCCGGATCTTGAACATCTTGCCTGGGTATCGTTGCTGGTTGTCACTGTACACTGAGGTATGGCTATATGGATTGAAACAGTTCACTCCTGGTATCATGATTTGTTAAGTTGTAGGTGTAACATAAGCGGCTTCCTTGTGGTGCACTTCACAAAGGAAGGTTCAGATGTGGAGATAACTTCAACACATTTATTAAACTATTTACACTTCTATTACTCAGGTTCGACACTACTGCTAATCCTACTATAGCTACCCAGACTGACTAACCAGTTGCTGCAATCCACGTGGTGGGTGTAATATTGAATCAACCCTGTGTCTGTACTCACTGAGTGTCTCCACTGGAACGAGGCAGCTCATGTGTGTGGTATCCTTTATATATGGGTTGGTGTAATGCCCCCCCTGTGGTCGTGTCACCTCCGTGCGTATCGTGCATGTCCATTGGTCGTGTCCTATCTACCTGATCTATTGGTTGAGTGTGTGTGTGATGTCTTTAGTGCTCCCTCTAGTGTCTAGCTAGCCTATCTGTATTTACATTGATGCACATCACCACAGCGGGGTCAGGTTCAATCGAGGCAACCAAGAGGATATGAGATGTTTATCTGAATAGAAACAATGCGCAAGGGTGTGGGGAAAAGGCGGGAGATTGACACTACATCATGGTGCTCATTCAGAGAGCTAGAGCAGGCACAATGGGCTGAGTGACCTCGTTCTGTGCCATAACAATAATGTGATTCTGTGGAAGGGAGGTGAAGAGGTTTATTTAGAATGTAAAGCTAAATGCTGAGAGTATACATCTCCTTCTGATCCCTATTAGCTTATTTCTAACATCTTTTGTTTTTTTTCTGTAGGTTAACTTAGTTTCACTGTCTGAATTCTGGAACGCTGCCAAGTCTTCACAAGTTGAGAAAATGGAAAGCTGGATCGCTGGATCAGAAATTGTCATTTTGGAAGAGGATATCACTGTAGGGAATGTCATTGACCAGAAGATCAATGAGCAAATGGACAGGGTTAGTGGTAACCTAAATGCTGGCAGTAATTGATTTTATTGTTCAACATAGTCGCAAGATTGATAGCAAATTTTCAACTGTTTAAAGACACCTCACCACCCGGTCATGAAGCCCTGATAATAACTTTGACAATATATTTGGAAAGTCAGTCATATGTTTATGGTGCTAGAAATTGTAATAATGAAACAGCTCGGCAGCAAGTTGATGAGAAAGTAAGTGACCTTCTGCTTACAGTATCAACACTTTGTCAAAATAATTAGTTTAATTAGGTTAATATAAATAAAAGGTTGATCTTCAAATTTCCAAATCCAGGACCATTTATTATTAATAATAATAATAATAATAATACCCTGACAATTTATATTTGATTTATTTTATTTTTCCTATTAAGGGGAAATTTAGCGTGGTCAATTCACCTAGCCTGCACATCTTTGGGCTGTGGGGGTGAGAACCACGCAGATGCGGGGAGAATGTTCTAACTCCACATGGACAATGACCCGGGGTCAGGATCGAATCCGAGTCCTCGCCACCGTGAGGAAGCAGTGCTAACCACTGTGCCACCGTGCCGTCTTACCCTGACAATTATATTTGTGTTATGCTTTGTGACTCCCAGAAGTCTGAAATAATCGAACTTTTAGGGACAAGTATTAATGCCGGCATCGAGGGCTGCATTCTCCACTTCTTGATGCCGGAAGCGTGAATCGTAATTGGAAAAAAAATCAGTTTTGTGCTCAGCGTCGATTCAGATTCCATGCTCCGGTCCCTCGCTGGCGGGTCCATGTAAAACCGTCCATGTTAAACCGTCATGGATTTAAGTATCATTTGCAGATTGGACACTTTATGCTCCAAACACACCGTACACACACACCACCACCCCAATGCTCCGCTCCTCTCAGGGCGCAAATTAATGCAAGTATTTACAAGCAGGGACTGGTTGCCATGGTTGTTGAGGGGAAACGGGAGGCTAATAAAACTCTGAAAAAGCCTCAAAGTCTGTCAGACGGGGTGGCTGCCCAGGCAAGGGTGGCATGGCCCAGACGGCCATTGCTGCAGTATGCGGATTTAAAGGCACATCTTTTGCGCTACATACAGGCTCCTGGCTGCTCACAGAGGAAAAAGGGCTTCAGCAGAGCTCACCCCAAACAAAGGACACCTGCACCACGGCCTTTGGAATCCTCCCTGGTTCTCTGCCCCTCTCAGGGCAGAGGCCTCACCCGTGACCCTGTAGCCACCTAAGATGGCCACCTGCAAAGTACCACAAGAATTATGGCCAACCCAGGAATCAGACAGATACAGAGCCCATGTGTATCTGAAATGCAGGGAACCAGACCTGATCGAAACCCCCGCTCGTTTGCATTTTAATGGCCCATTTTCCCAGGACAATAGAACGTTAATCAAGCAACCGGTACATAGAACATGGAACATAGAACATTGCAGCACAGTACAGGTCCTTCGGCCCTCGATGTTGCGCCGACCTGTGAAACCACTCTAAAGCCCATCTACACTATTCACTTATCGTCCATATGTCTATCCAATGACCATTTGAATGCCCTTAGTGTTGGCGAGTCCACTACTGTTGCAGGCAGGGCATTCCACGACCTTACTACTCTCTGAGTAAAGAACCTACCTCTGACATCTGTCTTATATCCATCTCCCCTCGTGCTAGACATCACCATCCGAGGAAAAAGGCTCTCACTGTCCACCCTATCCAATCCTCTGATCATCTTGTATGCCTCAATTAAGTCACCACTTAACCTTCTTCTCTCTAACGAAAACAGCCTCAAGTCCCTCAGCCTTTCCTCATAAGATCTTCCCTCCATACCAGGCAACATTCTGGTACATCTCCTCTGCACCTTTTCCAATGCTTCCACATCCTTCCTATAATGTGGCTACCAGAATTGCACGCAATACTCCAAATGCGGCCGCACCAGAGTTTTGTACAGCTGCAACATGACCCCATGGCTCCGAAACTCAATCCCTCTACCAATAAAAGCAAACACACCGTACGCCTTCTTAACAACCCTCTCAGCCTGGGTGGCAACTTTCAGGGATTTATGTACATGGACACCGAGATCTCTCTGCTCATCCACACTGCCAAGAATCTTACCATTAGCCCAGTACTCTGTCTTCCTGTTATTCCTCCCAAAATGAATCACCTCACACTTTTCTGCATTAAACTCCATTTGTCACCTCTCAGCCCAGCACTGCAGATTATCTATGTCACTCTGTAACTTGTAACATCCTTCTGCATTGTTCACAACTCCACCGACTTTAGTGTCATCTGCTAATTTACTCACCCATTCTTCTACGCCCTCCTCCAGGTCATTTATAAAAATGACAAACAGCAGTGGCCCCAAAACAGATCCTTGTGGTACATCACTAGTAACTGGACTCCAGTCTGAACATTTCCCATCAACCACCACCCTTTGTCTTCTTCCAGCTAGCCAATTTCTGATCCAAACTGCTAAATCACCCTGAATCCCATGCTTCCGTATTTTCTGCAGTAGCCTACCATGGGGAATCTTATCAAACGCTTTACTGAAATCCATATACACCACATCAACTGCTTTACCCTCATCCACCTGTTTGGTCACCTTCTCAAAGAACTCAATAAGGTTTGTGAGGCACGACCTACCCTTCACAAAACCGTGTTGACTATCTCTAATCAAATTATTCCTTTCCAGATGATTATACATCCTATCTCTTGTAAACCTTTCCAAGATTTTGCCCACAACAGAAGTAAGACTCACTGGTCTATAGTTACCAGGGTTGTCTCTACTCCCCTTCTTGAACAAGGGGACAACATTTGCTATCCTCCAGTTTTCTGGCACAATTCCTGTAGACAAAGATGACTTAAAGATCAAAGCCAAAGGCTCAGCAATCTCCTCCCTAGCTTCCCAGAGAATCCTAGGATAAATCCAATCCGGCCCAGGGGACTTATCTATTTTCACACTTTCCAGAATTGCTAACACCTCCTCCTTATGAACCTCAAGCCCTTCTAGTCTAGCAGCCTGAATCTCAGTATTCTCCTCGACAACATTGTCTTTTTCCTGTGTGAATACTGATGAAAAATATTCATTTAGCACCTCTCCTATCTCCTCGGACTCCAAGCACAACTTCCCACTACTGTCCTTGACTGGCCCTACTCTTACCCTAGTCATTTGTTTATTCCTGACATATCTATAGAAAGCTTTAGGGTTATCCTTGATCCTACCTGCCAAAGACTTCTCATGTCCCCTCCTGGCTCTTCTTAGCTCTCTCTTTAGGTCCTTCCTAGCTAACTTGTAACTCTCGAGTGCCCTAACTGAACCTTGTCTCATCTTTACATAAGCCTCCTTCTTCCTCTTGACATGTGTTTCGACTGCTTTAGTAAACCACGGTTCCCTTGCTCGATCACTTCCTCCCTGCCTGACAAGTACATACTTATCAAGGACATGTAGTAGCTGTTCCTTGAACAAGCTCCACATTTCCATTGTGCCCATTCCCTGCAGTTTTCCTCACCATCCGATGCATCCAAAGTCATGCCTCATCGCATCATAATTGCCTTTCCCCCAGATATAACTCTTGCCCTACGGTATATACCTATCCCTTTCCATCACTAAAGTAAACGTAATCGAATTGTGGTCACTATCACCACAGTGCTCACCAACTCCAAATCTAACACCTGTCCTGGTTCAGTACCCAGTACCAAATCCAATATGGCATCGCCTCTCGTTGGCCTATCTACATACTGTGTCAGGAAACCCTCCTGCACACATTGGACAAAAACGGACCCATCTAAAGTACTCGAACAAGAGCGTTTCCAGTCAATATTTGGAAAATTAAAGTCCCCCATAACAACTACCCTGTTGCTTTCGCTCCTATCCAGAATCATCTTTGCAATCCTTTCCTCTACATCTCTGGAACTTTTTGGAGGCCTATAGAAAACCCCTAACAGGGTGAGCTCTCCTTTCCTGTTTCTAACCTCAGCCCATACTACCTCAGTCGACGAGTCCTCATCAAACGTCCTTTCTGCCACCGTAATACTGTCCTTGACTAACAATGCCACCCCCTGCAACTCTCTCTCGTTCCCATAGAATCTCCTATCAATCCCCCTAACTATGGAGTCTCCAATGACTAATGCTCTACTCCTCTCCCCCCTTCCCTTCTGAGCAACAGGGACAGACTCTGTGCCAGAGACCTGTACCCCATGGCTTCCCCCTGGTAAGTTCCCCCCCAACAGTATCCAAAGCAGTATACTTGTTACTCAGAGGAATGACCACAGGGGCTCCCTGTAATGACTGCTTCCTCCCAGCCCCTCTCACCGTCACCCATCTATCTTTATTCTTCGGAGTAACTACATCCCTGAAGCTTCTATCTATGACCACCTCTGCCTCCCGAATGATCCGAAGTTCATCCAGCTCCAGTTCCCTAACGCAGTTTCTGAGGAGCTGGAGATGGGTGCACTTCCCACAGATGAAATCAGCAGGGACACTGACGGCGTCCCTCACCTGAAACATTCTGCAGGAGGAACATTGCACTGCCTTCCCTGCCATCCCCACTTGATAAAAAAAGAAAAAGAAAGAAAGAGCTTACCTGTTATTCACTCCCCTTCTCAGCAAGCTATCACTCAGCAACCTCTGCGCCCCGTACGATAACACCTGAGGGAAATTAAAAGAACTACTTACCAGTCACCAGCCAATCCCTTACCTGCAGGCTGTGATGTCACGGTTCAACTTCTTTCAATTTCTACCTGCCCTCGAGCCTTCCTCTTGATCTTTACAGCAATTGTTTTTTGTTAGTTAGATGAGGGAGTAGGGAGGGAAACACTGAAGAAGTGTTTCGGGTTTAAGTGTCACTTGACACCAGCTCCTCCACAAACTACCTTCAAGTTAGGGTGAGCACATGGACATATGCAAATTTCCCCAGCAACAGCCAACCAGCATCTCCGCTCTACTGCCCTCTGCTGGATGCTTGTCTTCACTTGAAAAGCTAGGGTCTCTTGCTCAGGTACACCTTCAAGTTATGGTGAGCACACGGACGTATGCAAATTTCCCCCGCAACAGCCAATCCACAGCTCTGCTCTACTGCCCTCTGCTTGATGCTTGTCTTCACTTGAACAGCTAGGGTCTCTTGCTCAGGTACACCTTCACGTTATGGTGATCACACGGACGTATGCAAATTTTCCCCGCAACAGCCAATCGGCAGCTCCGCTCTACTGCCCTCTGCTGGATGCTTGTCTTCACTTGAACAACTAGGGTCTCTTGCTCAGGTACACCTTCAAGTTAGGGTGAGCACATGGACGTATGCAAATTTCCCCCGCAACAGCTAATCAGCATCTCTTCTCTACTGCCCTCTCTTGGATGCTTCTCTTCACTTGAACAGCGAGGGTCTCTTGTTCAGGTACACCTTCAAGTTAGGGTGAGCACTGGACGTATGCACATTTCCCCCTCAACAGTCAATCAGCAGCTCCACTCCACTGCCCTCTGCTGGAGGCTTGTCTTCACTTAAACAACTAGGGTATCTTGCTCAGGTACACCTTCAAGTTAGGGTGAGCACAAGGACGTATGCAAATTTCCCCCGCAACAGCCAATCAGTAGGTCCGCTCTACTGCCCTCTGCTGGATGTTTGTCTTCACTTGAACAGCTAGGGTCTCTTGCTCAGGTACACCTTCAAGTTAGGGTGAGCACACGGACGTATGCAAGTGTCCCCCGCAACAGCCAATCTGCAGCACCGCTTGACTGCCCTCTGATGGATGCTTGCCTTCACTTGAACCGCTAGGGTCTCTTGCTCAGGTACACCTTCAAGTTAGGGTGAGCACACGGACGTATGCAAATTTCCCCCACAACAGCCAATCAGCAGCTCCACTCCACTGCCCTCTGCTGGAGGCTTGTCTTCACTTAAACAACTAGGGTCTCTTGTTCAGGTTCACCTTCAGGTAACGGTGAGCACACGGACATAGGCAAGTGTCCCCCGCAACAGCCAATCAGCATCACCGCTTGACTGCCCTCTGCTGGATGCTTGCCTTCACTTGAACCGCTAGGGTCTCTTGCTCAGGTACACCTTCAAGTTAGGGTGAGCACACGGACGTATGCAAATTTCCCGCGCAACAGCCAATCAGCAGCTCTGCTCGACTGACCTCTGCTGGATGCTTGTCGTCATTTGAACAGCTAGGGTCTCTTGCTCAGGTACACCTTGAAGTTAGGATGAGCACACGGATGTATACAAATTTCCCCAGCAACAGCCAATCAGCAGATCCGCTCTACTGCGCTCTGCTGGATGCTTGTCTTCACTTGAACAGCTTGGGTGTCTTGCTCAGGTACACGTTTACTTTTAGGGTGAGCACACAGACGTATGCAAATTTCCCCCGCAACAGCCAATCAGCAGCTCCGCTCTATTGCCCTCTGCTGGATGCTTGTCTTCACTTGAACAGCTAGGGTCTCCTGCTCAGGTACACCTACAAGTTAGGGTGAGAACATGGACGTATGCAAATTTCTCCCACAACAGCCGATCAGCAGCTCCGCTCTACTGCCCTCTGCTGGATGGTACAGCCACAGACTGATCAGCGCCACTCCCCTTTCTCAGAAAGTCCTACTGCCAAGGTCAATGACCGCCAAGGACCCGCCCAGCCACCAAGGCACCCGCCCTTTATTGGCCAAAATCGAAGACAGTGATCAGAGCCCGGTCGAACTATTGGGTCCAAGGTTAAGGACCGCAACAAAGAGCGCGAAATTCCAGAGGGATAAAAGAGGACATTGCCATGTGTTCTGTCTCTTTTGGATCCGGCCTGTGCCAGCCCAATTGCAACAGGAACAGCCAGCTAAGTTCAAGACCAACGATCGCTACTTGACTGATGAGCCTAGCAGAGACAGAGCCACTTTCTTCGGACCAGCCAAGTGAAATCCAGATAAAGGCCTTATCCATTTGCAGAGTGCCGGTCGCCCTGGAGTTAAGTATAGGTTATTGTAGCTGATAGGTGTAGTTTAACTCGTAGTAGATATTATGTTTGCATGTTGAAGAAACCTTTGTGTATGTAAATAAACCATTTTTTGAACTAACTAACTGGTTGTGTGGTCATTAGATCGATATAAGGGCAGGCTTGTGGTTCACCAACATTTTTATTGGCAACAACCTCCACCCCTCAGGATCACCAACTCTCTCCTCCTCATGAGGCTGGCAGCACTGACTGCCTCTGCCACCACCGACCAGGCAGTTTTCAGGAGGGCAGACACCCTGGGGAAGAGGGTGTCCCTCCACTTCTCGCTAACATGGAGCTGTGGGTCCACCTCGGACTCCCAACTCCGGGAGGAAATCCTGCATGAACCATTTTTGTTCCTGCCATGAGCATGTGGTAAGTAGAAAGCTTAAAAACAGCTCCAGCTGTTAGGCTCTTTGCAGCAAATTCTGGCACCCGGGATTACACCACCCGCTGGGCCGGGAATTGTTCTCAATTCGCGCCAGCAGAGTGCTGGCCCATTTGCATGTCCTGGCTCACTTACCGAATAGTGGCCCGAACGGAAAAGTGACTTGCATGTTATTCAGTCCCGGCAGGATCATAGGACGTGATTCTCCATTGCCCGACTCTGAAATTGTATTCGGCGATTGGGCGGAGAATACCCGTTTGCAACCGAATCGGGCCAGGCGGCGTTTTTTGGATCCTGCGCCCCCCTCCAAAACGGCATCATTTGGGAATAAGCTGCACGCCGTTGGGGTGGCCTGAGGACGTCGCCTGAAGGCCCTCCCACAATGCTCCGCCCCCGATGGGCCGAGTTCCTGATGGCGCTGGACTCGTGTGCTCTTAGTTTTCGTCAACCTCGCGTGGCAACTGCGGGCAATGAGAACCTGTATATCTAGGCCGGGGTGGGGGATTCTGTGGGGACTGGTGGGGGGTGGCGAGGGGGAGGGTACAGGGGGGAATTTTCTGGCAGGCTGGGTCGGTGCGCGGCTGGCGCCATGTTGTACGGCGCGACCGCTGCAGGTCATCAGCGTGCGCATGCACGGCGATGGACCCGGCAATTCTCCGGCCGTTTATGTCGGGAACGCGGGGATTTTTACGTAGTGCGGCTGCTAGCCCCCCACCGAGCGGAGCATCTTTGCAGGGGCAGTGCCGACTTTTTCATTGTAAAACTAAACATTTCCTCTGGACACAGCCCCAAAATCGGAGAATCCAACCCACAGTCTCTAAATGAAGAATTCCAGCAAATGTATTTCTTGAGATCTTTCTATGTGCTGTGCAATAATACATTGCTGTCTTGATACATAGCTGACTGTTCTGTAGTAGTGGGCGTGGCTTTCCGAATATGCGTGTATACATGTAATTCCCTTTTCAAATAATATAACATCTTTCTTTAAAAAGTATAATGCCTCTGTGTGTGAATAAAACTGTTCCAATCATTAATTTTTTTATATTGCATGGCATGTTCTGATATTTTGGTAAAGAGTCAAGGCAGGTGGGAAAACAGGTGCGTTGCCCAGCAATGGCAATGGCTGTTTTCCCCACTGCATCTTGAGCTACTTAGATGGGAAAACATTTTTCTTGGGTTTCACACCAACTTGGCGGCAGACGGAATCAGATTTGCCCGGCCCGCCTTCAGGCCGAGTGCTTCAATTGCTCGGGAACTTCACTTAAAGACCGCCCAGCACCTGTTCCAGGTGCAAAGCAGAGAATGGTAATAGGAAGGCCGCGTCAGAGTTTTCAGACCAAGACATGACCAGAATGCTGGACGCGGTGGAGGAGAGACTCTGGATCCTTTCCCCTCGGGTGGGAGGCGATTCTCCAGCAAAATAACCAACCCAGCATGGGCGGCGGTGGCAGTGCTGGTCAGTACCAACTCCTTGGACAGGAGGCCGGGAGTGCAATGCAGGAAGAGAATGAATAAACTCCTCCGATCAGCCAGGGTAAGTCACTGTTCTCATCTGTCTCTGCTCACCCACGCACACACACATACCTACTGCACAGCCTGCTTATACTCTCCCCACGTGTTCTCCTGAAGGAAAAGCTGTCTCACAACTGCCGGGAGAGAGCACAGTGGGGCAGATGAATGGCTGAGTTGAAACCCCTAACGGAGTTGGAGGAGAGAGCCATCCTTGGGGGATATAGGCGTGAAAAATAAATGTGAGGGCCACAACACCATCATCCACCTCACCAATCTCGCGTGAGTTCTCTCTCTTATATCCATATGCAGCTTCCTTACGCTCATGCCATCTCCCTTCTCTTGCAGGCACAGCAAGGAAGCAGATAGAGTCTTCAGGCAGGGTGGAGGAGAATAGCCTTGACAGCAGCTCTGAGGAATTTTCCAATGTGCATCTGGAAGGCGCATCAGCCGCACCCTCCACCAGCGCAGAGACATACACCTCTGTGGGACCCAGTAGTAGAGAGGCTTCGGGGTCACTTTTTCTGATCCATAGCATTCGGAGACATCCCAAGGATCCGGCACTCGGAGTCTGATGAGCCCCAGTCAGGTGACATGCCTTTGGGCTAAGCTGTCCCACAGTTGCTGGAGCTGCAATGATAGAGTAGGGCACATCAGGAAGGGATGTGCGCTTCATTCCTCGGATTGCAAGTCCGCCTGGAAGTGTCTCAATGCCTTCTACCTAAGGAGGTCATATTGGCACTTCGAGGCAGTCTGGTTAATGCTGCGAGGATGTCGGCCACCATGGAGACTTTGGTGCAGGAATTCTACCCTGCGCTGGTGGAGGCCACGATCTCCATGGCGCAAGGCATGAGCTCCATGGTGGAGTGTGTGAACTCCATAGTGCAGGCACATGGGAGCATCCAAGAGTACCACTGCCAGAGGACAGCAGGCCTTCTGCAACGTTAGTTCAGCTGCCCCTCTATCTCAAGGAGGAAATCTGGGCCCTTGAGTACGTAAAGCAAGGTGAAGAGACTGGTCCATAGCCCAGAGCCTTCCACCCGGATGGCTCTGGGAGTTCCTTGCCCATCTGCCCTTCTTCCTTCTCTGACCATTGCAGCTCCAGCCTCGCACACCGCGAAGGGTGACCACACCGCGGACTCTGAAAGCATGCCGGGGCCTTGTCACAGAGGATGCCCAGCAAAGTCATCACAGACAACAGAGCGTGGCAGACAGTAGACTGGCTCCACCCCTGCTGTGAATCATGGGAAGACACCGAGATGTAGAGGTGGGTTTAGAAAGGTGAAGAGTTTAGTTGTACCGATTGGCACTGGTGTTGTTAGGCAATTGTAGATAGCGAGCACTTAACTAAAAATTAAACCACCTTTGTCAATACATTAAACCTCACTTTTGCATTCGCTGCGGGAAATCTTGCCGTTGTAAATCCCTTTTTTTGGCATCCTTGATATTTTGCCCCCCTCCCCCCAACATCATTGTCACCCATTGCAAACGGCGGCACAAAATCCCGGCCATTGTATCTAACCTATAGAAGATTAACAATCGACTTTAATAATTAAACTGAACACTTGAAAATTGTTTTTAAGCTAATTTACTTTCCTCTAAAACATTTAAAGTAATCTTTATTGTCACAAGAATGCTAACATTAACACTGCAATGAAGTTACTGTGAAAAGCCCCTAGTCGCCACATTCTGGCGCCTGTTCGGGTACACAGAGGGAGCATTCAGAATGTACAAATTACCTAATAGCATGTCTTTCGGGACTTGTGGGAGGAAACCGGAGCGCCGGAGGGAACCCATGCAGACACGGGGAGAAAGTGCAGACTCCACACAGACAGTGACCCAAGCCGGGAATTGAACGTGGGACCCTGGAGCTGTGAAGCAACAGTGCTACCCACTGTACTACTGTGCCACCCACACAATCATTTCCAAGTGCAATATCACTTGGTGGTAGAATATTATGCCTCATTCATTATTTATTGTTCATTGTATTCAGAAATATGTTGACACCTGTTGTGAAAACTCAGAAGAATATGACATTTGAAACATGAAAATAACACTAAGAATGCCTGAGGCTTTTAAATGAAAGAGAGAAGTCCGACAAGAGGTTAACAGCAGCAGCCTGTTTTGAGAGCAGACAACTTCACAAGACAGGGAAGAAAACAGATAGGAGCTTCATTTTGATTCACAAGTTAGAAAAGACATTTGATTGACTTAAAAACTCTTAAAGTTATATGAAAGGGAACAGTATTTCACAAATCTTTAAGCAATGAATTATTTTATTGAACAATTAGGAAAAGCAGCCAGAATCTAAAGTATAAGATAAGGAACAACTGTTAAGTGTGAAAAGTTGCTGACACTGGTAATAAAGTGAAACAACTGATTTACAAATTAAGAAAACTAGAAGGTGACAAGGTTACATTATAACTTACATCACATTTGAAGTTAAAACCTTTTGGAAGATGGCCAAAGCAGATAAAGTTAGAGTCAGGGTGGATAACCCTAACTTGACATTAGCTTAACCTGAAGATGACCCGAGTCGAATCTGATAAAACTCATTGAAAAAGACATAAAACCAAAAGAGTGCGAACTAAGGCACAGACAAATTTATGACATGTCAAGCAAAGCGAGAAAAGTGCAGTCAAGGATGGTGAGCTGGTGAGGATGAAGCTGCACTGTCGCTGTTGAAGCAGCGCCACACTTATAAACTGCTAAAACTTAGCCTTCCAAATGTCATGCAGACTGTCTGAAGGGTGCCAGGTGCAGAAGTGAAGGGGCCCCAAATGGCTATAAAAACTGGGGATAGTGAGCAGATAATCAGAGAATCTTCCTCGGTGATGGGACAAGCAACATCGACAGACCGAGCAGCCCAGAGAAGTCAGCAGAAGACCAAAAGCGAAAGAAAACTGATTGTCAAGAGAGACTTGAAAGTCTGCGTAGGAGTCGGGGAGTGAGAATCCCTGCTCACCATTTAGAATAAATCGACCCTTTTTGGTATAGGGGGAATTATAAGAATAGTGGTGAGGTAAAAACTACATGGCGCCCAACCGTGGTTCATTTTGAAAGTTGAAAGTTTGTGGGGCTTCAGGACCCAGCGGGTCATTCTAAATTACTCCATGGCACCCGGCGTGAGGCCTAGAATATTAGAAGTTTATAGGTTGGACCGCCTAGAATATTAGAAGTTTCTAGGCGAGGCGAGGCTAGAATATGAGAAGTTTCTAGTTGAGCGGGGACGCCTGGAACATTAGTAGTTCCTAGGTGAGCAAACTATGCCGGCTGAGTTTAGTTTGATAAGTCATGAGTGATTGACTTAGAAGGATTCTGTAGGATCGGGGGGGGGACATAAAACTCAGTCGGGTGCGAGTGTTTGTAGACTAGAAGATACTAACCCTGAGTAAAAGTCTGCAGGACTGCTTAGTAACTAGTACCGAGTGTCCTGCATCCAACTGGTAGAAGTAGGCCAGAAATACATCCTCCTTGGAGTCAGGCAGATTGTGAGGATAGAACCTGGAGCGATAGGGACGCCTAGAAACTTTGGGGACCGATCAATCGACCCTTAACGAACACAGGAGGATAGTGCCTTAGGTACCTTTGCGATAACTGCCCACAATGGGTACTTATCCCTTATTTTCAAGTCGAGACTGAAAGGGACTGCCAGTCGCAGCTATAACTAAATATAGTTTAAAAATCCGAAAAATGGCAATTAGGATAATCTTCTTGCCCTGGAATACGGGCAAGAGAGATGGAGCAATGGAACAGAAGTGGGGAGAATTAAAGAAGCAGAGGAAATCTTGGGAGAAAGTGATTCATCAGGAGGGTGACATATCATTCTTTGTCAGGGTGCCTAGAGCCCTGCAGAGTAGCGATCCGATAGGGATCCTGACAGCATTATGTAAATTTGCATTTGAAAGAAAAGCTGAATCACTAGTTTTGTTGGGACCCAAGCAGAAGCAAGCAGCTGCTCAAGTGGGCAAGATATACTCTAGATTAGTTAAAATTAGTGATCAGGACAATATGAAAGAAATAACTCAAATTCCTAGTGAATACAAAATTAAGTCAAAACTGGCAAAAGAGTATAGAAAGCAGTTGCAAAATAATGAGACGTTAGCAATGGAGGAAGATGAGGAGTCAGTGTTAGAATCAGATAGCACTGAAAAAACAGTAGGGCTGCAAACGAGTGCGCTACGTGAAAAGAGAAGTGAAAAGGAGCAGATGGAAATTTTAAAAATCCTGCACCAAGGAGGGAAGCAAATACAATTAGTGGCAGGGGATTTTGTGAATGCCAAAGAGATTGTGCAGGTGAATCCTTCCAATAAGGAGGGGGAATTAGGAGCAGGAATATCGGGAGTATTATCTCACAAATTAAATCCGGAGCTACAGCAGAGATTAAATGAGGCAAAAAAACTCCTGGATAAGAGAGGCTTATCAGAACGGAGGGGTCTCAATTTTTGTTAGAATACCTAAAGCTCTATGGAATAGACAACCAAGATCTCAGTGGATAAATGAGTGTGTGTGTGTTTGATAAGGATTTGTGAATTTACCTTTGGTGTTTCTAGTTTTTAAATATTGTATTTTTGAAAAAAAAAACGAGTTTTCACAACACACCCTATACTCACAATGAACAAAGAGCAATACAGCACAGGAACAGGCCCTTCAGCCCCCCAAGCATGTACTGGTCATGATACCACCCTTGGTCAAAACCCTCAGCACTTCCTTAAAGAACAAGAACAATATTTAGAAGGATGCGGGGGGATCTTATAGAAACATATAAAATTATGAAGGGAATAGATAGTATGGATGCGGGCAGGTTGTTTCCACTGGTGGGTGAAAGCAGAACCAAGGGGCATAGCCTCAAAATAAGGGGAAGTAGATTTAGGACTGAGCTTAGGAGGAACATCTTCACCCAAAGGGTTGTGAATCTATGGGATTCCCTGCCCAGTGAAGTAGCTGAGGCTCCTTCATTAAATGTTTTCAAGAAAAAGATAGATAGTTTTTTGAAGCATAAAGGAATAAAGGGTTATGGTGTGTGGTAGTATGCATTAGGGGTCATGTGGGACTGTGAAGCCGTGATGTCATTGGCTGACAGATCCCGGGTCCTGGTTGGCTGTTGACCTCTAGCTCCGCCCTGAAGGCGGAGTATAAGAACCAGGAGTTCTCCCCCGCAGGCCAGTCTGCTACTGAACTGCGGGGAACAAGTCACGCTTAATAAAGCCTCATCGACTTCATCTCTATTCGTCTCTCGTGAGTCTTTGTGCGCTACAATTTATTAAGCGTGTTTAAAAGAACTATGGAGCTCAGGATCATCCCGGAATGCCTGAGGATCAGCCCCAACGCAGTGAACTCAGCAGCAGTTTTCAAACACTGGCAGACGTGTTTCGAGGCCTACCTCAGAACGGCCCCCGGCCGGGTCACAGAAGACCAGAAACTACAGGTCCTGCACTCGAGGGTAAGCCCGGAAATTTTCCCTCTCATCGAAGACGCAGAGTATTTCCAGACGGCGTTCGCAGCACTAAAAAGCATCTATGTTCGCCCAGTGAACCAGATCTACGCACGCTACCAACTCGCAACGAGACGGCAAAGTCCCGGAGAATCGATAGATGAATTCTACGCCGCGCTACTAATTTTGGGACGGGCCTGCAGCTGCCCGCCGGTAAACGCGATGGAACACACGGACATGTTGATGCGTGATGCTTTTGTGGCTGGTATGAACTCTTCCCAAATCCGCCAAAGACTTTTAGAAAAAGAGTCGCTAGGACTCTCAGAGGCACGGGCCCTTGCAGCCTCCCTAGATGTGGCCGCGCGAAACGCCCGCGCCTACGGCCCCAACCGCGCGGCAGCCCCTTGGGCTCCGTGGACCCCCGTCGCGACAAACCCCCCCCCCCCACCCCACAGGCCTGCGCGGTTCAGACGCCAAGTCGTCCCGGGGGAGCCCGCTGCTATTTCTGCGGCCAGGCGAAACACCCCGGTGTGCCCGCGCAGCGATTTGTAAGAGCTGCGGGAAAAAGGGCCATTTCGCGGCTGTGTGCCGGTCCCGGGAGGTCGCCGCTGTCCCCGGCGAACAAGGATTCCTGCGCGCTTCTAACACTCCCCAACCCCCCCAGCGCCCCATGTACGACCCGCAGGCGCAACCAGTTTGGGTCCCGGTCACCGCTGTCCAGCGCCCCATGTACGACCCGCAGGCGCAACCAGTTTGGGTCCCGGCCACCGCTGTCCCCGGAGAACAAGGCGATCTGCGCGTTTCTGACGCTCCCCAACCCCCCCAGCGCCCCATGTGTGACCCACAGGCGCCGCCATTTTGGGTCCCGGCCACCACGAGGGGAGGAGGGGCGCCGCCATCTTGGGACCCCCCCAGACCTGTGCGACGCATGGGGACGACCATTTTGTCCACCCCCGCCGCCATCTTGTGACCCCCCAGCCATGTGCGATGCATGGGGGCGGCCATTTTGTTCACCCCCGCCGCCATCGGCAACAACGGACCCCAGTGTCGACGGCTCCACGGGGTTCGAGGAAGACGCTCAAGCACTACGATCACGTCTGGCCTCAATGACGCTGGACCAAGCACGGCCCCGGACGCTCCAGATGACGACAACAACGGTGCTGATAAACGGGCACGAGACACCATGCCTGGTCGACTCCGGGAGCATGGAAAGCTTCATCCACCCCGACACGGTAAGACGCTGTTTTTTGACCATCCGTCCCAGTGCGCAAAAGATTTCCCTAGCTGCAGGATCCCACTCCGTACAGATTAAAGGCTTCTGCATAGTGATCCTAACGGTGCAAGGGAGGGAGTTTAAAAACTACAGGCTCTACGTCCTTCCCCAACTCTGCGCGCCCACATTACTGCGATTAGATTTCCAGTGCAACCTGCAGAGCCTAACTTTCCAATGCGGCGGCCCAATACCCCCACTCACTATCTGCGGCCTCGCCACCCTCAAGGTTGAGCCCCCATCCTTGTTTGCAAACCTCACCCCGGATTGCAGACCCGTCGCCAGTAGGAGCAGACGGTACAGCGCCCAGGACCGGACATTCATTCGGTCCGAAGTCCAGCGGCTACTGAAGGAAGGCATAATCCAGGCCAGCAACAGTCCCTGGAGAGCACAGGTGGTAGTAGTAAAGACAGGGGAGAAGCAAAGGATGGTCATAGACTATGGCCAGACCATCAACAGGTACACACAACTAGATGCGTACCCTCTCCCCCGCATATCCGACATGGTCAATCGGATTGCCCAATATAAGGTCTTCTCCACCGTGGACCTCAAGTCCGCCTACCATCAGCTCCCCATCCGCCCAAGTGACCGCAAGTACACAGCCTTCGAGGCAGACGGGCGATTATACCACTTCCTAAGGGTCCCATTTGGCGTCACAAACGGGGTCTCGGTCTTCCAACGAGAGATGGACCGAATGGTTGATCAACACGGGTTGCAGGCCACGTTCCCGTACCTCGACAACGTAACCATCTGCGGCCACGATCAGCAGGACCACGACGCCAACCTCCAAAAATTCCTCCAGACCGCTAAAGCTTTGAACCTCACATACAACGAGGACAAGTGCGTGTTTAGCACAAACCGGCTAGCCACCTTGGGATATGTAGTGCGCAATGGGATAATGGGCCCCGACCCCGAACGCATGCGCCCCCTCATGGAATTCCCCTCCTGCACTGCTCAAAAGCCCTAAAACGCTGCCTGGGGTTCTTTTCATATTACGTCCAGTGGGTCCCCCAGTACGCAGACAAGGCCCGCCCCCTAATACAGACCACGACCTTCCCTCTGTCGACAGAGGCTTGCCAGGCCTTCAGCCGCATCAAAGCGGATATCGCAAAGGCCACGATGCGCGCCATCGACGAGTCCCTCCCCTTCCAGGTCGAGAGCGACACCTCCGATGTAGCTCTAGCGGCCACCCTTAACCAAGCGGGCAGGCCCGTGGCCTTTTTCTCCCGAACCCTCCACACTTCAGAAATCCGCCACTCCTCAGTGGAAAAGGAAGCCCAAGCCATAGTGGAAGCTGTGTGACATTGGAGGCATTACCTGGCTGGCAGGAGATTCACTCTCCTCACGGACCAATGGTCGGTAGCCTTCATGTTCGATGATGCACAGCGGGGCAAAATTAAGAACGACAAGATCTTAAGGTGGAGGATCGAGCTCTCCACCTTCAACTATGAGATCATGTACCGTCCCGGAAAGCTGAACGAGCCGTCCGATGCCCTATCCCGCGGCACATGTGCCAACGCACAAATTAACCGCCTCCAAACCCTCCACGAGGACCTCTGCCACCCGGGGGCCACTCGGTTCTACCACTTTATAAAGTCCCGCAACCTCCGCTACTCTGTGGAGGAGGTCCGTACAGTCACAAGGAACTGCCACATCTGCGCAGAGTGCAAACCGCACTTTTTCAGGCTGGATGGTGCGCACCTGATCAAGGCTTCCCGTCCCTTTGAACGCCTTAGTCTGGATTTCACCATCCCCTTCGCCATCCCCTGCCCTGACATGACAGCGGCCACAGTCATTAAAGCCCTTAACACCATATTCACACTGTTCGGTTGCCCCGCATACGTCCACAGCGACAGGGGGTCCTCCTTTATGAGTGACGAGCTGCGCCAGTTCCTGCTCAGCAACGGTATAGCCTCGAGCAGGACGACCAGCTACAACCCCCTGGGGAACGGGCAAGTAGAGAGGGAGAACGGCACGGTCTGGAAGACCGTCCTACTGGCCCTACGGTCCAGGGACCTCCCAGTTTCACGGTGGCAGGAGGTCCTCCCGGACGCTCTCCACTCCATCCGGTCGCTACTGTGTACTAGCACTAACCTAATGCCTCATGAGCGCCTCCTTGTCTTCCCCAGGAAGTCCCCCTCTGGAACGTCGCTGCCGACCTGGCTGGCGGTCCCAGGACCCATCTTGCTCCGAAAACATGTGCGGGCGCACAAGTCGGACCCGTTGGTCGAGAGGGTTCGCCTCCTCCACGCGAACCCGCAGTACGCTTACGTGGAGTACCCCGACGGCCGACAGGACACGGTCTCCCTGCGAGATCTGGCGCCCGCCGGCAACACGCCCACCCCCCCGACACCAATCACCCCCTCCCTGCCACCGACGCACCCCGCGAGCGCCTCCTTCCCGGGAGGATCGGTCCTCCTCCCAGGTCCGACCAGAAGTGAAGCTGAAGCAGAAACCGTAAGGCTCCCGGAGACGACAACACGGGAACAAGCACCACCACCGGGGCCGAGGCGATCGACGAGGACGACCAGACCGCCCGACCGACTCGTGGCATCGATGTAACACTACAATGTTGTGGACTTTAACGAGAACTCTTTCATTTTCCCCCTTTTACTGTAAATAGTTCAAAACAAAAAAAAAAAACCTCTGTACATGCTGTGATGACATGCAAAAGTTTTCCTCCCAGGACCAGCCTTGTAAACCCTTACCACCATACGAAGCACCACTCCGCCGGGTTCATTTTTAACAAGGGGTGAATGTGGTAGTATGCATTAGGGGTCATGTGGAACTGTGAAGCCGTGATGTCAATGGCTGACAGATCCCGGGTCCTGGTTGGCTGTTGACCTCTAGCTCCGCCCTGAAGGCGGAGTATAAGAACCAGGAGTTCTGCCCCGCAGGCCAGTCTGCTACTGAACTGCGGGGAACAAGTCACACTTAATAAAGCCTCATCGACTTCATCTCTATTCGTCTCTCGTGAGTCTTTGTGCGCTACATGGTGTTTGGGCGGGAAAGTGGACCTGAGTCCACAAAAGATCAGCCATGATCTCAATGAATGGCAGAGCAGGCTCGAAGGGCCAGATGGCCTACTCCTGCTCCTAGTTATTATGTTCCTATTGTAGGTGTTGTGCTTGATTCTGCTAATGTTGTGCCCCTTGCTGATATGGCACCATTTGTTGGTGATGCTGTTGATGTTGCCTTGCTTATTAGTGGTGTTGCTGGTATTGCTGATGACGTGTTCTGCTTCACCAGGTTAGGTGTAGGTAGACTATGGATGCTGTTTCTTCTCATCTGTTTACTGGTTTCAGTCTTGAGATGTAAAACGTTGGAGTCACTGCTTCATCAACAACTTTTGCTTGGGTCCAAGATTTCCTGATTGGATCCTGTACATGTCCCAATTGTTCTCTGAACAAATCAGGCAAAGGATTTGACATGACCGTTGAAGTGTTGACTTTCTTCTTCCTGTGAATCAGTGAACTGTTGTCTTAGTTCCCCCTGGTCAATTGGAGGATGTATCTTGCTTGGCAAAGCTGTCTTTCACTTTCTACCATTGAGTAGCTCATGTCACCCTGGAGAGGTGTAGCTCAGAGAGACAATAGAACAAAAAAAAAGAACAAAAAAAGGTACAGCACAGGAACAGGCCCTTCGGCCCTCCAAGCCTGCGCTGACCATGCTGCCCGTCTAACCTAAAACCTTCTACACTTCCGGGGTGCGTATCCCTATATTCCATCCTACTTATGTATTTGCTAAGACGCCCTTTAAACATTACTGTTGTACCTGCTTCCACCACCCCCTCTGGCAGCGAGTTCCAGGCCCCACTACCCTCTGTGTAAAAAGGTTCCCTCGCACATCTCCTCTAAACTTAGCCCCTTGCACCTTAAATCTATGTCCCCTCGTAATTGACTCTTCCACCCTGAGAAAAAACTTCTGACTATCCTCTCTGTCCATGCCCCTCATAATTTTGTGGACAAATAAGGCAAGGTTGGAGTATTCCCTTGTCTCTTAGCATAAGGATTGCTTGAGCATTTGGATATATTTTTCTATAAATTTGTGGCCCTTGAGTAATATGCTGATGTGATGATAATGTTGAACCCATATTGTTCAGCAAACATCTTCAACTCTCTGGATGTGAAATGGGTCCTATTATCACATTTTACTCTTTCAAAAATTCATATTTCTGATGAATGGAAACTTTTGAGTACAAGTCTGCAACTATGACATAACATTCTTGGTTGTGCGTGAATAAATGGCTCCCAGAGTATTTCATGGTCTGGTGGGAACTTCAATAGTTATAATTTCTACTTTCTGCTTTGCATTCCTAACATTCCGGGAGGCACTGCATGTAGATACCATTTTCTCCATCTTTGTAGCTGCATATCCAGTAGACAATTGATCTGACTCTGAGATTAAACTTCTCCATTTCCATGTGGTCTTCATGCAAGCTCCAGATATGTTCTCTGCATTATTTTGGATACAATGATCCTTGATCTGACCAGCAGCCATCACCATCACCACAACACCATCTCCTCCACGTTGTGGCAGGCGCTGAAGGCGCCTGTGGGAGGGGGGAGAATTTATACTGATTCGGGCGCAAAGGAAAGGGCGGAGCGGCCTGTGAGGTTTAGGTTTGTGGAGGACATTGAGGGTGAATCAAAGATATTTGCTGGCACTTGAGGAGTCGTTACAAAAGGAGAGGCAGAGGCTTGGGCTAGTTTGGGCTGGTTCTACGGGAAAGGCAGTGGGGCAATTGTGTAGAGCCACAGGGGTGGTATATGAGCATGGTGAGAAAGCTAGCAGGATGCTTGCACACCGGCCGAGGAAGCAGGCAGCAGCAAGCGAAATTGGAAGGGTGAGAGATGACAGGAGCATGGTGGTGTCGGAGCTGGAGGGGGTGAACGGGTTTTTTTAGTTTCTTTTTACCAGAGATTGTATAATTCGGAGCCACCTGTGGGGAATGAAGGGGTGCTTTTTGGGCGGGGGTTGAGGAGGTGAAGGTGCAAGAGCTGGGGACCCCGATCGGGTTGAGGGAGGTAATGGAATGTGTGGGTTCGATGCAGGCGGAAAGGCCCCGGGTCCGAATGGGTTCCCAGTCGCGTTGTATAAGAGGTTCGGGTTGGAACTGGTGCCCCTGCTTGTGGAGATGTATAATGAGTCGATGGTGAGGGGTGAGCTTCCCCCCATGCTGTCTCAGGCTTCAATATCGCTCATTCTAAAGAAGGACAAGGACCCAGAGCAGTGTGACTAATACCGCCCAATCTTGCAGTTGAATGTACATGCAAAGTTGTTGGCAAAGATGCTGGCGATGTGAATAGATGATTGCGTATCGGGCGTGATAGGCGAGGATCAGACGGGGTTTGTGAAGGGGCGGCAGTTGTTGGCAAACATATGGAGGTAGCTTAATGTTATAATGATACCCTCCGTGAAAGTGGTTGTGGCAATGGACACAAAGAAGACATTCAACCAGGTCGAGTAGGTTCGAGGTGTTGGGTTGGGGCATTTCAGGTTTGGGCAAGGCTTTGTGGATTGGGAGCGGTTGTTGTATAATGCGCTTAAGGTGAGTGTTTAGATGAACTCGGAGCTGAAGGCAGGGTTATGGGTGAGCAAGCTGGCAGAGTTCCTGTATTTGGAAAAGGTCAAGTTCGCCATTTGAGGTGTGGAGGAGGGGTTCACCTTGAGGTGGAAGCTGTTCATCAACTTCTTCAAGACGTATTGAGTCATCAGCTGGGTGGGGGGTGTCAAAATCTCTCTTTCTGCTTTGGCATATCTGGTCTCAGCTGCTAGAGGTTTTGCTGGAAATACCATTGGCTTTCCTTCTTGTACCATGGCTGCTCCCAGTCCTTTGGTAGAAGCATTAACTTACAGAGTGACAGGGCTCTTTCTGTTGTATAGTCAGAGACTTGTCTACTTTCAGTCTACTGGAACTCAACATCTTCTCTCATTTTAACTCAGCACTTGCTCCCATATGTCTGTCCTTGGCCTACTGCAATGCTCCAATGAAGCCCGGCACAAGCTGGAGGAGTAGCATCTCATCTTTTGGCAGCAGCCCTCGAGACTCAACGTTGAGTTCGGCAACTTTTGATTTTGACCTTTCTTCTCCATCTTAAACCCCCCTTTTTTGAATATCCCATACATGTGTTGCCTCAATGCAACCCCCTCCCTTCCCACACCAGGCCACCTATCCTTTGTTCTTAAAGTTGCAACTTTTTGTTGTAATTTCTACAACTCCATCACATTCTTCTTCCTTTCAGTTCTAACGAAGAGTCAATTGGCTCGAAACGTTAATTCTTTCTCTTGTAATAGATACCTGCAGACCTGCTGAGTTTTTCTGGCATCCTATATTCTTCTCTTATTGGTTTGTTCTGTGTTCTGGCAAGTGAGGAATGAAAGAACTCAAGGACTGCATCAAGCCAAGGAAACTTCTCAGTGTTTCCTTGTCTCGTGAAGCTTCCATCTCAGAGGCAGTTGGAATTCTTTCAGACCTTGGCTTCACTCAGTTAGGTGTGCACACCATTGTGAGGAATTGACATTCTGTCACCTTCACAATGCATTTGTCTGTGTGTATCTTGATCCCAGCTTTCTTGTTTCATTCGATGACTTAATGTAGATTGTACTCATGATCACTCATCTTCCCCCTGGTCCTGGCTATAATTCCAACAGTTCCTTTGTATCCTTTATATGTATCATCTACTTTTTGCTGTAACACATCTTGGTATCACTTTATAGTCAAAAGGTAGATGCAGGAATTTGTACCATCAAAGGTACAGTGTTGTTCACAGTGAAGATTCTTCATCAAGCTTCATGCTCCAGTAGCCATTTCTGGCAACAAGCTTGCTGAAATCTTTTGCTCTTGCCGGTGATCTCCTCCAGTGTTAGAATAGTGTAATGGTTCCTCTTCATTGCTTGATTAAGATCTTTGGAATCCAACAAAATTAATAGCTGCCCATTAAGGTTTTGCTCACACGATGGTGGACTTACCTAATCTGAAGTCTCTGTGAATCTGGCGATCGTTTTATTTTCTTCCGTCTCTTTCAAGTTTTTGTTTTATTGCTGTTGATACTTTACATGTTACATGAAGCACAGCTTTCTTCTGTGGATCAACGGTGATGTGAGACTCAACCGTCTCAAAGGACTGTGTATATATTTGGGGGTACAAGGTTTAGCTCTTGGAGACAACTCCTTCATCTCGGGGTTTACTGAGATCAACTGCAGCTCTTCACAATTGCCCAACCCCAGGTTAGCAGGACTATCTGTTTCCGTGACGTGGAATATGCAGTTAACACTTCACTTTGGGTGGCCCTCCGATGAGGATTATTTTAGCTCAGTTTCTCTCTGTATGTTGTTAGCATGTAAGGTGAGGTGCGAGAGACTGCTCTTGATACCAAGACCACTTTCAAGCGAGAATTACATCAAAGAGTCTTAGCAAAACTGAAGTCAATGGTTCTCATGGGGGAAAATTTCCCATTGGTTGAAGTCATACCTGGCACAAAGGTGGCTGTGGTTTTTGGAGGTTGACCATCTCAGTTCCAGGACAGCAGTACAGGAGTTCCTAGGCCCAACCGTCATCAACTGCTTCATCAAAGACCTTCATTGCAACATAGGGTCAAAATAATAATCTTTATTATTGGCACAAGTAGGCTTACATTAAGACTGCAATGAAGTTAAATCCCTTAGTCACCACACTCTGGCACATGTTCGGGTACACTGAGGGAGAATTCAGAATGCCCAATTCACCTAACAGCATTTCTTTTGGGACTTGTGGGAGGAAACCAGAGCACCCAGAGGAAACCCACACAGACACGGTGAGAGCGTGCAGACTCCACACAGACAATGACCCAAGCAGGAATTGAACCTGTGATCCTGGGGCTGTGAAGCAACAGTGCTAACCACTGTGCTACCGTGCCTCCAAAAGTGGGGATGTTTACTGATTACACCAGGTTCCGAGCCAATCGCAACTTCCCAGATACTGAAAGTTCCATGTTCAAATGCAAAAAGACTTTGAAAATATCCAGGCTTGGGGTGCTAAGTGGCACGTAACATTCACACCACACAAGTGCCGGGCAATGACCATCTCCCCATGACATTCAATGACATTGTCATCGCTGAACCCCCACTATGAAGATCCTTGGCGTTGCCATTGACCAGAAACTGAACTGGACGAGCGATTTAAATAGCGCAGCCACAAGAGCAGATCAGTGGCTGGCAATTCAGCTGCGTCGAACTCACTTCCTGACTCCCCAAAGCTTTTTCATCATTCTCAAGACACAAATCAGAAGTGTGATGGGATATTTACCACTTGCCTGTATAAGTGCAGCTCCAACAACACCCTTCCAGGACAAAGCCTTTATTGTCACCCCATCCACCAACTTAAACATTTACCCTCTCCACCACCAGCGCTCAGTATCAGCCATGTGTACCATTTACAAGGTGCATTGGAGGAACTAACCACGGCTCCTTCAACAGCACCTTCCAAACCCATGACCTCCACCACCTAGAAGAACAAATGCTGCAGATGTATAGGGTTACCGCCACCTGCAAGTTCCCTTCAAAGTACCACACTATCCCGACTGGAACTAATTCATCATTCCTTTACTCTTGTGGCTTAAAATCTTGGAACTCCCCTCCTAATAATATTGTCGGTGTTCCTACACTGCATGGACTGGAGGGTTCAAGAAGGTGGCTCATGACCACCTTCTCAAGGGCAATTAGGGATGGACAATAAATGCTAGCCTAGCCAGTGACGCCCACATCGCAGGAAATAATTTTTTAAAAGATCAAAATTACAGTAGTTTCAAGATTATGGGCGGGATTCTCCATCGCGGGACGCCCGGAATGCATTCCCCGATGAGACGGAAGAATCACGCGTCGGTGTAAAATTGGAATTGCGCCTGGCGCCCATCCAAACAGGATGCTCTGACTACCCGCTGGCAGCGTGAACAAGGTCCATTATACTTTTCATATGAATCTGCTGTGATTTATAGAACTAATTTGATGGATTAATAAATGTACTGGTACGAGGAGTTTGCAACTGGTAAGTGATGTACCTTTTACGTGGTTCTTTGTCAAATACTTTCTTAAAATCCACATCGACAAAATCCACTACATCCTTTCATCAACCTTCACTGTTGCTTCATCAAAAATTTACTTGATTAGTGAAGCGCAGTCTGCCTTTTCCAAATTACTGCTGGTCTTTGCATAATTAACACAAACCTTCCCAAATTAATGTTGTCTTTTCTCCCCCTGTTTTTAAAAACTCACCACTATTCTTAGAATTCCCCCTATACCAAAAAGGGCCGACATTCTAAATGGTGATCAGGGATTTCCACTCCCCGACTCCGATGCAAGCTTCAGTGGGTGCTATTCAGGTCAAACTATATTTTCAAGTTATCCCCCGGTATAACCCATACCTTCACCGAAGATTTAATCTACTTACCACTTAGTAGCATCGATCCTGGGTCCCGCATTGCTAAGTAAGTAAAGTAGACTAATAACCACTGTTTCAGGTTAAAACTTTTAAATTATTTTATTATTATATATTTTTCCTCTTTTTAAAAGATGCAATCACTGTCTTTACAGGAAGGTAAAAAGATCTTGCTTCTGGATCCTTCTGGTTGGTTGAAGGGACCTTCAGGCCCAACTTGACAATCAATCTTCTTTAAAGTCTGCTTTTCTTTAGATGTATTTGCTGGTTAGCTCAGTTGCTGTGTCCTATCTTTCCCACGTACCGAGCTGTGAGAGCTATCTCTGAGCTGAATCTGCCTACTCTTTAAATTCTAGTCTTCCTTAGATGTATTAGTTATTTTAGCTCGGCTGCTCTTCCCTGTCTATTTCCCATGGCCGAGCTGACTGTAATCTGTCTCTAGCTGCTTGTTCCTTCTCTCTCTCTGAGCTCTGGTTGTCGTTCTGGTTCTGCTTCTCGTCCTGCTCTCTCGGTTTATATTTTCTTTCTAACAATTAAGTTTTTATGATGTTATTGTAAAGTAACTCTTATTTTCTTTGATTGTAAAAAGGAGCTTTTGATCTAACCCTTTTAATCCAACTAAGTATACATTTTGACATGACTTCATTTCATAGATCTGATTACATTGTTTCCTTTGTGATGTTTAAAATGCTTTGACTTCAATAGAGGTGTTCCTTTTAATTCCTGTCATTTTTATAGTTTTATTTTCCAATTGTGTCCTCAGCTCAATTTTGACTTTGATTTTGGCTTTGAATTATGTGTCTCGTAGACTGATAGCCTCCAGTTTTCTTTAATTTACCTGGTATTAGCAAATTTTCACACTTAGAATTATCAACAAATTCAACTGAACCTCATTCATTCTTTCCCAGCTCCTTACTAAGTTAGTTACTTTCAATGAAGGTGTGAGCCATTGTCTTTGGCTTCATTCAAAATCCTGTTTGTCTTGTTTGCTAAGCCTGCTTGACCAAGGATATCTGCATTTTACAATCCTTCCCTGGCAGCTGTTGTTAACCTTTTGTGGGATCTTGCCCTGTATTCTCTCATGTTTCTCTCAGACCAGATATTGCCAGACTTCCATGCTTCAAATGACACATATTTCCATATTTTCAATAACACCCCTGATTGATTCTTCTGGAAATCTTACACATGACTGATGTTAAATTAACTGGCATAAGAGTGTCACACCCCAATGCACCTCTCTCTTTGAAGTTGAAGACTAAAATCTACCAAGCCATTGTCCTTACCACCCTGTTGTGGGGTACAGAATCCTGGGCCTAGCAAAGACCCCACATTAAATCTTTGGAATGCTCACACCAAAGATCCTTGAGGTCCATCATGTAAATTTGATGACAGGGCAAAATTATAAATAGTGGGGTCCTTCATCATCCTGGCCACAACAGCATAGAGCGCACCCTCCAGAAAATTCTCCCACATGGATGACTACAGAATCCCCAGCAGATTTGCTTGTGTTTTAGGGAAAATGACGTCAAGGTGGTGCAGGGATTTTCACTCTGTGTTGAACCCCAGAGTAAGAAAACTCTTGCGAACAAATAACCATATTGGTCAAAACTACAATCACTAATTTAGAATGCAATCTACCATGGTTTCTTGGACAATAAAGAGTAATACTTCATATTTTATCAGTCAATGCACGGAACAATACAGTTCAACATGTGTTGGTCTGTCTTTCCCATGGATCCCTGGACGACTGGGACTTCACTTGGTTCCTTGAACCTGTTCCTTTAATTTATGAAATCCTTTGAGATTTTGGCTTAGTCAGCTTAATTCTAACATACAAATCACTTGGCTGCTTTAAGACTTCAACTTAAGTAGAACTTTTTCCAATCAATAACTTCCAGCATTTTAACTGCTGAAGCTTCCAATTCAACTTAACTGCTGAAATTACGCACTTCACAGTTGCCTGTTGAATGCCTACTCTCACTCTTCGTAATCAAAGACCCCTCTACACCCGGTTTACTCACTCTTTCAACTCTTTTTGAGCAGGAGATACAAAAGTCTGAGAACACGCACGAGCAGACTCTAAAACTGCTTCTTCCCCGCTGTTACCAGACTCCTAAACGCCCCTCTTATCGACTGAACTCATTGGCCGGAATACTCCGCCAACCGACGGGATGGGCTGTACCGGCGCCAAGAGGTGTCGTGAACCACACCGGCGTCGGGCCACCCGGAAGGTGCAGAATCCTCCGCACCATCAGGGACTGCGCTGGCAGGGCTGGCGCCACACCGACCCCTGAAAGAACATTCTACCTAGGCCCAATCCACCACCCTATCCCCATACTCCACATGGGGGCAATTTAGCATGGCCAATCCACCTAACCTGCACATTTTTGGATTGGGAGGAAACTAGAGCACTTGGAGAACATCCATGCAGACACAGGAAGAATTTGCAAACTCCACACAGTCACTGAAGGTCGGAATCAAACCCGGGTCTCTGGCGCTGTGAGGCAGCAGTGCTAGCCACTGTGCCACCTTGTCTCATTACTCAACCAGTGAGGAGGTTGAAATTGAGAAATTGTGGCCTCGCCAGAGCGATTTTACGCTTCTTTCCAGATGTTGCACCCGCTTTGCCAACCCCACATGTGGCTAGTGTGAGCTCAAAATCGCCTCCCTAGTGTTCTTTCTTAGTTATATTACAGAATGTGATATTTAACGGGATACCAACATTAAGGCTTTCTAATAACATGATCTAAAATAGTGAATAATTCCCATAATATGTACAAATTAAGACTTTCATTTCCGTCATGCTTTGCTTATGTACAGTATAATTTGTTAATGTAAGCCTTATTAATTTTTTTAAAGTGTCAATGAAATGACATCCAACAGTGGTCAGTACAAATGATACAAGTGCATCCTAAAAAAGAGCCTTACAAACTTCTGCATTGCAGACCATCTCTCTTGTGAAACCACTGCAGCCGACCAACCCATTTGGAAGCAGGCATTAAGAGGGCGGGGCTGGCGGCGTGGCAGAGGGCAGGGCTGGCAGCGTGGGGGAGGGCTGGGCCGGTGGTCTAGAGGAGGGCGGGACCGGCGGCGTGGAGGAGGGCGGGGCTGGCAGCGTGGAGGAGGGCGGGGCCGGCAGCGTGGAGGAGGGCGGGGCCGGCCACGAGGGGGTCCTGGTTCCTGATTACTGAGCAGGCGATCTGAGTCCAGAAAAGTTAAAGTTTTACATCCCAGGAAAACAGGTAAATATTTGGTCGGTGAGCATTTACTTGTTTACCTTTGAAAACCTAGGTAATTTATTAGCATAAAATCTTAGAATTTACAGTGCAGAAGGAGGCCATTCGGCCCATCAAGTCTACACGGCCCTTGGAAAGAGCACCCTACTCAAGCCCACGCCTCCACCCTATCCCCACAACCCAGTAACCCCACATAACCTTTTTGGACACTAAGGGCTAATTAGCATGGCCAATCCACAGAACAAGCACATCTTTGGACTGTGGGAGGAAACTGGAGCACCCGGAGGAAACCCACGCACACGGGGAGAGCGTGTAAACTCCACACAGACAGTGACCTAAGCCGGGAATCAAACCTGGGACCCTGGAGCTGTGAAGCAACTGTGCTAACCACTGTGCTACTGTGCAGTTGTAAGGTTTTAGTAAAGTTAATTAAGAAAAATAAATTAATTAACACATAAAGGATTGCAGGTCAATTATGTATTGCCAATACAGAATGTGGGAGATCCTGGATGCCAGCATAACCCAAGGCAAAAGTTCTGCAGCTCTGGGAGTTTAGGCTTAGAGTCATTGAGCTGGAAGCTGAGCCACAGACATGGCGATGCATCAGTGAGTACAAAAGATACCTGGACATTTTGTTCCAGGAGGTGGGCACATCCTTTAGGTTAGTGTCTTCTCTATAATAATAATAATCGTATTGTCACAAGTAGGCTTACATTAACACTGCAATGACGTTACGGTGAAAAAAACCCGAATCGCCACATTCTAGCGCCTGTTCAGGTACACTGAGGGAGAATTCAGAATGTCAAATTCACCTAACAGTACGTCTTTCAGGACTTGACGGAGGAAACCGGAGCACCCGGAGGAAACCCGCGCAGACACAGGGAGAACATGCCGACTCCGCAGAGACAATGACCCAAGCCGGGAATCGAACCTGGGACCCTGGAGCTATGAAGCAACAGTGCTAACCACTGTGCTACCTTGCAAGGTACATGGTCAGTGGTCAGTGCTGGAGGTTGTGAATGCCAGTGAAGCAGGCAACAGGACTGAGAAGTTAGAAGTGCAGGAGCCTCAGCCCCTGCAAATGTGAAGTATCGGACAGGTTTCAGGTTCCAAAGCTTGGCTGGACAATAAACTGACCATGGCACCGTGGTACAGGGAGCCAACCAAGCGAGGGAATGTAGTGATGGTAGGAGACAGTAGAGCCACGGAGATAGACACGATATACTGCAGCCAAGAGCATGAATCTAGACAGCTATGTTACCTGCCAGTGCCATGATTCAGGACATCAGATTGGCAACGGTGGCTGGAACATTGGTTCATAGGGTGTATGCAGAACAATTTCTTACAGCAGTACATTTGTGAGCCGAGCAGGCTATTCTAAACCTGGTAATGAACAGAACCGCAGGATTAATCAGTAATCTCATGGTAAAGGAGTCTTTAGAAGTCAGCAATCATTACATGGTAAAAGTTCATGTTCAGTTTAGGGCAGCACGGTAGCACAAGTGGATGCCACTGTGGCTTCACGGTGCCAGGGTCCCAGGTTCGATTCCCCGTTGGGTCACTGTCTGTGCGGAGTTTGCACATTCTCCCCGTGTCTGCGTGGGCTTCCTCCGGGTGCTCCGGTTTCCTCCCACAGTCCAAAGTTGTGCAGGTTAGGTGGATTGGCTATGATAAATTGCCCTTAGTGATCAAAAAGATTAGGAGGGGTCATTGGGTTACGGGGATAGGGTGGAAGTGAGGGCTTAAGTGGGTCAGTGCAGAATCGATGGACCGAATGGCCTCCTTCTGCACTGTATGTTCTATATATTAAATTTGAAGGGGTGAAGTGTGTGTCTAAGACTAGTGTTTTAAACCTGATTAACGGTAGTTTATGTGATTATGAAAACAGAGCCAGCTAAAGTGAACTGGAAAACTAGGTTAAAAATTAAGACAGTTGAGATGCACTGGCAAATCTTAAGGAGATAGATAATAGCTCTCAGCAAAATCTAACCTAGTGAGAAAGAGGATTTGTGAGATGGTATATCATCTATAACTGAATATGAAGAAGGAAGTTAAGGACAGCATCAAATTCAAAGAAACAGTAACAAATCTTCAAAGGTTTGTGGTAGGTTGGAAGATTGGTCAGATTATAAGAGCCTGCAAAGAATAACTAAAAAGAGAGGAAGTAGAGAATGAGAGTAAAGGCTAATATAAAACAGACAGTCAGAGTTTCTACAAGTATTTATATCGGAAATTAGTAGCTACATGTTGGTCCGCCAGAGAGAGGGTCTGAGGAATTGATAATGGAAAACAAGCAAATAGCAGAGGCGTTGAACAGGTATTTTCTGCGTTGGAGAAGAAGAACTTAAATCAATCACCACCACGAGGGAAAAGGTGCTGCGAAAACTAATAGAAAGACCGACAAGTTCCTCGGACTGGATTGTCTGCATTATAGGATCTTAAAAGAAATGGCTATAGAGATTTTGGACGGGATTCTCCGCTTGCCGGCCCCAAAATCGCGAAATGCAATTGGGCGGAGAATAGCCTCCAACGCCGAAATCGGGGTAGGTGCTGGCTTGACGCCACATCATGATGCTCCGACACCCCGAAAATGACATAAATGTGTCGCTCGCCACGTGGGGTTAAGGTACAGTAGACATATCATTAGTGGGCCTGACACCCTATTCTCCGGGGCCTCCGAAATTCACCGCCTCTGATGGACCAAGTTCCTGACGGCGTGGTTCTCCTGCGATTTCAAAAATGTGAACTTGGCATCATGGCTGCTGAGCAAGAGAGAGGAGGTAGGAAATGGCGTGGAGCGATTGCGTGCTGTCAGCCCGGACACCAGCCGTGCTGGTTGGGGTGGAGGGGGCCCCCTGCCAGGGCCGGGGAAGGGGGGAACTGGCCGTGCAGCCGGGGTGCCCCCCCCCCCACAGGACTGGGGCGGTGCCCAGGCACCGACCGCCAGTACGGCGGCCATTTTGCTGCGGACCAACTGACCACCCATCTCGGCCCCTGGTTCTACATAGTGACACCGGCCATATGGGTGTTCCCACCCCCGCATCCCACCTCCTCCCGCCACAGCGTGCCAACTGGCCACCACCCACCGGGAGACCACCCAGGGCCACACCCACGGTAGCCCCCAGTGAGGGCAGTGCCAGCCAATGGGACCCTGAGCAGCAGCGACAGGCGCTAGGACCAGGGGCAGTGAGTGGGGGAGGGACATGCGTGGCGGAGCCCCAAGTGCAGACCATCGAACCCGGTTAGGCACGGGAGTATGCACCATGCTAACTTGCTAGCCTTTCACCCCATGCAGACAATGGCGTTTGGCATTTAACCAGCAATGGTGGCTGCCGTGGTGATGGTCGCAGCACTGCGAAATGCCCTGCGGCCATGTGAGCGGGAGCCACTACGAGAACTTGGCGAAGCTGCAGCAGCAGAGCGACCAGCAGAGGAACGGGCTGCAGACGAATGGCTGCAGAGGGACAGGTGGCAGCTGCACAGGCTGGAGGGCCGGCCAATAGGCCAAGGAGGAGGAGGTGCTCAGGAGGCACTGCTTGAGGTCTCGTGTGCACAGGCGTCGCCTGTCATTTGAGGACCTGCCAGACCGGATATGCCTTTGGAGATTCCGGATTAGCAGAGAGACAGTGCGACACGTCTGCCATATGATGGCACACCTGGTGCTGCGGGGGTATGGGGGAGGACACCTGCACCCGGTTGCTGTCAAGGTGACGGTCGCCCTGAACCTTTACGTGACGAGCTCGACGCACAGGTGCATCCACGCCGTCACAGAGGCGCTATATGCCCAGGCGGAGCGATACATCCATTTCCATGTGGGCCGAGCCCACCAGGATGTTCAAGCAGCAGGGTTCGCTGCCATTGCTGGGATGTCCCGGGTCCAGGGTGTGATAGACGGGATGCATGTCGCCCAACGGGCGCTTGCGGATAAGAGGCCCCTGTACACAAACCGAAAGGGGTTCCACACAATGAACATCCAGCTGGTCTGTGACCATCAGCTGCGGATCGTACACCTCAGCGCCCGATACCCGGGCAGTCTGCACAATTCCTTCAGCCTGGCACACTCGGTGGTCCTTAATGTGTTCAAGGGGAAGGGGAAGGGGAAGCCCCCCGCCCCCCTCCCCCCCGCTGTGGGGTTGGCTCCTGGGCGACAGGGGCTACCCGCTGGCTAGTCAAGCACACGGTCCCATTGAATTCCTTTGCTGGGTTGCTGGGGACAGTCAGGCCGTTGGGGGGTGGGGAGGGAGAGTGAAGAGCATGGTCCTCCCACAGGGTCTGCACTGGTACCCTGCCTCCCCTCCCTCCCAGATCAGCCCACCCCCACAACCATCAGACAGAGCGCCGAGGCAGGTGTTAACAGGTGCTTATTGTGAAGAAATATATACAGTCTGTGCCCTAACCCCTATAACTAAACTGTGCCCTGCACATGTGCCAACCTAACTGGTGTCTAACTTTCTGGCCTTATGGGCCCTAACTCTATGTCTAGGTGGTTCCCCAAACGGTACAGCAGGATTCTCCTGGGGTGACCCGGCCTGGATAGGCCCGGCCACTGCTCAGGTGTCCTGGGTGACATGGTGCCATGCTTTTCCGCCCTCTGCCCACTGGGTGCACCAGGGATAGGAGGGGGGGGGGGAGTCCAAGGTGCTGCGCTGTTCCCGCACCGCGCCTGTGGGAGTCACTGGCATGGACCCATCACCTACTCATCCCTCGGGATGCCCAATGGCCCCCGGGCTACTCCACGGGATGGGGGTGCAAGCGGAGCTAGCCTCTGAGCTCCCGCCCCTCCCCCGCCACCTGCCGCTGCCAGTCCTAGAGACCCGCTCTGGTCTCAACCAGGGTCTGCATGTTCGCTCAGGGAGTGGACCATTTCCGTCTGGGACTGCACCACATCACACTGCGACTGTGCCACCACCCTGTGGGTCTGTGCCACATCAGCCAGTGATTGAGCCATCTCCCCCTGGGATTGGGCCACCTCCCTCTGTGTCTGTGCAATGCTGGCCAGCGCCTGGGCAATGCCGCTGATGTTCCCAGCCATGGCCTGCTGTGACTGGGCCATGCTGAGGAGCGCCGCTGCAATGTCCAGGTGGCTCTGGCACATGGCTGCTTGTGAGAGGGCAGCCCTGTCCTGCCCACCTGCACAGAATGCCCCAAGATCCATAGCCGAAACCGTTGCCGCCAATTTTTTCACCATAGATGCCATCAGTGCGGTGTCGGCCTGGGAGGCATGCATGGCTGGCACCACACCCTGCTTCTGCACGCAGATAGACTCCTCCACCGACATCCCCTCTTGTAGTCCCTGGCTGCCTGACTGCATCTGCACTGTGACTAGGACTGGATATTCCAGGAGCCTGGGACCCGTCTGGGTGGCAGCTGATTCCTGGAGTCGAGCTGCCCTCCGACCGTCCGGCCTCTCGGCTGCTCCTACCTCCACCCGCTGTACCGGATGCGATGTGTGGTGCTCACGAGTGAGTGTCCCAGGAGCCCCTTCACTAAAGTGCCCAACCGAGGTGATAGTCTCTGGGATGGTGGAGGGTGTTGGAGACAGCTGTGACGGAAAGTCAGTGTCATCCTCCGACCGAGCTCCGGGGTGTCCTGAGTCTCGGGCGGAAGGCAGGTATCCAAGCTGCTTTCCCCGTCAGTGCTCGGTTGTCTGAGGGGCACCAGCTTTAGCTTTGGCTGAGGGCGGGGGATCTGGACGGACTGGCCTCATCTCCAGCAGACCCTGTGAGACTCAAGACGGCATGTATGCTTAAACAGCGTGCGGGGCGCTGGTGAGTGGGTGAGGAGGTGAGAGTGATGGTGGGGGGGGGGGGGGGGGGCAGGGGGGGGGTCTCACTTGCTCACCCATGACCGCACTCCACCCCAGCAACATCCCTTTCCGCTGGGCTAATGGCCATGTTTGGGGCCCTCTGCTCGGGCATGGTGAGGGGCTGCTGGTCCCCCTCTGGTCTTCTCCCGTTCCCGGCGATAGTGTGTGTCCTTCTCCTGGGGGCGGGGCGGGGGGGTGGGGGTGGGTGGGGGGGGGTGTTGCAAACACAAACAACGACACCATTGGATGGTCCATTGCATGCAGCCCAGGGCTTGGGTAGATGGTGGCCTCAGTGACCAAGGCACCCAGCCATGGTGGATGGCATGGGTGCTGGCATGTGGGGCAGGGAGGGTGGGGTTCGGCCATCCTCGGGTGGGTTTGGGGGCAGATTATGGTTGTATGGGGGTGGCGGAGGCACAGAGCAGTTGACTCACCCTGGCCGCCCTGAGAAGGTCGTGAGGTTTCCTCTGGCACTGCATGCCCGTCCGGACAACGCTGCCCACTGCGCTGACCGCCTCTTCCCAGGCACAGCGGACAGCGGCGCCTGGTGACCTTCCTCCCAGGCCGGGGTATAGGGTCATCCTTCTCTCCTCCATGGCATCCAGGAGGGTGTCCCGCTCAGCGTCCCTGAACCGGGGCGCTGCTCTCCTTCCAGCCATCTTGTTGACTGGGACGGTGTGTGTGGGGGGATGGACCATTTAAGTGCGGCTGCGGCGTGTGAGCCTCATGAGTGCCAATCACAGACCCGGCGAATCGGCGTTATTTTACATGGAATTGCTTGAGTTCCACCTGGCGACGGTGCTAGTCCTTTGTGGTGAACGTATTATAGTAACCATTCACCACTTACTACATTGTATCACGCTGTTGCCCATGTGGGCTCCACCTATGGACCATTGTACAGTACTACACTAATTGTATCATGTTGGGGCCCTTGTGGGCTCTGCCCCTGGCTCTGCCCCCTTGAGGGGAGATATAAACAGCAGCTGCCCTGTAGGCGGCTCTCATTGCAGAGCAGTCGCAGGCAGGCACTGTTCTAGTTGATTAAAGCCACTGTTCACTTCCACTCTCTGTCTCGTGTGAATTGATGGTCGCATCATCCTTTTAAAGTAGCTGAATCGGTGCAGGTTTTGCACTGTTTTTTCTGTCATAAACTGCCACACTTCCTCCACTGGTGTCAACACCTAACCTCAGAAAAGGAGAATTCGGCCCAGTAGATGCATTGGTTATAATCTTCCACAATTCCTTTGATTCTGGGTGGCTCCCAGTGGATTGGAAAATAACTAATGTTTCAAGAAAAGAGGGAGACAGAAATCAGGAAAAATAGGACAGTTAGCCTAACATCTGTCATAGGGAAAGTGTTAGAATCCATTATTGAGGAGGCTCAAGCAGAATGCTTGGAAAATCATAATGTGACCATGTAGAGTCTTCAGGAAGAATACAAAAGCAACATACTATTTAAATGGACAGAGATTACAGAACTCAGCAGTATAGAAGGATTTGAATGTCCTGGAACATAAATCACAATAAGTTAGTGTGCAGGCACAGCAGGAAGGCAAGTGAAATGGTGGTGTTTATTGTGAGGGGAGTGGAAAATGAAAATAGGGACATTTTGCTGCAGGTGTGCAGGGCATTCCACATCTGGCATATTGTGTACAATTTTGGTCTCCCCATTTGAAAAAATATATAATAGCGTTTGAAGCAGTTTAGGAAAGGTCCTATGTTCCTCAACTTCCTGTTAGCCACACTTGGTTTATCCTTCTTGTACAGTCTTTCTTCAATGGAATATATATTTGTTGAGAATTATGAAATATGTCCTTAAATGCCTGCCGCTGCTTATCTACCATATTAACTTACAAACTATTTCCCCAGTTAGTCAACTCTGTCTTCATATAACAAAAAGTAATTGTCTTTATTTAAGTTTAAGACACTAGTTTCTGATCCACACTTTTCAACCTCAAACAAAATGTGAAATACCGGCACGGTAGCACAGTGGTTAGCACTGTTGCTTCACAGCGCCAGAGTCCCAGGTTCGACTCCTGCTTGGGTCACTGCCTGTGCGGAGTCTGCACGTTCTCCCCGTGTCTGCGTGGGTTTCGTCTGGGTGCTCCGGTCTCCTCCCACAAGTGACGAAAGACGTACTTGTTAGGTGAATTAGATATTCTGATTTCTTCTTCAGTGTACCGAACAGGCGCCGGAATGTGGCGACTAGGGGATTTTCACAGTAACTTCATTGCAGTGTTAATGTAAGCCTTCTTGTGACAACAATAAAGATTATTATTATTATCACTCTTCCTTCCAGGATCTGTCCGGTCTATCTCACTCTTCAGGTACCATACTCTAAGAGGGCATTGGTGACCATGGTCTTCCATTGGGTTGGCATATGATTATGTTTGGCAAAGTGCTGCAATTGGCCGGTATTTCACATTTTGTTTGAGGTTGAAAACCACCTTCTGTGGTTTGGGTGACCAGAAAACTCTGCTGTTGTCACTGCCTGTCATCAGACATATTAAAATGATTTACTGGCTGATAATCAACCTGTTTGGACTTATGAACACACTTTCTGCAGCCATCAACTCCTGAAATGGGACTTGAATCTGGAGCTTCTGGCCTGATGTAGGGGCACTACAACTGTGCCACAATTCCTCCATCCTTTACTTTGAGATTATTACTTAATCCTGTCTTATCACACCTGTTTCTTAGTTACATAGAAAGATACCTAAAAATAGAAGCAGGAGGAGGTTATTTGGACCTTCGAGCCTCCTCCTCCATTCATTATAGAATCCCTACAGTGCAGAAGGAGGCCATTCAGCCCATCATGTTTTCACCAGCTCTTGGAAAGAGCAGCCTACTGAAGCCCACACCTCCACCTTATCCCCGTAACCCAGTAACCCCACCTAACCGTTTGGACACCAAGGGGCAATGTAGCATGGACAGGCCACCTAACCTGCACATCTTTGGTCTGTGGGAGGAAACTGGAGCACCCGGAGGAAACCCACAGAGTCACAGGGAGAAAGTGCAAACCCAACACTGTCACCCGAGGTCAGAATTGAGCCCGGGTTCCTGGAGCTATGAGGCAGCAGTGCTAACCACTGTGTCACCGTACCACCCATTATGCTCATGGTTGATCATCAAATTCAACACCCTGTTCTGCCTTCCCCCATATCCCTTGATCCCTTCAGCCCCAAGAGCTATATCTAATTCCTTCTTGAAATTAAACAACATTTTTGCCTCAACTACTTTCTGTAGTAGCGAATTCCACAGATTCACCACTCTCTGGGTAAATACATTTCTCCACACCTCAGCCCTAAAAGGTTTACCCCGTATCCTCAAACCCCTAGTTCTGGGCTCCCCCACAATCGGGAACATTCTTTCAGAATCTAACCTGTCTAATTCTGTTAGACTTTTATAAGTTTCTATGAAATTCCCTCTTACGTTTCTTAACTACAATGAATATAATCCTAACCCACTTAGTCTGTCCTCATATGACAGTCCTACCATCTCAGGAATCAGCCTTTACTGCATTGCCTCCATAGCAAGATCTTCCTTCCTTTGACATTCAGTGGCATCACCGTCACTGAATCCCCACAATCAACATCCTGGAGGTTACCATTAATCAGAACTGAACTGGACTAGCCATATTAATACTGTGACTACCCAGGACAGGTCAAAGGCTAGGAATCCTACAGCAAGTAACTCACCAACTGATCCCCAAAGCCTGCCCACCATTTACAAGGCACAAGTCAGGGGTGTCATTGAATACTGTCCACTTGCCTGGATGAGTGCAGCTCCAACAACACTCAAAAGCTTGACACCATCCAGGACAAAACAACCCGCTTGATTGCTGCCCCTTCCACAAACTTTCATTCCCTCCAACAACGACAAACAGTGTGCACCATCTACAAGTTGCACTGCAGGAACTCGCCAAGGTTCCTTTGGAAGCACCTGCCAAATCCATGACGACTACCATCTAGAAGGACAAGAGCAATAGATACCTAGGAACCCCACCGCCTGGAGGTTCCGCTCATGAAATACTTTCATAAAGTATTTTCCCCTTCTTAATCAATTCCTTGGCCCAACTTTGCTGAATTTTAAATTGTTCGCAATCTTCTGGCATATTGCTTTTTCAGCTAATTTGTATGGCTGGTTACGCAAAGTATTGTTCTAAAGAGCCCTCGAATACACTGTTGAAATTATCCTCAAAGCTTTAATTGCCAATTTGATTTGCCGAATCTCGATGAAGATTCAAGTTGTCCATGATTATTACAGTATCCCATTCATTCTTGCTTTAGACTCTGTCTTAGAGTATAGGTACTGTTAAGGGACATATGAACTACACCCACCAGTAACTTAATTCCCTTGTTATTTTAATCTCCACTCAATAATTATTCTAGATCCTAATTTTCCAAAGCAAGACCATTTCTCACTGTGTTACTGATCTCACCCTTTATTAATAGAGCTACCCCACCTCATCTTTCTTTCTGCCTACCCGTTAAAAATGTCATGTACCCCTAAATATTCAGTGTCAAGACTTGGTCACCTTGCAACCACATTTCTGTAATGGCTGTTCGATCATACCCATATATTTATATTCATGCCATAAGTTTATCTATCCTGTAATGAATGCTGCATTCATTCAGGTAAAGAACCGTTCATTTTGCATTTTTACCATTTTTCACAAGTCTGAGCCTGTTTACTGATGCACTCTTATGTACTACTCTGTACTATTATCTTGTTCTTTCTCTTCAGTTTTCAAAATACATCTGCCCCAGCTATTTACTTGAAAATCCTATCTACAGTGTGATGCACAATCAATAACCTCAGAAACGAGATTGGAGACAATTGAAGGCTTTAATATGCTAGATGTTTCCCCAGCAGCGCAGGTACAGAAGAAAGCTGCTGGGGCAGCACGGGCTGTTATACCCCGCCATGCAAGGTGGAGCTAACATGCAAGCTTATCCAATGGGAACAAGTACATTCTTCACCAATGGTATTCCGGCATTACTAGGTACCGTAATCCTCCTAACACAGACTACCACACAGTGTAGCCATCTGGGATGGCCACGTCCCGATTACAAAATGGACACTTGCAAAGAATGCAGGGAAAATTGGACAATACCGGAAAAGCAAGCGGGTGCAAGGTCTGTCTGTTGATTGGAGCAGTGGCTCTCAGACAGGACCGGTACTGCTAAGCCATCTACATACCAATGAGCCATCTCCGGGGACAAAAGGGAAACATTTAGATAAACAATGTTAAGGCAAACACCCCGGCACCAGAGGAGACTAAAGCAAAGCAGACCAACGGTCACCTAGGACACGCCCAGCAATCAGGGAACCCACCCCTCTATTGGAGGAAGATTGATAAGAATGATTGGGAAAGGCCCAATTAATTGGGGCCAAGTTCAAGGCCCGCCCAAAAGCACGCAAAGCCCTTTCGGGTATAAAAAGGATTCCCCAAGAGAGAATCTTTCTTCTTTGGCCTTGGCTCTCAGCGAAGAGAGACCAGCCGAGCAGCTACGCCAGACCAAGTAAGTTCCAAGTCAATGCACAATACGAGATGGACGCTCCTAGTTGCTATCCTGTAAACAGCTCAATCCAGCAGCCTCAGAACCGAGCAACGGCCATTGTTCCTCTGACTGAGTGGGCACCCGTTTAGGTTGTAGAGTTTTATGCATGAGTATATTTGACTGCATTTAAATAAATGAGCATTGCTTTTGAACTTACTGACTGGTGTATCGAGTCTTTGATCAGTATTCGGTTCTGAACCTTGTGACAGTGTCGAAAGATACCTGGCACTCTTGAGCAAACGTAATTAAACAGAGCCAACTTAAGAGACAACAGCAAGTTAGCAATAACAGCTCTACATATGGTTCCAGTGACGCCCATCCTAAAGTTACAGCTCTTTCTCTCTCTGGCACTGGTGCGGGAGCCATTGAAGTAAAACCATTTTACCTGTACTGGCCTATGAGCCACATATTTAACTCTAAGATCTTATTGACCTTATTGACCCAATGTCAATTTGTTCATGGCTCAGGTAGGAATCCAAGGATGATTATCTTTTAGTGATGCTACTTTCTAAGTTTTGCCCTTGCTACCCACTCAGCAGAACCTGTTTCTTACTCCTCACTATGTTGTTAGTATTCACATTGACCACGACAATTGCATCTTTCCCAATGTCACTCTAAGTTCTTTTGCAGCCCCATGGAGATGTCTTTAATCATTTGATTTATTATTTGATTTATTTACTTATTTATTTTTAAATAATTTTTATTCAGGTTTTCATAAACTATCAATAACAAAATGAAAAAGGAACCCAACAGGATTAAGTACAAAACACAATCTAGAAAAGCAACCCTCCATACCCCCCTCCCCCCTGTACATAAATAATAAATTAACATTAACACCCCGACTTAACACAACAAGTATATACAACCCCTCAGACCCTCCAGTGTAAATAACAAAAACAAAAATAAAAATAAAGTAAACCCCCCCCCCCGAGTTGCTGCTGCCATTGACCAATGTCTACCGTTCTGCCAGGAAGTCTAAGAACGGTTGCCACCGCCTAAAGAACCCTTGGACCGACCCTCTCAAGGCAAATTTTACCCTCTCCAACTTAATAAACCCCGCCATATCGTTGATCCAGGATTTCACGCTTGGGGGCCTCACATCCTTCCACTGAAGAAGAATCCTTCGCCGGGCTATCAGGGACGCAAAGGCCAGAATACCGGCCTCTTTCAGCTCCTGCACTCCCGGCTCCTCTGCCACCCCAAATATTGCGAGCCCCCAGTCCAGTTTGACCCTGGATCCTACCACCCTCGACACCGTCCTCGCTACGCCCTTCCAAAGTTCCTCCAGCACTGGGCATGCCCAGAACATATGGGTGTGATTTGCTGGGCTCCCTGAGCACCTAACACACCTGTCCTCACCCCCAAAAAACCAGCTCATCCTTGTCCCGGTCATGTGTGCCCTGTGCAGCACCTTAAACTGTATGAGGCTGAGCCTCGCGCATGATGAGGAAGAGTTCACCCTCCCTGGGGCATCTGCCCACGTTCCTTCCTCGAACTCCTCTCCTAACTCCTCCTCCCACTTACCTTTCACCTCCACCACCGAGGCCTCCTCCTCCTCCTGCATTACCTGGTAAGTTTCCGAGATCTTCCCCACTCCCACCCACCCCCCCGAGAGCACCCTGTCCTGTACTGTGTGTGGCAGCAGCCGCGGGAATTCCACCACCTGCCGCCTGGCAGACACCTTTACCTGTAAGTACCTGAAGGTGTTCCCCGGGGGAAGCCCGTACTTCTCCTCCAGTTCACCCAGGCTCTCGAACTTCCCATCCACAAACAGGTCCCCCAACCTTCGTATCCCTGCTCTGTGCCACCCCGAAAACCCTCCATCTGTTCTCCCTGGGACGAACCGGTGGTTCACACGTATTGTGGTCCACACCGAGGCCCCAGCTTCCCCCCTGTGCTGCCTCCACTGCCCCTAGATTTTGAGGGCAGCCGCCACCACCGGGCTCGTGGTATACCTCCTTGGAGGGAATGGCAGCGGCGCCCTTGCCAGCACCCCCAGAGTCATACCCACACAAGACACCGTCTCCAGCCTCTTCCATGCAGCTCCCTCCCCCTCCATCACCCACTTGCGCACCATTGTCGCATTAGCGGCCCAGTAGTACCCACAGAGATTGGGCAGCGCCAGCCCCCCCCATCTCTACTCCGCTCGGAGTCCCTTGCACCCACACAAACCCCATTATACTCCTGTTGACCCACCTAAAAAAGGCCTTTGGAATAAACACGGGGGGGCAATGGAACAGGAACAAAAACCTTGGGAGCACCGTCATTTTGACTGACTGCACCCTACCCGCCAAGGACAGCGGCAACGCGTCCCATCTCTTGAACCCCTCCTCCATTTGCTCCACCAGCCTTGTGAAATTAAGCCTATGCAGGGCCCCCCAGCTCCTGGCCACCTGGACCCCCAAATACCTGAAGCTCCTCTCCGCCCTTTTTAGTGGGAGCTCGCCAATCCCCCTCTCCTGGTCACCTGGGTGAACCACGAACAGCTCGCTCTTCCCCATGTTGAGCTTGTACCCCGAGATATCCCCGAATTCCCTAAGGATCCTCATTACCTCCGGCATTCCCCGCACCGTGTCCGCCACATATAACAGCAAGTCATCCACATAGAGCGACACCCTATGCTCCTCCCCACCCCGCACCAACCCCCTCCAGTTCCTCGACTCCCTCAGTGCCATAGCCAGGAGTTCAATCGCCAGTGTGAAGAGCAGAGGGAACAGGGTACACCCCTGCCTCATCCCTCAGTGCAACCGAAAGTACTCGGACCTCCTCCTGTTTGTGGCCACACTTGCCATTGGGATCTCATACAACAGCCTAACCCACCTGACAAACCCCTCCCCAAACCCAAACCTCTTCAGCACCTCCCACAGGTACCCACACTCTATCCTATCGAAGGCTTTCTCAGCGTCCATATTATTTGATTTATTATTGTCGCATGTATTAGTATGCAGTGAAAAGTATTGTTTCTTGCATGCTGTACAAACAATGCATACCGTACATAGGGAAAGAAGGAGACACTGCAGAATATAATGTTACAGTTATAGCAAGGTGTAGACAAAAGATCAACTTAATACGAGGTAGGTCCATTCAAAACTCTGAAGGCAGTGGGGAAGAAGCTGTTCTTGAGTCGGTTGGTACGTGACCTCAAACTTTGGTATCTTTTTCCTGACGGAAGAAGATGGAAGAGAGTATGTCCGGGGTGCGTGGGGTCCTTAATTATGCTGGCTGCCTTTCCGAGGCAGCGGGAATTGTAGACAGAGTCGATGGATGGGAGGCTGGTCTGCGTGATGGATTGGGCTACATTCACGACCTTTTGTAGTTTCCTGCGGTCTTGGGCAGAGCAGGCTCCATACGAAGTTATGATACAACCAGAAAAAATGTTTTCTATAGTGCATCTGTAGAAGTTGGTGAGAGTCATAGGTGACAAATTTCCTTAGTCTTCTGAGAAAGTGGAGTCGTTGGTGGGCTCTCTTAACTATTGTGTCGGCATGGGGGGACCAGGACAGGGGGCACCAGGCAGGCACCAGCTCCTTTGGAACTCTAGCTCTTGGCTGTAGAAAACATATCGATCCTCTTAACCATGCTGCCTGCACCACTATTACATTCCTTTTTACTCACTCCATTGAATGGATGTGGGTACCACAGGACTGAGGTAATTTTGCTCATCTTCCTGGAGTCTGTTATGTTGTCCACACAGGTTACAAGAACCCTGTACCTGTTAGGCAAGGGCTGAGATGCCTAAAATGCTACCATTTGGACCCTGATACGTGCCCCACTCCTGGTCACACCCTCCCATGCCTGATTATGTATCAAATGTGAATTATGTAATTTATGGGGTAATCGTGTTCCCGTGGTATGAAAACAGAAAATGTTGGAACGACTCTGGCAGCACCTGTGGAGAGAGAAACTTTCCATCTTATTTCCATGTTATGCTCAAAGATTTGCTACAAATTTGAATAACAAAAGAACACAGAATCAGTATACGTAGAATCTCTAGGTGATTGCTGTGTCCTTTCTTCCAGGATCTCACAGATGCCTTCATCATTGTTGACCTGGGTGCTCTTGTAGATCAGCATCTGCGATGGCAGAGAGCACTGCCTCGAGTGGAACCTTTCTACGCTGTGAAATGTAACAGCAGCAAACCAGTGGTTCAGATTCTTGCTCAAATGGGAATGGGCTTTGACTGTGCGAGTAAGGTAGGTGTAATATCCTGAGAGATGAGCAACGAATGAACAGTTTATTAAAGTACGAAACTATATACAGAGAGTGATATAAAAGCATGTTCCAAGACTCCAAACTCCTAACTACCTGGGAAACCCCACGTTGGCACAGTGATTAGAACTGCTGCCTCACGGTGCCGAAGTCCCAGGTTTGATCCCGGCTCTGGGTCAGTGTCCGTGTGGAGTTTGCACATTCTCTCCGTGTTTGCATGGGTTTCGCCCCCACAACCCAAAGATGTGCAGGCTAGGTGGATTGCCCCTTAATTGGAAAAAATGAATTGGGTACTCAAAATTTTTTTAAAAACAGGGAAACCTGCACTTCATCCAGGGTTCGCGCACTCCAGCACCATTGACAGAACAGGTCACATGACCCTCCGGGAACTCGCCCCCAAAGGGACATGCTACCATATCCCTCCGCCTTTAAGTTCCTGATTAACATTCTTCAATGAACAAAAGAACTATTCACAAAAGTATACAGTAAGTCGCTCCCAAAAGACTCTCTTTTTATGGAACCAGTCAGGGAACTTGATCCTTTGAGAGCGACACAATTCACTGATGGTGCTTTAGCAGTAGAGGCAACTTTGGGTTGAACCTCAAAGGGTTAACTTCCCATTGGCACACAGGTAGTTTCCTTAGTTCGCACTTGAATATTACTGGGTCCGTTCTCAGGGTAGCTTGCTGTGACATAACTTTCATCTGTAGCTAAATCACTAACAAGTAACTATGGCCAGGTTGTCCCGTTTGATCTATGTCTTGTTTCCTTTCCCTCAAAAGGTGCTTTTTTAACCTTCTCCCTTGAACCTCTATCTCGTACAATACTGCACCTGTTTTGACCATGACTTTTCCCGGGATCCAATTTTGGCCAGCTCCAAAATTCTTCATATGTACCGAATCTCCCACCTCAAATGTTCTTTCAGCTTTCTTTAGTCATGGTGTCTTTTCATTCTGTTTAGCCTCCTCCTTCCACGCCAAATTCGGACATAAAAAGATTCAATCATGTTCTCATGCGTCTGCCCAGTAGTAACTTCAGTGAGTGTAACACCTGTAGTGGCAAGAGGTGTAGTTCGATAGGTGAGCAGGAATGGGGACAGTCTAAGTTACAAAAGGCTGAGAACTCCTTTTCCTGGCGGCCTTGAATGTTTGTACAGCCCGCTCAGCCGGTCCATTTGAATATGTTGAACGCTGTTGGTCCTCATGAAACGTTGTAATTAATCACGTGTAAAAGCAGTCAATTATCTGAGGGCGAGCCTCGGGAAACCCATGGGTGGTAAATGTCTGTTGCAAATTCTCTATTGTTGCTGATAAGGTCATGGGCTTCATTTTGTGTAGTTCCAACCAGTTGGAATGAACATCAATGATAAGCAAGACTATGGAGCCCATAAATGGGCATGCAAAGTCGACATGTAGTTTCACCTAGGGTCGGCCTGGCCATTCTCAAGGCATGAGGACCGCAGATTGCAAGTGCTGCCGTATTTGACACTGGTTGCATTGTTTGACCAGATTCTCTGTGTTGATATCCATCCCAGGCCACCGCACGTAACTGCATGTGAGCATCTTCACCTTCACCATTCCAGGATGGACACAGTGTAGCTTCTGTAACAATAACTTCCTAGCGAGGGTGGAAACGGCCATCCCATAATAATACACCGTCTTCACAACTTAACTCGTCTTTTCTTATCTGAAAGGGTCGTAGCAGCTCGGGCCTGTTGCCATAATGCCTGCTTGATTCGCGGTAATAAAGTGTCCTTTTGGGTCCAAAGTTTGACCTGCTGCGCTGACATTGGCAATGTATCAAGGAAGTGCAAAGCATGGCAGATGGTGAAATTTGAATTTAAAAAAAGAATCTGTAACTAAAAGTCTAAAGTTGACCAGGAAGCCATTGCCGATTGTCGTAAAATCCCATCTGGTTCATTAATGTCCTTTAGGGAAGAAATTTGTTGTCCTTACCTGGCCTGGCTTACATGTGACTCCAGATTCACAGCAATGAGGTTGACTCTTAAATGCTCTCAGGGATGGGCAATAAATGCTGGCCCAGCCAGAGACACCCATATCCCATGAACGAATAAAAAGAAAGAACCATCTCCTGTGGTATGGGCAGAAAGTGTGTACTCTGAGGGAGGAGAAGGCGTCTCAAAGCATCTGCATTCAAAATGTGGGTGCCCAACCTATTTTAAAACGTATACTCATAGGCTGCTAACAATCGAGTCCAACGTTGGACTCTAGCTGAAGCTATGGGGGGAATGGCCTTATCCTCCCTAACTAAGCCCAACAGGGCCACAGACTCAAGCCTGCCCTCCTGATCAGTGCCTGGGAGGTAGTGGCAGAAGCAGTCAGTGCTGTCTGCCTCACCAGGAGGAGACAGCTCATGATCCTGAGGGAGAGTAGCTGGTGAGGCCCCTGCCCTGAGAGAGGCAGAGCACCAGGGACTATTCCAAAACCATGGTGCAAGGGTCCTTTGTTTGGGGTGAGCTCTGCTAATCCCCTGCTTCCTCTGCAGTGGGGCAATGCTTCTGAGGTGCCAGCACCTGGTGGGCCATTGATTGAGCTTGGCCATGCCCATCCCCTTGATGATACCGCTGGGGTATGAGGGTTTCCAGAGGAGCAGCCTGGGTGGGCTCATAGATTATCATAGAATTTACAGTGCAGAAGGAGGCCATTTGGCCCATCGAGTCTACACCAGGCCCTGAAAGAACATCCCACTTATGCCCAGTAACCCATCTAACCTTTGGAAACTAAGGGCCAATTTAGCATGGAAACTGGAGCACCCGGAGGAAATCCACGCAGAAACGGGAAGAAAGTACAAACTCCACACAGTCATCCAAGGCAGGAATTGAACCTGGGTCCCTGGAGCAGAGTGGTGCCCCTCAAGCTATAAGCCTCTGGTGACAGACTAATGGCTAGTTCCAGGCATAACTAACTGTGGGGACAGATGAAAGTCTGCTTTGTGCCCCATTGGGGCGGGGAGGAAAACAGCAAACAACCATGCACGGCCCAATTTGTACATGAGCCATGACAATTAGTGTTGTGGCTTTTCGAGACTTCCCTAGACTGTGGTACTTTGGTAACTGCTGAAAGTGGTGAAGGATGCAGAATGAAGAACAATAGATCACATGCCATCTACCATCACACCCCGCATTCATCAATTATTTTTAGACCTCTGTTGCTGCATTATAGTTGCTTTTGGGGGGATATGGGCTGACCCATAGTTTAGCTTCAGGCCATAAAGAATTGCACAATTACGCAGGCCTGAAGTGTTGCATTGCTGTAACAATCGGAAACAACATATGGCACCATTTATTTTTATCATCAAAATGTGTTTGTGCACAGTGTAGGGATTCCCCAGCTCCTGTCAAGCTATGCTGCCCATCTATAATGTGTGGTGAATGTATTTTGAAAAGTAGAGATAACGCTGCCAGCCAGGTAACCTAACTTACCTTTCCTTCCCAACCAGAATGAGATTGCATTGATTCGAGACATTGGTGTCGCTGGAGAGAGAATCGTTTATGCAAATCCCTGCAAGGAGAGCTCTCATATTAAATATGCTGCCAGTCGTGGGGTTCAGTTACTGACCTTTGATAATGAAGATGAACTGCACAAAGTTGCAATGAACCATCCTGCTGCCAAGTAAGTGGGCAGCATCTCTTTGTATGTCTGCATCAGCTGTTGAACTTGATCATTTCAATTTAACTCTTCATCGTCTATGTCTATTCTTGCATAACTTCACTGCTCCCTGACGAAAAAACATTACATTCAAATACATAATTCTAATTTACATATCCCTCTAAGGCCTTGCCCCACTGAACAGTAACTATGGGCTGGATTCTTCGTTCTGGAGACTGAGTGCTGCCACTGGAGTTGAATTGCGGGAACTGCGCGCTCGCAGTGGGAGCGCCGGTCAGGAGAGATTCAGGTAATTTAAATGGGCCAGCACGCTGCCCACGTGCAGCCTGAATGATTCCCTGCCCCACTGCCACCTGATTCATGGGGGTTGGGATTCACATTAATAGCCTGACCAGCTGGAGCAGCTTTTAAGTGCTCCACTCACAGCAGACTGTCATTCCAGCCAAGAAGGTGACTGCACGAAGATCTGCTCCAAGGTTCCAGGTGTCAGAGATCAACAGAATGTTGGAGCCATTGAGGAAAGAAGGGATGCCCGCCATTCTCAACAACGCCTGGGGTGAGTGTTCCTAGCCTCACCAGGAGGACCAGCACACAATGCCGAAAGAAGATGAATGACATCTTTAGGGCAGCTTGGGTGAGTAACCACCTCTGTGCCCTTGACATTACTCCCGTCCCTCACCCTCACACTACCTCCCAATCCCCTAGGAGCCAACAACACCTCACCTGCCTGCATCTCCCGTACAACCCACCCTCCACCAAACCCCAAAATATGTATTGTCCTCTTTGGCCAGGAGCCTTGCACGCACATGCCATCAGCTATAGATCCCACATAAAATTTGCCTCTCAGCATCTCACTATGTACTTTCTGAGTACCCAAGGATAAAGTGGTCCATAATCGTCAGGAATGACAGAAGACAGGAGAGGCCATCCCTTAGAGGAAAGGGCCCTGCAACTCACGGAGTAGGCCAAGCAGAGGGCAGTAGCTGCAATGGAGCTCGGCATGCGGCAAACAGGTGAGAGCCCAATGTAACGCAGATGTCCCTATCGCAAGTGAGTCACTGCTCTCCCACAGACCAGTCATTCCTAGGATCTCGCCCCATGTTTTTTTTCTCACCACAAGACGGGGCCGGACCATCCAGGATCGCACGCCAACCCCCACCCCCATCCAGACCCTCAGCACACCCTGGAGCACCACTTCATGGAAGACACCTACGTCCCGCCACTGCTTTCACCTGCACTATCCATCATCGCACAGATTATCACCTTGGTGGGTAATGTTAGTGATCTGGCCCCTGGGTCACCCTCTGATGTGAACTACACACATGCTGCAGCGCATCAGGTGCTCCTTCAAGGGCAATTAGGGATGGGCAATAAATTCTGGCAATAAATGCTGGAGAAAGCCTGCACCGCCCACGTCCCAGGAATGAATTTTTTAAAACAGGGACTCCCGAGGGAGTGGGCGGTGTGAGGGCTACTTAACCCCAGGGAACAGCTGTCACCCAGACAGGTGTTACACTTTGGAAAAGATGATCCCATCACTGCTGCAGACGCAAAGCCATAATCTACACGAGGGAGCGTCAGCAACTTTCCAGAGCCTGTAAGTCCAGCTACAGCAGTTCAGCCACTTTCAGGTGCAGGAGATGGGGCCGACAATACGTGGCGTCTAGGCCGACACTGTAAGGGTGGCGGGCGCTGTGGAAGGCCTGGGGCAAGACATCAGAATATTGTGTCAGGACGTCCAAGGCTTGGGGCACACTGTGCTGTCCAAGGCAGAGGCGCAGGACATGGAAGTCCCGTCACGCGTTTTTTGTTTTTTCTAAATAAATTTAGTGTACCCAATTGATTCTTTCCAATTAAGGGGCAATTTTGCATGCCCAATCCACTTAGCCTGCACATCTTTGGGTTGTGCCGGGGGGGGGGGCAAACCCACACAAACACAGGGAGATCCCAGGTTGACATGTCCTGGGCGCAGGTAGACATTGCCTCGGCACTCCAGAGAGCATTGGCCGGGCGCTGACTGACCTTGGCCAGTCATTGAGGGGCTTGCCACAGGCATAGGGGGGCATGACCAAGACTACGAGGTACATGGCTCACTTGCTGAGTGACATGGCTCAGTCTCGGTGATGAGGACATAAGACCATGGTTCATTTGGGGACAGGCCTCCAGGGCTGGCAATGTCAGGAGTCGGTGGCACCTCCGGAGTTCACTCTGGCCTCCCCTCCGTCCCATGGAGTAACCCAGGGACCAGTGGGCACCTCGAGGGAGGAGGAAGTGATGGGGTCCATGCCAGTTCTCCCACAGGGGAGGTGCTGGAACAGCTAAGCACTTCCGAATCCCCATCCGGCACAGGTGGCGGATGGTCTCCCTGATGTACTGGAATCGGCATCTCCTCGAAGTACAGGTGCCAAGAGTATACATGTGGCCTGATGCGGCACCTCCTTCACACCTCCTCAGCCGGCTGGACAGCCAGCACTGATTGACCCCTACTCTTCTGGGGTAGGCCCCTCTTGTGTAGGATCCTCCCTGGGCTGGCCCTGGCTCTCATGCCACCTTGCATCCATGACGACGGCAGCAGCAGCCACGCAGATATTGGGCATAGCTGGCTGTAGTCTGAGGTCCATGTCTCTGTGGGGGGTGGGGGAGGTCACCCTGAGTTGTACTGCTGCGCCACCCTTAACATGTTTCCCCCTCCCCTCCCCCGGCCCTTGGGGATTATGCCGTCCGCATCGCATCCTGGTTCCCATCAGTGAGTGGCATCTGGCGAGAGTTGTGGGGAACCTCTATCCTCACCACCTGTGAGCTGGGAAGGTTTCCTAGCCAGGGGCCAGAATGGAATCAGGGATGTGGCAGATAGCCAGAACTTGGATACATCTCATGATACTCAGTGGTGGTTTACGTGAAAGTGTGCCTGCTGAGGCATTCACTCTGAGATGGGCTGTGTGCCAGAGAGGCTTCCAGCAGCTGCGATCCTTTGTTTGGGTTGAGCTCTGCTAATCACTGCGCCCTCTGCTGGGGGGCTGCGCTTCTGCGCAGTGCCAGCACCTGGTGGGCCGGTGATTGAGCATGGCCACGCCCATCCCATTGATGATATTGCTGAGGTATGAGGGTTTCCAGAGGGGTGGGCTGGATGGGTGGGTTTCCACATGACCAGATGTCCTTGGGGCATTTGCAGGATACTGTCAGCAGTCAGCAGTCTCAACAGGCAGGAGCCTGTAAGTTGCAGCTGAGGGGTGTGTTTAAATGAATTAATGCAGCAATTGGGGTCTCAAACCTGGCCACCCCAACCCCAAGAGGGACACCCTGAGTCCATGCACTTGCCACCAAGTCATCTCTCACTGCTCCCTGAGGTCCAGGAATGCACCCCCCAGCAAAAACAAAAAAGCTGTTAATCATATTTAAATCCATGCCACTCGCAGTTTTGTATGGTGCAGCCTACGGAGGGTGTGTAACTCGCTGCTGCCTCCAGCAGAGGACCAGAGACACACAACAGGTGCTAGTCCCATTTTCGGCCAACGCTTGATTCTCTACCAGATCGGAAAACCTGTTACTCGTGGCGGGCAGCGGAGAATCCAGCCCTATATCTCGTTCGATATCCAGCACTCACTTTTCCAACTCTGACATCCTGCGCTGCCTTCCTACATGCCTGTTTCTGGTGGCAGACACCTTCAATATCTAATTGCCTCCATCCTCCGGAACTTCTTCTCTCGACCTCTCTGACTCACAACTTTTCTCCCTGTCTTTGTACCCCTCCCAAAACCTTCTTGTTTCTTGTCATTTCTCCAAACCTTTCCACTATTACTTGGTATCCATTTTCCACCATTTGATGAATTTTGGGGTGTTTTCTGTTTTTAGTGCACTATATTTGTGATGGCCCCCTACAGGGACAGAGCTGCATAACATCTACTTCCCCTCCTACACACCTGAGAATGGGCTACTCTTGCGACTCGGGGATGGAGCTCCCTCCTAATTGGAGTGATGCACTATCAATTACGACGAGACGAGAGTAGAGAGTAATCGAGGCTTTATTACGCAGAGATGTGGAGCCTCCCGCAGCTGCTGCCGAAATGGCTGCAGCTCAGAGAGCACACACATTTATGCTCTACCTACTGGGCGGAGCCAGCAGGCAGGGATCTACCCCCATACCTGTAGTACAGGGGCCTTACCGTAATACCCCGTATGCAGTATACACAATACAACAGTGGTGACTACCACATTCACCCCCTGTTAAAAAAGAGTCCAGCGGGGGGGGGGGGGGGGGGGGTGGAAAACTATTTACATACAGGTTGTTTAAAATTTAAGAAAGAGGTTACAAATTTAGACGATCGGGCGCTTTGATCCGTCGTTGCGAGCGCCGCAGTTCTGGTGGCGATTCAGGCGTCAGTTCGGTCGGCGGTGCGTGTCGACCTCATCTTCATCCCCGCGTGGGACCAAGGGGAGGACGGATCGTCCTGGAGCGAAGGCTGTGTTGGGGTGCGCTGGGGGGAGGGAGGGGGGCGCCAGGGCAGAGGGTGGGTATGTGGGGACCCAGCTGCCACCAGGTCCGTGAGGGAGACTGTGTCTTGGCGGCCGTCGGGGTACGCTACGTAGGCGTACTGCGGGTTCGCGTGGAGTAGCTGTACCCTCTCAACCAATGGGTCCGCCTTGTGGAGCCGCACGTGCTTGCAGAGGAGAATGGGTCCTGGAATTGCCAGCCACGTTGGGAGCGAAACCCCGGAGGTGGACTTCCTGGGGAAGGCAAAGAGACGTTCATGGGGAGTCCCGTTAGTCGCAATGCACAGGAGCGACTGAATGGAGTGAAAGGCGTCGGGGAGGATCTCCTGCCAGCAGGAGGCCGAGAGATTTCTGGATCGTAGGGCCAGCTGGACGGCCTTCCAGACCGTCCCATTCTCCCACTCCACCTGCCTGTTTCCCCGGGGGTTGGAGCTGGTTGTCCGGCTCGAGGCAATGCCCCTGTTGAGCAGGTACTGGCACAGCTCATTTCTCATAAATGAGGGTCCCTGGTCGCCGTGGACGTAGGCGGGGAAACCGAACAGAGCAAAGATGGTGTTGAGGGCTTTGATGACGGTGGCAGACGTCATATCGGGGCATGGGATGGCGAAAGGGAATCTTGAATATTCGTCGACCACATTGAGAAAGTACGTGTTGCGGTCGGTGGAGGGGAGGGGCCCTTTGAAGTCCACGCTGAGGCGTTCAATGGGCGGGAGGCCTTCACCAGCTGCACACGGTCTGGCCGGTAGAAGTGCGGTTTACACTCTGCGCAGACCTGGCAGTCTCTGGTGACAGGCCTGACCTCCGCAATGGAGTAGGGCAGATTGCGGGCCTTTATGAAGTGATAAAAGTGGGTGACCCCTAGGTGACAGAGATCATTGTGCAGGGTCCGGAGTCGGTCCACTTGTGTGCTGGCACATGTACTTCGGGATAGGGCGTCTGGGGGCTCGTTGAGCTTACCGGGGCAATACAAAATCTCATAATTGTAGGTGGAGAGCTCGATCCTCCACCGCAAGATCTTATCATTTTTTAATCTTACCCCGCTGTGTGTTGTTAAACATGAAGGCAACCGAACGTTGGTCGGTGAGGAGAACAAATCTCCTGCAGGCCGGGTAATGCCTCCAATACCGCACAGCTTCAACGATAGCTTGGGCCTCCTTTTCAACAGGGGAGTGCCTAATTCCGGAGGCATGGAGGGTGTGGGAAAAGAATACCACGGGCCTGCCTGCCTGGTTGAGGATGGTGGCCAGAGCGACGTCTGATACATCGCTCTCGACTTGGAAGGGGAGCATCTCGTTGGCCGAGTGCATCGTGGCCTTGGCGATGTTGGCCTTGATACGGTTGAAGGCCAGGTGAGCTTCGGCCGTCAGGGGAAAAACTGTGGAGTGGATGAGTGGGCGGGCCTTGTCTATCTAGTTAGGGACCCACTGGGCGTAGTACGAGAAGAACCTCAGTCATCGTTTGAGGGCCTTGGGGCAGTGGGGAAGGGGGAGTTCCATGAGGGGGCAGATGCGATCGGGGTCGGGCCCTAGAACTCCGTTCTGAACCACATAATCGGTTCGTGCTGAACACGCACTTCTCCTTGTTGTAGGTTAGGTTGAGGAGTTTGGCGGTGTGGAGGAATTTGGAAAGGTTAGCGTCGTCGTCCTGCTGGTCGTGGCCGCAGATGGTGACGTTATCCAGGTACGGGAAAGTGGCCCGCAGTCCGTACCGTCAACCATTCGGTCCATCTCCCATTGGAAGACCAAGACCCCGTTAGTGACGCCGAAGGGAACCCTAAGGAAGTGGTAAAGACGCCCGCTTGAAACGTGGTGTACTGAAATGAAATGAAAATGAAAATCGCTTATTGTCACAAGTAGGCTTCAAATGAAGTTACTGTGAAAAGCCCCTAGTCGCCACATTCCGGCGCCTGTCCGGGGAGGCTGGTATGGACTGGCGGTCCTCCTTGCGAATGGGGAGCTGGTGGTAGGCAGATTTCAGGTCCACTGTCGTGAAGACCCGGTACTGTGCAATCTGATTGACCATATCAGATATGCGTGGGAGGGGGTGCGCGTCGAGCTGCGTGTACCGATTGATGGTCTGACTGTATTCAACAACCATCCTGTTTTTCTCCCCAGTTTTCACCACTACCACTTGGGCTCTCCAGGGGCTGTTGCTGGCCTCGATAATACCTTCCCGCAGCAGCCGCTGGACCTCAGACCTGATGAAGGTCCTGTCCTGGGCGTGGTACTGTCTTCTCCTGGTGGCGACCGGTTTGCAATCTGAAAACAGGGAAGGTGGGTCGACCTTGAGAGTCATGAGGCCGCATACAGTAAGGGGTGGTAGGGGCCTGCCAAATTTCAGGGTTAGGCTCTGGAGGTTGCACTGGAAGTCCAGGCCGAGTAGCAAGGCAGCGCAGAGGTTGGGGCGGACGTAGAGCTGGAAGCCGCTGAACTCTACGCCCTGGATGGTGAGGGTGGCGGTGCAATACCCCCGATCACCACGGAGTGGGATCCGGAGGCCAGGGAGATTCTTTGGTTAGCGGGGTGTACCGCGAGGGAGCAGCGCCTTACCGTATCAGGGTGGATGAAGCTCTAAGTGCTCCAGGAGTCCAGAAGGCAGGATATCTCGTGCCCGTCGATCTTCACTGTCGTCAACGCGGTCGCGAGATTGTGCGGTCGGTACTGGTCGATCGTGATGGAGACCAGATGTGGCTGGTCTGCGGCGGTTGCAAGCGATGAGCGGCCCGATGAGGTGCCCGACGAGCAGGGGTCCTGAGGTGTTGTGAGGCGAGCAAGATGCCGAGCAAGATGGCGGTGCCCACGGGTCGCACGTGTTGTGAGGGGAGCAAGTTGGCAGCGCCCAGGGGCCGCACATGGTCTGAGGCGAGGAAGATGACGGCGCCCGGCGGTCGCACATGGTGGGTGCCGGGACAATAGCAGTGACCGAGCGGGCCTGGCACACAGCAGTGAAATGTCATTTCTTGCCGCAGGCCTTGTAGAGCGTGCTCCGTGCCGGGCAGCGCTGCCGGGGGTGTTTTGAGTGTCCGCAGAAGTAGCACTTGGGTCCCCCGGGGTTGGTCGGCTGCCGTGCGGCGCAGGCCTGGGGTTGGCTGGGGGATGTCGCTGATGGGGCCCATGGTGGGGTGTTCGCTGGCGGGGTCCACCATACCCATGAGGGGTGGGCCGTGTGGTCGGGGGCATACGCCTGTATATTGCGTGAGGCGACTGTGAGCGAGAGCGCTAGTTTCTTGGTCGCCGCGAGGTCGAGGGCAGCCCCTTCTAAGAGGTGCTTGCAGATGTAGGCCGTCCCTATGCCCGTAACGAACGCATCTCTAAGTAGCAAGTCAGAATTTTCAGTGGCCGAAATGGCCTGGTAATCACAGTTTCTCACCAGGACGTGCAGGGCAAGCCAGAAATCTTCCACAGACTCACCGGGGAGTTGATGCCGCGTGAACAGGAGGTGCCTGGCTTAGAGTTTGTTAGTCTGCTGAGTGTAGTTCTCCTTCAGTAGCGCCATGGCCTCAGCATAGGTCGGTGCATCCCGGATGAGGGGAAAGATATCGGAGCTCAGCCGCGTGTAAAGGATCGGGAGCTTCTGTGCATCTGAGGATGGGTCTGTCGCAGATCCAATGTATGCTTCAAAGCAAGCTAACCAATGTGCGAAGGCCGACTAGGCATTGTCTGCTTGAGGGTGCAGCTGCAGGCGATCAGGCTTGATACGGAGATCCATCGTTGTAAAATCTCTGCGTAATAAATTGATGCACTATCAATTACGACGAGACGAGAGTAGAGAGTAATCGAGGCTTTATTACGCAGAGATGTGGAGCCTCCCGCAGCTGCTGCTGAAATGGCTGCAGCTCGGTGAGCACACACATTTATACTCCGCCTACTGGGCGGATCCAGCAGGCAGGGATCTACCCCCGTACCTGTAGTACAGGGGCCTTACCGTAATACCCTTGTATGCAGTATATACAATACAACAGTGGTGACTACCACATGGAGAAGCTCCCCACAGACTGAGGCGAGAGGCGAGAGGCTGGCACTAATTTTTCTTGTCCCTCGGTTAGTTGTTTCTCCACTTCAAAATGTTGTTGCTCACCGTCAATTTTAAAACGCTCATATTGGGTTTTAAGGAATGTGAAATCTGCCTCTTTGCTGGTCATAAGCTTCTCAAGTTTGGACACAGTAAGTTTGGGGAGTTTGGTGAGTTCAGCATGATCGCGCAACTGCTACAACACAGCCACTGCTATATTACTGTCTGAGGGGAAAGGGGGGAGAGGAATGATTATTGTGGCTAGTGTCGAATATAGTGAGTTATACCCTGTCAACCTGGCCTCTCGAGGAGTCTTTGTGTCTGTCTACAACATTGGCGATGAGGATCAAGTGGAGCTACCATAAGAGGCAAGTGCTACCACTTCATATCATTTTTGAACCACCTCGGGAGGCCGCTCTCCAGCCAGCAGGCATGGCATACAAAGGTAAATCTGAGCCTTTTGATGCCGACTCGGACAATTGGGCCCAGTACGTCGATAGACGTCAAGTTTTTTCCACACATTGAGTCTTCACCAACCGTCCAAAAGAGTACCCTACTTAGGCCCAATCCCCTGCCCTCTCCCCGAAACCCCACATAATCTTTGGACACTTAAGGGACAATTCAGCACGTTCAAGCAACCTAACCTGCACATCTTTGGTCTGTGGGAGGAAACCGGCGCGCCTGGAGGAAACCCACGCAGACATGGGGAGAATGTGTGAACTCCACAGTCACCCAAGGTTGGAATCGAACCCAGGTCTCTGGAGTTGTGAGGCAGCAGCACTAAATACTGTGCCACCCCTTATCCTCCTCCTCCTGTGGTGCCCTCCAGATTCCTGGTAGCATTAGCTGGGCCCTTATGATACCAATGTAGTGCAGGGACGCCACATGCTCTAACATGTACTGGAGGACATCCTTGAGCGCAGAAGCATTCCTAGTGGTTCATTTACACCCACTATCTTTGCATAGTCGAGTGACAGAGGTGTGGGTTGGGGTGTGGGTGGCGGCGGGTGGGGTGGGGGGCCGGGGGGGGGGGGCGGTTGGATAGATGGTCTCACCAACCACATGTACAGAGTTCTGAAGCACACGTCCTCTGATTGTTCTTGGAGGTGCAAATAGGGCACAAACTCATTCATATGGAGAGCCCACATGCTAACTGCAAGCAGTTGCCTGCTTCCTGCACCAGCGGGAATCCAACTCTCCTGCCATATTCACATACCCACTCATTGTTTTTCCCTCCCTGAAGGGGACAGGATATATTGTTGCTGTGTATGATTATTGCAATTATGTTTTATTCTGCAATGTTCACATCCATTTTCCTACTGCTCTCGCAGACTGGTTCTTCGCATTGCCACAAATTACTCTGCAACCCAAATCTCCTTGAGTGAGAAGTTTGGAGCAACTATAAGTGAGTGTGGACATCTGATGGAATGTGCAGCGGCATTGAAATTGGATATCATTGGGGTTAGGTAGGAAAATATTTCCTTGCCAATTACCAGGTTGCAATATATGTAATGAGATATTTTATTTGCCAACTCAACCATTTAGTACATCTTAGTAATTGCTACATCAAATTTTATGCACAAAAAAAAGTTTTATCATTGTTACTTTTCCTTATTTTTCAGGTAGGCAATTTATAGGGAGATCACTGTTACTCCAAATGGAGGTTAACATAGTGTACAATTATGTCACTAGCAAATGACACAATGGCATCCTGTTTATTTGCCTTGTGTGTTCAAACAAAAACTCAATCCTTGAAGAATGAAATTTAGGGGAATAATACACTTCAATGGAATATATTAACATAGCATTTGAATTCTTTAGCCTAATACTTGATTGTTTGTATGTGAAATGTGCGTTCTGGATCTGGTTCTCACATCATTTTTATAGAATCATAGAATCCCTACATACAAAAGGAGGCCATTCGGCCCACCGAGTCTGCACCGACTCTCCAAAAGAGCACCTTACCTAGGCCCACGGCCCCACCATATCCCAGTAACCCCACCTAACTTCTGGACACCAAGGGGCAATTTAGCATGTCAATCCACCTAACCTGCTTATCTTTGGACTGTGGGAGGAAACCCACACAAACACTGGGAGAACATGCAGACTCCACACAGATAGTCACTCAAGGCCGGAGTTGAACCTGGATCCTTGCTGCTGTGAAGCAGCAGTGCTAACCATTGTGCCGCCGTGCTGTGGTTGTCTGTGTGTTCAACCAATCTTGTGATCTATGAGTGGAGGAGAATATCAGAGTCAATTTGGTGAGACTCTGGACTAAATCTTGTACCATGTGAGTTCAAAGGCTGACATGCCAGCTGTTTTGTATAGGCCCAGCTTCTCTAGTCAGGTAAGCATGGTTGGAGATATTGTCCAGCCTCTGGTGGGGACTGCCCACAGCTGCTACAGGGCAAGATCTTTCACCCTCTCTCTGCCAGATGTCCCTCTCCCCCTCCACAATTGCCTGCCCTGCAACCATCCTGCCAATCTCAAGGGCTTCCTGCTCCATTAATATCAATATGATCAGATTGGCCACTCCACTCCCAGAACAACTCCTCTCACAGACCTTGTGGGCTCTTTTTTTCCTAGAAAGGTGAAGGTCAAGAGTGTTATACAGAGAAACATACATAGAAAATAGAGGCAGGAGAGGATCATTCGGCCCTTCGAGCCTGCTTCACCATTCATTATGATCACGGCTAATCATAGAGTTCAATACCCTGATCCCATCATCGCACCCATATCCCTTGATCCCTTCAAAACCATGAGCTATATCTAATTCCTTCTTGAAATTACACAATGTTTTCACTTCTACTACTTTTTATGGTAGTCATTTCCACAGAGTCACCATTCTCTGGGAGAAGAAATTTCTCCTCACGTTGGAGCTACTATTTTCAGGGCCACTTCCTTGAGTACTCTGGGATGAAGATAATCAGGCCCTAGAGATTTATTCGCCTTCAATCCCATTAATTTCCCTTAAACCATTTCTCTAATAATACTAATTTCCTTCAGCTCCTCACTAAAACTTGTGTTTCTCATAACTTCCGGCACATTATTCATGTCTTCCTTTGTGAAGCCAGATGCAAATTTAGTTCCTCAGCTATTTCATAGAATCATAGAATTTACAGGCAGAAGGAGGCCATTCGGCTCACCGAGTCTGTACCGGCCCTTGGAAAGAGCACCCTACCCAAGCCCACACCTCCACTCTATCCTTGTAACCCAGTAACACCGCCTAACCTTTTTGGACACTAAGGGCAATTTAACTTGGCCAATCCACCTAACCTGCACATCTTTGGACATTTATTTGTTCTCCTTTATAATTTTCTCTGTTTCTGACCTTAAGGGGCCGACAATCGTTTTTATCAATTCTTTTTTCTCTACATACCTATAGAAAACTTACAGTCAGTTTTATATTGTATTTTCCCCTTCTTAATCAATTCCTTGGTCTGCCTTTGCTGAATTTTAAACAGTTCCCAATCCTCAATGTTCTTGCTAATTTGTATGCCTCTTCTTCGAATCTAACATTGCCTCTAATTTCCCTTGTAAGCCAAGGTTTGGCCACGGCTCCCTTTGACTCTTGCGCTAAATAGGAATAAACAAATTTTGGAGTTGACCCATTCGCTCCTTAAATGCCTGCCTTTGCCTGTCCACTGCCCTTCCTTTCAGTTATGTTTCCCAGTCCATCATAGCCAGCTCACGCCTCATACCATCAGAGTTACCTTGATTGAGGTTCAGGACCCTGCTCTCAGAATCAACTCACTATCTGCCATGATAACGAATTCTATCATATTATGGTCACTCATCCCCAAGGGTTCTCTCATAACTAGATTGCCAACTAATATTTTCTCATTGCACAACACCCACTTGTTGGTTCCTCAACATATTGATCCAGAAAACCATCCCATATATACTCCAGAAATTCCTCCTCTATTGTACTGTGACGAATTTGACTTACCCAATTTATATGCAGGTTAAAGATACCCTAATCGCAGATGTTCCTTTATCACATGCATCTCTGATTTCCTGTCTGATGCTATTCCCAACATTACTACTGCAATTTGATGGTCTGTATACCGCCCCGACAAATGTTTTTTGCCCCATGGTGTTTCTTAACACAACCCATGCAGAGTCCACATTGTCTGTGCTAATATCTTTCCTCAATATTGTATCAATATTTTCTTTAATAAACAATGCAACTCCACCACTTTTTCCTTTCGGTCTGTCCCTCCTAAAATCTGAATAGTCCTCAATGTTTAGTTCCCATCCTTGGAGCCATGTCTCCGTAATCCCAACTGTATCATACCCCTTTACACCTATCTGCGCAATTAATTCACGCATTCTATTTCGAAATTCTGAGCATTCAGGTACAAAACCTTAAGGCTAGTCCTTTCAATATTCCTTGACCGCTTCCTATTATTTTTATAGTGTCATTATTTGATACTGACGCTTGGTTTCTTTGCCTAGTGTAGCCATCTGGGATGGCCACGTCCCAATTACAAAATGGACACTTGCAAAGAATGCAGGGAAAATTGGACAATGCTAAGAAACAAGCAGGTGCAAGCTCTGTCTGTTGATTAGAAACATAAACTCTCAGACAGGACAGAAACTGCCAAGCAATCTACATACTAATGAGCCATCTTCAGGGCCATAAGGCAAACATTTAGATACACAATGTTAAGGCAGACTCCCCGGCCCCAGAAGAGGCTAAGACAAAGCAGACCAACGGTCACTAGGACACGCCCAGCAACCAGGGAACCACCCCTCTATTGGAGGAAGATCGATACGACTGATTGAAAAAGACCCAATTAGTTGAGGCCAAGTTCAAGGCCCGCCCAAAAGCGCGCAAAGCCCTTTTTAGTATAAAAGGTATCCCCCAAGGGAGAATCTTCATCCTTTGGCTTTGGCTCTCAACGAAGAGAGAGAGTAGCCTCGCAGCTACAGCAGACCAAGTAAGTTCCAAGTCAACGCACGCTACGAGATAGACGCTCCTAGTTGCTACCCTGTAAACAGCTCAACCCAGCAGCCTCAGAACCGAGCAACGGCCATTGTTCCTCTGACTGAGTGGGCGTCCGAAGCTAAGTATAGGTTTTAGTAATAGTGGTAGTTTAGTTTGTAGAGTTTATGCATGAGTAGATTTGACTGTGTGTAAATAAATGAGCATTGCTTTTGAACTTACTAACTGGTGTATCGAGTCATTGATCAGTATTCGGTTCTGAACCTTGTGGCGGTGTCGAAAGATACCTGGCGACTCTTGAGCAAACGTGACTAAACAGAACCAAATTAAGAGCCAACCAAAGAGAGCAACATTTACTGGTGACTCTGACGGGAACCGACTTAGAAGTGGCTTAACCACTCCGAAAGAACCAAAATTTGAATTGAGATTCCAATCGGAAACAGAAAAACCACAAGCGTAAGAGCAGTACTGATCAAGCCCCTGAGATTCGGAAGTGTGTTAATGCATGCGTGCTAACAGGGATATAAAGTAAACCTGAGAGATTTTGATGCGTAAAACTGTCGGGAGTTTTGTCGGCCAGAAATTAGCGTAAGCCGTACCCGTGTTAACATCACCGCTTTATCACCCCCTGTTCCAAATTCAGTAGAGAACCTAGATAGAGAAAATGGCAATGAAGGCGATGGAATGCCTTATGAACCCCCAGGAATTTGAGGTCACCACGACCAGTTGAGTAGGACAGTGTCCCGTTTGGGAAGATGAGATCAGGAAATATCTCAAAGGGAAAGGATGGCCCCTTTGGAGTGAATTCTGCAATAATGAGGAAACAGGACCCGGGAGTATCGGACATACTTGGTGGGAGAACCTGTCAGAGATCCACAAGAAGAGCTTGGGAAAAGCTCACAAGCTGATGGCAATCGTGTCCTGTTTGGCACAATTGCGAGGCACAGAGGAGGTCGTTAGGACGCTCCGTAGAGAGATAGAGGAGAGAGACAGAACCAGTGAACAGTTAGCAGCAAGGTACAGAGAGGTGGACGATGCCAAGAGGGCACATCAGTCTTGTCTCGCGCATTTTGAACAGTTTTCAGACGCAATATGATAAGGCCTACCAGGACACGCAATGTGCGGTCTTGGTAAGACAAGGAACAGAACAGCAAGTTGAGAAATTGCAGAAACAGTGCAATGATTTAAAAGCAGCCCTACGAGCACTCCATACTTCCACGACGGAACAAAGGCAGAGATCCGTAGACTACGCAAAGTGCCGGAAGCAAATTGCAGAATTGCAATCTCTGCTTTCCGTTCAAAATGGATTTCAAAGTACATTCGGACCCCAATTAGATCAAGAAAATGGCTCCGACTGGCAGGAATTGAACGAGACTGCCCATAGATGCGTACATGGGACATGTACGCAGGAAAAACCCCAGAAAAGGAAAGCGCCCCAACCCCCAACCGAACAGGCAGAACACACCCCCATGAATCCTGTAACCACACACCGCAGGGCCGCAGGAGAAGGAGAAGCAGACTTCCTTTATCATAGAATTTACAGTGCAGAAGGAGGCCATTCGGCCCGTCGAGTCTGCACCGGCTCTTGGAAAGAGCACCCTACCCAACGTCAGCACCCCCACCCTATCTCCATAACCCAGTGACCCCACCCAACACTAAGGGCAATTTTGGACACTAAGGGCAATTTATCATGGCCAATCCACCTAACCTGCACATCTTTGGACTGTGAGAGGAAACCGGAGAACCCGGAGGAAACCCACGCACACACGGGGAGGATGTGCAGACTCCGCACAGACAGTGACCCAAGCCGGAATCGAACCTGGGACCCTGGAGCTGTGAAACAATTGTGCTATGCACAATGCTACCGTGCTGCCCGTTATAACCACGTTAACCGTGACCCAATTACGGGGCGCGTGTGGAAAAGCTACACCGTTCCTTCCCACATCAGACCCCCACCAATTTTTCGTGAAAGTCAAACAGCGGGCTACCATGTGGCTACCTGGACGAAAAAGAGCAAGTGAAGCTCACAGTTTTAAGCCTCGATCCTTCAGTCATGGCAGCCCTTCCCGACCCACAGAATGTAGGAGGAGGCACACTCCAAGAGATGCACACGGCGATCCTTGATGCGATTGGCTTTAACAGAGGAGACCCCGTAGAAGGCCTAAATAAGTGCAGGCAAAAGAAGACAGAGCACCCCACAGCATTTGCTGGACGTTTGTGGATTCACTTCACCGCTGTTTTTGGAGAGTTAGCCCGTGCCCATTTGTCCCCAGATAATATGGCCAAATGGACCCGAATTCGAGTCTCCCACGCCACAGAAGCAGGATGAAAAGCTTGCGCAAATTATGACCCCTCAGATGAGGCCCACAATGAAAAATGGGTTTTGAAGAGATTGTCCCGCGCTTGGGAGCAATCAATTGCAGGCAAAACCGCATTTATAACACCCGATGAAGAGCATGCAGAAATGAACCCAGTTAAAGCACACCAGAACCCCGCATGGGTAAATGAGGGCAGGAACAGCCAACCCCAGCCTAAAGCTCAGGAATGCTACAACTGTGGACAGATTGGACACTTTGCATGAGAGTGCAACGCGCCCCAGGAGCAGCAGAGAAACCAACAGACAGGCACCCTAAACAGGAATAGGGCAAAGCCGATCCATAGCATTAGCGCCCCTTCAGAGAATGCAGACATGAACGGCACCGACTGACGGTGTTCGGGCTCCCCAACTTGGGTCTGCGACACCCTTTGGGACAAGTCCGGTAGACCGGTAGTAGCAGGCAAAGTCCAACCCGTAGAATTGCTTTGGGACACAGGAGGGTCTCGCACCACACTCAATTCCTCCACAATGTTTCAGTGGGACACGTGGCCCACAACAGACACCATCACACTCAGCGGTTTTACAGGTCATTTACAACAGGGACACATCACAGCCCCTGAAGCAATACAGAAAGGGAACATCACAACTAAGTACCCCGTAGTTTTGGTTGATCTGCCCCAGACAGCAGAACATATCCTTGGGATCTATTTCATGAGCTCCCATACCTATCTTTTGACCCAGTTAACAAGTGTGTTTGGAAAATGGCAAAGGCAGCACAGTAGGAGAGTATGGAAACAGGATTAGCTCAGTAGGAGACTTCTGGTTCAACCCGCGAACCATTAGTGCAGACAAACAGGTTAGGGCAGTTCTGCAGGAACATAAAGCAGCATTTGCACAGCACAAGCCCAGTACACGCAGTTCATGTCTCACAGACCAACATTCAGGATTTAGCGAAGGCTCAGAAAGAGGACGAGAAACTCAGGGAAGTTTTAAAGGGAACCTTCCTAGCTCCATACGACAAGTTTAAAAACACAATCACCACACATGAAGGTGTGAGTTTAAAGGATGGCATTTATATAGTTCCCAGCCAGGACAGGAACCAGATCATTTGTCAGTTCCATGACAATCATGGACACCAAGGAATTGAACCCACCCTAGCCCACCTCAGACCGCTTTGTTGGTGGACCGATTTAAAAACCGATGTAATACACTACATTGAGAATTGCTTAATCTGTGCCCAGAACAATCCGGACAGATATGTGAAAAAGGGTCAACTTAGTCATACCCGCCCCGTTAATGGACCCTGAACAAATCTCCAGATAGATTATATAGGACCCCTACCCCCATGCAGAAATGGTTACAAGTATGTGTTGGTGGTCATAGACACCTTCACCAAATGGGTGGAAGCATTTCCATCACGAACTAATACCGCCAAGACAACGGCTAAAATATTAATACACCACATCTTTACAAGATGGGGCCTCCCACGCAGTATAGAGTTCGATCAAGGCTCCCATTTCACAGGACGTGTAATGAAAAACGTCCTCATGATTTTCGGCATTAGACAAAAGTTCCATATCTCATATTACCCCCAATCAAGTGGTATTGTAGAATGAATGAATAGGACATTGAAAGCCACCCTCAGGAAAATGGTTCAGCAGAATAACAGCACCTGGGATTCAGTACTCCTATTTGCTTTGATGTTTTTAAGAAATACGGTATCCACGTCCACAGGATACACCCCCCACACCCTCATGACCGGACGCCCCATGAAAGGCACTGAGTATTTATTCGGACTGGATTTGGCCAGCCCCGCAGTTACAGCCCTCACGCATGAAAATGCGGTTAAACAACTGATACAGAATATAAAGACAGCCCAAGTCGTTTACAGCAGTGAGACTTGGAACCAGGGAGAAACAGAGCAAGGCTTGTTTCAACAAAACAGTACACGCCATTGAGTTTACAGTAGGACAACAAGTTATGCTTTCCCTTTACAACCCCAGTTCATTCCTTTCCCCAAAATTTTCCGGACCATACTCCATTTCGGACAAAGTCAGCCCCAATTGTCAGTCTGCGTGGTTTCATATAAACCAGCTCAAGGCTTACGGCTCGCAGAATAACCACACACACCACATCCTGCTCGCAGCAGCAGACGATCATGCCCCGCCCACAGATGACGTATTTCTACCCTCCCCCAACCACTCCAGCCCGCCCTCAGACACGACTTCAACTCTGCCCCCAGAGGCACGACTCCGCCTCTCCCTTCCCTCAACCAGCAGCGACAGCGACAGTGATAGCGATCACGATGACGGTAGCCACAGCACACCATGTTACGACTATACCCCTGCACCAGGCCCCACTTCCAGCGAATCCGAGCATGATTCTACTGACCCATTTGAGATCAATTATGTCAGAGCCCCTGACCCAGACCCACCGCCCGACGATTACGGACTGAAGCATAGTAGCTCCAACCTCGACACACGATTCTGGCACCGAGACAATTCGTTCAGGTTCATCCGGAATGATGAGATGGACCCCAATTCGCTCCAAGCAGCTTTAGCACAGTTACTACAGACAAGAATTTGGCAGCTGGGAGAAGCTGATGACTTAGAGTCTGACTCCCACCAAGTGAATCCCTTTGCGACCCTGTTCGCTATTGAGCAGTGAGGTGTCCAGATGATGGAGAAAAAAGGAACCGCTGGAGAGATACGGTATCCTTTCTGATGGACCCTGCACCATGTTTGTTGAATGCTTGTTCGTTAGTGTTATCGTTTAGTGTTGTTCGTAAACACAAAAGTTTTCACGGCCCCGCGTCACTACTCCTTTGACACCCCCTGGCTGTTAGAGGAACTAGTTTGTCCCCAGAAACTTGTCAATGGAACAAGTTTGTCCCCAGACAATAGTTCAGAGGAACTAGTTCGTTGACAAACACGACTCATAGTTGCTCTCCTAATTCGAGAGGCAGCCCCCCACGGCGACCACATTCTTGCCGGTTGCTCAGGCAGTGGAGAAACTACATTGGTCCCAGCCCTGCCTGAGGACCCCCCACTCTGGTCAGCTACGCTCGGGTAGAGCACAAACGGCATTGATCACCGTCCTACCCAGGGATTCTACCCATTTCTTACCCGCCGCGGCCCATACGCACCCCATTTTTGGCTTGTTACGTTCAAAATTCTTTTGTTTAGTTTTGGCAATCCTTAGGTTGCTTCCCTATGCTATTTACATCCTCAAACACTGGGATGGTAAATCACACAGGCTGCGAGACGGCTCGCAGTATGGCAGTATTTTTCTTAGATGTCGTGCAAATATTCGGTTTAAACATTTTTTTAAAAAATGAGGGAGTCACAGATGGTGACCAATTATAAAGGGAAATTGGCAATAAAGGACAGACAGAGAGACATACGAGACCTTAAGCAAGATAATAACAGAAATTATGCTTGTGTTCACAGAACTCCGGAACCCAGGAAACCCAGAGGAAGACAAAGAAGAAGACAGGCAAAGATGAAGACAGCCTTCATGTTCACATGGATCATAGCGGGATCCCTTCAGTTGCGCACGGACGCTACCCCCCCTTACCCCTACCACACAAACCGGAAATGATTCTCACCCCTGCAGTACACGGAACCCCGAGATAACTAGCCCAGCGACAGCTAGCAATACCCCGACCTGGTGTGATCAATTCATCACCTGGTACTCACTCTCATATGTAGTCGAAGCACTCTTAGTGCTGGCGTTACTTTGCAGTGTCGTGCAAATGTTTAGAATTAGGAAATGGCGAAAGAGAGCATATCGCTCTCGCACTCCGGTATACAGATTTATGTCCCCCATTTTCGGATTTCACCAGATCCCCGAACCCATTGGGACGGATTAAAGTGCATCCATTTTGTTTAATGTATTCTGTGGAATAAAGAGATGTAAACCTCTGTGTCTGACTGCCAGGCCAGGTAAATTTGTGTGCTGCTATTTTGTACAGTTTAAGATGTATAGATTATTTTTGGATTGCTTGTATTTTTGGATTGTTTGAATGAGGATAGTTTATTGAGAATAGTTAGAGGTTCCAGTTTTTTATTTTTCTGTAATGCATGTATTCATGTCATAGCGCCCCGTAGAGTTTTATGATAATGAATGTATTTAAAATAGTTCAGGTAAAATTGTGTTGCATAGGATAGGACAGTGTAGAGCCTAAGTATGGGTGCCCCGGTGGTCAGAGGATGAAGATGACATAGTAGTGTGATCCTTCACGCTTTGCGTTGAGGATCACAAGGAGGGAGTGTATCCATCTGGGATGGCCATGTCCCGATTACAAAATGGATACTTGCAAAGAATGCAGGGAAAATTGGACAATGCTAAGAAACAAGCAGGTGCAAGCTCTGTCTGTTGATTAGAACCTTAAACTCTCAGACAGAACAGAAACTGCCAAGCAATCTACATACTAATGAGCCATCTCCAGGGACAAAAGGCAAACATTTAGATACACAATGTTAAGGCAGACACCCCGGCGCCAGAAGAGGCTAAGACAAAGCAGACCAACGGTCACTAGGACACGCCCAGCGATCAGGGAACCACCCCTCTATTGGAGGAAGATCGATACGACTGATTGAGAAAGACCCAATTAGTTGAGGCCAAGTTCAAGGCCCGCCCAAAAGCACGCGAAGCCTTTTTTAGTATAAAAGATATTCCCAAAGGGAGAATCTTCATCCTTTGGCTTTGGCTCTCAATGAGAGAGAGAGCAGCCTAGCAGCTACGCCAGACCAAGTAAGTTCCAAGTCAACGCACGCTACGAGATAGACGCTCCTAGTTGCTACATTGTAAACAGCTCAACCCAGCAGCCTCAGAACCGAGTAACAGCCATTGTTCCTCTGACTGAGTGGGCACCCAAAGCTAAGTATAGGCTTTAGTAATAGTGGTAGTTTAGTTTGTAGAGTTTATGCATGAGTAGATTTGACTGTGTGTAAGTAAATGAGCATTGCTTTTGAACTTACTGACTGGTGTATCGAGTCATTGATCAGTATTCGGTTCTGAACCTTGTGGCGGTTTCGAAAGATACCTGGTGACTCTTGAGCAAACGTAATTAAACAGAGCCAAATTAAGAGCCAACCAAAGAGAGCAACACTATCACTTTTCTTATTATCCTGGCTGTGTTTTTCTCTTGTTCCTGATTCATCCTGAGCTGAATCCTTACATATGTTGCCATCCCCCTGCCATATTTAAACCCTCCCCAACCGCTCTAGGAAGTACCCCCCCCCCCCCCCCCCCCCTCTCCCCCACCACCACCACCAGACCACTACCTTTGAGGTCCGACTTCTCAACTTTCTTCTTAACTCCCTATATTCTGCTTTCAGGACCTCATCTCTTTTTTTAATGTACGTCATTTACACCAATGTGTACCACGATCTCTGGCTGTTCATTTTCCACCTCCAGAATGTCCTATAACTGTTCCAAGACATCCTTGACTCTGGCACCGGGCAGGCTACACATCACCCTGGAGTCCCGTTTGCAGCCACATAAATGTCTATCTAGTCCCCTTACAATTGAATCCCCTATAAATATTGCATTCTCACAATTTTACTCCTCCCCTCTGCAGCAGAACCAACAGTGGTGCAATATGTTTGGTTGCTGTTGCTTTCCCCCGAGAGGTCAGTCCCCTCAACAGTATCCAAAATGGTATATGTGTTTGGCAGGAAATGTCCTCAGGAGATTCCTGCAATGCTTGCCTAGCTCTCTTGCTCTGCCTGGTGGCCACCCATTCCATGCCTGCCCATAGAATCTGAGCCTGCGGTCTGAACACTTCTCTATAGGTGCTATCCATGATACGCTCCATCTCATAGATGCTCCACAGTGTCCCCAGCCGCCACTCCAGCGCTCAAACTCAGGCTTCCAGGAGCTGCAGCTAGAGACACTTCCTGCCCATATACTGGCGTGGGCACTGGAAACATTCCTGGTCTCCTCACATGCAGCAAGAAGAGCAGACCGCAGCTTGGAGCTCTGCTGCCATGTCTTACCATTTAAATTGAATTCACCCTTTTAATATAAAAAAATATGAACTAATATTAACTAAGGGCCTTCTTTTCTGCTCCTTGTTATCATAGAATATGTGAATGTATTCACCCAATCAACTCTTTTGATTTCCTGGTTCTGCTTTCAGGGCGGCACGGTAGCACAGTGATTATTAGCACTGTTGCTTCACAGCTCCAGGGTCCCAGTTTCGATTACCGGCTGTCTGTGCGGAGTCTGCACGTTCTCCCAGTGTCTGCGTGGGTTTCCTCCGGGTGCTCCAGTTTCCTCCCACAAGTCCCGAAAGGTGTGCTGTTAGGTGAATTGGACATTCTGAATTCTCCCTCAGTGTACCCAAACAGACGCCGGAATGTGGCGACTCGGGGCTTTTCACTAACTTCATTGTAGTGTTAATGTAAGTCTACTTGTGACAATAAAGATTATTATTATTATAGATTCACTTCTCCTTTATCCTCCAAGCTTATAACTGTGATAGGTCCTAGCTGGGCATCATGGGGTACTTTCACATGTACTGATCCTGGCAATTTGCTGTCCATGGGAAGATTTCAACATCTTGCTGAAGCTAAAATGCCGTGAGTCCTTCCCTCAGGTGGGAGATACACATATCCTCAGTTTTCCTGACCAATTCCATGTCTAGAGATGTGCAGATCATGCTATTACTTTGTGGCTGCCAGCCAGGTAATGTATCGTACTTACCCTACCAGACATCAGAAACGTGTTGAAAGGCTTTCACTACTGGACCCAGGCCCTGCTCACCTGGATGCTCACCTCTCTTGCGACCTTCAGTCATGCCTGCTTAGTCTGACTGGCTGGCCTCCTCCCACTCTCTAGAAATAACAAATTTCTCCGGGCTCTCACTCCCTCGAATAGAAACCCCAAGGAAATATTGCTCAATCCTATAGCTGCCCTTCCATGACTGCCTGCAATGTGGCTGCACTGAATGATTGCACACTTGGGCTACCTGCAACCACACTGACAGCAGACAATTGCCCTTTAAATGATCTAACTCCGACATTCCTGATCATGCTTGCCAATTTTAATCTGCTGCCAATTGTGGAGGTGAGCCATCGGTCAAAATAAAGCGGGATTGCACAACGGCCTGTAACTGGTCAGGTTCCAGACTCTTAAGGACAATTAAGCTCTCCAATACTAAGCTGAGGCCCACTTGTTGAAGGGTTCATCAATTGGGTGAAAAGGACTGTGTTCCCAAGGCACAGTCTGCTGCATTTTCAACTGTAGAAATTTCAGCATTTTTGAAAGGTTGCGCGGCAGTCAAGAACATAGAACATAGAGCATAGAACATTACAGTGCAGAACAGGCCCTTCGGCCCTCAATGTTGCGCCGCCCTGTGAAACCACTCCAAAGCCCATCTACACTATTCCCTTATCGTCCATATGTCTATCCAATGACCATTTGAATGCTCTTAGTGTTGGCGAGTCCACTACTGTTGCAGGCAGGGCATTCCACGACCTTACTACTCTCTGAGTAAAGAACCTACCTCTGATATCTGTCTTATATCTATCTCCCCTCAACTTAAAGCTATGTCCCCTCATGCTAGACAGCACCATCCGAGGAAGAAGGCTCTCACTGTCCACCCTATCCAATCCTCTGATCATCTTGTATGCCTCAAATAAGTCACCTCTTAACCTTCTTCTCTCTAACGAAAACAGCCTCAAGTCCCTCAGCCTTTCCTCATAAGATCCTCCCTCCATACCAGGCAACATTCTGGTAAATCTCCTCTGCACCCTTTCCAATGCTTCCACATCCTTCCTATAATGCGGCGGCCAGAATTGCATGCAATACTCCAAATGCAGCTGCACCAGAGTTTTGACCAGCTGCAATATGACATCATGGCTCCAAAATGCAATCCCTCTACCAATAAAAGCTAACACACCGTACGTCTTCTTAACAATCCTCTCAACCGAGTTTAGGAGGAGCTTCTTCACCCAAAGGGTTGTGAATCTCTGGAATTCCTTGCCCAGTGAAGCAGTTGAGGCTCCTTCTTTAAACGTTTTTAAGAAAAAGATAGATACCTTTCTAAAGAATAAAGGGATTCGGGGATATGGTGTACGGGCCGGAGAGTGGAGCTGAGTCCACAAAGATCAGCCATGATCTCATTAAATGGCGGAGCAGGCTCGAGGGGCCAGATGGCCTACTCCTGTTCCTAGTTCTTCGGTTCTTATGTTCTTACCCTGCGGTATATACCTATCTCTTTCCATCACTATAGTAAACGTAATTGAATTGTGGTCACTATCACCAAAGTACTCACCTACCTCCAAATCTAACACCTGTCCTGGTTCATTATCCAGTACCAAATCTAATATGGCCTCGCCTCTCGTTGGCCTATCTACATACTGTGTCAGGAAACCCTCCTGCACACATTGGACAAAAACGGACCCATCTAAAGTACTCGAACTATAGCATTTCCAGTCAATATTTGGGAAGTTAAAGTCCCCCATAACAACTACCCTGTTGCTTTCGCTCCTATCCAAAATCATCTTTGAAATCCTTTCCTCTACATCTCTGGAGCTTTTCGGAGGCCTATAGAAAACCTCTAACAGGGTTCCCTCTCCTTTCCTGTTTTTAACCTCAGCCCATACTACCTCAGTAGACGAGTCCTCATCAAACGTCCTTTCTGCCACCGTAATACTGTCCTTGACTAACAATGCCACCCCTCCCCGTCTTTTACCACCTTCCCTGAGCTTACTGAAATATCTAAACCCCGGCACCTGCAACAACCATTCCTGTCCCTGCTCTATCCATATCTCCGAAATGGCCACAACATCGAAGTCCCAGGTACCAACCCACAACCCACATGTTCACCCACCTTTCATTGATTATCATTGAATTTACAGTGCAGAAGGAGGCCATTCGGCCCATTGAGTCTGCACCGGCTCTTGGAAAGAGCACCCTACCCAAGGTCAACACCTCCACCCAACACTAAGGGCAATTTTGGACACAAAGGGCAATTTATCATGGCCAATCCACCTAACCTGCACATCTTTGGACTGTGGGAGGAAACCGGAGCACCCGGAAGAAACCCATGCATACAGGGGGAGGATGTGCAGACTCCGCACAGACAGTGACCCAAGCCGGAATCGAACCTGGGACCCTGGAGCTGTGAAGCAATTGTGCTATCCACAATGCTACCGTGCTGCACCTTATTCCGGATGCTTCTGGCATTGAAGAAGACACACTTTAAGCCACCTTCCTGCCTGCCGGTACACTCCTGCAACTTTGAAACCTTACTCATGACCTCACTACTCTCAACCTCCTGTATACTGGAGCTACAATTCAGGTTCCCAAGCCCCTACTGAACTAGTTTAAACCCTCCCGAAGAGCATTAGCAAATTTCCCCCCCGGGATATTGGTACCCCTCTGGTCCAGGTGCAGACCATCCCGTTTGTAGAGGTCAAACCGACCCCAGAATGAGCCCCAATTATCCAGAAATCTGAAACCCTCCCTCCTGCATCATCCCTGTAGCCACGTGTTCAATTCCTCTCTCTCCCTATTCCTCGTCTCGCTATCACGTGGCACGGGTAACAACCCAGAGATAATAACTCTGTTTGTCCTAGATCTAGGTTTCCACCCAAGCTCCCTGAATTCCTGCCTTACATCCCCATCCCTTTTCCTACCTATGTCATTGGTACCTATGTGGACCATGACTTGGGGCTGCTCCCCCTCCCCCTTAAGGGGGTGAAAACACAATCCGAGACATCACGCATCTTGGCACCAGGGAGGCAACACACCAACCGCGAATCTCTCTCATTCCCACAGAATCTCCTATCAATCCCCCTAACTATGGTGTCTCCAATGACTAATGCTCTACTCCTCTCCCCCCTTCCCTTCTGAGCAACAGGGACAGACTCTGTGCCAGAGACCTGTACCCCATGGCTTCCTCCTGGTACGTCATCCCCGCCCCAACAGTATCCAAAGCGGTATACTTGTTATTAAGGGGAACGACCACAGGGGATCCCTGTACTAACTGCTTCCTCCCAACCCCTCTCACCGTCACCCATCTATCTTTATTCTTCGGAGTAACTACATCCCTGAAGCTTCTATCTATGACCACCTCTGCCTCCCGAATGATCCGAATCGAAATGATCGAAAGCTGTGAGTTTCAGGCAAATCGTGCCCTGGCATTGATCATGCTTGTAGAAAAAGATACATCAATTCCTGTCTCATCATATCTGTTCTTTTCACAGCTTTCACATTGGATCTGGCTGTACTGAGTTGGAACATTTTACTCGTGCCATAGCCGATGCACGGATTGTCTTTGATATGGGGGTATGTTTTCATTTAAATTTAACTTCAATGCTCAAAGGAGGAAACTTTGACCAGTACATTTATGACAAGAATGAAAGGAGATTGCGTGATATTAGTGATCAACACATTTATTTTAAAATGTGACCATCGTCTTTTTCCATGTGGCCATCAAATTCTTTGGATGGTCTTAACACTCACCCTCCTGTGTCCAATCCCCGAGTTTCACCTCACCTCACCTCCTTGCCCTGAGACCCCCACACTTACACAGTCCTGATCTCCTGGGACCATTTGCAGTCCCAGTTCTGGTCAGAGAAGTTTCAATCTTGGTCTATACAGAGCTATCATCAAATCAGATTAGCACACAGCTCTCGGAGGCAGGACTTCCTCCCGAATGTTGGCCCAAAGTCTCATCCCCAGCTGCTGGCTGCGAAGCGGCTAACGTCAGTGGGAATGTGCTCGCTGCTGATTCCTTCGATGGCAGGAAGGGAAACCCCACCATCTGAAAAATTCTGGCCCTGTTTTGTTAAAACAGCAGGCAAAGAATTTCATATGACCATGTGAAAACATTCATGACAAACTTTTGCACTGCTCAATTTTGACTCTATGTTGACACATACTGTGACCAGTGGTATTATTCTTTTTGGGACATTTTCTGGTTGGCCTTCCCTTTTCAATCATGCCTTTCCAAAAAGATGTGAAGCACTTAGAATGTGATTTATACTGCATTTCAGTGACTTAGAATTGGCATGTCATTGGATGGTTTAAGTGGAATATTAAACAGTTTTGTATTACTACACTTGTTGGTTGCAAATCAACAGTAACTTTATATCAAAGATAAATGCAGTTAATCACACCATAGTAGCTGATCCCAGCCTAGGAATGTGGGAGGATTTTAGCAGCACAAAATGAGGGATCGAATGAAGGTGACCTGAGAGTATTGTAGGACCCCGTATACTATGGTAAAAAGCTGAATGAGTGTGGTGGTGTGCCCCTTTAAGGGACGGGTTCTTGGCCAATCAGGCTGGAGCGCGCAAATCCTGGGGGCTGAATGCGGATTTTCCCAGCCAGTCTAGAGTCGGAGTCATCGGTAGCATCATTCTCATTCTCTGTACATAGTTATATTGGTAATAAATAGTTCTATAGTTACTCTGCTTGGTGAGATTCCTTCCAAGTTATTAAATTTGGCGACGAGGATCAATGGAACGCTTTTCATTATCCACGGAGAATGGCAGAGCAGATCCCGTGTGCACATCGTTGGAAGCAAATCTATTCAGCAGCCAGTGAGTTGTCATAATGCCTCTATTCGAAAACTTGATCCATTCAACCATAATTCGGAGGAATGGATTCAATATATTGAACGCCTGTGATATGTCTTCAAAGCAAACAAAATTGGGGATGGGGCGGGGGGGGGGGGGGGGGGGGGCGGGCGGGGGGGTGCGGGGGGAGAAACCGGGGGTAATATTGTTGACAAGGATCTTGATTTCTCTGGATGTCCCAACACTAAAACCTTCGGAGAACTCCTAGAATTGGTATCACCCAAAACCTTCCGACTATGCAGCGATATTAAATTAAATTCAACGGCAAGAGTCCCCCGGGAGGAGATAGCAATTTGCATGGCGGGGTTGAGGCAAACAGCTGAACATTGTGAATTTGGGTCCAGATTGAGATGTTGAGAGATCAGCTAGTGTGTGGGGTGAATAATACTGCCGTACAGAAGAAACCTTTGGCAGAAATAACCGTAAACAATGCACTGGAAATTGTCCTAGCTATGGGAAGTGCAGAAAAAGGCGCAAAGGAACTTCAAAGTGTGCAAGCTGATGAGGTCCACTAAGTTTGGAGCGGAGCTTCTAATAGCAGTAGCACCAGGGATGTGGGTGCAGAGCCTAACAAACCTAGAAGTACAGAACCAAACAGAGTGCAGAGGTATAGGAGATTCAGTCTACAAACCAAGAACCATGCATAATGCTATCAATGTGGGGGAGCTTACCCCCCAGAAGTGTAGGTTTAGGGAAGCTGAATGTTATGCCTGCAGCACGAAGGGGCATATAAGAAGCAAGTGTAAGGCTAAACAGGAGCTTCCTGACGCTAGAAAAACAATTCCGGCTCCAGTGCACAATGTAGAGAGTAATCAGGAGGAAGATCAGATGTATGCAGGTTAAATAATATTAAGTTGGGCAAAATTGGCTTACATCATGATTGTATTGATGATTAACGGCCGTCCACTCAAAATGGAGACCGTCACAGGAGCCTTCGCCTCAGTAGTGGGAGACATTATCGATACCTACAGACCTACAGGGAGGGGTCCAACCCCTGAAATTTAAGAACTGCAATCAGGCTGGGGAGGCTATACAGATTCTGCAAACTGCCGTATCTGTCAGTTATAGGCAGCACTCGGCCCAACTGCCTTTAATTGTAGTTGAGGGTCGAGGGCCAAGCTTGATGGGACAAGATTGTCTTCAGGGATTAAAATTGAACTGACTCAAAATTTTCAACATTAATAAAGCGCACCTACATGACATTCTCTGAGATATCAGAAGATATTTCAAGAAGTAAGCAAAATATGAGGCTTGAAAGCCACAATTTACGTATTTCCAGAGGCTGCATCAAAATCTTACAGAGCAAGGCCCGTACCCTGTTCCCTGCATGAGACGTTGTAAACTGAACTGAGAAGATTTGGGTATTATCAAGCCTGTGCTGTTCATGGAGCGGTCAGCTCCCATTGTGCCAATATTTAAACCACATAAGGCTATACGAATATGTGGCAACTATACATTAACAGTCAACAAGTGGCAAAATTGGACAGGTATCCTTTACTTAAAACAGAGGACCAAGCAAGCTGGAGGTCTAATTTTACTCTAAGGCAGACATGAGGCATTCATACCAGCAGATGGAACTGGACAAGGCATCCCAGAGAGATTCACCATCAACATTTCATAAGGGCATTTACCAGTACATCAGACAGCCATTTGGGGTACCATCGGCTTGTGCAATTGTTCAACGCACAATGGAGAGCCGATTACAAGATTTAACAAAGACAGTTGTTTACATGGATGATGTGCTAATCATGCGAGCCATAGAGATGAACATCTAACCAAGAGAAGATTTTGAAAAGGTTCCAGGAAGCTGCAGTAAGATTAAGGATAGAGAAATGCACCTTTTAAGGCAAATGAAATAACATTTAGGGTTTAGAGTAGATGCACAAGGGTTGCACCCAGTGGAAGATTAGGCTAGGGTCATTAAAGAAGCACCAGCCCCAAAGAATGTGCTGAAGTTAAAATATTTTCTTTGAATAATAAATTATTAGGGAAAATTTATTCCAAATTTGTCTACCATGTTAGCACCTCTATATGCATTATTTAAAAAATACAGCAGAGGTAGTATTGGAACACACAACAAAATGAAGCCTTCAGGCAAGTGAAGCAAGCCTTTCAGCCACCCTGTCTTTTAGTCCATTTCGACCCTTCCGAAGAAATCATTCTCACTTATGCATCTCCTTCTGGAATTGGATCCATCTTTTCACTTAAAATGGAGAATGGGTTATAAAGGCCCATCAGCTATACTTCAAGGACCCTAACTGATGCAGAAAAGACATACTCACAGATCGGGAAAGAGGGGTTGATGGTCATCTTTGGTATAGACAAATTCCACCAATATGTTTATGGACGGCATTTCACTGTAATTACTGATCACAAACCCCTGCTAGGTTTATTTAGAGAAGAAGCTCCAATAGCGTTGGGCTTTATCGATGGCTGTTTATGAATATACTTTCTGATGTGTTCTGTACTCTGGGATAACACAGGCTGCAACTGGATACAGCTTTGACCAAAAGATACTCCAGACTTTGAGGTTAGTTCAATCTGATTTATTGAACCATTAGCACAGTTCTCTATGAGTTTGACTCTCTGCTAACCTAAGTGTGGTTACTCTGTCTGACTAGGCCAGACTAGCTCTTAGCCACGTGCTGGACGTGTGATACTGTACATACACCCTGACTCACTCTGTAGATGTTCATCAGTGGAAAGAGGCGGAGTGTGAGTGCCTCATGCCTTTTATACTGCGATACCACCCCTCAGTGTCCTGCCTGCTCATTGGTCATGTCCTGTTCTCTGTGTTATTTAGCTGCCTGTCTGTATATCATTATCAGCATGTTTGCATATCATGACACTTTCCAGCACAGACTGGGGCATAAATATCATATGCCGACACCTTGTACAGTCTCCCACTACTGGAAAGTACACCGCCCCCGTTAGTGCCATAAGAAATTGTCCTTGCCTTTAATTTCCTCGACGCACTACTGTGTCATCACAACAGACCAAATACTGGACTCAGAAGATCCAATATTGTCCAGAGTTAAGCATATGGTTCCTCATGTCTGGCATTACCAGGGAATGTCTGAATAACTTAAAAACCTTTCAAATAAGGAAGGACAAACTGAGCTGCGAAGACGGTGTCCTTCTATTGGGAGTGAGGGTGGTCATCGCTACGTCCAGCTTGAAGTTGTTATTTGAGCAACTAACTACACAGGGATGTCCAAAATGAAAATGTTGGCTCGCAGCTACGTTTGGTGGCCCAGTAGACTTAGACATAAGAAAATGATTAAAAACTGCGCCCAATGCCAAGTTACCGGTGTTAAGATAAATCTTTGCCACCCATGGTCAGACTGTCTTAAAAGTGTAGCGCACAAGAAAATCCTGCAAGGAAAAGACATATCAGTAGGATATTTTTAAAAATCTTGTGCCGGAAATGCATGCAGTATTCGGAATAAGGTCAAATGAGCTGACAACACAAATAGAGACAAATTTGGTGGGGATTACTGAAACATGGGTACAGGGGATCAGAACTGGGAGTTGAATGTCCAAGGGTCTGAAGGGAAATACAGGATGGAACAGAAGGTGAAGTTGCTTTATTGGTTAAAGATGACATCAAGGATGTACTAAGAAATGATATTGGCACTAAGGGTCAAAATATTAAATCGGTCTGGGTAGACGGAAAATACAAAGGGAAAAACTCCTTCGGAGGAATAATTTACAGGCCTCCAAGCAATACATCCAAAGTGGGCCATAGTATAAACCCCTTGTAAGAAGTAACGAGGGCTTGTGAAAAGGGTACAATGGTAATCATGGGTGATTTTAATATGCATATTGATTGGAATAATCAAATTGGTACGGGTAGCCTCGAGGGAGATTTCATAGAGTGTATGAGGGATTGTTTCTTAAAGCAATATGTTATGGAGCCAACCAGGGACAAGATTATTTTAGATTTAGTATTATGGGGCAAAGAGCTTTTGATAAATAGTCTTGTCATTAAAGATCTTCTTGGAAGGAGTGATCACAACATGCCAGAATTTCAAATTCAGATGTAGCAACAGAAGACAGAGTGCCAGAACAGAGTTTTAGTGTTGGGAAGAGGTAATTATACAGGCCTGAGGAAAGAGTTCGCCCAAGAGGCTGAGCACAAAAAATTGAAGGTAGGACAGTTGAGGAACGATGGTGGATGTTCAGGGAGATATTAAATACTTCTTAAAGTATGTTCCTGAGAGGACGAGGTATTGTACAAGGGAGAAATACGTTCTATGGCTAAACAAGGAAGGCATAAAAATGAAAACTAGGGCATATCATACTGCAAAAACTAGTGGTAAGCTGGAGGATTGGGAGAACTTTAAGGTTCAGCAAAATGGACTAAAAATAAAATCAAAAGAGCTAAGATGAACTATGAAAGGAAACTAGCAGAAAACATAAACATTGATACCAAAAGCTTCTATAAGTATATAAACGGGAAGAGAATAGCTAAAGTAAATGTTGGCCCTTTAGAGGACAATGCTGATAAGGTAATAACGGGGAGCACTGAATCAATATTTTGTCTCTGTCTTCATAGTAGAAGATAATATGGTGCCAAGGTCCCAGGGTCGATCCCGACCCTGGGTGATTATCCGTGTGGAGTTTGCACATTCTCCCCGTTTTTGTGTGGGTTTCAAACCCACAACCCAAAGATGTGTAGGGTAGGTGGATTGGCCACGCAAAATTGCCCCTAATTGGAAAAATGAATTGGGTACTCTAAAAAAATTTTTTAAATGGTAGGAGATAATAAGCATTTTCCAAAAACGACAGTTAATACGGAGGAACGTGTGCAATAACCGTCACATCAGAGATGGTATTGAATAAACTGAAGGGATTAAGGCAGATAAATCTCCGGGACCTGATAACTTGCTTCCTTGGGTGTTGAGGGAGATGTCAGCGGAGATAGTGGATGCATTTCTTATGCTATTTCAGAATTACCTGGATTCTGAAAGGGTCCCAGTGGTTGGGAATATGCTGATGTGATGCCCCTATTCAAAAGGAAAAGAGGCAAAAAGGAGGAAACTATAGACTGGTTAGCTTGACCTTTGTGGTGGGGAAGTTGCTGAAATCAATAATTAAGGAGGGGACTGAACATTTGAAAATAAAAAACCTTCTTTTGTAAATCCACCATTGTCAGCATGGTTTTATGAAGGGTAATCACGCTTGACAAACTTGCTTGAGTTCTTTGAGGGCGTAACCTGCAAGGTCGATAATGGGGAACCTGTGGATGTGGTATATTTAGACTTCCAGAAGGCATTTGATAAGGTGCCACATAAAAGACTGATCCAGAAGGCGAGATCGCTGGGGATTGGGGGTAGAGGTACTAGATTGGATTGAGGATTAGCTGACTGACAGAAAGCAGAGGGTTGGGATAAGTGGGTCCTTCTCTGGCTGGCGAACAGTAACTAGCGGAGTGTTGCAGGGGTCAGTCCTCGGACCTCAACTATTTACAATCTATATAAATGATCTGCAGGGACAGAGAGTGACCTAGCAAAATTTGTAGATGATACTAAAATAGGTGAGAAAGCAGGCAGTGCAGAGGAGATAAAGTTTTTGCAGACTGATATAGATAAGCTAGGAGATTGGGCCAAACTTTGGCAGATGGAGTTTAATGTAGATGAATGTGAATTATCCATTTTGGCCGAAAAAATAGAAAGACAAATTATGACCTAAATGGAAAGAAGATTCAAGATGCATCTGGGCAGAGGGATCTGGGTGTCTTTGTTCATGAATTGCAGAAAGTTGATTTGCAGGTACAGCATGTAATAAAAAAGGCAAATGGAATGTTAGTATTTATTGCAAAAGGACTGGAGTATAAAAGTAGAGAAGTGTTGTTGCAATTGTATAGGGTGTTGGTGAGTATTGTGTCCAGTTTTGGTTTCCTTATTTGAGGAAGGATGTGGTGGCCTTGGAGGCAGTTCAGTGGAGATTCATCAGATTGATTCTGGGGAGGAAAGGGATGACATATGACGAGGGATTAAACTGTTGTGCCTAAACCACAGTGTGTCTTTAACCAGTATGTAATGGACAAATGACCGCAAGTTGTTTTGTACAATAAAACACTTTTATTCACTATCTCACAATCGTTAACATTAATCAATCACACACACATCCAAGTTGAACTCTCAGCTATTACACACAAGAAAGACCTCAACTTAACTTCCAGTGACTGGCAAGTACCGGGCAGATATGGCCTTGTCTGGGATCCGTGGTCAGGCAGCATTGCAAGTCTGTTGCTGGTCGTCTTTGTCCTTGGCTCTGGTCCTTCTGTCGATGGCGTAGATGGTCTTTCTCTTGGCTGGTGAAGGATCACCATTGTTGGTGGCTGTTAAAAGATGCAGTCGAGGGAGCGGGTTGTGGGCTGCGCATCCCCATGAGTTTTTGCGCCCTTTTGGGCAGTCCCAGATGAATGCCCAATCAATCGATCAGGGCTCCATCACCCTGATCGATAATGTCCAATTACAATCTGCTACCTTGATGGTGGGGTGGGTCCCTACTGGCCATGGCCTCTGGTGTCCGAGACACGTAGGCCTTCCCAAATAAGGAAAACAGACGCCACCATGTCTGCCACTTTATGTTGATTTCCATGTTAACCCATTGTCCCGGGACGCCTTTCAACGGTCTTTTTCCTGGGCTGTTAGAAAGGTTTGAGAGCTGCAGCTTTTTTGTTTATTTGCAAGCTGCAACCTGTCTGTCCCTGAACTTGGCCGCTTTCCCCAGCGTCCTTTGCCAGAAGCCATTTTAGGTGGCCATATATCCCTCCTCTTGATCCTGACCGCGAATCGTGGTGGATCACAGACTCAGGACCAATACCTGCCCAGCATCTCCAGTCACTTGTCGGTCAAGTAAGGCCCTAACACTAAACTCAGTTACACATTACAGATTATATACAAGTAAAATGATAATAGGAAAAATGACATACAGAAGAATCAGCACAATTATATAAAATTAAAAATGCCCTTACGAACGACAAAGGTAAAATGAAAATACAGTCCTTACAAATAGAAAGGCAAAACAAAAACCTTACACATTACTTAGATGTAAAACGAAACTAATACAGCAGTACAAAATTCCAAGAAGTACAGTGATTCTCGTTACTAGTGCAAAGCAAGTACAAGTCCCGGGGGGGGGGGGGGGGGTCCTCTAATTTGGTTCGAGGGGGGCCCGTGTCGCAAACCTGGGTTCCAAGTCTTAAGGTCTGGTTATTTTAACTTTCCACCTGCAGAATTGGATTGTGAGGGTGATGAGGTACACTAGTGTGAACAGGATCAGGATTACAAACAGGTGTGAGAGGGGTGTATCTGAATGTTTGAGCTTCAGACCCAGAAACCATCCCACCCACCAAGTGTTGGCTTTAATTTCTACGATTTGTCTTTTCACATCCTGAGTTTGCTGGATCACATTGGTGAAAGTTTTGTGTGCTGTAGCCAATTTTTGCCGAATTTGGTGTAATTCCTCAGGCAGGGTGTGGTGTTCTTTGTGTTGCTTATTTAAGGATGGTTGGTGAAGTGTCTATAAAGACCACAGTGTAGCTTTTACTTAAACAAAGCTATGATTTTGTTTACACTACTAAACTGGGATTCAACACATAGTCCTTAAGAATGCAGAACTGATCAATAACATTTAACGCCACTGATCTACTGCCAATCTCACTACTGGTAGAAACTATAATCTAACCTTGCTCACACTCTCTGCTCTTATGACCTTCAATAGCTATCTCCTGCATACACTCCTCCCCTAAGGTCTAGCATCTTTATATGGTTGGTTCTGTAGCTCCCTCTAGTGGCTACTCATGACACTACATTAACCCTTGTGTTGCTGATATTTATGGGAATACCCCCTTCTTTGTAAAATAAAATTATTATAACATTGGTTGTGATATTTTCTTTAACCCTGACCTTACAGGTGCAATTCTGACTAACAGCCAGTAACTATCACTAACTTATTATCATACAATACAGTAATTTGTAATGACTATTACACTATTACATCACTTAGATGAGTATAGGTTCATTATACAGTCACAAGTTCAGTCTCTCTAGAGGTTGTCTTCTCGTAGAGTGTCTCAGTGGAATGTTCAAGGTGTTGGATTGCTCTGCCACATCTTCTAGCTGTGTCTGCGCTAAGTACGGATCTGGAAAGCCAATGTCCTTGAATTTGTCATCACATAGTACAACATTTGCATATTGAGTTTGCACCTTGTGCTTGACACACAGCAATGCTCATCTGTTTCTCCTGAACAGCGATCCCTATTCTGTTTGTACTAAGTAGGACCTAGGTGCTACCTGTTTCAGAACCTTTGCAACATTTTGCCAGCCACCTTCTGGGTTCTGAATTCTCACAAAGTCACCTTCTTGATGTTCCGCCAGAGGTTTGGTATGTCGATTGTAGACCACTTGTTGATTCTTTTTTGTTGTCGTGATTCTTTCACGTGTCTTCTTATTATCAGTTTTGGGACTGATGATCTCTGGTAAAGTGGTTCTTAGTCTTCTCCCCATCAACATTTGAGTAGGTGAGTGACCCATTGATAACAGTGTTGTCCGGTAAGCTAACAACGCTAATGACACGCTTTGACCATCTTCACTCGCTTTGCGGAATAACTTCTTAATTATCCCTACACCTCTCTCTGCTTTCCCATTAGACTGAGGATAACATGGGCTGGACGTTACATGGTTGAAATTATATTGCTCTGCAAACTGTGTCCACTTTGAACTTGAGAAACACGGGACCATTGTCAGAGACAACATTAAGCGGAATACCATAGCGTACAAAAATCGATTTTGTTGCCTTTATCACTGATCTGGCCGTTGAATCTTTCAGCATCAACAGCTCTGGAAAGTTGGAGTAATAGTCAATGAATATCAAGTAGTCATGACCCTGGGAATAGAATAAATCCACTTTGCTCCATGGACAGGTAACGATTTTCATCTGTTGCGTGGTTTCTTTGCTCTGTGCTGTCTGATGCATTTGACAAATTGGACATGCTTGAACATATTTGTCGATATCTCTGTTTATTCCCGGCCAATACACCGACTGTCTGGCTCACCTACAATACTTTTCGATGCCTTGATGTCCCTCGTGAATCTGCTGCAGAATCCCTAAATGTACCACTATCCTGCCTCCCTTGAGCAGGGCATCATCAATTGTAGTAAGATCATCTCTTATATCTCGAAAGAGTGATTTGCATCCAGAAGGCCATCCTTCTCTGATGTATTGTTTCACCTTCTGGAGCATCAGGTCCTTTTCAGTTTCGGCTTTTATGGTCTGTAGTTTGCGGTCAGATACTGGTAGAATCTTGGAAATTAAGTGAGCTTGAGGTTCCACTCTTCAGACTACCTCGAGTTCTAATGTTTCAGGGTAGCTTTGGAGAGGTCATTCACAACATCTAAGTCTTCCCTGGACTCTTCATCTTGGTCATCTGAAGTACTGGTTGAGTGAATCCTTTCAACTAGCTGCAATCTTTCACAAGCATCAACTCCAATCAATGATGATTTCTCATCGTCTATCACCTCAAAGTCGATGGGTAACTCTTATTTTCCCATTCTTCACAACGAGACAGCATGACCCTGAGTTGCTATCGTGTTACCATTGTAGTCTGTGAGCCTACAGGCAGACTATTTTATTAGAGGCTTTCCAATTGTTTGCTTAAAAGATCGGTATGTGATAATATTTGTGTGCGCTCCTGTATCAGTCTTAAATGGGATCAATTCTCCATTTATTTCTAATGTGACTGGCCACTCCTTTATTATCTTTGAGAGTGCTTTTACTGGTCATTCTTCTCGATCCAGTAAATCAATCCTAGTGATAGCTTCTATCATGAAGGTATCCGAAAGTGAATATGGTGAGCAATCCTCTCTTTCCTCTATGATTTTGGATTTTTTTCTCAGCACTCTGCACACTTTGGATCCATCTGCAATCGCTATAGGACTGTTTAAATTTGGTTACTGAAACACTTGCTGATAAACGACACTGTGCTGCGAAGTGGTTCAGTTTGCCACAATTGGAACAATGTTTCCCTCTCGCCGGACAATTGTTTTGGCTGTGGGCGTGTCCACAGCGTGTGTACGTCACCACGCTTGTGATGTCACATTCAAAATGGCCACCAGCCGTTGTATGCAGTTTTCTTTGCTGCGACACAGCATTAGTGACGACAGCCACGTTTATCGATTTTGAGCTCTTTTCCTTAGCCGCGAATTTGGCATATTCGCTCGATGCCTATTCGCTGGCCTTACACATATTTATAGCGTCTTCAATCGACACCATCGGTCTTCTTAATCTTTTCTCGTGCACCCGTTCATTGTTTATTCCGAACACAACTTTATCTCGCAGCTTATACTCGGAGGCTGAGGAAAAATTACCAGACCGCGCTCGCAGCTTTAGCGACGTGATGACTGAATGGACAGATTCTCTTCTGAACTGCAGCCATTTGTTTAACATGTAGCGCTCATATAATTTTTTCATGATTGGTAATCTCTGTAGCACCATGCTGTATTTATTTTATCCTCACCTGTACTGAATTGGAAGCCCTTGGATCATTCCTAAGGCTTTCCCTGGAGTCCCCCTGCAGTCATTGTTGAACCAAACCTTAATCAGTTGTCTCATTTGGAGCCAAATAATTTTGGGTGTTTGCTCCCTATAAATAAGTGCTCCATCTGTTCGTCATTAACCAAGATGGAACTTGTTCCCTATGGACCTGGTCTAAATTTTCCCTTAGCTGCTCGACCATCCATTGCCCATACATGCTACGGAGAGTTTGGTTTTGTTGTTGGTTATTGTCCTCTAACTTCTCTTTTATAACTTGGTTAATGGTCCCAGCGTGTTCATCTAACACAGCTACCATGTGGCTGTCAGCTGCATTCTCAGTCACTTCTCCTTCAGCATCTTGCTGGATGTCCTTATTAATGGAATTTAGGGTCTGTTGAACCTGGCGGGTCAGGAGTCTGAGTTTGTTATCCAGATTAGCCAAATCGAGGGAGTTGATCATTGATACTCCTGCCCCATAAACTGTGGCTGCATTGTTTACCAATCCCCTCTGTACCCTGTCCTGTCTCTCGTCTCCTATCTTGCACCCTAGCAGCCTACAGGTCAAATGGAGGTATAGTTGTTTAAATTGGGGAGAGCACCATTCCGGTAGTTGGGTCCCAGCTATATCTACCACCACAGGTACCAATTTGTGGTGGATGTTGTCATACAGGATTTTCCCTGTGTGTTTTAATACTAATGGGGTTGGCTTTGGTCCTGTTCTGATCTCATATAGGGCCAAGTTGCCCTCTATGAGTGTCCCGGGGCCAAGTTCGAATCCTTTCTCAGGGCTATTACCTAGACATCCAATTTCGGGACACCCGTTGCTTGAAACTCCCCACCAAAACCCTTTTACTGTGACACTCACATAGAACCCATCTGAGGCCCCATTGGGCTTTTTGTATATGACCCTCTGATTATTGCACCCGAACATAGTACTTTTATTGGGGAGTATCCAAAGCATACCATCCTCACATTCCCCTACGCTAGGTGGAGCGAACCATAGATACCCTGGGTAAAGAAGGTTGGTATTGTCCTGAGGTTTGAATCCAATGATTCCAATGGATAATTCCAGGATTCATCCTGTGTTGTTGTCCGTTGGTGTCCTGAAGCGATCAAGCATAGTTTTGGTTGTTATCGTATGCTTAATGTCTGCATTTTATAGTGTCACTTTGCGTGACCCCCCCTTTCTTTTAGTTTTTTTTTCCAAGAAACAAACACAGCCTTATGACGGCTGAGGCTTGGAGAGGTCGGAAACTTGTTTTCGAACACATCCATCGTTTCACGACCGTACAATGGTTGAGGTTTTCTTAACTGACCGAATATCAGAGTGGCCTGTTTTATTAGGTTTGTCCCAGGAGCACAAAGGTTCACTGAAGGGGCTGAATTTTGGGGCAGCCCGATCACGTGTAGCAGCAACCACCGAAAGGTCATAAGTGTAAATAGCATGTAGGATCAGTCAAAAATTACTCCAAAAAAAGAGAAGAAAGAGAAAGTGAAATGGAATGAGTTGGGTTATGGGAAAATACATTCTGCATCCCACAACCAAACTGTGGGGTGTGAGGCATCGGTGGAGTAGGTTGAGTCCTGCCCAAGTATACGTGAGGGTTAAGTTTGGTGTTAAGTAGCTATTCCAGATAATGGTTACCGGACGGAACAGGGAGGAGAACTGCTTGTGAGGTAGAAAGTAGTCTGTAATACAGTTGCTGGGAACAGGTGTCCCAGTGGTTGCTGTGAGGAGTGGATGTTCTCAGGGTAGGGCGAGGAAAATGCCGTGATCCCAGCCTGAGTGTATGAAGAGATTCAGAATTACTCTGACGAGTGAAAGTCCACAGTGTAGCTCGGGTTGTACAGCGAGATCATGACTTGCTGCCCAACTGCATATTCAAATGGATGGACCTTTTTGTCGAAGTAGGCTTTACTTTGCTTCTTCCTAGCGCCAAGTCGGACAGCAGCAGCCAGTTGGGCTGCTTTCATGTTTTCCTGATCTGTTGCACAGCTTTTTTATGTGTGAGGACTGTGATAGTGGGGTCGGCTAGATCAAGTCCCAACAGATATTTTACATCCTTCATCGGTCTGCCTGTCATGACTGTGCGGGGGGTGATGCCAGTGGAGCTAGAAATGGTGTTTCGAATTATCATTAGGGCATAGGGAAGTATTGTGTCCCAGGTTGTCGTTATTCTGCTGAAGAGTTTTCCTAATAATGGATTTGAGGGTTCGGTTCAACCTTTCAACAATGCCGCTCGACTGGGGGTGATATGCCATGTGGAAATTCTGTGTTATCCCGAACATGGACATTACATTCTGTATGACTCGTCGAGTAAAGTCTGTCCCTTGATCAGACTTATGCTGCGGGGAAGACCCCAACATGCAAAGATTTACCTAGTCAGAATCTTGGCTGTTGCTTTAGCTGTGTTGATGCGGGTAGGGAATGTCTTGACCCGTTTAGTAAATGTGTCAATAAAGACCAGGACATACTTAAAGCCATTTCTGCATGCTGGGAGCGAACCAATGTAATCCCCTGGAGATTTGTCCAGGGGCCTTCCACAAGACGGGTGTGTCCCAATTGTCCCTTCCCGGCATATCTACACAGGTTGTTCTGTGCACAAATAAGGCAATTTTTAATGTAATGTGTTACATTGCCTCGTAATTAAGACCACCAAAATAGTGTTTTGAGGTGTTCCTTGGTGGTGTCTATGGACTGGTGTCCCTGTCCATAGTGGAATTGATAAATTAACTGGGTGGGGACCATGTAATTCCCATCTTTCAGAATCAATCTGTCCTTTATGGTCAGTTTGTCCCCTCCATTTGAGGGATTCGTCCGTGCGTTGGCTCTGAGCTAAGTCACCTCTGTTTGTCTGGGAGATGGTCACTGCGCTTATCGGTTCACCTCCGGTGGTTGCCAGAAGTGTCCGTTACGGGCCCCGGCATTAGCTAAGGCGTCGGCCTTGCAGTTGCCGGGTGGGGGAGGTCTGGTGATGGCTCTTTACTTTGATAATGCTGGCCAGAGGCTTCTTTGATTATGTAATGGGGCTGACGGTAGGGGTTTGCTGTCTGCTGACAAAACCGTGTGCTTGCCATACGGGAAGGAACTCTGCCAAGCTATTACATACGTACATACTGTCTGAGTGGATGTCAGCGGGCATTGGAATGAGTCGGGGTGGGTGACCATGTAGGCTATTGCTGCGAGTTCAGCGGCCTGGGCTCCCAAGTGTCCGGGTAGTTTGAGGGATACCACTTGTAGTGGGCATCTCTGCGCGTCCTCCATATAAATGCCACAACCGGTTATCCTGCTGCCATCCTCAATCTTGGAGGAGCCATCTACATCAATTTTAAATGTCTCCGCCGTGTGCTGGGTGAGTGCCTTTCTGCTATCTGCTCGTGGTTGCAATGGTTTGGGAATGAAGGATCTTGTGGGGTGTTTGGTCGCTATTGCCTGGCACTCGTGTGGGGTTCCCCATAATCTAAGTTGTCTGCTGGGAACATAGGGACTTTAGTGCGTTTCACTGAAATGTCCCTACCCTCAGTAATAATGTCCAGCGTGCAGCACTGACCTGGCTAACTGAACTGTCTTTGAGGCACCCATCAATGAGTAGTTGGGTCAAGGTGTGTTCCGTAAGGATAGTGACTGGGTTGAGGAAGGTTATATATGCGAAATACTGGGCAGCCCAAAAGACTGTGAGGAGGTGTCGTTCACATCCAGAAAAGCCTTGCTCTACAGGGTCTAATGTTCGGGAGTCGTATGCTACAGGGCCTAATCTGTCTTGCCGTTCTTGTAGGAGTATGGCTGAAATTGTGTGCTCGGTGGCTGCATCGGGCAAGTCAGGGTCAGGAACCAGTAGGGCTGGAGCTGTGGCAAGGGTTTGTTTTAATTCGGTTACTGCAGTTGTGTGTTGCGGGGACCAATTCCACGGGGTGTTTTTCTTTCAGAGTTCCGATAGCGGGGCAGCTTTGGTGGCAAACCCATCGATATGATTCCGATAATATCCTGCCAGGCTTAGAAATGATCCGAGCTGCAGCTTTTTTGTTTATTTGCAAGCTGCAGCCTGTCTGTCCCTGAATTTGGCCACTTTTCCCTGCATCCTTTGCCAGATGCCATTTTAGGTGGCCACAAAACTCGCTGGAGTTTAGAAGGATGAGAGGGGATCTGATCGAGGTGTATAAAATAGTAAATGGAATTGATAGAGTAAACCAAATATTCCTCCTTGTGGGGCAAATTAGACTGAGAGATCACAGATATAGGTTAAGAGGTGGTAGATTTCGAACTGAGATGAGGAGGAACTACTTCTCGCCGAGGGTGGTGAACTTGTGGAACTCACTGCCCCATAGTGCGGTGGAATCTCAGTTGTTAAATGATTTCAAGAAGGAGATAGAGATATTTCTGATGTTTAAAAAATGGTTTAAAGGAATATGGGGAACAGGTGGATTTGAGACCAAGAAGAGGTCAGCCAAGATTTGTTTGAATTGCAGAGCAGGCTCCAAGGGCTGAAATTCCCACTTCTGCTCCTAATTCCTGTGTTCCAATGGTTGCTGGAGATGTTGGTTTCGGAAAATGGGACCACATTTACCAGCGAGGTGTTCCAGCATTTCATGTTGTGAAATGGCATTAAGCATTTGCGCACCATGCCATAACACCCATCCTTGATTGGACTGGTGGAGAGGGCAGAGCAAAACGTTTAAAGCAGACATGAAAATACAACCACCAGCATCCCTGCAGACCGTATTAGCACATTTTCCACACGACCACCGGGCTAAGCCTTGCCGAGTTGTTGATGGGTAGGCGCACTCGGACCAATTTGGACCCGGTGTTTCCAAGTTTGGTGGGAAGGGTGGAGGCAAAGTAGAGTGTGCAAAAGAAACCGAAAAATTTGGCAACAACTGAGAGAACATTTGCGGTGGACGACTTGCTCAGGGTAAAGAATTTTGGTGGTTGTCCGAATTGGATATCTGGAACAGTCGTGGCGAGAACAGGTGCAGTGTCATACAAAATGGACGTCCAAGGTAAAAGGGTGAAGAAACACCTGGACCATTTGAGAGGACGAGAATCACACACAGAACCTGTGGGGATGTCTGCCCCTAGTATGTCTGTCAGTAATACTGCTACAGATTAAAGGAATGCTTCAGCAAACTACCGCGAAGACGAGTCGAGTTCCAGTGGGAACTGGAGAAGTTATATGCACTGACGCACGTTCGCAAGTCCAAAATCAATTCATTGAGATTCAAACTCAAGTTACATCTACTGCTGGAGCACCTGCTAGTGAATTACGACACTCCCAAAGGATCAGGACGTCCCCAGACTGATTTAGACAGTGTTGAGATTCTTTTATTAAATATTGTAAATATTTAAATTTTATTCAAATGTGTTAATTAGGAGCCTAATTAGGAACCTAAAGGATGTGATAGCATGCCCCTTTAAGGGGGGTGGATGCTCAGATGGTCATGTGACTTGTTCAGCCAATCGGGTTGGAGTGCGTGAATGCTGGGGCTGAATGTTGGTTTTCTTAGCCAGTCGAGAAACTGGAGTCAAAATCATCGGTAACATCGTTATCATAGAATTTACATCGAGTCTGCACCGGCTCTTGGAAAGAGCACCCTATCTAAGCCCACACCCCCAACCTATCCCAGTAAGCACACTCAACTCAACCTTTTTGGACACTAAGGGTAATTTAGCATGGCCAATCCACCTAAGCTGCACATTTTTGGACTGTGGGAGGAAACCGGAGCACCCGGAGGAAACCCACGCAGACACAGGGAGAAAGTGAAAAGTCTGCACAGACAGTGACCGAATGGACCCGGGTGGGCGCTCTTCCGGAGGGTTTGTGCAGACTCGATGGGTCAAATTAAAACGAAGAACCACACTACAGCTGGTGATGCTAGACCATTATGCCAAAATAGATTTATTTTCCCTATATTTACAGATTCACCTCGGATTTCATATGGGTGTACTTGACATTGGAGGTGGTTTTCCCGGCTCTAGAAATGAAAAAGTTATCTTTGAAGAGGTAAAGTGAAAGGAATTAAAATCACCATTAAGGATGCATTAATATTGTTTTATTAACATTTGGAATTCAATGTATGTGAACACATAGGGAAAATTTGGTGCAACACAAACAAGTAAAAGAACTATGCAAACTACTATTGTGCATCTGATGATACCTGACCTGTTGAGTATTTCCAACGTTTTTACTTTGAATTCAGGTCCCAGCGTCTGCAGTATTTTGCCTCAGTAAACCATTTTGCTTGATGGGTCACATTAAGTGAGGGTACCTGGTTGCTACTACACAGACCACCCAGCATCAACAAAGGCATTGGATTCGGACACGACAAAAGCACACCCAGCCCAGTTGATCCTCTGAAGTCCCCCTTGCCAAAACAAATATAAAATACCACTGATGCCGAAAAACTGAAATAAAAGCAAAAACTGCTGGAAATACTCAGTTCGTCTGGCAGCATAGGCAGAGGGCAAAACAGAGTTATTGTGTCAGGTCAATGACTTTTCTTATTTGACCTGAAAAGTAATTTTGTTTATCTGTCCACACACACTGCCTCTCCTGCTTGTGTAATGATCACTCCTCACTATTATCTGGGGTTCTGTGCTAAAATAGGGAATGCCATCCCACAGACCCATCAAGCAACAGCTTGACAGTTATGCTCACAGAATCCTACGTTTCACCGACGTTCCAACCTCCTCCATCGGCGTCACCAGAGCTAACAGCACAATGGTAAACAGTCGAGAAGCTGCAGTGCTGGAAGCACTCAATATTGTCTTTGGACCTGATGAAATCTCATGGCATCAGGTCAAATTTGGGCAAGAAAATCTCCTACAAATTGCACCTACTACTCTCCCTCAACTGATGATTCACTGTCCCTCCATGTTTAACATCATTTAGAAGAGGTGCTGAGGGTACCAAGGGTACAGAATGTAGGGACAGAATGTACTTTGAGTGGTGTCTTCAATGTCCCATAGTCAAGAGTGATTGGTTTGCACCACTACTGACTGAGCTGGTACAGTTCAGAAGGACATATCTTCTAGGCTGGGCCTGCGATAGGTGGCAAGAGGACTAACATGAAGAAAACACCCTCCTTGATCCTGACCTCACTGGTCTATCTGAAGCTGCTACATCTAGGGGCACCACGGTAGCCTTGTGGATAGCACAATTGCTTCACAGCTCCAGGGTCCCAGGTTCGATTCCGGCTTGGGTCACTGTCTGTGCGGAGTCTGCACATCCTCCCCGTGTGTGCGTGGGTTTCCTCTGGGTGCTCCGGTTTCCTCCCACAGTCCAAAGATGTGCAGGTTAGGTGGATTGGCCATGATAAATTGCCCTTAGTGTCCAAAATTGCCCTTAGTGTTGGGTGGGGTTACTGGGTTATGGGGATAGGGTGGCGGTGTTGACCTTGGGTAGGGTGCTCTTTCCAAGAGCCGGTGCAGACTCGATGGGCCGAATGGCCTCCTTCTGCACTGTAAATTCTATGATAATCTATGATAATCTGTCCATGGAAGTATTGGTAGCAATCATGTTTTATTGCAATTGTGTAGGGTACCTGTGAGGCCACACCAAGTATTGTGTGCAGTTTTGGTGTCCTTATCTGAGGAAGGATGTTCTTGCTATGGAGACAGTGCAGCAAAGGTTTACCCGGCTGATTCCAGGATGGGGGGACTGTCATATGAGGAGAGATTGACTAGGTTGGGATTGTTCTCGCTAGAGTTCAGAAGAATGAGGGGGGATCTCAAAGAGACTTATAAAATTTTAACGGTTAGGATTATATTAATTGGAATTTAGAAGAGTGAGGGGGAGGGACCTCAGAAACTCATAAAAATCTAACAGTATTAGACCGGGTACATTCAGAAAGAACGTTCCCGATGGTGGGGGAATCCAGAATGAGGGGTCATAGTTTGATGATAAGGGGTAAACCTTTTGGACTGAGGTGTGGAGAAATTTCTTCACCCAGAGAGTGGTGAATCTGTGGAATTCACTCCCACTAAAAGTAGTTGAAGCGAAAACATTGTCTAATTTCAAGAAGGAATTAGATATTGCTCTTGGGGCTAAAGGAATCAAGTGATATCAGGGGGAGGAAGGGTCAGAATATTGAACTTGATGATCAGCCATGATCATAATGAATGGTGGAGCAGGCTCGAAGGCGCAAATGGCCTCCTCCTGCTTCTATTTTCTATGTATGTTTGTATGTATATGAACGACATGTTCTGCCCAATGGAGCTAGTTTGAGTAATGACACTTTGTGTTGTATGTTTTGACTGGAAATACTCATATTGGATTATGTAACATGAGCATGCTAAAGACAACTAACTGATAATTCTCCCTACAGATGCGGCCAGACCTGAGATTTAGCAGCATTTTCTCCTTTGGTAACTGATTATTCTGTTGTTTCAACTGATAACTGCGTTTAAGTAACTAAAGAAAGTAGAACAGGATGGTTTAACAGTAGGCAGAAACTATACCTACTTCAGCAAAGATAAATCAATATTGTAAACCTACAATCGCGCTCTGTCGTTCATTCTGGTATTGTTTGTGACATGGAAAGTCTGTCCAATGATTGCTCATCTGACCACAGCATGTTAAATGTCAGAGAACAGATTCAAGAAATGTGCAAAACATGAAATATGAATTTCTAGGAAGGGCGGCACCTTACCAAAGTGTCAGTTCTGATGTGAAAACCGGTGCAAATGCTGCCGGTACTGTCTGCAGGAACTATTGTGGAATATTGAGCCTCCTTAATGATTTTTTTTCACCGAGTGAATCATGCCGTGTTCATGGCAGCCTCTTGCTGATTTGCTCGCCCAGGCACCTTAATTTTTGCAATCAGTGGTGAGCTCCATATAAACGGCTCCCCAGCATTGTTCCGGGTCCATTCGAGGAAATGGCTGCCAGGAAGCCTGCACCGCATTTCATAGAGGGAGCCCTGACCAGATTGTTGGATGGTGTGCAGCAGGTGATGATGTGTTAGGCAGGTAGGTTCGATGTGGACTGCACTTGATGCAGGGATGCTAGAAACAGACGTCTAACACAGGAGAAGATCCAACACTGTTTTATTCAACGATAGAACTGATATACATATTCAGCTGTGGTTCGACATTATACTGAACTGACTGGAGACCTTGTAGTAGCCTGACCAGACTTACTAGCTACCGCATGGTGTTTGCACTTGCTAACTCGTGGACTCTGACTGTCTCAGTGGCTGGGTCCCGAGAGAGCGGGAAACCTAGTGCCCTCTGGCTTTATAGTGGTAGTGTCCTGTCTGGTGATTGGCTGCACTGTGTTGTGTGCTTACTGGTCATCCTGTGTGTCAATCACTGCCTGTCTGCATCTCATTATAGACATGAGTGGATATTATGACAGGTGAGGGATGCCCTCTATCCATGGTCGCGCAGACAACCGTCCAGCAAGGTGACCACTCCCACCTGGGAGGCAGTGGTAGCCCTCGTCAGTGCCAGCCCACTAGAGGACAGGGCCGCAGCACCTCAAAAAGATGAATAATCTTCTTTGCACAGCCAGAGTAAATTTGCCACCTCCAGTCTCTCACTGCATCCCCTCACACCCCCTCACATCTCCAAGGTGATCTTTAAGCCAGCCACTTCACGGGTTGCCAACACTTGTCACAAGACCCTCTTTACTTCCCCCCCCCACCCCCCCCCCCCCAGCCCCCCCCCCCCAATCTCCATGGTCTCCCCCAATATCTACTCTGTTCCTCACATCCCTTTCAAACCCAAGTGCCGTGCATACCACACCTCATCACCATCTGAACTGGCAGGACTCCCGCTTACATTTTCCACAGCTGTCTCATTGCAGGACAAACTCGAGCATAACAGATGTGAGCGGGCACTGCCACGCAGAGTCATGCGTGAGCTCAGATGCCTCACCCCCTCAGAGGATGGAGCCCTTGAGCTGGTCGGGGAGGAGCAAGACCGTGTCTCTGCAGAGGTCAAAGTGTGAGCTGCAGACAAAAGTGAGAACCCTCAGGACACACACTCAATCTTCAAGGCCTCATGTGATTAAACACTGTCTCATCATTTATTCCCTGTGATGCACTAATATTTCTCCCTTCTCTTGCGGGGTAATCAGTCAACCAGCCAGGACCATCCTGTACCCCTTTTGTGACCACGGACACAAGCTGCTCTGACGGAGACACCTCGGACATCGCCTTAGCAGAGGCGTCACATGTGTCATCAACACCCTCCACCAGAGCAAATACTCGCACCTCAGTGGAATTAAGTACTGGACAGGCTTCTAGGTCACTCACTAGTGAACACCTCACAACTGAAGATCCACTCCAGGTTGAAGCAGGGACGTCCCGGGAACTGGCACTCGGAGGGAGGACGGAGCCCAGGATGCTGCTGAGACCCTGGCTGAAGATGTGCCCCTGGGTTCAGTCATCCCAGAGCTGCTGGAACTGCAAAGGCAGAGTCAGCAGGAAGGGATGACAGAGTCACTCCTCTGAGGCAAACTGGAGGAGTCCCATCACCTTCTGTCCGAGGAAATGGTGCCGTCACTCCTATGCAATGTGGTCAACGCTGAGGGTGGCGTCCATAGTGACGACTTTGGCGCAGGACATGCACTCCATGGCGGGGTTGTCCACTTCACAGCTCAGCTCAAGACCTCCGTGACTGAGGCCATGAGCTCCATTTTTCAGGGCATCAACTGCATGGTGCATGCAGGCGTGGAAATCCACGTGTGCATGCACCAGAGGATGGGGGAGCTTCTGGATCTCACTCCAGCTGTCTCTCTACCCCATGGAGGGGCAAGCGGGCCCACGTACACCCGAAGGGAAGAGGATCGGCAGGAACGCAGCTTGGAACCCTCCACCCAGGGGAATCTGAGGGTTTCCAGACCATCTGATACTCCTCCCTGCAAGCAACACACCTCCGGCCCAGCACACTGAGGAGGGCAGCAGTGCAACACCCGTGATGCCCCAAGGTAGGCCTGGGCCCTCAAGGTCCAGGTACCCTAGTGGATGCCTGCCAAGATCATCTCAGGCAACAGGGCGTGGAAGGCAGCAGCCCACCTCAACCTCAGCTGTGGATCTTGGGGCTACACCTAGATGTGGTGTGAGGATGAGGAAGAGCGCGAAACTGCAGCCACCCACTGGGCACAGGTGAACCGAGGCACAAGTTGAGATAGGTCACCATTGTAATATCGCTCTTGTATTCACCACTTTGTTCACCAGTAGTTCACCTGTCATTTCATTGCACCATGCTCCACAATCCCCCCGTGCACACTTGAAGCTTCATCCCTGTGGAGTGTGAAAATGGCAGCGCTATATCTCTCCCACCTCCCACGCTGATGACTCAATAAAGATGCGCTGCTGCTGGCTTGGGATACCCCCACCATGGCCCCAGCATCAATGCTCAGGCCTCTCATCTCTGCCACTCTTCTCCAGTGATGAGGAGGCCATGGACTGACAAAGTGTCGAGCAGCTGCTTACCTCGGATGGTAGTTGGAGGAAAACACCAGGGTCCCTGACCTCTGAGGGGGCTGCAGCAGATAAGAGGTCATGCAGTGTCTCTGAGCCCCATGATAAGACCATTCAGTTACAGAACATGTTCAGCTCTCTGTCAGACAGGAGCCAGACATATCACGAAGGATGAGAGGAGTATCATGAGTGCTCAATGCACGTCATCATCATCCTCCCGCCAATGACTTTAGCGCCCTGCCCATAAACTTGGGCACCATCATGTGAACCTGCTGCTGGCACCACAGTATTGATAAGATGTCACACCCCTACAGTGGAAGAGCTCTTCACCCCGATCATCCCCAAATCAAGAGGTATGTGGTGTCCCTAGCTCTTTGGTCCATGCGGGCCCTGGCCTTTGCCTGAGGTCCATTCTCCTCCTCCTTTGCATGTTGTGCCTTGCTGCCCTTCTTGACCGCCTCAGCCGAGGAGATGTGATACTACCCCATCCCTTCCTGGTCCAGATGGTCTCCCCTCTTCAGCACCAAGTTGTTAAGGGCACAGCAGGCGACAATTATGCGGTTCATCCTCTGGGGGCTATATTGGAGGGCACACCCCAAAATGGCCATGGCGCCAGAACTGCATTTTCAGCAGATCTATTACTGCTTGACCAGCATGCGCATTGGCACATGAAACTTGTTGTACCAAGTCTCTGCAGGCATTTGTGGCCTCCAGACTGGCATCATCAGCCACCAGAGTGGGGACCTCTGTCACAAGGAGCCATCCCTCCAGTCGCTGCTCTCCCTAAAAGCGTCAGGGATCTGCAAGGGCTCTAAGAATTAAATATCATGTTCATTCCCCGGGAAACGGGCACACACCTGCATTACGTGGATCATGTCATCACAAACAAGTTGGACATTGAGGGAGTAAAATGTTCATGAATGGCGCTGCAGGATATCATGGAGACCGCAGGACCACATTAGTGCAGTTTATCAAACCCTGCACTTCGGGCATGCCTGTTAAGCGGGCGAAGCCCCTGGCTCGCCTACTTGCGGTCCAAGTTTATATACATGTGGGCCCTTGCATAAAAAGGCATCTGTTACTCCTTGTGCATTTGTGTGTGGCTGACTGGGAAATACCACACAGGTCACCTGTGCTGCCCTGAAACGAGCCATCTGCATAGAAGTTCAGAAAGGTGGTACCGTTAAGGACCATGGGCAGTGGGTGTCCTTCTAGTCCATGTGGTGCCAGCTCTTGCAGAACCATTCAAAAGTGGTCCACTGTCCCCCAGGACATAACGCAGTCTTCTCCACCACTGAAGCTCTGCAGGCAGGGGGCGAAATTCTCCCCCCCCCCATGCCGTGTGGGAGAATCGCCGGGGCGCCGCGCATGTCCCGCCACGCTGCCCCGACACCCGCACGCGATTCTCCCACCCCCCCTAAACCAGCGCGGTGAGAATCACGGCTGGCCGCTTGGAGACTCGCTGCTCGCCGTTTGCAAAAGGTGAGCCGTGATTCTCCGGCACGAATGGGCCGAGTGACCGCCCCAACACGACAGGTTCCCGCCGGCGCCGTCCACACCTGGTCGCTGCCGGCGGGAACTGCGCGGGAATGCTGGGGGGGCGGCCTGTTGGGGGGGGCGGGGAGGGGGGTTCCTGCACCGGGGGGGCCTCCAATGGGATCTGGCATGCAATCGGTGCCCACCGATCGGCGGGCCGGCCTCTCTAAAGGAGGACCTCCTTTCCTCTGCTGCCCCGCAAGATCCATCCGCCATCTTCTTGCGGGGCGGCTTCGGGGAGGACGGCAACCACACATGCGCGGGTTGGCGCCGGTTAACCCGCGCATGCTGGGTGACATCATTTACGTGGCGCCGGCCGCGTCATTTACACGGTGCCATTTTCTACGCGGCGCCAAGGCCCAGCACGCGTAAATTACCCGACGCCGCTCCTAGCCCCCCGGGGGCGAGAGAATAGGGGGCTGGGAGCGGGCTCCAAAGCCGGTGTGAAATACTCTGGTTTTCACTCCGGCGTCAGCACTTAGACTCCCGTTGGGAGAATCGCGCCCGGGATGTTTGACGTTGGAAGACCCTTCAACAGAAGTGTCTCCTACGAGGCTGCACCATTTCTGATGCTGCACCCAGAACACCTATGGGCCCAGTCTCCCCTTTGCAGGGCGCTGGTCCTGTCCACATTCAGTAGAATATGAGTAGAATAGCCACACGACTGGCTCCATGATTCTCCAGAATTATGCACGCAGAAGAAGGGCACACCACAGTGAGCGCTGAGGTTTCCTGACGGAGCCCTGACCGTCCGACTTACATACCTCTGGGACAGGGCAGCACAGTAGCATTGTGGATAGCACAATTGCTTCACAGCTCCAGGGTCCCAGGTTCGATTCCGGCTTGGGTCACTGTCTGTGCGGAGTCTGCACATCCTCCCCGTGTGTGCGTGGGTTTCCTCCGGGTGCTCCGGTTTCCTCCAACAGTCCAAAGATGTGCAGGTTAGGTGGATTGGCCATGATAAATTGCCCTTAGTGTCCAAAATTGCCCTTAGTGTTGGGTGGGGTTACTGGGTTATGGGGATAGGGTGGAGGTGTTGACCTTGGGTAGGGTTCTCTTTCCAAGAGCCGGTGCAGACTCGATGGGCCAAATGGCCTCCTTCTGCACTGTAAATTCTATGATATGATATACATCCACCCATGCACTTCCCCTTTACTGAGTGCTTCTCCACTCAGCCTCATACCCTCCTCTCTTACACACTCCGCCACTTCCCCACAATTGTCCCTCTCAATTCCACTTGGATGAGGTGTGGGGACCCTCAAGAGTCTCAGTGACGCCTTATCCCCGACCATTCCCACACCCTCCCCCTACTCTGGCGTTAGGTGAAAGAGCAGCTGAGTGGATGCATGGGACCAGCATCTGCATCCTATTAGGGGACCTCAAGGTCAAGGTCACGACATTGAATGTGGTGAGTGATGAGAGACATCACCATCACATCTTGCACAGGGGTATACATCAGTGATGTTGGTGTAATGTTAATGCCTGTATGAGCATTGGAGTTCAATGCTTGAGGCCAACATTCCAACTATTTAGTCGAACATAAATAACCAAGTAAACAAGATCAAATGGACTGAGGGACAAATTAAAAGGACTGTCCCAAATGGAAACTGCCATAAACAAAAAGAATCACAAAGTAAACTTAAGGCATTAAATCAAAATGTGATTAACAGGGCCAATAAAGCACCCCAGCCCCTGTGCTGTCCAAAGGGCATTGAAGGTTTCAAGTGTGCCCATGGGCACTATGCTCCCTCTTCAGGGGCACCAGGCCGCGAACGTAGCCGTGGAAGAGGGGTAGGCAGTCAGGTGGGAGAACCCCCTCGAAGGTCCGCTGCCTGGGCCTGTTGATGCAAAGCTTTTCTAGGCTCAGGAGCAGTTCACGAGAGGTCCCCCTCCCAACCCACCCCTCTCAGCACCAGGGGCCGATAGATTAAGAGCTTGGGACTGAAGTGCAAACAAAACATCAGCAACAGGTTTGTTAAATAACGAACAAGGAGTACAGCCTACTACAACCCATATAAATGTGGTCCACGGACTCCACAAAAAAGGCAGATTTATTGGGAGTCCGTGAACCGGTGCATTCTACGGTTATATGGACACCCTCTGCCCCAGAGCCCCGATGTGAAAGAGGAGGACTCCTCCTTCATAGAGGGACTTCCGCCAGGGACCTCCTCCGCCGGACAGCAACAAGGCATGTCCAGGCGAGAGCAAGGAAGTGAAGGGTGTGCAGCAGCAGCCCATACAGGAAACCTCTCAGTGCAGTGCGAAAGGGCATGGAGGGCATTTCCGCAAAGCGGCTCAGGCTGTGGGGCTCCAGAGCCCAAGGGGCGCTGGGTCTTGGGGCCAATGTGGAACTCCATCAGAGCAGGGGTTTGCTCTGAGGGCAGTCCACCGCACACCTGTGCCTCCTGAGACCACAAAGTCAGTCAGGTCTGAGCACGAGTGTTGTCAGGTCTTGGATGGCATTGGTCACAAGCTGGATAGACACTGCCGCATGTCGCTCTAACCCATGGGATAACATCCAGCCCACACCTCCACATCTAGGAGGGGGCTTGACCTAAAGGTATCTCTGCAGAGTCTGAAGGCGGAAGTTCACCACCTGGGTGTCAAGGGATACCAGCACCAGGCCGCCCTCCCCAAGCAGGAGACTCAGAATCTCAGCGGTGACCCAGTGAAGTCTTTTGTCCCAAAAGAACTGTAGAAGATAGAAGCAACCTCTGGATGTTTGTGACAAAGTCAGGGGGAGAGGTCAAAGTGACGAGCCAGCACCACAGCATGGAGGCGATGACTAGAACTCTGCTCTGTGGTGTTCTTTGTGTTGCTAAACTTATGATGGTTGGCGTAGTGTCCACAAAGACCACAAAGTAGCTTTAACTTGAGCAAAATTACAAATCTATTAACACTACTAATTCAGATTCGACACGTACTCCTAAATAATGTACAGTTGATAAGTAACATATAATCTACACTCATCTGTGATTAATGTCTACGCTATTATAAATTATGATTTGCTCTCACTCACACTATCTTTCCTTCAGTCTTTACTCTAGCTATCTCCTTCACTTCTCTCCCCACAAAGCTTAGCATCAATGTCTTATATACTTGTAATTCTAGCTCCCTCTAGTGGCTGATCTAGACATTTCATTACCCTTGCAGTTCTTACATTTATGATAATACAACAGGCCCCACTAGAACAGCACTCGGAGGTCTGTCCAGCATTTCAGGCGAACAGTGAACTTGGCCTCCAGCTACTGCCAATTCGCTGGCCAGGTTCCTCAGCCGGGCAAAGATGGACTTCCAAGTAGAGGAAACTGGGCCTGCTCCAAGTGAAAGGCTTCAGCCCCTCCAGGAGGGGGTCCATCTGTCATGAATCGACCAGAAGTCCGGAACTCTTGGCCTAGTTGATCCTGGCAAAAGATGTGGAGGGTACACAGGCAGGCACTTTCACATCCTCCGCAGGTAAGCAGGATCCATGAACGTAAGGAGTACATCATCAGCGTAAGACGAAAGGACCATCCCGCTGCCGAGCCCACGAAGAACCAATCCCGACAACCTCTTCCGCAAGAGTCACAGGAAAGGCATGACGCTCTCTTCTCCCAAAACAAAGGGGTGCCGTCAGGGACCTGTTAACTTTAACTGGACACTCTGGGGCACCTTACCGAAGTTGGATCCAGGCAACAAAGTGAACCCCTAACCAGAATGCCTGCAAAGTTCCGAATAAATGATTGTGGCCCACCCTATCAAAGGCCTTCTCCTGGTTAAGAAACAGGAAGGCTCTCGACAGACCAGTCCACTGGGAATGATGGATAAGGTCCCGGGCCAGTTGAATATTATCATAGATTGTCCGGCCCAAGACAGTTTAGAACTGGTCAGAGTGGATCATGTAGTCACTCAGCGCAGTTTCCTTCTCTTCGTCCACCTGCCGTAGGGCTTGTAAGGATAAGTAGATTATCATCTGTATGTAAATAATAATATATGTATAACTGTTGTAGTTCCAGCATCCAGCCACCAGGTGGTGTGATTATGCAGACATGTGACCCAGACACCATGGCCAGGATTCTCCAATCCCGTGCCGGGTTACGTATGGTTCTACCCGGCGGGACCTCGGAGTTCTGGCTGCGGGGGCCGTCCAGGTGGGGGGGCAGGGGGATTCGACACCGGGGGGGGGGCCTCCACGGTGGCCAGGCCCGCGATCGGGGTCTACCGATCAGCGGGCAGGCTAATTCTATGGGGGGCCTATATTCCTCCACGCCGGGCCCCTGTAGGGCTCCGCCATATTGCCTGTGGGCCGGTGCGGAGATGGCAACCCATGCGCATGCGCCGACCAGCGCCAGCCGTGGCGTGTATGCGCAGACCCGCGACGGCCGTGGCGCGCATGCGTGGCCCCACAACAGCCGGCGTGGCGCACCGGCTTTCGGGCAGCGGACACCACTCCAGTGCCTTACTAGCCCCCTAGGAAGGGGTGAATGCCTGGGCCTGGAGGCCCTTTGACGCCGGAGTCGCTCGTGCCACCTTTAACGCCGGCGTCAGGACATGGCCGTGGAATTGGAGATTCCCGGCCCATGTGTTCCAGGAGAAGGTGTGAGTAAGGAGTTTGCAGCAGTCGCATATTAGAGTAGCTCTGCAGTATCTTAGTATAACTTAGTGTTCGACCATTATTTCCAACTGTATTAATCTTAGACATTTTAGAAATTCATCAGTGTAGTGTTAGTAATAAATAACTAATGTTCTTTGTTCACACTACAATATCAAGATTCAACATCAGCCCAATTAAAGAACATTACAGGGCCATATCCTCAAAGGGTTAACCCAGACGTGACTCCAGTTTGAGCACCTCCTTCGCCAATTGTTCCACCCTGGATTTTCTCCTCTTTGTCAATCCCCTTGCATACTGTTGACAGAAGAGATGGAGCCAAGGCTGCCCTATTGCGATACTAAAATCCACCCCGGACCTTGAGTTAAGCTTAGCTGTCTCCCTCATGCCCTCTCAGGTGCCCCCAAGTTTTCAACACCCGAGAAGGTGGCTTAACATACAGGCACACCGTGTGTCTGCAAAAGGTAGAACATAGAACATACAGTGCAGAAGGAGGCCATTCGGCCCATCGAGTCTGCACCGACCTCTTAAGCCCTCACTTCCACCCTATCCCCGTAACCCCTCCTTACCTTTTTGATCACTAAGGGCAATTTAACATGGCCAATCCACCTAACATGCATGTCTTTGGGCTGTGGGAGGAAACAGGAGCACCCGGAGGAAACCCACGCAGACACTGGGAGAACGAAGACTCTGCACAGACAGTGGCCCAGCGGGGAAATGAACCTGGGACCCTGGCACTGTGAAGCCACAGTGCTAGCCACTTGTGCTACCGTGTAGCCCAAATGTAATTAAAGTGCAGGGAAAGTAAATAAATATTGATTCTAACAATTCACTTGTTTACCTATATAGAGTTAATGTCATTTTGTTTATAGAAATAAATTTCCCTAGGGGTTTAGATAATTAAATGGATTGTGTTTAAACTTGGTAAGCATAGTCATGGGATCTGAATGAGATAGAGATGATGTAAGTAATGGGAGGAGCCAGGTCCGTAGCAAGCAGTTTAGCTTTTACTCTGCCAAAGATAGAAGGACTGGCAACTTGTGTCTGAAATAGTCTCTTTCCTTTGCTGGCAGCAACTCTTTACACAGAGGATAGCAATTATCCCTGTGTTTGCTAACTTTATTTACAAGTGGTTTTTGACCTATAATGGGCTTTGCTTAATTGGAGATAGAGAAAGGATAAGTTAGTAATTACAGTGTTTCCTTTTATTGTTAAGAATTCTTTAACTGTTAATTGTAAACTATTTTCTGTATTGTTGATGAGTGATTCTGTGTTAAGAATAATGTTTGTTTAAAGATAAAAGATTTCTATTTTTTCAGTGCAATTACTCCTGGGGGTGAAGTATCCGTTCCTCCCAGGTCACAAATTGCAAAATTCTTGGGCGTTCTCGCCCAGTTTCCGAACATACATTGGAGTCACACGCCCCTCCAAATTGGCGGTAGGTTCACATTTCTGTAAAGCTATTGTAAATGCATATGTGTGGGGGGGGTGTGTGTCCCAGAGTGAGTGCACGCCAATAAGGGGGGGGGGGGGTCCCAGAGTGAGTGCACGCCAATAACATGCTATTAAATGACGTTCCCGTGCTCATAGAACATACAGTGCAGAAGGAGGCCATTTGGCCCATCGAGTCTGCACTGACCCACTTAATCCCTCATTTCCACCCTATCCCCGTAACCCAATAACCCCTCCTAACCTTTTTGGTCACTATGGGCACTTTATCATGGCCAATCCACCTAACCTGCACGTCTTTGGACTGTGGGGGGAAACCGGAGCACCCAGAGGAAACCCACGCAGACACGGGGAGAACGTGCAAACTCCGTACAGACAGTGACCCAGCAGGGAATCGAACCTGGGACCCTGGAGCTGTGAAACAACAGTGCTAACCACTGTGCTACCGTGCTGCCAATCCTCCTGCAGCATGTTTTGTGTTGTTCCACCGGCAAGGGAGATTGAAAATCGGGATTCTCAATCCCTCTGGAGAGATTTGTGTTTCCCCATTCTGTCCTGATTTTGAGCCTGTGTCCTCGACCCGGTACGTGGCTAGGGCGGGTTCAAAATTGCCCCATGGCGTGTTTACGAACCAGACCAAAGAATTAGAAATCTGACAAAAGAGGATGATTGGAAGGTTGAGATACAATAAGGATCACAAACATTTCAGAACTTCTGGAAAACAGAGACTTCAGGACAGAGAAGTTAATAAAGCAAGAATTTAGGAGAGGTTAAAACAGTGAGACTTCAGGAGAGAGAGGCTAAAACAGAGTTACTTTGAACAGAAAGGCTAAGGCAGTGAGACGTCAGGACAGAAAAGTTAAAACAGCGAGACTTCAAAGCAGTGAGGTTAAAACAGTGAGATTCAGACCGGAGAGGTAAAAGAAACAATAGTTCATGAGAGAGAGCTTTAGACAGTGAGACTTCAGGAGAGGTTAAAACAGCAAGACTTTGGAATTGAGTGGTTAAAATAGCGAGACATAGAACATACAGTACAGAAGGAGGCCATTCGGCCCATCGAGTCTGCACCGACACACTTAAAACCTCACTTTCACCCTATCCCCGTAACCCAATAACCCCTCCTAACCGATTTGGTCACTATGGGCAATGTATCATGGCCAGTCCACCTAACCTGCACGTCTTTGTACGGTGGGAGGAAACCGGAGCACCCGGAGGAAACCCACGCAGACACGGGGAGAACGTGCAGACTCCGCACAGACAGTGACCCAGCGGGGAATTGAACCTGGGACTTGGCGCTGTGAACCCAAAGCGCTAACCACTGTGCTACCATGCTGCCCACATTGGGAACGAGAGATTAAAACAGCGAGACTTAAAGGACAGAGATTAAAACAGCGAGACTTTGGACAGAGATTAAAACAGCGAGACTTCAGGACAGAGATTAAAACAGCGAGACTTCAGGACAGAGATTAAAACAGCGAGACTTCAGGACAGAGTTTAAAACAGCGAGACCTCAGGACAGAGATTAAAACAGCGAGGCTTCAGGACAGAGATTAAAACAGCGAGACTTCAGGACAGAGATTAAAACAGCGAGACTTCAGGACAGAGATCAAAACAGCGAGACTTCAGGACAGAGATTAAAACAGCGAGACTTCAGGACAGAGATTTAAACAGCGAGACTTCAGGACAGAGATTAAAACAGCGAGACTTCAGGACAGAGATTTAAACAGCGAGACTTCAGGACAGAGATTAAAACAGCGAGACTTCAGGACAGAGATTAAAACAGCGAGACTTCAGGACAGAGATTTAAACAGCGATACTTCAGGACAGAGATTAAAACAGCGAGACTTCAGGACAGAGATTAAAACAGCAAGACTTCAGGACATAGATTAAAACAGCGAGACTTCAGGACAGAGATTAAAACAGCGAGACCTCAGAACAGAGATTTAAACAGCAAGACTTCAGGACAGAGATTAAAACAGCGAGACTTCAGGATAGAGATTAAAACAGCGAGACTTCAGGACAGAGATTAAAACAGCAAGACTTCAGGACAGATATCAAAACAGCGAGACTTCAGGACAGAGATCAAAACAGCGAGACTTCAGGACAGAGATTAAAACAGCTAGACTTCAGGACAGAGATTTAAACAGCGAGACTTCAGGACAGAGATTAAAACAGCAAGACTTCAGGACAGAGATTAAAACAGCAAGACTTCAGGACAGATATTAAAACAGCAAGACTTCAGGACATAGATTAAAACAGCGAGACTTCAGGACTGATATTAAAACAGCGAGACTTCAGGACAGAGATTAAAACAGCAAGACTTCAGGACAGAGATTAAAACAGCGAGACTTCAGGACAGATATTAAAACAGCGAGACCTCAGAACAGAGATTTAAACAGCAAGACTTCAGGACAGAGATTAAAACAGCGAGACTTCAGGACAGAGATTAAAACAGCAAGACTTCAGGACATAGATTAAAACAGCGAGACTTCAGGACAGAGATTAAAACAGCGAGACTTCAGGACAGAGATTAAAACAGCAAGACTTCAGGACAGAGATTTAAACAGCGAGACTTCAGGACAGAGATTAAAACAGCGAGACTTCAGGACATAGATTAAAACAGCGAGACTTCAGGGCAGAGATTAAAACAGCGAGACTTCAGGACAGAGATTAAAACAGCGAGACTTCAGGACATAGATTAAAACAGCGAGACTTCAGGACAGAGATTAAAACAGCGAGACTTTAGGACAGAGATTAAAACAGCGAGACTTCAGGACAGAGATTAAAACAGCGAGACTTCAGGACAGAGATTAAAACAGCGAGACTTCAGGACAGAGATTAAAACAGCGAGACTTCAGGACAGATATTAAAACAGCGAGACTTCAGGACAGAGATTAAAACAGCGAGACTTCAGGACAGAGGTTAAAACAGCGAGACTTCAGGACAGAGATTTAAACAGCGAGACTTCAGGACAGTGATTAAAACAGCGAGACTTCAGGACAGAGATTAAAACAGCGAGACTTCAGGACAGAGATTAAAACAGCGAGACTTCAGGACAGAGATTAAAACAGCGAGACTTCAGGACAGAGATTAAAACAGCGAGACTTCAGGACAGATATTAAAACAGCGAGACTTCAGGACAGAGATTAAAACAGCGAGACTTCAGGACAGATATTAAAACCGCGAGACTTCAGGACAGAGATTAAAACAGCGAGACTTCAGGACAGAGATTAAAACAGCGAGACTTCAGGACAGAGATTAAAACAGCGAGACTTCAGGACAGATATTAAAACAGCGAGACTTCAGGACAGAGATTAAAACAGCGAGACTTCAGGACAGAGATTAAAACAGCGAGACTTCAGGACAGATATTAAAACAGCGAGACTTCAGGACAGATATTAAAACAGCGAGACTTCAGGACAGAGATTAAAACAGCGAGACTTCAGGACAGAGATTAAAACAGCGAGACTTCAGGACAGATATTAAAACAGCGAGACTTCAGGACAGAGATTAAAACAGCGAGACTTCAGGACAGATATTAAAACAGCGAGACTTCAGGACAGATATTAAAACAGCGAGACTTCAGGACAGAGATTAAAACAGCGAGACTTCAGGACAGAGATTAAAACAGCGAGACTTCAGGACAGATATTAAAACAGCGAGACTTCAGGACAGAGATTAAAGCAGCGAGACTTCAGGACAGTGATTAAAACAGCGAGACTTCAGGACAGAGATTAAAACAGCGAGACTTCAGGACAGAGGTTAAAACAGCGAGACTTCAGGACAGAGATTAAAACAGCGAGACTTCAGGACAGATATTAAAACAGCGAGACTTCAGGACAGTGATTAAAACAGCGAGACTTCAGGACAGATATTAAAACAGCGAGACTTCAGGACAGAGATTTAAACAGCGAGACTTCAGGACAGATATTAAAACAGCGAGACTTCAGGACAGAGATTAAAACAGCGAGACCTCAGGACAGAGATTAGAACAGCGAGACTTCAGGACAGAGATGCAAACAGCGAGACTTCAGGACAGAGATTAAAACAGCGAGACTTCAGGACAGAGATTAAAACAGCGAGACTTCAGGACAGATATTTAAACAGCGAGACTTCAGGACAGAGATTTAAACAGCGAGACTTCAGGACAGAGATTTAAACAGCGAGACTTCAGGACAGATATTAAAACAGCGAGACTTCAGGACAGAGATTAAAACAGCGAGACTTCAGGACAGAGATTAAAACAGCGAGACTTCAGGACAGAGATTAAAACAGCGAGACTTCAGGACAGATATTAAAACAGCGAGACTTCAGGACAGAGATTAAAACAGCGAGACTTCAGGACAGTGATTAAAACAGCGAGACTTCAGGACAGAGATTAAAACAGCGAGACTTTAGGACAGAGGTTAAAACAGCGAGACTTCAGGACAGAGATTAAAACAGCGAGACTTCAGGACAGATATTTAAACAGCGAGACTTCAGGACATAGATTAAAACAGCGAGACTTCAGGACAGAGATTAAAACAGCGAGACCACAGAACAGAGATTTAAACAGCAAGACTTCAGGACAGAGATTAAAACAGCGAGACTTCAGGACAGAGATTAAATCAGCGAGACTTCAGGACAGAGATTAAAACAGCAAGACTTCAGGACAGATATTAAAACAGCGAGACTTCAGGACAGAGATCAAAACAGCGAGACTTCAGGACAGAGATTAAAACAGCGAGACTTCAGGACAGAGATTTAAACAGCGAGACTTCAGGACAGAGATTAAAACAGCAAGACTTCAGGACAGAGATTAAAACAGCAAGACTTCAGGACAGATATTAAAACAGCAAGACTTCAGGACATAGATTAAAACAGCGAGACTTCAGGACTGATATTAAAACAGCGAGACTTCAGGACAGAGATTAAAACAGCAAGACTTCAGGACAGAGATTAAAACAGCGAGACTTCAGGACAGATATTAAAACAGCGAGACCTCAGAACAGAGATTTAAACAGCAAGACTACAGGACAGAGATTAAAACAGCGAGACTTCAGGACAGAGATTAAAACAGCAAGACGTCAGGACATAGATTAAAACAGCGAGACTTCAGGACAGAGATTAAAACAGCGAGACTTCAGGACAGAGATTAAAACAGCGAGACTTCAGGACAGAGATTTAAACAGCGAGACTTCAGGACAGAGATTAAAACAGCGAGACTTCAGGACATAGATTAAAACAGCGAGACTTCAGGACAGAGATTAAAACAGCGAGACTTCAGGACAGAGATTAAAACAGCAAGACTTCAGGACATAGATTAAAACAGCGAGACTTCAGGACAGAGATTAAAACAGCGAGACTTCAGGACAGAGATTAAAACAGCGAGACTTCAGGACAGAGATTAAAACAGCGAGACTTCAGGACAGAGATTAAAACAGCGAGACTTCAGGACAGAGATTAAAACAGCGAGACTTCAGGACAGATATTAAAACAGCGAGACTTCAGGACAGAGATTAAAACAGCGAGACTTCAGGACAGAGGTTAAAACAGCGAGACTTCAGGACAGAGATTTAAACAGCGAGACTTCAGGACAGTGATTAAAACAGCGAGACTTCAGGACAGAGATTAAAACAGCGAGACTTCAGGACAGAGATTAAAACAGCGAGACTTCAGGACAGATATTAAAACAGCGAGACTTCAGGACAGAGATTAAAACAGCGAGACTTCAGGACAGTGATTAAAACAGCGAGACTTCAGGACAGAGATTAAAACAGCGAGACTTCAGGACAGAGGTTAAAACAGCGAGACTTCAGGACAGAGATTAAAACAGCGAGACTTCAGGACAGATATTAAAACAGCGAGACTTCAGGACAGTGATTAAAACAGCGAGACTTCAGGACAGATATTAAAACAGCGAGACTTCAGGACAGAGATTTAAACAGCGAGACTTCAGGACAGATATTAAAACAGCGAGACTTCAGGACAGAGATTAGAACAGCGAGACTTCAGGACAGAGATTAAAACAGCGAGACTTCAGGACAGAGATTAAAACAGCGAGACTTCAGGACAGAGATTAAAACAGCGAGACTTCAGGACAGATATTTAAACAGCGAGACTTCAGGACAGAGATTTAAACTGCGAGACTTCAGGACAGAGATTTAAACCGCGAGACTTCAGGACAGAGATTTAAGCAGCGAGACTTCAGGACAGAGATTTAAACAGCGAGACTTCAGGACAGAGATTAAAACTGCGAGGCCTCAGGACAGAGATTAAAACAGCGAGACTTCAGGACAGAGATTAAAACAGCGAGACTTCAGGACAGAGATTAAAACAGCGAGACTTCAGGACAGAGATTAAAACAGCGAGACTTCAGGACAGAGATTAAAACAGCGAGACTTCAGGACAGATATTAAAACAGCGAGACTTCAGGACAGAGATTAAAACAGCGAGACTTCAGGACAGAGGTTAAAACAGCGAGACTTCAGGACAGAGATTTAAACAGCGAGACTTCAGGACAGTGATTAAAACAGCGAGACTTCAGGACAGAGATTAAAACAGCGAGACTTCAGGACAGAGATTAAAACAGCGAGACTTCAGGACAGAGATTAAAACAGCGAGACTTCAGGACAGAGATTAAAACAGCGAGACTTCAGGACAGAGATTAAAACAGCGAGACTTCAGGACAGAGATTAAAACAGCGAGACTTCAGGACAGAGATTAAAACAGCGAGACTTCAGGACAGATATTAAAACAGCGAGACTTCAGGACAGAGATTAAAACAGCGAGACTTCAGGACAGATATTAAAACCGCGAGACTTCAGGACAGAGATTAAAACAGCGAGACTTCAGGACAGAGATTAAAGCAGCGAGACTTCAGGACAGAGATTAAAACAGCGAGACTTCAGGACAGATATTAAAACAGTGAGACTTCAGGACAGAGATTAAAACAGCGAGACTTCAGGACAGAGATTAAAACAGCGAGACTTCAGGACAGATATTAAAACAGCGAGACTTCAGGACAGATATTAAAACAGCGAGACTTCAGGACAGAGATTAAAACAGCGAGACTTCAGGACAGAGATTAAAACAGCGAGACTTCAGGACAGATATTAAAACAGCGAGACTTCAGGACAGAGATTAAAACAGCGAGACTTCAGGACAGATATTAAAACAGCGAGACTTCAGGACAGATATTAAAACAGCGAGACTTCAGGACAGAGATTAAAACAGCGAGACTTCAGGACAGAGATTAAAACAGCGAGACTTCAGGACAGATATTAAAACAGCGAGACTTCAGGACAGATATTAAAACAGCGAGACTTCAGGACAGTGATTAAAACAGCGAGACTTCAGGACAGAGATTAAAACAGTGAGACTTCAGGACAGAGATTAAAACAGCAAGACTTCAGGACAGATATTAAAACAGCGAGACTTCAGGACAGAGATTAAAACAGCGAGACTTCAGGACAGATATTAAAACAGCGAGACTTCAGGACAGAGATTAAAACAGCGAGACTTCAGGACAGTGATTAAAACAGCGAGACTTCAGGACAGAGATTAAAACAGCGAGACTTCAGGACAGATATTAAAACTGCGAGACTTCAGGACAGTGATTAAAACAGCGAGACTTCAGGACAGATATTAAAACAGCGAGACTTCAGGACAGAGATTTAAACAGCGAGACTTCAGGACAGATATTAAAACAGCGAGACTTCAGGACAGAGATTAAAACAGCGAGACCTCAGGACAGAGATTAGAACAGCGAGACTTCAGGACAGAGATTAAAACAGCGAGACTTCAGGACAGAGATTAAAACAGCGAGACTTCAGGACAGAGATTAAAACAGCGAGACTTCAGGACAGATATTTAAACAGCGAGACTTCAGGACAGAGATTTAAACAGCGAGACTTCAGGACAGAGATTTAAACAGCGAGACTTCAGGACAGATATTAAAACAGCGAGACTTCAGGACAGAGATTAAAACAGCGAGACTTCAGGACAGAGATTAAAACAGCGAGACTTCAGGACAGAGATTAAAACAGCGAGACTTCAGGACAGATATTAAAACAGCGAGACTTCAGGACAGAGATTGAAACAGCGAGACTTCAGGACAGTGATTAAAACAGCGAGACTTCAGGACAGAGATTAAAACAGCGAGACTTCAGGACAGAGGTTAAAACAGCGAGACTTCAGGACAGAGATTAAAACAGCGAGACTTCAGGACAGATATTTAAACAGCGAGACTTCAGGACATAGATTAAAACAGCGAGACTTCAGGACAGAGATTAAAACAGCGAGACCACAGAACAGAGATTTAAACAGCAAGACTTCAGGACAGAGATTAAAACAGCGAGACTTCAGGACAGAGATTAAATCAGCGAGACTTCAGGACAGAGATTAAAACAGCAAGACTTCAGGACAGATATTAAAACAGCGAGACTTCAGGACAGAGATTGAAACAGCGAGACTTCAGGACAGTGATTAAAACAGCGAGACTTCAGGACAGAGATTAAAACAGCGAGACTTCAGGACAGAGGTTAAAACAGCGAGACTTCAGGACAGAGATTAAAACAGCGAGACTTCAGGACAGATATTTAAACAGCGAGACTTCAGGACATAGATTAAAACAGCGAGACTTCAGGACAGAGATTAAAACAGCGAGACCACAGAACAGAGATTTAAACAGCAAGACTTCAGGACAGAGATTAAAACAGCGAGACTTCAGGACAGAGATTAAATCAGCGAGACTTCAGGACAGAGATTAAAACAGCAAGACTTCAGGACAGATATTAAAACAGCGAGACTTCAGGACAGAGATTAAAACAGCGAGACTTCAGGACAGAGATTTAAACAGCGAGACTTCAGGACAGAGATTAAAACAGCAAGACTTCAGGACAGAGATTAAAACAGCAAGACTTCAGGACAGATATTAAAACAGCAAGACTTCAGGACATAGATTAAAACAGCGAGACTTCAGGACTGATATTAAAACAGCGAGACTTCAGGACAGAGATTAAAACAGCAAGACTTCAGGACAGAGATTAAAACAGCGAGACTTCAGGACAGATATTAAAACAGCGAGACCTCAGAACAGAGATTTAAACAGCAAGGCTTCAGGACAGAGATTAAAACAGCGAGACTTCAGGACAGAGATTAAAACAGCAAGACGTCAGGTCATAGATTAAAACAGCGAGACTTCAGGACAGAGATTAAAACAGCGAGACTTCAGGACAGAGATTAAAACAGCGAGACTTCAGGACAGAGATTTAAACAGCGAGACTTCAGGACAGAGATTAAAACAGCGAGACTTCAGGACATAGATTAAAACAGCGAGACTTCAGGACAGAGATTAAAACAGCGAGACTTCAGGACAGAGATTAAAACAGCAAGACTTCATGACATAGATTAAAACAGCGAGACTTCAGGACAGAGATTAAAACAGCGAGACTTCAGGACAGAGATTAAAACAGCGAGACTTCAGGACAGAGATTAAAACAGCGAGACTTCAGGACAGAGATTAAAACAGCGAGACTTCAGGACAGATATTAAAACAGCGAGACTTCAGGACAGAGATTAAAACAGCGAGACTTCAGGACAGAGGTTAAAACAGCGAGACTTCAGGACAGAGATTTAAACAGCGAGACTTCAGGACAGTGATTAAAACAGCGAGACTTCAGGACAGAGATTAAAACAGCGAGACTTCAGGACAGAGATTAAAACAGCGAGACTTCAGGACAGATATTAAAACAGCGAGACTTCAGGACAGAGATTAAAACAGCGAGACTTCAGGACAGTGATTAAAACAGCGAGACTTCAGGACAGAGATTAAAACAGCGAGACTTCAGGACAGAGGTTAAAACAGCGAGACTTCAGGACAGAGATTAAAACAGCGAGACTTCAGGACAGATATTAAAACAGCGAGACTTCAGGACAGTGATTAAAACAGCGAGACTTCAGGACAGATATTAAAACAGCGAGACTTCAGGACTGATATTAAAACAGCGAGACTTCAGGACAGAGATTAAAACAGCAAGACTTCAGGACAGAGATTAAAACAGCGAGACTTCAGGACAGATATTAAAACAGCGAGACCTCAGAACAGAGATTTAAACAGCAAGACTTCAGGACAGAGATTAAAACAGCGAGACTTCAGGACAGAGATTAAAACAGCAAGACGTCAGGACATAGATTAAAACAGCGAGACTTCAGGACAGAGATTAAAACAGCGAGACTTCAGGACAGAGATTAAAACAGCGAGACTTCAGGACAGAGATTTAAACAGCGAGACTTCAGGACAGAGATTAAAACAGCGAGACTTCAGGACATAGATTAAAACAGCGAGACTTCAGGACAGAGATTAAAACAGCGAGACTTCAGGACAGAGATTAAAACAGCAAGACTTCAGGACATAGATTAAAACAGCGAGACTTCAGGACAGAGATTAAAACAGCGAGACTTCAGGACAGAGATTAAAACAGCGAGACTTCAGGACAGAGATTAAAACAGCGAGACTTCAGGACAGAGATTAAAACAGCGAGACTTCAGGACAGAGATTAAAACAGCGAGACTTCAGGACAGATATTAAAACAGCGAGACTTCAGGACAGAGATTAAAACAGCGAGACTTCAGGACAGAGGTTAAAACAGCGAGACTTCAGGACAGAGATTTAAACAGCGAGACTTCAGGACAGTGATTAAAACAGCGAGACTTCAGGACAGAGATTAAAACAGCGAGACTTCAGGACAGAGATTAAAACAGCGAGACTTCAGGACAGATATTAAAACAGCGAGACTTCAGGACAGAGATTAAAACAGCGAGACTTCAGGACAGTGATTAAAACAGCGAGACTTCAGGACAGAGATTAAAACAGCGAGACTTCAGGACAGAGGTTAAAACAGCGAGACTTCAGGACAGAGATTAAAACAGCGAGACTTCAGGACAGATATTAAAACAGCGAGACTTCAGGACAGTGATTAAAACAGCGAGACTTCAGGACAGATATTAAAACAGCGAGACTTCAGGACAGAGATTTAAACAGCGAGACTTCAGGACAGATATTAAAACAGCGAGACTTCAGGACAGAGATTAGAACAGCGAGACTTCAGGACAGAGATTAAAACAGCGAGACTTCAGGACAGAGATTAAAACAGCGAGACTTCAGGACAGAGATTAAAACAGCGAGACTTCAGGACAGATATTTAAACAGCGAGACTTCAGGACAGAGATTTAAACTGCGAGACTTCAGGACAGAGATTTAAACCGCGAGACTTCAGGACAGAGATTTAAGCAGCGAGACTTCAGGACAGAGATTTAAACAGCGAGACTTCAGGACAGAGATTAAAACTGCGAGGCCTCAGGACAGAGATTAAAACAGCGAGACTTCAGGACAGAGATTAAAACAGCGAGACTTCAGGACAGAGATTAAAACAGCGAGACTTCAGGACAGAGATTAAAACAGCGAGACTTCAGGACAGAGATTAAAACAGCGAGACTTCAGGACAGATATTAAAACAGTGAGACTTCAGGACAGAGATTAAAACAGCGAGACTTCAGGACAGAGGTTAAAACAGCGAGACTTCAGGACAGAGATTTAAACAGCGAGACTTCAGGACAGTGATTAAAACAGCGAGACTTCAGGACAGAGATTAAAACAGCGAGACTTCAGGACAGAGATTAAAACAGCGAGACTTCAGGACAGAGATTAAAACAGCGAGACTTCAGGACAGAGATTAAAACAGCGAGACTTCAGGACAGAGATTAAAACAGCGAGACTTCAGGACAGAGATTAAAACAGCGAGACTTCAGGACAGAGATTAAAACAGCGAGACTTCAGGACAGATATTAAAACAGCGAGACTTCAGGACAGAGATTAAAACAGCGAGACTTCAGGACAGATATTAAAACCGCGAGACTTCAGGACAGAGATTAAAACAGCGAGACTTCAGGACAGAGATTAAAACAGCGAGACTTCAGGACAGAGATTAAAACAGCGAGACTTCAGGACAGATATTAAAACAGTGAGACTTCAGGACAGAGATTAAAACAGCGAGACTTCAGGACAGAGATTAAAACAGCGAGATTTCAGGACAGATATTAAAACAGCGAGACTTCAGGACAGATATTAAAACAGCGAGACTTCAGGACAGAGATTAAAACAGCGAGACTTCAGGACAGAGATTAAAACAGCGAGACTTCAGGACAGATATTAAAACAGCGAGACTTCAGGACAGAGATTAAAACAGCGAGACTTCAGGACAGATATTAAAACAGCGAGACTTCAGGACAGAGATTAAAACAGCGAGACTTCAGGACAGAGATTAAAACAGCGAGACTTCAGGACAGATATTAAAACAGCGAGACTTCAGGACAGATATTAAAACAGCGAGACTTCAGGACAGTGATTAAAACAGCGAGACTTCAGGACAGAGATTAAAACAGCGAGACTTCAGGACAGAGATTAAAACAGCAAGACTTCAGGACAGATATTAAAACAGCGAGACTTCAGGACAGAGATTAAAACAGCGAGACTTCAGGACAGTGATTAAAACAGCGAGACTTCAGGACAGAGATTAAAACAGCGAGACTTCAGGACAGAGGTTAAAACAGCGAGACTTCAGGACAGAGATTAAAACAGCGAGACTTCAGGACAGATATTAAAACTGCGAGACTTCAGGACAGTGATTAAAACAGCGAGACTTCAGGACAGATATTAAAACAGCGAGACTTCAGGACAGAGATTTAAACAGCGAGACTTCAGGACAGATATTAAAACAGCGAGACTTCAGGACAGAGATTAAAACAGCGAGACCTCAGGACAGAGATTAGAACAGCGAGACTTCAGGACAGAGATTAAAACAGCGAGACTTCAGGACAGAGATTAAAACAGCGAGACTTCAGGACAGAGATTAAAACAGCGAGACTTCAGGACAGATATTTAAACAGCGAGACTTCAGGACAGAGATTTAAACAGCGAGACTTCAGGACAGAGATTTAAACAGCGAGACTTCAGGACAGATATTAAAACAGCGAGACTTCAGGACAGAGATTAAAACAGCGAGACTTCAGGACAGAGATTAAAACAGCGAGACTTCAGGACAGAGATTAAAACAGCGAGACTTCAGGACAGATATTAAAACAGCGAGACTTCAGGACAGAGATTGAAACAGCGAGACTTCAGGACAGTGATTAAAACAGCGAGACTTCAGGACAGAGATTAAAACAGCGAGACTTCAGGACAGAGGTTAAAACAGCGAGACTTCAGGACAGAGATTAAAACAGCGAGACTTCAGGACAGATATTTAAACAGCGAGACTTCAGGACATAGATTAAAACAGCGAGACTTCAGGACAGAGATTAAAACAGCGAGACCACAGAACAGAGATTTAAACAGCAAGACTTCAGGACAGAGATTAAAACAGCGAGACTTCAGGACAGAGATTAAATCAGCGAGACTTCAGGACAGAGATTAAAACAGCAAGACTTCAGGACAGATATTAAAACAGCGAGACTTCAGGACAGAGATTGAAACAGCGAGACTTCAGGACAGTGATTAAAACAGCGAGACTTCAGGACAGAGATTAAAACAGCGAGACTTCAGGACAGAGGTTAAAACAGCGAGACTTCAGGACAGAGATTAAAACAGCGAGACTTCAGGACAGATATTTAAACAGCGAGACTTCAGGACATAGATTAAAACAGCGAGACTTCAGGACAGAGATTAAAACAGCGAGACCACAGAACAGAGATTTAAACAGCAAGACTTCAGGACAGAGATTAAAACAGCGAGACTTCAGGACAGAGATTAAATCAGCGAGACTTCAGGACAGAGATTAAAACAGCAAGACTTCAGGACAGATATTAAAACAGCGAGACTTCAGGACAGAGATTAAAACAGCGAGACTTCAGGACAGAGATTTAAACAGCGAGACTTCAGGACAGAGATTAAAACAGCAAGACTTCAGGACAGAGATTAAAACAGCAAGACTTCAGGACAGATATTAAAACAGCAAGACTTCAGGACATAGATTAAAACAGCGAGACTTCAGGACTGATATTAAAACAGCGAGACTTCAGGACAGAGATTAAAACAGCAAGACTTCAGGACAGAGATTAAAACAGCGAGACTTCAGGACAGATATTAAAACAGCGAGACCTCAGAACAGAGATTTAAACAGCAAGACTTCAGGACAGAGATTAAAACAGCGAGACTTCAGGACAGAGATTAAAACAGCAAGACGTCAGGTCATAGATTAAAACAGCGAGACTTCAGGACAGAGATTAAAACAGCGAGACTTCAGGACAGAGATTAAAACAGCGAGACTTCAGGACAGAGATTTAAACAGCGAGACTTCAGGACAGAGATTAAAACAGCGAGACTTCAGGACATAGATTAAAACAGCGAGACTTCAGGACAGAGATTAAAACAGCGAGACTTCAGGACAGAGATTAAAACAGCAAGACTTCATGACATAGATTAAAACAGCGAGACTTCAGGACAGAGATTAAAACAGCGAGACTTCAGGACAGAGATTAAAACAGCGAGACTTCAGGACAGAGATTAAAACAGCGAGACTTCAGGACAGAGATTAAAACAGCGAGACTTCAGGACAGATATTAAAACAGCGAGACTTCAGGACAGAGATTAAAACAGCGAGACTTCAGGACAGAGGTTAAAACAGCGAGACTTCAGGACAGAGATTTAAACAGCGAGACTTCAGGACAGTGATTAAAACAGCGAGACTTCAGGACAGAGATTAAAACAGCGAGACTTCAGGACAGAGATTAAAACAGCGAGACTTCAGGACAGATATTAAAACAGCGAGACTTCAGGACAGAGATTAAAACAGCGAGACTTCAGGACAGTGATTAAAACAGCGAGACTTCAGGACAGAGATTAAAACAGCGAGACTTCAGGACAGAGGTTAAAACAGCGAGACTTCAGGACAGAGATTAAAACAGCGAGACTTCAGGACAGATATTAAAACAGCGAGACTTCAGGACAGTGATTAAAACAGCGAGACTTCAGGACAGATATTAAAACAGCGAGACTTCAGGACAGAGATTTAAACAGCGAGACTTCAGGACAGATATTAAAACAGCGAGACTTCAGGACAGAGATTAGAACAGCGAGACTTCAGGACAGAGATTAAAACAGCGAGACTTCAGGACAGAGATTAAAACAGCGAGACTTCAGGACAGAGATTAAAACAGCGAGACTTCAGGACAGATATTTAAACAGCGAGACTTCAGGACAGAGATTTAAACTGCGAGACTTCAGGACAGAGATTTAAACCGCGAGACTTCAGGACAGAGATTTAAGCAGCGAGACTTCAGGACAGAGATTTAAACAGCGAGACTTCAGGACAGAGATTAAAACTGCGAGGCCTCAGGACAGAGATTAAAACAGCGAGACCACAGAACAGAGATTTAAACAGCAAGACTTCAGGACAGAGATTAAAACAGCGAGACTTCAGGACAGAGATTAAATCAGCGAGACTTCAGGACAGAGATTAAAACAGCAAGACTTCAGGACAGATATTAAAACAGCGAGACTTCAGGACAGAGATTAAAACAGCGAGACTTCAGGACAGAGATTTAAACAGCGAGACTGCAGGACAGAGATTAAAACAGCGAGACTTCAGGACATAGATTAAAACAGGGAGACTTCAGGACAGAGATTAAAACAGCGAGACTTCAGGACAGAGATTAAAACAGCAAGACTTCAGGACATAGATTAAAACAGCGAGACTTCAGGACAGAGATTAAAACAGCGAGACTTCAGGACAGAGATTAAAACAGCGAGACTTCAGGACAGAGATTAAAACAGCGAGACTTCAGGACAGAGATTAAAACAGCGAGACTTCAGGACAGAGATTAAAACAGCGATACTTCAGGACAGATATTAAAACAGCGAGACTTCAGGACAGAGATTAAAACAGCGAGACTTCAGGACAGAGGTTAAAACAGCGAGACTTCAGGACAGAGATTTAAACAGCGAGACTTCAGGACAGTGATTAAAACAGCGAGACTTCAGGACAGAGATTAAAACAGCGAGACTTCAGGACAGAGATTAAAACAGCGAGACTTCAGGACAGTGATTAAAACAGCGAGACTTCAGGACAGAGATTAAAACAGCGAGACTTCAGGACAGAGATTTAAACAGCGAGACTTCAGGACAGCTATTAAAACAGCGAGACTTCAGGACAGAGATTAAAACAGCGAGACTTCAGGACAGAGATTAAAACAGCGAGACTTCAGGACAGAGATTAAAACAGCGAGACTTCAGGACAGAGGTTAAAACAGCGAGACTTCAGGACAGAGATTAAAACAGCGAGACTTCAGGACAGTGATTAAAACAGCGAGACTTCAGGACAGAGATTAAAACAGCGAGACTTCAGGACAGAGGTTAAAACAGCGAGACTTCAGGACAGAGATTAAAACAGCGAGACTTCAGGACAGATATTAAAACAGCGAGACTTCAGGACATAGATTAAAACAGCGAGACTTCAGGACAGAGATTAAAACAGCGAGACCTCAGAACAGAGATTTAAACAGCAAGACTTCAGGACAGAGATTAAAACAGCGAGACTTCAGGACAGAGATTAAAACAGCGAGACTTCAGGACAGAGATTAAAACAGCAAGACTTCAGGACAGATATTAAAACAGCGAGACTTCAGGACAGTGATCAAAACAGCGAGACTTCAGGACAGAGATTAAAACAGCGAGACTTCAGGACAGAGATTTAAACAGCGAGACTTCAGGACAGAGATTAAAACAGCAAGACTTCAGGACAGAGATTAAAACAGCAAGACTTCAGGACAGATATTAAAACAGCAAGACTTCAGGACATAGATTAAAACAGCGAGACTTCACGACTGATATTAAAACAGCGAGACTTCAGGACAGAGATTAAAACAGCAAGACTTCAGGACAGAGATTAAAACAGCGAGACTTCAGGACAGATATTAAAACAGCGAGACCTCAGAACAGAGATTTAAACAGCAAGACTTCAGGACAGAGATTAAAACAGCGAGACTTCAGGACAGAGATTAAAACAGCAAGACTTCAGGACATAGATTAAAACAGCGAGACTTCAGGACAGAGATTAAAACAGCGAGAATTCAGGACAGAGATTAAAACAGCGAGACTTCAGGACAGAGATTTAAACAGCGAGACTTCAGGACAGAGATTAAAACAGCGAGACTTCAGGACATAGATTAAAACAGGGAGACTTCAGGACAGAGATTAAAACAGCGAGACTTCAGGACAGAGATTAAAACAGCAAGACTTCAGGACATAGATTAAAACAGCGAGACTTCAGGACAGAGATTAAAACAGCGAGACTTCAGGACAGAGATTAAAACAGCGAGACTTCAGGACAGAGATTAAAACAGCAAGACTTCATGACATAGATTAAAACAGCGAGACTTCAGGACAGAGATTAAAACAGCGAGACTTCAGGACAGAGATTAAAACAGCGAGACTTCAGGACAGAGATTAAAACAGCGAGACTTCAGGACAGAGATTAAAACAGCGAGACTTCAGGACAGAGATTAGAACAGCGAGACTTCAGGACAGAGATTAAAACAGCGAGACTTCAGGACAGAGATTAAAACAGCGAGACTTCAGGACAGAGATTAAAACAGCGAGACTTCAGGACAGATATTTAAACAGCGAGACTTCAGGACAGAGATTTAAACTGCGAGACTTCAGGACAGAGATTTAAACCGCGAGACTTCAGGACAGAGATTTAAGCAGCGAAACTTCAGGACAGAGATTTAAACAGCGAGACTTCAGGACAGAGATTAAAACTGCGAGGCCTCAGGACAGAGATTAAAACAGCGAGACCACAGAACAGAGATTTAAACAGCAAGACTTCAGGACAGAGATTAAAACAGCGAGACTTCAGGACAGAGATTAAATCAGCGAGACTTCAGGACAGAGATTAAAACAGCAAGACTTCAGGACAGATATTAAAACAGCGAGACTTCAGGACAGAGATTAAAACAGCGAGACTTCAGGACAGAGATTTAAACAGCGAGACTGCAGGACAGAGATTAAAACAGCGAGACTTCAGGACATAGATTAAAACAGGGAGACTTCAGGACAGAGATTAAAACAGCGAGACTTCAGGACAGAGATTAAAACAGCAAGACTTCAGGACATAGATTAAAACAGCGAGACTTCAGGACAGAGATTAAAACAGCGAGACTTCAGGACAGAGATTAAAACAGCGAGACTTCAGGACAGAGATTAAAACAGCGAGACTTCAGGACAGAGATTAAAACAGCGAGACTTCAGGACAGAGATTAAAACAGCGATACTTCAGGACAGATATTAAAACAGCGAGACTTCAGGACAGAGATTAAAACAGCGAGACTTCAGGACAGAGGTTAAAACAGCGAGACTTCAGGACAGAGATTTAAACAGCGAGACTTCAGGACAGTGATTAAAACAGCGAGACTTCAGGACAGAGATTAAAACAGCGAGACTTCAGGACAGAGATTAAAACAGCGAGACTTCAGGACAGTGATTAAAACAGCGAGACTTCAGGACAGAGATTAAAACAGCGAGACTTCAGGACAGAGATTTAAACAGCGAGACTTCAGGACAGCTATTAAAACAGCGAGACTTCAGGACAGAGATTAAAACAGCGAGACTTCAGGACAGAGATTAAAACAGCGAGACTTCAGGACAGAGATTAAAACAGCGAGACTTCAGGACAGATATTAAAACAGCGAGACTTCAGGACAGAGATTAAAACAGCGAGACTTCAGGACAGTGATTAAAACAGCGAGACTTCAGGACAGAGATTAAAACAGCGAGACTTCAGGACAGAGGTTAAAACAGCGAGACTTCAGGACAGAGATTAAAACAGCGAGACTTCAGGACAGATATTAAAACAGCGAGACTTCAGGACATAGATTAAAACAGCGAGACTTCAGGACAGAGATTAAAACAGCGAGACCTCAGAACAGAGATTTAAACAGCAAGACTTCAGGACAGAGATTAAAACAGCGAGACTTCAGGACAGAGATTAAAACAGCGAGACTTCAGGACAGAGATTAAAACAGCAAGACTTCAGGACAGATATTAAAACAGCGAGACTTCAGGACAGTGATCAAAACAGCGAGACTTCAGGACAGAGATTAAAACAGCGAGACTTCAGGACAGAGATTTAAACAGCGAGACTTCAGGACAGAGATTAAAACAGCAAGACTTCAGGACAGAGATTAAAACAGCAAGACTTCAGGACAGATATTAAAACAGCAAGACTTCAGGACATAGATTAAAACAGCGAGACTTCACGACTGATATTAAAACAGCGAGACTTCAGGACAGAGATTAAAACAGCAAGACTTCAGGACAGAGATTAAAACAGCGAGACTTCAGGACAGATATTAAAACAACGAGACCTCAGAACAGAGATTTAAACAGCAAGACTTCAGGACAGAGATTAAAACAGCGAGACTTCAGGACAGAGATTTAAACAGCGAGACTTCAGGACAGAGATTAAAACAGCGAGACTTCAGGACATAGATTAAAACAGGGAGACTTCAGGACAGAGATTAAAACAGCGAGACTTCAGGACAGAGATTAAAACAGCAAGACTTCAGGACATAGATTAAAACAGCGAGACTTCAGGACAGAGATTAAAACAGCGAGACTTCAGGACAGAGATTAAAACAGCGAGACTTCAGGACAGAGATTAAAACAGCAAGACTTCATGACATAGATTAAAACAGCGAGACTTCAGGACAGAGATTAAAACAGCGAGACTTCAGGACAGAGATTAAAACAGCGAGACTTCAGGACAGAGATTAAAACAGCGAGACTTCAGGACAGAGATTAAAACAGCGAGACTTCAGGACAGAGATTAAAACAGCGATACTTCAGGACAGATATTAAAACAGCGAGACTTCAGGACAGAGATTAAAACAGCGAGACTTCAGGACAGAGGTTAAAACAGCGAGACTTCAGGACAGAGATTTAAACAGCGAGACTTCAGGACAGTGATTAAAACAGCGAGACTTCAGGACAGAGATTAAAACAGCGAGACTTCAGGACAGAGATTAAAACAGCGAGACTTCAGGACAGTGATTAAAACAGCGAGACTTCAGGACAGAGATTAAAACAGTGAGATTTCAGGACAGAGATTAAAACAGCGAGACTTCAGGACAGAGATTAAAACAGCGAGACTTCAGGACAGTGATTAAAACAGCGAGACTTCAGGACAGAGATTAAAACAGCGAGACTTCAGGACAGATATTAAAACAGCGAGACTTCAGGACAGAGATTAAAACAGCGAGACTTCAGGACAGATATTAAAACAGCGAGACTTCAGGACAGAGATTAAAACAGCGAGACTTCAGGACAGAGATTAAAACAGCGAGACTTCGGGACAGAGATTAAAACAGCGAGACTTCAGGACAGATATTAAAACAGCGAGACTTCAGGACAGATATTAAAACAGCGAGACTTCAGGACAGAGATTAAAACAGCGAGACTTCAGGACAGAGATTAAAACAGCGAGACTTCAGGACAGATATTAAAACAGCGAGACTTCAGGACAGATATTAAAACAGCGAGACTTCAGGACAGTGATTAAAACAGCGAGGCTTCAGGACAGAGATTAAAACAGCGAGACTTCAGGACAGAGATTAAAACAGCGAGACTTCAGGACAGATATTAAAACAGCGAGACTTCAGGACAGAGATTAAAACAGCGAGACTTCAGGACAGTGATTAAAACAGCGAGACTTCAGGACAGAGATTAAAACAGCGAGACTTCAGGACAGAGGTTAAAACAGCGAGACTTCAGGACAGAGATTAAAACAGCGAGACTTCAGGACAGATATTAAAACAGCGAGACTTCAGGACAGTGATTAAAACAGCGAGACTTCAGGACAGATATTAAAACAGCGAGACTTCAGGACAGAGATTTAAACAGCGAGACTTCAGGACAGATATTAAAACAGCGAGACTTCAGGACACAGATTAAAACAGCGAGACCTCAGGACAGAGATTAGAACAGCGAGACTTCAGGACAGAGATTAAAACAGCGAGACTTCAGGACAGAGATTAAAACAGCGAGACTTCAGGACAGAGATTAAAACAGCGAGACTTCAGGACAGATATTTAAACAGCGAGACTTCAGGACAGAGATTTAAACAGCGAGACTTCAGGACAGAGATTAAAACAGCAAGACTTCAGGACAGAGATTAAAACAGCGAGACTTCAGGACAGATATTAAAACAGCGAGACTTCAGGACAGTGATTAAAACAGCGAGACTTCAGGAGAGATATTAAAACAGCGAGACTTCAGGACAGAGATTTAAACAGCGAGACTTCAGGACAGATATTAAAACAGCGAGACTTCAGGACAGAGATTAAAACAGCAAGACTTCAGGACAGAGATTAAAACAGCGAGACTTCAGGACAGATATTAAAACAGCGAGACCTCAGAACAGAGATTTAAACAGCAAGACTTCAGGACAGAGATTAAAACAGCGAGACTTCAGGACAGAGATTTAAGCAGCGAGACTTCAGGACAGAGATTAAAACAGCGAGACTTCAGGACAGAGATTAAAACTGCGAGACCTCAGGGCAGAGATTAAAACAGCGAGACTTCAGGACAGAGATTAAAACAGCGAGACTTCAGGACAGAGATTTAAACAGCGAGACTTCAGTACAGATATTAAAACAGCGAGACTTCAGGACAGAGATTAAAACAGCGAGACTTCAGGACAGAGATTAAAACAGCGAGACTTCAGGACAGAGATTAAAACAGCGAGACTTCAGGACAGAGATTAAAACAGCGAGACTTCAGGACAGAGATTAAACAGCGAGACTTCAGGACAGAGATTAAAACAGCGAGACTTCAGGACAGAGATTTAAACATCGAGACTTCAGGACAGAGATTAAAACAGCGAGACTTCAGGACAGAGATTAAAACAGCGAGACTTCAGGACAGAGATTAAAACAGCGAGACTTCAGGACAGAGATTAAAACAGCGAGACTTCAGGACAGAGATTTAAACAGCGAGACTTCAGGACAGATATTAAAACAGCGAGACTTCAGGACAGAGATTAAAACAGCGAGACTTCAGGACAGAGATTAAAACAGCGAGACCTCAGGACAGAGATTAAAACAGCGAGACTTCAGGACAGAGATTAAAACAGCGAGACTTCAGGACAGAGATTAAAACAGCGAGACCTCAGGACAGAGATTAAAACAGCGAGACTTCGGGACAGAGATTAAAACAGCGAGACTTCAGGACAGAGATTAAAACAGCGAGACTTCAGGACAGAGATTAAAACAGCGAGACTTCAGGACAGAGATTAAAACAGCGAGACTTCAGGACAGAGATTAAAACAGCGAGACTTCAGGACAGAGATTAAAACAGCGAGACCTCAGGACAGAGATTAAAACAGCGAGACTTCAGGACAGAGATTAAAACAGCGAGACTTCAGGACAGAGATTAAAACAGCGAGACTTCAGGACATAGATTAAAACAGCGAGACTTCAGGACAGAGATTAAAACAGCGAGTCTTTGGACAGAGATTAAAACAGCGAGACTTCAGGACAGATATTAAAACAGCGAGACTTCAGGACAGAGATTAAAACAGCAAGACTTCAGGACATAGATTAAAACAGCGAGACTTCAGGACAGAGATTAAAACAGCGAGACTTCAGGACAGAGATTAAAACAGCGAGACTTCAGGACAGAGATTTAAACAGCGAGACTTCAGGACAGATATTAAAACAGCGAGACTTCAGGACAGAGATTAAAACAGCGAGACTTCAGGACAGTGATTAAAACAGCGAGACTTCAGGACAGAGATTAAAACAGCGAGACTTCAGGACAGAGGTTAAAACAGCGAGACTTCAGGACAGAGATTAAAACAGCGAGACTTCAGGACAGATATTAAAACAGCGAGACTTCAGGACAGTGATTAAAACAGCGAGACTTCAGGACAGATATTAAAACAGCGAGACTTCAGGACAGAGATTTAAACAGCGAGAATTCAGGACAGCTATTAAAACAGCGAGACTTCAGGACACAGATTAAAACAGCGAGACCTCAGGACAGAGATTAGAACAGCGAGACTTCAGGACAGAGATTAAAACAGCGAGACTTCAGGACAGAGATTAAAACAGCGAGACTTCAGGACAGAGATTAAAACAGCGAGACTTCAGGACAGATATTTAAACAGCGAGACTTCAGGACAGAGATTTAAACAGCGAGACTTCAGGACAGAGATTAAAACAGCAAGACTTCAGGACAGAGATTAAAACAGCGAGACTTCAGGACAGATATTAAAACAGCGAGACTTCAGGAGAGTGATTAAAACAGCGAGACTTCAGGACAGATATTAAAACAGCGAGACTTCAGGACAGAGATTTAAACAGCGAGACTTCAGGACAGATATTAAAACAGCGACACTTCAGGACAGAGATTAAAACAGCAAGACTTCAGGACAGAGATTAAAACAGCGAGACTTCAGGACAGATATTAAAACAGCGAGACCTCAGAACAGAGATTTAAACAGCAAGACTTCAGGACAGAGATTAAAACAGCGAGACTTCAGGACAGAGATTTAAGCAGCGAGACTTCAGGACAGAGATTAAAACAGCGAGACTTCAGGACAGAGATTAAAACTGCGAGATCTCAGGGCAGAGATTAAAACAGCGAGACTTCAGGACAGAGATTAAAACAGCGAGACTTCAGGACAGAGATTTAAACAGCGAGACTTCAGTACAGATATTAAAACAGCGAGACTTCAGGACAGAGATTAAAACAGCGAGACTTCAGGACAGAGATTAAAACAGCGAGACTTCAGGACAGAGATTAAAACAGCGAGACTTCAGGACAGAGATTAAAACAGCGAGACTTCAGGACAGAGATTAAAACAGCGAGACTTCAGGACAGAGATTAAAACAGCGAGACTTCAGGACAGAGATTTAAACATCGAGACTTCAGGACAGAGATTAAAACAGCGAGACTTTAGGACAGAGATTAAAACAGCGAGAATTCAGGACAGAGATTAAAACAGCGAGACTTCAGGACAGAGATTAAAACAGCGAGACTTCAGGACAGAGATTTAAACAGCGAGACTTCAGGACAGAGATTAAAACAGCGAGACTTCAGGACAGAGATTAAAACAGCAAGACTTCAGGACATAGATTAAAACAGCGAGACTTCAGGACAGAGATTAAAACAGCGAGACTTCAGGACAGAGATTAAAACATCGAGACTTCAGGACAGTGATTAAAACAGCGAGACTTCAGGACAGAGATTAAAACAGCGAGACTTCAGAACAGAGATTTAAACAGCGAGACTTCAGGACAGAGATTAAAACAGCGAGACTTCAGGACATAGATTAAAACAGCGAGACTTCAGGACAGATATTAAAACAGCGACACTTCAGAACAGAGATTAAAACAGCAAGACTTCAGGACATAGATTAAAACAGCGAGACTTCAGGACAGAGATTTAAATAGCGAGACTTCAGGACAGAGTTTAAAACAGCGAGACTTCAGGACAGAGATTAAAACAGCGAGACTTCAGAACAGAGATTTAAACAGCGAGACTTCAGGACAGAGATTAAAACAGCGAGACTTCAGGACATAGATTAAAACAGCGAGACTTCAGGACAGAGATTAAAACAGCGAGACTTCAGGACAGAGATTAAAACAGCAAGACTTCAGGACATAGATTAAAACAGCGAGACTTCAGGACAGAGATTTAAATAGCGAGACTTCAGGACAGAGATTAAAACAGCGAGACTTCAGGACAGAGATTAAAACAGCGAGACTTCAGGACAGAGATTTAAACAGCGAGACTTCAGGACAGTGATTAAAACAGCGAGACTTCAGGACAGAGACTAAAACAGCGAGACTTCAGGACAGAGGTTAAAACAGCGAGACTTCAGGACAGAGATTAAAACAGCGAGACTTCAGGACAGAGATTAAAACAGCGAGACTTCAGGACAGAGATTAAAACAGCGAGACTTCAGGACAGAGATTAAAACAGCGAGACTTCAGGACAGAGGTTAAAACAGCGAGACTTCAGGACAGAGATTTAAACAGCGAGACTTCAGGACAGTGATTAAAACAGCGAGACTTCAGGACAGAGATTAAAACAGCGAGACTTCAGGACAGAGATTAAAACAGCGAGACTTCAGGACAGTGATTAAAACTGCGAGACTTCAGGACAGAGATTAAAACAGCGAGACTTCAGGACAGAGATTAAAACAGCGAGACTTCAGGACAGATATTAAAACAGCGAGACTTCAGGACAGAGATTAAAACAGCGAGACTTCAGGACAGAGATTAAAACAGCGAGACTTCAGGACAGAGATTAAAACAGCGAGACTTCAGGACAGAGATTAAAACAGCGAGACTTCAGGACAGATATTAAAACAGCGAGACTTCAGGACAGAGATTAAAACAGCGAGACTTCAGGACAGAGATTAAAACAGCGAGACTTCAGGACAGATATTAAAACAGCGAGACTTCAGGACAGAGATTAAAACAGCGAGACTTCAGGACAGAGATTAAAACAGCGAGACTTCAGGACAGAGATTAAAACAGCGAGACTTCAGGACAGATATTAAAACAGCGAGACTTCAGGACAGATATTAAAACAGCGAGACTTCAGGACAGAGATTAAAACAGCGAGACTTCAGGACAGAGATTAAAACAGCGAGACTTCAGGACAGATATTAAAACAGCGAGACTTCAGGACAGAGATTAAAACAGCGAGACTTCAGGACAGTGATTAAAACAGCGAGACTTCAGGACAGAGATTAAAACAGCGAGACTTCAGGACAGAGGTTAAAACAGCGAGACTTCAGGGCAGAGATTAAAACAGCGAGACTTCAGGACAGATATTAAAACAGCGAGACTTCAGGACAGTGATTAAAACAGCGAGACTTCAGGACAGATATTAAAACAGCGAGACTTCAGGACAGAGATTTAAACAGCGAGACTTCAGGACAGATATTAAAACAGCGAGACTTCAGGACAGAGATTAAAACAGCGAGACTTCAGGACAGAGATTAAAACAGCGAGACTTCAGGACAGATATTAAAACAGCGAGACTTCAGGACAGTGATTAAAACAGCGAGACTTCAGGACAGATATTAAAACAGCGAGACTTCAGGACAGAGATTTAAACAGCGAGACTTCAGGACAGATATTAAAACAGCGAGACTTCAGGACAGAGATTAAAACAGCGAGACTTCAGGACAGAGATTAAAACAGCGAGACTTCAGGACAGATATTAAAACAGCGAGACTTCAGGACAGAGATTAAAACAGCGAGACTTCAGGACAGTGATTAAAACAGCGAGACTTCAGGACAGAGATTAAAACAGCGAGACTTCTGGACAGAGATTAAAACAGCGAGACTTCAGGACAGAGATTAAAACAGCGAGACTTCAGGACAGAGATTTAAACAGCGAGACTTCAGGACAGAGATTTAAACAGCGAGACTTCATGACAGAGATTAAAACAGCGAGACTTCAGGACAGAGATTAAAACAGCGAGACTTCAGGACAGAGATTAAAACAGCGAGACTTCAGGACAGAGGTTAAAACAGCGAGACTTCAGGACAGAAATTAAAACAGCGAGACTTCAGGACAGTGATTAAAACAGCGAGACTTCAGGACAGATATTAAAACAGCGAGACTTCAGGACAGAGATTTACAAAGCCAGACATCAGGACAGATATTAAAACAGCGAGACTTCAGGACAGATATTAAAACAGCGAGACTTCAGGACAGAGATTAAAACAGCGAGACTTCAGGACAGAGATTAAAACAGCGAGACTTCAGGACAGAGATTAAAACAGCGAGACTTCAGGACAGAGATTAAAACAGCGAGACCTCAGGACAGAGATTTAAACAGCGAGACTTCAGGACAGAGATTAAAACAGCGAGACTTCAGGACAGAGATTAAAACAGCGAGACTTCAGGACAGTGATTAATAAAGCGAGTCTTTGGACAGAGATTAAAACAGCGAGACTTCAGGACAGAGATTAAAACAGCGAGACTTCAGGACAGAGATTTAAACAGCGAGACTTCAGGACAGAGATTAAAACAGCGAGACTTCAGGACAGAGATTAAAACAGCGAGACCTCAGGACAGAGATTTAAACAGCGAGACTTCAGGACAGAGATTAAAACAGCGAGACTTCAGGACAGAGATTAAAACAGCGAGACTTCAGGACAGAGATTAAAACAGCGAGACTTCAGGACAGTGATTAATAAAGCGAGTCTTTGGACAGAGATTAAAACAGCGAGACTTCAGGACAGAGATTAAAACAGCGAGACTTCAGGACAGAGATTAAAACAGCGAGACTTCAGGACAGAGATTAAAACAGCGAGACTTCAGGACAGAGATTTAAACAGCGAGACTTCAGGACAGAGATTTAAACAGCGAGACCTCAGGACAGAGATTTAAACAGCGAGACTTCAGGACAGAGATTTAAACAGCGAGACTTCAGGACATAGATTAAAACAGCGAGACTTCAGGACAGAGATTAAAACTGCGAGACCTCAGGACAGAGATTAAAACAGCGAGACTTCAGGACAGAGATTAAAACAGCGAGACTTCAGGACAGAGATTTAAACAGCGAGACTTCAGGACAGATATTAAAACAGCGAGACTTCAGGACAGAGATTAAAACAGCGAGACTTCAGGACAGAGATTAAAACAGCGAGACTTCAGGACAGTGATTAAAACAGCGAGACTTCAGGACAGAGATTAAAACAGCGAGAATTCAGGACAGAGATAAAAACAGCGAGACTTCAGGACAGAGATTAAAACAGCGAGACTTCAGGACAGAGATTAAAACAGCGAGACTTCAGGACAGAGATTTAAACAGCGAGACTTCAGGACAGAGATTTAAACAGCGAGACTTCAGGACAGAGATTAAAACAGCGAGACTTCAGGACAGAGATTAAAACAGCGAGACTTCAGGACAGAGATTAAAACAGCGAGACTTCAGGACAGAGATTTAAACAGCGAGACTTCAGGACAGAGATTAAAACAGCGAGACTTCAGGACAGTGATTAAAACAGCGAGACTTCAGGACAGAGATTAAAACAGCGAGACTTCAGGACAGAGGTTAAAACAGCGAGACTTCAGGGCAGAGATTAAAACAGCGAGACTTCAGGACAGAGATTAAAACAGCGAGACTTCAGGACAGAGATTAAAACAGCGAGACTTCAGGACAGAGATTAAAACAGCGAGACTTCAGGACAGAGATTAAAACAGCGAGACTTCAGGACAGAGATTTAAACAGCGAGACTTCAGGACAGATATTAAAACAGCGAGACTTCAGGACAGAGATTAAAACAGCGAGACTTCAGGACAGAGATTAAAACAGCGAGACTTCAGGACAGATATTAAAACAGCGAGACTTCAGGACAGAGATTAAAACAGCGAGACTTCAGGACAGTGATTAAAACAGCGAGACTTCAGGACAGAGATTAAAACAGCGAGACTTCAGGACAGAGATTAAAACAGCGAGACTTCAGGACAGAGATTAAAACAGCGAGACTTCAGGACAGAGATTTAAACAGCGAGACTTCAGGACAGAGATTTAAACAGCGAGACTTCAGGACAGAGATTAAAACAGCGAGACTTCAGGACAGAGATTAAAACAGCGAGACTTCAGGACAGAGGTTAAAACAGCGAGACTTCAGGACAGAAATTAAAACAGCGAGACTTCAGGACAGTGATTAAAACAGCGAGACTTCAGGACAGATATTAAAACAGCGAGACTTCAGGACAGAGATTTACAAAGCGAGACTTCAGGACAGATATTAAAACAGCGAGACTTCAGGACAGATATTAAAACAGCGAGACTTCAGGACAGAGATTAAAACAGCGAGACTTCAGGACAGAGATTAAAACAGCGAGACTTCAGGACAGAGATTAAAACAGCGAGACTTCAGGACAGAGATTAAAACAGCGAGACCTCAGGACAGAGATTTAAACAGCGAGACTTCAGGACAGAGATTAAAACAGCGAGACTTCAGGACAGAGATTAAAACAGCGAGACTTCAGGACAGTGATTAATACAGCGAGTCTTTGGACAGAGATTAAAACAGCGAGACTTCAGGACAGAGATTAAAACAGCGAGACTTCAGGACAGAGATTAAAACAGCGAGACTTCAGGACAGAGATTTAAACAGCGAGTCTTCAGGACAGAGATTTAAACAGCGAGACTTCAGGACAGAGATTTAAACAGCGAGACTTCAGGACAGAGATTTAAGCAGCGAGACTTCAGGACAGAGATTAAAACAGCGAGACTTCAGGACAGAGATTAAAACTGCGAGACCTCAGGACAGAGATTAAAACAGCGAGACTTCAGGACAGAGATTAAAACAGCGAGACTTCAGGACAGAGATTTAAACAGCGAGACTTCAGGACAGATATTAAAACAGCGAGACTTCAGGACAGAGATTAAAACAGCGAGACTTCAGGACAGAGATTAAAACAGCGAGACTTCAGGACAGTGATTAAAATAGCGAGACTTCAGGACAGAGATTAAAACAGCGAGACTTCAGGACAGAGATAAAAACAGCGAGACTTCAGGACAGAGATTAAAACAGCGAGACTTCAGGACAGAGATTAAAACAGCGAGACTTCAGGACAGAGATTTAAACAGCGAGACTTCAGGACAGAGATTTAAACAGCGAGACTTCAGGACAGAGATGAAAACAGCGAGACTTCAGGACAGAGATTAAAACAGCGAGACTTCAGGACAGAGATTAAAACAGCGAGACTTCAGGACAGAGATTTAAACAGCGAGACTTCAGGACAGAGATTAAAACAGCGAGACTTCAGGACAGAGATTAAAACAGCGAGACTTCAGGACAGAGATTAAAACAGCGAGACCTCAGGACAGAGATTAAAACAGCGAGACTTCAGGACAGAGATTAAAACAGCGAGACTTCAGGACAGAGATTAAAACAGTGAGACCTCAGGACAGAGATTAAAACAGCGAGACTTCAGGACAGAGATTAAAACAGCGAGACTTCAGGACAGAGATTAAAACAGCGAGACTTCAGGACAGAGATTAAAACAGCGAGACTTCAGGACAGAGATTAAAACAGCGAGACTTCAGGACAGAGATTAAAACAGCGAGACCTCAGGACAGAGATTAAAACAGCGAGACTTCAGGACAGAGATTAAAACAGCGAGACTTCAGGACAGACATTAAAACAGCGAGACTTCAGGACTGTGATTAAAACAGCGAGTCTTTGGACAGAGATTAAAACAGCGAGACTTCAGGACAGATATTAAAACAGCGAGACTTCAGGACAGAGATTAAAACAGCGAGACTTCAGGACAGAGATTAAAACAGCGAGACTTCAGGACAGAGATTAAAACAGCGAGACTTCAGGACAGATATTAAAACAGCGAGACTTCAGGACAGTGATTAAAACAGCGAGACTTCAGGACAGAGATTAAAACAGCGAGTCTTTGGACAGAGATTAAAACAGCGAGACTTCAGGACAGATATTAAAACAGCGAGACTTCAGGACAGAGATTAAAACAGCAAGACTTCAGGACAGAGATTAAAACAGCGAGACTTCAGGACAGATATTAAAACAGCAAGACTTCAGGACAGAGATTAAAACAGCGAGACTTCAGGACAGAGATTAAAACAGCGAGACCTCAGGACAGAGATTAAAACAGCAAGACTTCAGGACAGAGATTAAAACAGCGAGACTTCAGGACAGATATTAAAACAGCGAGACTTCAGAACAGAGATTTAAACAGCGAGATTTCAGGACAGAGATTAAAACAGCGAGACTTCAGGACAGAGATTAAAACAGCGAGACCTCAGGACAGAGATTAAAACAGCGAGTCTTTGGACAGAGATTAAAACAGCGAGACTTCAGGACAGAGATTAAAACAGCGAGACTTCAGGACAGAGGTTAAAACAGCGAGACTTCAGGACAGAGATTAAAACAGCGAGACTTCAGAACTGAGATTTAAACAGCGAGACTTCAGGACAGAGATTAAAACAGCGAGACTTCAGGACATAGATTAAAACAGCGAGACTTCAGGACAGAGATTAAAACAGCGAGACTTCAGGACAGAGATTAAAACAGCAAGACTTCAGGACATAGATTAAAACAGCGAGACTTCAGGACAGAGATTTAAATAGCGAGACTTCAGGACAGAGATTAAAACAGCGAGACTTCAGGACAGAGATTAAAACAGCGAGACTTCAGGACAGAGATTAAAACAGCGAGACCTCAGAACAGAGATTTAAACAGCGAGATTTCAGGACAGAGATTAAAACAGCGAGACTTCAGGACAGTGATTAAAACAGCGAGACTTCAGGACAGAGATTAAAACAGCGAGACTTCAGGACAGATATTAAAACAGTGAGACTTCAGGACAGAGATTAAAACAGCGAGACTTCAGGACAGATATTAAAACAGCGAGACTTCAGGACAGAGATTAAAACAGCGAGACTTCAGGACAGAGGTTAAAACAGCGAGACTTCAGGACAGATATTTAAACAGCGAGACTTCAGGACAGTGATTAAAACAGCGAGACTTCAGGACAGAGATTAAAACAGCGAGACTTCAGGACAGAGATTAAAACAGCGAGACTTCAGGACAGTGATTAAAACAGCGAGACTTCAGGACAGAGATTAAAACAGCGAGACTTCAGGACAGAGATTAAAACAGCGAGACTTCAGGACAGAGATTAAAACAGCGAGACTTCAGGACAGTGATCAAAACAGCGAGACTTCAGGACAGAGATTAAAACAGCGAGTCTTCAGGACAGATATTAAAACAGCGAGACTTCAGGACAGAGATTAAAACAGCGAGACTTCAGGACAGATATTAAAACAGCGAGACTTCAGGACAGAGATTAAAACAGCGAGACTTCAGGACAGAGATTAAAACAGCGAGACTTCAGGACAGAGATTAAAACAGCGAGACTTCAGGACAGATATTAAAACAGCGAGACTTCAGGACAGAGATTAAAACAGCGAGACTTCAGGACAGATATTAAAACAGCGAGACTTCAGGACAGATATTAAAACAGCGAGACTTCAGGACAGAGATTAAAACAGCGAGACTTCAGGACAGAGATTAAAACAGCGAGACTTCAGGACAGATATTAAAACAGCGAGACTTCAGGACAGAGATTAAAACAGCGAGACTTCAGGGCAGATATTAAAACAGCGAGACTTCAGGACAGATATTAAAACAGCGAGACTTCAGGACAGAGATTAAAACAGCGAGACTTCAGGACAGAGATTAAAACAGCGAGACTTCAGGACAGATATTAAAACAGCGAGACTTCAGAACAGAGATTAAAACAGCGAGACTTCAGGACAGTGATTAAAACAGCGAGACTTCAGGACAGAGATTAAGACAGCGAGACTTCAGGACAGAGGTTAAAACAGCGAGACTTCAGGACAGAGATTAAAACAGCGAGACTTCAGGACAGATATTAAAACAGCGAGACTTCAGGACAGTGATTAAAACAGCGAGACTTCAGGACAGATATTAAAACAGCGAGACTTCAGGACAGAGATTTAAACAGCGAGACTTCAGGACAGATATTAAAACAGCGAGACTTCAGGACAGAGATTAAAACAGCGAGACCTCAGGACAGAGATTAGAACAGCGAGACTTCAGGACAGAGATTAAAACAGCGAGACTTCAGGAAAGAGATTAAAACAGCGAGACTTCAGGACAGAGATTAAAACAGCGAGACTTCAGGACAGATATTTAAACAGCGAGACTTCAGGACAGAGATTTAAACAGCGAGACTTCAGGACAGAGATTTAAACAGCGAGACTTCAGGACAGAGATTTAAGCAGCGAGACTTCAGGACAGAGATTAAAACAGCGAGACTTCAGGACAGAGATTAAAACTGCGAGACCTCAGGACAGAGATTAAAACAGCGAGACTTCAGGACAGAGATTAAAACAGCGAGACTTCAGGACAGAGATTTAAACAGCGAGACTTCAGGACAGATATTAAAACAGCGAGACTTCAGGACAGAGATTAAAACAGCGAGACTTCAGGACAGAGATTAAAACAGCGAGACTTCAGGACAGAGATTAAAACAGCGAGACTTCAGGACAGAGATTAAAACAGCGAGACTTCAGGACAGAGATTAAAACAGCGAGACTTCAGGACAGAGATTTAAACAGCGAGACTTCAGGACAGAGATTAAAACAGCGAGACTTCAGGACAGAGATTAAAATAGCGAGACTTCAGGACAGAGATTAAAACAGCGAGACCTCAGGACAGAGATTAAAACAGCGAGTCTTTGGACAGAGATTAAAACAGCGAGACTTCAGGACAGAGATTAAAACAGCGAGACTTCAGGACAGAGGTTAAAACAGCGAGACTTCAGGACAGAGATTAAAACAGCGAGACTTCAGAACTGAGATTTAAACAGCGAGACTTCAGGACAGAGATTAAAACAGCGAGACTTCAGGACATAGATTAAAACAGCGAGACTTCAGGACAGAGATTAAAACAGCGAGACTTCAGGACAGAGATTAAAACAGCAAGACTTCAGGACATAGATTAAAACAGCGAGACTTCAGGACAGAGATTTAAATAGCGATACTTCAGGACAGAGATTAAAACAGCGAGACTTCAGGACAGAGATTAAAACAGCGAGACTTCAGGACAGAGATTAAAACAGCGAGACTTCAGGACAGAGATTAAAACAGCGAGACCTCAGGACAGAGATTAAAACAGCGAGTCTTTGGACAGAGATTAAAACAGCGAGACTTCAGGACAGAGATTAAAACAGCGAGACTTCAGGACAGAGGTTAAAACAGCGAGACTTCAGGACAGAGATTAAAACAGCGAGACTTCAGAACTGAGATTTAAACAGCGAGACTTCAGGACAGAGATTAAAACAGCGAGACTTCAGGACAGAGGTTAAAACAGCGAGACTTCAGGACAGATATTTAAACAGCGAGACTTCAGGACAGTGATTAAAACAGCGAGACTTCAGGACAGAGATTAAAACAGCGAGACTTCAGGACAGAGATTAAAACAGCGAGACTTCAGGACAGTGATTAAAACAGCGAGACTTCAGGACAGAGATTAAAACAGCGAGACTTCAGGACAGAGATTAAAACAGCGAGACTTCAGGACAGAGATTAAAACAGCGAGACTTCAGGACAGAGATTAAAACAGCGAGACTTCAGGACAGTGATTAAAACAGCGAGACTTCAGGACAGAGATTAAAACAGCGAGTCTTCAGGACAGATATTAAAACAGCGAGACTTCAGGACAGAGATTAAAACAGCGAGACTTCAGGACAGTGATTAAAACAGCGAGACTTCAGGACAGAGATTAAAACAGCGAGTCTTCAGGACAGAGATTAAAACAGCGAGACTTCAGGACAGATATTAAAACAGCGAGACATCAGGACAGAGATTAAAACAGCGAGACTTCAGGACAGAGATTAAAACAGCGAGACTTCAGGACAGAGATTTAAACAGCGAGACTTCGGGACAGAGATTAAAACAGCGAGACTTCAGGACAGAGATTAAAACAGCGAGACTTCAGGACAGAGATTAAAACAGCGAGACCTCAGGACAGAGATTAAAACAGCGAGTCTTTGGACAGAGATTAAAACAGCGAGACTTCAGGACAGAGATTAAAACAGCGAGACTTCAGGACAGAGGTTAAAACAGCGAGACTTCAGGACAGAGATTAAAACAGCGAGACTTCAGAACTGAGATTTAAACAGCGAGACTTCAGGACAGAGATTAAAACAGCGAGACTTCAGGACAGAGATTAAAACAGCGAGACTTCAGGACAGTGATTAAAACAGCGAGACTTCAGGACAGAGATTAAAACAGCGAGACTTCAGGACAGAGATTAAAACAGCGAGACTTCAGGACAGAGATTAAAACAGCGAGACTTCAGGACAGAGATTAAAACAGCGAGACTTCAGGACAGTGATTAAAACAGCGAGACTTCAGGACAGAGATTAAAACAGCGAGACTTCAGGACAGAGATTAAAACAGCGAGACTTCAGGACAGAGATTAAAACAGCGAGACTTCAGGACAGAGATTAAAACAGCGAGACTTCAGGACAGTGATTAAAACAGCGAGACTTCAGGACAGAGATTAAAACAGCGAGTCTTCAGGACAGATATTAAAACAGCGAGACTTCAGGACAGAGATTAAAACAGCGAGACTTCAGGACAGTGATTAAAACAGCGAGACTTCAGGACAGAGATTAAAACAGCGAGTCTTCAGGACAGTGATTAAAACAGCGAGACTTCAGGACAGAGATTAAAACAGCGAGACTTCAGGACAGAGATTAAAACAGCGAGACTTCAGGACAGAGATTAAAACAGCGAGACTTCAGGACAGTGATTAAAACAGCGAGACTTCAGGACAGAGATTAAAACAGCGAGTCTTCAGGACAGATATTAAAACAGCGAGACTTCAGGACAGAGATTAAAACAGCGAGACTTCAGGACAGATATTAAAACAGCGAGACTTCAGGACAGATATTAAAACAGCGAGACTTCAGGACAGAGATTAAAACAGCGAGACTTCAGGACAGAGATTTAAACAACGAGACTTCAGGACAGAGATTAAAACAGCGAGACTTCAGGACAGAGATTAAAACAGCGAGACTTCAGGAAAGAGATTAAAACAGCGAGACCTCAGGACAGAGATTAAAACAGCGAGTCTTTGGACAGAGATTAAAACAGCGAGACTTCAGGACAGAGATTAAAACAGCGAGACTTCAGGACAGAGGTTGAAACAGCGAGACTTCAGGACAGAGATTAAAACAGCGAGACTTCAGAACTGAGATTTAAACAGCGAGACTTCAGGACAGAGATTAAAACACGAGACTTCAGGACAGAGGTTAAAACACCGAGACTTCAGGACAGATATTTAAACAGCGAGACTTCAGGACAGTGATTAAAACAGCGAGACTTCAGGACAGAGATTAAAACAGCGAGACTTCAGGACAGAGATTAAAACAGCGAGACTTCAGGACAGTGATTAAAACAGCGAGACTTCAGGACAGAGATTAAAACAGCGAGACTTCAGGACAGAGATTAAAACAGCGAGACTTCAGGACAGAGATTAAAACAGCGAGACTTCAGGACAGTGATTAAAACAGCGAGACTTCAGGACAGAGATTAAAACAGCGAGTCTTCAGGACAGATATTAAAACAGCGAGACTTCAGGACAGAGATTAAAACAGCGAGACTTCAGGACAGATATTAAAACAGCGAGACATCAGGACAGAGATTAAAACAGCGAGACTTCAGGACAGAGATTAAAACAGCGAGACTTCAGGACAGAGATTAAAACAGCGAGACTTCAGGACAGATATTAAAACAGCGAGACTTCAGGACAGAGATTAAAACAGCGAGACTTCAGGACAGATATTAAAACAGCGAGACTTCAGGACAGATATTAAAACAGCGAGACTTCAGGACAGAGATTAAAACAGCGAGACTTCAGGACAGAGATTAAAACAGCGAGACTTCAGGACAGATATTAAAACAGCGAGACTTCAGGACAGAGATTAAAACAGCGAGACTTCAGGACAGATATTAAAACAGCGAGACTTCAGGACAGATATTAAAACAGCGAGACTTCAGGACAGAGATTAAAACAGCGAGACTTCAGGACAGAGATTAAAACAGCGAGACTTCAGGACAGATATTAAAACAGCGAGACTTCAGGACAGAGATTAAAACAGCGAGACTTCAGGACAGTGATTAAAACAGCGAGACTTCAGGACAGAGATTAAAACAGCGAGACTTCAGGACAGAGGTTAAAACAGCGAGACTTCAGGACAGAGATTAAAACAGCGAGACTTCAGGACAGATATTAAAACAGCGAGAATTCAGGACAGTGATTAAAACAGCGAGACTTCAGGACAGATATTAAAACAGCGAGACTTCAGGACAGAGATTAAAACAGCGAGACTTCAGGACAGAGATTAAAACAGCGAGACTTCAGGACAGATATTAAAACAGCGAGACTTCAGGACAGAGATTAAAACAGCGAGACTTCAGGACAGAGATTAAAACAGCGAGACTTCAGGACAGAGATTAAAACAGCGAGACTTCAGGACAGATATTAAAACAGCGAGACATCAGGACAGAGATTAAAACAGCGAGACTTCAGGACAGTGATTAAAACAGCGAGACTTCAGGACAGAGATTAAAACAGCGAGTCTTCAGGACAGATATTAAAACAGCGAGACTTCAGGACAGAGATTAAAACAGCGAGACTTCAGGACAGATATTAAAACAGCGAGACTTCAGGACAGATATTAAAACAGCGAGACTTCAGGACAGAGATTAAAACAGCGAGACTTCAGGACAGAGATTTAAACAGCGAGACTTCAGGACAGAGATTAAAACAGCGAGACTTCAGGACAGAGATTAAAACAGCGAGACTTCAGGACAGAGATTAAAACAGCGAGACCTCAGGACAGAGATTAAAACAGCGAGTCTTTGGACAGAGATTAAAACAGCGAGACTTCAGGACAGAGATTAAAACAGCGAGACTTCAGGACAGAGGTTAAAACAGCGAGACTTCAGGACAGAGATTAAAACAGCGAGTCTTTGGACAGAGATTAAAACAGCGAGACTTCAGGACAGAGATTAAAACAGCGAGACTTCAGGACAGAGGTTAAAACAGCGAGACTTCAGGACAGAGATTAAAACAGCGAGACTTCAGAACTGAGATTTAAACAGCGAGACTTCAGGACAGAGATTAAAACAGCGAGTCTTTGGACAGAGATTAAAACAGCGAGACTTCAGGACAGAGATTAAAACAGCGAGACTTCAGGACAGAGGTTAAAACAGCGAGACCTCAGGATAGAGATTAAAACAGCGAGTCTTTGGACAGAGATTAAAACAGCGAGACTTCAGGACAGAGATTAAAACAGCGAGACTTCAGGACAGAGGTTAAAACAGCGAGACTTCAGGACAGAGATTAAAACAGCGAGACTTCAGAACTGAGATTTAAACAGCGAGACTTCAGGACAGAGATTAAAACAGCGAGACTTCAGGACAGAGGTTAAAACAGCGAGACTTCAGGACAGATATTTAAACAGCGAGACTTCAGGACAGTGATTAAAACAGCGAGACTTCAGGACAGAGATTAAAACAGCGAGACTTCAGGACAGAGGTTAAAACAGCGAGACTTCAGGACAGAGATTAAAACAGCGAGACTTCAGAACTGAGATTTAAACAGCGAGACTTCAGGACAGAGATTAAAACAGCGAGACTTCAGGACAGAGGTTAAAACAGCGAGACTTCAGGACAGATATTTAAACAGCGAGACTTCAGGACAGTGATTAAAACAGCGAGACTTCAGGACAGAGATTAAAACAGCGAGACTTCAGGACAGAGTTTAAAACAGCGAGACTTCAGGACAGTGATTAAAACAGCGAGACTTCAGGACAGAGATTAAAACAGCGAGACTTCAGGACAGAGATTAAAACAGCGAGACTTCAGGACAGAGATTAAAACAGCGAGACTTCAGGACAGTGATTAAAACAGCGAGACTTCAGGACAGAGATTAAAACAGCGAGTCTTCAGGACAGATATTAAAACAGCGAGACTTAAGGACAGAGATTAAAACAGCGAGACTTCAGGACAGATATTAAAACAGCGAGACATCAGGACAGAGATTAAAACAGCGAGACTTCAGGACAGAGATTAAAACAGCGAGACTTCAGGACAGAGATTAAAACAGCGAGACTTCAGGACAGATATTAAAACAGCGAGACTTCAGGACAGAGATTAAAACAGCGAGGCTTCAGGACAGATATTAAAACAGCGAGACTTCAGGACAGATATTAAAACAGCGAGACTTCAGGACAGAGATTAAAACAGCGAGACTTCAGGACAGAGATTAAAACAGCGAGACTTCAGGACAGAGATTAAAACAGCGAGACTTCAGGGCAGAGGTTAAAACAGCGAGACTTCAGGACAGAGATTAAAACAGCGAGACTTCAGAACTGAGATTTAAACAGCGAGACTTCAGGACAGAGATTAAAACAGCGAGTCTTTGGACAGAGATTAAAACAGCGAGACTTCAGGACAGAGATTAAAACAGCGAGACTTCAGGACAGAGGTTAAAACAGCGAGACCTCAGGATAGAGATTAAAACAGCGAGTCTTTGGACAGAGATTAAAACAGCGAGACTTCAGGACAGAGATTAAAACAGCGAGACTTCAGGACAGAGGTTAAAACAGCGAGACTTCAGGACAGAGATTAAAACAGCGAGACTTCAGAACTGAGATTTAAACAGCGAGACTTCAGGACAGAGATTAAAACAGCGAGACTTCAGGACAGAGGTTAAAACAGCGAGACTTCAGGACAGATATTTAAACAGCGAGACTTCAGGACAGTGATTAAAACAGCGAGACTTCAGGACAGAGATTAAAACAGCGAGACTTCAGGACAGAGGTTAAAACAGCGAGACTTCAGGACAGAGATTAAAACAGCGAGACTTCAGAACTGAGATTTAAACAGCGAGACTTCAGGACAGAGATTAAAACAGCGAGACTTCAGGACAGAGGTTAAAACAGCGAGACTTCAGGACAGATATTTAAACAGCGAGACTTCAGGACAGTGATTAAAACAGCGAGACTTCAGGACAGAGATTAAAACAGCGAGACTTCAGGACAGAGATTAAAACAGCGAGACTTCAGGACAGTGATTAAAACAGCGAGACTTCAGGACAGAGATTAAAACAGCGAGACTTCAGGACAGAGATTAAAACAGCGAGACTTCAGGACAGAGATTAAAACAGCGAGACTTCAGGACAGTGATTAAAACAGCGAGACTTCAGGACAGAGATTAAAACAGCGAGTCTTCAGGACAGATATTAAAACAGCGAGACTTAAGGACAGAGATTAAAACAGCGAGACTTCAGGACAGATATTAAAACAGCGAGACATCAGGACAGAGATTAAAACAGCGAGACTTCAGGACAGAGATTAAAACAGCGAGACTTCAGGACAGAGATTAAAACAGCGAGACTTCAGGACAGATATTAAAACAGCGAGACTTCAGGACAGAGATTAAAACAGCGAGGCTTCAGGACAGATATTAAAACAGCGAGACTTCAGGACAGATATTAAAACAGCGAGACTTCAGGACAGAGATTAAAACAGCGAGACTTCAGGACAGAGATTAAAACAGCGAGACTTCAGGACAGATATTAAAACAGCGAGACTTCAGGACAGAGATTAAAACAGCGAGACTTCAGGACAGATATTAAAACAGCGAGACTTCAGGACAGATATTAAAACAGCGAGACTTCAGGACAGAGATTAAAACAGCGAGACTTCAGGACAGAGATTAAAACAGCGAGACTTCAGGACAGATATTAAAACAGCGAGACTTCAGGACAGAGATTAAAACAGCGAGACTTCAGGACAGTGATTAAAACAGCGAGACTTCAGGACAGAGATTAAAACAGCGAGACTTCAGGACAGAAGTTAAAACAGCGAGACTTCAGGACAGAGATTAAAACAGCGAGACTTCAGGACAGAAACTAAAACAGCGAGAATTCAGGACAGTGATTAAAACAGCGAGACTTCAGGACAGATATTAAAACAGCGAGACTTCAGGACAGAGATTAAAACAGCGAGACTTCAGGACAGAGATTAAAACAGCGAGACTTCAGGACAGATATTAAAACAGCGAGACTTCAGGACAGAGATTAAAACAGCGAGACTTCAGGACAGAGATTAAAACAGCGAGACTTCAGGACAGAGATTAAAACAGCGAGACTTCAGGACAGATATTAAAACAGCGAGACTTCAGGACAGATATTAAAACAGCGAGACTTCAGGACAGAGATTAAAACAGCGAGACTTCAGGACAGAGATTAAAACAGCGAGACTTCAGGACAGGGATTAGAACAGCGAGACTTCAGGACAGATATTAAAACAGCGAGACTTCAGGTCAGAGATTAAAACAGCGAGACTTCAGGACAGTGATTAAAACAGCGAGACTTCAGGACAGAGATTAAAACAGCGAGACTTCAGGACAGAGGTTAAAACAGCGAGACTTCAGGGCAGAGATTAAAACAGCGAGACTTCAGGACAGATATTAAAACAGCGAGACTTCAGGACAGTGATTAAAACAGCGAGACTTCAGGACAGATATTAAAACAGCGAGACTTCAGGACAGAGATTTAAACAGCGAGACTTCAGGACAGATATTAACACAGCGAGACTTCAGGACAGAGATTAAAACAGCGAGACTTCAGGACAGAGATTAAAACAGCGAGACTTCAGGACAGATATTAAAACAGCGAGACTTCAGGACAGATATTAAAACAGCGAGACTTCAGGACAGAGATTTAAACAGCGAGACTTCAGGACAGAGATTAAAACAGCGAGACTTCAGGACAGATATTAAAACAGCGAGACTTCAGGACAGAGATTAAAACAGCGAGACTTCAGGACAGAGATTAAAACAGCGAGACTTCAGGACAGAGATTAAAACAGCGAGACCTCAGGACAGAGATTTAAACAGCGAGACTTCAGGACAGAGATTAAAACAGCGAGACTTCAGGACAGAGATTAAAACAGCGAGACTTCAGGACAGTGATTAATACAGCGAGTCTTTGGACAGAGATTAAAACAGCGAGACTTCAGGACAGAGATTAAAACAGCGAGACTTCAGGACAGAGATTAAAACAGCGAGACTTCAAGACAGAGATTTAAACAGCGAGACTTCAGGACAGAGATTTAAACAGCGAGACTTCAGGACAGAGATTTAAACAGCGAGACTTCATGACAGAGATTTAAACAGCGAGACTTCAGGACATAGATTAAAACAGCGAGACTTCAGGACAGAGATTAAAACTGCGAGACCTCAGGACAGAGATTAAAACAGCGAGACTTCAGGACAGAGATTAAAACAGCGAGACTTCAGGACAGAGATTTAAACAGCGAGACTTCAGGACAGATATTAAAACAGCGAGACTTCAGGACAGAGATTAAAACAGCGAGACTTCAGGACAGAGATTAAAACAGCGAGACTTCAGGACAGAGATTAAAACAGCGAGACTTCAGGACAGAGATTAAAACAGCGAGACTTCAGGACAGAGATAGAAACAGCGAGACTTCAGGACAGAGATTAAAACAGCGAGACTTCAGGACAGAGATTAAAACAGCGAGACTTCAGGACAGAGATTTAAACAGCGAGACTTCAGGACAGAGATTTAAACAGCGAGACTTCAGGACAGAGATTAAAACAGCGAGACTTCAGGACAGAGATTAAAACAGCGAGACTTCAGGACAGAGATTAAAACAGCGAGACTTCAGGACAGAGATTTAAACAGCGAGACTTCAGGACAGAGATTAAAACAGCGAGACTTCAGGACAGAGATTAAAACAGCGAGACTTCAGGACAGAGATTAAAACAGCGAGACCTCAGGACAGAGATTAAAACAGCGAGACTTCAGGACAGAGATTAAAACAGCGAGACTTCAGGACAGATATTAAAACAGCGAGACTTCAGGACAGATATTAAAACAGCGAGACTTCAGGACAGAGATTAAAACAGCGAGACTTCAGGACAGAGATTAAAACAGCGAGACTTCAGGACAGATATTAAAACAGCGAGACTTCAGGACAGAGATTAAAACAGCGAGACTTCAGGACAGTGATTAAAACAGCGAGACTTCAGGACAGAGATTAAAACAGCGAGACTTCAGGACAGAGGTTAAAACAGCGAGACTTCAGGACAGAGATTAAAACAGCGAGACTTCAGGACAGATATTAAAACAGCGAGAATTCAGGACAGTGATTAAAACAGCGAGACTTCAGGACAGATATTAAAACAGCGAGACTTCAGGACAGAGATTAAAACAGCGAGACTTCAGGACAGAGATTAAAACAGCGAGACTTCAGGACAGATATTAAAACAGCGAGACTTCAGGACAGAGATTAAAACAGCGAGACTTCAGGACAGAGATTAAAACAGCGAGACTTCAGGACAGAGATTAAAACAGCGAGACTTCAGGACAGATATTAAAACAGCGAGACTTCAGGACAGATATTAAAACAGCGAGACTTCAGGACAGTGATTAAAACAGCGAGACTTCAGGACAGAGATTAAAACAGCGAGACTTCAGGACAGAGGTTAAAACAGCGAGACTTCAGGGCAGAGATTAAAACAGCGAGACTTCAGGACAGATATTAAAACAGCGAGACTTCAGGACAGTGATTAAAACAGCGAGACTTCAGGACAGATATTAAAACAGCGAGACTTCAGGACAGAGATTTAAACAGCGAGACTTCAGGACAGATATTAAAACAGCGAGACTTCAGGACAGAGATTAAAACAGCGAGACTTCAGGACAGAGATTAAAACAGCGAGACTTCAGGACAGATATTAAAACAGCGAGACTTCAGGACAGAGATTAAAACAGCGAGACTTCAGGACAGTGATTAAAACAGCGAGACTTCAGGACAGAGATTAAAACAGCGAGACTTCAGGACAGAGATTAAAACAGCGAGACTTCAGGACAGAGATTAAAACAGCGAGACTTCAGGACAGAGATTTAAACAGCGAGACTTCAGGACCGAGATTTAAACAGCGAGACTTCAGGACAGAGATTAAAACAGCGAGACTTCAGGACAGAGATTAAAACAGCGAGACTTCAGGACAGAGATTAAAACAGCGAGACTTCAGGACAGAGGTTAAAACAGCGAGACTTCAGGACAGAAATTAAAACAGCGAGACTTCAGGACAGTGATTAAAACAGCGAGACTTAAGGACAGATATTAAAACAGCGAAACTTCAGGACAGAGATTTAAACAGCGAGACTTCAGGACAGAGATTAAAACAGCGAGACTTCAGGACAGATATTAAAACAGCGAGACTTCAGGACAGAGATTAAAACAGCGAGACTTCAGGACAGAGATTAAAACAGCGAGACTTCAGGACAGAGATTAAAACAGCGAGACCTCAGGACAGAGATTTAAACAGCGAGACTTCAGGACAGAGATTAAAACAGCGAGACTTCAGGACAGAGATTAAAACAGCGAGACTTCAGGACAGTGAGTAATACAGCGAGTCTTTGGACAGAGATTAAAACAGCGAGACTTCAGGACAGAGATTAAAACAGCGAGACTTCAGGACAGAGATTTAAACAGCGAGACTTCAGGACAGAGATTTAAACAGCGAGACTTCAGGACAGAGATTTAAACAGCGAGACTTCAGGACAGAGATTTAAGCAGCGAGACTTCAGGACATAGATTAAAACAGCGAGACTTCAGGACAGAGATTAAAACTGCGAGACCTCAGGACAGAGATTAAAACAGCGAGACTTCAGGACAGAGATTAAAACAGCGAGACTTCAGGACAGAGATTTAAACAGCGAGACTTCAAGACAGATATTAAAACAGCGAGACTTCAGGACAGAGATTAAAACAGCGAGACTTCAGGACAGAGATTAAAACAGCGAGACTTCAGGACAGAGATTAAAACAGCGAGACTTCAGGACAGAGATTAAAACAGCGAGACTTCAGGACAGTGATTAAAACAGCGAGACTTCAGGACAGAGATTTAAACAGCGAGACTTCAGGACAGATATTAAAACAGCGAGACTTCAGGACAGAGATTAAAACAGCGAGACTTCAGGACAGATATTAAAACAGCGTGAATTCAGGACAGTGATTAAAACAGCGAGACTTCAGGACAGATATTAAAACAGCGAGACTTCAGGACAGAGATTAAAACAGCGAGACTTCAGGACAGAGATTAAAACAGCGAGACTTCAGGACAGATATTAAAACAGCGAGACTTCAGGACAGAGATTAAAACAGCGAGACTTCAGGACAGAGATTAAAACAGCGAGACTTCAGGACAGAGATTAAAACAGCGAGACTTCAGGACAGAGATTAAAACAGCGAGACTTCAGGACAGATATTAAAACAGCGAGACTTCAGGACAGAGATTAAAACAGCGAGACTTCAGGACAGAGATTAAAACAGCGAGACTTCAGGACAGGGATTAGAACAGCGAGACTTCAGGACAGATATTAAAACAGCGAGACTTCAGGTCAGAGATTAAAACAGCGAGACTTCAGGACTGTGATTAAAACAGCGAGACTTCAGGACAGAGATTAAAACAGCGAGACTTCAGGACAGAGGTTAAAACAGCGAGACTTCAGGGCAGAGATTAAAACAGCGAGACTTCAGGACAGATATTAAAACAGCGAGACTTCAGGACAGTGATTAAAACAGCGAGACTTCAGGACAGATATTAAAACAGCGAGACTTCAGGACAGAGATTTAAACAGCGAGACTTCAGGACAGATATTAAAACAGCGAGACTTCAGGACAGAGATTAAAACAGCGAGACTTCAGGACAGAGATTAAAACAGCGAGACTTCAGGACAGATATTAAAACAGCGAGACTTCAGGACAGAGATTAAAACAGCGAGACTTCAGGACAGTGATTAAAACAGCGAGACTTCAGGACAGAGATTAAAACAGCGAGACTTCAGGACAGAGATTAAAACAGCGAGACTTCAGGACAGAGATTAAAACAGCGAGACTTCAGGACAGAGATTTAAACAGCGAGACTTCAGGACCGAGATTTAAACAGCGAGACTTCAGGACAGAGATTAAAACAGCGAGACTTCAGGACAGAGATTAAAACAGCGAGACTTCAGGACAGAGATTAAAACAGCGAGACTTCAGGACAGAGGTTAAAACAGCGAGACTTCAGGACAGAAATTAAAACAGCGAGACTTCAGGACAGTGATTAAAACAGCGAGACTTCAGGACAGATATTAAAACAGCGAGACTTCAGGACAGAGATTTAAACAGCGAGACTTCAGGACAGAGATTAAAACAGCGAGACTTCAGGACAGATATTAAAACAGCGAGACTTCAGGACAGAGATTAAAACAGCGAGACTTCAGGACAGAGATTAAAACAGCGAGACTTCAGGACAGAGATTAAAACAGCGAGACCTCAGGACAGAGATTTAAACAGCGAGACTTCAGGACAGAGATTAAAACAGCGAGACTTCAGGACAGAGATTAAAACAGCGAGACTTCAGGACAGTGATTAATACAGCGAGTCTTTGGACAGAGATTAAAACAGCGAGACTTCAGGACAGAGATTAAAACAGCGAGACTTCAGGACAGAGATTAAAACAGCGAGACTTCAGGACAGAGATTAAAACAGCGAGACTTCAGGACAGAGATTTAAACAGCGAGACTTCAGGACAGAGATTTAAACAGCGAGACTTCAGGACAGAGATTTAAACAGCGAGACTTCAGGACAGAGATTTCAGCAGCGAGACTTCAGGACATAGATTAAAACAGCGAGACTTCAGGACAGAGATTAAAACTGCGAGACCTCAGGACAGAGATTAAAACAGCGAGACTTCAGGACAGAGATTAAAACAGCGAGACTTCAGGACAGAGATTTAAACAGCGAGACTTCAGGACAGATATTAAAACAGCGAGACTTCAGGACAGAGATTAAAACAGCGAGACTTCAGGACAGAGATTAAAACAGCGAGACTTCAGGACAGAGATTAAAACAGCGAGACTTCAGGACAGAGATTAAAACAGCGAGACTTCAGGACAGAGATAGAAACAGCGAGACTTCAGGACAGAGATTAAAACAGCGAGACTTCAGGACAGAGATTAAAACAGCGAGACTTCAGGACAGAGATTTAAACAGCGAGACTTCAGGACAGAGATTTAAACAGCGAGACTTCAGGACAGAGATTAAAACAGCGAGACTTCAGGACAGAGATTAAAACAGCGAGACTTCAGGACAGAGATTAAAACAGTGAGACCTCAGGACAGAGATTAAAACAGCGAGACTTCAGGACAGAGATTAAAACAGTGAGACTTCAGGACAGAGATTAAAACAGCGAGACTTCAGGACAGAGATTAAAACAGCGAGACTTCAGGACAGAGATTAAAACAGCGAGACTTCAGGACAGAGATTAAAACAGCGAGACCTCAGGACAGAGATTAAAACAGCGAGACTTCAGGACAGAGATTAAAACAGCGAGACTTCAGGACAGACATTAAAACAGCGAGACTTCAGGACTGTGATTAAAACAGCGAGTCTTTGGACAGAGATTAAAACAGCGAGACTTCAGGACAGATATTAAAACAGCGAGACTTCAGGACAGAGATTAAAACAGCGAGACTTCAGGACAGAGATTAAAACAGCGAGACTTCAGGACAGAGATTAAAACAGCGAGACTTCAGGACAGATATTAAAACAGCGAGACTTCAGGACAGTGATTAAAACAGCGAGACTTTGGACAGAGATTAAAACAGCGAGACTTCAGGACAGAGATTAAAACAGCGAGACTTCAGGACAGAGGTTAAAACAGCGAGACTTCAGGACAGAGATTAAAACAGCGAGACTTCAGAACTGAGATTTAAACAGCGAGACTTCAGGACAGAGATTAAAACAGCGAGACTTCAGGACATAGATTAAAACAGCGAGACTTCAGGACAGAGATTAAAACAGCGAGACTTCAGGACAGAGATTAAAACAGCAAGACTTCAGGACATAGATTAAAACAGCGAGACTTCAGGACAGAGATTTAAATAGCGAGACTTCAGGACAGAGATTAAAACAGCGAGACTTCAGGACAGAGATTAAAACAGCGAGACTTCAGGACAGAGATTAAAACAGCGAGACCTCAGAACAGAGATTTAAACAGCGAGATTTCAGGACAGAGATTAAAACAGCGAGACTTCAGGACAGAGATTTAAACAGCGAGACTTCAGGACAGTGATTAAAACAGCGAGACTTCAGGACAGAGATTAAAACAGCGAGACTTCAGGACAGATATTAAAACAGCGAGACTTCAGGACAGAGATTAAAACAGCGAGACTTCAGGACAGATATTAAAACAGCGAGACTTCAGGACAGAGATTAAAACAGCGAGACTTCAGGACAGAGGTTAAAACAGCGAGACTTCAGGACAGATATTTAAACAGCGAGACTTCAGGACAGTGATTAAAACAGCGAGACTTCAGGACAGAGATTAAAACAGCGAGGCTTCAGGACAGAGATTAAAACAGCGAGACTTCAGGACAGTGATTAAAACAGCGAGACTTCAGGACAGAGATTAAAACAGCGAGACTTCAGGACAGAGATTAAAACAGCGAGACTTCAGGACAGAGATTAAAACAGCGAGACTTCAGGACAGTGATTAAAACAGCGAGACTTCAGGACAGAGATTAAAACAGCGAGTCTTCAGGACAGATATTAAAACAGCGAGACTTCAGGACAGAGATTAAAACAGCGAGACTTCAGGACAGATATTAAAACAGCGAGACTTCAAGACAGAGATTAAAACAGCGAGACTTCAGGACAGAGATTAAAACAGCGAGACTTCAGGACAGAGATTAAACCAGCGAGACTTCAGGACAGATATTAAAACAGCGAGACTTCAGGACAGAGATTAAAACAGCGAGACTTCAGGACAGATATTTAAACAGCGAGACTTCAGGACAGATATTAAAACAGCGAGACTTCAGGACAGAGATTAAAACAGCGAGACTTCAGGACAGAGATTAAAACAGCGAGACTTCAGGACAGATATTAAAACAGCGAGACTTCAGGACAGAGATTAAAACAGCGAGACTTCAGGACAGATATTAAAACAGCGAGACTTCAGGACAGAGATTAAAACAGCGAGACTTCAGGACAGATATTAAAACAGCGAGACTTCAGGACAGATATTAAAACAGCGAGACTTCAGGACAGAGATTAAAACAGCGAGACTTCAGGACAGAGATTAAAACAGCGAGACTTCAGGACAGAGATTAAAACAGCGAGACTTCAGGACAGATATTAAAACAGCGAGACTTCAGGACAGAGATTAAAACAGCGAGACTTCAGGACAGTGATTAAAACAGCGAGACTTCAGGACAGAGATTAAAACAGCGAGACTTCAGGACAGAGATTAAAACAGCGAGACTTCAGGACAGAGATTAAAACAGCGAGACTTCAGGACAGAGATTTAAACAGCGAGACTTCAGGACCGAGATTTAAACAGCGAGACTTCAGGACAGAGATTAAAACAGCGAGACTTCAGGACAGAGATTAAAACAGCGAGACTTCAGGACAGAGATTAAAACAGCGAGACTTCAGGACAGAGGTTAAAACAGCGAGACTTCAGGACAGAAATTAAAACAGCGAGACTTCAGGACAGTGATTAAAACAGCGAGACTTCAGGACAGATATTAAAACAGCGAGACTTCAGGACAGAGATTTAAACAGCGAGACTTCAGGACAGAGATTAAAACAGCGAGACTTCAGGACAGATATTAAAACAGCGAGACTTCAGGACAGAGATTAAAACAGCGAGACTTCAGGACAGAGATTAAAACAGCGAGACCTCAGGACAGAGATTTAAACAGCGAGACTTCAGGACAGAGATTAAAACAGCGAGACTTCAGGACAGAGATTAAAACAGCGAGACTTCAGGACAGTGATTAATACAGCGAGTCTTTGGACAGAGATTAAAACAGCGAGACTTCAGGACAGAGATTAAAACAGCGAGACTTCAGGACAGAGATTAAAACAGCGAGACTTCAGGACAGAGATTAAAACAGCGAGACTTCAGGACAGAGATTTAAACAGCGAGACTTCAGGACAGAGATTTAAACAGCGAGACTTCAGGACAGAGATTTAAGCAGCGAGACTTCAGGACATAGATTAAAACAGCGAGACTTCAGGACAGAGATTAAAACTGCGAGACCTCAGGACAGAGATTAAAACAGCGAGACTTCAGGACAGAGATTAAAACAGCGAGACTTCAGGACAGAGATTTAAACAGCGAGACTTCAGGACAGATATTAAAACAGCGAGACTTCAGGACAGAGATTAAAACAGCGAGACTTCAGGACAGAGATTAAAACAGCGAGACTTCAGGACAGAGATTAAAACAGCGAGACTTCAGGACAGAGATTAAAACAGCGAGACTTCAGGACAGAGATAGAAACAGCGAGACTTCAGGACAGAGATTAAAACAGCGAGACTTCAGGACAGAGATTAAAACAGCGAGACTTCAGGACAGAGATTTAAACAGCGAGACTTCAGGACAGAGATTTAAACAGCGAGACTTCAGGACAGAGATTAAAACAGCGAGACTTCAGGACAGAGATTAAAACAGCGAGACTTCAGGACAGAGATTAAAACAGCGAGACTTCAGGACAGAGATTTAAACAGCGAGACTTCAGGACAGAGATTAAAACAGCGAGACTTCAGGACAGAGATTAAAACAGCGAGACTTCAGGACAGAGATTAAAACAGCGAGACCTCAGGACAGAGATTAAAACAGCGAGACTTCAGGACAGAGATTAAAACAGCGAGACTTCAGGACAGAGATTAAAACAGTGAGACCTCAGGACAGAGCTTAAAACAGCGAGACTTCAGGACAGAGATTAAAACAGCGAGACTTCAGGACAGAGATTAAAACAGCGAGACTTCAGGACAGAGATTAAAACAGCGAGACTTCAGGACAGAGATTAAAACAGCGAGACTTCAGGACAGAGATTAAAACAGCGAGACCTCAGGACAGAGATTGAAACAGCGAGACTTCAGGACAGAGATTAAAACAGCGAGACTTCAGGACAGACATTAAAACAGCGAGACTTCAGGACTGTGATTAAAACAGCGAGTCTTTGGACAGAGATAAAAACAGCGAGACTTCAGGACAGAGATTAAAACAGCGAGACTTCAGGACAGAGATTAAAACAGCGAGACTTCAGGACAGAGATTAAAACAGCGAGACTTCAGGACAGAGATTAAAACAGCGAGACTTCAGGACAGAGATAGAAACAGCGAGACTTCAGGACAGAGATTAAAACAGCGAGACTTCAGGACAGAGATTAAAACAGCGAGACTTCAGGACAGAGATTTAAACAGCGAGACTTCAGGACAGAGATTTAAACAGCGAGACTTCAGGACAGAGATTAAAACAGCGAGACTTCAGGACAGAGATTAAAACAGCGAGACTTCAGGACAGAGATTAAAACAGTGAGACCTCAGGACAGAGATTAAAACAGCGAGACTTCAGGACAGAGATTAAAACAGCGAGACTTCAGGACAGAGATTAAAACAGCGAGACTTCAGGACAGAGATTAAAACAGCGAGACTTCAGGACAGAGATTAAAACAGCGAGACTTCAGGACAGAGATTAAAACAGCGAGACCTCAGGACAGAGATTAAAACAGCGAGACTTCAGGACAGAGATTAAAACAGCGAGACTTCAGGACAGACATTAAAACAGCGAGACTTCAGGACTGTGATTAAAACAGCGAGTCTTTGGACAGACATTAAAACAGCGAGACTTCAGGACAGATATTAAAACAGCGAGACTTCAGGACAGTGATTAAAACAGCGAGACTTTGGACAGAGATTAAAACAGCGAGACTTCAGGACAGAGATTAAAACAGCGAGACTTCAGGACAGAGGTTAAAACAGCGAGACTTCAGGACAGAGATTAAAACAGCGAGACTTCAGAACTGAGATTTAAACAGCGAGACTTCAGGACAGAGATTAAAACAGCGAGACTTCAGGACATAGATTAAAACAGCGAGACTTCAGGACAGAGATTAAAACAGCGAGACTTCAGGACAGAGATTAAAACAGCAAGACTTCAGGACATAGATTAAAACAGCGAGACTTCAGGACAGAGATTTAAATAGCGAGACTTCAGGACAGAGATTAAAACAGCGAGACTTCAGGACAGAGATTAAAACAGCGAGACTTCAGGACAGAGATTAAAACAGCGAGACCTCAGAACAGAGATTTAAACAGCGAGATTTCAGGACAGAGATTAAAACAGCGAGACTTCAGGACAGAGATTTAAACAGCGAGACTTCAGGACAGTGATTAAAACAGCGAGACTTCAGGACAGAGATTAAAACAGCGAGACTTCAGGACAGATATTAAAACAGCGAGACTTCAGGACAGAGATTAAAACAGCGAGACTTCAGGACAGATATTAAAACAGCGAGACTTCAGGACAGAGATTAAAACAGCGAGACTTCAGGACAGAGGTTAAAACAGCGAGACTTCAGGACAGATATTTAAACAGCGAGACTTCAGGACAGTGATTAAAACAGCGAGACTTCAGGACAGAGATTAAAACAGCGAGACTTCAGGACAGAGATTAAAACAGCGAGACTTCAGGACAGTGATTAAAACAGCGAGACTTCAGGACAGAGATTAAAACAGCGAGACTTCAGGACAGAGATTAAAACAGCGAGACTTCAGGACAGAGATTAAAACAGCGAGACTTCAGGACAGTGATTAAAACAGCGAGACTTCAGGACAGAGATTAAAACAGCGAGTCTTCAGGACAGATATTAAAACAGCGAGACTTCAGGACAGTGATTAAAACAGCGAGACTTCAGGACAGATATTAAAACAGCGAGACTTCAGGACAGAGATTTAAACAGCGAGACTTCAGGACAGAGATTAAAACAGTGAGACTTCAGGACAGAGATTAAAACAGCGAGACCTCAGGACAGAGATTAAAACAGCGAGTCTTTGGACAGAGATTAAAACAGCGAGACTTCAGGACAGAGATTAAAACAGCGAGACTTCAGGACAGAGGTTAAAACAGCGAGACTTCAGGACAGAGATTAAAACAGCGAGACTTCAGAACTGAGATTTAAACAGCGAGACTTCAGGACAGAGATTAAAACAGCGAGACTTCAGGACATAGATTAAAACAGCGAGACTTCAGGACCGAGATTAAAACAGCGAGACTTCAGGACAGAGATTAAAACAGCAAGACTTCAGGACATAGATTAAAACAGCGAGACTTCAGGACAGAGATTTAAATAGCGAGACTTCAGGACAGAGATTAAAACAGCGAGACTTCAGGACAGAGATTAAAACAGCGAGACTTCAGGACAGAGATTAAAACAGCGAGACCTCAGAACAGAGATTTAAACAGCGAGATTTCAGGACAGAGATTAAAACAGCGAGACTTCAGGACAGAGATTTAAACAGCGAGACTTCAGGACAGTGATTAAAACAGCGAGACTTCAGGACAGAGATTAAAACAGCGAGACTTCAGGACAGATATTAAAACAGCGAGACTTCAGGACAGAGATTAAAACAGCGAGACTTCAGGACAGATATTAAAACAGCGAGACTTCAGGACAGAGATTAAAACAGCGAGACTTCAGGACAGAGGTTAAAACAGCGAGACTTCAGGACAGATATTTAAACAGCGAGACTTCAGGACAGTGATTAAAACAGCGAGACTTCAGGACAGAGATTAAAACAGCGAGACTTCAGGACAGAGATTAAAACAGCGAGACTTCAGGACAGTGATTAAAACAGCGAGACTTCAGGACAGAGATTAAAACAGCGAGACTTCAGGACAGAGATTAAAACAGCGAGACTTCAGGACAGAGATTAAAACAGCGAGACTTCAGGACAGATATTAAAACAGCGAGACTTCAAGACAGAGATTAAAACAGCGAGACTTCAGGACAGAGATTAAAACAGCGAGACTTCAGGACAGAGATTAAACCAGCGAGACTTCAGGACAGATATTAAAACAGCGAGACTTCAGGACAGAGATTAAAACAGCGAGACTTCAGGACAGATATTAAAACAGCGAGACTTCAGGACAGATATTAAAACAGCGAGACTTCAGGACAGAGATTAAAACAGCGAGACTTCAGGACAGAGATTAAAACAGCGAGACTTCAGGACAGATATTAAAACAGCGAGACTTCAGGACAGAGATTAAAACAGCGAGACTTCAGGACAGATATTAAAACAGCGAGACTTCAGGACAGATATTTAAACAGCGAGACTTCAGGACAGAGATTAAAACAGCGAGACTTCAGGACAGAGATTAAAACAGCGAGACTTCAGGACAGATATTAAAACAGCGAGACTTCAGGACAGAGATTAAAACAGCGAGACTTCAGGACAGTGATTAAAACAGCGAGACTTCAGGACAGAGATTAAAACAGCGAGACTTCAGGACAGAGGTTAAAACAGCGAGACTTCAGGACAGAGATTAAAACAGCGAGACTTCAGGACAGATATTAAAACAGCGAGACTTCAGGACAGTGATTAAAACAGCGAGACTTCAGGACAGATATTAAAACAGCGAGACTTCAGGACAGAGATTTAAACAGCGAGACTTCATGACAGATATTAAAACAGCGAGACTTCAGGACAGAGATTAAAACAGCGAGACCTCAGGACAGAGATTAGAACAGCGAGACTTCAGGACAGAGATTAAAACAGCGAGACTTCAGGACAGAGATTAAAACAGCGAGACTTCAGGACAGAGATTAAAACAGCGAGACCTCAGGACAGATATTTAAACAGCGAGACTTCAGGACAGAGATTTAAACAGCGAGACTTCAGGACAGAGATTTAAACAGCGAGACTTCAGGACAGAGATTTAAGCAGCGAGACTTCAGGACAGAGATTAAAACAGCGAGACTTCAGGACAGAGATTAAAACTGCGAGACCTCAGGACAGAGATTAATAAGCGAGACTTCAGGACAGAGATTAAAACAGCGAGACTTCAGTACAGAGATTTAAACAGCGAGACTTCAGGACAGATATTAAAACAGCGAGACTTCAGGACAGAGATTAAAACAGCGAGACTTCAGGACAGAGATTAAAACAGCGAGACTTCAGGACAGAGATTAAAACAGCGAGACTTCAGGACAGAGATTAAAACAGCGAGACTTCAGGACAGAGATTAAAACAGCGAGACTTCAGGACAGAGATTTAAACAGCGAGACTTCAGGACAGAGATTAAAACAGCGAGACTTCAGGACAGAGATTAAAACAGCGAGACTTCAGGACAGAGATTAAAACAGCGAGACCTCAGGACAGAGATTAAAACAGCGAGTCTTTGGACAGAGATTAAAACAGCGAGACTTCAGGACAGAGATTAAAACAGCGAGACTTCAGGACAGATATTAAAACAGCGAGACTTCAGGACAGAGATTAAAACAGCGAGACTTCAGGACAGATATTAAAACAGCGAGACTTCAGGACAGAGATTAAAACAGCGAGACTTCAGGACAGAGGTTAAAACAGCGAGACTTCAGGACAGATATTTAAACAGCGAGACTTCAGGACAGTGATTAAAACAGCGAGACTTCAGGACAGAGATTAAAACAGCGAGACTTCAGGACAGAGATTAAAACAGCGAGACTTCAGGACAGTGATTAAAACAGCGAGACTTCAGGACAGAGATTAAAACAGCGAGACTTCAGGACAGAGATTAAAACAGCGAGACTTCAGGACAGAGATTAAAACAGCGAGACTTCAGGACAGAGATTAAAACAGCGAGACTTCAGGACAGAGATTAAAACAGCGAGTCTTCAGGATAGATATTAAAACAGCGAGAGTTCAGGACAGAGATTAAAACAGCGAGACTTCAGGACAGATATTAAAACAGCGAGACTTCAGGACAGAGATTAAAATAGCGAGACTTCAGGACAGAGATTAAAGCAGCGAGACTTCAGGATTAAAACAGCGAGACTTCAGGACAGAGATTAAAACAGCGAGACTTCAGGACAGTGATTAAAACAGCGAGACTTCAGGACAGAGATTAAAACAGCGAGACTTCAGGACAGAGGTTAAAACAGCGAGACTTCAGGACAGAGATTAAAACAGCGAGACTTCAGGACAGATATTAAAACAGCGAGACTTCAGGACAGATATTAAAACAGCGAGACTTCAGGACAGAGATTAAAACAGCGAGACTTCAGGACAGATATTAAAACAGCGAGACTTCAGGACAGATATTAAAACAGCGAGACTTCAGGACAGAGATTAAAACAGCGAGACTTCAGGACAGAGATTAAAACAGCGAGACTTCAGGACAGAGATTAAAACAGCGAGACTTCAGGACAGTGATTAAAACAGCGAGACTTCAGGACAGAGATTAAAACAGCGAGACTTCAGGACAGAGGTTAAAACAGCGAGACTTCAGGACAGAGATTAAAACAGCGAGACTTCAGGACAGATATTAAAACAGCGAGAATTCAGGACAGTGATTAAAACAGCGAGACTTCAGGACAGATATTAAAACAGCGAGACTTCAGGACAGAGATTTAAACAGCGAGACTTCAGGACAGATATTTAAACAGCGAGACTTCAGGACAGAGATTAAAACAGCGAGACCTCAGGACAGAGATTAGAACAGCGAGACTTCAGGACAGAGATTAAAACAGCGAGACTTCAGGACAGAGATTAAAACAGCGAGACTTCAGGACAGAGATTAAAACAGCAAGACTTCAGGACAGATATTTAAACAGCGAGACTTCAGGACAGAGATTTAAACAGCGAGACTTCAGGACAGAGATTTAAACAGCGAGACTTCAGGACAGAGATTTAAGCAGTGAGACTTCAGGACAGAGATTAAAACAGCGAGACTTCAGGACAGAGATTAAAACTGCGAGACCTCAGGACAGAGATTAAAACAGCGAGACTTCAGGACAGAGATTAAAACAGCGAGACTTCAGGACAGAGATTAAAACAGCGAGACTTCAGGACAGAGATTTAAACAGCGAGACTTCAGGACAGATATTAAAACATCGAGACTTCAGGACAGAGATTAAAACAGCGAGACTTCAGGACAGAGATTAAAACAGCGAGACTTCAGGACAGAGATTAAAACAGCGAGACTTCAGGACAGAGATTAAAACAGCGAGACTTCAGGACAGAGATTAAAACAGCGAGACTTCAGGACAGAGATTTAAACAGCGAGACTTCAGGACAGAGATTAAAACAGCGAGACTTCAGGACAGAGATTAAATCAGCGAGACTTCAGGACAGAGATTTAAACAGCGAGACTTCAGGACAGAGATTAAAACAGCGAGACTTCAGGACAGAGATTTAAACAGCGAGACTTCAGGACAGAGATTAAAACAGCGAGACTTCAGGACAGGGATTAAAACAGCGAGACCTCAGGACAGAGATTAAAACAGCGAGACTTCAGGACAGAGATTAAAACAGCGAGACTTCAGGACAGATATTAAAACAGCGAGACTTCAGGACTGAGATTAAAACAGCGAGACCTCAGGACAGAGATTAAAACAGCGAGACTTCAGGACAGAGATTAAAACAGCGAGACTTCAGGACAGAGATTAAAACAGCGAGACTTCAGGACAGAGATTAAAACAGCGAGACTTCAGGACAGAGATTAAAACAGCGAGACTTCAGGACAGAGATTAAAACAGCGAGACTTCAGGACAGAGATTAAAACAGCGAGACCTCAGGACAGAGATTAAAACAGCGAGACTTCAGGACAGTGATTAAAACAGCGAGACTTCAGGACAGAGATTAAAACAGCGAGACTTCAGGACAGTGATTAAAACAGCGAGACTTCAGGACAGAGATTAAAACAGCAAGACTTCAGGACAGATATTAAAACAGCAAGACTGCAGGACATAGATTAAAACAGCGAGAGGTGAGTGAGCCGGGACAGTGAAAACAGCGCGGGAGGTGAGTGAGCTGGGACATTGAAAACAGCGCGAGAGGTGAGTGACCCGGGACAGTGATCGCAGCGCGAGAGGTGAGTGAGCCGGGACATTGAAAACAGCGCGAGAGGGAGTCAGCCGCGACATTGAAAACAGCGCGGGAGGAGAGTGAGCCGGGACAGTGAAAACAGCGCGAGAGGTGAGTGAGCCGGGACATTGAAAACAGAGCTGGAGGAGTCTGAGCCGGGACATCTAAAAACAGCGTGGGAGCTGAGTGAGCCAGGACAGTGAAAACAGCGCAGGAGGTGAGTGAGACGGGACAGTGAAAACAGCGCGGGAGCTGAGTGAGACGGGACAGTGAAAACAGCGCGAGAGGTGAGTGAGCCGGGACAGTGAAAACAGCGCGGGAGGAGTGTGAGCCGGGACATTGAAAACAGCGTGGGAGGTGAGTGAGCCGGGACATTGAAAACAGCGCGGGAGCTGAGTGAGCCGGGACATTGAAATCAGCGTGGGAGGTGAGTGAGCCGGGACATTGAAAACAGCGCTAGAGGTGAGTGAGCCGAGACATTGAAAACAGCGCGGGAGCTGAGTGAGCCGGGACAGTGAAAACAGCGCGGGAGGAGTGTGAGCCGGGACATTGAAAACAGCGCGAGAGGTGAGTCAGCCGGGACATTGAAAACAGCGCGGGAGGTGAGTGAGCCGGGACATTGAAAACAGCGCGGGAGGTGAGTGAGCCCGGACATTGAAAACAGCGCGGGAGGAGAGTGAGCTGGGACAGTGAAAACAGCGCGGGAGCTGAGTGAGCCGGGACAGTGAAAACAGCGCGGGAGGTGAGTGAGCCGGGACATTGAAAACAGCGCGAGAGGTGAGTGAGCCGGGACATTGAAAACAGCGTGGGAGGTGAGTGAGCCGGGACATTGAAAACAGCGCGAGAGGTGAGTGAGCCGGGACATTGAAAACAGCGTGGGAGGTGAGTGAGCCGGGACATTGAAAACAGCGCGAGAGGTGAGTGAGCCGGGACATTGAAAACAGCGTGGGAGGTGAGTGAGCCGGGATAGTGAAAACAGCGCGAGAGGTGAGTGAGCCGTGACATTGAAAACAGCGCGGGAGCTGAGTGAGCCGGGACAGTGAAAACAGCGCGGGAGCTGACTGAGCCGGGACAGTGAAAACAGCGCGAGAGGTGAGTGAGCCGGGACAGTGAAAACAGCGCGGGAGGTGAGTGAGCCGAGACAGTGAAAACAGCGCGAGAGGTGAGTGAGCCGGGACAGTGAAAACAGCGCGGGAGGAGTCTGAGGCGGGACATCTAAAAACAGCGTGGGAGCTGAGTGAGCCGAGACATTGAAAACAGCGCGGGAGGAGAGTGAGCCGGGACAGTGAAAACAGCGCGAGAGGTGAGTGAGCCGGGACAGTGAAAACAGCGCGGGACGTGAGTGAGCCGGGACAGTGAAAACAGCGCGAGAGGTGAGTGAGCCGGGACAGTGAAAACAGCGCGGGAAGCGAGTGAGCCGGGACAGTGAAAACAGCGCGAGAGGTGAGTGAGACGGGACAGTGAAAACAGCGCGAGAGGTGAGTGAGCCGGGACAGTGAAAACAGCGCGGGTGGAGTGTGAGCCGGGACATCTAAAAACAGCGTGGGAGCTGAGTGAGCCGGGACAGTGAAAACAGCGCGGGAGCTGAGTGAGCCGGGACAGTGAAAACAGCGCGGGAGGTGAGTGAGCCGGGACATTGAAAACAGCGCGGGAGGAGAGAGAGCCAGGACATTGAAAACAGCGCGAGAGGAGAGTGAGCCGGGACAGTGAAAACAGCGCGGGCGGCGAGTGAGCCGGGACATTGAAAACAGCGCGGGAGGAGAGAGATCCAGGACATTGAAAACAGCGCGAGAGGTGAGTGAGCCGGGACATTGAAAACAGCGCGAGAGGTGAGTGAGCCGGAACATTGAAAAAAGTGCGGAGCCAGGTAATTGAAATCAGCGCGGGAGCTGAGTGAGCCGGGACATTGAAAACAGGCCGGGAGCTGAGTGAGCCGGGACATTGAAAACAGCGCGAGAGGTGAGTGAGCCGGGACAGTGAAAACAGTGCGGGAGCTGAGTGAGCCGGGAAATTGAAAACAGCGCGGGAGCTGAGTGAGCCGGGACATTGAAAAAAGTGCGGAGCCAGGTAATTGAAATCAGCGCGGAAGCTGAGTGAGCCGGGACATTGAAAACAGGCCGGGAGCTGAGTGAGCCGGGACATTGAAAACAGTGCGAGAGGTGAGTGAGCCGGGACATTGAAAACAGCGCGAGAGGTGAGTGAGCCGGGACAGTGAAAACAGCGCGGGAGCTGAGTGAGCCGGGAAATTGAAAACAGCGCGGGAGCTGAGTGAGCCGGGGCATTGAAAACAGCGCGAGTGGTGAGTGAGCCGGGACATTGAAAACAGCGCGAGAGGCTAGTGAGCCGGGACATTTAAAACAGCGCGAGAGGTGAGTGAGCCGGGACATTGAAAACAGCGCGGGAGGAGAGTGAGCCGCGACAGTGAAAACAGCGTGAGAGGTGAGTGAGCCGGGACATTGAAAACAGCGCGGGAGGAGAGTGAGCCGGGACAGTGAAAACAGCGTGAGAGGTGAGTGAGCCGGGACATTGAAAACAGCGCGAGAGGTGAGTGAGCCGGGACAGTGAAAACAGCGCGGGAGCTGAGTGAGCCGGGACATTGAAAACATCGCGGGAGGAGAGTGAGCCGGGACAGTGAAAACAGCGTGAGAGGTGAGTGAGCCGGGACATTGAAAACAGCGCGGGAGGAGAGTGAGCCGGGACAGTGAAAACAGCGTGAGAGGTGAGTGAGCCGGGACATTGAAAACAGCGCGGGAGCTGAGTGAGCCGGGACAGTGAAAACAGCGTGAGAGGTGAGTGAGCCGGGACATTGAAAACAGCGCGGGAGGTGAGTCAGCCGGGACATTGAAAACAGCGCGAGAGGTGAGTGAGCCGGGACAGTGAAAACAGCGCGAGAGGTGAGTGAGCCGGGACAGAGAAAACAGCGCGGGAGCTGAGTGAGCCGGGACAGTGAAAACAGCGCGAGAGTTGAATGAGCCGGGACATTGAAAACAGCGCGGGAGCTGAGTGAGCCGGGACAGTGAAAACAGCGCGGGAGGAGAGTGAGCCGGGACAGAGAAAACTGCGCCGGAGGTGAGTGAGCCGTGACAGTGAAAACAGCGTGAGAGGTGAGTGAGCCGGGACAGTGAAAACAGCGCGGGAGGAGAGTGAGCCGGGACAGTGAAAACAGCGCGAGAGGTGAGTGAGCCGGGACATTGAAAACAGCGCGAGAGGTGAGTGAGCCGGGACAGTGAAAACAGCGCGAGAGGTGAGTGAGCCGGGACATTGAAAACAGCGCGGGAGGTGAGTGAGCCGGGACAGTGAAAACAGCGCGAGAGGTGAGTGAGCCGCGACATTGAAAACAGCGCGAGAGCTGAGTGAGCCGGGACAGTGAAAACAGCGCGAGAGGTGAGTGAGCCGGGACAGTGAAAACAGCGCGGGAGCTGAGTGAGCCGGGACAGTGAAAACAGCGCAGGAGGTGAGTGAGCCGAGACATTGAAAACAGCGCGGGAGCTGAGTGAGACGGGACAGTGAAAACAGCGCGAGAGGTGAGTGAGCCGGGACATTGAAAACAGCGCGGGTGGAGTGTGAGCCGGGACATCTAAAAACAGCGTGGGAGCTGAGTGAGCCGGGACAGTGAAAACAGCGCGGGAGCTGAGTGAGCCGTGAAATTGAAAACAGCGCGAGAGGTGAGTGAGCCGGGACATTGAAAACAGCGCGGGAGCTGAGTGGGCCGGGAAATTGAAAACAGCGCGAGAGGTGAGTGAGCCGGGACATTGAAAACAGCGCGGGAGGTGAGTGAGCCGGGACATTGAAAACAGCGCGGGAGGAGAGAGAGCCAGGTCATTGAAAACAGCGCGAGAGGTGAGTGAGCCGGGACAGTGAAAACAGCGCGAGAGGTGAGTGAGCTGGGACAGTGAAAACAGCGCGGGAGGTGAGTGAGCCGGGACATTGAAAACAGCGCGAGAGGAGAGTGAGCCGGGACAGTGAAAACAGCGCGAGAGGTGAGTGAGCTGGGACAGTGAAAACAGCGCGGGAGGAGAGTGAGCCGGGACAGTGAAAACAGCGCGAGAGGAGAGAGATCCAGGACATTGAAAACAGCGCGAGAGGTGAGTGAGCCGGGACATTGAATACAGCGCGGGAGGAGAGAGATCCAGGACATTGAAAACAGCGCGAGAGGTGAGTGAGCCGGGACATTGAAAACAGCGCGAGAGGTGAGTCAGCCGCGACATTGAAAACAGCGCGGGAGGAGAGTGAGCCGGGACAGTGAAAACCGCGCGAGAGGTGAGTGAGCCGGGACAGTGAAAACAGCGCGGGAGGAGAGAGATCCAGGACATTGAAAACAGCGCGGGAGGAGAGTGAGCCGGGACATTGAAAACAGCGCGAGAGGTGAGTGAGCCGGGACAGTGAAAACAGCGCGAGAGGTGAGTGAGCCGGGACATTGAAAACAGCGCGAGAGGTGATTCAGCCGCGACATTGAAAACAGCGCGAGAGGTGAGTGAGCCGGGACAGTGAAAACAGCGCGGGAGCTGAGTGAGCCGGGAAATTGAAAACAGCGCGGGTGCTGAGTGAGCCGGGACAGTGAAAACAGCGCGGGAGCTGAGTGAGCCGGGAAATAGAAAACAGCGCGAGAGGTGAGTGAGCCGGGACATTGAAAACAGCGCGGGAGCTGAGTGAGCCGGGACATTGAAAACAGCGCGGGAGCTGAGTGAGCCGGGACATTGAAAACAGCGCGAGAGGTGAGTGAGCTGGGACAGTGAAAACAGCGCGGGAGCTGAGTGAGCCGGGACAGTGAAAACAGCGCGGGAGGAGAGTGAGCCGGGACATTGAAAACAGCGCGGGAGGAGAGTTAGCTGGGACAGTGAAAACAGCGCGAGAGGTGAGTGAGCCGGGACATTGAAAACAGCGCGGGAGGAGAGTTAGCTGGGACAGTGAAAACAGCGCGAGAGGTGAGTGAGCCGGGACATTGAAAACAGCGCGAGAGGTGAGTGAGCCGGGACAGTGAAAACAGCGCGAGAGTTGAATGAGCCAGGACATTGAAAACAGCGCGGGAGGAGAGTGAGCCGGGACAGTGAAAACAGCGCGAGAGTTGAATGAGCCGGGACATTGAAAACAGCGCGGGAGGAGAGTTAGCTGGGACAGTGAAAACACCGCGAGAGGTGAGTGAGCCGGGACATTGAAAACAGCGCGGGAGGAGAGTTAGCTGGGACAGTGAAAACAGCGCGAGAGGTGAGTGAGCCGGGACATTGAAAACAGCGCGGGAGGTGAGTGAGCCGGGACAGTGAAAACAGCGCGAGAGTTGAATGAGCCGGGACATTGAAAACAGCGCGGGAGGAGAGTTAGCCGGGACAGTGAAAGCAGCGCGAGAGGTGAGTGAGCCGGGACAGTGAAAACAGCGCGAGAGGTGAGTGAGCCGGGACATTGAAAACAGCGCGAGAGGTGAGTGAGCCGGGACATTGAAAACAGCGCGGGAGCTGAGTGAGCCGGGACATTGAAAACAGCGCGGGAGGAGAGAGAGCCAGGACATTGAAAACAGCGCGAGAGGTGAGTGAGCCGGGACATTGAAAACAGCGCGGGAGGTGAGTGAGCCGGGACAGTGAAAACAGCGCGAGAGCTGAGTGAGCCGGGACAGTGAAAACAGCGCGGGAGGAGAGAGAGCCAGGACATTGAAAACAGCGCGAGAGGTGAGTGAGCTGGGACAGTGAAAACTGCGCGAGAGGTGAGTGAGCCGGGACATTGAAAACAGCGCGGGAGGAGAGTTAGCTGGGACAGTGAAAACAGCGCGAGAGGTGAGTGAGCCGGGACAGTGAAAACAGCGCGAGTGGTGAGTGAGCCGGGACAGTGAAAACAGCGCGAGAGTTGAATGAGCCGGGACATTGAAAACAGCGCGGGAGCTGAGTGAGCCGGGACAGTGAAAACAGCGCGAGAGTTGAATGAGCCGGGACATTGAAAACAGCGCGGGAGCTGAGTGAGCCGGGACAGTGAAAACAGCGCGAGAGGTGAGTGAGCTGGGACAGTGAAAACAGCGCGAGAGGTGAGTGAGCCGGGACATTGAAAACAGCGCGAGAGGTGAGTGAGCCGGGACAGTGAAAACAGCGCGAGAGGTGAGTGAGCCGGGACATTGAAAACAGCGCGGGAGGAGAGTGAGCCGGGACAGTGAAAACAGCGCGAGAGGTGAGTGAGCCGGGACAGTGAAAACAGCGCGAGAGGTGAGTGAGCCGGGACAGTGAAAACAGCGCGAGAGGTGAGTGAGCCGGGACATTGAAAACAGCGCGAGAGGTGAGTGAGCCGGGGCAGTGAAAACAGCGCGAGAGGTGAGTGAGCCGGGACATTGAAAACAGCGCGGGAGCTGAGTGAGCCGGGACAGTGAAAACAGCGCGAGAGTTGAATGAGCCGGGACATTGAAAACAGCGCGGGAGCTGAGTGAGCCGGGACAGTGAAAACAGCGCGAGAGGTGAGTGAGCTGGGACAGTGAAAACAGCGCGAGAGGTGAGTGAGCCGGGACATTGAGAACAGCACGAGAGGTGAGTGAGCCGGGACAGTGAAAACAGCGCGAGAAGTGAGTGAGCCGGGACATTGAAAACAGCGCGGGAGGAGAGAGAGGCGGGACATTGAAAACAGCGCGAGAGGAGAGTGAACCGGGACAGTGAAAACAGCGCGGGAGGAGAGTGAGCCGGGACAGTGAAAACAGCGCGGTAGGAGAGTGAGCCGGGACAGTGAAAACAGCGCGAGAGGTGAGTGAGCCGGGACAGTGAAAACAGCGCGGGAGGAGAGTGAGCCGGGACAGTGAAAACAGCGCGAGAGGTGAGTGAGCCGCGACATTGAAAACAGCGCGGGAGGAGAGTGAGCCGGGACAGTGAAAACAGCGCGGTAGGAGAGTGAGCCGGGACAGTGAAAACAGCGCGAGAGGTGAGTGAGCCGCGACATTGAAAACAGCACGAGCGGTGAGTGAGCCGGGACATTGAAAACAGCGCGGGAGGTGAGTGAGCCGGCACAGTGAAAACAGCGTGGGAGCTGAGTGAGCCGGGACATTGAAAACAGCGCGGGAGGAGAGTGATCCGGAACATTGAAAACAGTGCGGAGCCAGGAAATTGAAAACAGGCCGGGAGCTGAGTGAGCCGGGACATTGAACACAGCGCGAGAGGTGAGTGAGCCGGGACATTGAAAACAGCGCGAGAGGTGAGTGAGCCGGGACAGTGAAAACAGCGCGGGAGGTGAGTGAACCGGGATAGTGAAAACAGCGCGGTAGGAGAGTGAGCCGGGACAGTGAAAACAGCGCGAGAGGTGAGTGAGCCGCGACATTGAAAACAGCACGAGCGGTGAGTGAGCCGGGACATTGAAAACAGCGCGTGAGGTGAGTGAGCCGGGACAGTGAAAACAGCGCGAGAGGTGAGTGAGCTGGGACATTGAAAACAGTGCGGGAGCTGAGTGAGCCGGGACAGTGAAAACAGCGTGGGAGCTGAGTGAGCCGGGACATTGAAAACAGCGCGAGAGGTGAGTGAGCCGGGACATTGAAAACAGTGCGGAGCCAGGAAATTGAAAACAGGCCGGGAGCTGAGTGAGCCGGGACATTGAAAACAGCGCGAGAGGTGAGTGAGCCGGGACAGTGAAAACAGTGCGGGAGCTGTGTGAGCCGGGACAGTGAAAACAGCGCGGGAGCTGAGTGAGCCGGGACAGTGAAAACAGTGCGGGAGCTGTGTGAGCCGGGACAGTGAAAACAGCGCGGGAGCTGAGTGAGCCGGGAAATTGAAAACAGCGCGAGAGGTGAGTGAGCCGGGACATTGAAAACAGCGCGAGTGGTAAGTGAGCCGTGACTGTGAAAACAGAGCGAGAGGTGAGTGAGCCGGGACATTGAAAACAGCGCAAGTGGTGAGTGAGCCGGGGCGCGAGAGGTGAGTGAGCGGGACATTGAAAACAGCGCGAGAGGTTAGTGAGCCGGAACATTGAAAACAGCGCGAGAGGTGAATGAGCCGGGATATTGAAAACAGCGCGGGAGATTAAAAAATCGCAGGAGCTGCGAGTCAGAGCGGAGATTTTAAAAGATCGCGGCCTTGTTTCGGGAGCCGTTCGGAGGAGGAGCAGTCTCTGTCAGGGAGAGAACCTGAGAACATCTAAGACACTCAGAAGGTAAGTAAGTGATTTTTACTCATTTTTACTTTTCTACCTTTTTGAAATTGTGTGTGTCGGGGAGAAACTGATGTGACATCACAGAAAAGCTGTGACCTGAGTGGCTGGTTGGGAATCTACACTAAATTAAAAAAATTAAGCATTGGTAACTAATTAAACATAATTACTTAATTATAATTTAGCGGGGTATCTAAGCCAGAGATCGGAGAGTACTATATTTTGCTTTCGCATTTATATTAGAAATCTAGTGCTAGGAAACAGATAGTTAACAGTAACTTTGAAAAGATTTAAAAAAAATATTTAACTTTTTTTTAAACACTTTTAATTTTAATTAATTGACGCAATGTCAGTTAGAGGGGTGCAGTGCTCTGACTGTGAGATGTGGCATGTCCGGGAGGCTTCCAGCGTCCCGGATGGCTTCATCTGCAGAAAGTGCACCCAACTGGAGCTCCTCAGAGACCGCATGGTTCGGTTGGAGCAGCAATTGGATGCACTTAGGAGCATGCAGGTGGCGGAAAGCGTCATAGATCACAGTCATATAAATGTGGTCACACCCAAGGTGCAGGCATAGAAATGGGTGACCACCAGAAAGGGCAGACAGTCAGTGCAGGAATCCCCTGTGGTTGTCCCCATCTCGAACAGGTATATCCCTTTGGATACTGTCGGGGGGGATAGCCTATCAGGGGAAAACAGCAACAGCCAGAGCAGTGGCACCACGGCTGGCTCTGATGTTCAGAAGGGAGGGTCAAAGCGCAGAAGAGCAATAGTAATAGGGGACTCTATAGTCAGGGGCACAGATAGGCGCTTCTGTGGGCGTGAAAGAGACTCCAGGATGGTATGTTGCCTCCCTGGTGCCAGGGTCCAGGATGTCTCCGAATGGGTAGAGGGCATCCTGAAGGGGGAGGGCAAACAGGGCAAACAGGCAGAGGTCGTGGTACATATTGGGACTAACGACATAGGCAGGAAGGGGCATGAGGTCCTGCAGCGGGAGTTCAGGGAGCTAGGCAGAAAGTTAAAAGACAGGACCTCTAGGGTTGTAATCTCGGGATTACTCCCTGTGCCACGTGCCAGTGAGGCTAGAAATAGGAAGATAGAGCAGCTAAACACGTGGCTAAACAGCTGGTGTAGGAGGGAGGGTTTCCGTTATCTGGACCACTGGGAGCTCTTCCGGGGCAGGTGTGACCTATATAAGAAGGACGGGTTGCATCTAAACCGGAGAGGCATAAATATCCTGGCCGCGAGGTTTGCTAGTGTCACACGGGAGGGTTTAAACTAGTATGGCAGGGGGGTGGGCACGGGAGCAATAGGTCAGAAGGTGAGAGCATTGAGGGAGAACTAGGGAATAGGGACAGTGGGGCTCTGAGGCAGAGCAGACAGGGAGAAGTTGCTGAACACAGCGGGTCTGGTGGCCTGAAGTGCATATGTTTTAATGCAAGAAGTATTACGGGTAAGGCAGATGAACTTAGAGCTTGGATTAGTACTTGGAACTATGATGTTGTTGCCATTACAGAGACCTGGTTGAGGGAAGGGCAGGATTGGCAGCTAAACGTTCCAGGATTTAGATGCTTCAAGCGGGATAGAGGGGGATGTAAAAGGGGAGGCGGAGTTGCGCTACTGGTTAGGGAGAATATCACAGCTGTACTGCGGGAGGACACCTCAGAGGGCAGTGAGACTATATGGGTAGAGATCAGGAATAAGAAGGGTGCAGTCACAATGTTGGGGGTTTACTACAGGCCTCCCAACAGCCAGTGGGAGATAGAGGAGCAGATAGGTAGACAGATTTTGGAAAAGAGTAAAAACAACAGGGTTGTGGTGATGGGAGACTACAACTTCCCCAAAATTGAGTGGGACTCACTTAGTGCCAGGGGCTTAGACGGGGCGGAGTTTGTAAGGAGCATCCAGGAGGGCTTCTTAAAACAATATGTAGACAGTCCAACTAGGGAAGGGGCGGTACTGGACCTGGTATTGGGGAATGAGCCCGGCCAGGTGGTAGATGTTTCAGTAGGGGAGCATTTCGGTAACAGTGACCACAATTCAGTAAGTTTTAAAGTACTGGTGGACAAGGATAAAAGTGGTCCTAGGGTGAATGTGCTAAATTGGGGGAAGGCTAATTAAAACAATATTAGGCGGGAACTGAAGAACATAGATTGGGGGCAGATGTTTGAGGGCAAATCAACATCTGACATGTGGGAGGCTTTCAAGTGTCAGTTGAAAGGAATTCAGGACCGGCATGTTCCTGTGAGGAAGAAGGATAAATACGGCAGTTTTCGGGAACCTTGGATAACGAGAGATATTGTAGGCCTCTTCAAAAAGAAAAAAGAGGCATTTGTCAGGGCTAAAAGGCTGGGAACAGACGAAGCCTGCGTGCAATATAAGGAAAGTAGCAAGGAGTCAGGAGGGCTAGAAGGGGTCACGAAAAGTCATTGGCAAATAGGGTTAAGGAAAATCCCAAGGCTTTTTACACGTACATAAAAAGCAAGAGGGTAGCCAGGGAAAGGGTTGGCCCACTAAAGGATAGGCAAGGGAATCTATGTGTGGAGCCAGAGGAAATGGGCGAGGTACTAAATGAATACTTTGCATCAGTATTCACCAAAGAGAAGGAATTGGTAGATGTTGAGTCTGGAGAAGGGTGTGTAGATAGCCTGGGTCACATTGAGATCCAAAAAGACGAGGTGTTGGGTGTCTTAAAAAATATTAAGGTAGATAAGTCCCCAGGGCCTGATGGGATCTACCCCAGAATACTGAAGGAGGCTGGAGAGGAAATTGCTGAGGCCTTGACAGAAATCATTGGATCCTCACTGTCTTCAGGTGATGTCCCGGAGGACTGGAGAATAGCCAATGTTGTTCCTCTGTTTAAGAAGGGTAGCAAGGATAATCCAGGGAACTACAGGCCGGTGAGCCTTACTTCAGTGGTAGGGAAATTACTGGAGAGAATTCTTCGAGACAGGATCTACTCCCATTTGGAAGCAAATGGACATAATAGTCAGAGGCAGCATGGTTTTGTGAAGGGGAGGTCATGTCTCACTAACTTGATAGAGTTTTTCGAGGAGGTCACTAAGATGATTGATGCAGGTAGGGCAGTGGATGTTGTCTATATGGACTTCAGTAAGGCCTTTGACCAGGTCCCTCATGGTAGACTAGTACAAAAGGTGAAGTCACACGGGATCAGGGGTGAGCTGGCAAGGTGGATACAGAACTGGCTAGGTCATAGAAGGCAGAGAGTAGCAATGGAAGGATGCTTTTCTAATTGGAGGGCTGTGACCAGTGGTGTTCCACAGGGATCAGTGCTGGGACCTTTGCTGTTTGTAGTATATATAAATGATTTGGAGGAAAATGTAACTGGCCTGATTAGTAAGTTTGCAGACGACACAAAGGTTGGTGGAATTGCGGATAGCGATGAGGACTGTCAGAGGATACAGCAGAATTTAGATTGTTTGGAGACTTGGGCGGAGAGATGGCAGATGGAGTTTAATCCGGACAAATGTGAGGTAATGCATTTTGGAAGGTCTAATGCAGGTAGGGAATATACAGTGAATGGTAGAACCCTCAAGAGTATTGAAAGTCAAATAGATCTAGGAGTAGAGGTCCACAGGTCACTGAAAGGGGCAACACAGGTGGAGAAGGTAGTCAGGAAGGCATACGGCATGCTTGCCTTCATTGGCCGGGGCATTGAATATAAGAATTGGCAAGTCATGTTGCAGCTGTATAGAACCTTAGTTAGGCCACACTTGGAGTATAGTGTTCAATTCTGGTCGCCACACTACCAGAAGGATGTGGAGGCTTTAGAGAGGGGACAGAAGAGATTTACCAGAATGTTGCCTGGTATGGAGGGCATTAGCTATGAGGAGCGGTTGAATAAACTCGGTTTGTTCTCACTGGAACGAAGGAGGTTGAGGGGCGACCTGATAGAGGTCTACAAAATTATGAGGGGCATAGACAGAGTGGATAGTCAGAGGCTTTTCCCCAGGGTAGAGGGGTCAATTACTAGGGGGCATAGGTTTAAGGTGAGAGGGGCAAGATTTAGAGTAGATGTACGAGGGAAGTTTTTTACGCAGAGGGTAGTGGGTGCCTGGAACTCGCTACCGGAGGAGGTGGTGGAAGCAGGAACGATAGTGACATTTAAGGGGCATCTTGACAAATACATGAATAGGATGGGAATAGAGGGATACGGACCCAGGAAGTGTAGAAGATTGTAGTTTAGTCGGGCAGCATGGTCGGCACGGGCTTGGAGGGCCGAAGGTCCTGTTCCTGTGCTGTACATTTCTTTGTTCTTGTTCTCTGGCTGAAGAAATTTCTCCTCATTTCTGTTCTAAAGTGACTCCCTTTTATTCTAAGGCTGTGCCCCCGGGTCCTAGTCTCCGCTGCTAATGGAAACAACTTCCCCACGTCCACCCTATCTAAGCCATTCATTATCTTGTAAGTTTCTATTAGATCTCCCCTCAACCTCCTAAACTCCAATGAATATAATCCCAGGATCCTCAGACGTTAATTGTATGTTAGGCCTACCATTCCTGGGATCATCCGTGTGAATCTCCGCTGGACCCGCCCCAGTGCCAGTATGTCCTTCCTGAGGTGTGGGGTCCAAAATTGCTCACAGTATTCTAAATGGGGCCTAACTAGTGCTTTATAAAGCTTCAGAAGTACATCCCTGCTTTTATATTCCAAGCCTCTTGAGATGAATGACAACATTGCATTTGCTTTCTTAATTACGGACTCAACCTGCAAGTTTACCTTTAGAGAATCCTGGACTAGGACTCCCAAGTCCCTTTGCACTTCAGCATTATGAATTTTTTCACCTTTTAGAAAATAGTCCATACCTCTATTCTTTTTTCCAAAGTGCAAGACCTCGCACTTGCCCACGTTGAATTTCATCAGCCATTTCTTGAACCACTCTCCTAAACTGTCTAAATCTTTCTGCAGCCTCCCCACCTCCTCCATACTACCTGCCCCTTCACCTATCTTTGTATCATCGGCAAACTTAGCTAGAATGACCCCAGTCCCGTCATCTAGATCATTAATATATAAAGAGAACAGCTGTGGCCCCAACACTGAACACTGAGGGACATCACTCGTCACCGGTTGCCATTCTGAAAAATAACCTTTTATCCCACTCTCTGCCTTCTGCCTGACAGCCAATCATCAATCCATGTTAGTACCTTGCCTCGAATACCATGGGCCCTTATTTTACTCAGCAGTCTCCCGTGAGGCACCTTATCAAAGGCCTTTTGGAAGTCAAGATAGATAACATCCATTGGCTCTCCTTGGTCTAACCTATTTGTTATCTCTTCAAAGAACTCTAACAGGTTTGTCAGGCACAACCTCCCCTTACTAAATCCATGCTGACTTGTCCTAATCCGACCCTGCACTTCCAAGAATTTAGAAATCTCATCCTTTTTTTTAAAATATATTTTATTCAAAATTTTTGGCCAACCATAACAGTACATTGTGTATCTTTCACACAGTAATATAACAATATAAATAACAATGGCCAGTTTTTTAAACAAGAAATAAATAATATATAAACAACATCAAAATTAAAACAACAAAACTAAATGGCAACTGCCTTGTCCCAAATAAATACCCTCCAAAAAATACAATTCAGCCGTCCAGTATACAATTACCTATAACAACAACCTATACATATTATACTTATACACTAACATCCCTGAGAGTCCTTCTGGTTCCCCCCCCCTCCCCCCCCCGGGTTGCTGCTGCTGTCTTCTTCTTTTCCATTCCCTCTATCTTTCCGTGAGGTATTCGACGAACGGTTGCCACCACCTGGTGAACCCTTGAGCCGATCCCCTCAGGACGAACTTAATCCGTTCCAGCTTTATAAACCCTGCCATGTCATTTATCCAGGTCTCCACACCCGGGGGCTTGGCTTCCTTCCACATCAACAGTATCCTGCGCCGGGCTACTAGGGACGCAAAGGCCAAAACATCAGCCTCTTTCGCCTCCTGCACTCCCGGCTCTTCTGCAACCCCGAATATAGCCAACCCCCAGCTTGGTTCGACCTGGACCCCCACCACCTTCGAAAGCACCTTTGTCACCCCCACCCAAAACCCCTGTAGTGCCGGACATGACCAGAACATGTGGGTGTGATTCGCTGGGCTTCTCGAGCATCTCGCACACCTATCCTCTACTCCAAAAAATTTACTGAGCCATGCTCCAGTCATATGCGCCCTGTGTAACACCTTAAATTGTATCAGGCTTAGCCTGGGACACGAGGACGATGAGTTTACCCTACTTAGGGCATCAGCCCACAGCCCCTCCTCCATCTCCTCCCCCAGCTCTTCTTCCCATTTCCCTTTCAGCTCATCTACCATAATCTCCCCCTCGTCCCTCATTTCCCTATATATGTCTGATACCTTACCGTCCCCCACCCACGTCTTTGAGATCACTCTGTCCTGCACCTCCTGCGTCGGGAGCTGCGGGAATTCCCTCACCTGTTGCCTCGCAAAAGCCCTCAGTTGCATATACCGGAATGCATTCCCTTGTGGCAACCCATATTTTTCGGTCAGCGCTCCCAGACTTGCAAACGTCCCATCTACAAACAGATCTCTCAATTGTGTTACTCCTGCTCTTTGCCATGTTCCAAATCCTCCATCCATTCTCCCCGGAGCAAACCTATGGTTATTTCTTATCGGGGACCACACCGAGGCTCCTGTCTTTCCCCTATGCCGTCTCCACTGCCCCCAAATTTTCAGAGTAGCCACCACCACCGGGCTTGTGGTGTATTTCTTCGGTGAGAACGGCAACAGCGCCGTCACCATAGCTTGTAGGCTAGTCCCCCTGCAGGACGCCCTCTCCAATCTCTTCCACGCCGCTCCCTCCTCTTCTCCCATCCACTTACATACCATTGAGATATTGGCGGCCCAGTAGTACTCACTTAGGCTCAGTAGTGCCAGCCCCCTCCTATCCCTACTACGCTGCAAAAATCCCTTCCTCACTCTCGGGGTCTTCCCGGCCCACACAAAACTCATGATACTCTTCTCAACCCTTTTGAAAAAAGCCTTTGTGATCACCACCGGGAGGCACTGAAACACAAAGAGGAATCTCGGGAGGACCACCATTTTAACCGCCTGCACCCTCCCTGCCAGTGACAGGGATACCATGTCCCATCTCTTGAAGTCCTCCTCCATCTGTTCCACCAACCGCTTTAAATTTAACCTATGCAATGTACCCCAATTCTTGGCTATCTGGATCCCCAAGTAGCGAAAGTCCCTTGTTACCTTCCTCAGCGGTAAGTCCTCTATTTCTCTGCTCTGCTCCCCTGGATGCTATATTTTATATTTTATTCAAAAACAACTCACTTTTCCCCATATTCAGTTTATATCCTGAAAATTCTCCAAACTCCCCAAGTATCCGCATTATCTCTGGCATCCCCTCCGCCGGGTCCGCCACATACAACAACAAATCGTCCGCATACAGAGATACCCGGTGTTCTTCTCCTCCCCTGAGTACACCCCTCCACTTCCTGGAACCCCTCAATGCTATTGCCAGGGGCTCTATCGCCAGTGCAAACAATAATGGGGACAGAGGACATCCCTGCCTCGTCCCTCTATGGAGCCGAAAATACGCAGACCCCCGTCCATTCGTGACCACGCTCGCCATCGGGGCCCTATACAGCAGCTGTATCCATCTAATATACTCATCTCCAAAGCCAAATCTCCTCAACACCTCCCACAAATAATCCCATTCCACTCTATCAAATGCTTTCTCGGCATCCATCGCCACCACTATCTCCGCTTCCCCCTCTGGTGGGGGCATCATCATTACCCCTAGCAGCCTCCGTATATTCGTATTCAGCTGTCTCCCCTTCACAAACCCAGTTTGGTCCTCATGGACCACCCCCGGGACACAATCCTCTATCCTCATTGCCATTACCTTGGCCAGAATCTTAGCATCCACATTCAGGAGGGAAATGGGCCTGTATGACCCGCATTGCAGCGGGTCTTTTTCCTTCTTTAGGAGAAGCGATATCGTTGCCTCTGACATAGTCGGGGGCAGCTGTCCCCTTTCCCTCGCCTCACTAAAAGTTCTCATCAGTAGCGGGGCGAGCAAGTCCACATATTTCCTGTAAAATTCAACTGGGAATCCATCCGGTCCCGGGGCCTTCCCCGTCTCCATGCTCCTAATTCTTTTCACTACTTCCTCCATTTCGATCTGTGCTCCCAGTCCCACCCTCTCCTGCTCCTCCACCTTAGGAAATTCCAGCTGGTCCAGAAAACACATCATTCTCTCCTTCCCATCTGGGGGCTGAGCTTCATATAATCTTTCATAGAATGCCTTGAACACTCCATTCACTCTCTCCGCTCCCCGCTCCATCTCTCCCTCCTCATCCCTCACTCCCCCTATTTCCCTCGCTGCTCCCCTTTTCCTCAATTGGTGGGCCAGCAACCTGCTCGCCTTCTCCCCATATTCGTACTGTACACCCTGTGCCTTCCTCCACTGTGCCTCTGCAGTACCCGTTGTCAGCAAATCAAATTCTACGTGTAGCCTTTGCCTTTCCCTGTACAGTCCCTCCTCCGGTGCCTCCGCATATTGCCTGTCCACCCTCAGAAGTTCTTGCAGCAACCGCTCCCGTTATCTACTCTCCTGCTTTCCTTTATGCGCCCTGATTGATATCAGCTCCCCTCTAACCACTGCCTTCAGCGCCTCCCAGACCACTCCCACCTGGACCTCCCCATTATCATTGAGTTCCAAGTACTTTTCAATACACCCCCTCACCCTTAGACACACCCCCTCATCCGCCATTAGTCCCATGTCCATTCTCCAGGGTGGACACCGTTCTTTTTCCTCCCCTATCTCCAAGTCCACCCAGTGTGGAGCGTGATCCGAAATAGCTATCGCCGTATACTCCGTCCCCCTCACCTTCGGGATCAACGCCCTTCCCAAAACAAAAAAGTCTATTCGCGAATAAACTTTGTGGACATAGGAGAAAAACGAAAACTCCTTGCTCCTAGGTCTGCTAAATCTCCATGGGTCTACTCCTCCCATCTGCTCCATAAAGTCTTTAAGCACCTTGGCTGCTGCCGGCCTCCTTCCAGTCCTGGACCTCGATCTGTCCAGCCCTGGTTCCAGCAAGGTGTTAAAATCTCCACCCATTACCAACTTCCCCACCTCTAGGTCCGGGATACGTCCTAACATGTGCCTCATAAAGTTGGCATCATCCCAGTTCGGGGCATGTACGTTCACCAAGACCACCGCCTCCCCCTGTAATTTGCCACTCACCATCACGTATCTGCCCCCACTATCCGCCACTATGGTCTTTGCCTCAAACATTACCTGCTTCCCCACTAGTATAGCCACCCCCCTGTTTTTCGCATCTAGCCCGGAATGAAACACCTGCCCCACCCATCCTTTGCGTAGTCTAACCTGGTCTATCAGTTTCAAATACGTCTCCTGTAACATAACCACATCTGCCTTAAGTTTCTTAAGGTGTGCGAGTACCCATGCCCTCTTTATCGGCCCGTTCAGCCCTCTCACATTCCACGTGATCAGCCGGGTTGGGGGGCTCTTTACCCCCCCCTTGTCGATTAGCCATCCCCTTTTATCCAGCTCCTCACCCGGTTCCCACGCAGCTGTGTCCACCCCAGGCGGTGCCCTCCCGCCCTGCCCACCCCACCCCATACCAGCTCCCCCTTCTCCCCAGCAGCAGCAACCCAGTAAATCCCCCCTCCCACCCCCCCCCCGCTAGATCCCCCACTAGCGTAGTTACACCCCCCATGTTGCTCCCAGAAGTCAGCAAACTCTGGCCGACCTCGGCTTTCCCCCGTGACCTCGGCTCGCACCGTGCGACGCCCCCTCCTTCCTGCTTCCCTATTCCCGCCATAATTATCATAGCGCGGGAACAAAGCCCGCGCTTCCCTTTTGGCCCCGCCCCCAATGGCCTACGCCCCCAGCTCCTCCACCTCCCTTCCTCCCTCCCCCACAACCTGTGGAAGAGAGAAAAGTTACCGGGTCGCAGGATTAACAACATCAAAATCATCTCTCCCCCCTTTTTCCCCCCTCTTCGCCCCCCATATTCGCCCCACCACTTTGTCTCAAACGTTCTTTTTTAATAACCCGCTTATTCTAATTTCTCTTCAACAATAAATGTCCACGCCTCATCCGCCGTTTCAAAGTAGTGGTGCTTCCCTTGATATGTGACCCACAGTCTTGCCGGCTGCAGCATTCCAAATTTAATCTTCTTTTTATGACAGTACGAAGTCTTACAACACCAGGTTAAAGTCCAACAGGTTTGTTTCGATGTCACTAGCTTTCGGAGCGCTGCTCCTTCCTCAGGTGAATGAAGAGGTACCTCTTCATTCACCTGAGGAAGGAGCAGCGCTCCGAAAGCTAGTGACATCGAAACAAACCTGTTGGACTTTAACCTGGTGTTGTAAGACTTCGTACTGTGCTCACCCCAGTCCAGCGCCGGCATCTCCACATCATGGTTCTTTTTATGAAGCACCGTCTTGGCCCGATTAAAGCTCGCCCTCCTTCTCGCCACCTCCGCACTCCAGTCTTGATATACGCGGATCACCGCGTTCTCCCACCTACTGCTCCGAGTTTTCTTTGCCCATCTGAGGACCATCTCTCTGTCCTTAAAACGGAGGAATCTCACCACTATGGCTCTGGGAATTTCTCCTGCTCTCGGTCCTCGCACCATCACTCGGTATGCTCCCTCCACCTCCAACGGACCCGTCGGGGCCTCCGCTCCCATTAACGAGTGCAGCATCGTGCTCACATATGCCCCGACGTCCGCCCCTTCTGCACCTTCAGGAAGACCAAGAATCCTTAAATTCTTCCTCCTCGCATTATTCTCCAGCACCTCCAGCCTTTCCACACATCGTTTATGGTGTGCCTCGTGCATCTCCGTCTTCACCACCAGGCCCTGTATATCGTCCTCGTTCTCGGCAGCCTTTGCCTTCACGACCCGAAGCTCCCGCTCCTGGGTCTTTTGCTTATCTTTTAGCCCTTCAATCGCCTGTAATATCGGGGCCAACAGCTCCTTCTTCATCTCCTTTTTAAGCTCTTCCACGCAGCGTTTCAAAAACTCATGTTGTTCAGGGCCCCATATTAAACTGCCACCTTCCGACGCCATCTTGGATTTTGCTTGCCTTCCTTGCCGCTGCTCTAGAGGATCCACCGCAATCCGGCCACTTTCCTCTCCTTTTTCCATCCGTATCCAGGGGGGATTCCCTTCTGGTTTACCGCACAGTACTTTTAGCCGTTAAAATTGCCGTTGGGGCTCTTATTAAGAGCCCAAAAGTCCGTTCCACCGGGAGCTGCCGAAACGTGCGACTTAGCTGGTCATCGCCGCACCCGGAAGTCCAGAAATCTCATCCTTAACAATGGATTCTAGAATCTTGCCAACAACCGTGGTTAGGCTAATTGGCCTATAATTTTCCATCTTTTTTCTTGTTCCCTTTTTGAACAGGGGGGTTACAACAGTGATTTTCCAATCCTCTGGGACTTTCCCTGACTCCAGTGACTTTTGAAAGATCATAACTAACGCCTCCACTATTTCTTCAGCTATCTCCTTTAGAACTCTAGGATGTAACCCATCTGGGCCCGGAGATTTATCAATTTTTAGACCTCTTAGTTTCTCTAGCACTTTCTCCTTTGTGATGGCTACCATATTCAACTCTGCCCCCTGACTCTCCTGAATTGTTGGGATATTACTCATGTCTTCTACTGTGAAGACTGACGCAAAGTACTTATATAGCTACTCAGCTATTTCCTTGTCTCCCATCACTAGATTACCAGCGTCATTTTGGAGCGGCCCAATGTCTACTTTTGCCTCCCGTTTGTTTTTAATGTATTTGAAGAAACTTTTACTATCATTCCTAATGTTACTGGCTAGCCTACCTTCATATTTGATCCTCTCTTTCCTTATTTCTCTCTCTGTTATCCTCTGTTTGTTTTTGTAGCCGTCCCAATCTTCTGACTTCCCACTACTCTTTGCCACATTATAGGCTTTCTCTTTTGCTTTGATGCATTCCCTGACATCCTTTGTCAGCCATGGCTGCCTAATCCCCCCTCTGATAACCTTTCTTTTCTTTGGGGTGAACCTCTGTACTGTGTCTTCAATTACTTCCAGAAACTCCTGCCATTGCTGTTCTACTGTCTTTCCCACTAGGCTCTGCTCCCAGTCCATTTTCGCCAGTTCCTCCCTCATGCCCCTGTAGTTACCTTTATTTAACTGGAACACCTTTACATCTGATTCTACCTTCTTTCTTTCAAATTGCAGACTGAATTCTACCATATAATGATCACTGCCTCCTAAGTGCTCCCTTACTTTAAGATCTTTTATCAAGTCTGGCTCATTACATAACACTAAGTCCAGAATGGCGTGTTGCCTCGTGGGCTCCATCACAAGCTGTTCCAAAAAGCCCTCCTGTAAACATTCAATTAATTCCCTTTCTTTGGGTCCATTGGCAACATTATTTACCCAGTCCACCTGCATATTGAAGTCCCCCATGATCACTGTGACCTTGCCTTTCTGACATGCCCTTTCTATTTCGTGGTGCATTTTGTGCCCCTGGTCCTGACCACTGTTAGGAGGCCTGTACATAACTCCCATTATGGTGTTTTTGCCTTTGTGGTTCCTCAACTCTACCCACACAGACTCCACATCATCTGACCCTATGTCGTTTAGTGCTATTGATTTAATTTAATTCCTAATTAACAAGGCAACCCCGCCCCCTCTGCCCACCTCTCTGTCTTTTCGATAGGTTGTGAATCCCTGGATGTTTAAATGCCAGTCCTGAACCCCCTGCAACCACATCTCTGTGATGCCTACCACATCATACCTACCAGTCACAATCTGGGCCACAAGCTCATCTACCTTGTTCCGTACACTGCGCTCATTTAAATATAGCACCTTTAATTCTCTATTGACCGTCCCTTTTTGTTTTCTTAGTGTGGTGGACCTTGGTTTACTGAGCCTTTCCATACACTGTGTCATATTTTGTGGGATTGGGACTATCGTAACCTCTCCTGAGTTCTGTCTTTTTGTGCTTTTTTGTATTCCTAAGCAGCTACGCTTCCCACTGATTACTTCACCTCTTGGTTCCCTGACTTTCCCTCCCCCCCCCCAATCTCTAGTTTAAAGTCCTATTGACCACCCTATTTACTCTTTTCGCCAGAACACTGGTCCCAGCTCGGTTCAGGTGAAGACCATCCCAACGGTATAGTCCCAAAACTGATGCCAGTGTCCCATGAAAAGGAACCCCTCTTTCTCACACCACTCTTTCAGCCACGCGTTAACTTCCCTTATTCTTGCCTCCCTATGCCAATTTGCACATGGCTTGGGAAGTAATCCGGAAATTAACCATGGTTGGTCAGCTGACTCATCCTTCTTGCAGCCTTGTTCGCCATCCACACAGGGAGCAAGTGCCTCGTACCTGTTGGACAGGGTCAAGGGCTGAGGCTCCTGAGTTCCTGACTGCTGTTTCCCTTTACCTGCCTGACTTGCAGTCACACCCTGCTGTCCCTGGCCACTGGCAGGATTTAAACTACTTACTCTGACAGGTGGGACGTTGAGTGTCTTTAAGACAGAAGTTGATAAATTCTTGATTTCTCGAGGAATTAAGGGCTATGGAGAGAGAGCGGGTAAATGGAGTTGAAATCAGCCATGATTCAATGGCGGAGTGGACTTGATGGGCCGAATGGCCTTACTTCCGCTCCTATGTCTTATGGTCTTAAGGTGTGATTGCCTCCTGAAACACAGTGTCCAGGTAAGTCTCCCCCTCCCAGATGTGCCTCAGTGTTTGAAGCTCAGACTCCAGCTCATCAACTCTGAGCCGAAGCTCTTCGAGCAGCCAACACTTACTGCAGATGTGGTCGCTGCAGCTCGCAATGGGATCTGCCAGCTCCCACATCAAGCAGCTCAAGCACATCACCTGACCAGCCATCTCTAATTAATTAATTAGTTTAATTTAAGTTTACGAGTTTAGCTGTGTTTTAAAAAAAATTTGGGGCAGATTTTCTATCAACCAATCAGATCACAACTTCCCTCTGATGTCACTTTTGGAAAAAAAAGTGGAAAACAGGAAGTTACCGTTAGGTTTTTATACTCACACAGAGACTGCTCCTCCTCCTCCGACCGGCTCCCGAAACTTTCCTGGTTACCTTATTCACCAAATTACCAAGTTTCAAATTCCCACTCTGGATGTGTCTTACTCAATCAGGCTGTGTCTCTTTGACCTGCGCAATGCTGGCACTATCCCCGTGGACAGCAAGGACCCAAAGATCAAAGCCAAAGGCTCTGCAATCTCATCCCTTGCCTCCCAAAGAATCCTTGGGTATATCCCATCTGGCCCAGGGGACTTGTCGACCATCAGATTTTTCAAAATTGCTAATACACCCTTCCTCAGAACATCTACTTCCTCCAGCCTTCCCGCCTGAATCACATTCTCATCCTCAAAAACATGGCCCCTCTCCTTGGTGAACACTGAAGAAAAGTATTCATTCAACGCCTCTCCTATTTCTTCTGACTCCATGCACAAGTTCCCACTACTGTCCTTGACCGGCCCTCCCTCACCCTGGTCATTCTTTTATTTCTCACATAAGAGTAAAAAGCCTTGGGGTTTTCCTTGATCTGACCCGCCACAGACTTCTCATGCCCCCTCCTAGCTCTCCTAAGCCCTTTTTTCAGCTCATTCCTTGCTACCTTGTAACCCTCAAGCAACCCTACTGAACCTTGTTTTCTCATCCTTACATACTCTTCCTTTTTCCTCTTGACAAGACATTCAACCTCTTTTGTGAACCATGGTTCCCTCACACGGCCATTTCCTCCCTGCCTGACAGGGACATGCCTATCAAGGACACGCAGTATTTGTTCCTTGAACAAGCTCCACTTTTCATTTTTCCTTTCCCTGACAGTTTCTGTTCCCATCTTATGTTCCCTAATTCTTGCCTAATGGCATCATAATTACCCCTCCTCCAATTATAAACCTTGCCCTGCCGTATGGCCCTATCCCTCTCCATTGCAATAGTGAAAGACACCAAATTGTGGTCACTATCTCCAAAGTGCTCTCCCACAAACAAAATCTAACACTTGGCCCGGTTCATTACCCAGTACCAAATCCAATGTGGCCCCCCCGCTTGTCGGCCTATCCACATATTGTGTCTCCTGCACACACTGTACAAAAACTGCTCCATCCGAACTGTTCGATCTATAGAGGTTCCAATCAATATTTGGAAAGTGAAAGTCACCCTTAACAACTACCCTGAGACCTCCACACCTATCCATAATCTGTTTTGCCATTTCTTCCTCCACATCTCTATTACTATTTGGGGGCCTATAGAAAACTCCTAACAATGTGACCGCTCCTTTCCTATTTCTAACTTCGGCCCATATTACCTCAGTAGGCAGATCCCCTTCAAACTGCCTTTCTGCAGCCGTTAAACTATCCTTGATTAACAAAGCTACTCCTCCACCTCTTTTACCATCTTCCCTACTCTTACTGAAACATCTATACCCCGGAACTTCCAACAACCATTCCTGTCCCTGTTCTAACCATGTCTCCGTAATGGCCACAACATCGTAGTCCCAAGTACCAATCCACGCTCCAGGTTCACCTACCTTATTCCGGATGCTCCTTGCATTGAAGTAGACACACTTCAACCCACCGTTCTGTCTGCCGGTACACTCCTGCGACCTTGCTACCCTCCTCAGTGCCTCACTACTCTCGACACTGGCTGCTGGAACACAGCTCATTTTCCCAGCGCCCTGACAAATTAGTTTAAACCCCCCCGAAGAGCTGTAGCAAATTTCCCTCCCAGGATATTGGTGCCCCTCTGGTTCAGGTGCAAACCGTCCTGTCTGTACAGGTCCCACCTGCCCCAGAATGGGCTCCAATTATCCACGTACCTGAAACCCTCCCTCCTACACCATCCCTGCAGCCACGTGTTTATCTGCACTCTCTCCCTGTTCTTCACCTCACTAGCACATGGCACCGGCAACAAACCAGAGATGACAACATGGTTTGTCCTGGCTCTCAGTTTCCACCCTAGCTCCCTAAATTCCTGTTTTAAATCCCTGTCCCTTTTCTTACCTATGTCATTGGTACCGATGTGTATCACGGCTTGTGACTGCTCCCCCTCCCCTTTAAGGATTCTGAAAACACGGTCCGAGACGTCACGGACCCTGGCACCCGGAAGGCAACATACCATCCATGAGTCTCTTTCGCTGCCACAGAACCGTCTATCTGTCCCTCTAACTATCGAGTCCCCAATAACTATTGCTCTCCCTCCTTCCCTTCTCAGCCACAGGGATGGACTTAGTGCTGGAGATCCGTTCACCATGGCTTACCCCTGGTAGGTCGTCCCCCTCAACAGTATCCAAAACGGTATACTTGTTACTGAGGGGAACGACCACTGAGGATCCCTGCACTAACTGCTTCCTCCCAGCCCCTCTCACTGTCACCCATCTATCTTGATTCTTCGGAGTAACTACATTCCTGAAGATACTATCAACGACCACCTATGCCCCCCGAATGATCCGAAGTTCATCCAGCTCCCTAACACGGTTTCTGAGGAGCTGGAGATGGGTGCACTTCCCACAGGTGAAATCAGCAGGGACACTGACGGCATCCCTCACCTCAAACATTCTGCAGGAGGAACATTGCACTGCCTTCCATGCCATCCTCTCTAGATAAAAAAAGAAAAAGAAAGAAAGAGCTTACCTGTTATTCACTCTACCCTTAGGTTAAAGGAGGTGGAAGGGTGGGGGGCACTACAAGTGTAGTATCTAGGGTTTAGAAACTGCCCAAGTTAAATACAGGTAAAAATAAAACACTTAACCAGCAACCACTGCGCCCCACACGAGAACAGCAATCAGCTGTTAAGGGCCTGTGCAAACAATTTAAATCTTTACTACTTACCCAGCAGTCACTCTGTCCTCACTCCGACCGGATTCAGCTGGAAACTCCCAACAGTAAGTTTTTTTAAAAATTTACTCCCCTTCTCAGCAAGCACTCACTCAGCAACCACTGTGCCCCATACAATAACACCTCAGGGAAAAGAAAAACTACTTACCAGTCACCAGCCAATCACTTACCTACAGTTCAACTTATTTCTACTCCTACCTGCCCTCGAGTCTCCCTATTGATCTTTACTCGGCTGGGATCTTTACAGTGATTGTCTTTTTTGGGGGGTCAGAGGAGGAGGTAGGGAGGGAAGCACTGAAGGAGTGTTTCGGGTTTAACTGTCACTTGACAATAGCTCCTCCACAAACCACCTTCAAGATACAGTGACCGCAATGCACTGATGCAAATTTTCCCCGCAACAGCCAATCAGCAGCTCCACTCTACTGCCCTCTGCTGGATGCTTGCCTTCACTTGAACACCTAGGGTGTCTTGCTCAGGTACACTTTCTGGATGCAGTCACCGCAATGCACTGATGCAAATTTTCCCCGCAACAGCCAATCAACAGCTCCACTCTACTGCCCTCTGCTGGATGCTTGCCTTCACTTGAACACCTAGGGTGTCTTGCTCAGGTACACTTTCTGGATGCAGTGACCGTAAAGCACTGATGCAAATTTTCCCCGCAACAGCCAATCAGCATCTCCGCTCTACTGCCCTCTGCTGGATGAGACTTCAGCACAAAGATTAGAACAGCAAGACTTCAGGACAGAGATTAAAACAGCGAGACTTCAGCACAGTGATTAAGACAGCGAGATTTTGAGACAGAGTAGTTAAAACATTGAGGGCGGGATTCTCCATCCCGCCATACCCTTTTTCTGGACCTACGTACCCCTCCAGCAGCGGGCTTCTCCATCCCGTCACATCCGTTTTCTGGTGCGGCGTGCCTCCGCCAGCAGCGGGATTCTCCATCCCAGCAGATGCCAAATGAGGTTTCCCATTGTGGGCACCCCCACGTCACCGGGAAATCTACGGGTGTGAATGTGCTGCCGGCGAAATGTCAGCTCACGCCGACGGAGAATCCAACCCCGAGTCTTTGAGACAGAGAGAGTAAAATATTGAGACAAACAAACTTTCTTCGCACATCACCTCTAAACTTTGCCCCTCGCACCTTAAACCTATGCCCCCCTAGTAATTGACTATTCCTCCCTGGGAAAAAGTTTCTGACCATCCACTCTTGTCATGCCCCTCATCATTTTGTAGATCTCTATCAGGTCTCCCCTCAACCTCCATTGTTCCAGTGAGAACGAACCAAGTTTATCCAACCTCTCCACATTGCTAATGTCCTCCATACCAGGCAACGTCCTAATAAATCTCTACTGTAGCCTCTGCAAAGCCTCCACTTCCTTCTAATAGTGTGGCGACCAAAATTGAACACTATTCCCCAAGTGTGGCCTAACTAAATTTCTATTCAGCTGCAGCACGACTTGCCAATTTTTATACTCAATGCCTGGCCAATGAAGGCATGCATGGTGTATGCCTTCTTGACTACCTTCTGCACCTGCGTTGCCACTCTGTGACCAGTGGACCTGTACTTCCAGATCCCTCTGCCTGTCAATACTCGTAAACGGTCTGCCGTTTACTGTATATTTCCCACCTGTACTAGACCTTCCACAATGCAATACCTCACATTTGTCCGGATTTTTAAAAAAATGTATTTTATTACAAACATGTATCAAAGCAGGTTACAGCCAATAAACACCCAGGAAACATACTTCCCAACAATCAACAATCCAGTCTGTACAGAGTTTTCCCCTTTTTCACCCTCTACCCCCACCCTCCTGCGATGAACAGCTCTTCAAACACGGCCACAAACATCCCCCAACACATTTGTCCGGATTAAACTCCATCTGCCATCTCTCCACCCAAGTCTGTAACCAATCTATATCTTGCTGTATCCTCATCGCTATCCGCAATTCTACCAACCATTGTGTCATCCGCAAACTTAGTCAACAGACCAGTAGCAGTTTCCTCCAATCATTTATGTATACTACAAGCAGCAAAGATCCCAACACTGATCCCTGTGGAACACCACTAGTCACAACCCTCCATTCAGACCTTTCTACAACCTTTCTTAAATAGTGGGATCACATTAGCTGCTATCCAGCCCTCTGGCATGTCCCTCGAGGCCAGAGAGGAATTAAAAATTTGGGATTAAGCTCTGTGCAGGGACTTCTGGTGGTGGTTATGAAGGAGTAAGCCGCACATTTGGTGGTTCCCGCTCTGGTCGGACTTTTGGACCTTTTCCCCCGTTTTTCTATCAGGCTTGAATTGTAAAACAGATGTTAGTGGCAATTGTTTACTGAATTCCCACTTTGGTGCATGGAGGTAAGGACTAGAAGTGTTCGTAAGGGCAGAAACAAAAAGATAGAGAAAGCTTGGGCTGTAGCTGCAACAAAAGACAGCATGGCAGAGGTTCGGACCTCTGGCTTGTCGACCCAGCAGTCTATGGAGCATCTGATGCAAGTCATTCAGGAAGGCTTTGCTACACAAAAACGGGACTGCTTGGACCCGATAAAAGAGTCGATTGAGCGGTTGGAGGATAGATTGGACGCCCAGGATCGGGCGATCCAGAAGGTGGAGAAGGCGCTGGCTGAGCAGGAGGAACATCAGACTGCGGTGGAGCTGGAGGTGGGGATGCTGAGGGACCAGCAGAAGAAGCTCCTGGAGAAGGTGGAGGACCTAGAGAATAGGTCCCGCCAGCAGAACCTAAGAATCGTCGGGCTCCCGGAGTGGTCCGATGGAACGGACGCTGGAGCATACATCGCAGACATGTTTGTGAAGCTGCTGGGGGATGGGGCATTCTCCTGGCCCTTGGAGTTGGATTGGGCTCACAGAGCACTCGCAAGGAAGCCGCGAATGGGAGATCCCCGAGGGCAATGGTGGTGGGATTCCACAGGTTCTTGGATAAGGAGCGCATTCTACAGTGGGCCAAGCAGACACGGAGCTGTAAATGGGCAATAGCATCCTGCGGGTTTACTAGGACCTGAGTGTAGAGGTGGCCAGGAGGAGAGCAGGCTTCAACCAGATCAGGTCGATCCTTTTTAAGAAAAAGGTGGAGTTTGGACTGTTATTCTCAGCCCATCTCTGGGTCACGCATGAGGATCAGCACTTCTACTTCGAGTCGCCTGAGGAGGCGTTGGACTTTGTGAAAAAGAATGGCTGGTGATGGATTGAGAACTTTTAAACTTGGCTGCAACGTTCATGTTTTTGTTTTTTCTTTGTGTTTCTCTGTTTTTGTAAAAAGTTTCTCGTTTTGCGTTTCATGGAAGATGTTTATGATGCTGTTTGCATTGATTTGGAACCAGCAGTAGAGCTGAGTGAGTTAAGAACTTCATTTGCACTGTTGGGGGATGGAGTTGTGCTTGTTTTGATCTTGGTGTTTTTCTGTTGGGCAATTGTGTGGGGATTGTTTGATGTTGGAGTTTGTTTGTATGAGCGGGGGGTGAGGGTGGGGAGGGAACAATAGGTGGGAGACTATCTGGCGCCGGAGATAGAGGCCACCAAGCTAGCTGGGCGAGCTAGCTCTCGGAAGCACAGTGGGGGGGGGGTGTGCATATGTTTGGTTTAGTAAAGGGGTTGGTTTACAGGATGTTGTTACTAGGGGGGGGCGAGGCGGGTGAATGTTCTGCTGATGAGGGAGGGTCTTGGGCTGAGGGTCAGAGAGGAGGTTGGGGGTGGGGGCTGCCTGGGGATGGACCGGTGGAGGCGTGGAGCACGGGCTGGAGGCGGGCCTAAAAAAGGGGATGGCTGATCAGCGGAGGGGTGGGGCAATGAGCCCCCCAACTGGGCTGATCACCTGGAATGTTCGAGGGTTAAATGGGCCGGTCAAAAGGGCACGTGTGTTCACGCATCTTAGGGGATTGAAGGCGGACGTGGTAATGTTGCAGGAGACGCACCTTAGAGTTACGGACCAGGTTAGATTGAAGAAAGGCTGGGTCAGTCAGGTCTTTCACTCGGGACTAGAATCAAAGACTAGAGGGGTTGCGATCCTGATCAATAAGCGGGTGGTGTTTGAGGCGGGTAGAATAGTTTCGGTTGTGGGAGGTCGGCACATTATGGTCAGTGGGGAGCTAGAGGGGGTGCAGGTGGTATTAGTAAATGTGTATGCACCAAATTGGGACGATGTGGAGTTCATAAAGAGGATGCTGGGGAAGATACCGGACCTGGACTCGCACAGGTTGGTCATGGGAGGGGACTTCAACACAGTTATTGACCCTGGCTTGGACCGGTCAAGCTTGAAAACGGGCAGGGTGCCAGCAGTGGCAAAGGCATTAAGAGGGTTCATGGAGGTGATGGGGGGTGGGGGGGGAATCCATGGAGATTTGGGCAGCCGAGGGTGAAGGAGATCTCCTTCTACTCACACATGCATAAAGTGTACTCCCGGATTGATTTCTTTATTTTGAGCAGGGCCTTGCTGGCTGGGGTGGTGTACACGGGGTACTCGGCGATCACAATCTCAGACCATGCTCCGCACTGGGTTGACCTGCAGGTTAGTAAAGACAGTAACCAGCGCCCGCACTAGTGGACCAAATGAAGGCCAATTTTCGGAGATGGGACGTGCTTCCGTTGTCTCTGGCTGGGAGGGTGCAAACAGTGAAGATGACGGTCCTCCCGAGATTCCTATTTGTATTTCAGTGTCTTCCCATCTTTATTCCGCGGTCCTTTTTTAAGCGGGTCAACGGAGTGATCACGGGCTTCGTCTGGGCGGGCAAGACCCCGCGAGTAAGGAAGGTAATGCTTGAGCGGAGTCGGGGAGAGGGCGGGCGGCGGTGCCAAATTTTAGCAACTATTACTGGGCAGCTAATAGAGCCATGATCAGGAAGTGGGTGGTGGGGGAGGGGTCGGCATGATTGCGTATGGAGGCGGCTTCATGTAAGGGCACCAGTCTGGGGGCGTTGGTAACTGCGTCTCTGCCGTTCCCGCCGGCACGGTACTCCACCAGTCCATAGTGGTGGCGGGCCTGAGAGTTTGGGTCCAGTGGAGGCAGCATTTGGGAGCATCGGTCTGGGCCGCAATCTGTGATAATCACCGGTTTGCCCCGGGAAGTATGGACGGGGGTTTCGGTTATGGCGGAGAGCGGGGATTGAGAGGATGGGGGATATGTTCATAGAGGGGAGCTTTCCGAGTATGAGGGCGTTGGAGGAAAAGATTGGGTTGGCGAGGGGAAACAAATTCAGGTATCTGTAGGTGCGGGACATCCTTCGTAAACAGGTGTCAATCTTCCCGCTCCTACCGCTAAGGGGGATTCAGGACAGAGTAGTTTCCAGAGGGTGGGTAGGAGAAGGGAGCATCTCAGACATTTAGAAGGAGCTTATGGTGTTGGAGGAGACGCAGACCGAGGAGCTAAAGCGCAAGTGGGAGGAGGAGCTGGGAGGTGAGATAGAGGATGGTCTATGGGCAGGTGTGTTGAGTAGAGTCAACGTGTCCGCAACATGTGCCAGGCTCAGCCTGATCCAATTTAAGGTTGTTCACCAGGCTCACATGACAGTGGCCCGGATGAGCAGATTCTTTGGGGTGGAGGACAGGTACGCAAAATGTGCGGGAGGACCGACGAACCATGTCCACATGTTTTGGACATGTCCAAAGCTTAGGGGATTTTGGTAGGGGTTTGCGGATGTCATGTCCATGGTGTTAAAAACAAGGGTGGCACTGAGTCCAGAGGTGGCGATTCTCGGGGTGTCAGAAGACCCGGGAATCGAGGAGGAGAAAGAGGCAGATGTTCTGGCCTTTGCTTCCCTGGTAGACCGGAGACAGATACTATTAGCTTGGAGGGACTCAAAGCCCCCGAAGTCGGAGACCTGGCTATCGGACATAGCGAGCTTTCTCTGTTTGGAGAAAATCAGTTCGCCTTAAGAGGGTCACTGTTAGGGTTCACCCGGAGGTGGCAACCGTTCGTCGACTTCTTTGCGGAAAATTAATCGTCCCGGGGGTGGGGGGGGGGGAGTAGTTTAGATTAGAGTAGGGGGTCAATAAGGGTGGGACCTGTACGAAAGGTAAATCCTTTTGCACTATGTTTATGGTTTCATGTATATTGTTCATTTTGATGTTGGTACTATACCAAAAATACCTCAATAAAATGTTTATTAAAAAAAAAGAAGCTCTGTGCAGCAGCAGCCAACAAGGGTGACCCTTCACCAGCCAAAGAAGAAGACCATCCACGACACCAGAAGGAAGACCAGAGCCAAGGGCGAGGAAGACCAACAACCAACCATCGAGACTGCAAGACAGCGGGTCACAGATAAAGGCCATATCTGCCCGGTGTTTGTCAGTCATTTGAAGTTAGGTCTTGTGCTAACTAGCTTTGTAGTTTAACTTATGTTGTATGTGTGTGTGATTGATTAACAGTAACAATTGTGTGATAGTGAGTACATATTGAATTATTGTATGAAAAAAAAAATTGGGGATTAAAAATTCAGGACAGAGGTTAGAATGGCGAAACCTGGGACAGAGAGATTAAAACAGCGGGACTTCAGGAGGAGAGTTGGGAGTTTTAGTTTGAAGAAAAACAGTGACTCAGCAAAGCTGTAAGTTGATTGGTTGGTGAGCAAATAGCTGGAAATTAGAAAACTTAATTTTTAAATTATGTTTCAGTAGTAAAAATCTGTTCCATTACAAAGTTTTAAGTTAGTACGTAAGTGGTAGTAAGGAGAGGCACTAAACAAAGGAAAATAAATGAAATTAAATATTTAGTTAAATTAAAACACATTAAGGTTGGCCAGGCAGGTGATGTGTAGCAACTACATAATATGGGAGCTCCTGGACACCAGTGTGATCCAGGACAAGGAGCTTTCATTCAGAGTCATTGAGCTGAAGACTGCACAACAGACAGTGTGATACATCAGAGAGGAGGAAAGTTACCTGGAGATGGTCGCACCCTTAGTAAAGGGTCTTCTAATTTTGTCAGTGATTAGAGATAGAAGGATGTGACAGCAAGTGAGGCAGGCAAGATGACCCAGAAGGCAAGAGTGCAGGAGCCTCTGCCCTTGCAGTTGTCCAACAATTTTTGAGGTTCATTCAGCTTCTTTTGATGAGAGCGGGTCTGCAGGGTGGGTGAGCTAATTGACCAGGGTACCATGTTACAGGAGTACTTAGGAATGCAGTGGTAGCGTGCATAGTATTGCTAGGGGGATAGGCACAGTTCTCGGTAGCATAACCTAGTCCAGTGTGCCAGATTTAGGATTTTCCTGACACAAAGATTTGATTTGATTTATTACCACATGTACCAAAGTACAGTGAAAAGTATTTTTCTGCGGCCGAGGAACGTACACAGTATGTACATAGTAGACACAAGAATAATCAACAGGGAACATTGACAAATGGTACAACGACAAACAGTGATTGGTTACAGTGTGGAACAAGGGGCCAAACAAAGCAAATACATGAGCAAGAGTAGCTAAGGGCTAATCTTATCGTCTATTCCTGACTAAGCACCCGAAGGAGGGAATGCTATTTCTTTGTAAAGAACAGAACAGCTCTCACTAGGGGACGATTACTCCTACAGGTAAATTGTTAAACAGATTTTAGTTACATCAAGGGGCTGTTTAGCACAGGGCTAAATCACTGGCTTTGAAAGCAGACAAAAGCAGGCCAGCAGCACGGTTCAATTCCTGTAACAGCCTCCCTGAACAGGCGCTGGAATGTGGCGACTAGGGGCTTTTCACAGTAACTTCATTGAAGCCTTCTTGAGACAATAAACGATTTTCATTTCATTTCTAGTGAGAGATTTTTCGGGTAGGTCACTCAAAACTATATTATTTAATTTTTCAGCATGGATCCTTGTCTCTTTGGACATCCTCAAAAAGCGTCTAGGATTTTAAACTTATTCAATGTAACAAACACAGTTTATATGTTTCGTGGGGTTTTATTATGAACATTTCAATGTATAAAGCAGAGTCTTCAAAATATAAATCTGCTAACAGTCCATTATAATCTGCTAACAGACTATCTTCTTTGAGAGAAATATATAAAGATCAGAAAGTATCTCTACCTAATACTTTTCTAAGAATAATAGACACATACTCACAGAAGTCCCCTTCTGGAGAACTGCAGGAAAGGAGTATCAGGCAATTCCAAATTCATTCCTTATATATATTTTTCTTTCTACTTCTTTAACAGATCAATGGTGCCTTATCTTTATAATGAGCAGTTACCTCATAGTTAAGCAGGGATGCTTGCAGTTTCACTTCATCTTATTGACGGTCTCTTTTACAAGTCGATTAATGTTTCTTTTAATATTGGTTTGAGTGTCAAATGTTTTAACATATGTTCGGTCAGCAGGTCATTCGAAGAGTGACTCCGTTTAGTTATCTCTGATACATCAAGAGTTTTAAATAAATAGTTGGACAGAAAGTTACTATTGAGAGTAGTTCTATTTTGTTTATCTCTCATGTTTCCAGATAATATATAGTAGGTTGGAAAGTCACTTAATTGATTCTATTCTGTTATCTCTTATACAGCCTCTTTCGTTCGGCTGTTGTTACGCTGTAGTTATGTAATTCAAATTTATTTATGTTCAGTCAAACCAAGGACCTTTTATGTTCGGTATGTTATTTTGTTAATTAGTCTGAGGGTGAGGTACGTGACTTCTTCAAGGTGTCTCATGGATTCTGAAAAGATACTTGTGCTATTGTGATTTTACTCTACTTGGGTTAAACACACTGTGCATCAGTTTTAACTCCTGATTCTGACAAAAGCTTCTTTATTTGAATCTGAATCCTGTGGTGAGTGTGATATTCAGCACACCAGAAGGTTGTGTTGCTGCCCAGTGCCAGGGTTCAAGACATCTGTTCTGTGCTGGAAAGGAACTTGCAGTGGGACAGGGAGGATCCTGTTGTCATGGTCCATGTAGGTACAAATGACGTAGATAGGACTAGGAAAGAAGTTCTGCTGAGGTAGTATGAGTAACTAGGACTAAATAAAAAAAACACAAGCTCAGGTGTAGCATAAATAAGATTAAAGAGATGAATGCATGGCTCAAAGAAATGGATTTTGATTCATGGAACATTGGCATTAATACTGGGGAATGTGGGAGTTGTCTCACTGTGACAGTCTTCATCTGAACAATGTTGGGACCAGTGTTTCCGGAAAATTGTATAACCAGGGTGGAAGATATGGCTTTAAACTAATTACTGGGGAGAAGGGATCATGTGAGAGGGATTGTAGTGTTACAGGCACTAGACCAGATACTGCACCAGAACCGCAATATTTTTTTACTTTTAAGACTGCGCAGAAAGATAAATTTGTTATTGAATGAGAAATAGGGCTTGTTTATTTTTACAATAAAAATGTTTTATAACAAAAGAAAAACAATATTTAAAATTTTAAACTTCAAACCTAACAAGAACAGCTTACATGTATCTCTTAATCCTAACACATGATTTCCCATTAAGCAGCACGTGAAATGAACATACAGCTCTCAACTCCACTTACACAGGAGGCAAAATGATACTTGCGTTACAGAACATATTCCGGCTGGTAGTGAGGCTCTTTCAGACCCCGTCCAAAAGCCTGTCTCTGTTGTAGTTTTTTCACGGCCTCTCCCGATTGTTCTCCAAATCCTTCTACTCCCACCTATTAAAACAGGATTTGTTTGTTTCTCGGAGCTCTGCCCAGCCCCTCAAAGATGGTTCTGTCCAGACATGCCCAGACTTGAACTCACCATCGCTATCTGTACTTATTATTACCCACTCCCGTTTATGGAAAAGAACAGGCCCGTGCTAAGAATATGCAACGAACCTCCAATTTATGGACAAAAGAGGCCATCATTCTTGGTAATGGGCTAATGGCTGGTCAGACAAGAGTGTCCCGGAGGACAATGGATCATGAGTGAATCACCCTGGCTGATCAGGGGTGTTTATTCCCATTAACATATTTAAGTCTGAATGGGACAATGTAGCTCAGACTAGGTGTGGGTATATACCTCTCACTCAGTGCTAGTAGTTTTACCCTCAGGATATTAACCACTAAATTTCCCTGTACATTTTCGATCCAATTTCTTAACATCTCCCAGTCATCACAGTAGTAAAGTAAAGGGAAACAACAAAATAATATAACAGGGCAGCAATTTGAATAATGGTTACCAGAGAGTGACAAGAAAGGACAGAACATACAATTGTAACAGCGCACCAGCAAATACAGAAATTGCGAAAATGGTAAACAAAACTGAGTTTAAGGTCATGTATCTGCATTTTTAACAAAAGGAATGAATTGGTAATACAGATAGAGATAAATGTATATGACCTCGTAGGTATTACAGTGAAAGGTGACCAAGGCTGAAACCTAAATGTTGAAGAGTATTTGACTTTTCGGAAGCCAGGAAAAGGTGGCAGGGTAAATCTGTTTATTAAGGATGGCATTAGTTCAGTACTGAGAGATAACCTTGGCTTGAAAGATCAGGATGTAGAAACAGTTTAGGTAGAGATGAGAAAAAGGAAAGGTAAAAGGTCATTTGTGGGAGTAGTTTATAGGCCCCCTAACAATTGTTACACCTTGATTCATGCGCGGAACTTGGATGTGGTTGCGATAACGGACACTTGGTTAAAAAAGGGACAGGACTGGCAGCTAAATATTCCAGGATATAGGTGTTTTAGGCGAGACGGGATGGAAAGTAAAAGAAGTGGGGGAGTTGCAATACTGTTTAGAGATCGTATTACAGCTGTTCAGAGTGAGGACACCTTGGAAGAATCAAGTAACCAGGTATTGTGGGTAGAACTCAGAAACAGGAAGGGGGCAGTCACTATGATGGGGGTGTATTCCAAGCCTCCCAACAGCCCGCGGGAACATGAAGAACAAATTTGTAAGCAGACTCTGGATAGATGTAGAAATAATAGGGTTGTTGTAGTGGGAGACTGTAATTTTCCTCATATTGACGGAAAATCCCTTCGGGCTAGGGGTCTGGATGGTGAGGAATTTGTTAAGTGTGTCCAGGAAGGTTTTTTTGGAACAGTATGTGGCTAGTCCGACTAGAAAGGGGGCTATACTGGACCTAGTACACGGGAACGAGCCCGGCAGGTCATCAAGGTTGCAGTGGGTGAACATGTGGCGAACAGTGACTGCAATTCCGTAAGCTTTCGGATACTCATGGAAAAAGACGAGTGTTGTCCTAGGGTTAAGGTGCGAAATTGGGGGAAGGCCAGGATTAGGCATCTACAACCAGATTAGGCAGGATTTGAGGCTGTTGTTTGGGAAAGGCTGTTTGAGGGTAAATCCACATTTGGATGTGGGGGTCTTTTAAGGAGCAGTTGATGGGAGTACAGGACAGGCATGCCGATGAAAAGGAAAGGCAGGATTCAGGAACCGTGGATGGCCAGGAAAATGGCGAGTCTAGTCAGAAAAAAAAAGGATGCATACATGAGGTCTCGGCAACTAAAAACAGGTGAAGCACTTGAAGAATACAAGGAAAATAGAAAAGACCTCAAGCTGGGAGTTAGGAGGGCAAAAAGGAGTCACAAAATGTCCTTGGCAGACAGGATTAAGGAGAATGCCGAGGCATTTTATATGTACATTAGGAACACGAGGGTAGCTGGAGAAAAAGTTGGCCCACTCAAGGACAAAGGAGGGAAATTATGCGTAGAACCAAAGGAAGTAGATGAGATCCTTAATGAGTATTTTGCATTGGTATTCACAAAGGAGAGGGACACGTAAATTGATGGTGTCTCAGAGGGATATGTAAATACTTTAGAACAGGACGTTATTACGAGGGAGGAAGCTATGAAGAGAGATTGAATAAACTGGGACTGTTCTCCCGAGAGAGCCAGAGATTGAGGGGTGACCTGATAGAAGTTTATAAAATTATGAGGGGCATAGATAGGGTGAACAGTTGGAGGCTTTTTCCCAGGGCGGAAATGATAATTACAAGGGGGCACAAGTTCAAGGTGAGGAGCGATAGGTTCGGTGGAGATGTGTGGAGGAATTGTTTTGCACAGAGGGTGGTGGTGGCCTGGAATGCACTGACAAGTGAAGTGGTTGAGGAAGATACATTAGCGACCTTTAAGGGTTATCTGGATAGACACATGAACAGACAGGGTATGGAAGGATATATGCAGTTGGTCCAGATAGGACACGTGATCGGCACAGGCTTGGAGGGCCGAAGGGCCTGTTCCTGTGCTGTCCTGTTCTTTGTTCTATCGGACTGAAGCAAACAGCAAGCAATAAAGGAGGCATGTAAGAAAGGTACTCCAACAATCATGGATGACTTTAATTTACATGTAGGCTGGGAAAATCACTCTGGCAAAGGTAGCATTGAAAATTAGTTTGTAGTGTTTTCGAGACAATTTCTTAGAGCAGCATGTTCTAGAACGAACCAGGGAGCAGACTATTCTATACCTGGTAATGTGAAATGAGGCAGGATTAATCAATAACCTCATGGTTAAGGAGCCTCAAGGTGCCAATGATTGCAACATTCTATAATTTCATGTTCAGTTCGAAAGCAAGAAGTGTGGGTCCATGACTTGTTCTCAAGCTAAATGAAGGTAACTATGAGAGTATGAAGGCAGACCTGGCTAAAGTGAACTGGCAAACTAGGTTAAAAGGTAGCACAGTAGAGTTTCAGTGGATATTTGTGAAGATATTTAATGACTCTCATCAAAAGGTTTTTCCCAATGAGAAAAAGAAACTCTTTGAAAAAGATGCATCATCCGTGTCTAAATAAGAACGTTTTTTTAAATAAATTTAGAGTACCCAGTTATTTTTTCCAATTTAGGGGCAATTTAACGTGGCCAATCCACCTAGCCTGCACATCTTTGGGTTGTGGGAGCGATACCCACGCAAGCACAAGGAGAATGTGCAAACTCCACACTGACAGTGACCCAGAGCCAGGATCGAACCTGGGACCTCGGCACGTGAGGCAGCAGTGCTACCCACTGCGCCACCTTGCTGCCCCTAAATAAGAAAGATAAGGATAGTATTAAATTGTACAAATTAAGGATAGTATTACATTGTACACTGTACAAATCTGCAAAGAGGATTAGACATTCTTTAAGAACCAATAAAGCATGACTACAAAGATAATAAAAAGGCAGAAAGCAGAGTATGACAGCAAGCTAGCTAGGAATTTAAAACAGTAAAAGTTTCTCCAAGTATTTTTGTAGAAAAAGAGTAATGAAAGCTAGTATTGGTCCTCTAGAGAGTGAGTTTGAGAATTGATCATAGAAAACAAAGAAATGGCAGAGGTGTTGAACATGTACTTTGTGTCAGCCTTCACGGTAGAAAACTTCCCGAAGATAATTGAAAATCAAGACGTGATAGGGAGGGATGAACTTTTAAAAAATCGCCATCACCAGCGTCTCCCTATTACAAGGACTCTGTAGGTGTCTCCCTATTAGAGGGGTCCCTATGGGGGGTCTCCCTCTTAGAGGGGCCCCTACTAAAGGGCTCCCTGTGAGGCGTCTCCTTATTACAAGGCTCCCTGTGAGGCTCCCTATTACAGGGGTCCCTGTGAGGGGTTTCCCTACTACAGGGGTCCCTGTGAGTGGTCTCCCTATTACAGGGGTCCCTGCGAGTGATCTGCCTATTACAGAGCATCGCGTTCGGGTAGGTGACAATCCCGATTTTCCCCCGCGCCCGATTCTCCAACCCATCGGAGAACACCTTCCGGGCATCCTGGGATGGAGAATCCTGACCATCATCTTACTCTTCAGAACAATATGCAAGGATCAGTGTTGGGTCCGCAGTTGTTCACAATCTACATAGATGATTTGGAGTTGGGGACCAAGTGCAATGTGTCAAAGTTTGCAGACGACACTAAGATGAGTGGTAAAGCAAAAAGTGCAGAGGATACTGGAAGTCTGCAAAAGGATTTGGATAGGTTAGGTGAATGGGCCAGGGTCTGGCAGATGGAATTCAATGTTGCCAAGTGTGAGGCTCTCCATTTTGGGAGGAATAACAGCAGAATGGATTATTATTTAAACTGTAAGATGTTAGAACATGCTGCTGTGCAGAGGGACCTGGGTGTGCTGGTGCACGAGTCGCAAAAAGTTGGTGTGCAGGTGCAACAGGTGATTAAGAAGGCTAATCGAGTTTTGTCTTTCATTGCTAGAGGGATGGAGTTCAAGACTAGGGAGGTTATGCTGCAATTGTATAGGGTGTTGGTGAGGCCAAATCTGGAGTATTGTGTTCAGTTTTGGTCTCCTTACCTGAGAAAGGACATATTGGCACTGAAGGGAGTGCAGAGGAGATTCACTAGGTTGATCCCAGAGTTGAGGGGATTAGATTATGACGAGAGGTTGAGTAGACTGGGACTGTACTCATTGGAGTTTCGAAGGATGCGGGGGGATCTTATTGAAACATATAAAATCATGAAGGGAATAGATAGGATAGATGCGGGCAGGTTGTTTCCACTGGTCGGGGAAAGCAAAACTAGGGGGCATAGCCTCAAAATAAGGGGAAGTAGATTTAGGACCGAGTTTAGGAGGAACTTCTTCACCCAAAAGGTTGTGAATCTCTGGAATTCCTTGCCCAGTGAAGTAGTTGAGGCTCCTTCTGTAAACGTTTTTAAGAAAAAGATAGATACCTTTCTAAAGAATAAAGGGATTCGGGGATATGGTGTACAGGCCCAAGAGTGGAGCTGAGTCCACAAAGATCAGCCATGATCTCATTAAATGGCGGAGCGGCTCGAGGGGCCAGATGGCCTACTCCTGTTCCTAGTTCTTATGTTCTTATGAATGAATATTAACATTAAATGGCATGAGAACATTATTAATCTACTTGCTCTCCAAACTACTTCACTTAAAACTGAAGTGCCATCCACCTGACATCAGCCTCTTATTATTTTACCTGTTTCAGCTAACAGCAGTGATCAATCCTGCATTGGACATTTACTTTCCTGAAGGAAATGGAGTCAAGATAATTGCTGAACCTGGCCGTTATTATGTGACATCATCGTTCACTCTGGCAGTCAATATTATTGCTCGAAGAATTATTACAAATTCTCAATCCAGCTCCAATGGTAATTTTCGGCATCATCAATACGTTCAACAGACAAGTGGCATTTTTAACTAATGTGCCAATATATTGCATGTGGTGTAATAGTATGTGGATTTATTCCAGTGATTAGCAGCGTCGGAGGAGACATAAAGTGGAGGTTGGGATCTAAACACAGGCAATAAGGGAAAAAAATAGTTGCTCCAGTTCGATTGAAGCCATAAGGCCACAAGACATAGGAGCAGAATTAGGCCACTCGGCCCATCGAGTCTGCTCCGCCATTCAATCATGCCTGATATTTTCTCATTCCCATTCTCCTGCCTTCTCCCCATAACCCCTGATCCCCTTATTGATCAAGAACCTATCTATCTCGATCTTAAAGACACTCAGTGAATTGGCCTCCACAGCCTTCTGCGGCAAAGAATTCCACAGATTCACCACCATCTGGCTGAAGAAATTCCTCCTCATCTGTTTTAAAGGATCGTCCCTTTAATCTGAGATGGTGTCCTCTGGTTCTAGTTTTTCCTACAAGTGGAAACATCCTCTCCACATCCACTCTATCCAGGCCTCGCAGTATCTTGTAAGTTTCAGTAAAATCCCCTCTCATCCTTCTAAGCTCCAACGAGTACAGACACAGAGTCCTCAAACGTTCCTCATACGACAAGTTCTTGATTCCAAGGATCATTCTTGTGAACCTCCTCTGGATCCTTTCCAAGGCCAGCACATCCTTCCTTAGATCTGGGGCCCAAAACTGCTCACAATACTCCAAATGGGGTCTGACCAGAGCCTCATACAGCCTCAGAAGTACATCCCTGGTCTTGTATTCTAGCCCTCTTGACATGAATGCTAACATTTGCCTTCTTAACTGCCAACTGAACCTGCACATTAACCTTAAGAGAATCATGAACAAGGACTCCCAAGTCCCTTTGTGCTTCTGCTTTCCGAAGCATTTCCCCATTTAGAAAATAGTCTATGCCCCGATTCCTCCTTCCAAAGTGCATAACCTCACACTTTTCCACATTGTATTTCATTTGACACTTTATTACCCACTTCAAGCCATGACGGTAACTAATGTCTGTAGGTGCAACCCAGGAGTAAAGCTTGCGGTTGTATTCTACATCGCTGATTTCAGGCAGGATCAGTATTAAAAATGATTTTGAGCCCTGAAGGATAATAAATCAGCCGGCCTCTTCATTTCAAAATGTAACATCTAAAAAGAGTTTTTTGTATGTGGATTTCCAAAGTAGAAGGATCAGACTGAGTTCTGATTCTCCCAACAGTGACATAGAATCATAGAATAATACAGCACAGAAGGAGGCCATTCAGACTATTGTGTGTCAATATTTTGAAAGCATTAAATTAGTCTCATTCCACTGCTCTTTCCTTGTAACACTACAATGCTTTCCTTTGCAAGTATTTATCCAATTCTCTTTTGAAAGTGACTATTGAATCTGCTTCCGCCATTTTTTCGGGCATGGCATCCCAGGTGAAAATAGCTAAGTTCACACATTTAAAAAAATCAACTGAGGGCACGAATAGCCATGGGCCGCAAATCATAGCAGCAGAAAGAATCAGTAGAATCAATTTTCCACCTGTACACTCCAGCCTGCACACAGTCCAGATCAGGAAATTGGACGCACATAGCCTATGAAAACAGGTGAGAGACAAAGCATCAACCTGGGTGCACACAAGCAGAAAATTAATTAAAGAAATGGAAAATAATAGAAACTTTCTCTGACTGTGTAACGTAAGGTGGACAAAAGTCAACAAAAAGAGGAGAAAGAAACTCCTTTATATTCATAAACGTTTTAAACACAAGTGAATTTTTTTTATTTCAATTTTTGAATGTTTTAATGAATCTTCAATTCTCTTTTCTAGATGAGGCTGAGAATAACAAGACCATTATGTACTATATAAATGATGGTCTGTATGGCTCCTTCGACAATGTTAGTCAATTCCGTGATCTGTTGAAGCCAATCTTGTATAAAGTAAGGGTTCACAAAAACATATATACAAGTAAATAGTACTACTTTGAGAGGCATGTGTATCTGTAATGTTAGGATCAGCTGAGGAGGAGTGAACTGGCTCACCTTTATTCATCCCCCTTCAACAAAAGCTTTTTAAACATTTATTTTCCCTATATAAGCCTTTTCCAATCCCAATGTATTTACTTTTTTAATACGGAACCAATCAAACCAGATTTTCTTGAGTCAAAAAAATGTTTTATTAATTACTAAACCCAAGAAAAAATAATAAAATATGCAATAACCCACACAGACCTGTTGCTAACTTTTGGTTGGTTCAATTGGCTGTTTTATAACCTTTGCTCTAGAGTCGCCAGGTATCTTTATGATACCGCCACGAGGTTCAAGTTCAAGTAATGATCAAAAACTCAACACACCAATTAGTAAGATTCAAACCAATACACATTTATTGTACACAGTTAATCGCTACTCATGCATAAACTCTACTTTCTAGGCTATTTCTATCACTAACAGGCCTATACTTCGCTTCAGACTTGAACACCAGGTCAGGGGAACAAATGGCCTTTCGTTCGGGTTCTGAAACTGCAGGATTCAAAAGCTGGCATAGACTGGTAGCTACGAGCGCCTATCTCGTAGCGAGCGTTGACTTGAGACTTACTTCTTTGGAGCGGCAGCTGAACAGGTCACTGTCAAGGGTTGCTTTGCGTTGCTGAGTGACCCTGTCAAGAACGACGATTTGAATTGGGGGCTTTGCTTTATAGTCCCCAGGGGCTTCCCGCCTTTCGGGGCAGACCCCGTACCTGGTTTCAAGTGATTGGACTTTGTTCCAATCACTTGGTTCGATTTCTCCAATACTGGAGCTGTTCCCTGATCGTTGGGCGATCTTTAAGTGTCCGTTAACCTCTTTTGTGTTGACTCCTGCTGGCGCCGAGGAGTCTGGCTTGGCTTTGTTTACCTCAAATGTTTCGATTGTTCCCGGGGATCGCTCATTACGATGTAGATGGCTGCTACATTACTATGCAGATGGCTGCTTGTATCGATGCTGTCTGGGTTTCTGCAGAATCTAACACACAGTAACTTGCACCTGCTAGTTTTTGCCTGTGTTGGCTGAACTTCCCTTCAGTCTTTGCGGTTCTCCATTTTAAGTCGGGAAGTGGCCAACTCAGGTGGCTACACTCCCTCCTTGTGATCCTAACGTGAAGCGTGAAGGATCACATAACTGCGTTGTCTTCATTCCCTGACCCGGCGAGCACTCTTCTATGGCTTTTACACTGACCATAACTATGCAAGAAAAATTTTAATTAATATTCTAAGTGGCTCTATGTCAAAACAGGGACATGCATTACAAAATAAGAAAAACGGTACCTCTAACTGTCCTTAATAAACTACACTCACTCAAACATTCAATCATACTAACTTCTTAAACACAAAATCATGACAACATTATTCACATTTTTCCTGGCTTGGCAGTCAAGCTCAGGATTGTACAATCGCTCATGAAACACATTTCTTTATTCACAAAAAAGAACGCAAACAAATGTTCATGATTATAGATCGTGGGGGTCGGGGATCTGGTCATAACTGAAAATAGGGGATCTTATCCTATATGCCAGGGTGCGAGTGCGGTAGGCTCTCCTTCTCCATTTTCTCAGACGAATAGTCTGCACGATGCAGCAGAGTATCGTCAATACTCGTAGGGATTCTATTAAGCAGGACAGGGAGTACTAGGTTATAAACCTGTCACACCAGGATGGTGTGGTGTCGCTTGTGACTGGGCTCTGGGTACTGTGGGGAAGTGAATCATTAACGGCTGGGGGGGGGGGGGGTTGGGGTCAGGGGGTTCGCGTTCGCGTGCAACCAAATGTTCATTAGGGTGATGAGCAACACGGAGGATGTCCTCATGGTTCTTCTTTCTCTTCTCTTCTCTTCTGTTCCTGGAGCTTCTGGAGTTCTGTGGGATCAAGCATAGTGTCTGTCACTACCTTGTTTTAATATCTCGTATGATAGCATGTCTGTCCTTTAGTGCCAATTACTCCGTTTATAATTGGTCTCTTTGTGTGACTCCCTCATTTTTTCCCCCCAAAACCGAATTTCAGGACAAGACACACTTACAAATACTGAACCAGTGCGAGCCGTCTCGCAGGCTGTGCGATTTACCATCCAAATGTTTGAGGATGTAAATAGCATAGGAATGGCAACCGAAGGGTCACCTGAAACAAAACAAAACTTTTTGAACGGAAATTGCCGAAATGAGGTGCGTATGGGCCACGACAGGTAAGATTTGGATGGAATCCCCGGGTAGGACGGTGACCAATGCCGTGTGTGCTCTACCCGAGCATAGCTGACCAGAGGGGGGTTCCCAGGCAGGGCGGGTCCCAATGCCGTTTCTCCACAGCCTGAGCAACCGACAAGAACGGGCAAGAAATGTAGTCATCGTGGGGGGTTACCGTATTGGTTCTTCCTTCGAACCAGAAGGGCAGGTACGAACGGGGGTGTGGCAAGCTCTCAGAGGTTTGTGCTGATGCGCGTGCTGACAAGTTCTCAGAGGTTTTGGCCGAAAAATAAGGCGTGGGGCCGTGGAATTTTTTTCCTCCGATCTTACAAACAACATTAAACAATACCACAACAAACAACATAAAACATGCTGCAGGTTCCATCAGAAAGGACACCGTTTTCTCCCAAGCGGTTCCTTTTTAAAACATCATCTGGACACCTCAGTTATCGGTTGCGAACAGGGTCGCAAAGGGGTTCTCGTTTTGGGAGTCAGACTCAAAGTCGTCATCTTCTCCCGGATGCCAAACTCTCAAGTGTATCAGGGCGGATCGGGCTGCATGGTATGATTTGGGATCCCTCTCGTCATTCCGGATGAGTCTGTATGCGTTATCGCGGTGCCAAAAGGTGGTGTCTAGGTCTGTGGGGACGGAGTCGGGGTCATAATCGTAGGTCGGTGGTCTTTGCTGGGGTTTATTGAGGAACGTGATGAGGAAGGGATCACTTGAACCGTGGTCAGATTCGCTGGGTGTGGGTCCTGTTGCCTGGGGATAGTAGGGAGGCATGCTGTGGCTGTTGTCTGAGTCACAGTCGCTGTCGCTACTGCTGAAATCTGTGGGCGTTCCGGGGCGGGGTGTATAGCTCGGGGGTGGAGTCGAGGTTGTGTCCGTGGCTGGGCTGGGCGTGTTGGGGGAGGGTAGGGTTACGTTGGCTGTGGGCGGGGCGCAGTCTGCTGCGTCGAGCATGACGTGGTGTGCATGGTTACACTGTGTTCCATATGCCTTCAGCTGGTTGATATGGAACCACGCAGTCTTTCCATTGGGGTACTTTATTTTGTAGACGGAAGGGTTTACTTTGTCCGCAATGGAGTACGGACCTGAATATTTAGGTGACAGGAATCTGCTGGGGTTGTATACAGAGAGCATGACTTGCTGTCCTACACTGAACTCAGTCGCATGCACTGTCTTATCGAAACAGGCCTTGCTCTGTTTCTTTCTTGCACCCAATTTCACTGCGGCTGCTAGCTGAGCCGTTTTAACATTCTCCACTAATTGTTCTGCTGCTTTCTCGTGTGTGAGGGCCGTCACTTCGGGGCTGGTCAAATCTAATCCGATTAAAAATTCTGTGCCTTTCATGGGGCGTCCGGTCATGAGAATGTGTGGGGTGTAACCTGTGGCTGTAGAAACCGTATTTCTCAAAAACATCAGCGCAAAGGGGAGGACTGAGTCCCAAGTGGTGTTGTTTTGCTGGACCATTTTCCTAAGGGTAGCTTTTAGGGTCCGATTCATGCGCTCCACGACACGACTTGACTGGGGTGGTATGCAATGTGGAATTTTTGGGTAATGCCAAATATCATGAGGACGTTCTTCATGACACGTCCCGTAAAATGGGAACCTTGGTCGGATTCAATGCTGCGGGGGAGTCCCCATCTCGTAAAGATGTGGTGGGTCAAAAGCTTGGCTGTGGTCTTTGCCATGTTCGTTCTGGATGGGAATGCTTCTACCCATTTTGTAAACGTGTCTATCACCACGAGTACATATTTATAACCATTCCTGCAAGGAGGCAATGGTCCTATAAAATCAATCTGGAGGTTAGTCCAGGGGCCATTAACGGGTCGGGTGTGACTAAGCTGAGCCTTTTTGGCATATCTGTCCGGATTGTTCTGGGCACAGATAAGGCAATTCTCAACGTAGTGAGTTACATCTTCTTTCAAACTCAGCCACCAACAGAGCTGCCTGAGGTGGGCTGTTGTGGGATCAATTCCCTGATGTCCACGACCGTCATGGAATAAACAAATCAGTTGATTCCTGTCCTGTTCAGGAACCACATAAAGGGTGTCTTTTAACACCACACCGTCATGTGTGGTCAGTGTATTCTTAAACCTATCAAAAGGTGCTGGGAATCTTCCTTTCAAAATCTCCGAGATTGCTATCCTGCTTCTGGACCTGCACTAAATCCTCGATATTAGTCTGTGAGACCTGAACTGCATTCACTGATGCGCTTTTGGGGGGTGTCCAAAAATATCCGTGCCTGGAACCTGCTTTTGCCAATGCGTCGACCTTTACATTTCCAGGAGGGGAGGAACGATGGTGACTGCGAACTTTGATGATTCCAAAGGTCCTGTTCTGTGCTCGTTCTAAAATGTGGTGGAGTAATGGGGCTGAGGGAACGGGTTTTCCGTCTGCGGAAACAAATCCTCTTGCTTTCCACTAGGAACTCTGTAAGGCTGTTGCAGACATAGAGGCTGTCCGAATATATGTCTGCTGTGCTGGGGAAGGAATCTGGGTGTTCCACTATGTATGCAATGGCCGCAGGTTCTGCTGCCTGTGCGCCTAAGTGTCCTGGAAGTTTTATTGCTATTTCCTCTAGGGCGCGTCCCTGCGCGTCCTTGACATAAATGTCGCACCCTGTTATGCGCTTCCCTTCTAATACTGTGGAAGAACCATCCACATATATCCTAATGGGGTCGCAGGTGTCTGTGCGCTTGGGCTCTGGGTTGAACTACCTATCTTTCTGGGGGGTGTTTTAGCAATAAAGGGGCCTGTGTTGTGGTGCGGTGAGATAATGTCACATTCATGGGGGGTTCCGGGATACTGTAGGTTATCGGCTAAAAAAGTGTGGGTCTTTGTCCTTTTAACAATGATGTCCCGTCCCTGCAAAGAAGGGTCCATCTAACTGCTCTTATTTGACTGACGGTACCGTCCTTAAGTCATCCGTCCAGTAAAAGTTGGGTGGGGGTGTGTTCCGTCAGGATTGTGATGGGGTTCAGTCCGGTTATGTATGAAAAATATTGTACTGCCCAGAACACTGCGAGCAGGTGCCTTTCACAGGCTGAAAATCTCTGCTCCACAGCATCTAAAACTCTGGAAGCGTAAGCCATGAGCCTTAACTGGTCGTGCCGTTCCTGGAGGAGCACGGCCGAAAGTGTGCGGTCTGTGCTTGCTACCTCTATAGCAAAAGGGGAAAGCGGGTCTGGAACTTGTAGTGCGGGGGCTGCTATGAGTGCTCTTTTCAACGAGTCCACAGCATCCGTATGCTGCGGAAGCCATTCCCAGGGGGCTCCTTTCTTTAGGAGGTCTGAGAGGGGTGCTGCCTTGCTGGCGAAACCATCAATGTGGTTTCGGCAGTAGCCAACCAGTCCTAAAAACGACCGGAGGGCTGAAACGTTCTGGGGAAGGGGCAATTTGGCAATCCTTTTATGCTCGATCTCGCATTTACCATGTGTGATAATTGTACCCAAATATATCACCTTGTTTTCCAAAATCTGGGCCTTTTTGGGGTTTACTTTACATCCAATTGCTTGTAGGAGTTCCAGGAGTTCGGACAGAAGCTCGATGTGCTCTTCCTTGGTGTCTGTCTGCAGTAGTAGATCGTCTACGTACTGGACCAGACATTCAGGGCGAGAAAATTTGGCTAAACCATTTGCCAGCTGTCGGTGGAAAATGGAGGGGGGGTTGTGGAAGCCTTGTGGAAGGCATGTCCACGTGTACTGCTGTGCTTTAAAGGTGAAGGCAAATTTGTCTTGGCACGCCTTTGCCAATGGAATGGACCAGAATCCATTACTGATATCCAAAACTGTAAAGTATCGGGAATTGAGTCCCTGCTTGAGCATGGTCTCGGGACTTGTGGCTACTGCGGGGGCTGCTGCGGGGGTGATTTTGTTGAGTTCCCGGTAATCGATGGTCAGTCGCCATGATCCATCAGGCTTTCTCACTGGCCAAATCGGGGCATTATTAGTGGAGGCTACTGATCTGAGTACGCCCTGCTCTAATAAGCTGTCGATAACTTTTGCGATTTCTCCCTCTGCCTCTTGGGGAAATCCATATTGCTTTTGGGGTCTAGGGTCAGGTCCTGTGATTTGTACTGAACCAGCCATCCGGCCACAGTCGTGTTTGTGGGTCGCGAATGCTGTCCTGTTCTTTTGTAAAACTGCCCTAACCTGTTTGTCCGTGCTAATCGTAGTCGGGTCAAACCAAAATTCGCCTACTGCGCTAATCTTGTTTGCATATTCTCCTATGGTGAGCGTTGTGGGGGCTCTTGCGGATTTTGCCATTCTCCAGACACATTGGTTGACTGGATCAAAGGATAGGTTGTCGGAATTCATAAAGTCTATGCCTAAAATGTGTTCTGCTGTGTGGGGTAGATCGACTAAAACTATGGGGTGCTTGGTGGTGATGTTGCCGATTTGAATGGGTACAGGGACTGTGATGTGTCCCTGTTGTGAGTGGCCTGTAAAGCTGCTGAGGGTGATAGTGGCTGTAGTGGGCCACGTGTCTTTTTGAAACATGGTGGAGGAATTGATTGTGGTGCGGGACCCTCCTGTGTCCCAGAGAAACTCAATGGGCTGTCTCCGTATTTTTGCTGCAACTACTGGTCGGCCAGACCTATCCCAAAGGGTGTCGCAGACCCAACTGGGGGAGCCCGAACACCATCAGTCCGTTCCGTTCAGGTCCGTTTGATCTGAACGGGTGCTAACGCTATGTATTGGCTTTATCCTGTTTTTATTCAGAGTGCCTGTCTGCTGGGCTCTCTGTTGCTTTTGTGGGGCATTGCATTCTCTTACAAAGTGTCTCAACCGTCCACAGTTGTAACACTCCTGTGGCTTTTGTGGGGGGCTGTTCCTGCCTTCATTTACCCATGCGGGGTTCTGGTGTGCCCTAACTGTGTGTATGTCTGCTTCTGCCTGCTGTTCCTCGGGATTTTTGTTTGTGGGTTTGTTTTGAACAGATTGCTCCCAGGCACGGGACAATCTTTTTACAACCCATTTCTCTTTATGAGCCTCCTCTGAGGGGTCATAATTCGCACAAGCTTTTTGTCCTGTTTCTGTGGCATGGGAGATAAGGGTGCAGGTCCATTTGGCCATGTTGTCTGGGGACAAATGGGCGTGGTCTATGTCTCCGAAAACTGCTGCAAAATGGATCCACAAACGTCCAGTAAACGCTGTGGGGTGCTCGGTTTTCTTTTGTCTGCATTTGTTGAGGCCATCTACGGTGTCACCCCTGTTATACCCGATCGCGTCTAGGATCGCAGTATGCATTTCTGCAAGGGTGCCTCCTCCTACATTCTGTGGGTCGGGAAGGGCTGCTATGACCGAAGGGTCTAAACTCAAAACTGTGGGCTTTACTTGCTCTCGCTAGTCCAGGCCGTACATGGTCACCTGCTGTTTTACTCTGGCAAAGAAGTGATGGGGGTCTGAGGTGGGGAGGAACGGTTTGATTTTATCGCACGCATCCCGTAATTGGGTCACTGTTAAGGGGGTGATGTACAGAAATTCCGTGTCGTCCGATGCGGCTGTGCGGTGGGTGGTGACTGGGTTCATTGGAGCCTGAACTATCTGTGATGTGGTGGATTGCGGCGCTTTTCTCTTCTGGGGCTTTCCCTGCGCACATGTTCCCTGAACATATCTCTGTGCTGTCTCACTCAATTCTTCCCAATCAGGGCCGTCTTCCTCGTCTAACTGTAATCCAAAGACTTCCTGGAATCCTTTTTGAACTGAAAGCAGAGATTGCAGTTCTGAAATCTGCTTCCGGCACTTTGCATGATCTAATGAGCTTTGTCTTTGCTCCGTGGTGGCAGCATGGAGTGCTCTTAACGCTGCCTTCAGGTCACTACACTGCCTCTGCAATGCCTCTACCTGCTTCTCTGTTTCCTCTCGTACCAGGACTGCACGTTGCGTGTCCTGATAGACCTTTTTGTACTGGGATTGGAAGCTGCTTAAGTGCGCCAGACAAGACTGGTGTGCCCACTTGGCATCATCCACCTCTCCGTCTTTTGCGGCTAACTTCCTCCTTAACTCTGCATTCTCTTTCTCTACCTCACTGACATCGACCTTACTCATTCGATGTATGCCTTCTATCTCTTCCCGGAGCGTCCTAACGACCTCCTCTGTGCCCCGCACTTGTGCCAAACAGGACACGATTGCCATCGGCTTGCGAGCTTTTCCTAAGCTCTTCTTGTGAATCTCGCTCAGGTTCTCCCAAGTATGTCCTATACTTGGGAGAAGAGTATAGGAAGAGTATAGAAGCTGCAGGAATGGTGTAGGAGGGAGGGCTTCAGGTATTTGGATAATTGGAGCGCATTCTGGGGAAGGTGGGACCTGTACAAGCAGGACGGGTTGCATCTGAACCAGAGGGGCACCAATATCCTGGGAGGGAGGTTTTCTAGTACTCTTCGGGAGGGTTTAAACTAATTTGGCAGGGGAATGGGAACCGGATTTGTAGTCCAGCAACTAAGGTAGCCGATATTCAGGACGCCAAAGCATGTAATGAGGCAGTGGGGAAGGGAACACTGACAAAGGAGAGTATTTGCAGGCACGGAGATGGGTTGAAGTGTGTATACTTCAACGCAAGAAGCATCAGGAATAAGGTGGGTGAACTTAAGGCATGGATCGGTACTTGGGACTACGATGTGGTGGCCATCACGGAAACTTGGATAGAAGAGGGGCAGAAATGGTTGTTGGAGGTCCCTGGTTATAGATGTTTCAATAAGATTAGGGAGGGTGGTAAAAGAGGTGGGGGGGTGGCATTATTAATTCGAGATAGTATAACAGCTGCAGAAAGGCAGTTCGAGGAGTATCACCCTATTGAGGTAGTATGGGTTGAAGTCAGAAATAGGAAAGGAGCAGTCACCTTGTTAGGAGTTTTCTATAGGCCCCCCAATAGTAGCAGAGATGTGGAGGAACAGATTGGGAAACAGATTTTGGAAAGGTGCAGAAGTCATAGGGTGGTAGTCATGGGCGACTTTAACTTCCCAAATATTGAGTGGAAACTCTTTAGATCAAATAGTTTGGATGGGGTGGTGTTTGTGCAGTGTGTCCAGGAAGCTTTTCTAACACAGTATGTCGATTGTCCAACCAGAGGAGGGGCAATATTGGATTTAGTACTGGGTAATGAACCAGGACAAGTGATAGATTTGTTAGTGGGGGAGCATTTTGGAGATAGTGACCACAATTCTGTGACTTTCACTTTAGTAATGGAGAGGGATAGGTACGTGCAACAGGGCAAGGTTTACAATTGGGGGAAGGGTAAATACGATGTTGTCAGACAAGAATTGAAGTGCATAAGTTGGGAACATAGGCTGGCAGGGAAGGACACAAGTGAAATGTGGAACTTGTTCAAGGAACAGGTGCTACGTGTCCTTGATATGTATGTCCCTGTCAGGCAGGGAAGAGATGGTCGAGTGAGGGAACCATGGTTGACAAGAGAGGTTGAATGTCTTGTTAAGAGGAAAAAGGTGACTTATGTAAGGCTGAGGAAACAAGGTTCAGACAGGGCATTGGAGGGATACAAGATAGCCAGGAGGGAACTGAAGAAAGGGATTAGGAGAGCTAAGAGAGGGCATGAACAATCTTTGGCGGGTAGGATCAAAGAAAACCCCAAGGCCTTTTACACATATGTGAGAAATATGAGAATGACTAGAGCGAGGGTAGGTCCGATCAAGGACAGTAGCGGGAGATTGTGTATTGAGTCTGAAGAGATAGGAGAGGTCTTGAACGAGTACTTTTCTTCTGTATTTACAAATGAGAGGGGCGATATTGTTGGAGAGGACAGTGTGAAACAGATTGGTAAGCTCGAGGAAATACTTGTTAGGAAGGAAGATGTGTTGGGCATTTTGAAAAACTTGAGGATAGACAAGTCCCCCGGGCCTGACGGGTTATATCCAAGGATTCTATGGGAAGCAAGAGATGAAATTGCAGAGCCGTTGGCAATTATCTTTTCGTCCTCACTGTCAACAGGGGTGGTACCAGGGGATTGGAGAGTGGCGAATGTCGTGCCCCTGTTCAAAAAAGGAACTAGGGATAACCCTGGGAATTACAGGCCAGTTAGTCTTACTTCGGTGGTAGGCAAAGTAATGGAAAGGGTACTGAAGGATAGGATTTCTGAGCATCTGGAAAGACACTGCTTGATTAGGGATAGTCAGCACGGATTTGTGAGGGGTAGGTCTTGCCTTACAAATCTTATTGAATTCTTTGAGGAGGTGACCAAGCATGTGGATGAAGGTAAAGCAGTGGATGTAGTGTACATGGATTTTAGTAAGGCATTTGATAAAGTTCCCCATGGTAGGCTTCTGCACAAAGTAAGGAGGCATGGGATAGTGGGAAATTTGGCCAGTTGGATAACGAACTGGCTAACCGATAGAAGTCAGAGAGTGGTGGTGGATGGCAAATATTCAGCCTGGATCCCAGTTACCAGTGGCGTACCGCAGGGATCAGTTCTGGGTCCTCTGCTGTTTGTGATTTTCATTAATGACTTGGATGAGGGAGTTGAAGGGTGGGTCAGTAAATTTGCAGACGATACGAAGATTGGTGGAGTTGTGGATAGTAAGGAGGGCTGTTGTCGGCTGCAAAGAGACATAGATAGGATGCAGAGCTGGGCTGAGAAGTGGCAGATGGAGTTTAACCCTGAAAAGTGTGAGGTTGTCCATTTTGGAAGGACAAATATGAATGCGGAATACAGGGTTAACGGTAGAGTTCTTGGCATTGTGGAGGAGCAGAGAGACCTTGGGGTCTATGTTCATACATCTTTGAAAGTTGCCACTCAAGTGGATAGAGCTGTGAAGAAGGCCTATGGTGTGCTCGCGTTCATTAACAGAGGTATTGAATTTAAGAGCCGTGAGGTGATGATGCAGCTGTACAAAACTTTGGTAAGGCCACATTTGGAGTACTGTGTACAGTTCTGGTCGCCTCATTTTAGGAAGGATGTGGAAGCTCTGGAAAAGGTGCAAAGAAGATTTACCAGGATGTTGCCTGGAATGGAGAGTAGGTCTTACGAGGAAAGGTTGAGGGTGCTAGGCCTTTTCTCATTAGAGCGGAGAAGGATGAGGGGCGACTTGATAGAGGTTTATAAGATGATCAGGGGAATAGATAGAGTAGACAGTCAGAGACTTTTTCCCCAGGTGGAACACACCATTACAAGGGGACATAAATTTAAGGTGCAAGGTGGAAGATATAGGAGGGATATCAGAGGTAGGTTCTTTACCCAGAGAGTAGTGGGGGCATGGAATGCACTGCCTGTGGAAGTAGTTGAGTCAGAAACATTAGTGACCTTCAAGCAGCTGTTGGATAGGTACATGGATTACGGGAAAATTATATAGTGTAGATTTCTTTGTTCTTAAGGGCAGCACGGTAGCATTGTGGATAGCACAATTGCTTCACAGATCCATGGTCCCAGGTTTGATTTCGGCTTGGGTCATTGTCTGTGTGGAGTCTGCACGTCCTCCCCGTGTCTGCGTGGGTTTCCTCCGGGTGCTCCGGTTTCCTCCCACAGTCCAAAGATGTGCGGGTTAGGTGAATTGGCCAATGATAAATTGCCCTTAATGTCCAAATTGCCCTTGGTGTTGGGTGGAGGTGTTGAGTTTGGGTAGGGTGCTCTTTCCAAGAGCTGGTGCAGACTCAGGGGGCCGAATGGCCTCCTTCTGCACTGTAGATTCAATGATAATCTATGATTAATCTAGGACAAAGGTTCGGCACAACATCGTGGGCCGAAGGGCCTGTTCTGTGCTGTATTTTCTATGTTCTATGTTCTATACTCCCGGGACCTGTTTCCTCATTTTCACAGAATTCGCTCCAAAGGGGCCATTCTTTCCCTTTGAGGTACTTTCTGATTTCCTCTTCCCAAACGGGACACTGTCCTACTCTACTGCTGCTGGTCGCTGCGACCGTGAATTCCTCGAGGTTCATGAGGCGTTGCATTGCCTGCATTGCCATCTTTCCTATCTGAATGCTTTCTTAAATTTGGAACGAGGGGTACTAAGGCGGTGCTGTAATTACGGGTACGGCTTTCGCTATTTTCCGAAATACAAACTCCCGACAGTTTTGCCGCAACAAAAAAATCTATTAGTATTACCTTATAGCCCTGTTAGTTGCGCATGCATTAACACACTTCCGAATTCTGAGGATTGATCAGAACTGCTTGAACACTTGTGGTTTTTCTGTTCCCAATTGGATTTCTAATTCAAATAATGGGGTCTCCCGGAGTGGTTAAGCCACTTCTAGATCGGGTCCCGTCAGATGTCGCCAGTCATATGTTGCTAACTTTTTGTTGGTTCAATTGGCTCTGTTTTATAACCTTTGCTCTAGAGTCGCCAGGTATCTTTATGATACCGCCACGAGGTTCAAGTAATGATCAATAACTCAACACACCAATTAGTAAGATTCAAATCAATACACATTTATTATACACAGTTAATCGCTACTCATGCATAAACTCTACTTTCTAGGCTATTTCTATCACTAACAGGCCTATACTTCGCTTCAGACTGGAACACCAGGTCAGGGGAACAAATGGCCTTTCGTTCGGGTTCTGAAACTGCAGGATTCAAAAGCTGGCATAGACTGGTAGCTAGGAGCACCTATCTCATAGAGAGCATTGACTTGAGACTTACTTCTTTGGAGCGGCAGCTGAACAGGTCACTGTCAAGGGTTGCTTCGCTTGCTGAGTGACCCTGTCAAGAAGGACGATTTGAATTGGGGGCTTTGCTTTATAGTCCCCATGGGCTTCCCGCCTTTCGGGGCGGACCCCGTACCTGGTTTCAAGTGATTGGACTTCGTTCCAATCGCTTGGTTCAATTTCTCCAATACTGGAGCTGTTCCCTGATCGTTGGGCGGTCTTAAAAGAGGTTAACGGACAACCTCTTTTGTGTTGGCTCCTGCTGGCGCCGAGGAGTCTGGCTTGGCTTTGTTTACCTCAAAATGTTTCGATTGTTCCCAGGGATCGCTCATTACTATGTAAATGGCTGCTACATTACTATGCAGATGGCTGCTTGTATCGATGCTGTCTGGGTTTCTGCAGTATCTAATACACAGTAACTTGCACCTGCTAGTTTTTGCCTGTGTTGGCTGAACTTCCCTTCTGCATTTGCGGTTCTCCATTTTAAGTCGGGATGTGGCCAACTCAGATGGCTACAGACCTTAGAAGTAAGAAAAGTTAGAGTCCAAGTAAAAGTTAAAAGAATATATGATTAAGTTGTGTGCTGGTCCTTGAGGCATAGATTGTTGATCATTGTAGCATTTGAAGTTAGCTGGTTTCCTTTAAAATCTTAGAGTTAACTTGAAGTTCGGGTAACTGCACCTTGCGGCAGACTCTCTTAGCTTCAGAGAGAGAGATTCCTTACTGCTTCCTTCAGCTGTTCTTCCAGGTTATTTTGATTTTTCTATATGTGCCTGGCTTGGTAAAACCAATTCTTAATCCTCCTGTCTGTATGTTCCAACAAGGAATTCATTTAATACATCTTGCAGTTATTGATGTTGAACAAGTAATCACATTTTTAATCTTTCATTTATGAAACCTTTGACACATTTCAAGGCAGTCAAAACCAGCGGGTTATTTCATATTTCACAGGGGGGTTTGAGTGTCTGTTGGTGTATTTGGCTGATTTGCAGCTCCCATTGTCTTAAATGCAAGCATGCGTATGAACATACAAAATAGGAGCAGAAGTCATCCATTCGGCCCCTCAAGCCTGCTCTGCCATTTGATAAGATCATGGCTGATCTGTTTATATTTCAAGTTCTACATTCCAATCTACCCCGACAACCTTAGATCATTTTGCCGAACAAGAATCTATCCACCTATGTCTTAAAAATAGTCAATGGTCCCACCTCTGCCACCTTCTGTGGCAGAGTTCCAAAGTCAGACAACTGTCAGAGAAAAATAGTTTCCTCATCTCCATCATAAAAGGATGACACCTGTTTTTAAAACTTCCCCTAGCTGAAGACTCGCCCACAAGAGTAAATATCCTTTCTACGTCCAACTTGTCGAGACCATTCAGGATCTTGTATACTTAAACCAAGTCACTCCTCACTCTTGTAACCTCCAGCGGAAACAAGCCCAGTCTGTCTAACCTTTCCTCATAAGACAAGCCGTTCATTCCAGGTGTCAGCCCAATAGACCTGCTCTTAACTGCCCCAACACATTTACACGTTGCCTTAAATAAGGAGACCAAAACTGCACAGAATATTTGAGATGTGGTCTCACCTGTATAACTGAGGCATAACATCCTCATTTTTATGTTCAATTCCTGTCATATAAACATATAACATTCCATGCGTCTACTTAATTACTTCAGGGCTAAAAGGCTGGGAACAGATGAAGCCTGTGTGGAACATAAAGAAAGTAGGAAGGAACTTAAGCAAGGAGTCACGAGGGCTAGTCACGAAAAGTCATTGGCAAATAGGGTTAAGGAAAATCCCAAGGCTTTTTACACGTACATAAAAAGCAAGAGGGTAGCCAAGGAAAGGTTTGGTCCACTGAAGGATAGGCAAGGGAATCTATGTGTGGAGCCAGAGGAAATGGGCGAGGTACTAAATGAATACTTTGCATCAGTATTCACCAAAGAGAAGGAATTGGTAGATGTTGAGTCTGGAGAAGGGTGTGTAGATAGCCTGGGTCACATTGAAATCCAAAAAGACAAGGTGTTGGGCGGCTTAAAAAATATTAAGGTAGATAAGTTCCCAGGGCCTGATGGGATCTACCCCAGAATACTGAAGGAGGCTGGAGAGGAAATTGCTGAGGCCTTGACAGAAATCTTTGGTTCCTCACTGTCTTCAGGTGATGTCCCGGAGGACTGGAGAATAGCCAATGTTGTTCCTCTGTTTAAGAAGGGTAGCAAGGATAATCCAGGGAACTACACGCCGGTGAGCCTTACTTCAGTGGTAGGGAAATTACTGGAGAGAATTCTTCGAGACAGGATCTACTCCCATTTGGAAGCAAATGGACGTATTAGTGAGAGGCAGCATGGTTTTGTGAAGGGGAGGTCGTGTCTCACTAACTTGATAGAGTTTTTCAAGGAGGTCACAAAGATGATTGATGCAGGTAGGGCAGTGGATGTTGTCTATATGGACTTCAGTAAGGCCTTTGACAAGGTCCCTCATGGTAGACTAGTACAAAAGGTGAAGTCACACGGGATCAGGGGTGAGCTGGCAAGGTGGATACAGAACTGGTTAGGTCATAGAAGGCAGAGAGTAGCAATGGAAGGATGCTTTTCTAATTGGAGGGCTGTGACCAGTGGTGTTCCGCAGGGATCAGTGCTGGGACCTTTGCTGTTTGTAGTATATATAAATGATTTGGAGGAAAATGTAACTGGTCTGATCAGTAAGTTTGCAGACGACACAAAGGTTAGTGGAATTGCGGATAGCGATGTGGATTGTCAGAGGATACAGCAGGATTTAGATTGTTTGGAGACTTGGGCGGAGAGATGGCAGATGGAGTTTAATCCGGACAAATGTGAGGTAATGCATTTTGGAAGGTCTAATACAGGTATGGAATGTACAGTGAATGGTAGAACCCTCAAGAGTATTGAAAGTCAGAGATATCTAGGAGTACAGGTCCACAGGTCACTGAAAGGGGCAACACAGGTGGAGAAGGTCGTCAAGAAGGCATACGGCATGCTTGCCTTCATTGGCCGGGGCATTGAGTATAAGAATTGGCAAGTCATGTTGCAGCTCTATAGAACCTTAGTTCAGCCACACTTGGGAATATAGTGTTCAACTCTGGTCGCCACACTACCAGAAGGATGTGGAGGCTTTAGAGAGGGTGCAGAAGAGATTTACCAGAATGTTGCCTGATATGGAGGGCATTAGCTATGAGGAGCGGTTGAATAAACTCGGTTTGTTCTCACTGGAACAACGGAGGTTGAGAGGTTACCTGATAGAGGTCTACAAAATGATGAGGGGCATAGACAGAGTGGATAGTCAGAGGCTTTTCCCCAGGGTAGAGGGGTCAATTACTAGGGGGCATAGGTTTCAGGTGAGAGGGGCAAGGTTTAGAGTAGATGTACGAGGCAAGTTTTTTTACACAGAGGGTAGTGGGTGCCTGGAACTCGCTACCGGAGGAGGTGGTGGAAGCAGGGACGATAGTGACATTTAAGGGGCATCTTGACAAATACATGAATAGGATGGGAATAGAGGGATACGGACCCAGGAAGTGTAGAAGATTGTAGTTTAGTCAGGCAGCATGGTCGGCACGGGCTTGGAGGGCCGAAGGGCCTGTTCCTATGCTGTACATTTCTTTGTTCTTTGTACTTGCTGTAGCTACATATTAACGTTTTGTGATTCATGCACTAGAACACCTAGATCCCTCTGCACTTTGGAATTCTGCAGCTGTTCTCCATTTAAGTAATACTCTGCTTTTTTTTATTCTTCCTGACAAAATGAATAACTTCACATTTTGCCATATTATATTCCATCTGCTAGATTTTTGCCCACTTAACCTATCTATCTCTGTCTGCAAACTCTTTATTTTATTTTTTTTAAATATATTTTATTCAAGTTTTTTGGCCAAACATAACAATACGTAGTGTTTCTTTTACACAGCAATAAAGCAATATAAATAACCGTGGCCAGTTTTAAACAAATAAATAAGTAATATATAAACAAAAACAAAAAACAAAACTAAATGGCAACTGCCTTGTCCAAAATAAATACTCTCCAAAAATACAGTCCAGCAATCCAATATACAATTACATATACCAAATACCTATACATATACAATAACATCCCTGAGAGTCCGTCCGATTCCTCCCCACCCCCTCCCCCTGGGTTGCTGCTGTTATCTCCTTCTTTTCCATTCCCTCTATCTTTCTGTGAGGTAGTCGACGAACGGTTGCCACCGCCTGGTGAACCCCTGAGCCGAACCCCTTAACACAAACTTAATCCGTTCTAACTTTATGAACCCTGCCATATCGTTTATCCAGGTCTCCACCCCCGGGGGTTTGGCTTCCTTCCACATTAACAATATCCTGCGCCGGGCTACAAGGGATGCAAAGGCCAACACGTCAGCCTCTCTCGCCTCCTGCACTCCCGGCTCTTCTGCAACCCCAAATATAGCCAACCCCCAGCTTGGTTCGACCTGGACCCCCACCACCTTCGAAAGCATCTTTGCCACCCCCACCCAGAACCCCTGTAGTGCCGGGCATGACCAGAACATGTGGGTGTGATTCGCTGGGCCTCTCGAGCATCTCGCACACCTATCCTCTACCCCAAAAAATTGACTAAGCCGTGCTCCAGTCATATGCGCCCTGTGTAGCACCTTAAATTGTATCAGGCTTAGCCTGGCACACGAGGACGATGAGTTTACCCTACGTAGGGCATCAGCCCACAGCCCCTCCTCAATCTCCTCCCCCAGTTCTTCTTCCCATTTCCCTTTCAGCTCATCTACCATGATCTCCCCCTCGTCCCTCTCTCCCTGTATATGTCCGCCACCTTACCGTCCCCCACCCATGTCTCTGAGATCACTCTATCCTGCACTTCCTGCGTCGGGAGCTGCGGGAATTCCCTCACCTGTTGCCTCGCAAAAGCCCTCAATTGCATATACCGAAATGCATTCCCTTGGGGCCACCCATATTTCTCCGTCAGCGCTCCCAGACTCGCAAACGTCCCATCTACAAATAGATCTCTTAATTGTACTACCCCAGCTCTTTGCCATGCTCCAAATCCCCCATCCATTCTCCCCGGAACGAACCTATGATTGTTTCTTATCTGGGACCGCACCGAAGCTCCCGTCCCTCCCCTATGCCGTCTCCACTGCCCCCAAATTCTCAATGTAGCCATCACCACCGGGCTTGTGGTGTATTTCTTTGGTGAGAACGGCAACGGCGCCGTCACCATTGCTTGCAGGCTAGTCCCCCTGCAGGACGCCCTCTACAATCTCTTCCACGCCGCTCCCTCCCCTTCTCCCATCCACTTACACACCATTGAAACATTGGCGGCCCAGTAGTATTCACTTAGGCTCGGTAGTGCCAGCCCCCCCCCCCCCCCCCCCCCCCCCTCTTGTCCCTACTACGCTGCAAGAATCCCCGCCTCACTCTCGGGGTCTTCCCAGCCCACACAAAACTCATGATACTCTTCTCAATTCTTTTGAAAAAAGCCTTCGTGATCACCACCGGGAGGCACTGGAACACAAAAAGGAATCTCGGGAGGACCACCATTTTAACCGCCTGCACCCTACCTGCCAACGACAGGGACACCATGTCCCATCTCTTGAAATCCTCCTCCATCTGTTCCACCAACCGTGTTAAATTAAGCCTATGTAATGTACCCCAATTCTTGGCTATCTGGATCCCCAGGTACCGGAAGTCCCTTGTTACCTTCCTCAACGGTAAATCCTCTATCTCTCTGCTCTGCCCCCCCGGATGCACCACAAATAGCTCACTTTTCCCCATGTTCAGTTTATACCCTGAAAAATCCCCAAACTCCCCAAGTATCCGCATTATCTCTGGCATCCCCTCCGCCTGGTCCGCCACATATAGCAACAAATCATCCGCATACAGAGATACCCGGTGTTCTTCTCCCCCCCTAAGTACTCCCCTCCACTTCCTGGAACCCCTCAGTGCCATGGCCAGGGGTTCAATCGCCAATGCAAACAATAACGGGGACAGAGGGCATCCCTGCCTCGTCCCTCTACGGAGCCGAAAATAGTCAGACCCCCGTCCATTCGTGACCACGCTCGCCATCGGGGCCCTATACAGCAGCTGTACCCACCTGATATACCCGACCCCAAAGCCAAATCTCCTCAACACCTCCCACAAATAATCCCACTCCACTCTATCAAATGCTTTCTCGGCATCCATCGCCACCACTATCTCCGCTTCCCCCTCTGGTGGGGGCATCAACATTACCCCTAGCAGCCTCCGTATATTTGTATTTAGCTGTCTCCCCTTCACAAACCCAGTTTGGTCCTCATGGACCACCCCCGGGACACAATCCTCTATCCTCATTGCCATTACCTTGGCCAGAATCTTAGCATCCACATTCAGGGGGGAAATGGGCCTGTATGACCCGCATTGCAGCGGGTCTTTTTCCTTCTTTAGGAGGAGCGATATCGTTGCCTCTGACATAGTCGGGGGCAGCTGCCCCCTTTCCCTCGCCTCATTAAAGGTTCTCATCAGTAGCGGGGCCAGCAAGTCCAAATATTTCTTATAGAATTCAACTGGGAATCCGTCTGGTCCCGGGGCCTTCCCCGCCTGCATGCTTCCAATCCCTTTCACTACTTCCTCCGTCTCAATCTGTGCTCCCAGCCCCACTCTCTCCTGTTCCTCCACCTTAGGAAATGCCAGCTGATCCAGAAAGCGCATCATTCTCTCCTTCCCGCCCGGGGGCTGCGCTTCATATAATCTTTCATAAAATGCCTTGAACACTCCATTCACTCTCTCCGCTCCCCGCTCCATCTCTCCCTCCTCATCTCTCACCCCCCCTATCTCCCTCGCTGCTCCCCTTTTCCTCAGTTGGTGGGCCAACAACCTACTCGCCTTCTCCCCTATTCATGCTGTACACCCTGTGCCTTCCTCCATTGTGCCTCTGCCTTACCCGTAGTCAACAAGTCAAATTCTACATGTAGCCTTTGCCTTTCCCTGTATAGTCCCTCCTCCGGTGCCTCCGCGTATTGTCTGTCCACCCTCAGCAGTTCTTTCAACAACCGCTCCCTTTCCCTACCCTCCTGCTTTCCTTTATGTGCCCTAATAGATATCAGCTCCCCTTTAACCACTGCCTTCAGTGCCTCCCAGATCACTCCCACCTGTACCTCCCCATTATCATTAATTTCCAAGTACCTTTCAATACACCCCCTCACCCTTAAACACACCCCCTCATCTGCCAATAATCCCATGTCCATTCTCCAGGGTGGAAGCTGTTGTTTTTCTTCCCCTATCTCCAGGTCCACCCAGTGTGGAGCATGGTCCGAGATGGCTATAGCCGTGTACTCCGACCCCGTCACCTTTGGGATCAGTGCCCTTCCCAAAACAAAAAAATCTATTCGTGAAAATACTTTATGTAGTATAGAGAACTCCTTACTCCTAGGTCTACTAAATCTCCAGGGATCTACTCCTCCCATCTGCACCATAAAATCCTTAAGCACCCTAGCTGCAGCCGGCCTCCTTCCGGTCCTGGACCTCGATCTGTCCAGCCCTGCGTCCAGCACCGTATTAAAGTCTCCACCCATTACCAACTTCCCCACTTCTAGGTCCGGGATTCGTCCTAACATACGCCTCATAAAATTGGCATCATCCCAGTTCGGGGCATACACGTTCACTAATACCACCGCCTCCCCTTGCAGTTTTCCACTCACCATCACGTATCTGCCCCCACTATCCGCCACTATAGTCTTTGCCTCAAACATTACCCGCTTCCCCACTAGTATGGCCACCCCCCTGTTTTTTGCATCTAGCCCCGAATGAAACACCTGCCCCACCCATCCTTTGCGAAGTCTAACCTGGTCTGTCAGCTTCAGATGCGTCTCCTGAAGCATAACCACATCTGCCTTAAGTTTCTTTAGGTGTGCGAGTACCCGTGCCCTCTTAATCGGCCCGTTCAGCCCCCTCACATTCCACGTGATCAACCGGGTTGGGGGGCTCTTTACCCCCCCACCCCCCTTGACGACTAGCCATTTCCTTTTTCAATCCAGCTCCTCACCCGGTTCCCACGTAGCTGTACCCCCCTCAGGCGGCGCCCCCCCGCCCCGACCCCCCCCTCCCATACCAGCTCCCCCTTCTCCCCAGCAGCAGCAACCCAGTTAACCCCCCCCCCCCCGCTAGATCCCAAGCTAGCGTAATTGCACCCCCCATGTTGCTCCCAGAATCAGCAAACTCTGGCCAACCTCGGCTTCCCCCCCGTGACCTCGGCTCACACTGTGCGAGGCCCCCTCCTTCCTGCTTCCCTGTTCCCGCCATGATTACCATAGCGCGGGAAAAAAGCCCGCGCTTCCCCTTTTGGCCCCGCCCCCAATGGCCGGCGCCCACAGCTCCTCATCCTCCCTCACCCCCTCCCCCACGACATGGGGAAGAGAGAGAAGTTACAGGGTCGCAGGTTTAACAATCTGGGAAGTCCTCTCTTCCCCCTTTTCCCCCCTTCATCCCACAAATTCACCCCGCCACTTTTGCCCCAAACGTTCTTTTTCTGGCCCGCTCACTCCAGCTTCTCCTCGACAATAAATGTCCACGCCTCGTCTGCCGTTTCGAAATAGTGGTGTTTCCCTAGATGTGTGACCCACAGTCTTGCCGGTTGCAACATTCCAAATTTGACCTTCCTTTTATGCAACACCGCCTTGGCCCGATTAAAGCTTGCCCTCCTTCTCGCCACCTCCACACTCCAATCTTGATACACGCGGATCACCGCATTCTCCCACCTACTGTTCCGAGTTTTCTTGGCCCATCTGAGGACCATCTCTCTGTCCTTGTATCGGAGAAATCTCACAACTATTGTTCGAGGAATTTCTCCAGCCTCGGTCTTTGCGCCATAACCCGATAGGCACCCTCCACCTCCAGCGGACCCGTCGGGGCCTCCGATCCCATTAACGAATGCAGCATCGTGCTCACATATGCCCCGACGTCCGCCCCTTCTGCACCTTCGGGAAGACCAAGAATCCTTAAGTTCTTCTTCCTCGCATTGTTCTCCAGCACCTCCAGCCTTTCCACACATCTTTTGTGTTGTGCCTCGTGGATCTCCGTTTTCACCACCAGGCCCTGTATGTCGTCCTCATTTTCAGCAGCCTTTGCCTTCACGACCCGAAGCTCCTGTTCCTGGGTCTTTTGCTCCTCCTTTAGCCCCTCAATCGCTTGTAATAGCGGGGCCAACAGCTCCTTCTTCATCTCCTTTTTGAGCTCATCTACGCAACGCCGCAGGAACTCTTGTTGGTCAGGGCCCCATATTAAACTGCCTCCTTCCAACGCCATCTTGCTTTGTGCCTGCCTTTCTGGCCGCTGCTCTTGAGGATCCACCGCAATCCGGCTACTTTCCTCCCTTTTTTCCATCCGTGTCCAGGGGGGATTCCCTTCTGGATTACCGCACAGTGTTATTTGCCGTTAAAATTGCCGATGGGGCTCCTATCAAGAGCCCAAAAGTCCATTCCACCGGGAGCTGCCGAAACGTGCGACTTAGCTGGTCATCGCCGCACCCGGAAGTCCCATCGCCGCACCCGGAAGTCCTGCAAACTCTTTATGTCTTCTTCACAGCATATTTTTCTACCGGTCTTTGTATCATCTGCAAATTTAGCTACCATGCCTTCATTCCCCCTCATCTAAGTCATTAATATAAATTGTAAGAAGTTGAGGTACCAGCACAGAGCCTGCAGTCAATCATCACATCCTACCAATCAGAAAAATATCTATTTATGCATACTCTCGGCTAATGCCAGCCAGCCAATATCCTATCCATGCTGATATATTACACCCTACACGATGAACTTCTATTTTCTGCAATAACCTTTGGTGTAGCATCTTATCAGGCGCCTTCTGGAAACCCAAGTTCGGATCCCCACTCCCTGGTCTCGTTAAACGCCCTTACCAGCAAAGGCCCCAGGATCCCCCAAAATCTTTTATAAAACTCCACTGGGTATCCATCTGGGACCGGGGCCTTGCCCAACTGCATTACCTTAAGCCCCTCCACCACCTCTACCAGCTCAATGGGAGCTCCCAGCCCCTCCACCAGGTCCTCCTCCACCCTCGGGAACTCCAACCCCTCCAACAACCGCCTCATTCCCTCCACCCCGGCTGGGAGTTCCGACTCATACAGCTTCCTGTAGAAATCCCCAAACACACCATTTACCCTCACCAGGTCTAAGACAGTGTTCTCCACCCCTGTCCTTCACTTTGCCAATCTCCCTCGCTGCCTCCTGTTTCCTCAATTGATGCTCCAGCATGCTGCTCGCCTTCTCCCCATATTCATAAACCACCCTACTCAACTGCCCTACCGCCTTCCCGTGGATAAAAGCCCAAACTCCATCTGCAGTTTCTGCTATCTCAACAACCCCGCGTCTGGAGCCTTCGAATACCTCCTGTTCTCTTGCAAGATCTCCTCCACTAGCCTTTCCATCTCCACCCGCACCGTCTTCTCCCTGTGTGCCCGTATTGAGATAAACTCCCCACTCACTACTGCCTTCAGTGCCTCCCACAACGTGGCTGTCAAAACATCTCCCGTGTCGCAAAGCTCCACATATCCCCGAATGGCCGCCCCACCCAGTCACAAACCTCCTCGTCCGACAAAAGCCCCACATCCAACCTCCTCTGTGAGCGCTGACCCCCTCCCCTGTTTACTGGTACGTCCACCCAGTGCAGCGTGAGGTCCGACACTACAATTGCGGAGTACTCCGAACCGACCAGCCCTGCCAACAATGTTCTATCCAGCACGAAAAAAAGTCAATTTGGGAGTACACCCTGTACACATGGGAGAAAAACAAAAATCCCTTCACCCTCGGCCTCTCAAACCTCCATTGATCCACCACCCACCATGTGCTCCATAAACCCCTTCAGCTCCTTTGCTACCGCCAACACCCTCCCTGACCTCGGACTCGACTGATCCAACCTTGGATCCAGAACCATATTAAAAACACCCCAGTGCGAGCCCAGATCAGGGATCTTCCCCAATACACACCTCATGAACTCCACATTGTCCCAGTTTGCAGCATAAATATTCACCAACACCACCAGCATCCCCTCCCATTTATCACTCACCATAACATTCCTCCCCCAGAATCTGCCACTGTACTCCCCACTTCAAAAGCTACCCATTTATTAATCAATATTGCTACCCCCCCCTCGTCTTTGAGTCTAATCCAGAATGAAATATCTGCTCTGTGCACCCTTTCCTAAGCCTAGTCTGATCCCCAATCTTCAAGTGTGTTTCCTGCAGAAGAGACATGTCTGCATTTACACTCCTTAAATGTGCAAATACACAAGCCCACTTGACCGGGCCATTCAGCCCTCTCACATTCCATGTAATCAGTCTGCCGACACCCTGCCGCCCCCCCTCCAATCAACCTTATCCCCTCCTGGGCCAGCCTCCAGCCCGCGTCCCGCACCCCCTCAGGCCTGCCCTCGATGTCCAGCGTTAATGACCCTCCCCATACCACACCTTACAAACCCCTCCCCTGTCAGCTCCCCCCACCACAAAATAACAATCCCAACACCCATCAACTCTCTAATTCCCTGCTCACCCCCCACTGCGCTTCCGTGAACTAGCCCACCCAGCTAACCTGGTAGCCCCCGCCCATGGCGCCTACCCCACCGCTGATTCTTCCCCCTCCACCCCCCCCCCGCTCAAACATTATCCCAGTAAAAACAAAACAACACCAACCCAAACACAAAGAAAAGAGCAACCACCCAGCCGCCACAAAGGAAAAATACGGGGCAATGGCCCGAAAGTAAACACGAACAGAAAGGAACAGAAAATGAACATCTCCTCAAAAGTTCAATGTCCTCCTTCTCTTGCCAGTCCATTGTCCCTGACAAATTCCATCGCTTCCTCTGCGTCCCAACCTTTATTCACGATCTTTATAAGTCACCCATAGGCACGCCGGGTACAGCATTCCGAATGTCACCCCCTTCTTGAAGAGGGCCGCCTTCACCTTAGTGAACCCCGCTCTCCTCTTGGTCAGCTCCACACCCAGGTCCTGATACACACGAAGCTCACTGCTTCTCTCCCAGGTGCATCACCTCATCTGCCTGGCCCAACTGAGGATCCGCTCCACCATCGACCTCGGTGGCTCATTCCCTTGCGGCTTCTTCATCAGCGCCCTGTGCACCCGGTCCACTTCCAAGTATCGTTCAAAGGCACCCTCTCCAGGCAATGTCTCGAACATCTGAGCCCGGTACGAGCCAGTGTCCGCTCCCTCACTGCCATCCGGCAGCCCCACCGTCCTCAGTTTCTGCCTACTGGACCGGTTCTCCAAGTCCTCCATCTTCTCCTGCAGCCGCCTCTGATTATCCCGCATCACCCCCAACTCGGCCACCATCGAGGCAAGCTGCTCCTCGTGCTCCCCCACCGTCTCCTCCACCTTCTGAATCGCCTGGTTCTGGGCCTCCTACCTTGTTTTCAGGTGGTCAATCCTCGCCTTAATCGGATCCACCACCCTCGCCAGGTCCTCAAGATTCCCCTTCCTCTGCTGGGTGAACCTCTCATTCAAGAAGCCCACCAACTGCGCCATCGACCATTGAAAGGGTAGCGCCGGTCCCTGACCCTCCGCCATTCTTCTCCTGTGTCGCAGGTACAGCTTCTCCTCCCTCCAAGTGCTCCTTTCTTTTTAGACCACTCCTGGTCCACAAATCCATCCACCGGTGGGACACTCTCACCTTCCACTCCTCCTGCACTTTTTTTGCTCAATCCATCCATCCGATAACCGGGGAACAGGTCCAAAAATACCACCACTAGCAGAAGCCACCAAATGTGTGACCACTCACACCATGGCCGCCACCGGAAGTCCAAGAGCCGCACCTTTGACTGCATACATGGCAAGTGTTTCCGAGAGGTGAGATCAGTCCTTGGACTCTAGTTCATTGGTATTTGTTTCTCAGGCTCATTTTCCGGGGCTCCTCTTGACATCAGCGTCCTCGAAGAATCAGGAGGTTCTTCCAAGTAGATCTTTTCTGAAAAAGGGTGTCCAAGGCATTGACATCTGTGTAACAGTTCTTATGGTAAGCCTTCAGGGTATCTTTGAAGCACTTCCTTTGTCCTTCCTTGAGCTGGGCAAAGATTTGCTTTGGCAATCAGGACTCTGACAACCCAGTGAGGAACCAGACCATTCATTGTGTAAACAATTAATAAAGAATATTTATTAACGTGAAAGAAAAAATAACATGACAAAAGACTAATATACACTATGATATGTAAAATTACCTGTTTAGTTATTAATATACTTATCTGAAGTTGCCCCTTGTTCCCAAAATATACCCATATTACCTGAAATCACTGGGGCACCAATTTTCCCAAATAACATCCAATGGTAGTAATTCTATGCAGGTCAAATCCAACTAATAGTTACCACAAAATATTGTTTAGGTAACCAAGTCTGGGAAACATCTCTTCCTGGTTCAGCAAAGACGTGGAGATGCCGGCGTTGGACTGGGGTGAGCACAGTACGAAGTCTTACAACACCAGGTTAAAGCCCAACAGGTTTGTTTCGACGTCACTAGCTTTCGGAGCGTTGCTCCTTCCTCAGGTGAATGAAGAGGTCTGTTCCAGAAACATATATATATAGACAGATTCAAAGATGCCAGACAATGCTTGGAATGCGAGCATTAGCAGGTGATTAAATCTTTACAGATCTTTACAGATTACCCCATCTCTGGATCTGTAAAGATTTAATCACCTACTAATGCTCGCATTCCAAGTATGACAGGTGATACGAAGGAGCCTTAATGAGTTGCTGCAGTGCATCTTGTGATGGTAAACATTGAACACATTGTGCGCGAGTGGTAGAGGGATTGAACTTTTAAGGTGGCAGGTGGGGTGCTAATCAAGTGGGCTGGATGATGTTGAGCTTGAGTGTTGTTGGAGCTGCACTCATCCAGGCAAGTGGAGACTATTCCATTCCACTTGTGCCTTGTAGATGGTGGATAGGCTTTCAGGAGTTAGAAAGTGCATCACTCTCTGCACAATTCCCAGTCTCTGACTTCTTGTAACCACAATATTTGTATGGTGAGCCCCGTTCAGAATCTAGTCAATGGAAATCCCTAGGACGTTGATAATGGGAAGTTCAGTAAAGGTAACGTCACTGAATGTTAAGGGGAGATGGTTAGTTCCTCTTTTGTTGGAACTGGGCATTATCTGGCACTTATGAGATGAGAATGTTACTTTGCCACCTATCAGCCCAAGGTTGGATATTGTCCAGGTCTTGCTACTTATGAACAAGGATTGCTTCAGTATCTGAGGAGTCACAAATAGTGTTGAACATTGTGCAATCATCCAAGAACTTCCCCACTTCTGACCTTGTGATGGAGGGAAGATAATGAAACAGCTGAAGATGGTTGGGCCTGAGGTTCTAGCCTGAGGAATGCCTGCAGCAATGTCCTGGGACTGCGGTGATTGACCACAATTGAGTTAGGTGTGTCACCAAACAGTGGACAGTTTTCTCCTTGATTCTCAATGACTTCAGTTTTGCTAGAGCTCCTTGATGCCACATTCAGTCAAATGCTGCCTTGGCGTCAAGGGCTATCACTCTTACCTCACCTCTGGAGTTCAGCTCTTTTGTCCATATTTGGACCAAGGCTGTAATGAGTTCAAGAGTTCAATGGCCATGCCAGAATCCAGATTGAGCCTTGGTGAGCAGATTATTGCTCAATAAGTGCCACTTGGTAGCACCGTTGACAACATTTACTATCACTTTATTGGCAATCGAGACTAGACTGATGGGTTGATAATTGGCTGGGTTGGATTTGTCTCGATTTTTGCGTACAGGACATATCTTGGCAATTTTCCACATTTCCAGCTAGATCCCAGTGCTGTTGGTGTATTGAAACAGCTTGGCTAAGGGTGCAGCTAGCTCTGAGGCACAAGTTTTCAGTAGTATTGTTAGAATGTGATCAGAACCCATAACCTTTGCAGTATCCAGTGCCTGCAGCCATTTTATAGAATTCCTACAGTGCGGATGGAAGTCATTTGGCCCCACCGCCCCTCTGAAAGTGAACCCTAACCATGTTCACTCCCCCATCCACCACACCCTATCCCCATAACTCTGTAACGTATCCTGCACATTTCTGGACACTAAGGGGCAACTTATCATGGCCAATCCGCCTAACCTGCACACCTTTGGACTGTGGGAGAAAACGGGAGCACCCGGAGGAAACTCACATAGACATGGGGAGAACGTGCAAACTCAACACAGACAGTCACCCAAGGCCGGAATTGAACCATGGTGCTGTGAGCAGCATTTATTACATGGAGTGAATTAAATTGGCTGAAGACTGGCATCTGGGATTCTGTGAACCTCCTGAGGCGGTCGAAATGGATCATCCACTCGGCACTTCTTGCTGAAAATGGTTGCAAAATGCTTCAGCCTTGTCTTTTGCACTGATGCACTGGTCTCCCCCATCATTGAGGATGGGGATACACCATTCAGGACTGGATATGGAGGACAGCAGAACTTTAATCTAATCTGTTGGTTTTGGCTCTGTCTATTATAGGCTGCTTCCACTGTTGGGCATGCCAGTAGTCCCGGAAGTTCATCAGGTTGGCACCTCATGTTTAGGTATGTCTGATGCGGTTCCTGCCATGCTGTAGCCACCCTTGAATCAGGGTTGATCTCTGACATGATGGCATTGATAGAGTTGAGAATATACCAGACCATGAGGTTACAGATTGTGGTTGTATACAATTCTGCTGTTGCTGACGGCCTCCAGTGTTTCATGGATGCCCAGTTTTGAGTTGCAAGATCTGTTCAAAATCATATTTAGCACAATGGTAGTGCCTCACAACATGGTAGAGGATATCCTCAATGTGAAGACGGGATTTCATTTCCACAAGGACTGAATGGTGGTCACTCCGATCAATACTGTCATGGACAGGTGGATCTGTGACTGGTGGATTGGTGAAGATGAGTCCAAGTAGGTTTCTTCATCTTGCCGATTCCCTCGCCACCGGCTGAAGTTCCAGTCTATCAGCTCGGACATTTCAGACTCAGCAACTCGGTCTGTAGTGGTGCTTGTAACAGGGTTTCCTTTGCTCCAACAAGCTGCTATTGGGTGTCACAGATAACTGTGGGTGTCTCCCTCCTGCAGGTGTTGAAACCACAACCCGGAAGTGTCGCACTGGGACAGCTTCGCATGAGAGAGGGAACAAGTCTCAATGTTTATATCTAACCAGTGAAGTTGTCCTTATGCCACGCAGTCAGTTACCCTGACTGCCACCTACGCCTGTCTGAGTCTCTCTCCTGCGATGGTGAAATGTCACCCGGAAGCGCCCCACTAGTGCAGCTTTACAAGAGAGAAAAAGAGGGACCACTCTTTATTCCTAACCAGTAGCCTCTCTTGAGTGAGCGTGTTCAAAGCGCTCGGATTCCCTTTGACTACGGAATTATGTCCTGGCAATTATTGTGACTCGACCAGAGCAGACAGTGAAGGGAAGGTGAGACTGCAACAATGGTAGGTTTAAAATTAAATAATTTATTCAAGAGAGTTAGGTCCTCCACAACTCAAACTATCACACACAAACACAGGTTATAAAAATACTATGTAAAAACGAGAGACTAAACGGCATAACGAAAATTCTTACTTTTACACAAATTTACTTTAACGCCCGCAAACGTAAATGCATGTATCCACTCACCCACCCCAAAATCTCAACACTCTAAACTAATTGGGGATTTCTGTGGGCTGGGAGAGTATACTCACCGTCCCAAGTCAGGAGTGTTCCTCACAGGTCCGGTTGTCTCCGCTGCCCCCTACAGGCAGCTTTCAGAAGTTTTCCTACCTTTATCTCCCAGTTAGGAGTGTCTCTCACAGGTCTGGTTTTCCCTGCTGCCCCCTACAGGCAGCTTTCAGAAGTTTCACCTCAATGCTTGTTTTTGTATATTTTATTGCTTATAGTGCTTGTCTAGAATGAGCAGCCTCTGCCTACATGCGGTTTAAGGTCAAAAGCTCTTCATCGCACTGCTTTTCAAACAGTAATTGATCTTGCTCCAAAATCTCCATCATTTCGGCTTCATAGAACTAGTTTGACCAGCAATCTGCAATGAATCTGCACGTTCAGATATACCCTGCTGCAAACTGTAAGATGCAATCTGAAGTAACACTCTTAGGTCTGTTGGACTTCTTCATCTGCAAATGGTTCTTTTTAGCATTCAGCACTGAATCATCTAAACTGTGGTCTTCATTCGCAGAATAGGAATTTCTCACCATTGTGTTTTCAGGTGAATGGAGCTTGCAGGGACTATTCATCACAGGAGTTTGTCCCTCATTAATCGTGAAAAACTTGTCTAGCTCCTCACCCTCAGTGCGGCTCTGAAAAGAGCCTTTTTTTGTGTGTTGTGTTGGGTTTAAATTTCCATCTTTATGGTTTCCGGCACGGTTTTCTCTTTTAGAAATGGATTGTGGCCTTTCCCAACTTTGTCCAGTTCATTTTGTTCCGCCGATGAGTTTGCTGCAACTTACAGCTATGGAACTACTGTTGGTGATTGTCTCTGAAGTCCCACACCCATAATACATTCCGTGCCCTTGCTACCCTTAGTGCTTCCTCCAAGTGATATTTCAACAGGGAATGTACTGATTCATCAACGGAGGAGGGACGGTAGGTAATCAGCAGCAGGGTTGCCAATACCCATGCATGTCGGTTTAGTATTGTTTCCCAGCTTTCTTACAGCATGCAAAGAGTGGAATCCATTAGATAGTTTGGTTAGTGAGGGGAGGCAATGGGCGAGTGGCATTGTCATGAGACTAGTAATCCCGAGACCCAGGACGCTGCTCTGGGGACCCAGGTTGAAATGTGTATTCAATAAAAATCTGGAATTAAAAGACTAATTATGACCATGAAACCATTGATGATTGCCATTAAAAAACTATCAGATGCACAAATATCCTTTAGGGAAGGAAATCTGCCATCCTTACCTGGTCTGGCCTACACATGACTCCAGACCACAATGTGGTTGACTCTTAATTGCCGCTCTGTTCAATGGTAATTAGGAATGTGCAGCAACTGCTGGCCCTTGCTAGCGACACATATCATGAAAGAACAAAGAAGAAAAATGATTCAGTGATATTGGACATGGTTTGTGTTTGTCCTAAGGATATCTGCTGTCATCACAAAAATTCCATAGGTGAGAATTTGAGATGCAATGACCCTGCCCAGTTTGAAAGCAGTTGAGAAACATCCAACTCTGATGTAGTCAGTTGATCCGGGATCACAAAGCAGTGATGGATGCTATGGTGATTATAGCATCCCATTGTCCGCTCTTCATGCCCGTGACGAGGCAGGGAAAAGTCTAAGGGACCAGGAAAGGTTGACCATTCACTTCACTACAAGTTTTGCTTTGAAGTTAACAACATTGACCTGGTATTTATTTCCAACAGAAAGACATTCCTGACCAAAAACTGTATAGGACAATGGTTTGGGGACCCACCTGTGATGCATTTGATTATATAACTGATATCTGGAAGCTGCCTGAACTTAAGATTGGAAATTGGCTTCTCCTTCAAAACATGGGAGCATACACTGTCAGTACCTTAACCACTTTCAATGGCTTTGATGGACCCACGGCAGATTATGTAATATCCAAGAAGGCTTGGTAAGGAAACAAATGTATCACTTCCTCAAAATTAGAGAACATGACACAGAAAATTGTACTCTATATTTTTTTGAAAAACATTTTATTAAGGCATTTATGATTTTATGATAACAAAAATATACAAATACAAATGTAAACATAGTTCAGTGCATAACAGCCCCCAACCAACAATCATACCCAGCCAACATGGCTTATACACACAATTCCCCAATCCCTCCATCTCCTCTTGCTGATCCCGCCTAACCTAAACAAACTAAACTAACCCCCCCCCCCCCCAACTTCTCAAAGTTCCACTGGGTATCCGTCAGGCCCCAGAGCCTTGCCCAACTGCATGGCCTCCAATCCCTCTACTACTTCAACAATCCCGATCGGGGCTCCCAGCCCCTCCACCAACCCTTCCTCCACCTTTGGAAACTCCAAACCCTCCAAGAATTGCCTCATCCCCACCACCCCAGCTGAGGGCTCCGACTCATACAGCCGACTGTAAAGTTCCGTGAACACCCCTTTCACCCCGCTGGGTCCAAGATCTTGTTCCCGCCTCTATCCTTATCTCTTCCTATCTCCCTGGCCGTCTCCCGTTTCCTGAGCTGGTGTGCTAGAATCCTATTGGCTTCTCCGCATATTCATACACCACCCCTCTCGCCTACCTCAACTGCCCCACCGCATTCCCTGTGGATAACAGACCAAACTCTATCTGCAGCTTCTGCTGCTCCTTCAACAACCCCGCCTCTGGGCTTCCGAGTACCTTCTGTCCACCTGGAGAACTTTCCTAACCAGCCTATCCATCTCTACCCGCTCCACCTTCTCCCAATGAGCCTGTATCAAAATAAACTCCCACCTCACTACTGCCTTCAGTGCCTCCCATACCGTTGCTGCCGAAATCTCCCTGTGTCATTAATCTCCACATAATTCTGGATAGCCTCCCTTACCCGCCCACATACCTCCTCATCCGCTAACAGTTCTACATCCAATCTCCAGTGTGGGCGATGACCCCTGTCCTTGCTCAGCCATAAATCTGCCCAGAGTGGGACATGGTCCGACACAACAATCACCGAATACTCGGCATCTACCACCCCTGCCAGGAAAGCCCTGTCCAAGTCAAACAAATCGATCCGGGAGTACACTTTGTGCATACGGGAGAAAAAAGAAAACTCCTTTGACGTTGGGCATCCAAACATTCACGGATCTACCCCTCCCATCTGTTCCATTAACCCCTTCAGTACCTTCACCGCAGCTGGCACCCTCCCTGTCCTCAAACCTGACCGTTCCTACCCCGGATCTATAACCGTATTAAAGTACCCCCCCCCCATGCTCAGCCTATGCGAGTCCAGGTCCGGGATCGTCCCAACACCCACCTCATAAACTCCGCGCCATCCCAGTTTGGTGCATAGATATTCACTAATACCACCGGCAACCCCTCCAGCTTCCCAATCACCATAGCGTACCTACCCCCCAAGTCTGCCACTATGCTCCCTACCTCAAATGACACCCGCTTAGTAATCAAAATCGCTACCCTCCTAGTTTTAGAGTCTAGCCCCGAAGGGAATACCTGACCAACCCACCCCTTCTCAGCCTAGTCTGATCCACCACCCTCAGGTGTGTCTCTTGTAGCATTGCCACGTCCGCCTTTGAACTCGTGAGCCCTCTTGGCCGGCCCAGGCCCATGCAGCCCTCTCACATTCCATGTGATCAGCCTGGTTGGGGGCCCCCACCCCTCCCCCTCCCCCTCCCCCCTCCCTCCTCCCCCCTCCCCCCCTTCCCCCTCCCCCTCTCACCCCCCTCCCCCTCACCCCCCCATCCCCGATCAACCATAACTTTTCTTAGGTCAGCCCGTGTCCCGCGCCTCTTCAGGTCTGCCCTCGGGCACCCACCGTCATCGACCCCAATCTGTCTCCAAGCGCCAGTCCCTCCCCTGTCGGCAGATCAATACCTCCCCCTCCCCCGCCATAACAAAAGAACAATCCCAACCCCCCTCAACAAGCTTATTACCTGCTCGCCCCCCCACTGCGCTTCCGTGAGCTATCCCGCCCAATTAGCCTGGTAGCCCATGGCGCCAAGCATCCTACCCCCCACTGATCTCCCTCTCCCTTCAAATCCCCAACAAACACAAAGAAGAAAATTCCACCCACCATCCCCCATTAAGAACGAAGGTAACCCACATACAAAATGGAGCAACGGCCCCAAACTTAGTGCAAAACAATACATACAAAACCACAAGAAAAAGAGGAGATTTAGCAGCAGATCAAAAACACAACTACGCATCCCGAGTTCAATATCCTCCATCACCTGCCAGTCCCCTGTCCTTTTACAAAGTTCATCGCCTCATCTGCCAATCCGAAGTAAAGCTCCTGGCCCTCATAAGTGACCCTCAGACGTACTGGGTACAGCATACCAAACTTCACCCCCTTCTTAAAGAGGGCCCATTTAACTTTGTTAAAATGTGCCTTTCGTTTGGCTAGTTCCGCACTCAAGTCCTGGTAGATACGCAGCTCATTGCCTTCCCATGAACAGCTCCTCATCTGTCTGGCCCACCACGAGATCTGTTCCTTGTCCAGAAACCAGTGTATTTGCACCACCATCGCCCTCGGCGGCTCATTCCTCAGCGGCTTCATCATAAGCGCCCTGTGCGCCCTGTCCACCTCCAAGGGCCAAGCAAATGCACCTTCCCTTAGCAACTTCTCGAACATACTGTCACATATGCAGCTGCGTCCTATCACTCGCTTCCCTCCGGCACCCAACGATCTTCAGGTTATGCCTGCGTGATCTGTTCTCCAAATCCTCCACTTTCTCCTGCAGCTTTTTCTGGTGGGGTTCCATCAGCTCCATCTCCACTGCCATCGCAGCTAGCTGGTCATCGTGCCCAGCCACCGCCTCTTCCACCTTCTGGATCGCCTGGCCCTGGGCTTCCAATCTCTGCTCCGCCCTGTCTTAATCGGATCCAGGTATTTCATTCTTTGCTGAGCGAATTTCTCCTGGAGAAAGACCATCAGTTGCTCCGTAGACCACTGGGCCAGCCGTTTCGGTCCCTGACCCTCCGCCATATTCTCCTGTGCCACAGACTCCACTCCCGACTTCGACCAACATTCTCTCCTTTTCAGACCACTTCTGGTCCACGAATCCATACACTGGTGGGGAATCCTTCTCCACTAATTCACCAGTCTCCTGTTTTGTCAATCAAATCCACCATAAATCGGGGGGAAAAGGCCAAAAGATCCACCACGAGCGGGAGTTACCAAATATGCGACCAATCACTCCATGGCTGCCACCGGAAGTCAATATTGTACTACATTTTATCACAGTGATCTATTGCACACAAATTCTTTTGCATGGTCATGTTTGCATTTTCATGAATTAATTTGTAACATTTCCCACAAAGGGAAACTGTCCAGAAGATAAAGAAAGGAACTGAATCTCCTGAATAAGAACCGACCAGTGAAGATGTCCACTGACTGAGACGGTGCTGAATATCCCTTTTCATCTATTATCAACAACAATGAGACGGTGAAAACAATTCTGATTTCTCCAGCATTGGCAGTGCTTCGATTTGTTTTGCTCCCTGTTTTGCCATGTCTTAAATGATTAAGAATCAATGTTTATTGCAGTGGAACTTGTTTATCATAAATCATCATTTAACTTTGCACTTTCCAATGATTTGCTAAGCAGCCAATTGGGAAAAAGCAGTCCTAAATATGTTATTTGAATTTACCTGAAGCCCCTTATTTAATGTTTGATTATTCCCCCAAAAAATGTACTCAAAGAGTAGTGGAAAAGTGATTATTTTAGTCATAAAGAACTTAATCACTGGCTGTGATTAAATCTTTCTAATTTCATGTATCAGGAAATCAGGCTAACATGAAAATCAAGGGAATCCAGTAATTGGGAATGTGTCTGCTGGTTTTGTGTGTTTTAAAAATCATTTACATATGGAACCCATGTAGTGGTCGAGAAAGTTTGGCTAGGTTGATGGAACTTGTGCTTTTGATCTGTTGAGAAGCCTGGCAACACGGTAAAAAGATATCAGGCAAGCTGATAACAATGAAAAATATATGAAGCACGGTCAATTGGACAAAAGACGATAGTTGAATCCAACTGAGGCTTTATTGCTATCAGATGTGTGGCCTCCCACAGCAGCTGGCGAAATGGTTGCTGGCTGGAGGACACGCATATTTATACCCCGCCTCCTGGGCGGAGCCAGCAGGCAGGGACTACCGGCGAACCTGTAGTACAGGCCCATCCATACATCACCTAATACAGTGCAACAGTGGTTTGCCACATTCACACCCTGTTAAAAATTGAGTCCGGCAGGGGTGGTGGATAACTATATACAACAATGAGTTAATATTTACAAGATTTGAGCAAACAAATGTCCTTTGATGTCCGGTGGACCGGTCAGAGGTTTAGCTGGTCCGGGGCCTTGATGTTCCTCTGGGAGCGACGCAGTGGTGTCGGCGATGTTGGTGCTGATCTGGTCGATGGTGACTCCGGGAGCATGCCAAAATCCTCTTCATCGTCGGGCGTGGGCGGGGGGGGGGGGGGGGGGGGGGGGGGGGGCTGGATGGTCCTGGGGGGGGTGCTGTTGGGAGCGACGGGGGAGGGGAGGGTGGCGCCGGGGGTGGAGGGGGTGTGGGGGTGGAAGCTGCTGGTGCCAGGTCCCTGAGGGAGACAGTATCCTGGCGGCCGTCGGGGTACACCACGTCGGCATACTGGGGTTTGCATGGAGCAATTGCACCTTCTCCACCAACGGGTCCGCCTTGTGGAGTCGGACGTGCTTACGGAGAAGCACGGTTCCCGGAGCTGCGAGCCAAGTCGGGAGCGACACCCCAGATGTGGACTTCCACGGAAGGCAGAAAGACGTTCATGGGGTGTATTGTTAGTGGCAGTGCAGAGTAATGAGCGAATGGAGTGGAGCGCATCAGGGAGGACCTCCTGCCAGCGGGAAGCCGGGAGGTTTCTGGACCATAGGGCCAGCTGGACGGGCCTCCATACTGTCCCATTCTCCCTTTCTACCTGTCCGTTTCCCTGGGGGTTATAGCTTGCCGTTCTGCTGGAGGCGATACCCCTGCTGAGCAGGAACTGACGCAGCTCATCACTCATGAATGAGGATCCCATGTCACTGTGGATGTAGGTAGGGAAACCGAACAGAGTGAAGATTGTGTTGAGGGCTTTAATGGCGGTGGCAGACATCATGTTGGGGCATGGGATGGCAAAGGGGAATCTGGAGTATTGGTCGATCATCCTGAGAAAATATGTGTGATGGTCAGTGGAGGGGAGGGGGCCTTTGAAGTCCATGCTGAGGCGTTCAAAGGGGCAGGAGGCCTTCACCGAGCGCGCGCGGTCCGGCCGGCAGAAGTGCGACTTGCACTCTGCACAGACCTGGCAGTCCCTGGTGATTGTCCTTACTTCCTCGACGGAGTAGGGCAGATTTTGTGCCTTAATAAAGTGCTACAACCGTGTGACTCCTGGGTGACAAAGGCTGTCGTGCAGGGCCCGGAGTCGGTCTACCTGTGCGCTGACACATGTACCTCGTGATAGGGCGTCTGGAGGTTCATTGAGTTTGCCGGGGCGATACATAATCTCGTAATTATAGGTGGAGAGCTCGATTCTCCACCGCTTGCCCCGCTGTGTGTTGTTGAACATGAAGGCTACCGTCCGTTGGTCAGTGAGGAGAGTGAATCTCCTGCCGGCCAGGTAATGCCTCCAAAACCGCACAGCTTCAACGATAGCTTGGGCCTCCTTTTCAACAGATGAGTGCCGAATTTCTGATGCATGAAGGGTGCGGGAAAAGAATGCCACGTGCCTGCCTGCCTGATTGATAAACGCAGATCGGTACCCAAACCGAGGCCTCCTCCAGCCTCAGGTGCGGCCGCCACTGTCCCCACATCCTCAGGGCTGCCACCAACACAGGACTTGTGGAGTACCTGGCCGGCGAGAACGGCAGAGGCCTTTGGAATAAAGATCAGGATGATGTTCTGGAACACAAATAAAAACCTCGGGAGAACTGTCATCTTCACAGACTGCACCCATCCCACAAATGACAGTGGGGGCACGTCCCACCTCTTAAACTCCCCTTCATTTGCTCCACCAGTCATGCCAAATTCAGTTTATGGAGCTGCTCCTATTCCCCCCGCCACCTGGATGCCCAGAAATCGGAAACTCGCCCCTACTACCTTGAATGGCAGCTCACCCAGCCTCCTCTCCTGCCCCCTCGCCTGGATCAGGAAGACCTCACACATCCCCATGTTTAATTTGTACTCAGTGAACCGGCCATATTCCTCCAATATGCCCATGATCCCCTCCCAATACCTTCCAGCGAGTTTGATATATAGAGCAATAAATTGTCCGCATACAGCATCCACCCCATCCCCGCACTATCCCCTGCGCTCTAAGCGCTGTCGCCAATGGCTCTATCATCAAGGCAAAAAGCAGCGGAGAGAGTGGGCACCCCTGCCTCGTTCCAAGATGCAACCTAAAATACCCCAAACTCACCCGGTTCGTCCGCACACTTGCTGCCGGCGCCCGGTACAACAACCAGACCCAATCTACAAACTCCTGCCCAAACCCAAACCGCCCTAGCACCTCCCATAAATAGTCCCATTTCACCCGGTCAACGGCCTTCTCTGTGTCCATAGCAACCGCTACCTCCGCATTCTGTTCCTCCTGGGAAATCATTATAATATTTAATAAACGCCTAATATTGGCTGACAGATGCCTCCCCTTTAGAAATCCCATCTGGTCTTCCCCTATCATCCCCGACACACAGTCCTCAATCCGTTAGGCCAAGATCTAGGCCAGCAACTTGGCATCCACATTCAGCAATGAAATTGGCCGGTAGGACCCACACTGCTCCGGGTCCTTATCCTTCATTAAAATTAAGGAAATCAAGGCCAGCGACAATTTTGGGGAGCTTCTCCTTTGCCTCATTTAATGCCCTTACCAGCAGAGGCCCCAGGTCCACCAAGAACCTTTTATAAAATTCCACCGGGAAGCCATCCGGGCCCGGATACTTCCCCGCCTACATCGCCCCCATACACTCCAACACCTCCACCAATCCAATGAACACTCCCAGCCCTACCACCACGTCCTCCTCCATCTTGGGGAACTCCAACCCGTCTAAAAAACGCCTCATTACCTCCATTCTGGCTGGGGGTTCTGAATCATATAGCCTCTTATAAAAGTCCTCAAATACCCCATTGATCCCGACCAGGTTTAAGAACATATTACCCCTCCTATCCTTCACCTTTCCAATCTCCCTCGCTGCCACCTGTTTCCTCTTTTTTTTTAATTAAATATTTTATTGAAAATTTTTGGTCAACCAACACAGTACATTGTGCATTCTTTACACAATATTATAACAACACAAATAACAATGACCTATTTTATAAACAAAAAATGAATAAATAATAAATAACAAAAATGGAAACTAGCCCTAATTGGCAACTGCCTTGTCACAAGTAACACTCTCCAAAAATATAATTTAACAGTCCAATATATAATTATCTGTAGTAACGACCTATACATACTATACAGTATATATTAACAACCCTGAGAGTCCTTCTGGTTCCTCCTCCCCCCCCCCCCCCCCCACCTCTCCCCCCCCCCCCCCGATCCTGGGCTGCTGCTGCTGCCTTCTTTTTCCCATTCCGTCTATCTTTCTGCGAGGTATTCGACGAACGGTTGCCACCGCCTGGTGAACCCTTGAGCCGACCCCCTTAGGACGAACTTAATCCGCTCTAGCTTTATAAACCCCGCCATGTCATTTATCCAGGTCTCCACCCCCGGGGGCTTGGCTTCTTTCCACATTAGCAATATCCTGCGCCGGGCTACTAGGGACGCAAAGGCCAAAACATCGGCCTCTCTCGCCTCCTGCACTCCCGGCTCTTGTGCAACCCCAAATATAGCCAACCCCCAGCTTGGTTCGACCCGGACTCCTACTACTTTTGAAAGCACCTTTGTCACCCCCATCCAAAACCTCTGTAGTGCCGGGCATGACCAAAACATATGGGTATGATTCGCTGGGCTTCTTGAGCACCTCGCACACCTATCCTCCACCCCAAAAAATTTACTGAGCCATGCTCCAGTCATATGTGCCCTGTGTAATACCTTAAACTGAATCAGGCTTAGCCTGGCACACGAGGACGACGAGTTTACCCTGCTTAGGGCATCTGCCCACAGCCCCTCCTCGATCTCCTCCCCCAGCTCTTCTTCCCATTTCCCTTTTAGTTCATCTACCATAGTCTCCCCTTCGTCCCTCATTTCCCTATATATATCTGACACCTTACCATCCCCCACCCATGTCTTTGAGATCACTCTGTCCTGCACCTCTTGTGTCGGGAGCTGCGGGAATTCCCTCACCTGTTGCCTCGCAAAAGCCCTCAGTTGCATATACCTGAATGCATTCCCTTGGGGCAACCCATATTTCTCGGTCAGCGCTCCCAGACTCGCGAACTTCCCATCCACAAACAGATCTTTCAGTTGCGTTATTCCTGCTCTTTTCCACATTCCATATCCCCCATCCATTCCCCCCGGGGCAAACCTATGGTTGTTTCTTATCGGGGACCCCCCCAAGGCTCCAGTCTTTCCCCTATGCCGTCTCCACTGTCCCCAAATCTTCAGTGTAGCCACCACCACCGGGCTTGTGGTGTAGTTCCTCGGTGAGAACGGCAATGGGGCTGTCACCATAGCCTGTAGGCTAGTCCCCCTACAGGACGCCCTCTCTAATCTCTTCCACGCCGCTCCCTCCTCCTCTCCCATCCACTTACTCACCATTGAAATATTAGCGGCCCAATAATACTCACTTAGGCTCGGTAGTGCCAGCCCCCCCCTATCCCTGCTACGCTGTAAGAATCCCTTCCTCACTCTCGGGGTCTTCCCGGCCCACACAAAACCCATGATGCTCTTTTCAATCCTTTTAAAAAAAACCTTCGTGATCACCACCGGGAGGCACTGAAACACAAAGAGGAATCTCGGGAGGACCACCATCTTAACCGCCTGCACCCTCCCTGCCATTGACAGGGATACCATATCCCATCTCTTGAAATCCTCCTCCATCTGTTCCACCAACCGCGTTAAATTTAACCTATGCAATGTGCCCCAATTCTTAGCTATCTGGATCCCCAGGTAACGAAAGTCCCTTGTTACCTTCCTCAGCGGTAGGTCCTCTATTTCTCTACTCTGCTCCCCTGGATGCACCACAAATAACTCACTTTTCCCCATGTTCAATTTATACCCTGAAAAATCCCCAAACTCCCCAAGTATCCGCATTATTTCTGGCATCCCCTCCGCCGGGTCCGCCACGTATAGTAGCAAACCGTCCGCATACAAAGATACCCGGTGCTCTTCTCCTCCCCTAAGTACTCCCCTCCACTTCTTGGAACCCCTCAACGCTATCGCCAGGGGCTCAATCACCAGTGCAAACAATAATGGGGACAGAGGGCATCCCTGCCTTGTCCCTCTATGGAGCCGAAAATATGCAGATCCCCGTCCATTCATGACCACGCTCGCCACTGGGGCCCTATACAACAGCTGCACCCATCTAACATACCCCTCTCCAAAACCAAATCTCCTCAACACCTCCCACAAATAATCCCACTCCACTCTATCAAATGCTTTCTCGGCATCCATCGCCACTACTATCTCCGTTTCTCCCTCTGGTGGGGCCATCATCATTACCCCTAACAACCTCCGTATATTCGTGTTCAGCTGTCTCCCCTTCACAAACCCAGTTTGGTCCTCGTGGACCACCCCCGGGACACATTCCTCTATTCTCATTGCCATTACCTTGGCCAGGACCTTGGCATCTACATTTAGGAGGGAAATAGGTCTATAGGGCCCGCATTGTAGCGGGTCCTTTTCCTTCTTTAAGAGAAGCGATATCGTTGCTTCAGACATAGTCGGGGGCAGTTGTCCCCTTTCCTTTGCCTCATTAAAGGTCCTCGTCAGTACCGGGGCGAGCAAGTCCACATATTTTCTATAGAATTCGACTGGGAATCCATCCGGTCCCGGGGCCTTTCCCGCCTGCATGCTCCTAATTCCTTTCACCACTTCTTCTACCTCGATCTGTGCTCCCAGTCCCACCCTTTCCTGCTCTTCCACCTTGGGAAATTCCAGCCGATCCAAGAAGCCCATCATTCTCTCCCTCCCATCCGGGGGTTGAGCTTCATATAATTTTTTATAAAATGTCTTGAACACTCCATTCACTCTCTCCGCTCCCCGCTCCATCTCTCCTTCCTCATCCCTCACTCCCCCTATTTCCCTCGCTGCTCCCCTTTTCCTCAATTGGTGTGCCAGCAACCTGCTCGCCTTCTCCCCATATTCATACTGTACACCCTGTGCCTTCCTCCATTGTGCCTCTGCAGTGCCTGTAGTCAGCAAGTCAAATTCTACATGTAGCCTTTGCCTTTCCCTGTACAGTCCCTCCTCCGGTGCTTCCGCATATTGTCTGTCCACCCTCAAAAGTTCTTGCAGCAACCGCTCCCGTTCCTTACTCTCCTGCTTCCCTTTATGTGCCCTTATTGATATCAGCTCCCCTCTAACCACCGCCTTCAACGCCTCCCAGACCACTCCCACCTGGACCTCCCCATTATCATTGAGTTCCAAGTACTTTTCAATGCACCCCCTCACCCTTAGACACACCCCCTCATCTGCCATTAGTCCCATGTCCATTCTCCAGGGTGGGCGCCCTCCTGTTTCCTCCCCTATCTCCAAGTCCACCCAGTGTGGAGCGTGATCCGAAATGGCTATAGCCGTATACTCCGTTCCCCTCACCTTCGGGATCAATGCCCTACCCAGCACAAAAAAGTCTATTCGCGAGTAGGCTTTATGGACATAGGAGAAAAACGAGAACTCCTTACTCCTAGGTCTGCTAAATCTCCACGTGTCTACACCTCCCATCTGCTCCATAAAATCTTTAAGCACCTTGGCTGCTGCCGGCCTCCTTCCAGTCCTGGACTTCGACCTATCCAGCCCTGGTTCCAACACCGTATTAAAATCTCCCCCCATTATCAGCTTTCCCATCTCTAGGTCCGGAATGCGTCCTAGCATCCGCCTCATAAAATTGGCATCATCCCAGTTCGGGGCATATACGTTTACCAAAACCACCGTCTCCCCCTGTAGTTTGTCACTCACCATCACGTATCTGCCCCCGTTATCCGCCACTATAGTCTTTGCCTCGAACATTACCCGCTTCCCCACTAATATAGCCACCCCCCTGTTTTTCGCATCTAGCCCCGAATGGAACACCTGCCCCACCCATCCTTTGCGTAGCCTAACCTGGTCTATCAGTTTCAGGTGCGTTTCCTGTAACATAACCACATCTGCCTTAAGTTTCTTAAGGTGTGCGAGTACCCGTGCCCTCTTTATCGGCCCGTTCAGCCCTCTCACGTTCCACGTGATCAGCCGAGTTGGGGGGCTTCCTACCCCCCCCCCCTTGTCGATTAGCCATCACCTTTTTCCAGCTCCTCACCCAGTTCCCACGCAGCTGTATCTCCCCCAGGCGGTGCCCCCCTGCCCATCCTCTCCCATACTAGCTCCCCCCTCTCCCCAGCAGCAGCAACCCAGTAATTCCCCCCTCCAACCCCCCCCCGCTAGATCCCCCGCTAGCGTAATTACTCCCCCCATGTTGCTCCCAGAAGTCAGCAAACTCTGGCTGATCTCGGCTTCCCCCCGTGACCTCGGCTCGCACCGTGCGACGCCCCCTCCTTCCTGCTTCTCTATTCCCGCCATGATTATCATAGCGCGGGAACCAAGCCCGCGCTTCTCCCTTGGCCCCGCCCCCAATGGCCAACGCCCCATCTCCTCCACCTCCCCTCCTCCCCCATCACCACCTGTGGGAGAGAGAAAAGTTACCACATCGCAGGATTAGTACATAAAACCCCTCTTTGCCCCCCACATTCGCCCCACCACTTTGTTCGAACGTTCTTTTTAATAACCCGCTCATTCCAGTTTTTCTTCCACAATAAAAGTCCACGCTTCATCCGCCGTCTCAAAGTAGTGGTGCCTCCCTCGATATGTGACCCACAGTCTTGCCGGTTGCAGCATTCCAAATTTTATCTTCTTTTTATGAAGCACCGCCTTGGCCCGATTAAAGCTCGCCCTCCTTCTCGCCACCTCCGCACTCCAGTCTTGATAAACGCGGATCACCGCGTTCTCCCATTTACTGCTCCGAGTTTTCTTCGCCCATCTAAGGACCATTTCTCTATCCTTAAAACGGAGGAATCTCACCACTATGGCTCTGGGAATTTCTCCTGCTCTCGGTCCTCGCGCCATCACTCGGTATGCTCCCTCCACCTCCAACGGACCCGCCGGGGCCTCCGCTCCCATTAACGAGTGCAGCATCGTGCTCACATATGCCCCGACGTCCGCTCCCTCCACACCTTCAGGAAGACCAAGAATCCTCAGGTTGTTCCTCCTTGCGTTGTTTTCCAGTGCCTCCAACCTTTCCACACATCGTTTCTGATGTGCCTCCTGCGTCTCCGTCTTCACCACCAGGCCCTGTATATCGTCCTCATTCTCGGCTGCCTTTGCCTTCACGACCCGAAGCTCCCGCTCCTGGGTCTTTTGTTCCTCCTTTAGCCCTTCGATCGCCTGTAGTATCGGGGCCAACAGCTCTTTCTTCATTTCCTTTTTTATCTCTTCCACACAGCATTTCAAGAACTCTTGTTGTTCAGGGCCCCATGTTAAACTGCCACCTTCCGACGCCATCTTGGTTTTTGCTTGCCTTCCTTGCCGCTGTTCTAAAGGATCCACTGCAATCTGGCCACTCTCTCCTCCTTTCTCCATCCGTATCCAGGGGGGATTCCCTTCTGGTTTACCGCACAGTGTTTTTAGCCGTCAAAATTGCCGTTGGGGCTCCTATCAAGAGCCCAAAAGTCCGTTTCACAGGGAGCTGCCGAAACGTGCGACTCAGCTGGTCATCGCCGCACCCGGAAGTTGCCACCTGTTTCCTCAGTTGGTGTGCCAACATCCTATTCGCCTATTCCCCATATTCATAGACTGCCCCCCTGGTCTTCCTCAGCTGCCCTACTGCCTTACCCGTAAAAATCAGTCCAAACTCCATCTGGGGTTTCTGCCACTCATTCGTCAGCCTAGCCTCCAGGGCCTCCGAATATCTCCTATCAACCTGCAGGATCTTGTCCACCAACCTCGCCATCTCTGCCCGCTCCGTCTTAACCCTATGCGCCCTTATTGATATAAACTCCCCCCTGACAACTGCTTTCAGTGCCTCCCATAGTGTGGCGGCTGGGACCTCACCCGTGTCATTCAGCTCCACATACCCCCGAGTAGTAGCCGTCACCCGCTGGCAAACCTCCACATCTGCTATTAATCCCATATCTCACCTTCACTGCGAGTGCTGTCCCCCCCGATCCACCTCCAAGTCTACCCAATGCATTCCCAGACCACAATCACCGAGCCCTGCGAGCCGACCACCCGGCCAACAAAGTCCTAACCATCACGAAATAGTCGATCTGGGATTACACGCTATGCACATGAGAGAGAAGAATGGAAATTCCTGCACCCTTCGTCTACCAAACCTGCGCGGGTCCATTTCTCCCATGCGCTCCATAAACCTTTTCAATTCCCTCGCCACCACCGATACCCTCCCCGACTTCGGACTTGACCGGCCCATTCAGTTCTCTCACATTCCATGTGATCAGCCTGGTCGAGGGCAACCATCCCCCCCCCACCGACCAACCATTGCCCGCGTAACGCGATCCTCCATGCCCGCCCTGATATGACCACCATCATCAACCCCACCTCCTATCGTGCTTCAACAGCCCTGCACCTATCACCAGTCCTCTCCCCCCCGCAAACAAAACAACAATCCCAACCCTCACTAACACACTAATCGCCTGCTCACCACCCACTGCACTCCCGTGAACCAGCCCACCCAGCTAGCCTTGCAGTTCCCGCCCATGACACCTAACATCCTACATCCCCCTGCTCACACTGTCCCATGGTGCAAACAACAATACCAATGGGAAAGAAAGAGAAAAAAAAAGAACACACGGAGGAGAAAAAAGGGTCACTGTCTGTGTGGAGTTTGCACATTCTCCCCATGTTTGTGTGGGTTTCACCCCCACAACCCAAAGATGTGCACGGTAGGTGGATTGGCCATGCTAAATTGCCCCTTAATTAGAAAAAAATTATTTTGTACTCTGAAATTTATTTTTTTTAAAGCGCCATGATCATCACCTTGGCCTCCTCTGGGGGTCTTCAGTATTACAGATGCCAGTCTTCAGCCAATTCAATTCACTCCACATGCTATTAAGAAACAGCTCAATGCACTGGATACAGGAAAGGCAATGGGCCTTGGCAACATTCCTGCAATATTATTGAAGATCTGTGCTCCAAAGCTTGCCGCAACTCCAGCCAAGCTGTTCCAAGCGAAATACTGGCTTTTACCCAGCAACGTGAAACATAGCCCAAAAAACGGACAAATCGACCAGGCCAATAAACACCCCAATAGTCTCCTCTCGATCATCAGTAAAGTGATGGCTATCAAGCAACACTTGATCAGTAATAACCTGCTCACTAATACTAAGTTTGGGTACCGCCAAGGCCACTCAGCTCCAGATGGCATTACAGCCTTGGTTCAAACATTGTCAAAAGAGCAGATCTTCTGAGTGACTGCCCTTGACATCAAGGCAGCATTTGACTGAGTATGGCATCAAGGAGCTCTAGCAAAACTGGAATCAATGGAAATCAGAGTGAAAACTCTCCATTGGTTGGAATCATAGCTAGTACAAAGGAAGATGCGTGTGGTTGCTGGAAGTCAATCATCTAAGCTCCAGGACATCGCTTCAGGAGTTCCTCGGGATAATGTCCTCGGCCCAACCGCCTTCAGCTGCTTCATCAATGACCTTCCTTCCATCATAAGGTCAGTTCACTGATGTTTGCACAATGTTCAGCACCATTTCAGATACTAAAACAGTCCATGTCCAAATGCAACAAGACCTGGACAATATCCAGGTTTGGGCTGACAAGTGGCAAGTAATATTCATGCCATACATGTGCTAGCCACAGACCATGTCTAATGTGGGAATCTAATCATCGCCCCTTGACATTCAGCGTTGAATTCCCCAGAATCAACATCCTGGGGTTAACACTGACCAGAATCTGAACTGATGTAGCCATATAAATACAGTGGCTACAAGTGTCGGAGGCTTGGAATCCTGTGGTGAGTAACTCACCCCCTGTCTCCCCGTCCACCATCTACAAGGCACAAGTCAGGAGTGTAATGGAAAAGTCCTCACTTGCCTGGATGAGTGCAGCTCCAACAACAGTCAAGAAGCTCGAACCATCCAGGACAAAGCAGCCCGCTTGATTGGCACCCCATACACCTACTTCAACATCCATTCTCTTCACCAATGACACACAGTGGCAGCAGTGCGTACCATCTACAAATGCATTGCAGGAACTCACTTACGCTCATTAGGCAGCACTTGCCAAATCCACAACTACTACCATCTAGAAAGCTGAGGGCAGTAGTCACAGTATGGCATCAAGGAGCTCTAGCAAAACTGGAATCAATGGAAATTAGAGTGAAAACTCTCCATTGGTTGGAATCATAGCTAGTACAAAGGAAGATGCGTGTGGTTGCTGGAAGTCAATCATCTAAGCTCCAGGACATCGCTTCAGGAGTTCCTCGGGATAATGTCCTCGGCCCAGTTTTCACTCTGATTTCCATTGATTCCAGTAGTAACTGGCCATTACCTGAAAGTTCCCCTCCAAGACACTCATGATCCTGACTTGGAAATATTTCCCCGTTCTTTCACTGTTCCTGGAATTCCCTCCCTAATAGCACTGCGGACGTACCAACATCACATGGACAGCAGCGGTTCAAGCAGTCAGCTCACCATTGCCTTTCCAAGGGCATTTTGGGTGGGCATTGTATGCTGACTTAGCCAGTGATGCCCACATCCAAAGAATGAATAAAAGAAATTGAGTAACTCCAGTAACGATTCAAAAGATTCAATATATCCATAAAGTCTTTATTACAGTATCTTTAATGCCAAGCATACTGCTTCTGCTTTTTACATATTAAAAATGTTGTAGCCTTTGCTGAAATAAATAGCTGTGTGTGTGTGTTGCCTCTCGCAATTAATAAATCTTTATGAGATGGTTTCCTCTCACAATTAAGAATGTTTTATGAGACGTATTCTGATACATGTACATGTTTTAGCCTCAGCAAAGGAATGGTTTTGAATACCTGTCAAATCTCCCCTCAAACCTCTCTTCCCTAAGGGATAGAATCCCAAACTCTCCAATCTAAAACGGGAAAATGTGAAGTTGTTCATTTTAGAAGGGAGAACAAAAAAGCAGAGTATTACTTAAATAGAGAAAAACTGCAGAAAGCTGCAACACAAAGGGACTTGGGGGGTACTTGTGCATGAAGCTCAGAAAGCTGGAACACAGACAAAACAGGTAATCGGGAATGCAAAAGGAATGTTGGCCCTTATTTCAAGGGGGTTGGAGTATAAGACGAGGGAGATCTTGCTGCAACTGTACAAGTAACTGGTGAGACCACATCTGGAGTACTGTGAGTAGTTTCCTTATTTAATGAATGATATTGGGTGTGATCTACCGAACATGTTGCACCCAAAAGGTGGCGTGGCTGGTAGATGCTGGGTGACCCCTCTTCCGGGATCCACCCAGCTCGCCACACCACGAGAGATCTAAGATGGTCTCGCTAGACCTCGCAATCTGAATCCCGCCCATCGTGGGATGGATCAATATTTTGCGAATCTACATTTTAGAGTTAGACGGCTAGTATCGCTCAAAAATGCACCCCCCTGATCCATCTGAGGAGTTGGGATCTAAACCCTTCGCTTTGGAGACTTCAGACAAGCGCCGTTCAGTGTTGGTCCCACAAATGGGGACCAGATGGAACGGCACTTGTAGGAGGTCTTCCAGGGCACCAGAGGCACCGAGGAGCTTTGGTGGCACTGACAGGGGTGGTGCCAGGCTAGCATTTTTCCCAAGGCGGGGATCAGGCCCAGAGGTGCCCTGCATGTATGGTGGGGTGTAGGGTGACACAAGGACCCCCTTATAGGTGAATTGGAGCTTTGGGGAGGTCAGGGGTTGCATCAAGAGATCAGCGATCCGATCACTTCCCGCACTAAGGTGGTCCGACAAGCGGAGCTCCCCAATGACGAAAACGGGACCTTGGTGGCCTGGGTGGACGGTTCCTCACAGAGGCCCAAAATTGAAACATCCCGTTAGATACCGTGGTGTTTCCCGGCACTGCAACCAGCGGAAACACCTGGCTAAACACACTCGTCACGGGGCCATTATTTCAGTGGAGGTGGTTCAGAGAAGGTTCACTTGGGATAACCCCAGGTATAGAGAGATTGTCTTCTCAGTAAATGTTAAACAGGTTGCGATTCTACTCATTGGAATTTGGAAGAATGAAAGGCGATCTCATTAAAAAATATAGGTAAAGGTGAAGGCGTCATAGTCCCAGATGACCATAGGCTGTTTTCCCCTTTGAGGGGGAGAGCTGACTGGTTGTGATTTAACCTGATTTAACCACACCTCAGACAAGGGGCAAGTTTGAGAAGGCGGGCCTTCTTGAATAACCTCAAAAAACCTTAAAACATATAGGATTCTTACAATGCTTCATAGGGTAAATGCTGAGAGGATATTTCCCCTCATGGGACAGTCTCAGACCAGAGGGCATAGTCTTAGAATAAAGAGATGCCCATTTAAGACTGAGATGAGGAGGAATGTCTTCTCTCAGAGAATTGTGAGTGTTTGGAACTCTTTGCCTTGGGGGGTAGAGTCCTTGATTTAACACTGAGATAGATAGATTCTTGATCAGTAAGGGTTACAGGGAAAGGGCAGGAAAGTGGACGTGAGGGATGTTGGATCAGCGATGATCCTATTGAGCAAGCTTGAGGGGCTGAACAGCCTTCTCCTCCTATGCTCTTATGTTCCATCTTCATAACTGAATCTCCTCATTCCTGGGACTATTCCCGTGAATCCATCCTGCACTCCCTCCAATGCTTTCACATCATTCCTGAAGTGCCGCACCCACAACATGGGCGAAATTCTCTGGAAACGGCCGATGTCCGCCGACTACCGCCCAAAACGGCATCTTTGGAGGCCGAGCCCCAACATTGAGGGGCTAGGCCGACACCGGAGGAATTTCCGCCCCGCCAGCTGGCGGAAAAGGCCTTTGTTGCCCTGCCAGCTGGCGCGGAAATGACATCTCCGGGCGGCGCATGCGCAGGAGCGTCAGCGGCCGCTGACAGTTTCCCACGCATGCGAAGTGGAGGGAGTCTCTTCTGCCTCCGCCATGGTGGAGACCGTGGCGGAGGCGGAAGGGAACGAGTGCCCCCACGGCACAGGCCCGCCCGCGGATTGGTGGGCCCCGATCGCGGGCCAGGCCACCGTGGGGGCACCCCCCGGGGCCAGATTGCCCTGCGTCCCCCCCAGGACCCCGGAGCCCGCCCGCGCCGCCTTGTCCCGCCGGTAAGGTAGGTGATTTAATTTACGCCGGCGGGACAGGCAATCTATCGGCGGGACTTCGGCCAATCCGGGCCGGAGAATCGAGGGGGGGCGCCTGCCAACCGGCGCAGCGCGATTCCAGCCCCGCCGAATCTCCGGTGCCGGAGACTTCGGCAACCGGCAGGGGTGGGATTCACGCCAGCCCCCGGCGATTCTCTGACCTGAAGAGAAGATAAAAAAAACCACATGAGCACTGCAGCAAAGTTCAGTCCAAACACCTCAGTCCCCTACCAGCCCTTTCCTTCTCGCGAAGTCCATCGGTTCCTCGGGCGACTCGAAGTAGAAATGTTGCTCTTCGTGCGTAACCCAAAGACGGGCCGGTACAGTAGCCCAAACTTTACCTTCTTCTAAAAAAGGGTCGATTTTATCTGGTTGAACCCTGCTCTTCTCCTGGCCACGTCCGCGCTCAGATCCTAATATATACGCAGGACACTGTTCTTCCATTTGCAGCTCCGCGTCTGTCTGGCCCACCGTAGAATGCACTCCTTGTCCAGGTACCTGTGGAATCTCACCACCATTGCTGTCGGGGGGGTCACCCACACGTGGCTTCCTCGCTAGTGCTCTGTGCGCCCTGTCCACCTCCAAGGGTCGGGTCAACATCCCCTCCTCCAGTAACTTCTCAAACATACCCGCTATGTATGCCCCTGCATCAGTTCCTTTGGATCCCTCCGGGAGACCCACGATTCTCAGGTTCTGCTGGTGGGACCTGTCCTCTAGATCCTCCACCTTCTCCTGGAGCCTTTTCTGTTGGTCTCTCAACATTCCCACCTGCAATTCCACTGCAGCTTGATGCTCCTCCTGCTCAGTCAATGCCTTCTCCACTTTCTGGATCGCCCAGTCTTGGGCATACAGTCTGAGTTCGAGTCGCACAATCGACTCCTTAATAGGGTCCAAGCATTCCTGTTTCTGCTTGGCAAAGCCCTCCTGTATAAACTGCATCAACTGCTCCGTCGACCACTGGGTCGTCAAGGCAGGACTCCGGTCGTCCGCTATGCTTTCTCCCGCTGCAGCTTCAGCCCAAGCCTTTTCCGTTCGCCTATTTCTTCCTTTGCGAGCACTCCTGGTCCGCTTCTCCATGCACTGATGTAGGATTCCTCGTCACAATTGCATCCAACATTAATTTTCCACTTCAGATCCGTCACAAAATCGGGGAAAGGTCCAAAGTTCCGACCCGAGCAGGAGCCACCAAATGGTGACCTACTGCTTCATAGCCGCCACCGGAAGTGCAACTTGTGTCTTATTCATGTTCAGCATAACCTCCTTGCTGTTTTACTCTATGCTCTTATTAAGAAAATCTAGTACGAAGTCTTACAACACCAGGTTAAAGTCCAACAGGTTTGTTTCAATGTCACTAGCTTTCGGAGCGCTGCTCCTTCCTCAGGTGAATGAAAAGGTCTGTTCCAGAAACACATATATAGACAAATTCAAAGATGCCAAACAATGCTAGGAATGCGAGCATTAGCAGGTGATTAAATCTTTACAGATCCAGAGATGGGGTAACCCCAGGTTAAAGAGGTCGACTTGGTTTGTGATCTGTAGCCCTTTCGGGATCTTGTCTGCTTTCTTGCATCTTTGTGGAGAGGTGGAGGTGGAGAGCTCAAAGTGGAGAGGATCTCCAGGAAGATCGCGCTACAGATCACAAACCCACTCAAGTCGACCTCTTTAACCTGGGGTTACCCCATCTCTGGATCTGTAAAGATTTAATCACCTGCTAATGATAATGGCTGGGATGGTGCGTGGGGAGTGAAGTGCGTATATGTGGCAGCTGTCAGCCTCCTGAGTGTCAATCCTGAACCTGACGAATCCGGCACCATTTTCTAATTGAATCAACCGTGTTCCATGTGGCACCGGTACTAGCCCTTTAATGGTCGCTGAATTGGTCCAGGTGCAGGCCAGTTTTGCTGTCGTAGAACTCCACTAATCCTGCCCTTAGTCTCAGGAACGGAGAATCCGGCCGTGTATGTTTTCAAGAAGCAGTTAGATATAGCACTTAGGGTGAAGGGGATCAAACAATATGGGGGGGGGAAAGTGGGATTCGGCTGTTGAGTTGGATGATCAGCCATTATCATAATGAATGGTGGAGCAGGCTTGAAGGGCCAAATGGCCTCTTCCTGCTTATATTTTTCTCCTCCTGCTTCTATGCTTCTATCAAACTGAATAGATGCATGAGCAGCATTTCATAGTATCCTGACAGTGGAGAAGGAAGCCATTTGGCCCATTGAGTCAGTGCCCATCCTCCGAATTAACCATAGGGAAGTCATGGGTTATGCGGATCAGGCAGGAAAGAAGATCTGAGGCCGAAGATCAGATCAGCCATGATCTTATTAAATGGCAGAGCTGTTTTGAATGGCCCTCTGGCCTAGTCCTCCTATTTCATTTGTTCTAGCAAATACTCAGTTTTTAGCAGCTTAGTTCTGTTCTGAATCTATCCCATTTAGCACAATTGTAGCACCACGCAATACTTGTGAGGATGGGACTCCACCTCCACAAGGATTGTCCCTGGTCATTCCTACCAATACTGCCACGAATAAATCCATGTAGATCCGGGTAGATGTTTGAGGATGAGGTCAAGTAGATCTTTCCCTGTGGCCAACAAACAAGCAGAAGAATAGCCAGGTAGCCAAGAAACAGGGGAGAGTAGCCAAAGCATGAGAGGGAGAGATAGACCGGGAGAGGGGGTGGTGGGGACAGCTAAATTTAAGAGGAAGGAAAGGCGAGCCACTGGGGGGGGGGGGGGGGGGGGCAGGAGCGGGGAGAGGGGGGGTAGAGGGAAGAGACAGGGAACAATAGAGGAGAGCCAGAGGGGGAGTGGGGAGGCAGGGAAACATTAACAAACTTAACGTCCAAAGGAACAGAGAAAACGGAGAAGAAATGAAATGAAATGAAATGAAAATGAAATGAAAATCGCTCATTGTCACAAGTAGGCTTCAAATGAAGTTACTGTGAAAAGCCCCTAGTCGCCACATTCCGGCGCCTGTTTGGGGAGGCTGTTACGGGAAGACGGGAGGGCCGCAGAAGCGGAAATGCGCAGAAGCGGAACGAGACGACAACGGCAGCGAACTCCGTCTGGGAGAAGCAAGGGTCAACAACACCACGAACAGATGCCTACATATGTGTGTAAATAATTTTGCCAAGTGTACAGAGCTGCTGCTGTTGAGCAGGGGCATAATACCGTCCGATGGCTTCTCAGGGAAAATTAAAACGTCAGCAGCAGCAGCGACCCATAGGGGAGTGGGGGTGAGTGCTCCGTTGGGAGGGTGTGGGAAGACTGAGGCACGTGGGGTCACGTCTAGTCAATTGCTATTGTATATTCTCTTTTTGCACTATGTTAATGTTCACTCTATTTTGCTGTGTTAGGATTATTACTATTTATTATGAAAAACTTTGCAAAGCTTTAATTTAAAAAAAATTTTTAATTTAAAAAAAGTAGAACTTTCCCTCAAGTTTGTTCGCTCACCACCTACTAAAATCTGAAAGCTACGACCTCTCAATGAGCTCAGTCAATAGTGGTGCTGGCACGCCACTCTGGGCATTGAAGTCCGGACTGCATTCTGTGCCCATGTTAACCTCAGTGCTCTTCCAAGTAGTATTCAATATGGAGAAGTACTGATTCATCTGTTAAGGTATTGAAGTACATGGTAATCAGCAGTAGGTTTCCTGGCCCATGAATGAGCTGATGCCGTGAGACCTCTGGTCTGAAACCATTGTGGGGCATCTAAAGTTCTATGGGATGGCAGAGGGTCTTATGCCAAGCACCTTCCTTCCTCCACCAGTATTTTACAGCCAGCAGGTAGTGGTGGACACCTTACCACTTGTTCTTAGGTCAACTGCGACCCGAAAAGGCAGCACGGTGGTGCAGTTGTTAGCACTGATGCTTCACGCCACCGAGGACCTGGGTTCAATCTGTTTTGTTACCTGTGTAGTAGGTAACATGTGCTACTCAAACCTTGGTTGGTGATGAGGACTTCTGAATCTCGATGAAGAAGACTCAAACTCGTCCAGTAGTACCAAAAGATTTATTGAGTAACTTTAACAATAATTGCATGAGTTCTTTACTTTAATTTTGCGGTAACAATTCTGTGATACATCTTTGATGTCTGACCTGGACTGTTTCCTGTGTTTGTGGTATTGATTCTGTCTGTCATCTTTGTTATCTGACCTGGACTTCTTCCTGTGTTTGTGGTATTGATTCTGTATGTCATCTTTGTTGTCTGACCTGGACTTCTTCCTGTGATTGTGGTATTGATTCTCTATGTCATCTTTGTTGTCTGACCTGGACTTTTTCTTGTGTTTGTGATATTGATTCTGTACGTCATCTTTCTTGAAAGCTGGTTTGCTTGTTTGTTGTGGAGCACATGTGAATTTGTGAGATTTGTTGCCATGCCATGGCATGTTTGTACTCTTGCCAATGTTTTGCAGTGTGCTGTGGCATTGTCCTTCATGTGCAGAGTTGCACCATGTTGTACAGGTCATTGTTTCATTGTCGTTCTTGTTGTTGTCATTCTTTTTGTTGTTTTTGTCGTGCTTGTTGTTTCGTTTTTGTTGTTTTCGCTGTTGTTCTTGTTGTTTATCTTGTCGTGCTTGTTGTTTCTGTTATGCTTCTTGTTGTTTTTGTTATTCTTGTTGTGTTGCATGTTGTTTTTGTTGTTGCTGTTGTTGTTCTTGTTTCTGCTGTGCTTCTTGCGGTTTTTGTTTTTCTTGTTGCGCTCAATGAGTGTTCCGTGTGGATGATTTGAGTCATTGTCCTTTGTGGTATCTGTCACATTGAGCATTTCTTCTTGAGAATTGTGAGAATGGTCTGATGTTGCATTGATGTTGGTGACATCAGTTATTTGTGGTAGATTTGATTCCTCTTCTTTGCTTCCTTGGTACTCCTCTTCTAGATTCATTTCTGGTTCACTTGAAGCATCATTGATTTCTTGGTGTGCCTCTTTCGGAGTCATTTCAGGTTCATTTGAATCATCTTTGGTTTCTTGGTGCTGCTCTTCTGGAGTCAACATCTTCAAGATTTCAATTGACGTGGTCTCTCTGGACTCTTGGTGCTCCTCTTCTGGAATCAAAATCTTCACGATTTCATTTGACGTGGTCTCTCTGGACTCATGAGTAGCCCTCCTCTGATTGTTGAGTGCTTCTGTGCAGATGAGCTGAGATCTGTCAGTCTCGCTGTGATCCTGCACATCCTGTATGGGAATTGTGATTTCTTCATCACTTGTCTCACATACAGTGGGTAGACATTCGGTGTCTTCTTGTTGGTTAAATGAGCTGGGTAGACTTTCATAGTCTTCTTCTGGTGGCTCAAATAAGCTGGGTAGACTGCCTTCTTGTTGGTTAAATGCGCTGGGTTCTGGTGGCTCAAATAAGCTGGGTAGACTGTCATAGTCTTTTTGTTGTTCATGTGAGCTTGGTAGACTTTCATAGTCTTGTTCATGCATGGCGTTCGCTATGGAGTGTTTGCTTGCTTCCATTTTTGAGTCTGTCACCGAACTGTCTGTGGAGGCTTGCGTCACTCTCTCTCTGGAGTCTTTCATCGCTCTCTCTGTGGAGTCTGTCATCGCTCTCTCTGTGGAGTCTTTCATTGCTCTCTCAGTGGAGTCGTTCTGTGCTCTCTGTGTGGCGTCGTCTTCTTCTTGGGTATTCAACAGGTTGTTGTCATCCAACGTACCGATAATCTGCCATGGCATCACGGTATTGGAATCATCTACCATGAGTAGAGACGTGTTGAGCTTTGCAACCGTGTTGCTGATGCTGTGATCAGCATATCCAAATAACTCAGCCATGTCTGAGTAGTATTGTGTGTATTGTTCGGTAGACAAATCATCTCTTTTTGTTTCAGAGTTGTTATCGTTCTCTTCATGTTCAATGAACAAATCATCTTCCTGGGTTTCGGATTTGTCATTGTGCTCTTCACTTTGGGTGGTGCAGACTGCTTGTTCCAGGGTGTTGTGAAAGTTATTTTCAACTGCTGGTGTAAGTTCGGGCATTGTTCTACATTTTGAGGTAAGAAAATTGGGTTTTGCAGCTTTAAAATTTTTTTAAATTTTTGTGCATTTCCCTTTTAAGTGTACGTGGTCCTGGTCCTCTGATGTCATCACGCTCATGACATCATGCGTAGGAATCGAAAGCGCATGCGCAACTCGAGTTTTTTTTACTGTGCACTCTTTTCGCAACTGCGCATGCGCGGCTTCTCGCACATGCGCGCAAGTGTAGTTTGCCGTTTTCCTTCTTTTTGAGAAGAGCGCATGTGCGTACTGGCTGGAACACTCTTGCTCAAGATGGCTGCCAATCAAAAATGCTGTTGCATGGAGTGAGATCTGCCTCGTGGTGAATATTCACGCCATTTTTACCCATTTTGTTTTCTAGATAATGATTCTGTGTTTGTAGAGACTCAAAGTATTGATTTTGTTTTTTTTCATAAGCAAGGCATTTTTGTATAGCGATTTCTAGAGTTAGATACTTATCTTGTGATTGTTCTTCCCTCAAATTTTTATCAGATAGCCCAGAAATTAATTGATTCATTATCAGTATCTCTGAAATCAGCATAATTACAGCCTGTGGTATTAACTTGAGATTTGTAATAAAATCAGTGATGGACCCTCCGTTTCTCTGGTCAATTTCACAATGTTCATTTACACAAGGTTAAGTGATTTCAAGAGCTGGTGGTTTCTGTTATTGATATTTTTAAGTATCTGAATTATTAACATAGTTATTGCTTTCACAAACCAACTTTTATACCATGGTAGAAAGTTCTGAATCAATTAATATTTGTCAAAGGCTTTTATTTAACACCGACTAATGTCACTATAGATGTCATTGGTTGTAGGCAGAGTATAGTGGGTGAATGAGCATGGACATGCCATAGCTTGGCATTGGGGGCATGAGGGGCCACAATGGATGGTTGAAGGGAACAGCTTGGAATTGAGGGTAGGAAGGACCACAGATACTGGATAGGGACATGAGGTGGCATGAATGGGACATCAAGCCTCTGTTGGTGGTGGTGGTGGTGGTGGTGGTGGTGGTGGTGGGGGGGGGGGGGGCGTTGGTGAGGGCTGGAGGACCTTTTTTCTTTTATTTCAACTGGAAAAAGGTCTCAGCACCAAACTGGGACTTTTAAACAGATTGCCTGGGCACCCAGCAGCCACTGTGCTGTCATCAAACATTTTGCAAGGTTGTCTGGCTGCAGCCTGCCCCACCAACCCTCGGTGATGAAGACCCCCCCCTTTATTAACACTGTGTCCTGAGGTGGGCAGGTTGTGCTGCAAATTTCCTGACTCCGACTACCCACCTCGAGGATTAGAATTCAGGCCCGTGTCCTGTCCATCAAAGTTGATTCTGCAGGAGCTTTGCCTGAATGCTTTTGGGAAAGGGCTGAGAAAGTGCACTGACAGGTCTCTAGTGCTACGCCATGAATCCCATTTCTTCTGGCCAAAGGATTTATGTAAGTCTATCTCGGTTAATTGGGCATTAGCAGGGAGGACACGTCAACCGGACCCAGCAGAAATTCGCAGCTTGGGATGGAAATCAGTGTATTCTAATCCTGTCCTAACTCCCGACGGCCACCCTGAACTCAGCGCAGTAAGGTACAGAATTTTAAAAATCTCACTTCAACAAATAGGGGTTGCACATTTTCTTTGTTACCTGAAGTTTTACATACGCCATGAGATTATGCATGTACGTTGATACATGACATATAGATACAAGTTGATCTGTAGAAAGTTTGGTATTCTTAATCTAAGACCTACTATTTCCCTTCCACTGTATAGTGAGCAATTTCTGGCTTCTACTTGCTGGAGTTTAGAAGGATGAGAGGGAATCTGATCGAGGTATATAAAAACTAAAAGGGATTGATAAAGTAAACTTAGACCAAATGTTCCCCCTTGTGGAGGCAATCGAGACCGAGAGATCACAGATATAGGTTGAGAGGCTGCAGATTTAGAACTGAGATGAGGAGAACCTACTCGCAGAGGCTGGTGAAGTTGTGGAACTCGCTGCCCTGTAGTGCGGTGGAGTCTGAATCATTAAATGGTTTCAAGAAGGAGATAGATATATTTCTGATTCAAAAAACAGTTGAAAGGGGACTTTCGGTGGTGGCCATGGTGTGAGTGGTTGCACACAGGGCAGCTCCTGCTTGAAGGCATAGAAAAGAGCTCTTTTTACCAGAGATTGGGTGCAACTTCGACAGAAAAGTGCAACTAAAGGTCGGAGGAGAAGTTCTCCCTCCGGGAGTGGTATGTCTGCTGGTTACCAAACCTGACAGAAGGTGAAAAACCTGGCCAAGGAGTTGGAAGAGACCTGTGGCGCAACAGCCACTGGAAAGATGGCGGAGGTGGAAGAGCCAGTGCAAGTTGGAAAGCCCCAGATGAAACACTCAATGGCCTTTGTGGTAGTATGTAGCTTCATCAAGGAAGAGGTCTGCCAGAAGAGGATGGAGATGCAGGAGGTTCGCTCGAAGGCCTACGAAGGCACGTCTGAAGGGCTCGATGGAGGTGGAGAAATGTTTAGCAGTGCAGGGGTCGCAGATCCGAGAGATTGAGAAAGTGATGTTGGACCATCGCGATCGAGTGGTGGCATTGGAGGCAGAGGTGGGGCTTTTAGACGACCTTTACATGATGTTGAGAGCAAAGATGGCGGAGCAGGAAAATAGATTGAGAAGGCAGAATCTGTGGATAGTGGGCCTGCCTGAAGCGTGCGAATGCCACGAGGTATGTTTCGAGGATACTGGCAGGGCTGGTGGTGGAGGGGGTGTTGGATAAGGCCCCTGAAGTGGACAGAGCACACAGGTCTCTGAGGCAGAAGCCTAGAGCAGGGAAGCGGACACAGGCGGTGATCGTGAGGCTCCATAGGTTCATGGAGAAACAGAAGACTCTGCAGTGCGCCAGGGAGAAGTGCAACTGTGATGGAAGGAGAAGAAGGTCCGAATATACCAGGACATTTCAGCTGAGCTGGCAAAACAGTGGGCAGAGTTCAACAGGACCAAGGCGGTGATGTATGGACGGCAGATCAGGTTTGGGGTGCTCTACCTGGCAAAGCTTTGGGTGACGTATGAAGGCCTAGAATGCTGTTTTGAGACCCCTAAAGAAGCCAATGACTTTATCAAAAAGCACAAACTGGTGGAGAACTAAACTGAACAATTCTGGGAGACTGAGGTGCTGGCACTTTGAAATAATTGGCAATGCGGGTAGAGTGGGGTTTGGAGGGAGGTGGAGTTTTCTTTTCCTCCGATATGGAGGGTTTTTCCTTTTTTTTTTTTAAACTGTAGAATTGACAAAGGGTAGCAGGGATGAAAAGTTTGTAAGGAGATGGCTGTCTCCATTTCCCTTCCTTCTGCCTGGGGCTGTGTATTTTCTTTTAGTAAATAGAGTGATGCGACAAGGCGAGGTTGGAGAAGAAATATGGTCAGGCACAGAGAAAGGGCGAAAATCTTGGATGGGCCAGGTATAGGGTGAAATTAAGGGGGGGGTGGAGCCAAAAGGAGAGGATGGCAGACGGTAGAGGTGAATGGAGGCGTAAGCCTCCAGTAAGGCTGATAATGTGGAATGTACGAGGGCTCAATGGACCAGTCAAAAGATCTTGGGTCTTTGCGCTTCTGAGACGCTTGAAAGCGTACGCACCTCCGCATGAAGGACCAGGTTAGGCTAAGGAAGGGGTGGATGGATCAGGTTTTCCACTCGGGGTTTGAGTCAAAGTTGCTGGGTGTGGCAATTTGGATGAGTAAGAAAACAGGGTTTGTGAGCAGGAAGGAAGTGAAGGACCCGGGTGAGAGATATGTGATGGTGAGTGGGTATTAGAATGGACGCTGGTGGTGTTGGTCAATGCGTATGCACCGAATTGGGATGATGTAGGTTTTATGAGAAGGTTGCTGGCAGCAATCCCAGACTTGACCACGTGCCAGTTGATTATGAGACGAGATTTTAATTGTGTCCTAGAACCGAGGGTAGATAGATTGAGCCCCAGGTCGATGGGTAGGATACCAATGGCAATAGAGCAGTGCGGGTTTATGGAAAAGATGGGTGTGGTAGACCCGTGGCACTTCTACCCAAGGGAAGAGGGTATTCCTTTCTTTCGCATGTGTACAGGGTATATTCCAGAATTGATTGTTTTGTGGTGAGCCGGGATATTTTGGTCAGGGTGGAGGGGGCAAAGTACGCAGGCATAGTAATCTCGGACCATGTGCCCCATTGGCTGGAGATTTGGCTTAGATCGGGACGGGACAGAGGCCGGGGTGGAGGTTTGATTCGGGGTTGTTGGCAGGTAGAAGGTTTTGGGACAAAATGCGGACCGTGATTAAAGATTATGTAGAATTGAAACAAAACAGGGAGGTGTCGGCGGCCACATTTTGGGAGGGGCTAAAAGAGGTGGTCCGAGGGGAGATTATCTCGTATAAGGCACATGCGGATAGAGAAATGAGGGAGGAATATAAATGGCTAATGAACGAGATAGTGGAGGTAGATGGGGAGTACTCGAGGGTGCCCACCACGGAGGGATTGGAGAGAAGGAAACAATTACAGGGGCAACTTGATAGGCTGACAATGGGGAGGGCGGTAGGACTGCTGCTTAGGGCAAGAGGGATGCAGTACATGTACGGGGAAGGCGAGTCGAATGTTAGCGCATCAGCTACAGAGGCAGGTCACGTCCAGGGAAATATTGAAGATACGGACTGGGGCAGTGGCTGTGGTGTCGGAGCGGGGGAAGATAAACGAGGCGCTTAGGGATTATTATAAGGAGCTGAATAGGGCTGACCCGGGGGGGGGGGGTGAAGAGGGGGGACATGGGACGGTTCTTAGACAAACTGGAGTTTCCACAGTTGAGGGGAGAGAAGAAGCAGGCGCCAGAGGAGCCCCTGGAGCTGAGGGATATATGCGACAGTATAAGGGGAAGGCCCCGGGGCCCGATGACTACCCAGTAGAATTTGATAAGAAGTTCATGACGGATCTGGCACCACATCTCTTGGCGGCATTTAACAAGGCATTGGAGAAGGGGGAGCTGCCGCAGACGATGATGCAGGTAACGATCATGTTAATACCAAAAAAGGGGAAGACCCATTGGAATGTCGGTCGTATAGGTCCGTATCGCTATTAAATACAGACGTGAAACTGCTAGCTAATTTGGTAACAGGAAGGATGGAGGGTTGTGTCCTGGGGGTGGTTGCAGAGGATCAAACAGGTATCGTAAATGGCAGACAGCTTTCTAGGAATAAAAGGAGACTGTTAAACGTGATCATGACCCCGTCAAGAGCTCAGGTACCAGAGGTCGTGGTGTCCATGGACGCAGAGAAGGCAGTCGACCGGGTGGAGTGGCAGTAGCTGTTTGAGGTCCTGGGAAGGTTTGGGTTTAGGCTGAAGTTTGTGGCATGGGTGCACCTGCTTTATGTGGCACCGAGGGTGAGTGTGCAGACCAATCACATGGGTTCACGGAACTTTGAATTACATAGGGGAACAAGGCAGGGGTGCCCGTTGTCACTGTTGCTGTTTGCGCTGGTTATAGAGCCTTTGGCAATGGCTCTTAGGGGGTCGGCAGAGTGGCAAGGGATTACGAGGGGCGAAGGGAGCATCGGGTATCGCTCTATACGGGCGACCTACTATTGTATGTTTCGGACCTGCTGGAGAGCATGGAGAGGATCATGGACTTGTTGGGGAAGTTTGTGGAGTTCTCGGGATACAAGTTAAATGTACGGAAAACGAAGTGTTCCCGGTGAATGGGTTGGTCGGCAAACCAATTTAGGGGGAATGCCAAGACAGGTTTAGATATCCGGGGATTCAGGTAGCGATGGAATGGGCGATGCTTCACAAGTGGAATTTACAAAATTGGTGGAGGAGTTTAGGGAGGACCTCAAGAGGTGGGACGCACTGCATTTGACTTTGGAAGGGAGGGTCCAAGTGGTAAAGATGAACATTCTGCCGAGGTTCCTGTTCATATTTCAGTCACTCCCGATCTTTATACCGAAGGCCTACTTTTGAAAACTGGACACAATTATTTTGTGCTTTGTATGGGCAGCGAAGGTGCCAAGGGTTAAGAGGCAGCAGGAAGAGTTAGCGTTGCCAAACCTGCTACATTATGACTGGGTGGCGGAAGTGGAGAAGGTGAGGTGATGGTGGGAAGGAGAGGGGGTAGAATGGATTCGGATGGAGGAGAAATCCTGTAAGGGGTCTAGCTTAAAGCCATGGTGTTGGTGGCGTTGCAAATAGCGCCAAACAGATACTCGGAGAGCCCTGTGATGCAGTCCACGGTGAAGATCTGGAACCAGCTGAGGAGGCACTTTAGGGTAAAGGGGATTTGGTGTTAACACCGTTGTGTGAAAAACACGGTTTTGAGCCGGGGGGGGATAGATAGCATGTAGTATGTATAAGAAGTGGAGAGAAATGGAGCTGGTTAAGATGAGGAATTTGTACCTGGAAGAAGGGTTTACCAGTAAAGAAGAATTGAAGGAGAAGGTAGAGTTCTCGAGAGGATGCAAGTTTAGGTACCTGCAGGTAAGGAACTTCGCACGGAAGGTTTGGAAAGAGTTCCCTGGGTTGCCGAGGTACTTCTGGATGTGGCAGTGGAGGGCAGGATCCGAGACATATACAGGTGGCTGGGAGAACAGGGAGGTGAGCAGGTGGTGAAGGTTAAGGAGAAGTGGGAAAGGGAGCTGGGAGGGGAGATAAACAGGGGAGTATGGAGTGAGGCACTACGAAGGGTAAATGCGACCTCCTCGTGCGCAAGGATGAGCCTGATGCAGTTCAAAGTCGTACACAGGGTACATATGACACAGACAAGAATGAGTGGGTTCTTTCAGGGGGTGGCAGACAAGTGTGAGAAGTGTGGGCGAGGACCAGCGAATCATGCACATATATTCTGGGGCTGCGAAAGTTGGTGAGAGCCTGGGCGGGAGCGTTCGTGACGCAAGCAAAGATAGTGGGGGAAGAGGTTGAGCCGGGCCCTTTGGTGGCGATATTTGGGATGTCGGAGAAGCCGGAGCTGATGGAGGGGAGGAGGGCTGATGTTGTGGCCTTCGCCCCTCTGATTTCCCGGTGACGAATCTTATTGGAGTGGGAGTCAGCAATGCCATCGTGGGTAACGGCCTGGCTGGTGACTTATATGACTTTCTTCGGCAGGAAAAGATCAAATACAAGTTAAGGGGTTCACTGGAGGGTTGAGGCAAGGTGGGGGATGTTCATGAACGTGTTTGAGGAGTTGTTCGTCGCAGGAGGGTGAGGGTGTGCAGGAGGGGGAGGGTGAAAAAGGGGGAAAATTTGTACAAACTGTATAGTTGAGTGCTGGGAAGTTTGTTTACTAAATTGCTTATGTGTTGTAACTTTTCATATACGTTTGGAATAAAATAAAATTTTAAATAACGGTTTAAAGGGATATGGGAACAGGTAGGGAGGTGGATTTGAGACCAGGAAGAGATCAGCCATGATCTGATTGAATGGTGGAGCAGGCTCAGAAGGCTGAATTGTCTATTTCTGCTCCTAATTCCTATGTTTGTATGTTCCTATGTCCACGGGCGGGTGGGAGTGGAAACTCCCACCCATCACCTCTGATCCTCTCTTCACAAATGAATTGTTCCAGTACTTGCCATTTTTATTTCAACAAAATCTGAGTTTATTAGAAGTCAGAATTGTTTGACCAATTTATTGCTGGTGATACCAGATGAAAAGGACATTCGGTACAGTCCCAGCTATCACACTGTGTTCTCCTGCCCTTCTCCTCCAGCTTGGCATTCTTCCTTTATCTTCTGGAAAGTTTTCCTAAGTGGGGTAGATATAAAGTAAACCAATTGATAAATGTGTTAGCAAACAAATGGGATATTGTGTGCAATATTACAACCAGAATAATATAGATTACAGTCTTAATATAAGATAGTAGCGAGGACTCTCCTAATCAGGAAGAATCTGATACAACTCAGGAAAGTTATCAAAGAAAATATAATTGTTCCCCGAGTGGATTGATTGCCTCCAAACCCATGACCATGAGCTTCCAAAGGAACTAAAGATCGAAGAAACTGATTTTATCTTCAGCCTGAGAAGAGTCTCACCGGTCCCCTGATACTTTGACAGGGATCAATGAGGCCCACCTGTAGTGAAACTAGGGTGAATGGAGTCTCTAGCAGAGTATCTGTGATCTAAACGCTTCCTGAACAAGGTTATCGTCATCTCTGTGGTCACCGAGCCAAGCCAGTCTGCTAGATCTTCTTAGGTGGACATTAAAGATCCTGTGGCACTATTTGAAAGAATAGTAGTGGAGTTATCACTGGTAACCTGGCCATTGTGTATTTCTCAAACAACATCACTAAAATAGATTATCTGGTCATTATCACATTGCTGTTGGTGAGAACTTGCTGTATGTGAAATCAGCTGCTGCATTTCCAGCAATTGCACTTCAAAAGTAATTCCTTGGCTGAAAAGTGCTTGTACGTTTCACAGGCAGCATTTTACCAAAAGCCTTTTGAAAATCCAGGCTCACAACATATATTCATTCCCTTTATCGAGACAGTCCAATATTTCCTCAAAGAGTTCAGCTATATCTATCAGAGACCCCTTGCCTTTTCATAAATGTGCCAGTTAGTTTCTCACGGTATTCACACCCAAAGAGTCAAAACCAAGGGCACTTTTAAAGTCAGAGTGAGAAATTAATTGATTATACACAAGAACATCAGAACTAGGAGCAGGAGTAGGCCATCTGGCCCCTCGAGTCTGCTCCACCATTCAATGAGATCCTGGCTGATCTTTTGTGGACTCAGCTCCACTTTCCAGCCCGAACACCATAACCCTTAATCCCTTTATTCTTCAAAAAAACTATCTATCTTTATCTTAAAAACATTTAATGAAGGAGCCTCTACTGCTTCACTGGGCAAGGAATTCCATAGATTCACAACCCTGTGGGTGAAGAAGTTCTTCCTAAACTCAGTCCTAAATCTACTTCCCCTTATTTTGAGGCTATGCCCCCTAGTTCTGCTTTCACCCGCCAGTGGAAACAACCTGCCCGCATCTATCCTGTCTATTCCCTTCATAATTTTATATGATTCTATAAGATCCCACCCCCCCCCCCCCCCGCATCCTTCTAAATTCCAACGAGTACAGTCCCAGTCTACTCAACCTCTCCTCGTAATCCAACCCCTTCAGCTCTGGGATTAACCTAGTCAATCTCCTCTGCACACCCTCCAGTGCCAGAACGTCCTTTCTCAAGTAAGGAGACCAAAACTGAACACAATACTCCAGGTGAGGCCTCACTAACACCTTATACAATTGCAGCAGAACCTCCCTAGTCTTGAACTCCATCCCTCTAGCAATGAAGGACATTTGCCTTCTTAATCACATGTTGCACCTGTAAACCAACTTTTTGCGACTCATGCACTAGCACACCCAGATCTCTCTGCACAGCAGCATGTTTTAATATTTTATCATTTAAATAATAATCCCTTTTGCTGTTATTCCTACCGAAATGGATAACCTCACATTTGTCAACATTGTATTCCATCTGCCAGACCCTAGCCCATTCACTTAGCCTATCCAAATCCCTCTGCAGACTTCCAGTATCCTCTGCACTTTTTGCTTTACCACTCATCTTAGTGTCGTCTGCAAACTTGGACACATTGCACTTGTCCCAAACTCCAAATCATCTATGTAAATTGTGGACAATTGTGGGCCCAACACTGATCCCTGAGGGACACCACTAGCTACTGATTGCCAACCAGAGAATCACCCATTAATCCCCCGTCTTTGCTTTCTATTAATTAACCAATCCTCTATCCATGCTACTACTTTACCCTTAATGCCATCTTTATATAGAGCAGCAACCTTTTGTGTGGCACCTTGTCAAAAGCTTTCTGGAAATCCAGATATACCACATCCATTGGCTCCCCATTATCTACCGCACTGGTAATGTCCTCAAAAAATTCCACTAAATTAGTTAGGCACGACCTGCCCTTTATGAACCCATGCTGCATCTGCCCGATGGGAAAATTTCCATCCAGATGCCTCGCTATTTCTTCCTTGATGATAGATTCCAGCATCTTCCCTACTACCGAAGTTAAGCTAACTGGCCTATAATTATCCGCTTTCTGCCTACCTCCTTTTTTAAACAGTGGTGTCACGTTTGCTAATTTCCAATCTGCCGGGACCAGCCCAGAGTCTAGTGAATTTTGGTAATTTATCACTAGTGCATTTGCAATTTCCCTAGCCATCTCTTTTAGCACTCTGGGATGCATTCCATCAGGGCCAGGAGACTTGTCTACCTTTAGCCCCATTAGCTTGCCTATCACTACCTCCTTAGTGATAACAATCATCTCATGGACCTCACCTGTCATAGCCTCATTTCCATCAGTCACTGGCATGTTATTTGTGTCTACCACTGTGAAGACCGACCCAAAAAACCTGTTCAGTTCCTCAGCCATTTCCTCATCTCCCATTATTAAATCTCCCTTCTCATCCTCTAAAGGACTAATATTTACCTTATGCACTCTTTTTTGTTTTATATATTTGTAGAAACTTTTACTATCTGTTTTTACATTCTGAGCAAGTTTACTCTCATAATCTATCTTACTCTTCTTTATAGATTTTTTAGTAGCTTTCTGTTGCCTCCTGAAGATTTCCCAGTCCTCTAGTCTCCCACTAATCTTTTGCCACTTTGTATGCTTTTTCCTTCAATTTGATACTCTCCCTTATTTCCTTAGATATCCACGGGCGATTTTCCCTCTTTCTACCGTCCTTCCTATTTGTTGGTATAAAACTTTGCTGAGCACTGTGAAAAATTACTTGGAAGGTTCTCCACTGTTCCTCAACTGTTTCACCATAAAGTCTTTTCTCCCAGTCTACCTTAGCTAGCTCTTCTCTTATCCCATTGTAATCTCCTTTGTTTAAGCACAAAACATTAGTGTTTGATTTTACCTTCTCACCCTCCATCTGTATTTTAAATTCCACCATCTGTGATCGCTCCTTCCGAGAGGATCTCTAACTATGAGATCATTAATCCATCCTGTCTCATTACACAGGACCAGATCTAGCGGGGGAACAGGACCAGATTTCAGGTGGGAAAAGAAGTTTGTCCAAGGAGGAGAGAAGAAAAGAACAGGAGACGAAGAGTGTTAAATAGGGGGAAGAGGGAGAGAAGGAAATGAAGAGAAAATAGGAAAGAGAAGGGTGTTGAAACAGGAGAGAAGAGCGAAAAGGGAAATGGATAGGGTGATGGCAAAGGGCAATGTGAACAGGTAGAGACATGAAGGGGAGAGGCTGGAAGGTGAGAAAAGCAGGGGGAAAGGGAGAAGCGTGAAGAAGAGCTAAGGGGAATGGGGAGTAAAAGTTTGGAGAAGGGAGCCAAAGAGAAGAGTAGAAACTTATGTGTAAAGGAGGAGGAAACATTAAGTAGGGAGGCAAAACTGGAAGGATGAGAAGTGAAAAGAGGAGATGTGAAAAGGAGGAAAGAGGAGGTCAAGAAGGGAGAGAGGAGGTGGGGAGGAAATGTGAAGGATTAAGAAAAGGGATGAGCAAAGGAGGGCAGGGGTAAGGAAAGATGGGACAGGGAGTGATGGAAGGTGGAAGGCAGCAAGGGTAGAGAGAGAAAGCAAGGAAATGATGGGGTAAGAAGGGAATAGATGGAGGTGAAGGGGTAGAGCAGGAGAGGAGGAGGAGCATTGTGGAGAGAGAAGGGTGCAACAGAAAAGGGAGCAGAGGGGAAAAAGTTAAATGTAAATTTGTTTCAGCTGAGAGGCGAGTTTAGGGCTGGGATTCTCCACTGCCACTGGTAGCTGATTTCCCAATATGGCAGAGATTCATGCATCGGGCAAAAAATGGGATAGGCGCCTCCAGTCCCCCGCTGCCAGCGGCATCAAGCTTCATGCCCCACATGATGGGAGGATGCAAATGGGTTGTATCCAATTAACACTCATAGAGTCTACAGTGCAGAAGGAGGCCATTCGGCCCTTCAAGTCTGCACCGGCCCCTGGAAAGAGCACTCCACCCTATCCCCATAACCCAGTAACCCCACTTAACCTTGTTTGGACACTATGGGCAATTTAGCATGGCCAATCCACCTAACCTGCACATCTTTGGACTGTGGGAGTAAACCGGAGCACCCAGAGGAAACCCACACAGACACGGGGAGACTCTGCACAGACAGTGACCCAAACCGGGAATCGATCTTGGGACCTGGAACTGTGAAGCAACTGTGCTAACCACTGTGCTACCCTACTGTGCTACTATGCTGCTCTGGGACTGGGTACCTGATTTTCCATGATGCTCCAGCCCCCTCAGTCGGGATTAACGCGGGTGTGGATTGGTGCAAGTATTTGCCAGCGTTGCCCTGATGCTGCGGACCTCACAGTGGGCCAAGGGGATAAGTATAACGTAGGTGCTTGCAAAGTCCATTGGAGGGTCCCCCTACAACACAGGTCCTGCCCACCCAAAACCCGAGCACCCCATCAGAACCCCTCACCAGAGCCCCCTCCCCACGTCAGAGACACCCCATCAGTCACATGGCAATGGTTGACATCTCCTGATCACACCAAAAGCACATAAGTGTGTTCTGCTCAGTAAAAGAGTAAGTTAAAGTACTTAACTCCCAGATGTTGATAAACATTGTGGTCAGGTTCAAAGTAGGGTATGTGAGATGCATTCAGGCATGAAGGGAAATGAAAGTAAACAATCCAGACACCTAGTTGTCTGGAAGACATTACCCTATCAGTTTATAGCCTACTAAAAGTCATTTCTCTTTGAAAGTGTGCGAGTCCTTCCGGATAATTCCTTTATTTCCTCTTTATTTTTTGTCTTTATCATTTTTATCCATGGGTGATTAATGGATATGTGTCTTTAAGTCAAGCAGCAGAGAGAATGAGGAATTCAAAAGTTACAAAAGAGAACATTCTGCTAGCTTTGGACAGCAGAACTCAGACTCTGTGACATCCTAGAGATGGGGTGGGACTCAGTTTGTTTGGTTGGCTGGTAGCCAATGAATTGGCCGAAAGGCCAATGTGGTTGACTCTTAACTGTCCCTTCAAGAGAACTTAGGGATGGACAATAACTGCGAGGCCAGCAGACGACTCCCACATCCCATGAACAAATTTATTTTTTGAAGTTCTGCCTGGTAACAGGTGGTGATTGGATCCTGCCTGAGTGGGCTGATTTCCTGAGACCTAAGGAAAGTCTGCATGCTCAAAGGAAAGAATCATCTTTCTCTCTCCCTTGTGTTCTCTCCAGAAAAGCTGCCGTATTTCTGAAATTGCAGAGACGTGAAAACCTTGAACTGAAAGCAAAGTTTGAAGAGAAGAAAGGTGGTAAAAACAACTATCTAAATATCTTTTTACTTTCATCCTTATTTTTACACCCCTTCTCCTCTCTGTGTTTCTCTGTCTTATGTGTGCGCATGTATTGTGAGTGAGCAAGTTTAAGTGGAGTTAGGAATAAGATACTAGTTAACCTGTTGCATTTGCTGCTTATTTAATTCAAGTTATTGTTATGAATAAAGTTAATTGTGTTTATGTTTACAAACCTGGTGACTGTAGTTATTGGGCAGCTAAGGGCCAAAGGCTCTGGGTGTTTTTCGAAGATTGTGTTTCAAGATTTTAATTGTGTTGTGACTCTGGTCAAGTGGGGCTGGAATTGACCGTGCACTAGCCCGGGGGTCATAACAAAATTGAATATAAACGGCAGGTTGGTGAAAAAGCAGTGATTTTTCACTGTTTCTGTCTGGACTGTCTTCAGCTTCCAGGCGGGGTGGCTGATATGCGGGCGGTTGGTGTCTCTGATGGTGGTGTCCTTGATATGGGAGGTTTGGGTCACCCTCTTGTGTGCATGTTGTGGGAGGGTTGACCCAGCAATTCCCATTTGGGGGGATGGGAGGAGGGGGGTGGAGAGGGAGGATGCCCCCACCTGTCAGCCGGGGAGGGGTAGGATTTGCATTGTGGGGTGGACAGGGGCAAGTCTCCGGGATTTGCTATCCGGCAGCCTGCTTAAAATGGCGACCCAATGACGGAATCCGGAATGGAATCCTTTACGCTCTGGCCATGCATAAGTAAGGAGTCGCTTCTGGGCACCGCTCCTCCCGCCAGCGTAAACTAAAAGTGATTCACTTCCAGCGGGAGAATCGTCTCCCAAATGGTGCATCCTGCCCGAGGTGTGTGCTTGAGTATGTATCATTCCTCAGCAGGATGGGGAGACAACCCAAGGCGGTAATGTCGCTTCATTGGGGTTTTTGGCATTTCCTTAAGTGTGAACATTATTTATGCTTTCACCTTGCTGACTTGCACAATTTGTATACTGCCTGATCAGGAATCATGATTTGACTTTACTGCCCTTTGTGGAGTGCTAATTTGTTTTATTTAAATTTTTTTAAATGTTTTTGGGCACGTCTGACATTTCACTGCCAGCGGATGATTCACCCTCCTGGCCATCTGGACTCATAAAATTATTCTACAGAGTCAAAATTGTTCTTCTATGTCACCTCTCTGAAACAGGGTAGAAATTGAATTATTTTCTTCTTACCAGGTAACATTGCACATCACATAGTGTATTGGAGCACATTGAAAGCCACTGAAATTAGATGACATACTGATGCTATATGCTCCAATATTTTCAAAGATCAGCCAGTCTCCAATCTCCAGTTCCGGCAGCTTCCACCGATCACTGATATGATCTTGATTATCGGTGGTCGGTCCCCAAACCCTGCTGTTATACAGCTGTTGGTCAGGGCTGTGTTTCTGTTTGTGTAGGAAGGAAATCAGGTCAGGTTTCTTAATTTTAAAGTGCAGCTCCTCTGAGCATTTAAGTTTTCGTTTTATATTGCTGAAAAGAGAAACAAGCTACTGAAGCTTTTCATCGTGCACTCAGCAGGACAAACATGCGAATGCCAAATTTCAAACAATGACAACAATGTATACCACAGGAGAAAATGGTGCTAATTGTTTGGCAAGTCGACTGATTGGCTAAGGAGTTGCCATGGAGAAAACAACGGGGAACAACAGATTTGCCAAGTTGGAGGATAATTCCAAAGAAGGAGCGAACCTTGAACACCTTCCTTTTGTTTGCAAAGGACTGGTTCTACTTATGAACATATGTCACTTCCAGCAAATGTCAATGATCCATGTTATGAGAATGACAGGTTTTCTTAAATTGATTAGTGTAGTATTCATGCACTCATGATTATTCAGCAAACGCTGCCCAATTGCAGAATTAGTGGCCATGCATGAGCCCTCTTGCATGAGCCCTCTTGCACATTGCATGTCATAAAGTTGGCACTGCGCATGCTTGTCCAGTCACTTCTAGGGCAGCAGATTTCCTTCCCAAAAGGCCACTAGTGAAGCAAACTTTTTTTTTTTTTAAAAACAATAAATTCTAGCTGTCATGGTCAACGTTACTGAGACTAACTTTCAATTATCAACTGCATTAAATTCCACCAGTTGCCATGTTGCATTTTGAATATCTGCCCCCAGAGCCCTATCTGCTGGATTACCAGTCCAGTGACATTACAACTAGACCACCGTCTCCCCCTAATGTATTCCTGGGATGAATCAATAACGTACAAGAGACAATGAGCAAAATTACAGGATGGTCCCCATAAAGAGAATGGGGCAGTTGGTCACCCTTAATTGGCTGCCAAAATGCAATATCATAAGACAGAAGAAAGAGATAGGGTGGATAGAAAGGACCTATTTCCATCAATAGTGGTCAATGACCAGGGAACACAGATTTAAATAATTGGTAGAAGAATAAGAGGGGAATGAAAGAGTAATATTTTCACTGGAGATTGGTGGGGGTCTGGCACTCACTGCTTGAAAGAGTGGTAGAAGCAGAACCCCTCATATTTATAAAACACTTGGATATACAGTTGAAGAGCTGTAACCTACAGGGCTACAGGACAAGAGTTGGAATGACTCTTATCAACAGGTTCAGACACAATGAGCTGAACAGCTTCCATCTGTGTCAGAAATATTTTTTCTGTGTTTCAGGTTCAAGGGGCTGAGGATGAAGGAGAGAATTCGACCAGCTCATACAGATACAATTCAATCCCCACAGTAAATGTCTGCCTTATGTCCCACGGAGGCCCTAGGGCATCTTTCCAGGCTGGAGAGTGTAAATGCAGCATTACAAGCTTTCCTTGGCAGTTTGACATTTTCTGTTCTTATATATTTCGATTCCAAAATATATTTCTTCATAAAGATTGAAATTATTTCCGTGAATTCCATTTATTATTCCAATGCTTGCTAACATTGTGAGCTGCTATTGCTACTCATTTTCCCAATATCATTGCAATCCTCAAAAATCACCCTTGACCCATCTGTTTCCTATACCTACCAGACATTTTCTAATGTTCCCTTCGTCAATATGCTGTCACTTCCCAGGTGCATATTGATTTTCCCAACACTTCCATGTTTTCTTTGTTCTTTTACGGGATGTGGGAATTGCTGGTAGGAAAAGTATTAATTTCCCATTTCTAATTGTCCTTGTGGACATGGTGGTGAATCACCTTCTCGAGTCCATGTGGTGTAGGCGCACCCATAGTGCTATTAGGAAGGGAGTTCTGAGATTTTTGACTCAGCAATAATGAAGCAACAGCGATATAAAGTCAGGAAGTTGCGCGACTTGGAGGTGATCTTGGAGGTGGTGGTGCTCCCACCCAGATTACAACTCTGGATTTCAATTCGACCAAGGGCTCAGCTTCATTCATATCAGATCCACAAACAAGTGCATGGCTCACGTTTACTCCACCTTGCCTCCACTGCCATCTAAACCATTGCATCACTGCACTCCTATATTCTTGCCTTGTACCTGCTGGGTCTCCTGTGCTTTTACCCTAAATGCCTTTTGGTGAGGTGTCAGGTCTCCTCTGCCTCTATCCTAACCTTTATTACCACATGTTGTACCTCCTGTGCCTGCGCCATAACTCTTCATTATCTACTACACTTCCTGCGCCTATACCCTTAATTTTGCCTGCCACACTAGGAAATTGCTCAATGTCCTATAAGCAGACAGCTGCCCTTCACTGACACCTATGGCATATATTGACATTTCGGGAGCACCTGAACATTATGTTAGTGAGTTTACATTACGATACTGAACAGGTTCAGCACATTTATGTGTAGATGCACTTAATGGCAGTAACACAAACTGTGCAAGGAGCAAATATCAGATTAGCAATAGGAACCTATTCATAGAATGCTTTCAATATAGTCTCTCAAATCAGCACATTCGGGTAACAACCAGAGAGCAGATTATATTCAACTTGGTATTGTGTAATGTGACAGGATTAAGTAATATCCACAGAGTAAAGGCACTCTTGGGTAGCAGCAAAAACAATATGAGTTCCCGACCCTGGGAGTGGCCCCGTGTGGAGTTTGCACATTCTCCCTGTGTTTGCGTGGGTTTCGCCCCACAACCCAAAGATGTGCAGATTAGGTGGATTGGCCGTGCTAAATTGCCCCTTAATTGGAAAAAATTAATTGGGCACTCTAAATTTAAGAAAAAAACCCAATATGAGCAACTTTTACATTCAGTTTCAAAAGGAGAAGAATGGGTCTAAGACTGGTATTTTATATTTAAATAAAGGCAAAGATGCGGGCATGAAAGCTGAGCTAGCTAAAGTGAACTGGGATATTAGACTCGGTGATAGCTCAATAGAGAAGCAGCTGAAGACCTTCAGGGGAATATTTCAGAATACTGAGAAGTAGTATATTCTTACTATAAAGAAAAATTCTAAGGGGAGGATCCACTATCCGTGGTTAACTAAAGAGGTTAAGGTAAACATCAGACTTGAGGGAAAAGCAAATAACCATGCATAGGTGAGTGGCAGATCAGATGATTAGTCAGAATATAAAGAACAGCAGAGAAATTAGAGTACGAGAGGAAGCTAGCTGAAAAAGTAAAAATAGTAAGCAAGAGTTTCTACACATTGTTAAAAAGGAAAAGAGTAAGTAAAATTAATGTTTGACCTTGAGAGAGTGAGGATGAGGAGTTAATAGTCTATAATAAGAAAACTGCAGATGAAATGAGCAAATACTTTGCTTCTGTTTTCACTATAGAGAATACAAAAAACATTCCAGTATAACTATAAATCAGGAAATGGAAGGGGGAGAGGAACTTGGTGAAATTACAATCATTAGGGAAGCAATACCAAACAAACTGATGGAGCTGTGGGCTGACAAGTCTTCAGGTCCTGATGGACTTCATCCTAGGGTCTTAAAAGAGGTAGTTGGTACTAATTTTCAAAAATTTGCCGATTCTGGAAAGGTTCCATCAGATTGGAAAGTAATAAATCTAACTCTTCTATACAAGAAGGGAAGGAGGCAGAAAACAGGAAACTGTAGGTCATTTAGCTAACGTGTGTTGTGGGGAAAGTGTTAGCATCGATCACTAAGGAAGTTATAGCTAGGCAATGAGTAGGTTCTTTGAGGGGATAGAGCACAGCTGTGGGTAGTGTGTGGGGAGGCCCGCGAATCACGTCCACATGATCTCGGCGTGTCCAAGGGTGAAGGGGTTCTGGCAGGGGTTTGTGGATGTAATGTCCGAGGTGCTGGAGGTGGAGGTGGCCCCGAGTCCAGAGGTGGCAATATTTGGGGTGTCAGAAGATCCAGGAGTCCAGGGGGTGAGAGAGGCCCAGGGTTTGGCCTTTGCCTCCCTGATAGTCCAGAGGCAGATCTTGCTCAGGTGGCGGGACTCGGAGCTGCCGGAAGCGGGGGTGTGGGTGAGTGAACTGCCAGAATTCCTGAGGCTGGGAACGGTGAAGTTCATCTGGAGGGGTGCGGCAGATGGGTTCATTCGGAGGTGGAAGACGTTTATTGATTTCTTTAAGGAGGTTTGAGGGGTCAGCCCAGGTTCAATCCCAACCCCAGGTCACTGTCTGTGTGGAGTTTGCTCATTCTCCCCATTTCACCCCCACAACCCAAAGATGTACAGATTGGGTCATTGGCCACGCTAAATTGCCCCTTAATTAGGAAAAAAAAAAATCCTAATGATAAAAAGGGTGGGAGCGGTCAGCAGGTTGCGGGGGGGCTCGAAATGGGGGTGGTAAGAGGTTTAAAATGGGGAAGGCAGGATGGGGGATGGGGGTGGTATTATGGGAGAGGGGGGAGTAGGTATTGGTTGTTTTTAATGTTGTTTGGTTGTTCCGCTTTTGTTTGTTTACATGAAAATGCCCTGAATAAAATATATTTTTTTAAAAAAAGGATAGCAAAGAGGGGATGTCTGGATGGTAAAAGTAGGGAAAATCCCAAGATATCCTATAAATATATCAATGGAAAGAGGATAACCAGGGAAAGAGTAGGGCCCATGAGTGACCAACAGGGAAATCTGTGGGTGGAGCCAGAGGACATTGGTAGAGTGTTGAAAGAATATTTCATATCTGTCTTCACCCAAGAGAATGAGGAGGTAGACAGATTACTTGGGGAGAGAGACTGCGAGGTTCTTGAGCAAACTGTCATAAGGAGTGACAAGGTATTGGAGGTGTTGGCAGGCTTAAGAGTGGACAAATATCCAGGTCCGGATGAATTGTGTCCCAGGATGATGTGGGAAGCGAGGGAGGAGGTTTCAGGGGCTCTGACCCAAATTTGTAACTCCTCTCTGGCCACGGCAGAGGTGCCCGAGGACTGGAGAACAGCTACTGTGGTCCCACTATTTAAGAAAGGTTGAAGGGATAAGCCAGGGAACTACAGACCCACTGGTTTCACGTCAGTGGTAGGGAAACTATTGGAGAAATTTCTGAAGGAGATAATCTATCTCCACTTGGAGAGACAAGGTTTGATCAGGAATAGTCAGCATGACTTTGTCAGAGGGAGATCATGCCTAAAAATGTGATTGAATATTTTGAGCATGTGACCAGGTATGTTGATAGAGGGAGTACAGTTGATGTAGTTTACATGGATTTCAGCAAAGCCTTTGACAAGGTCCCACATGGGAGACTTACAAAGAAGGCAAATGCACATGGATACAGGGTAACTTGATAAGTTGGATTCAGGAGACAGGGTGATGAGAGACAGCTGCTTTAGTGACTGGAAGCGAGTGTCCAGTGGTGTACCACAGTGATCTTTACGGGGTCACCTATTGTTTAGCATTTATATAAATCACATAGATGACTATGTGGAGGGCAGGATCAGCAAGTCTGCAGATGATACAAAGCTTGGCCAGGTGGTTAAGTGTGGCTGAGTGTCTTGGGTTACAGGAAAATATAGACGGATTGGTCAAATGGGCAGAAAAGTGGCAGATGGAATTTAACCTTGAAAAGTGTAAGGTGATACTACTCTGGAAGCAGTAATGCGACAAGGAAGTATTCAATGAATGACATGACACTGGGAAGTTCTGAGGAACAAAGGGGCTTTGGCGTGTTTGTCCATAGATCTCTGAGGGCAGAAGGGCAGGTTAATAGGATGGTGAAAAATGCACATGGGACACTTGTATATATTAGGAGATGTGTGGTAAGGCCCTGTACTACAGGTACGGGGGTAGTCCCTGCCTTCTGGCTCCGCCCAGTAGACAGAGTATAAATATGTGTGCTCCCCATATAGCAGCCATTTCGCCAGCTGCTGTAGGAGACCACACATCTTGGTGTAATAAAGCCTCAGTTGTATTCAACTATCATCTTTGTGCAATTGATCGTGCATCAATTTATTACACTAAAGTTTTCAGGATCATAGATCATAGAATTTACAGTGCAGAAGGAAGCCATTCGGCCCATCGAGTCTCCACCGGCTCTTTGAAAGAGCACCCTACCTAAGTCCACACCTCCACCCTATTCCCATAACCCAGTAACCCCACCCAACACTAAGGGCAATTTTGGACACTAAGGGCAATTTAGCATGGCCAATCCACCTAACCTGCACATCTTTGGACTGTGGGAGGAAACCGGAGCCCTCGGAGGAAACCCACGCACACACGGGGAGAACATGCAGACTCCACACAGACAGTGACCCAAGCTGGGAATCGAACCTGGGACCCCGGAGCTGTGAAGCAATTGTGCTAATCACCATGCTACCGTGCTGCCCCAGGAGATGGACATCCGCATCAAGCCAGATCGCCTGCAGCTGGATCCATAATCAAGCAACGCCAAAAAGGACTTTGAACATTGGCTAGCTTGTTTCGAAGCGTACATAAGGTCTGCACCAGACCCAATTCTGGAAGCTCAGAAGATCCAGATCCTCTATTCGCGGATGAGCTCCAACGTTTTTCCACTTATCCAGGACCTATGATGAAGCCATGGCGCTACTGAAAGAGAACTACGCCAGCGGTCGAACACGCTCTTCGCCAGACACATACTCTCTACTCCTAGTCAGCTTCCTGGTGAGTCCGTAGAAGATTTCTGGCGTGCTTTAATTCCCCTGGTCAGAGACTGTGACTGTCACGCCGTTACGGCCACGAAACATTCGAGCCTCCTCATGCGGGACGCTTTCGTCATGGGGATAGGGTCAGACGACATCCGCCAGCTATCAATGACAATCGCCTTGCGCAATATCCTCGGCTACACCCCAGGCCGCGTAGTCCACTCCTCCTACGCATCGTGGACTCCGCTGACGGCCGACCCACCAGGGACCACACTCAGCCAATCCTACACTTGTGCCACGTGCCAGCCAGCCAACCCCGGGGGCCCCAGATGTTACTTCTGTGGGCAGCAAAAACACCCCTGCCAACACTGCCCGGCACGCAGTGCCCTTTGCAAGGCCTGCGGCAAGAAGGGGCACTTTGCCGCGGTGCGCCAGACCCGCTCAGTTGCCGCGAGCACCCCGACCCCCCCCTCGTATGGACCACGCGCGGCCAGGGACACCGCCATCTTCCCCTCCTCGGATCACATGCGGCCCATGGGCGCCTGCATCTTTTTCAATCCCCGCCACGTGCGGCCCGTGGGTGCCGCCATCTTGTCCACCTCAGGATCGTCAGGCACCGCCATCTTGTCTCCCCCACGGCACATGGGCGCCACCTTCGTACCAGGACCCGTGCCCCCCGGACACCCCATCGTCCGACACCAGCGGCGACTCGTCTCAGTCACGATTGACCAGTCTCGCCCGCACAATCTAGCCACCGCCTCAACAAGCGTGAAGATCGATGGGCACGAGATCTCCTGTCTGCTGGACTCCGGGAGCACCGAAAGCTTCATTCATCCCGATACGGTAAGGCGCTGCTTCCTCGCGGTACACCCCGCCAATCAAAGAATCTCCCTGGCCTCCGGGTCGCACTCCATAGCGATCCGGGGGTACAGTATAGCCACGCTCACGATCCAGGGCGTAGAATTCAGCGGCTTCTGTCTCTACGTCCTCCCCAACCTCTGCGCTGCCCTGCTACTCGGCCTGGACTTCCGGTGTAACCTCCAGAGCCTAACATTGAAATTCGGCAGGCCCCTATCACCCCTTACTGTGTGCGGCCTCGCGACCCTAAAGGTCGACCCCCTTCTCTATTCGCAAACCTAACCCTGAATTGCAAACCCATTGCCACCAGGAGCAGACGGTACAGCACCCAGGACAGGAGCTTCATCAGGTCCGAGGTCCAGTGGCTGCTTTGGGAAGGCATCATCGAGGCCAGCAACAGCCCCTGGAGAGCCCAAGTGGTAGTGGTGAAAACTGAGGAGAAACACCGAATGGTCATGGACTACAGCCAGACCATCCATCGGTACACACAGCTCGGCGCGCACCCCCTCCCACGCATATCTGATATGGTCAATCAGATTGCAAAGTACCGGGTCTTCTCAACTGTAGACCTAAGATCCACCTACCACCAGCTCCCTATACACTGCCTTCGAGGCAGATGGCCACCTCTACCAAATTCTTAGGGTTCCCTTCGGCGTCACCAACGGGGTCGCGGTCTTCCAAAGGGAGATGGACCGAATGGTCGACCGGTACGGGCTGCGGGCCACTTTCCCGTACCTAGACAATGTCACCATCTGCGGCCACGATCAGCAGGACCATGATACCAACCTTGCCAAATTTCTCCACACCGCCACTCTCCTAAACCTCACCTATAACAAGGAGAAATGTGTATTCAGCACGAACCGCTTAGCCATCCTCGGCTATGTGGTCCAGAACAGAGTTCTGGAGCCCAACCCCTCATGGAATTCCCCCTTCCCCACTGCCCCAAGGCCCTCAAACGCTGCCTGGGGTTCTTTTCTTACTACGCCCAGTGGGTCCCAAACTATGCAGACAAGGCCCGTCCACTCATCCAGTCCACTCTTTTCCCCCTGATGGCCGAGGCTCAACAGGCCTTCAACCGTATTAGGGTCGACATCGCCAAGGCCACAATGCACGCAGTCGACGAGACGTTACCCTTTCAAGTGGGGAGTGATGCATCAGACGACGCTCTAGCCGCCACCCTCAACCAGGCAGGCAGGACCGTGGCATTCTTTTCATCAACACTTCATGCCTCCGAAATTCAACACTCCTCCGTCGAAAAAGAGGCCCAGGCTATCGTTGAAGCTGTGCAGCATTGGAGGCATTACCTGGCCGGCAGGAGATTCACTCTTCTCACTGACCAACGGTCGGTAGCTTTCATGTTTAACAACACACAGCAGGGCAAGATCAAAAACGATAAAATCTTGCGGTGGAGGATCGAGCTCTCCACCTACAACTACGAGATTTTGTATCGCCCCGGTAAACTCAACGAGCCCCCCGATGCAGCAGCCTGAGGTACATGTGCCAGTGCATAGGTGGACCGTCTTTGGACTCTGCACGGACTCAATTTTAACAGGGGGTGAATGTGATAATCACCACTGTTGTATATATTAGGAGATGTGTGCTAAGGCCCTGTACTACAGGTACGGGGGTAGTCCCTGCCTGCTGGCTCCGTCCAGTAGGTGGACTATAAATATGTGTGCTCCCATACAGCAGCCATTTCGCCAGCTGCTGTAGGAGGCTACACATCTTAGTGTAATAAAGCCTCAGTTGTATTGAACTCTCGTCTTTGTGCAATTGACCGTGCATCTGGAATGAGTGGGTTTTCTAATGAGGAAAGGTTGGACAGACTGGGCTTGTTTCCACTGGATTTCCAAAGAGTGCGGGGCAACTTGATTGAAGTATATAAGATCCTGAACAGTCTTGACGTGGAAAGGATGTTTCCTCTTGTGGACAAGTCCGGAACTAGGCGGCACTCCTTTAAAATAAGGAGCCCCCTTTTAGGACAGAGATGAGAATTCTTTTCACTCAGAAGAATTTGCGACTTTGGAACTCTCTGCCTCAGAAGGCAGTGGTGTAGGGGGGTATCATTGAATATTTTTAAGGCTGAGGTAGATAGGTTCTCTTGGTGATCGGGGTTAGATGGGAATGTGGAATTCGAAACACAAAAAGATCAGCTGTGACATTATTAAATGGTGGAGCTCAAAGGACCCAATGGCCTACTGTGTTCCTAGTTTGTATGTTAGTGTATTAGGTCCAGCTTCTTCTCATTTCTTTAGTCTATGCACCCTGGAGCTCCTTACAATTATTTTGCAAGATCTTTTCTCGTAATTTATGTATAAAAACACAAATATCTCATGGCACATGAGGTAAGTGATGTTAAGACAGTAACCTCCTTTAGATTCCCTGTAAACTGTGAACTAAGGGTACCATAAGGTTGAACTGATTTACCTCAAACAGAGTTGCAAGAGATTTAGCTTAAGTAAAGCAGTAACAAACTCGGCAATATAAATTAACAAATGTATTTATATTGGAAGTTAAATGCTAGGTAGGAAATAACATTTCATTTGTCGGTATCTGCACAGTAGAGCTATTACCAGTACTAATAACAAGTACAGTAAATAAAGCTGCTTACTTTGCACAGAAGTGGCTTCAAGTTGTGATCAAAATCAAGCAATGAACCAAAATTTCCATCATTCAGATAATACATGATAACCTTCTTATTGTCAGCCTCCTTGTCTAGAATTACAAACTTATCAATAACATCAATGAACAGATTCGGCAAAATTGCAGTGCAATAATTTAAAAAGGAAAGAAACATAACATAAATTATGACAAAAGGCAAAGGTTTACTCTTTTCGCTCCCAAGTCAGGATTGCAGGGTGGAGAAATTCCCAACTCCATAAACCAGACTCAGGAGAAAGTGCTCTAGAAGGTCTGACTATTTTTCTGGTGAAGGTGTGCTCCAGAGGGCGAAAAAAAGAGGGTGTCCTAATCTGGATTTGGGCTCCAGTAAACAGTGTGGAGGCAGCCACAGGGTTGCCAGGGGTAGAATCAGGTTGTGTGAAAGGCCAGCGTTGGCGCTCCAGCACTTGTAAGAGAAAAAAAACAAAAAAACAGCCCTTTAGCCCTCACCCCTCACACCCCTTTATACCGTCCATACATACTCCCCATTCTCCATCCATGCCAACCCATGCCAACTCTTACCTCCCATCTTTCTCCATGGCCCTCATACCTTCCATTCCAATGTATGGCCCTCTATCCACCTCCCATAGCCACTCCCATGCCAACCTATGCCCCTCAGGGCAGCACGATAGCTCAGTGGTTAGCACTGCTGCCTCACGGCGCCAAGGACCCAGGTTCGATCCAGGCCCTGGGTCACTGTCCGTATGGAGTTGCACATTCTCCCTGTGTTTGCGTAGGTTTCGCCCCCACAACCCAAAGATGTGCAGGGTAGGTGGATTGGCCACGCTAAATTGCCCCTTAATTGGAAAAAATGAATTGGGTACTCTACATTATTTTTTAAAAATAGAACCTATGCCCCTCTACCTATCCCCCGTGGCCCTCCTAACCAGCTCAGCCCATGCTCTGATACCCATCCCTGTGATCCATTATAGCCCCTGTTCAAATTTAGTGCCAAGCCATGCCCCACCCTTTTCTCTTACACCCTCCATGCCAACTCACCACTAATATATACCATGGGCTGACCTCAGGGCCCATGCTGAGATTAAATAAAGTTCTAAGTGTCCATTTATGATACTGTTTAACAAATGCGCTCATTGATAAAAACCCATTCACTATAATTAAATTCCTTCAACTACTTGTAAAAAACAAGCATTTGTATTCACGGCCCCACATCATACACTTTATAACCACTTGGAGCTGTCAAACTGTAAATTGACAGGCAGCTACTGTGATAGATTGTGAAATCAGTTATAAATCACAAATTTTTCTTTTTCAATCTTGTTCATTTCATATTAACACTCTACGTCCCACCTGAGAGAATAAACAGGATATCTGTTATAGGTTCACTTGCTAATGGCCATCAGCCATTTGAAATTTCTCTGCAAGCTGAATTGATTCACACTCTGTTCCTTTCTTCCAATGAAATGTGCTGCAATAATGATTTTAAAAACTTACCATCGGAGCATAATTGTTCATTTTTAACTATTTTTCTACCAATAATATTCACAGCCAATGTGAATGTGGATGCCACGTAGTATGTTCCAGGTTCAGCAATTATCTGGACTTGACTTTCTTCAGGAAAATAAATGTCCAGTGCATGATTGATCACTGTTGCCATCTGAAACAGGCAAATAATCGAGGTTAATAACAGATTAGTTTAAAGAGTTAGAATGAATAACAAAGGATTTGTATGCACATCTTTTGAAAAGAGGTAGAAAGAAAAATTGAGAGAGAAAAATATTACTTGCATTCATACAATGCCATTCATATCCTCAGACAATCCTGAGCCTTTTCCAACTGCATAGGGCCCACGTCGTCAACATGGACCCAGGTCCACGGGCAACCTAGCCATTCCCAAGTGTGGAGAGTGGCCGACGAAGGCAGGGACTGTTGCGTTCAACAGGGGTTTCACCGCTGTACTGACTTTTCGATACCTTTATCGATGCCTGGCCATCATAGACAGCTGCTTGTCAGCATCTTCATCTTTGGCGGGATGGTGGCCCACAATATCACACCACCCTCGCAAGTCAGTTCATCTTGACGGTTAAATAGGGTCTCATGGTCCCACCCGGTCTGTATCATCCTCTTTACTTTCAACAATATGGGTCCCTCTGGGTCCAGTTACGAATGTGTCCAGCTGATACTGGCAAGGTGTCTAAGGAATTCAAGGCCCATACAATCTCCTGGGGCACTAGTGGAGGCAGTACACTTTTCAGCTGAGGGAGTCACGTGATGAATGTAAGAAATTGTTATATACTCTCTTTTATGCTTTGTTGTAGTAAAGTTATTAAAAACCCAGGGTTAAAATACATACAAACAGGATGTCTGCTAAAGTTGTGATTAAGGGTTCGTAAAAGTGAGGAATTAACTTTTTTTTTAAAAATTAAAGTACCGAATTCTTTTTTTTTTCAAATTAAGGGCAATTTAGCATGGCCAGTCTATCTACCCTGCACATCTTTGGGTTGTGGGGGTGAGACCCACGTAGACATGGGGCGAGGTAATCACTGATTTTAACCATTTACTTGTTTACATATAGATGGCTATGGAATATTGTTTATAGAAAGGAAGTTTCCTGGGTTGTAGATAATTAATGAGGGGTGATAGCGAGAACTAACTAAGCAGGTCATGAGACATCTTAGTAGGATTTGAGACTGATAAGACAGAAGGATTTTCAGGTTGTTTCTGAAAGGGTCTCTCCCCAAAGGTCTGCACAGAGAACAGCAAGGAAGGCAGATTGCTAATTTTATTTATGAGTGGATTTTGAACTGTATTGGGTTGCTTTGTTGGAATATAAGAGGGCAGGTGTAGATAGTGAGTAGAAGTTTTTCCTTTTTATTAAACAACTGTTCAACTGTTAAGTTTGAAGCTATTCCTTAGATGTTAAGGTGGTTAATTCTGTGTTTAAATTAAAGTTTGTTTTAACATAAGAAGTACCCATTGGCCAGAGTCATCACTCCTTGAGTGAAGTATCCTTTCCTCACAGTTTTACAAATTGCAAATTGTTTGGATTTCTTATCCACTATCTTAACAAAAATTGGAGTCTGGTCTGGTATCCTAACAGTCGGCTCAGTGCATCTGCAGTGGCAATCTGCATCCCTGGCCAGTGTTGGAAGGCATAATTGTGGGTTGCAAGCAGTAAGGCCTAATGCTGCACCCTAATCAAAGCTATTGGTAGCATTGGTTTGTTCTCCCTCAAAGGGCCCAAGAGAGGCTTATGGTCGGTAAGTATTTTGAATCATTGTCCATACACTTATTGGTAGAATTTCTTCACACCTTATATAATAGCTAAACCTTCTTTCTTGATTTGAGCATAGTTCAGCTGCACTTCTGAAAGAGTCCTCGAGACAAAGGTGATGGGTGCTCTGAACCATTTCCCAACAAATGGAATACGGTTGAAATGAACCAAAAGGTTCAAGAATTACAAAGCTTGCTTCACCACTCAAAAAACTTCTTGTGGATCCCTCCATTGCCATCGTTGATGTGCCTTTGGCAGGTGGTGTAATGGTGCCTATGTTGTGGCTCACTTTGAAATGAATCTGCCATAATAATTTACCTTGCCAAGGAAAGATTTCAGCTCACTTACATTCTTGGGTGCTGGGACTTACGGATAGCCTTGACGTTCTCCTGGAGGGGATGCAACCTTCTCATATCAGTGCAGAAACCTAAATAGGTCACTTCTAATGCCTGGAATGTACATTTTCCTGTTTTGAGGTGGACCCACGAGTCCCAAAACCTTCTTAACACTTCCTCCAGTTGGATATGTGCTCTTCAGTGCCAGTGCCGGTGATTAGAATGTCATTGAGGTAGACCATCACCTTGGGAATTTCTTTGACAACATTTTCCATCATGCGTTAGAAAATATGCAGGCTGATGTAATACCAAAGGGCAACACCATGTACTCAAAAAGACCATTATGGGTGTTTACGATGGCAAACCTCGGAGACTCTTTGTCCAATTCTAATTGAAGGTATATATGTCTGAGATCTAATTTATAATTGGTGAGGCTTCCCGCCAGCTTCATCCTCAATCCAGAGTATCGGGTACCTGTCCACCTGGGCAGCCTGATTTATGGTTAGTTTGTCATCCAACACAAATTCTTATTGAATTATCTGGCTTGTGAATGGGAACTACAGTGGCTGCCCATTTGGAGAACTGAACCAGTCTGATTATGCCCAGTCCTTCTAATCCCTTAAACGCAGCTTCAACCATCTGATGCTGGGCATAGGGAACTGGTGTGGCTCTAAAGAACTTGGGCATAGAATCTGGATTGACGTAGATTTTGGCTTTGACATTTTTAATTTGGCCTAGTTCGTTGTGCAAACCTTCTCAGGACATCTTGAAGGACGCTGTTGTGAATTTTAAAATCGATTTGATTTTCTATAACCAGTCCCTTCCCATGAGGCTGTATCTGCACCCTTCCACAACAACCAGGGGCAGAGGGACCTCTTGCTCTTTACAAGCGTTGGTGGTCCCAAGGATTTTCAGGATTTCCCCAGTGCAAGTGTAAAGCTTGGCTGTGGTTCAGTTCAAGTTTGATCTCTGCCACAGATATACTTGAAAGCCCGTTCCCCCACAACATTCCTCGAGGCCCACATGTTGACTTCCATTGCCAAAGGTTTTCCGTTTACCTTCAGGATAATTTCAATTGGGGCCGTCTTATTCAACTGGACTGCAATCAAATGACACACTGCATGTTCCTCTTCAGAACTCCTCTCCACTAAGTTCCGTGATGCTGTGGACTGCTGCTTTTTTTTGTACTGGCATGCTTTGCCTCACGTGGCAACATGCTTGATTATTGCCACTTCGATTACATTGGAAACACACAAACCCGCGACAGTGGCAGGTCACTTGGGGATGCACCCCCCGACTCCTCCCTCCCGCCATAACAATAGCAGTCCACCTGTGTCTTAGGTTGATAGCCTGTACTTTTCTCAGTCGTTTGAGTCCGGTCCAGTCCCAAGGACCATACCTGGTTCTCTGCTGTGCCTGTTAATCCTGCCGCACACCTTACAGCCATACCACCTCAAACTTAGTTGACCTCCTCTTCAGCCATGTTTTGGAGCTCAATGGCGCCTTTTCTGGTGCACCCCATCACCTGAGCTATTTTATCGCATTTTCCAATGTTATGATAGTTTCAGCCAGGTGTATCTTTTGAATACTGAGATTATGGATCCCACAAACCAACTGGTCACGCAGCATATCACTAAGTGCGTCCTGAACACTCAAGTGCTCAACACGCTGACAAAGCCTGGCTACTAAGGCTGAGATGAAGTCTTTATGGTCCCTAACTGCGGCGTTAAATTTATAACGTTGGAGGATAATTGAGAACCTAGGGTTAAAGTGTTCTTTGACCAACTGGATTATTTGAACGAAGGTCTTTGAATCAGGTGCCTCCGGGGACTTGAGCTTCCTAGTTACATAATAAATTTAGGGCCCGCAAACTATCAGAAGTATCACCTTCTGCTTATCTTCCCCTGTGATCTCGTTCATGGTCAAGAAATAGCGGAACCGTTCAACGTACTGGCTCCAATTTCTAGTCCCTTGGTAAAATGGGTCTAGTTTACTAATGATAGGCATTTTCACTCATGTTTTGATGGTTCCTGACTCTCGTTGGTCCTTCTTTCCCTTTCCAATTATTCCTTCCTTCTCCCTTCGAATCACAAAGTATTGCACGCTATATTCAAAGCTTTTACCTCGTCACCAATGTGATGACTCGTGAAACACTCTGGAAGCTCCCAGTAGTAACAACGGGGTTTATTAATGAAAGGTAAAGGCTGGTAATTATACAAGCACAGAAACAATAGGATGGGTTTCCAGTTCCGGGGTCTACACTACCCAGACCCCTTCTCCCAGTGCCCCGCGCAAACGCACTATTGGCCATGGTTCACGCACTCCCGTGCGATTGGCCCCGAGCTGGTATTGTGGTCTTTTGTAAAGGTGGGAATAAAGAATCCATGGTTGGATCCTGCATGGGTGCAGATGGGTTGGTATCTGAGGAGAGGAGGCAATGGCATATCACTGGTCCTGCTAGAGTTGAGGGAGATTTATACTGGTGCGTGCCTAAACATACACGGAATATCTATCCTGAACTCTCGTGATAATTGCGAGCAGATGCAACGTGTGAAGGTGTGCACCATTTTACCATGTTTTCATAGCTTCATCCCGTTTCTCCTTTGGTCTCTGGTCAGACTTTTAGAGGCATCTAGCTCTGTCTAACGATTGTATAGAACCAGTTATAATGTTGTTCTCCTACCCCCCTCTGTATTCATGTATGTTGAGCCATTTTCTCCTTGCTTACTGCGATGTATGCAACCATCTTGTAATTTTGTTGCATTGTTCGCAAAAATGTAAAACTTTAATAAATATACTTATTTTAAAAAGTCAAAGGGGAAGAAACATTTTTAATCGGAGAACTTTTTAATTGCCAGATTAATGTATGCCTAGATATTGATATAGAAAAGTATTGTTTGCATTTGATTTCTGTATTCGCACCTATTTCGTGACACGAAAATGGGGTGCCGATAGGATGAGAATGTTTGGGGATCCCCGATGCTCTTGTTACGTCACTGGGGGTTCCACGGCTCAAAAAGGTTTTGGAAACCCTGAGCTGGAAGGACACGGGCAACAGACACATGGGACAACACAACATGGAGATTCCCCTCCAAGTCACTCACCATCCTGACTTGGAAATATATCCCCTTTCCTTCACCATTACTAGGTCACAATCCACGAACTCCCTCCCGAACAGCACTGTGTACCTGCACCACATGGATTGCAGTGGTTTAAGAAGGAAGCTCACCACCACTTCCTCAAGGACAATTAGGGATGGGCAATAAATGCGAGCCGAGCCAACGACACCCACATTCTATGAATGGATTAAAAAATAAGGATATGCAAATCATACTTCTTAGGATGGACATGAGGAAAGTTTCAAAGAGATCGAGATTTGGATGGTGTCTAAGAGATTCTGAAGGGAAGGTCAAAATCATCAGTTCATAAAAGTATTTTAAAAGTTTCAAAGGGAAATTTATGAAAATGCTGCCGACTTCACTGTACCTCCTCAAACAAAATGTGATCAGCACCAGTAAAACCACCTCCAATGTCAAGCAAATTCATGTGGAATCCAAGGTCAATCTGCAAAGTGATTTAAAAATAAATAAATAAACAATCTGTCCAAGAAAAACCCTCACACACTGCACAGTAAGAAAATAGATGTTGCTATGTCTGCATCAACGTGGATTTTGTTTTACAATTTCTGAATATTATAAAGCACATTTGATAAACACCCTTTTACGGTTTGCTGGAGCTCTGAATGATAACATCCAGGCAGTGAACATTCAGCACAGCTGGATTAAGAATCCTTGGGACCATGGGCATTAGGGGAATCTAGGACTGCCCTGCATTCCTGCAGGCCTGCATCCAAACCCAAGCATGTAGTAAAATGAATGAAGAAATATACCTGTAGAATGTTTAATCACTGCACTAGTATTGAAAAATATTACATCACAGTATTTCACCTTAGAAATAAAAACTGCTCTTGGAGTGGTTCTATTTTTGCCTGAAGGTATTTATAGTGACTATTTTATTAAAAAGTAAAATAGAGTTGAATTACAGAATGTTCTCCCTGTGTCTGTGTGGGCTTCCTCCAGTTTCGTCCCACAGTCCAAAGATGTGCGGGTTAGGTGTATTGGCTATGATAGATTGCCCCTTAGTGTCCAAAAGGTTAGGTAGGTTACTAGGTTACGGGGTTAGAGCAGTGCTCTTTCAGAGGTTCGGTGCAGACTTGATGGGCCGAATGGCCTCCTTCTGCACTGTAATGATTCTATGCTTTTATGGGCCCAGCTCTCTGTAAAAGTTACTCAGATGGCCCCATTTCCCTGCCTTTACCCTGCATATTTTTCTCCTCAGATTATTATTCAATTCTGTGTTGAAGGCCTCTCATCTGCCTGTGCCACACTCTCTGTTAAGCATTTCAGATCCAAACCATTGCTGCCTAAAATGTTTCCCCTCATGCCATCATTGTTTATTTTGCCAATCAGTGCCCTCTGCTTCTGGCAAAGAGAACAATTTCTCACAATTTACTCCGTCCAGACCCCCCTCGTGATATTGACCGCCTCTATCAAATCTCCTCTCAATCTTTTCTTCACCAAAGAGAACAGCCCCAGCTTCGCCAATATACCCTTGTAATTCTCTCATCACGGAAACATTCTCGAGAATCTTTTCAGCATCCTCTCTAATGCCCTCAACACCTTTCCTAAATCATGGTGCCCAGAATTAGGCACAATACTCCAGTTGAGCTTGAAGCAGTTTTGACAAATGTTTACACTAGTGTTCTCTGTGTGATTATATAGAAGTAAGAGACAAATTCATTTAAGTAGTGTAAATAAATCTTTAGCTTTGTTTAATATAAAAGGTAGTTGTGGTCTTTGTGAACACTACGCCAACCATCGTGGGATCTGAACCACACAAAGAACACTACATGGTACCCGGAAGACCCCCCCCCCCACCCCCCCAACCACCATCACCACTAACTGTCGCCCTCTCTGAAGCACTGTATTCTGAATCCTCACCACCTTACTCGCCCATACAGACGGCAAAATCAACTAAATCTACCCCCATAAAAACCACCTCCGGCCAAAAGACTGGCAAGCACTGGAATAAAAATTAAAACCACGGCAAGATATTCATCTTTACCACCTGCACCCGACCTGCCAATGATAGGGGGAGGCTGTCCCACCTCAACAAATCTGCCTTAACCCTACCCACCAGGCTCATAAAACTCAATTTATGGAGCTGAGCCCAGTCCAGAGGCATCCTCCGATACCTGAAGTGAGTAGTCGCCACATGAAACAGCAATCCCCCCAGGCTAGGTCCCGCCCCTGCAGAGGAAATCAAAAAACACTTCTGTAAATTCAATTTATATCCCGAAAAAGCCCCAAATTGCCTGAGCAATACCCCCCCACCATGGGATCCGGATTAGAAATATACAACAAAGACTTCTGGTGATGGCCATGAGCTGAGCGGTCGCACAAAAGGTGGATCTCGCATGAGCAACTTTTAACTCCAGCAAATGGCACCAAAAATATTTACACTCCCAGCCTAACCCCCGTTAACCGCACTAACAAGAAAAAATAAGAAAACGACAACCACTCAGTCGAAAAGCCAGCAAACGCAAGAGGAAGGGAACCTCAGACTCGGAGCTGGTAGCCACACAAGATGGCATGGAACCAGGAAGGGCCTACACCACAGAGCTCCCAGCACAGACCCGGGTGATGATGGACCAGCTTACAGGCTTCATCACCTCAGAGGTCAAAAGACACAGGGAGGAGCTGAGAAAGAGATCTCCTGGCAGCCGACGAGACAGCACAGTGGCACAGTTGTTAGTACTGCTGCCTCACAATGCCAGGGACCCGGGTTCGATTCCGACCTTGGGTGACTGTGTGTGTGTGTGGAGACATTCTCCTCGTTGGTTTGCTCCGGGTGGTCTGGTTTTCTCTCACAGTCCAAAGATGTGCAGGTTAGGCGGATTGGCCATGCAAAACTATCCCTTAGTGTCCAAAGGTTAGATGGGGTTACAAGGTGACAGGGATAGGGCTGGGGAGTGGCCTTGGTTGGAGTGCTCTTTCAGAGGGCCGGTGCAAACTCAATGGGCCGAATCTCCTCCTTCTGCACTGTAGGGCATGATTCTATGACTGCTGTGGAAGTTGTGACAGCCCCCATGACGGAAGCAATGGCCAAGATGGAGCAGAGGCTGGAGACCCAGGAGGCAACAGCAAGAGACCTGGAAGGCCACCAAGGACCAAGGGGACCGGATCGCAGCACTCAAAGCCGAGGTGGCAAGCCCAGAAGGAGCTGAGACCCAGAAGGGGCTAAGAGTAAAAATCAAGATAACCAAGAGAACAGGTCGCGTTGACAGACCCTAATAATCATAGGGCTGGGAAGGAGGGGAACAACCTCATGCAGTATATAGTGATGATGCTCGGGAAACTGTTTGGGGAGGAGGGCTTCGCCAAGCCCCCGGAGGTAGACACGCTCACAGGTCACTTTGGCAGCAGCCCAAAATAAAGTCCAGAATAAAGAGTTGATCCTGAGGTGGGCGAAGGGCGCGCGAGGGTACAAGTGGGAGGGACGTTTGTACCAAGACATTGGGACAGACCTGGGCAAGCGCCCGGCTGAATTCAGCAATGCCAAACCCACGCTGTACCAACACAAGGTAGTTTGGCATGCTCTACCCTGCCAAGCTATGGGTTACTCACCAGGGGAAGGAATACTATTGCGACGCCCCAGAGGAAGCCAACAAGTTTGTTCAAAAGAATGATCCGGGAAAACAGGGATAGAATGCAATTCCTGCAAAAGTCGAGAGGGGCATGGCCGATCACAGGAAAAGGTGCGGAGAAAGCTGGTGCGGGGGGGGGGGGGGGGGAGGGGGGGCAAAGGGGGACGGTGGTTAAATAGGGCAATCCGATCAATATGGGAGCCACTCCACTATCGAATAAGCTGGGGTATGGGAGTACAATGAAGGAGGAGGCCACGACGCGCTCCCCAGAGAGAGGGACTGCCTCGTAGAATGGGAAGGGACAGACAGAAATTCAGGGAAAAAAACAAAAGGCAAAAAAGAGGAGAGGCAGGTTGCACAGAAGGGGGTAAAGCCAAGGGGGAGTGAGGGACTAGGAGGGGGGAGGCTAGGAGGGGAGCACAAGGACAGGGGGTACAGAGGGAGAAACAGGGGGGGGGGGGAAAGAACTGGTTGCAACCGATAACACGTGGAGATAGTGAAAAAGAGGAAGCAGTTGGCGGCCATTTCAAATGGCCCGTAAGCAAGGGCAGGCCTGATCGGACAGGGCCAGGCCCGCAAGGCGAGTATGGTTGACCCCACAGGAGGGCGGGGAGGGGGCCGCCTCCCCCATCCAGATAATAACATGGAATGTGAGGGGTCTCAATGGGTTGGGGAAGAGATCCAGAGTCCTCGCCCATCTCAAGAGTCTAAAGGTGGATGTAGCCTTCCTACAGAAGACACACAGAAGAGAGAGAGACCGATAGTGGGTAAGGAAGGGCTGGGTGGGACAAATGTTTCTCTAATATTTCAACACTAGGATAAGGGGGGTGGCCATACTAATCAACAGGACAGTTTCATTTACGGCATTGGACGCAGTGATAGACCCAGGGGCCCCGCTATCCTTGGTAAATATAAAAGCCCAGAATTGGGCTGACGCAGAGTTCATCAAGAAAACAATGGCTGGCCTTAGACACCAACTGACTGATCATGGGGGGGGGTGGGGTGCAACTTTAGCTGTGTACAGGACCTAACATTGGACGGATCCAACCCCAGGATATGTAACGTGTCATAGGAACAAAGGAATATAGGACATCGGAATTCGGAGCAGATGTAGACAATTCAGCCCTTCGAGCCTACTCTGCCATGGAATCAGATCATGGTTGATCTCTTCCTGGTCTCAAATCCAGCTCAACACCTGGTGCCCATATCCCTTTAACCCATTTTTAAAATCAGAAATATATCTATCTCCTTCTTGAAAGCATTTAATGATTTAGATTCCACCGCACCATGGGGCAGCGAGTTCCACAAATTCACACCCTCTGCAAGAAGTAGTTCCTCCTCATTTCAGTTCTAAATCTCCTGATTCTCAACCTATATCGGTGGCCTCTTGTTCCAGATCGCCCCACAAAGAGGAACATTTGGTCTACGTTTACTTTATCAACCCCTTTCAGTTTTGTATATAACTCGATCAGATCCCTTCTCATCCTTCCACACTCCAGCGAGTATAAGCCCAAACTGTTTAATCTCTGCTCCTACGTCAACCCCTTCATCCCTGGAATCAAGGTATGGCACGAGAATTGAGCACCTTTATGGAGCAGATGGGGGTTTGACCCATGGAGGTTTCACCAGCCGAGAGAAAAAGACTTCCCCTTCTTCTCCCACATGCGTAAGGCCTACTCATGGATAGACTTCTGTGGTTGGGAAGAGGGTTGCTTCCAGGTGTAACAACGGCAGAATACTCCGCAATTGTAATCTCCGACCACCCGCCACACTACATAGATGTGTGGTTGGAGAAGGGCTGGGCCTAACGCCCCCATGTAAGCTGGATGCAGCTCCCCACACCGATAAGGAATTCTGTACTAAAGTATCCCATGCCATCGACAATTATGTAACCTGCAACCAGAAAGGGGAGGTCTCACTCTCCTCGATCTGGGAGGCACTGAATGCGGTGATCAAGGGTGAAACCATAGCCTAAAGGGCCCATAGGGACAGGAAAGAAAGGGCAGCCAAGCAGCGGCTGATTGACTCCATAGTGGAGGCGGATCAACAGTACTCCACGGCCCCATCTGTGAAACTGCTGGTGGAGGAAAAAGCCGCAGATGGAATTTGATTTGCTCTCCACACGGAAGGCAGTCCACCAACTCCACCAGGCATGGGGGGCCTTTTACAAACATGGAGACAAGGCCAGTCGCATCTCACCATTTGAGAAAACAGATGGACACAAAGGGGATAGCTCAAGTTAGGAACAGGAAAAGGTAGGATGACAGCAGACCCAAACAAGGCGTTTACAAACTTCTACCAAGTTCGTACACCTCCTAACCCCTGGAGGGGGACTCAGAGATGGAACAGTTCCTTGGCAGACTGGAAATACCGGTGGTGGGGGAGGGCAGGAAACACTGCTGGAGCTGGGCGAAATCGTGGAGTGTGTCAACTTCATGCAGGGAAAGCTCCAGGTCCGGATGGGCTCCCATTAAAGACTTTTACATAAAATTCTCGCCAGCACTGGCCCCGCACTTGCGGGAGATGTTCAACGACTCAATGTCGAAGGGGGCCCTATCGCTCACGCTGGCCCAGGCCTCGATCTCATTGAGCCCCAATAAAGGACAAAAAAAGACCCAACAGAGTGTGGATCAAACCGACCCATTTCTCCCTTAAATACCGATGCGAATGTACTCGCGAAAGCGCTGACGAGGCGAATGGAGAGTTGCCTGCCAAAAGTGATCCCGGTAGATCAGCCCGGGTTTTTAAGGGTAGACAAAGAACAACGAACATCAGTCACCTGCTGGATGTAATAATGAGCCCATCCAGGGAGAGGAAACCAGAGGTGACCGTCTCCCTGGATGCTGAGAAAGCCTTTGATCGGGTAGAATGGAGGTCGAGTAGAATGGAGGCATCTCATTGAGATGCTAGAATGGTTTGGGTCCGGAGCAAGGTTCACCACATGGGTGAAGCTCCCATACAGCGCCCCCATGGTGAGCGTGCAGACAAACGCCAGCTCCGAGTACTTTAAGCTACATCGGGGAACGAGGCAGGGGTGCCATCTATCCCCGTTCCATTTGCCCTGGCAATCGAGCTGCTGGCATTCCCCCTTAGATCGCAAATTGGTGGACTGGCATTCGGAGAGGGGGCAGAGAGCAGAGTCTTGCTCTTTGTGGATGACCTGCTACTCTATGTGACAAACCCCCTGTTGCTCTGTTCCTCTGGTTATGAATATGGCAATCAATATGGTCGCCTTCCTTAATCCTAATTATGTTTATGCCTTAGAGTCGCCAGGTATCTTTCGATACTGCCACAAGGTTCAAACCCGGATACTGCTCAAAGAGCCAATACACCAGTTAGTTAGTTCAAAGTCAATACTATTTATTTACACACACAGTAAGATCTACACATGCACAAAGTACTACAAACTAAACTCTCTCTAACGCTAACTCCTATACTTAGCTTCGGGTGCCCACTCAGTCAGAGGAACAATGGCCGTTGTTCGGATCTGAGGCTGTTGGGGTTCGAAGGTATAAAGGAGATCAGCTAAGGTCGTTCATCTGGTAGCGAGCGCTGACCTTGGACTTACTTGCTTCTGGTGCAGCTGGTGGAAGGATCTCTCCGCTTTGAGAGCCAAATCCAAGAGAGCGATTCTTTCTCGGGGGTTTCTTCTTATACCCGGAAGGGCTTCGCGCCCTTTTAGGCCTTAAACATGGCCCCAATTAATTGGGCCACTTCTTGATCACTGGTATTTATCTTGACCAATAAAGGGGTGGACACCCTGATGGCTGGGCGTGTCTTTGGTGGCTGTTGGCCTAGTTTTGTTTGTGCTTTCGGTTTGGGGAACTGGCGCCGGGATGTCTGGAGCAGTATCGGTTGCTTGAGTGTCTTTCCTTTGTTCCCGGAGATGGGCCATCAATATGTTAATTGACCTATAGTCTCAGCTCCGTCTGGGAGCTGTCTTTCCAATATGCATACAGGCTCTGTGCCTGCTTGCTTTCCTAACATTGTCCACAGTCCCCTACAGTCTTTGCGAGCGTCCATTTTGTATTCTGGAAGTGGCCATCCCAGATGGCTACAACCCTAGCCAGCATGGGAAAGTTAATCAGGCACCTTGGGGAATTCGGCGCCTTCTCAAGTTACAAACTCAACCTGGGAAAGAGGATAATCTTCCTGGCAAGCCCCCGAGAGAGGAATGGAGCTGCAGGAACCGCTGTTTAAAGTAACCCAGACCAGGTTCAGATACCTGCCGATCCACAAATGGAACATCTCCAGCCTGGTGGAGGAGGTGAAGAGGGAGCTGCAAAGATGGGATTCACTTCATCTTTTGCTGGCCGGAAAGGTACAGACGGTCAAAATGAACGTGTTGCCTCGGTTCCTCCTTGTGTTGAGATCACTCCCAATCTTCATCCCCAAATCCTTTACACCAGAGTCGATAACTTAATCATGGCCTTCGTCTTGGGGGGGGGGGGGGGGGGGTGGAAGACTTCCCATGGTACGCAAGTCTATTTTACAGCGAGGGTGGCACGTGGGAGGCCTGGCCCTACTGAACTTCCTATTTGACCACTGGCCAGCAAAGCACCACTCCCAGCGCACACGCGCACACACTCTCCAGGAGCCCAGACGTGGGAGCCACGCTAAGGACATACAACCAATTTAGGTGCCACTTTGAACTTTGCGAGATGTCCATAGAGGCCCTTATCTGCAACAATCACAGGTTCACACCGGTGAGGATAGATGCCACATTTGGGACGTAGAGAGAGGACGGAGGGACACTGAGAGTAGGGGACATGTACGTGGATGACAGACTGGCGACCCTTGGGAAACTCACAGAGAAGCTCCAACTCCCGAAGGGGAACAAACTCAGGTACCTGCAGCTGCACGACTTTTTCCGCAAAGAGACAAAAACGTTCCCCTAGAGACCTGGTTGTCATGATATGCAGGCACACACACACATAATGATATACAGACAAACAGCTAATGGACACAGAGACCAGGACATGACCAATAAGCAGGCAGGACACTCAGGGGTGGGATCTGACTATAAAAGACACGAGGCACTCACACTCCGCCTCTTTCCACTGATGAACATCTAGAGAGTCAGTCAAGGGTGTTGTTACAATCTCACACCCCCACCACGTGGCTAAGAGCTAGTCTGGTTCAGTCAGACAGAGTAACCACACTTAAGTTAGCATAGAGTCAAACTCACAGAGAACTGTGCTATTAGTTCAATAAACCTGATTGAACTAACTTCAATGTCTGGAGTACCCTTTTTATCTATGCTGCATCCAATTGCAGCCAGTGTTATCCCAGTGTACCTAACACGACACTGGTCACACACTTCTGAACACAATGATAGGGCTGGACTGGTTAGGAGATGACAAGTGTGGCGACATTTATGGAGGACTTCTAGAAAAGGGCAGGCAGATGGAAATGGGCGAAGGAAATGGGCATGGAGAAAGGGAGAGGACTCTGGATCAAGACGCTGCACAGAGTCAACTCCACCTCCTGATGCGCCGGGCTAAGCTTGGTGCAGCTCAAGATGGTGCACAGAGCGCACCTCAACAAGATATGTATGAACAGGTTTTCCCGGAGGTGGAGGATAAGTGCGAGCGGTGCCGGGGGGGGGGGGGGGGGGGGGGGGGGGGGGGGGCTCGCCAACTGCACGCACATGTTCTGGTCCTGCCCCAGACTCGGAGCTTAGGACAGCCTTCTTCAAAGCCATGTCCAAGATGGTGGGGGTTGGTCAGAAATTGGCAGCACCACCCAGGGCCTCGGAATGGCTCTCCGATCGGGAAGGGGGAGGGGGGTGCGCGGATAGCTAAGGAAGGTGGGATGAACAGAGCAAGAGCGGGGAGGAGGGCCACCCACAGGTCATACTGCATCTGCGGTTCCTCTCTGCTGACCAAAGCTCCGGAGTGGGATCCTCCGTATACTTCTCATCAACTTCCAAGATTTCATCCACCAGCCGCTGCCTCTCCTATCTTGCCTCCCTATCCACCTGCATCTTATACGAGATGATCTCGCCCCTTACCGCCGCCTTCAGCACCTTCCAAACCACTGACGATGAGACCTTCCCATTCTTATTGCACCCCACGTATTCCTCAATCAAAAAACTTGCATCTGCAGCAGCCCCACCTTCAAACTCCACGCCGGCCTCTGTGCAAGCTTCCTCTCCAGGATATAGCCACCAAATGCAGAGCATGATCCAAAATGACAATCGCTGAGTGTTCCACGTCCCTCACCCTTGACAACAACGACCTCCCCATAATGAAGAAGTCAATCCTTGAATACACTTTACGGACTGGGTTAAAACAAAGCCCTCGTGACTGTTGTCTAAATATGCTTCCTGCTTAGCACCCATAGGAATAACAGTGGTATTGAAAGCAGCTGAAGGGGTTCACTGCAGAACATATACAGAACTAATATTCAATAAGGAAAAGAAGAATATAAGCAAAGAATTAAAATAATAAAACATGCTACTCACTCCTATGTCAATGACAAGACGTGCTTCTGCGATAGCTTGAGTAAAAGCATTTGGATCAGTGCAGCCACTTCCCACATGGAAACTGCGAAAGAAAACAGAGGTTACATTGGGCCCAAACATTGCGTATAATTAAACACATCATTCAGCTAGTTTCTGCATGAAGAAGTTAACCAGATTTATGTCAATACTGGCATTAAGTGATAAAATTCATAGCATCAATTCACTTATCTCTCATCACTTTTTCACTATCCCTCTTAACCTGAAGACATTAAGAAGTAAGTCTTCGCTGTCACTGCCAGATCCGAAACCTTAGACTGGATGACTCCTATTTTTGGCTCAGTATTCACTTTTCTCTTATGCCTGCGTGAAGTGTCATGGGATGTAAAAATTCCATATAAAAATTTGATATAGCAGAGCAACATAGGACAAGGAATAGGCCATTCACCATTTTGAGCTTGCTCCACATTCAATGAGATCATGGCTGATTAGTGTTCGTAGTCTATTTACGCACCTTATCCAGATCCATTAATAATCGGGACAAGCAAATAAATGGGCGAAACCAAGATAAAAGAACTAGTTATATACTTTGGGTAAAATCATTTCGCTCCTGTGAAGATTCATGACATGGGCACTGAAATAGGCGTCAGCTACATTTCGCCACGTTTCAAAGTTAATGATAAGTTGCATTGGAGGGGCGGGGGTGACGTGTGTTGGCCAAGGGACATGATTCTACTATTTCAGAAAGTTAAAATCCTTTTCAATAGATCCCACACTCATGAAACATCTCAATATAGCTCTAGTTGAGCCATTCTCCTATAATAATAATCTTCATTAATGTCACAAGTAGGCTTACATTAACACTGCAATGAGGTTACTGTGAAAAGTCACATTCCGGCGTCTGTTCTCGTACACAGAGGGAGAATTCAGAATGTCTAATTCACCTAACAAGCATGTCTTTCGGGACTTGAGAGAGGAAACCGGAGCACCCGGAGGAAACCCACGCAGACACAGGGAGAACGTGCAGACACAGACAGTGACCCAAGCCGGGAATTGAACCTGGAACCCTGACGTTGTGAAGAAACAGTGCTAACCACTGTGCTGCTGTGTCACCCATCTCTTTGGACTCTTCCCCCAGTATTGTTGTCGTAGATTCTTTAAGGGTACAGAGATTGTTGAACAAGGCAAGAGGGGTATTTGATGAACAGATCTTTTGTAATTAAATCTGTTCTGGCCAGACCATCTGAGTAGTTCCAGCATAATTTGTTTCCAATTAGCATCTCCAGTTTTTATGGGAGAGAGTTCCACATTTTCTACAAAGAAGCATCTCCCACATTCTCTCATGAGTTGTCAAACTGTGATTTTCAGATAATGTCTCCTGGTCACCACAGTGGAGAAATTTCTTGCAGTCTGCTTTTCAATTCCATTCTAAATTACAATTCCTTGTCTTCTACCACTGAATCACACTCGTGATCTGGTCAATAATTTGCCTTTGATTCCATGAGCTAAAAGTTTTTTTTTTTAAACTTCAATTTAATCATCAACAATTTCAATACAATGATATGTAGGTATATACAACCTGGCAGGACAGAGTTCAGCAAGTGTTTTCCTACCTAACTCCAATGATGTCCATATTCAAAGCCCTTGCACTCTCCATCAAGACTTTGCATTCATTCATAGGAGCTCCAAACTTTCCGCTCAGGGGAAAAGAAGACTTCGAATCATCTACAGCAATACGTAAAACCATTCTAGGTAGAAAGAAGGAACAAACTTTGTCTTTACATATCACCTTTCTTGTCCTCCAGTTACCCTGAAGCATATCATATGAATTATTTCTGAAGTTACTGTTGTAATTATTGGATGTGGCATCCATTCATCCACATATGTGGATGATATACGTGCAGCAAATCAAATCTGTTGGGGATGGGGTAGCTTCATATGGTACACTTTTGCTGAAGACTCAATACCAATTCCTGAGAGGCAGCTTCTGCCACAAGTGATGGGGTATCGTTGTGTGTTGTTATTTTCAATGTTGGAGTTTGTTACCAAGCTGCTGTAGCCACTGATCATTGTGGAGCACACCAGCCCACTGTGATAATGTTGCCATTTCCCGCTGTCATCAGCTAATGTCTACCAGATGTGAATAACAATATTTTGAGCCTTTGCATCATGCTTGCAAGCATCCATGAAGTGGAGCTTGACATACTCCTGGTCTTCTGGCTCCAGTTATCTTGCCGTACAGCAAATCTTTGGGTCAGTCTTCCACCCTGTGAACGTGCCTGAGCCAGCAAAGTCTAATAATTGATAATAATGTTTATTATTGGCACAAGTAGGCTTACATTAACACTGCAATGAAGTCACTGTGAAAAGCCTCTAGTCGCCACATTCCGGCGCCTGTTCGGGTACACGGAGAGAGAATTCAGAATGCCCAATTCACCTACCAGCATGTCTTTCAGGACTTGTGGGAGGAAACCAGAGCACCTGGAGGAAACCCATGCAAATGGGGAGAACATGCAGACTCTGCACAGACAGTGACCCAAGCGGGAATCGAACCCGGGACCCTGGCGCTGTGAAGCAACAGTGCTAACCACGGTGCTACTGTGCTGCCCTGGTGATCCCATCATAGGTAGCACTTAGCTTTCTATAGTCACAGGCAGCTTGGATTTCTTTTTTTTATTCGTCATGGGATGTGGACATCACTGGCTGGGCCAGAATTATTGTCCATCTCTGAGTCAACCACATTGGTTTGGATCTGGAGTTGCATGTAGGTCAGACCAGGTAAGGACAACCGATTTCCTTCCCTCCAGGTCATTAGTGAACCAGGTGTTTTTTACAACAATCAACAATGGTTTAATTGTCACCTTTTAATTCCAGATTTTTTTTTATTGTATTCAAATTTCACCATCTACCATGGCAGGATTCGAACCTTTTAATTCCAGATTTTTTTTATTGTATTCAAATTTCACCATCTACCATGGCAGGATTCAAACCTGGGTCCCCATGACTCTGGGTCTCTGGATTACTAGTCCAGTGATAATACCACTACACCACTGCCTCTCCTTGACATAGGCTGATTCAGTGATCATTAACGCAGTATCTTGCCGTTTTATTTATGAATGTCTTAGCTACTTTCGAGTCATGCAGTTTTCTAGCTTTTGGGTTTGTTTTGATCATCAGGTAGGCTTGGATTCCAGCTTCAATGACAGATATCATCTCTGCTAAGTAAGTCTCAAATACGTCTTTGTTGCAGGTTCCACCTTTACCAAATGTTGCTGCTGCTGTGTCATAAATGATTGAACTCGGTGGTGATGTGATGAACAGTCGCATGAAATTGGCTCTCCCTTGGGAACTTCGACCAGGCCCTTTGAACCTAAAACAAAAAACAAAAAACAAATCCCACCCGTGCCTTAAACTAACAACCACTGAGGAAATGCCCTCAAACCAGCCAAAAAGCTGGATAAACGCTAAAACCAGCAAGAGTCAGGAGAGGAAGATCCAGACCGCAGACACGCAGAGCGAAGCAGAGCAGGATATGGCGGACCAAGAGGAATCACCACACAAATGCCAGCCCCCCTACTGTCAGGGCAGTAGATGGAGCTCCTTGCACAGGAGCTCCAAAAACACAGCGACTCCATCACGCTGGCCCCCTTCAAACAGGCACTGGAACAGAGCCTGGAGACTCAGGAGGCGACATTGCGGGAACTGGAGAAGGTTCCCACAGACCAGAGCGATCTGTCTAGCAGTACTTAATAATCTAAATAGTCACTAACTATACTATGATCGAACCTCGTGTTAACTCTGTCTAATCTAATCTTCTTCTAATGCTGTTATCATGCTTTCTCCTTACACTAATACTACTAATACCCAGAATTCCCTCAAGGTTTGATTTATATACAGAGAAGTGGTGGTGCCCTCTGGTGTTTGAATTACACAGAGATGTAATAATCAACCCTTCACGAACCTGACTATGTACATATCATTACATCCCCCTTATTTAACATTTCTTTTCTGGTTACAAAGAAAAAAAATGTATAATATTGGTACAATACATGATATGTAAATGAATTTAACATGTAGTGAAAAATCAATAATGAAAACTGCCCCTGAACACCAACGCCATGTTGAGTCGGGGCCAGCGAGCTGAAGAAGTCCCCCGCGCATGCGCAGGTTGGTGCAGCCCAACTGCGCATGCATGAGTTGGTGCGGCGCCCATTTGGCGCCGGGAAAGGAGGCTGGAGTGGCGTGAACCGCTCCAGCGCCATGCTAGCCCCCTGTGGGGGCCAGAATCGGTCATCCCCATGCCCGTTTCATGCCATCGTGAAACACAACGGCGTCCACGATGGCGCGAACACTTGGGCTCCATTTTGGAGAATCGCCCCCTTAATGTTCTCGGTGTGTCTTCACGAACTTTGGAAGATGTCATTCTATCATTCCAAGACCTGTTCATAACCAGCAACCAGTAAGGGAAGGGTGGGCAGGGGGAAGGGAAGGCATGGCAGAAACGGAAAATGGAGGAAGAGTAGAGGGGGGGGGGGGTGATGGAGGGAGGGAGGAAGAAATGGGACACCAACCCGGATACAGTGCAGGCCAGACAGAGGTGTCATGGGGGACATAGGGCAAGGGGACACATGGGAGCCACCACAAAAATGGCAGCAAAGTGCGCCCAGGGAGCACCAAACACGCCCCCCGGTCTGTTTCAATACCAGGAGGCAACATGGATAAAGTAAATGTGCCACAGGTTGTGGCAACCGATCACTGGGAGCCCAAAGTGAGGGCCCCCACATCTGTACACACTTTACCTTTGTATACATACCTATTTATATTCGTAATTTCTTTCCTTCCTGTCTCATATACTCACTCTGTAAATATTTCGTTATTACTGTGTGATGTTCCTTCCAATATTATAAACGCATAACCAAGAAAAATACTTTTTAAAAAAAAATAATAATGTTTGAACTCGGAGACTTCCAAGCTTCATCAATATCAACATGGACATTTTCTGATGAGCTTTTAGTGAGTAGCAATTATTCACACGCCAATGCAAAGTGTTGGTATTTGGCATCATTTCAGATACTAGGGATGTTGATACTAGCAAGGCATCATGCTTGGAGTTGTGAAGCTTTAAGGATTGCACCTTCTCTCTGCTTCTGACAAAAGAATGAGTATGAGTGTGGAGAACGTTAGGCCAGTCACATCTTCTGGTGATGATCAGGTAAAGTTGATGCCAATGGCCATATTTTGGATGACACCATGATACCTTGTGGTGATGTTTGCCCTGACGAGAAGTGCTGGTGGTTCAGAGTTCATTCAGGGCAAAGAGCTCATGAAACGACTGTACATTGTCATTGATCTTGATAACCCCATAATGACTGAGACGTATTGTCTACGAATCTTTGTCCAATCCATCACATGCGTAGAAATCACCTCTGATGAATAACATCCGCATTTGTAATGTGACTTAGAACATCATGTAACGAGTCATAGAGTTGGTCCTTGCCTGAGACACTGGCATTCAAGGTTGATTCAAAACTGCAGATGATGTTGGCAATGTCTATTCACATGTTGGGCGTAGAGAGATGAGACATTCAAAAGTTGCTACTGATGGTTCAGTTGACTGCATCAATCTGTTGCTGACTGCAAAGTCTAGGCTATGCTCACAGTGGTCTTCTACACTCTTCCCAAGGCAATAGAAGGTTTAATTAGCCTCACATATGAAGCATCTGTCAGCAAATCTGGTTTCTTGTGCAGCAGCAATGTTAGCATCAAACTTACATAACTCACTATCAACCAGGGCCATCTTGCATACACTTGCTGTGGGGTGTGGGTCATTGCCTGTGGCAGGGTACATATTCCAGATGTTCCAACTTCCAAGATGGAAAATTTCTACTTTCTTCCTTTGTTTGCTATATACCTGGGCATGGTTTTAGGAGGCATATAGCATCTGAACCCCCCCCCCCCCCCCACTTAACTTTATTGGTGAATATGCAGAGGGAAGACAAAGCTCCTACACTTAGTTGCTGGAAGGCACTTGCTTGGGTCATATGTATATTGACCGGGATGTAAAGAGTTAATAAGTTAATGATAATGCTTCTTCCCACTAGAGGGAACCACAGAACAGTCATATATATATCATGTGACTTCTGAGATTCTGGATTAGAAGATGGTGAGGCATGAGAGAGAGAGCACTATGTATTTGAGAGCTCTGTAGTCTGAGATAGCATTGTTTAATATAGTAACCTTGGACTTTAGGAATGCATACAAATCTTATTTAGTAGTGATAATAAATTAGTTTGTTCGTTAACAAAGCTTGGTGTTCTTTGTTCGACACTACGCATCAAAGCCATCCAGGTAAAGCAAAGCAGAGAACAACTCAGCTTGAAGATAACACCAACTGCCTATTGGGTTACTATCTTAGCCTTTCATTCTCAATGTTGTTTTTAATGTTAAAGGCACCGTCTGGCAAGATCAGGATGCCCCAGATCACTGAAATGAGTAAAAGGGAATACAATATTAATAGAAAGCTGTCCCTCAGGGATTGGGATCCCTGCCCCTTAGTGATGCTCAGCTTAGCTTTTAGCTTTGTGGTATGTGGGCAAGTAGAGGAGCAAATTGGGATAAATGAATAAATGGTAAATATTAGAGAAAATTATTAGAGTCTCATTCAGAACATAAGACAATTTGTCCTGCGCTTCTTCAAGCGCCACCAAATCAAATCTTTTACACTCACCTAAGCAGGAAGCTGACACAAAAGACAAGACCTCCAACAATGCATGCCTCCCCTCAGCACTGCAATGATGAGGCAGCACGGTAGCACACGTGGCTGCACTGGTGCTTCACAGCGCCAGGGTCTCAGGTTCAATTCCCCACTGGGTCACACTCTGTGCGGAGTCTGTACGTTCTCCTCGTGTCTGCGTGGGTTTCCTCCGGGTGCTCCTGTTTCCTTCCACAGTCCAAAGATGCGCAGGTTAGGTGGATTGATCATGCTAATTTGCCCTTAGTGTCCAAAAAAAAAAGGTTAGTAGGGGTTATTGGGATAGGGTGGAAGTGTGGGCTTAAGTGGGTTGGTGCAGACTCGATGGGCCGAATGGCCTCCTTCTGCACTGTATGTTCTATGTATATATGAGGCAGCTGGATATTGCGATCAAGTCACTGTGGTCACTCTGACTTTGGGGCAGTTAACCAACGGAGCTCACTGGTTGCTTGTTCCCGTGGTGAAAGGGTGGCCATGATTTGGATTTGGTGAGAGACAAACACGGAACAGGTTTTCTGATGCAGGCCGCTGGTTATTGGCCTCAGGGAGGTCAGATGTTGCGATCCCAGCAGAAGCAATAATTAGGGGCTCGGAAGGTGTGGCGTTTGCGATATCAAGGTGAATCAAGGCACGCAGTCGCTCTCAGTACTTTTGTGGAATCAGAAAGACCATTCCGACCGTTACCAGCTTCTCGACATTGGATTTAGAACATTTTGACACTAATTCCTGATCAGAATACATTGGGCAGAGCAATGCCATTGCCAGCCTTCCCATATGTCCCTCCATTTGTTTCAAGTCACTCAGCGACAAAATCCAGTTCTCCCAGCCAGGCACTGACTGAACAACTCCTGTTCCAGTGGTAATTTTAAGGATACAGAATACTTCCAAATGTTGCACACCCACTGTAGTGATCTCTAAATATGTTAATACATGATTAGTTAATGTGCAGTCAGTACAGACAGATGATCACTAGATGGCAACACTAACAGGAACTATACAAGGAGTTTCCCGCTCTTTCGTAGGTTAGTGCGTGTGTGTAGTGCAGCTAGAGTAACGGCGTGACCAGATCAGAGTGTAGTGTATTATCATAATTGTTAGTTTGATCTAATCTTAGTTAATATCTTGCTAGTCAAAGTATTAAAGTAAAGAACTCACAAGTATATTATTTTGTTACTCAATAAATAATTTGTCATCAACTGGAAGACTTTGACCGTTTATCATCAAGTTCAATACAACTCGGCAAAAAAAAGCGTAATATTTATATTACACCCACTTCCTTGATGCCACCACAGTTGGTCTGAGTCTTTTGGTTGACTATTGTTGAGTAATGCACTAAATAGAGAATTAAAACTACAAGCAAAAAACTGAACGTGTTAAGATAGGGCTGTTTCTGGCACTTAAATTTCATGCAGTCTACTCACTTGGCAGTAGGGTGATTCATTGCAACTTTGGGTAGTTCATCTTCATTATCGTAGGTCATTGTCCGAACCCCACGACTGGCAGCATATTTGATATGAGAGCTCTCCTTGCAGGGATTTGCATAAATGATTCTCTCTGCAGCGACACCAATGTCTCGAATCAATGCAATCTCGTTCTGGTTGAGGGAAATAAAATGGTTTTAGAATTCAGCATTTTACCATCCAATCCTCACCCACAATCCATACAGGTTTGTTTGTTTTTATCCTGATACAAACTCTCACTGTATTATTAATTTGTGAACTATAACATGCATTTATATTTCACCCTATCCATGCGTAAAGTGTTTCATGGACAAAGCATTATTTTAGAAGTATAGCCACAACTATCTTGCAGGTAAACACTTTACAAAAAATTTTATAACTGCTAGTAGGGTGGCACGGTGGTGCAGTGGTTAGCACTGCTGCCTCACGGCGCCGAGGACCCAGGTTTGATCCTGGCCCCAGGTCACTGCCTGTGTGGAATTTGCACATTCTCCCTGTGTCTGCGTGGGTCTCGCCCCACAACCCAAAGCTGCATAGGTTAGGTGGATTGGCCACGCTAAATTAATTGGAAAAAAAATAATTGGTTACTCTAAATTATTTTTAAAAATAATCACTAGTGTCCTCTTGAGGGAGGTGCACTCATTTTTCTGGGTCTGCCTGATTGTCCATCCATCCTGCTTTCCAGTCAGGCATCTACTGAGCCAGAGCTGTTGGTCCCCATTGGATGAGGAAGCTCTGGCTGGTATCTGGGCTGCTTCCTACATGGTGAGCTGCAACAAAGTTCAATGCAGCAGCCATTTGCTAGATTAGAGTTGCAAGGGATACAAAGTATCCAAGGTATTCCCACTGCTCCCCCTTAATATTTGAATGAATTGAAATGCCCCGCGTTATCTTCAGAAGGGTCAGCATTCCACGTCACTGGTGGGGGAATCCTGACTGTCCAGTGTAACAGCTGGATATTACGGTCAAGTCATTGTGGTCACCCTGACTTTGGGGCAGCCAACTAATGGAGCTCACTGCCTGCTTAAGCAGCGTAATCAGCCCCTTGGGTTTTTGAGGTCTATGTCTGGAGCTTTCTGAGAGGTTTTTCACCAAACCCTACCTTACTCGCACAGTCAAAGCCCATTCCCATTTGAGCAAGAATCTGAACCACTGGTTTGCTGCTGTTACATTTCACAGCGTAGAAAGGTTCCACTCGAGGCAGTGCTCTCTGCCATCGCAGATGCTGATCTACAAGAGCACCCAAGTCAGCAACATGGAAGGCATCTGTGATACCCTGTAAGAAAGGACACAGCAATCACATAGAAATTCTACTTATAATGATTCTGTATCATTGTTTCATATACTTGTTCTTAGAAGAAATGCTGACACCAAATATTTGTAGTAAAATGTTAAGCAACATCTTTAAAATGGACTTAAATGTAGGGGATTTGATCAAGAAGTTTGCGGGAGACACGAAAATCGGAAGGGTGGCAAATAGTGAGGAGACTAGCCGTAGACTACAAGAGGATATCAATGGACTGGTCAGCTGAGCAGAGCAGTGGCAAATGGAATTCAGCCCGGAAAAGTGTGAGGTGATGCACTTGGGGAGGGCTAACAAGGCAAAGGATTACACTATGAATGTTAGGACCCTGGATAGTACCAAAGATCAGAAGATCATTGGAGCGCATATCCATAGATCCCTGAAGGTGGCAGAGCAGATAGATAGGGTGGTTAGGAAGACATATGGGATACTTACCTTTATTAGTCGAGGCATAGAACACAAGAGCAGGGTGAGCAGTGATGAACTGCCTGTGAATAGTTTTGTACATAGTCAGTAATGCGACCTCCAACCAGCGGGTAGCATCAAACATCAGTCACGTGACATGAGACACTCGCCAGTGGGTAGTAAGGCATACAACAGGGACAGTTGCACATAGGGTACTTCCAGGAGAGTTCACTGAACTCACATAGTAACTCTGTCTGTATAGTATACTGGTTGTTATCTTTCCAAGTTTTCATCAATAAATCATTGTCCGAGTTAAGCAACCAGACGTTCCATGTGCATCATTGTAACGGCAAGGTTACTGAACACAACTATGCTGGAACTGTACAAAACACTGGTCAGACCACAACTTGAGTATTGCATGCAGTTCTGGTGACCACATGTTAGGAAGGATGTGATTCAATAGGAGAGGGTGCAGAGGAGATTTACCAGGATGCTCCTTGGGCTGAAGGTCTGAGCCATGAGGAAACATTGGATAGGCTGGGGCTGTTTCCCTTGACATTGAGAGGGGACCTGAGAGGGGTGTTTTTAAGATTATGAGGTGCATAGATAGGGTGGATAAGGCGGCTCTTTTTCCATTAGTAGAGGGGTCAATAACCAGGGGGCATAGATAAGAGGTAGAAGGCTAAGAGGGGAGTTGAGGAGAAACTTTTTCACACAGAGTGTGGTCGGAGTCTGGAACCCACTATCTGAAAGGGTGGTCAGAAAATCTCATACATTTAAGAAGTATTGAGATATTCACTTGCGCTGCCATAACCTCCAGGGCTGAGCACTAAAAAGTGGAATTAGTGCAGCCAGGTCTTTGTTGACCGGTGTCGACACGATGGGTGAAATGGCCTCCTCATGTGCTGGAAACATCTATGAATCTTGGTTGAGCATTTATTCCCATATTTCTACTTCATTCTGAAAATATTCATTTTAAGCAAAATATTGGTGGCCATCTTAATTTACTCCTTAAAGTTAAAACTCTACTGATAATATACCACATTGTTGACACTCACCTTCAGCTGATGTTCAATTATATTTTTGTCTATTGCATCCCTTACAGTTAAACCATCCTCCAATGCATTAAAGCCAGAATCAAAAATGCAGCTTGCCATTTTCCTTGGAACTGCTGAAATGCAACAAATAAAACAATAAATATTTCAAAATGGTGTAATGTTATTCCTGGGAACTCTTAGGTAGGTTCAGAACAGGGTAAGTGTGTTGAAATTTGTGTTATCGAGGTTGCTTAAGATATGAACTGCTCAGTCCAAGATCGCAAATAACTGTAGACCGTGGTGCACTCAGCCCAACACATCACACAAGCTTGCCATCTTCCCATTGATTCTATATACACCTCCCACTGCTTCACGAAGGCAGACAGCATTGTCAGAGACACCTCCCACCCAGGCTTTGCCCTCTTCCAGACCCTTCCATCAGGCAGAAAATACAGAAGTCTGAAGACCCGCACATCCAAACATAGGAACAGCTTCTGTTTCTTCCCCACAGCTGCTAGACTCCTCAACGACTCTCCCTCAAACTGATCTATTCCCTGTAAGAACACTATTCACAATGCCCTAATGCTGCTCTTGCTCATGTATTTGCTTTGTTTGGCCCTTGTTCTGCACTGTAACCAATCACTATTTGTCGATGTACCATTGTCAAAGTACTCTGTCGATTATTCTTTTTGTCCACTATGTACGTACTTGTGTACGTTCCCTCGGCATCAGAAGAATACTTTTCACCGTACTTCGGTACATGTGACAATCAATCAATCTATCAATCAATCAATCAACCACCTTTGATAGGGATTTGAAGAACACTTGGATTTAAAGTATTATTTGTTAATTATGATTTGCATCTCTGTTTATTTACTATTGATGGATTATCATGAGGAAAATAGGATCAGTATCAGGATGATTTGGTGTGAGAATATCAGTTTCGGAATAAGTTGAATATAGAAACAATGATGGAAATATATATGCAACTTCGAAAATAGAACGGGCAATAAGGCCACAAATCCAATTTTCCTAGGAATCATTCACTGGCACAGGAAGAAAGAATTACAGTATAAATATACACAATAAGCTGATGGAAGAGTCAGAAAATAGAACAAATGAGTAGGTGAGAAATGGAACTAGAATGTCAGCAATCATTGTCTGCACTACATATAGTTCATGATTCATACATATTCCAAGAGCTCACCTGGAGACCAGTTGTCCGATGGTTTTATTTTATAAAAGGAACCATGAGCCCTGCACGGTGCTCCCAGTGGCCATCCTGTGGAACCCAGGAATTGTTTCTATGCATACCGACAAATATAATTGCCGTGCGAGTCATTGGTCAGTGAGAGCTGCAATATGTACCTTCTTGATGATCATGAACATAGCAACATGCATATTCACAAAACTAGAAAAGGTACATTTGCTAATACCCGAAGAAAAGGGTCTTTATAAACAAATGATAAGTTGGCCATGGGTGTTGGTGGAATGATCAATAAAAGAGGTGGGCAGTAGCACACACTGACCCTTGTTCAGTAACGGAGTATGGGTGGCACGGTAGCACAGTGGTTGGCACTGTTGCTTCACAGCGCCAGGGTCCCAGGTTCGATTCCCGGCTTGGGTCACTGTCTGTGGGGAGTATGTACGTTCTCCCCGTGTCGGAGTGGGTTTCCTCCGGGTGCTCCGGTTTCCTCCCACAAGTCCCAAAAGACGTGCTGTTAAGTGAATTGGACATTTTGAATTCTACCTCAGTTTACCCGAACAGGTGCCTTAGTGTGGTGACTAGGGGCTTTTCACAATAACGTTGCAGTGTTAATGTAAGCCTTCTTTCGGGATTTGTGGGAGGAAACTAACCACTGTGCTACCGTGCCGTACCGTTTGTGGTCTGTCACTGCCACAAAATACATGCTTTAGACGTACTGATGAAATTTGTTTACACCAAATAGGACCGCCAAGCCTTCCTTCGCAATCTGCAAGTAGTGCTGCTCTGCATTAAAAATAATCTTGGACACGTAGGCAAATAGGCCTTTTTATGTCGTCTTTCCAACGATGTGAGAGTACTGCCTGACTCCATAAGGAGTGGTGTCGCATGTCATTATGAGCTCCTTCTTGGGATCGTAATGAACCAATATATTAGATGATAGTAGCTGCCGTTTAACTCTTTCAAAGGCCTCTTTTTATGGCACCATCCAAGACCATTTCTGGTATTTCTTCAATCGCGGATGTAATGGCGACAGCAAAGAGGCCAATTTCGTGATGAACTTTCCATAATAATTGATTCCAGTCACAAAGATTTAAATTCTGTGGCATTTCATGGGATAGGTGCATCACTAATGGCTTTGACTGTGTCTACCATGGGGTAAGGCCTTTTTTATCTACCCAGTGGGTTAGATAGGTTACTTCACTTGCCTGGAAAACACACTTTTCTCTCTTAAGATGTACTCCTGCTTTGGAATTTGCCGTAAGACCTCACTTCGGTTTGCTAGATGCTCCTGCTCTGTAATCCCTGTAACCAGAATGTCATCCAGGTACGCAGTCACCTTGGGTACCCTTGGAGTATATTCTCCATTATTCACTGAAATATGGTGCGTGCCGATGAGGCCATGAAGGGTGGACGAGTTTACTCGTACAGGTCCTTATGGGTGTTGATCGTGATATATATAGGGGAGGTTTAGTCTATTTTACGCTGGAGGTAGGCGTGTCTCATGTTTAGTTTTGTGAAAGTCTGGCCACCTGCTAATTTGGCGTCTAAGTCCTTTATATGTGGCATGGGGTATCTGACCAATTTTGAGATCCAGTTGACTGTGGGTTTATAATCCCCACAGAAGAGGACTGATTTATCAGGTTTGACGATGGGAACGAGAGGTGCAGCCCACTCCCCAAATTATACAGGATTTTTATCCCCAAACTCTCCAGACACCCAAGCTCAGTCTTTACTTTCTCTGTAAGAAGTCTTGCAACACCAGGTTAAAGTCCAACAGGTTCGTTTCGAATCACTAGCTTTTGGAGCTCTGGCCCTTCCTCAGGTGAATGAAGAGGTAGGTTCCAGAGACATATTTCTTTCAGCATGAAGAGTATGAAGAGCCATTGGGTTGAGTGGGGACATGGACTGGTATTGGGGTTCGAACTTACATTTCAAAAGCATCCCTCATCCAGACTATGACTCATAGTGCCTCTGTGACCATGAACCACACTCCTGTAAAAGCTAGCTCGGGGTGGCACAGTCGTTTGATCCCGCCCTCAGATCACTGCCTGTGTGGAGTCGGCACATTCTCCCCGTGACTGCGTGGGTCTCACTCCCACAACCCACAGATGTGCAGGTTAGGTGGATTGACCACGCTAAACTGCCCCTTAATGGTAAAAAAAAATTTGAGTACTGTAAATTTTTAAAAAATTAAAAAGCTAGCTCAATTCGATGAAAATTGTGGAGGACGAGGGAATGCCAATATCCACCATGGATCCAGCCAGGTTAGAACACCGACCCAGTCTCTAACCTGTTGAAAATCAGAAACAAAAGGGGGACATCAGGTGACGGAGATGTGCTGAGCAGTTGCACATCAGGTGACTCTCCACCAGAATATAGTAAAATAGGCACTTTTGGCCAAATGTAGACCGAAAATTCAGATTTATTCTACTTCTTAACAGAAAAGGCAGAGAAGAAGAGCAATATGCCAGCAAGCAGCAGCTCAAGAGGCCGCAGGGAAGCCAGAAGCGGTGGAAAAGGTCAGGAGCGGCGAGTCAGCGGACCCACAAAACGAGGGGCCCCGCCACACCTGGAGAGGGATGGAAGACATTCCTCACCAAGGAATTGACCGCAATGAAGGAAGAGATCAAAGTGGGGATCCGTGGGCGGTCAAGGTGGCGGTGACGGAGGTGTTGGTCGCCATGCACTCGATGGAAGGACGAAGAAGCTGGAGGCTCAGGGAAAGACAATCCAGAAGCTTGAAAAGGAATCAACCGACCAGAGCGATAGGGTCACTGCCCTGGAAGCTCAGATAAGAAGATTGGTGGTGACCATGGGAGCCTGAAGGGGAAGGTCGAGGACCAGGAGAATCGGTCTCCGCGGCAGAATATTCGAATAGTGGGCCTACTAGAGGGGCTCGAAGGCAGAGACCCGGCTGACCACGTGGCCCAGGTGCTGGACAACTTGGTTGGAAGGGACAGCTTCCCCAAACCACCGGAGATCGATACGGCCCACAGGTTACTCCGACCGAAGCCCAAGGGCGGGGAACAACCAAGGGCGATAATCAGCAAGTTACACAGGTACCAGGATCGGGAGAAGATCCTGCATTGGGCTCGGCAGACCAAAGCGAGCAGTTGGGAAGGACACAGAATTTGGTTGTATCAAGACATTGGGGCAGACCTAGCAAAGCGCAGGGCTGAGTTTAACCACGCAAAGTCGGCCCTATATACAATTCAGGATGTTATTCCCAGCCAGGCTCTGGGTGACATTTCAGAATATAGAACACTATTTCACCACCCCTGCAGAGTCAGGGAATCGTTCCTGCATGAGTTTGCAGAGGCAAATGGCCTAGACGAAACGCAAACAAAGCAGCAATTAGGAAGATGCAGGAAGAGAAAAGAAAAAAAAAAAGTTACGGACATGAACATGCGTGGGACGGTACTGCCTCACTTTGGGCAGGAGCATTACTCACAGGAAGGAAGGGGTGAGGCAGCAGAGTGCAGGAAAGGTTGAAGGGGAGACAGAGAGGACGGCAATTGATCAGGCATAAGGAAGGGGAAAGATCAGCCCTAGGAGGGGGGCCACCACACGAGCGGGGAAAGCTAGCGCCAGGAGGTATGAAAGAGAGGGGGGCTGCAGTGTATCTCCCAGCGGGGAGGGGATGGGGGGGGGGGGGGGGGGAGGAAGAAAAGGTACAGAGGGGGGAAGTGGGATCATGGGCAGAGACCATGGAGGAGCAAAATGATACGGAAGGGAAGGGCACGAGACTGGCTTCAGCAGGTCAGGTTCTGGTTGATGGAACAAGATGGCACCATAAGCAGCCATTTTGGAGGGTCCCTAAACAAAGGGAAACCCAGGAGTGCTGGGACCTATCCACGTAGTGTACACACAGTTGACGGCCATGTTGATTAGTTCCTGGACAAATGGAGACCCTGGAGCGCAGGGGCCCGGCCTCATGGTTGATGCACTATCAATTATGATGAGACGAGAGTAGAGTGTAATTGAGGCTTTATTACAGAGAGATGTGGAGCCTCCCGCAGCTGCTGCCGAAATGGCTGCAGCTCGGAGAGCCCACACATTTATACTACGTCTACTGGGTGGAGCCAGCAGGCAGGGATCTACCCCCGTACCTGTAGTACAGGGGCCTTACCGTAATACCCTTGTATGCAGTGCAGTATATACAATATAATACAACAGTGGTGACTACCGCAATGGTGAGAGCGGCGACCGCGGCCATGTTGGACGGCCTCTAGCAAAGGAAAATCCCCGACTGCAGGGACGCATCCAACAGGTAAGAATGGTTGATCCTACAGGAAGTGGGGGGACACAAACCCTCCCCACCACCAGGATAGTCACCTGGAACGTTAGGGGACTTAAAGGCCCAGTGAAAATATCCAGAGTCTTTTACTACTGAAAAGTTTGAAAGTTGACATAGCCTTCCTCCAAGAGACGCATCTGAGGAACATTAGAACATAAGAACTAGGAACAGGAGTAGGCCATCTGGCCCCTCGAGCCTGCTCCGCCATTCAATGAGATCATGGCTGATCTTTTGTTGACTCAGCTCCACTTTCCAGCCCGAACACCATAACCCTGAATCCCTTTATTCTTCAAAAAACTATTGATCTTTATCTTAAAAACATTTAATGAAGGAGCCTCAACTGCTTCACTGGGCAAGGAATTCCATAGATTCACAACCCTTTGGGTGAAGAAGTTCCTCCTAAACTCAGTCCTAAATCTACTTCCCCTTATTTTGAGGCTATGCCCCCTAGTTCTGCTTTCACCCGCCAGTGGAAACAACCTGCCCGCATCTATCTTATCTATTCCCTTCATAATTTTATATGTTTCTATAAGATCCCCCCCCATCCTTCTAATTTCCAACGAGTACAGTCCCAGTCTACTCAGCCTCTCCTCGTAATCCAACCCCTTCAGGTCTGGGATTAACCGAGGGAATCGCCTCTGCACACCCTCCAGCGCCAGTACGTCCTTTCTCAGGTAAGGAGACCTAAACTGAACACAATACTCCAGGTGTGGCCTCGCTAACACCTTATACAATTGCAGCATAAGACCATAAGACATAGGAGCGGAAGTATGGCCATTCGGCCCATCGAGTCCACTCCACCATTCAATCATGGCTGATTTCAACTCCATTTACCCGCTCTCTCTCCATAGGCCTTAATTCCTCAAGAAATCAAGAATTTATCAACTTCTGCCTTAAAGACACTCAACGTCCCGGCCTCCACCGCCCTCTGTGGCAATGAATTCCACAGACCCACCACTCTCTGGCTGAGGAAATTTCTCCTCATCTCTGTTCTAAAATGACTCCCTTTTATTCTAAGGATGTGCCCCCGGGTCCTAGTCTCCCCTGCTAATGGAAACAACTTCCCTACATCCACCCTATCTAAGCCATTCATTATCTTGTAAGTTTCTATTAGATCTCCCCTCAACCTTCTAAACTCCAATGAATATAATCCCAGGATCCTCAGACGTTCATCGTATGTTAGGCCTACCATTCCTGGGATCATCCGTGTGAATCTCCGCTGGACCCGCTCCAGTGCCAGTATGTCCTTCCTGAGGTGTGGGGCCCAAAATTGCTCACAGTATTCTAAATGGGGCCTAACTAATGCTTTATAAAGCTTCAGAAGTACATCCCTGCTTTTATATTCCAAGCCTCTTGAGATGAATGACAACATTGCATTTGCTTTCTTAATTACGGACTCAACCTGCAAGTTTACCTTTAGAGAATCCTGGACTAGGACTCCCAAGTCCCTTTGCACTTCAGCATTATGAATTTTGTCACCGTTTAGAAAATAGTCCATGCCTCTATTCTTTTTTCCAAAGTGCAAGACCTCCCACTTGCCCACGTTGAATTTCATCAGCCATTTCTTGGACCACTCTCCTAAACTGTCTAAATCTTTCTGCAGCCTCCCCACCTCCTCCATACTACCTGCTCCTCCACCTATCTTTGTATCATCGGCAAACTTAGCCAGAATGCCCCCAGTCCCATCATCTAGATCGTTAATATATAAAGAGAACAGCTGTGGCCCCAACACTGAACCCTGCGGGACACCACTCGTCACCGGTTGCCATTCTGAAAAAGAACCTTTTATCCCAACTCTCTGCCTTCTGCCTGACAGCCAATCATCAATCCATGTTAGTACCTTGCCTCGAATACCATGGGCCCTTATTTTACTCAGCAGTCTCCCGTGAGCCACCTTATCAAAGGCCTTTTGGAAGTCAAGATAGACAACATCCATTGGCTCTCCTTGGTCTAACCTATTTGTTATCTCTTCAAAGAACTCTAACAGGTTTGTCAGGCACGACCTCCCCTTATTAAATCCATGCTGACTTGTCCTAATCCGACCCTGCACTTCCAAGAATTTAGAAATCTCATCCTTAACAATGGATTCTAGAATTTTGCCAACAACCGAGGTTAGGCTAATTGGCCTCTAATTTTCCATCTTTTTCCTTGTTCCCTTCTTGAACAGGGGGGTTACAACAGCGATTTTCCAATCCTCTGGGACTTTCCCTGACTCCAGTGACTTTTGAAAGATCATAACTAACGCCTCCACTATTTCTACAAATCCTTCTACAAATCCTTCTACAAAGCTATCTCCTTTAGAACTCTAGGATGTAGCCCATCTGGGCCCGGAGATTTATCAATTTTTAGACCACTTAGTTTCTCTAGCACTTTCTCCTTTGTGATGGCTACCATATTCAACTCTGCCCCCTGACTCTCCGGAATTGTTGGGATATTACTCATGTCTTCTACTGTGAAGACTGATGCAAAGTACTTAATTAGTTCCTCAGCTATTTCCTGGTCTCCCATCACTCGATTACCAGCGTCATTTTGGAGCGGCCCAATGTCAACTTTTGCCTCCCGTTTGTTTTTAATGTATTTAAAGAAACTTTTACTATCATTCCTAATGTTACTGGCTAGCCTACCCTCATATTTGATCCTCTCTTTCCTTATTTCTCTCTTTGTTATCCTCTGTTTGTTTTTGTAGCCTTCCCAATCTTCTGACTTCCCATTCCTCTTTGCCACATTATAGGCGTTCTCTTTTGCTTTGATGCATTCCCTAATTTCCTTTGTCAGCCATGGCTGCCTCATCCCCCCTCTGATAACCTTTCTTTTCTTTGGGATGAACCTCTGTACTGTGTCCTCAATTACTCCCAGAAACTCCTGCCATTGCTGTTCTACTGTCTTTCCCACTAGGCTCTGCTCCCAGTCGATTTTCGTCAGTTCCTCCCTCTTGCCCCTGTAGTTACCTTTATTTAACTGTAACACCTTTACATCTGATTCTACCTTCTTTCTTTCAAATTGGAGATTGAATTCGACCATATTATGATCACTGCCTCCTAAGTGCTCCCTTACTTTAAGATCTTTAATCAAGTCTGGCTCATTACATAACACTAAGTCCAGAATGGCGTGTTGCCTCGTGGGCTCCATCACAAGCTGTTCCAAAAAGCCCTCCTGGAAACATTCAATGAATTCCCTTTCCTTGGGTCCACTGGCAGCATTATTTACCCAGTCCACCTGCATATTGAAGTCCCCCATGATCACTGTGACCTTGCCTTTCTGACATGCCCTTTCTATTTCGTGGTGCATTTTGTGCCCCCGGTCCTGACCACTGTTAGGAGGCCTGTACATAACTCCCATTATGGTTTTTTTGCCTTTGTGGTTCCTCAACTCTACCCACACAGACTCCACATCATCTGACCCTGTGTCGTTTAGTGCTATTGATTTAATTTCATTCCTAATTAACAAGGCGCCCCCTCTGCCCACCTCTCTGTCTTTTCGATAGGTTGTGAATCCCTGGATGTTTAAATGCTAGTCCTGAACCCCCTGAAACCATGTCTACCACATCATACCTGCCAGTCACAATCTGGGCCACAAGCTCATCTACCTTGTTCCGTACACTGCGCGCATTTAAATATAGCACCTTTAATTCTCTATTGACCGTCCCTTTTTGTTTTCTTAGTGTGGTGGACCTTGGTTTACTGAGCCTTTCCATACACTGTCATATTTTGTGGGATGGGGACTATCGTAACCTCTCCTGAGTTTTGTCTTTTTGTGCTTTTTTGTATTCCTAAGCAGCTACGCTTCCCACTGATGACTTCACCTCTTGGTTCCCTGACTTTCCCTTCCCCCCCAATCTTTAGTTTAAAGTCCTATTGACCACCCTATTTACTCTTTTCGCCAGAACACTGGTCCCAGCTCGGTTCAGGTGGAGACCATCCCAACGGTATATGTCCCCTCTGTCCCAAAACAGATGCCAGTGTCCCATGAAAAGGAACCCCTCTTTCCCACACCACTCTTTCAGCCACATGTTAACTTCCCTTATTCTTGCCTCCCTATGCCAATTTGCACGTGGCTCGGGCAGTAATCCGGAGATTATGATCCTTGAGGACCTGTTTTTTTAATTTGAATCCTAGCTCTTTATAATCTCTAAACAGGTCCTCTTTCCTATACTTACCTATGTTGTTGGTACCGACATGGACCACAACAACTGGATCCTCCCCCTCCCTCTCCAGTATCCTTTCAAGCCGGTCAGAGATGTCCCGCACCCTAGCACCGGGCAGGCAACATACCGTGCGGGACTCTTTATCCTGCTCACAAAGGATACTATCTATCCCCTGATAATAGAATCCCCTACAACTACAACTTGCCTATTTACTCCCTCCCCTTGAATGGCCTGCTGAACCATGGTGCCTTGGTCAGCTGACTCATCCTTCCTGTAGCCCTGTTCGCCATCCACACAAGGAGCAAGTGCCTCATACCTGTTGGACAGGGTCAAGGGCTGAGGCTCCTGAGTTCCTGACTGCTGGTTCCCTTTACCTGCCTGACTTGCAGTCACACCCTGCTGTCCCTGGCCACTGGCAGGATTTAAACTACTTACTCTGACAGGTGTGACTGCCTCCTGAAACACAGTGTCCAGGTAAGTCTCCCCCTCCCGGATGTGCCTCAGTGTTTGAAACTCAGACTCCAGCTCATCAACTCTGAGCCGGAGCTCTTCGAGCAGCCAACACTTACTGCAGATTTGGTCGCTGCAGCTCGCAATGGGATCTGCCAGCTCCCACATCAAGCAGCTCAAGCACATCACCTGACCAGCCATCACTAATTAATTAATTAGTTTAACTTAAGTTTACGAGTTTAGCTGTGTTTTTTTTTTTTTAAATTTGGGGCAGATTTGCTATCAACCAATCAGATAACAGCTTCCCTCTGATGTCACATTTGGGGGAAAAAACCGGAAAACAGGAAGTTACCGTTAGGTTTTTTATACTCACAGAGACTGCCCCTCCTCCTCCGAACGGCTCCCGAAATTAGGTCCGAAGAAAGAGAGAGAACAAAACAGTAGGGAAAAGCCACCTTCTCCCACTCTTCACCGAATTACCTCACTGCACCAAATTACCAAATTCTCACTCAGGCTGTGTCTCCTTGACCTGCGCAATGCTTACTAATGTGCGCTTTCTGTCTGTCTTTTATACAGACTTTAGGATGACTCACACTAAAACTTCAAAGAGAAGAATACAACGTGTACCTTTGTGCCCCTTAACAGGCCTCAGGTGACTGCCAGATAACTGCCTCTCAGCAATTAGGGTGGGGGCAGCTTCAGCCAATCAGACACTAATCTACACTGCACTTTTAACTGAAAAACAGCAAAATTAGATTAACCACTTACCTTTCCTGGTTACCTCACTGCACCAAATTACCAAATTCTCACTCTGTCTGTCTCACTCACTCAGGCTGTGTCTCCTTGACCTGCGCAAAGCATAACCTCCCTAGTCTTAAATTCCATCCCTCTAGCACTGAAGGACAAAATTCCATTCACCTTTTTAAAAAAATAAATGTTTTATTAAAGTTTTTCCAATGAGCGTTTTTACATAACAAAAATAAAAATACAGGTAATAAAATATAACAATCAATATATCCCAAAGCTTACAGTGAAACTACTTACACAACAGAACATTTTTTTAAAATTTTTTTTAAACAGAACAAGGTGGGTTTTGTCTCCATGCCCAACTCACATTATATCAACAGTACCCCCACCTGAACCCCCCCTCCCCCCAGGATGCTGCTGCTGCTGACACTTACTGCTCCCCTAGAAATTCAAGGAAAGGTTGCCACCGGCGGGAGAACCCCGTCAAGGACCCTCTCAAGGCGAACCTTATTTGCTCCAGGCTGAGGAACCCCGCCATATCACTAACCCAGGTCTCCACATCCAGGGGTTTTGAGTCCCTCCACATTAGCAAGATCTGTCTCCGGGCTACCAGGGAGGCAAAGGCCAGTACCTCGGCCTCTTTCGCTTCCTGCCCTCCCAGATCCTCCGACACCCCAAATATCGCTACTGTTGGACTCGCCTTCACCCGAGTGTCCAAAATCCTCGACATCACCCTCTCAAACCGCTGTCAGAATACTTTAAGCGCCGGGCATGCCCAAAACATATGGGCATGGTTCGCTGGACTCCCTGCACATCTCGGGCACCTGTCCTCCACCCCAAAAAACGTACTCATTCTTGCCGCCGTTATATGCGCCCGATGCACCACCTTAAACTGAATTAAACTGAGCCAGTCACACGATGAGGAGGAGTTCACCCTGCCCAGGGCATCGGCCCACAGGACCTCATCCAGCTCCGCCTCCCACTTGCCCTTCAACTCCTCCACTGAGGCTTCCTCCACCCCCTGCAGCTCCTGATATATGTCCGACACCTTCCCCTCCCCTACCCAGATGCCAGACACCACCCTGTCCTGGATTCTATGCGGGGGCAGCAGCGGAAATATCCCCAACTGTTTTCTAAGAATGTCCCGAACTTGGAGCTACCTGAACGCGTTCCCTGGGGGTAGGCCGAACTTCTCCTCCAGCGCCTGCATGCTGGGGAAAGTCCCGTCTATAAACAGGTCCCCCATCCTCCCACTACCTGCCCTATACCAGCCTTGGTATCCCCCATCCAACCTACCCGGAGCAAATCTGTGGTTATTCCATATCGGGGTCCACACCAAGGCCCCCTCCTCGCCTCTGTGTCTCCTCCACTGCCCCCAGATCCTCAGTGCCGCCGTCACCACCGGACTAGTGGTGTATCGCGCTGGCGAGAATGGCAGCGGAGCCGTAACAAGTGCCCCTAGACTGGTGCCTCTACACGACGCCGTCTCCAACCGCCCCCACCTCCATCATCCATTTCCTGATCATGGCCACATTGGCCGCCCAGTAATAACCGCAGAAGTTCGGCAGAGCCCAAGAATACCCTTTTGACTCACGGGGTTTTATTTGCCCACACAAATCCCGTAACAATCCTATTCACCCGCTTGAAAAAGGACTTGGGGATGAAAATAGGGAGGCACTGAAATACGAAGAGGAACCTGGGGAGAACCGTCATCTTCACAGTCTGCACCCGTCCCGCCAGGGAACGCGGGAGCATAGCCCACCTTTTAAACTCTCCCTTCATCTGCTCCACTAGCCGGGTTAAGTTGAGCCTGTGCAGGGCATCCCAGTTCCTGGCCACGTGTATCCCCAAGTTCCAAAAGCTCCTCTCCACTATCCTGAGCGGGAGCTCCCTCAGTCTCTCCTCCTGGCCCCTAGCGTGGACCACGAACAGCTCACTCTTCCCCACGTTCAAACTTATACCCAGAGAACCTCCCGAAGTCCCCCAGGATCCGCATGACCTCCCCCATCCCCTCTAACGGGTCCGAAATATACAACAGCAGGTCTTCCGCGTAGAGGGAGACCCGATGCTCCTCCCCTCCGCGCACCAGTCCCCTCCAATCCCCCGAAGTCCTGAGCGCAATGGCCAATGGCTCGATTGCCAGGGCAAACAGCAACGGGGACAGGGGCACCCCTGTCTCGTTCCCCAATGCAGCCTGAAATATTCCGACCTTATCCGGTTTGTGGACACACTCGCTACAGGGGCCTGATACAGCAGCTTGACCCACCCTATAAATCCCTCCCCAAATCCAAACCTGCCTAGCGCCTCCCACAGATACTCCCACTCCACCCTGTCAAAGGCCTTCTCCACGTCCATCGCAACACCTCCTCCATCCCCCCCTCTCCATCCCCCCCCCCTCCATCACCCCCCCCCCTCCATCCCCCCCCCCCTCCATCCCCCCCCCCCCCTCCATCCCCCCCCCCCTCCCCCCCCCGTCCATCACCCCCCCCGAGAGCATCATGATAATATTCAGGAGCCTCCTCACATTCGCGTTCAGCTGCCTGCCCTTAACAAAACCCGTCTGGTCCTCCCCAATCACTCCCGGGACACAGTCCCATATTCTGGTGGCCAGAATTTTTGCCAACAGCTTGGCATCCACGTTCAGGAGCGATATCGGCCTGTAGGACCCATACTGAAGCAGATCCTTCTCCTTCTTCAGGATAAGCGAGATCAATGCCTGCGACATTGTCGGAGGGCGGATCCTTTTCTCCTTTGCCTCATTGAAGGTTCTCATTAGGAACGGGCTCAACAGCTCCGAGAGCTTCTTACAAAATTCTACGGGGAAGCCATCCGGGCCCGGGGCCTTGCCAGTCTGCATGCCTGCCAGCCCCCTGACTACCTCCTCCAACTCAATCGGGGCCCCCAGTCCCTGCACGCGCTCTGCCTCCACCCTTGGGAACCTCAACCGGTCCATGAACCGCCTCATCCCTTCCCCCTCCCCGGGGGGTTCCGACTTGTATAACCTTCCGTTGAACTCCCTGAAGACTTCATTGATCCTCTCTGGGCTCAGCACCATGTTGCCTTCCCTATCCCGCACTCCCCCCAATCTCTCTGGCTGCCTCCCTCCTGCGCAGCTGGAGCGCCAGCATCCTACTCGCCTTCTCCCCATACTCATAAACTGCCCCTTCGCTTTCCTCAGCTGCCTTCCCCGTGGACAGCAGGTCAAACTCCGTAGAGAGTCAAGAGAACACCTTGGTAATTGTCTCCCTGGACGCAGAGAAGGCCTTCGACAGAGTCGAATGGAAGTACACTGGAGTGGTTTGGGCTGCGGACAAGATTCACCTCATGGGTGAAACTCCTGTAAAACGCCCCCAAGGCGAGCGTTCGGACCAAATCGACAAGCTCTGAATACTTCCAGCTGCACAGAGGCACCAGACAGGGATGCCCGCTGTCCCTGCCCCTGTTCGCCCAGGCAACTAAACCCCTGGCGATCACCCTGTGAGGTGCGAGAGGTTGAAAGGGTATCCGAAGAGGAGGCAGAGATCATAGAGTCTCACTGTATGTGGATGGCCTGCTCCTCTACATCCCGGACCGTTAAATTGCATGAATGAAATCATGAAGCTTCAGGAAAAGTTTGGGCTACAAACTCAATCTGAGGTTTTCCCGCTGAACCCAAGCAGGGGAGGGACAGAACTGGAAGGGAGGCCGGCCAACCATGCCCACATGTTCTGGGCATGCGCCAGATTTGTGGGGTTTTTGGACTGCCTTCTTCAAGGTGATGTCCAAGTTTATGGGGGTGAGGGTGAAGCCGTGCCCGAGAGTGGCAGACTTCGGGGTATCGGACCAGCCACAACTTCATATGGGGAAGAGGGCGACGCCGATGCATTTGCTTCCCTAATCGCACACCGGCTCGGCTGGCGATCAGCAGCACCACCCACAGCTGCAGACTGGCTGGCAGACCTGTTGGAATTTCGCCATCTGGAGAAGATCAGAAACACCACACAAGGGTTGGAAGAAGGCTTCCACAAAGCGTGGGGGCCATTCATCAGCCTCGACCAAAACCTGTTCGAAGCCAACAACGGGGGTCCCCTCACAAAGCCATAAGAGTAAAACAAAAGCCAGAACAGACCATCAATGGTGATGGGAAGGGCCTAGGATAAGACCTGGAGATAGCAGACAAGGGAAGGGGGAGCCGCGGGGGGGGGGGGGGGGGGGGTGGGGGTGGTATCAGATGGAGGAGGGGTGGCGAAAAGGAATGTGAAAATTGTAAATTATAGCCGTTGCATCCATTTCTTGTACAGTGTAAAATTGCAAGCTTTAATAAAAATATTTCTTTTAAAAAAAGAAATTCAGAAACCCCAAGAAGAGTCGGGAATCCTAGCATTGGGACCAGGCCACCACTTTTACACCTCTACAGTGTCTCCCTGACCTCAGGAAAATCTAACTCAACAGCACTGAAAATCTGCAGGGCCTCTCCTGATCTCCAGGAACCAGGCTACATTGGACCAATGTCATTTTTTTCCATTTGCCCAGTGGCCCCTGAATTACTGCAAGTAACCGAGCAAACACTCACGGGATACAAGGACCCATTTGCTTAAGCGGAATGTAATATACTTAAGCAGACATGAAAATAACCTGTGGAACATGTGATCAATCAAAATAAATGAAAAGAAAAAAATAATAGAAAGAACATAGAACCTACAGAGCAAAGAGAGGCTATTTCGCCCATCAAGTCTGCATTGACCCTCTCAAAGGACACCGTACCTAGGCCCACTTCCCCAGCCTTATCCCCCATAACCTAACCTGCGCATCACTGAACACGAAGGGACAATTTAGCATGGCCATTTCACTTGACCTGCACTTCCTTGGATTGTGGGAGGAAAACGGAGCACCGGGTGAAGACGCACGCAGACAGGGGGAGAACGTGCAAACTCCACACAGAGTCACCCAGGGCAGAAATCGAATCCAAGTCCCTGGCGCTGTGAGGCAGCAGTGCTAACCACTGTGTCACCGTACCACCCATGTTACCGCAATGATCAACTGAGACAAACAAACTGCTTCAAAGTTATCATTTGAACAGATGCAAATTCAGTAGGCTGACAGATACCTGTTGAAGAGACCACAATTACAAATAATAAAAAAAGAAATAAAGAATTTGTTCTGAAGACAATAACAAATGATAAAAGTTGGTCTAAAACATTTAAAATGTACCAACAGTGCAAGATTCATACTTCCAACCAGTGGGGTTCTATTTACATGGTTACATCAAATTAGGCAGCCATGGGTCATCTGTCACATCTTGTATTATAAACTGATCAATTCCTGGAAGTTTCCAATGTGGATTACAACTAAACTATGCCAAAGCAAACTTCACACTTGCTGATGTCAAGAATTACTTCAATGATGAACTAAAACCAGTAACTGGCTTTCACCATTTCTATAAAGCTGCCTTTCAAGCAGAGAGAGAGGGGGGAATGTTCCATCAGGAAATCAGCAGTGAGATTATGCCATTGGTGGGACTAAAACACCAACTGGCCAGCAACTCCCCCCCCCCCCCCCTCCATAAGGTCTGCCAGGGCAATGGCTATCTAGTAGCTGTTGATATGTTCTTCTCAACTCATCAGATGGAAAAGTAGACTATTCAAAAGTGATTGCGGGATATTAAATTAATCACCCAGGCAATAGCACAATAGACAAGGGGCAGGATTCTCCGACCCCCCGACGGGTCGGAAAATCGACCGGGGCTGGCGTGAATCCCGCCCCCGCCCTGTCCCGAAGTCTCTGCCACCAGAGATTTGGCGGGGGAATCGCGCCGCGCCGGTTGGCGGGCCCACCCCTGCCGATTCTCCTGCCGCGATGGGCCGAAGTCCCGCTGCTGGAATGCCTGTCCCGCCAGCGTGGATTAAACCACCTTTTGAACGGCGGGACAAGGCGGCACGGGCTGGCTCCGGGGTCCTGGGGGGGGGGGGGGGGGGGGGGCGCGGGGCGATCTGGCCCCGGGGGGTGCCCCCACAGTGGCCTGGCCAGCGATCGGGGCCCACCGATCCGCAGGCGGGCCTGTGCCGTGGGGGCACTCTTTTTCTTCCACCTTCGCCATGGTGGAGGAGTAAGAGACCCCCTCCCCTGTGCATGCGCGGGGATGACGTCAGCAGCCGCTGATGCTCCCGCGCATCCGCGGACCCGCGTCGCCCGGCGAAGACCTTTCGGCCCCGGCTGGTGTGGCGGCAAAGGCCTTTCCCGCCAGCTGGTGGAGCGGAAACTGCTCCGGCGCGGGCCTAGCCCCTCAAGGTGAGGGTTTGGCCCCTAAAGGTGCAGAGACTTCCGCACCTTTGGGGCGGTCCGACGCCGGAGTGGTTCCCGCCACTCCATCCCGCCGGGACCTCCCGCCCCGCCGGGTAGGGGAGAATCCCGCCCCAGGTCTGTCCAGATATGAGCTAATCAATCACTTTCTATGGAATACCCAACCAATTATTGGGAGAGGCCATGTGACCAGAATAACTGTTTTTTGAAATGCCTTTCATTATAACACCCTGGTTGCTTTGGCTGTCAGGAAGAAGTCTGCAAATGGAAAAGTACACCATCTCTCTCCCTTCTCTCTCGGGTTCAGAGGCCTAACTTTGTTACAGTGTAAAACCGAGATAGAGGGTGAAATTAGTGTTTGGGAGACTAAGTGTTGATGTCGGGACTGAAATGCAAGCAGTTCACGTTCCTTTTGGGGGCGCTATTTGTAATAATTCAGAACGTGTTAATGGGCCAGAACTCTGCCCACGTGTATCTAGAGCAATTCTTATTCTTGCCTGCGTTGGATTTGCTGGGGCTGGAATTGGTGCTGGAGAGCTTGACAAGCTGCAGCTGCTTATGAGGACTCCACTCCCCACACACTCACATTCCAGCCAAGAAGGTGGCACAGCGGAGAGCTGGCCCCTGTTTAACTGAGACTGGTCTTCAGAGGGTGTAGAAAGTGGAGGTCAGGCGGGACACCTTGTTGCCAAGGGTGGGTAGGAGGATCCAGCCCGTTATCGTCAACCGAGCCTGGGTGGAGGTGGCAGAGGAGGACAGTGCAGACTAACCAGGTGGAGCGGCACGCAGTGCAGAAAAAGATGAATGACCTTGGGGCAGCTCGGATGGGTCACCACCCCTGTTCCCCTGGCATCAGTCCTGTCCCTGGCTGCATCTCCCTCACATCCCACCCTGCACCAAACCCCAAACACTTGCTTTGTCCTCTCTGGCCAGGTGCCTTGCACACACATGCCACCAGCTACAGATCACCCCCCCCCCCTCCCCCCACCCTGTGTAACTCGCCTCCATGTGTCTCACCATATCCTTTATGTGTCCCCGAGGAAAAGGCAGCCCATAATAGGAAAGAGCAGGAGCAGACTGGAGGGGGGATCCGGACCGCGGGGCTCGAACGGCCATGGGGCAGTGGGTGATAGAGTTAGCCAGGGAGATGCAGCAGAGGGGTGTCGCCAACTTTCCAGCATCCGCAAGTGCAGTCGGATGAGTCCAACCGCCTTCAGGTGCCGGAGACCGTGCCGGCAATGCTTGGTACGCAAGCCAACTCTGACGGACGAAGGAGGAGAAATGAGAAGACATGTTAGCAAGATGAGTATTCCCTTGCCCATCCAAATCCAACAGGCCACACATTGACCCTCAGTTGCATTTCAGCTCACCCTCCAAATGTTCCCCCCCCAAACCCACCCCCACCCCTCAGTCATTCCCCCAATATGTTGCCTTCCACACTGCACCCCTGTCTCCATCAGTGAATGGCACCGGGCCTGTGATGTAGGGAGACCTTTATCTTCACCACCTGTCCCTGTCAACAGGGGTACTGGTAGCTGCCGCAACCCATGTTGTGATCGGCCCTGTGGCCCCTGCCCTATTTCTGAGATGGTGTCCTCTGGTTCTAGTTTTTCCTACAAGTGGGAACATCCTCTCCATGTTCACTCTATCCAGGCCTCGCAGTATCCTGAAGTTTCAATAAGATCCCCCCTCATCCTTCTAAACAAGTACAGACCCAGAGTCCTCAACCGTTCCTCATACGACAAGCTCATCGTTCCAGGGATCATTCTTGTGAACCTCCTCTGGACCCTTTCCAAGGCCAGCACATCCTTCCTTAGATACGGGGTCCAAAACTGCTCATAATACTCCAAATGGCGTCTGACCAGAGCCTTATACAGCCTCAGAAGTACATTCCTGGTCTTGTATTCTAGCCCTCTCGACGTGAATGCTAACATTGCATTTGCCTTCCTAACTGCCGACTGAACCTGCATGTTAACCTCATTTGCCTTCCTAACTGCCGACTGAACCTGCATGTTAACCTTAAGAGAATCTTGAACTATGCCTCCATTCCTTTTTCCAAAGTGCATAACCTTACACTTTTCCACATTGTATGCCCTCTGTCACTTCTTTGCCCACTCTCCTAGCCTGTCCAAGTCCTTCTACAGCCCCCTTGCTTCCTCAATACTACCTGTACCTCTACATATCTTCGTATCATCTACAAGCTTAGCAACAGTGCCTTTAGTTCCTTCTTCCAGATCATTAATGTATATTGTGAATAGTTGTGGTCCCTGCACAGACCCCTGAGGTACACCACTAGTCACCGGCTGCCAGCCTGAAAAAGACCCTTTTATCCCCACTCTCTGCCTTCTGCCAGTCAGCCAATCCTCTATCAATGCCAGGATCTTACTCTTAACACCATGAGCTCTTGTCCTACGAGGCACCTTGTCAAAGGCTTTCTAGGTCCTTTTCCATTTGGTTGCCACCCTTGAACACAAATTTCATAAGAGGCTTAATTTTGCTTTGATCACAAGCAAAAGAAAATAAGTTTCTTACCCTCACAGTTCAAGAGTCTCTGAATACCTGTAGAAACGGAGCTCAGTGGTATTGAAGGTATGATGCATTTTGCAGTTAAAATACAAGTGACAAAATAGTCAAATTTTAAAACACAAATCCACATGCAAATGGAAGTCAGAAGGTAAAACGGAAAACTGTGACAAAAATAGGGATCTTAAACAGGTCACAAAGATGCTTTAAGAGTTGAGTGGAACAACAGGACAATTCCTGGATCTGGACCGGTGAGCGGGGGAATGAAGCCACACCAGAAAAAATTAGTTTAAGACACAGGCCAGACTCTCCTCTACATGGAGAGTCATACCCTGAACTCAGGCACCACTAACGATGTGAATACTTCTTTATGTTAGTCGGGTTAACAAGATTTGTTATAAAGAGTGCCAGTGTTTTGTTTAGGAATATAGAATAACAAGTAAACGTACAGGCATTTCAGGAGCTCTAACAACCTGCTGCATTACGGTGGTTTAGCACAGTGAGCTAAATAGCTGGCTTGTAATGCAGAACAAGGCCAGCAGCGCGGGTTCAATTCCCTTACCGGCCTCCCTGAACAAGCGCCGTAATGTGGCAACTAGGGGCTTTTCACAGTAACTTCATTGAAGCCTACTTGTGACAATAAGCGATTATCATCAAATGCAGAAGGTGAGGGGGAAAACTAAAGAAATGACCTGATTCATCACGTGACTCAGATGTCATGGACGGGATTCTCCGTTCCTGAAAATAAGTATTGGCGTCGGGGCAGGATTCGTGGACTTCCATGACAGCAAAATTGGCGCTGAAACTGGACCGATTCAGCGACTGTGGAGGGGCGAGCGCCAGTGGCGCGTGGAACACAATCGATTCCAATGAGAAACAGTGCGGAATTCGCCGGATCCGTGATTGACACACGGGAGCCTGACAAGCTGCAGCCGCACATACACATTACAATCCCCAAGCACACTCATCCCAACCAACAAGATGGCATTAGTTGAACTGAGGCGCACACATCCCGCTGATGGGTTGGCTGGGGCCAGTGGGCACCTAGGGAAGTGCCCTGGGGAGACACCCATATGACCTGTGGCCTAAGTTCACAGTGAGCAGTCAGCAGTGTGCGCAGCTGCATGGCTCCCTGGCAGGTTACGGCAATGGTGCTCCGTGCCCGTCCACCCCGACCTCACAGCCCACTTCCTGGCCACCCCCTGCTACTCCCTCTGGCCCTGGCAGAAGCCCCGGGCCAGCGGAACAATTGTCAGCAAATTATGGGGATGTTGGACACTTTCCGTTACCCCTCCCTCTCCCTCATCAGTCACGATAGCAGTTTCATGATTTTTCAAAGCACAAGTGAACCCCAGCGTCGGGAATTCAGCCCATCGGAGGTGGAGAATCGCGGAGGCCCCGGAGAATACCAGGTCGGGCTCGCTAATGATATGCAAATAGTGTTTACTATTCATCCGTTCTGGAATGCATTGATACCGCTTTCCAGGTAACAGAGAATTGCGATTTGACGTGAAATCAGCTTAAACGCCACGATTTTGGCATCGGAACCGATTGTCCGTCCAATCCCGTTTCACAATTCTGCCGTTGTCCAACGGAGAATCCCGACTTATGTTTTTACAACCAGTGTTTGCATCATTAAATTTTCTCTCTCAAAAGTAAGTACAAAAACCAACCACTCCAGAGTGCAAAAAGCAGAGGAACTCTGAAATTTAATCCACACAAAACAAAACTCAGACCTGGCTGTGGAGATTGTACATCTCCCCGTGTCTGCATGGGTTTCCTCCAGGTACACTGATTTCCTCCCACAATCCAAAGATATGCAGGTTAGGTGGATTGGCCGTGATAAATTGCCCCTAGTGTCCAGGGATGTGCAGGGTAAGTAATGGGGTTGCAGGGATAGGGCAGGGTGGACGGAGGAGTAGACATGGGTAGAGTGCTCATTCGATGGGTTGGTGCAGTCCCAATGGACCGAATGGCCTCCTCTTCACTGCAGGGATTCTATGATTCTATGAAACACCGGAAGAGGGTTCCATAAAGCCACTGGTGCCAGTGCTGCAGAAGCTCCAAGTGGAAAAAGGTCAGCAGGGACAGTTCTGGCCATGTTTGGTGTAGCCATACAGTGACTTCTAGTTGATACAGTGCCAGCGTGGGTGTGCCATGAGTGTGCTGGAATGATGCAAAATGGGCAAATTTTGACATCAAACAGCCTCTTATGCTGATTTGGTGCACAAGCTGCCATTTTGGACCGTGTAGGTCCAATTATTGCCCTCCCATTATCACCCACATTATCACATGTGCAGCTGCACAAGTTCTGCCCTAGCCAGGCTTTCTAAAGGTTTAACCAGCCATCTTCCAGGAAAGGTGATTTTAACTTACCTTTGCAGGTGCAAAGCTACTGGAAGTAATTTGCAGTGTTATCAGAGGGGTTTTGCTGACTTTCTGGCACAATTGACAAAGTCATATCTCAAGAAATCATCTTTATACTGCTTAGTTCCCGATTTCAGTTTCTTTATACTGCATCTGCCATGCATATGCCTACTCACTCAGCCTATCCAAATCCCGCTGAAGCATCACTGTATCCTCCTCACAGCTCACCCTCCCACCCAACTTAGCATCATCTGCAAATGTGGAGATAATACATTTAGTTCCCTCATCCAAATCATTAATATATAATGTGAACAGTTGGAGTCTTAGCACAGATTCCTGCGGTACCCAACTACTCACTGCCTGCCTATTCAAAAAAGACCCACTAATTCCAACTTTTTACAGCAGCACGGTGGCACAGTGGTTAGCATTGCTGCCTCACGGCGCCGAGGTCCCAGGTTTGATCCCGGTTCTGGGTCACGGTCTCTGTATGTCTACCATTTCAATTGGTCCTACCCTAGCAGGAATGTGTGGCCTGATGCAAAAGGCTGTGTTGTGGATGTTACATGTGGCTGCCCCTTACTAGTATTTTGCTAGTGAGGTTGAGATACAATATTCTCTCTCCTCCCTGTATGCTACCTGGATGGCATCCTTGTTCAAATTCTAAGGTACAATTTCTAAGGTACAATTTAGGTCGGTAGTTGTTCTGAATCAACACAGAGGTGTTCTTCTCATGCACCGGATATGGGCATATGGCCGTTTTGTCTATATGTTCACATTTTTTCAGACTGGTGCCTATGACCTTTCCTCACTTCTGAACCACGTACGGTAGGGTTCCCTGATATCCCATCCACATTCCCCATTGAATGATCCCTATGTTTTCAGCTTCAAAGAGTCTCAACCCGACTTTGTCATTTAATATCACGGGGATTCCTAATACCACCTAGAGTACGGTCCTTGGGTTCCTCTACAACTGTTGTTAGACCAGACCCTGGTCACTTGCTGCAATTGGCAGTTAGTGACATTGGGGTGGCTTTCTTCCCGCGGTACAGGTATTCAATTTGTTCATCGCTGATCCAGGGCAGAACCCATCCCTGAATGAGTTGGTTGAGGTTTTCACGCAACTGCCGTAAATACTGCTTAGGGCTTGGTTCTGTTGCCTGGCCTGATCTCCCACCCTCCCTAGGGCAATCTGGTTGATAGTTTGGGTGTGCCCTTCTAGTGCAGTAGCTATAAGGCTAATGGCCCTGTGCCCAGACAAATCAGCTTGGCATCCCTCCGAGCATTTCCATTTATGACGTCCAGGGTCTGTTTAACTTGTAAGTTTAGGATTCTGAACTTATTATCCAAATCAGCTAAATCCAGTGCATTAATGGTGGATACCCCTGTTCCGTAGGCGTTAGACAGATCTTTCAGGTCCCTTCCGCTTGAGCCCTTTTGCCTTGCATCCCAACTCCCCCCCCCCCATCTCCCATGTGTCCCAGTCTTCCAGATGAATAGATTCTGGGTCAAATGGAGGTACAATCTTCTAAGTGGGGAGTGACACCAGTCTGGTGACTGTGTTCCGGCCAAATCTACCACTACTGGTACCAATTTGCAGTGTGTGTTATCGAATAATACTTCCCCGTATGTTTTAATGCCAACCCATTTTGTGGCCCTGGGGTTGCTCAAGACAATTGGGTGCCGTGTTATCGGTTGGTTTTAGCCCATTCCTAATTTTATAGTGGATGTGCCCATTTCGAATCTCCTTACTGGGACATCTCTTTCCTAATTCCAGCCCTTTCTTTGGGCCATGGACTAGGCAGGCTAGCTTTATACATTCCTGGTTCAGGTCTGCCCACCAATTACTAGGGGCAGCACAGTAGCTAGCACTGTTGCTTCACAGTGCCAAGGTCCCAGGTTCGATTCCCGCTTGGGTCTCTGTCTGTGCAGAGTCTGCACGTTCTCCCAATGTCTGCGTGGGTTTCCTCCGGGCGCTCTGGTTTCCTCCCACAAGTCCCGAAAGACGTGCTGTTGGGTAATTTGAACATTCTGAATTCTCCCTCTGTGTACCCGAACAGGCGCCGGAATGTGGTGACTAGGGGCTTTAAACAGCAACTTCATTGCAGTGTTAATGTAAGCCTACTTGTGACAATAAAGATTATTATTATTAATGAGGGTCGTCCTTCAGAAACAGCTCATGTTCTCCTTCCTGTACACCAAACTTTGCTTGTTACACCAATAGGTGACCTTCTTATTGGGGTGTGCCCATAGGGTGCCATCCTCACACTCGCCTGCATCTGGTGGTGTGAACCACATGTATCCTGTGTATATCTGTATGGAGTCTGCGGTCCGGGGCCGGTGTGTCCATTCTGGGATGGTCAATCCCAGGTAGCAGAGCCATATGTAGTTCATTCTGGAGAGATCAGAGTAGCATCCGTTATTCTTATTAATATCTGGGTGCAGTGGTTAGCACTGGGACTGCGGCGCTGAGGACTCGGGTTCGAATCCCGGCACTGGGTCACTGTCCGTGTGGAGTGCACATTCTCCCAGTGTCTGCGTGGGTTTCACCCCTTCAACCCAAAGATGTGCAGGTTAGGTGGACTGGCCACGCTAAATTGCCCCTTAATTGGAAAAAGAAAAATAATTGGGTATTCTAAATTTTTTTTAAAAACAAAACAACAAAAAAAAATCTGAATTTCCTTTCTCCCTTTTTTTTTTAAAAAACAAAAACAAGACTTTACAATAACCAAATTATAGCTTGGCTGGAGTAGGTGGGTAACAGGGAAGAGGGGTAGTAACTGGGAAATACATTCTTCAAATCAACCAGTGGCCTGTTGATTGAAGGGTTATGACACAGTGCAGCGTGGGTGAGTGGAAAGATTTGGATTCTGGTTGGATGCTTGGAGTGGGCAGAAAAGCGTTTTACAATTGGGACTGAGATCCAGGATGGAACCTACATGGGTAGGCTTTGGTTACCGGGTAACCACTGTGCCACCATTTCTGGTGGTGAGCCGGGTCAAGCGGTATTGGGAGTCCCAGTACCAGGGGCGCCATAGAGGGTAACGTTTGCTGGCGCCCCGGCTTTTCGGTCGGTTTCCCCTTGGGCGGGGTTTCGCTACTGCGGCCCTGTGTATCGGAGCTGGAACTGGACCCAGAGGCACAGGGTGGGGTTCTGGAACCTGGGTTACAGGCTGTGGATCGTAGCCTGGGTCTGGTGGTATGGAGTGGGGGTTAGGGGGCCTCTGCGGCTCAAAGATTCCTTCTAGGGCGACATGGTGCTGGTGGAAGTTCTGTTATGATCTGAATGCCTTCACCTGGTAGTTATGGTACCATCCTTGGGGCCCACCTCTACATTGTACACTGAGGGGCTGCTTTTGTCGATGGTGGAGTAGGGTCCAGATTATTTAGGGAACAGAAAGGTACCGGACTGGAATGCCCAGTGCATTATTCGCTGTCCCACTTCATACTCGACGGGGTTTACCTTCCCATCGAAGTAGGCTTTGCTTTGTTCCTTCCTATTTTGACGGTGGCTGCCTGTTGTGCTGCCTGTAGGTTCTGTACCAGTTTTTTCACGGTGTTCTTGTGGGTGGGAGCTGTGACCCCGGGCCTGGGATGATCCAGCCCAGGTAGAGGTTCAATCCTTCGCATAGGTCGCCCAGTCATTAGGATGTGGGGAGTGAATCTGGTGGAAAATGGGCATGAAGTTTCATACTATCATTAAAATGAAGGGTAGTACCTTGTTCCAGGAATCGTTATTTTGTTGCACGGTTTTGCGTATCACAGGTGGGGCTCTCCATTAGGTGATACCAAAATTGCAAAACGCGATTGGGCAGAGAACCGGTTCCAACGCCAAAATCGCAGCGGGCGCGATTTGACGCCAATCGCAATTCGCCATCACCTCAACATGGTGGCAATGCGGTCCGGAACGCATATACGCGAAACACCGTTACCATGTCATTAGCGGGCTCGATCCGGTATTCTCCGGGGCCTCCGCGATGCTCCGCTTCCAATGGGCTGACTTCCTGACGGGGTGGATCACCTTTGCTTTTAAAAATCGTGAAACCGGCGTCATGGCTGGTGAGGAGAGGGGCCAGGGCAGCACGGTAGCACAGTGCCAGGACCCCGAGTTCGATTACCGGCTTGGGTCACTGTCTGTGCGGAGTCTGTATGTTCTCCCAGTGTCTGCGTGGGGGTTTCCTCCGGGCGCTCCGGTTTCCTCCCACAAGTCCCGAAAGACATGCTCTTTGGTGAATTGTACATTCTAAATTCTCCCTCAGTGTACCTGAACAGAATCCGGAATGTGGCGACTAGGGGGATTTACACAGTAACTTCATTGCAGTATTAATGTAAGCCTATTTGTGACACTAATAAAGATCATCATTATTCAGAGGTAGGACACAGAAAAGGGCGACTGAGGTCGGACACTAACTGGGGTGGGGTGGGCCCTGCCAGGGCTGGGGGGGGGGGGGGGGGGGGGGAATGGGGATGGGGAAAACAGGCCGAGTGGCTGATGTGACCCCCACAGAACTGAGGCAGTGTCCAGTCATGGACAGCCATTGCCGTGGGCTGCAAGGCAGCCAATTTGCAGCGCACCCCACTGACCACCACCTTGGCCCCTAGTTCTGCAGAGTCTCATTGGCCATTTGGGTGCCACGACCCCTCCCATCCTTGCACCCAACCCTCAGCCATACCCCCCACCCCCTCCAGGGCAGGGCATCAGGTGGCCCACCCAGGGCAACGCCAATAGTAGCCATATGGGGGTGCCAGGCGGGGGTCACGGAGCATACCGCTGGCAACGGCAGCACCAGCCGGCGGTACCCCTGGCACCGAGCATCAATGACAATTGCCAGGGCTAGAGGCTCCCTCAGTGCCAGGTATTGATGGGGCCAGGGTTGCAGGGGCAGAGCCCGCAGTGCCAACCGGGGCCACCATGTAGCCCGTATGACCTGGTTGGGCACAGTGGTATGGACCATGCTAACATGTCGGACTTTCACCCCCTGCAGGCAATGGATATTGGCATACACCAGCAATGGTGGCCTTCCTGCTAGTCGCCGCAGCCCTGGGGGTGCACTGCGGCTGTACGAGCTGGAGCTGCTAGAGGAGGAGGAAGCTGCAGCAGTGAAGCCTGCCCCAGAGGAACAGGAGGCAGCCACTCAGGATGGAGAGCCAGCTGCCCAACAGGCCGAGGTGGAAGAGGTGCCAAGGAGGCACTCCATGAGATCTCGTGTGTACCGGCAGCACCGGTCATTCGAGGACCTGCCGGACCGGCATGCCGACGAACACTCTGGCTAAGCAGGGAGACTCTGCGACATATCTGCCAGATGATAGCACACCTGGCACCATGGGGATATGGGGGAGGGCACCCACTCCTGATGGCCGTTAAGGTGAGTCATCCTCAAAATTTACGTGACGGGGTCCTTCTAGGTGCAGGGTGGGGACCCGTCCGGGTTTTCATAGACCTCAGTTCAGAGGTGCATTCGAGCTGTCACGGAGGCCCTATATGCCCAGGTAGTTTAATACATCCACCTCAATGTGGACCAGCCCACCAGGATGCCTGGGCAGCGGGGTTCGCCGCCTTCGACAGGTGCCCGGGTCCAGGGGGTGATCGACGAGATGCATGTTAGAAGTTTACAGCATGGAAACAGGCCCTTCGGCCCAACCAGTCCATGCCGCCCAGTTTTTTACCATTAAGCTAGTCCCAGTTGCCCGCACTTGGCCCATAACCCTCTATACCCATCTTAATAGAATCATAGAAGTGTTGCCCAATGAGCATCTGCAGATGACCGGCCGCTCTACACAAACCGACTGCTGCGCATCATGCACGTCTGCGCACGATACCCGGGTCGTGTGTACAACGCATTCACCCTGGCAGATTTGACGATTCCTGAAATGTTCGAGATGCCCCTCTGACTGGGGTCGTGGCTGATGACACCGATCCGGAGACCCGCGACAACCACGCCCATACTGCATCTAGGAGTGTGATCGAGCGGGGCTTCGGCATCCTGAACCACTCTGGAGAGGCCGTTCAGTATGATGTTGAGAAGGTCGCCCGCATCATGTTGGCCTGCTGCATCCTCCACAACATCGCACAGCAGAGGGGAGATGTGCATGAGCAGGAGGAGGAGGAATGCCAGGCCTCTTCTGGAGGATTTGGGGGAAGGGGAGACGGGGAGTATGGGCAGGAAAAGCGGCCCAGACAGGTAAGGGAGGCTGCATGACACGTGTGCCGTGGCCAACACGCACAGGATGCTCTGATCACCCCTCCAGGTTCACCAACTAAGGGATGGCCAGGAGAACGGACACCGCATCCCCAACCACCACAACCTGTTACTCCTTTTGCATACCTGCCGCACTATCGGGTGTGGGCCCTGGGTTAGCAGTAACAGTGGACCTGGCCCATGGGATGGAGAGTAATGACAACCCGCTCTGCGATGAGCTCTGGTGCTCCACATCATGTGATTAGATCTGATTCCTGCCCACGGTAGCACTTTCCACCGTCCACCTGGGTGATCTCTGCATGCAACCAGCCATTCCATCACACGGTCCGTCAAATCTCTGGGGTGACGGTGGTGGACTACCCCATTGGACCAGGGGGGGGGGGTGAGCCGATCTATCCCCTGAGGCAGCACCACCACCTTGTGCTGCCAGTCCTGGAGGCTCGCCCTGGTCTTAACCAGGGTGTGCACGCTCGTGGCCATGGAGCACAGGGAGTGGAGCATCTCCATCTGGGACTGCACCACATCATGCTGAGACTGTGCTATCACCTACTGGATTTCTGTCACATCAGCCAGTGACTGCGCTATCTCCCTCTAGGACTGGGCCACCTCCCTCTGTGTCTGTGTCATGTCGGCCAGTGCCTGGGCAATGAGTCCGATGTTCCCAGCCATGGCTCGCTGTGATGGGGCCACATTCCAGAGCGCCGCTGCGAAGTCTAGGTGCGTCTGGCACATGGTGGCCTGTGAGCATCGACCCTGTCCTGGGCCTCGGCCAGCACCTGCACAGAATGCCCCAGGCCTTGGACATGCTGATCCATTGCCGAAATTGTCACCCCCAATGAATCCACCGTGGACGTCACCCGTACAGTGTTATCCTGGGTGGCACGCATTGTCGGCACCACCTCCTGCTCCTGGATACTCGCCTACAGACCATCATTCAGTCCCTGGCTCTGCAATTGCATCTCCACGATCGATGGGACTGTCTATTAGAGAAGCCAGAAACCCGTATGGAGGCAGCTCGTTCCTGATGTCGGTCCACCACCTGACCGTCCGCCTTCTCGGGAGTTCCTACCTCCACATGATGTACCGGAGCAGCTGTGTGGTGCGCACCAGATAGTGTCCCAAGATCCTCTTCACTAAAGTGCCCAACTGAGGTGAGTGTCTCCGGGGTAGTGGAGTGTGTTGGAGACAGCTGTGATGGGGAATCACTCCGAATTGAGCTCTAGGGTCTCCTGATTCTCGGGAGGAGGGCTGGTGTCCGAGCTGCTCGGCTCATGGGGGCTCGGACTGTGGCACTGGCTGGAGGCGGCGGACACCGGATGGACTCGCCCCATGTCCACCAGCTCCTACAAGAGACAAGACAAAACGCATTATTAGACCGTGGGTCGGGGAGTGGTGGAGTGAGCTTGTGTTTAGGGTGGGGGGGTGGTGAGAATGGGGGTGAGGGTGGGGTGGGAGTGAGGGTGGCCGACGCATGTGTCATGGCGAACCGCAGCTACCTCGCCCGCGACTGAACTCCACTTCAGCAACCTCCCTTTCCTCCGGGCCACTGACCACATCCTGGGCCCTCTGCTCTGCCATGCTGAGGGGCCGCAGGTCGTGGTTCCCCGCCTGTCTTCTCCCGCTCCTGGAGGTTGGAGGCGGTCATCTCTTTTGGGGGGTGGGGGTCACATGCAATCAGCAGACGACAGTCTTAGACAGTCCAACGCATACAGCCCAGGGGGTGGATAGTTGGTGGCTCAGTGGCCAGGGCACCCGGCCATGGTAGCCGGTATGGGTGCCGACATATGGTGTGGGGTGGGGGTTCAGACACCCTTTGGGTTCGGGAGGAGGGGGGGGGGGGTGATTGTTATGGGTGTGGGGGATGGGGGTTGGTGCCAGGGCACAGTGTTGCCTGGTCACCATGGCCGCCCTGAGGGCGTTGTGCAGTTTCTTTCAGCACTGCTGGCCGGTCCGGATTGTGTTGCCCATGGGGCTGCCCACCTCTGCAACCTGCGCCCAGACATGGCAATTGGTGGCGGCTGACAGTCTCCTTCCTGTATCAGGCAACCGGGTTATCCGCCTCTCCTCCACCGCATCCAGGAGGGTCTCCAGCTCAGCGTCAGTGAATCTTGGGACCACCGTCTTGCTGCCATCTTGTTGGCTGGGATGGTGTGTGTGGGGAGCGAAGTGGGAGTATGCGGCTGCAGCTTGTCAGCCTCCTGAGTGTTAATCGTGAAACCGGTGAATCCGGCACCGTTTTTTATCGTAATTGATTGTGTTCTACATGGTGCCAGTGTTAGCTCACTAACGGTAGCAGAATCGGTCCAGGTGCGGAGCCAATTTTGCTGTCTGCATCGGCATCAACACCTAGTCTCAGAAACGGAGAATCCCACCCCACATCTTTCAGGGTATGGTTCATTCGTTCTACAACTCCGCTGGATTGGGGGCGTTAAGCAAAGTGGAATCGTTGTGTTACCCCAAACAAATCCATTACCCGCTGCATTACCGATAATAATAATCTTTATTGTCACAAGTAGGCTCATATTAACACTGCAATTAAGTTACTGTGAAAAGCCCCTAGTCGCCACGTTCTGGCACCTGTTCGGATACACAGAGGGAGAACTCAGAATGTCCAATTCACCGAACAGAACGTCTTTCGGGACTTTGGGAGGAAACCAGAGCACTCGGAGGAAACCCACGCAGACACAGGGAGAACGTGCAGACTCCGCACAAATACTGATCCAAGCCGGGAATCGAACCTGGGACCCAGGCGCTGTGAAGCAACAGTGCTAACCACTGTGCTACCGGTGTTATGCGGTGAAGTGGATTTTGAAAAATAATCTGGTTGCGGTTCCTGGTCGGAGCCACATATAAGCTGCTAATACGTCCATTTGCTTCCAAATAGGAGTAGATCCTGTCTCGAAGAATTCTCTCCAGTAATTTCCCTACCACTGACGTAAGGCTCACCGGCCTGTAGTTCCCTGGATTATCCTTGCTACCCTTCTTAAACAAAGGAACAACATTAGCTATTCTCCAGTCCTCCGGGACACCACCTGAAGACAGTGAGGATCCAAAGATTTCTGTCAAGGCCTCAGCAATTTCCTCTCTAGCCTCCTTCAGTATTCTGGGGTAGATCCCATCAGGCCCTGGGGACTTATCTACCTTAATATTTCTCAAGATGCCCAACACCTCGCCTTCTTGTATCTCAATGTGACCCAGGCTATCTGCACACCCTTCTCCAGACTCAACATCCACCAATTCCTTCTCTTTTATTCATTTCGTACCTCGCCCATTTCCTCTGGCTTCACACATGGATTCCCTTGCCTAGCCTTCAGTGGACCAACTCTTTCCCAGGCTACACTCTTGCTTTTTATGTGCGTGTAGAAAGCCTTGGGATTTTCCTTAACCCTATTTGACAATGACTTTTCGTGACCCCTTCTAGCCCTCCTGACTCCTTGCTTAAGTTCCTTCCTACTTGACTTATATTCCACACAGGCTTCATCTGTTCCCAGCCTCCTTGCCCTGACAAATGCCTTATTTTTCTTTTTGACGAGGCCTATAATATCCCTCGTTAGCAGGTTCCCGAAATTTGCCGTATTTATCCTTCTTCTGCATAGGAACATGCCGGTCCTGAATTCCTTTCAACTGACACTTGAAAGCCTCCCACATGTCAGATGTTGATTTACCCTCAAACATCCGCCCCCAATCTAGGTTCTTCAGTTCCCGCCCAATATTTTTATAATTAGCCTTCCCCCAATTTAGCACATTCACCCTAGGACCACTCTTATCTTTGTCCACCAGCACTTTAAAACTCACTGAATTGTGGTCACTGTTCCCGAAATGAAACTTCTACCACCTGGCCGGGCTCATTCCCCAATACCAGGTCCAGAACAGCCCCTTCCTTAGTTGGACTATCTACATATTGTTTTAAGAAGCCCTCCTGGATGCTCCTTACAAACTCTGCCCAGTCTAAGCCCCTAGCACTAAGTGAGTCCCAGTCAATATTGGGGAAGTTGAAGTCTCCCATCACAACAACCCTGTTGTTTTTACCTGTTTCCAAAATCTGTCCACCTATCTGCTCCTCTATCTCCCGCTGGCTGTTGGGAGGTCTGTAGCAAACCCCCAACATTGTGACTGCACCCTTCTTATTCCTGATCTCTACCCATATAGCCTCGCTGCCCTCTGAGGTGGCCTCCCGTAGTACAGCTGTGATATTCTCCCTCATCAGTAGCGCAACTCCGCCACCCCTTTTACATCCCCCTATATCCCGCCTGAAATATCTAAATCCTGGAACGTTTAGCTGCCAATCCTGACCTTCCCTCAACCAGGTCTCTGTAATGGCAACAACATAATAGTTCCAAGTACTAATCGAAGCTCCCAAGTTCATCTGCCTTACCCGCAATACGTCTTGCATTAAAACATATGCACTTCAGGTCACCAGACCCACTGTTTTCAGCAACATCTCCCTGTCTGCTCTTCCTCAGAGCCATACTGGCCCTATTCCCTAGTTCTCCCTCAATGCTTTCACGTTCTGACCTATTGCTCCAGTACCCACCTCCCTCCCATGTGACACTAGCAAACCTCGCGGCCAGGATATTTATGCTTCTCCAGTTTAGATGCAACCCTTCCGTCTTATACAGGTCACCCCTACCCCGGAAGAGCTCCCAGTGGTCCAGATAATGGAAACCCTCCCTGCTACACCAGCTGTTTAGCCACATGTTTAGCTGCTCTAGCTTCCTATTTCTAGCCTCACTGGCATGTGGCACAGGGAGTAAACCCCAGGATTACAACCCTAGAGGTCCTGTCTTTTAACTTTCTGCCTAGCTCCCTGAACTCCAGCTGCAGGACCTCATGCCCCATCCTGCCTATGTCATTAGTACCAATATGTACAAATACCTCTGCCTGTTTGCCCTCCCCCTTCAGGATGCCCGCTACCCGTTCGGAGACATCTTGGACCCTGGCACCAGGGAGGCAACATACCATCCTAGAGTCTCTTTCACGTCCACAGAAGCGCCTATCTGTGCCCCTGACTATAGAGTCCCCAATGACTATTGTTCTTCTGCGCTTTGACCCTCCCTGATGAACATCAGAGCCAGCCATGGTGCCACTGCTCTGGCTGCTGCTGTTTTCTCTGATAGGCTATCCCCCCCCCCCGACAGTATTCAAAGGGGTATACCTGTTCGTAGAGGGGGACAACCACAGGGGATTCCTGCACTGACTGCCTGCCCCTTCTGGTGGTCACCCATTTCTCTGCCTGCACCTTGGGTGTGACCACATTTATATAACTGCTATCTATGATGCTTTCCGCCACCTGCATGCTCCTAAGTGCATTCAACTGCTGCTCCAGCCGAACCATGCGGTCTGTGAGGAGCTCTAGTTGGGTGCACTTGCTGCAGATGAAGCCATCCGGGTCGCTGGAAGCCTCCCGGACAATATTGGTGCTCAAATCTGGGAACCGTCTTTTCCTCATTAACAAAAGGTTTTCTGCACTGCCTTGACTAAGATGGAGAAGCTTGTTTGCTGTAAACTTGGCTTTCAGGCTTGGTGGCTGGAAACTGGCCTGTCCGCTTTCTGAGATTGTTAGATGGTAACTGCCTCCCATTCTGCTCAGGGACTTTTCAATTATACCTTTATTGCTCTTTGACTACACCCTGTGTATTTGGCTGTCTGCCACCATAAACATCCTTGATTATACATTAACATACGTATATCTCAAGGACCTTCCCAATTGTTTATAATCTGTTTCTCCTCCATAAGTTATTCACACTTGATTATCTAAAGTGCCATTCTAAACTTGTTACTGGGAGAGACGCATACCAATTGAGGCCCTTTGATTCCTGTCTACTGTTGTCTCCAGGTGGATTCATGAGAATCAAGTGCTGACTCCATAGCCATCTGGGAGCGTCAAGGGTTTAAAGACAGCAGATGAGTACAGCTCCATTGTTGACTGCAATTCTCAGGGCCACTAAAAGCAAGCAGGACCAGGATTGCATTCACAAGGTAAAGACCCATTTGAAGACAGAGCCCAAATGGAGGCGGCAGGGGATAATCTATGGGATCTGTTTCAGTCAGTGATAATAGCAGGCAGCAGTCACCCAGGAAAAGGGAACAGCAGAAGCGATACCCTTGCCCCAAGGTTTAAAAGGCAGGGAGGACACGCTGGCAGCCATGGAGTGAGTGGTCGCACACATGGTAGCCCCTGCCTCGAGGCGTTGATTTTGGTCCCTTTTAGTCGCATTTTGGCAGAGTAGTTGTGCGGAGAGTGGAGGGGGATCAGCTCTCCCCCAGATGGGCCTATCGATGGGTTATCAAACTCGACAGTAGACAGTAAGAGCCCTGGCTAAAGAGTTTGAGGAGACTCATGGCGCAGCATCAGTTGGAAAAATGGCAACGAGGGGAAGGTCGTCGCTGACTGGAGAGCTGCCAATGGAGCAGTTGATGAGCTTCATTAAGAACGAATTTCGGCAGCAGCATAAAGAAATAGAATGATTGGTGGCAGGTGAGTGAGAGATCAGCATCTGGTGATACAGGAGGCGATGATCCAAGAGGTGGAGAAGGTCGTATCCAACCCGAGCATCCGGATTGTGTCACTGAAAGTGGAGATGGTGATCCTGGGAGGCACTGTAAGATGCTGCGAGCAAAGCTGGAGGACCAGGAGTACAGGGGCCGGCAACAAAATCTGCGGATTGTGGGCTTACCGGAGGGAGTGGAAGGAATAAGTGCAATGGGCTACATCGCGAGGATGCTGGCGAGATTGGTGAATAAGAAGGTGTTGGACAAAGTCCCGTTGATCCCAGAGGCAGAAGCCAAGGGCAGGGGAGCCTCCACAGGCGGTGGTTGTGCATATGCACAAGTTCCAGGACAAGGAAAGGATTCGGAGGTGGGCCACGGCATGGCGGGATTGTGATTGGGAAGGAAACCAAATCCAGATTTATCAGAACATTGGTGCTGAGCTAGCCAAGAGATGGGCAGGCTCAACAAGACCAAGGCAGTGTTGTACCAGCACCAGATTCAGTTTGGGGTGTTGTACCCAGACAAACTTTGGATCACTTTCAAGAGCCGGGAATAATACTTTGGGATGCTGGCGGAGGCAAATGACTTCATTAAGGAACATAAGCTGGGGTTGGGCTGAAAGAGAAATGTGGGTGGAAGTTCTGTCTCGGTTACATTTTGTCACGTTTTTGTTTGCAGATTGGGAAAGGTTGGTATGGGGATGATTGCACACCCCCCTTTCTCGTATTGAAGTTAAATTGCTGTTTTATTCAGAGGAGGTGTGCGATTCGGTGCTGGGGTTATGTTTAATTGTATTGCACTCTTATGCTCTATATGATCCATAAGGAATTGCAGTGACTTGGGATGGGGGGGGGGGGGGGTGGGGGGGAAAAGCCGGCAGGTTCAAGAATGTCCTGTATGGGGGACATTTTGGGGTGACGTTTCTTGTATTGGGTTGGGTGAGGGGAGGAGGGCAGGAGAGATGCAACAGAAGGGTTTAGGAGAGAGGGGGAGCTGGGTAGAGAGGGTGAAAGTGGCTCTTTTGGTTAGGGCTTTCAGGTGGGAGTCACTATGCTATCAAAAAATGGTAATGAACGGAAAGGAAATTGTGGGGACTGCGGTGGGTAGGTGAGGCAGGGGGGATACGACGCTGTTGATATGTTGGATGAGTTTGGGCATGGATGGGGCAGCTGGCCACCTTGGGTGGGCCTGAGTGGTGGTGGGGGGTGAAGGGGCGGGGGGGAAGGCAGGAGCATCTGGTGAGAGTCGTGACATGAAATGTCCGCCACGCTACAGGGGCTGTGGAGGGGAACAAGGCAGGGGTGTCCGCTCTCCCTGCTGCTGTTCACGCTGGTGATTGAGCCCTTGAACCTCGGCTGAGTGGCGGGGAATTTGGGGGGGGGGCAAGGAGCACCGAGTGTTGCTGTATGCTGATGGCCTGTTGCTGCTCATGACAGGCTCGTTAGAAAGCATGGGCAGAATCATGGACTTACTGGAGAAATTTGGGGCCTTCTCGGGCTATAAATTGAACGTTGAGAAAAGCAAAGTCTTCCTGGTAAACGCTGAGGGACGGGAGGCAAATCTGAGGGCTGTGCCATTTAAGGTGGCAAGGGAGAGGTTCCAGTACTTGGGGATCTAGGTATCGCATGAGTGGGCCGCGATGCATAGGTAGAGCCTGACGGGGTTGGTGGAGGAGGTTAAGGGGGACCTTAACCAATGGGATACTCTGCATTTGACATTGGCGGGGAGGGTACGGGTGGAAAAGATGAACAAACTGCCAAATGTCCCGTTTGTTTTTGTCCCTCCTGATTTTCTTCCTCAAGCCCTTTATTCAGAAGGTAGATGCGTTAATCTCAGAATTTGGGTGGGCAGAGAGAGGGCAGTGGGTTAGTAGAATTCCGTTACAAAGGCAGAGGCAGGAAGGGGGAGTGGCGCTCCAGAATTCACTGCACTAATATTGGGCAGTGAATGAGGAAAAGGTAAGATGATGGTGGTGGGGGGGGGGGGGGGGGAGAAAGAGGTTAGAGTCGTCGTGCAAGGGGGTGAGCCCGAGTGCCCTTGTGACGGCCCTGCTGCCGTTCGCCCTGAGGAAGTACACAAATAGCCCCATGGAGGAGTTGTCCAGAAAAGTTTGGAACCAGCTGAGGAGCCACTTTAAACTGGGGCACGTCGGTGATGACTCCACTGTGAGGGAATCATTGGTTTGTGCCGGGGGGGGGGGGGGGGGGGACACGACGGATGGGATGTACAGGAGATGGCGGGAGGAGGAGCTAGTGCGGGTCAGGGACATAGATTTCATAGAATTTACAGTGCAGAATGAGGCCATTCGGCCCATCGAGTCTGCACCCTACCCAACCTCACACCTCCACCCTATCCCCATAACCAGTAACCCCACCCAACACCAAGGGCAATTTTGGACACTAAGGGCAATTTAGCATGGCCAATCCACCTAACCTGCACACCTTTGGACTGTGGGAGGAAACCGGAGCACCCGGAGGAAACCCACGCAGACACGGGGAGAATGTACAGACTCCGCACAGACAGTGACCCAAGCCGGGCATCGAACCTGGGACCCTGGAGATGTGAAGCAACTGTGCTAACCACTATGCTACCGTGTTTGCGGAGGGCAAGTTTGTTGGGCTAGAGGAACTGCGGGAGAAATTTGAGCCATCATGGGAAGTGAGTTTGGATACTGGCATGGGGCGGGGGGGGGGGAAACTTTGCATGCAAGGAGCTGCCCTCATTCCCTCGGGTACCGGAATATGTGTTTTTGAAGAAAGTGCTGCTCCTGGATGGAGGGGGGAGGGGGGGGGCGGGGGGGGGGGGGGGGGGGGGTAGGATTGGGGACGTATTTGGGTGGTTGGGACAAAAGGTCACGACCAGAGTGAAAATGATCACTTGGAGTCGGAAGTTGAGTTGGAGAGGGAAATAGGATGGGGACTTTGGTGCAAAGTAAATGTATCAAGTGAACTCAACCTCCTCTTAGGCAAGGATGAGTCTTCTCCAGTTTAAGGTGGTGCATCATGTCCACATGACTCGAGCCTGGATGAGTGGGTTTTTCCCGGAATTAGTGGACGGAGGTGAGAGGTGTGGGATGGGCCGGCAAACCATGCCCATATATTCTGCGTTGGGTGGAGTTGGAGAACTTTGAGGAGGCGGTGTTTAGGAACGTATTGAGGATCACAAGGGTTGAGATGAAGCCGGACACTATGCTGGTGAGCTTTGGGGTGTTGGAGGTGATGGTGCTACTGGAGAGGAAGGGGGCAGATGTCGTGGCCTGCGCCTCTTTGATTTCCCAGTGACAGATACCTTTGAATTGGAGGTCGGCTACACCACTGGGTGGCGCTGCATGGTTGGGAGACTTGTACAAGTTTCTCAGGTTGGAGAAAATCTCATTTGCCCGGAGGAGGTCAGAGGAGGGTGTGAGCTACGGTGGAGGTTGTTTATGACTATATTTGAGTTGTTTGTCGAGGGAGGGGGGTAAATGGGGAAAATGTACTAACTGTATACTCTGTTGGATGTTAAGGTTGTGTTACTATGCTGAACATGTTTGGAAAAAAATATATTTTAAAAAAGGCAGGGAGGCGATGTGATAGTGGTATTGTCACTGGATTAGTAATCCAGAGTAATGCTCTGGGAACCCGGGTTTGAGTCACATCACAGCTGATGGTGAATTTTGAATTCAATAAAAATCTGAAATTTAAAGCCTAATGATGACGATGAAACCACGGCCATATAAACCTACCCGGTTCACCAGTGCCCTTCTGGGGATGGATGTCTGCTGCTCTTACCTGGTCTGGCCTATACGTGACTTTAGACCCACAGCAATATGGTCGAGTCTGAAATGGACACTTAACAAGCCACGCAGAATCATACAATTGTTATGACACTGAAGGCCATTTGGTCCATGTCTGCATCGGCTTTCCAAATGGGCATTATGACTTGGTGCCGTTCTGCTGCCTTTTCTCCATGCCCTTGCACATTATCAAATGATCACCTGATGCCCTCTTGAATGCCTCGATTGAACCTGCCTCCACCACACCTCCAGGCAGTATTTTCCAGGCCTGAGCCATTCGTTGTGTGAAAACATTTTTACTCAGATCACATTTGCTTCTTTTTTAAAATCACTTTAAATCTGTGCCCTCTCATTCTTGATCCTTTTTATGAGAATGGTTTCTCCCCATCTAAACTGTCCAGCCCCTCGTGATGACGAACATCTGTTTCAAGTCTCCTCTTCGCCTTCTCTACAAGGAGAAAAGTCCTGACCTTTCCAATCTACCCTTATAGCTGATGTTCCTCATTCTTGGAACCATTCTTGTGAATCCCTTCTGCATGTAATTGTGCAAAGATAGGTGGAAGGTTAGAAGGTTGGACAGAATATAAGGAACAGCAAAGGATGACTAAAAAATAATGAGAAAAATTAGAGCCCGAGAGAAAGCTGGTCAGAAATATAAACACAGGTTGAATGCCCAAACGGCGGGGGCTTTACTTTGGGAGATGGAGACGGTGGTGACTGTGGATTCAGGAGAGAGAGGAGATTGTCTGTGGCACTGACTGCAGACACTGAATATGAGGTGTGCAGCAATTTGGCCTTCCACAAGGACTGGAATTTGTCAGAAATGGGTGGACACAGGGTTTAGGTTTGCAATGTGTAAATCCTCCCTTTCTAAGCCCAAGAGAAATGTTTGTTCTGAATTTATAACCAAGACACACTGAGGGTTTTTGTCAACTGAAATTACAGCTATGAGGACATGAGAAGAGGCAGATTTGTACCAAATACGATGTCAAGATCTGTCAGAGTCACTTGATTTATAAGGATCTGATTATCAGCAGCTTTTGGACTTACAATGAGAAATGTTTGTCTGTTCTGTCTGCAGGAAGATTTCAAAGGTCCATGTGACTGGAAGGTACTGACATACACCTGAATGAAAGTGTTCCCTTGAGCTGACTGTGCAATCAATAGGTTACACAGCCTGAAAAAAAAAAAATCACAGCCCCCATTCAGAACATGGAGAAAACCGTACACATGTTCTAGGTTTGGTCGAGGTTTCAACTGAACATCCAACCTGGAGAGACCCAAGAACACTTGTATCATGGAGTGACCGTGGAAATGCCGGAACTGTGGGAAAGGATTAAATTAACCGTCAGAGCTGGAAACTCATCAACGGAGCCACACTGGGAAGAGGAACTTTATCTGCTCCGTTTGTGGGAAGGGATTCACTCAGTCATTCAGTCTTTATAGGCACCAGTGGGTGCATACTGGGGACAGGCCATTCTCTTGCCATGTGTGTGGGAAGGGATTTAATGTTCTATCCAACCTTCTAACGCACAAGCGAGTTCACACAAATAAGAGACCTTAAATGTTCTGACTGTGAGAAGAGTTTAAAAGTAAGCATGATCTGCTGACGCACGTGCGCGCACACACCGGGGAGAAGCTGTTCATCTGCTCCATGTCCGGAAAGGGATTCAGGCGGTCATCCCACTTGCTGAGGCACCGTTGGGTTCATACAGGAGAGAAGTCATTCATCTGTTCAGTGTGTGTATAAAGAGATTCACTCAGTCAACCCACCTCCCTGAGCACCAACTTGTTCACACTGATCAGAGGCCTTTTAAATGTCCTGCTTGTGAGAAGAGCTTTGAAAGCAAAAATGATTTGCTGAAACATCAGCAAGTTCAGACCGGGCAGAAACCCTTTACCTGCTCAGTGTATGGGAAGGGATTCACTCGTTCAACAGTTTTGAGCCGGGGAGGATAGATAGCATGTATAGGAAGTGGAGAGAAGTGGGGCTGGTTAAGGTGATGGATTTGTATTTGGAGGAAGGGTTTGCCAGTATAGAGGAACTGAAGGAGAGGGTAGAGCTCCTGAGTGGAAGGGAGTTTAGGTAGCTCCAGGTAAGGGACTTAGCACGGAAGGTTCCAAAAGAGTTCCTCAGTTTGCTAGGTACACCATGTTGGAGCGAGTGCCGCTTCCGGATGTGGAAGGGGAGGGTAGAATTGGAGATACATAGTGGTGGCTGGGAGAGCAAGGAGGTGAGCAGGTGGTGAAGGTTAAGGAGAAGTGGGAGCGGGAGCTGGGTAGGGAGATAAACTGTGAAGTATGGAGTGAGACGTTACAAAGGGTGAATGCGACCTCCTCATGCACAAGGATGAGCCTGATACAGTTCAAGGTCGTACACTGGGTACATACAACTTGGAGAAGAATGAGTGGGTTCTTTCAGGGGGTGGCAGACGAGAGTGAAAAGTGTGGGCAGGGACCAACGAATCTTGCACATATGTTCTGGGGCTGCGAAAAGTTGGAGAGATTCTGGGCGGGAGTGTTCGCGGCACTAGCAAAGATCGTGGGGGAGGAAGTGGAGCTGGACATTTGGTGGCGATATTTGGGATACTGCAGAAGCCCGAGCTGTGCAGGGGAGATGGGCTGATGTTGTGGCCTTCCTCTCCGATTGCCCGGCAACAAATCTTATTGGAGTGGAACGCCACTGGGGGTAACGGCCTGGCTGGGTGACTTATATGACTGTCTTCAGCTGGAAATAATCAAATACGAGTTAAGGGGTTCAGTGGAGGATTTTGAGGCAAGATGGGGGTGTTTGTGGAGTTGTTCGTTGTTGGGGGGGGGGGGGAAGAGAAGGGGTGAAAAAGGGTAAACATTTGTGAAAACTATATAGTCATCTGTGTTCCCCAAACTGTTTTATGTGTTGTAACTTTTCATATACATTTGGAATGAAATGCATTTTAATAAAAATATATAAACATATAGTAAGAGTTTCTATAAATGCTTTTAAAAGAAACAAGTTAACAAAGTGAGCACTGGTTCTATAGAAAATGAGTCTGGAGAATTGATAAATGAAAACAAGGAAGTGGCAGATGAATTGAACAGATATTTTGCATAACGCTTCACAATCGAGGATATATCCCAGAAGTAGCCATAAATCAGGAAATGGGAGGGTGGGAGGAACACAGGAAAATTAGAATCACCAGAGGAAGTGCTACTGAATAAGCATTTGGGAGCTATGGACTGTCATGGGAGTGTCCCTTTAAGAAATGTTTCTGTCTTATCACATGGCTTCAGTGAGCTCTGGGTTTTTACTTTTGTTGTTGAGTGGAGCTGGGCTGTGGCCCTGGGAGTTGGTTTTATTTTCGCTTTGAGTTTGAACTGGTTTTATTCTGCACAGGTTAAAAGAAGGTTTTTATTTCTATCTGCATTTTAAAAGTGGTTTCCAGACTGCTTGATAACTTGAAATTAAATAACTGTTTTCTGGAAGGAATTCAAATCTGCTGTTTTGGAAAGGAAACAAGGGTATCTATACCAGGTCTTGAGTGCTGTGTGCTGGGCCACACCTTTGAAAAGGGGGTACTAGTTTATGGGATCTGGTTATTAAATTGGAACAGTTAAAAGGGGGAAATGTATTAAGGTTATACATTGATTACTGTAGCTGTCTAATCAGAAAACTGGAAACTACAGGCCAGTTAGCTTAACAGCTATCATAGGGAAAATGTCAGGAACTATTATTAAATAGGCTATAGTAGGGCACTTGGATAAGCTCGGGGTAATGAGGCAGGGTCAACATGACTTTTTGAAAATGAAATCATGTTTACCCAACTTATTGGAGTTCTTTGATGAAGTAATGTAGCCACCTAAATTGGCCAACTCCCGATTTAAAATGGCGAACGGCAAAGGCTGATGGGAAAATCAGCCAACAAGACAGAAACCAGCCGCTGCAGGTTTGCTGTGTATTTACCTCTGCAAAAACCAGACAACATCGATACCAGCGACCATCAGCATAACAAAGTAACAGCCATCTGCATACTGATGAGCAATCCCTGGGAACAATAAGTAACATTTTGGACACACAAAGCAAAGCCAGACTGCTCGGCGCCAGCAGGAGCCAACACAATGGAGGTGAACGAGCACCTCAAGACCGCCCATCGATCAGGGAACCGCTCCAGTATTGGAGAAAATCGAACCAAGCGATTGGGACAAAGTCCAATCACTTGGGACCAGATATAGGGTCCGCCCCGAAAGGCGGGAAGCCCCTGGGGACTGTAAGAGTTGAACCCCAAGTTCAAAGCTCTCTCTTTTTCCTGCCCGGGTCACCCCAACACGAACCAACATTGACCGTGACCGGTGCAGTGACTCCAGTGATCACCGAAACCAGTAAGTCTTAATTCAACGCTCGCTACGAGATAGGCGCTCCTAACTACCAATCCGTACCAACTTTGAATCCCGCAGACTCAGAACCCAAACGAAAGGCCATTTGTTCCCCTGACCTGGTGGGCCAGTCCAAAGTTAAGTATAGGCCTGTTAATTGTAGAAGTAGCTTAGACGTAGAATTTTTGCATGAGTAGTGATTACTGTGTATAATAAATGTGCTTTGATTTAAATCTTACTAATCGGTGTATTGGGTTATTGATCATTACTCAGACTTGAACCTCGTGGCGGTATCATAAAGGTACCTGGCGACTCGAGAGCAAAGGTAATAAAACAGAGCAATTGAACCAAGGAGAAAATCAGCAACAGTAAGATGCGTTGTGGATAAAGAGGAGCCGGTGAATATACAGAAGGCATTTGATAAAGTGCAACATCAAAGGTTATTGCAGAAAATAAAAGCTCACGGCATAGGATGTAATAAATAGGTATGGATAGAACATTGGCTGGCTAACAAGAAGCAGAGAATAAGCATAAATGTTTTTTTAAAAAAATAAATGTACCCAATTATTTTTTCCAATTAAGGGGCAATTTAATGTGGCCAATCCACCTATCCTGCACATCTTTGGGTTGTGGGGGTGAAACCCACGCAGACACGGGGAGAATGTGCAAACTCCTCACGGACAGTGACCCAGGGCCGGGATTCGAACCCGGGTCCTCAGCGCCATAGGCAGCAATGCTCACCGTGCTGTCCCATAAATGGGTCTTTTTAAGGTTAGCAAAAATGTAACAAGGAATCTGCCACAGAGATCAGTGCTGAGACCTCAACTGTTTACCATTTGTATGACTGACTTGGATGAAGGGATGGTTGTCAAATTTGCTCATGACACAGAAAGGTAGGAAAGTAAGTTGTGAAGCCATAAGGAAGCTTAAAAAGAAATAGATCAAGTGCGTGGGATTAAGTGAGTGGGTAAAGATCTGGCTAATGGAATATAATGTGGGAAAATGTTAAATTGTTCATTTTGGCAGGAAGAATAAAACTGATGTATATTATCTAAATTGTGAGAGGTTGCAGAGCTTGGAGGTGCAGACGGGCAGAGGGGTCTGACCATCTTAGTGCATGAATTACAAAAAGCTAGTATACAGGCAGAGCAAGTAATTAAGAAAGCTAATAAAACATTATCACTTATTGCGAAGGGAATTGAATACAAGGGTGGTGAGGTTATCCTTCAGTCGTACCGGGCACAAATGAGACCACATCTGGAGTCCTGTGTAAGGAACTGTGTAAATGCATTGGAAGCAGTTCAGAGGTTTAGCAGTTTAATATCTTTTTATTTTGGAATGGGAGATATTTTGGAATGGGAGATCTACCGTATAAGGAAAGATTGGACAGGTTAGGCTTGTATCCACTGGAGTTTAGAAGAGTAAGTGGTGACTTGATTGAAAAGTATAAGAACCCGAGGGGTCCTTGATAGGGTGGGTGTGGAACAGATGTTTCCTTTTGTGGGAGAACCTAGAACTAGGGGTCACTGTTTACAAATAAGGGATCACCCATTTAAAATAGAGATGAGGCAAAGTTTTTTCTCTCTGAGAGTCATGGATCTTTGGAACTCCCTTCCGGAAAAGGTGGCGGAAGCAGATCTTTGAATATTTTTAAGGCAGAGGTGCATGGATCCTGGTAAGCAAGGGAGTGATAATGGGGATAGGTGGGATGCACATTTGTGGTTACTATCTGATCAGCCATGATCTGATAGTAACTGGTGGTGCAGGCGCGAGGGGCTGAATGGTCTACTCCTGCTCCTTGTTCACGTGTCATGAAGAACTCTACCTGTGCTCTACCTGAAGTAGACATGGCGCAGTCCTTCAAGCATCGTGCCAACATTTCAGTGCCTAGAGCGGCACAGTGGTTAGCACTGCTGCCTCACAGTGCCAGGGACCCAGGTTCAATTCCAGCCTTGGTTGACTGTGTGAAGTTTGCACGTTCTCCCTGTGTCAGCGTGGGTTTCCTGCGGGTGCTCCAGTTTCCTTCCACAGTCTAAAGATGTGCAGGTTAGGTGGATTGGTCGTGCTAAACTGCACCTCAATGTCCAAAGATGTGGTGAGGTGGATTGGCCATGATCAATGCTGGGGATTATGGGGATAGGGTGGGGGAATGGGTCTCTGTAGAGTTCTCTTTTGGAGGGTGGGTGCAGTCTCGATGGACCAAATGGCCTCCTTCTGCAGTGTAGGGATTCTGTGGCAGCCTTCAGGACGCAGGAACAGCACTGCAAACAACAATGCACTCATGGCAGAATGCCTGGAACATTGCAAGGGGCTTCAAGGAGGACAATCATTGGTCTTGCTTGACCACCTGAGGAAAGATCTGAATCATGACTGTGACATCTCTCCATAGAACATTTCTCATGCATAATTAATGTTTTTCCCTCATCCTCAGAATGATTCCACAAGAAGAAATTATTCTTTAGGAGGTTGTAATCTGTTATTCTCAACCATGGATGCAAGCCTACGAGTCAGGTCAACTTAGTGTGCACCTAGAGAGTTTCATTAGCAACAAAATTGGAACTACAGATTAGGTTCCAAAGCCGAGTTCCAAAGAAGTCATGTTGAACTCAAAACATTAACTGTTTGTCTCTCCATAGATGCTGCCAGACCTCTGGCACTTTTTCTGTTCTACATGAATAGGTGGTAGAGGGGAAGTTTCTTCAATGAATGGAGTACAGCAACTTGCAGTTCACAATTTCCATGAGGTTGTGTGTATGAGTGCTGGCAATAATTCTGTGGCCTTTCAAAAAAATCAAGTGTACATAAATGCAATGGCCTTATTCTGCTGTAGGATTTCCAATGTGAAAAATGGTGATGTTGACAAATGGTGCATCAGGGAGCATGTAATGTGTGCACTACAGGTTGAGAGATGTTGCCGAATTCTCATTTGAAGACATGACTGCTTGGACTCTGGTGAATATATGCGATTGTTGGTTGGTGAAAGCAACCTAGTTTCAGGCCTCTCCCACTCCCTATAATAAATTAGAGGACTATCCAGATTTGCTTTTTTAATTAAAAGTCATGTTGCCAACAATCTGGGATAAGAATCTCGAAGCTTAAATAGCCAAAACAAAAATGATTACAAGCCCCAGAGTTCAAAGTCCAATTTCACATATACTTTAAATTGAAATAAAGCTGGATCCCTTCTAAACATCAACTTCACATAATTTCAAACCAAGTCTCACCTTGATCACTCATTTTATACAGGTGAAACATGTGCACAACACATTCCCAGCTAAAACATGGTGTACTATATCCAAACTAATCGCTTGCATATTTTCATTTATTTTGTTTCAGCCAAAAGATCATGATGACCCACAATGGCTGGACATCAATTTCCAGGCCTCAATCATGCATTCCATTCTGACGTTACTTGCCATGGCAACCGGGAAATTGATCCTTTCATTTACTTAAACTAAACACATGACATGCCACATAGTGATTCAGCTTCAGGCGAGCGGATTTGGGTTAAATTTTCACATTTCACATTCACAAAACCAATGTACAGGGCACGTTCATCAGCAGGCTGCAGTACAACCACTGACACTCGGCTTTGTTGAAATCAGTATCCAACAAAACATTCCAGAATTCTTGGGCATGCCACTCATTTGATCTGTTCCTTCCTTGTGTCCATGTCCAGAAGAGTCAACAGTGCAAAAGTCAATTTGCACAGTAGTCAGAACCTGAGCACATTTGGGCTCGCATGTGGATAACATAGAACAGTACAGCACAGAACAGGCCCTTCGGCCCACGATGTTGTGCCGACCATTTATCTTAATCTATGATCAACCTAATGTATACCCCTTCAAACATAGAACATACAGTGCAGAAGGAGGCCATTTGGCCCATCGAGTCTGCACCGACCCACTTAAGCCCTCACCTCCACCCTATCCCCGTAATCCAATAACCCCTCCTAACCTTTTTGGTCACTAAGGGCAATTTATCACGGCCAATCCACCTATCCTGCACATGTTTGGGACACCGGAGCACCCGGAGGAAACCCATGGAGACACGGGGAGAACGTGCAGACTCCGCACAGACAGTGACCCAGCAGGGAATCAAACCTGGGACCCTGGCACTGTGAAGCGACAGTGCTATCCACTTGTGCTACCGTGCTGCCCAATTTACTGCTTTCCACGTGCCTGTCCAAGAGTCGCTTAAATGTCCCTAATGACTCTGACTCCACCACCTCTGCTGGCAGTGCATTCCACGCACCCACCACTCTGTGTAAAGAACCTACCTCTGACATCTCCCCTATATCTTACTCCAATCACCTTAAAATTACGTCCCCTCGTGACAGCCATTTCCACCCTGGGGAAAAGTCTCTGGCTATCCACTCTATCCATGCTTCTCATCATCTTGTACACCTCTATCAAATCACCTCTCTTCCTTCTTCTCACCAGTGAGAAAAGCCCTAGCTCCCTCAACCTTTCTTCTTAAGAGATGCCTTTCAGTCCAGGTAGCATCCTGGTAAATCTCCTCTGCACCCACTCCAAAGCATCCACATCCTGCCTATAATGAGGCGACCAGAACTGGGCACAATATTCCAAGTGTGGTCTAACCAGAGTTTTACAAAGCTGCAGAAAAACCTTGCGGCTCTTAAACTCAATCCCCTGTTAATGAAATCCAACACACCATACGCCTTCTTAACAACCCTATCAACCTGGGTGGCAACTTTGAGGGATCTTTGTATGCGGACCCCAAGATCCCTCTGTTCCTCCACACTTCCAAGAATCCTGCCTTTAACCCTGTATTCAGCATTCAAACTCGACCTTCCAAAATGAATTACTTCACATTTATCTAGGTTGAAGGCATCTGCCACTTCTCAGCCCAGCTCTGCATCCTGTCAATGTTGTAACCTGCAACAGCCCTCGCCACTATTGACAACTCCACCAACCTTTGTGTCATCGGCAAACTTACTAACCCACCCTTCCACTTCTTCATCCTCATCCAAGTCATTTATAAAATCCACAAAGAGCAGAATAAATCCCTGCGGGACACCACTGGTCACCGACCTACAGGCAGAATACTTTCCATCCACTACCACTCGCTGTCTTCTTTCGGCCAACCAATCCTGACAGCCAAATTTCCCTGTATCCCATGCCCCCTAACTTTCTGAATGAGCCTACCATGGGAACCTTATCAAATGTCTTACTGAAATCCATATACACCAAATCCACTGCCCAAACTTCAGCAATGTGTCTCGTCGATTCCTCAAAGAATTCAATGAGGCTTGTGAGGCATGAACTACCCCTCACAAAGCCATGCTGACCATCTTTAATCAAACTATGTTTTTCTAAATAATCATAAATCCTATCTCTCAGAATCCTTTCCAATATTTTGCTCACCAGATGCAAGACTGACTGGTCTGCATTTCCCTAGGATTTCCCCATTCCCTTTCTTGAACAGGGGAACAACATTCACTTCCCTCCAATCATCCGCTACTACTCGAGTGGAGAGTGAGGACACAAAGATCATAGTCAACGGCGCAGCAATCTTCTCCCTCGCTTCCCGTAGTAACCTTGGGTATATCCCATCAGGCCCAGAGGACTTATTAATCCTGATGCTTTTCAAAATTTCCAGCACATGCTCCTTCTTAATATCAACTGTTCAAGTCTATTAATCTGGTTCACACATGAGCAACAAGGTCCTCTCTCTAGCGAGTACTGAAGCAAAATATTCCTTTAGGGCCTCTCCTATCTCCTCAGACTCTCGACACAAGTTCCCGCCACTATCCCAGATCGGCCCTATTCTCACTCTGATCATCCTTTTATTTCTCACACAAGTGTAGAACGCCTTGGGGTTTTCCCTAATCCTTCCCGTCAGGGCTTTTTCATGCCCCCTTCTAGCTCTCCCAAGTCCATTTTGGAGTTCCTTCCTGGCTACATTGTCACCCAATCCGTGCCAGATGCTTGCTTCCTCAAGCTTCCTTCTTCCTCGTGACTAGAAGCTCCACTTCTCTTGTCATCCAAGGCTCCTTCACCTTACCATTCCTTCCTCGTCTCAGTGGGCCCAAACTATCCAGCACTCACAGCAAGTGCTCTTTAAACAATCCCCACATTACTGTTGTGCATTTCCCCAATAACTGTTCCCACTTTATGTTCCTCAGCTCCTGTCTAATAGCAGTATGATTTCCCCTCCCCCAATTAAATACTTTCCCATACTGTCTGTTCCTATCCCTCTCCATGACTATGGTAAAGGTCAAGGAGTTGTGGTCACTGTCATCGAAATGCTCTCCCACCAAGACATCAGACACCTGGCCTGGTTCGTTTCCAAGCACCAAATCCAATATGGCCTCCCCCCTAGTCGGCCTATCTACATATTGAGTCAGGAATCCTTCCTGTACACACCTGCCAAAATCTGCTCCATCCAAACCATTTGTATTAAGGAGGTTCCAGTCAATATTAGGGAAGTTGAAGTCACCCATGACAACAATTCTGTTACTTCTGCACCTTTCCAAGATCTGCCGCCCAATCTGTTCCTCCATCTTTCTGCTGCTATTAGGGGGTCTATAGAAAACTCCCAATAAAGTGACTGCTCCTTTCTTGTTTCTGACTTCCACCCATACTGACTCAGTAGAGAAACCCTCCTTGACTACCTCCTTTTCTGCAGCTGTGATGCACTCGCTAATTAACAGCGCCACTTCCCCTCCTCTTTTACCTCCCTCACTATTCTTTTTTTTTTTTAAAAGCAATTTTAATGAGGTATTTTTGGCATTACAAACAGCAACAGTATAAAAACAATGTACAAAGAAGAATAAACATAGTGAAAACACCGACTCCCATCTCTCCAGGACCCGCCTATTTAACCCCCTATTCTACCCAACCCTAGCCCCCCACCCCCCGCTGACGATTAATTCTCCGCGAAGAAGTCAATGAATGGCTGCCACCTCCGGGCGAACCCTAATGAAGACCGTCTCAAGGCGAACTTAATCTTCTCTCGGCCGAGGAAGCTCACCATGTTGGTTAACCAGGTCTCCGACATCGGGGGCTTTGAGTCCCTCCAAGCTAATAATATACATCTCCGGGCTACCAGGGAAGCAAAAGCCAGAACATCTGCCTCTTTCTCCTCCTGGACTCCCAGATCTTTCGACACCCCAAAAATCGCCACCTCTGGATTCATTGTCACCCTTTTTTTCCAATACTCTGGACATGACATCCGCAAACCCCTGCCAATATCCCCTAAGTTTTGGACATGCCCAGAACATGTGGACATGGTTCGTTGGTCCTCCCGCACATTTTACATACCTGTCCTCTATTCCAAAGAATCTACTCATCCGGGCCACTGTCGTGTGGGCCCGATGGTCCACCTTGAATTGGATCAAGCTGAGCCTTGCGCATGTAGTAGTCGCATTGACTCTGCTCAACGCGTCCGCCCATAAGCCATCCTCCATCCCACCTCCAAGCTCCTCCTCTCCTCCCAATTACGCCTCAGCTCCTCGGTCTGCGTCACCTTAAGTTCTTTGTAAGTTCCTTGTAAATGCCCGAGACACTCCCCTCTCTCGCCCATCCCCTAGACACTACCCTATAATGGATGCCCCTTAGTGGGCGGGAAGAATGATACCTGCCTGCGCAGGAAGTCCCGCACCTGCAAATATCTGAATTTGTTCCCTCTTGCCAACCCGAACCTCTCCTCCAGCACCCTCAAGCTAGGGAAGCTCCCTTCCAGGAACAGGTCCCCCATCCTCTCAATTCCCGCCCTTCGCCATACTCGAAACCCCCCATCCAAGCTCCCTGGAGCAAACCGGTGGTTGTCACATATTGAGGATCAAACCGATGCTCCCACTGCTCCAACGTACCTCCTCCACTGACCCCAGGTCCTCAAGGCCGCCACCACCACGGGGCTGGTGGAGTATCTCACCGGCGGGAACGGCAGATGTGCCGTTAGCAGCGCCCCCAAGCTGGTGCCCCTACATGAAGCTGCCTCCATCTGCTCCCGACCCTGCCCCCACCACCCATTTCCTAATCATAGCAATGTTGGCCGCCCGGTAGTAATTACTGAAATTTGGCAGGACAAGCCCCCCCATCCCCCGATTCCTCTCGAGCATCACCTTCTTCACATTTTCTCATCCCCATTCTCCTTTAGAAACCATATTTTCTTTTAAAATTATATTAGACTTTCTTTAACAAACACTATTAAATTTGAGACTTTTCTTGACCTTAACATATGGAGGAAATAGGAAAAACATATTTTTTGCTACCTTCCATGCTAGATCAACATCAGATTTGAGCTGCCAGTGGGGAGGTCTGCCATTACCACGACAGATTCACTTTTTTTTTTGCTGCATTTTTAAATCATTTGACTGCAGGTGATTGCTATCAACTGGTATGTTTCAAACTTACACATTGAATCTGGTTTAAACTCATTTGGGTTATTCAATCTAAAACTTGCAATAAACCTAGCAGAACATGGGTAGCACGGTGGTTAGCACAGTTGCTTCACAGCTCCAGGATCCCAGGTTCGATTCCCGGCTGGGTCACTGCCTGTGCAGAGTCTGCAAGTTCTCCCCGTGTCTGCGTGTGTTTCCCCCGGGTGCTCCGGTTTCCTCCGACAGTCCAAAGATGTGCAGGGTAGGTGGATTGGCCATGCTAAATTGCCCTTTGTGTCCAAAAAAAAAGGTTAGGTGGGTTTACTGGGAGAGGTTGGAGGTGTTGGGCTTAAATGGGGTGCTCTTTCCAAGGGCCGCTGCAGACTCGATGGGCCGAATGGCCTCCTTCTGCACTGTAAATTATATGAACATGAGCCTGTTACACAGGTACAGGAAGAGTAAAAGATTGGTGAAGACAAATGTAGGTACCTTACAGTGAGAAAGAGGGGAATGTATAATAGGGGACAAAGAAATGGCTGAGCAACTAAACAAATACTTTGGTTCTGGCTTCACAAATGAGGACACAAATCAGATACCAGAAATATTGGGAATGCAGGGTTTAGTCAGAGGGAAGAACTGAAGGAGTTAAATTAGTAGAGAAATGGTTCTGGGGAAATTGATGGGATTGAAGGTCGATAAATCCCCAAGGCCTGATAATCTACACCTCAGAGTACTTAAGGAAGTGGCTCTAGAAATAGTGGATACGTTGCTGGTCATCTTCCAGGATTCTACAGATGTTCTCCCAGTGTCTGTATGGGTTTCCTCCGGGTACTCCGGTTTCCTCCCATAGTCCAAAGATGTGGTTAGGTGGATTGACCATGCTAAATAAATTGCCTCTTAGTGTTCAAAGATGTGCCGGTTAGGTAAGCTTATGGGGTAGAGTGGGGAAGTGGGCCGAGGTTAGGTGCTCTTTTGGAAGGTGGGTGCAAACTCATTGGGCCGAATGTCCTCCTTCTGCATTGGAGGGATTCTATGGAACTACAGAACATTTGAGAAATGCATTGTGGAAATTGATATTTGCCTGTTCTATGAGTAATTTGGAACTTTTAACATCAATTTGCTGGAGACTGGTGTTTATAATGATACATTACTTACGAGAAGGCCAAATGGTATCATCCACTAAGCAACTCTGGCTTCAGGCACATTTCAGCATTTTATTTTATATAGTTGCAGGGCACTCACCTAGGCTTTTTAAGACACTTCAATCATTAAAGGATGTCCTAGAATCTGAAAATCGGGTTGCTTTCAAAAAGGGTGACGAAGCTAGTTTTCCATTAAAGTTAATGGAATTGATCCGGAGCAAATTTCAACATTACTTATCCTGTAAACAGCAACAAACATGGAGCCGATTTGAGCATTTCCAATTCATTGTGTTTTATCCCAGAGGTGAGATACAAGTGAACTGTTGAAAGTTCTGTATCATGTTCTGTCTCAGCTTCCAGGAAAAAAAGCTCAAAAATAGTACTGTGGACTTGTGAAAAAAGATGGGAGAAATGTGGACCTTTTATTGTGAGTGACCTTACAGAGATGTATTAGATAGTAAATAATGCCGAAAATATGAATCTAGAGAATTCAAAGTAATCATGAAAATAGGATGTGGTCAGATTCAAATGACTAAATAATACATTTAAGACCAATATTGAGGATGCATGATGGCGGGAGCAGGGAATTGAAAAATCTTTCTGGATAATTGAAATATTAATCATAGAAGGATCACAGATAGAGGCCATTCAGCCCATTGGGCCTGTGCCAAGTATCTGAAATAGCTGTCAAATTATTCCCATTCTTGCTCTTTATTTATAGCCCTTCATTTATTTCCCCCCAAGAATGCTTGAATAGCATTCTATTAGGATCCCGAATGAGAACTCAACTATTTGCAATTTGTAAAACTGAGGAAACGTGACTGCACCACAGGAGTGAATACACTGACCAACATGTACCTTTTATGTTAAAACAAACTTTAATTTAAACACAGAATTAACCACATTAACAACAAAGAAATAGCTTTACAGTTAACAGTTCTTAAATCAAAGAAGGAACTCTCATTTACTTCCTAAATCTACCACTAATTATTCAAATTAAGCAAACCAATATAGTTCAAATACCACTTATAAATAAAGTTATCAGGTTTTACTTGCTTTTCGCTGTGTAGAGACCTTTGAGAGAAACTTTCAGGAGCAAACTGGAAGACACTTGTCAGATTAAAATCCTGTGACAAACTGAAAACTACAGACAGACCTGGCTCCTCCCCTTAATTACAACATCTGCAGCCAAAGCATAAGGCATTCTTCTGTTTCCCCACAAGATGTCCCATGACCGTGGTGCTCATCAGGTCCAAACTCAATATCCCTCAGTTTATGTACACCCCAGGGACCTCCAAACCAAAACAGCATTCCATTAGCCAGCTATCTGTAAACAAGTTAATGCTTCTCAAGTCTACAGCAGAACCCTCCCCCTGCAAAATCAAGGATTAGCTCACTTTGTTTCAACACCTTAATCACAGTTTCAGAAGACATACTGGCCGAATGCATCATAAACCCATCTTTTGAATAACATCACTGCAAAATATAACAATTTCTTACATTCATCACAGTTCCTCATTTGTATCATAGACATGAAACAATGAATGATTTGTAACAAAAATATTGGGTAGGGTCAGCTTTCCACTCTACATTTAAAAAAAAAAAATCAGTGCCAAAAATACCCAGTACAACAGAGAGCAGAGTAATCATTACTCACCACCTGGCTTCGAAAGGTAGCAAACAGGTACTGCCATCTTTTCTTGCTCCCCCCCCCCCCCCCACCTCATCATATTTATTTGAATTACCATAATATCCTGAGGCCTTCACCACCCACACCCACTACCCCAATCAGACTGAATGACCGCATGCTCTAAGAATTCAAGGAAATTTAGCTTAGCTTCATTAAAAAGTTAACAAGCAACATAAACAACAATTTGATTTTATTCCATGCAACGACTACACTAATAAAGTGAATAGAATCTGCAGTGGCATATTTTTAATGGCTATTACAAAATAAATGAAGTATATATTTAAAATAATTATAAGTATTTTTGTTGACAAACTTAATTTTTAGAAGCATTTTCTGCAACAATATCACGTTTCAAACCTTGCAACAGAATTGCTGAAATATTGACACTTTTTATACTACATTTCAAAGAAACGTATATAGGTCTTATGTAGCTTATATAGGAAGTCTAGACTATTCAAAGGCCAGGTGCCTTATAGTTCTTCTTTTCTGTTAGTTATCATAAAACAAAGGCCATTTACAATGAGCTGCCATTTACTATCTAATACGCCCTTTATCCCAAACTTTGTCCTGAAATGCGACAGTCCCAATATCTATGAAGATTTTCAAATGTAATTGAATAGATAGGAAATGGCATACCTATCTAACACAATGCAAGATCTTACATTGCTATTTGAAAATGGCCACTAAAATTGTTAAGTGAATATCTGTGCTAGGGTTATCCTTGCTAGACACTCTGGACTGCAGCCACCACGAGTGCCTAAGAGAACTTTTTTCTAATATATATGTACAAAACATATTCACCTTAATATTTCACACTTTGTATTATGTATACAAATTTACTTCTGATAGTAAACATTTTGGTACATTTTCAATCATTTGAACAGTAAGTTATATAGGAACAGTAATTTTTTTAGATGCAGGAAAGAATATAGTTTGCTACAGGAAAGGTTGGGCTGCATCTCTGACAATGTCACATCAATGTCCTTCCTATAAATCAGTTTTGCAAGTATAAAGCACACACAAATGATGATGAATTTCAACAAATCGCAACAATATTTTGAACTAAACAGCAGCTCAATAAAAAAAAGTGTTTTGTGGATTTAATTGGAAATGCTGATCTAATCTGGAGGTTGAGGTCACTCCAATTTTAGCCTGTGTTAAGACTTCTTTGGAAGGGCCAATAACATTTATCTGAAGGGCATCACATTTATCTGAATTTTATGTCACCTCCAGTAGGCAGGGGCATAAACTCTGGTGTGGATAGGCCATGCCTGTCACCTACCCACATCTGCTGGAATTTTATGAGCAGCCGAATGACCCAAGGGTCTCCTTCCATTGCTGCTGGTATTTTACCAATGCTGGGACGAGCCAACTCCATGTAGTGTGCATGCTCCTGAGGGAGGGGCTTCAGTTCCGGCACTGTGCCCAACAGAGGCTCTCAAAGTGCTATTCACCACATGCCCATGGTTCCTCCCAATCCTGCCACCCCATCACTGGCCTCCCAGTCGTGGTCTATCATCCCCTTTCCTGGGGTCTGCCTGACTGGCCCCAGTGAAACCTCCTCACCTAAGTTGCAGCCCAGTTTCCATGCTATTCTTCGTGGTGCCGTTGGGACTTGAATGTTCCCAGCCATCTGATTAGCTGGTATCTCTGAGGCAGGACATCCTCCAGGATGGAGACAGAAACTTTCACCTGAGCCATTTAACAACCTGATGGTTGTAAAGTCAAATCACAGCTTCCTGGCCCTGCAGAGGTGAGCTTGCCTCTGGTATTTCAGCCAGGGGGCAGGGTCACAGCCTTCATGAAAAATTCCAGCCAATAATTCAAGAAAAGAGTACACCTAGCAGAAAACAATGGCTCACTCAACTTTTGAGTAACTCCTGAAAAATCAAAGTTCCATCCAACATCCAAGTACACCATTCTACAATGTGTATTAAAACACTTCACCAGCTGAAAAGTCTAACAACTACCGACATGAATTATTTGTGGTTAAAAACAAACAAAAAAAACCCCATTGGTTGAATTAACATACAATTTATATACAGACCATTTACATACAAAGTGACTTGTAGAGTACCAAAAAGGTAATTTTTGTGTATGAGCATGAATAAATGAAAAACATTTCCAATATATCAATAGCCAACAAGGAAAATCCTTAACGAGCATTCAAGGATTCCGAGTTAGCTTTACAAAAACATTAAAATCTTCCGCAATCCTCATCTTACACTTGTGATGTCATTTTCATTACAAAAAATGGTTGTCATCATGACACAGTCAACCGTATAAAATATTTAAACGTGCAATAAAAACTCAGAGCCCATCAGATTTTGATTCTTCGTACCTGGGATCATGATATAATCAATTCTATAGCTATCTATATTCCACGTACAAACAATGGATTCTCCCATTCAGCATTACACCCATCTGTTATTGATGTGGCTACGTTCCAATGACCATTGCGCATATAGAGAGATTTTGGAAACATTGGGCTGGATTCTTCCGCCCCACCCGCCGCAAGATCAACAACGGGCGAGATGCGGACAATGGAGAAGTCCATTGACCTCAGGCGGGATTCTCTGGTCGCTTGGCGGACGGGGCCAGAGAACCCGCCCATTGAAATTGAAGTTGTATATTGCTTCATAAAAACATGAATGAATTTGTGAGCAGCAATTACAAATCACATATAGCATCTTTAATGCTCAATCTGGCAGATAAAAGAATGTATTCAGTTAGAACTTATCATGTTTAAAAAAGGAAACATTCTTCACCTTGTATTCTCTTTCAGCTCAATATTACCTTGAGACAAACAAGCATAAGAATGCTTGAATCGGCTTACTAAAACAAGATTATCAAAAAAAAGTAGTCAACTCAAGGTAACCCATCGAACCTTTTTGTTTTGGTTATCTAACAACTGTTACCGAATTCCCCATGATAACCAGCACATACCTAATGAGAGATAAAAAAAATAAACATACGACCCTAGATTTTTTGAAAAAGCCAGGTGCTTTAGGTGAACCTAAACCGATTAAAGCCCAATCTGTCAGAAAAAGACGACTCTTCCTCCAGTTACCATGCCCTAAGAGGGCATTAGTGCCATGGGCTTGCTTTATGCTTGGCAAAGTACTGCAGCAGTTTGTGGTTTCCTTTTGGAGTACGGCTGACCAGGAGACCCGTGTTCTAACCACTAGCCCATGAAGCATCTTGGAAGACCTTACAGGCTGATAATCAACCAATTTGGCCACATGATGAAGACATCTTCAGTGGCTATCAAATTGTGAAGTGGAGCTTCTGGCCCAGAGGTAGGGACGCAACCACTGCACCACAAAATTTCCCCAGAAAAAAGACTATTCATTATATAAAATGTGCATATCAATGGAACTTCAAAGAAAATTTCGGAATCCCTTATCCAATTACCAACACTACACTGTCTCGGTATTGATGGAATATGGTGGGGGAATTAACAAAACATTAAGGTTAGATCCAATGAGGTAAGAGTCTCCTTACAATACCTGTTGGAAGTACATTTGATTGAGAATCCTTGGCTTTAAAAAAAATATCCAGCAATAATTTTCCACATGGTACTCACACACCTTAAAAAAAAAAAAATGTACTGGATGGAGTGGACTAGATCAAAGGAATCTTAGGAGAGGGACAAATACTTGCAAATAAGCAATAAATTAGGACTTCTCAATTTTATCCAAAATGGTAAACCTGCAAAAATGTTGTCAGTTGATTGTGGTCACTGTTGAATTCTGGTTTGATAAAAATTATTGATAACAATTGGAGATAACATTTTTTAATTAGATAAAAAATATTACTTTCCACAAAAATATTGTATCAGTTAGCTATTATGAACTCTGTGTTTAGAATTACTGAATGCAGAATGCATACAGGCTAGCCATCACCAAAAGAGCATCAAATTCTTCATCAAAAGTAGATGAGTATTCCAGATGTTGGGAGACACTTTTTAGCAAAATTATTTTTGTGTTCTTCAGATGTCTCATGCTGTTGTTTTGTGGCACACCTAGTGGGATAATTGTGGCCAGATAATAAACTGGAAGTGGGCAGTACTAAATGGTATAGCGTAGGCTTAGCGTATGCTGCTTAACTGGTGCTGTATATTTTGTAACAAAGACTCAATAAGGTAATGGAGATATGTCGACCAAAGATCACACCCGAGCAGCCAGACTGTTTTGTACTAGGGTTAAGGAGCTAATTTGCCATTGTTGCTACTCGACATCTGGGTTGGACCATGAAGATTGGAACATTTGAAATAATAAATGTCACCTTTAATGTCCTAAATTAAAGCATATGCATACTTTGGGTTGGGCTGGATTTAAATTTTTTCAAAAGCAAGCCACCATCTTGTATATCTGGTGTCTCAACCGAGTTATTTCTTCTGCTCATTTCCCACAAGCTATTGTCCAGATTTGTAATTTTATCAAATAATTAGACCTCATCATAGTGACAAACACCACACAGCAATGAGTACAATAAAACATTATATAAAAAAAACAAGTCACAGAAAATATTACACCCAAGACATGAAAGCACAACTTCTAAAATGACAAGATAGCTTCCATCCTGCAATAGAAATAACATACTACAGTGCACTGAAGATGCACAATCACAAAAATTATACCAAGTATAATCTTCAAACATAAATGGCTTTTTTAACAACCACATAGGATGCTTAAAAAAATATTTTTTTCTAAAATGTGCTTAATTTTCTTGATAGCCTTATATCACTCACTATGAAATTACAATACTGTTAGCTTACTGATGATTTCAGTTATGCTCATTCCTTCATGGTACATTCACTTTGTCTTATGCAATGTTGGTAAGTTGAAGTTGGCCGTCATCTGCAGATGGAGCATTACTGCAAATACAGTATGCTTTTCCTTTAGCGTCTGGTAACATTATAACTATAATTTGCTTATACTTCAGAATTTTTGGTGGATGCAGTAGAAGCAAGTACTCGAGTTGGAAAGCATTTAAGCATAAGATTACGTCTTGACACTTTCGGAGCAGAAGTCACCCAAAGAAATTTCGGCATTCTGTCAGAATGGTGAACTTCACAAGTTAGCTGAAGTCAGTCTCCATGAAAGTGTCATAAAAGCAAGCACTGTCTTTAGTAGTTTGCTGGTGTGGTATTTTCTACAAGACAAAGGCACAGCGAGCCATTCCAGTATCTTTGAAGAGCGAGAATGTTCTAGACTTCGTTGGTGAAGTTTTTCGCAGAGTTTTGCAAAGTCATGTCACACAACCGGATGCATTGGGTGGAAGAAATTTCAGTTTGGAAAAATGCATGCATTTCACAGCAGTCAGAAAGTTCAAAACTGGATGCAAGCAAGCAGTATCTTATAATCTTCACACAGCTGTGATTTAAGAATCGCCCTTTGGTATTTACTCTATTTAGAACTGGTTAATTATTCTACAGCACTTAACTAATAGCAGCCTTTCTGTTGAGTAAGAATTGTAAACTTTAAATAAAAATAAAGAAAAAGTTTTAAGTTAAATTTTAGAAGAAAACGGAATGGACTTTGAGGTACATTTCGTTTCTTTTTAAGATGATCATGCCTACTACAGGAACCATAGTTAAACATCAAAAAAAATTGTGCTGAAATCTAGAAGCTCATTAAATATGTTCTTCACATTAAACCCAAAAATACTCTACAAAAATGACATATTTTGTTCAGACACTAGAGAACAATTATAAGCTTTTCGGTTTCCTTCCAAAAACTGAATTTTACCATGGTGACCTTTGGCAAGTTACTCGAGCATCATTTTTCTGTTTTTCTTCCTTAAGTGCTGGTGTATATTTGCAAAACTGATAATAGCATTTCTTTTGGAGTCCTCTTCTGTTTTAATTTTCTTCCTGAATTCTTCAGTATAGGTATCAGATGCCATTCCAATTGCAAGCGGGTCTAAATATAATCTCAGTATCAGGTTTATACCCTATACAACAATAAATCCAGTAATACCCGCTTGCTGTCCAACAACATGGTCAATAAATTTCCATATGTTCAAATCAGGATAAAGATTCCTCTTCAACCGTTCTATGAAGTCTGTACAATGTTAAGTCTAGCAGTCATGCTTAATTTCCAAGTGCATACTTCTGTTAAAAAGCCAATATAATGCATTTGTTTTAACTCGCATCGTGCTCAATTGTCAAGCACTATGTTATTACCGGAGCATAATAAGCAAGGCCAAATTCAGGGTCCCTGCCTCACACATTGATGCAGGCAAAATTCTACCCACTTGCATCACCATCTTGTATCACAATCCTTCCAATATATTATGAAATGTAGATTCCAGTCAGCTTAAGAAGTCCAACCCGCAGTGAAATGTACTTTTAGAATTTGCTTCACATTTAAATGAATAAACTCATCGCATACTCCAAAGAAATATAAACATACCTGAAAAGTTTAATGATTATAAATATAAGAATATTTCTAAGATGTCGAGGAGACGGATAATTTGATCCCATTAGATAAAACAGCTCGTCTGTAACCTGAAAGCAGCCTAAGAATTTTTTGCAAGCAGTTCTAGTTAAAAGAAAACTCTTGAATAACCATAGCTAATACTGGTGGGCTAGATAAGCAAAGGTTATACAAGCCCCCACAGCAGCGATGCCCAAGACAGTCCGAAGAGAAGGCCATGGGATGTCAAAAAGAGGTTCCACATTGTTCCCGTATAGGTCCACAAAGGCATCCTGTAAAAAAAAAAGGAAATAAATGAAAATTAATGAAGAAACCTTTTCAGGTAAATAAAAACTTAAACTAGTGTGCCCCGTTGAATGTCAATACAACTTCTTGTACAATGAGTAGAATTCAAACTACTAGAGTTCACTCGAAATTCACTCATTACATGACTTTGGAGACTGAACCTCACCTGATATAACAGGCAAAATGATAATAGTACAGTATCAAACTGGTTAAAGAAACAGAAGAAAAGTTTCTGCTGAAATTTGGAAGCTCATTAAATATGCTCTCCGCATTAAGCCACAAAAATTACATATTTCATTCAGACTCTGGAGAGTAATTCTAAGCTTTTCGGTTTACTTTCAAAAACTAAATTGTCGGCACAGTGGTCAGCACTGCTACCTCACGGCCGAGGACTTGGGTTCGATCCCGGCCCCGGGTCACTGTCTGTGTGGAGTTTGCACATTCTTCCCGTGTCTGCGTGGGTCTCGCCCCCATAACCCAAAGATGTGCAGGTCAGGTGAATTAGCCACGCTAAATTGTCCTTAATTGAAAAAAATAAAATTAATTGAGCGCTCTAAATTTTAAAAAGCCAAATTTGACAACATTAGCAAGTTACACGAACATCATTTTTGTGCATTTTTACTGTCTTTAGTGCTGGTGTGTATTTGCAAAACTGATAAAAGCTTTTCTTTTTGCAGGCTCCTTTCAGTTTTAATTTTCTTCCTGAATTGTTCAGTACTCTTCCAGTTACAAGCAGCTCTAAACATAAGCAAAATATGTTTCTACTCTATGCAAAAAGGAATTCTACAAATGCCTGCTTGCTGTTCAGTGACATGATCAATAAATTTCTGTGTTGCGGGTGCGGCGATGACCAGCTGAGTCGCACGTTTCGGCAGCTCCCTGTGAAACGGACTTTTGGGCTCTTGATAGGAGCCCCAACGGCAATTTTAACGGCTGAAAACACCGTGCGGTAAACCAGAAGGGTGTTCCCCCTGGACACGGATGGAAAAAGGAGAGGAAAGTGGCCGGATTGCAGCGGATCCTTTGGAACAACGGCAAGGAAGGCAAGCAGAAACCAAGATGGCGTCGGAAGGTGGCAGTTTCATATGGGGCCCTGAACAACAAGAGTTTTTGAAACGCTGCGTGGAGGAGATAAAAAAGGAAATGAAGAAAGAGTTGTTGGCCCCGATATTACAGGCGATTGAAGGGCTGAAAGAGGAACAAAAGACCCAGGAGCAGGAGCTTCGGGTCGTGAAGGCGAAAGCAGCAGAGAATGAAAACGACATACAGGGCCTGGTGGTGAAGTCGGAGATACAGGAGGCACACCAGAAACGATCTGTGGAGAGGTTGGAGGCACTGGAAAATAACGCAAGGAGGAACAACTTGAGGATTCTTGGCCTTCCTGAAGGTGTGGAGGGGGCGGACGTCGGGGCATATGTGAGCACGATGCTGCACTCGTTAATGGGAGTGGAGGCCCCGACGGGTCCGTTGGAGGTGGAGGGAGCATACCGAGTTATGGTGCGAGGACCGAGAGCAGGAGAAGCTCCCAGAGCCATAGTGGTGAGATTTCTCCGTTTTAAGGATAGAGAAATGGTCCTTAGATGGGCGAAGAAAACTCGGTGTAGTAAATGGGAGAACGCGGTGATCCGCGTCTATCAAGATTGGAGTGCGGAGGTGGCGAGAAGGAGGGCGAGCTTTAATCGGGCCAAAGCGGTACTTCACAAAAAAAAGATAAAGTTTGGAATGCTGCAACCGGCAAGACTGTGGGTCACATATCAAGGGAGGCACCACTACTTTGAGACGGCGGATGAAGTGTGGACTTTTATTGTAGAAGAAAAATTGGAATGATTGGACTACGAAAATGAACGTTTGGACAAAGTGGTGGGACGAGTGGGGGGGGGGGGGGGCGAAGAGGGATTGTATGATTAATCCTGCGGTATGGTAACTTTTCTTTCTCCCACAGGTGGTGATGGGGGGAGGTGGGGAGGGAGAGGAGATGGGGCGTTGGCCATGGGAGGCGGGGCCGAGGGAGAGGCGCGGGCTTGGTTCCCGCGCTATGATAATTATGGCGGGAATAGAGAAGCAGGAAGGAGGGGGCGCCGCACGGGGCGAGCCGTGATCACGGGGGGAAGCCGAGGTCAGCCAGAGTTTGCTGACTTCTGGGAGCAACATGGGGGGAGTAATTACGCTAGCGGGGGGTCTAGCGGGGGGGGGGGGGGGGGGAGGGGGAGGGGGGAATTACTGGGTTGCTGCTGCTGGGGAAAGGGGGGAGTGGGTGCGGGAAAGGATGGGCGGGGGGGCACCGTCTGGGAGAAATACAGCCGCGTGGGAACTGGGCGAGAAGCTGGAAAAAGATGATGGCTAACCGGCAAGGGGGGGGGTGGGAAGCCCCCCAACTCGGCTGATCACGTGGAACGTGAGGGGGCTTAACGGGCCGATAAAGAGGGCACGAGTACTCGCACACCTTAAGAAACTTAAAGCAGATGTGGTCATGTTACAGGAAACGCACCTGAAACTGATAGATCAGGTTAGGTTGCGCAAAGGATGGGTAGGGCAGGTGTTCCATTCGGGGCTGGATGCGAAAAACAGGGGGGTGGCTATATTAGTGGGGAAGCGGGTAATGTTCGAGGCAAAGACTATAGTGGCGGATAACGGGGGCAGATACGTGATGGTGAGTGGCAAATTACAGGGAGAGATGGTGGTGTTGGTAAACGTGTATGCCCCGAATTGGGACGATGCCAATTTTATGAGGCGAATGCTAGGACGCATCCCAGACCTAGAGACCGGAAAGCTGATAATGGGGGGAGACTTTAACACGGTGTTGGAACCAAGGCTGGATAGGTCGAAGTCCAGGACTGGTAGGAGGCCGGCAGCAGCCAAGGTGCTTAAAGATTTTATGGAGCAGATGGGAGGGGTGGACCCGTGGAGATTCAGTAGACCTAGGAGTAAGGAGTTCTCGTTTTTCTCCTATGTCCATAAAGTCTATTCACGCATAGACTTTTTTGTGTTGGGTAGGGCATTGATCCCGAGGGTGAGGGGAACGGAATATACGGCTATAGCCATTTCGGATCATGCCCCACACTGGGTAGACTTGGAGATAGGGGAGGAAACAAGAGGGCGTCCACCCTGGAGACTGGATATGGGACTAATGGCGGATGAGGGGGTGTGCTTAAGGGTGAGGGGATGCATTGAAAAGTACTTGGAACTCAATGACAATGGGGAGGTTCAGGTGGGAGTGGTCTGGGAGGCGTTGAAGGCGGTGGTTAGGGGGGAGCTGATATCAATAAGGACACATAAAGGGAAGCAGGAGAGTAAGGAACGGGAGCGGTTGTTGCAAGAACTTTTGAGGGTGGACAGACAGTATGCGGAAGCACCGGAGGAGGGACTGTATAGGGAAAGGCAAAGGCTGCATGTGGAATTTGACTTGCTGACCACAGGCACTGCAGAGGCACAATGGAGGAAGGCGCAGGGTGTACAGTATGAATATGGAGAGAAGGCGAGCAGATTGCTGGCACACCAATTGAGGAAAAGGGGAGCAGCGAGGGAAATAGGGGGGGTGAGAGACGAAGATGGAGAGACGGAGCGGGGAGCGGAGAGAGTGAATGAAGTGTTTAAGACATTTTATAAAAAATTGTATGAAGCTCAACCCCCGGATGGGAGGGAGAGAATGATGGAGTTTTTGGATCGGCTGGAAATTCCCAAGGTGGAAGAGCAGGAAAGGATGGGATTGGGAGCACAGATCACGGTAGAAGAAGTGGTGAAAGGAATTAGGAACATGCAGACGGGAAAGGCCCCGGGACCGGACGGATTCCCAGTTGAATTTTACAGAAAATATTTGGACTTGCTCGCCCCGCTACTGACGAGGACCTTCAACGAGGCAAAGGAAAGGGGACAACTGCCCCCGACTATGTCAGAAGCAACGATATCGCTTCTTTTAAAGAAGGAAAAGGATCCGCTACAATGCGGGTCCTACAGACCAATCTCCCTCCTCAATGTAGATGCCAAGGTCTTGGCCAAGGTAATGGCAATGAGAATAGAGGAATGTGTCCCGGGGGTGGTTCATGAGGACCAAACTGGGTTTGTGAAGGGGAGACAGCTGAACACGAACATACGGAGGTTGTTAGGGGTAATGATGATGGCCCCACCAGAGGGTGAAACGGAGATAGTAGTGGCGATGGATGCCGAGAAAGCATTTGATAGAGTGGAGTGGGATTATCTGTGGGAGGTGTTGAGGAGATTTGGGTTCGGAGAGGGGTATGTTAGATGGGTGCAGCTGTTGTATAGGGCCCCAGTGGCGAGTGTGGTCACGAATGGACGGGGATCGGCATATTTTCGGCTCCATAGAGGGACAAGGCAGGGATGTCCTCTGTCCCCATTACTGTTTGCACTGGCGATTGAGCCCCTGGCGATAGCGCTGAGAGGTTCCAAGGGATGGAGGGGAATACTTAGGGGAGGAGAAGAACACCGGGTATCTTTATATGCGGATGATCTGCTACTATATGTGGCGGATCCAGCGGAGGGGATGCCAGAAATAATGCGGATACTTGGGGAGTTTGGGGATTTTTCAGGGTATAAATTGAACATGGGAAAGAGTGAGCTGTTTGTGGTGCATCCAGGGGAGCAGAGTAGAGAAATAGAAGACCTACCGTTGAGGAAGGTAACAAGAGACTTTCGTTACCTGGGGATCCAGATAGCTAAGAATTGGGGCACATTGCACAGGCTAAATTTGACGCGGTTGGTGGAACAGATGGAGGAAGATTTCAAGAGATGGGACATGGTAGCATTGTCAATGGCAGGGAGGGTGCAGGCAGTTAAGATGGTGGTCCTCCCGAGATTCCTTTTTGTGTTTCAGTGTCTCCCGGTGGTGATCACGAAGGCTTTTTTCAAAAGGATAGAAAAGAGTATTATGGGTTTTGTTTGGGCCGGGAAGACTCCGAGAGTGAGGAAGGGATTCTTACAGCGTAGTAGGGATAGGGGGGGGCTGGCACTACCGAGCCTAAGTGAGTATTATTGGGCCGCTAATATTTCAATGGTGAGTAAGTGGATGGGAGAGGAGGGAGGAGCGGCGTGGAAGAGATTAGAGAGGGCGTCCTGTAGGGGGACCAGCCTGCAGGCTATGGTGACAGCCCCATTGCCGTTCTCACCAAGGAACTATACCACGAGTCCGGTGGTGGTAGCTACACTGAAGATTTGGGGACAGTGGAGACGACATAGGGGAAAGACCGGAGCACTGGGGGGGTCCCCGATAAGAAACAACCATAGGTTTGCCCCGGGGGGAATGGATGGGGGATATGGAATGTGGCAAAGAGCAGGTATAACGCAATTGAAAGATCTATTTGTGGATGGGAAGTTTGCGAGTCTGGGAGCGCTGACCGAGAAATATGGGTTGCCCCAAGGGAATGCATTCAGGTACATGCAATTGAGGGCTTTTGCGAGGCAGCAGGTGAGGGAATTCCCGCAGCTCCCGACACAAGAGGTGCAGGACAGAGTCATCTCAAAGAAATGGGTGGGGGACGGTAAGGTATCGGATATATATAGGGAAATGAGAGACGAAGGGGAGACTATGATGGACGAACTAAAAGGGAAATGGGAAGAAGAGCTAGGGGAGGAGATTGAGGAGGGGATGTGGGCAGATGCCCTAAACAGGGTAAACTCGTCGTCCTCGTGCGCCAGGCTAAGCCTGATTCAGTTTAAGGTATTACACAGGGCACATATGACTGGAACACGGCTCAGTAAATTTTTTGGGGTGGAGGATAGGTGTGCGAGGTGCTCGAGAAGCCCAGCGAATCATACCCATATGTTTTGGTCATGCCCGGCACTACAGGGGTTTTGGATGGGGGTGACAAAGGTGCTTTCGAAAGTAGTAGGAGTCCGGGTCGAACCAAGCTGGGGGTTGGCTATATTTGGGGTTGCACAAGAGCCGGGAGTGCAGGAGGCGAGAGAGGCCGATGTTTTGGCCTTTGCGTCCCTAGTAGCCCGGCGCAGAATATTGCTAATGTGGAAAGAAGCCAAGCCCCCGGGGGTGGAGACCTGGATAAATGATATGGCGGGGTTCATAAAGTTAGAGCGGATTAAGTTCGTCCTAAGGGGGTCGGCTCAAGGGTTTACTAGGCGGTGGCAACCGTTCGTCGAATATCTTGCGGAAAGATAGATAGGGGAGAACAAAGAAGGCAGCAGCAGCAGCCCAGGACTTGGGGGGTGGGGGGGGGGGGGGGGGGGTGTGGCCGTGGCCTGAGACAAGGCAGTTGCCAATTAGGGCTAGTTTTTATTTTTTGTTATTTAATATTTATTTATTTGTTGTTGTTTTCTTTTGTTCTTGTTTAAATAAAAAAGGTCATTATTATCTGTATTGTTATAATGTTGTGTAAAGGATGCACAATGTACTGTGTTGGTTGACCAAAAATTTTCAATAAAATATTATTTAAAAAAAAAAAAAAAAATTTCTGTGTTCAAGTCAGGCATAACAAAGAATTTGGAGGGGCGAATAACCCACACAAAGACTGGGAGTTCAAATCCCACTTCAGTAAATCATGCAAACAAATTCAATAAACGTGATAACATATGAAAGTTGCCCCACCTGATCTGACAAAACACGTGGGGCGGGATTCTCCGATATCGGCGCGACGTCCGCCGACTGGCGCCAAAAATGGAGCGAATCAGTCCGGCATCGCGCCGCCCCAAAGGTGCTGAATTCGCCGTATCTTGAGGGGCTGAGCCCTCACCTCGAGGGGCTAGGCCCGCGCCGGACTGATTTCCGCCCCGCCAGCTGGCGGGAAAGGCCTTTGGTGCCCCGCCAGCTGGCGCGGAAATGACTTTGCCTTGCGCGCATGCGCGGGAGCGTCAGCGGCCGCTCACGGTATCCCCGCGCATACGCAGTGGAGGGGGTCTCTTCCGCCTCCACCATAGTGGAGACCATGGCGAAGGCGGAAGGAAAAGAGTGCCCCAACGGCACAGGCCCGCCCGCGGATCGGTGGGCCCGGATCGCGGGCCAGGCCATCGTGGGGGCAGCCCCCGGGGCCAGATCGCCCTGCGATCGCCCCAGGACCCCGCCCGCGCCGCCTTGTCCCGCTGTTCAAAAGGTGGTTTCATTCTCGCCGGCGGGACAGGCATTCCAGCAGCGGGACTTTGGCCCATCGCGGGCCGGAGAATCGCCGGGGGGTCCGCCAACCGGCACGGCACAATGCCCACCCCCGCTGAATATCCGGTGCCGGAGAATTCGGCAACCGGCGGGGGCGGGATTCACGCCAGCCCCCGGCGATTCTCCGACCCGGCAGGGGGTCGGAGAATCCCGCCCATGGTTTTTCATGTTCTTTGAAGTGGCCTAGTTACAGGTTTCACAAAGCAACCACTATGTCAGACCAACCAGGAATGGACATGTATCTTCACCAATGCCACAGATATTTGTAGAATCTTTTTAAAACGCTACATTGCAGCATCTCCATTTTAACATACAGCTCCATCGTGAGGGCAGGGCCACAACATTCAAACCTCCAAAGATTTTGGCGGGTCACCAAGATCCTGTCCGGGGGTGGGTGGGGGTGTGTGGGGGGGGGGGGGGTTTAAACTCCACCCATGATATCAGCTTTTAAATGGATGAACACTTTAACATTATTCATTCAGGCAAAAGCATGATTGTATCCATCTATTCCAGCAAAAAGGAACTAAATATGGGGCCTTGTATTAATGTGCCCTTACAAGTTTGACAAATTAGTCTTTGCAAATAAATTAAACTGTGAGGACCACAAATATACTTTGCAAGAAATCACATGAAGAAAATCTTTCAAACAGTAGAGGGCATAAGGGACTATGATAATTAGCATTGCTCAGTTTAACATTCAAATCTTGTGTAATTCTATGACATGCATTTTATGATTTGCAGTTCTTAATATTTGAGGTGCATGAAGCTAGAACAGAAACCAGTAAAATCTTTCAAATAAACAACTTAATTTGTATAGACATAAAAGCAGACAGATGACAATATAATGGAAATCTAAAGGGTCACGGCAGTGTAGGATGAAAAAGAGGTAAAGCAGGGAGCACTGAACAGGTGATTCCACACTTATTATTTTACATGGTTGAAGTGGATGAAGTGCCACAGTTCCAAGGTCTTTAGAAAAAATTATTCATGCAGAAGTATGTGTAATGCGAAAGGTCAGTAACTTGCAATTTACCAGATAAAGTGGGTAGAATCACACAGCATGTAATCCACAAATCATCAGTAAAAATCTTAGAAGGCCCATTAATCCCATGTTTTTTTTTAAAAATCATAGAATGTACAGTGCAGAAGGAGGCCATTCGGCCCATCGAGTCTGCACCGGCTCTTGGAAAGAGCACCCTACCCAAGGTCAATACCTCCACCCTACCCCCACAACCCCACCCAGAACTATGGGCAATTTTGGACACCAAGGGTAATTTATCACAGCCAATCCACCTAACCTGCACATCTTTGGACTGTGGGAGGAAACCGGAGCACCCGGAGGAAACCCACGCACACACGGGGAGGACGTGCAGACTCCGCACAGACAGTGACCCAAGCCGGAATCGAACCTGGGACCCTGGAGCTGTGAAGCAATTGTGCTATCCACAATGCTAAAGTGCTGCCCAAATACATATTTGACTGACTTATTTAGTTGAAAAATTAAAGGTCCTACAGTGCTGAGGACCCGGGTTCGATCCCGGCCCCGTGTCACTGTCTGTGTGGAGTTTGCACATTCTCCCCATGTCTGCATCGGTTTCACCCCCACAACCCAAAGATGTGCAGGGTAAGTCGATTGGCCACGCAAAATTGCCCCTTAACTGGAAAAAAAAAATTATTGGTATTTTAAATTTAAAAAAAAAAGAAAAATTTAAATAACAGAATGGCATAATCCCACCTGTTTGATGGCTGTAAGAATATTGCATGAAATTAATTCACTCATCCTCAATCAGTTCCTAGCAGATACAGGCATTTATTACCTTACCCTGACTGCCCTTGAACGGAGTGATTTGCTCGGCCATTTCAGCAGGCATTTAACAATCAGCCACATTGCTATGGATCTGGAGTCACATGCAGGCCAGACCAGATAAAGACGGCAAATTTCCTCCCCAAAGGAAATTAGTGAGCCAGATGGGTTTTTAATGACAATGGTTTCATGGTCATCATTAATTCCAGATTATTATTTAATTCAAATTTCACCATGATGGATTCAAACGGAGATCCCAGAGAATGACCCTGGTTCTCTGGACTACTAGTCCTCCCAATTTAGAACTAATTGAAAATGTCAAGCCGAATTTGATTGGTACAAAGAAATAAGAAAAATGCCAATAGCTGCAGTAGAGAGTTTCCTCTATTGACGTTGGAACTGAGGCACATTGTTCAGGTCGCATAGAAGAAACTTTACATGCAACCGGTTATAGCTGACCTGAGAGTTTTGTATATAGACACTGGGGAGCTTGATTTTCCCCTTCAAGTCAGGAAACGGGAGTCAGGCCACTTCTTGGAATCATGTTCCCAACTTCTTAAAGTCAGCCCATTCACACAGAATTTTTGTTTTCCAGAGTAAGGGTCAGGCTGGAGTTGTGGCTGCCGCCTCCTGAAGCAGGCCCACGGTATCAAAGGAAGCACGCAAATGCTGAGGCTGGCAGGTTAAAAAGCCTACCTCTGTTCACAGGAACACAAACTCAGTTCTGTACATGGCTGTGAGACCACTGAGACCTCACGCCACCCACTCGTCACACCCCCTCATCTTTCCCCCCTTTCTCCCTCATGTCCCTCCATGCACTCTCCCTACCCACCCCAGACCTTCTATGCCCCCTTCAAACCCCCATGCCCCATCCAGGCCCAATCACCCAGGAACCATTATGTACAAGAGCTATATAAAATCCTGGGAAGTATTTGAAAGGCTCATGGAATTAAAATAAAATCCTCTATTCAAACTCCTGGTGAAATAAATTGTCCCTTAGAAGCTGGTAAAACTGTCAAATACAAACACAGCCAATACAGCTCCTTGGAAAAAAAAACGCTCATCTCAAATGCTCATCAATCTATCAAAATAAAGGGCTTTTCAAAACCCATTTCAAAATCCTATCATCTGCTCACAAGACTGTCAATTAAACACAACACAAATCCCCCTTCACAGCTGTGTCAACCATGCTGCTGAGCTAAATCTATTAATGGGGTTTGGGACTCAGCCGAGCATTCATAATGGGATTACATTGCACATCTGAACAAACACGTAGAGCTCGATATAATAGAGCCTTTGAAGCTGCCTAACCAGATGTCCAGCCAGCTGCTGCTCTTTTTCAAAAGCACACCAGATGACTCTTCAATTGAAGAATATGTTTAGTTTTCCCCCAAGGTTTCTCGCAGTGTCTGAACTTTAGATCAATGTAAAACCAGAGTGTAGTGCCCAGATGACCCAGATTCACCATATTGATGAATTCATAAGAGCACTGTTCCTGTACTGTATTGATCTTTGTTCTTTAGGGTTTTGGCCAAGGTTGGCCTCAAGAAGGGTACAGGCTTGGAGGGCCGAAGGGCCTGTTCCTGTGCTGTATTATTCGTTGTTCTCTGTTAATTATACCCACTGGCTGAAGCAATGCTGGCCAATTTAACGGCCACTTACCTTTTAAGAACCTTTTATCAGTGGCTGTGTTAAGAGCATATTTAACTTATCAACAGCATCTAATTATATTTCATGCGGTCAAGAGATTTTAAACTTACCTGTCAGGAGGCCCCTGACTGCAGAGCAGGCTTCCCCCAAGGTTCATAAACTGACTTACCTTGCATGGTTCGCAAATCCTTCAGGAACCCACCCACCTCAAATATAATAGCAAATTGCCTTTGCTACAGGCATTTAAATGGTGAAAGCAATGTAATTTTACTTGAATGTTGGGTGATGATATGCCACGTCTCTTGTCCTGGGGAAAATGGCATCCATCGTGAATGGCCTAGTAAATACAAATTAGTGGATTCACAGGACTGCAATTTGGGCCTCCCTAAATGGGTTTGCTTAGTAGAGGGGGCAATATCCGGTTCTGGGTTACTGATGTATTCTGTATCCCAGCAGGAGAATCCTTCACCATGCTGAACATAAAAAACTCAAACTTGGACTTGCAATTATCTTAAAAGTTCATAATTTCCCAATTATAAAAATTATTTCTCAGATTTAAGACAGTAATTGTTGTGCAATGGCACCTGAATTTGGAAAAATTCAGAATTCAGAAAACAGCTGCTTTCCACAACCCATATCTGCACAATGTTTCAAAACAGCTGTCTGTTGTAATGTAGCGATGTACATTAGTGCCATGGCGTATTTTCAATTAATCAGACCATTCAGTTAGAGAGAGTAACCTTTCAGTCTTGACTTAAATGGTGTGTTTTTTTTTTACAACTGTCTGAAGGTTTGGGTTTAAGACCCATTCCAGAGTTTTGAATACATGGGCTGGGATTTTTAGCTCTTGTTTTTGGTGGGTGAGAATGACGGCAAGGACAGAAGATGTAATGGAGATCCCAAAACTGTTTTCACGCCAGCGGAATTTGCTTGTTGTATTGTCCCCGCTTCCGCCAGTGTTTTACAACAGCTTTAGTAAAATGGGAATGTGGCTAGGGACACACGGGTACGTACAGCCCTACACCCCAGTCCCCCAGGTGGGTGGGAAAAGAGGGTCATGCCCTGGTTTTGGGGGGGGGGGGGGCAGTCGGGGTTCCCTGCATTCATGGGGGGGGGGGGGGGGTGTTCCCAGTGTCTGTGGGGGACCTTTGTTTTTATTTATATTTCTGTTGGATCAAGGTCTTTAAAAGGGCACCCCCATTTCTTGAAGGCCAAGGTTGCTTTGAAAGAAGAAAATACTGGAAAATCTCAGCAGGTCTGGCAACATCTATAGGGAGAGAAAAGAGCTAACATTGAGAGTCCAGATGACCCTTTGTCAAAGCTGGTCATCTGGACTTGAAACGTTAGCTCTTTCTCTCCCTGCAGATGCTGCCAGACCAGCTGAGATTTTCCAGCATTTTCTCTTTGGTTTCAGATTCCAGCATCCGCAGTAATTTGCTTTTATCCAGTTGCCCTGAAAGAGCCTGCCCACTAGCATGATGGTGTGGGACCCGCCTCCAGCATTTTTTTTCAGTAAGTTTTTAAAAAACATGATGGGAAAATCCGTCAGTGGAGCCGGTGGGCTACTCACCTGCCCAGAACGACATTTAGTTTAAAAAAATGAAAGTAGTGAGGGAGTGTTGCATTGTCATGTTAAACTCAGCTCAATCGACTGAACGCAAGATCTTTGAAGAAGAGCAGTTTCCCGTTGGATCGCCTGGCCAACACGTTTTCCCTCAACCAACTAAAAAAAGATCAACTGGTGAAATATTTAATATTGAAATATTGCTGGTTGTGAGACTATGTTCTACAGAAATTGGCCAGAAACTATACTTTAACGGCCAATTCATTGACCATAGATATTATTTGAATGTCCTGAAAACGTGAAGGGACTGCATAAATGCAAATTAGTTCTTTCAACTGATTAAATCTCTGAATTCGAATCAAACCGAACCTAGAATCTCATTTCAGATTGATCATTGCATTCAACAAAAATAATTTTGTTACATACAGATATGATAGCTCCGCAACTGCCCACTGTAGAGCCTCAGCATAGTACATCAAGAAAATAGTTGAGAAAAGGAAAGCATAAACTCACACAACATTCCTTTCCAATTATGCAATCAATTTGACATTGACTTCCTTCCCTTCCCTACCAGCTAAGCAAACAGCCCCCATCAAGGTATAACCTTTCCTATTTCCCTAACCAATAGAAGCATACCTGCACACACATTACTACTCTCCAGGACATCTTCCGACAAAACATTCTAAAATTACACGTATGCTGATAATGCCATCATTCCCACCCTCTTTTATCAACTGTAGCCACTATTCTCACTGCTGTTACGATACCCTGGGCTAGTGCGTGGTCTATTCACACAGACCCTGGAGTCCCAACACAAGTAAATTAACCAACAATTTGTATAAAGTTTCTGAGATCTTTGGCCTTGGACTGCTCCAACGACTTACAGACACCAGACTTTTAAGTGAAACACAACCAACTGTTCATTTAGAACAAAAGTGGAGATAAGACATGCAACTTCTGCCTCACTCCCAAGAACCCAGCCCAGCCATACCTATTCTTACATTTGGCCTGACATATGTAGTCACTGGTGATGTGAAGGCATTTGCTGCTGACTTCAAAGAAAGCTTCTCACAAAGATCTAGAAATCTCCATGGCATGGATTTCATGTTTCTCAACATTAATTTGAATCTGGCACCAAGTCAAGGGGATCTCCTGGTGTCCTGCAACAGTGATGTCATGAAGTGGGATAAGCAGCCAATCACACTGAAGGATTCTCACAGAGCACAAAATAGTAAGTAAAAAGCTCTGATTGATGTTTGATTTTTACAGATTTTACAGATTGGAACATACACTTCAAAAGTGGAAATATCATTAGCTTCAATATTTCAAAACGATGGAATGAAATTGACAAAGTTGACATTATACAAATATAAAATTAATTTTCCAGGACCAGAGAGGTGCTTCAGAACGAGTTATGATTTAGTAGACCATTAAAAATCCAGTTACACCTCATTCAAAAAAGCCCAACTTTTTTTTTTATATATGAGGTTTTTAATAGCGATATGACAGTATAAAAAGGGAAGTTCTTGTCAGTTCAGTGATTTCTAACAATTGCCATCTGTGGGGACTTCAACAGTGCACCCTGTGAAAGAGCAGGGAATCAATGACAACTACTTCTAGATTCTGGGTTTAACTGCACATGTGCAGGAGTCAGAAGCTGCTGTCAATTTTCCAGTTATATTGATCGCAATTGCTGACAGTTTTGCCATTAACAGGAATGCAAAATTTGAGCCAATATCTTCTTGGCAGCTTCAGACTATCTAATGCCTCAAGCCTATTTAAACAGTACCTTGGACCCCAGCTCAAAATGCATTTAATGTAATCCTGAGCATGCAAATTGCCTGTAAAAATAGCCTCGATGCAACATGTACTCTAAAAGGAACTTAATAAATGGTGAAATTCCAACCAACATATTACAAACCCTTAACATTAGTCAAAAGAATAAAAGCAACAAAACACCAGGAACAGCCTAAAATAATGAGCACATTTTTCCCATTTTGAGACTAACTCCTGAACTCTGAAGGGAGCCCCAGGCATTGTTCAGTGATTCCCACATCTGCATTCCATGTTGTTCCAAACATGTTTCATGTTGGTGTGTTTTCCCACTGGCATCATGGAGAATCTGACGTGGGAGGGGGGGGGGGCTGTTCAGACCTTCATCTGCATCCCATTAACGAGATGCAAATGCGGTTCACACTGGTCCCTGATGGGTTTTCTGACCTGCCATGGCAGGCACCAGCAGAAGATCCTGCTGAAAAGTCACGCAGGCGTAACGGTTTTCCGGGCCTCCCACCATATTCTCTCCACACGCCCACCATTGTACTCATTGACGAGGGGTTGATTGGAAGAACTCCACCCTATGAATTCAAATACTTCAGATGTGACTCCTATAGATTAACACAAGAAACCAACAAGAACGGGAGACAGAGTCTGAACATATCACCTCTTTTTCCATTGCCAAATAGCTAGGCAAAATAATTCTGCCTAGTCCCGAACCAATGCTGTGGCTTACATTTTTAGCATAATATGCACAGATTTATGTACTGTGGTGGGTGATGGCAAGTTTCAGTGTGTAGGAAAACACTTGGGCCAGAATTCTTTGGAGCTGCTCCTATGTCAGCTTTGCCCGTCAAACATGTGCAAGTAAATGGGGGTTCTGCCCGACATCCATCATGGTAACAGCTTCTTAAATTACAGTAGCTGCAGCTCATAGCTGCATTGGTTTTACTGTGCTTTGGAACATCCCGAGGTCTGTATAAATACAAGTCTTTTTTCCCCCCTTGTTTAAATGCAAGCAGGTGAGGGCAGCTTTGAAAAGCCTCCCAACTTCGTTTTCAAGAAACGTGCCTCACTGTCAGGGTAAATCTCCCGCCAGCTTTTCTCAGACGTTTTTCCAAATTATTTCAGAGATAATATGCCTCCATCTCCCATCCCATCAACCCTTCCTTCACAAATTCAACTTCTGATTTACAATTATAGAATGACACGGTTGTCAGAACTATTCATTTGCCCGCCCCCCCATATTCTTGCCTTGTTGCCCAGTGAATCTTTGTCCCTCAAGTATTTCCCCAGTTCTCCTTTGAATGTTACTTTTAAATCTGCTCACACCACCCTTTCAGGCAATGCATTTCAAATCTCAAAAATTTCACCTCTGGTTGTTTTGCCAAGCACCATAGCACTCTTAAGGTCTGGTTATTGACCTTTCTGCCACCAAAAACTGTTTCAGTTTATTTACTCTATGAAAACCAATCATGGTTTTCGAACTCAAATCAAATATCTTCTTGAGCTTTGCTGCTCTAAGGAAAACAGCCTCATCATCTCCAGTCATTCCACATAACTCTAATCTTTAATCCCTAATAACATTCTAGCCAATTTTTACTGCATGCTCCAAGACCTTGACACATTTCTTAAGAATTCCAAGTGCCCATGATTGAACACTATGGCTGGAATTTTCCACCCCTTCACGCTGGCGGGATCTTTCGGTCCGCAGATGTGAACAGAAATTTCAATGGCTCACAGCGGGGGAGGATCTGAAAAATTCCAGTCTATATTCCAACTGAGGCTTAACTAGTGTTTTATAGAAGGTTTAGCATAATAACCTTGCTTTATGTACTCTGTTCCTTTATTAATAAAGCCAAACATCCAACATGCAATTTTGAACAGTCTTCTTAACTTGTCCTTTTGTAGATATACTCACAGATCCTTCACTCCTTTAACTTTGATTAATACTTTGCCTCTAGGCAGCACAGTAGCACAAGTGGTTAGCACAGTTGCTTCACAGCTCCAGGATCCCAGGTTCGATTCCCGGTTTGGGTCACTGGCTGTGTGGAGTCTGTACATTCTCCCCGTGTCTGCGTGGGTTTCCTCCGGGTGCTCCTGTTTCCTCCCACAGTCCAAAGATGTGCAGGGTAGGTGGATTGGCCATGCTAAATTATCCTTGGTGTCAAAAAAGGTTAGGAAGGACTATTGGGTTATGGGGATAGGGTGGGAGTGAGGGCTTAAGTGGGTTGGTGCAGACTCGATAGGCCGAGTGGCCTCATTCTGCACTGTATATTCTAATACAATCTCTCCTCATTCATCTTATGAAAATGTACCACTTCACACTTCTCTAAATTAAATTGCATCTCCCAGGTTGCTCCCCATTTTACCAGTCTATTTCTTCCTGAAGTCTCTTACCACCCTCCTCATCATTATATTTCTGAGCTTTGTATCACCACCAAACTTTGATTTGCCCTGTCCAATGTGACTGGAGATCTTTCTTAAAATATCTAATCTCAATTGGATGTCAGACTACTGTGAAATCATGGATTTTCCCTCTGAAGTTTCTTTGGTTCATTTTTAATTTTTACGAGCTCTTTCTTTTAAGAAGCCCAATAAAGACAGAAATGCAGCCCTAAACATTTCAAGCATTAAATGGTCTGGCACCATTTATCATAGTGCTGAGATACAGTAACCTGCAGCTATTTTATATTGACTTCATTTTCTTTCAGTAAAAAAATGCAGTAACTCATGTTTTTCTGTGTATAAATTGAAATAGCCCATTTGTAATTCCCAGTTAAAAATACATAAGATATTCTATGTATCATGAGGAAATTATGAAAGAAACAACGGTTTAAAATAGCTTCTTTAAGAAACGTGCTGCTTTGTCACAGCTCTATTTCTCGTGAACTTCTGTCACCAAATTGAATCCTAATTTTCAAAGTGGCCTTCAATCCATTTTCTGCCTCACCTTTCCACAATAGGATCAATTTTCCACCATCACTCCTGTTGATTACAACAACTTGTGTTTATATTCTATTATTCCAAGAGACTTTGCAAGAACATTATTAAGCAAAATTTGACATTAAGCCATATAAGGTGATAGCAAGTAGTGACTAAAAGCTTGGTCAAACAGGTAGGTTTAAAGGAGTGCCTAAAAGGAGGAGGGCAAGTGAAGTGGAGGAGTCATTTCAACGCTTGAGCTATAGGAGATAAAAGGAACGATCACCAATGTTTGGATGAAGCAGGAGAGGCCAGAATTGGTTGAACCCAGATTTAATAAGGCTGGAGGACGTTACAGAAACAGGCAGGGGAGGCCATGAAGGCATTTGAAAACAAGGCTGCAAATTTTAAATTTGTTGTATGTGGGACCAATGTAGGTCGGCGAGCATGGGAGTGATGGATGAACAGGACTTGCTGCAAGTTCAGATACCAGCAGCTGAGTTTTGGGTGAGAGCAGATTTCCAAGGCATAGGAAGGTAATGACAATCGGCCTCGCTATAATAGTTGCAATAAAGTAAACAGCGGAAATAGTTAATGATTTACACGTTTCAGAAGATTTCATTCAATAACTGAATGTCCTGTTGTATTATTAGCTCACCATTAGCAATGTAGGCGGGTAAAGTGAAGCAAAAAGGAAGTGAGAACTTCCTGATGAATTAAGCATTGCACAGCTGGGCAGGAAGTGACTTTATTTCCATGGTTATCACTATTGGTTCAACAGGATATCCTTGCTGTATTGTGCTGAATGAAGCAGAGCGAGGTTTCCATTTAATGAAAGGGAATGCCCTATTGTTTGCTTGTTAAAAAAAATACACACCTTGCATCTGTTAGACGTGCACCACATGCTTCTGATGCCAAACTGAGTCCAGATCTCTGGAGAAACTACATTTGTTATAATTTGAACAAACATGAAAAGCAAAGAGAAAAGGAAATAAGGTTTCATATTTTGTGTTGAGACTTATGTAAATCTCATCAACTTTGGAGGGCAAAAAGATCTGAGGAGCCTAACTGATTTTTGTCATCAGAATGGAGTTAAATTAAGCCACTCTGCAACAAAAAAAGAGAATCCTTCACATCTAAGAGTTTGCAAGATGCACAAGTTCCTGCCTTGAAGGTAAATGTCAGTAGAATGTACTTTAACGCTGACCTCGGCATGTTCCAATAAAGCTTCATGTCTGTGCTACAGCCAGGAAGAGGCAACAATATACCCTCATTTTATTATTAACTGCACTTTTACCATGCCACATTTAATAGAATCTGGGCCAATGAGCACATTTTTAAAAATTCAGTTATGGGATGTGGGCGTCGCTGGTTCGGCCAGCATTTATTGCCCATCCCTAGTTCCCCTTCAGAAGGTGGTGGTGAGTTCCCTTCTTGAACCGCTGCAGTGCTTGAGGTGTAGGTACACCCACTGTGTTGTTCGGGAGGGAGTTCCAGGATTTTGACCCAGCGACAGTGAAGGAACGGCGATATATCTCCAAGTCAGGGTGGCGAGTGACTTCATAGATTCATAGAATTTACAGTACAGAAGGAGGCCATTCGGTCCATCGAGTCTGCACTGGCTCTTGGAAAGAGCACCCCACCCAAGCCCACACCTACACCCTATCCTCATAACCCAGCAACCCCACCCAACACTAAGGGCAATTTTGGACACGAAGGGCAATTTAGCATGGCCAATCCACCTGACCTGCACATCTTTGGACTGTGGGAGGAAACCGGAGCACCCGAAGGAAACCCACGTGCACACAGGGAGAACGTGCAAACTCCGCACAGACAGTGACGGGGAACCTCCAGGTGGTGGGGTTCCCAAGTATCTGCTGCTCTTGTCCTTCTAGATGGTAATGGTCATGGGTTTGGAAGGTGCTATCTAAGGAAACTTGGTGAGTTACTGCAGTGCATCTTGGAGATGGTACACATGGCTGCCACTGTTGGTCGGTGGTGGAGGGTTTGAATGTGGTGGAAGGGGGAGCAATCAAGCGGGCTGTTTGCCTTGGATGGTGTTGAGCTTCTTAAGTGTTGTTGGAGCTGATTTCATCCAGGCAAGTGGAGAATATTCCATTACACTTCTGACTTGTGCCTCGTAGATGGTGGTCAGGTTTTGTTTTTTTTGGGGGGGGGGGGGGCCTGCATGTATAAGTGTGTGCACGCGCACGTTTTGTGCGTGCGCGCGCGCGGGTGGGAGTATTAATATAGAAGGAGAAGACTTTCGGGCTGTGGCGATGCGGAGCTGAGCCGTGCGATTCGGCAGCTCCCGCGAAAACGGACTTTCGGGCCCGATAACGGAGCCCCAACGGCATTTTTTTGAAAATCAACCCGTGGGAAAGGAATAAGAAAGGTCCCCTACCAACCTGCATGGACCGGACCCGCAGCGAAACGGCAAAAAAAGCAGCCCTGGAGCATCGAGAGAAGAAGGAAAAAAAAAAGGCGGCGCCAACAGACAAAGAAGAGATGCAGGACTTCATCAAGCGCTGCTTTGAGGAGATGCGCAAGGAGATGGTGGCGTCTCTGCTGGCGATAATTGAAGGGCTTGGAGCAACCCAGAAAGCCCAAGAGGTGAAGATCCAGGAAAAAGTGAGCGTGAACGACGATGAGCTCGTGGGCCTGGTGGAGAAAGTGGAGCGGCACGAGGCGCTGCACAAGACGTGGGCGGGAAGACTCGAAGACCTGGAGAATAGGTCGAGGAGAACCAACTTGAGGATCCTGGGACTCCCAGAAGGAGTGGAGGGGGCCGATGCCGCGGCATATGCGGGCACAATGATCGGGACGCTGATGGGCGTGGAGGCCCCCCTGGGATTGCTGGAGCTGGATGGGGCGCACTGAGTGCTTGCGAGGAAGCCCAAGGCAAATGAGCCGCCAAGGGCGATGGTGGTGAGATTTCACCGGTTTACGGACAGAGGGTCCTGAAATGGGCCAAGAGGGAACGGAGCAGCAAGTGGGACAATGCAGAGATCAGAATATACCCGGATTGGAGCGCGGAGGTCGCTAAGCAGAGAGCGGGTTTCAACCGGGCCAAAGCGGTGCTGCATCGGAAAGGAGTGAAATTTGGAATGTTGCAGCCAGCGCGACTGTGGGTTACACATAATGGCCAACACCACTACTTCGAAACGCCCGAAGAGGCGTGGGCCTTTATACTAACTGAAAAGCTGGACTCTAATTGAGGGTTTGTGTGGGAGGGGGGTGTTTGAGGGTTGAAGTATGATGGTTGTTGTACATAGGGGGTCAATCACGCACAGGAAATGTTATATGGGCTGGGGGAGGGAGACAAGGCCACGACAGGAGCTGCGCCATGGGGGGCGGGGCAGGCTTTGGAAAGCGCGGGGTTTTCTTTCCCGTACGCGGCAAGAAAGGCGGGAAGGGGAATGAAGGAATGTATATTGATTGGGAGATTCCCACACGGGGGGGTCAAAGGGATGGCGGGAGAAGCCGGGGTCAGCTGACTTACGGGAGAGATATGGGGGGAGCAAAAAAGCTAGACGGGGATCTAGCAGGGGGGGAGGGAGGGGGGAGGGGAAGGGGGAGAAAAGGGTTGCTGCTGCACTGGCCGAAAGAGAACGGGACACAGAAGAGGTGGCTGGGTATGGGGTCCCCCGGCTGGGGGACTGGAGAGTGAGGGAGGCGCGGACAAGGGACTGGCCCAGAAAAGGAGATGGGTGGTCGGGGGGGGGGGGAAAAAAGAGAGGGTGAGAGTCTCCCCAATCCGGCTGATAACGTGGAACGTGAGGGGCCTGAATGGGCCGGTGAAGAGGGCTCGAGTGTTCGCGCACTTGAAGGGACTGAAGGCAGACGTGGCATTGCTCCAAGAGACACACCTGAAGGTGGCGGACCAGGTCAGGTTAAGAAAGGGATGGGTAGGACAGGTATTTCACTCGGGATTAGACGCGAAAAATAGAGGGGTGGCAATTCTGGTGGGAAAGCATGTGCCATGAGGCCAAGACTATCGTAGCGGATAATGGAGGGAGATATGTGATGGTGAGTGGTAGGCTGCAAGGGACGAGGGTGGTGTTGGTAAATGTATACACCCCGAACTGGGATGATGCTGGATTTATGAAGCGCATGTTGGGACGCATTCCGGACCTGGAGGCAGGAGGACTGATAATGGGAGGGGACTTTAATACAGTGCTGGACCCAGGACTGGACCGCTCCAGATCAAGGACGGGCAGGAGGCCGGCGGCGGCCAAGGTGCTCAGGGGTTTTATGGATCAGATGGGGGGAGTGGACCCATGGAGGTTTGCAAGACCGCAGGCCAGGGAATTTTCTTTTTTCTCCCACGTACATAAGGTTTACTCCCGGATAAATTTCTTTGTTCTGGGTAGGGCGCTTATTCCAAGAGTGGAGGGGACGGAGTATTTGGCCATAGCCGTTTCGGACCATGCCCCGCACTGGGTGGAAATGGGGCTGGGAGAGAAGAGGGACCAACGCCCGCTGTGGCGGTTGGACGTGGGACTGCTGGCTGATGAGGTGGTGTGTGGGAAGGTGAGGGGGTGCATTGAAAGGTACTTGGAGGCCAACGACAACGGGGAGGTGCGAGTGGGGGTGGTATGGGAGGTGTTGAAAGCGGTGGTCAGGGGAGAACTGATCTCCATTAGGGCTCATAGGGTGAAGACAGAGGGCATAGAAAGGGAGAGGTTAGTGAGCGAGATCTTGCAAGTGGACAGGAGATACGCAGAGGCCCCGGAGGAAAGAGTACTTAGGGAATGGCGACGGCTCCAGACGGAGTTTGACCTACTAACCACGGGCAAGGCGGAGGCACAATGGCGGAAGGCGCAAGTGGCGACCTATGAGTACGGGGAAAAGGCTAGCCGGATGCTGGCGCACCAGCTCCATAAGAGGGCGGCAGCGAGGGAAATAGGAGGAATCAAAGATGGAAGGGGAGCCACGGTTCGAAGTGCCACGAAAATAAATAAGGTATTCAAGGCCTTCTATGAAGAGCTGTACAGGTCCTAGCCCCCAGGGGGGGGGGGAAGGGGGGGGATGAGGCGATTTCTGGACCAGCTGGGGTTTCCGACAGTGGAGGAGCAGGAGGCGGTTGGTTTGGGAGCACCAATTGCGTTGGAGGAGTTGAGCAAGGGTTTGGGGAGCATGCAGGCGGGGAAGGCCCTGGGGCCGGACGGGTTCCCGGTGGAGTTCTATAGAAAATATGTGGACCTGCTGGCCTCGCTGCTAGTGAGGACCTTTACCGAGGCAAGAGAGGAGGGAACCCTGCCCCAGACAATGTCGGAGGCGACAATCTCCTTGATTCTTAAGCGAGACAAGGATCCACTGCAATGTGGATCGTACAGGCCGATATCGCTCCTCAATGTGGACGCTAAGTTATTGGCAGAAGTGCTGGCCACGAGGATTGAGGACTGTGTCCCGGGGATGATTCATGAGGACCAAACGGGATTCGTAAAGGGCAGGCAGTTAAATACCAATGTGCGGCGGCTCTTGAACGTGATAATGATGACATTGGAGGAGGGAGAGGCGGAGATAGTGGCAGCTATGGACGCGGAAAAAGCCTTTGACTGAGTCGAGTGGGAGTACCTCTGGGAGGTATTGCGCAGGTTTGGGTTCGGGGGAGGGTTTATTAGATGGGTTAAGCTCCTTTATAACCCCCCGGTGGCGAGTGTAGTGACGAACCGGCGGAGGTCGGAGTACTTTCGGCTTTACCGAGGGACGAGGCAGGGGTGCCCCCTGCCCCCCGTTGTTTGCACTGGCAATTGAACCCTTGTCCATATCACTTAGGGAGTCCATGAAATGGAGGGGGATAGTCCGTGGGGGAGAGGAGCATCGGGTATCGCTATACGCGGATGACCTGCTGCTATACGTGGCGGACCCAATAGAGGGGATGGTGGAGGTCATGCAGACTCTGAAGGAGTTCGGGGAGTTCTCGGGCTACAAGCTTAATGTAGGGAAGAGTGAACTTTTTGTGTTTCAGGCAGGGGACCAAGAAAGAGGGATAGGGGACCTACCACTGAGGAGGGCGGAGAGGAGTTTTCAGTGTCTGGGGATACAGGTGGGCAGAAGTTGGGGGGCCCTACATAAACTGAATTTGACGAGGTTGGTGGAACAAATGGAGGAGGATTTTAAAAGATGGGACATGCTCCCGCTCTCGCTGGCGGGTAGGGTGCAGTCAGTCAAAATGGTGGTCCTCCCAAGGTTTTTGTTTGTGTTTCAGTGCCTTCCCATCGTGATCACCAAGGGCTTTTTCAAGAAAGTAGGTAGGAGTATTATGGGGTATGTGTGGGCAAATAAGACACCGAGGGTTAGAAGAGGGTTCTTGAAACGCAACAGGGACTGAGGGGGGTTGGCTTTGCCAAACCTAGAGAGTTACTACTGGGCAGCAAACGTGGCGATGATCCGCAAGTGGGTCATGGAGGGAGAGAGGGCGGCATGGAAGAGGATGGAGATGGCGTCCTGTAAAGGAACGAGCCTGGGGGCGTTGGTAACGGCACCGCTGCCGCTATCGCCGACAAAACACACAAGCCCGGTGGTGGCGGCAACGCTAAGGATCTGGGGCCAGTGGAGAAGGCACAGGGGTGCAATGGGAGCATCGGTGTGGTCTCCGATTAGGGATAACCATTGGTTTGTCCCGGGGAAGATGGACGGGGGGTTCCAAGGCTGGCATCGGGCGGGGATTCGAAGAATGGGGGATCTGTTCATTGACGGGACATTTGCGAGCCTAGGGGCACTGGAGGAGAAATTTGAGTTACCCCCGGGAAACGCATTTAGATATATGCAGGTGAGGGCTTTTGTGAGGCAACAGGTGAGGGAATTTCCGTTGCTGCCAGCACAAGAAGTTCAAGATAGGGTGACCTCGGGGGTATGGGTCGGGGAGGGCAAGATGTCGGAAATATACCAAGAGATGAAAGAGGGGGCAGCGCTAGTAGAAGAACTGAAAGGTAAATGGGAGGAGGAGCTGGGGGAGGAGATTGAGGAAGGGCTATGGGCTGATGCCCTAGGTAGGGTTAATTCCTCCTCCTCGTGTGCCAGGCTCAGTCTGATTCAGTTTAAGGTGGTTCACAGAGCGCATTTGACGAGGACGAGACGGAGTAGGTTCTTTGGAGTGGAGGATAGATGTGAAAGATGTTCAGGGGGCCCGGCGAACCATGTCCATATGTTTTGGTCATGCCCGGCATTGGAGGGGTTCTGGAGAGGAGTGGCGAGAGTAATATCCCAGGTGGTGAAAGTCCGGGTCAAGCTAAGCTGGGGGCTAGCAATATTTGGAGTAGTGGACGAGCCGGGAGTGCAGGAGGCGAAAGAGGCCGGAATTCTGCCTTTGCGTCCCTAGTAGCCCGGCGAAGGGTCTTGCTATTGTGGAAGGAGGCAAAGCCCCCTAGCCTGGAGGCCTGGATAAACGACATGGCTGGGTTCATAAAATTGGAGAGAATTAAGTTTGCTTTGAGAGGGTCTGCACAGGGGTTTTACAGGCGGTGGCAACCGTTCCTAGAATACCTCGCGGAGCGTTAGAGGAAGTTCGGTCAGCAGCAACCCGGGAGGGACGGGGGGGGGCGGGGGGGACGAGAGACTGTTTGAGGGGATGGACGAGCGAGAGGTGGCATGAAGGGGGGGGGGGGAGAAATGGAACGCGCGGCCAAGAGCCAGCGTATAAAGCTATGTAAATATACCATCTAGCCATGTACATATCTTGCTCAGGGAGAATTTGCGTTATTTTGTTACGGAGGGGGGGGGGGGGGGGGGGGTGTTATTGTTTGTAAGGGAATAAAAATATTTAAAAAAATATATATATAGAAAGAGAACAAGAAAGAAACATAATGCACGAGAGCTCAAGAAAGAAGAGCACACAAAATGATCAGAACTTGGATGTACACTGAACCTTTACAACCTTAGGACAGCCCATAGCTTTTACTGCCAATGGAAGCATACAGCAATTGGAGATAACTGGATAATCTGTTGTACTGATGTTGGTTGAGAGAAAAATAATGACTAGGACACAGTGGAGAACTTTCCTCCTCTTGCAAATAATGCCATACGATCTTTTATACTGAACCCAGGGGATAATCAGAGCCCCAATTTAACTTGACAAAACGCGTCATCATATTAATGTGTTTTTAACTCTATTTAGCAGCTAGCTCAATATGTTTCAAAACTTCTTTCAAATGAACGTCCAACTTGACTGAAACAAATCTTTGTCATTCTCTACACAATGTGTAAATCATCTTTAGATGGTGTTTGAAAATGGGCAGCACGGTAGCACAGTGGTGAGCACAGTTGCTTCACAGCTTCAGGGTCCCAGGTTCGATTCCTGGCCTGGGTCACTGTCTGTGCAGAGTCTAGACATTCTCCCCGTGTCTGTGTGGGTTTCCTCCGGGTGCTCCAGTTTCCTCCCACAGTCCAAAATGTGCAGGTTAGGTAGATTGGCCATGCTAAATTGCCCTTGGTGTCCAAAAAGGTTAGGTGGGGTTACTCGGTTACAGGGATAGGGTGAAGATGTGGGCTTGAGTAGGGTGTGATGTGTTGGGTGCTCTGGATCCGTGGAACCACCTACAGGCCACCAACACTTAAAATAGTACAACACTATTTTATTAAGCTAGAAACTGTTGAACATACTTTCACTATGGGTTAACACGATGTTAGATTAAACTAAATACCTATGCCTGTCCTAACCAGTCTGTGCACTCGGCACATGGTGAAGATCTGTGCTGCAAGCTCTGTCCTTCTGAGAGGCTGCATCCAAATGAGCGGGAACTCTGATGCCCTCTGTCTATATGGTGAGTGTGCTCTAACTGGTGATTGGCTGCGGTGTTGTGTGTGTTGATTGGTCTTGCGGTGTGTCCATCAGTGTGTGTGTCTGCACCATGATATACTGGTGTATATTATGAGAGGGTGCTCTTTCCAAGGGCCGGTGCAGACCCGATGGGCCGAATGACCTCCTTCTGCACTGAAAATTGTATGAGGATGGGAAAGGACAGCAGGTTTCCTTCCCTGAAGGACATCAAGGTCCAACTGGTTCACTAATGGTAAATCAGACAAACTTGTGTCAGCGTTTCTTTTACTTCTAGATTTTTTTTTTTTTTTTTTTTTAAAAGGTGTATTCAAATTCTCAAACTGTCATGTGGGATTCAATTAACAATCTCTAGATCATCAGTGTAGGCCTCTGGATTGTGAAAAAAAAAGACAGACTTGCATTTAACTGGTACTTTTCATGGCTACAGGATGTTAGTAACGTATTCAATGAAATACTTTTCTTTTAAACATGTGTCCATTGTTGTAATGGCGGAAACATGGGAACTAATTTGTGCAGAGCAAGCTTCCACAAACCGCATTATGAAAATGATCAGACATTTTTTTTTTGTGACATTGTTTGAGGGATGAATATTGGCCAGGACACTGGGGATAACACATATACTGAACGTGAGGAGGGTGGGGAAAAGAAAAAAAAAAGGGTGATGGTCAAAGCTGCTAAGACCATCATGCAGCTACACTTGTCTCCTGTCCAGGAGATGGGGATAAAATCAGGTGAGCACTATCTGGCTTAACACTCAGTAGTTCAAGATACAAATAAAAACTAATCTTCAACTTGGTCTACACATTTGTCCTTCAGGGATCAAAAGTCAGGATAGATTTCTAAGACAACTTCAGGAATAATACTTGGCCCATCCCATGAAAGCAAATGGTTAAAATTGAATGCAAAACTGAGATTAGTGAAACTCTGGAGATAAATACAATGCAGCCAGTTCAGGCTTATATTGCGTCAGTTTGAGAGCCATGAATTTCAAGTTATGCACCCTCAACTGATTCATGCCGTGACCTTTCTAATTAGCGCAAAGTATCCACAAACCTGCTTTGTTTAGGTAAATACAAGGAAGTCACACCTGAAAGTATTAAAGTTGCCCTTATTTTATTAATGCGCAGTGTAATCCGTACTTTATGCAATCCTGAGGAACCGTAAGAAAACTTGCTCAGGAAAATCTTCAGACGTGCAGATACAGCTGCCTTACTGTCGTAATTACAGAGGGACAATCAAAGCAGGTCACTATAGATGTAATGGTACAAAAGGATGCGGAGAATGTCTATTATATTTGTAGAGGCAGAGCAGCACTGTTGGAAACTGAACTTACAAAGCCAGGAAACAAGGTCCTGAGCTTTCTTCCCCACGTCTTCTGCAGATACAGGAGACAGGGATTACCCCATGAAATTTCAGGGTCAATATGTATTTTTGCTAAAATAACACTCTGTCTTTTGGCAAGTGAAAACAAACAGATATTTTTGTAGTTTCATGTGAAATTACTTTTTAAATTACAGGCAGCATTTAGTCAGGAACAATGACATTGATTTATGTGGTTGGGAGGTTGGTGGTGTAGGGGGCCGGGTGGGCAGTGTGCAGGGTGGATGGATGTTCTAATAACTCTCTCGTGTTCCCACGGAGAATACTGGATATATGGTGAGCTTGTAATTTGATAGGTAATTTCTCCCTTCTCTTCAGCCCCTTCATGCTCAATCTGGACGTAACCATGATATTGCACACTGGGCTAAATAGCTGACTTTTAAAGCAGACCAAGGCAGGCCAGCAGCACGGTTCAATTCCCGTACCAGCCTCCCCGAATAGGCGCAGGATTGTGGCGACTAGGGGCTTTTCACAGTAACTTCATTGAAGCCTACTTGTGACAATAAGCGATTTTCATTTCATTTCATATTGTTCCTTCTGCTTCCCAACTTGTATTCGCGTGTTCCTTTAATGCTTGAAAAATGTTCATGTCGGCTCTCCCATTTGCGTTCATTACACTGTAACTCATATTGTATTTTGTAACATGAGACAAAAATTTTCTCAAAAATGAGATCCATACAAGGGTAGATACAGTACAGGGATTGTTAGATGAATTTTGTTCTGATAAAGGTAAAACATGAAGAAATACATTTACTTACATTGCGACTTTAAGGAGATAAAATGCCCCAAAGCACTTCACCGGAGCAATTAGCATATAAAGTGTTTTATTTTACAAATTTAGAGTACCCAATTCATTTTTTCCAATTAAGGGGCAATTTACTGTGGCCAATCGACCTACCCTGCACATTTTTGGGTTGTGGGGGCGAAACCCATGCAAACACGGGGAGAATGTGCAAACTCCACAAGGACAGTGACCCAGAGCCGGGATCTAACCTGGGACCGCGGCGCCGTGAGGCTGCAATGCTATCACTGCGCCACCGTGATGCCCTCATTACTATGTGAAGTTGACATAAAAGTTGAATAGGTATTAAAGGGCAGTTTAAAGGAGAAGAGGTAGAGGGCAGAGGGGTGAGGGACTGAATTTTAGACCTTGGGGTCTTGACAGCCAAAGACATGGCCACCAATGGCAAAGGGATGCAAACCAGGCATGCACAAGCTGCCAGACATGGAGGAGCACAGGAATCTTTGAGGGTTTAAGTCCATGGAGAGCTTTAACAGGTACTAAAAGTTTGCAAACAATTATTTTGTACTTTATGTGTAATAGCACATTTAACTCAAACAAAACAACCGTAACATATTTTCCCCACATGCTCTTTCTACTGGGGTCTCTGGTTTGTGGTAAGAAATTATAAATACCACTACAGTGGAGCCATCATTGTTACTGTTATACAATTGTTTAAGAACAAACAGTTTCAATTATGCAAACAAAACAAAGCAAATATTCAGGTGCAGTTTACTTCAGAGATGGAAGGTAACCTTGCAACAATTAATGGCCCAAAGGCCCATAATGCCCAGACCATACATTGAGCTTGAGATGAAGCAGATCACATGCGATTTTGCCACAGATTCTCCTAACATAAGAACATAAGAACTAGGAGCAGGAGTAGGCCACCTGGCCCCTCGAGCCTGCTCCACCATTCAATGAGATCATGGCTGATCTTTTGTGGACTCAGCTCCACTTTCCGGCCCGAACACCATAACCCTTAATCCCTTTATTCTTCAAAAAACTATCTATCTTTATCTTAAAAACATTTAATGAAGGAGCCTCTACTGCTTCACTGGGCAAGGAATTCCATAGATTCACAACCCTTTGGGTGAAGACGTTCCTCCTAAACTCAGTCCTAAATCTACTTCCCCTTATTTTGAGGCTATGCCCCCTAGTTCTGCTTTCACCCGTCAGTGGAAACAACCTGCCCGCATCTATCCTATCTATTCCCTTCATAATCTTATATGTTTCTATAAGATCCCCCCTCATCCTTCTAAATTCCAACGAGTACAGTCCCAGTCTACTCAACCTCTCCTCGTAATCCAACCCCTTCAGCTCTGGGATTAACCTAGTGAATCTCCTCTGCACACCCTCCAGTGCCAGTACGTCCTTTCTCAAGTAAGGAGACTAAAACTGAACACAATACTCCAGGTGTGGCCCCACTAACACCTTATACAATTGCAGCAGAACCTCCCTAGTCTTAAACTCCATCCCTCTAGCAATGAAGGACAAAATTCCATTTGCCTTCTTAATCACCTGTTGCACCTGAAAACCAACTTTTTGCGACTCATGCACTAGCACACCCAGGTCTCTCTGCACAGCAGCATGTTTTAATAATAACTAACAAGGCACCAGTCATTTATTTAATGGCATGCTTTAACAGTGAGGTCCTGAGGCACAAGTTTTACAAAGAACTTCCAACAAAGTTTGTAATCTCAAAGTGGTTATTGAATATTTAAGGGGAGGTGGTGGCAGTGTGATGATGTGTCCGAATTAGAAATCCAGAGGCCCAGGTTGATGCTCTCTGTACATGGGTCCAATATCCCAGTCGTACCTCACAGAAGCTGGTATAATCCAAATTCAATTCATAAATCTGGAACTGAAACGTTAGTCCCTGTCATGTCGATTCTTGTTAAATACTCACTAAGGTCCTTTAGGGAACGACGTCTGCCTAATAGCAGGCCACTCTGTTGTACCAAACTGCTACAGAAAAGATGAAAAGGAATGAAACTAGTCGGACTGCCTGGCATCAAGCAAATCACTGGAATCGACAACGGCACACCGACCCCGCAATGTCCTCCTTACTAACATTTGTGGGTTTGTGTCAAAATTGGAAGAGCTGCGGATGAGCTGGCAAGATGGAGACAGAACTGGCTAGGACATAGAAGGCAGAAAGTAGCAATGGAAGGGTGCTTTTCTGATTGGAGGGCTGTGACTAGTGGTGTTCCGCAGGAATCAGTGCTGGGACCTTCGATGTTCGTAGTATATATAAATGATTTGGAGTAAAATGTAACTGGTCTGATTAGTAAGTTGAATAAACTCAGTTTGTTCTCACTGGAATGACGGAGGTTTACGGGCGACCTGATAGAGGTCTACAAAAATTCTGAGGTGCATAGACAGGGTGGATAGTCAGAGACTTTTTCCCAGGGTAGAGGGGTCAATTACTAGGGGGTATAGGTTTAAAGGAGATGTACAAGGCAAGGTTTTTTTTTCACAGAGGGTAGTGGGTGCCTGGAACTTGCTGCTGGAGGAGGTGGTGGAAGCAGGCACGATAGTGACGTTTAAGGGGTGTCTTGACAAATACATGAATAGGATGGGAATAGAGGGATACAGACCCCGGAAGTGGAGAAGATTTAGTTTAGACGGGCTTGGCGCAGGCTTGGAGGGCCGAAATGCCTGTTCCTGTGCTGTACTTTTCTTTGTTCTTTGTCCCGCACGCTATGCAAGCAATAGCCTGACATAGTCATACTCATCAAACTGTGCCTTACACGCCGACACTCCACTGTGACCATCCCGGATATGTCCTGTTCCACCAACAAGACATACCCAATAGCAGTGGCAGCACAGTGGTAAACAGTCGGGAGGGAGCTGCCCCGGGAAAATTCAACCTCGACTCTGGACCCCATGAAATCTGCTGGTATCAAGTCAAATATGGAGAAGGAAACCCCTTGCTGATATTCACCTACCACCCACCTTCCACTCCCCATAGCTGATGAATCAGTACTGCTCCATGATGAGCAACACTGGATGAAGCATTGAGGATGAGTAACGATAGTACAGCTATTGACTCAGCCCCGAAGGCCATAGCTACTGGACTAGACCTGCAGCAGGTGGTGAGGGAACCAACCAAAAGGAAAAACTACTTGACTATATCCCCACCAATCTACCTATCACAGACACAACTGTCCATGACAGTATTGTAGGAGTGACCACCTTTGAGTTCTTATGCAGATGAAGCCCCACCTTTGCACAAAACAAAACCCTATGGTCGGAATCCCCCCCCCCCCTTCAATTCATTTCCACTCCTTCGATGCCCGAAGTGCAATTGCCAACGCAAATAGCATTGGGGAGAGCAGACACTCCTGCCTGGTTCCGCAGTGAAAACGGCACACTCGCCACCGGCGCCTTAGACAGCAGCCAGACCCAATCCACAAACGCCTGCCCAAACTCAAACCATCCCAGCACCTCAAACAGATACGCCCACTCCACCCAGTCAAAAGACTTCTCCACATCCATCACCATCACTACCTCAACCCCTTGCCCCCCCCCCCCCTCCTCCAAGGGCATCATAATCGCATTTAGTAACCTACGCACGTTCGCTGACAGCTGCCTTCCAAAACCCTTCTGCTCCTCCCCCAATCACCCCTGGCACACAGTCCTCAATCCGTGCTTGAAGCACCTTCACCAAAAGCTTAGCATCAACATTCAATAACGATATCGGGTGATATGACCCACACTGCTCTGGGTTCTTATACTTCTTTAAAATCAGGGAGATGAAAGCCTGTGATAAAGTAAGGGAGAATTCCCGTCCTCTCATTATATGTCCTCACCCGCAGTGGCCCCAGCTTCGAACCATTTATAAAACTTTACTGGGAACCGGTCCTGATCCGGGGCATTCCCCGCTTGCATCGCCCCCATGCCACACATCACCCCCCTCAACCCAATGGGAGCCCCCCCCCCAGTCCCTGAACCCATCCCTCCTCCACCATGGGAAACTCCAACCCACCCAGGAACCGCCTGACGCCCTCTTCCTCCATCGGGGCTCCGACTCGTACAGCATCCTATAAAGGCTTCAAATATGCTATTCACCCCCTCTGGGTCCATCACCACCTTACCCCTCTCGTCCCTCCCTCTACCAATCTCCCTTGCTGCACCTGCTTCCGCAACTGTTGAGCCAGCATCCTACTCCCCTTCTCCCTGTACTCATACGCTGCCCCTCTGACCATTCGCCATCGCCTTCCGCTTAGACACTAACCCAAACTCCATCTGAAGCCTCGGTCTCTCCTTCAGCAACTCCTCCTCTGGTGCCACCGAGTACCTCCTGTCCACCTTCAAGATCTCATCAACCACCCTCTCCCTGTAAGCCCGAATCCAAATAATCTTCTCTCTAACTATAGCCTAGAGTGCCTCCCACAACGTGGCGCCTGTGACTTCCCCAGTATTTTTGAACTTCCACATAGTCTCGAATGGCAGCCCACACCCGCTCACACACCCTCATCTGCCAACAACCCCACATCTAACCTCCACTGCAGCCTTGGGCCTCCCTCTGAACCACCCGCAAATCCACCCAATATGGCGCGTGGTCGAGGACCATCATCGCCGAACACCAGAGTCAGCCACCCTGCAGCAGCACCTCGTCCATCACAAAAAGGTTGATCCGTGAATACACCCGGTGCACATGGGGGAAGCATGAAACGCCTTCACCTTTGCCTGCCGCCCCCCCCCCCCCCCCCCCACCCCGGTCCCGCCATGCGCTCCATGAACCCCCTCAACTCCTTAGCCACAACTGACACCCTCGACAACTTTGGCCTCGACTGGTCCAGACTTGGGTCCAAGACCGTATTAACGTTTCTCTCCCCGCCCCCCACCACCACCGCATTATCAACCGGTGTGTGTCCAAATCCGGACCCCAGCACCCACTTCATAAAATCCACATCATCCCAATTCGGGGCATAAATGTTTACCAGGACCACCTGCATCTCCCCACTGACCATCACATACCTACCCCCAATTGATCACAATGCTCCCCATCTCAAACGCCACCCTCTTATTTATTTTTTAAAATATATTTTTATTAAGAATTTTTCAATAACAATATTTTCCACCTTACAAGCAAACCCCCCCCCCGCCCCGTAACAAAGAAAAGAAAAGAACTCGCGTGGCAAGACATGAACATGGCAAGTCAATAAAATACAGAACTTTGTACATTGGATTCTTCCCGTACATGTCAGTTTCGGATCATTCATGTGCTTTCTTGCTCACGTGCCCCCCACAGGAACCCCCCCTTCCCCCTCCCTCCCTCCCCTCCCCCCCCCCCCACGAACGATGTCCCCCCCTCCGGGTTGCTGTTGCTGCTGTCCGACCTTCATCTAACGCTCCACGAGATGATATCTAGGAACGGTTGCCACCGCCTGTAGAACCCCTGCACAGACCCTCTCAAGGCAAACTTTATCCTCTCCAACTTGATAAACCCTGCCATATAATTTATCCAAGCCTCCACACTGGGGGGCTTCGCCTCCTTCCACATTAGCAAGATCCTTCGCCGGGCTACGAGGGACGCAAAGACCAGAATACCGGCCTCTTTCGCCTCCTGCACTCCTGGCTCGTCCACTACTCCAAATAGTGCTAGCCCCCAGCTTGGCTTGACCCGGACTTTCACCACCTTAGATATTGTTCCCCGCCACTCCCCTCCAGAACCCCTCCAGTGCCGGGCATGACCAAAACATATGGACATGGTTCGCCGGACTTCCTGAGCACCTCCCACATCTGTCCTCCACCCCAAAGAACCTACTCAGCCTCGCCCCCGTCATATGCGCTCTATGAACCACCTTAAATTGTATCAGGCTAAGCCGCACACGAGGAAGACGAATTAACCCTACTTAGGGCATCAGCCCATTGCCCCTCCTCAATCTCCTCCCCCAACTCCTCCTCCCATTTACCCTTCAGCTCCTCTACCAAAGCCTCCCCCTCTTCTTTCATCTCCTGGTATATCGCTGACACCTTGCCCTCCCCGACTCATACGCCCGAGATCACCCTATCTTGAATCCCCTGTGCCGGGAGTAGCGGAAATTCCCTCACCTGCCGCCTCACAAACGCCCTCACTTGCATGTACCTGAAACGTTTCCCGGGGTAGCCCAAACTTCTCCTCCAGCGCCCCTAAAGCTCGCAAACGTCCCGTCAATGAATAGGTCCCCTATTCTTCTAATCCCTACCCGATGCCAGCTCTGAAATCCCCCGTCCATCCTTCCTGGGACAAACCGATGGTTGTCTCTGATCGGGGGCCACACCGAGGCTCCCGTCGCCCCCCCTGTGTCGTCTCCACTGCCCCCAGATCTTTAGCGTTGCCGCCACCACCAGGCTCGTGGTATATCTTGTCGGCGAGAGCGGCAGCGGTGCCGTCACCAGCGCCCCCAGGCTCGTTCCTTTGCAGGACGCCATCTCCAACCTCTTCCACGCCGCCCCCTCTCCCTCCATCACCCACTTACGGATCATTGCCACGTTGGCAGCCCAATAATAACCACCCAGATTCGGCAATGCCAACCCTCCTCTATCTCTGCTATGCTCCAAGAACCCCCTCCTTACCCACGGGGTCTTGCTCGTCCACACAAATCCTGTAATGCTCCTGCTTACCCTCTTAAAGAAGGCCTTAGTAATCACAATTGGGAGGCATTGGAATACAAAAAGAAATCTCGGGAGGACCACCATTTTAACCGACTGTACCCTACCCCGCCAGCGAGAGTGGCAACATGTCCCACCTTTTAAAATCCACCTCCATCTGTTTCACCAATCGCGTCAAATTGAGTTTATGCAGTGCCCCCCAACTCCTAGCTATCTGAATCCCCAAATATCGAAAGCTCCTTTCCACCCTCCTCAACGGTAGGTCCTCTATCCCTCTTCCCTGGTCCCCCGGATGGATCACAAAGAGCTCACTCTTTCCCACATTGAGCTTATAGCCCGAAAAGTCTCCAAACACCCGTAGGATCTGCATTACCTCAACCATCCCCTCCACTGGATCCGTCACATACAGCAACAGGTCGTCTGCATACAGCGACACTCTATGTTCCTCTCCCCCTCGAACCACCCCCTTCCATTTCCCAGACTCCCATAACGCCATGGCCGAAGGTTCAATTGCTAATGCGAACAGCAGAGGGGACAGGGGGCACCCCTGCCTTATCCCTCGAATCAGCCGGAAATACTCCGACCTCCGCCAGTTCATGACCACACTCGCCACCGGGGCTTTATAGAGGAGCTTAAACCAACTAATAAACCCTCCCCCGAACCCAAACCTCCTCAACACTTCCCAGAGATACTCCCACTCTACCCGATCAAAGGTTTTCTCCGCGTCCATGGCTGTCACTATCTCCGCTTCTCCCTCCACCGATGGCATCATTATCACATTTAAGAGCCTTCGCACATTAGTGTTCAACTGCCTACCCTTTACGAATCCCGTCTGGTCCTCGTGAATCACCCCCGGAACACAGTCCTCAATCCTCATGGCCAACATTTTTGCCAGCAACTTAGCATCTACATTAAAGAGCGAGATCGGTCCAAATGACCCACATTGCAGTGGGTCCTTATCCTGCTTTAAGATCAAAGAGATTGTCGGGGGCAGGGTCCCCCCCCTCCCTTGATTCATTGAAGGTCCTTACCAGCAACGGGGCTAACAGGTCTACATATTTCCTGTAGAACTCCACCGGGAGCCCACCCGGACCCGGGGCCTTCCCTGCCTGCATGCTCCCCAGTCCTTTAACCAGCTCCTCCACCCCAATTGGCGCCCCAGACCAGCCACATCCTGCACCTCCACCCTTGGGAACCTCAACTGATCCAAGAATCGCCGCATCCCCTCTTTTCCCCCTAGGGGCTGGGACCTATGCAGTTCCTCGTAAAAGGCCTTAAAAGCCTCATTCACTTTCCCAGCACTCCGCACCGTAGTTCCTCTGCCATCTTTGACTCCACCTATTTCCCTCGCTGCCATCCTCTTACGGAGCTGGCTCGCCTTCTCCGCATATTCATAGATCGCCCCCTGTGCCTTCCTCCACTGTGCCTCTGCCTTCCCTGTGGTCAACAGGTCGAACTCCGTCTGGAGACTTAGTCTCTCCCTGAGTAGTCCCTCATCCGGAGCCTCTGCATAGCTCCTGTCCACCCTTAAAATCTCCCCCACTAACCTCTCCCTTTCCCTGCCATCGCTCTTCACCCTGTGAGCCCTGATGGAGATTAACTCTCCCTGACCACCGCCTTCAGCGCCTCCCTTGTCTGCTACTATGTTCTTGGGCTCAAATGACACCCGCTTTCCCACCAGTATTGCCACCCCTCTATTCTTGGCATCCAGCCCTGAATGGAACACCTGTCCCACCCATCCCTTCCTTAACCTGACCTGATCTGCCACCTCCAGATGTGCCTCCTGAAGCATGGCCACATCTGCCTTCAGTCCCTTTAGGTGCGCGAACACTCGGGCCCTCTTAACCGGCCCATTTAGGCCTCTCACATTCCACGTGATCAGCCGGATTGGGGGGTTACCCACCCCCCCTCCCCCGCCGACTAGCCATCTCCTATCTTAGGCCAGTCCCGTGCTCGCGCCTCCCACTCCCTCCAGTCCCCCAGGCGGGGAACCCCCGCCCCGACCACCTCTTCCATTTTCAGTTCCCCCTCGGACAGTGCAGCACCAATCCTAGAATCCCCCCCACCCCCCCGCCGCCCGCTAGATCCACATCTAGCACTTTTGCTCCCCCCATATTACTTCCGTGAGTCAGCTGACCTCTGCTGACCCCGGCTTCCCCCGCCTTCCCGTTGATCTCCCCCGTGTGGGAGTCTCTCCTCCTCCTTACCCTCCTCTATCCCCCCCCCCTTTGTGGCGCGGGAAAAAAGCCCGCGCTTTCCTGAACCAGTCCCGCCCCCTGTGGCGCAGCTCCTGTTGCGGCCATCATCCCAGTTCCCTCATCCGCGAGTCTCACCTCCCTCCAGGACCGACGCCCACATTCCCCATCATCATTTTGTCTACAGACAGGAAAAAAGGAAATTTGAGGCATTTTAACCAGAACTCTATCCACATCCCCATCCATCATCCCATCCACAAAATATTCTTTACCCATATTTACAACCCCATATACAACCACATCCCCTCAGTTCGAGTCCAGTTTTTCCGTCTGTATAAAGGTCCAAGCCTCTTCTGGCGTTTCAAAATAATGGTGTCTGTCCTGATAAGTGACCCACAGTTGCGCAGGCTGCAGCATGCCGAACTTAACTCTATTTCTATGCAGCACCGCCTTGGCCCGGTTGAAGCCAGCTCTCCTCTTTGCCACCTCCGCACTCCAATCCTGGTATACTCGGATCACCGCTTTCTCCCATCTGCTGCTCCGCACCTTCTTGGCCCATCTCAGCACACTTTCTTTATCCACGAAGTGATGGAACCATGCCACTATCGCCCTTGGCGGCTCATCTGCCTTGGGTCTCCTCGCCAGGACCCGGTGAGCCCCTTCCAGCTCCAGGGGGGTCGGAGAGGCCTCCGCACCCATCAGCGAATGGAGCATCGTGCTCACGTTCGCCCCAGCATCAGCTCCCTCCCCTCCTTCGGGAAGACCCAGAATCCGGAGGTTCTTCCTCCTCGACCTGTTCTCCAGGACCTCAATTCTCTCAGCCCACCTCCTGTGGACCGCCTCATGCGCCTCCATTTTTACCGCCAGGCCCTGGATATCGTCCTCGTTCGTGTTCACCTCACGAAGCTCCACCGCCTGGGTCGTCTGGATCTCCTTCAGCCCCTCGATCGCCAACAGCATCGGCGCCAGCACCTCCTTTTTCAGCACCTCCACACATCTCATGAAGAACTCCTGCTGGTCTGGCCCCCACGCTGCTTGCACTCCGCCCTCCGTCATCTTGCCTTCTTCGCCCCGTTTTGTTCTCTGCTCCATGGCCTCTTTCCTCGTTGCTCCACCGCTGCTCCCTGCCAAATTTTGTGTGGGGGGGGGGGGGGGGGGGGGCGGGGGGGAACCTCACTGCTCCTTCCCACACGGGATCAGTCAGAAAAAAACTCCGTTGGGGCTCCTCTGGTGAGCCCAAAAGTCCGTTTCCGCGGGAGCTGTCGAAACACGCGGCTTAGCTCCGCATCGCCGCAACCGGAAGTCACGCCACCCTCTTATTGATCAACACCAGCACTCCTCTCGTCTTCATATTCAGCCCTGAGTGGAACACCTGCCCCACTAATCCCTTCCTCAGCCTCATCAGATCCCCCAACTTCAGGTGTGTCTCCTGTAAAAACACCACGGCCGCCTTCAAACTCTTTGGATGCGTGAACACTCCTGACAGTTTAACCGGCCAATTCAGCCCTCTCACATTCCACATAACCAGCCTGGTCAGGGGGCTACCTGTCCCCATCAGCTTTATCCCTTTTTGAGCCAGCCCCCGGCTCACGTCACTAATCCCTCCGGGTCTGCCCTCAGATGTCCACCGCCATCTCTCCCTTCCCATCCCCGTGGGGCACACCAACCGCACCCATATCCATCTGCCCCCACAAGCCTTCCTCCTGACGACCTGCCACTTCACTTCTGTTAACCAGCCCGCCCAGGTAGCGTGATGGTCCCCGCCAATGGCCTCCCAACCACCACCAAATAAAGAACAACAAAAGGCACACTCACCATCACCACTTCCCCTCAAAACCCACCCCACCCCATACACTTTACCGTAAACACAAAGCTCCTCTCCAAGGTTCAGTGTCCCCACACTTCTCCCAGTCCATCGTCCCTCAGAAGTCCATCAGTTCCTCTGGGGGGAGTCAAAATAAAACTGTTTTTGATGTGTCACCCACAAGCAGGCAGGGTACAAAACCCCAAACTTCACCCCCTTCTTGAAGAGGGCAGCTGTTATACGGTTGAACCCAGCCCTCCACTTCGCCAACTCTGTGCCCAGGTCCTGGTAGACCCACAGCTCACCCCCTTCCGACGGGCACCTCCTGGTCTGCCTTGCCTATTTCAAAATCTTTTCTTTGTCCAAAAACTGTGCAGATGCACCCCCGTCGCCCTGACTGGCTCTTCCACCTGCAGTCTCCTCCTCAGTGCCCTGTGCGCACGATCTACCTTGAGGGCCGATCAAAGGCTGCCTCCCCCATCAACTGCAGCATCCTCACCACATACTTGGCAGCCTCCTCTCCCCCGATGCCCTCAGGCACCCCGACGATCCTCAAGTTCTGTCTCTTGGAGCGATTCTCCAGGTCCTCCAATTTCTCTCGCTGCCTCTTTTGGCTGCCCCAAGACAATCCCCAACTCTGTCAACCAGGCCATCTGCTTCTCGTGCTAGCCCACCACCTACTCCATCTTCTGAATCGCCAGGCCCTGAGCCTCCAGCCTCTGCTCCACTATCTCAATCAAAGCACTGAGCGGCTCCACCATCTTAGACAGGTCTTCCAAAGTCTCCTTCCTCTGTTGCTGGAAATTTCCATTCAAAAACTCCACCAATTGTTCCGCTGACGACTGGGCGGGCAGCGCTGCCCCCTTCACCTGTGGCGCACCATGATCAAATTGTCCTGCTCCAGCTGCTCTCTCTTTTTCGTGGCACTTCTTGTCCTCTGATCCATACACCAATCTCACCAGAGGAGAATTACCTTCCCTGGGCACTCACACCTTTTGGGGGAAGGACCAACAAAATTCACCTTGAGCAGGAGCCACCAAATGTGCAACCACTCACTCCATGGCCACTACCGGAAGTCGAAAGATTCAGACACTAGAGTGAAAATATTTCTCCTCATTAATCCCAAATGGTAGACCATTTACCCTAATCTGCGACATTCTCCATCCAAGGAAATAGCCCCTCAGCATCTACCCTGTCAAGGCCTCTAAAGGCATTTGTATGTTTCAATGAGATCATCTCTCATTTTTCTGAACTCTAGAAAATATAGGCACATTCTACTCGATCTCTCCAAGGATAGGCCCCGCATACCATGATTCAATCTAACAAACCTTTATTGTACTGCAAGTATAGCCTTCCATGGGCAAGGAGATCAAAAGTTTGTGTCATCATTGATAGCTGTGCCTTTAGCAAGTTCTGGAAATCCCCAACTCCACCCCTCTGCCAACCCAACTTAAAAATTATCTTCAAAGTCCACCTATTTGACCACACTCTTGGTTGCGCCGCTTAATTTTGGCATCGCTTAATTATGGCAATGACTGGGCAATCCCCTTTGAAGTTCTTAGGACATTCTATGGGACATCTTTACAACATTCAACGCAGGTTTCTGTGGAAGTTCAATAGTGGTGGCACAGTCTGCAGCAACTGCACTCTTTGTTCATGTTGATGTGTTGAAAAAAAAGTCATTACAATGCTGGTTAAAAAAAAGTGAAAACAATATAACTTCTTGGTGCTCCTTTCCAACCAAAAAGGGCTTAATTGAGTCACAGCTCCTCAGGTTATGCTCAGAATTCCCAGATACTGCAGAACTAGCAATGGTAGTTAAGCCATTAGACAGTAGCAGCATGGATACGAAATGGACTAAGTGATAGGAAACAGAGAGCAGATGTATTTAGGGCTGGAGGACGGTTTGCAATGGAGGTCCTCCGGGCTCTTGCTCTTCCTGATCTATATTAATGACCTAGACTTTGGTGTACAGTGCCCAATCGCAATTTGTTTTTTGAGAAACATTTTACTGAAGGCATTTTTAAATATTTACCAACACAAAACAGTAAAACCAAAAGGACAATGAAAATCCAAGCCCCAACCACCATACCAGGCCACAACCCCCCCCCCCCCCCACCCTCTGAAACCACCCATTCACCCGCTACCACACCAGCATCCACCTTTCCCCCCCCCCCCCCCCCAACCAGAGGCTTCAACCCAAACCACACCAAACTCAAAACCAACCCCACCTCCCACCCCGACGACTTAATCCCCCTCAAAGAAGTCAATCAATGGCTTCCACCTCGAAGTGAGCCCATCCTCAGCCCCACAAATGGCGAACTTGATCTTTTCCAGCTGCACAAATTGTGCCAAGTTGCTCAGAGTCCTGCCAGCACAACAAAACTCCTCTCCCGGCTATCAGGGAGACAAATCCCAAAACATCGGCCTCTTTCCCCACCTCCATTCCCAGATCCTCTGACACTCCAAATATCGCCACCTCCGGATTTGGAGCTACTCTGCCGCCAAAGCTTTTGTCATAACCTCCGAAAAGCTCTTCCCCTCAGCTTCGGGCAAGCCCACAACATATGAACATGGTTCGCTGGCCCCCCTGTACTCCACCCACACCTATCCTGCACTCCCAAGAAGAACCGTCTCATTCCCGAGACCATCATGTGGGCCCTGTGCACCACGTTAAACTCAATAAGGCTTAGCCTTGCACACAACGAGGATGCAGTCACCCTCCATAAAGATTTCCCCCCCCCCACACTGCAGCCTCCAAATCCCCTCCCACCTCCTCCTCCTCCCACTTGTGCCTAATCTCCTCCAAGGGGACGATCTCATCAATTCCCCATACATGTCCACCACTCTGCCCTCCCCAATCTCATCCTCGGATAGAAGCTTATCCTGCAGCACCGGGGGAGCAGTCTCCCTCTTAACAAAGCTCCTAACCTGCAGATACCTGAACCCATTCCGCTTTGGTAAATGATATGTCCCCTCTAGCTCTTCCAGGTCAGTGAACGTTTCCCCAATGACTAAATCCCTGAAACATTCTATCCCAACCTGCCGCCACCCCCGGAAACCCACGTCCAGCCCCGCCAGTGCAAACACATGATTAGCACAGATCGGCACCCACAAAGACATGCCTTCCAAACCAAAGTGCTTCCTACACTGGTTCCAAACCCTCAAGTGCTGATACTACCACAAGGCTCATGAAATATCTGACCAGCGAGAACGGAAAGGGCACCAACAACAATGCCACTTACACGAGGCAGCCTACATCAGCCCCAACCAACCGCTCCTGCACTGCCCATCTCCTAACCATAGCAATGTTTGCTGCCCAGTAGGTGTTCATCAAATTCAGCAACGCCAACCCACTTCCCCCCCCCGGCCCCCACCAGCACCATCAAATTGCAAAATTGGAGAATGATACGAAACTTGGAAGCATTGTGATCTGTGAGGAAGGTAGCGCAGAACTTCAAAAAGACATGGGACTGGTTGCTGGAATAAAGCACACAATATCCGAGGCTTTGTTAATGGGGGCATAGAGTACATGAACAAGGAGGTCATGTTGAACTTGTGTAAAATATTGGTTTGGCTTCAACTGGAGTATTGTGTTCCGTTCTGGGTACTGGGCACTAGATGAATTGCTAATTCAGAGAGGCAGTGCATACACAATGGGCCAAATGGCCTCCTGTGCTGTAACATTTCTGTCATTTTGGTTTAACTATTGTGTGGATGCCAGGCATTCCTAAGTGGAATGACAGTAATCACCTTAACAAACTTACAAGCAGTGCTTTATAAGCAGCACTGACAAAAGACGCAAAGAAAAATAACTTGCAGATAAAATAGAAGACCCACATCATAGGTGCAATCTCAGTACACTGTATTTTTTTTACTGCTACTAATACCTCAATGCCAATGGCTTCTGAAGAAACTAGTTAAAGGTGCACTGTTGCCCTTGAAAAAAAATATGGGGAAGTGATTTTTGATATAAACATATTGAACTATCTGCCAATATAACATTTATCCACTGACAAAATGTCACACGGCACTTCTGTACTTTTCTTCACCGATATCTTGATCGATTCCCTTTAATAATGAATGCCCAGTCACCCACATTGTATCCATAGTTTTGAGGAACTATCAACATTGCAAAGGCAGAAAGGAATGCTGTAACCAACAACGGGCGAGTTATCAAAGGGAACATGGCAAAATGACAAAAGTAGCATTCCAAGGCAAGATGTCCAAAAAAGGAAGTGCCCTGAGCATTCATGATATAATTACATAACAAACTGATACTCATCAAATTTGTTTTGAAAGGCTCACATAGGTTTAAATTTGGATTACCAATAAATAAACAGACCGACACTTTGTTATATAAACAAACAGCCCTTAAAATCTATAAACAGTCAGGCAACATAGCCTGAAAAAAAGTTTTTCAAACAAGATTAAAGAACTGGGGGGCGGAGAAGAATAATGAATGTCATTCTTTGACAAGGGTGATGCAGGGAGCTCAAATTTACACATTGCACCAATCCATCTGCTTATTGATATTTACAATCTATATTTACCTGCAAGCCACTTTAATATGAAGGGAGTATAAAAGCCAAGGGATTATCAACAACAAGTACTTCATCATTGCATGAGCAGAAGGGAATAATGCCACCGTTTCCATTTGATCGTTAGAAAAACTGGACAAGTGTTTCAGTAGAAAGAGCATTGTGAACAGTAAATCAAAGAGCTTTCCACTGCTAGAATTAGGGGATCAGGGGTTATGGGGAGAAGACAGGAGAATGGGGATGAGGAAAATATCAATCATGATTTAATGGCGGAGCAGACTCGATGGGCTGAGTGGCCTAATTCTGCTCCTATTTCTTATGATCTTATTATTCTTCAACTTTAAAAGGGGCGCTCACGATTCACTTGGAGAATATATGATTTTTCTGCATTATATTGGAGATTCTACAGTATCCATATTGAACTGAAAAGTTATCCCAAAACACAAAAGACTAAGTGAATGTAAAGTCGGATTAAAGGAGTTAATATTAAAGAATTTAAGATTAAAAGTAAATTGGACTACATTCTACAGGTACTGATCACACTCTGGTACCTCACTCAAGTGTCTGTAGTTTCCTCAAACACTGAGGCACACCACATAATCCCCTCGTCATCCAAATTCAAACAAAACCACTTTTATAGCACAGGTCACTGGACAACAAATGCATTTTTCACCTCCTTGAAACAAGGGCATGGAGATTTTTGTTTTAAACATTCCCACCTCGATTAATATCAGGTAACTCTGTGAAGACCAGGATCAAAAGTGGACTCCTGGTATGAGGTCAGTTTTAAAGAGCGAGTATATATGCCAAACAAGCCATCAGAAAACTGGAAAAACTGAAGTTTCGTTTTAAATTATCATCTAATTTCATGCTGAAACTGTAACAAACAAGCCTTCATGACGTCGAACGTTTGACAAACCAATGCTCTGTTCCTCCAATATCCACAAAAATCAGTTAAAACTGACCTTTGCTGGGCCCCTTCAATTGTATCACCAGTAATACTCATCGGAATGCATATTGAACACGTTTCAACCAGGTCCATTCTAATTTGGCAATTGGGCTCCAAAGGCCTGAATTTGCTATAACAGGTAGATTTGGGCATCCATAAGACCATAAGCCATAGGAGCAGAATTAGGCCACTTGGCCCATCGAGTCTGCTCCGCCATTCAATCATGGCTGATATTTTCTCATCCCCATTCTCCTGCCTTCTGCCCATAACCCCTGATCCCCTTATTAATCAAGAACCTATCTATCTCTGTCTTAAAGACACTCAAGTGAAGTGGAAACATCCTCTCCATGTCCACTCTATCCAGGCCTCGCAGTATCTTGTAAGTTTCAATAAAATCCCCTCTCATCCTTCTAAACTCCAACGAGTACAGACCCAGAGTCCTCAAAGGTTCCTCATACGACAAGGTCTTCATTCCAGGGATCATTCTTGTGGACCTCCTCTGGACCCTTTCCAAGGCCAGCACATCCTTCCTTAGACATGTGGCCCAAAACTGCTCACAATACTCCAAATGGGTGCTAGATACTCCAAGTGCTAGACATTTTCAAAATGGCACCTATAGTAATTGAAGCAACTAATACTATATCTGGCACTATTCTATATTCTGTAATGACCTAGTTAGCTGCAATTCCTCAGTGGATAAATGATAAAACGCTGCTATGGTCCCTATCCCAGCTACATATAGTCACAGCATAACATTATAACTAAGAGAGAGCCAGCCAGTAGGGCAGTCAGTGGTCACAAGAGCACAGCATGCCTAGAGTGACAGATGGCACCAAGCATTTGCACAGAGCCAGTATTACCACCACACCTTACCAGCAATCACTAATGATACGGTGAAAATGGTTAGTGTATGCAAGCACACAAAGTGAATGAAAACATTGTAATCTGAATGGCTCATGACCCTTTCACCTCACATTTGTTAATAGCATGTGACACAGAGGACACATGGAAGAGGTCCAGAAGAGGAGAGTAGTTCTTGAACCTGCTGGCCACCGCAACACCCCTGCAGCAACCAAGAGGTTCTGGACTCAAATAGCGGCTTCAGTGAGTGAAGTCGACGACCATCAACACTTATGGATTTAGTGTTGAAAAATGTTCAATAACCTTCTGCGTTCGGACAAGGTAAGTAGCTTGGTTCAGCCACGCAGAGCTCCAAGGAAAGGGTCATATCTGCAAGCTGCAGCTAAGGTGAGAGACCTGGCACATTGACCTGCTTCAACACTGACATGTGTAAGCTGCACGTGTTGGTGTGCACAGATACATGAGAATGAACATGAGAATGAACACTGATACACCGACACAGTGGGAGCAACATCCCTCCATACACCAGTGATGGTGAATCACCATGAGCAGGTGAGAAAGGTGATGTTGAAATTACTTTGGCAAGTGGTGATAATGCTGGAGGTGATGGTGGCAAAGCATCCTATCCGGCTGCGTAACAGCCTGGTGTGGTAACTTCTCGGCCCAAGACCGTAAAAACTACAGAGAGTTGTGAACACAGCCCAGTCCCATCACGTAATCTCGCCTCCCATCCATTGACTCTGTCATACACCTCCAGCTGCCTTGGGAAAGTGGGCAGCATAATCAAAGACCCCTTCACCGGTGTTATTCTCTCTTCCAACCTCTTCCATCGGGCAGGGGTACAAAAGTCTAAGAACACGCACTAACAGATTGAAAAACTTCTTCTTCCCCACTATTGCCAGACTCCTAACTGACGCTCTTATGGACTGATGTGATCTCTTCACACATCTTCTCTACGGAGTAGCACTACACTCTTGTCTGCTTCACCCGAGGCCTGTGTATATGTATTTACATTGTGTATTTATGTTTGCCCTGTTGTTTTTTTTCATGTGTGGAATGATCTGTCTGAACTGTACGCAGAAAAATACTTTACACTGTACCTCAGTATACGTGACAATAAACAAATCCAATCCACTGGGGCAGCACGGTTGCACAGTGGTTAGCAATGCTGCCTCACAGCTCCCGGGTTCAATTCTGGTCCCGGGTGACTGTGTGGAGTTTGTACTTTCGCCCAGTGTCTGCGTGGGTTTCCTCCAGGTGCTCCAGTTTCCTCCCACAGTCCAAAGATGTGCAGGTTAGGTGGATTGTTCATGCTAAAAATTGACCCTTGGGTGTCCAAAAGGGTAGGTGGGGTTGTTGGGTTACGGGAATAGGGTGGTGGAGTGGGCTTAAGTGGGGCGCTCTTCCCAAGGGCAGGTGCAGACTCGATGGGCTGAATGGCCTCCTTCTGCACTGTAAACTCTATGAATCCAGTCTAATGCTGGAGGCGATGCTGGTGATATTGCTGGAGGCGATGCTGGAGGCGATGCTGGAGGCGATGCTGGAGGCGATGCTGGAGGCGATGCTGGAGGCGATGCTGGAGGCGATGCTGGAGGCGATGCTGGAGGCGATGCTGGAGGCGATGCTGGAGGCGATGCTGGAGGCGATGCTGGAGGCAATGCTGGAGGCAATGCTGGAGGCAATGCTGGAGGCAATGCTGGAGGCAATGATGGAGGCAATGATGGTTAAAATGGGGGAGGTGATGATGGTGATAATGCTGGAGGTGATGATGATGATAATGCTGGAGGCAATGATGGTGAAATTGCTAGAGATAATGATGGTGATAATGCTGAAAGTGATGATGATGGTAATGCTGGAGTTGATGATGGTGGTAATGCTGGAGTTGATGATGGTGGTAATGCTGGAGGTGATGATGGTGGTAATGCTGGAGGTGATGATGGCGGTAATGCTGGAGGTGATGATGGCGGTAATGCTGGAGGCGATGATGGTGATAATGCTGGAGGTGACGATGGTGACAATGTTGAGCACAATGGAACGTTGGCATGTGAAGGAGTGCAAGGAATTAAGCCAAGTGCTCAGGAGTTCAAAGAGACGAGATTATCACAAACAGTTCCTCTTTTTCCTGCAATAGGACTTTTGAATATATACATGTCTGTACTGATAACTGGTCATTCAAAGGGGCTATTAATCAGGGGAACAGTGGTGGCTTTTCCAGCAGGTTGATCCTGCTGAGCCGGAAGAATCCAGAAATATATATTTTTCCCCATTTTATTTTTAATTTCCTTATGGGCCAAGAATACTCTTTCAGATCCCACATGGAATCCCTCAGCCTCCTCTGTCCCCAAATTGCCTCATCCATTGCCCAATTAAAGTTCCTTCCCAGGTCATCTCCCCTCTACTGGAGACTTAAAACTTGGGTTCCACTGCACTATTTTAGCAGCTAAGTAGACCATTCGTTTTGACCTCCCAACTATTTTGCTTGGTATTACCAGCAAGCGGAACACAATGAGACCTGGCTATTGTAGTTGGCCACTCTTGTCTGCTGCCCATCGCAGATGGGTAGCAACTCACTTTGCCACATTTCTAATCAGGTGTTGAAATTGTGTGTGGACTTTGCAAACAGCAAGCAAAATACTTTGAAGCCTGTGCCAGCTTGAACTCAAAGGATTAAACTTGTGTCTTTGGTCCATTTATTAAATACAAAAGGCTAGTCATGCTGTATAAATGCAACTATAATAAATAAGAGTCCCACACACATTTCAAATTTAGAGCTCACATCATCAGCGAAAATATCATACATGTTCAGCATTGCAATACAGTTGACCGAAGTCCTTGCATCCTGGATTTCCCAATATCAGCCGTGCTGCCAGAATTTGGATCAAAGCATGATGCTTCCCAACTGGAAGCAAGGAAAATAAATTTAAAGGAGTTTCAGCCACAGACCCGTCTGCCTCACAATGGCAGACTGTACAGTAGCATTTGTAGTGGTTTGCAACGCTTGCTTGCCTGCTTGGTCACGAGGCAAACGTACAACACCAGGAAAGGGAAAGAATAACACTTATTAAAAGTGTATAATTACTTTCAATATTCACCTTTTTTGCAACTTTCAGGAAGGGAAAGGCAATATAAAAATGAGGGCCCACAATTTAACAGCAACATAAAGTTTTCATTTGAATAGCAGCCACCTACGTGTACAGTTATGACTGCCACGTTAAACCACATACTCCATCATTACTAAATCAGACAAGGGAAATTTTCAGAATCAATTTTATGAAAACTGGTAAAAGAAAACAGTCCCTTGAAAGTACAAAATGACAGATATTGTGGCGACAACGAAAAGTGAAACACAACACTCTGAAATGATGTGGCACACTCGACAATCAAAAGCGTACAATCGATATAGGGAATTTCCAGTAAAGTTTTTTTTATTCAGTTCAAGAGGCCAGACTGGACTTGTATTTGCTTACTGTGTACACATGAGGAGGTTATATCCATGATATTAGGCTTTCAAAATGTCATGCCCACATTCTTGAAAGTGTCTCACTAATGGAACAATCAAGAGACGGATAGAAAACATGTATCACAATCAGAATGTTTGTGTGCCTTTACCACCAGTGATCAGTATTTTGTTTTGCAATGAAAGAGGGGTGTGATTTCTTACCCCAAGAGTGTGTATCCCAGTTAAATTTTTCCAGCTTTTGTGAGTTTTAAAATAAAGACGGTTATTTTATTCTCACACATGACTCGAATTAAATGCAACGTCGGACACACTCGCACACACACCAAAAATTAGATGCAGGTGAAAATAATGATTACAAGTATCTGTCTATGCTTTATGATCTCTGGCTTCCACATGGCTGGTCTGCAGTTTCTAGGATAGTTTTGATGCTTTAAACTCGATGGATCTTGCAAAGCGAAGAATTCTCAGCGGGCTGTGAGGTTTCCTGTCATCAAACTTCCAGGAGGTTGGTTCTCAGGTGAACTCAAAGTGAGAACAGGTTGATGGGAGTCCTATTTTCTGTACAAATCTCCCACCTGCAAAGTATCGTTCTGAAGAAAAGGTATATGGATTTGAAACGCCAATTCAGTTTCAAACTCAAGAGTTTTCTGTTTTTATTTCAGATTTCCAGCATCCACGGTACTTTGCTTTTATTTTTATTGCTGTTAAATACCTTTGCTGCTACATTATTCGCAGCTAGTTTGATGGCTTTGGTGCAACGGTCTGCAAACAGCTTTGTGCTGATTTTTGTTTTTAAGCAGACAGAAATCACGGCTGTCTCATCTTGTGACGTTCTGCCAGTCGAAGTCCTTTTCCAAATAAGACTGGTGTTTGTGGTATCATGGGTATTATAGTACCTGATAGGCTAAATTACCATTGGTGGAAACTGTATGCTTTCTATTGGTTAGAGTGTATGATAGCTCTGCCCTGATAGGTGGGGTATAAGAACCTGTGCCGCCCCAGCAGCCCTCATTCTGTACCGGAGCTGCTGGGGAAACATCTAGCTTGTTAAAGCCTTCAGTTGGACTACAGCCTCGCTTTAGTGGTCATTGATCGTGCATCAATTTAATAAGCTATTTTTTTTTAAGAAGAAAGGATGGAGCTCCGAATCAAGCCGGAGTGTCTGCAACTTAGCCCCCACGCGGCAAACTCAGCGGTAATCTTTAAGCACTGGCTGGCGTGCTTTAAAGGGTATCTCGTGAGGGCCGAAAACACACCACGGGAGAGCAGAAACTGCACGTCCTGCACTCAAGGATAAGCCCTGAGATTTACACCCTCATCGAGGAAGCGGAAGACTTCGATGCAGCACTAGAGCTGCAAAAAGGACACTATATTCGCCCGGTAAACCAGGTCTACGCCCGGCACCTGCTTGCAACAAGGCGACAAACCCCTGGGGAAATCGCTGGAGGAATTCTACCGTGCACTCCTGGTGTTGGGCAGAAGCTGCGGCTGCCTGCAAGTTTCGGCGAGCGAACACACGGAACTCTTAGTCCGGGACGCTTTCGTGGCAGGTATGCTATCGTCACAAATCCGCCAGCGCCTGTTAGAAAAGGACACCCTGGGTCTCAGGGAGGCACGGGCCCTTGCAGGCTCCCTGGACGTGGCCTCCAGGAACACCCGCGCTTACATTCCCGACCATGCGGCAACCCCCTGGGCAGTGTGGAACCCCTCCGCGGCCGACTCGGAGACTTCCCCCATTCCCCCACAGGCCTGAACTGCAAGGCGGCCTGGCAACCTCGAGGGGCCCCGCTGCTACTTTTTGCGGGCAGGCCAAGCACCCCCGCCAGCGTGCCCGGCCCACGCATCCACCTGCAAGGGATACGGCAAAAAGGGCCATTTTGTGGGGGTATGCCAGGCCCGGGCAGTGGCCGCGGTCGCCACCACAAACTTCTCCACGGGCCCCGTGCGGCCAGCGTTTGCCGCCACCTCCATATCCCAGGGCCACGTGCGGACCCCGGGCGCCGCCATCTTGTTCCGCGGACGCCACGTTGGAAGGATGGGAGCCGCCATTTTGTGCACCCCCAGCCATGTGCGACCAATGGGAGACGCCATCTTGGATGAACCCCCAGGACCCCAGCTCGGCTGACCACACACTGCCCGAACAGAACTCTCAACTGCTGCAATTGGCCTCAGTGACTCTGGATCAGTCTCGGCCTCGAACATTCTCAACCGCTACGACGACGGTATTCATCAACGGGCACGAGACGTTCTGCCTAATCGACTCTGGGAGCACGGAGAGCTTCATACACCCCGACACGGTAAGGCGCTGTTCTCTCCTCATCCAGCCATTTAATCAAAAAATCTCACTGGCCTCCGGTTCACACACAGTGGAGATAAAGGTGTTTTGTGTAGCAAACCTCACAGTCCAGGGAAGGGAGTTCAAAAATTTCCGTCTCTACGTCCTTCCCCACCTCTGCGCGGCTGCACTCCTGGGTTTAGACTTCCAGTGTAACCATATTTTATTTTAGAAACACTAAAGCTATGGTCTTTTGAACTAGGGTTCCATTCTGGGATCTTCCTGTCCAGTTATATCAACTGGGATGGTAACACGCAAGCAGATCGGGTCTTAACAATAGCTACAAAACTGTTACCTGACAAAATGGAAAATTGCCCAAGTACCTTCTGTCCAAATCAAATACAGGTCAAATCCAATCCAGTAAATTATCACCACCCTATTCATTTACTCTCATCAGCAAAGTGATGAAGGTGGTCAGTGACACCAGCAAGGACCACTTACTCACTAACAACTTGATCGTTGCTCAGTTTATGTTCGGCCAGGACCATTCTGCTCCAGACCACATCATACCCTTTGTCCTAACCATAAACAAAAGAGCATAATTACAATGGTGAGGTATGCTTAAGTGTAACTGGCCTTGACATGAAGACAACCTTTGAACCAAGTGCCGCATCACTGAACCTAGCAAAATTGCAGTCAATGGAAATCAAGAAGGAAAGTATCTACATATTGGAGTTATACCAAGTATAATGGAAGATACATGTGGTTGTTGGAGGTCAATCATTTCAGCCCGAGGACACAACTGCATGAGTTCCTCAGGGCGGTGTCCTGGCCCCAACTATCTTCAGCTGCATTATCAATAGCCTTCCATCCTCATAAGGTCAGAAGTGGAGATGTTCCCTGGTGTTTGTAGTGTTCAGTTCCATATGCAATTCCTCAGGTACTAAAACAGCCTGTGCCTGCATGCAGTGAGACTTGGACAACATTCAAGCTTGGGCTTGTAAGCAACAAGTGACATTTATGCCACACAGAGCCAGGCAATGACCATCTCCAACAAGACAAAGTCGAACACATCTCTCAACATTCAATGGTATTACCATCACCAAATTCCCCACCACTGACTTTCTGGGAGATATCATTGACCAGAAACTTTACCAGACTAGCTATATAAATACTGCACCTACAAAAACAAGTCAGAGGCTGGCAAGTAGCCTACAAATTCCCCAAAGCTGTCCATAAAGTACAAAACAAAAGTGCGACAGAATACTCTCCACTTGCCAGGAAGAATGCAACTCTGGAGTGCGTGGGTTTCCTCCGGGTGCTCCGGTTTCCTCCCACAGTCCAAAGGTGTGGAGGTTAGGTGGATTGGTCATGATTGATGCACGGGGTTACGCAGATAGGGTGGGGGAGTGGGCCAAGACAGTGTACGTTTGGAGGGTTGGTGCAGACTTGATAGGCAGAATGGTCTCTTTCTACACTGTAGGAATTCTATGGATATCACAGAAAGGCTCAACATTATTCAGAAAAAAGCCTGTTGACTGGCACCCATCCACCACCTTAAAACATTCACTCACTCCAGAACCAGTCCACTGTGCCTGCAGTGTGTACCATCTACATGATGGACCACACCAATTCTCCAACCGTTTTACAACAGCACCACATAAAACTGCCATTTCCGTCACCTGGGACAAAGGTAGAAACCGTATGGGAAAATCATCACTTTCAATTTCCCTTCCAAAGCATGGACCACCCTGACTTGTAAATGTATTACCATGACTTCATTGTCTTTGGGTCAAAATCCATTTCTAAGAGCAAAATCCATTTCTAAAATGGATCCCTTCATTACACAGATTGCAGCCGTTCAAGAAAGGAGCTGACCATTATCTTTTTGAGGACAATCATGGGATGGACATTAACAGAGACATCCTTGTCCCATGAATGAACACAAAAAAGACCCCAAAATACAAACAATGTGGCTCAGCCAACAACAGTAGATGGAGAAGGAAATAGAGTCATTGTAAGGAACTAAAATAATGGCATCATCACAAGGTCTAGCTGAAGGAAATGACTGCTCATTCCAGACTGGATGTTGACAAGCAACCTTACAGCACAGAAGTGGAGCAGAGCAGAAATAACCATATAAACAATGTGTTTGTAATTCAAGTTGAAAACTTATGCCACATAGGACTTTCCATTATATAACATAAACCAGGCTGCACTCAGCGAGGAGCAACAGCTTAATTCGCAATTGAGAACAGTGGTTTATATTTAAACAGCTAATCTCCTCAAATTATCAAGAATCTCTTTCAACCCCCATAGTTTCCAAGAATATAGGAAGAAAACACCGGCCCTGCAGTTTTCTTGACATTTAGTATCAATGCTAATGAACAATTATCAGGGAGTACCAACCACAAAATGATGGAAAAGCATGAAATCTCATGGAATGCCATCTAGTGGTCCAACTCAGCACACAGACTAAAGAACCGGACCAGAGGAATCCATTAAAGGAAAGTACCGTCTCAAATATTTACATGTTGTGTAAATTGTGTTCAACTATTTGAGCTTATTTTAAAATATCCTTACTTCCACTTGTAACAAAACAAATTCCATTCTCAGAATGTAGGATGTTGCCAACACATTGGGTTGGTAGAGGGCCATTCTACTGATTCTCTTTGTAAAAATCCGCTCTTACTATGAATGTGATTCATTTTCTATGGATCCCAGCACACTGACGACTTGAAATAGTCCTGTATCCCATGGAACTCGTGAATTCTATCTCGCACTGTGCCCATATAAATAAATACAATAACCACAAATTCCATTTCAGTATCAATTTAACAATGTACAAAGTTTTAGTTTCTTCTCTGATCTGTGTCTGTCAGATTTTGATTTCTGACAGTTACATCATGACACTGCTCAATTTTGCCACGTGCTCTTCGTATTATATATTATATATATATTTTTTAAACAGATTAAAAGTGTCATTTTTCAAAAGAGCAACTTTGCTTTTAAAAAAAACCCCACAACGCAGTAAAAATATTTCAGCGATTTGTGAAGGTCAACAAGCAGACTCAAATTGAAAGCACACAGTGGATACTATGAGTCATACATTGTTCACTTGCATTTGCATTCGGTGAAATCCCTGCACTAAGCTAGAATTAGCAACGAGTGCACCACCTTGGGCTCCCAGGGCGACAATGCTGGTCTAAATTTAGACACTTTGTGATTTTCTTAAATAAATTCAAGCGTGAGAATTATGGGTGAAGATTGTATCTGTTCCTGTATTACTAAATTACTGGTGGACAAATTCATTTCACTTAAAAAAAGAAATTGATATTCAGTATTATATTTAGATATGCCGGAAACTAGCTATGTTGTTGCTCGAGTTCGACCTGTGGAATACAATCTTGTGCCCATTAAAAACAAACAAATCTTTTCCTTCCAAATTGTGATTTTATTTGAGCCTTCATTGGCATGCTGACTAATTACGGAGCTGGACAATTCTGTTTTTTTCTCTCTCAGCTTCTGCTGTTATAAAATATACAACTAAGCAGATCAGCCGAGTAGAAAATATAACATTTCTATAAAAGTCTAAGAAAATTTTGATTTAAAAGAATCAGCTTGCTTCATCAGCAACTCTACCCCAAATTACTTTACCAACTGAAGCAGTGTTGATACACTGCCATTTCTGAGAACAGTAACAATAGATGCCACAAAATCAATGACATTCTAAAGGTGCACCCTTGGCATAAAGGTGCATGCGCTAGTTTGTCCAGCACCTCTGGAGGCAGTGAAATCATTGACAAGGTAAACATTTGTCTCCAACAGTGCTGGTGCCACCATTTTTCTCTCAGGTCCATTTGCTCGAGCATATACTTGGTCTGCAAAGGCTAATGACCTGAACTCCCATTGCCTGGCTTTACACGCGATCCACAATCACTGGGAATGATCCAGATTTAGAAATGAAACAGGTGCATTGGAATTTAACTCACTGCGCAAATGTAGGGAATTCCAGGGCACAAGATGCTTTTTACTGATTTGGTTCTCGAAATAAAACAAAGAGCAGGACAACAGCCAAATAACATAGGGAAGATATGATATTTTGACAGCTCCTAATTCCAATTCATGTGCAAAACAGAATCGTTTTTAAGGGTACAATTATACATCAAGACAAAATAGTTTCAGTACCAATGAGATGTTTGGGGCAGCACGGTAGCCTTGTGGTTAGCACAATTGCTTCACAGCTCCAGGGTCCCAGGTTCGATTCCGGCTTGGGTCACTGTCTGTGCGGAGTCTGCACATCCTCCCAGTGTGTGCGTGGGTTTCCTCCGGGTGCTCCGTTTTCCTCCCACAGTCCAAAGATGTGCAGGTTAGGTGGATTGGCCATGATAAATTGCCCTTAGTGTCCAAAATTGCCCTTGGTGTTGGGTAGGGTTACTGGGTTATGGGGATGGGGTGGAGGTGTTGACCTTGGGTAGGGTGCTCGTTCCAAGAGCTGGTGCAGATTCGATGGGCCGAATGGCCTCCTTCTGCACTGTAAATTCTATGACCTGATTCGCAGCCAAACTAAAACCAAGTGTATAAAATTGTTGGTGAGAGGCCATTTCACATGCAGCATGGATCTTATTGAAACTTACAGGATACCTAGAGGCCTACATAGAGTGGATGTAGAGAGGATGTTTCCACTGGTAGGAAAAACTAGGACCCAAGGGCACAGCCTCAGACTGAAGGGAAGATCCTTTAAAACAGCGATGAAGAGGTTGTTTTGTTATGTTTCCTTTGTAACATAAGCGGCTTCCTTGTGTTGCATTTGTCAAGGAAGGTCGAGACGTGCAAATAACTTCAACTCATTTATTTGCACTATGTACACTTTTATAACTGGAGTTCGACACTACTGCTAATCCTATTATAGCTACCTAACTGACTAACCATCTGCTGTCTTCCACGTGGTGGGTGTGATAATGAATCAACCCTGTGCCTCTCCTCACTGACTGTCTCCACTGGCCAAAGGGGCTGATCATGTGTGTGGTGTCCTTTATGTATGGGTTGGTGTAATGCCCCCCTGTGGTCGTGTCACCTCCTTGTATATCGTGAATGTCCATTGGTCACCTCCTATCTAACTTATCTATTGGTTGAGTGTGTGTGTGTGATGTTTCTGGTGCTCCCTCTAGTGTCTGTCTAGCTTACATGTATTTACAGTGATGCACATCACCACATCCTCCCTTTTTTATATGTTCATATTTTCTGTACACTTTAAGAAAAACTGAACAAAGAACAGGTAGAGAAGGTAAGGTATATACAAGTCATGGGAACGGTGATTAAACAATAAGTCCAAATCATTCATGTGAGTTCATAAACCATCAATCATCATGGTCAAATGTCTCTCTTGGTTATGAACGCCATCAACAGGAACCAAGAAGTGGTCGAATCACTGCGCTGTCCGATTTGGAGTCTTTTTTCTTTTTGTGTTTGTGGTGGTGCTGTCGGATGGCATCTTGTAGCTGATAGGTCGTTGACATTGAAGAGGTACCATCAACAGTATCATTCGAGGTCATGGATGTGCCAGATGTTGAAGTCGGATGAGACTGTGCATACTGGTTCTGGCCACATGCTGTGCTGGAAGGGTGATTCTGCTGAGAAGCGTTGAAGCATGTCGATTTGGAGACAGAATTGCTGCTCGCATCAATATCTGATGATGGTGTGAAACTAGAACCTTGCATCTGATAGGAATATGCTGTCTGGCCAGGCTGTGGTGCAGCAAATCCTGGGCAGTGACTAAGGCATCCAGTCTGTAGCGCAGATTGCGCTGGCGGTAGTCTTCCTTCGGTCTTGATTCCATTAGTGGGCAATCCGTAATGCTGGCCTGTTTGAGAATATGCTGCATAGACTGCTGGCTGCTGCAGGCTTGAATACTGGGTTTGTCCAGCATGAGCTGTCATTGGCCGCACTGTTGGTGTGGAACAAATGTGTGGACATAGCTGTGGTGAAAATTGGTGTATTCCTCTTGGACTGTAGCTGCTGCTTGTTATTGCTGACCCAGTGTGATTGTCACGTGATCCATCTCCTGTCGCTGTGGCATCTGCTGTCACCCTGAGCGTGCCATCACTGAGGTTGCGACACTGCCTGTCTGGAGTAAAGTCTGACTTACGTGAATCAGAGTCGGTGTTTGGTTGCTCCCCATCTGGAGTCTGGTCTGTTTTTTGTTGATGCTCCCCGTCCGGAGTCTTAGCAGGTTCACTGGAGTCAGCTGAGATTTCTTGAAGCTGCAAGTCTGGAGTCGGAACATGCAGGAATGCATTGACTAGTGGAGAAGTTCGAGCAATTGAGGGTGGAAGTAGTGTGGTGTCACCGGAGTCACCAGTGGTCTCACCGTGATCGTCGAGTGTCTCTGTACACACTAGCTGAGGTCTGTCACTTTGCACCTTTTGCATGGGAAGTGGGATGCTGTCGTCACTCGTTTCACATACCGTGGGTAGATCCTGAGTAGCTGCTTGCTGTTCACTAGGGTTGGGTAAATTGTCAGAGTTTTCATCTGGTGGTGCAAACAATGTGGGTGGACTGTCATTGTCTTGCCGTTGTCCTTCATTTGGGCTTTTCTTCTTTGGAATTTTAAATCTTCCCCCAGACATTACAGAACCTTGTTCATTTCCCTCAATTTCGCCCATATGTAGGGCAGCAAATGTTAGATCCAATGTTTCTTTCGTCATTGTACCAGTTTCCAAAGAACAGTCCGTTTCAATTTTCTTCTCAGTTACTTCACATGCATCTTTTTCTCATGAACATGCCTTCATAGTCTCTGGCTCTGATTTTGCTGGGACTGGCACAGTCACAGTCTCTCTTTTACTGTTCTCAATTGCCCACATTCTACTCCCCAGACATAAATGCTTAATCTCTGGAGTTAATGTGGTACAATGGATAATCGGGTCGACCTTATCTGCATCTTCATCATGACTGGAAGGCACAATTGGTTCACTTGAAACTGCTGGGGGTTTTAAGTGCTTTATCTGGCTACTCGATATCAGTGTGTCCTCAGGATTCTTGCTCCAATGTTCTGCTCATTTATCAGTGGAGTGTGCAGAGGTTCAATGCGATTAATATGCCCATCAGGGGTTGAAGAGTTATTACTGACTAACTGCTGGTCTCTGTAGTTGGAACTTGGCGGTTTTGTGTTGAAGGGAGACAGTTGTCCCTGCTGTAGATATGATTCAGGTTGTGTTATTTCCATTAAATGAGGATCAATGTCTTGTCCATTTTTTCGATCCGTACTAAAGCAATGGCAACTTTCAGTCTGCTCCTTGCAAGTTAGACATACAAGCAATTTCTTTAGCAAATCCTCAGCATTCTTCTGTGACTGTGCAGCATTATTAATATCTCTCCGGCTAGAATGATCCTGAAGGTCAGCGCATAATCCTTTTTTCTTCGGGCTTGGAAGAGGCGATTCCTTTGGCTTGTCTTCATTTGGGCTTGAACAGTCATCAGCGCTGTGCCCTTCTTTGTAGTATGATAGACCGTCATGGTCGTCCTGCTGTGCAGTGGAGCGTGGTAGACTGTTATAGCCTTCTTGCTGTTTACGTGAGCATGGCAGACTTGCATCGTCTGCCGCTAGTTGGTCAGAGGAGGTTGCGAGACCCTCATGGTCTTGTTCCTGCAAGGACTGCGCATCGGAGTCATGCGTTTCTGCAATTGTGGAGTCTGTCCACGAGCTTGCTGTGGAGTCTTTTGACACTGGAGTCACGTATTGTTCATACAAGGACTGCGGTGTGGAGTCTTGCATGTCTTCTTTCGTAGAGTCGGGAACCCTGAGCGGAGCGTGGACCACGCTCTGTGTGGCAGCAGGCTGCTCTGTGGGCTTGTACCGCTTTCTGACTTTAATTTCAGGCTGCAGCATCATCCTGCACTGATGAGTTGGGACGTCATATCTGCTGGGTTGAAGATCCTCAAATCCGAAAAATGAATCCGTATCTGCGTCGGATTCAATACGGGGGTCGCCAATGTGCAACACGAAAGGTTCGTCCGAGTCGTAGTCGTCTAGGACCATGGAGCTGTCATTGGGCTCGCGACGTCCTGAGAAAATGTAACGGTCGGTATCGAAGTATTCGAGGTCGGAATCATCGGTTTGTGCGTAGGTAACTGCTTGTTGCAGGGTTCTTCGGAGGTTAAATTCATTTCCTGGTTCAATTTGAGGCATTGTGCTATTCCGGGTGAAGGAAGGTTGTTTTACAGCTTTAAAAGATTTTTTTTTTTGATTTGGGACGTTTCCCCTTTAAATTGGATTTGGGACGTTTCCCCTTTAAATTGGTGCAGTCTGGGGCCTCTTGACTTCATGACGCGCGTGATGTAGCACGTATGAAGCGATTGCGCATGCGCAGATCGCTGTTCCTTTACTCATGGTCGTTTTCTTGATTGCGCATGCACGGCGTCTCACGCGTGTGCAAACGAACCTTCCGGTTCTGCGCACTTCTCGCGCAACTGCGTTAGTGTAGTCCCTTTAGCAAGATGGACGCCGACCTCGACCCAAATCGCTCTCTGGTTCGGGATTTCGGCCTCAAGGGGAGTACTGGCGCTTCTCTTACCGTTCCTTGCCGATTGGAGTGTGTTTTCCTCACAGTATTTGCCGAATTTGTCCTTGACTGCCTGGAAGTCGTACCTGTTTTGCCCCTTGGAGAACTTGAATTTTTTTAAAGATTTCTTCTGCTCTTGCACCGGCGATGGTGAGGAGAAACTGTATTTTTTTCATCATCGGCCACGTCTTTAAGTTCGGCTGCCACCAGGAAGAGTTCAAATGTTTGCCAGAATAGCTGCCAGTTTTCGCGGAGATCGCCGTGGCACTGGAGCGGCTGCGGAACCGGGAGCTTGTACATCTTGCCTGGGTATTGCTGGTTGTCACTGTACGCTGAGGTATGGCTATCTGGATTTAAGCAGTTCACACCTGGTACCATGTTTTGTTATTTTCCTTTGTAACATAAGCGGCTTCCTTGTGTTGCATTTGTCAAGGAAGGTTGAGATGTGTAAATAACTTCAACTCATTTATTTACACTATGTACACTTTTATAACTGGAGTTCGACACTACTGCTAATCCTATTATAGCTACCTAACTGACTAACCATCTGCTGTCTTCCACGTGGTGGGTGTGATAATGAATCAACCCTGTGCCTCTCCTCACTGACTGTCTCCACTGGCCAAAGGGGCTGATCATGTGTGTGGTGTCCTTTATGTATGGGTTGGTGTAATGCCCCCCTGTGGTCGTGTCACCTCCTTGTGTATTGTGAATGTTCATTGGTCGCCTCCTATCTAACTTATCTATTGGTTGTGTGTGTGTGCGTGTGTGTGTGTGTGATGTTTCTGGTGCTCCCTCTTGTGTCTGTCTAGCTTACATGTACATCAGTGATGCACATCACCACAGAGGTGAATCTGTGTAACTCTTTGCTACAGAGGTCTGTGGAGGCCAAATCACAGAGTGTCTTTAAGACCGAGATAGATAGGTTCTTGATTAATAGGGGGATCTGGGATTATGGTGAGAAGGCAGGATGGTGAATGGGAATGAGAAACATATCAGCCATGATTAAATGGCGGAGCAGACTCGATGGGCCAAATGGCCCATTCTGCTCCTACGTCTTATGGTCTAAGGGAAAGCCCTGTTTTAAAATCGGATAGATGACCCATTGGATCTCCAGAAAACTTTTAAATCTTCGTATGAAACTTTGATTTTAAAGTTACATGTAGCCATGGAGGAGTAGGTCGCACATTCAATAGCTCCCGCCTGAATCGGACTTTCGGGCCTTTTTTCCCGGATTTTTGTGGACTTTATGAAATAAATCGGTGGAGTTAGCATCAGTAAGGAGGATTTCCCCCCCAGCGTATGGATAGCTGGACTAGAAGTGGCCGTGTGAAACAAATCAATCCCGACAGAGGGAAGCGAGGGGAGCTGGCAGTACGGCGAAACATGGCAGATGGCAAGGACCAGGGAGCTGCAGCTCACTGGCCGAAGGAGCAACAGATGGAGTTTTTCAAGAGTTGCTTTGCAGAGCTAAATAGGGATACGCTTCACCCGATGAAAGCATCGATCGATCAAATGGTCGTGACTCAGGCAGCCCAGGGCAAAGCGATCGAGGAGATCGAATTAAAACTCTCCAACCAAGAGGTCGAGGTAACTGTGCTGGAGCATATGGTGGAGGTGCTAGAGGACCACCACAAGCAGATGCAGGAGAAGCTGGAGGAGCTGGAGAACAGAACCAGGAGGCAACATTTAAGAATCATTGGCCTCCCTGAAGGTATTGAGGAATCAGATGCGGGAGCATATGGGCGAGTATGCTGGAGTTGTTGATGGGAGCTGGGGCTTTCCCTCGACCCCTGGAGCTGGACAGAGCGCACAGAGCCCTCGCAAGGAAACCCAAGACGAACGACCCGCCAAGGGCCATGGTGGTCCATTTCCACCGATTTTCAGACAAGGAGCGCGTCCTGTGATGGGCCAAGAAGGAACGGAGCAGCAAGTGGGAGAATAATGAGGTGCGCATCTATGAAGACCTGAGTGCAGAGCTGGCCAAGAGACGTGCGGGGTTCAACCGAGCAAAGGCGACCCACTTTGAGAAGGGGGTGAAGTTTGGGGTGTTATACCCAGCGAGACTATGGGTAATGCACAAAGACCGACACTATTATTTCGAGTCACCAAATGTTGTTTGGACATTTATTAAAGAGAAGAAGTTGGACTCGAGTTAAGAGACACTTAATGTTTGAAGATGGAAGGAGGCGGGGGTTTGTACTTGTGTTCTGTTTTAAATAAGATTGTGGTTAGGCATGGGCGAGAGAGCGGGTTGGGGGGACGGTTGGAGGGCGTTTGTTTAGAAGGTGGCTGATACGGGGGGGGGGGGGGGGGGGGGGGCCTGAAACCTGAAGCTAGCACTACCCTTCGAGGGACTGGGTTCTGCTGTAAGTGAGTGTGTCTGTTTGGCTTTATGGTTATGCTAATGGCTTTTGGAGAGCTGATGTTTACTTGCTGGGGAATGTGATCTTGTAAATAGTTTTTTTCTATGCGGGGAGAGGGGCCCGAACAATAGAGTGATAGTCTGACCGGCACCAGGGGCGGGGGCTATCGGGGTCAGCATGGATCAGCTGACTCTTGGGAGCGTGGTGGGGGGGGGGGGGGGGGTGACTTAGTGTTGCGTTGCTGTCTGATTTGGGAGATTAGGTTTTTGGTGTTGGGGGGGGGGGGGTGGCTGCTCTGCGGGCAAGGAAGAAATTTTCTTCAGGGAATAACGGGAGGGTCGGGGGAGGCTGCTGCTTGAAGGGGTGCCTGGGGAAGCGGGGGGCGCGAGCTCGGGGCTGGGCAACAAAGGGTGATGGATAGTCGGCGGGGTGGGGGTGGTAGCCCCCGTCCAGGCTGATTACTTGGAACGTGAGAGATCTGAATGGGCCAGTGACGAGAGCACACGTGTTCACGCATTTAAAAGGACTAAAAGCAAACATGGCAATGCTCCAGGAGACACATCTGAAGGTCAGAGACCAGATGAGACTGAGGATTGGCTGGGTGGGTCAGGTGTTCCACTCAGGACTGGACTCGAAGACAAGGGGGGGTAGCAATTCTGATCAGCAAGCGAGTGGCATTTGAGGCTGGGAGAATAGTGGCTGATAAAGGGGGTAGGCACATCACAGTGAGTGGGAAGCTGGAGGGGGTCCGGGTGGTGCTCGTGAACGTCTACGCCCCGAACTGGGACGACGTGGATTTTATGAGGCGTGTGCTAAGCAAAATCCCGGACCTGGAGTCACACAACTTGGTCATGGGAGGAGACTTTAATATGGTCATTGAACCTGAATTGGATCGCTCAAAATCCAGAACAGGGAAGAGGCCGGCGGCGGCAAGGGAGCTGAAGGGCTTTATGGAACAGGTGGGGGGGGTAGTACCCTGGAGGTTCACACGGCCGAGGGTAAAGGAGTTTTCCTTCTTCTCCCACGTCCACAAAGTTTATTCCCCTATTGATTTTTTTGTTCTGGGCAGGGCGTTGATCCCAAAGGTGACGGGGACGGAATACTCGCCGATTACAGTTTCAGATCATGCCCCGCACTGGGTAGATTTGCGGCTTGGGATGGAGAGGCGTCCGCTGTGGAGACTGGACGTAGGGTTGTTAGCGGACGAGGTGGTTTGCGGGTGGGTAAATAAGAGTATTCAGAACTATTTGGAAACAAACGACACGGGAGAGGTTACGGCAGCGACGGTCTGGGAAGCCCTGACAGCAGTTATTGGAGGGGAACTTATATCGATCCGGTCCCATAGAGAAAAGAGGGAAAGGGCGGAGTGGGAGAGATGGGTGGAGGAGTTACTCCGGGTGGATAGGAAATATGCGGAGGCCCCGGACGCGGGACTCCTGAGGGAGCGGCGCAAGCTTCAGTCGGAGTTGAATTGTTGACCACAGGGAAAGCGGTAGAACAGTTGAGGAAAGCTAGGGGTGCGGTGTATGAATATGGGGAGAAGGCGAGCAGGATGCTGGCGCACCAGCTTAGGAAGAGAGAGGCGGCCAGGGAGATTGTGAGACTAAAGAATAAGGAGGGCAACTTGGTCTTAGACCCGGAGGGGGTGAATGAAGTTTATAAGGAATTTTACAGCAAACTATATGAGTCGGAACCCCGGCGGGTGCGGGAGGGTTGAGGCAATTTCTGGACCAGTTGAAGTTCCCGAGGGTGGAGGAGGGTCTGGTGGAGGGGCTGGGGGCACCGATCGAGGTAGAAGAAATTATTAAGGGTCTGGAGTGCTTGCAGCCGGGCAAAGCTCCGGGGCCGGATGGCTTCACGATGGAATTTCTAAAAACATTTTCAGAGGTGTTGAGCCCACTATTGATGAGGACCTTTAATGAGGCGAGAGAGAAGGGAATCTTCCCCACTACAATGGCACAGGCCTCGATCTCACTCATTCTGAAACGGGATAAGGACCCTGAACAGTGTGGGTCATACAGGTCAATCTCGTTGCTAAATGTGGATGCCAAGCTATTGGCGAAGATCTTGCCACGAGGATAGAGGATTGTGTCCCGGGGGTGATAGGGGAAGACCAGACTGGATTTGTTAAGGGCAGGCAACTTAATGCTAATGTGCGGAGGTTTTTAAATATTGTTATGAAGCCCTCGGAAGGGGAGGAAACAGAGGTTGTGGCAGCGATGGATGCAGAGAGAGCTTTCGATCGGGTGGAGTGGGAGTACCTGTGGGAAGCGCTGGATGCGATTGCTGTACCAGGTGCCTGTGGCAAGCGTGCGCATGAACCGGCTTAGGTCAGAGTATTTTAAATTGCACCGGGGTACGAGGCAAGGGTGTCCCCTTTCCCAGTTATTATTTGCTCCAGCCATTGAGCCGCTGGCCATCGCACTGAGAACTTCAAGGAACTGGCAGGGGCTGGTCCGGGAGGGTGGGGTGGGGTGGGGGGGGGGGGGGGGGGGGGGGGGGGGAATTATCTCCTCCTGCATATTTCGGACAGGAGAAGAGACTGAGGGAGCTGCCGCTGAGGAGGATAGAGAAGAGCTTTCGTTATCCGGGAATACAGGTGGCCCAGAAGTGGGATTTGTTGCATAAACTCAATCTGACCCGGCTGGTGGAACAAATGGAGGGGGACTTTTAAAAGATGGGACATGCTCCCGCTGTCACTGGCGGGAAGGGTACAGACTGTGAAAATAACGGTCCTCCCAGGTTCTTATTTTTATTCCAGTGCCGTCCAGGGGGCAGTGGAGGAGACACAAGAGGGTGGAGGGAGCGTCGGTCTGGACCCCAATATGTAATAACCACAGATTTCTACCGGGCAGGATGGATGGCAGGTTCCAGAGTTGGCAGAGGACGGGTATTAGGAGGATGGGTGACCTGTTTATAGATGGGAGCTTCCCCAGCCTGCAGGTGCGAGAGAACAAGTTTAAGTTGCCGCCAGGGAACGGCTTTAGATATGTGCAAGTGCGGGCCTTCCTGAGGAAACAGGTGGTGGCCTTCCTGCTGCTGCCTCCACGGGGGATACAAGACAGAGTAGTGTCCGGTACCTGGGTGGGGGAGGGGAAGGTGTCTGACATCTACCAGGAGCTGTTGGAGGCGGAGGAAACCCCGGTGGAGGAGCTTAAAGGCAAGTGGGAGGAAGAGCTAGGAGGGGAGTTAGAGGCGGGTCTGTGGGCGGAAGCCCTAAGTAGGGTCAATTCCTCATCGTCATGTGCCAGACTCAGTCTCATACAGTTTAAAGTGGTTCACCGGGCACACGTGATGGCGGCGAGGATGAGCAAGTTTTTCGGGGTAGAAGACAGAAGTGTGAGGTGTGCGGGGAGCCCAGCAAACCATGTCCATATGTTTTGGGCATGCCCGAAGCTTGAGGAGTTCTGGCGGGGGTTTGCCAGGGCAATGTCCAAAGTGCTAGGTACGCGGGTGGTGCCAAGTCCAGAGGTGGTGATCTTTGGAGTGTCGGAAGACCCGGGAGTTCAGGGAGTGAAAGAGGCCGACTTTCTGGCCTTTGCCTCCCTGGTAGCCCCGGAGACGGATCCTGTTAATGTGGAGGGACTCGAAGCCCCTGAGTGTAGAGACTTGGGTCAATGACATGGCTGGGTTTCTCCGCCTTGAGAAAATAAAGTTTGCCTTAAGAGGATCAGTGTTCTCCCGGAGGTGGCAGTCGTTCGTCGACTTTCTTGGGGAAATTTAATTTAAGATGTCGGCAGTAGCAGCTTTCCGAGGGCGGGGGGGGGTTTAGTGTTGTGTTTTTTTTTGGTATTGTCGGTGGTCTGTGAAGACAGCTGTTCGGGGAAATATCTATTTTTGCACTATGTTAATGTTTAACGCCTATTGTTCTTTTTCTGTTTTTGTTATAAACAATTACAAATATTTCAGTTAATGGACACCATCCTCTCCAATTGACTGCAATGTCCAACCAGGCCATCAAGTGATGGTTGGATGACTAAGATATGTAATTTCTCTATCTTTCCTAGATGTTTATTCAATTGCTGGTTATTTCATGAAGAAATTATTTCTGGCATCAGTAATAAATTTGGCCGGAGGCTTCAGGGATGGGAGGAGAAAGGGGCGAAGGCGATGAAGGATTTGTTTTGGAAGAGCGGTTTGCGGGTTTGGAGGGGGGGGGGTGCTGTTGGGTTCCAGCATAGGAGGGCTTTATATACACGCAGGTATGGAACTTTGCAAGACTTCCCAAACTTCCCAGTGGCACCGTTCTCTGTTGTTACAGGAGTTGCTGTCAATGATGGGGTTGGAGGGTGCGGTCGTTTCGGCGATCTACTGGGGGATCATGGAGGAAGATATGGGGCGAAATTCTCCGGAAACGGCGCGATGTCCGCCGACTGGCGCCCAAAACGGCGCAAATCAGTCGGGCATCGCGCCGCCCCAAAGGTGCGGAATGCTCCGCATCCTTGGGGGCCGAGCCCCAACCTTAAGGGGCTAGGTCGGCGCCGGACGAATTTCCGCCCCGCCAGCTGGCGGAAAAGGCCTTTGGTGCCCCGCCAGCTGGCGCGGAAATGACATCTCCGGGCGCCGCATGCGCAGGAGTGTCAGCGGCCGCTGACAGTTTCCCGCGCATGCGCAGTGGAGGAAGTCTCTTCTGCCTCCCCCATGGTGGAGACCGTGGCGGAGGCGGAAGGGAAAGCGTGCCCCCATGGCACAGGCCCGCCCGCGGATCGGTGGGCCCCGATCGCGGGCCAGGCCACCATGGGGGCACCCCCCGGGGCCAGATCGCCCCGCGCCCCCCCCCCCCCCAGACCCCGGAACCCGCCCGCGCCGCCTTGTCCCGCCGGTAAGGTAGGTGGTTTAATCTACGCCGGCGGGACAGGCATTTTAGCGGCGGGACTTCGGCCCATTTGGGCCGGAGAATCGCGGGGGGGGGGGGGGGGGGGGGGGGGGGTGCCAACCGGCGCGATTCCCACCCCCGCTGAATCTCCGGTGCCGGAGACTTCGGCAACCGGCAGGGGCGGGATTCACGTCAGCCCCCGCCGATTCTCCGACCCGGCCGGGGGGGGGGGGGGGGTCGGAGAATCTCGCCCATGGTGTCAGTTAAAGGGATTAAGTGGAAGGAGGAGTTGGGGATGGCGCTGGAGGAGGGCTTATGGGTGAGGTGCTGCAGAGAGTTAATGGCTCAACCTCGTGCGTGAGGTTGGGGTTGATTCAATTAAAAGTGGTGCACAGGGTGCACTTAACAAAGGCAAGGATGAGTCAGCTGTTTGAAGAGGTGAAGGATAGCTGCGAACGGTGTGGGAGGGGTCCAGCTAATCACGTTCATATGATCTGGTCCTGGTTGGAGAAATGTTTGGGGGGGGTTCAGCATCATGTCAGAGGTCCTATACGTAGATTTGGACCTGGTTTCCTGGAGGCCATATTCGGAGTGTCATACCAGCCGGGGTTATAGACGCATGTGGGGGTAGATGTCTTAGCCTTCGCCTTGTTGATCGTTCGCAGGTGGGTCCTGTTGGGGAGGGGTTCAGCTTCTCCCCCCTGTGCCTTGATGTGGCTGGGGGATCTAATGGAGTTCCTGTACTTGGAGAAGAAGAAATTTGCTCGGAGGAGGGCAGATGAGTGGTTCCACCAGAGATGGGGTTTGTTTACCTTACACTTTGGGGATCTGGCTGGCGTCAATGTATGTGCGTGTGTATGTCTGTGACTGTATATATATATATATATTTATATATATATATGTGTGTGTGTGTGTGTGTGTGTGTGTGTGTGTGTGTGTGTGTGTGTGTGTGTGTGTGTGGTTTGTGCTTACTTTTTGTAAAAATGTTTAAAACTTGAATAAATCTATTTTCAAAAAACAAATTAGATTTCCAAGCAAATTCAAATTACGTCCTCTTGGCTTCCTGTCATAGTTTACCATGCGGTCACAGTCCACTTCACTTCTTATTTCTAGAACGTCTCCTCCGTCACCTTCTTTTAAGGGGAAGGAATCCCCATTTCTTCTAATGGCCTAATAATGCTAGGCTTTCAATTCTCCTTTGGATAGTTTGATGTGGATGGCTGAATGAGGCAAACAAGGAAAGTTAACCTTCTCCTCTGCTCCTTCTGACAGTGGTTTCTTAACAGAATTAACAAAGTCCTGGGAAAAAGAAATCAGAATGCCCTCAGTCTTTTGAGGGATAATATACAAAGGTGAAACCAAGAATAAGTATAGGGGTAGGTAAGATAAAGAGAAATGGCAGCGTACACCTACACAGGATAAACAGAAAGATCAAACCAAACCAAACTCTCGCCAATTCCTCCTTCCCAGAAGTGGTAGCATCAAATTCTTAACCGTTTTAGTAGTACCAAAATAATATTCATATGGGAATGAGTAATACTAGGACACACCATTCCAGTCCAATTGAGCGGCACAAGAACAAAATCTGATTCAGCTGAGGCTTTCAATGGTTCACTGATTCAATGCTGTATTGTCCAGTGTGGATGCAATAAACACAGTCATCACTGAGTCAATAGAATACTGTTCAAGTAGTGGGAGGCAGTATGGAAGTGGTATTTTATTTCAGGACTGGATGGCGCGAATGGAGCCAGCTTGGGTTACCTAATTTTAACAATTTGGCTTGCATTATTTATTTATTTATTTTTAAGTTCAATGGCTGTGATTCACCCTGCCCAAGTGGAAAAGAAAGAAAATTCCCTTTTAAACTTCTATTTCAAAAAAACTAATGAAAATAAAAAAATCTGCACACAAATCCTAAATGCAATGCGTGTGCACAAATTATTTGGGTGAGGGAGATGATTTATTTTATTCGCTATTTGTAACAAAGTTATACATTTATGATTTCACAATGAATTTCAAATAGATTTCTTCCGTTATCAAACAAAATTTGGTATTGACCACATAGGAAATATTTAGACAGATGGCCAAAAGCTTGATCAGAGGAAAGTTTTAAGGAGTGTCTTAAAGTAGGAAATTGAAGTAGTACGGGTTAGGAGGGAATTCCAGAGCTTAGAGCTTTGGCCTCTGAAGGCACAGCCACCAATGGCGGAGTGATCAAATTGGAGATACAGAAAAGACCAGAATTGGAGGAACACATATCTGAGAGATTTGTTGGACTGGGGATTAGAGATAGGGAAAAACAGGGCCAAGGAGAGATTTGAAAACAAGGATGAGAATCTTAAAATCACAGCCTTGCTTAATTGGGAGCCAATATAGGTCAAGTTAGTTCAGGATATGTGAACAGGAATTGGTGCAAGTTAGGACAAAGATAGCAAAATTTCAGATCACCTTAAATTCACGTAGGGTGGAAAATTGGGGGTTGGGGGCGGGGGGGCACACTAAGTTTTAAATTCATTAACATCTTTATTTTTGTGTAGCTGTGCTTTACCTCAAAGCTGTAAAATTCATTTCTTGCTGTAGTTTTCATAGGAGTCAGTAAAATTCCACAGGACATTAAAATTGGTGGGTGGGAGGATGGGATCCTGATGCAGATGGATACAACTTTTGCTGGTAGGGAAAAGACAGCTGGATTTGCATGGAAGGGAAACCTGAACTCCACAGTCATTTGAACTCAGTGCAGAGTTCAAACAGACCACATTTTGGCTGGTCCAACGGCCTTCATTCACTAATTAACAGAGTAGATGCAAACATTACTGATAGGTGGATGAGGTCTATATAACTGTCATGAACTAGGATTTGTTAAATACCCCACCCTTTGAACTATGTAAAAAAAAGACAGCAGTTTCCATGAAAATTAAAAACCTTCTGCATTACTTTTTTGATTGAAAGTATAGCTTTGAACTAAAAGTAGTATCTGTTTAATAGAGCTCTTTGTTTACATTTCCCCAAAGCCTATAATTATGCCAATATGAATGCTTGGCCGAGTTTCAAATACCACAATTATCTTCACAGGGGCTCGGAGTTCACAATTTGATCAACAGCTTAAAGACGCTATTAAGAATTAATTGTCTTTGATGCGGGGTCTGAACAGAGTTTGATTGTTTTTCAAATAAGAGATTAACCACTTGGAGATTTAAAAGCTTTAAACCACTTGAGAAAAGCTTTGAATGGATTTTGAATAGGATTATTTTTCGCTATCAAATGTGTGGGAGGGAATTACAAGGCAAGTTTTAGAACCTACTAGTGATTTATGAAAACTGCTGGAATTTACCAATTTTCAATTCTTGCCAAATACTCATCGTAGAATAATTTTATACGGTATCAACAGAAAAATATTTGTAAAGCAATCAGAGGAACTGACAAATTTACCTCACCAAATTCAGTAATCTGGAAAACTCATCACAAGGGCGGTTTTTATAACTCTGGACCACCTTTAGATGATGTCACTATCCCATATTCTAAGAAATTGGGACCTTCCTTAAGCCCCAGAATCCAGGTGAAATTTTGCCTTTTGGCGAGGACCCTCCTAATCTATGAGGCCTGATGATCAAGCACAAATGTTTGGATTTGACATCAATTTCTCCAACTAGTGATAAACATACCTGAAAATATCAAAGGCAATAAAATGAAGTTGTTGGGTAAAGTATTCATTGGGAGTCCTTGAACGCCATCCAATGAATTCCTTGCGGAATCCTGCACAAAGTCATAAGAATTCCCTGTAGGCCATGTGATACCTGAACACAACACCCTTATTTTATGGGAAGGAGATAATACAAACTTTGAAAAAACAGACAAACTGCTCTGACTGAACGACTTGAAGCTTGTTGCCCACTCCATCACATTTCGGTTGGTTGCGCTATAAAACCGATGTCGTGATCATCTGCCTTAATGCTTCTTTCTTACACTTGCTGCCTAATTATACCTGATAACGTTCTCGTGAGGCACCTTGAGATTTTTTACTATACGAAAGTTGCGACATAAATGCCGGTTGCATTTATTGATTTTATCCTAGCAAAGACCTGAAATGACATCAGTAATGTATTACACTTTGCAACAATAAATCTTTTAGCTTCCAGTTCACACCATGTCAGTTCCAACTTTCCAAACTCTAATAAATGACACAAAAAAGTATATGATTCTTATTCCCTATTAACATTTCTGGAAACACTTCAACTATCAACAGGCATTGGATTTTAATTTGAATCCAGAGGCAGGAAGGGAGGTAGGACCCATAATTTGCTGTCACCGGCCGGGTGCCTCTCGCCCATCTGGCCCCATATTCAAGCAAATATCCTGGAGGCAGGACCAGAATGTGGAATAAATAAAAGAAAATTACTGCGGATGCTGGAATCTGAAACAAAACCAGATAATACTGGACAATCTCAGCAGGTCTGACAGCATCTGTGGAGAGAAGGGAGCTTCGTTTTGAGTCTGGATGACTCTTTGTCAAAGCTAGAGAGAACTGGAAATGGGATGTGGGGTGGTAGGGGAAAAGTGTGGGGGGGGGGGGGAAACAAATGATGGATACCCACCCACAAGCAGCAGCAGCCAAACTAAGGGCCTAGTAAGACCATACGGCTCACACCAATTAGCATTTTCTAGTTGGCATGTGGACCCCTTTCTATCTGCCATAGCCAGAGGGCCATAGTTGCAGCCACTGCTTATCCAGTGGAGGGGTTGCCCCACCATGATGATGGACTGGCAGCAATGGTCTCTTTGATTTTACAATCTTAGAAAACATTATAGAGGGTGTTTCCATTTTGAAGCACCCTCGCTTTCACCTACTTACATTCGTAGCTGGGGTTGACCCCATGTCAGTGCTGGAGAGCCTACTATTGGCTCTCTTAATTAGATGGTGCTCCCAGAAGCAGCCATTTAATTGGCCTCCTCCTCAAAAATTGTCCTCTGGGTCCCAGCATTGGCATGTGTGGGTTTCCCACCAGCATTTTCACCCAGAGGCAGAATGGGGACTTACAAACAAAATTCAGCTCCAGAAGTCAACAACAGTGGTGAACTAACTAGAGACTGCCAAGTACACAATTGTCCAATGCTGATGGTGGACAGGCTTGGGGGAGTCAGGAAGTGAATTACTAGCTGCAAAATCCCAAACCTCTGTACTGTTCCTGTAGCCACAGTACTTATATGACTATTCCAGTTCAGTTTCTGGTCAATAGTAACCTCCAGGATGTTGATAGGGGGATTCAGCAATGGTAATGCTATTAAATGTCATGGAGAGATGGTTATTGTCTGGCTTAAGTAATATTTGATTTGATCTGATCATCGACTTCAGGAAGCGTAGAACAACACACACTCCCGGCTGCATCAATGGCTCTGAAGTGGAGATGGTCGATAGCTTTAAGTTCCTGGGGGTCACCATTACCAACAGTCTGTCCTGGTCCACTCACGTTGATGCAACAGTCAAGAAAGCCCAACAACGTCCCTCCTTCCTATGGAAGCTAAAGAAATTTGGCATGTCTGCATCGACTCTCACAAGCTTCTACAGATGTACAGATGTGCGATAGAAAGCATCCTATCCTATTACAGCCTGGTATGGCAACTGCTCGGTCCTAGATCGCAAGAAACTGCAGAGTACGTGAACTCAGCCCAGCGCATCACACAAGCTTGCCACCCCCACATTGATTCTGTATACACCTCCCACTGCCTCAGGAAGGCAGACAGCATTATCAGAGACCCCTCCCATCCAGGCATTGCCTTCTTCCAGACCCTTCCATCGGGCAGAAGGGACAGAAGTCTGAAGACCCGCACATCCAGACATAGGAACAGCTTCTTTCTCACAGCTACAAGACTCCTCAACGACTCCCCCTTGGACTGATCTGTTCCCTGTAAGAACACTATTCACGACACCCTATGCTGCTCTTGCTCATGTATTTTCTTTGTTTGGCCCCTTGTTCCGCACTGTAACCAATCACTGTTTGTCAATGTACCATTTGTCAATGCTCTCCGTTGATTATTCTTTTGTCTACTATGTACGTACTGTGTACATTCCCTCGGCCGCAGAAAAATACTTTCACTGTACTTCGGTACATGTGACAATAAATCAAATCAAATCAAATCAGGACACCACCCAGAGGAACTCCGGCACAGATATCCTGGGACTAAGATGATTGGCCTCCAACAACAACAACCATTTTCTTGTGTGCCCGATATGACTCGAACCAGTAGGGAATTTTCTCTCAATTCCCATTGACTTGAATTTTGCTGTAGTTTCTTGATGCTACACTTAGTCAAATGCTGCCTTGATGTCAACGGCAGTCACTCGCATCTCATGAGTTCAGCTCTTTTAAATCTGTGTGGACCATGGTTGTAATGAGGTCAAGAGTTGACCGTCATAGGCAGAACCCAACCAATGTATTGTTGGATAGGTTATTACCATGTAAGTGCCATTTGATCGGACTGTTGATGACACCTTCCATTACTTTATTGATGAAGGAGAGTAGGCTAACTCAGACCACACATCACCTGTTGGTTTGCTAAAAGTATAATTGCACTTTTCATCTTATACAACCACTGGTAGTTTTTTAAATTACACATGGCTGCAAGGTGGCACAGTGGTTAGCACGGCTGCCTCACGACACAGGAACCAGAGTTCAATTCTGGCCTTGTGTCACTGTCTGTGTGGAGTTTGTATACTCTCTCTCTGTCTACATGGGTTTCCTCCGGGTGCTACGATTTCCTCCCACAGTCCAAAGATGTACAGGTTAGGTGAATTAGCCATGCTAACTTGCCCTTTGGTGTCCAGGGATGTGCAGATTAGTTTATGGGGTTGCAGGGATAGGTTGGGACATGGATCGGTGCAGACTTGTGTATAAAGTCTGGCTAAAGTGAACTGGGAAGCTAGGTTGAAAGATAGGACAGTAGAGTTGCAGCATAAGACTTTTAAGGCAATAATTTAAAAAAATGTATTCCAATGAGAATAAAAATTCTTGGAAAAAGATGCATCACCTGTGGTTAAATAACAAAGTTAAGGATCGTATCAAATTGAGAGAAACAATGTACAAACCTATAAATTCATGGTAGATCAGAGATTGCTGGTTCTTAAAAATCTGTACAAAGAATAACTAAAAAATAATTTTAAAAGTGGAGCAATTAGAGTGTGAGCGGAAGCTAGCTCAAGATATAAAAAGAGCAAGAGTTTCTACAAGTATTTAAGTAAGAAAAGAATAACAAAACTGAATTTTGGACACTAATAATGAAGGAGTAACAAAAATGTAGTTGGGGAATTAATAATGGAAAAGTAGGACATGGCGGAATCACTGAACCTTGTTTCCGTCTTCACTGCAGAAGATTTTGAAAACTTCCTATGGATAATTGAAATCAAGGGATGAAAGGGAGAGAGGAACTTAAAACAATCACCATCACCAGGAAAAAGGTACTGATGAAACTATTACACCTATAGGCTGTCAATTCTCTCGGATGAGATGACCTCTTCATCCTCCGGTCTTGTGGCTGTAAAGATGGAGGCATTGGTCATAATCTTCCAAAATTGCTTAGATCTTGGATGCACCTCAGTGTATTGGAAAAGTGCAAAATAAGCACCTTTATTCAAAAAAAGGGAGACAGAAAGCTAAACTATAGGCCTGTTAAGCTAACATCTGTCAGAGCGAAATTGCTAGAATCCAATATTAAAGGAAGTCGTAACAGGGTACTTTGAAAATCATAATGGAATCTGGCAGAGTCACCATAGTTTGTGAAAGGGAAATTGCGTTAAACTAATTTATTTGATCTTCTTCAGGAAGTAATAAGCAAGGCGGATAAAGGGAAAACTGTAGATGTGGTGTACTTGGATATTCAAAAGGCTTTTGATAAGGTTTCACATAAAAGGTTAATACACCAAATAAGAGCACAACTTGTAGGGGATAACATATCAGCATTGACAAGGGATTGGTTAACTAACAAGATGTGGAGATGCCGGCGTTGGACTGGGGTGAGCACAGTGAGAAGTCTTACACCAGGTTAAAGTCCAACAGGTTTGTTTAAAATCACTAGCTTTCAGAGCACTGCTCCTTCCTCGGGTGAATGTAGAGGTAGGTTCCAGAAACATATGTATATAGACAAAGTCAAAGATGCAAGCTGATACTTTGAATGCAAGCATTTGCAGGTAATTAAGTCTTTACAGATCCAGAGAGAGGGGTAACCCCAGGTTGAAGAGGTGTGAATTGTCTCAAGCCTGGACAGTTGTAGGATTTCGCAAACCCAGGCCAGATGCTGGGGGGTGAATGTAATGCGACATGAATCCATGGTCCCTGTTGAAGCCGTACTCATGTGTGCGGAACCTTCTTATAGGTTTCTGCTCGGCGATTCTGCGTTGTCGCGTGTCGTGAAGACTTAATTACCTGCAAATGCTCGCATTCAAAGTATCGGCTTGCATCTTTGACTTTGTATATATATATATATATATATATATATATATATGTTTCTGGAACCTACCTCTTCATTCACCTGAGGAAGGAGCAGCGCTCCGAAAGCTAGTGATTTGAAACAAACCTGTTGGACTTTAACCTGGTGTTGTAAGACTTCTTACTTTGCTAACTAACAAGAAGCAGAGGATAGCAGTAGGTCTTTTTCAGGTTGACAAGTTGTAACTAGTATAGTGCCACAGGGATCAGTGCTGGGGCCTCAACTATTTACAATCTACAATCTATTTCAAAGACTTGGTTGAAGGGTCTGAACATCCATGCTAGCTAAATTTGCCGATGACACCAAGATAGGAAAATAAGTTGACAAAAGGGCATAAAGAGTCTACAAAGGAATATATAGGTTAAAAGAGCGGGCACAAATTTGGTAGAAAGTGGAAAATGTCAACTTGTCCACCTTGTCAGAATAGAAAAACAGTCTATTTAAATAGAGAGAGACGGAAGGACTCCGTGGCAAAGAGGGATCTGGGTGCCCTGGTACTCACAAATCACAAATCGTTAGCGTGCAGCTATAGCAAGCAATTAGGCAAGCAAATGGAATGTTGCCATTTATTGCAAGGGGAATGGAATATAAAAGTAGGGAACTTTTACTACAGCCTTCGTGAGATCACACCTGTAGTACTGTGTACATCTTGGTCTCCTTATTTGAAAAAGGAAATAATTGCATTTGACACTGTTCAGAGAAGGTTCATTTGACTCATTCTCTACGAAGGAAGGTTGAACAGGTTGGGCTTATTTCCACTGGAATTTATAGGAATGAGAGGTGGTCGTATCAAAATATACAAGATCTTGAGGGGACTTGATAGGGTGGATCCAAAGAGGATGTTTCTCTTGTGCGGGAGAGTAGAACTAGGGGACACAATTTAAAAATCAGAGGTCTCCCTTTTAAGATGTAGTTGAGGAGAATTTATTTTCCCTCAGATGGTCAATCGTCCCTAGAAAGCAGTGGAGGCTGGACCATTGAATTTATTTTCGGCTGAGTTAGATAGATTTTTGATAAATAAGGGTTATGGGGGACAAACAGGAAAGTGGAAGTGAGGCATCAACCAGACCCGCTATGATTTTATTGAATGTTGGAGCAGGCTTGAAGGACTAAATGGCCTACTCCTGCTCTCAGCTTCCATATTTCTTTTATATCAAAAAAAAGTCCCTTTGTTGTTTTCCTCAAGTTTAGCAATTTCAAAATAAAAATAAACTTTATTCACGTTTGCTGTGACTATTTTGGGGTCCAAACAAAATCTGGTAAAAAAAAAAGTGAGAACATTTTCACTTACATTGGCCATCAATAACCAACTTTTGTATAAATGTTACTTCACATTAAATTTTCTGATGGTTGAAAAATCAAGACTTGGGCTCAAGCCACGCTCATTTCAGTTAAGCAAATTAATAATAATCTTTATTATTGTCACAAGTAGGCTTACATTAACACTGCAATGAAGTTACTGTGAAAATCCCTAGTCACCACACTCCAGCGCCTGTTCGGGTACACCGAGGGAGAATTCAGAATGTCCAATTCACCTCATAGCACGTCTTTCAGGACATGTGGGAGGAAACCGGAGCACCCGGAGGAAACCCACAGAGACATGGGGAGAACGTGCAGACTCTGCATAGACAAGTGACCAAAGCCGGGAATCGAACCTAGGACTACTGTCCTACCGTACCACCCAGTTATCAGTTTCTGCTACTAATCATTTTGGGATTTATAGGTGTGCAAGAAAACATTAATGATTTAATTGATCAATTCTCTGCTGCTTACTTGCCAATTGCACCAAATTGAATTTAATTCATTTATGCACAGTCAATTAGGATACTAGGTTGTCAAATATTTTATTACCAAAGCAGGTGAATGCTTATTTTAGATACCCATCTTTGTCGTACGGGTGTGTGATGCTTTGCATTATGGCATCATGAAGTGACAGAGTCAACTTGCAGTGCTGGCCCTTGGGTCTGCCATCGTGAGACTCCCTCCAGACAAGTGTCGTGTGCTGACACCGCATGCGGCAGGGGGCTGTAGTCCAAATGCAAAATTGCAGTCGGTCTCCGATACCTGCATTTAGGATTTATAAATCTACTATAATTTGGGTTCATCCCATTTGATTTTACAAATAAGTACCATAGCATTTATAATCAATTATTTCCAGCTCTGAAGCATTTTTGCTCTTTGCATTTATAAATAGTGCCTAGCCATACTGGTTATGGGTGGTCAGTGCATGGTTTATGCAAATTTTGCAGTGGGTTCAGACATCAAAGCAAAATTTATGGAATGTTGAACATAGCCAATGAAATGAGAGACAATAGTGTCACAAAAGGGAGGTCTCTTATTAAAATGACATAATGCCTTTTAACTCACTCTGAGCACGTCTTTTTTAGCCACTAGTTTGTGAGATAACCACATTGTAAACCACACTCTAGAAAATTCGCCAGTTTTAGGCATAACAGGAAACACTGTCAAATTTCCAAGCTTCTATAGTTTTTTGGCCAAAGAATGCACAACCCATAATACAGGCATTCAGTAGTTTGTGGGCAGCCAGCTGCAAGTATTCAATTACACTGCATGTGGACAACATGTGGAGGAATTCTATCGTTGAGTGATATCATATTGGTTTCTTAAGAGACAGTTTTCCCACTAATATGGTATTTTTCTGTGAAATACACTTTCTCACTCTTGGTAACCTCCAGCCCCCTCTCACCTTCACTTCAAACCAAAAACAAATCAATACTCGTTGTCAAATCAAAATCCTATCCCTTAAAGAACTGCTATATCCATAGTAACTGTATAATATTAACAGGTTTGATTGCTTCATTTTATCAGTAATAAAGGAGAAAAAGAGAAATATATAGTTGCAAAATGCCAACTGTCTCATGTAAAACAACTTTACATTTATTTTAAAATATCAGTTCACTGGCTCCTCGCCTGATCTCTATCTGCAGCAGTAAGATAGCGCAGTATTCCTTCTCAAACAGGTGGGTGAGGGGAGAAGGAAAAAAACAAGCTGGAAAGATTTAGAAAATCAGTCACAGCTGACAAAATTTTAATTCCTGTTGGCCGATCATCGAGCAATATCAACAGCTGTTCACCCTGCACATGAAGAAAAATACATTGGGGAGGGATAACAACGAGTATTTGAGGGGGGGCTGGGGAAGATATACAGAACTAACTGGTCACACAAACAGTTCAGTAAGACTCTAATCTTAAAAGTATTGAGTGACTACATACTTTCTTTGATAAGTGACTTGAAAGAACAAAAATAGAATCATAGAAAATTACAGGACAGAAGGATGCAGAGTACCCCAGTTCCTGACAACTCTGAAAAAAAATTCTCCTCACATCCCCACTAGATCTTTTTCATGGTTCTGAATTCATGACTTCTAGTTATTGACCCACTTAGAGGGGATATTTTTTCTTTATTTGTACTATCAAAACCTCTCATCATATATACCTCCAGAAGGTCACTTCTAAACCTTCTCTCACCGTTCCAAGGAAAAGAGTCATAACTTTTCCAACGTCACTGCCCCAAGGAAAAAAGTTACAACTTTTCCAACTTCGCCGCACGCTGAATTCCCTTATCACTGCTAACATTCTGGTAAACCTCCCCTAACTGTTCTAACACGTTTAATCAAAAGAAAGTTCTCACACATTCTTTGATCAGAATTAGGTTGCTGTGCTGTTGGCCCCGATAACGAGCCCCGTAAGTCTGGGATGACTGTATTTTTTGGCCATCTAGCAACAGTTGTCAGGGTTTGCATCCCTGGGGCAGGCGCCCACCCCCACGGGGGCTGCTTGGGTGAGGGGGCACTCCATGGGTTACTGTGCCCAGTTGAGAGCTCTCACTGGCCCCAATGTCATGGACGCCATACCCTCCCTGCAACTGTCCAAGGCTGAGCCAAATTGTTCATAACATTAATATCCTATTTTTAAAAAAATCTGAGTTCTGACCATATATCTGCTCCATCACCAAGCCTGCCCTCTTCCACCTTCATTACGTCTCTGTTCCTGTCTCAGCTCATTTGTTGCTGAAACCCTCATCATTGCCTTTGTTCTTTCTAGTGTTGACTATTTCAAAGGATTCCTGACTGTCCTCCCAACTTCCATCTTCCATAAAATTAAGCTCATCCAAAACTCTACTATCCATAGCTTAATTCACACATCACCCTGTGCTCATTAAACGCCATTCCAACTTCCTTCTAGGTAAAGAAATTCCCTCTTGATTCCCTATGGGATTTGTTTGTGACAATCTAATATTTCTGGCTCGAGTTTTTAAACTGCCACACAAGCGAAAATATTTTCTCTACGACTACCCTATCAAATCCTTTCAAAATCTGAAAGGCCTCCATCAAGTCACTCTTCAACCTTACCTTTCTAAAATGGTTCAGCAAATTCAGTCTTTCCTAATGGTTGTGACCCCTCATTAAAAGGTATCAATGCAATTTTCAACATTGGAGAAGCGAGAGCTGGTGATTAGGCCGGATTTTCATCAAGAAGGTGGGAAGCGGGAGTCGGGAAATTTCCTGACTCAGTGATCCCATCTCCATGTTGACACTGTTGCAAAGGGGTTGCTAGTTGTTTGATTAACAGTTTCATAACCTTCTAATTTAATCTTTCACGATTGAGTCCCTAGTTCTGACATTATGATATTCATACCACTTCCAAATGGCCTTGAATGGCTAGTAGCACAGTGTTTAGCAATGTTGCTTCACAGCTTCAGGGTCCCAGGTTAGATTCCTGACTTGGGTCACTGTCTGTGTGGAGTTGGCACTTTCTCCCAGTGTCTCTGTGGGTTTCCTCTGGGTGTTCCAGTTTCCTCCCACAGTCCAAAGATGTGCAGGTTAGGTGGTTTGGCCATAATAAATTGCCCTTGTGTCCAAAAAGGTTAGGTGGGGTTTGTGGGTTTTGGGGATAAGGTGGTGTGGGCTTAAGTGGGGTGCTCTTTCCAAGGGCCGCTGCAGATTCGATGGGCCGAATGGCCTCCTTCTGCACTGTAAATTCTATGACTCTGAAGTAATTTTTCAACGCTGATGCGTTTATTTGGCTCCGATTAATGGTTTCTCCAACTAGACCTTCACTGGCTGTGTTTGATTGAGAGCTTTATGAAAAAGTAGGAGGAGAAATATATTTCCAAAAGGATGTTAAATGCTAGATTGTATTTTCATTCCTGGCTGCAGATTTGGATTCCTTCCTGGTTCATGACTCATCTTAGAAACCATGAACCATGGACAGAATTTTAAAGTGGGTTTTTAGGCAGTGGGGTGAGGGGCTGAGATTGAAGGGACTAGATTCCTTCCACGTGTCTTCTCTACCTGACCACACAGCGATTTTACACCAGGGTGGGCAAGGCCTTGCATGGGAAGCCCACCCTTGCCCCAATTAAAGTCCTTAAGTGGCCAACTAATGGCCATTGAAGGGCTGTTTCCCACCCAGCCTCAATGAAAATATCACAGTGCAGTAGATGGTGCTCCCCAGAGGTTAGAATGATTGCTGGAGTTTTAACACAAAGTTTTATTTTACATTGAACACACCAGCATTATGTCAAGCACAATGTTGACACTTGGCGCAAATAATAAATGCAAAATACTGTGCACACTGAAAATGTGATTCGGTTTCATTCTCCGCAGATGCAATCTGTCTTGCTGAGTATTTCCACCATTTTCGATTTTTATTTCATGCAAAATAATAGAGGAGAGCTTTCAGAGTCTGATGTTCTTCCAACGGCATCTCGCCCAATCTTTCTCCATTCTTTGGTGTACAATAATAGCATTATTTCAGATCGCCCACAAGCTACTTTAAAGTCCCTGAAGTATACTGTATCTTGTATAAATAGCTTTAGTCCTTTCCAAACCTACACTACATCAGCAGAAATGCAGCGTTGTAAGGCAAATCAACCGCTGCACAAGGTGGGCAAACAAAATAAACAAGCCCAGCCAACCATCGGGACGGGACCTCTGAATGCTAGCAATTTCCACCTCGGTAATTAGCAATTCAAAAACTATTCAGCATACGCAACTGAAAGATATTAGGGTGTGGCCCCACCTTTAAATACTCTGAGTGGTGGATGGCATGCTTGAACACATTGAGTCATACTTATCTTCAGTAAGGAGTCTCTCTTCTTCCCGCAACCTCATTGTGTTCCTAAACTGGATAAACAAAGGTTTATCTTGGAGAAACAGAGCTTGGCACCGCAAAAGTTAAACCATGTGGTCACTATATTAATGCAATGTTTTTCATAGAACAATTAATGTTCAAGACTTTTCATTCGACTCCATTTTACTGCAAGAACAAAATACATTCAAAAGATAGCAAAAGGTCTGATTTTCAGAGCTGTGAACTTTCAATAGTGAGCAGTCCAGTGCCCAAACGATGGTTTCAGGAGAAACACTGATGTTTCAGAGTGGATTGACTTGAATATCAACAACAAGATCCATGAGGATACACAGCAATCACACGGTCAATAAGCTCACCTAATCTGTCGAGGATCCACTTCAGTCCCACATTACCCCATCAGAATAAACTCAAGCATGAGCTTTGTTCCATTTTCCTGACCAACCACACAATCAAATTCATTTTAAATCGTTTACATTGATTACAGCAGCTCTTGTTCATAGAACACGAGTCAGTGTGTTGAAATTCAAACCGTGCAACATGATGATTGCACATGTTCAGGTGATAAATGGTAACCTACTGGCATGAAAAGCAATATCATTATACTTTTAATCTGCAGGTTACCAAACGAAAAAAAGACAGAGAAAAATTAGAAAGCAAAATGTTATTTTGAAATTACTTCAAACAAACGTGCATATGAAGACCTGGCCAAAAAGTGAAAAGCTTATTTTTTAAAAAGTAAGCTTCCCTAGTAAATGTAGCAGGAGTGTGATTCTTACTTGGAGTGGTGATTTTCCATTGCAACTTCTATTCTGTCAATACAATCATAGGCATCAAACAACCACATCTCATTATTAGTCACTCATTCCTGTATTATTTCAACTATGTTTGGGTTTTAGTCAATGAGTATTTAAAGTCTGCAGCAGTTTGTCAAATAGGAAACAAGACGTCTATCACAATTTATTCACTCAGCAGTTATACTTGCTAACAAGCATTTCTAAAACAATGTTATGTTCAAACTGGGTTTAATCACTTTTTTTCTATGCAACAGTTTTATGTGAGCTCTACAGGAAGCCCAAAGAAATGACAAATGATTGTATTGCATCAAAACCACCCAATTTCTTAGAACGAAGATAGTTACCACTACCGGTGTTCTTAGAGTTCAAGTATTGCAACCTAACACTTCAACTAATTATAACCAATAAAAACTCATGGTTCGTCCTCACCTGGTCCTTAACTATTTGCATATTCTGGACCAATGGCGCAATAATGGACCTGGCAGAGTGCAGGGTTTTGTAACATGAAACAAAATCTCAGTCATAACAAAAAAGGGTTCTCCCCACACCCCCAAACTAGGACTGCAATAGTACATGGTAGCCAATCAGAAGAGTTTTAAAATCAGCATGTGTAAAAAGTCCCTGTCCTCTAAAAATAATTCTTCCTAACCTAGCTTCTGTTTCAGTTTGACTTTTGGTCAAGGTTACTCAGAAGATAGGTTGTCAAAAACAAATATATTGGTAGCGAAATTATCTATAATTAGGATCACTATTTTTTTTTTTAAATCTCTAGAGCAGTGTAGAAGTTTAAAACACAGATGCATAAACAATGTATTGTGGAAAATTTAAAAAGGCAAATTAGAAAACTGTAAATACTACATCCAAATATTTTTAAACTTCCCCGAATTACATTCTTTTCCTTGATTTGTACTTTCAAAATCCCAACTTTGACCTTCAGTTCCCCACGACACTGCTGCATTTACCGTTGTACTCAACCACACCCTCACTTCCACCGCTGATGGTCCAGTCCCCAATAACAATGGCTCTCATCCTGGCCATTTCCCTGGTATGGTTCTCATCTACACTCCTTTAATCCAAGGAGCGCAGATTTGAACGGATATGGTAGGTAACTGGTTTTACCATCCACTGCCATATCCGGCTATACCGCATAAATCATTATGCTCTCATCTGTTAATTATACTTGCTAATCCAGTATCACCCTGGAATGCAAAGATAACCCATGGCTACTTTTCTCTGCTGCAAACAATTTTCTTCTTTTTTTTTTAAAAAAAATTTTTTTTTTTTTTTTTTTTTAATAATACCCAATTAATTTTCTTTTCCAAATTAAGGGGCAATTTAGCATGGCCAATCCACCTACCCTGCACATCTTTTGGGTTGTGGGGGCGAAACCCACGCAAACACGGGGAGAATGTGCAAACTCCACGCGGACAGTGACCCAGAGCCGGGATCAAACCCGAGACCTCGGTGCCATGAGGCCACAGTGCTAACCCATTGCGCCACCGTGCTGCCCAAACAATTTTCTTAAACCCTCTCCCCTGTCCCCTCGACACTCACCTCCAACAAGTGCAATGTGGTCATGGAGATCTTTAGCAAGACATCTGCTCAACTGCCTCAGCCGCCCCATTCCCTTCTATTAACCACTAATCCTCCTACCTGCCACAACCCTGAGCTTACATGTTTCTCTAGTTTCTCTATTTCTCCTCATGCCCTCTCTGAGCTCATCTTGTCCACTAGACCCAGCTCCTGCTCCCGCAACCCTATTCCCACTAAACTGTTTACTCCTAATTTATCCTCTTGGTCCCTATGTAGTCGATATGTCCCTCTCTTTTAAATCTGTCAGCCTCAAAGAAAAACGCCCTTCACTCAACGAGCCTTCTAAATTACCATCCCATATCCCTATGCCTTCAAAATCTTTGAACATGTTGTCTCCTCCAAACTCCAAACCCATCTTTCCTGAATTCAATGTCTGATTTCCCCCCCAAATCAGGTATGCTTGCCTGGTACTGGACCAAAACAGTTCCTAAGTCACAAATGACATTGGTAAAGTATTCCTCCTTGACCTGCCTGCAACCTTTGACATGGTTGACCACACTATCCTCCTCCAACCCATTTCCACTGTTATCCAGCTGGCTCCATTCTTATCTATCTAACCGTAGCCAGATAATTACATGCAATCATTTTTCTGTCTGATTTTTCTTTCAAAACCATCATCTCTGGTGTCCCTCTCCTGTTTTGCATCTACATGTCGGAAGGCACATTAGGTTTCACATGCACACTGGCAAAACCCATCTCTACCTTTGCAACACCTTCACTGTTGCTACAGTGTCTGACCACTTAATATCGAATTCTGGGTGGGCAAACATTTCCAGCAGTTAAACATTGAGAAGATTGAAACCACTGTTTTCAGTCCCCACTCCAAACTCCATTCTCTAGCTACTGACTCCACCCCTCTCCCTTGGCAATAGTCTGAGATTAAGCCAGTCTATTCACTGCTGAATAAGTACCGCACACTAACCAATTGCGCCACTGGAGCACATAAGCCAGTCTATTCACAATCTTGTTGAGCATTTGACCTCATATTCATGCAATCACTAAGACTGCCTATTTTTATCTCTGTAACATTGCCCAACTTTCTGTCTTGCAGAGCTCATCTGCTTCCATTACCTCTAGACTTGAATATTCCAATGCACTCCTGGCTGGTTTTCCACAGTCTACCCTCCGTAAACTTGAAATCATCCAAAGCTTTGCTGACCATGTCCCAACTGGTGGCAAGTTCAGTTTCTTGATCACCTCTGTGCTTGTGGGCATACGCTTTCTCCCAATCTAGCATTGTCTTGATTTTTAAATGCTCATCCTGGTTTTCAAATCCAACCCACTCCCCCCACCCCATATCTTTATAGTTTCCTTCACAATCCTCCAAGGTATCTGTATTGATCTCATTCAGGCAGAGTGTTCCAAATTTTAATTGCTTCACCAGTGGTTTGTGTGTCATCAGATGCCTAGACCTCAATTTCTAGAGTACCCTCCTTGTACCTCACAACCTCTTTACCACACTTTCCTCCTTTAAGACACTCCTTAAAACCTATCTCTTTGACCAAGCTGGGCGACATGGTGGCACAGTGGTTAGCATTGCTGCCTCACAGATCCAGGGACCCGGGTTCAATTCCGGTCCCGGGTGACTGTGTGGAGTTTGCAAGTCTGCCTGGGTTTCCTCTTGGTGTTCCGGTTTCCTCCCACAGTCCAAAGATTAGGTAGATTGGCCATGCTAAATTGCCCCTCAAGTGTCCAAAAGGTTAGGTGAGGTTACTGGGTTACAGTGAGAGGATGGAGGCGTGGGCTTAACTAGGGTGCTCTTTCCAAGGTTCGATGGCCTCCTTCTGCACTGTAAATTCTATGATCTAACCTAATGCCTCCTCATATGGCTTGTTGTCAATACATTTGTTGTATGATACTCCTGTGGCGCAATTTTGAATGTTTGGTTACGCTAAATATGCTATATAAATACAAGCTTTTCTTCACACTATGGTTTGGCCACAATTTCCTTTTTGTGAATACGCCTTTAAATTGTATACACCAGGAACAGTTTAACAAGACTATCTCAATTAATATTACTTTGCAACTAGCTGTTAAAAGGCAGGACAACAGCCAACTCAAGATTAATAACAGATGAAAAGTCTACCTATTTAAGTAAGTATGGGGCCAGCAGATGAGACTTATACTTCCAGTGGCATGTCGCCTCCCTGCCAGGGAATGCAATCATTACCAGCATCTGAATCCAAGTTAATTTTTGAGGGAGCAGAAAGAAAATTTTTCTATTGACTGACCAAACAATAAAAATTAAGTTTATAGATGGTCCTTTGACAGGTCACCCTTGAACTTTTTAAACTTTGTAGCACAAATCAGTGGGAGAACCCCTCAGTAACTATATTACAATGTATTCCTAAATTACTTAGTCCAGTATTACTATCCCACAAAAGAAACACTCAGCTTTAGCTTAATACTTACAAATAATGCTTACTAATGTCACAATCATGCAGCACACATTAAGGTTATTTAAGGCAAGTAAACCCAAGCGCATATATCCAAAAAGAAGTTAAGATCTTTAAGATTGTTAGTTGCTGCTTCTACATTCGTGCAACATACAGCACAAGTGCAGGCCAACTGCAAAGGAAGAGAAATCTTGTCAAATAGAGTAACATAAAATCTACAGAACATAAACTGGCCAATCAGCCCAACAAGCCTATGCTGGCATTTCTGCTACGCACAACCTCCTTTTGCTCTACTTCAACTAACCCCACCAACGAATCCTTCTATTTCTTTCTTCCTCATGTTTACCTAGCTATCCCTTAAGCGTATCTATGCCATTCACTTCAACTACTCCTGGTGATAACGTATTCTACTTTCGTATCACTCTGAGTAAAGAATTTCTCCTAATTTCTTGTTGGATTTATTGGTAATCATTTTGTGATTATGTTCCCTAGTTCTGGGCTCTTCAACAAGTGGAATCTTTTTTCTCTGCCCCGACATTACCAAATCATTTCTTAATCTTGAGGACCTCGCTCAAAGTCACTCTTTGTGTTCTAGTCAAATAAGAGCATGTATACTGGGGCTGTGGCAAAACAGTCCCTTGCCCTTTTGACCCATGTTTTGAAGTTAAGTAGATTGAGTTCTCTCCAAGATGCAAACAGGAAGTAAATATGTCCATGGAAGAGTCTTCAGATTTTTTGCACTCTCCATTGCTAATTTGGATGATGTATTTTGTCTACTAACATCTCAATGTTCAACCTGACAAACATACTGCCATGAGTAGTTTTTCTATTATATCTATTCAAGACTTTAGCTTCTACTCGGCGGGATTCTCTGTTTCTGAGGCTAAGTGTTGACGCCAACGCAGAATTGGTGGACATTCACGACAGCAAAAGTGGTGCTGAACCTGGACCAATTCCCCTACTGTTGAGGGGCTAGCACCGCACCACGTGGAACACAATCGGTTCCAATGAAAAACGGCGCATGATTCATCCGGGTCCGTGATTGACACTCGGGAGGCTGACAAACTGCATATACACATTACAATCCCCACACACACTCGCCCCAGCTAACAAGATGGCACTGGTTGTGCTGGAGCGTGCCCCTACAGCTGATTGGTTGCTTGGGGCCAGAGGGCACCTAGAGGGGTACCCTGGGGAGGCACCTATATGACTCGTGTCCCCAAGGTCACAGTGGGCTGTCTGCGGCATTCGCAACTGCATGGCTGTCTTGTCAGCTGCGGCAATGGTGCTCCATACCCGTCCACCCCTACCCCACATCCTGGCTGCCCCCTGCTACTCTCCCTCTTTCCTCCCCTCCCCCCCCCCCCCCAACACACACACCTCTGGTCCTGGCAGAAGCCCCCCCCCGGCCAGTGGCACAACTGTCAGCACACTATGGCGATGTTGGACACTTTCCGTACCCCCCTCTTTCCCTCAGCAGCCACAACGCCGATTTCACAATTTTTAAAAGCACAAGTGAACCGCCGCGCCATCGGGAACTCGGCCCATCGGAGGCGGAGCATCGCGGATGCCCCGGAGAATACCAGGTCAGGCCCGCTAACGATATGCAAACGGTGCCCACTGTACGTGCGTCCCGGTACCCATTGATGCCGTTGTTCAGATGACGAAGAATCACCATATTGCATCAAATTGGCGCCCGTCACAATTTTAGCGTCGGAACCTATTCCCTGCCCAATCACATTTTGCTATTTCAGCATCAGCAAATGGAGAATCCCGCCCAGGGTGTTCAAATCTCCCATGATTGACAATTGCTAAAAATTCTTCCAACCAACAACAGAGGTCCTGAACAATAGGAACACGAAGGCAGCAAGACACTACACTGGACTACTTACTTTGTTACTTTGTGGAATATTAACATCTGTGCTTTCAAATCCTCCTCAATAGTGTTGTGCCATCATCAGCTTCAAAATATCCATCCTTTTCATTTCATACATGCAGAAGTAACCTTCTGTACATTTCTAAAGATTAAAAGTTGTATAATCTGGAATAGTCTCACACAATGTTTACCCTGTAGCCCCCTGGACAAACCAACAACAAAAGTAGAGGATTTAAGCATTACTTAAAAGGCACTATTTTCTCAGTTGCATGCAGATGATGATCTTGGAGTTCCCTTTAATGTTAAATGCTATCCTGTTCACATATTCTCTTTTTGCCAGTCTTATTTTCCTCTTACAGTTCCCTTCTTAACTTTTGCATTTGGCCTGGTTCTCACTGAAAGAATTTGCCGAACATGCATCACGTACCTTTTTTTTGTATTTCCTATCTCCCTTATCATCCCAGGAGCCCCGACTTTTGTTTCCCTACCTTTCACACTGGTTGAAATGTATCTAGCCTATACCAGAAATATCTCCTCCTTAAAGATCACCCATTGTTACAGATTTCTTGTCAGTTTTCAGTTCCGTTTTACCGTGGTTAGATCCCATCCCATTGAAGTTAGCTATCTTCCAATTTAGGAGTTCTACCTTAGATTGCTCTTCGCTCTTCCCCATTACTAATCCAAACTTTACAATACGATGATCATTGTTATCCAACTGGTTTCCCACAGCCAGTTCGTCAGACTGGCCTATCTCATTCCCCAGTACTAGATTCAGCAATGTCATCTACCTGCCTGGGAACTTGCTGGTCAAGGAAATTCACTTGAACACATATCAAAAATTGCTCCCTTCCTTTTCTTTATTTTAAATTTATCCAAATCGATATATGGGTAATGAAAGGTAACAATATCATTACTTTATAATTTGCCAAGTCAAGCTCCATGAAAGCCCAATCATGAGATCATGGATGATTGATTTTCCAAAATTGAGAGGGCTAGCATGTCTACCACAGTAAGGTCCCATAAAATTCACAGATTAGGATTACCCCATAATGGGACTGCAGTATTTGACCGACACTTCACATTGTTAAGTCCCCATTTGGGACATATATTTCAACAAAGCTGGGGCTGAATGATTTATTGCTGACTGCAGGGTTCTCTGCATAATGAAAGGGGTGCTTTCAATTATTAAGCCACTTGTTTTTAATTGGCTTTCAATAGCAGAAGTCAGGTCAAAGCTTGCAAGGAGAAAATAAATTGTCTTATCTTTTAGCCATCCATTAGTCCTTCACAGTTGCGAGAACCTACACATCCCCACTCCCTTTCATGGCACTCCCACTTTGTCGCAAAGAAATGCCAATATATTATATAAATGTACTGACCTTGTATTCTTATAGGAGGTCATCTCATTTCCATGCAGGTATATTGAGCAGCATCAGCCTATATGGCTCTTTGCATTATGTCACTAGCACTTTTGACTGAGCTAAACATCTTATCACTGCTTCCATCTGTTTTCCTTCTAGTTATGCATTCACCCAAGATCTTTGCAGTTGCTCTTCCAGCATTCCCTCAGATCACCTAATTCAGCCTTGAAACTAACTACCTGCTCCCTTGATTTCATTCTATCTCAACTCCTGATGAGTCAATTTCATACTTGTCTCATCTGCCAAACTCCTTAAACACCAACACAACCATTTATATTCTCAACACACATAAATCCCTCGCATTCTTGTCAATTACTACCCTATCTCAATCCTTGCCTTTCTCTCCAAAATCCATGAACAATTGATTGTCCTGTAACTACTACCCAAAAATATTCAAACCAACTTCTATTCTTCCCAAATTACCACATTGGTCGGGTTGGTCGGGTCAGCAACAACATTCTGTACACCAGTGGCTGCAGGTGCCATCTCTTTTCAACCTCCCTGTCACCTTTGATGAAGTCAACCACTTTATTCTGTAATCAACCTCTGTGGATTTTAATCTGATTTAATCAAATGTTGCATTTATGCCAATTGCCTCTCCTTCTCTAGTCTATAGTGACCCTTGGAGTGCAGCCTGTTCCTCCTCCTCTTTATTATCTACATGCTACTCCTTAGCAACATTACATAGTCAGCATTTGCATTGTGTGTCCACACTCAACATGCCCTGACAGCCTCCTCCAATTACCCAAAAGCTGTTGCTGCCATACCCTCAAACTGTCAAACTCACACTGATTTTCGCATGAAGCCGATTTCCTCCAGTTCAATGTTGGGAAAACTTATGCCACCCTCCATGAACCCAGTCAATATTTCTGAGCCACTGCCCTCAAGTTCATCAATTAATCCAAGAGGGTTGTTGAGTATAATTAAGGGTGAGATGGATAAGAGTTTTTGTCTCTCAGGGCATCAATGGGATGTGCGCAGGAGGTAGGAAAATGGAGTTACGGTAGAAGAACAGCCATGGTCACATTGAATGGAGGTGCAATGAATGGTGCTGCAATTGCAAGGGGCTGTATGATCCACTCCTGCTCCTCTGTATCCAAAAATCTATCGACCTCAGTCTTAAACATATCCCATGGCTAAGATCCTCAGCTCTCTGGGGTAGACAACTCCAAAGATTCATAACTGTCTTGAGTGAAGAAATTGGTTCTCATCTCAGTCCTAAATGGTTGACCCTTTATTCTGAGACCGTGATCAAGTATTCTAGATTCCCAACCTGAAAAAACGATGTTCTCAGCACCTACCCTCTCGACCCTTAAGAATTCAATCAGTTTCAATTAGGTTACCTCTTATTCTTCTAAACTGGAATATGGGCAAAGGTTACTCAATCTCGCCCCCTTGGGACAGCTTATCATAGGAACCAGTCGACGGTCCTGTTAACCTATGCCCTGTTGGCCTGAAAGACCAAATGGTAAATTGGATAACACAATGGATTTTCATCACTGGGACTTGTGTTAAAATCTAGCTCAGACTAAACTGCCTACCAACTGAAGAGCCCAGTGTGAATTGTGTTTGTACAATCTCAAATCAAGGTCTTAGTTTGTATGGGCTTCCAACATAAAACTGCATAAATCACCATCTGTCGGCAATGTCACTCAGATTGACTGATGACTAGTTGGCACAGGAGATTAAAAAAGTACCATATTCCCTTAGAACATTGTACATTGCTGGCCTGGAGTATAAAATACTTTCTCATAAGTGATTCAAAAATGTGTGTGTTTACTGGATACATGAAATTAAAACTATTCCATTTGCCAACACCAATATCCCTATTTATTATAATAAAGGAGAAATTTACCATTTTATTACACATAGTACATTTCTTCTCAGGTACCATCCTCAATTATTAAGGGTGACCGACCCATGGCTCCAAGCCTACTTCAGCCTACCTCAAATCCTGCATTGTGGCTTTACTCTGAACACACACTATCCACCTAGCCTCCTGAGCAAACTGGCTCCTTCTTGGAGCAATTACCTCATTTTAAGATAAGGAGAGGCAGCATTATTCAATGCTAACCCCGACCCATGGGTAGTATAAATGGATGCCTTAAGTGAAAAACAACATTATTCTACATTCCAGAACTAACATTTGAGATTGACAACAAAGACTGAATGCATTTTGACCCAAAATTATCTCACTGTAAACATGCAGGAGATATTTTTCACAATAAGAGGTATGCAGTTACAAAGTGGGAAAACTACATACCTACACCAAAACAATTTGGGGAATGAATATGTAAAATGGCTCCTAGCAACATGGATAATTTTGATTGGTTCCTAAAAAACAAATAGTGCGATTCTTATCCACCATACTCAGGTGAGTAAATAAATAGTAGTACAGTTGCAAAAATCAATCTATATGTAATAGGGGGAAAACATACTGTCCATCTATTTTAGGTGTAGAATTTCTAGGGAATGCCAAGTCAGTTGTAAAGCTTAAATGATCCAACTAATATTCGCTATAAGATACTTACAAATCTCAGCAACAGTATGTAATGTCGACAAAAGATTCCACTTAAAATACATTTTCTCTCCATTTTTTCCAGTCCCACTAAAATGCTCATCTTTCCGTTTTCAGCACTGACGACGGCTTACAGTCAGAAGATTAACCTGTATTTTCTCTTTCCAGATACTAACAGACCTGTTGTATATTTTCAGAATTATCTGGTTTTGTTTCTTATGTAGACAATGATTGTTTTGTAATTCTAAATGTGAAACAAAAGAGCACAGGTGTGATAAACATTTGTATTTTTCCCTCTCGCTACAAGGCACTGAAATTAATTGTTCTCAACTTGTGTATTTTATTCCAAAATCCTTCATCAACTGTTTTTCTAGTTCATTTTAATTTATTTGGAAAAAGAAAAACAGACATATTATTACAATGAATAGATTTCTATTTTTCCATTCAAACAGCAGAGTGGGGGAATATTTGATAATGATTTCCTGGTTATTCAGGTCCAAAAGGGTAGAATCAGGCCAGTCTCCATTGGATCAACGTCCTGGCAGACTCCATTTTGGATTAAGTTCATTCCAGTCTTGTGCAAAAATAAAACGGCAAAGGTGGCCGAACCATGGCTTATAATGGTAATTAGACATAGTATTAGATCCTAGAACGAGGCATACAAATTCCCAAGAAAAAACAGCAGACCCGAAGAATGAGAGCAGTTTAGAATTCAGCAAAGGACGGCAACGGGATTGATTAAGAAGGAGAAAATAGAGTATGAGAGTCAGCATGCTGGGAACATAAAGACTTGACTGTAAAAACTTCCATAGGTATTTGAAGAGAAAAGACTTCGTGAATACAAATGGATGTTCCTTACAGTCAGAAACAGGGGGGGGTTTCTTTGCATAACAAAGAAATGTTTTTTTGGTTCTGCCTTTACAAAGGTGGACACACATAACGTACCAGGATGTGTCGAGGAACACGGGGTTTAGTTGGAGGAAGTAACTGAAGGAAATCAGTATTAGTAGGGAAATGGTGTTGAGGAAATTGAAGGGATTGAATGCTGAAAATTCCCCTCGGCCTGATAATCTACACCCTAGAGTAATTAAGGAAATGGCCTGTGCGACCCAACCCGTGACGTGACAAGGCCGGTAAATATCGCAAAAGGTCTTGCATGATACCTCTCACGAGATCTAACAAGATCTCGTGAGATGACGAGATCCAGATTTTCATATTCAAATGAGTAGTTAGTCTCACTTGAATATATCTACGTCGGAATTAACTAAGTCGAGGGATCGAACGGCCTCACCTGGGAGACCTCCCCGTTGCGGCATTTGGCTGGTTTCCACAAACATGGACCAGGCGTAACAACACTTTTGGTTGGGGGGGAGGGGGGGGGCCTCTGGTCAGGGTGGTCCCCTGGCATGCCCTATGCCACCTGGGGCACCCTGGCACTGTCACCCAGATAATGTCATGGTGCCACAGTGGCATCTTGCCCATGCTGGGAATCGGGCCTGGGGGTTGATGTTGGGGGGGGGGGGGGGGGCAGTCTGGAGGCCGTTGGGGGTGGAGAGATGAGGTCAAGAGATCAGGGTGCCATTTTGCACTGGCATAATGCAGGAAATGGGTCTAAGTGAGGCCTCGGCAGGGTGTCCCTGATAAAGGCCCAAAAAAGCAAAGTCTTGTTTAAAGTGAGTTGGTTCTCGGTGCTGTAGGTGCCAGAAAACAGCCCACTAAACGCACCCAAAACAGGACTTTGTGCACATCATGCAAGGTGTCTACTGCAACAGGCCCTGTCCTCCTAAATAAGATATCGGTTCCATGAATTTACAGCGACATCTTCCACTGGTGCCTGCCATGGCAGTTTGGAAAGTCTGCCAGAGGTTGGCTTGAACCTCATTTGCATCCTGTTAATGGGATGCAGATGAAGGTTCGAACACCCCTATGCCAGATTCTCCACAATGACAAAGAGCACCTAAGGACTGGGTGGGACAGATGTTCTTCACTTCGTTCATGACGCCCCAGTAGTCAGGGTGTCGCAGTGTTAGCCAATAAAAATGTGCCTTTCAACATGGAGGACTATGTAAAGGATCATGGGGGTAGGTATGTGATTGCCAAAGGACTTTTATATGGAGAAATTGTCTCATTAATAAATGTATACGGTCCATCGAACTATTCCCCTGATTTTGTTTCTTACGTCTTCATGGACTTTGTTGAATTAGATTCTGCTAATTCCTTTAAGAGTATGGACTTCCACTGTCATCTTAACCCTTTGGTGGACAAATTCACAGCAACTAAAAATCCCCCACCCAACAGGCAAGGGCTTTAGCATCAGTTTGCGACGAGGTAGGGTATTTGGATGTATGGAGAACACTGCATTCCAAGGATAAAGAGAGAGAGAGAAAATCGGGTCAGCGTCCGGCACCGGACCCAATTCTCCGTCCCATCGGGGAACGCGATTCAGGCATCCCGAGACGGAGCATCCGCTCAAAGTTTCCGAATTGCAGATTCTTTGAAAAAGGAGTATCTTGGGATATCAAATTGCTGACATAGTTGCTCAAAACGTGACGAGTATAATTATAGGATTTTTGCACTTGATAGACCCAGCCTTGAAAGTACTGTAATGGCATGTAAGGAGTATGCATACTGATCTGTTTCAATGGAGGGGGAGGTCCTCTCCCACCCACTGAGCATCCCATTGATTTATTTTTGGACCCAAGTAAACAAGATTGGCGGCATCTGTTAAGGATACAATACCCGAGGCATCATATTCATTTTAATCAATGCTATCCTGCCCAAACATGATATCGGCAAGGAGGACCAACGATGCAGGTCTCACTTAATAGAGGCGAATGAAGGGGGGGAAGTTTGCCCAATACAAATATCGAAAGAAGAGGGTAACCACAACACCCAAAGAAAACCCTGAAGAGGACCACCTAAATGGGAAATTAGCAAAGGGGGGGATGTCTCCCTCTAAGCCTTCCCTATGTCATAGCCTCAGACTTCATAAAATTAATTTTAAAACCCAAGAAAAGGCTAAATCTATCCACCACTTCAATAATAGTGGGAACAGAAACATTTGGCTTAGATACACATCATCTGCGTATAGCGGCATCTTATGTTGCTTCCCGCTTTAAAAAGACCTGAATGACATTTGAAAATCTCCTGACATTGTTTCACGAATTCCGGCCCTTTGTGAACCCAGTCTGATTGCCCTGGGTAATGGGGAAAATCTCTTCCAGGCACCGTGCCGACACCTCCAACAATTTCAAATCTACATTCAGGAGTGTAACTGACCTATAGGATGCGCATTCTTCAGGATTCTTGCCTGACTCTAGAATTAGGAAATATTCATTTCTCGGAGGGCCTGTGATAGCAGACCTGCTCCGAATGAGTGTCAATACATGCCAATCAGTGGCTCCATTAACGAGTTTTTAAAATTCCTTACAAAATTCACACCAAAACCATCGGGCATATTACATCCCTTTAGCTGGCTGGGCGCCATAATAATAATAATATGCTCCGGCCTTGTGATTCACCGGCCTCACGGCCGGAAATCATGTGGACGTGGATCACTTGTGGTCTTTACCAGCGCGGCCCTGGCGTGCTGGACCTTGCGGCGGGGCGGGCGTGGGGAGGGGGGACATTCCTGTACTTCAGGGGGGCACCCAGGTAATCCAGAGGTCGGGGGGTTTGGGGCTGCGGGGGTTTGCAGCCGGCTGCGGGACCTCGCCATTGGGCCACCCGCTCAAGATGCCAGTCCGATAACAGGGTTCCCTGGGAATTTATGCATGGCGTTGGACACGGAATTGCTTACCAGTTTGTGCATCCAGGCCATGGTAAAACGGTTGCATTTCAGCTCAGGCAGGAGAATATAGGGATTCTCCACCCCCACGCCGAAGTGGCCACACCGTCGAGGTTGACAACGGCGCGGAACAGCCCCGGTCGCGACCGATTCAGGCCCTAACAATGGGCCAGTATCGGGGCCACGTCATCTACCCGCGCGAGGCCTTGTCGCCCGCGTAAAAGCGGCGCCGATTAGATGACGCGGCCGGCGCCGCATAACGGACGTCATCCGCGCATGCGCGGGTTGGCCGGCGTCAACCCACGCATGCGTGGTTGCCGTCCTGTCCACATCCGCCCCGCAAGAAGATGGGGGACAGATCTTGCGGGGCGGCGGAAGGAAGGAGGTCCTCCTTCAGAGAGGACGGCCCGACGATCGGTGGGCACCGATCGCGGGCCACCCCACATTTAAGGTACCCCCCAGTGCAGGATCCCCCCAGCGTTCACGCACCGCCCACGACTGTAGCGACCAAGTGTGGACGGCGCTGGGGGGGAACCCGCAGTTTTGGCCTGGCCGCTCGGCCCATCCGGGCCTCAGAATCGCGGGGGTGCCGGAGAATCGCTATTTTGGGTATCTCCGGCAATTCGCCGGCCTGCGAAACTCGACTGGCCCGTTCCCGCCGTTCGGGAGAATCGCGGGAGGGCGTCGGACCGGTGGCCCCGGAAATTTCGGCGGCCCAGGCGATTCTCCCAACCGGCGTGGGAGTGGAGAATCGCGCCCATAGTCTCCCAAACGGAGAATCCTGCCGTTTATCTTTAATAAAAGCAACTATGCACCGGAATGCTTCTGTCTCCCATGGAAAACAAATCCTGATATGCACAGAACCTCATCAATTAATCAGCAAGTTTTATTACACTTTATGTTCTAGATTCTGTAAAGTATATTTGAAACCCTACGGTCTTGGGGAAAAAAAGACTTCAGTGAATATTGATGACGAGACTTGGGGTAATATATTGGAAAATGCCAACAGAATCTCAGTCTGTAATAGGACAAAGGAGACTCAATTTAAAATATTGCATCACCTGCATGTCACACCAAGCTTGAGACACAGGTTTGGCCCTTCTGTATCCTCGCTGTGCCAAAGGTAACCAAGGGACACTACATACATTGTGTGTGGCTCTGTGTCAAAATTAAATCCTATTGGTCAAGTGTACTTAAAAAGCTTAAGATATTTGGTATGACCGTAGAATTTGATGCTTTGTATCTAATTCTGGGGCTCCGAGTTAGGAGAATTACTGACGCTAATGAAAAAAGGCTGGATAATATCCTACCTTTTGCAGCACAGAAGAACATCCTTTGCTCTTGGATTAACGATAAGTCTCATTTAATTCAGAATTGGCAAAAAATTATGCAATGGAGCTCCTAACTTGAATACTCCATACTAGAATGAATATGGGACAGCTTTCTCAAATATATAGGTTCCATAATGTCTGACTTGCTCCGACAAGATTTTCCATAAATTTTGTAGCACCGCCTTGAACTTGCTACACGTGAAGATGTGCACTATTTACCATATTTTCATGCTTTATACTCTTCTCCCCCATCCTCTAACTGACCGGTTCATTAGTTTTCCTTGTATAAACTGAGGCACCAGGTTTGATGATTAAGCTGAACCAACTGGTTGGTGTTCTCCTGGCTTTTTCTGTCTTCATGTATGGAGAAGCATTTATACTGTACTGTCCCAGTTGAGATTTGTTGCATTATTTGTAAAAATGGAAAAACTATAATAAAAAATATACATCTATTTTTAAAAAGACAAACAGGATTCTGAGTTTTATAAAGAGAGGCACTGAGTACAAAACCAAGGAAGTTATGTTGAACTTTTATAAAACAACGATTCAGACGTACCCATTCAGTTCTGAGCACCTGACTTTCGGAAGGATATGAAGGCTTTTAAGCAGATGCAGAAAGGCTGATGAGAATAGCTCTAGACAAAGTGGATAGAAAGAAACTGGCAAAACAGTCACGAATCAAAGGACACAGATTTATCAATTTACCGTCACAAAAGCATCTGTCCATCAGTGGTACAAATTCTCATGGAGATTAAATCCATTTTGACATGAAGGGCATCCTCCTCCATGTTGTGTGGCAATACCATTCTGCTCAAAAGGATAGATTCAGGACATATGCAGCAGTTCAAAACTGAGCAAGAGGTGTTGTGGGCCATCAGTAACAGAATTGTATTCAACCACAATCTGCAACCTCATGGCTGGTACATCCCAGTCTACCATTACTATTGGGCTACGCTACGGGACTAACCCTGGTTCAATGAGGAGTATAGGAAAGCTCACCAGGAGAAACACTAACATACGTAGAAACAAGATAACAATTTGGTGAAGCTATAACATGGGACCACAGGCATACTGAAGAGCAGAAAAAACATGTACAGACATAGTTACGGGATCCCACAACCAACGGATCAGATCAATGTTCTGCAATCCTGCCAAATCCAGGCATGAATAGTGGTGGATAATTACTGCAAATGAGAAGGCTAAAGTACTAAAGGCTAAACCACCACATCTAGAAGTGCCAAGTGTATGATCCACCTCGGTTGGCCTACTCCATTATTACAGATGCCAGCCTTCAGTCAATTAGGTGCAGCCCATGTGATACCAAAAAATGGCAGAAGGCACTGGATATTGCAATGGCTATGGGCCCTGACGACATGCTGGCTGCAGCACTGAAAACTTGCATTCCAGAACTAGCTATGCCATTAGCCAAGCTGCTCCAGTACAGCTTCAACACTGGCATGTACCCAAACATGTGGAAAATTGTCCAGGTATGTAAATTTGGTCAATTATCAGCCTATTCATCATCAGCAAAGTGATGGAAGGTGTAGCTGGCAGTGCTTTCAAAGGACACTTATTCAGCAACAGATGTTCACTTTGGGTTGTTCCACTCAGGACCACTCAGCTCTAGATTTCATCATAGCCTTGGTCTAAACATAGACCAAGGAGCAGAATCTTGTAGTTCTCACCTAACTGCCCTTGGCAACATGCCAGATTTGACTAGTGTGTGCTATCAAGGAACCGTAGCAAAATTGAAGTCAATGGGAATCAGGAGAAAACGCTCCACTAGTTGGAGTCATATATTGCATAAAGGAAGATGGTTGTGATTGTTGGAGACCAATCATCTCAGTCCATGGACCCGGCTGTAGGTGATCCTCATGGTAGTATCCGAGGTCCCACTAACTTCATCAATGACTTTCCTTCCATCATACAGTCAGGAGAGGGAATGTTCTCTAATGATTGCGCAATGTTCATGACTCCTCAGATACAAAGCAGTCTGTATCCATATGCAACAAAAACTGGACAACATGCAGGCTTAGGTTAACAAGTGGTGAGTAACATTCAGCCACACATGCCTCACAGCACTGAGGAGCTGGGTTCTATCCCGGCCCCGGGTCGCTGTCCGTGTGGAATTTTCACATTCCCCTCGTGTCTGTGTGGGTCTCACCCGCATAACCCAACGATGTGCAGGGTAGGTGAATTGGCCAAGCTAAATTGCCCCTTAATTGGGAAAAAATTAAACATTGGGTACAGTAAATTTATATTGAAAAAAAACCATTCACCCACCCTAGTACCAGGCAATGACCATCCCTGAAAAGAGAGAATCCTACCATCGCCCCTCGTTCAACAGCATTACCATTGGTGAATCCTCCAAGAGCAATATCCTGACCAGAAACTGAATTGAACCAGCCATATAAATGCTGTGACTTCATGAGAAAGACTGAGAATTCTGGGATGAGTAACTCATCTCCTGACTCCTCAAGGCCTGTCCACCAACTACAAGGCACAAGTTAGGAGGAATACTCTCCATTTGCAAGGGCAGTTTTAGCTCCAACATCACAATAAGCTCGGTACCATCAAAGACAAAACACCTTGATTGGCACCCCATCCACCAGCTTAAACTTCATTCCTGCCACCAATAGGGCACAGTAGCACCATTGTGTACCATCTCCAAAATGCACTGCAGCAATTTTCCAAACCTGTGACCACCTGCAAATCATACACTCTCCTGACTTGGAACTATATTGCTGTTCCTTCACTGGTCAAAGGTCTGAAACTCCCACCCTAACAGCACTGTGGGAGAAGAGGTAGGGAGAAGGAAGATTAGAAAAAAGGCAAGGTCCATCATGGGGTGGAAGATAGAGAAGAGATTAAATGACAAAAGGGATGACATACCTCTAACAACGTGGACTGCAGTGGTTCAAGATGGCAGCTCACCGTAACCCTGTCAAGGACAATTGGGGATGGGCAATAAATGCTGGCCGAACCAATAGTGCCTGCATCCCATAAATGAATTAACAATCTTTGAGGGGGGAGGAGGAGGAGAGTGTGATGATTTGACAGATATCCCCTTAATAATCAAGAACACCAGATTTGTGCTCTAGGTACCGTTACGTCCAGGGACACAGACCAAGAGCTGGAATTAGACGGAGTAGTTCTTACAACATAAGAAGTAGGACCAGGAGTAGACAATTTAGCCTCTCGAGCCTGCTCTCCTATTCAATACGATCATGCCTGATATCATCATGATCTCAATATGACACTCATTGTACAAATACAAATCTCTAAAGGCTTTACAGGAAAGTGGATAGTAAGCTCATACCAAACAAAGAGGGTAGGAAAAGAGTCTGGTCAAAAATGATGTCCTGAGGAAGTTTTTCTTGGCAGTGGGGTAAATGACAAGGCAGTCTGTTTGCCTGTGCCTCTGAACTGGCTTGGGACTGAAAAATATTAAAACATTAAATGTGTTACATAAATGCAGATTGTTTATGTGGAAAGAGAGAATTTCAGTGGGTGGGGGTAAGGTGTGTAAAGAAGAATGAAAAGTAGGCCAGCAACAGAAGGCAAAGGGTAGATATCAGGATATGGGTTTGGGGGGAAATTGTGCAAGTATAGAAGAATGAACATTGTTCAAGTATTTTGAAGTCTACAAAAGGACAAGGTGGGAAATTGAGCAACAATCACAATCCACAAGATGTACTGGCAACCTTAAGCAGTTCAGTTCTCTGCTGTATTCAGGGCAACGCTCGATTAGCGGGTAATGAAATGGATGGTGTGGAAATGGATACAATGATATATTCCAAACATTAGAAAGAAAGGGGAGTTTGGAGGTGGTGTGGTAGCTGGGGAAGATGGAGAGTTCAGAGTAGATTTTCAAGAAAGTAGGAACTGAGCTTGAGCGATAGGGACGGGTTGGTGATACATGTGATAATAATACGAGATGGGAAGGTTAGACGGGACAGGAACTTAGACAGGTTAACTAAGCAGGTAGTGAGCTTCGCAGAAGAGATATTTAGTGACAACCAGACACAGGATAGTTGGAAAAGAAAGAGAATAAGTAAGTGAATTGGAACTATGGAGAGCTGCAATTGACACAATGAACTGCAGAGGATGATAATTAAATCTGTCCAGGAAGGGTAAAGATTCTGGGCCAGAGGAGGTCTCAGTTGGTTGGCTAACTGCAAGTTGCACTGCTACAAATGAATGAATATTTGAAACAAGCCTTCTGTAAGGAAATAGTACAGTGGGAGTAGTTTTGAATCGCTCCATCAAAACTGGTACAGAGCTGGAGGAATTGCCTCCTTTGGTGTTGCAAACATCTATGGTTGAAGTCACCAGTGTTTACTTACAAGATAATTAAAAGATTGTAGGTACCGTGGCTCGATATGTTCTGCTGCTTACAAACGAGTTATTTTTGTATTTTTTTTTTTAAAAAACAAACAACTTTGAGGTATTTTTTGGCATTGTAAACAGTTACAGATAACAGAAATGTGCAAACATCAATATAAAACCAATACTTCAATCAAATCAGACTGCACGTGCCCGCTCCTCTCCCCTAGACACTACCCGCCTATTTATCCCTCCTACTCCAATCGCCCCCCTCTTCCTCCTCCTCCCCCCCCTCTTCCTCCTCCTCCCCCCCCCCCCCCGCTGACATTCACTCTCCCGCGAAGAAGTCAATGAATGGTTGCCACCTTCGGGCGAACCCCAGTACAGATCCCCTCAAGGCGAACTTAATTTTTCCCATACCCAGAAAAGTTGACATGTCCGAAAGCCATAGTTCGGTCTTCGGGGGTTTTGAGTCCCCCATGCCAGCAGTATTCGCCGCTGGGCTATTAGGGAAGCAAAGGCTAGAACATCTGCCTCTTTCTCCCCCTGGACTCCCGGGTCTTCCGAAACCCCGAAAATTGCCACCCCTGGACTCATCACCACCCTGGTTTTCAGCACCTGGGATATGACCCCCGCAAATCCCTCCCAGTACCCCCTAAGCTTAGGACATGCCCAAAACATGTGAACATGGTTCGCTGGTCCTCCCGCACATCTAGCGCACTTGTCCTCTACCCCAAAGAATTTGCTCATCCGAGCTACCGTCATGCGGGCGCGGTGAACGACCTTAAATTGAATCAGGCCGAGCCTGGCACATGTTGCGGTTGAGTTTACCCTACTCAAGAGCTTCCGCCCACAGCCCGTCCTCCATCTCCCCACCAAGCTCCTCCTCCCATTTGAGTTTCAGTTCCTCCGTCTGGGATTCTTCCCCCTTCATGAGCACCTTGTAGATATCCGAGACTCTACCCTCTCCTCCTTCTCCTCTAGAGACTATTCTGTCCTGGATCCCTATTGGCGGGAGGCGTGGGAAGTATGGGACCTGTCTGCGTTCAAAGTCCCGCATCTGTAAGTACCTAAAGTCATTTCCCCTTACCAACCCAAATTTCTCCTCCAAGCCCCTCAAACTCGCAAAGCTCCCCTCCAGGAACATATCGCCCACCCTCCCCACCCCGGCCGCCGCCATGTTCGAAACCCTCCATCCATGTTCCCGGGGGCAAATCGATGGTTATCACATATTGGAGCCCAGACAGACGCAACCACACCCCCCCCCACATGCCTCCTCCACTGGCCCCATATCCGCAGGGCCCCCCCACTACCAGGTTGGTGGAGTACCTGGCCGGCGACAGCGGTAGGGGAGCCGTGACCAGGGCTGCCAAACTGGTGCCTCTGCACGAAGCCGCCTCCACTCGCTCCCAGATAGACCCCGTACCCACCACCCACTTCCTTATCATGGCTATGTTAGCCACCCAATAGTAGTTGATCATAGTCGGCAATGCCAGTCCCCCTCGCTGCGGCTCCTTTCAAGCATCGCCTTCTTCACCCGCGGGAATTTTCCCGCCCAGACAAAGCTCATGATGATTTTGCCAGTCCTTTTGAAGAAGAACCGTGGGATAAAGATCGGGAGGCACTGGAAGATGAACAGAAATCTAGGGAGGATTGTCATCTTTACAGTCTGCACCCTCCCTGCCAGTGACAGCGGGAGGGCATCCCATCTCCAAAACTCCCTCTTCATTTGTTCCACCACCCTAGTCAAATTTAACTTATGCAACCTGCCCCAGTCTCATGCCACCTGTAGCCCCAAGTACCGGAAACGTTCCTCCACCAGCCTAAATGGCAGCTCCTTCAGTCTATTCTCCTGGCCCCTTGCCTGCACCACAAACCTATCACTCTTGGCCATATTTAATTTGTACCCTGAAAACCGGCCAAACTTCCTCAATGTTTCCAGTATATTTTCCATCCCGGCCAGTGGGTCCGACACGTACAGGAGCAGGTCGTCCGCATAGAGAGAGACCCTATGTTCCACGCCCCCCCCCCAGTCATTCCTTTCCACCCCTTTGCAGCTCTCAACGCCATCGCCAACGGCTCTATGGCCAGCACGAACAGCAACGGGGAGAGTGGGCACCCTGTCTGGTCCCGCGGTGTAGTCTGAAATAATCTGACATTATCCTGTTCGTCCTAACGCTAGCTTTTGGGGCCTGGTACAATAGTCTGACCCAATTAACCAGTCCCTCCCCGAACCCAAACCGTCCAAGCACCTCCCACAAATAGCCCCACTCCACCTGGTCGAAGGCCTTCTCAGCGTCCATTGCCACCACTACGTCCACCTCCTTGCCCGTCGGGGGCATCATGATCACATTAAGCAATCTTCTCAAGTGAGCCGTCAGCTGACTGCCTTTCACAAACCCTGTCTGATCGTCCCCAATCACCTCCGGTACGCAGTCCTCAATTCAAATCGCCAGGACCTTGGCCAAGAGCTGACATTCACATTGATCAGAGAGATTGGCCCGTATGACCCGCATGATTCCGGGTCCTTGTCCCGCTTCAGTATCAGCGAGATGGTGGCTTGCGACATGGTCGGTGGCAGGGTCCCTCTGTCCCTTGCCTCATTAAAAACCCTTGTCAGGACCAGTCCCACTATCTCCGAGAACTTCTTGTAAAACTCTACTGGGTGTCCATCCGGTCCCGGGGCTTTCCCCGACTGCATGGCCTTTAAGCCCCCCCAATACCTCCTCTGCTCTAATCGGGGCCCCCAGCCCGTCCACTAGTCCCCTGCCTACTTTTGGGAAGGTTAGTCCATCCAGGAACCTTTTCATATCCTCAATCTCTTCTGGGGGTTCTGAAGTGTACAGCTTACTATAGAAGTCCCGAAATACCTTATTCAGTCCTGCCGGGTCCTCCACTTTGCTCCCCTCCCCATCATCCACTCTACTTATTTCCCTGGCCACCTCCCTCTTCCCGAGTTGCTGCCCTAGCAATCTGCTGGCCTTCTCCCCATGCTCATACACCACTCCCCTCGCCTTCCTACGTTGTTCCACGGCCCGACTCGTGGATAGCACCCCCAGTTCCGCCTGCAATCTCCGTCTCTCCCTGAGTGGGTCCTCCCCTGGGGACCCCACATGCTCCTCGTCTATCCGGTGAATTTCCCTAACCAATCTGTCCATTTCTGCTCTGTCCGCCCTGAGAGCCCAAATTGAGATCAGCTCCCCCCTCACTACTGCCTTCAGCGCCTCCACAGGGTCGCTGCTGAAACCTCCCCCGTATCGTTCACCTGCAAATAATTTTGCATACACTTCCGAAGTCTCTCACATATCTCCTCCTCCGACAACAGTCCTACTTCTTTTTTTTTTTTTAATATATTTTATTAAAGTTTTCAAACACAATTTTTTCCCTTACAAATCAAAGAAATAAAAATACAAGTAACATGATAACTGCAATATAACATTGTGTAACTAACATGGTAAACTAACCAAATAACACAAAGTAATACTCCCCCGCCCCCTCTCCCCCTCCAAAAACCCAAACAATTTACCCCCCCCTCCCCCTGGGTTGCTGCTGCTGGTCATCTATCTTCCCTCTAACGTTCCGCTAGGTAGTCGAGGAACGGTTGCCACCGCCTGGTGAACCCTTGAGCCAATCCTCTCAGCGCAAACTTCATCTGCTCCAGTTTTATGAACCCCGCCATATCGTTTATCCAGGCCTCCAGTCCGGGGGGTTTCGCTTCCTTCCACATGAATAAAATCCTACGCCGGGCTACTAGGGACGCAAAGGCCACGACATCGGCCTCCTTCGCCTCCTGCACTCCCGGCTCATCCGCAACTCCAAATAAAGCTAACCCCCAGCCTGGTTTGACCCGGACCTTCACCACCTTCGAGATCACTCCCGTCATTCCCCTCCAATACCCCTCCAGTGCCAGACACAACCAAAACATGTGTGTGGTTCGCCGGACTTCCCCCGCACCTCCCACACTTGTCCTCCACTCCGAAGAACCTGCTCAACCTTGCTCCCGTTATGTGTGCTCTATGCAGCACCTTAAATTAGATCAGGCTAAGCCTGGCACACGAGGAAGAGGAATTTACCCTACTGAGGGCATCAGCCCACAAACCCTCCTCAATCTCCTCCCTGAGCTCTTCTTCCCATTTTCCCTTCAGTTCGCCCACCAACTCCTCCCCCTCTTCTCTCATCTCCCAGTATATCTCTGACACTTTGCCCTCCCCGACCCACCCCCCCCCCCCCGAAAGCACCCTGTCCTGGATCCCTTGTGTCGGGAGCAGCGGAAATTCCCTCACCAGTTGTTTCGTGAACGCTCTCACCTGCACATATCTAAAGAAATTTCCCCGGGGCAGCTTATACTTTTCCTCAAGCGCTCCCAAGCTCGCAAACGTCCCGTCTATAAATAAATCTCCCACTCTCCTGATTCCTACCCGGTGCCAGCTCTGGAATCCTCCATCCAGCCTCCCTGGGGCAAACCTATGGTTGTTCCTGATCGGGGACCACACCGAGGCTCCCAGCACACCCCTCTGTCGCCTCCATTGCCCCCAGATACTTAATGTTGCCGCCACCACTGGGTTTGTGGTAAATTTTTTTGGTGAGAGCAGTAGTGGCGCCGTCACCAGCGCTTTTAAACTCGTCCCTTTACAGGACTTCATCTCCAATCTTTTCCACGCCGCTTCCTCTCCCTCTATCATCCATTTACGAATCATCGCCACATTGGCGGCCCAGTAGTAGTCGCCCAAATTCGTCAACGCCAGTCCCCCTCTGTTTCTACTACGTTGTAGGAACCCCCTCCTTACCCTCGGGATCTTCCCTGCCCACACGAAGCTCGTGATGCTCCTATCTATTTTTTAAAAAAAGGCCTTAGTGATCAGTATAGGGAGACATTGGAACACAAATAGGAACCTCGGGAGGACCATCATCTTAATTGCCTGCACTCTGCCCGCCAGTGACAGCGGCTGCATGTCCCACCTTTTGAAATCCTCTTCCATTTGTTCCACCAGTCGTGTCAGATTAAGTCTGTGTATGGTTCCCCAGCTCCTGGCTATCTGAATCCCCAGGTATCGGAAGTTTCTTTCCACTCTCCTTAGCGGTAGGCCATCTATCCCTCTACTCTGGTCCCCAGGGTGTATCACAAAAAGCTCACTCTTTCCCATGTTAAGCCTATATCCCGAGAAATCTCCAAACTCCCTCAATATCTGCATGACCTCTGTCATCCCCCACACTGGGTCCGTCACATACAGCAGTAGGTCATCCGCGTAGAGTGACACTCGGTGTTCCTCTCCCCCTCTAATCACCCCTCTCCATTTTCTGGAGTCTCTCAGCGCTATGGCCAGTGGTTCAATTGCCAACGCAAACAGTAATGGGGACAACGGGCATCCCCGTCTTGAACAGTCCTACTTCTAACCTTCATTGCGGGCATTGGTACTTTGCCCCCCGACCTGCAGGTCCACCCAGTGCGGGGCATGGTCCGAGATAGTGATTGCCGAGTATTCCGTATTCTTTATCTCCCCTACACAGTCCGTGCTCAGGATAACAAAAAAAAAAAAAAAAAAAAATCAATCCTAGAATATACTTTATGAACATGCGAATAAAAGGAGTAGCCCCTTCCCGTCGGCTGTCTGGTTCTCCATGGGTCCACAGCCCCCATTTGCTCCATGAACCCTTTCAGCTCCCTTGCCATTGCTGGGAGTCTGCCCGTTCTGGGACATGACCGGTCCAGCCCCGGGTCAAGGACCATTATCAACTTACGTGAGTCTAGGTCTGGGATCTTCCCCAGCACTCTTTTGATAAAGTCCACGTCGTCCCAGTTCGGTGCATATATGTTCACCAGCACCACTCTTCTCCCCTCCAGCTTGCCCCTTACCATAAGGAATCTGTCCCCGCCGTCTGCGACTATGCCCTCCGCCTCAAATTGAACCCGCTTATTGATCATAATTGCTACCCCCCCCCCCCCCCCCCCCCCCCCCCCCCCCCCCCCCCGGACGTAGAATCCAAGTCCGAGTGGAAGACCTGGCTGATCCAGCCCTTCCTTAGCCTAGTCTGGTCAGACACTTTCAGATGCGTCTCCTGCAACATAATTACGTCCGCCTTTAGAGCCCGCAAATGCGCGAACACACGTGCCCTTTTAACTGGCCCATTTAGTCCCCTGACATTCCAGGTGATCAGCCTGGTTGGGAAGCACAACCCCCTCCCTCCCTCCTCTCTCCCCCCCCAGGCCGGTCAGCCATAACCTTTCTTGGGCCCGCCCCCGGCCCATGCGCCGCGCCATTCCTGGCTCGCCTCCAACCCCGACCTCCTTTCCATTACCTACTTCAGATCCCCCCCCACGTCAGCAAAATAACCCCCCCCCCCCAGCAACATCCCCCGATAACCCCACCCCTGCCATTCACTGGCTGTATTCTCCCCCCCCCCTCCCCCACCTGACTCCCTTAACTAGCCAATCTGCTAGCCCGGTGACTCATCGTTCCGGCGCCCCCTTGTCTCACTCCCATTGTTTCCCCGACCTCATCTCCCCCCTCCCCAGCACACCATCCCCCACTCTGACCCACTGGAGCAGTCTCACTAAGATGGGAAAGATCAAACAAGATGTAAACATCAAACAGCAACGCGAGGCTGCTCCAGGTACAATACAGTTCCAGCTGTGTACACAGAAAAGTGTTAACCCACCTCCCTTTCTGAGCACCAAAAAAATATATACATATATATAACACCGCAATAACCCAGTATCCGTACATCCCCCATCCGAAACAAACATAAAAACCATAGACATAAATGAAACAAAAGCCCCCACCAACATCTTTAATCCCCATTGCTGACCGGCCACCCTTTTGTTACAATACAGGCTCCAGCGCACTCAGAGAGCCCAACAAAAAAAAGGAAAAACACCATACGGGGGTGGGGGGGGGGCGGGGGGTACCCTCCCACCACAGGCAAAAACTGGCCACAAAAAATACACCACAAGGCACCTTTAAAGCAATAAACAGTCGACCAGCAGTCGAGGCCCAGTAGGCGTCCCTTCAAACAGTAATTCTCAGACCCTAGCTTGCGTCCGTGGGTCCTTTGTTCGAGACCAGCCCCTGATCCCTCACAAAGTCCATCGCTTCTTCGGGCTCGGAGAAGTAGTGGTGTTGGCCCTGATGCGTAACCCAAAGACAGGCCGGGAAGAGCAGACCAAACTTCACGTGCTGTTTGAACAACACCTCCTTAACTTGTTTAAAGGCTGCTCGCCGCCTGGCCACCTCCTGGCTTAGGTCCTGGTAAATGCGAAGGACAGTAATTCCACGTGCTGCTCTTAGCGCTTTTTGCCCACTGCAGCACCCGCTCCTTCTCCACATACCTGTGGAACCTAACCACCATCGCACCTGTCTCGCCTCTACTCTGTGTGCCCCCTCCAGCTCCAGCGGTCGCAGAGAGGCTTCAGCCCCCATCAGCTGCATCAACAGTTCCGCCACGAACGCTGTGGCATCAGCTCCCTCCGCCCCCTCCGGGAGGCCGATGATCCTCAGATTGTGTCTATTTTCCAGCTCCTCTACTCTGTCCAGCAGTCTTCTCGGTCTCTTCTTCAACCCGTCGACAGCAATCGTCTGTGCGTCCACCTGCTCCTCCACCGTCTCCCCCAGCTCCTTAACCTTTTCGTCCTGGGCATCCAGGCTCTGGTTCAGCTGATCCACTGCCTTCTGAAGTGGGTCCAAGTTATCCCGCTTCAACGACTCAAAACTGCTCTTTATCACCTGCAGCATGTTTTCCAGCGCCTGCTGGATCGCTGGGTCCGAGGTCCGCAGGTTGGCCATCTTTGCTCCCAGGTCAGCTTCCCCTGCACCTTGCCTTTGTCCCTTCCTCTCCCGTTTGTGCTGCTTTCTGCTCTCCCGCAGTTCCGTGCAACTCTGCTCGCTCCTTAGGTCCCCGTGGCCGTCCTTTCACAGCCCCGCAAAACCGGGGAACCAGGTCCTCAAATCCCACCGGAGTGAGAGCCCCCGAATGTGCGGCTCACTCAGCCACCGGAAGTCCTATTTTTGCATCTTTACAGAACTCCTCCACCGTTTACCCCAAGACACACCTAAAAACTTGCTTTAGACAGTAAGTAACATCTGAAGTGTTAGAGAGGAAGAGCTTGCATTTGGATATGTACTGCATTCTGCTGATAACTTACGGACTTACGGTAAGCAATGCCCTACCTATACTTGATTAATCTACACGAATACTGGATGTTCAGCATGACCAGAAGGTATACATTGTTACACATGCAAAGCAAAAGAATTTGAAAATGCAGTTGTTTAGCAGGGGGATAAACCCTTCTGGCAAGCATACAACTTGTAAAATTATTCTGCTCAAGTGATTTTTTTTTTTTAAAAAGGTAAAGGCTAATAGTTAAACAAACAGCAGGCTCCAACCACTCAAAAGTAACTATTGTGTGATCAGGAAACATTTTAGTGAATTACTCTACATAAAACGCCTACACTTATAAAACAGCTCATCATTTGACTTACCGTAAGCAACACCAATTGTAGGTCATCTACTCATATTAAAAACAATAAATTTGCATGTATTTCCTTTCATCTAACACTTCCTATGCCACATTTAAATTACAGGCAAATTTCTCACAGCAAATTGGGGAGGAAAGTTGTGTGGTCCACAGATCTTTTTTTTTTTTTAAAAGGCAAGTCATTTGAAATGCATGTGCAACCTATCCAGCAATTACCTTGATGTGGAGATGCCGGCGTTAGACTGGGGTGAGCACAGTAAGAAATATTACAACACCAGGTTAAAGTCCAACAGGTTTGTTTCGAATCACTAGCTTACGGAGCGCTGCTCCTTCCTCAGGTGAATGAAGAGGGGGGTTCCAGAAACATGTATATATAAACAAAGTCAATGATGCAAGACGATACTTTGAATGAGAGTCTTTGCAGGTAATTAGATCTACAGGTCCAGACGGAGCAACTGGAGAGTGGGATAATCACAGGTTAAAGAGGTGTGAATTGTCTCAAGCCAGGACAGTTGGTAGGATTTCACAAGCCCAGGCCAGATGTTGGGGGGTGAATGTAATGCGACATGAATCCAAGGTCCCGGTTGAGACCGTACTCATGTGTGCGGAACTTGGCTACAAGTTTCTGCTCGGCGATTCTGCGTTGTCGCGGGTCCTGAAGGCCGCCTTGGAGAACGTTTACCCGGAGATCAGAGCCTGAATGTCCTCGACTGCTGAAGTGTTCCCCAACTGGAAGGGAACATTCCTGCCTGGTGATAGTCACGTGATATCCGTTCATCCGTTGTCGCAGCGTCTGTAAGTGGAGTGTCTCAACTTGTCCTGCCACCATCAATGATTCTTGTGCATATACACCCATGGCCTTCTAATCTTGTTATAAAGTTAATTATACCCTGCATTTTATACTGACTGAATTCTTTCTACCAACTTAAATCACTTCTCTGCATTCAATTTAATCTACCACATGTCTGCCCATTCCACCAAACTGTCTATCCCTCTAAGTTCTGCATTATCGTCCTCACAGTTCCCATGTTTATCAGCAAATTTTGAAATTATGTCCTGTACACCAAGATCGAAGTCATTAATAAATAACAGAGACAACAGGGGCCCTAACACTGAACCCTGGGGAACATGAGTGCAAACCTTCTGCCGCCAGTCTGGAAAACAACCATTCACCGGTATTTGTTTCCTGTCGCTCAGACAATTTAAATCCATGTTGCGACAAACCTTTTTATTCCATGAACTTTCGCTTTGCCCACAGGTCTGGTGTGCGGCACTTTATTAAATGCCTTTTAGAAGCCCATGTACACCATTTGAAGAGCATTACTCTCATCAAACTTCTCTATTGTCTTGTCAAAAAAGTCAAAGCAATTTAGTTAAAACACCATTTACCCTTCCCATGCTGGCTTTCCTTTATTAACCTACATTTTCCCAAATGACTATTAATTTTGTCCGAAATTATAATTTCTCAATCTTTCCCACCACTGACATTTAACTGATAGGCCTATAATTTTGGGGCTTATTTTTACACCTTTTTTCCACGGGTGTATTATTTGCAATGCTCCACTCCTCTGGCACCACCCTGGACTCCAAGGAAAATTTGAAAATTATTGCCAAGCCTCTGCCATTTCCACTCTCACTTCTTGCAGTATCCTCGAATGCAAATCATCTAGTCCTGGTGCCTTATCAACTCTTCACCTGCCCAATGTACCCTCATCAGTTTTAAAAAGTGAATGTGTTGAACTGTCTCCTCTTTCATGACCTGGACGGAATCTACTTCCTTGGTAAGGACAGATGGAAAGTATTCATTTAATGGGTCAGCCATGCCCTCTACCACACGGAGTAAATCTCTTTTTGGTCCCATCAGGCTCACTCCTCACTATTTAGATGCCAAAAGGCAACTTTTATATTACTTATGTTAGCTGCCAGTCTCTTCTCAGATTCGCTCTTTGCTTTTCTTATTTGCATTTTCAATTCCCCTCTGAACCTTCTCTATTTGGCCTGGTTCTCAGTTGTATTATCCACCTGACATTAATATTAAGCATATAATTTCTGCTTTGTCTTAACCTCTACCTCTATATCAGTTATCACCCAGCGAGCTTTGGATTTGTTTGCCCTATCCTTCCCCTTCATGGGAATATACTTTGGCTGTGTTCAAACTATCCTTTCTTTAAAGACAGCACTTTGTTCAGCTCCAGTTTTGCCTGCTAATTTTTGATTCAATTAATCTGGGGTAGATCAATTCTTACCCCAATGAAGTTGACTTTCCTCCAATTCATTATTCTCACTCTAGATTCAGCCTTGCCTTTTCCAATAGCCAGCCTAAACCTTATGATTAAATGATCATTATCCACGAAATGCTCTCTTACTGACACCTGACCCACTTGGCTGACAGCATTTCCAAGAGTCAGGTCCAGTAATGCCTCGTTTCTTGCTGGGCTGGAAACATGCTGTAGAAAACTCTGCTCAAAACTCGCAGACATCCTGCCCTCTGCCATTCGCATTGCTTCTATGTATTTGGATCAGTAAAGTCCCTCATTATTACTGGTCTCTGTGTAATATTTCTCAAATACCATCATCCAAAGACTCAGTAAGGAACATACCCTGACAATCACAACAGTCCCAAAGCCATTTACAGCTCCAAGGAGCGTGAATTTGCTGCAGATGGAACATCTACCCTTACTCGGGCAAGTCCCACCTTGAGCTGCTGGACAATTTGAATGGCCAGCATCTCCGTAGTCCCAGCAGTACCAGTTACAGAGGTGTCCAAGACTAGGATTACAAGTAGTCACAGATTCTAACTCTCAGAGCCCTGGACCAAATAGGTGCAAGGGGTCTCATGCTGGGGAGAGAAGGCGAGGCCCTTATGGGTAGGAAGATAGTGGGGTTCCTGATGGAGAGACAAAGGGGTAAGGGAGCACTAATTTTTTTTTTTTGGGGGGGGGGCTTTGGGAGTGGGCTTGATGTACAAGTGGGGCTCTTGAGAGAGGCACCTTCTTCCCATCTGAGGTCCAAGCAGAGTCACCTGCCGAACTTCCATCTACCCCGGAACTCCTTCCGCCAACTTGAGGCAAGGCAGGAAGCAGTTCTTAAAGTGACCCATCATTGGCCATATCAGGGCGAGGGCAGGTGGGTCACCCTAGGCCTCACCCATCCCACGTAAAATTGCAGACAGTTTTGGGGCGGGCAAGGTCACCCAGGGAAATTGAGATCCCCATGCCTGCAAACCGGTCTATGGGTGACTGCACAATTCTGTATTATAATTCCTGCACTTCTCTGTAATATCCTTACAAATGTATTCCTCTACATAGGGCAGCACGGTAGCATTGTGGATAGCACAATTGCTTCACAGCTCCAGGGTCCCAGGTTCGATTCCCGGCTTGGGTCACTGTCTGTGTGGAGTCTGCACAGTCTCCCCGTGTGTGCGTGGGTTTCCTCCGGGTGCTCCGGTTTCCTCCCACAGTCCAAAGATGTGCAGGTTAGGTGGATTGGCCATGATAAATTGCCCTTAGTGTCCAAAATTGCCCTTAGTGTTGGGTGGGGTTACTGGATTATGGGGATAGGGTGGGGGTGTGAACCTGGGGTAGGGTGCTCTTTCCAAGAGCCGGTACAGACTCGATGGGCCGAATGGCCTCCTTCTGCACTGTAAATTCTATATTTCATATCAGTCAGTGGCCGAGAGAATACACCAAACAATGTAACTGCAAGTTCTCTTCCTTAGCCCTCACCAAACAGATTCTCTCCTTGATTCCTCTGGGGCATCCTCATCCTTCAGTAAATTTCTCCTCAATAAATAATGCCACTCCTCCTCATTCCTGAATACCTTGTATCATGAAGTATTTAATACCCAGTCCTAAACTCCTTGAACCAAGTCTCTGATATTATCATAACATCACATTTCCACATGACTATCTGCGTCAGCAATTCACCAACCTTATTTACCACACTTCATGCATCCTCGTACATGTTCTGTAACCCAAATTTAGACTTAATTGCTATCCTTCTGACATTGAATCCATCAAATATCTTTTTATTTCCTACTCTTCGTACTATTCGTCTCTCCCAATATTCTTTTCACCTTGGTCTTCTGCTCTAATATTACCAAGTTAGTTTAAACCCTTCCCAATGGCACTAGCAAATCACCTCGCAAGAAAATTAGTCCCGGCTCTGTTTAGGTGCAACCTATCCGGCCTGAAAACATCTTTAAATATCAGGCTTTTAACAAATGATGAAATTGTTAGGCATAGTTTAAGGTCACAGAAGCACACATTGCAGAAGAGGTCCCTTGGCCCATCGAGTCTGCACCAACACATGAAAAACAGTTGACCTACCTACCTACCTAATCCCATTTGCCAGCAATTGGCCCATAGCCTTGAATGTTATAACGTGTCAAGTGCTCATCCAGGTATTTTTGAAGGATGTGAAGCCCCCCCCCCCCCCCCTCCCACCACCACCACCACTCTCCCAGGCAGTGCATTCCAGACCATCACCACCTTCTGGATTAAAACATTTTTCCACACATTCCCCCTAAGCATTCACCTTGAACTTGTGTCCCCTTGTGACTGACCCTTCCAGTACAGGGAACAGACGCTCCCAATCCACCCTGTCGATGCCCCTCAATGTTTTATATCTCAATCAGGTCACCCCTCAGTCAACAACCCAATCCAACCTCTCTTCATAACTTAAAATGTTCTCTCACAGGTAATATCCTGGTGAATCGCCTCTGCACTCCCTCCAGTGCAATCACATCCTTCCAATAAAGATGTGGCGACCAGAGCTGCACACAGTACTCAAACTGTGGCCTCACCAAAGTTTACACAACTCCAACATGACCTTCCTGCTTTTGTAATCTATGCCTCGATTGATAAAGGCAAGTATACCATATGCCTTTTTCACCACCCAATTAACCTGGTCACCTTGGAAGAGTAACTGTTTTCTTTTGCTCTGTGGAAAAACACAATCTCTAGAAATGGCATGGTCTCCTGATTAAGGCTCCCATGTTGACATTTCTAAGATGTGGAGATGCCGACGTTGGACTGGGGTGAGCACAGTACGAAGTCTTACACAACACCAGGTTAAAGTCCAACAGGTTTGTTTCGATGTCACTAGCTTTCGGAGCGCTGCTCCTTCCTCAGGAGCAGCGCTCCGAAAGCTAGTGACATTGAAAAAAACCTGTTGGACTTTAACCTGGTGTTGTAAGACTTTGTACATTTCTAAGGCGATAGGACGGTGCCTTATGTATCCTTTTATCCATACAAGCATCTGGGACGAGATAGCAAATGGTCTTCAGCATGACATATCGTAAAAGGTGATGGACAGGGGGGGGGGGGGGGGGGGGGGAAAGAGAGAAGAGGTGACCATACTGACATCTGCGGCTGCAGAAATGCCTGTCTGTCCCCCTAACTATCGAATCTCCAATCACTATTGTTCTTCTAGTCTTTTTCATGCCCCTTCGTACAGCTAAGCTATCTGTGATGCCATGAACCTTGCTCGGGCTGCACTCCTCAGATGATTTATCACGTTCATCAGTACTGAAAATTGAATACTAATTTGAGAGCGAGATGCACTCATGGGACTCCTATTTCTTCTTGATGGCCTGGTGGTCATCCAATACCTCTCCTACCTGCATACCCTTCAGCTGTGGGGTGACCATCTCTTTAAAAATGCTATCCATAAATCTCTCAACCTTGTGGATGCACCGCTTTGACACCGCTGCTCAAGCTCCAATTCATACTTACTACACATATGGTATTCTTGGACATGGGAAACTTTGAGTGCCCACATGAAACAGACTATGCACTCTAGAGATGACAGCTGCCCTGCTATTCCTCTATCTATGAGGAACAAAACATTTTTTGAAAATGTTCAATTTCTCCAGCTCCTTCGACTAGCTCCCCAACTTTGGAGAAAGGGAAATAAAGCTATAATACTTGCCAGCTAATTAACTATTCTATCTCACTTCAGTGTTTCCAATCTGCTTCACACTCCCAGGTCTGCTTCACAGTGATCCTGACTTGCTACACACTGTTCCTGAGTTCTGACTTGCAAATTAAGGAGCAATAGAGCTCTGACCGCGCCAAACTCTCAATTTAGCAATTAATTTCTGATTAAGTGAACATCGTTTTAGATAAATAAGACCTTGTGGCTTAAGAAAAGATCATTTTGTCTTGGCAGGATACTTTGCAAATTACATCGTATTCGAGAAGTGATAAAATGATAATTTCATGATCATTATTAATGAGACTATCATGAAAGACACATCTGGTTCGCTCATTCCCTTCAGCAGAAACAACATCTGTAATCCTTACCCAGGTTGGCCTACGTTTGACTCCAGACCATTATAGCAAAGTTTAATAAGATTAAAACCCAATGGACCACCGGGCATGGACCTAGACACTGGACAACCCTCTCCTCAAGAGCATTGTGTGTATACCTACATCACATGGGGCTACAACTGTCCAAGAAGCCAGCTGACCACCATCTTTTCAAGGACAAGGATTGGCAACAAATGCTGGCCTTGCCAATGCATCTCCCACCCCAAGCAAGAATAAAAAGTACAACTTCAATTGGCGCACGGTCCAATTGCATAGCAGTAAACACCAGTCACAGGACTTGGCACGACCTCTGCCAGGATGTCAAGCCTCAAAGTAACTGATGAGGTTTTCCCCTTTGGGCAGGCTCATAATTTCCAATTGGAAGCTGAACCAGCAAGGAAGAATCACATTGTTTGTTTTATGTAGACGATAGCAGTAATTTTTCAGTTACTAATAGCAGGCTAGAATAGTAATTACACCTCACTTCATGGTTTTCTTTGTAAATGCCAGTGAGGCATAAATTTCATTACCTTGCACTTATCTTTATTAGTCTGTGTTTGGCAGTTATACCTTAAATTAAATCACTTTCTCGTGGATAATATCTCAACTGCTGAACTGGGCTAAAACTTTGCGAAGGAACAATTTGGTTAAACCCAACAGATTGAATTAGCAACTTGATGAACCGATAGCGACAGAGCCACTAAGCTTTAAATACTAGGAAATGTGTATTCTTAGAAAACAAATGCACGCTTCTCAGTAAATTCCTGATAAAGCCAACGACATATAAAAACCACAAGCCACTGGTGCACCCAACATGTATACACATATTTAAAGAGCCAGAAAATACCACATAACTTGGCCTACATCTTTTAAAAATTAAAAACCACTTTTTCTTTTATTCACCATATGACTGTCTCACCTCAATTATAGTAAAACATGATAGCAGCTCAACAGTTAACACCAAAATGAAACCTTTCCAAAGCCTTTGGTCGGCACTGGCAGTTTACCTCAATGTGTACATCATAGGATTATTGTAAGCGTAGCATTGGAAATCATTATGACTGCGCATGATCATGATTTCAACAACATGAACCAGTTGTTTCGGGACTATAACCATTAATATTATGGCTTTCACTTCTGTTATCACATGCAATCTCAATGCTCTGTTTTGAAGTGAAATGACTGCATCTTTTGAGTATTAGGCCGACCACCACGAACAACTGTTGGCAGCAACTAAATAATTGTTCACATGTCTTGCGCATCAGCAAACACGAGGAACCATCGCAAGACTAAATTGTTAAGAAACAAATTAAATTTTTTAGCAATGGAAAGGAGGGAAAACAGCAGGACTCCTGTTTAAGACGCTTTGGGTGCACCCTTCCCCCCTTTTTTGGGACATCGTGTGCCATCCTGTACTAATATGCAAGTGTTAGACACCATCCTAGTATGCCACCATCATTCCAATCTGATCCCAGTTGCCAGATATGCATGAGCCGGGGAATGACATTTTACCTCCACAAAAGGAAGTGCCCAAGTTGCAGAATCAAACCTGTAGGAGGGACCCCCTATTATTTGCCTTTTTATTTGCTCTCCCCCACAAGAATATTTCTAGCTTCTGTTTGGATTGCAGTCAAAAATAAACAATTCTGTGTCATGGTTATTGATTTTGCATCGCCCCATGCAAAGGAACCGTCATCCAATACATCATAGCCCCTTCACGATATCCATTTCCACATCCCCAGGATGTTGGTCTCAGGAACATGAATATGCAACTGAGTATGCTTCAGAACCAGCGAGATCTGCATTGTCAAATGACCTTTGCGTCCTCACATCTGATAACAGGGGTCATTTTAACTCTCGGCAATGGTGTAAAATAAGAGATTTTGAATCACTGCATATTAAGCAGCCCATGCAATTTTCCTTTCAAATGAAGCCAGTGGAAAATTAAGTTGGGATAATGTGTAAGAAAAGGTAGCTGATACTATATTGTCCATGATACACTATGGGCAAACATTAAAATTAACCCAATACATTTGTAATCTGGAAAACATGAGCTTAGTTTAAATTACAAAATTTCCTTTGAATTTAACTGCTGAAAGACCCTGCCAAGTCTGGAAATAGTGTACAATTATTGGATAGTGTTTTACTACCAAGGTTCAAATAATTTAAAGCCTGTGTTTTAGTATTGGTAATGCAATTAACTGATTTAATACAATTAATTCTAAGTTGTGCGCATACCATGCTTCAGATCAAAACAAGATATTTGAGAATATAAATAGAAGTTACAAGATAAAGAAAACTGTTGGGGGAAGTGCATTACTACTACTTCCCCAAAGTAACCTTTTAAAGGCCACATGGGCCTGACTAAGAAGTTTACAGGATGTTGTCTCACAGTATGGTTCACAGTTTATAAAAGTAAACAAACAAAAAAAAATACATTATTATAGCACAGTAACCCAAAAGGAAACTGGTGACAGATGGTTATTTTGGAACATTCTTAATTTTTATCTGTTTTTTTGAAAACTGCAAGGTCATGCGACTTTACTACTTAAAATATGTAGTTCTGTTACAACTTGTGATTTTCTATACTTCAAAGAAGCAGCACTCAAAAAAGGGTTTGCTGGGCCAATTTCATTGGGGTCTTTGACTTTGAAATGATCAGACTCTTTTATTGTGCCTGGCTATATTTTACTGATTTTCAAACTTATCTCTGCAGAGGACTCCCTGCTAATACTGGGTTCCTGTCCTCATTTCCAAATGATAATAGCAGAAAATGTTTATTGGAGAAAAAAAAAATCAACATTTAACTATACAGAAATGTAATTAGCCGTACACAGATCTGATGACCTTGGAGTTCAGTTCATGAAATCTATGCTCCAGGAAACCTATGGTACATATTGTATTGTTATTAGTCGTATTTCCTTTGAGGGATTAGAAATCAATGACTATTAATCCAACCCCCAAATTCTGTATTGGACAGACTTCCTCCTTGAGAAAAGGGATAAGTACCCAATGCAGTGTCCTTTGACACTCCCAAAGTCATGGGCAAGAAAATCACAATTTTCTCCTTTGACAGATTACACTTAAATTGGGCAGAGTAACAAAGGGGCTTGATGTGAGGATGCAAAGATCATTAAAAAGGTGGCAGAACATGTAGATGTGGCCATCAAAAGGGCGAAACAAATCTTTGGTTTTGTGTTAAGTTTCATGGGAAGAGTAATGTTCAAGAATACGCGAGGAGTGGCAGAGAAACTGCAGAAAAACACCAGTGCAGATTGCGGAGTCAAACAGCCCGTCTGTATTGAAACATTTCACGATTGTGTACAAATTTTAAACCAGGAAAAAATGGACTTTCTAAGCTGTTTGAAATACTGAAGTCAGTGGAGTTGAACTACAATTTTCCATAACCAATTTAATATTCTGTGGGGTCTAAAGAAAGGAGAATCAAACTTACCAACACTAAAATTATGTGAAAACAGAAAACCATCAAAAAGATTTGGCTTCAAGTAGTAAAAGTCACACTTGTAGTTTCCATGAAGTTGAAATTCTAATCAATATTATCCCCTCTGCTAAACAGCTTAGAAAGAAAGAATCATTCTCACCACAATCGTTATTCCAACAGACCTGTTGAAGCTTGTGAAACATTTCAGGAATTCAGTGAAGTGTACAAGATGTTTGAAGTTAAAGCCAGAGCATTGTTAAGCCGTTCAGTTAAAAGATGGAAAAATTAAATGAAAACAAACCTATGGACCTGAAGGCACAATATTTTCTCCTTTTCTGAAATTATTCAGGCGTCACTCAAAATACACTTGTGTACAACACAGAATGTTAAATCTGAATTAGAAATAAGAAAGTGGGCAATGGGATAGATTTTTGCCTTTATTGCCCTGGGTGAGAATCCAACAGAATGGCCTAATTACCCGTTAGAGAACCGACTGAATTTCATTCCACTGATTTTAATCCACTCTACCAGATTATTGCCCAGCCAGCAAAGGTGAAAGTCTACACCAACATTGCCATTGAACAGAATTAACTTTCATTTGAAAAGGCGATTAAAATGCTCAGCAACTAACCTTTGATATTGGTTCCTATAAGGCTAAATGATCAACAATTGCCGAGACAAGCTAAGGAACTATTTCATACAATCTAAATTAATCAGGAATTATTTTATTTTAAGAAACACATGATGACTCTGTACATTCAACTCAAGTAAAGTAACCAACAGTTTGTATCTTGATTTGCTTTACCAAGTAGCTTCTATGTCTTTTTTTAATAATGCAGCATATGGATAAAAGGCACAAGAATACAATTCAGATCACAAAAGGTTATTAATAATATACCCTGGTTAATTGCAGTTAGACACTGGACAGTACAATCTCACTCCCAAGTGTAAGATGCTCAGATTGCTGTCACTTTTGACAGGATGCATCAGGCAGAATCCTAAAGGTGCAGCCGTTATAGTAGGCCCTCATTTAATTTGCCCTTATTAATGTTGTTTTGTTTTAACGTTGGTAAATTAATGGGTCCGGTAATCAGATTGAGAGATTTGCTTCAACATGTCTCTGACAAGAAAGACCTTGAGCTTCCCCTGCAGAGCAGCAGTAGAGCAGCAAACTGCCTCACAGTTTTCAAGGTCTCAAAGCAAAGTGGGCACACCTCTGTTGCACCTATACTAGCAATTGTTCGAAATAAAAACACATACAAGAATGCTCAAATGACTTAAATCCCCAGTAACAAGGTCATGCAGGTTTGGGTCAAGCCAGTAGACATCTGTCACTCAAAATAGATTCTGGGGTTTTCTCATCCTGACACTTAGCACCATATCAGACGGTGTGCTAATAAATAACCTGGTTTTTTTTTTAAATCACAACTCTTGACAGACACATGCTAAATAAATTTGCATCTCAGTCAGACAATGCTACAGAGCAAAGCAAAAAAATTACCCAAAGCCAAATACTGGAATTTAATATTATTATTAATAATAGCTTATTGTTACAAGTAGGCTTCAGTGAAGTTACTGTGAAAAGCCCCTAGTCGCCACATTCCGGCACCTGTTTGGGGAGGCCGGTACGGGAATTGAACCCAGGCTGCTACCTTGTTCTGCATTACAAGCCAGCTGTTTAGCCCACTGTGCTAAACCATCCCCAGTTAATTCACCCTGTAAAGAGCAAACATCCTCTGTTAAATAGTAGATAATTCAGCACCGCAATTAGTCAACACCTTGGAAAGGATGCTACACATTTAACAATTAGAAGGAAGAAAAACAACCTGTACTCCTGTCACAGTGTACCTTCATCCTAGCATTACAGAACTTCCTTTTTGGATTGTAAAACAAATTAAAGTTTCTAGACATGTAACTTTCACAACCTTGTTGTCAGATCGAGTTGATATGGGTAGGATGCACGGAATAAATTTGTTACATTTCAAATGTGGGGAGGTTGTGACATATATACACAGCGGCATACTGACCTTGTTGTGATTTGTACCAATGAATAATGCTTGTCTTCGCAAAATGTACAATTACCCACAGACTTGTGGCAACTTAGTTACCAGATGTCCGGAACAGTGCAGCACCCTCTGCAGGGAAACTGGAACCTTGTGTGGACAGCTTATGCAATGGTGCGTCTCTTCAACCAGTCATATTTAAGAATTCTTACTGAGGCACAGTGTCTAATCCAGGAATTCCAAGTTACAATACACAATTCATTGTAAATTCATGTACAGAAAGAACAAAAAAAGAGGGAAAGAAGGATGTGTGAGGGAGAGAGAAATCAGAGAAATAGAAAAAAGTAAAAGCAGATTTCTATTATTTATGCAAAAATTCCCAGCAAGAATACAATCTGATGGAATGAGACTCCACATTTATTAAAGTTCCATTTCAGTGCCAGAGACGTTGTATTGACAGTTAGCAAGACTTTTCACACCAATGAAAATTCAATTACACTTGAAATGAGAAATGCCCATCTTTTCCTGGAATATTTAGTGGGTAACTAATGAGTAAGTAATGCTCCTACACGCCATTCATGTTTTTAATGCCAAATGTCTTTGCAAGGTAACATTGTATTGAAGCTTCCTGGTTCCCACATTTAACTGCATATATGCAGACACCAAAAGTGCTAATAGCCTTTTTATTATTCCTAAAACAAACTAGTAGTTATGTACAGAAGTAGATCCAGAAACATGGAGGTCAAATTCCATCACAAGAGCTAGGGAATTTAAATTCAGTTATTAAATAATATCTGGATTAAAAAGCAGGTATCAGTAAATGTGACTTTGGAACAACTGTACTGTTGTTAAAAAAAAAAAATCTGATTCATCAGTTCCTTAAGGAACTAAATTGGTGCTTTGTATCAGTCTTCACGAAGCAAGATGCTTTCAAAGCCATAATGAAAGAAGAGGTGGTGGTTTCACACAAGTATGTTAGGATCAGAAAAGCATTTCCTGAGAATTTGTGGAAGCGAGTAAATCATAGCTTTCAACAGGGAATTGATTATCTGAAGAGAAAAGATTTTCAGGATTACAGGGAAGTGCAGGTAATCGACTGCTGGAGGATAGTAGAAATGTGTGGATACGTGTATCGGGAAATGATGAACAGGCTGGCTCTCCTTTCCCTTGAAGCGGAGTTTAGGAGTGAGCTAATGGAGGTATTTAATACTACAAAAGGTTTTGATAAGAGCAGATAGAGAACATGGTTCCCCTTGTGATGAAGAACATAAGTAGAGGCTATCAACATAAATCCAATAGTAAATTCAGAAGAAACCTCTTTATCGCCCCAAAATGGTGAGTATGTAGAACTCACTACATGGGGAATGTTTGAACCAAATAACATAGATGCATTTAAGGGATGCGAGACAGCATGAACAAAGAACAAAGAAATGTACAGCACAGGAACAGGCCCTTCGGCCCTCCAAGCCCGTGCCGACCATACGGCCCGACTAAACTACAATCTTCTACACTTCCTGGGTCCGTATCCTTCTATTCCCATCCTATTCATATATTTGTCAAGATGCCCCTTAAATGTCCCTATCGTCCCTGCTTCCACTACCTCCTCCGGTAGCGAGTTCCAGGTACCCACTACCCTCTGCGTAAAAAACTTGCCTCGTACATCTACTCTAAACCTTGCCCCTCTCACCTTAAACCTATGCCCCCTAGTAATTGACCCCTCTACCCTGGGGAAAAGCCTCAGACTATCCACTCTGTCTATGCCCCTCATAATTTTGTATACCTCTATCAGGTCGCCCCTCAACCTCCGTCATTCCAGTGAGAACAAACCGAGTTTATTCAATCGCTCCTCATAGCTTATGCCCTCCATACCAGGCAACATTCTGGTAAATCTCTTCTGCACCCTCTCTAAAGCCTCCACATCCTTCTGGTAGTGTGGCGACCAGAATTGAACACTATGCTCCAAGTGTGGCCAACTAAGGTTCTATACAGCTGCAACATGACTTGCCAATTCTTATACTCAAAGAGAAAAGAGAATTGAGTTGCAATGGTAGATCTCGATGAGGAGAGGCTCAAGTGGAGCATGAATATGGCATGGGCTAGTTAGGCAAAATGGCCCATTTCTGTGCCCATATCTTATGTACTTAATCATTTTTGTCTATGTGACGAGTTGCTCTTGCAAAGTGACAGATGCGAGGGCTAAATGGCCTCTTTCCAGTGTTGTAATCATTCCATCATTCTCGAAGGATAGAAATTTGCCATCCACGCTCAGTCTGGTCTGTAATGGGCTCTAGACCTACAGCAATATTGTTGACCGCTAAATCACCTATATACATTAGAAATCAACAATGATAGAACTGGTCACACCACCCATAATGACTTAGTCATCAGACAGGACAAAGGCACACTCAAACAATCAACACTGCAAAGTCCTCCTTTCCAACACTTGGTGTCAAAATTGGGAGTGCTATCTCACAGACTGGTCAAGCAACAGCCTGAAATAATCAGTCACAGAATAATTCATTTCAGCCAACATCCCAAGCTCCTCTATCACCTGTTTATGTCCTTTCCCATTGGCAAAGCAGGCCTAGAGTGACCTGGAGACCCACTTGGGCGGGGGCGGTCCTCAACATTGAATCAGGATTTCATAAAGTCTCATCACATCAATTCAAGTATGGTAACGATTCCCACCTATCACCCTCAGCCAGCTAAAAAATTGATATTCCACCACATTGAACACTGCTTGGAAGAGGCACGGAGGATGGCAAGGGCAAAGGATGGACTCTGGATGGGAGACTTACATCAGCAAGAGTGGCTTGGTAGCATCACTATTGACAAGAGCTGGCACATTTCTGAGGGGCATAGCTGCCATATTGACCCTTCCAAAAAGGAAAAACCTACTTGACCCCATCCTCATCAATCTACCTGCCACAGGTGGATTGGTTAGTAAACAGTCTTTGTGGAGACAAAGTCTGAGGACACCCACTATCATGTTGTGTGGAATTACCATCACGCTAAATGGGACACATTAAAAACAGATCTAACAACTTAAAACCAGGCACTCATGCGATGTGGGACATCAGCAGAAAAAAGTATATTTCACCAATAATCTGTAACCTCAGGGTCTGGCATATCTTTTGTTCTTCTGTTGCCAAGGGACCAATTCTGATTCAATGAGGAGTGCAGGAGAGCAGGCAGGGTGTAACATCAGGCATAAATAAAAATGGAGGTTCCACCTCCCGAAAGTACTGCACAGGACTACATGACATGCAGCATACTATAGGCAGAGCTATGCAATCCCACGACAAGGGATCAGATCAAGATTTTATAGTCATGCCACATTCTGTCATGAATGATGGCAAACAATTTAACAGCTAACCAGTGGAGGGGGCCCTGTGAACATCTCCATCCTCAATGATGGCACAGTCCAGCACGTCACTGCAAAATACAAGGCTAAAGCATTAGCATTAATCCTCAGCATGAAGTCCTGGGATCAGGATCTAAGTCAGCCTCCTCCTGTGGTTTCCGCAACAGAAGCGAGCTTTCAGCCAATTTGAATTGTTCCACATGATATCAAGAAATAGCTGAGCTGGGGCAGCACGGTGGCGCAGTGCTTAGCACAGCTCCTCACAGCACTGAGGTCCCAGGTTCGATCCCGGCTCTGGGTCACTGTCAGTGTGGAGTTTGCACATTCTTCCCGTGTTTGCGTGGGTTTCGCCCCCCACAACACAAAGATGTGCAGGGTAGGTGGATTGGCCACGCTAAATTGCCCCTTAATTGAAAAATAAAAATAAAAAATTGGGTACTCTAAAAAATTTTTTTAAATAGCCGAGCGCACTGAATACAGCAAAGGCCGTATGTCATAACAACATGTCAGCTGTAATACTAAAGGCTTGTGCTCCAAAGGTGACTGTGCCTCTAGCTGTTCTAGTAGTTAACCAACAAACTGGATTCCTTATCTTCAAACATAACCAAAGACAACCTTACAAAAAAAAAAACTGAAACTGTGGTCTTGCGGCTCTCCTCCTAGTCCCACATTTCAACAAGTTACCAAGCTAGTATTGCCCCACTCTATATCCAGCTTCTATCCAATTCCTGCTCTTTGCTCTGCTGCATCGCTCCCTGGCTCAGCTCGTATCCCTATTTCCTAACTTGCATCCCCAAAATCAAGCTGTTTCTATTCCCACTTTTTAATCTGTTGCACCTCTTTGTGGTCTTGCTTATTTTTGATTACTTTATGGGGTAGAACAGGACGATTGGATGGTCAATTGAAAAGACAACAGCACCTTTAAACTGAAAAGCAATTGTCCGTGCAATGTATGAAAATAAATATAGATATAGCTTTCTTCCCCTCCCTTCCTCCTCATACAGCAAGCTTACTGATGGGAGTGCAATGTTGAATCCTCAAAACAGCTCCTTAGACAACGGGCCTAAAAATTGTATAAATGTTTTTTTTAAGTTCTACAGATGCTATTTGCACAGTGACCTTAGTGCTGTTGCTCTGGGTAATCCCCATATTCATATTGGTCCCTTTTTAAAAGAAGCACTGAATTGAGTATCTGATGGTGATGAGTAAAACCGTTGTACTGTAGATTAAGGCACAGAAAAGGGGACTTTTCCTTTTAATTACTCACTACTAACAAAATATCACAACCTTGGAAAATGTTTCATCAAACAGAAACTCGTGGCATTTTCAGTTTCATGCACTCGTAGAAAAACAAAGGTACATGTCACAAGTATAATTCCAGTAAGACTGTAGAAGCACTGGCACAAAATAAGCATTTAAAAAGCACAGAACAAAATGAAGTAATTTCATGAATCCATCAAGGTCATTGTACACACGCGTTATTGTATTATGCATTATTGTAAAAAGCATGGTGTCTTTCTGATATTTCACTGCATTGGAGTTCTTTCAACCTAACAAATCACAGAACTTCCAATCATAGCATAATTTGGGGGAAAATTGCCCCACAGGCTAATCAAGCAACAGCATGGCATAGTCATACCCCAGAAACATACTATATCATCAATGCTCAAGACACCACCAATACCATCCCAGGGTGTGCCCAGTCTTACCAAAAGGTCAAATCCACCAGCTGTGGAGACACGGTGGTACACAGTCAGGGGGAAGTTGTGCGAGGAGTGCTCACCATCGACTCTGGACCCATGAAATCTCATGGCATCAGGTCAAATATTGGCAGGGGAACCTTCTGCTGGGTACCACCTACTGACCACCCCCCATGCTGATGAATCAGGGCTCCTCCCTATTGAACACCACTTTGAGGAAGCACCGAAAGTGGCAAGGGCACAGAATGTACTCTGGTGGAGGATTTCAATGTTTATCAAGAAGAGTGGCTGCATAACACCACTTCTGGCTGAGTCCTAAAGTAGGCAGGTGAAAGAAACAACAAGAGGGAAAAGCCTCACTCTCACCAACCTGCCTACTGCAGATGCACCTGCCCATGACAGTGTTGGTAGAAGTGGCCACTGCACTGTCTTGTGGAGATGAAGCCCCATCTTCACAATGAGGATACCCATTATTAAGTTGTATGGCACTATCAATGTGCTAAATGAGATGGATTTTGAATAGATCAAGCAACTCACAACTGTATATCCATGAGGCGCTGCGGGTCATATCAAAATTGTATACAACTACAATCTGTAACCACATGGCCCCATGAGGTTTCAACCTGGTGAAGCTACAGTACAGGACTATTTGCATGCCAAACAACGCAAGCAAAATGCAAAGATAGAGCTAAGCGATCCCATAGTCAACTGATCAGATCTAAACTTTGCAGTCCTGCCACATCCAGTCATGAATGGTGGTGAACAATTAGGCAATTAACAGGGGGAGAAGTCTCCACAAACATCCACACCCTTAATGATGAAGGAGGCCAGCACATCAGTGCAAAAGATAAGGCTGAAGCACATGAAGTCACCGTCAGCCTAAGGTGTCGAGCAGATGATCCATGTCAGCCTCCGCCTGAGGTCATCAACATCAGATGTCAGTCTTCAGCCAACTCGATTCACCCCACGTGATATCAAGAAATGGCTGAAGGCACTGGATGCTGCAAAGGCTACTGGCACTGGCAATCCGAAACAGTGCTCAAGCCTTGTGCTCAAAACCTAGCCATGCCCACAAGCCAAGCTGCTCTTGTACAGCTACAACACTGGCATCTAGCTGGCAATGTGCAAAATTACCAAGGTATGTCCTGTCCACAAGAAGCAGAACAGCTCCAACCTGGCTTCATCAGTCCACTCTCAATATCAGTAAAGTGATGGAAGTGTCATGAACAATGCTATAAAGCACCATTTACCAAGCAATAACTTTCTCACTGGAGCTCAGTTTCAGTTCCATCAGGGCCACTCAGCTTCTGACTTCGTTCCAATCTTAGTCCAAACCTGGACGAAAGAGCTGACGTCCAGAGGTATGGGGAGAGTGACTGTCCTTGACATCAAGGCAGCATTTGACCAAATGTGGGATCAATAAGGTGATCAGGCAAAAACTCTCCACTAGTTGCAGTCATACCTAGTACAAAGAAAAATGATTGTGGTTGTTAGAGGACAATCCCAGAACATTATTCAGGAAAGTGTCCTAGGCCCAACCATCTTCAGCTGCCTCATCAATGACCTTCTTTCCATCATAAAGGTCATAAGTGAGGATGCTCGTTGATGATTGCACAATGTTTAGCACCATTCGTATCTCCTCAGATTATGAAGTAGTCTGGGTCCATATGCAGCAAAGCCTGGACAATATTCAAGCTTGGACTGATAAGTAACTTTTGTACCACAAGTGGCAGGCAATGACCATCTCCAGCAAGAGAAAGTCTAACCATTGCCCCTTGACATTCAATGGCATTACCATTGCCGAATCCCGTACTATAAACAACCTGGGGGTTACCATTAACCAGAAACTGATCTGGATCAACCACATAAATACTTTGGTTTCAAGAGCAGTTCAGAGGCTGGGACTTCTGCATAGATTATCCCAACTTCCGACTCCCCAAAACCCGTCCACCATCTACAAGACACAAGTCGAGTGTGGTAGAATACTCTCCAATTGCTTGGCTCAGTCCAGCTCCAACAATAACGCATAAAAAGTTCAACACCATCCAGAACAAAGCAGCCCATTTGCTTGGCACCCAATCCATCACCGTAATATTCACTCCTACCAGCACAGTTGCAGAAGTGTGTACCGTCTACACAATGCACTGCAGAACCTCATCGAACCTCTATTGACAGCATCTTACAAATCCATAACCTCTACTATCTAGAAGAACAAGGGCACCAGATGCATGGGAAAACCACAATCAGCACATTCCCCTCCAATCCGCTCACCACCCTGACTTAGATCTACATCATCGCTCTTTTAATGTCGCTGGGTCAAAATCCTGGAACTCCCTTCCTAACAGCTCTGTGGGTGTTGCAACGCAGGAAATATGCCAGACAATTTTGGGCACTGCAAGATTCCACAAACAGCAGTGAATAGATAACTAGAAAATCGGTTTGTGATGTTAGATAACAGATCAATATTGGCCTGTAAACTAAGAAAAACACTGCTGCTGTTAATTGAAGAGTGCCATGGTTTTTTTTTTTTTTTTTTTAAAACATCTACCCGAGAAGCCAGATGGAGACTCAATCTATGTCCCATCCCAAGAATGGCACCTCCAACAATGCAGTACTCGCTTTGCAGTGCATTGAAGTGTTAATCTAGATTTTATTCCTCAGGTCCTGGCAAGGTACATAAATCTACAACCGTCTGACTGATGAGGGAATCACTATGGGTCCCTTATGATGGATTGGATTTTCATGTTCGAGGTGGGTAGCAGGAGTCGGGAAAGGGATGATTTTCACTTCGGGAGGGAGGTGGGTGCGTGCTGGGCTCATGCATGCCGCATCCGGAAACAGTTTCAGAAGCAGACAAGAGGGCTGCTAAGGTTAAAAGGCATGTTTCAGTTCTCAAAGGCTTGATCCCACTTGTCTATTCAATATTAGTCCCTTTAGCCCTCACCACTCATATCCCCTCAAACGCTCATCCACGTCCCAAGACACATCCATTCTAATGGATGTCCAGGCTCTCAGCCCATAATGCATAACGAGACCTAGTCTGTTGAAACGGGTGCGCACAAGGGAAAATGTTGCTTGATTGACAGGCATTTCTCTTAATTTATTTTGTCAATGGCTCATTTTTTATTTACACAGTAAAGAGATGTCAAATGTTTTTATATTCTGCTATTGACACTTAAAATGGTCTAGGTGAGTGACACTTTTATAGGATTGGAACAACATCAGATCTTTTTAGAAAGTTATGAGTGATTGGGTTGCTTGAAACTTTCCAACACATTTCATTTTTTTACTACTGGGTTAATTGTCCTGAACAGAGTGTATACAGGTACTGGACCTCTTACTGGCATCCCAAAATCCAGAAGGACCTGAAAACTGGGTACTGCCCTGGAAACGACAATCTCCATCAGGCACACTAATTCCTTGATCGTTGGGGCTGGGATTAATGGTGAAAGCCGACCTGGTCCACCCCTCATCCCTTCCTTTTCCCATTCCACCTGGGTGCAGTTCAGTGGAGAAATTAGCCCGACTTTAAATTGTCCTACTCCCCCCACCGCCTCACCCCAAGGTCTAAAATCCAGAAATCCTATTATCTGGTACATGCCCATTCCTGGGCTTCCCAGATATGGGGTCCAGTACCTATACTGTGTAAAAGGGCATGGAAGAGCTATAAGTTGGCAAGGAGGTTATGAGGGGTCATTGGGGTGGGGGGGGGGGGGGGGGGGGTAACATGAATTGGCATAAGGTGAATGGTAAGACTTTTTGATGTCATCTTTCAAAAGGCTTTCATCCAGACAATGATTCATGTGTCCTCTTAAGGGGCTGTGAGCCACAATTACTTTAAAAGCTGATCTGATTCCACTAAAATTGTGAGGGGCTAGGAAATGTCCATCCCCACAATGGAGCCAGCCAGATCAAAAATGCTGGGTGCAGGCAGGGTGTGAATTGGATTGAATTTGTTTATTGTCACGTGTACTGAGGTACAGTGAAAAGTATTTTTCTGTGAGCAGCTCAACAGATCATTTATTTATAAAAGTCTGTGGAGTCTCCCCAACTCCTTTCAATCTGGCCCGACATGCCTCTTGGTGAGCTACATTTCACAATAATGCGAGCATATTTTAAGGAGAATGGTAGTGATTCACAGGAAAGTAAGAGAAGAATTATGTCGGGAAGCGAGAGCTCCCACCTTAAGAACATGAAAGTGTAATGCTCAATGTTACAGATCTACTGACATCGGTTAGCATTTTTGACCCTATTCATCAGTTGTGCTATAACATAACAGTCAGAGAATGCAGAGGTTGAGTTAAGCAGACATAACCAGAGCCAAGTTCATTTTTTTGCTTCTCTTAAGGTTTTGGCAGAAGCTGAATAGCAACGGGTACAATGATATCAAACGTCTAAATATAGTTGGGAAACAATTCAATGTGGTGAATTTTGTCATGGGGAATCAAAAGGAGGCATTATAATAAGAGAACATTGTATAAATATAAACTGGTTGAAGAATTACAGGACACAAACACACCCTACCATTCCATTGTAGATGACATTCAGATGTCATTTTTAATAATGCACTCCATGCATTACTCCTTGGAGCAGTAATTTACAATGTGATTCGTTCTTCCAAGTAACTGTTTTGTATTTTTTGCATGGGCATCATGTGCAAATATTGGAAAATATACTTTTTCCTTAAGAAATACTACACGTTCTTTGTGTACCATGTGATACCCGTTACTAAATTGGTCACTCACAAGCAAGCTTCAATATGCAGCTCTATTGTCGATAATGGTATAAAGCAAACAAAGGTGCCAGTGACTTGCTACCTCTAAAAAACGTAACTGCACATTGATTAAGTCTCATAATTTGTGCTACACTAGCAGATGGTTGAATGTTAAGGCCACTTATACAAGTTAACAGTGCACTTTCACTGGGAACAAGGCATCACTTCCATTGAAGGTAGCACTGTAAGGTAATTGCAACAATAATCACTTCCATGGTTAGAACGATGAATATGGGTTCCCACCAGAAACCATCCAGGTGGCTGAGGTGCTGAACAGCGTCACAAGTACTTGCACATGGAAAAGAAGCAACGGAATGCTACATTATCAGGGGCGCAGTCTATTTTTGCCCAAAATTTGTCAATATGGAAAAGTTTAAAGAAAAACAGGCTTGCCTACTTATTTAACTCATAACCAAATGGTCAACCAAAAGGAAATCCAAATATGAAGAGACAGACAAAGGTAACAAACCAAAATATACAACTCTGCACTGAGTGAAAAGTAAAGGCAGATGGGTTTTTGTTAAAATATACTTGTTACAGGAAGATGATGGATTTGGTATTCGGAAAGAGGTTTATCACCCGAATGAGCTTTTTCATCTGAACTCATCTTGGGATTCACATTTTCTAAGCCAAGTGATCGGAGAGCTAAAACATAAAGATTGAAGAAGGATAAAACTCTATTTTTACAAAGATGTAACTACAATGGAAATTCTTTGCAGCAGCAACCCTATATTCACAACAGTGCCTAATCCCGATTACGAAAACTAGGCAGGCATCAACAAACAAGGCACTTTCAGTTTTAATACATTGTTTAAAAGTTACTGCAAGTAGTAAAAAAAAAAAAAATCAATCTCTGTAGAGTTCACAAGACTCTTGAGACCTGTGCGACAGACTGGTTTATCATAAATCTGACAAGAGGCCTGCAATCTTGTCAGTCTTTATGAGTTCTTGTCACTGATTTCAGTGTCATAATTAGTATTTTTGAAAATAAATTTAGCGTACACAATTATTTTTTTCCAATTAAGAGGTCATTTAATGTGGCCAATCCACCCACCCTGCACATCTTTTTGGGTTGTGGGAGTGAGACCCACGCAGACACAGGTAGAATGTGCAATCTCCATACAGAGAGTGACCCCTGGTCAGGATCAAACCAGAGTCCTCGGCACCGTGAGGCAGCAGTGCCAACAACAGCGCCACCGTGCCGCCATCATAATGACTAAACAGTGCAACAGGATGTCGGGAGAACTTTAGTTGCCCGTCGCTCAGCATCAAGAAGATTGTCTAATACATCTTATCAAATGTAGCAATGAGATGTAATTGAAAATATATCACAGATGGCTGGCAACATGGATGCTGCTGCCCAACCCATGGGAGGAGATGGTACAATGGCAGGTTGGAGGTGGAAGACTGAAGGTGGGGGAGAGCCCCTATTGTAGGCAGTACTATTGGTATCAACAACAAAATCATAAGCATGTGTGTTGTTGAACTCAACTTCAACTGATAGTGCTCAGCAGCCAAGCCTTCATCTATTGTGAAAGATTCCATTTGGAATACCCTTTGTTCTACTTTGGACTTTTAAAAATAAGCAATGAAGGCATATTTAATTGTTTCACGGTGCCCAGGTTCTTTCATGAACTCCACTTCACCAGGCAGCACAATAAGCTAATAATAATAATAAATCCTTATTGTCACAAGTATGAAGTTACTGTGAAAAGCCCTTAGTCATCACATTCCGGCACCTATTCGGGTAAGCTGGTACGGGAATTGAACCCGTGCTGCTGGCCTTGTTCTGCATCACAAACCAGCTGTCTAGGCCACTGAGCTAAACCAGCTTTTAGGCCAAGTGGAAACATTGTTTGGTGCATGTGTTCCAAGTTGAGAGAATTATTAATGTTTAAATACATTTTCTTTTTTAAAAAAAGTTTTTTTTGCAGGAAATCAAGTACCATTATGATCAGGGCTGCAGCAGTCAAGGAGGTTGGACCTTCCTCCTCTCCCCCCCCCCCCCCCCCCCCACCACCTCGACACCCTCCTCAGTGCAATTAGAAATAGACAATAAACCATTCTGAGCACAAAAGTATTCCCGCACCATAATCTAGTGGTTGGAGAGACCTAGTTAGTACAGACATCTCAATACAGTTTATTGTGAAATTATGAATGCGAAATTGTCAGACTCGTTATGCACACGGTCAAGCATTGTCCATAATGAATAAAGTTTTTACTTTTTCTTTTCCATGGGATTTAAGTGTGGGGGGGAAAGATCAGCATTTGTTGCCCATCCCAATTCCTAGAGAAAGCCATAGTGAACAGCCTTCTTGAATCGCTGCAGTCCATCTAGTGCAGGTACATACTCGGTGCTGTTAGGAAGGAAGTTACTGCTGTCATTTTGCACCAGTAATGGAGGGGGTGAATGTTTAAGATGGTGGACAGGGTGATGAGCAAGCAAATTGCTTTGTCCTGGATGATGGTGCTGAGCTTCCGGGAGAGTGTTGGTGGAATGGCACTCAACCAGGCAATTGGAGTCTTTCTGGTGAAATATCAATTTCATCACACGGAATCTTTCTCAGCTATTTCATTATTATTTGTGGTCATACGTACACCTGGTTGGTGAGGTAGATTGCTGTTGGTTCAGAAGAATGCCAAAAGCACGAGTTTGATTCCTGTTCATGCCGAGATACACTTGGGACCTGCCTCCTTGCCCTGGCTCAGGATGAAGCATCAGTCATCGGACAGAGTACGAATGGATTGCCTAAAATGGCTGAAACTCTATCTGACCATGGCCCCTGAACAAAAGAAGCCACTTGGTAGTTTTAGGGAAAACTCATACCTCATTTATCTGAGAATCCAATAACAATCCCCTCCGGACTGTACAGTTCAACTTTGAAGGCCATTTTTATTTGATAACCTTGACTGACCAGCAGAGACAGAATGTCTACTGAGAGAATGACCTCTCAAACATTTCTGTTAACTCAAAATGGCTGACCTGTGATCAGCCCGAAACACAAAGCCAATTACCAGACACTGGATAAACATCTTTTGTTGAAGACGTCGTGGAGAGATAAAGTCACGTATTGTCTGCTGAGCTGCATAGTCTCAGTAAGCAGTTTAAACATCCGATTTGCAGGCCACACCATAGGAGTTCTGACCCAGAGTGGACACCTGGCCCCATCTACCCTGCTTCTGCTGGAAGTCTGTACCATCGCCGACAAGACCTTCGTCTCTGCATAACCATCTCATCATGAGAAGTCAACACCACTCGGAAAAGTGAATTATCCAGCAAGTTTTCTACCCGCTGACCTCCATGAAAGAGTATGTCATCGTACTTTGATTCTGGACCCTGTAACACAGGTGAAACAATATTTCTTTTCGCTGTGCATGCTGTACTGTAAATCTTTCTTTTCGATATCCTTCTCTTTATTATCTGGATACAAAGGAGAAGGGAATATTGAGAAGCCTCTTTCACACTTCGAGTGTAGGCAAATAAACCTTTGAGTTCATCCTATCTCGAGGTTGCAGTGAGGTTATTAATAGAAGATCAGATTGACCCAAAAGGAAGAGGTTGTTAAAACGTCACTACTCACAGAGGGAAACAAATCAAAATACACTTCTGTTGAGGACAGCTGGTGGTGGTGGGAGGTTGGAACTATTGTGGGTCAAATTAACCCCCATCCCGTACATAACTAAAATCATGTATATTTTTGAAAACAGGCTACTTGGTATAAAACAGTTAAGAATGTCCTTGGATTCTTGGCAATGTGTTACAATTTTGTTCAAAGTTTAATATTTGGCCCCTGGCAATTTTAAACAGTATAATTATGGGTCATTGTTACATACCAAATTCATTGTCTTTTAGAACAATTTTCACATAAATCACACACCCAATTCCATGGGTGTTAACAGGCCAACTCAGCATCTGGAAAGAATTTGCCAAATTTGTCCAAGACTATATTTGTTGACTTTAAACACAGCTGTGATAATACATAAAACCATATTTCAAAGCAAATTCTTATCACATCCTCAGAATTTTACACAATAAATTTGGGTATGCTGTGGCCCGATTTCCCGATTCATCGGTATCATGTTGTTCAAGACCATTTCCAATGTACAGAACCTACTTTCTAACTTCTTGCGTTCACTAAAATGAACAGATCCTGCTGAAATTTCTGTAGACTCATGAACCATAAATATGCTAAGGAGAGGATAGCGGTGGGATCTGGAATGTTCCACCTGAAAATAAGGCAGAAGCGAATTCCAGAAAGAATTCTGGAAGAGAGATGGGAAGATACATGAAGAACCTAACAGGGCTATGGGCAAAAAGCGAAGATATGGGATTAAGCACGGTCCTCTTTGAAAGAACCAGCACATGGACAATGGGCTGAATGGCCTCCTGCTGTCATATGCAAGCTTCTTGATTCTATGCAAATTTCTTAATTAGTTTCTGACATGAACAAAAAGCTACCTTTACCATTTCTTTGTAGTGCACAACCACTTAATTTAAGCGCATAGTACATTCAAATTTCTTTGCACTGCCATGCATGCATGGTATCATAAAGGAGACAGCTTGTGAATGGCCTGGTAACTGCACAGCTTAAAGGAAACATTGGTTTTACCACATGTTACATGCCCACCAAAACAATACTGACAATTTGTGAAATCAGCCTCCCCACCTGATGTGAACAAAACTCCCCATATGTATACCTTTAATGCATATAGCATTAAAGGAATTGTTGGATCAGAAAATATCTTAGAAAGGATAATAACTAAAATCTGAAAAGACGTCAGAAAAGACATGCATAGATAGCTCCTTAAAGGTTTTCATAGTCACTCCAATGCTTATCCATGTGTGACCAAATAATATTATGCTAGGCCAAAAAAGCTTTTTATTCAGAAATTCTGTGCACGTTTTAAAATAATTTGATAATATATTTAGTGCAACCAATAGTTCGACATGGTTGATTCAAATCTTCAAGAGATATCATTTTTACTGACCTATCAAATGATATGCTGTTAAACACAATGCACTTTTTACAAATCATACATTCTCATTTTTTATGCTGCATATACCCTCGATTATTGCTGTTTCCAAACAGAAGTTAGTGTGTTCCAAAGTTTTTGTTCTATTATTCCAATTTCCTTAGCTGAGGAAGTTTCACGAAAAAGGAAAACATAAAATTTGAAGACAACTGGACTAATAATCTAGAGAACACAAGTTCAAATATCACCTTAGAGAATGAGAATTCAGTTTTCAAAATATGGGGCGCGATTCTCCGCTCCCACGCCGGTTTGGAGAATCGCCTGGCTCGCCATTTTTCCCCGCGACGCAGGTCCGACACCCTCCCGAGATGCACCCAAGCGGCGAGAACGGCCCCGTTAAGTTCTGCGCGGCGCAGGCCGGAGAATCACCCGGGACACCCAAAATGGCGATTCTCCACCACACCCGCTAGTCTCCGGCCTGGATGGGCCGAGTGGCCTGCCCAAAACTACGGCTTCCCGCCGGCGCCATCCACACCTGGTCGCTGCCGGCGGGAACGCTGGGGGGGGGGGGGGGTGGGGCGAGGGGGTTCTTTCGCCGGGATCTTGCCCGCGATCGGTGCCCACCGATCAGCGGGCCGGCCTCTCTGAAGGAGGACCTCCATTCCTCCGCGCCCCGCAAGATCCATCCAACATCGTCTCGCGGGGCAGCCTTGGGGAGGACGGCAGCCACGCATGCGCGGGTTGGCGCCAGCCAACCTGCGCATGCGCGGGTGACGGTAGTTAGGCGGCGGATGACGCGGTGCACTTTTATGCGGCGCCAACGACGCTGCTTTAGCGACAGGTCCCCAGAGTTTCTCACGGCCCCGATCCTAGCCCATTTTCGGGCACTGAATCCGTCGAGATCGGGGCCGTTGCGCGCCGTCGCGAACCTCGATGGCGTGGGTGACCTTGAAGGGGTATCGCAAAAATCCTGTTGGTTCATTTACACTCCTTAGGGAAGGAAATCTGCTGTCCTTACTCTGGCCCAAACATGACTTGGATTCGACAGTAACGCGCATATTTCTTAACTACCATCTCAAGTGGCCGAGCAACGGGACCCACATCACAAAAATGAAAGATTAATTTAAAAATGGAAGTGACGAATCAATTAATATAAGCTTTCTCGCAGCAACTTTCTACAATACCATTCTCCTTTATACAATATAGACTACAGAAATATAAAACCCCGTTCATGCTAAAATGTTAAGTATTTTCATTTTTCACAAGCCGAATGTTACACTGGACATAGTGTTCACAATAATCCTTTTGTGATACTAAATGACACTTGAGCAACAAAACTTTATTTGCTACTTTGCAAATAAGGTTAGCAATAAAGCCACCCAAAAGAAACAGTCCCTGCTACTCAGAAAGAGTTACACCCATGACCTTTTCAAAAATCGATTTAGTTTTCACCATAGTGGGAGTATTGCACATCTTTGTGTTGTCAAAGAATTAAAATGTAAGAAATGCCAATGATTATTCCACAGGATGTGGATGTTCATAACAAAAGGTCAGCTCTGAAAGTGCCTACTCCGTGATTTCTAGCTCGCATGCCCTTTGTGTGCTTTCCCATCTCGTCTGCAAGAACCAACGAGTTAAAAATTCCCTGGTTTCAATTACACCCACTCACTGCCTTAGCAGTAGCTTTCCGCTAACTCAGGCAAGGTGCATATCCACTGAATCGGTTTACAAGACACACAAAATCACTTCCAAACCTAGTGACATTGTCCGAGCTGTCGCCTTGATGATGCACGATCAGCATTGGCATTATTTGATGCTGTTCAAATCTTCTCTCTCACTCTAACGGCAGTTAAACTCACATTCTGATATGACAATGTTCAGTCAACAGGTAAAAACCTCCAGGTAAATCATAATAGGAAATGCTAGGTAGCACAATTGTCCTGGCCATGCTGTCCAATGCAATGACAGGGTTAATTTCCCTGCCTGCAATCTGACCAACAAATCTGTATGCAGCTGAGACCATCAAGATGGGTCTCTCAAAAGCAGCTAGGATTTTCTCCATTCAAGGTGAAAAGAGCTAGGCTCATTGCCCACATAGTTTATCCACATAAAGGCAACATTTTACATGGAAAGCAGTTCTGCAAAACAGGTGGAATGCATCTGTAGTTTAGAAATACATGAAAAATAGCAACAATCTTTCACAGTTGTCAGCAGCCAAATCTAGAGCAGTTATTGGAAAAACGTGAGGACTGTTTGCCTATCAGCCCACTCAGATGAAAATAGTCTGGCACAAGAAAGCAGCATTTAAATTGTACACAATATATAAGGAGTTCGCATATTCGAAAGATGCTATCAATGCGAGGATCCACCGTTTAAACTATAAGCTTTGCTCATATTTACACTGGGGTTTAAGCACCCCTGATACTAACTCATGATTAAAACGACTAATTTGAGTGTTTTTTTTTTAAATAGATATTTTAATTGTCATGTGAATTTAAAAGTTGGAAGCAATAAAAGCATGATGCATCAGCAGCTATCTGTTACTCATAGACAAGAATAATGAAGAAGAAATTGGAAAACATGAAAAACAGAAGTTAGCCACATGATATACAGCCAGTGCATCATGAGATGAAGCTCATTTTATGGAACTGCAGTGCAATATTTACATTACATCTATTGTCTGGAATGCAGCCAAAGGCTTTGATGGACAGGAGGGCAGATCAGTCAATCAGGAAATTGGATACATACTTGAAAAAGAAACTACTGCAGAGATATTGGGAATGAACTGGACAGTAGGAATAACTGGATTGCTCTCTGAAAGAGCCAGCACAGATGCAGTGGACTGAATGGCTTTTTAACTGTATTGTACTATTGTATGACACCGTCTTCCACCCCTAATCCAAGCAACAAGTTACACACTTCATTCATAATCAAGATGGTTGACTTACATCCTTTATTAGCATTGTATCAAATGTATAATCAATATTGCAGACTGATCATGATATTGTTTAATTGTATAGAGAGAAATCTCTATCATTTTACAGCTTTTGACAAACTCATGAATCTCAAAATCAATTCCCAGACGTTTTTAATTTCAAATTATATACATGGCTGAAGTAAATGTATGCTCTTTTTTTAAACACTAAAAATGTAAAGTGCTGGACAATCCCCGCAGGTTTGACAGCATCTGTGGAGAGAGTAGAGGGGGACCAGGCTCCATATCTAAATGTAAGACCGCTGACATGGTACTAAAAATGACCTCCAAAACCTTTCCAGTTTTGGGCAAGAGCAGAACATGTCTACATGTTTGGCAGGGACCCCAGCCCACACCACTCTCAGACATCGTCTACCCCCTCAAACTGCAAGCTCATCCTTGACTTTGTCTGATGTGCTCTGTGCACCAGTTTCAGCTGCATCAGCCCCAGCCTCGCACACGAGGTTGAGGCATCATCTTCCGCCCGCAGCACCTCACACCACGCTCCCTCCTCTAATGCCATCCCCCAACTCTTTTCCCACTTTGCCTTAAACCCCTCCATGGAGGGCAGCACGGTGGCGCAGTGGGTAGCACTGCAGCCTCACGGCACCGAGGTCCCAGGTTCGATCCTGGCTCTGGGTCACTGTCCGTGTGGAGTTTGCACATTCTCCACTTTTTTGCTTGGGTTTTGCCCCACAACCCAAAAGATGTGCAGGGTAGGTGGATTGGCCATGCTAAATTGCCCCTTAATTGGAAAAATGAATTGGGTACTCTAAATTTTTTATTTAAACCCCTCCATGGACACTATCCACCTTCAGAAACCTCCCATACATCACCGAGACAACCCCCCATTCCATCCCCCCCACTGATAGCACCTCCTCCAACAACGGAAAGGTCGGAAAGACCCTCTTCGCAAAGTCCTGTACCTACATGTAACAAAACCTCTCCTCCTGCGCCAGTCAAAACTTCTCATTCAACTCCTCCAAGTATGCAACCCACCCTTCCAGAAACAGATCATTGAAAGCAATTATGAAGGCACACACTGACTTGTTAGCTAATAACTAGGTACCGCATGAGTCTTAAAAAGGTGCATGCATCCACCATCGCAGAATAATAAATTGTGCACTACACATCCTAACCCAGTGTCCTTCCCACCCACTATCCCCTACACCACTGTCACTAGCCCAGCTGAGGTATCAATATTTGTGAAATGTATACTGGAGACGGTTGAAGTCAAGGAAGGAAAAGTAGAGCCAAGGAAAAGAAAAATAGGAAGTACATTCCTAACTACTTGGGATGCACGTTTGCTAGTTTCTGCGAAAGATGATGACAAACAACAATGCATTGTTTGGGCTGAATCTCTTGCTCAGGATAGTATGAAACCAAGCAAACTAAAATGCCACTTGGAGACCAAACATCCTGCCCTCAAAACAGAAACCACAACATTTTTTCAAAACGAGAGTGCTTTCAACTGAAAGGACCGATGAAGGTAATCAAAGTTTGATGGTTGCCTTGTGGTAAGGTTTTGGCAAGAATCTACAAACTTAGGAAGGGATGCCTCATTGTCTTTGACTGATTCCAAATCACAGCTTCACCATCATTTCTTTAACCAGTGCTTCTGGATTTTACTGGGCTATTTGGCTCACAGTTTTTATTACTGGAGAACATGAGGACAACTACAAAATAACCTGCAGACCAGCTGCATCCAACAGAATCTTTAAATTATATTGTTCAATGCTGTACTGCTACAATATATTCGCCACTGAGATGCAAACACTGGAAGTAACCTTAATATTGCTGCAGTGTTAAATTTTGACCTATGTATCAAATTAATTATAGCTACGTGAAAATTTAACATTTATTTTTAATCACGAAGGTTTCAGATAGTGTGTATAAGGAAAACTAATTTATTTTTGACAAGGAAAGCATATACAATATAAAAGGGGCTTTTAACAGCCATTTGGTTCCGTACCATAGAACAGACTTTTTCATAAATTAGAAACACATGGAATTACAAAGGACAGAAGTAACTTAGATATTTGGTTAAGAGATAGGAGACAGAGTCATGGTTCTCCTGGCTAGAGGGATGTATGCAGTGAGGTTCGCCAGGATAAACATTAGGATCATCGCTTTTCTGGTTTATATGCAAATGACCGGAACTTGGATACAAGGAGTACAATTTGAGTTTTGTGAATGATACAAAACTTGACAACATAACATGGTGAGCAGGATATTAGCAGACAGGTGAAATGAGCAGACATATAAAGGTACACCATGGAGAGCAGTATAATCTAAATATTACTATTTTGAGGGATGGTGGTGGTGCAATAACAGGTAGTTGTGGGGTGTATACTCAACAAGTACCTGATGATGACAGGGTAAATTGAGACGGCAGTTACGAAAGCCTGTGGGATATCTGCCTTTGTAAATAGGGGCACTGAAAACATAAACAAAGAAGCCACGCTAAAGCTTTATAAATCACTGGTTAGGGTTCTGCTGGGCATAGTGTACAATTCTGTGCAGCACACTTTAGGCAGGAATCAAGGCTTTGGAGAGGGCACAGGGAAGGTTTGCTGGGCGGTGACGAGGATGAGAGGGCACAGTTATGTGAAGAGTTTGGAGAAGGTGTGCTTACTCTCCTTAAAGCAGAGAGGGCTAATTAAGATTAAATAGAATAGCTCAGAATAGAGAGGTTTTGTAGGGAGATGTGTTCCCTGGCAAGTGAGTCAGTAACCAGGGACCATAGGTTTAATGGGTGAAAAAAGGAATACAAGGATGACATCACAACTGAAAAATTATACCTATCTGGAAGGAATGAACTGACTGGGGACTATGTAGAAACAATAAGGGTGATCGGATAGAGGTCTTTAAGATCATGAGTTTGATAGGGCAGATAGAGAAGATATTTGCTTTTTGAGTGGGAGCTCAAATCTAGGTTCCATAAATACAAGAGAATCACTAATAGATCCAATAGAGAATTCAGGAGAAATATCTTTACCTGGAGAGTGGTTCAAATGTGGAGCACATTACCACAAGAAGCAATTGAGGTAACCAGCAGAGATGCATTTATGAGAAGAAAGATAGGTTTTTGAGGGAAGGACAAGAATATTTTGCGTGGGTTTGATCAAGCTTGTCCAGAAGCCCCTCTATGTGGCCTGCAGAGCAATTGTTGAAAATGCCAGTAATACGGTTCAATGAGTTTGAAGATTTCTGCAAGGACTTCTCCAATGACAGTCTGCTTTGGTCCAACATTTGTTGCTGATAAGTTGGCTATTGAGCGACCGTGTGTGTGTTGGGGGGGGGGGGGGGGGTCAGCACTCTGAGGCTTGGAGTGAGCTGGACACACACTCACTTTCGTCCTCTAATAATCACCTTTATTTTTCTTTTTTTTTTTAAATTGTCAATTTATCATTGTGACACTTTATTGCTCAGTAAAGTTGTTTATTTTCATATGTCAGCTTTTTTGTTTGAAATTCATGAATACTGTTGTGGTAAACCTTATCTTTGCAAATTTTGCTCAAATGTACCTCCCTCCCCTTGAAATGCACCCTCCACTAAGCAAAGAAGTTGGACAAGCCTGGGTTAGATGAGGAAGGGAGGATGAGGGCCTGAGTTGAATGTAAACACTGGCATGGACTAGTTGAGCCAAATTGTCCATTTCTGTGTTGTAGACATTATGTTGTTCTATGTAAATAACATGCCAAAAGAACTAGAGGGAAAAGGGGAATTGTTTTCATAAGGGTGCAAAATGATCCAGAATACACCTTAAAAAATGGTGTCATTAGATGTCATAGGACTTATGAAAAGACAATTTAGACATGTATTTGAAGAGGACTAATGTTCAGAGTAATGGGAAAATGTTGGGAGTGTGGGACTAAATTGGACAGTTCTTTCAAAAAACTGGCCAAAGCACAACAGGTCAAATCCTCTCCTGTCGATGCTGTAAGATTTCATGATGTTGCAAGGAGAGAGGTTAAGAAACATTTTGCAGTGACTGGTGAGAGCATGGAATGTTTGAGGAGGTAACCATTGCTCAGGGCTGGATAAATGCAAGCGTCTCTAGCAAAGTTTCACTATGTAAAATTGAAAATGCCAAGAAAAATACTTTTTTTTAAAATCTCTAACAAATATAGGGTTCCCACCTGGGTCCCCATGCAAGTACGGAGCTCCTGGGGAATCTCACCATGGGAACTGCATACAACTGTGGAAGCACTATATTCTACCATTTAAAATACTGTTTGAAGGAAGAGAAGTCAAACTGGCCAAAGATGGGCAGAAGCAATACAGGCTAAATGGTACAGTTCTAAAAAGTGGCCAGATGCAGAGGGGTCTGAGAATTCATATGCAAAAACTTTTGTAAGTGGCAGAACATATCGAGAGGAGCTAGCAAAGCATAAGGGGTCCTGAGCTTCATAATAGAGACACAGAAGTAGGGAAGTTATGCGGAACCTGTACAAATCTCTAGTTAAACCACACCTAGAATAATGCATCCAGTTCTGGTCATCACATTTTAATAAGGGTGTGCGAGGGTCCTTGAGAGGCTACTGAGATTTACCAGAATGAGGGATTTTACTCACAAGGTTAGGTTTAAGTTGGGGTTGTACTTCTTGAAGCAAAGTAGATTGGATAAAGGCTTACAGGGTTATGACAGTTTTGTTTTTTTAAAAAGGTAGACAAAGAAAATCTATTACCATTAGCTGATGGTACAGCAAAAGATGCGAGTGAGCTGTATTGATCAGGAACTCACTGCCGATGAGGGTGCTGGTAGCATAAGCAATGAATGATTTCCAAAAGGAAACTGGATGGGTACTGATAGAAATAAACTTACAATACTACGGGGATAGAGCGGGGGTTCGAGACTGATTGGAACGCTCGACAAAGAACCGGTATGGACTTAATGGTCCAAACTACCTCCTTCTGTGTTGTGTTTGAATGGATTGTTGGCAAGGGAATGACAAGCGGAGGGACCCAGATTACATACTGCATGGCAAATTAATTCTGACTGGATCTTCAGAACATTATGATTCCCAATTGAATGAAGAAATTACCAGCATGATGTCACCTTTTGTAACTTTACTCGAAAAACAAAAAGAATCAATGTAAATTAAACATGTATTAACAGATGGCCAATACAAACTATAAATTACATGAACTGCAGATACAACAAAAACTATTGCTGGAGATTACCAGTATTTACACCACTCCCCACACAAACATGGTACCACATGTAATCTCAGTTTTTCCGATTTAGTATATCAAATCTCTCACTTTTCTCATTCAATGGATTTGGTCTTTGAGTCACCTGCAACAGTAGCTCCACTCCTCCCAAGTTTACCAGAGATAGCTCCTGGAGAACTTACTTAGTTCGGAGCATATTGATGGCACAGATTCACCAGTCTCCTCCAGATGACTTCTTTAATAAACCAAATTGGCTCTGGCAAAATTGAAGGATAGCAGTGAAATTGTCCAATTCACAATCCATATCCTAACCCGGTCTTCAGATTATTACACACACACAGATACTTGTAAATGTGCCTTCTCTGTTCTTTCCTCCTGCAGCTTCATTGTTTCTGGCCACAAGATATCCATGTCTTAACTTTCTTCCTGTTAGTACAGCTTCTTGTTAAAGAGACGTGTCCCATGGATAGGCATTTCTTATTTTTCAAGAAAATCCTAATTGATCCATTTATAATTGATGCAAACTCCAAGTCATTTTCATATATTCTTTAAAACCAAAAGATTCCACAGACCTTTTAAAATTACTAATTTCCTTACTGCACTGTTTCTGGGTCAAAGGTAACTAGACCTACAATTGAATAAATATTTAAAGAAAGGAAAAATACCAGACAAAAGGAGCTAGTAAGCAGTGGGATTTGTTTGGACTATTTTGAGTGAATATCAGGTACAGCTGGAACAGGCCACCTGTCCTCTTTTTAAGTTTCTATGTTTTTCCAGAGGTTCATCATATCATAATATTACTGGAATTTACTAACATACAAATATTTTGTTGATCAAGTTGTTGACTTAAAAAATAGTTTGAATCTGCACATTTTTCTTCACATTATATTACAGCCGAGGTGGAATTTCCTTTGCATTGTTTGGGGTAATTAGCAAATTGGAATTAAGTCTCATGGAAAAAGAAAAGTACAGCTTTTATTATAGCTAACAGTTTTTAAAAGGAACATTACCTCATTGCAACAAAGCTAAATATTGTAACTGAAACGTGCATTTATTTTGAAAAGAACATTTTGAATCAAGGAATTATAAACATTTAAAATATTTTAGCAGATAAGTGTCAAGCTGCAAAATTATGAAAGACTTACACATCACTAATATAAAAGGAACTTTACCTCTAAAAATATACCACTGTGCAAGTTTCATGGCCCTCATGAGTTGAATAAGGTGTTAGAAGGTGGTTTTGAACAATTAGTTATTTTTTCTTTGCCATTACAGGGATCGTCATTCAAACACAACTTATCCAAAGATGTACAGGTTAGGTGGATTGACAATGCTAAATTGCTCTTGGTGTCCAAAAAGGTTAGATGGGGTCATGGGGATAGGGTGGGGGTGTGGGTATAGGGTGGAGGTATGGGCTGAAGTAGTGTGCTCTTTTCAAGGGCCAGTGCAGACTCGATAGGCCGAATGGCCTCCTTCTACACTGCAAATTCTATGATTCTGTTATCAAATTTTCATTTTGAAACGGAAATGCTCAGATAGAAACCAATTAGTATTCCAGCAGATGCTAAAGAGCTCCTAGTACTAATTAGGATAACAGGATGAAGTACTGCTGCAGAATGAAATACAATCTTGATGCGCAGAGGAGAAACAGGGGCCGGTATTTTCCAGCCGTTCCAAGTATGCAAGGGAAGGCTTTGAAGAGAAAATTATTTTCAGAGGCATTTTACATAGACTAATGTTTGCCTACTACCCATCCTGAAAGTTTCTGCAGTTAATCTATTCTACTAAACAATTTATTTCCCCGGGCAGAATTTTAAGTTAAGCTGTGAGAAGAGAGAAACAGCAGCCTAAAAAGCATCTAATATTCCTGACAAAAAGGAATTCTTTTCAATAGTACTTGCAGGAAAAAATGAACATCTATTAAAGTACGACTCTGCCTCAAGATTTTTTTTTTTATAAACTGAACCAAACCTATGTACTGAATTCATTGTTGCTGAACCTCATACTGAATTAGTTTCCACTAAAAAAAGGATAGCTCTAGTACATTAACAATAAAACGTCAGGGCAAATGCAGCCAATACTTTAAACTTCAGCATCATACTGAATATCTAGAAGTATGATTATTATGCAGCCTTCATGTATCTCAAGGAGTTGAACTGACAGGCATTATAGTCAAAAGCACACACCGCCTAGTGGCTGATATGACCGAGGCAATGGCAAAGGCATGTGAATTAGCTCGCTAACCTCCTCAACCACACAGAAATGAAGAAAATACTTTACAGAACAATTTTTTCTTTTAAAGCACCAACATGAATCTTGTTTAATGATGTTAAGTGTAGAAGAACACAGAGTGAATTACATTCAGAAATGTGATGTGCAAGGTTACGACTGGATTGTGCATATAAAACAAAATGGGCTCATTAATGAGAAACAATGTTGTTCCTATTTCAATTAAAATGGTATATCAAGGTTGATAAACGATGTGATTTGCTGGCAACAAATAACAGAGACGGAACATTACAGGCACAACAACAAATATGTGATACTCATTACCAGGTAAGCAAGCTGTTGCCCTGATCAATGATTGTATATAGCTGTTGTCCTGATAAGTAGACTCTCAGCAGATTTTATGCCATGTCTGCATTACGATCTGTTTCAACAGTGGAATGGCCTTATCCAGCTGGTTGGAAGTGATTGCTTATACCTTAGATTATGTCCCCCGTTTCCTGAAAGGAATCAACAAAACACCTTTTGCAACTAGGCCTGAAACCAAGTAGGCTTTCATTGAGATCATGCAAGAGTAAGATGTACAACTTCCATTTATATAGGGCTTTGGATACAGAGAAGGATACCTCAGAATGCTTGCAAGGTTTCATCATACCATCAAGTTAATTGCAGCAATTCGCTTCAGCATACAAAATTGAGGGGTTTGGGTGCGGTAGACAATGAAAACCTATTTCCATTAGCTGATATTACAATGATTAGGGAACACAGATTCAGGGTTTTGGCAAGATATGCAGGGCAATGTGAGGAAGAACCTTTTTACACAACGAGTGGTTAATACAGTTAAAAGATTCAGATTCAACGCAGTAGATTGTACTTAGTAGTACAAAGCATCTATTCAAGGCAACTGAATATTAGTATTAATTCAAGAGACTTTATTTAACAAAAAAGAGATAGAATAGCATTGGCCAAAAATAAGGAAACTTGCTGGTGGTTGTGAGGTAGTCATGGAATCCCACATGTACTCTCAAGCTTCATTTCAACAGAAGACCAGGGCTGGATTCTCCGCCAAGCTGGATTGACCGGCTGGCGTAACGGAGCATCCAGCGGGCAGGGTGAAATAGAAATGGGGCGCGCGCAGCAGGGCGGAGAATCCAGCCCCATAAGTTTACTATTTACAATTCAACATCGATGGGAAAAAAATTTCCCCCAAAACTGAACAACAGGACAAATGCAGGGGCTGTTGCAAACGCCTTTCAGCTGCTTTAACTTTGCTTCATTTGTGACTGCTCATGGTCAGAGGTCAATCAAAAACCTTCTAACATATTGGGCATGACATGTTTAATAATTATGAAGACAGGCTACGAAACTGCACTTTTAAAATCTACATGTATACTATATTATTGTAGGTTCTATATATCTACAGACTTACAGGAATATACTATGACGCTAGAGTCATTTACAGCACATTTGACCCATCAAATCCAAGCTTTCTCTTCTAGAGACTAGGCAACCCCACTCGATCCCATATCGCTCTAGACCTTCAAGTGCCCATCCAATTTCCTTTTAAAATCATTGTTTCCAATTCCACCACGCTCTTGCTTCCAGGTCATTATTATTACACGCTGTGCAAGTTTTTCCTCACATTGCTGCTGCATCTCTTGCCCAAAACCTTAAATCTTTGTCCCCTTTTCATTACACTATCAGCTAATGGAAACCATTTTTCCTCGTCTACCTTATCAAAACCGGTCACATTCTCCACTCCATCTCCTTTGCTTCAAGGAGAACAGCCCAGCTTCTCTAATCTAATTTTTCCCTCACCCCTGGAGCTATTCTGGTAAATTTCTCTGCATCGGCTCATGGAATATCACGTTCTTCATAAAGTATTATGACTAGGATGGGAGGCGATATTACAGCTGAGGCCTAACTAGTGCTTTATAATGAGTTTGGCACATAACCTCCTTGGTTTTGTACGCAATGCCTCTTATTTATGAAGCCCAAGATCCCATATAGTTTGCTAACCACTCTCTCAACAAGTTCTGCCACCTTTGAAGTTATCTTTGCAACTGTGCCATTAAGTCTATATTGCCTCTCCTTATGCATCATCTCATACTTCTTTATATTAAATTCCATCTACCACTTGCCTGCCCATTCTGCTAACCTATGTCATGTTGCAGGCCATTTGTATCATCCTCACTGCTTTGCCACTTTCCAACTTTGGTATCATCAGCAAATTGTGAATCTACTCTGAATTCTAAGGTCCAAGTCATTTATATATTGCTAAAAGAAAAGTAGTGGGCCAGCGTTGACCCTCATGGAATACCACTGTCTACCATCTTAGAGTCTGAAAAATAGCCATTTACCATGACCTGCTGTTTTCTGTCCATAGAATCCCTACTGTGCATACGTAGGCCATACGAGCCATCGGGTCTGCACCGACTCTCCAAAAGAGCTAGGCCCACTCCTCAACCCATCAATCCTGCAGATCAATAATGACTAATCCACCTAACCTGCACAGATTTGGACTGTTGGGGGGGCTGGAAGAGAGAGAACCTGAGCACCTGGAGGAAACCCACGCAGACAAGGGGAGAACGTGTAAACTCTAGTCACACAAGGCCGGAATTGAATCAAACTCTACAGTCACACAAGGCCGGAATTGAATCCAAGTCCCTGGGAGGCAGCACTGCTAACCACTGTGCCAGTATGTTCTTGAGCCAATTTCTTATTCAATTGGATACTGACTCCCTTGGTCCATGTGCCTCAATTTTGTTGACCAGCTTTATGTGGTATCGTCAAGCACTTCCTTAAAATCCATATTGACAATATCCACCACATTCCCCTCATCAATCTTCTCCGTTAATTCAACAAAAATGTTCATTTAGATTGGTCAAGCCTTTTACAAATCTGTGCTAGCCCTCCTTAATGAACTCAAACCTCTCAATGAACATGTTGACTTTTTCCACTGACTGCTGCTTCTCAAACTTTACTCAGTGATGTTAAACTAGCTAGCCTAGAGTTGCTAGGACTGTCTTTACACCCTTTCTTGAATAAAGATGTCACATTTGCCTCTCTCCAATCCTCTGTCGATTCTCCCATATCTAGGGAAGGTTGGAAGATTATGGGAAGCCCTTCCTCAATCTCCACCCCCACTTCCTTGAGAAACCTGGGGTGAAAGCCATTTGGACTAAGAGACTTATCCACTCGAAGCACAGGCAGCCTTTCCAGTGCCACCAAACGTCTCAATTTCCACCCTATCCATGGCTTCTAATTCTGCCGATAGTTTGTCAGGTTTCTCCTCTTTAGTAAATACAGATGCAAAGTACATATTAAGCATTGTAGCCTTGTCCTGTACCCAAGTATATCTCACCTTTTTCATCCCTTATAGGGCCCACTCCATTTCTTATTATCCCCTTTCCATTTACATGCCAGTAGAAGATTTCTGGCTTCCCTTTTCTGTTGAGCATCATTTTATTCTCATATTCTCTCCTTCTGGTCTTATTTTCCTCTTCACCTCCCCTCTCAACCCATCATATTTGACCTGGTTCTCACTTGAAGAATTCACCTGCTGTGCATCATAAACATGCTTTGTTTTGTTTCATAATCTCTGGCCAAACATTTCCGGCCACTATTGCCGGCGGGATCTTCTGGTCCTGTCAAAAGCAAAGCCCTGCCATAGGTTTCCTGATAGCAAAGGGTGCATAGAACAGGTAACCCAGTTGACAGAGGTGGGCTCAGAAGATCCCACCACCGGCCAATAGTGGGTTGGCTCCGCTGCTGTGAAACATGCCATGGGGGGGCCGAAAATTCCGCCCTCTATCTCGCTCATCATACAACAAACTCTATCTTGGTTCTCCCTATCTTTCACCTTTGTTGAAAAGCAACTGTCTTGTAACTGAAGCATCACCTCCTTAGAACATCACCCATTTTTCTGTTACAGTTCTTCCCGTCATAAACTAGCTAGATTCCATATCATCGCATTGGAATTAGCCCTTTTCTAATCTAGACCTTTTATTTTCCGTCATTCTGTTGCTTTTCTCCATTACTGTTTAAACATTATGATCTAATGATCACACTTACCAAAATGTTCCCCCACAGACATTTGGTTTGCTTGCGCACCTCATTCCCCTGTGCCAGATCTGGCAGTGCCTCATTTTTAGTTGGACCAAGAATGAACTGATCAAGGAGGTTCGCATGAACTCATTTTAAAATTCCTTCCCTCGTTTCATAGAAACATAGAACTCCTCCAGTGTAGGAGGTGGCTATTTGGCCCATCGAGTATGCACCAACCTTCTGAAAAGAGTACCCCACCCAGGGCAATCCCCTATCCTAATAACCCCATCTAACCTGCACACTAAGGGGTAATTTAACATAGACTATCCACTTAACCTGCACATCTTTGGACTGTGGGAGGAAACCAGAGGAAACCTACCCAGACACGGGGGAGAATGTGCAAATGCGCAGTCACCCAAGATTGGAATTGAACCCGGGCCCCTAGCGCTGTGAGGTAGCAGTGCTAACCATTGTACCACTGTGCTGCCCACTCTAATAGTACTCCAATCCATATTTGAGTAATTACTCCATAATTCTCACACATTTCTATGCTTTTCCTGCAGTTTTACGTCTGTTGGAAACCCACACAATACCTCCAGTAGCATAATCATCCCTTTCTTGCTTCTCAACTATCACCAAATAAATTCTGTTCTTCATCCCCCGCCCCCAGGATATCCTCTCTTTCTAACACTACAATGCCTTCCCTAATCAACACTGCCACCCCAACTCTCTTTTTATCTACGTTTCTTACATTTTTCTGCAAACAGAGATGATCTCAGGCTTACCTAAAATGACACCAGAGGCCCAGTTGCAGACGTCCTGCCCCCAAATCCAACCATTTTCTTGGGAGGAGAATGGGCACCGATTGCACTTTTACACATTTGCGGCTCAAGGAGGAGCTGAACATGTTGAAATGCAGTTGCCTTCAGTCAGATTTAACTTGTTAGTGGGATGTCCAAAACATGACCCATTCACTTTAGACATATCAGAAGAAGGTCTAAAGCTGGCGGAGTTCTTTGGAGATATAAGACATTCATTTGGATAAGGTCCCAGAACACCTTTTGGAGAGGTGAGATACCCTTTCGGAGAAGTAGCTTGCCCCTTTGGAGAGGTCAGGCACCCTTTGGGATTATTAGAAGTAGACATGACTGTGGATAAAAGTGGAAAAACTCATTGGAACTGTCAAAGAATTAAAAATTTCCTGCCCTTTTAAGCATTTGAAAAAAGCTGTTGAGGTTTTTTTTTTTTAAAAAAGATCAATGTTTACAATTTCACTCTGTATATTGGCATAGAATTGAGCTTATCATTATAGGATTAAAGCTGGACTGATTTCCCAACCTATCATCACAGTGGGGTGCCTGTCAGTTCACAATTTTATTGACAGCTCAGAGTGCTTAAAGCGGGACTATGAATATAAATGCTTGTTGCTATAAGAGATGAAGTGGTCAAATAAATGTAAATGTAGTGAATAGGGTTTTATCAGAGTTGTTTCAAGTGGTGAATCTATCAACAGACACATAAAACTTTATTTGATTTCCTATCAGTTTGGGTTGAGCTGCCCATGAGGGATACTGGGTGAGTTTGCATGGAAGATATGAGAGCAAAGTGGTGGGCATGGAATTGCACATACTGGCACTGAGTTAACATCGAGGCTATAAAGGACAATAAGGGTTGGATGGAAAGGCAAAGGTTAGCATGGAGGCTATGAGGGATATGGGTTGCTGTGGGGTGATCACTTCCCAGAACATCTCATCTTCCCTGATGCTCCACAGTGACTCCACCTGCCCCTCAAGATTCGAAATCCTGAGCTTAGACTGAAGCAGTTGGGTTTACTTCCTCAACACATGGTTCCCCAAGTGTCCTGAAGTTCTAACATGGCGCAGAAATTGCAAGCAGCAGGTCTCAAATGCCCATTCAGGATGTAAAATAAGCCCTTATTCCACAATTTACTTAGCATCCTATATAAACTATTAATTTTAATTTATAAACGCCAGACCTGCTCCATGTTTATACTCTTATTAATTCACTTACTGTTATACTAGCAGCAACTGATTTTTTTTTTTTTTTTTAATTTCACAGCTCCTAATTTGAATGAATACCTTAGTTTATAGAAATAATAGAGAATAAAAACAAGTTCATTGTCTGAAAAATGATCGAAAAGATTCTCAACTGTGCATTTCTAGAAGTGATATTGTTCTCATCTGAAATGCAATGTCACGTGAAACATTACAAACAATCCAGAACGGCATTACCGTCAGCATCGATATATTCAAATCAGCAGCTCAGTCAAGAAATATTGACTTTCATATTGTCCATATACTTGTAGAAGAGTTGCAAATTTCACCGTTGCTGTTTGGAGATAATATCTGACAAAAAACGTGAGGGTGGCACGGTAGAGGTTAGCACTGTTGCTTCACAGCGCCAGGGACCTGGGTTCGATTCCTGGCTTGAGTCACTCGCTGTGCGGAGTCTGCACGTTCTCTCAATCTGCATAGGTTTCCTCCGGGTGCTCCGGTTTCCTCCCACAAGTCCCGAAAGGCGTGCTTTAGTTGAATTGGACATTCTGAATTCTCCCTCAGTGTACCCGAACAGGTGCCGGAGTATGGCGACTAGGGGGGTTTCACAGTAACCTCATTGCAGTCTTAATGTAAGCCTACTTGTGAAAATAAAAGGCAAAAAGTAAAAGCAACAAAGAGTGTTCAGCTTTTCATCAGTTAAGTTCAATCTACATTTAGGTCCAATTTCAGACCAAATAGGAGGATTAAGATTCTGCCTCACTTTTCTTAAAGAAGTGCAACAGAAAAAAAAGCGCTCTTGCTTTAAGATTCAATATTGTGCAATACCATGCAAACCCAAGTGAAATTTATGGGGATTGCCTGGTCCATTCCAGAATCCTCCTGGCAGATGTAATAGTTAATTATTTTTCTAAAAGAATATAACCAGAGTATCGGCACAAGAGCATTAATTTTCAAATCAGTTTTCTGATGTTTTTGTAGGAACCTTAACGCTTACTCGAGCTGCCCTTCAATATTCTGTAAAAATCTAAAATGACCTCATACAGACATTCAACAATTCCTCGCAGAATTATCTCCTGAACAATATGGTCTTTTAGTCAAGCACCCAGCCCGGCACAAGCCCAGGAGGCAAAGTGAAACAGTGTGCGGTTATGTAATTAAACCATATCTGATAACCCTTCCTATTGAGGAAAAACCAGGTGGAAAGAAAGAGGTAACAATACTATTGCCTCTTTAGTAAAGAAAATGTCTCTGGTAGGTATAATACTTTTCATTTACTTGTGTGTTTTGGATACATTACACTAATATTATGCTCTTTGTGAAATGGCAAAATAGACTTAATGCTCTAATATCTATCGTCCAGAGAAGAAAAGAGAAACTTACATTTAATGTGATTTCAGAAGACACTGAACCCTGGAAAACTGTGCTAAATATTGCTCAAGATGTGACCACCCTTTGCATTTAATATCATTGGACATATTCGATTTTGGGGGGGGGGGGGGGGGGGGGGGAAGAGAAGAGGCATGTCCTGTCCATAATTTGTGAAATATTAACTGTAATCAGCAAATAATCTTTCTTTTAAAAATGGCCTTAAAATGATGCAAAATATGGTTGGAGTCATCTGACTTAATCTGTGGATTCAAATTGTCTCAAAAGAACACCTTCCAGATTAAGAAGTGTGAATACTCAGCTCCTGAAACCACCCAACTAATGATTCCGGACTTGAATGGGTGTTTTCAGAACAATGTCAGTGATTGCCTCAGTCCCAGATGTTGGCACATAAAGACTCAGGTTGTGGCTAATTAACTTAAACCCAACACCATATTTGGAACGTACCTATGAAGGACCACATGGCAATCTTGGCCTCCCCTTTTTTAAAAAAGGCTTTAAGTGTTGTCTGCACAACACAAGAAAAACAATCGGGAGCAATAGCAAGAGAAAGAGCAGCAGCATCTGCACCTTTAAAACTGAAGATATAGTTTCCAAGCCTGTTCCTTTTCAAGTCCACCATGCAGAAAACTGACCTCCTACAACTACCTTTGAGACATGCTAAAGACTCATCTCTTGGGGGGAATCCTGCAAAAATTCTGATATATGGCTCCATCTATTGCATCCACTTTGACTACTCTTCAAAAATAGTCTTCCTCACCAGTCGTACAACACATGCTTTTTTTCCCCCAAGGCAAGCCAAATACGTGCATTACAAAATATTCTGTTGTTTAAACTTGTAAAAAAGTGCACGACTCTCTTTAAGTATATGTGTCTATGGATGAGTGTGAGAGAGAGAGAGATAACTTTGAGAGTTAAAACATGAATAAATAATCCTCTTTATTTAAACCCACAAAGGCTCGCTGCTGGTCATTCCAATTGTCCTCACACTTAAGCATTAAGAAGCACACACACACACCTTCCTTTACAAAAACACCCCGATTGTGGACAGTAAGGCAAGTGAACAGGAGTGTAGTTCTCGCTCATTCCTTGCTGTAACACTAATTCTCAATTACTACAAAGATTATGGAGCATCAACTGGGGAAAGCCCAGATTTAACAAAAGACCGATAACTCCCTGGTTCCCCAGGTTCACATTTTGGGGGGTACCCCAATGATGCGCTGGGGAATCCTTCTAGGAGGTTACTATGTAAGGGTTTACCTGACAATCATCCAGAAGCACTAACTTCCCCTGGACAATTGCACTGGGCATCATCCGACAGAAGCTGATAGTTCCTAAGAGTTAGAATGAAAGAAAATTACTTGGAATTCTGGAATAACTATTAAAAACACCCAGACCGAGCCTTGCACGGACACCCCCCCCCCTCCCCCCTCCCCCCCCCCGCGCTGAGCCCCACACTACCACACCACTCCTCCCGACACACACACGTGCGTACCACAGCCCCACAAGCTATCATGGCACGGTAGCACAGTGGTTAACACAGTTGCTTCACAACTCCAGGGTCCTAGGTTAGATTCCCGGCTGGGTCACTGTCTGTATGGAGTCTGCACGTTCTCCCAGTGTCTGCATGGGTTTCCTCCAGGTTCCTCCCACAGTCCAAAGATGTGCAGGTTAGGTGGATTGGCCATGCTAAATTGCCCTCAAGTGTCCAAAAAAAGGTTAGCTAGGGTTACTGGGTTACGGCGATAGGGTGGACGTGTGGGCTTAAGTCGGGTGCGCTTTCCAAGAGCTAGTGCAGACTCGATGGGCCGAATGGCCTCCTTCTGCACTGTAATTCTATGATGCTATGAATTTAGTTCCTAACAGATACAGTTAATTCCTTCCTTGGAACCTAGATGCATTAAAATACAGAGGAAAGCACTGCAAGAAGTAGTTAACTGTGAAGATGAGTTCTACAAGTATACACAGTTACACAGAGACAGATTTGAGGTCTCACTTACACTGTTAGTTTAACATTAATACAAAGTGATTTTGGCTTTGAACAAATTGAATAATGCAAATTAGGCATTAAGATCCTCTTCCACAGTTTCTTGCGCACTGCGCAACCCCAATTCCCCAAGCGGCAGTTATAGTGTAAATACACAAGGAGGAAACAGATATCCAAATCGTCTTCCATACAACAGATGCATCCTGATCGAGCAATGAAGCAATAATTGCCTGAAAATACAAAATTCTACCCCTTATGCCTGGCTTTTCAGTGTGAAGATGATCTTTTTTATTCTTTCATGGATTTGGGTATCACTGGCTATGCCAGTATTTATTGCCCATCACTAAATGCCAACCACCGTCTCAGTCATAAATCTGATTTGAAAGGGCAGCACGGTGGCGCAATGGTTAGCACTGGGACTAAGGCGCTGAGGACCCGGGTTCGAATTCCGGCCCTGGGTCACAGTCCGTCTGGAGTTTGCACATTCTCCCCGTGACTGCGTGGGTTTCATCCCCACAACTCAGAGGTGCTGGTTAGGTGGATTAGCCACACTACACTGCCCCTTAAAATTAGAAGAAAAAAAATAATTGTGTACTCCAAATTTAAAATAAATAAATAAATCGGATAGGATGCCTTGGAGTGTATTCCGGCAATCTGGCAGCTTTCATGGCTATTTTTCTGGGACACAAATTATGGTATTAAATTAAATTTCACAAATTATTACAACTTGAACTCAAAACTTCTAGGACTCTCATAGATTTCACAATCATGAGGCAGCCATATACATTTTAATAAACTAAACAGAAAAGGAAAGCGTGACGGCCTTGCTGCCTACCAAAAAAAATGTTTGCCACTTTAAATATTCATCCCAATCTTTTGAAAAGGAGAAAGTTTTGCTTTTTCTTCAAATATAGTCTTCTGATGCAAATGTGGAGGGGGAGAATATTGCCACCAGAGTTCACCACATCAACTCTTTTCCTCTAGCTCCAATGGTCATCATTTTACAATTCTATACCCTACTTCAACCTCCATTTCTGTTACACTGGCTGCCCCATCTACCCTCTGCTGTGCCCCCTTCACCCACTGCTCCCCCCCTTCACCCACTGCTCCCCCCCTTCACCCACTGCTCCCCCCCTTCACCCACTGCTCCCCCCCCTTCACCCACTGCTCCCCCCCCTTCACCCACTGCTCCCCCCCCTTCACCCACTGCTCCCCCCCCTTCACCCACTGCTCCCCCCCCCTTCACCCACTGCTGTGCCCCCCCTTCACCCACTGCTGTGCCCCCACTTCACCCACTGCTGTGCCCCCACTTCACACACTGCTGTGCCCCCACTTCACACACTGCTGTGCCCCCACTTCACACACTGCTGTGCCCCCACTTCACACACTGCCCATCAACCATTGTGCTCGAATTTACAGCTTGCAATAGATCCACACCCAAGCATACTGCTGTTCACCAGACCCCAGATAAACAGTGAGCAATACCACAGGAGATCAGTAAACACACCTCAATATTGAATTTAATAAATATGCTTTGTTATTCTTCAAGACTTTTTTGTTTTTCTGGATGTGGTGCAGGTCATTACAGCACACGAAAGCAATAACTATGGCTTGTTTACATTTTTTCTATTCGGAGGGCTTATCTGGTCATCAGAAAGGAATTGTTACAGATAACCAAATCTTTCAAGATATTTGTACATGAGACCTATGAACACAACTCAACAAGGGTGGAGATTGAAAATAGACGGCATTAAATAGAGATAACTTTACGATTGTTTAGGGATTTGACTAAGTGAGACAAGACTGTGACTTCACTTTGGCCTGTAATTGAGGTTACTGTAAGACGTTCCAGAATAGTCCAAGGGGAGTGGGGACCTTTTACTCTGCATATCCAGTAGGTCAAGCCAAACAGGTGTCAGGGTTCTGTAACGATGAAGAAAAATTATTTCGGAAATTTACATCTGAAAAACCACATTCAAAACATTTTATGCTAATTCTGTAGTTCTGAACTTTTCTGGATTCCTTCCAGAATGTTTTGGAGTGCTTCCTTTGAACAATTTTTTTTTTTTGCTTTTTTTTTTTCAGGTCAAACTTAATTGAACATATTGGCATTTCCTCAATAAAATTATTTGAATACAGCTAATTTCTATTGAATACCTTGTACAAAATTGGCGTTCAGTCATAGAAAGTAAACAAAAACAGTTTAGTCATTGCTTTCACGTTGCACTGTGCCCTGCAGCACATCCAAAAGCATGATCTCAGAGTAAGAAAACAAAAATCAAATATCAGATGTAGGTGTTTGTGGGTTGTTGAGTTGAGTAGGAGGTCTGCAGCAAAACCTACACTTTCTTTTCCAGTTATTCTAGCAGTGGTTTCTTTACAAGTCCCAATAATTGCATTTCTTAACACCTGCACATTTTCTCTTGCTTCTCCCTCATACGCACATGCACCGCCGCCCCCCCCCCTCCGCACACGCACACACACACCCACACTTGTGTATCCTCCAACCAGCTCAGTTTGTATCAACCTCCACACCCACTCCTCCTTTCCACAAAACCACGGTTAATTTTTCTAAAGAAAATCTTTAACACAACTTGTTTTCACCTAATGCGAAGTTTGTTTGTTTGAGTAAATGCAAGTTTGCTTGTGATACTTTTCAGCCAGCATGAATAGGCGGGGACAGAAAATTTGATACTTGTGGGAAAGGAGATGAAATGGTCTCATTGAATTGGAGCTCATATTCAGCATTACGTCAAAAGTGCATTCAGGGAAGTTTATTTCCAAATATAAAATGAACATTCATAAGTCTCAGTGCAAAATATTCAATACTAACAACGCCAGCTAACCATCAGGTTTTGCAATTTGAGCATTGATTGTGAACGTGATGGAATGCAAGCACTTACTGAAGCATTTCCCAAAGATAATAAACAAAGCTTTTCCACTGCAGGGATGAATTCAGTCCATATTATGTGATGGTCCACACTCGATACAGAACATTAACTTTCTAATGAAATGAGTATAATGGAAGCAGAGCTCAGTCTTACTGCTACAGGTTGTTCAAATCATAAAATCACTATAGGGTAGATTGCTTTCCTCTGGGTGTCTAATCAGTTGCAATGCATATGTGCTGATGCTATGAAGTCTAGAGAAGCAAAGGCATTTTAAGTCTGCATCTAAAATAATTGAAGCATCTATGAACACAGCTGTTAGTATTTTCTGCCTGTAACTCTACATTTAAGCCTCGTGGCTGTTAATGGAGATTAGAAGCTAGAAGACACAAGTTACATCAAAACATCCTGGGGATTTCCTCAAACAGCAATTTTTGACTTGCACCTTTTTTGTCATTGGCCTACCCCCTGGTCAGCAAGGCTGACTATACTGTCATGATATTCAGGTACACATCATAGCACATACATACTGATGGACAGATCAACGGACCAATCAACACACACAACACGACAGCCAATCACAGGCAAGAGTATACACAGTACAAAACAGGGAACACAACACTTCCTGGGCACTCAAGCAGGAGACGGCTCAGGGCACAGAGCTCATTGCAGGCCACTCAGACATCCACCATGTGCTGAGTGCCACCACAAGATAAAATTAGGAATAGGTCCGCAGAGTCAAGGGTCATGATCGAACCTCAGTAAACAGTTTACCAATGTGAATAGATGTTTAAAATAAAACTGTGTTGTACCATTCACAACCGTGTTGGTTCATCCGTGTGGCAGAGTACCCAACACTTCATATACTGCCAGATTTTAATTAGTGGGTTGACATTAAAATGAGGGGAGAGGCTGGAAACACCCCATTCCCAATTGACTGTGCAAATCTTTTCTGTTGAATACAATCTGAGATGAGCCAATATATTATCAATATAAATATGAAGTGAATTTAAAATTAAACCTCATTATCTGTTTGAAAATAATTTTTGGTGTTGGAAGCAAATTAAAGTAATGAACAAATACAGTCTGGAAACATATACATACTATGTATCTCAAAGAATGCATATTAAATGCATCAGGATTTCTCTCCTGGCTTTGAAATGTTGAAATCATGCAAATCCTGCAAATGCATAAAGTTCATTTAGGAATCGTTCTCTGGCACCCCAGCTATTCAAGTTGAATGTCAAAAGCAAATGTGAAACCCGGCGAGATTGAAAGGCTCACAGTTCATACTTTGCAAAATAAATTGGGGGGGGGGGAAAATCAACAATAAATCGTCTGTGTAGGGAAAAAAACTGCTTTGCTCCAGGGTGGCAAAGGTGTGTAAAGAACCTAGCTTTCCCTAGTCCCCAGCTACCTTGTTTCAACCTTAAGGTGGTACCACATTGCATGTTGAGGTGAGACTACATTGATAAGGGGGTACATCACATTCTCCAAACTCTCATTCAAAAGATGCATACAAAAACATTTTGAATACTATTATTTTAACCATTTCAATTTCCATTCAAGTCAAATCCTGTACTTTGACCCATCTTCCCTTTGCTTTGAAATGGTGCAAATAATGTGGCCATCGGTGTTGGCTTGAACAGAACATGGGTAGTTAACCCATGCAACATCTCAGTAAAAGTATGTTGTTACTCCTGTGGCACACCACTCCCACTCAAGGCACTCAAAATGCTTCAGATTTTTGAGGCAGTGTCTGCCTCTTGGTGTGCACACAACGAAAGACAGCTCAAGCTGTATCTGCTTCATAGGGGTTTGCCTTCCAAACATTACAAATGATCATGTGCTCAGTTCGGTTCATTTTTTAAATTTCCCCACAAGGGATTGATAACTATTGAGTAAGAACACACAAAGAAAATAAAACTGTGATGTTACTTTACAGGCGGTTTCTTCCCTATGCAATTTTACTGAAGCTCCAACAAGTCGTCGTCTACAAAATGTTGGTGAACAAAAATTACTCCCAACAAAATTCTTTAAAGTGACTTCAAGAAGTGGCAACTAAATCTGCTTGAACGACAGATTGTAGAAACATTAATTTTATTAGTTTTGTTTTAATTTTTAAATGGCCATCCAGCTATTGGATATAAACACCACCAGCATGCAGTCTTTTTTTTTAAAAATATATTAAAGATTTTTAACACAATTTTTCTCCCTTACAAACAATAACCACCCCGCCCCCCCCCCCCCATAACAAAATAACAAGAAATCGCACTGAGCAAGATATATACATGGCAAAATGGTATGTTTACATAGCTTTGTACACTGGCTCTCTCCCACACGTGCCAGTTTCCCCAACCCTTCATGTTGTCTCTTGCTCATCCACACCCCCCCCAAGCAATCCCCCATTCCCCCCCCCCCCCCTTCCCAGGACGCACCCCCCCCCCGCGTTGCTGCTGCTGCTGACCGACCTTCCTCTAACGCTCCGCGAGATAGTCTAGGAACGGTTGCCACCGCCTATAGAAACCCTGCGCAGACCCTCTCAAGGCAAACTTAATCCTCTCCAGCTTTATGAACCCAGCCATGTCGTTTATCCAGGCCTCCACGCTAAGGGGGCTTTGCCTCCTTCCACATTAGCAAGATCCTTCACCGGGCTACTAGGGACGCAAAGGCCAGAATGCCGGCCTCTTTCGCCTCCTGCACTCCCGGCTCGTCCACTGCTCCAAATATTGCTAGCCCCCAGCTTGGCTTGACCCGGACTTTCACCACCTGAGATATTGCTCCCGCCACTCCTCTCCAGAACCCCTCCAGTGCCGGCATGACCAAAACATATGGACATGGTTCGCCGGGCTCCCTGAGCACCTTCCACATCTGTCCTCTACCCCAAAGAACCTACTCAACCTCGCACCCGTCAAGTCCGCTCTGTGGACCACCTTAAATTGTATCAGGCTGAGCCTGGCACACGAGGAGGAGGAATTAACCCTACCTCGGGCATCAGCCCACAGACCTTCCTCAATCTCCTACCCCAGCTCCTCCTCCCATTTACCCTTCAGCTCCTCTACCAGCGCTTCCCCCTCTTCTTTCATCTCCTGGTATATTGGCGACACCTTGCCCTCCCCGACCCATACACCCGAGATCACCCTATCTTGAATTTCTTGTACCGGGAGCAACGGGAATTCCCTCACCTGTCGCCTCACAAACGCCCTCACCTGCATATATCTAAAAGCATTTCCCGGGGGTATCTCAAACTTCTCCTCCAGTGCCCCTAGGCTCGCAAACGTCCCGTCAATGAACAGGTCCCCCATTCTTCTAATCCCCACCCGATGCCAGCTCTGGAACCCCCCGTCCATCCTCGCAGGACAAACCGGCGGTTACCCCTGATCGGGGACCACACCGAGGCTCCCATTGCACCCCTGTGCCATCTCCACTGACCCCAGATCCTTAGCGTTGCCGCCACCACCCGACTTGTGGTGTACCTGGTCGGCGAGAGCGGCAGCGGTGCCATCACCAACGCCCCCAGGCTCATTCCTTTACAGGACGCCAACTCCATCCTCTTCCATGCCGCCCCCTCTCCCTCCATCACCCGCTTGCGGATCATCGCCACATTTGCTGCCCAGTAGTAGCTCCCTAGGTTTGGCAGCGCCAACCCTCCTCGGTCCCTACCTTGTTCCAGGAACCCTCTCCTTACCCTCTGGGTCCTATTCGCCCACACAAACCCCATTATACTCCTACCTACTCTCTTGAAAAAGGCCTTGGTGATCACGATGGGAAGGCACTGAAACACAAACAGAAACCTCGGGAGGACCACCATTTTGACCGACTGCACTCTACCCGCCAGCGAGAGCGGTAACATGTCCCGTCTTTTGAAGTCCGCCTCCATTTGCTCCACCAACCTCATCAGATTCAGTTTATGTAGGGCCCCCAACTCCTGGCTATCTGGATCCCCAGATACAAAATGCTCCCCTCCGCCCTCCTCAGCAGTAGGTCCCCTATCCCTCTTTCTTGGCCCCCTGCCTGTAATACAAAGAGCTCACTCTTCCCTACATTGAGCTTATAGCCCGAAAACTCCCCAAACTCCCTTAGAGTCTGCATGACCTCCACCATCCCCTCCACTGGATCCGCCACGTACAACAACAGGTCATCCGCATATAGCGGCACCCGATGCTCTTCCCCCCCTCGGACCACCCCCCTCCATTTATTAGACTCCCTCAATGACATGGCCAAGGGTTTGATCGCCAATGCAAACAGGGAGGGACAGGGGGCATCCCTGCCTCGTTCCTCGGTACAGCCGAAAGTACTCCAACCTCCGCCGGTTCGTCACTACACTCGCCACCGGGGCTCTGTAAAGGAGCTTAACCCAACTGATAAACCCTGCCCCGAACCAAAACCTACGCAGCACCTCCCAGAGGTACTCCCACTCTACTCGGTCAAAGGCCTTCTCCGCGTCCATAGCTGCCACTATCTCCGCCTCTCCCTCCGATGGCATCATTATCACGTTTAAGAGCCGCCGCACATTAGTGTTTAATTGCCTGCCCTTTAGGAATCCCGTCTGGTCCTAGTGGATCACCCCCGGGACACAGTCCTCGAGGCCAGCACTTTTGCCAACAACTTAGCATCCACATTGAGGAGCGAGATCGGCCTGTGCGATCCACATTGCAGTGGGTCCTTGTCCCGCTTTAGGATCAAAGAAATTGTCGCTTCCGACATTGTCGGGGGCAGGGTCCCCCTCCTCTCTTGCCTCATTAAAGGTCCTCACTAGTAGCGGGGCCAACAGGTCTACGTACTTCCTGTAGAACTCCACCGGGAACCCGTCCGGTCCCGGGGCCTTCCCCGCCTGCATGCTCCCCAAACCCTTGCTCAGCTCCTCCAACCCAATTGGTGCCCCCAAACCAGCCACCTCTTGCTCCTCCACCCTCGGGAATCTCAGTTGGTCTAGGAATCGTCTCATCCACTCTTCCCCCGCTGGGGGCTGGGATCTGTACAGCACTTCATAGAAGGCCTTGAATTCCTCGTTTATTTTCGTCGCACTCCGAACCGTGGCTCCCCTTCCATCTTTGACTCCCCCTATTTCCCTTGCTGCCGTCCTCTTACGGAGCTGGTGTGCCAGCATCCGACTAGCATTTTCCCCATACTCGTAGGTCACCCCCTGTGCCTTCCTCCATTGTGCCTCCGCCTTCCTGGTGGTCAACAGGTCAAACTCCGTCTGGAGCCGTCGCCTTTCCCCAAGTAATCTCTCCTCCGGGGCCTCTGCGTATCTCCTGTCCACTCTCAAAGTCTCCCCCACTAACCTTTCCCTTTCCATGCCCTCTGTCTTCTCCCTATGAGCCCTGATGGAGATTAGCTCTCCCCTGATCACCACCTTCAACGCCTCCCATACCACCCCCACCTCCCCGTTGTCATTGGCCTCCAAGTACCTTTCAATGCACCCCCTCACCTTCCCACACACCACCTCATCTGCCAGCAGTCCCACATCCAGCCGCCACAGCGGGCGTTGGTCCCTCTCCTCTCCCAGCCCCAGTTCCACCCAGTGCGGGGCGTGATCCGAAACGGCTATGGCCGAATGCTCCGTCCCCTCCACCCTCGGGATGAGCGCCCTGCCCAGAACAAAAAAATCTATCCGGGAGTAGGCTTTGTGCACATGGGAGATGAAAGAGAATTCCCTGGCCTGCGGTCTTGCAATCATCCATGGGTCCACTCCCCCCATCTGATCCATAAACCCCCCAAGCACCTTGGCCGCCGCCGGCCTCTTTCCAGTCCTTGATCTGGAGCGGTCCAGTGCTGGGTCCAACACTGTATTGAAGTCCCCTCCCATTATCAGGCCGCCCACCTCCAGGTCCGGAATGCGCCCCAACATGCGCTTCATGAATCCAGCAACATCCCAGTTCGGGGCGTATACATTTACCAACACCACCCACGTCCCTTGCAACCTACCACGCACCATCACATATCTCCCTCCATTATCCACTACGATAGTCTTGGCCTCAAATAACACACGCTTTCTCACCAATATTGCCACCCCTCTATTCTTCGCGTCCAGTCCCGAGTGAAATACCTGTCCTACCCATCCCTTTCTTAACCTGACCTGGTCCGCCACCTTCAGGTGTGTCTCTTGGAGCATAACCACGTCTGCCTTCAGTCCCTTCAAGAGCGCGAACACTCGAGCCCTCTTCACCGGCCCATTCAGGCCCCTCACGTTCCACGTTATCAGCCGGATTGGAGGGGCTCTCAACTCAACAACCCCCCCCCCGGACTAACCATCTCCTATTCTGGGCCAGTCCCCTGTCCGCGTCTCCCTCACCCTCCAGTCCCCCAGCCGGGGGACCCCCGTCCCGACCACCTCTTCTGTGTCCCATTCGGCCAGTGCAGCAGCAACCCTTCCCCCCCTCTAGACCCCTGTCTAGCTTTTTTGCTCCCCCCCACATCACTCCCGTAAGTCAGCTGACCCCGGCTTCCCCCGCCGTCCCTTTGACCTCCCCGTGTGGGAGTCTCCCCATCAATATACGTTCCTTCGTTCCCCTTCCCGCCTTTCTTCCCGCGCGCGGGAAAAAAACCCGCGCTTTCCAGAGCCTGCCCCGTCCCCTCTGGCGCAGCTCCTGTCGCTGCCTTGTCTCTCTCCCCCAGCCCGTGTAACATTTCCTGCGCGTGATTAACCCCCTATATACAACAACCATCACACATCAAACCTCAAACATCCCCCCCAGCCTCACAAACCCCCAGTTAGAGTCCAACTTTTCGGTTTATATGAAGGTCCACGCCTCTTCATGCGTTTCAAAATAATAGTGTTGGTCCTTGTATGTGACCCACAGTCGCACTGGCTGCAGCATTCCAAATTTCACTTCTTTCCGGTGCAACACCGCTTTGGCCCGGTTGAAACCCGCTCTCCACTTTGCAACCTCCGTGCTCCAGTCCGGGTATATTCGGATCTCTGCATTGTCCCACTTACTGCTCCGCTCCTTCTTGGCCCATTTCAGGACCCTCTCTCTGTCCGTGAACCGGTGAAATCTCACCACCATCGCCCTTGGCGGCTCATTTGCCTTGGGCTTCCTCGCCAGCAGCCGGTGTGCCCCGTCCAGCTCCAGCGACCTCGAAGGGGCCTCCGCGCCCATCATTGCCCCAATCATCGTGCTCGCGTATGCCACTGCATCGGCCCCCTCCACTCCTTCTGGGAGACCCAGGATCTGCAAATTCTTTCTCCTCAATCTGTTCTCCAGGTCTTCGAGTCTTCCCGCCCACCTCTTGTGTAGCGCCTCGTGCCGCTCCACTCTCACCGCCAGGCCCAAGAGCTCGTCCTCATTCTCACTGACTCTTTTCTGTACCTCCTGGATCTTTACCTCGTGGGCCTTCTGGGTCATCCCTAGTCCTTCAATTACGGCCAGCATAGGCGCCAGCATCTCCTTGCGCAGCTCCTCGAAGCAGCGCTTGATGAACTCCTGCAGCTCCGGCCCGCACTCCGCTTTGTCCCCGGCCGCCGCCATTTTGATTTTTTTTCCCTCGCTTCTCCCACTGCTGCAATGCCGCTTTTTTGGCCGTTCCACTTTTCTGGTCCGGTCCATAAAGGTTGGAGGGGGACCTCTCTCTTCCCTTCCCCATGGGTTGTCTTCAAAAAAAATTCCGTTGGGGCTCCTCCAATGAGCCCAAAAGTCCGTAATAGCGGGAGCTGCCGAATCGTGCGGCTTAGCTCCGCATAGCCGCAACCGGAAGTCACCAGCATGCAGTCTTAAGCCCACATTCTCACTCATGCACGCTCAGCTGACTGCTCTAAAAAGGTAAACAACACAGAAAACCAAAGCAGAGTTGGACTATAGGTTCAGTCCACAATTCTAATTCAGTAGCACCAAGGAAGGAAAAGAAAACCAGAGATATTGCATGGTCAACTCTATAGGTGCTTAGAGGAGTGGTACAAATTCTGTCGGCTACACCATGAGCAGGCAAACTAATTCCAAAAACATGAAGAGGAGATAGGAATGAAACACTCAGGTTTTATATCGATTCAATGCCTTCTTCAGCCTGTGGTTTTTCCACAAAAATCATCTGCAGCATTTACTGCCAGATTAAGGATACCACTGCACTTCTTCACACTTCATTCACCTGGTCATTAAAAGCGCAAGCCACCACTATTAATTCAACAATGTCCATATATTCTGTACATGTTTTCACACAAGACGCATCAATAAAATGCATTATGGCCAGTTGCTTGGAAAATCTCTTCACTTGGAAGGCAGTTTTACAGCTGGAGTATTGCTTGGTCAGAACCTCCTTACAGATAAAAGAGGATTAAAAATACCATCCTCTCTGCATTGTTCTGACAGGTTTCCCTTAATTGCCTCCTTTGATCAATGTTACAAAAGTGAACTAAATGCTAAAACATAAAATGCTAATTATTCAATTGTAAATCCCCAGGTTAGAACATCCTGCTCCGCACCGAACATCCTGCTCCACACCTTTACAAATTTTACATAAGTATATGCTGCCCAGGTATTCCTGTATTTGTCTACACCACAATTCGATGGAAACTTAAGTGCACAAATTTGCAATATTGTATTTGAAATAAAAAGTAGACACTTCTTTACTCAGTTGTACCCAAAATAGTTTGTCAAACCTGTACTGCTGCTTTGAGTTTTTCTTTCTAACAACAAAGAATATCAGAGATCCCACTCAGTGATTTGCTTTTACTTGATCTTACAAGATTTTTCTAAGCTAAGTTCACTTTATAAACATGGATAAAATTGGATTTGTTTTTGGTCTTCCTCCAAGAGCAGTGGGCATACTTACATACTCGAGAAGGTAACATTTGCAGGGGAAAAGCAAGGTATAGTCACAAATTGGTAGTTTTTTTCCAGATAGCCAGCTAAGACATAATAGGCTGAATGGCGTTCTTCAGTGCTGTATTATTCCATGACTCCAAATAATTAAATACAGCAGGAGATAGATACTGTGGTTTTCTGCAATATAATCACGTGTCCACTAATTAAATCAAACAGCAGGATACAATCAGTAGACAGTTAACAATATTGTAGAAAACTGTCCATTTTTTAAATTTAGAAAATTTTGAATGGAGGGATTTAAGGGGGAAAGATATCCAAGAGGTTCCAATTATGATATAGTAGGCTGCTTAAGCAGCAACATTCCAGTTGCATCAGTCTGCCTCTTCACATGATCACATACAAAAACTAACACTAAATGAGGTCAAATTCCAAGGTTCTTTATAATATCTTTTTCTTTTTTCAGAATTAAAAAAAATAATGCTTTGAATTTGGTAGTCTACATATTTGCAGTAGATTAAACGGAACACATAGTGGAGAACAGATAGTTGTTTTACCTGTAACTGTGTCACTTGTGGGTTATTGCACCTTCTTTATTAAATAAATAGTATAACCCAAACCCTCAAAACAATTGGAAGTTCAAATGCAATTTGGACCGATAACAGTTTGCAATAAAAAATACAGTCAAAATTAAGTTGCTGTACTACAGCCATTAAATTGTCATACAAATACACAAAGATTTTGCTGCGAAAGCTGTTAAATCACTTTAGTTGGGTCCTCTAATTGAATGTTCACATGGTCAAGACATTTCCAATATTCCAAGTAAAAACCCAAAGTAGGACTAACATAACAGATGAGATTTACAAATAATTAAAAACATCATTTTGATCTTGTCGATCATCCTATTTATTCCAAAATAATAATCCGTAACTTCACACTTGTATTACTATTGTTAAGTGATGATGCCTGTTGATCATCTCTGTGCAGCTTTCAAGTATTAGCAGTCTAGCAAGCTGATTATTGGATAATACGACCTAGAGCCTGCACAGTTTCAAGTGGTTGCAACCAAAGTATGGCTTAAATAGGAACCACCATTCTGACATTACCCACTGCAAAATTAATTATTTTTTAAAAATAAATTTAGAGTGCCCAGTTATTTTTTCCAATTAAGGGGCGACTTAGCGTGGCCAATCCACCTAACCTGCCCATCTTTAAGTTGTGGGGGGGGAACCCACGCACACACGGGGAGACTGTGCAAACTCCATACAGACAGTGACCCAGGGCCGGGATCGAGCCCGGGTCCTCAGCACCGTAGGCAGTAGTGCTAACCACTGCGCCACCGTACCACCCAACTGTAAAATTAATGATGATGGTGAACACAGGAAAGCATCGTTTGTGGCAATATTTGGGGTTTCAGAGAAGCCGGAGCTCATGGAGAGGAGGAAGGCCGATGTCGTGGCCTTCGCCTCTCTGATTGCACGGCAGCGAATCTTACTGGAGTGGCGGTGGACATCGCCATGAAGGATAGCGTCCTGGTTGGGTGACCTGGGCGACTGCCTGCAGTTGGAGAAGATAAAGTATGAGTTAAGGAATTCTCCAGGGGGATTTGAGAAAAGGTAGGGGGTGTTTGTGACCGTGTTTGAGGAGCTGTTCGGGGAGGGGGGAATTTGTACAGACTGTGTAGTTGATTGCTGGGAAGTATGTTTCCCAGGGTGTTTATTTGCTGTAACCTGTTTTGATATACATTAGTAATAAAATACATTTTTTTTTTTTTTTTTTTATAAACAAACATAGGAAAGCATTGTGGTTTACGAAACAAATATTTACCTGCACAAAAACTCAAAAGAAAATTAGAATTTTCTAATTAAGAGGTTTGGCCAGTGAAATGTTTCAATGGAACAGATATACCCTTAATTGATGCACCTCCTTAAACACCAAAAATACTGAAGACATATTCAGACTGTAAAGAACGACCGACAATGCATATACATATTTTCCATGATTTATTTGATTATTGGAAGAAGTGCAAATTGAGCAACAGTGGGCTGGAATCGGAAAAAGTTTTGACCAGATGTATTTTCTTGAACTTATGCCAAAAAAATAAAGGGATTTGGCAATTTCTATTGTCCTATCAGTTACCAGATTTGGTCCCCAGCCTTTAGACTATTAAGATATATAGCAAAAACCACATTTAAATGAGTAATTCAAATAGGAATTAAGTAAGCAATTTCAAACTTTTGGCAAGGTGCTAGAGTAAAATAGAACAATAAATTATTCATAGCACAAATGAAAATAAATAAGTATGATCTGATAGCCATTACAGAGAACTGGCTGCAGGATAACAAGTTGGGACGTGAATTTTCAAGGCTACGTGACATTTAGGAGGGACAGCAAGCTAGGAAGGGTGGTTCTGTTAATCAATTATCGTATTTGCACATTAGAGAGGGATGACCCAAGTTCAGGAAACCAGGATGGAGAAACAGTTTGGGTAGAGATGAGAAATGATAAAGGCAGGAAGTCACTTGTGGGAGTGGTGCACAGGCTCCCTAACAGTAACCATTGGTCGGAAAAGGTATAAAGGAAGAAGTAATGGGAGCTTGTCAGAAAGGTACAGCGATAATCATGGGTGATATACCAGATGAGAAATTCATAGAATGATTTCAGGATAGTTTATTAGAACGGCATGTTCTGGCACCAACCAAAGACCAGACCAGACGAGACCTGGTATTGTATAAAGAGATAGGATTAATTAGTGACCTCATAGTAGCAGCGATCATAATATGATTGAATTTTACATTCAGTTTTAGGGAGAGAAGAGTGGGTTTAAGAGTAGTATATTAAACTTAAAAAAGGGCAATAATGAGGGAATGAAAGCACAGCTAGCTAAAGTCAACTGGCAAATTAGTGTACGGGTATATTTAAGAATTCATAAAAGATAGTGTCAGACTTAAAGATAAAGCATATAACTGTGCGAAGTTGGGTCTCAGGTCAAATGATTGGACAGAATCTAAAAAACAGCAAAGAATGAAAGATGAATAAGGAGAGAGAAATTAGGAAGCTAGCTAGAATATAAAGATAGATAGTAAGTGTTTCTACTGATGTGTAAAAAAAGGAAAAGCCACAAAATGACCGTTGGTCCTATTGAAGGCGAGTCTGAGGAATTAATAACAGAAAATAAGGAGATGGCAGATGAATTGAACTGGTACTTTGCATTGGTCTTCACAATGGAGAGACACAGGTAACATCCTAGAAACAGCTAAAAATCAGGAAATGAGAAGGAAGAAGGAACTCAGGAAATTTACCATCACCAGAAAAAGGAGTACCGAAAGCATTTTGGAGCTGTGGGCTGACAAGTCCCTTGGTCCTGATGGACTTCATCCTAAGGGCTTAAAAGAAGTGAGATAGTTGGTTTTTATTTTCCAAAATTCAGGGAAGGTTCCATGAGATTGTAAAATAACAAATGTAACCCCTTTATTCAGAAAGGGGAGAGAGAAGGCAGGAAACTATAGGTCCTTTGACTTAACATTTGTCACAGGGAAAATGTTAAAATCTATTATATTTTTTATAAATTTAGAGTAGCCAATTATTTTTCTTTTCCAATTAAGGGGCAATTTAGCGTGGCCAATCCACCTAACCAGCACATCTTTGGTTATGGGGGTGAAACCCACGCAGACATGGGGAGAATGCGCAAACTCCACACAGACAGTGGCCCAGGGCCGGGATCCGGACCCAGGTCCTCAGCGCCGCAGTCCCAGTGCTAACCACTGTGCCACATGCCACCCTGTTGAAATCTATTATTAAAGATGTTATAGGCAGGGCACTTGGAAACATTCAGGGTAATCAGGTACAGTCAAAATGGTTTTTTGAAAGGGAAATCATGTTTAACCAATTTATTGGAGTTATTTGAAGGAACATATCGTGTAGATAAAGGGGAGCTGGTGGATGTACTGTAGTTAGATTTCCAGGATCCATTTTATAAGGTATCACATCAAACGTTATTGCGAAAAATAAAAGCACATGGTGCAAGGGGTAACGTATTGTCATGGATAGAAGATTGGATAGCTAACATAAAATGGAGGATGGGCATGAATGGGTCTTTTTCATGATGTGCCACAGGGATCAGCGCTGGGGCCTTAACCATTTACAACTTTTAAAAATTGCATGGATGAAGGCACCAAAGATATGATTGCTAAATTTGCTGATGACACAAAGATAGGTAGGATAGCAAGATGTTAAAAAGGCACAAGGAGGCCACATAAGGAGATAGAGAGGTTAAATGAGTGGGCATAGGCCTGGCAAATGGGCTATGATATGGGAAAAATTGGAAATTGTCCATCTTGGCAATAAAAATTTGAAAAGCATTAACTAAATGGTGACATTTAGCAGCACTCTGAAATGCAGAGGGATCTAGGTATTCTAATGCATGAATTACAAAAGGATAGTATGCAGGTACAGTAAGTTATTAGGAAAGTTCATAGAATGTTAGCAGTTAATGAGAGGGGAATTGAATACACAAGTAGGGAGGCTATGCTTCAGTTATACCAAGCATTAGTGAGACCACATCTGGAGTACTGTATACAATATTGGTCATGTTATTTAAGGAAGGGTGCATATGCATTGGCAGCTGTTCAGAGAAGGTTTAATTTGGATGGGTTGTCATTGGAGGAAAGGATAAACAGACGAAGCTAGTTTAACCTCGAGTTTGAAGAGTAAGAGGTGACTTGATTGAAACATATAAACTGAGGGATTTTAACAAGATCAATGTGGAGAAGATGTTTCCTCATTTGGGAGAACCTAGAAAAAAAAAAACTAGAACTGGGGCCACTGCTGAAAAATAAGGGGTCACCCATTTAGGACAGATACGAGGAGAAATGTTTTAACTGAGTGTTGTGAATCTTTGATCTCTCTTCCTGAAAAGGCAGTGGTAGAAGAGTTTTTGTATATTTTTAAGGCAGAGGTAGATAGATCCTTGATAAGCAAGGGGGTGAAAGGCTATCAGGGCAAGCAGGAATGTGGAGCTGAGGCGACAATCAGATCAGCCATGATCTTATTGAATAGTGAGGCAGGCTCAAAGGGCCGCATGACCTGCTCCTAATTCATCTGTTTAGTAGTTTAACAATAAGATCTAAATAAAACATTTAATAGTTTAAAAAACGTCAACTAACTGAAAATTTTAGAAGTGGCAACATTGCGATCCAAACTTTGACTTATCACAGTCACTGCGTGCTACAGAAAGTTGGTGGATGAATTTTGCATCTTGGAATGACAAGGTTTATGAATCTATTGCCATTGTTAGAATCATAGAAATTTACAGCAACTTAAGCACAGGCGGCAACCATTTGCAATAGAATAGAATCCCTACAATGCAGAAGGAGGCCATTCAGCCCATCGAGTCTGCACTGACCCTAGAACCCCACCCCATAACCCAGTAAACCCACCTACCCTTTTGGATACGGAGGGGCAATTTAGAATGGCCAATCCACCTAACCTACACATAGAACAGCACAGTACTGGTCCTTCAGCCATCGATGTTGTGCTGACCATTTATCCTAATCTAAGATCAACCTAACCTACACCCATTCAATTTACTGCTGTCCATGTGCCTGTCCAAGAGTCGCTTAAACGTCCCCAATGACTCTGACTCCACCACCTCCGCTGGCAGTGCATTCCACGCACGCATCCACCACTCTCTGTGTAAGGAACCTACCTCTGACATCGCCCCTATACCTTCCTCCAATCACCTTAAAATTATGTCCCCTCGTGACAGCCATTTCCACCCTGGGGAAAAGTCTCTGGCTATCCACTCTATCCATGCTTCTCATTATCTTGTACACCTCTATCAAGTCACCTCTCTTCCTTCTTCGCTCCAGTGAGAAAAGCCCTAGCTCCCTCAACCTTTCTTCATAAGACATGCCCTCCAGTCCTGGCAGCATCTTGGTAAATCTCCTCTGCACCCTCTCCAAAGCAGCCACATAATGAGGCGACCAGAACTGGACACAATATTCCAAGTGTGGTCTAACCAGGGTTTTATAAACCTGCACCAAAGCCTCACGGTTCTTAAACTCAATCTCCCTGCTAATGAAAGCCAACACACCATACGCCTTCTTAACAACCCTATCAACCTGGGTGGCAACTTTGAGGGATCTTTGTATGCGGACTCCAAGATCCCTCTGTTCCTCCACACTTCCAAGAATCCTGCCTTTAACCCTGTATTCAGCATTCAAATTCGGCCTTCCAAAATGAATCACTTCACATTTATCTGGGTTGAACTCCATCTGCCACTTCTCAGCCCAGCTCTGCATCCTGTCAATATCCTGTTGTAACCTGCAACAGCCCTCGACACCATCGACAACGCCACCAACCTTCGTGTCAACCCACCCTTCCACTTACTCATCAAAATCATTGATAAAAACCACAAAGAGCAGAGGTCCCAGAGCAGATCCCTGCGGGACGCCACTGGGCGGAATACTTTCCATCCACTACCACTCATTGTCTTCTTTCAGCCAGCCAATTCTGCATCCAGACAGCCAAATTTCCCTGTATCCCATGCCCCCTAACTTTCTGAATGAGCCTATCACGGGATACCTTATCAAATGCCTTACTGAAATCCATATATACCACATCCACTGCCCGACCTTCAGCAGCGTGTCTCGTCACATCCTCAAAGAATTCAATGAGGCTTGTGAGGCATGAACTACCCCTCACAAAGCCATGCTGACCATCTTTAATCAAACTATGTTTTTCTAAATAATCATAAATCCTATCTCTCAGAATCCTTTCCAATATTTTGCTCACCAGACGCAAGACTGACTGGTCTGTAATTCCCAGGGATTTCCCTATTCCCTTTCTTGAACAGGGGAACAACATTCACCTTCCTCCAATCATCTGGTACTACTCCAGTGGAGAGTGAGGACGCAAAGATCATCGCCAATGGCGCAACAATCTCCTCCCTCGCTTCCCGTAGTAACCTTGGGTATATCCAGTCAGGCCCAGGGGACTCATCTATCCTGATGCTTTTCAAAATTTCCAGCACATCCTCCTTCTTAATATCAACCTGTTTGAGTCTATTTACCTGGTTCATGCTGTTCTCATGAGCAACAATGTCCCTCTCTCCAGTGAACACTGAAGCAAAATATTCATTTAGGGCCTCCCCTATCTCCTCAGACTCTAGGCACAAGTTCCCTCCACTATCCCTGATCGGCCCTACTGTCACTCTGATCATCCTCTTATTTCGTACACAAGTGTAGAACCCCTTGGGGTTTTCCCTAATCCTTCCCGCCAGGGCTTTTTCATGCCCCCTTCTAGCTCTCCCAAGTCCATTTTGGAGTTCCTTCCTGGCTACCTTGTAACCCTCTAGAGCAGTGCCAGATCCTTGCTTCCTCAGACTTACATAAGCTTCCTTCTTCCTTTTGACTGGAAGCTCCACTTCTCTCATCATCCAAGGCTCCTTCACCTTACCATTCCTTCCTCGTCTCAGTTGGACAAAACTATCCCGCAAGTGCTCCTTAAAACAACCCCCACATTACTGTTGTGCATTTCCCCGAGAACAACTGTTTTCCACTTTATGCTCCTCAGCTCCTGTCTAATATCATCTTTGGACTGTGGGAGGAAACCGAAGCACCCGGAGTAAACCCACACAGACAGGGGGAAAACATGCAAACTCCACACAAGTCACTAGAGGCCGGAATTGAACCAGGGCCACTGGCGCTGTGAGGCAGCAGTGATAACCGCTGTGTCACCATGCCGCTCGTCATGTCCATGATGCCTCTTGAAAAGAGCTGTCATGCTTGGTGGGACAACCCCACTTATTGTCTATAACTCCAAGTTCTTCATCCTGAACTACCAAGTTGCTTCAAAAATTATTTATGGAATCAACTTCTGTCACCTTTGACCATCTATGAACTGTGGTTATTGGGCTACTCACCAGAGGAACTAGTTTTTTCTTAATCTCTTCGGTTAAAACTTACCATCTTGAATCTTCACTGTTTCAAAGAGAACCTGTTACACCATCAAAGGCGATGCAGAGAGCAAAGAGACTAGGAAGAAAATGGATGTTTCTGGAGGAAAATAGATGAATGCTGCAGACAACGGTCACACAATTAGCAACTAGCTGAAGCATGAATGGGTAAAAGCCACCTGCCTGCCATGTGAATTGGAAATCGATGGCATAGAGTCATAGAATCATACAGCACAGGAAAGGACCCATGGCACATATGGACTTCAGTAAGGCCTTTGACAAGGTCCCTCATGGTAGACTAGTACAAAAGGTGAAGTCACACGGGATCAGGGGTGAACTGGCAAGGTGGATACAGAACTGGCTAGGCCATAGAAGGCAGAGGGTAGCAATGGAGGGATGCTTTTCTAATTGGAGGGCTGTGACCAGTGGTGTTCCACAGGGATCAGTGCTGGGACCTTTGCTCTTTGTAGTATATATAAATGATTTGGAGGAAAATGTAACTGGTCTGATTAGTAAGTTTGCAGACGACACAAAGGTTGGTGGAATTGCGGATAGCGATGAGGACTGTCTGAGGATACAGCAGGATTTAGATTGTCTGGAGACTTGGGCGGAGAGATGGCAGATGGAGTTTAATCCGGACAAATGTGAGGTAATGCATTTTGGAAGGGCTAATGCAGGTATGGAATGTACAGTGAATGGTAGAACCCTCAAGAGTATTGAAAGTCAGAGATATCTAGGAGTACAGGTCCACAGGTCACTGAAAGGGGCAACACAGGTGGAGAAGGTCGTCAAGAAGGCATACGGCATGCTTGCCTTCATTGGCCGGGGCATTGAGTATAAGAATTGGCAAGTCATGTTCCAGCTGTATAGAACCTTAGTTAGGCCACACTTGGAGTATAGTGTTCAATTCTGGTCGCCACACTACCAGAAGGATGTGGAGGCTTTAGAGAGGGTGCAGAAGAGATTTACCAGAATGTTGCCTGGTATGGAGGGCATAAGCTATGAGGAGCGATTGAATAAACTCGGTTTGTTCTCACTGGAACGAAGGAGGTTGAGGGGCGACCTGATAGAGGTATACAAAATTATGAGGGGCATAGACAGAGTGGATAGTCAGAGGCTTTTCCCCAGGGTAGAGGGGTCAATTACTAGGGGGCATAGGTTTAAGGTGAGGGGGGCAAAGTTTAGAGTAGATGTACGAGGCAAGTTTTTTTACGCAGAGGGTAGTGGGTGCCTGGAACTCACTACCGGAGGAGGTAGTGGAAGCAGGGACGATAGGGACATTTAAAGGACATCTTGACAAATATATGAATAGGATGGGAATAGAAGGATACGGACCCAGGAAGTGTAGAAGATTATAGTTTAGTCGGGCAGTATGGTCGTCACGGGCTTGGAGGGCCGAAGGGCCTGTTCCTGTGCTGTACATTCCTTTGTTCCTTTGATATGTTGACTGGTTTTGAGTATGCAGGGTGGCAAAAAGACATACTATCCCATGCAGTACACAAAGTTATCGATTCAATAAGTAGCAACGGCTCAATCACGTTCTGCTTCCATGCCCTTCCACTATAGAAACTATGGGATCAGTGCGTATCATTTGGGCTTCTGCTGTTATCAAGATACATAAACAAATACACACACACACACCCACAGATACTCACACATATTACTTCACAGATCTTATTGAACAATATCGTTTAACTCCTCTTTTCAATAAAAGTCACTTCACAAACCAGGCAAACCCACTGAAAGTAAAAACACTGACTGACTGTGAGAAAAAGATCAAAAAGCGGTTTTATTCACATAGGATCTGCGCACCGGTACCTTGAATGCTTTCATAGTAGTTCTTTCCAAAGACAACCCATTGAAGTCAGGAAGGCAGAGAAACTACAAGGGAGGAAAATGGCTGGCAATTCTTTTCCCTTTTAAAATTAACAAGGGAACTTCAGTGTAATAACTGCCGGACTGGGAATTTGGAGTTTGACAATATCAAAGAAAGATATGTTTCCTACATGTTGTCAAATGTTTTGGGACATCTGGTGGACAGAACTAATACATATCAGTTATTACCCTTACCAATTATTCACTCAAAACTGGAGGTTAATTGTAAATTATAAAATTGCATATTACATAAATATTTACACTTGGTATTTCAAAGCAGCATTGCTGTGTAAATTAATCTGAAATTTAACAATGTTCTAATTTGCAATTGTTAATGATGTGACTTCAAAATAGATCTATAATTGTTTACTAAGATTTAACTGAAAGATTAATTACTGACATCATACATGCTAAATGTCCAATAATCTGATGTATCTCAAGTGCAAAAACAAAAGACTTGTCAGGATTTTAACTTGAATTAATCCTAGCGCTAATATATAAATAAGATAGGTTGTGAACAGATGTCTGAATGTAGTGTGGAGGACATAAAGTTCTATACACCAAAGAGTGATGGAGAACAAACCCATAATCCCCCAAAGAACATATGCTGTTGAGCAAAATAATACCCAGAACCAGGCATAATACTGGCTTAACAATAACTACAAGTGATTAAATTGGAGTCAACAACAATATTAATCACTGTTTTGATCAGTCTTAATTATGTTTAATCGAGACGCAAACTTTATAAAGTGCATTTCCAATAGAGAAAATGTTAAGATATCCTACCTTATTAGAACAGATGGGAATTATTCTAGCAATATTCTGTCAGAAGTACATTCAACCATGAGTGTATATCAGAGAACAAAAAGACCATTGTTGATAATGTTACACAAATTGCTGATTTACTGTAATCACTTAAAATCTCTCATCCAAACTATCCCCAAAACACTATGTTATAGGCCAAACAAAATCCTATAAAAGGTTCTTGGAATGTAAACTGTTCGGTCAGTATCTGTTTCATCACATCATGTGGACTACATGCAAACAAACAGACCCAAACTTGTACATATAATGAATGAGGTCATCATTCCAACTAACGAGCACATGGGTGAGAGTATATTTTGCACGTGGAATATCTGCTGATCTTGGTTTGGAGTGACACACAGGGATTTAAGAAATAAATGTCCCCCCCCCAAAAAAAAACTAATAGTGCACGATTGTTTTGTTTAGGCAAATCGAAATACATTCGAGAGTTCAACGTTTTCACAAGAATTACATTGGAGAAAGAGTGTGATTACAATAGACTGAAGAAATAAAGTTGACTAACGATCCAATGGAAATGATTAGTTTTAGAACAAGTATGACTGAACAATAACACCTCAAAGAAGAACTAGTATTTATGCCGAAGTACAAACATAAATAAATAAAAGCACGTGGTTTGGGAGACATTTACAAACCCACACACACAAGTCCTTGGGTGGGCGGTGAAAGCAAAGACAAGAATGTGGCCAGACAAACGATACGGGGGTGAATGTAAAGGCCGCGCGCAAATGCGGTGGGGGCGCGTAGGTGATGGGAGTGGGCAGGAAAGGTGACGGGGAGGCAAACACTTTAGGGTGTAGGTTGGAAGGTAAGGGGATGCAAGTGGGCAGGAGACTGACCACTTATCGGGGGCGGGGGCGCAGTGCAGCAGCTGATGCTGGTGGACAGATAGCATGTAAGTGGGCAGACAGAGACCCAAACATTGGGGGGTGGTCCAGGTCACTTTTACATACCCAGTCTCCGTTGGCGCGAATCCAGTCAGTCAGGCTGCTGTCCAGGTAAGTGGTCATCCAGCCGGCGATGTTGTCGACCAGCGACGCCATGTCCCTCCTCTTGGCGCTCTCCACACACAGGGTGCCCCCGAACACGAAGAAAGCCACCACCCGGCCCCAGTTGACCCCGTCGCGGAACAGTTCTTCGGCCACTGCCTCGAAGCGGCCGCGGGCGCTCTCCGGCTCGAAGCGCATCTGCAGCGCGATGTCGGCGAACTCCTGCTGGTACTGCCGCTCGAAGCTGTCGCCCACCTCCCGCAGGACGCGGTGAGCTTTCTCGGCGGCGGCGGTGGAGGCGGGGGCAGCCCAGGGCCGGCCGGAGCCCCCGCCGGGGGTCGGGGAGCCAGCAGCCGGCTCCAGGGGCTCCTCCCACACAAACCCCTGGCGGGAGAGGCGGTAATACAGGTAATGGCAAACCAACTCCCGGCTGCTGTAAGACATCTCGGTGGAAATCACAATTAAAATGTTCAACTCGGACTTCTCACAGCCAACAGCAGCACAACATCCTCAGGAAACACCTCCCAAATCCACTCTGCTGGAGAAAACTCTCACTCTCCTGAACTTCAGTCTGATTCAATTTGGTTTCGAATCCTCCTTTTTTTTTTTAAACCCCCCCCAATCTAATTCCAAATAGAATTTGTTCTGCTTCAAACTGCTCCTGGTTTATTTACTTTCGGGTTTAATTCCAGCTCGCACTGTCGGAACACTCAACTCCGCTTGGCCGGGGGGGAATTGCTCTTCTGATTTTAAATGCACATTTTCTCACAACATTGTCTGTTTTGGTGAGGCAATCTGAAACTCAGGCCGGTGGGTGCAGTTTAAAGAGATTTTCAGCTCCCTCCGCTGAAGGCAAGAGGAATTGTTCTCTCTCTCTCTCTCGTTGCGTTGGATTTTTTTTGCAGCTCGCCTTTGCTCCTCAGCCTGACGTGTGGATGAGAGGGGAGCGGGAGCGCATGTCAGTCTGGCTGACAGGCAGCCAGGGCAGAGCTGATCCCGGGTGCCCGGTGTAGAGCACCCCCCCGGGGGTGGGGAGGGAGCGGGTGGTCGGGTTGCTGCTCCAGCTCCCTCTCGGTAGTAAACTCGTCCACTTCACCAATCCCGCCGGAATGCTCGGCTTCTCCCAACCCGGAGGCTTTCTTTCCGCTTCCAAAATAAAAACTCCCTCTGCAAAGCACCTGGTCACTTGTTTCCCCACCCACCCCCCAAAAAACCAATCCAACCCCCCACCCTTCCAGGCTCCTGAAAATCCGGAAGAGAAGGTGTGTCCTGTGGATCCCAGTCACTTCCAGAGCGGCTGGATGGCGCCCGCCCGTCTCACTCAGCCCCTCTGCAGATTGGGCACAAACCTCTCATTCTCGCACTCCACACATTTCATTCTCTTCCCCACACAGCGCGTAATATCCTGGACGTCACCCGGCCCCAGCAGCAGCTTTATTCACTAAAATCTCTCACCGACAAATGGGAGGCGCCAAAGTGACCAGGACTCCCGGACTCTCCCTCCCCCGGCAGAGACTCTTAGCCCCTCCCTCCCCCAACAGAGACTCTCGACCCAAGCAGAGACTCCCAGACCCTCCCTCCCCAGCAGAGACTCCCAGACCCTCCCTCCCCAGCAGAGACTCTCAGTTCCTCCCTCCCCCAGCAGAGACTCCCTCCTGTAGCCATCTGGGATGGCCAATTACAAAGGGAAATATGGCCAATGCAGGATCCAGACGAACTCAGAGCTTAAGTGTATATTTGCCTCTGGATGACCAGACACGATTGAAACCCCCAGCCAATTTGCATTCTACTGGCCCATTTCCCCAGAACAAAAGACTTGTACTCAGGTATCAGATACAGACTCATCGGCGCCACTCCCTTCACCCTGGAAGCCCAAACAGCTAAGGTCAAGAACTGCTCAGGCCACGCCCAGCCATCAAGGCACCCGCCCCTTTATTGGCTAAAATCGAAGGCAGTAATTGAAGCCTGCCGAATTATTGGGTCCAAAGCTAAGGACCGCCCAAAAGAGAGCGAAACCCCCGAAGGATAAAAAGAGACACTGCCATGTGTTCAGTCTCTCTTGGCCCCGGCTTACGCCTAAAACCAATTGCAGCATCACGACCAGAAGCAAGTTCAAGACCAATGATCGCTACCAGATGGATGAGCCCAGCAGAAACAAAGTCACTTCTCTAGACCCAGCCACGCAAGATCCGAACAAAGGCCTTGTTCCTTTGCATAAAGCCGGGTGCCTGAAGTTAAGTACAGGTTGTTGTAGTGTTAGGTGTAATTTAGCTTGTAGTGTTTTATGTTACATGTCGAAGTAATTCTTGATTGTAAATAAACTTTCATTGAACTTGAACTAACTAACTGGTTGTTTGGTCTTTGATCGATATCCGGTAAAACCTTGTGGTGGTATCATTTGCTACCTGGCGAAACTGAAAAGCAATATTATCATTAATAACTGCCATTTCTAGTTAATTTGGCAACATTGGTGATGCTGGTGGGATAGTATTCCACTCATTAAAAAGAGCAACATTATTGGCGACTCTGCCAGGACTCGACCTAGAGGTGATTTTGTCACTCCGAGAGAACCCACAAAACTTTGCATTAGAAATCCAATTGAAAAAATGAAATGAAATGAAAATCGCTTATTGTCACAAGTAGGCTTCAAATGAAGTTAGTGTGAAAAGCCCCTAGTCACCACATTCTGGCGCCTATTCAGGGAGGCTGGTACAGGAATTGAACCGTGCTGCTGGCCTGCCTTGGTCTGCTTTAAAAGCCAGCTCTTTAGCCCTGTGCTAAACCAGACCCTAATTGAGGAAAAATGAAAGAAACCACAAGTGTAAGGCCCGTATTGATCAAATCGGCAAGATTTGGAAGTGTGTCTTAACTTGCATGCGTACTAACAGGGATATAAGGTAAACGTGCTAGATTTTGTTGCGTAAAAATATCGGGAGTATTGTGAACCGGAAAATTGCTTAGGCCATACCCGCTGTTCGAATCGCCGCCTTATTCCCCCTGTCCCAAATTTACAGTAGAGAAACTGAGATTACGGTAGGAAAAGAGATACGAGTAGCAATGGCAGTAAAGACAATGGTAAGTCTAATGAACCCGCAGGAACCCGAGGTCGCCGCGACCAGTAGAGCAGAGCAGTGCCCCATATGGGAAGAGGAATTACGGAAGTATTTGAAGGGGAAAGCATGGCCCCTTTGGTCCGAGTTTTGTTCAAATGAAGAGTCAGGTCCAGGAAGCATAGGACAAACCTGGTGGGACAACCTAACCGAGGTACATAAAAAGAACGCAGGAAAAGTTTGTAAGCCGATGGCAATCGTGTCCTGTCTGGCACAATTGCGAGGCACAGAGGGGGTCCTGAGGATGCTCCGCAGACAGCTAATTGAGAAAGAGGAGAAGAATGAGGGAAACGTTAGTGAATGGGAGAAAATTAAGAGCAACTCCGGGAACAATTAGCAGCTAAAGACAAGGAGATGGCTGATGTCAAACGAGCACACCAATCTTGTTTAATTCACCTTAGCAGCTTTCAGACCCCGTACGATAAGGCCTACCAAGATACACAGTGCACAATTTTGGTACGAGAAGAGACGGAACAGCAGGTAGAACAGCTAAAGAAACAATGCGCAGATTTGAAGGCAGCTTTACGAGCACTCCATCGTTCCACAATGGAACAAAGACAGTTCAGTAGACCACGCCAAATGTAGGCAACAAATATCAAGGTTACAGTCACTGCTTTCAGTGCAAAACGGATTCAGAGACACCTTTGGACCGAATGTAGATCAGGAGAATGGCCCTGATTGGCAAGAACTCAAATAAACTGCCCATAGATATGTAGAAGACACTGAGAATCAGAATAGAGCCCCCCAGGCCCTGAAAAGGAAAGCACCCGCACCACCGACTGCACAGGCAGCACACACCCCCATGAATCCAGTCACCACACAGAGCACGTCACAGGATCGCGAGGAGCCCGATTTTGTTTACATCACCCCACTAACCATCACACAACTGAGAGATGCGTGCAACAAAATAGAACAATTCCAACCCACAGCAGACCCGCATAATTTCTTTGAGCGAGTAAGACAGCAAGCGGTTATGTACGGTCTGGACAAACCAGAGGAAGTTAAGCTTATAGTCATGAGCCTTGACCCGTCCGTTAGCTCAGCATTACCAGATCCACAGAATGTAGGAGGAGGAAGCCTCCAGGAGATAAAGGCAGCTATTTTAGACATGATTGGTTACAACAGAGGAGACCCCGTAGAAGGTCTAAACAGATGGAGACAAAAGAAGGGCGAGCATCCGATTGCATATGCAGTATGCTTTTTGATACACTTTAATGCGGTCTTTGGGGATTTAGTCCGCGCACACTTCGATAACGACAACGTAATCACTTTCGTCTCCCACGCCACAGAAGCAGGTCAAAAACCCTGTGTGATTTATGACCCCGCAGACGCCACACATAATGAAGTTTGGGTTTTAAAGAGACTTTCCAGAGCTTGGGAACAATCCTTACATAAAAAGGCAGATCAGGAGAAGGCAGAAACGAATATGAACCCAGTCAGGACACATCAGGACCCCGCATGGGTAAATGAGGGTAGAAATGAAGGACAGCACCCCAGAGCACAGGCACCACGAGGTTGCTATAATTGTGGACAAAAGAGACGTTTCGCCCGCGAATGCAACGCCCCCCGAACCAGCAACAGAACAAACAATCGAACGCCCCACCTAGGAACAATGTTAGGCCCGTACACAGTATTAGCGCCCGATCAGATAATGCAGCGACCAATAGCACAGATCAACGGTGTTCGGACTCCCCAACTTGTGTCTGCGACACACTCTGGGACAAATCAGGCAGACCAGTAGTCACAGGCACAGTCCAGGTACATCCAGTAGAGTTCCTTTGGGACACAGGAGGGTCCCGGCGCCACTTTAAACGCCTCCACAATGTTTCAGCGTGACAAATGGCCCACCACAGACACCATCACTCTTAATGGATTTACAGGACCTGTACAGCAGGGATAAATTACGGCCGCTGTTTATATTCAAATCGGAAACATAAACACCAAGCACCCCGTTGTTTCAGTGGACTTGCCCTGAACAGCAGAGTACATTTTAGGAATCGACTTCATGAGCTCACACAACCTTTCCTTTGACCCCGTGAATAAGTGTATATGGAAAATGCCCAGAACAGCAAGAGCCCCTGCCACGCTCACAGTAGGAGACTACAAACATAGAATCTGCTCAGTAGGCGACTATTGGTTTGATCCGCAAGCCATTAGTACAGATCAGACGATTAGAGAGGTCTTAAGGAATCGTAAAACATCCTTGGCCCAGCACAAGCACAATTGTGGACAAATTCCGGGAACAGTCACAATTACAGGTCCTGATCCCAAGCCCCAGAATCAATACGGTTTCCCACAGCAAGCCGAGGGCGAGATTGCAAAAGTAATACAAAGCTTGCTCAATCAAGGCATAATTCGGCCCGTAGCCTCAACAAACAATGCCCCAATTTGTCCCGTAAAGAAACCAGACGGTTCATGGAGATTAACCATTGATTACCGAGAACTCAATAAAGTAACCCCATTAGCAGCCCCCACCATTGTCACGAGTCCCGAAACAATGCTAAAGCAGGGGGTACATGCTAAGTACTTTACTGTGCTGGACATTAGCAATGGCTTTTGGTCCATTCCTTTAGATAAGGCTTGCCAATACAAGTTTGCGTTCACGTTCCAAGGACAGCAGTATACATGGACATGCCTCCCGCAAGGTTTCCACAACTCCCCCTCCATTTTTCACCGACAATTGGCCAACGGACTATCCAAATTCTCCCGACCCGAATGCCTCATTCAGTACGTGGACGACTTACTCCTACAAACTGACACAAAGGAAGAGCACGTTAAGCTTCTTTCCGAATTACTAGGTCTCCTACAATCAATTGGATGTAAAGTTAACCCGAAAAAAGCCCAGATCCAAAAATAAAGGTCCTTTACTTTTAGGCACCATTATCACACAAGGAAAAAGAGAGATAGAACAGAAACAGATTGAATTGATAGTTAAATTGCCCTTGCCCCACAATGTCACTGCACTCCGGTCATTTTTAGGATTAGTATTGTAGGAACCATATAGATGGTTTTGCCACAAAAGCAGCCCCACTTTCCGAGCTCCATGAAAAGAATGCCCTATGGGAATGGCTTCCTCAGCACACGGACGCCATTGATGAATTAAAACGCGTCCTAGGTACAGTCCCCGCTTTGCAAGTTCCAGACCCACACTCTCCCTACGCCATAGAAGTAGTGACCACTGACCGAACCCTATCGGCCATACTACTCCAAGAAAGACATGATCATTTAGGACCCGTAGCCTACGCCTCATGAGTTTTGGATCCCGTGGAGCAAGGATTTTCAGCCTGCGAATGGCACTTGCTCGCAATCTTTTGGGCAGTTCAGTATTTTGCATATGTCACAGGCCTCAACCCCGTAATGATTTTAACCGAGCACATCCCAACGCAGCTAGTGTTAGATGGTAGGTTAAAGGACGGTTCAGTTAGCCAGATCAGAGCAGCTCGCTGGACACTATTATTACAAGGAAGGGACATCACAGTTAAATGGACAAAGACCCATACATTTTTAGCGGACAATTTACAGAATGAAGGAACCCCACATGAGTGCCAGATCATTGCAGCCAAATACCACACAGGACCCTTTATTCCAAAATCGCTACACCCACGTGTAGCTAGTAAAGTTCAGAATTCCACAATCATGGATAACTCTTTAAAAATTTATGTAGATGGTTCCTCCACCATTGACAATGGAAAAATAATAACAGGATGCGGTATTTATGTGGAAGACGTGCAGGGATGCGCATTAGAGGAAATATCTTTAAAATTGCCAGGTCACTTAGGATCGCAGGCAGCCGAATTAGCCGCAATTGCATATGTAGTGCAGCACCCAGATTCTTTCCCGACCCCCGCAGATATATATTCGGACAGTTTATATGTCTGTAATAGTTTGACAGAATTCCTGCCCCTCTGGGAATCTAGAGGATTCATATCCGCTGATGGTAAACCCCTACCCTCAGCCCCATTATTGAAGCATATTCTTGAGACAGCAAAAGACCGCACATATGGCATAATCAAAGTCAGAAGCCATCATCGTTCCTCCCCACTCGGTAAAGGCAAACACCCTAGCAAAGGCAGGATCACGACATGGCCACTTTTGGCAATCCCCCGAGAGTGAACCGATACATGCAGTCCAGGTTTCACAGACCAATATCGAAGGTTTAGCCCAGGCCCAAAAGGCAGACGACACTCTTAAGCAAGTTTTTGACGGAAACGTCCCAACCCGTGGACAACTAGGACAAATTCAAGGACTCACTGATTGTACAGGATAAAATAGTATTAAGGAATGGAATTTATGTGGTCCCCACACAGGACAGAAACCAGATAATTTACCAGTTTCATGACGGACACGGGCATCAGGGGATAGAAACCACCATTGCCCGCTTAAGACCTTTGTGCTAGTGACCCGATTTAAAAGCAGACGTCACGCATTATGTTGACAATTGTTTAATCTGTGCACAGAATAATCCAGAAAGGTAGTCCACGAAAGGACAATTAAGATACCAATGACCTGTTAATGACCCATGGACGAATTTACAGCTCGATTACATTGGTCCCCTCCCCCCCGCCCCCTGCAGAAATGGTTTCAAATATGTGTTGGTAGTGATCGACACCTTCAAAAAATGGGTGGAAGCATTTCTCTCCAGGGCAAACACGGCTAAGGCAACAGCCAAGATTTTAACACAGCAGATATTTACACGCTGGGGATTCCCCCGCAGCATTGAATCGGACCAAGGTTCTCATTTTACAGGCAGAGTAATGCAGAATGTCCTAACGATTTTTGGAATAAAACAAAAATTCCATATTGCTTATCATCCCCAATCCAGTGGTATTGTGGAACGTATGAATTGGACCCTGAAAGCTACTATTAGGAAAATGGTGCAACAGCATAACACCACATGGGACACAGTTCTCCCATTCGCCCTTATGTTTATTAGGAACACAGTATCAAGTTCCACAGGATTCATCCCCCACACCCTTATGACCGGAGGGCCCATGAAAGGAACTGAATATTTATTAAGACTTGATTTGGCCAGCCCCACAGTCACTGCCCTCACCCAAGAAAAAGCAGTCCAACAAGTCACAGAAAATATTAAAGCAGCCCTGCTCGCTGCAGCTGCCCGACTAGGCGCTAGGAAAAAGCAGAGTAAGGCATGCTTTGATAAAACAGTCCACCCAGTAGAGTATGCAGTCGGTCAGCAAGTGATGGTTTCCCTGTATAATCCCAGTTCGTTCCTCTCCCCTAAATTTGCAGGACCCTACTCCATTTCGGATAAAGTGAGCCCCTCGGTGTACAAAACAACGTATCCTCATGGAAAAACAGGTTGGTTCCATATCAACCAGCTTAAAGTTTATAGAACCCAATGCAGCCACTCACACCACGTCGCCCTGGCAATGGCAGACGAGTCCGTCCCGCCCATCAACAACCTAGACCAACCCTCCCCCAGCCAGGACAGCATGTCCATGCCCACAGACCCGACCTTGTCCCGTAGCCATCTGGGATGGCCACGTCCCGATTACATAATGGACATTTGCAAAGAATGCAGGGAAAATTGGACAATACCGAAAAAGCAAGCAGATGCAAGGTCTGTCTGTTGATGAGAGCCTTAGCTCTCAGACAGGACTGATTTGTAATCAGGACGTGGCTATCCCAGATGGCTACAGTCCCCGTCCACAGGAACGACTTTCCACCTTGAACTTGATTCAGACGCCAGCGTCAGCACTCCTGAATTAATTGATGTTAATGACCACTGGCACAACCACCCCAACTCCAGTCGCTCCAGCCCCTGGAACCACAACTAGCACATGTTTGGCTCCCTGTACCCCCTTTCACTGCGCCAGCGCTACCGCCCGACAACGGAAATTTGCCCTGTGCAGTTACCTTCCCTCATGACCAAAGATTTCCCCATTGGCACCGCGACAACTCTTGTCGATTAGTAAGGAATGACGATTCGGGTCCCAGGCGGCCACGGCATAAAACGGCAGACACGAGTTTGGCAACCGGAAGATGGTGATGACTCAGACTCTGACTCCCGTTACGGTAACCCTTTTGCGACGCTTTTTCATACTGAACCCTGAGGCGTCCAGATGATGAGACAAAGGAACCGCATGTGATTTACGGTGTCCTATTTCCTGATGGAACCTGCCCGCTTTCTTTCTTTCTTATTGCTACATGGTTTTAATTAATGTCGGCCAGTTACAAAATTTTTTGATACATCCTGATTGCTCTTTTGAAGCCATTTACTGCCCAATGACCGTTAAAGGAACACGTTACAATTTCTTTCCACTCATGTCAGGTCACCCAGGCAGTGGAGTAACGGCACTAATCCCCGCCCTGCCTGAGGACCCCCGATGTATCCGGTCAGCCAAGCTTGGGTAGTGGAGCAACGGCACTGATCACCGCCCTACCCAGGGAATCCCACCCATTCTTGCCCTGCCGCGGCTCACACGCACCCCATGTTCCCGTCACTGCGAGTAATTTGGAAAAGTTCTTAACACTCCTTACAGTCCTTGGCAGGTCTTTGTTTCCCCCTTATCTGTTCTTTTTGCATGTGGTTTAAAGAATGCTCTTTGCCACAGTCTCTGCACGCGACTCTTTACTTTCAGCGACTCTTTGGTCGCTACCCCAACTGCTATTTACATATTTGACACACTTAGTTGTTACACATTTGCTGCTATACGTGAACTACCTCTGGACCCTGGACGGAGAAATTGTCTGCCCACTCACCGCATCGACCACAAGCTGCGGGATTCCTTGCACTTAAACAGAATATTTTTTTCGGATGTCTTGTCTCTAAAATGGTTATTTTAAAAAAATGAGGGAGTCACACGTGGTGACGATTCTAATGGGGAATTGAAGTTAAAGAGAGAAAGACAAACAAAACGAGATGTTAACCAACGATAATAACAGATACTATGCTTGCACCCTCAGGAATATACGAAGAACGAAGGACAAAGACAAGATGAAGACAGAACTGATGACCCCCGTTATAATCATCGCTGGACTCCTACAACAGTGTGCATTACAAGCTTTTGTACCCTACACCACACCAGCCCCGAACATGACCGCACAACATGATACCCCGAGCCCGGACACCACACATAAAGATACACACTGATACCCCCACATGGTGTGAAAACATTGTAAAATGGTATTCCCTTTCATTTCATAGAATTTACAGTGCAGAAGGAGGCCATTCGGCCCATCGAGTCTGCACCGGCTCTTGGAAAGAGCACCCTACCCAAGGTCAACACCTCAACCCTACCCCCATAACCCAGTAACCCCACCCAACACTAAGGGCAATTTTGGACACTAAGGGCAATTTATCATGGCCAATCCACCTAACCTGCACATCTTTGGACTGTGGGAGGAAACAGGAGCACCCGGAGGAAACCCACGCACACACAGGGAGGATGTGCAGACTCCGCACAGACAGTGACCCAAGCCGGAATCGAACCTGGGACCCTGGAGCTGTAAAGCAATTGTGCTATCCACAACGCTACCGTGCTGCCCACCAATACCCATCTACCCAGCTGCCCATCTATACAGTAGAAGCCCTTTTGGTAATAGCAATACTCTGCAGTGTCGTTCAGACACTTAGACTCCGCAAATGGCGAAGGAGAGCCTCCCGCTCCCCGATGTATATACTCCGAGCCCCTTTCCTTGGAATCCACCAAGCCCCACAAACCTTTTAAACCTTTTTTCTGATGAAATAAAGATTGTATTTTTCTATAATTGTAATGGACGCTGCTGTTGTTTAAAATTTTGTATTGTACATAAGTTCCGTTTGATATTTGCCAGCAGCATGAGTGTAGCTTAGGTAATGACAGTTAGAGGTTCCCTTGTGGAAATAAGTTAAATGTATGATTAAATGTTTATAGTGGCCCCTGAGAATTTATGAATGTGTGATGTATTAAAAACTTAGGTAAATGCACAAAAAACATAGGACAGAGTAGTGTAGAACCTGTCCTTGACCAAGGGTAACCGGCACACCAAAGACGGATGAGTGATCAATAGTGTGATACACCACGCTTCGCATTCGGGATCAAAAAGACTGGATGTAGCAATCTGGGATGGCCAGTTACAAAGGGAAGTATGGCCACTTGCAAAGAATCACGGGAAATATGGCCAATGCAGGATCCAGACAAACTCAGAGCTTAAGTGTATATTTGCCACTAGGTAACCAGACACAATCGAAACCCCCAGCGAATTTGCATTCTAATGGCCCATTTCCCCAGAACAAAAGACTTGTACTCAGGTATCAGATACAGATACGGACTCATCGGCGCCACTCCCTTCACCCTGGAAGCCCAAACAGCTAAGGTCAATAACTGGTCAGGACACGCCCAGCCATCAAGACACCCGCCCCTTTATTGGCTAAAATCGAAGGCAGTAATCGAAGCCTGCCGAATTATTGGGTCCAAAGCTAAGGACCGCCCAAAGGAGCGCGAAACCCCCGAAGGGTAAAAAGAGACACTGCCACGTGTTCAGTCTCTCTTGGCCCCGTCTTACGCCTAAAACCAATTGCAGCATCACGACCAGAAGCAAGTTCAAGACCAACGATCGCTACCAGATGGATGAGCCCAGCAGAGACGAAGTCACTTCTCCAGACCCAGCCACGCAAGATCCGAACAAAGGCCTTGTTCCTCTGCATAAAGCCGGCTGCCTGAAGTTAAGTACAGGTTGTTGTAGTGTTCGGTGTAATTTAGCTTGTAGTGTTTTATGTTGCATGTCGAAGTAATTCTTGTGTGTAAATAGACTATCATTAAACTTGAACTAATTAACTGGTTGTTTGGTCTTTGATCGATATCCGGTAAAACCTTGTGGTTGTATCATTTGATACCTGCCGACTCTGAAAAGCAATATTATCATTAATAACTGCCATTTCTAGTTAAATTGGCAACATTATTGGTGACGCAGGTGGGATAGTATTCCACTCATTAAAAAGAGCAACACCCACCAGCAGAGACTCACAGTTCCTCCCTCCCCCAGCAGAGACTCTCACTCCCTCCCTCCCCGAGCAGACTCAGTCCCTCCTTCCCTCCCCGAGCAGACTCAGTCCCTCCCTCCCTCCCCGAGCAGACTCAGTCCCTCCCCGAGCAGACTCAGTCGCTCCCCCCCTCCCCGAGCAGACTCAGTCTCTCACCCCTCCCCGTGCAGACTCAGTCCCTCCCCGAGCAGACTCAGTCCCTCCCTCCCTACCCGAGCAGACTCAGTCCCTCCCTCCCTGAGCAGACTCAGTCCCTCCCTCCCTCCCCGTGCAGACTCAGTCGCTCCTCCCCTCCCCGAGCAGACTCAGTCCCTCTCCCCCGAGCAGACTCAGTCTCTCTCCCCCCCCCTCCCGAGCAGACTCAGTCTCTCACCCCTCCCCGTGCAGACTCAGTCCCTCCCCCCACTCCCCGAGCAGACTCAGTCCCTCCTCCACTCCCCGAGCAGACTCAGTCCCTCCTCCCACTCCCCGAGCAGACTCAGTCACTCCCCCCCGCTCCCCAAGCAGACTCAGTCCCTCCCTCCCTCCCAGAGCAGACTCAGTCCCTCCCTCCCTCCCAGAGCAGACTCAGTCTCTCCCCCCTCCCCGAGCAGACTCAGTCCCTCCTTCCCCTCCCTGAGCAGACTCAGTCCCTCCCAACCCGCTCCCCAAGCAGACTCAGTCCCTCCCTCCCTCCCCGAGCAGACTCAGTCTCTCCCCCCTCCCCGAGCAGACTCAGTCCCTCCCCACCCCCGCTCCCCAAGCAGACTCAGTCCCTCCCCCCTCCCCGAGCAGATTCAATCCCTCCCCCCTCCCCGAGCAGATTCAGTCTCCCCCCCCTCCCCGAGCAGACTCAGTCCCTCGCCCCTGCCTGAGCAGACTCAATCCCTCCCCTCTCCCCGAGCAGACTCAGTCCCTCCCCCTCCCCGAGCAGACTCAGACCCTCCCCCCCCTCCCCGAGCAGACCCAGTCCTTCCCCGAGCAGACTCAGTCTCTCCCCCCTCCCCGAGCAGACTCAGTCTCTCCCCAAACAGACTCAGTCCCTCCCCCCTCCCTGTGCAGACTCAGTCAGTCCCCGAGCAGACTCAGTCCCTCCCGCCCTCCCCAAGCAGACTCAGCCCCTACCCCTCCCCGAGCAGACTCAGTCTCTTTCCGAGCAGACTCAGTCTCTCTCCGAGCAGACTCAGTCTCACCCCCCTCCCCGAGCAGACTCAGTCCCTCCCCGAGCAGACTCAGTCCCTCCCTCCCTCCCCGAGCAGACTCAGTCCCTCCCCGAGCAGACTCAGTCTCTCCCCGAGCAGACTCAGTCTCACCCCGAGCAGACTCAGTCTCTCCCTCCTCCCCGAGCAGACTCAGTCCCTCCCTGAGCAGACTCATTCAGTCCCTCCCTCCCTGCATCTCTCCATCCCCCTCTACTTCACTCCCTCCCCCTCTCCCTTCCTCTCTCCCTCCCTCCCCCTCTCCCCCCTCCCCGAGCAGACTCAGTCCCTCCCCCCTCCCTGCCCAAGCAGACTCAGTCCCTCCCTCCCCGAGCAAACTCGGTCTCTCCCCCTCCCCGTGCAGACTCCGTCCCTCCCCCCCTCTCCGAGCAGACTCAGTCTCACCCCCCTCCACGAGCAGAATCAGTCCCTCCCCTAGCAGACTCAGTCCCTCCCCCTCCCCGAGCAGACTCAGTCCTTCCCCGAGCAGATTCAGTCCCTCCCCCCCCCTCCCCGAGCAGACTCAGTCCCCCCCCTCCCCGAGCCGACTCAGTCCCTCCCTCCCCCTCCCCGAGCAGACTCAGTCCCCCCCCCTCCCCGAGCCGACTCAGTCCCCCCCCCTCCCCGAGCAGACTCAGTCCCTCCCCCCCCTCCCCGAGCAGACTCAGTCCCTCACCCCCTCCCTGAGCAGACTCAGTCCCTCCCCCCTCCCCGAGCAGACTCAGTTCCTCCCCCCACTCCCCGAGCAGATTCAGTCTCCCCCCCTCCCCGAGCAGACTCAGTCCCTCCCCGAGCAGACTCAGTCGCTCCTCCCCTCCCCGAGCAGACTCAGTCCCTCTCCCCCGAGCAGACTCAGTCTCTCTCCCCCCCCCTCCCGAGCAGACTCAGTCTCTCACCCCTCCCCGTGCAGACTCAGTCCCTCCCCGAGCAGACTCAGTCCCTCCCTCCCGACCCGAGCAGACTCAGTCCCTCCCTCCCTGAGCAGACTCAATCCCTCCCTCCCTCCCCGTGCAGACTCAGTCGCTCCTCCCCTCCCCGAGCAGACTCAGTCCCTCTCCCCCGAGCAGACTCAGTCTCTCTCCCCCCCCTCCCGAGCAGGCTCAGTCTCTCCCCCCACACCCGAGCAGACTCAGACCCTCCTCCCCTCCCCGAGCAGACTCAGTCCCTCCCTGCCTCCCCGAGCAGACTCAGTTCCTCCCCCTCCCCGAGCAGACTCAGTCCCTCCCTCCCTCCCTGAGCAGACTCAGTCCCTGCCCCCCCTCCCCGATCAGTCTCAGTCCCTCCCCCCTACCGAGCAGACTCAGTCGCTCCCCCCTTCCTGAGCAGACTCAGTCCCTCCCTCCCCGTGCAGACTCAGTGTCTCCCCCCTCCCCGTGCAGATTCAGTCCCTCCCCCCACTCCCCGAGCAGACTCTGTCCCTCCTCCACTCCCCGAGCAGACTCAGTCCCTCCTCCCCCTCCCCGAGCAGACTCAGTCACTCCCCCCCGCTCCCCAAGCAGACTCAGTCCCTCCCTCCCTCCCAGAGCAGACTCAGTCCCTCCCTCCCTCCCAGAGCAGACTCAGTCTCTCCCCCCTCCGCGAGCAGACTCAGTCCCTCCTTCCCCTCCCTGAGCAGACTCAGTCCCTCCCAACCCGCTCCCCAAGCAGACTCAGTCCCTCCCTCCCTCCCCGAGCAGACTCAGTCTCTCCCCCCTCCCCGAGCAGACTCAGTCCCTCCCCACCCCCGCTCCCCAAGCAGACTCAGTCCCTCCCCCCCTCCCCGAGCAGATTCAATCCCTCCCCCCTCCCCGAGCAGATTCAGTCTCCCCCCCCCTCCCCGAGCAGACTCAGTCCCTCGCCCCTGCCTGAGCAGACTCAATCCCTCCCCTCTCCCCGAGCAGACTCAGTCCCTCCCCCTCCCCGAACAGACTCAGACCCTCCCCCCCCTCCCCGAGCAGACCCAGTCCTTCCCCGAGCAGACTCAGTCTCTCCCCCCTCCCCGAGCAGTCTCAGTCTCTCCCCAAACAGACTCAGTCCCTCCCCCCTCCCTGTGCAGACTCAGTCAGTCCCCGAGCAGACTCAGTCCCTCCCGCCCTCCCCAAGCAGACTCAGCCCCGACCCCTCCCCGAGCAGACTCAGTCTCTTCCCGAGCAGACTCAGTCTCTCTCCGAGCAGACTCAGTCTCACCCCCCTCCCCGAGCAGACTCAGTCCCTCCCCGAGCAGACTCAGTCCCTCCCTCCCTCCCCGAGCAGACTCAGTCCCTCCCCGATCAGACTCAGTCTCTCCCCGAGCAGACTCAGTCTCTCCCCGAGCAGACTCAGTCTCTCCCTCCTCCCCGAGCAGACTCAGTCCCTCCCTGAGCAGACTCATTCAGTCCCTCCCTCCCTCCCTCCCTGCATCTCTCCATCCCCCTCTACTTCACTCCCTCCCCCTCTCCCTTCCTCTCTCCCTCCCTCCCCCTCTCCCCCCTCCCCGAGCAGACTCAGTCCCTCCCCCCTCCCTGCCCAAGCAGACTCAGTCCCTCCCTCCCCGAGCAAACTCGGTCTCTCCCCCTCCCCGTGCAGACTCAGTCCCTCCCCCCCTCTCCGAGCAGACTCAGTCTCACCCCCCTCCACGAGCAGAATCAGTCCCTCCCCTAGCAGACTCAGTCCCTCCCCCCTCCCCGAGCAGACTCAGTCCTTCCCCGAGCAGATTCAGTCCCTCCCCCCCCCTCCCCGAGCAGACTCAGTCCCCCCCCTCCCCGAGCCGACTCAGTCCCTCCCTCCCCCTCCCCGAGCAGACTCAGTCCCCCCCCCTCCCCGAGCCGACTCAGTCCCCCCCCTCCCCGAGCAGACTCAGTCCCTCCCCCCCCTCCCCGAGCAGACTCAGTCCCTCACCCCCTCCCTGAGCAGACTCAGTCCCTCCCCCCTCCCCGAGCAGACTCAGTTCCTCCCCCCACTTCCCGAGCAGATTCAGTCTCCCCCCCTCCCCGAGCAGACTCAGTCCCTCCCCGAGCAGACTCAGTCCCTCCCCCCTCCACGAGCAGACTCAGTCCCTCCCCCCTCCCCGAGCAGACTCAGTCCATCCCCGAGCAGACCCAGTCCCTCCCCCCTCCCCGAGCAGACTCAGTCTCTCCCCCCTCCCCGAGCAGACTCAGTCTCTCCCCAAGCAGACTCAGTCCCTCCCCCCTCCCCGTGCAGACTCAGTCAGTCCCCGAGCAGACTCAGTCCTTCCCCCCCTCCCCGAGCAGACTCAGCCCCTCCCCCCTCCCCGAGCAGACTCAGTCTCTCTCCGAGCAGACTCAGTCTCACCCCCCTCCCCGAGCAGACTCAGTCTCTCCCCGAGCAGACTCAGCCCCTCCCCCCTCCCCGAGCAGACTCAGTCTCTCTCCGAGCAGACTCAGTCTCACCCCCCTCCACGAGCAGAATCAGTCCCTCCCCTAGCAGACCCAGTCCCTCCCACCCCTCCCCGAGCAGACTCAGTCCCTCATCCCCCTACCCGAGCAGACTCAGTCCCTCCCACCCCCTCCCCGAGCGGACTCAGTCTCTCCCCCTCCCCGAGCAGACTCAGTCCCCCCCCTGCCCGAGCGGACTCAGTCTCTCCCCCTCCCCGAGCAGACTCAGTCCCCCCCCTCCCCGAGCCGACTCAGTCCCTCCCTCCCCCTCCCCGAGCAGACTCAGTCCCCCCCTCCCCGAGCCGACTCAGTCCCTCCCCCCTCCCCGAGCAGACTCAGTGCCCCCCCCCCCCGCGAGCAGACCCAGTACCTCCCCCCTCCCCGAGCAGACTCAGTCTCTCCCCCCTCCCCGAGCAGACTCAGTCTCTCCCCAAGCAGACTCAGCCCCTCCCCCCTCCCCGAGCAGACTCAGTCTCTCCCCGAGCAGACTCAGCCCCTCCCCCCTCCCCGAGCAGACTCAGTCTCTCTCCGAGCAGACTCAGTCTCACCCCCCTCCCCGAGCAGACTCAGTCTCTCCCCGAGCAGACTCAGTCCCTCATCCCCCTACCCGAGGAGACTCAGTATCTCCCACCCCCCCCCCCCCCGAGCAGACTCAGTCCCTCCCCCCCCTCCCCGAGCGGACACAGTCCCTCCCCCTCCCCGAGCAGACTCAGTCCCCCCCCGCCCCACCCCGAGCTGACTCAGTCCCTCCCCCCTCCCCGAGCGGACTCAGTCTCTCCCCCACCCCGAGCAGACTCAATCCCCCTCCCTCCCCGAGCAGACTCAGTCTCTCCCACCTCCCTGAGCAGACTCAGTCCCTCCCCAAGCAGACTCAGTCCCTCCCCAAGCAGACTCAGTCCCTGCCCCCCTTCCCCGAGCAGACTCAGTCTCTCCCCCTCCCCGAGAAGACTCAGTCCCTTCCCCCCTCCCCGAGCAGACTCAGTCCCTCCCCGAGCAGATTCAGTCTCGCCCCCCTCCACGAGCAGACTCAGTCCCTCCCCCCCCCCCCCGAGCAGACTCAGCCCCTCCCCCTTCCCTGAGCAGATTTAGTCTCACCCCCTCCCCGAGCAGACTCAGTCCCTCCCCCCTCCCTGCCCAAGCAGACTCAGTCCCTCCCTCCCCGAGCAAACTCGGTCTCTCCCCCCTCCCCGTGCAGACTCAGTCTCTCCCCAAGCAGACTCAGTCCCTCCCACCCCTCCCCGAGCAGACTCAGTCCCTCATCCCCCTACCCGAGCAAACTCGGTCTCTCCCCCCTCCCCGTGCAGACTCAGTCCCCCCCCTCCCCGAGCAGACTCAGTCCCTCCCCCCCCCCTCCCCGAGCAGACTCAGTCCCTCACCCCCTCCCTGAGCAGACTCAGTCCCTCCCCCCTCCCTGAGCAGACTCAGTTCCTCCCCCCACTCCCCGAGCAGATTCAGTCTCCCCCCCTCCCCGAGCAGACTCAGTCTCTCCCCGAGCAGACTCAGTCTCTCCCTGAGCAGACTCATTCAGTCCCTCCCTCCCTCCCTCCCTGCATCTCTCCATCCCCCTCTACTTCACTCCCTCACCCTCTCCCTTCCTCTCTCCCTCCCTCCCCCTCTCCCCCCTCCCCGAGCAGACTCAGTCCCTCCCCCCTCCCTGCCCAAGCAGACTCAGTCCCCCCCTCCCCGTGCAAACTCGGTCTCTCCCCCCTCCCCGTGCAGACTCAGTCCCTCCCCCCCCCCCCTCCCCGAGCAGACTCAGTCCTTCCCCGAGAAGACTCAGTCCCTCCCTACCTCCCCGAACAGACTGAGTCCCCCCCCTCCCCGAGCCGACTCAGTCCCTCCCCCTCCTCCCCGAGCAGACTCAGTCCCCACCCTCCCCGAGCCGACTCAGTCTCCCCCCCCTCCCCGAGCAGACTCAGTCCCTCGCCCCTGCCTGAGCAGACTCAGTCCCTCCCCTCTCCCCGAGCAGACTCAGTCTCACCCCCCTCCCCGAGCAGACTCAGTCTCTCCCCAAACAGACTCAGTCCCTCCCCCCTCCCTGTGCAGACTCAGTCAGTCCCCGAGCAGACTCAGTCCCTCCCCCCTCCCCGAGCAGACTCAGTCCCTCCCTCCCTCCCCGAGCAGACTCATCCCTCCCCGAGCAGACTCAGTCTCTCCCCGAGCAGACTCAGTCCCTCCCCGAGCAGACTCAGTCCCTCCCTCCCTCCCCGAGCAGACTCAGTCCCTCCCCGAGCAGACTCAGTCTCTCCCCGAGCAGACTCAGTCTCTCCCCGAGCAGACTCAGTCTCTCCCCGAGCAGACTCAGTCTCTCCCTCCTCCCCGAGCAGACTCAGTCTCTCCCTCCTCCCCGAGCAGACTCAGTCCCTCCCTGAGCAGACTCATTCAGTCCCTCCCTCCCTCCTCGAGCAGATAGTCCCTCCCTGCATCTCTCCATCCCCCTCTCCTTCACTCTCTCCCCCTCTCCCTTCCTCTCTCCCTCCCTCCCCCTCTCCCCCCTCACCGAGCAGATTCAGTCCCTCCCCCCCTCCCCGAGCAGACTCAGTCCACCCCCCTCCCCGAGCCGACTCAGTCCCTCCCTCCCCCTCCCCGAGCAGACTCAGTCTCCCCCCCCTCCCCGAGCCGACTCAGTCCCTCCCCCCTCCCGGAGCAGACTCAGTCCACCCCCCTCCCCGAGCAGACTCAGTCCCTCCCCCCCTCCCCGAGCAGACTCAGTCCCTCACCCCCTTCCTGAGCAGACTCAGTCCCTCCCCCTCCCCGAGCAGACTCAGTCCCTCCCCGAGCAGACTCAGTCCCTCCCCCCTCCCCGAGCAGACTCAGTCCCTCCCACCCTCCCCGAGCAGACTCAGTCCCTCCCCCCTCCCCGAGCAGACTCAGTCCCTTCCACCCTCCCCAAGCAGACTCAGTCCCTCCCACCCCTCCCCGTGCAGACTCAGTCAGTCCCCGAGCAGACTCAGTCCCTCCCTCCCTCCCCGAGCAGACTCAGTCCCTCCCCGAGCAGTCTCAGTCTCTCCCCGAGCAGACTCAGTCTCACCCCGAGCAGACTCAGTCTCTCCCTCCTCCCCGAGCAGACTCAGTCCCTCCCTGAGCAGACTCATTCAGTCCCTCCCTCCCTGCATCTCTCCATCCCCCTCTACTTCACTCCCTCCCCCTCTCCCTTCCTCTCTCCCTCCCTCCCCCTCTCCCCCCTCCCCGAGCAGACTCAGTCCCTCCCCACTCCCTGCCCAAGCAGACTCAGTCCCTCCCTCCCCGAGCAAACTCGGTCTCTCCCCCTCCCCGTGCAGACTCCGTCCCTCCCCCCCTCTCCGAGCAGACTCAGTCTCACCCCCCTCCACGAGCAGAATCAGTCCCTCCCCTAGCAGACTCAGTCCCTCCCCCTCCCCGAGCAGACTCAGTCCTTCCCCGAGCAGATTCAGTCCCTCCCCCCCCCTCCCCGAGCAGACTCAGTCCCCCCCCTCCCCGAGCCGACTCAGTCCCTCCCTCCCCCTCCCCGAGCAGACTCAGTCCCCCCCCCTCCCCGAGCCGACTCAGTCCCCCCCCCTCCCCGAGCAGACTCAGTCCCTCCCCCCCCTCCCCGAGCAGACTCAGTCCCTCACCCCCTCCCTGAGCAGACTCAGTCCCTCCCCCCTCCCCGAGCAGACTCAGTTCCTCCCCCCACTCCCCGAGCAGATTCAGTCTCCCCCCCTCCCCGAGCAGACTCAGTCCCTCCCCGAGCAGACTCAGTCCCTCCCCCCTCCACGAGCAGACTCAGTCCCTCCCTCCCTGAGCAGACTCAGTCCCTCCCTCCCTCCCCGTGCAGACTCAGTCGCTCCTCCCCTCCCCGAGCAGACTCAGTCCCTCTCCCCCGAGCAGACTCAGTCTCTCTCCCCCCCCCCTCCCGAGCAGACTCAGTCTCTCACCCCTCCCCGTGCAGACTCAGTCCCTCCCCGAGCAGACTCAGTCCCTCCCTCCCGACCCGAGCAGACTCAGTCCCTCCCTCCCTGAGCAGACTCAATCCCTCCCTCCCTCCCCGTGCAGACTCAGTCGCTCCTCCCCTCCCCGAGCAGACTCAGTCCCTCTCCCCCGAGCAGACTCAGTCTCTCTCCCCCCCCTCCCGAGCAGGCTCAGTCTCTCCCCCCACACCCGAGCAGACTCAGACCCTCCTCCCCTCCCCGAGCAGACTCAGTCCCTCCCTGCCTCCCCGAGCAGACTCAGTTCCTCCCCCTCCCCGAGCAGACTCAGTCCCTCCCTCCCTCCCTGAGCAGACTCAGTCCCTGCCCCCCCTCCCCGATCAGTCTCAGTCCCTCCCCCCTACCGAGCAGACTCAGTCGCTCCCCCCTTCCTGAGCAGACTCAGTCCCTCCCTCCCCGTGCAGACTCAGTGTCTCCCCCCTCCCCGTGCAGATTCAGTCCCTCCCCCCACTCCCCGAGCAGACTCTGTCCCTCCTCCACTCCCCGAGCAGACTCAGTCCCTCCTCCCCCTCCCCGAGCAGACTCAGTCACTCCCCCCCGCTCCCCAAGCAGACTCAGTCCCTCCCTCCCTCCCAGAGCAGACTCAGTCCCTCCCTCCCTCCCAGAGCAGACTCAGTCTCTCCCCCCTCCGCGAGCAGACTCAGTCCCTCCTTCCCCTCCCTGAGCAGACTCAGTTCCTCCCCCCACTCCCCGAGCAGATTCAGTCTCCCCCCCTCCCCGAGCAGACTCAGTCCCTCCCCGAGCAGACTCAGTCCCTCCCCCCTCCACGAGCAGACTCAGTCCCTCCCTCCCTGAGCAGACTCAGTCCCTCCCTCCCTCCCCGTGCAGACTCAGTCGCTCCTCCCCTCCCCGAGCAGACTCAGTCCCTCTCCCCCGAGCAGACTCAGTCTCTCTCCCCCCCCCCTCCCGAGCAGACTCAGTCTCTCACCCCTCCCCGTGCAGACTCAGTCCCTCCCCGAGCAGACTCAGTCCCTCCCTCCCGACCCGAGCAGACTCAGTCCCTCCCTCCCTGAGCAGACTCAATCCCTCCCTCCCTCCCCGTGCAGACTCAGTCGCTCCTCCCCTCCCCGAGCAGACTCAGTCCCTCTCCCCCGAGCAGACTCAGTCTCTCTCCCCCCCCTCCCGAGCAGGCTCAGTCTCTCCCCCCACACCCGAGCAGACTCAGACCCTCCTCCCCTCCCCGAGCAGACTCAGTCCCTCCCTGCCTCCCCGAGCAGACTCAGTTCCTCCCCCTCCCCGAGCAGACTCAGTCCCTCCCTCCCTCCCTGAGCAGACTCAGTCCCTGCCCCCCCTCCCCGATCAGTCTCAGTCCCTCCCCCCTACCGAGCAGACTCAGTCGCTCCCCCCTTCCTGAGCAGACTCAGTCCCTCCCTCCCCGTGCAGACTCAGTGTCTCCCCCCTCCCCGTGCAGATTCAGTCCCTCCCCCCACTCCCCGAGCAGACTCTGTCCCTCCTCCACTCCCCGAGCAGACTCAGTCCCTCCTCCCCCTCCCCGAGCAGACTCAGTCACTCCCCCCCGCTCCCCAAGCAGACTCAGTCCCTCCCTCCCTCCCAGAGCAGACTCAGTCCCTCCCTCCCTCCCAGAGCAGACTCAGTCTCTCCCCCCTCCGCGAGCAGACTCAGTCCCTCCTTCCCCTCCCTGAGCAGACTCAGTCCCTCCCAACCCGCTCCCCAAGCAGACTCAGTCCCTCCCTCCCTCCCCGAGCAGACTCAGTCTCTCCCCCCTCCCCGAGCAGACTCAGTCCCTCCCCACCCCCGCTCCCCAAGCAGACTCAGTCCCTCCCCCCCTCCCCGAGCAGATTCAATCCCTCCCCCCTCCCCGAGCAGATTCAGTCTCCCCCCCCTCCCCGAGCAGACTCAGTCCCTCGCCCCTGCCTGAGCAGACTCAATCCCTCCCCTCTCCCCGAGCAGACTCAGTCCCTCCCCCTCCCCGAACAGACTCAGACCCTCCCCCCCCTCCCCGAGCAGACCCAGTCCTTCCCCGAGCAGACTCAGTCTCTCCCCCCTCCCCGAGCAGTCTCAGTCTCTCCCCAAACAGACTCAGTCCCTCCCCCCTCCCTGTGCAGACTCAGTCAGTCCCCGAGCAGACTCAGTCCCTCCCGCCCTCCCCAAGCAGACTCAGCCCCGACCCCTCCCCGAGCAGACTCAGTCTCTTCCCGAGCAGACTCAGTCTCTCTCCGAGCAGACTCAGTCTCACCCCCCTCCCCGAGCAGACTCAGTCCCTCCCCGAGCAGACTCAGTCCCTCCCTCCCTCCCCGAGCAGACTCAGTCCCTCCCCGAGCAGACTCAGTCTCTCCCCGAGCAGACTCAGTCTCTCCCCGAGCAGACTCAGTCTCTCCCTCCTCCCCGAGCAGACTCAGTCCCTCCCTGAGCAGACTCATTCAGTCCCTCCCTCCCTCCCTCCCTGCATCTCTCCATCCCCCTCTACTTCACTCCCTCCCCCTCTCCCTTCCTCTCTCCCTCCCTCCCCCTCTCCCCCCTCCCCGAGCAGACTCAGTCCCTCCCCCCTCCCTGCCCAAGCAGACTCAGTCCCTCCCTCCCCGAGCAAACTCGGTCTCTCCCCCTCCCCGTGCAGACTCAGTCCCTCCCCCCCTCTCCGAGCAGACTCAGTCTCACCCCCCTCCACGAGCAGAATCAGTCCCTCCCCTAGCAGACTCAGTCCCTCCCCCCTCCCCGAGCAGACTCAGTCCTTCCCCGAGCAGATTCAGTCCCTCCCCCCCCCCTCCCCGAGCAGACTCAGTCCCCCCCCTCCCCGAGCCGACTCAGTCCCTCCCTCCCCCTCCCCGAGCAGACTCAGTCCCCCCCCCTCCCCGAGCCGACTCAGTCCCCCCCCTCCCCGAGCAGACTCAGTCCCTCCCCCCCCTCCCCGAGCAGACTCAGTCCCTCACCCCCTCCCTGAGCAGACTCAGTCCCTCCCCCCTCCCCGAGCAGACTCAGTTCCTCCCCCCACTCCCCGAGCAGATTCAGTCTCCCCCCCTCCCCGAGCAGACTCAGTCCCTCCCCGAGCAGACTCAGTCCCTCCCCCCTCCACGAGCAGACTCAGTCCCTCCCCCCTCCCCGAGCAGACTCAGTCCATCCCCGAGCAGACCCAGTCCCTCCCCCTCCCCGAGCAGACTCAGTCTCTCCCCCCTCCCCGAGCAGACTCAGTCTCTCCCCAAGCAGACTCAGTCCCTCCCCCCTCCCCGTGCAGACTCAGTCAGTCCCCGAGCAGACTCAGTCCTTCCCCCCCTCCCCGAGCAGACTCAGCCCCTCCCCCCTCCCCGAGCAGACTCAGTCTCTCTCCGAGCAGACTCAGTCTCACCCCCCTCCCCGAGCAGACTCAGTCTCTCCCCGAGCAGACTCAGCCCCTCCCCCCTCCCCGAGCAGACTCAGTCTCTCTCCGAGCAGACTCAGTCTCACCCCCCTCCACGAGCAGAATCAGTCCCTCCCCTAGCAGACCCAGTCCCTCCCACCCCTCCCCGAGCAGACTCAGTCCCTCATCCCCCTACCCGAGCAGACTCAGTCCCTCCCACCCCCTCCCCGAGCGGACTCAGTCTCTCCCCCTCCCCGAGCAGACTCAGTCCCCCCCCCTGCCCGAGCGGACTCAGTCTCTCCCCCTCCCCGAGCAGACTCAGTCCCCCCCCTCCCCGAGCCGACTCAGTCCCTCCCTCCCCCTCCCCGAGCAGACTCAGTCCCCCCCTCCCCGAGCCGACTCAGTCCCTCCCCCCTCCCCGAGCAGACTCAGTGCCCCCCCCCCGCGAGCAGACCCAGTACCTCCCCCCTCCCCGAGCAGACTCAGTCTCTCCCCCCTCCCCGAGCAGACTCAGTCTCTCCCCAAGCAGACTCAGCCCCTCCCCCCTCCCCGAGCAGACTCAGTCTCTCCCCGAGCAGACTCAGCCCCTCCCCCCTCCCCGAGCAGACTCAGTCTCTCTCCGAGCAGACTCAGTCTCACCCCCCTCCCCGAGCAGACTCAGTCTCTCCCCGAGCAGACTCAGTCCCTCATCCCCCTACCCGAGGAGACTCAGTATCTCCCACCCCCCCCCCCCCCCCGAGCGGACTCAGTCCCTCCCCCCCCTCCCCGAGCGGACTCAGTCCCTCCCCCTCCCCGAGCAGACTCAGTCCCCCCCCGCCCCACCCCGAGCTGACTCAGTCCCTCCCCCCTCCCCGAGCGGACTCAGTCTCTCCCCCACCCCGAGCAGACTCAATCCCCCTCCCTCCCCGAGCAGACTCAGTCTCTCCCACCTCCCTGAGCAGACTCAGTCCCTCCCCAAGCAGACTCAGTCCCTGCCCCCCTTCCCCGAGCAGACTCAGTCTCTCCCCCTCCCCGAGAAGACTCAGTCCCTTCCCCCCTCCCCGAGCAGACTCAGTCCCTCCCCGAGCAGATTCAGTCTCTCCCCCCTCCACGAGCAGACTCAGTCCCTCCCCCCCCCCCCCCGAGCAGACTCAGCCCCTCCCCCTTCCCTGAGCAGATTTAGTCTCACCCCCTCCCCGAGCAGACTCAGTCCCTCCCCCCTCCCTGCCCAAGCAGACTCAGTCCCTCCCTCCCCGAGCAAACTCGGTCTCTCCCCCCTCCCCGTGCAGACTCAGTCTCTCCCCAAGCAGACTCAGTCCCTCCCACCCCTCCCCGAGCAGACTCAGTCCCTCATCCCCCTACCCGAGCAAACTCGGTCTCTCCCCCCTCCCCGTGCAGACTCAGTCCCCCCCCTCCCCGAGCAGACTCAGTCCCTCCCCCCCCCCTCCCCGAGCAGACTCAGTCCCTCACCCCCTCCCTGAGCAGACTCAGTCCCTCCCCCCTCCCTGAGCAGACTCAGTTCCTCCCCCCACTCCCCGAGCAGATTCAGTCTCCCCCCCTCCCCGAGCAGACTCAGTCTCTCCCCGAGCAGACTCAGTCTCTCCCTGAGCAGACTCATTCAGTCCCTCCCTCCCTCCCTCCCTGCATCTCTCCATCCCCCTCTACTTCACTCCCTCACCCTCTCCCTTCCTCTCTCCCTCCCTCCCCCTCTCCCCCCTCCCCGAGCAGACTCAGTCCCTCCCCCCTCCCTGCCCAAGCAGACTCAGTCCCCCCCTCCCCGTGCAAACTCGGTCTCTCCCCCCTCCCCGTGCAGACTCAGTCCCTCCCCCCCCCCCTCCCCGAGCAGACTCAGTCCTTCCCCGAGAAGACTCAGTCCCTCCCTACCTCCCCGAACAGACTCAGTCCCCCCCCTCCCCGAGCCGACTCAGTCCCTCCCCCTCCTCCCCGAGCAGACTCAGTCCCCACCCTCCCCGAGCCGACTCAGTCTCCCCCCCCTCCCCGAGCAGACTCAGTCCCTCGCCCCTGCCTGAGCAGACTCAGTCCCTCCCCTCTCCCCGAGCAGACTCAGTCTCACCCCCCTCCCCGAGCAGACTCAGTCTCTCCCCAAACAGACTCAGTCCCTCCCCCCTCCCTGTGCAGACTCAGTCAGTCCCCGAGCAGACTCAGTCCCTCCCCCCTCCCCGAGCAGACTCAGTCCCTCCCTCCCTCCCCGAGCAGACTCATCCCTCCCCGAGCAGACTCAGTCTCTCCCCGAGCAGACTCAGTCCCTCCCCGAGCAGACTCAGTCCCTCCCTCCCTCCCCGAGCAGACTCAGTCCCTCCCCGAGCAGACTCAGTCTCTCCCCGAGCAGACTCAGTCTCTCCCCGAGCAGACTCAGTCTCTCCCCGAGCAGACTCAGTCTCTCCCTCCTCCCCGAGCAGACTCAGTCTCTCCCTCCTCCCCGAGCAGACTCAGTCTCTCCCTCCTCCCCGAGCAGACTCAGTCCCTCCCTGAGCAGACTCATTCAGTCCCTCCCTCCCTCCTCGAGCAGATAGTCCCTCCCTGCATCTCTCCATCCCCCTCTCCTTCACTCTCTCCCCCTCTCCCTTCCTCTCTCCCTGCCTCCCCCTCTCCCCCCTCACCGAGCAGATTCAGTCCCTCCCCCCCTCCCCGAGCAGACTCAGTCCCCCCCCCCTCCCCGAGCCGACTCAGTCCCTCCCTCCCCCTCCCCGAGCAGACTCAGTCTCCCCCCCCTCCCCGAGCCGACTCAGTCCCTCCCCCCTCCCGGAGCAGACTCAGTCCACCCCCCTCCCCGAGCAGACTCAGTCCCTCCCCCCCTCCCCGAGCAGACTCAGTCCCTCACCCCCTTCCTGAGCAGACTCAGTCCCTCCCCCTCCCCGAGCAGACTCAGTCCCTCCCCGAGCAGACTCAGTCCCTCCCCCCTCCCCGAGCAGACTCAGTCCCTCCCACCCTCCCCGAGCAGACTCAGTCCCTCCCCCCTCCCCGAGCAGACTCAGTCCCTTCCACCCTCCCCAAGCAGACTCAGTCCCTCCCACCCCTCCCCGTGCAGACTCAGTCAGTCCCCGAGCAGACTCAGTCCCTCCCTCCCTCCCCGAGCAGACTCAGTCCCTCCCCGAGCAGACTCAGTCTCTCCCCGAGCAGACTCAGTCTCACCCCGAGCAGACTCAGTCTCTCCCTCCTCCCCGAGCAGACTCAGTCCCTCCCTGAGCAGACTCATTCAGTCCCTCCCTCCCTGCATCTCTCCATCCCCCTCTACTTCACTCCCTCCCCCTCTCCCTTCCTCTCTCCCTCCCTCCCCCTCTCCCCCCTCCCCGAGCAGACTCAGTCCCTCCCCCCTCCCTGCCCAAGCAGACTCAGTCCCTCCCTCCCCGAGCAAACTCGGTCTCTCCCCCTCCCCGTGCAGACTCCGTCCCTCCCCCTCCCCGAGCAGACTCAGTCCTTCCCCGAGCAGATTCAGTCCCTCCCCCCCCCTCCCCGAGCAGACTCAGTCCCCCCCCTCCCCGAGCCGACTCAGTCCCTCCCTCCCCCTCCCCGAGCAGACTCAGTCCCCCCCCCCTCCCCGAGCCGACTCAGTCCCCCCCCCTCCCCGAGCAGACTCAGTCCCTCCCCCCCCTCCCCGAGCAGACTCAGTCCCTCACCCCCTCCCTGAGCAGACTCAGTCCCTCCCCCCTCCCCGAGCAGACTCAGTTCCTCCCCCCACTCCCCGAGCAGATTCAGTCTCCCCCCCCTCCCCGAGCAGACTCAGTCCCTCCCCGAGCAGACTCAGTCCCTCCCCCCTCCACGAGCAGACTCAGTCCCTCCCTCCCTGAGCAGACTCAGTCCCTCCCTCCCTCCCCGTGCAGACTCAGTCGCTCCTCCCCTCCCCGAGCAGACTCAGTCCCTCTCCCCCGAGCAGACTCAGTCTCTCTCCCCCCCCCTCCCGAGCAGACTCAGTCTCTCACCCCTCCCCGTGCAGACTCAGTCCCTCCCCGAGCAGACTCAGTCCCTCCCTCCCGACCCGAGCAGACTCAGTCCCTCCCTCCCTGAGCAGACTCAATCCCTCCCTCCCTCCCCGTGCAGACTCAGTCGCTCCTCCCCTCCCCGAGCAGACTCAGTCCCTCTCCCCCGAGCAGACTCAGTCTCTCTCCCCCCCCTCCCGAGCAGGCTCAGTCTCTCCCCCCACACCCGAGCAGACTCAGACCCTCCTCCCCTCCCCGAGCAGACTCAGTCCCTCCCTGCCTCCCCGAGCAGACTCAGTTCCTCCCCCTCCCCGAGCAGACTCAGTCCCTCCCTCCCTCCCTGAGCAGACTCAGTCCCTGCCCCCCCTCCCCGATCAGTCTCAGTCCCTCCCCCCTACCGAGCAGACTCAGTCGCTCCCCCCTTCCTGAGCAGACTCAGTCCCTCCCTCCCCGTGCAGACTCAGTGTCTCCCCCCTCCCCGTGCAGATTCAGTCCCTCCCCCCACTCCCCGAGCAGACTCTGTCCCTCCTCCACTCCCCGAGCAGACTCAGTCCCTCCTCCCCCTCCCCGAGCAGACTCAGTCACTCCCCCCCGCTCCCCAAGCAGACTCAGTCCCTCCCTCCCTCCCAGAGCAGACTCAGTCCCTCCCTCCCTCCCAGAGCAGACTCAGTCTCTCCCCCCTCCGCGAGCAGACTCAGTCCCTCCTTCCCCTCCCTGAGCAGACTCAGTTCCTCCCCCCACTCCCCGAGCAGATTCAGTCTCCCCCCCTCCCCGAGCAGACTCAGTCCCTCCCCGAGCAGACTCAGTCCCTCCCCCCTCCACGAGCAGACTCAGTCCCTCCCTCCCTGAGCAGACTCAGTCCCTCCCTCCCTCCCCGTGCAGACTCAGTCGCTCCTCCCCTCCCCGAGCAGACTCAGTCCCTCTCCCCCGAGCAGACTCAGTCTCTCTCCCCCCCCCCTCCCGAGCAGACTCAGTCTCTCACCCCTCCCCGTGCAGACTCAGTCCCTCCCCGAGCAGACTCAGTCCCTCCCTCCCGACCCGAGCAGACTCAGTCCCTCCCTCCCTGAGCAGACTCAATCCCTCCCTCCCTCCCCGTGCAGACTCAGTCGCTCCTCCCCTCCCCGAGCAGACTCAGTCCCTCTCCCCCGAGCAGACTCAGTCTCTCTCCCCCCCCTCCCGAGCAGGCTCAGTCTCTCCCCCCACACCCGAGCAGACTCAGACCCTCCTCCCCTCCCCGAGCAGACTCAGTCCCTCCCTGCCTCCCCGAGCAGACTCAGTTCCTCCCCCTCCCCGAGCAGACTCAGTCCCTCCCTCCCTCCCTGAGCAGACTCAGTCCCTGCCCCCCCTCCCCGATCAGTCTCAGTCCCTCCCCCCTACCGAGCAGACTCAGTCGCTCCCCCCTTCCTGAGCAGACTCAGTCCCTCCCTCCCCGTGCAGACTCAGTGTCTCCCCCCTCCCCGTGCAGATTCAGTCCCTCCCCCCACTCCCCGAGCAGACTCTGTCCCTCCTCCACTCCCCGAGCAGACTCAGTCCCTCCTCCCCCTCCCCGAGCAGACTCAGTCACTCCCCCCCGCTCCCCAAGCAGACTCAGTCCCTCCCTCCCTCCCAGAGCAGACTCAGTCCCTCCCTCCCTCCCAGAGCAGACTCAGTCTCTCCCCCCTCCGCGAGCAGACTCAGTCCCTCCTTCCCCTCCCTGAGCAGACTCAGTCCCTCCCAACCCGCTCCCCAAGCAGACTCAGTCCCTCCCTCCCTCCCCGAGCAGACTCAGTCTCTCCCCCCTCCCCGAGCAGACTCAGTCCCTCCCCACCCCCGCTCCCCAAGCAGACTCAGTCCCTCCCCCCCTCCCCGAGCAGATTCAATCCCTCCCCCCTCCCCGAGCAGATTCAGTCTCCCCCCCCTCCCCGAGCAGACTCAGTCCCTCGCCCCTGCCTGAGCAGACTCAATCCCTCCCCTCTCCCCGAGCAGACTCAGTCCCTCCCCCTCCCCGAACAGACTCAGACCCTCCCCCCCCTCCCCGAGCAGACCCAGTCCTTCCCCGAGCAGACTCAGTCTCTCCCCCCTCCCCGAGCAGTCTCAGTCTCTCCCCAAACAGACTCAGTCCCTCCCCCCTCCCTGTGCAGACTCAGTCAGTCCCCGAGCAGACTCAGTCCCTCCCGCCCTCCCCAAGCAGACTCAGCCCCGACCCCTCCCCGAGCAGACTCAGTCTCTTCCCGAGCAGACTCAGTCTCTCTCCGAGCAGACTCAGTCTCACCCCCCTCCCCGAGCAGACTCAGTCCCTCCCCGAGCAGACTCAGTCCCTCCCTCCCTCCCCGAGCAGACTCAGTCCCTCCCCGAGCAGACTCAGTCTCTCCCCGAGCAGACTCAGTCTCTCCCCGAGCAGACTCAGTCTCTCCCTCCTCCCCGAGCAGACTCAGTCCCTCCCTGAGCAGACTCATTCAGTCCCTCCCTCCCTCCCTCCCTGCATCTCTCCATCCCCCTCTACTTCACTCCCTCCCCCTCTCCCTTCCTCTCTCCCTCCCTCCCCCTCTCCCCCCTCCCCGAGCAGACTCAGTCCCTCCCCCCTCCCTGCCCAAGCAGACTCAGTCCCTCCCTCCCCGAGCAAACTCGGTCTCTCCCCCTCCCCGTGCAGACTCAGTCCCTCCCCCCCTCTCCGAGCAGACTCAGTCTCACCCCCCTCCACGAGCAGACTCAGTCCCTCCCCCCTCCCCGAGCAGACTCAGTCCTTCCCCGAGCAGATTCAGTCCCTCCCCCCCCCTCCCCGAGCAGACTCAGTCCCCCCCCTCCCCGAGCCGACTCAGTCCCTCCCTCCCCCTCCCCGAGCAGACTCAGTCCCCCCCCCTCCCCGAGCCGACTCAGTCCTCCCCCTCCCCGAGCAGACTCAGTCCCTCCCCCCCCTCCCCGAGCAGACTCAGTCCCTCACCCCCTCCCTGAGCAGACTCAGTCCCTCCCCCCTCCCCGAGCAGACTCAGTTCCTCCCCCCACTCCCCGAGCAGATTCAGTCTCCCCCCCTCCCCGAGCAGACTCAGTCCCTCCCCGAGCAGACTCAGTCCCTCCCCCCTCCACGAGCAGACTCAGTCCCTCCCCCCTCCCCGAGCAGACTCAGTCCATCCCCGAGCAGACCCAGTCCCTCCCCCCTCCCCGAGCAGACTCAGTCTCTCCCCCCTCCCCGAGCAGACTCAGTCTCTCCCCAAGCAGACTCAGTCCCTCCCCCCTCCCCGTGCAGACTCAGTCAGTCCCCGAGCAGACTCAGTCCTTCCCCCCCTCCCCGAGCAGACTCTGCCCCTCCCCCCTCCCCGAGCAGACTCAGTCTCTCTCCGAGCAGACTCAGTCTCACCCCCCTCCCCGAGCAGACTCAGTCTCTCCCCGAGCAGACTCAGCCCCTCCCCCCTCCCCGAGCAGACTCAGTCTCTCTCCGAGCAGACTCAGTCTCACCCCCCTCCACGAGCAGAATCAGTCCCTCCCCTAGCAGACCCAGTCCCTCCCACCCCTCCCCGAGCAGACTCAGTCCCTCATCCCCCTACCCGAGCAGACTCAGTCCCTCCCACCCCCTCCCCGAGCGGACTCAGTCTCTCCCCCTCCCCGAGCAGACTCAGTCCCCCCCCCTGCCCGAGCGGACTCAGTCTCTCCCCCTCCCCGAGCAGACTCAGTCCCCCCCCCTCCCCGAGCCGACTCAGTCCCTCCCTCCCCCTCCCCGAGCAGACTCAGTCCCCCCCTCCCCGAGCCGACTCAGTCCCTCCCCCCTCCCCGAGCAGACTCAGTGCCCCCCCCCCCCCGCGAGCAGACCCAGTACCTCCCCCCTCCCCGAGCAGACTCAGTCTCTCCCCCCTCCCCGAGCAGACTCAGTCTCTCCCCAAGCAGACTCAGCCCCTCCCCCCTCCCCGAGCAGACTCAGTCTCTCCCCGAGCAGACTCAGCCCCTCCCCCCTCCCCGAGCAGACTCAGTCTCTCTCCGAGCAGACTCAGTCTCACCCCCCTCCCCGAGCAGACTCAGTCTCTCCCCGAGCAGACTCAGTCCCTCATCCCCCTACCCGAGGAGACTCAGTATCTCCCACCCCCCCCCCCCCCCGAGCGGACTCAGTCCCTCCCCCCCCCTCCCCGAGCGGACTCAGTCCCTCCCCCTCCCCGAGCAGACTCAGTCCCCCCCCGCCCCACCCCGAGCTGACTCAGTCCCTCCCCCCTCCCCGAGCGGACTCAGTCTCTCCCCCACCCCGAGCAGACTCAATCCCCCTCCCTCCCCGAGCAGACTCAGTCTCTCCCACCTCCCTGAGCAGACTCAGTCCCTCCCCAAGCAGACTCAGTCCCTCCCCAAGCAGACTCAGTCCCTGCCCCCCTTCCCCGAGCAGACTCAGTCTCTCCCCCTCCCCGAGAAGACTCAGTCCCTTCCCCCCTCCCCGAGCAGACTCAGTCCCTCCCCGAGCAGATTCAGTCTCTCCCCCCTCCACGAGCAGACTCAGTCCCTCCCCCCCCCCCCGAGCAGACTCAGCCCCTCCCCCTTCCCTGAGCAGATTTAGTCTCACCCCCTCCCCGAGCAGACTCAGTCCCTCCCCCCTCCCTGCCCAAGCAGACTCAGTCCCTCCCTCCCCGAGCAAACTCGGTCTCTCCCCCCTCCCCGTGCAGACTCAGTCTCTCCCCAAGCAGACTCAGTCCCTCCCACCCCTCCCCGAGCAGACTCAGTCCCTCATCCCCCTACCCGAGCAAACTCGGTCTCGCCCCCCTCCCCGTGCAGACTCAGTCCCCCCCCTCCCCGAGCAGACTCAGTCCCTCCCCCCCCCCTCCCCGAGCAGACTCAGTCCCTCACCCCCTCCCTGAGCAGACTCAGTCCCTCCCCCCTCCCTGAGCAGACTCAGTTCCTCCCCCCACTCCCCGAGCAGATTCAGTCTCCCCCCCTCCCCGAGCAGACTCAGTCTCTCCCCGAGCAGACTCAGTCTCTCCCTGAGCAGACTCATTCAGTCCCTCCCTCCCTCCCTCCCTGCATCTCTCCATCCCCCTCTACTTCACTCCCTCACCCTCTCCCTTCCTCTCTCCCTCCCTCCCCCTCTCCCCCCTCCCCGAGCAGACTCAGTCCCTCCCCCCTCCCTGCCCAAGCAGACTCAGTCCCCCCCTCCCCGTGCAAACTCGGTCTCTCCCCCCTCCCCGTGCAGACTCAGTCCCTCCCCCCCCCCCCCTCCCCGAGCAGACTCAGTCCTTCCCCGAGAAGACTCAGTCCCTCCCTACCTCCCCGAACAGACTCAGTCCCCCCCCTCCCCGAGCCGACTCAGTCCCTCCCCCTCCTCCCCGAGCAGACTCAGTCCCCACCCTCCCCGAGCCGACTCAGTCTCCCCCCCCTCCCCGAGCAGACTCAGTCCCTCGCCCCTGCCTGAGCAGACTCAGTCCCTCCCCTCTCCCCGAGCAGACTCAGTCTCACCCCCCTCCCCGAGCAGACTCAGTCTCTCCCCAAACAGACTCAGTCCCTCCCCCCTCCCTGTGCAGACTCAGTCAGTCCCCGAGCAGACTCAGTCCCTCCCCCCTCCCCGAGCAGACTCAGTCCCTCCCTCCCTCCCCGAGCAGACTCATCCCTCCCCGAGCAGACTCAGTCTCTCCCCGAGCAGACTCAGTCCCTCCCCGAGCAGACTCAGTCCCTCCCTCCCTCCCCGAGCAGACTCAGTCCCTCCCCGAGCAGACTCAGTCTCTCCCCGAGCAGACTCAGTCTCTCCCCGAGCAGACTCAGTCTCTCCCCGAGCAGACTCAGTCTCTCCCTCCTCCCCGAGCAGACTCAGTCTCTCCCTCCTCCCCGAGCAGACTCAGTCTCTCCCTCCTCCCCGAGCAGACTCAGTCCCTCCCTGAGCAGACTCATTCAGTCCCTCCCTCCCTCCTCGAGCAGATAGTCCCTCCCTGCATCTCTCCATTCCCCTCTCCTTCACTCTCTCCCCCTCTCCCTTCCTCTCTCCCTCCCTCCCCCTCTCCCCCCTCACCGAGCAGATTCAGTCCCTCCCCCCCTCCCCGAGCAGACTCAGTCCCCCCCCCCTCCCCGAGCCGACTCAGTCCCTCCCTCCCCCTCCCCGAGCAGACTCAGTCTCCCCCCCCTCCCCGAGCCGACTCAGTCCCTCCCCCCTCCCGGAGCAGACTCAGTCCACCCCCCTCCCCGAGCAGACTCAGTCCCTCCCCCCCTCCCCGAGCAGACTCAGTCCCTCACCCCCTTCCTGAGCAGACTCAGTCCCTCCCCCTCCCCGAGCAGACTCAGTCCCTCCCCGAGCAGACTCAGTCCCTCCCCCCTCCCCGAGCAGACTCAGTCCCTCCCACCCTCCCCGAGCAGACTCAGTCCCTCCCCCCTCCCCGAGCAGACTCAGTCCCTTCCACCCTCCCCAAGCAGACTCAGTCCCTCCCACCCCTCCCCGTGCAGACTCAGTCAGTCCCCGAGCAGACTCAGTCCCTCCCCCCTCCCCGAGTAGACTCAGCCCCTCCCCCCTCCCCGAGCAGACTCAGTCTCTCTCCGAGCAGACTCAGTCCCTCCCCCCTCCCCGAGCAGACTCAGTCCCCCCCCCCCCGAGCAGACTCAGTCCTTCCCCCCTCCCCGAGTAGACTCAGCCCCTCCCCCCTCCCCGAGCAGACTCAGTCTCTCTCCGAGCAGACTCAGTCCCTCCCCCCTCCCCGTGCAGACTCAGTCAGTCCCCGAGCAGACTCAGTCCTTCCCCCCCTCCCCGAGCAGACTCAGCCCCTCCCCCCTCCCCGAGCAGACTCAGTCTCTCCCCAAGCAGACTCAGTCCCTCCCCCCTCCCCGTGCAGACTCAGTCTCTCTCCGAGCAGACTCAGTCCCTCCCCCCTCCCCGTGCAGACTCAGTCAGTTCCCGAGCAGACTCAGTCCTTCCCCCCCTCCCCGAGCAGACTCAGCCCCTCCCCCCTCCCCGAGCAGACGCAGTCTCTCTCCGAGCAGACTCAGTCTCACCCCCCTCCCCGAGCAGACTCAGTCCCTCCCTCCCTCCCCGAGCAGACTCTGTCCCTCCCACCTCCCCGAGCGGACTCAGTCTCACCCCCCTCCCCGAGCAGACTCAGTCCCTCCCCGAGCAGACTCAGTCCCTCCCCGAGCAGACTCAGTCCCTCCCCGAGCAGACTCAGTCCCTCCCTCCCCGAGCAGACTCAGTCCCTCCCCGAGCAGACTCAGTCCCTCCCCGAGCAGACTCAGTCTCTCCCCGAGCAGACTCAGCCCCTCCCCCCTCCCCGAGCAGACGCAGTCTCTCTCCGAGCAGACTCAGCCCCTCCCCCCTCCTCGAGCAGACGCAGTCTCTCTCCGGGCAGACTCACTCTCACCCCCCTCCCCGAGCAGACTCAGTCCCTCCCTCCCTCCCCGAGCAGACTCTGTCCCTCCCACCTCCCCGAGCGGACTCAGTCTCACCCCCCTCCCCGAGCAGACCCAGTCCCTCCCCGAGCAGACTCAGTCCCTCCCCGAGCAGACTCAGTCCCTCCCTCCCCGAGCTGACTCAGTCCCTCCCCGAGCAGACTCAGTCCCTCCCCGAGCAGACTCAGTCCCTCCCCGAGCAGACTCAGTCCCTCCCTCCCTCCCCGAGCAGACTCAGTCCCTCCCCGAGCAGACTCAGTCTCTCCCCGAGCAGACTCAGTCTCTCCCCGAGCAGACTCAGTCTCTCCCCGAGCAGACTCAGTCTCTCCCTCCTCCCCGAGCAGACTCAGTCTCTCCCTCCTCCCCGAGCAGACTCAGTCTCTCCCTCCTCCCCGAGCAGACTCAGTCCCTCCCTGAGCAGACTCATTCAGTCCCTCCCTCCCTCCTCGAGCAGATAGTCCCTCCCTGCATCTCTCCATCCCCCTCTCCTTCACTCTCTCCCCCTCTCCCTTCCTCTCTCCCTCCCTCCCCCTCTCCCCCCTCACCGAGCAGATTCAGTCCCTCCCCCCCTCCCCGAGCAGACTCAGTCCCCCCCCCCTCCCCGAGCCGACTCAGTCCCTCCCTCCCCCTCCCCGAGCAGACTCAGTCTCCCCCCCCTCCCCGAGCCGACTCAGTCCCTCCCCCCTCCCGGAGCAGACTCAGTCCACCCCCCTCCCCGAGCAGACTCAGTCCCTCCCCCCCTCCCCGAGCAGACTCAGTCCCTCACCCCCTTCCTGAGCAGACTCAGTCCCTCCCCCCTCCCCGAGCAGACTCAGTCCCTCCCCGAGCAGACTCAGTCCCTCCCCCCTCCCCGAGCAGACTCAGTCCCTCCCACCCTCCCCGAGCAGACTCAGTCCCTCCCCCCTCCCCGAGCAGACTCAGTCCCTCCCACCCTCCCCAAGCAGACTCAGTCCCTCCCACCCCTCCCCGTGCAGACTCAGTCAGTCCCCGAGCAGACTCAGTCCCTCCCCCCTCCCCGAGTAGACTCAGCCCCTCCCCCCTCCCCGAGCAGACTCAGTCCCCCCCCCCGAGCAGACTCAGTCCTTTCCCCCTCCCCGAGTAGACTCAGCCCCTCCCCCCTCCCCGAGCAGACTCAGTCTCTCTCCGAGCAGACTCAGCCCCTCCCCCCTCCCCGTGCAGACTCAGTCAGTCCCCGAGCAGACTCAGTCCTTCCCCCCCTCCCCGAGCAGACTCAGTCTCTCCCCAAGCAGACTCAGTCCCTCCCTCCCTCCCCGAGCAGACTCTGTCCCTCCCACCTCCCCGAGCGGACTCAGTCTCACCCCCCTCCCCGAGCAGACTCAGTCCCTCCCCGAGCAGACTCAGTCCCTCCCCGAGCAGACTCAGTCCCTCCCCGAGCAGACTCAGTCCCTCCCTCCCCGAGCAGACTCAGTCCCTCCCCGAGCAGACTCAGTCCCTCCCCGAGCAGACTCAGTCTCTCCCCGAGCAGACTCAGCCCCTCCCCCCTCCCCGAGCAGACGCAGTCTCTCTCCGAGCAGACTCAGCCCCTCCCCCCTCCCCGAGCAGACGCAGTCTCTCTCCGGGCAGACTCACTCTCACCCCCCTCCCCGAGCAGACTCAGTCCCTCCCTCCCTCCCCGAGCAGACTCTGTCCCTCCCACCTCCCCGAGCAGACTCAGTCTCACCCCCCTCCCCGAGCAGACCCAGTCCCTCCCCGAGCAGACTCAGTCCCTCCCCGAGCAGACTCAGTCCCTCCCTCCCCGAGCAGACTCAGTCCCTCCCCGAGCAGACTCAGTCCCTCCCCGAGCAGACTCAGTCCCTCCCTCACCGAGCTGACTCAGTCCCTCCCCGAGCAGACTCAGTCCCTCCCCGAGCAGACTCAGTCTCTCCCCGAGCAGACTCAGTCTCTCCCCCCTCCCCGAGCAGACTCAGTGCCTCCCCCCTCCCTGAGCAGACTCAGTCCCTCCCCCCTCCCCGAGCAGACTCAGTCCCTCCCCCCTCCCCGAGCAGATTCAGTCCCTCCCCCCTCTCCGAGCAGATTCAGTCCCTCCCCCCCTCCCCGAGCAGACCCAGTCCCTCCCCCCTCCCCGAGCAGATCCAGTCCCTCCCACCCTCCCCGAGCAGACCCAGTCCCTCCCCCCTCCCCGAGCAGACTCAGTCTCTCCCCCCTCCCCGAGCAGACTCAGTCTCTCCCCAAGCAGATTCAGTCCCTCCCCCCCTCCCCGAGCAGACTCAGTCCCTCCCACCCTCCCCGAGCAGACCCAGTCCCTCCCCCCTCCCCGAGCAGACTCAGTCTCAACCCCTCCCCGAGCAGACTCAGTCTCTCCCCAAGCAGACTCAGTCCCTCCCCCCTCCCCGTGCAGACTCAGTCAGTCCCCGAGCAGACTCAGTCCTTCCCCCCTCCCCGAGCAGACTCAGCCCCTCCCCCCTCCCCGAGCAGACTCAGTCTCTTTCCGAGCAGACTCAGTCTCACCCCCCTCCCCGAGCAGACTCAGTCTCTCCCCAAGCAGACTCAGTCCCTCCCCCCTCCCCTTCCTTAAGAGGAAGTATAAAGAGCAGCTGACCTGCAGGCATTTCCCAGTAGAGTACCAGTCGCAGGCTGGCACTGTTCGAAGCTGATTAAAACCACGGTTTACTTCTCCTCGTGTCTTTGAGTGAATTGATGGTCGCATCAAGACTCTCCCTCCCTCCCTCTCTCCCCGAGCAGGGACTATCCCTCCCTCTCCGTGGTAAACCACTGTTGTACCTATATTAGAGGACGTACGGTACAACCTGCACTACAGGTTCGCCTGTAGCCCCTGCCTGCTGGCTCCGCACAGGAGGCGGTGTATAAATATGCATGTCCTCCAGCTCGCAGCCATTTCGCCAGATGCTGTGGGAGGCCACACATCTGACAGCAATAAAGCCTCAGTTTGGATTCAACTATCGTCTTTAGTCCAATTGATTGTGCCTCACTCTATCCCCGAGCAGAGACTCTCCCTCCTCACTCTCTCCCCGAGCAGAGACTCTCCCTCACTTCCTCTCTCCCCGAGTAGAGACTCTCAGTCCCCCCCCTCATCCCCGAGCAGACTCAGTCCCTCCCTCCCCGTGCAGAGACACTCCCTCCCTCTCCCTCCCCCTCTCCCCCCCTCGCTCCCTCTCTCCCCGAGCAGAGACTCTCACTCACTCCCTCTCTCCCCGAGCAGAGACTCTCACTCACTCCCTCTCTCCCTGAGCAGAGACTCTCCCTCACTCTCTCTCTCCTCAGTTGGATTCAACTATCGTCTTTAGTCCAATTGATCGTGCCTCAATTTATTGCTATCAGTTTCTAAGGATGGACCTCCGTATCAAACCGGATCGCCTGCAGCTGGATCCGCACTTAAGCGACGCCAGAAAGGATTCCAGCACTGGCTAGCTTGCTTCGAAGCGTATATCAACACGGCACCAACCTCTGTTCCGGAGGCTCAGAAGATCCAGATTTTATATTCCAGGTTGAGCTCCAAAGTCTTCCCACTAATCCAGGATGCGCCGAACTACGCCGAAGCCATGACTCGACTCAAGGACAACTACGAGCAGAAGACCAACACGCTCTTCGCCAGGCACGCGCTCGCCACTCGCTCTCAACTACTTGGTGAGTCCATAGAAGACTTCTGGCGGGCCCTAATCCCACTCGTCCGGGACTGTGACTGCCAGGACGTCACAGCCAAGGAGCACTCAGACCTCCTTATGCGGGACGCTTTTGTGACTGGAATTGGGTCAGATATCATTCGTCAGGGGCTCCTAGAAGGTGCCACGCGCGACCTCACAGAGACTAAAACGCTAGCACTCTCCATGACGGTCGCCCTGCGCAACGCCCAGTCCTACGTCCCCACCCCTCCTACACTTCGTGGACCCCACAGACAGCCGCCCCAGTGGGGGCGCTGTCCACCCAATACGCCTGCGCTACACGCCAGCCAGCAAACCCCGGGGGGCCCCAATGCTATTTTTGCGGCCAGCAAAAGCACCCCAGCCAGCGTTGCCCGGCCCACGCTGCCCTTTTAAAGCCTGCGGGAAGAAGGGCCACTTCGCCGCGGTGTGCCAGGCCTGCTCAGTAGCCGCTATCAGCCCCCCCCCCCCCCCCCCCCCGGTCACGGACAATGGGCGCCGCCATCTCCTCCCCCCCAGACCACGTGCGATCAGTGGGCACCGCCATCTTCCCCTCCGCGCAACACGTGCGTTTCATGGGCGCTGCCATCTTGTTCCGCCCCTGCAATGTGCGTTCCATGGGCTCCGCCATTTTGTAACCCTCAAGATCTTCGGGCACCGCTATCTTGTCCACCCCTCAGCACATGGGCACCACCGACGTTCCAGGACCGGAGCTCAACGGCCGCCCCATTACCCGACGACCAACCAAGGCTCGCCTCCATGTCAATCGACCAGTCTCGCCCGCAGAACCTGACCAACGCATCCACCAGCGTGAAAGTCGACGGCCATGTAACCTCCTGCCTGCTGGACACCGGGAGCACCGAAAGCTTCATACACCCGGATACAGTAAGGCGCTGCTCCCTCACGATACACCCCGCAAATCAAAAAATCTCCCTGGCCTCCAGATCCCATTGTGTAGCGATCCGGGGATACTGTACGGTCACGCTCATGGTCCAGGGCGTAGAATTCCACAGCTTCCGCCTCTACATTCTCCCTAACCTCTGCGCTGCACTAATCCTCGGCCTGGATTTCCAGTGTAACCTCCAGAGCCTAAACCTGAAATTCGGCGGGCCCTTACCATCCCTTACTGTGTGCGGCTTTGTGACCCTAAAGGTCGACCCACCTTCCCTCTTAGCCAATCTAACTCCAGATTGCAAACTCATCGCCACCAGGAGCAGACGGTACAGCACCCAGGATAAGACCTTCATCAGGTCCAAAGTCCAGCGGCTGCTTCGGGAAGACATCATCGAGGCAAGCAACAGCCCCTGGAAGTAATAGTAGTTAAAAATAGCGAGAAGCACCGAATGGTCGTGGACTACAGCCAGACCATCAACCGGTACACGCAGCTCGACGCGTACCCCCTCCCACGCATATGTGACATGGTTAACCAGATTGCACAGTATCGGGTCTTCTCAACGGTAGACCTGAAATCCGCCTACCACCAGCTCCCCATCCGTAAATCAGACCGTCCATACACCGCCTTCGAGGCAGACGGCCGCCTATACCACTTCCTTAGGGTACCCTTCGGCATCACTAACGGGGTCTCGGTCTTCCAAAGGGAGATGGACCGAATGGTCGACCAGTACGGGTTGCGAGCCACCTTTCCGTACCTAGACAACGTCACCATCTGCGGCCATAATCAGCAGGGCCACGACACCAACTTTGCTAAATTTCTCCACACCGCTACTCTCCTAAACCTCACTTACAACAAGGAGACGTGCGTGTTCAGCACAAACCGCTTCGCCATCCTCGACTATGTGGTCCAGAACGGAGCTCTGGGGCCCGATCCTGACCGCATGCACCCCCTCACGGAGCTCCCTCTGCCCCAAGGCCCTCAAACGCTGCCTGGGGTTCTTTTCATACTACGCCCAGTGGGTCCCAAACTATGCGGACATGGCCCGCCCACTCATTCAGTCCACCCAGTTCGCCCCACGGCCTTCGCCCGGATCAGAGCTGATATTGCCAAGGCCGGGATGCACGCTGTAGATGAGAGACTGCCCTTCCAAGTAGAAAGCGATGCATCGGACGTCACCCTTGCCACCACCCTCAATCAGGCAGGCAGGCCCGTGGCATTTTTAACCCGCACCCTTCATGCCTCTAAAATCCGGCACTCATCCGTTGAAAAAGAGGCCCAAGCTATCGTTGAAGCTGTGCGGCATTGGAGGCATTACCTGGCCGGCAGGAGATTCACTCTCCACACTGACCAACGGTCGATAGCCTTCATGTTCAACAACACACAGCGGGGCAAGATCAAAAATGATAAAATCATGCGGTGGAGAATCGAGCTCTCCACCTATAATTATGAGATTATGTATCACCCTGGCAAACTCAACAAGCCCCCAGACGCCCTATCCCGAGGTACATGTGCCAGCGCACAGGGAGACCGACTCCGGACCCTGCACGACAGCCTTTGTCACCCAGGAGTCACTCGGTTGTACCACTTCATTAAGGCACAAAATCTGCCCTACTCCGTCAAGGAAGTAAGGACAATCACCAGGGACTGCCAAGTCTGTGCAGAGTGCAAGCCGCACTTCTACCGGCCGGACCGCGCGCGCCTGGTGAAGTCCTCCCGCCCCTTTGAACGCCTCAGCATGGATTTCAAAGGGCCTCTCCCCTCCACCGATCGTCACACATATTTCCTCAGTGTGATCGACGAATACTCCTGGTTCCCCTTCGCCATCCCATGCCCCGACATGACGTCTGCCACCGTCATTAAAGCCCTCAATTCGATCTTCACACTGTTCAGTTTCCCCGTCTACATCCACAGTGATAGGGGATCCTCATTCATGAGTGATGAGCTACGTCAGTTCCTGCTCAGCAGGGGTATCGCCTCCAGCAGAACGACAAGCTACAACCCCCGGGGAAACGGATAGATAGAAAGAGAGAATGGGACGGTATGGAGGGTCGTCCAGCTGGCCCTACGGTCCAGAAATCTCCCAGCCTCCCGTTGGCAAAAGGTCCTCCCTGATGCACGACATTCCATTCACTCGTTACTCTGCACCGCCACTAACAATACACCGCATGAACGTCTTTTTGCCTTCCCCAGGAAGTCCACATCCGGGGTCTCGCTCCCGACTTGGCTCACAGCTCCGGGAACCGTGCTTCTCTGTAAACATGTCCGATTCCACAAGGCGGACCCGTTGGTGGAGAGGGTGCACTTGCTCCACGCAAACCCCCAGTACGCCTACGTGGCGTTCCCCGACGGCCGCCAGGATGCGGTCTCCCTCAGGGACCTGGCACCAGCAGGTTCCACACCCACTCCGCCCCCGGCGCCACCCTCCCCTCCCCCGTCGCTCACCACAGCACCCCCCCCCCCCCCCCAGGACAGTCCGTCCCCCCCTGCCCACGGCCATCGATGAAGACGATTTCGGCACGCTCCCGGAGTCACCTTCGACCTGATCAGCACCAACATCGCCGACACCCCTTCGTCGCACCCAGAGGAACATCAAGGCCCTGGACCGGCTAAACCTCTGATCGGTCCACCTGACTTCAATGTATTTGTTTGCTTTGTAAATATTATCTCATGATTGTGTATAGTTATCCACCACCCCCGCTGGACTCAATTTGTTACTGCGGGTGAATGTGGTAAACCACTGTTGTACCTATATTAGAGGATGTACGGTAGAACCTGCACTACAGGTTCGCCTGTAGCCCCTGTCTGCTGGCTCCGCCCAGGAGGCAGGGTATGAATATGCATGTCGTCCTTCTCACAGCCATTTCACCAGCTTCTATGGGAGGCCACACATCTGATAGCAATAAAGCCTCAGTTTGGATTCAACTATCGTCTTTAATCCAATTGATCGTGCCTCACTCTCTCCCCGAGCAGAGACTCTCTCTCACTTCCTCTCTCCCCGAGTAGAGACTCTCAGTCCCCCCCTCCCTGAGCAGACTCAGTCCCTTCCTCCCCGTGCAGAGACACTCCCTCCTTCTCCCTCCCCCTCACTCCCCGAGCCGAGACTCTCACTCACTCCCTCGCTCCCTGAGCCGAGACTCTCTCTCACTCCCTCTCTCCCCGAGCAAAGACTCTCCTTCCCACCCTCCCTCCCCGAGCAGACTCAGTCCCTCCCTCCCTCCTCGTGCAGAGACTCTCACTCCTCCCCCTCCCCCTCCCTCTCTCTCTCTCCCCCTTTCCCCGAGCAGAGAGTCTCAGTCCCTCCCTCCCTCCCCGAGCAGAGACTCTCAGTCCCTCCCTCTCCCAGCAGAGACTCTCAGTCCCTCCCTTCCTCCCCCAGCAGAGACTCTCAGTCCCTCCCTCCCTCCCCCAGCAGACTCTCAGTCCCTCCCTACCTCCCCGAGCAGAGACTCTCCGTCCCTCCCTCCCTCTCCCAGAAGAGACTCTCAGTCCCTCCCTCCCCAAAGCAGAGACTCTCAGTCCCTCCCTCCCTCCCCGAGCAGAGACTCTCAGTCCCTCCCTCCCCCAGCAGAGACTCTCAGTCCCTCCCTACCTCCCCAAGGAGAGACTCTCAGTCCCTCCCTACCTCCCCAAGCAGAGACTCTCAGTCTCTCCCTCCCTCCCCGAGCAGAGACTCTCAGCCCCTCCCTACCTCCCCAAGCAGAGACTCTCAGTCTCTCCCTCCCTCCCCGAGCAGAGACTCTCAGTCCCTCCCTCCCTCCCCGAGCAGAGACTCTCAGTCCCTCCCTTCCCCAGCAGAGACTCTCAGTCCCTCCCTACCTCCCCGAGCAGAGACTCTCTGTCCCTCCCTCCCTCCCCAAGCAGAGACTCTCAGTCCCTCCCCGAGCAGAGACTCTCAGTCCCTCCCTTCCCCAGCAGAGACTCTCAGTCCCTCCCTACCTCCCCAAGCAGAGACTCTCAGTCTCTCCCTCCCTCCCCGAGCAGAGACTCTCTGTCCCTCCCTCCCTCCCCAAGCAGAGACTCTCAGTCCCTCCCCGAGCAGAGATTCTCAGTCCCTCCCTTCCCCAGCAGAGACTCTCAGTCCCTCCCTCCCTCCCCGAGCAGAGACTCTCAGTCCCTCCCTACCTCCCCCAGCAGAGACTCTCAGTTTCTGCCTCCCTCCCTGACACACACACACAAACACCGAGCCCAGTTCACATAAACATTTGCAAAGCCTCAGCCTCGAACCAGTGGGTTAACAAAATGCCTATCTTGTTAGTGAAGGGTTAGAAAGGCGTGAAAGATTTGAGGCGTAATTCACAAATACATTAGTCATTTGGGTTGGCTGAGGTGGGGGGAAGGAGGACCTGGACAAGAACTGTACTTAACGCTCATCAATAGTGCGTTACACACTCCCCTTTCAGTGCAAGATCTAAACTACAAAAGGAAAACTCCAATGGATTCTAATCGTTGTCTGCAAACTCATTTAATTCCATTTATACATGTATACAAACCGATTTCAAAAAGTTGATCCATTTTCTAATTTAATCAAGGAGGGTGCTGATCGCAGTTAGCCAGAAGACAGTGTGATCTGGATGACAGAGCAATAAAGGTGAATGCAAGCGAGCCTCGCTGTGCAGTTCTATATTGTCAGTATATAATAATATGACATACCAAATAGATCATTTTGAGAATAGTGCGAGGGAAGAACTTATCAAATTAATCCAATCAGAAGAGATGAACCACTCAAATGATTTATGACGTTCACCTAAACTCAAAGACTTACCACCGCGCCAGCAGTTCTTCCATTCGAGGATTGGGTAAATTCAGGGTCACAAATTTCTGCCATGGGTTTTCATGTGGCTGACAAGTTGTTTCTTTACCATCAGGGGCGAGATTCTCCGACCCCCCGCCGGATATTCGGCGGGGGCGGGAATCGCGCCTCACCAGTTGGCGGGCCCCCCCCCCCGCGAATCTCCGGCCCAGATGGGCCGAAGTCCCGCTGCTAAAATGCCAGTTCCACCGGCGTAGATTAAACCACCTACCTTACCGGCAGGACAAGGCGGTGCGGGTGGGCTCCGGGGCGATCTGGCCCCGGGGGGTGCCCCCACGGTGGCCTGGACCGCGATCGGGGCCCACCGATCCGCGGGCGGGCCTGTGCCGTGGGGGCACTCTTTTCCTTCCGCCTTCGCTACGGTCTCCACCATGGCGTAGGCGGAAGAGACTCCCTCCACTGTGCATGCGCGGGAATGCCGTCAGCGGCCGCTAACGCTCCAGCGCATGCGTCGCCCGGAGATGTCATTTCCGCGCCAGCTGGCGGGGCACCAAAGGCCTTTTCCGCCAGCTGGCGGGGCGGAAATTAGTCCGGCGCGGGCCTAGCCCCTTAAGGTTGGGGCTCAGCCCCCCAAGATGCGGAGCATTCCGCACCTTTGGGGCGGCGCGATGCCCGACTGATTTGCGCCAGTCGGCGGACATCGCACCGATACCGGAGAAGTTCGCCCCAGATCTTTTCAAATGACCCAGGGGGCGAAATTCTCCGGTATCGGCGCGATGTCAGCCGACCGGCGCCCAAAACGGCGCAAATCAGTCGGGCATCGCACCGCCCCAAAGGTGGTTTAATCTACGCCGGCGGGACAGGCATTCTAGCAGCGGGACTTCGGCCCATTCGGGCCGGAGAATCGCGGGGGGGGGGGCCCGCGGCACGATTCCCGCCCCCGCCGAATATCCGGTGCCGGAGAATTCGGCAACCGGCAGGGGCGGGATTCACACCAGCCCCCGGCGATTCTCCGACCCGGCAGGGGGTCGGAGAATCTCGCCCAGGGTGTTCCACAAGGTAGTGGAAGTGCAGGATTTCTTTCCTTTCCTGTTCTTCACTGGCTCTGCTCCGACTCAACATTAAGATGTCGGGACTCCGCATGATGCAACTTGATTAGTCAGGTGTCGCAAATCTGAACAATTAGTAACAAATTCTCGCAGTCGTCAATGTTTTATGAGTGTCGCTGAAGCATTTTCTTTGCCCTCTGGAACATTCTCAATTTTCACATGGCCAAACAGGGAAGATGGTTTTCAGCCATTAAGTATCCAGTCCATCAAAGTCAATTTTGCAGATGTTTTGCCTGAATTCTTGTGGAGCTAGCTTCAAGCATCTGTTTTACAATCCTTCCATTGAATCCAGAGGATGGGCAGCACGGTAGCATAATGGTTAGCACAGTATATTCACAGCTCCAGGGTCCCAGGTTCGATTCCCGGCTGGGTCACTGTCTGTGCGGAGTCTGCACATCCTCCCCGTGTCTGCGTGGGTTTCCTCCGGGTGCTCCAGTTTCCTCCCACAATCCAAAGATGTGCAGGTTAGGTGGAGTGGCCATGCTAAGTTGCCCTGAGTGTCCAGAAAATGTTAAGTGGGAGTTACTGGGTTATGGGGATACGGTAGATACATGGGCTTCAGTGAGGTGCTCTTTGTAAGGTCTGTTGCAGACTCGATGGGCCAAATGGCCTCCTTCTGCACTGTAAATTCTATGGTTAGCACTGTTGCTTCAGAGCACCAGGAACCCCAGTTCGATTCCCGGCTTGGGTCACTGTCTGTGCGGAGTCTGCACATTCTCCCCATGTCTGCATGGGTTTCCTCCAGGCACTCCCATTTCCTCCCACAAGTCCTGAAAGATGTGCTGTTAGGTGAATTGGACATTCTGAATTCTCCCTCAGTGCACCGAACAGGCTGGAATGTGGCAACAAGGAGATTTTCACAGTAACTTCATTGTTGTGTTAATGTAAGCCTACTTGTGACACTAATGAAGATATTTTTTTTAAAAATATTTTTTATTCAATTTTAACAAATTTTCAACAAACCCCACCCCCCTTACAGAAAGAAAAAAGAAAACACACAGAAAGGCACCGTACGCCCAAATTATACAGAGAATTCCCCCAATATTCAACCCCCCCACAAAACAAAATAAACACATACCCGGAACAAAACTAAACCCCCGGCAACCGGTATATACCCCCCCCCCCCCCAGTTGCTGCTGCTGCTGACCTCCTCCTAACGTTCCGCCAGAAAGTCTAGGAACGGTTACCACCACCTAAGGAACCCTTGCACAGATCCCCGCAAGGCAAACTTTATCCTCTCCAATTTAATGAACCCTGCCATGTCATTAATCCAAGCTTCTACGCTTGGGGGCTTCACATCCTTCCACAGTAGCGAAATCCTCCACCGGGCTACCAGGGACGCTAAGGCCAGAATACCGGCCTCTTTCGCCTCCTGCACTCCCGGCTCATCCGATACCCCAAATAATCCTAACCCCCAGCTCGGCTTGACCCGGGGGTTCATCACCTTGGACATAGTCCTCGCAAAGCACCTCCAAAACCCATCCAGCGCCGGGCACGCCCAGAACATATGGCCGTGATTTGCCGGGCTCCCGAGCACCTCACACATCTGTCCTCTACCCCAAAAAACTTACTCAACCTCGTCCCTGTCATATGCGCCCTGTGAACAACTTGAAACAGTATCAAGCTTAGCCTGGCGCTACTAATGAAGATTATTATTATGTAGCGGAACCTTTGTTGATAGAATTTCTTGTCAATGGTGGCCTTTTGAAAGAGGTGGTTGCCAACACATGGAAACACTCAACACATTCCAGTCTCCCCTTCAACATATATGAGAGATGTAATATTTGACTGGATACCTGGATTGATATGACTTTTGTTTTGGTAACATTCAAGGACACACTGAGTTTCTTTAATGCAGAATTGAAGGGATCAAGAGTGGCTTGAAAACCTTGTGCAGAATTGGCAGTAACACTGCCTTTTTCTGCAAACTAGGGCATGTATATTTATGGTGGTCAGTTTAGTTTTGTTACAAAAGCAACTGAGATTGAAGAGTTTTCCATCCAGAAACTATTTAATGCTGCACTAGAGGCCAGGTGATCTTTGATGAGGTGAATAGTTGCTGTCAGGTAGATTGTAAATAGTGTGGGGATGATAACACAGCCTTGCTTGATCCCAGTCCAGATTTCAAAGGTGACTGTTTCAGATCTTCCATTCAAATTGGTTGCAGTCATATCATCATGTAGCAATTACAGGATTGTATGAAGCTTCTTGGACACCCAAATCTTTGGAGTGCAATCGAGTGAGACTTAGATCCTACAAGGATGTTAGATTTCAGGCTGTTGTAATCATATTATTAAATCGATCTGGATCATTAGAGGTTTTCACCCTTTGGCTGTTGGTATGTCCCAATCAAACGGATGAACTGACTAGTAGATCTAGGACCATTGTCCATCACCATTCCCATCCTTCAGTTTTGACAGGTTAAAAAAAAATCATGGGCTGTGGGCATCGCTGGCTAGGCCAGCATTTATTACCCATCCGTACTTGCCCTCGAGAAGGTGGTGCCGATCTGTCTTCTTGAACTGCTGCAGTCCATGTGGTGCAGGTAAATAGTGTGGGGACTACCCAGTGTTGTTAGAGAGGCAGGCCCAGGATTTTGACCTGGCAACTGTGAAGGAACAGTGATATATTTCCAGGTCACCCATCAGGAGAAAAGGAAACACCTCATTCAAATAAACCATCACCAAATGCTCCAGAGATCAAACTAATTTGCCTTTGTTTGGCTATAATGTACTGGCTCATGCATTATTGGTATTTACTGTATGCAGGCCAACACACTTCAGCCAATTGGTACTGTTGTGTTTGGTCCTTTATACCTTACAAAGGAATCCACCAAACACTTTGACTTGTCCAAACCAGAATCTTTTATTGAGTCTCGTGTGTAAGATAGCAATCTGATATTGATGCACTATCAATTACCACAAAGACAAGAGATGGGGAATAATCAAGGCTTTATTGAGCAAAGATGTTGTGCCTCCTTTAGCTGGAACCAGAATGGATGCAGCACCGGCGAGCACACACATTTATACACCGCCTGCTGGGCGGAGCCAGCAGGCAGGGATTTATCCATGTACCTCTATTATACGTGCCTCATCGTAATACATACCACATATAATAGAGGTACATCCATGTACCTCTATTATACGTGCCTCACCGTAATACTACCACATTCACCGACTGTTAAAAAAAAGTCCGGCGGGGGTAGTGGAAAAACATTACAAGTTCAGTCTGTCGGGGGCCTTGACCCTCCTCTGCGATCGCGTCAGTCCTGGTGGTGATGTGGGTGCCAACTTGTTCACCTGTGACTCCGGGAGCATGTTGTCCTCGTCTTCGTCACCCCTGAGTGGAACCTGTGGGAGGACAGATCTTCCTGGGGCGGGGGCTGCGGTGAGGTTCGCTGGGGGGAGGGGGAGTGGCGCAGGGGTGAATGAGGCCCAGAGGGAAACTGCGGGTTCGCATGTAGGAAGTGGACTCTTCCGACCAAGGGATCCAACGTATGGGTTCGCACATGCTTGCGAAGGAGGACGTGTCCAGGAACTGTCAGCCATGTTGGGAGCGAGACCCCGGAGGTGGACTTCCTGGGGAAGGCAAACACACGTTCGTGAGGGGTCTCGTTAGTCGCGGTGCAGAGGAGCGAACGGATGGAGTGGAGCGTGTCGGGGAGGACCTCCTGCCAGCGGGAGACCGGGAGATTTTTAGACCGCAAGGCCAGCAGGGCGGCCTTCCAGACCGTCCCGTTCTCCCTCTCCACCTGCCCGTTTCCCTGAGGGTTGTAGCTGGTTGTCCTGCTGGAGGCAATGCCCTTGCTGAGCAGGAACTGACGCAGCTCATTGCTCATGAAAGAGGATCCTCGATCGCTGTGGATGTAGGTGGGGGAAACCGAACAGAGTGAAGATGCTGTGGAGGGCTTTAATGACCATGGCAGAAGTCATATCGGGGCATGGGATGGCGAAAGGGAACCGGGAGTACTCATCAACCACGTTCAGAAAGTACATGTTGCGGTCGGTGGGGGGGGAGGGGCCCTTTGAAGTCCATGCTGAGGTGTTCAAAGGGGCGGGAGGCTTTCACCAGGTGCACTCGATCTGGCCGGTAGACCTGGCAGTCTCTGGTGACGGTCCTGACTTCCTCAATGGAGTAGGGCAGGTCGTGGGCCTTGATGAAATGGAAGAACCGGGTGACCCCCGGGTGGCAGAGGTCATAGTGGAGAGCCCGGATTCGGTCCACTTGTGCGCTGGCACATTGTAGCGCACAAAGACTCCGAGAGACGAATAGAGTGAAGTCGATGAGGCTTTATTAAGCGTGACTGTTCCCCCGCAGTTCAGTAGTAGACTGCCTGCGGGGGAGGACTCCTGGTACTTATACTCCGCCTTCAGGGGACGCTAGAGGTCAACGTCCAACCAGGACCCGGGATCTGTCAGCCAATGACATCACGGCTTCACAGTCCCACATGACCCCTAATGCATACGACCACATTCACCCCTTGTTAAAAATGAACCCGGCGGGGTGATGCTTCGCATGGTGGTAAGGGTTTACAAGGCTGGTCCTGGGAGGAAAACATTCGCATGTTATTACAGTATGTACAAGGTTTTTTTTGTTTCAAACTATTTACAGTAATCGTCAGGAGAAAAAGACAAAATGTTCTCGTTAAAAGTCCACATATTGTAGTGTTAGATCGACGCCACGAGTCGGTCAGGCGGTCTGGTCGTCCGTGTCGATCGCCTCGGCCCCGGTGGTGGTGGTGGTGCTTGTTCCGGTGTTGTCGTCTCCGGGACCCTTACAGTTTCAGCTTGGGCTTCACTCCTGGTCGGGCCTGGGAGGAGGACCGATCCTCCTGGGAAGGGGGCGGTCGCGGGGTGCGGCGGTGGCAGGAAGGGAGTGATTGGTGTCGGGGGGGTGTGTGTGTTGCCGGCGGGCGCCAGATCTCGCAGGGAGACCGTGTCCTGTCGGCCGTCGGGGTACTCCACGTAAGCGTACTGTGGGTTCGCGTGAAGGAGGTGAACCCTTTCGACCAACGGGTCCGACTTGTGCGCCCGCACATGTTTTCAGAGCAAGATGGGTCCTGGGGCCGCCAGCCAGGTCAGCAGCGACGTTCCAGAGGAGGACTTCCTGGGGAAGACAAGGAGGCGCTCATGAGGCGTTTGGTTAGTGCTAGTACACAGTAGTGACCGGATGGAGTGGAGGGCGTCCGGGAGAACCTCCTGCCACCGTGAAACTGGGAGGTCCCTGGACCGTCGGGCCAGTAGGACGGTCTTCCAGACCATGCCGTTCTCCCTCTCTACTTGCCCGTTCCCCCGGGGGTTGTAGCTGGTCGTCCTGCTCGAGGCTATACCGTTGCTGAGCAGGAACTGGCGCAGCTCGTCACTCATGAAGGAGGACCCCCTGTCGCTGTGGACGTATGCGGGGCAACCGAACAGTGTGAATATGGTGTTCAGGGCTTTAATGACTGTGGCCGCGGTCATGTCAGGGCAGGGGATGGCGAATGGGAAACGGGAGTACTCGTCCACCACATTAAGGAAGTATATGTTACGGTCGGTGGAGGGGAGGGGTCCTTTGAAATCCAGACTAAGGCGTTCAAAGGGGCGGGAAGCCTTAATCAGGTGCGCACCATCCGGCCTGAAAAAATGCGGTTTGCACTCTGCGCAGATGTGGCAGTTCCTTGTGACTGTACGGACCTCCTCTAAAGAGTATGGGAGGTTGCGGGACTTAATAAAGTGGTAGAACCGAGTGACCCCCGCAGGGGTGGCAGAGGTCCTCGTGGAGGGTTTGGAGGCGGTTAATTTGTGCGTTGGCACATGTGCCGCGGGATAGGGCATCGGACGGCTCGTTCAGCTTTCCGGGACGATACAAGATCTCGTAGTTGAAGGTGGAGAGCTCGATCCCCCACCTTAAGATCTTGTCGTTTTTGATTTTGCCCCGCTGTGCATTATCGAACATGAAGGCTACCGACCGTTGGTCCGTGAGGAGAGTGAGTCTCCTGCCGGTTAGGTAATGCCTCCAATGTCGCACCGCTTCCACTATGGCTTGGGCTTCCTTTTCCACTGAGGAGTGGCGGATTTCTGAAGCGTGGAGGGTTCGGGAGAGAAAGGCCACAGGTCTGCCCGCTTGGTTAAGGGTGGCCGCTAGAGCTACGTCGGAGGCGTCGCTCTCGACCTGGAAGGGGAGGGACTCGTCGGTGGCGCGCATCGTGGCCTTTGCGATATCCGCTTTGATGCGGCTGAAGGCCTGGCAAGCCTCTGTCGACAGAGGGAAGGTCGTGGTCTGTATTAGGGGGCGGGCCTTGTCTGCGTACTGGGGGACCCACTGGGCGTAGTATGAAAAGAACCCCAGGCAGCGTTTTAGGGCTTTTGAGCAGTGCGGGAGGGGAAATTCCATGAGGGGGCGCATGCGTTCGGGGTCGGGGCCTATTATCCCATTGCGCACTACGTAGCCCAGGATGGCTAGCCGGTTTGTGCTAAAAACGCACTTGTCCTCGTTGTACGTGAGGTTCAAGGCTTTAGCGGTCTGGAGGAATTTTTGGAGGTTGGCTTCGTGGTCCTGCTGATCGTGGCCGCAGATGGTTACATTGTCGAAATACGGGAACGTGGCCCGTAACCCGTGTTGATCAACCATTCGGTCCATCTCTCGTTGGAAGACCGAGACCCCGTTTGTGACGCCAAATGGGACCCTTAGGAAATGGTATAATCGCCCGTCTGCCTCGAAGGCTGTGTACTTGCGGTCACTTGGGCGGATGGGGAGCTGATGGTAGGCGGAGTTGAGGTCCACGGTGGAGAAGACCTTATATTGGGCAATCCGATTGACCATGTCGGATATGCGGGGGAGAGGGTACGCGTCTAGTTGTGTGTACCTGTTGATGGTCTGGCTATAGTCTATGACCATCCTTTGCTTCTCCCCTGTCTTTACTACTACCGCCTGTGCTCTCCAGGGACTATTGCTGGCCTGGATTATGCCTTCCTTTAGTAGCCGCTGGACTTCGGACCAAATGAAGGTCCGGTCCTGGGCACTGTACCGTCTGCTCCTAGTGGTGACGGGTTTGCAATCCGGGGTGAGGTTTGCAAACAAGGATGGGGGTTGCACCTTGAGGGTTGCGAGGCCGCAGATAGTGAGTGGGGGTATTGGGCCGCCGAATTTGAAGGTTAGGCTCTGTAGATTGCACTGGAAGTCTAATCCCAGTAATGTGGGGGCGCAGAGTTGGGGAAGGACGTAGAGTCTGTAGTTTTTGAACACCCTCCCTTGCACCGTTAGGGTAACTATGCAGAAGCCTTTGATCTGTACGGAGTGGGATCCTGCAGCTAGGGAAATCTTTTGTGCTCTGGGACGGATGGTCAAAGAACAGCGTCTTACCGTGTCGGGGTGAATAAAGCTCTCCGTGCTCCCGGAGTCGACCAGGCATGGTGTCTCGTGCCCGTTTATCAGCACCGTTGTCGTCGTTGTCTGGAGCGTCCGGGGCCGTGCTTGGTCCAGCGTCATTGAAGCCAGACGTGGTTGTAATGGTTGAGCGTCTTCTTCGAACCCCGTGGAGCCGTCGACACTGGGGTCCGTTGTTGCCGTCCAAGATGGCGTCGGGGGTGAACAAGATGGCTGCCCCCATGCATCGCACATGGCTGGGGGGTCACAAGATGGCGGCGGGGGTGGACAGAATGGCCGCCCCCATGCGTCGCACAGGTCTGGGGTGGTCCAAGGTGGCGGTGCCCTTCCTCCCCTCGTGGTGGCCGGGACCCAAAATGGCGGCGCCTGCGGGTCGCACATGGGGCGCTGGGGGGGTTGGGGAGCGTTAGGAACACACAGGACTCCCTCTTCTCTGGGGACAGCGGTGGCCGGGACCCAGAGTGGTTGCGCCTGCGGGTCGTACATGGGGCGCTGGGGGGGTTGGGGAGTGTAAACGGCGTGCAGGGCTCCCTGTTCTCCCGGGACAGCGGCGACCTCGCGGGACCGGCATACAGCCGCGAAATGGCCCTTTTTCCCGCAGCTCTTACAGATCGCTGCACGGGCCGGGCAGCGCTGCCGGGGGTGTTTCGCCTGGCCGCAGAAATAGCAGCGGGCTCCCCCGGTGCGACTTGGCGTTTGAACCGCGCAAGCCTGTGGGGTGTCCGGGGGGGGGGGGGGTGGGTTTGTCGCGACGGGTGCGTACGGAGCCCAATGGGCTGCCGCGCGGTCGGGGCCGTAGGCGCGGGTATTTCACGCGGCCACGTCTAGGGAGGCTGCTAGGGCCCGTGCCTCTGAGAGTCCTAGCGACTCTTTTTCTAGAAGTCTTTGGCGGATTTGGGAGGAGTTCATACCTGCCACAAAAGCATCGCGCATTAACATGTCCGTGTGTTCATTTGCGTTCACTGGCGGGCAGCTGCAAGCCCGTCCCAAAATTAGTTCAGTAGTAGACTGCCTGCGGGGGAGGACTCCTGGTACTTATACTCCGCCTTCAGGGCGGAGCTAGAGGTCAACGTCCAACCAGGACCCAGGATCTGTCAGCCAATGACATCACGGCTTCACAGTCCCACATGACCCCTAATGCATACTACCACGCACATGTACCGGGATAGGGCGTCAGGGGGCTCGTTGAGCTTCCCCGGGCGATACAAAGTCTCGTAATTCTAGGTGGAGAGCTCGATCCTCCACCTCAAGATCTTGTTGTTTTTGATCTTGCCCCTCTGTGTGTTATTGAACATGAAGGCAACTGACAGTTGGTCTGTGAGGAGAGTGAATCTCCTGCTGGCCAGGTAATGCCTCCAATGCGGCACAGCTTCCACAATGGCTTGGGCCTCCTTTTCGACAGAGGAGTGCAGAATTTCGGAGGTATGGAGGGTGCAGGAAAAGAAGGCCACGGGCCTGCCCACCTGGTTGAAGGTGGTGGCCAGAGCGACGTCCGATGCATCGCTCTCGTTCTGAAAGGGGAGGGATTCGTCGACCGCGTGTATCGTGGCCTTGGCGATGTCTGCCTTGATGCGGATGAAGGCCTGGCGGGCCTCAGCCATCAGGGGAAAGACTGTGAACTGAATGAGTGGGCGGGCCTTGTCCACATAATTAGGGACCCACTGGGCATAGTAGGAGAAAAACCCCAGGCATCGTTTCAGGGCCTTGGGGCAGTGGGGGAGTGGGAGTTCCATGAGGGGGCGCATGCGGTCGGGGTCGGGCCCTAGGATTCCATTTTCCACGACATAGCCAAGGATGGCTAAGCGGTTGGTGCGGAACACACATTTCTCCTTATTGTACGTGAGGTTAAGGAGTTTGGCAATCTGGAGGAATTTTTGTAGGTTTGCGTCGTGGTCCTGCTGATCGTGGCCGCAGATGGTGACGTCATCTAGGTACGGGAAGGTGGCCCACAGTCCGTACCGGTCAACCATTCGGTCCATCTCTCGTTGGAAGACCGAGACCCCATTAGTGATGCCGAAGGGAACCCTAAGGAAGTGATAGAGGTGGCCAGCTGCTTCGACCGCAGTGTATTGGCGGTCGTCCGGGCGGATGGGGAGCTGGTGGTAGGCGGACTTGAGGTCCACTGTGGAAAAGATCCAATACTGCGCAATCTGATTGACCATGTCAGATATGCGTGGGAGGGGATACGCATCGAGCTGCATGTACCGATTGATGGTCTGACTGTAGTCGATGACCATCCTGTGCTTCTCCCCAATCTTTATTACTACCACTTGAGCTCTCCAGGGGTTATTGCCGGCCTCAATGACCCCCTTCCCGCAGAAGCCATTGGACCTCCGACCTGATGAAGGTCCTGTCCTGGGCACTGTACCGTCTGCTCCTGGTGGCAACGGGTTTGCAATCCGGGGTGAGATTCGCAAACAGGGAAGGTGGATCAACCTTAAGGGTCGTGAGGCCGCATACGGTGAAGGGGGGTCGGGGTCCGCTGAATTTTAAGGTTAAGCTTTGGAGGTGGCACTGGAAGTCCAGGCCGAGTAACAGGGCAGCGCAGAGGTGGGGGAGGTCGTAGAGCTGGAAGTTGCTAAACTCTATGCCTTGAACGTTGAGGGACGTGATGCAGTACGCCCGGATTTCCACAGAATGGGATCTGGAGGCCATGGAGATTTTCTGGGTGACTGGGTATACCGGGAGGGAGCAGCGCCTTACCGTAGTGGGGTGGATGAAGCTCTCTGTGCTCCCCGAGTCAAAAAGACAGGTCGTCTCGTGCCCATCGATCTTCACCGTCATTGTTGCGGTTGCGAGGTTGCGGGGCCGGGACTGATCCAGGGTGATCGAGGCGAGCTGCGGCAGATGCTGGGAGGTCCCGGGCTGGTCAGCAGTGGTGGAGGTAGCGGTGAAGAAGATGGTGGCGCCCACGGGCCGCACGTGGCTGGCGATGAGGAAGATGGCAGCGCCCCTGGGTCGCACGTGGGGGGTGCAGGAATGCCGGGCCTGGAAACAGCGGCGACCGACCGGGCCTGGCAAACAGAAACAAAGTGTCCCTTCTTTCCACATCCGTTGCAGGTCGCGCTCTGCGCCGGGCAGCGCTGCCTGGAGTGTTTGTTCTGCCCGTAAAAATAGCACTTTGGCCCCCCAGGGTTGGCTGGCTGTCGCACGGCGCAGGCTTGCGGTGAGCTGGAGTCTGCAGCTGGTGGGGTCCACGATGCCCATGAGGGTGCCGCGCGGTTGAGGTGTACGACTGGACGTTACGGGAGGCCACTTCTAATGAGTTAGCGAGCTGCCTAGTCCCCGCAAGATCAAACGTAACCTCTTCCAGTAGCCGCTGGCAGACGTACGCAGACCTCATGCCCGTAACAAAAGCGTCTCAAATTAATAGTTCTGTGTGCTGGACTGCCGAAACTGCCTGGCAGTCACAGTTCCTACCTGGGATGTGCAGGGCACGCCAGAAATCGTCCAGGGACTCCCCAGGGAGTTGCTGTCTCGTGTACAGGAGGTGCCTGGCGTATAGTTGATTGACTGGTCGAACTTAATATCCCTTCAGGAGCTCCATCGTTCAGAGTAAGTGGGCGCATCCTGGATGAGAGGAAAAATGTCAGGGCTCACCCGTGAATAAAGGACTTGGAGCTTCTGCGAGTCTGAGGGTTCCTCAGCGGATGTTTGGAGGTAGCTTTCGAAGCAGGCTAGCCAGTGCTCAAAGGCGGACGTAGCGTTGGCTGCTTGAGGACTCAGCTGCAGGCGATCAGGCTGGATGCGAAGATCCATTGTTTTAAAACATTTTGCTCAATAAATTGATGCACTATCAATTACCACAAAGACGAGAGTAGTGGAATAATCGAGTCTTCATTGAGCAAGGATGTTGTGCCTCCTGTAGCTGGAACCAGAATGGATGCAGCACCGGCGAGCACACACATTTATACGCCGCCTACTGGGTGGAGCCAGCAGGCAGGGATTTACCCATGTACCTCTATTATACATGTCTTACCGTAATACATATTATACTGCTAGTGGTGACTACCACAGATAAAGAGCATGTTATCATGGAGTCTGCTTATTACTCCTCTGGAACATGCACCTAGCACTGACCATTCACTTGTATGTCTGATTACCCTCTCAATATTCTTCTTAAGATGGCCGGTTGTGTCTCCCCTTATATGTGAGTCACAGGTCACATGACCTTAGTCTAGAGACTGCATGATGTGTCTGCATCACCACCTGCTGGTTGGAGGTCGCACACCATCCATCTATGATATAGCCCACAGCCATATCACCACTGGTAGAAGACATGATCAACACTCTTTGGTCTATTATTCTATATCTAGACTAGTTTGTGAAATTTTGCCTCCTCTCCACAAAACTTTAATGAAACAAGAAAAAACTATGGATGGAATCTTCTTCTCCTCTCGGGGCAGATGTCATGGTAGATGGGAAGGGAAAATAAATGGGCAGGGCCCAACGCCCCACATGGCGGTTGGACATTGCCCTACTAGCAGACAAGGCCTTCAACGAAAAGATATCACAGGCCATAGCAGAGTACACGGAGAACAACCAAAACGGGGAGGTCTCACCCTCTACGTTCTGGGAAGCGGTAACGGCCGTTATTAAGAGGGGAAATTATCGCTTTCAGAGCTCGAAGAGATCAGGTGGAAAGGGCGGAAAGTAGCAGCTGGTCGACTCCATACTGGAGGTAGACCGTAAATACTCCAAGGCCCCGACCATAGAGCTCCTGGTGGAGAGGAAAGAGCTACAAAGGAACTTTGATCTGCTCCCCACCAGGAAAGAAGTGCACCAACTCCGCCAGGCACGTGGGACCCTATACGAACACGGAGACAAAGCCAGCCGCCTGTTGGCACACCAGCTGAGAAAGCAGGCAGCCACCAGAGAAATTGCAGAAATCAGGGATACCAGAAGCAAATTAGAAACAGAACCAGAAAAGATCAACAAAACCTTCAAGGCCTTCTACCAAGGGCTGTACACCTCAGAGCCCCCAATGGGGGAGTCTGGGATGAAACGGTTCCTTGATGGACTGGACATACCAGTCGTGGGGGAGGGCAGAAAATGTGGCCTGGAAGCACCACTAGCACTTGGAGAGAGTATGGACAGCATTAGCTCCATGCAGGCGAGGAAGGCAAATTCTGAATTAACACAGTGGGCTAAGCAGCTGGCTTGTAATGCAGAACAATGCCAGCAGCGCGGGTTCAATTCCCGTACCAGCCTCCCTGAACAGGCGCCAGAATGTGGTGACTAGGGGCTTTTCACAGTAACTTCTTTGAAGCCTACTTGTGACAATAAGCGATTATTATATTATTATTATTATCTACATCCCCAAGGACTTTTTCAAAGCACTAGACAAACTAATCATAGCGTCCGTATGGGGGGAAAGAATGCTACGATCCCAAAGAAGTCCTACAAAAAACAAAATCCAGGGGGGGGGGCTAGCCCTCCCAAACCTACAATTCTACCACTGGGCGGCGACGGCCGAGCGAATAAGGGGATGGATCAAGGAGCCAGAAGCCAAGTGGGTGCGCGCGGAAGAGGCCTCCTGCATGGGGACCTCCCTCTGGGCCCTCGCCACGGCAGCACTCCCATCCCCACCCAAAAAACACTCCAGCAGCCCGGTGGTGATGGCCACCCTCCAATCCTGGAACCAACTATGGCAGCAATTTGGCCTGACCAAAATGTCTGACATAACTCCCATCTGCAACAACCATTGGTTCACAACAGCGCTGTGACATCTTTAAATAGTGGGGACAGACTTCCGGGTGCGGCAATGACCAGCTGAGTCGCACGTTTCAGCAGCTCCCGGTGGAACGGACTTTTGGGCTCTTAATAAGAGCCCCAACGGCAATTTTAACGGCTAAAAGTACTGTGCGGTGAACCAGAATGGAATCCCCCCTGGATACGGATGAAAAAAGGAGAGTAAGGTGGCCGGATTGCGGTGGATCCTTTAGAGCAGCGGCAAGGAAGGCAAGCAAAAACCAAGATGGCGTCGGAAGGTGGCAGTTTAATATGGGGCCCTGAACAACACGAGTTTTTGAAACGCTGCGTGGAAGAACTCAAAAAGGAAATGAAGAAGGAGCTGTTGGCCCCGATATTACAGGCGATCGAAGGGCTAAAGGAGGAGCAAAAGACCCAGGAGCGGGAGCTTCGGGTCGTGAAGGCAAAGGCTGCCGAGAATGAGGACGACATACAGGGCCTGGTGGTGAAGACGGAGATGCATGAGGCACACCATAAACGATGTGTGGAAAGGCTGGAGGTGCTGGAGAACAACGCGAGGAGGAACAACCTAAGGATTCTTGGTCTTCCTGAAGGTGCGGAGGGAGCGGACGTCGGGGCATATGTGAGCACGATGCTGCACTCGTTAATGGGAGCGGAGGCCCCGGCGGGTCCGCTGGAGGTGGAGGGAGCATACCGAGTGATGGCGCGAGGACCGAGAGCAGGAGAAATTCCTAGAGCCATAGTGGTGAGATTCCTCCGTTTTAAGGACAAAGAGATGGTCCTTAGATGGGCAAAGAAAACTCGGAGCAGTAAGTGGGAGAACGCGGTGATCCGCGTATACCAAGACTGGAGTGCGGAGGTGGCGAGAAGGAGGGCGAGCTTTAATCGGGCCAAGGCGGTGCTTCACAAAAAGAAGATAAAATTCGGAATGCTGCAACCGGCAAGACTGTGGGTCACATATCAAGGGAGGCACCACTACTTTGAGACGGCGGATGAGGCGTGGACTTTTATCGTGGAAGAAAAATTGGAATGAGCGGGTTATTTATTTTTAAAAAAGAACGTTTGAAACAAAGTGGTGGGGCGTGTATGGGGGGCGAAGAGGGGGGTAAAAAGGGGGGAAAGAGGAGTTTTATGTTATTAATCCTGCGATGTGGTAACTTTTCTCTCTTCCACAGGAGGTGGTGGGGGGAGGAAAGGAGGTGGAGGAGATGGGGCGTTGGCCATTGGGGGCGGGGCCAAGGGGGAAGCGCGGGCTCGGTTCCCGCGCTATGATAATCATGGCGGGAATAGGGAAGCAGGAAGGAGGGGGCGTCGCACGGTGCGAGCCGAGGTCACGGGGGGAAGCCGAGGTCGGCCAGAGTTTGCTGACTTCTGGGAGCAACATGGGGGGTGTAACTACGCTAGTGGGGGATCTAGCGGGCGGGGGTGGGAGGGGGGAATTATTGGGCTGCTGCTGCTGGGGAGAGGGGGGAGCTGGCATGGGGTGGGATGGGCGGGGGGGCACCGCCTGGGGGGGACACAGCTGCGTGGGAACCGGGTGAGGAGCTGGAAAAGGGGGATGGCTAATCGACAAGGGGGGGGGGGGAAAAAGCCCCCCAACCCGGCTGATCACGTGGAACGTGAGAGGGCTGAACGGGCCGATAAAGAGGGCACGGGTACTCGCACACCTTAAGAAACTTAAAGCAGACGTGGTTATGTTACAGGAAACGCACTTGAAACTGATAGACCAGGTGAGACTACGCAAAGGTTGGGTGGGGCAGGTGTTCCATTCGGGGCTAGATGCGAAAAACAGGGGGGTGGCTATATTAGTGGGGAAGCGGGTAATGTTTGAGGCAAAGACTATAGTGGCGGATAGCGGGGGCAGATACGTGATGGTGAGTGGCAAACTACAGGGGGAGACGGTGGTTTTGGTAAACGTATATGCCCCGAACTGGGATGATGCCAATTTTATGAGGCGTATGCTGGGACGCATCCCGGACCTAGAGGTGGGAAAGTTGGTAATGGGGGGAGATTTCAATACGGTGTTGGAACCAGGGCTGGACAGGTCGAGGTCCAGGACTGGAAGGAGGCCGGCAGCAGACAAGGTACTTAAAGATTTTATGGAGCAGATGGGAGGAGTAGACCCGTGGAGATTTAGCAGATCTAGGAGTAAGGAGTTTTCGTTTTTCTCCTATGTCCACAAAGTCTATTCGCGAATAGACTTTTTTGTTTTGGGAAGGGCGTTGATCCCGAAGGTGAGGGGAACGGAGTATACGGCTATAGCCATTTCGGATCACGCTCCACATTGGGTGGACTTGGAGATAGGGGAGGAAACAGAAGGGCGCCCACCCTGGAGAATGGACATGGGACTAATGGCAGATGAGGGGGTGTGTCTAAGGGTGAGAGGGTGCATTGAAAAGTACTTGGAACTCAATGATAATGGGGAGGTCCAGGTGGGAGTGGTCTGGGAGGCGCTAAAGGCAGTGGTTAGAGGGGAGCTGATATCAATAAGGGCACATAAAGGAAAGCAGGAGAGTAGGGAACGGGAGCGGTTGCTGCAAGAACTTCTAGGGTGGACAGGCAATATGCGGAGGCACCGGAGGAGGGACTGTACAGGGAAAGGCAAAGGCTACATGTAGAATTTGACTTGCTGACAACGGGTACTGCAGAGGCACAGTGGAGGAAGGCACAGGGTGTACAGTACGAATATGGGGAGAAGGCGAGCAGGTTGCTGGCCCACCAATTGAGGAAAAGGGGAGCAGCGAGGGAAATAGGGGGAGTGAGGGATGAGGAAGGAGAGATGGAGCGGGGAGCGGAGAGAGTGAATGGAGTGTTCAAGGCATTTTATAAAAAATTATACGAAGCTCAACCCCCGGATGGGAGGGCGAGAATGATGGGCTTTCTGGACCGGCTGGAATTTCCCAAGGTGGAGGAGCAGGAAAGGGTGGGACTGGGAGCACAGATTTAAATAGAGGAAGTAGTGAAAGAAATTAGGAGCATGCAGGCGGGGAAGGCTCCGGGACCGGATGGATTCCCAGTTGAATTTTACAGGGAATATGTGGACTTGCTCGCCCCGCTACTGATGAGGACCTTTAATGAGGCAAAGGAAAGGGGACAGCTGCCCCCGACTATGTCTGAGGCAACGATATCGCTTCTCCTAAAGAAGGAAAAGGACCCGCTGCAATGCGAGTCCTATAGGCCTATTTCCCTCCTAAATGTAGACGCTAAGATTCTGGCCAAGGTAATGGCAATGAGGATAGAGGATTGTGTCCCGAGGGTGGTCCATGAGGACCAAACTGGATTTGTGAAGGGGAGACAGCTGAATACGAATATACGGAGGCTGCTAGGGGTAATGATGATGCCCCCACCAGAGTGGGAAGCGGAGATAGTGGTGGCGATGGATGCCGAGAAAGCATTTGATAGAGTGGAGTGGGATTATCTGTGGGAGGTGCTGAGGAGATTTGGTTTTGGAGATGAGTTTGTTGGATGGGTGCAGCTGTTGTATAGGGCCCCAGTGGCGAGTGTGGTCACGAATGGACGGGGATCTGCATACTTTCGGCTCCATAGAGGGACAAGGCAGGGATGCCCTCTGTCCCCATTATTGTTTGCACTGGCGATTGAGCCCCTGGCAATAGCATTGAGGGGTTCCAAGAAGTGGAGGGGAGTACTTAGAGGAGGAGAAGAACACCGGGTATCTCTGTATGCGGATGATTTGTTGTTATATGTAGCGGACCCGGCGGAGGGGATGCCAGAGATAATGCGGACACTTCGGGAGTTTGGAGAATTCTCAGGATATAAACTGAACATGGGGAAAAGTGAGTTGTTTGTGGTGCATCCAGGGGAGCAGAGCAGAGAAATAGAGGACTTTCCGCTGAGGAAGGTAACAAGGGACTTTCGTTACTTGGGGATCCAGATAGCCAAGAATTGGGGTACATTGCATCGGTTAAATTTAACGCGATTGGTGGAACAAATGGAAGAGGACTTCAAGAGATGGGACATGGTATCCCTGTCACTGGCAGGGAGGGTGCAGGCGGTTAAAATGGTAGTCCTCCCGAGATTCCTCTTTGTGTTTCAGTGCCTCCCGGTGGTGATCACGAAGGCTTTTTTCAAAAGGATCGAAAAGAGTATCATGAGTTTTGTGTGGGCCGGGAAGACCCCGAGAGTGAGGAAGGGATTCTTACAGCGTAGTAGGGATAGGGGGGGGCTGGCACTACCGAGCCTAAGTGAGTACTACTGGGCCGCCAATATCTCAATGGTGAGTAAGTGGATGGGAGAAGAGGAGGGAGCGGCGTGGAAGAGATTGGAGAGGGCGTCCTGTAGGGGGACTAGCCTACAAGCTATGGTGACGGCCCCATTGCCGTTCTCACCGAAGAAATACACCACAAGCCCGGTGGTGGTGGCGACTTTGAAAATTTGGGGACAGTGGAGAAGGCATAGGGGAAAGACGGGAGCCTTGGTCGGGTCCCCGATAAGAAATAACCATATGTTTGCCCCGGGGAGAATGGATGGGGGATTTGGAATATGGCAAAGAGCAGGAGTAACGCAACTGAAAGATCTGTTTGTGGATGGGAAGTTCGCAAGTCTGGGAGCGCTGACCGAGAAATATGGGTTGCCCCAAGGGAATGCATTCCGGTATATGCAACTGAGGGCTTTTGCGAGGCAACAGGTGAGGGAATTCCCGCAGCTCCTGACGCATGAGGTGCAGGACAGAGTGATCTCAAAGACATGGGTGGGGGACGGTAAGGTGTCAGATATATATAGGGAAATGAGGGACGAGGGGGAGATTATGGTAGATGAGCTGAAAGGGAAATGGGAAGAAGAGCTGGGGGAGGAGATTGAGGAGGGGCTGTGGGCGGATGCCCTAAGTAGGGTAAACTCATCGTCCTCGTGTGCCAGGCTAAGCCTGATTCAATTTAAGGTGTTACACAGGGCGCATATGACTGGAGCACGGCTCAGTAAATTTTTTGGGGTAGAGGATAGGTGTGCGAGATGCTCGAGAAGCCCAGCGAATCACACCCACATGTTTTAGTCATGTCCGGCACTACAGGGGTTCTGGGTGGGGGTGACAAAGGTGCTTTCGAAAGTAGTGGGGGTCCAGGTCGAACCAAGCTGGGGGTTGGCTATATTTGGGGTTGCACAAGAGCCGGGAGTGCAGGAGGCGAGAGAGGCCGATGTTTTGGCCTTTGCTTCCCTAGTAGCCCGGCGCAGGATACTGTTGATGTGGAAGGAAGCCAAGCCCCCGGGGGTGGAGACCTGGATAAATTACATGGCAGGGTTTATAAAGCTGGAACGGATTAAGTTCGTCCTAAGGGGATCGGCTCAAGGGTTCACCAGGCGGTGGCAACCGTTCGTCGAATACCTCGCAGAAAGATAGAGGGAATGGAAAAGAAGAAGGCAGCAGCAGCAGCCCAGGGGTGGGGGGGGGGGGGGGGGGGGGAAGGGGGGGGAGGAACCAGAAGGACTCTCAGGGTTGTTAATATATATGTATAATATGTATAGGTCGTTGCTATAAATAATTGTATATTGGACTGTTAAATCATATTTTTGGAGAGTGTTTATCTGAGACAAGGCAGTTGCCATTTAGTTTTAGTTTTCGTTTTTGTTATATATTATTTATTCTTTGTTTATAAAACAGGTCATTGTTATTTATACTGTTATATTATTGTGTAAAGGATACACAATGTACTGTGATGGTTGACCAAAAATTTTGAATAAAATATTTTTTTTAAAAAGTGGGACAGGACGGAGGGAGACTGACAGTCAGGGACCTATACACGGACGGCAGGATCGCAACAATGGACGAACTGACAGAGAAATTCCAGTGAGCCAGGGGGAACGAGCTCAGGTACCTGCAACTCAAAAACTTCCTACGAAAGGAGACAAGTCCGTATACATAAGCGCCATGACAGACATTACTGGAAGAGTTACTGGACGCAAGCATCCAAGATAAAGGGAACTGTAGCGACATGTATGACCGACTGGTAGAAAGGCCCGACACTGTACTGGACGCCACAAGAAAGAAACGGGAGGAGGACCTGGGGATCGAGATAGGGTGGGGACTCTGGAGCAAAGCACTGCATAGGGTCAACTCCACCTCCAAGTGCGCAAGGCTCTGCCTGACGCAATTAAAAGTGGTACATAGAGCCCACTTAACAAGAACTCGTATGAGTAGGTTCTTCCCGGAGGTGGAGGATAGATGTGAACGGTGCCAAGGAGGCCCAGCCAACCACGCCCACATGTTCTGGTCTTGCTCCAAACTTGAGGGTACTGGACAGCCTTCTTCGAGGCAATGTCCAAAGTAGTGGTGATGAGGGTGGAGCCATGCCCGAAAGTGGCGGTCTTCAGGGTATCAGACCAGCCAGATCTAATCCTGGGGAGGAGGGCGGACGCCCTTGCCTTTGCCTCCCTGATCGCCCACCGTAGAATCCTGTTCGGCTGGCGGTCAGCAGCACCACCCAAAGCTGCAGACTGGCTGTCCGACCTCTCAGAATCTCTCCAAATGGAGAAAACCAAATTCGCCATCCGAGGGTCAGACGACGGCTTCCACAGAACGTGGGAGCCATTCACCCAATTGTTCCGGAACCTGCTTGTGGCCAACAAACAAGCAGAATAGCCAGGTAGCCAGGAATCAGGGGAAAGTAGCCGAGGCAGGGGAGGGAGGGATAGCAGCTAAACCGAAGAGAAAAGAAAGGCGAACCACAGGAGAAGGGGAGGAGGTGGAAGAGGGAGGAGACAGGGAACAATAGAGGGGAACCAGTGAGGTGGGGGGGAGCCAAGAGAATGACAGCCGGAAGTAGGGCACGGGAAACAATAACAAACTTGGCATCTACAGGGACAGAGAACAAGGAAAATCCGGGCAAAAGACGGGACGAACGGCTGAAGCGGAGGTGATCGTGAGACGACAACGGCAGCGAAAACCGTCCGGGAGAAGCAAGCGACAACACCAACACCAGAGCCATTTGCATATTGCTTTGTAATTGTTTCCGCGGCGCCCAAATGTATATGTACCCACACCCCCCCCCCCAGTTTCCGCCCCCCCACAAACAGATGCCTACTTATGTGCTAAAAACAATATTGCCAATTGTACAGAGCTGCTGTTGTTGAGCTAGCACATAATACCCTACCAGTTATTTTATTCTAACTTTTTTTGTTGTTGTTGTTTGTTTTGTTTTTTGTGCGTGTTCCCTTCTCCTCTATGTACATATATATATATATTCTATTTTGTGTACATAACGGTAAATATACTTTGTTTAAAAACCCAATAAAAAACATTTATAAAAAAAAAGGAAGGGAAAATATTGTGAAAGCGTGAAAATCAGTTATACGTCATTGTAAAATCAGTTTGCAGTAATAATAATAATTACTTATTGTCACAAACAAGCCTCCAACGACGGGGTGCATTTCTTGCTGTGCAATGTCAGGAATGTTATGCGCGTTCATTTAAATCTCATGCATATTAATTAAAATGGATGCTCACCTGAATTCTTCCTCCATGCAGAATCAATAGGCCACGTCAGCGTGCAATCGTGGCAACATTTTGACAATACCACATAAGTTTCATGAACCTGGCGAACCATATTTCCCTTGGACCTCGAGGTTCGCTTGCTTACCTCGCGCAATGCTTCCGGCACGGAGGATTCTTCCGGCTCACCTGCCAACAGCACTTGATCTCAGGGTGGATGGGGGGCGGTGAAGCAGTGGGAAGGCAGCTATAGGGTGAGGCCCAGGCTCAGGCATCCGGGTTTCGGGCTGCAGCAGCACATGGGGGTGAAGCCTACACTGGGAGGGAAGGGAACGCAAAGGAGGGCTCACACATGGCGGGTGCGATAGGATGGGGAAGGTTAAGGTCACCCAGGTCATGGGCACATTTGTGCTCATGATGGGGTTGAGGTTTTGAGTGTAAGGATTGAGGTGTCATGGAGTGATGGAAACCTCAAATCCTGCTCCACCAAGACAGGAAGGGGCCAAGCAAGTCTCAGTGCCTTCTTGCAACATGAAGCGATTGGGAAGCAATTTAAATGGGGAGGAACTGAGCCGGTGAGTTTGGAGAGCCTCTGGGATCATTGGTGCAATATCCAGGGGTCTGATTAAAGTGCCCCCCAAAAGAATATTCTCAGTCGTGGAGAGATTCACAGAACCCTTTTTTTTCACAATGCTAGAAACCTACTGGGAAACTTGACCTGCCTCACATGCTGATTACAATTGTTCTGCTCGAAGGTACATCATGAGAAGTGCTCTGCCCACTCACACCACCGCCCCCCACCCCACCCCAAGCCACCCCCTAAAATAATCTCATCTCTTGACAAAACATCTAATGTCAAAGATTCCAGTGTCCACATCTAAAGGTTAGGGGGAAGGGTAATGTTGAAGTGTACCCTGCACACAACCTGATCTCAAGGCAATTATTTACCTGCACTATTACCAAGCATTCTATACAATAGTGACTCGTTAGTCATCATGGGTAAAAATAGGGGGCTGGATTCTCCGTTTCTGAGACTAAGGGCGCAACTCTCCGGAAAGATTTCGAAGTGTGGTAGCGAGCGGGAACTGCCGCGAGCTTCCCAGCGATCGACCAGCAAGATCAGAAACGCTATTCAACATTAATTGGTCCACTTAACGAGGCCCCATGGGCCTCACGCTGCCATGGGCCTTCACACATCCCCTCCCACCACTGTGAACCACATGTGTGGCTAACGATGTCCTCTCTGTGTCTCCGCAGGCGAAGCTCTCCCATAATCGTCAGGAGAGAGCCCAGACTGGCGGAGGCGTGTCAGACATAAGAATCCTTACCCCTCTGGAGGTGAGGGGAGTGGCCAAGGACAGAGCAGTCACCAATAGTGAGGCTGGCGGATGCCGCAGAGGTGACGGACCACCAGGGTCCACCCAGAGGACCTGTCAAACGTGAGTTGCCTTATAGACTGACCCATTCCTCTCACCGACCACATATCCATTCTCCCGCAGGTCCTCCAGCCGACGGTGGCAGCCCATCCCGCGTGCCCCCTCTCCAGCCTCCCAGGAGACCACCTCAGTGGAGAGTTTCGAGGAAGACAGGATCAAGGCGTCACAGCTGTCATCCCCACCCTTTACCAGCTCAGATACACACACCTCAGTGGGAAATGTTAGCGGTCAGGCTTCTGGGGCACAATCTGGCGAGCACCACACAGCTGCTGATGTGCATCAGGTGGAGGCAGGAACCCCCCAGGTGAGACAGCAGCTGGAGATCTGAGTCCCAACTGGGTCCCAGCCTGGTGTTGAGCCTGTGGAACAGGCTATCCAGGAGCTGATGGAGATGTTAGGGAGCGGCCGGAAGGTTCAGAGGGAGATGTCAGTGACACTGCAGCAGGTCCATAGCCGCATGGAGGAGTCCCAGAGGCTATGGGCGCAGCAGGCCGCCACGATGCGGGAGACCCTCGTCGTACCCTGCTGCACACACCCAACATCATACTGGAGGGCCCCTCCAGAGTGGTTCGGGGACCTGAAACTCATCTTCAGGATGCCAAAGCACCGCTCAATCACGCCCCTAGTCGCTGCATGGGCGTGATTGTGGCAGTTCCCCGCGTCGGTCTGTGGCCTCCGGATGGGTGTCATCAGTCACGACCACAGTGGATAACCCTTGTCACCCAGGAGCCAACCCCCCCAGCCGGGGGTGCGCCTCAAAGAGGCCGGGAATTGTCAAGTGTTCTGGGATGAAGGCCTCGTGCACACTGCCCGGGTACCGGACGCAGACGTGCATGTTGCGCATCTGATGTTCACATATCAGCTGCACATTCATCGAGTGGAACCTCTTTCAGTTTGCGTAGAGCGGCCTGTCATCTGCAGGTGCTCGTAGGGTGACATGCATCCCATCGATCACCCCCTGGACCCAGGGCATCCCGTTGCTGGTGGCGAAACCCGCTGCATCCTGGTGGGCTTGGTCCACATTGAAATAGATGTATTGTGCCGACTGGGCAGATAGGGCCTCCGTGACAGCGTGGATGTACCTTGCACCGAGCTCTGTGAAATCCCAGACTGGAAGGACCCTGTGGCATAGAAGTTCAGGACGTCTGACACCTTGACGGCCATTGGGAGCGGGTACCCACGCGGTGCCAGGTATGCCATGATCTGGCAGATATGTCGCACTGTTCCCCTGCTTAGCCAGAGTCTTCAACAGCATGCCCGGTCCCACAGGTACATGCGAGGCCTCTTGCAGCATCTCCTTTGCACCTCCTCCTCCTCGGATTGTTGGGCGGATGGCTCTCCATCCTCAGTGGCTGCCTACTGTTCCGCTGCTTCAGTCTCTGCTGCTGCATGCTCCACTGCTGCACGCTCCACTGCTTCACGCTATGCTGCTGTACGCTCCGCTGCTGCACGCTCCACTGCTTCACGCTATGCTGCTGCATGCTCCACTGCTGCATGCTCTGCTGTTTCATGCTATGCTGCTGCATGCTCCACTGCTGCACGCTCCGCTGCTTCACGCTATGCTGCTGCATGCTCTGCTGCTTCACGCTATGGTGCTGCACGCTCTGCTGCTTCACGCTATGCTGCTGCATGCTCCACTGCTTCACGCTATGGTGCTGCACGCTCTGCTGCTTCATGCTCCGCTGCTGCACGCTCCGCTGCTGCATGTTCTGCTGCTGCACGCTCTGCTGCTTCACGCTATGCTGCTGCATGCTCCACTGCTGCACACTCCGCTGCTGCACGCTCCGCTGCTGCATGTTCTGCTGCTGCACGCTCCGCTGCTTCACGCTATGCTGCTGCACGCTCTGCTGCTACACACTCCACTTCTACACACTCCACTGCTGCATGCTCTGCTGCTGCAGGCTCCACTGCTTCGCGCTCCGCTGCTGCATGCTCCACTGCTGCACACTCCGCTGCTGCATGTTCCACTTCTTCACGCTCCGCTGCTGCACGCTCCACTGCTGCACGCTCCGCTGCTGCAGGCTCCACTGCTTCACGCTCCGCTGCTGCACGCTCCGCTGCTGCACGCTCCGCTGCTGCACGCTCTGCTGCTGCACGCTCTGCTGCTGCACGCTCCACTGCTGCACGCTCCGCTACTGCAGGCTCCACTGCTGCACGCTCCGCTGCTGCAGGCTCCACTGCTTCACGCTCCGCTGCTGCACGCTCCGCTGCTGCACGCTCCGCTGCTGCACGCTCTGCTGCTGCACGCTCTACTGCTACACACTCCACTGCTACACACTCCACTGCTACACACTCCACTGCTACACACTCCACTGCTGCAGGCTCCACTGCTGCACGCTCTGCTGCTGCAAGCCCGCTGCTGCAGGCTCCGCTGCTGCAGGCTCCGCTTCTGCAGGCTCCACCGCTGCACGCTCCACTTCTGCAGGCTCCGCCACTGCACGCTCCGCTACTGCACGCTGTGCTTCCTCCTCCTCAAGCAATTCCAGCTGATACATTGCTTGTTGAATTCCAATATCCATTGTCTGCAGGAGGTGAAAGGCAGACATGTTAGCCTGGTGTGTATCGCCCGTTCCCAACCAGGTCCAATGGGCTACATGATGGCCCCAGTTGGCACTGAGGACCATGCCTCCCCCAAGCCATCCTCTCATCCTCCTCTCTGCACCCCGGGCCCAATCATTGCCCGGAGTAGTGGGGGCCTTTGGCTCTGACGCCTGCCTGCTGCTATGGGTACTGTCGACTGCCGCTGTCCTTGCCAGTGGTACGCTCCATGGCCCACACTCGGTGTCCCCCCCCAATAGGGACCACTGTGGGCATTGCCCTGGGTGGGCCCTGTGATGCCCTGCCAGTCGGTGGCAGCCAGTTTGGGGGGGGGGGGGCGGTGCTAGTGGTATGGCAAAGGGTGGGATGGGGACACCCATATGGCCGGTCTCGCTCTGCAGAACCAGGGACCAATGTGGTGGTCAGTGGGGTGCACAGCAAGATGGCTGTCTTGCAGGCCGCAGGAATGGCGGTCCATGCCTGGGCACCGCCCCTGTCCCATGGGGGGTACCCCGGCCCCACGGCCTGTTCCTCCCTCTCCTAGACCCCCCCACCCCAGCCTGCCCGGCCAGTGTCAGGACCAGCAGCCCATGGTCGCGCCTCTCCGTGTCCTACCTCCTTTCTCTCCCTCATCAGCCAAGGCACTTGTTTCACAATTTTTAAAAGCACAAGTGAACCAAACCATCGGGAATTCGCCCCAGTGGAGGCGGAGAATCGCAGAGGCTCTGGAGAATACTGGGTCAGGCCTGTAAATGATATGCCAACGGCGTTTACTGTACGTGCGTTCCGGAACGCAGTGACGCCGCTGTTGAGGCGACGGAGAATTGCAATTTGGCGTGACACCGGCGCCCATCACAATTTCGGCATCGGAATCAATTCTCCGCCCATTCGCGATTCTGGCGCCGGCCGAAGGAGAATCCTGCCCAGGACCTTTCCAACCTAATGCTGAATAATGTCTTTCTCTCAGGTATGCTGCAGAGGAAAGACCATCAGGAAGATGGATGCTGCATTAATTGCAACCGCCATTATTGAATCCAGTCAGGAGACAAGGAGATGACAATGGCAGCACCAGGCATACCAACAACTGGAGATTACTCTCAGGGTCCCATCCACATGCTGAGGGTGAAGTTGCTGGAAATGCAGTTCATAGGTGCCTTGTAAGACAGAGGGTGTACAGGACATGAGTGTCCTTCCTAAAGATGTGCGAGAGACAGAGTCACTGAAGCCTCCACATGTCCAGGTATCTAGTGGCTCACGTATGTAACATTCTTCAGGACTTGGCGCCGTGGAGACTGGGAGGACATGCACTGCTAGCGGCTCTGAAAGTCACCGTCGCCCTGAACTTCGACATTTAGTGGCTCTTTCCAGGGCTTAACTAGGGACCTCTGTAGGAATTCTCTGGCTTCAATGCATATGTGCACCCAGGAGGTATCAGACGCTCTCTTTGCCAAGGCCCACAATTACATACACTCGTGAGAGATCAAGCAAGTCAGGACACCAAGGCACTGGGCTTTGCAGCTAATTCCAGCATCTCACATAGATTGCACTCATGTGGCTCGACGATCTCTTTGGCAACAAGCATTCCAATACATAATTGGCTGGGTTTCCACTCACAATATGTGCTGGTATGTGACCGCAACAAGCAAATCGGGCAGGTTTGTGCGAGATTTCTCAGAAGCGTCCATTATTCCTATATCGTAAGAGATTACAGATCCCAGACACTTTTGAGGGACAACACAGTATCCAGGATTGGATCCTCAGGGACAAGGATTACCTGCAAATGGCATGGCTGTCGATGCTCATCCAGAGGCCACAGACTGCATCAGAGAGAAAGTACAGCGATGCTCACGTTACAACCTGAACATTGGTGGAGCACACCATAGATGTGTTAAAAATAAGATTCCGATGTGTGAACAGCTCTGGCGGGTCACTGCTATACTGTACCCAGAGGGCCTTATATATAATCATAGCTTGTTGCCTGCTTCACATCCTGGCAATGGGAAGGAGTGAGGACCTGCCAGATGTCGCGATGGAAGTGCTGCAGATCTCCTCTGATGAGGAGGACATTGAAGGGTATTGAGGTCCAGGAAGCCGAAGCTGCAGGGGAAGAGGTTATAGCCTGGACCAAATAAGGCTCTCATAGCCACCAGATTCCTGAGGAGGAGGATGAAAAATAGTGATTATCCTCTTGGACTAGTGCACTCCATTATCGGCCCATATTAATATCAGCTTGGCTATCCTCACTTTTCAACCATCCATTTTATTCTGTGTGTGCTTGCACATGAGGCTCATGTTGTCCTGATCCTTTGAAAAATGGTGAGAAGATGTCTTTCCTGCAATGGGATGCCAACTGGAGTAGGTTGTACCGGAGGCAAACATCCGTTGGTGCTGCCTTTTCCAGTGAGTTTCACACATCCCAGTCACTATGGCAACCTACACGAGGCAGCAGCTGCTCTGCTATCCTCGCATGACCCGTCACTTTATGTCTCCAATGTCACCAAGATCCTTCATGAGATCCAACAGCAGCAACTGTGCAACACTCTCTATATCACGTCGAGAATTCTACTGAGAGGCATGACTCGAGCCAAGGCTGCTAAGGACAGAAATCAGGTTTCCAGAGAACCATTTAGACATGTTTGCGTCCTTCACGTTTCTTTGTTCTCAGTTATATTGGCATCCAGCACTCGTAGTTAGGGATGCTAGCCTGCACTCACCCTCACCTTTCGATGGAGGTGAACCACATGAGGATGATGGGTTAGTAAAGATTGCCTGCCACACATTACAATATCTCCTCTTGAGAAAAGACAGTCTTCCATCATGCCTGTTCCTGGGGATCTACAAAAGGCTCAGGCATCATGAAGTTCTCAAGGTTGCCTTTATTTGATAGTAAAGAGCTTCTCACACACACTACATCCTGGTTCCTATCCAATGGCCTCCCTCAGTATAGGTTAAATCCACCACATGCGCCTCCAGAGCTTGTTTTAAGTCTCCATTGACCTGGGTGGATGATCCTGGGTGTGGGCCTACTGGTTCATACGATGGGTGCCCAAAGGGGCCCTGGCTGACTCATTGAGGAGAAGGGGTGATCGATCCACCCCACTACACCCCCTCTTGGGTAACCATTGATGGATTCCACCAAGGGCCACAATGAGGCACGGCTGCTCCTGCGACAGTGCAGGACTAATGTTCTGCACCAAAGCAACCATGGCGGCTGCCAATCTCCCAGTGTTGACCTTGGTGCATTGGTATGACGGTGCAATCACCTCCATTGTTTGCGGCAATCTGTGGATTGCACCTGTCATCTTTTCCTGATAGTCCATTGACTATGACTGCAGCTCCAGCAACTAATTTTAGACTGAGTTCCCAAGGTCCTCATCTGAGTCAGGACTCAGCAGAATTGCGATTTCCAGCAGATCTCGGAGTGCCGGCAACCTCCATCTGCTGTGGACCAGATTGCGTGCTGTGCTCACCTGACTGTGACCCCAAGCCTACACTAGATCCCACAGAGGTGTGTGTAGCTGCGGTGGTGGAGGGTATTGGTGAGAGCTGTGATGGGTTTTTAAGGCTGTTTATCTCAATTTCCTCATCTGAGATGTTCTCAGACCTGGAGTTGAGGGCCAGGCTTGCCGGTCTCAAACAGTGCTTTCCACATGTACATATTAACAAGAGTAGAAAACTTTTGTGCATGGCAGAGGACTTGAAAAGAGGGCAAAGCACCCAGTGTCATTGTCTGTAGGGTGAGTTGTTGCAGGAACTTCACTTGGGTGTGTGCCACCCACTTCCCCATCACCACAGGCACCTCCTCGCCAGCCAATGAGATGGCACGCTTGTCAAAGAGAGTGAGAATCCTGATGTCAGGCATTCATCCCTGGTCTGGGATCTCTCCCTGTTTTTGTGTGCGAGCTTGTCCTGCATAAAGACAGTTGGAGAGAGTGTGAGCAGGATGCATGCCAAGACAGATAATCAGGATGCCTGGCATGTGTGTGTGTGTGTGTGTGGTGAATGGCGCTATGGGCAGGGTGAGGATGCACACTCGAGACAATATGAGCCTGTTGGGGATGTGTAGATGAGTGTGACATTGAGCGGTGATGTCCCTTGAGGCAGTGTGTGAAATCAATGTGAATGTGTGACTGGCTGGTAAGGCCATTAGGTCAGAGTAGTGACATTATGGACTTACCCTGACAGCACGGATGAGATCATTCTTCTTCTTTTTGCACTGGGTGACAGACCTTTTATCTTAATTATCTTTTTCGGGATGAGGGCTTCACTGGCTAGGCCAGCATTTGTTACCCACCCCTTGAGAAGGCAGTGGTGAGCTGCTTTCTTGAGCCACTGCAGTCCAAGTGGTGTAAGCACACTCACTGTGCTATTCGGGAGGGAGTGCCAGGATTTTGACCCACGACAGTGAAGGAACAGTGATACATTTCCAAGTTGGGATGGTGAGTGACCTGGAGGGGAACTTCAGAGTGGTGGTGTTCCCATGGATCTGCTGCTTTTGTCCTTCTAGCTGTAGTGGTCATGGGTTTGGAAGGTGCTGCGGGAGGAGCGTTGCGGTGGACCTCAGCCGCTTCCTGCAGGCGGTCCAGGGACGTGTCACTAAACCCAGGGACAGCAGTCTTCTTTGGTTTTCGGGCTATCTCCTTGCTGTGCAGCAGTCCTGTTGTGCACAGATGTGCTTTAAATATTGAGCCCAGGGCGAGGCAACGGTGAGGTTAAGGTATGCCGGGCAACTGACAGGAATATAGTGTGTTTTCCATTCGTGCAGAAACAATGGTTTCTGCAGAGTACGATACAATGCGAAAACACACATTGTAGTTAGTGGGGAAAACACAATTTTCAATGCCCACTGCGGCACATAATACGCAAAATAGAAAATTCCACCTTCTGTTTCAGTCTGTGCTCAGATTTTCCTGTTATAAAATCTAATGTCCACACATATAATGTGAAGTCACACAGTGTAATTGTGGCCTCATACAAATGATGCTCCAGCATCTTGCATCTTCCAACTCTTCAGCTTGAACTGCACAGCAACCTTTCTGGTCTAGCCAACCATGTTTCCCAAATTATCATAAGTTTTGCTATTTAATTCTAAGTAATTTCAAATCTGTATTATATGAAAAGGACAGAATATATAATTTTAAGATGAGGCCTGAATTATGCCTCTCTGCCCTCGGTCATGCTTTGCCGAAGGAGTGCAATTGGCCTAAACTGCCCATGTGCAATGCCACGTGAGATTGTCTAATATTAATAATACTAACCTCTTCCAATTAAGTTCATATTCATTTTCCTAACAAGTAATTAGTAATCCAGGGAATTGGATTAATGAGCCAGAGATATTAATTCAAATTCTAATGGAGCAGTTGGGGAAGTTAATATCAATTATTTTAAAATCTGAAATAAAAAACTAGTATCAATAATAGTGATTGTGCGGCTTCTGGTGGGGTGGGCGAGTTGGGCGGCCGCAGCAACAAGAGCTCCCGCCGGTGGCCGCGATTCGCACGACGATTTCGGGGAAATCCCCGAGTCCTCACGCACCCCCCAACTATCGTCGGCCTTTGAGGCCGCCACGAGCAGCCAGCGGGGCCGGTTTAAAAACCGGCGAAGAACCCCGCGTGGGTGTCGGGCGGCGGGGGACTGAGGCGCCGGGCCCGGTGCAGCAGGTCAGAGTAGCGGAGCTACGAGGAGGCCGAGGCGGCAGGCCCGAGGCCAGGGCACCATGTAGGGAGGGTGCTCCACGTCGGATGGCTCCCACCTAGGAAGAAGAAAGAAGGTTGAAGCCTGGTCCCAGGTGAATGCAGAGGAGAAAGAAAGAAGATTTAAGGCAGTTTGGTGAAAGTTTTTATTTCTCTCTCCCCCCTTTTTTTTTCAAAAAAGAATGTCAGATTGATGAAGGGCAGGAGGGTGAAGGGGGAGAGAGGAGAAAATAAGGAAGATAAAAAACAATAAGCCGCTAAAGGATGCGAAGAGCAGCATTGAAGAAAGGAGGAAACGCAGGTTCGCCGCCGAAGGAGAAGACGAGCAAAAGTGTTGACAGGATGGCGGAAGCCGAACTGCAAGGCGGGGCCGCGCTACGTACGGTGGAGAAGATGACCGAGGTGATGGCGGTGGAGCTGGAAAAACATTTGGTGAGGCCTTGAGGAAAGAGATGGCGGTCGTGTTGAGGTCATGGGTGGAGGAGGCAATCGGCCTGATGAGGGTGGAGGTGGCAAAGGCATCGGCCGAGGTGAGAGAGCAGGGTGAGAAGATGAAGGAGGTGGAGGAGGCCGTGACACAACACAGCGACCAGGTCACCTCGATGGGGGACGAGCTGCGGAGGGTGGTGGAGGTCAACAGAGGACTCCGAGCAAAGCTGGAAGACTTGGAAAACCGCTCAAGGCAGCACAATTTGAGAATTGTGGGCTTGCCCGAAGGGACAGAGGGCCCAAGGCCAACGCAATACTTTGCTAAGAAGTTGGCGGAGCTGATGGGGGAGGGTGAGAGCCCCACCCTGTATGAGCTAGATCGAGCTCATCGGTCATTAAGGACGAAGCCCAAAGTGAATGAGTCGCCAAGGGCAGTAATTATCTGCTTCCATAAGTTTTGCATGAAGGAGAAAGTATTAAGCTGGGCGAAGCGGGAACGTGAGGTGCTGGGGGATGGTACTGCAGTTCGGATCTACCAGGACTTGACGGTGGAGTTGGCGAAAAGACGAGCGGCGTTTGGGCGAATGAAGGCGGCTTTGTACAAGAAGGGGGTGCGATTTGGTGTGGTGTACCCGGCGAAGTTGAGAGTAACATATAACGCCAAAGACTTTTATTTTGAGACAGCGGAGGCGGCTGAGGCGTTCGTGAGGGCAGAAGGTTTGGGACAGATGTGAAGAGCGGAACTGGAAGAGAGACTGTGGACTGTGTTTGAGCAGCTGGAAAATGTACAAATGTTACAACTTTCTGTTTACTGATTTGTATTGAAATTTACTTCTCTTTGCATTGTTACAGAGTTCAAGTTAATGGCGTTCTGTGTTGCGACGGTTAAATGTTATGTTAGTGAATTGTAGGGGTTGGATTGTTGGGTTTGTTTTGGTGTTTCTTTCTCTGGGACTGGGTGGAAGGGGACGAGAGGTCTTGGCGGGGGGAGCCACCCGCGCTAGCTAACTAAAGTCAGTTAGTGAACGGGGGTGAGGTGAGAGGAGGACTGCGGACGTTGGGGGCCTGGATAGCAGGCTTCAATGGGCCTACGAGGCGAGCAAGAGGGGGTGGAGGGATGGATGTTGGGGGATGTTTTTGTAGGGGGGGTTCTTGGGAGGAGGGGGTTCTTGGTTCGATGTTAACAATGGACAGGGGTGGGTCAGGCTTATGGGGCAGGGCCCGGTGGTATGGTGATGGTGGATAAGAAAGGTGGGGGGGGGTTGAGAGACCCCCAGTAAGGATAATCACGTGGAACGTGAGAGGGCTAGGAGGTCCGGTCAAGAGGTCAAGGGTGCTTGCACATCTTAAAAGTTTGAAAGCCGATGTAGCAATGCTGCAGGAGACTCACTTGAGGGTGAAGGACCAGGTGAGACTTAAAAAGGGCTGGGTTAGCCAAGTGTTTCACTCCAGATTTGATGAAAGGGCTCGAGGGGTGATGGTGTTGGTCAGCAAAGGGGTACGCTTCCAGATGGAGACGGTGGTGGCAGATCAGGGGGGTAGATATGTGATTGTGACAGATTAGTGGCGCTGTTAAGTGTATACGGTCCCAATTGGGACGATGTGGGATTCGCGAGGAAGGTGTTTGGGGCTATTCCCGATTGGACACGCATGAGCTGATTGTGGGGGGGGACTGGAACTTGGTGCAGGAGCCAAGGTTGGACAGATCACGGCTGCGCTCGCTGGTCCCATCAGGGGGGGTGAAGTCGCTGGCTGGGCTAATGGTGGAAATGGGAGGGCTGGACCCTTGGAGGTTCTTGCACCCAAGGGAACGGGAGTATTCGTTTTTCTCAGCGGTCCATAAGGTATACTCGCCGGTCGACTTTTTTGTGGTGGGGAAGGCTTTGCTGGCTGGAGTCAAGGGGTCGGAATACTCGGCAATTGCAGTGTCAGATCACGCTCCACATTGGGTGGATATCAGCTCCGGTGGGAGGCAGCGGCAAGGGAAATTCTTCAGGTGAAGGATAGGGCAGGGAAGTTGGTGGTGGCCCCAGTGCTGATTAACAAGGTTTTTGAGGAGTTTTATGAGAGGTTGTACAAGTCAGAGCCACTAGGGGGAGACCGTGAGATGCAGGAATTTCTAGCTGGGTTGGAGTACCCGAGGCTAGGGGAGGGGGACAGGGCTACATTAGAAGGAGCAATAGTGGAGCAGGAGATAAAGGATGCGATTGGGAGGATGCAGTCGGGGAAGGTGGCAGGGCCGGATGGGTTTCCGGTGGAATATTATAAAAAAATTTAAGGATAGGTTGGCACCCCTGATGGTGGGGATGTTAAAGGAGGCGATAGGGAAGGGGGTGTTGCCGCAAACCTTGGGACAGGCATCGACTTCCCTGTTACTAAAAAAAAAGATAAGGATCCGACGGAGTGTGGGTCGTATCGGCCCATATCACTTCTGAATGTGGACGTAAAAGTGTTGGCGAAGGTACTGGCGGGTAGGCTGGAGGAATGCCTCCCGAAGGTGATAGGGGAGGATCAGACGGGGTTCGTGAAAGGGAGGCAGCTGTTTTCGAACATTAGGAGGGTTTTGAACGTTGTTATGGCACCGGCGGAAAGAAAGGAAACAGAGGTAGTTGTGGCATTGGACGCCAAGAAGGCGTTTGATCGGGTAGAATGGGGGTACCTGATGGCAGTGCTGGAGCGGTTTGGGATTGGACCAAGGTTTGTGAACTGGGTGAAGCTATTATATAAGGAACCGAAGGCGAGTGTCCGCACAAATAATATCAGTTCGAGATACTTTTCTCTCCACCGTGGGACGAGACAGGGATGTCCTATGTCCCCCCTGCTGTTTGCACTTGCGATTGAGCCATTGGCCATCGCATTGAGAAGTTCGGGAGCATGGAAAGGAATAGTGCGGGGGGGGGGGGGGGATAGAGCATAGGGTGTCCTTATATGCCGACGACTTGCTGCTGTATGTGTCGGAGCCGAGTGCGTCAATAGGAGGAATATTGGAGCTACTGCAGGTATTTGGGTCTTTCTCGGGGTACAAGTTGAACCTGGACAAGAGTGAGTACTTTGTGGTGTCTCGGCCGGGGGTGGGGGCAGGGGTGGGGGGGCTGCCATTCCGTAGAGCAGGGACTCATTTTAGGTATCTGGGGGTGCAGGTTGCCCGGGAGTGGGGGAGGCTTCGCAGGTACAACATCACTAGTTTGATGGGGAGAGTGAAAGCCGATCTGGCAAGGTGGGACGGCCTTCCTCTGTCACTGGCAGGTCGGGTACAGGCGGTTAAAATTAATGTGTTGCCGCGATTCCGGTTTATTTTTCAATGCCTACCGATTTTCCTGCCAAAGTCGTTTTTCAGGGAGATTGAGGGAAGGATTACCTCATTCATATGGGGAGGGAAGGTGGCCAGAGTGAGAAAGGTGCTGCTACAGGGGGGAGGGCAGGCAGGGTGTTTGGGTCGCCCGAACCTGTTGTACTACTACTGAAAATGAAATGAAAATCGCTTATTGTCACGAGTAGGCTTCAAATGAAGTTACTGTGAAAGGCCCTAGTCGCCACATTCCGGCGCCTGTTCGGGGAGGCTGGTACGGGAATCGAACCGTGCTGCTGGCCTGCCTTGGTCTGCTTTAAAAGCCAGCGATTTAGCCCAGTGTGCTAAACCAGCCCCTGGGCGGCGAACGTGGAGAAAGTGCGGAGCTGGGCCAGAGGGGTGGATTCTCAGTGGGTCAGAATGGAGGAGAGTTTGTGCAGGGGGTCGGGACTGAAGGCACTTGCAACAGCGCCGCTCCCGATAGCTCCGGGGAAATATTCAGGGAGTCCGGTAATAATTGCTTCATTGAAAATCTGGAGGCAGTTTCGCCAACACTTCGGGTTGGGTTTAGGGTCAAGGGAAATGCCGATTCGGGGGAACCACAGATTTGAGTCACGGAGGTGGGATGGAAGTTTTCGGAAATGGGAAGAGAAGGGGATTAAGACGCTAAAAGATTTGTTTCTTCGGGGTCGGTTTGCAGGATTGAGGGAGCTGGAAGCGAAGTATGAGCTAGAGCAGGGACAAGTGTTTAGGTACATGCAGGTTCGGGATTTTGCCAGGAAGGAGATACAGAGCTTCCCGGAGGAACCGGCCTCCACATTGCTGGAGGAGGTGTTGACGACAAGGGGACTGGAGAAGGGGGCAGTGTCAGCGGCGTACAGAGCTATTCTGGAAGAGGATAAGGCACCACTGGAAGGGATCAAAGCAAAGTGGGAGGAAGAGCTGGGAGAGGTTATAGAGGAGGGGGTCTGGTGTGAGGTGCTCCGGAGAGTGAATGCCTCCACCTCATGTGCGAGGTTGGGGCTGATACAGCTGAAGGTGGTATATAGAGCGCACCTCGCGAGGGCGAGGATGAGCCTATTTTTTGAAGGAGTAGAGGATGTGTGTGAGCGTTGCGGAGGGGGGGGGCCGTGAATCACGTTCATATGTTTTGGTCCTGTCCAAAGCTAGGGGAGTACTGGAAGGAGGTGTTTAGGGTAATTTCCAAGGTGGTGCGTGTGAAACTGGACCCGGGTCCCCAGGAGGCCATATTCGGGGTGTCGGACCAGCCAGGTTTGGAAACGGGAGACTCGTTGATCGCCCGAAGGCAGATCCTGCTGGGATGGAGAGCAGCCTCTCCACCCTGTGCCCTGGCGTGGCGGGGGGACCTGTTGGAATACTTGACCCTTGAGAAGGTTCAGTTCGAACTGAGGGGAAGCTCGGAGGGGTTCTACAAGTCATGGGCACTATTTATTATGCACTTTCAAGAACTGGATAACATCGAACATTAGTTGGGGGGGTGGGTGGGGGAGGGGGGCTGTGTAGATTAAGGGTGACTACGGGTAATCCCCGATTCTTTTTGTCATTTGTTTATGTAAACATGTGGGCTGATGTTTGGGGGTTGGTGGGCAGATGGGATCGTTGTTATTATGGGGACTGACATATCTTGCTGATTATTGTTTATTGTTGATGGATGTAAATGTGGGAGAAAATGTGAAAAAGGAGAATAAAAATATATTTTTTTAAATAAAATAATAGTGATTGTGAAACTATTGGATTGCTGTAAAAGGAATCTGCTCACTATTGTCCTTTAAGGAAGTACATTTGTAGTTCTTACCTGGTGTGGCGACAAGTGACTATAGACACACAACAATGTGGCTGATTCTTACCTGCCCTCTGACAGGATCTAAGCTCACCATCACCTCCTCAAGATAGGGATAGACTCGCCAGCAATTCCCAGATACCATGAACGAAACAACAAACTTGTTTCAGTCTTTGAGTTTTGGTTACATTTTTCTGTGAACACTCACTATTGTAAATTGCTTTCTGAATATTTATCATTCCATTTTGCTTTTAACGCACATGATAATACAAGTTCTGGTCAACAGATGGCACTGCTGAGCAGGTTTCTGAAGTCCATTTCCAAACTGCCATCACATTCTTGGCGTGATTCTCCGAAAAATGTCTAAGTGTGGTAACGAACGGGAATTGCTGCGGGCTTCCTGGCGCTTAGCCCCGCGAAGCCGGCAACTCAATTCAATGTTGTTTTTTTGGGGGTTTTTTTTAAACAAACAATTTTATTCAGGTATTTTAGGCATATAGAAAAAGTGACATTGTACAGTACAAAAAAAAAGAAGTTAAGACACAAATTACAAATTAAACATCGTGCAAACCACGGCTCTGTTCACGCATGAACCTGCCTCAATATCCCCCTATTCTACTCTACTCTACCCTTGCCCGCACCCCCCCACCCCCCCCCTCCCGACGCTCACTCCTCTGTGAAGAAGTCAATAAATGGCTGCCACCTTCGGGCGAACCCTTGTAGCGAACCTCTCAAGGCTCGCCATGTCCGATAGCCATACCTCAGCCCTCGGGGGCTTTGAGTCCCTCCATGCTAACAGTATTCGTCGCCGGGCTACCAGGGAAGCAAAGGCCAGAACGTCGGCCTCTCTCTCTCCCTGGTCCTCCGAAACCCCAAAGATTGCCACCTCCGGGCTCATTACCACCCCAGTTTTCAACACCCGGGACATGACATCTGCGAATCCCTGCCAATACCCCGAGTTTAGGGTACGACCAGAACATGTGTATATGGTCAGCCGACCCTCCGGCGCATCTCGCACACTTGTCCTGCAGCCCGAAGAATCTGCTCATCCGGGCTACCGTCATGTGGGCCTGGTGCACGACCTTAAACTGGATCAGGCTGAACCTGGCGCATGTTGCGGTCGTGTTTACTCTGCTCAGGGCTTCTGCCCAAATACCGTCCTCCAGCTCCCCCCCGAGCTCCTCCTCCCACTTAAGCTTCAGGTCCTTGGTCTGCGTATCCTCAGCTCCCATTAGTTCCTTGTAGACATCTGAAACTTTACCCTCTCCCACCTCTCCCCTAGAAACTATCCTGTCCTGCCTCCCCTTTGGCGGGAGACGTGGGAAGGACGGCACCAGTCTGCGTACAAAATCCCTCACCTGCAAGTATCTAAAGTCGTTCCCTCTCGCCAGCCCAAACTTCTCCTCCAGCGCCCTCATGCTCGGATAGCTCCCTTCCAGGAACAGATCCCCCATCCTCACAATCCCCACCCTCCTCCACAGTCGATACCCCCCGTCCATGTTCCCCGGGGCAAATCGGTGGTTGCCGCAGATTGGGATCCACACCGATGCTCTTACCTCGCCTACATGCCTCCTCCACAGGCTCCAGATCCGAAGAGCCGCCACCACTATCGGGCTGGTGGAGTACCGTGCCGGCAAAAGCGGCAGAGGCGCCGTGACAAGGGCTGCTAAGCTAGTGCCGAAGCAGCCTCCACCCGCTCACAAACCGACCCCACACCCACCATCCATTTCCTTATCATCGCTATGTTGGCCGCCCAGTAATAGTTGCTGAAGTTCGGCAACGCCAGCCCTCCGGGAGAATCGGTGGTTGCCGCAGATTGGGATCCACACCGATGCTCTTACCTCCCCGACATACCTCCTCCACAGGCTCCAGATCCGAAGAGCCGCCACCACTATCGGGCTGGTGGAGTACCGTGCCGGCAAAAGCGGCAGAGGCGCCGTGACAAGGGCTGCTAAGCTAGTGCCGAAGCAGCCTCCACCCGCTCACAAACCGACCCCGCACTCACCATCCATTTCCTTATCATCGCTATGTTGGCCACCCAGTAATAGTTGCTGAAGTTCGGCAACGCCAGCCCTCCTTCTCCTCTGTTCCTTTCAAGCATTACCCTCTTCACCGCGGGGACTTCCCTGCCCATACAAATCCCAGAATAATTTTATTCAGCCTCTTAAAGAAGGACCGCGGGATAAAGATGGGGAGACACTGAAAAACAAGCAAGAACCGCGGGAGAATCGTCATCTTAACAGTCTGCATCTTCCCCGCCAATGACAGCGAGAGCGCATCCCACCTCCGGACCTCCTCCCTCACTCTTTCCACCAGTCGAGACAGGTTGAGCTTATGCAACCTGCCCCAGTCCTGTGCCACCTGAATCCCCAAATATCGGAAACTCTCCCCCACCAGCCTGAACGGCAACCCCTTCAGCCTACTCTCCTGCCCCCTCGCCTGAATTACAAACAACTCGCTCTTAGCCATGTTCAGTTTGTATCCGGAGAACCGGCCAAATTCCCTCAGGGTTGCCATAATACCGTCTATCCCCATCATTGGGTCCGAAACATATAACAGCAGATCATCCGCGTATAACGAGACTATGTTCCACTCCCCCCCGGACCAGCCCTTTCCAGCCCCTAGAAGCTCTCAGTGCAATTACCAGCGGCTCTATGGCCAGCGCAAATAGCAGTGGGGAGAGAGGGCAGCCCTGTCTTGTCCCACGGTGCAGTTTAAAGTAGTCCGATGTCGTCCTGTCTGTCCTTACACTCGCCTCCGGGGCCTGATACAATAGCCTAACCCAGTTGATGAACCCCTCCCCGAACCCGAACCGTCCTAGTATCTCCCACAGATAATCCCACTCGACCCGGTCAAAAGCCTTTTCAGCATCCATGGCTAAGACTACCTCTACCTCCCTACTCTCCGGGGGCATCATAATCACGTTGAGCAGCCTTCTTATGTTGGCCACCAACCGGTCCTTCTTATTATGCCTAGTGGGTCCCAAACTTTGCGGACAAGGCCCACCCATTCATTCAATCCACTCTTTTTCCCTTAGCAGCCGAGGCTCACCAGGCCTTCAACCGTATCAAGGCCGACATCGCCAACGCCTCGATGAACGCGGTCGACGAGACGTTACCATTCCAAGTCGAGAGTGATGCATCAGACGTCGCTCTGGCCGTCACCCTCAACCAGGCAGGCAGGCCCGTGGCGTTTTTTTCACGAACCCTACATGCCTCCGAAATTCGGCACTCCTCCGTCGGGAAAGAGGCCCAAGCCATAATTGAAGCTGTGCGGCATTGGAGGCATTACCTGACGGGCAGGAGATTCACTCTCCTCACAGACCAACGGTCAGTTACCTTTATGTTCAATAACACACAGCGGGGTAAGATCAAAAACGATAAAATCTTGAGGTGGAGGATCAAGCACTCCACCTACAACTACGAGATTTTCTATCACCCCGGTAAGCTCAACGAGCCCCCCGATGCCCTATCCCAAGGTACATGTGCCAGCGCACAGGTGGACTGACTCCGGACTCTGCACGACAACCTCTGTCACCCGGGGGTCACACGTTTTTACCATTTCATCAAGGCCCTCAACCTGCCGTACTCCATGGAGGAAGTCAGGGCGATCACCAGAGACTTCCAGGACTGCTTGGAGTGCAAACCTCACTTTGACCAGCCAGACCGTGCACGCCTGGTGAAGGCCTCCCGCCCCTTTGAACGGCTCAGCGTGGACTTCAAAGGGCCCCTCCCCTCCACCGACCGTAACACGTACTTCCTCAGTGTGGTCGATGAATATTCCAGATTCCCCTTCGCCATCCCATGCCCTAACATGATGTCTGCCACCGTCATCAAAGCCCTCAACACCATCTTCGCTCCATTCGGCTTCCCCGCCTACGTCCACAGCGACCGGGGACCCTCATTCATGAGTGATGAGCTGCGTCAGTTCCTGCTCAACAGGGGTATCGCCTCGAGCAGGACGACCAGCTACAACCCCCGGGGAAACGGGCAGGTGGAGAGGGAGAATGGGACGGTCTGGAGGGCCGTCCAGCTGGCCCTACGGTCCAGAAATCTCCCGGCCTCCCACTGGCAGGAGGTCCTCCCCGACGCACTGCACTCCATTCGGTCGCTCCTATGCACTGCGACTAACGAAACACCTCATGAACGTCTCTTTGCCTTCCCCAGGAAGTCCATCTCCAGGATGTCGCTCCTTACTTGGCTTGCAGCTCCAGGACGCGTACTCCTCCGTAAACACGTACGACTCCACAAGGCGGACCCGTTGGTTGAGAGGGTACAGCTACTCCACGCCAACCTACAGTACGCCTACGTAGCGTACCACGACGGCCGCCAAGATACAGTCTCCCTCAGCAGCAGCTGGTTCCGCACAGTCACACCCCCCTGGCCCGGCGCCACTCTCCCCTCCCCCGGCGCACCCAGCCGCAACCCACGCCCCAGGACAATCCGTCCTCCCCCTGCCCACACCCGGGATGAAGAGGACTTCGACACGCTCCCAGAACCACTGAAGACCAGAACTACGCCGGAATCGCCACCAGCACTGCGGCGCTCCCAACGGCAGATCAGGGCTCCAGACCGACTGAATCTGTAACATGACCTGCACTTTTAAAACATCACCACTCTGTATATAATTTTCCCCTCCACCCCGCTGGACTCAATTTTTTTTTCTCTCTGTACTTTAAAACGTCTACCTGTATATAATTCTCCTCCACCCCCGCCGGACTCAATTTTAACAGGGGGTGAATGTGGTAGTCACCACTGATGTATATATTGTATAGAGGGTGTCGGTGTAGGTGCTTTACGGTAAGGCCCTGTACTACAGGTACGGGGGTAGTTCCCTGCCTGCTGGCTCCGCCTAGTAGGTGGAGTATAAATACGTGTGCTCCTCGTACAGCAGCCATTTCAGCAGCTGCTGTAGGAGGTCACACACCTTAGTGTAATTAAAGCCTCGGTGGCATCCAACTCCCGTATTTGTGTAATTGATCGTGCATCACCATCCGAACCCTCCCTTCACACTCCCCTTACCACCACTGTGAACCACGCGTGTGGCTAACGATTCACCCGCTGTTTCTCCTCAGGAAAAGCTCTCCCATAACCATTGAGAGAGGGCCCAGGTTGGCGGAGGTGTGATGGACTTAAGAAACCTCTCCTCCTCCAAGGAGTGTGTCCTGGAGGTGACGGGGGTGGTCAGGGACAGGGCGGTCACCCATGCAGGAGCTGGCAGTCGCAGCAGAGTTGAGGAACCACCGGCTCCACCCGGAGGACCTGTCAAGCGTGAGTTATTATTGCCATACTGACTGGCTGACCCATCCCTCCCACTGACCACAGGTCCATTCTCCTGCAGGTCCTCTAGCCGACGGCACCGGCACATCCCGGGTGGCCCTTTCTGCAGCCTCCCAGGAGACCACCTCGGAGGAGAGCTCCCAGGATGCCACCATTATAGTTATGGCACAGCTCCACCAGCGCAGACACACGCACCTCGGTGGGAAATGTCAGTGGACAGGCTTCGGGGGCACAATCTGGTGAGCACCACATTGCAGATGTTGCACATCAGGTGGAGGCAGGAACCTCCAGGCGAGACAGTAGTCAGAGGGCTGCTGGATCCCAGGACCCAGCTGGGTCCCAGCCTGATGCTGAGCCTGTGGAAGTGGGTTACCCGGAGCTGATTGAGATGTTAGGGAGTGGCCGAGACATTCGGAGGGAGATGTCCGCATCACTCCAGCAGATCCAATGATGCTTGGAGGAGTCCCAGAGGCTACAGGCACAGCAGATGTCACTGGCAATGTGTGGCACCAAGGCCAACGCTGCTGGGGTGGAGACCGCATTGGAAAGCCTGGTGCACGACGTTGGCATCATTATTGAAGGTGTCCAAGGTGTCGCACAGTCGGTGGCGGCCATGGCTGAGGGTCTTGACAGAATGTCCAACTCACTGGGGAATGTGACCCAGTACCAGGCTGACCTTGATGACGTTCTGTGGGACATGTCTCGTTCTCACATGGGAATGGCCGAGACACTGCGGAGCTTGTCCCAGGCACTGAGGAGCATCGCCCAGGGTGTCGACACGGTGATGGGGACACAGTGGAACCGTCAGGGCTGGCAGAGGCAGATGATGCAGGGGCAGCCAGGTCTCGAACTAGCTGCCTCTCCATCCCGAGCTGAAACCCAGTCCCCATGGGCACCAACAGGGAGAAAGGGCGCTGAGTGCCAACCCGGACCCATCGCATGAAGTCGTGTCAGTGGCCATCAGTCTTCCCCCTTGGGTTCCACCCCTCTGATGAGGCCGAGTCTCGAAGTCAGCCCACGGGACATGGCGGTACGGTTGTGCATGTGCCGCCAACAAGTGTGCTGAGACCTCCGGCCTCAGGGCTCCCAGAGGATGCCCGCCAGAGGCATCGAACATCACAGGTTGAGGTAGGCAGCAGGCTACCTCCACCTCAGTTATGCATCCTGGGGAAACATATGACATAGTGGTAGATTGGGAGTGCCAAGTCCTCAGGATTACTGAGGACACCGGGGGGGGGGGGGGGGGGGGGGGGGGGGGGGTCGATAAGGGGGGGGGCGGGGGAGTTGGGGGGCAGCACCATCAGGAGAGCGAGGAATTGTAAAACACATTTAACACCCTTGTGCACAACCAGTATGACGCCTCTGTCACTTTCTTCCGCAATGCGGGCCGACCTCCGAACCCTTGGCCCATCTCGCCAGGCATCGTCTCCTTCCCGTGGCACGCACCCACCCTCCGGCCGTGGTCATGTCCCCGGAGCTGTGTCCCATCCCCTGGATATTTGGATGTTGGCTGCTGCGTCTGTGGTGCTGCCTCCTACAGTGTTCAGGCAGAGTGCCCAGGCATCAAGGTGTGATTGGGGTGCTAAGCAATGACTCCCACCTGCTGCATGGCCCATCCACCCACGGGAACCAACTTGGACTGTGTGAAGTGCTCAATTAACCACGATTGGCTATTAGCAATAGCCTTCAGCTGCGCGGCCAATGGCCTTGGCAGTTGGTGGGGGTTATGGGTGGTCGGTGGGGCAGATGGACAGGGACAAGGGTTGCTCCCGAAACCACTAAATGATCCAGGGGTAGGTATGGTGGTGCCGCAAGCAGTTGCCCCCCAGTTTCCCCCCCCCCCCCCACAAGTGCCTTCCACCCACCATCCTATGGCGAACACCCTTGCGGAGGGTCCCCCAACCCCAGCCAATGGTCCCCCACCCCCCACTGAGCACTGGGGCATCAAGCCCAGCACCCCCGGGCTCACGCTTGCAAGCAAATGTGGCTACTCACCTCCTCGGATCCCCACAGAAGCCCTTCTGCCAGATTCACGTTTATAAAAAGAAGTACTAATCGGCGCCAGCGTGCCACTTGCTAGGGAGGCCGCTGAATGACGGGAGGCTGTTGGGTAAGGGGTGGCTCCCGTTAATTGTATGGAAATAGGGCTTAAGTGGTGATAATTGGTTTCTCACCTCGCTGCGGCGAGATCCCGATTTCGCCTACGGGAGCAGGCGGGTTGCATCGCAAACTGTTTGGCACCTGGCGCGATTCTTGTATTTGGCCTCTCCCGCTATTCACCGGCCTTGTTTCGCTTGAGTGAGTGCGTAACGAGGCCGGAAGATTGTGCCCTCTGTATTTAAATATAATTATGAATATTAGACACAATGAAGTTAAAAATAAACAACATGATGAAAGATTGATCTGAGCCAAAAGTCCTATTAAATATAGACTAATATTTCAGCTGGTTACCCGCAGGGGGCTTTCCTGTGAATTCTTGGATATAATAATTGAAATCAAAGCAGACAGATCCGGAACACTCACACAATAAAAAGGCATCGGAAATAATAACACGTTTGGAGAAGCAGCAAAGGATTATTGTAATGGGGTATTACTCTGCCATTGGGAAATCTTGATTCTCCAAAACGTCCCAAACAGCAAAAAGTTTCAGCAGTTAAGGAAAATAATGGGAGCAGGAAAGAAAAATGGGGTTAAAAATTTAACATTGTTGCATATGTTTTATGGGCTTAAAATAGATGCAACGATAACCAATTAACTCGTGTAGAAACCTATATGCAATCTGCATGAGAGTTCAAGCCATAACTAAATTGAGTGAGGTTTTTTTCAGATCATCTGACATTGAAATTAGGCCTCGTCTCATTTCAGACCCAAGTTCCGAAATCTGTTTTCCCTAGCTGACACTTTCAGATCCAGAACAGTCTAATCTGTCATTCGTAAAGGAACCCAAAAATCTTGTATTATTTTTAGTATTGAGTAGAGTCAGAAGGGGAGGGTGGGCTCGTCCTGGCTCCACATAACAACTGTGGCTAATTATCTTATTCCTGGCTCTCCTCGTCACCTTCCTCCACATTACAATGTAGATTTCAACACAAGCTGATATCCTAAGCCCCCGACAGGTGATTTTCCTTTGGGGTACCTTTCAGGGGGTTGGTGCAGACTCGATGGGCTGAATGGCCTCTTTCTGCACTGTAGGGATTTTAAAACAAAGGAAACCAGCCTGGACAAAGATGCAGTTTGCAGGTCAAAGAGAGATTGTAGTCACAGGCAAACACCAGCTCAGGAAAATGGATAGTGGTGTATGCCATAAGGACAATGTCTACACGAAAATGGACCAAAACCTGGAACTGATTCAGCACTAATTGAGGGAATGTTAAGAGTCATTCTGAAGGAGACAGGTAGGGAGAAACACAGAGTTAAATGACTTGCATATGAGGATTGGTTCTGTAGCCACGTAAAATGGCTGCTTTCCGATTAATCTGGCCAAAACCCAGTTTGAAATGGCTAACCCGAAAGACTGCTGGGAAAAGCAGCTAACAAGACACAAGCAGGCAACTGCAGACAGTATTGCATATTCGGCTCTGGGGAAGTTGGCCCAGATCGATACTCAGGGCTATCAACAGCCCATCAACCCAGATATTTGCAGTTACATTCAGGACTGTTTGCAGCCCATCTATCCAGACATCTGCAGTTAAATCGGCTATCCCCGGGAACAATTGCAACACATTAGCAATTGAATACCGGGCCAGACCTGTCGGCGCCTGCAGTGGCCGAAACAAAGACAGGTGAGCGACCACCCCCTGATCGAGGAATCGCCTCACCATTGGACACATCGACCCCAGAGATTGGGGACAGGTCCAATCACTTGGGACTCAGGGTCAAGGGCCGCCCCGGGCCCTATAAAAGTGAGGGGTCAAGTTCAGATCGCTCGCTCTCTCTCCTCTTCGCCTGCTCGAGACCTTCGCAAGAACAGCAACCGGCAACAGTAAGTTTGAATCCAGCGATCGCTATCCGGTAGAGACACCTAGCCACCGACCTGTAGCAGCCTTTTGAATCCCGCGGGCCAGATCTGATTGGACAAGCCATTCGTTTCCCTGACCTGGTGGGCTCTTCCTAAGTTAAGTATTGGCCAGTAGTGATAGGTTTATTATATAGATAGTAGTATTAGTGTATTAATATTGCTAGTTGTATATAATAAATGACCGCTGTTTTACTCCTTACTAAGCGGTGTGCTGTATTATTAATCATAACCTGAACTTGAACCATGTGGCGGTATCATAAAGATACCTGGCGACTCGTGAGCAAAGGTGACGTAATCAGAGCAAATAGACTAAGGCTAAAAAGAGCAACAGTTCAAAACACAAAGACAAAAGGTGTTAATTAATGTTCCTTTCTGTAGTAACATAGGAACAGGAGCAGGCCATTCAGCTTCCAGGCCACCATTTTAAGAGATCATTGCTGCTCTGTGCCCCTATTCCATTTTTCTGTAATTCCTGCCAATGCAAGGTGGTCACACTATGCATGTAGACTGTGCTACGCATGTGCAGAATGCTAATGACTATCATTCTTCTGTGGCCAGCCTGCCAGCATATCCCTGGGCATTCACGAACAGTTCCTCCCTATCCCTTTAGCACTGACTTATACAATTGTCACCCAGAATCAGTTTCTGTAAACATGGAACCTAACAAAGAAAGGCGTGAAAAAATAATTTGGTCATAAGCAGGGGTGAATGGCCACTATTCATTTCCTGTTATATGATAATGGTTTATGACATCGAATCATTTCTGCAGATAATGGAAGTATTGATGCTTTGGTCACGTGATCAAAACTAGCTTGAGATAGCATATCTTGTTATTCCAAGGACAGGCAAGTCAGTCTGGAACCATGCAATACAGACAAACCCAACGCCCTGCAAGAAGAACAGGATCCCACCTAAACAGACTCAGGCAGTGAAGGGGTTCATTTCTTTTCAAATGCAATATTATATTTCTCCTCTGGAAAATCTCACTCACAATTTCATATGAAAACTCAAACCTCCAAACTCAATTAAGGTTCAAAGAACCAGGAGAAAGGAACCCATTCGGCCTGCAATTAATTTTTAAAAAAGACTCATTAAGGACACATGATTTGCTTCTTGTAATTCTGCTAATATTGCAACTGTATGAATCATCTCTAGATCTATCTTGTCTTGGCTTCATCTGTGTGTCTGTGCTTGACGGAATGTTTTTTTTTCCATTGCATTTACGTTTTGGGAATTGTATAAATGAACGTTCATCCTTTATTTTGATTTAAATTGATCAGCAATCCTGTTTTGTGCTCATTCTTTAAATTTCAACATCCAAAATGCTTAAAATACTCTCAAAAATTCCATCATATTGCGAACAACAAAGAGGTAAGGGAAATGGGGGAAAGTGAAATGGGGGAAAGTTATCCCACAACCTGTCCATAACACCTCAGCTCACCACATTGAACTCCATCTTCCATAGTTTCACCCACTAACTTCGTCTGTCTGTGTTCCTTTGTGACTTCCTGCTTCCACCGACACACCTCCTACCCGAGTGTCCCCTGTAAATGTGATATACCAATACTATTGTTTCTGTTGTATTTGTAAAACCTCAGATACTTTTGACCAGCTCACTTACTCAAAGATTTTACCGAGGTGTCTTTAATAACGAGAACAAATTAGAAACGCAAATTTAAGTTCAGCAATGTTTATTTAACACACAATTTACCTGTGTACTGCACCCAAATATAACCTAGAGATACCCAAGATCAGCCTATACCATCCCCCCCCCCACGCCCACCCCCCCCGGTAAGGATGGCTTGGTAGAATGTGGATCTGCTCCATGAGCCCCTCTGGTTCGTCGTCACGAAGGTGGTTCTCGCTGGCAATCTTTACCTTTCTGGTCTGGTCTGGTTGGCCAAGGTCACCTCCCATATTGGTTGTGTATTCGAATTTGGCCAACTCGAATTCCCATGGGGCTGTGTGCTGGAGTGTCTGTGGTTAAAGTTCCCGATTCTTTAATTTAAAATGGCCCATTTTAGTCGGGCCTAAAAGCTAGACCTTGCTAGGTTACCACATTTCATCAAAAGAAGGAAAAAGGGAAGAATGTGTTTTTCAAAGACCCAAAATGCTTTACAAATAATTTTTAAAATATTCTTTCATGATATATGGGTGTCGCTGGCAAAATTAGCATTTTTTTCTCATCCCTAATTGCCCTTGAGGGCCGTTAAAAGTTAACCACGTTGCTGTGGGTCTGGTTTCACATGTAGGCCGGATTGTGTAAGGATTTGCTCAAGGGAAAACCAGTGAACCAGATGGGTCTTAATGGCAACTAATGATAGTTTCATGGTCACTGTCACTGAGATTAGCTTTCAATTCCAGATTTAATCAATTAATTCCACCGGGTCAGATTTGAACTATTTTTTAAAAATAAATTTAGAGCACCTAATTATTTTTTTCCAATTGAGGGGCAATTTAGTGTGGCCAATGCACCTAATTGGATTGTGGGGATGAAACCCATGCAGACATCGGGAGAATGTGCAAATTCCACACAGACAGTGATCCAGAGCTGGGATCGTTCCCGGGTCCTCAGCGCCGTAGGCAGCAGTGCTAACCACTGCGCCACCGGACCGCCCTGGGTCAAATTTTAACTCATGTCCCCAGATCACTAGCCTGGACCACTGGATTTTAAGTACCACTAAACCACCGTCTCCCATAAATGAGCTACTTTTAATTACGTTTGAAATATTGGAACATAGGGAATGGTGCAATCAATTTGTACACAGGAAGGTCTCAAACACAGCAATGAGATAGCAATTAGATGAGCTATATTTCACGGATGTTGATAGAGGGTAGATTTTGGTCAGGGTACATCCAAGTTATTGATATACATGGTAAAAGGTTGGGGGAGGAGAGGGACCTGCGCCCGCTATGGCGCTTGGAGGTGGGGCTGTTGGCGGACGAGGTGAGCGAGCGGGTCCGAGGAAGTATAGAGAGCTACCTGGAGACCAACGACAATGGGGAGGTCAGAGTGGGGATGGTATGGGAGGCACTGAAGGAGGTGGTGAGGGGAGAGCTGATCTCCATTAGTGCCCACAAGGAGTGGAGGGAGCGGGGGGAGAGGGAGAGGCTGGTGGGGGAGATGGTGAGGGTAGACAGGAGGTATGCGGAGGTGTCGGAGGAGGGACTGTTGAGGGAGAGGCGCAGCCTCCAGGCCGAATTCGACCTGGTGACCACCAGGAAGGCGGAGGTGCAGTGGAGGCAGGCCCAGGGGGCGATTTACGAGTATGGGGGGGGGGGGGGGGGGGGGGAGTGTGGTGCGGAGTGGAGCTGGCATCAATGGGGTCTTCAGGGACTTCTACAAGGAATTGTACCGATCCGAGCCCCCACGGGAGGAGGGAGGGATGGGCCGCTTCCTGGACCAATTGAGGTTTCCAAAGGTGGAAGAGGGACTGGTGACGGGATTGGGGGCCCCGATTGGGCTGGAGGAGCTGATCAAAGGGATAGGAAGTATGCAGGCGGGGAAGAAGTCACTGGGGCCGGACGGTTTCCCGGTCGAATTCTATAAAAAATATATGGACCTGTTGGGCCCGCTGTTAGTTAGGACCTTCAATGAGGCAAGGGAGGGGGGGGCTTTGCCCCTGATGATGTCCCGGGCACTGACCTTGATCCTGAAGCGGGACAAGGATCCCCTGCAGTGTGGGTCTTACAGACCGATTTCCTTGCTAAACGTAGATGCCAAGGTGCTGGCGAAGGTCTTAGCCACGTGTGCCGCAGATCATCCATGAAGACCAGACGGGGTTTGTGAAGGGGAGGCAGTTGAACGTGAATGTGCGGAGGCTTTTGAACATTATGATGCCAGCGAGGGAGGGGGAGGGGGAGGCGGAGATAGTGGTGGCGATGGACGCTGAGAAGGCCTTCGATGGGGTAGAGTGGGGGTACCTGTGGGAGGTGCTGAAGAGGTTCAGGTTTGGGGAGGGGTTTGTCAGGTGGGTTAGGCTGTTGTACGAGGTCCCGATGGCGAGTGTGGCCATAAACAGGAGGAGGTCCGAGTATTTCGGTTGCGCCAAGGGACGAGACAGGGGTGTCCCCTATCCCCCCTGCTCTTCGCACTGGCGATTGAACCCCTGGCTATGGCACTGAGGTAGTCAAGGAACTGGAGGGGGTTGGTGCGGGGTGGGGAGGAGCATAGGGTGTCACTTTATGCGTACGACCTGCTGCTGTATGTGGCGGACCCGGTGTGAGGAATGCTGGATGTAATGAGGATTCTTAGGGAATTCGGGGATTTTTCGGGGTACAAGCTCAATATGGGGAAGGGCGAGCTGTTCGTAGTTCATCCAGGGGACCAGGAGAGGGGGATTGGCGAGCTCCCACTAAAAAAAGCGGAGAGAAGCTTCAGATATTTGGGGGTCCAGGTGGCCAGGAGCTGGGGGGCCCTGCATAGGCTTAACTTTACAAGGCTAGTGGAGCAAATGGAGGAGGGGTTCAAGAGGTGGGATGCATTGCCGCTGTCCTTGGCGGGTAGGGTGCAGTCAATCAAAATGACAGCGCTCCCAAGGATTTTGTTCCTGTTCCAATGCCTCCCCGTGTTTATCCCGAAGGCTTTTTTCAGGCGGGTTAACAGGAGTATAATGGGGTTTGTGTGGGCGCGAGGGACTCAGAGGGTGAGAAGGGTGTTCCTGGAGCGGAGTAGAGATAGGGGGGGGGACTGGCGCTGCCTAACCTCTGTGGATACTACTGGGCCGCCAATGCGACAATGGTGCGCAAGTGGGTGATGGAGGGGGAGGGGGCTGCATGGAAGAGGCTGGAGACGGCATCTTGTGTGGGTACGAGTCTGGGGCGCTGGCAACGGCGCCGCTACCGCTCCCTCCAAGGAGGTAAACCATGAGCCCGGTGGTGGTGGCTTCCCTCAAAATTTGGGGGCAGTGGAGGTGGCACAGGGGGCGACGTGGGGGCCTCGGCGGGGACCCCATTATGGGGGAACCACCGGTTCGCCCCAGGAAGAACAGCTGGAGGGTTTTCGGGGTGGCACAGGGCAGGGATATGAAGGTTGGGGGACCTGTTTGTGGACGGGAAGTTCGCGAGCCTGGGTGAGCTGGAGGAGAAGTACGGGCTCCCTTCGGGGAACACCTTCAGGTACTTACAGGTAAGGGCATTTGCCAGACGGCAAGTGGCGGAATTCCCGCGGCTACGGCCACACACAATACAGGACAGGGTGCTCTCGGGGCGGTGGGTGGGAGTGGGGAAGATCTCGGAAACTTACCAGGTGATGCAGGAGGAGGAGGAGGCCTTGGTGGTGGAGGTAAAAGGTACGTGGGAGGAGGAGTTGGGAGAGGAAATTGAGGAAGGGACGTGGGCAGACGCCCTGGGGAGGGTGAACTCTTCCTCATCGTACGCGAGGCTCAGCCTCATACAGTTTAAGATGCTGCACAGGGCACACATGACTGGGACAAGGATGAGCCGGTTTTTGGGGGGTGAGGACTGGTGCGTTAGGTGCTCAGGGAGCCCAGCAAACCACACCCATATGTTCTGGGCATGCCCAGCGCTGGAGGAATTTTGGAAGAGCGTAGCGAGAACGGTGTCGAGGGTGGTAAGATCCAGGGTCAAGCCAGGCTGAGGGCTCGCAATATTTGGGGTGGCAGAGGAGCCGGCAGTGCAGGAGGCGAAAGAGGCCGGAATTTTGGCCTTTGCGTCCCTGGTAGCCCGGCGAAGGATTCTCCTTCAGTGGAAGGATGCGAGGCCCCCAAGCGTGGAATCCTGGATCAACGATATAGCAGGGTTCATTAAATTGGAGAGAGTGAAATTTGCCTTGAGAGGGTCGGTACAAGGGTTCTTTAGGCGGTGGCAACCGTTCTTAGACTTCCTGGCAGAGCAGCAGGCATTGGTCAATGGCAGCAGCAACTCGGGGTGGGTGGTGGGGGTGTCACTTTATTTCTTTTTTTGTTTTGTTGTTTTTGTTCCACAAAGATCAGCCATGATCTCATTAAATGGCGGAGCAGGCTCGAGGGGCCAGGTGGCCTACTCCTGTTCCTAGTTCTTATGTTCTTAGGGTCTGAGGGGTTGTATATACTTGTTGTATTAAGTCGGGGTGTTAATGTTAATTTATTATTCATGTACAGCGGGGGGGGGGGGGGGGGAATGGAGCGTTGGTTTTCTGGACTGTGTTTTGTACTTAACCCGGTTGGGTTCCTTTTTCATTTTGTTAATGATATTTTATGAAAACCTTTCATAAAAATTACTTTAAAAAAAAAATATGGTAAAAGGTTAACGCCCCATTGCTCATTCCTGGGGGGAACCACTTGCTACATCACACAGATCAGAGAATGTTCACTTTAACCATACCTTTTGTTTTGTTATGAGGGACCAGTAACTCTTTAAGTAGACAAAGTTTGAAAACCCAGACACCCACGATAAGAAAAAAGTCCACAATATCCACGGTTTGAACAAACAAAATAAATTTTACCACACAAGGTCAGACAATTTACAATATCTATCTTGTACTCTAACTTTTCGAATTAACTTGAGGTAAATATGAATTAACAGGCAAGTTGTGATCAAACACACCTGTAGCCACCTGGGTTGGCCACTTCCCGACTTAAAATGGAGGTCCGCAAAGAATGCAGGGAAATTCAGTCAAGCCAGGATAAACTAGCAGGTGCAAAGTTTCCTGTGTATTAGAACTTACAGAAACCCAGACAGCACTGCAACCAACAGCCATCTGCATACTAATGAGCGATCCCCGGGAACAATCGAAACATTTAAGGTGAATAAGGCCAAGCCAGACTCCTCGGCGCCAGCAGGAGCCAAGACAAAGGAAGGCCAACGGACATTTAGGAACCGCCCAGCGATCAGGGAACGGCTCCAGTATTGGAGAAATCGATCCAAGTGATCGGAACGTAGTCCAATCACTTGGAACCAGGTACGGGGTCCACCCCGAACGGCGCGAAGCCCCTGGGGGATTTGAACCAAGTTCAAATCGTCCTTCTTGGCAGGGTCACTCAGCAGCTCAAATCAACCCTTCAACGTGACCTGCCTGTGATGCTGCATCAACCAAGTAAGTCTCCAGTCAACGCACGCTACGAGATAGACACTCCTAGCTACCAGTCTATTCCAGCTTTGAATCCTACAGACTCAGAACCTGAACGAAAGGCCATTTGTTCCCCTGATGGTGGGTCAGTTTCAAGCTAAATATAGGCCTATAGTGTTAGAGATAGTCTAGTAAGTTGAGTTTTATGCACGAGTAGTTATTGACTGTGTATAATAAATGTGTTTTGATTTGAATCTTACTAACTGGTGTATTGAGTTATTGATCAGCACTTGAACTTGAACCTCGTGGCGGTATCATCAAGATACCTGGTGACTCTTAGAGCAAAGGTTATAGAAACAGAGCAAATTAAGTAAAGACACAACGAACAACGAATTAAGAGCCAACCAAAGTTAGCAAAACACCACACTGCACATTAAATGGCAGGTGCTGCCAAGACAGGGCCAAGGGATTTCTCAGCAACCCATACAGATGTCAGTGACCAGTGTGAGACTCAAAATCTCAGTAAATCTCTGTTTCAGGAGGCATTTCAACTCTTCATTTTGAAGGTCGAGTCTCTCAAAAGCCATTCTGCCTCAGAATGTCCCAAAGACTACCCACTTACTGATAATTCAATCTCTTCTCCTGAAACTGAGTTTCATGCGATTCACAAAGCTGCACTCCTACTTCTAATTACTGGCACAAGTCCAGCTCTTTTGCAGACTGCTATCTTCACTCAGCTGGCACTACCCTAAGGTTTCAGTGATCTCCAGTCACCTGGCTACACAGATATAAACGACTAGCTGGCATGGAACCAATAATCTTCCACCACGTTCTCAGCTCACCAGGACTTCACTGAGCCCTAACTGCCTGAAACCTCCTAACAGCTCTGAATGCTTCTCTACGAGATGTGAGCCACACAAGATCCAAACTGTGAAATCCGCTGCATTGAAAAGCTCCCTGGGCTTTTCGGAGCCCCAGATTCCTGGGGGCTGCTAACAGCAACACATTTTTGGCCTCTTCCCTTGCTGCAGAACACTCCCTTTCCCAGCAAACACACAGGCAGGAGGGGAATGGTCATATTGGGTGAGTCTATGGTAATGGGATGGATGTTGGCGGGTAACAGCAGAGCGGAGAAGATGGAGGAGCGAGTTTGAAAGCTGACGTGCATTGTTTTTCCAAACTGACCTTAACCACGCAGTTAGTCGGTAAGTCAGTTCTCCAGATCCCTCGGGGTGGAGGTGGGATCTTTTTCGGGTGGGTGGAGTTCAAGGTCAACTGGCCGATGAAAGGGACACCCTAATAATTGAGGCAACTGGATGTCAAAGTTTGCACATGTGTTCTCCTCCCTACGGTGAAACCTGCATGGTAGCAGGTTCATTCTGGATTCATGGGTCTCATAACATTGAGATCCCAGTAAAGTGTGGAGCGGATGTTCATTCCGTGCCATTTGATACCTGCTGCAGTCAGAGGCAGGGAACAAATGGAGGGAGGTTTGGTGGAGGACAGCCAACTCCAAACCTCCATCCTCCAGGGTGTATGGTTATGGCCAATGAGGGATCACATGTCTTTCCAAGGGAATGGTGACTCTACAGAGTTTTGACTGTCATGGAGAGAAGTGGAAAGGTTTCTCCATGAGGCTTCTTGCAATGACTCTCATTACCTGAGTCAAAGAGCGAGGTCTCCATGCGCAGTCTTGTATGAATGTCGGGAACAACCGTCTCTGGTGCTCCAGGATGTCCTTTACCTGGACGGGGAGGGGTGGGGATGGAATGTCTAGATGGAGCCCAAGTGAAGGGCTCAGCACTTGCCTGTTGGCTTTGAGATGGAGGGCAACTTGTAAAGGACATGCTGACTTAATGTATCATGTCAATTCTTTTACACATCCATTGAGGCATTGATAATGCAGGCTGCAGGCAATGCTGCCTTGATAATGGCTCTCAAGCAGATGAAGCATCGTTGTTTTGACACCGGGCCATGAAGAACAAGGCCCTGATCAGCAAGGGGCAGTGAAGCCATCGTCAGGCTCAAGAGGCTGGTGAACATTGACCAATGCAATGGTGAGAATTAACCCGACAATGGGCGAATCGCCAGCGGGTGCTCTTATCAAGAGATGAATGAAGGGCATTGCCAGAGGAGCCCTCCTATATCCTGGGATGTACTTACTCACATCTGTGAGCTTCTCTGATATGAGGAGTTGCAGCTACAATGACTCTGGTGGTGCTTTATGGAACTCCTGGCCTACATGGAGTGAATTTCTGTCTGGGTGGCTTTTAATGTGGCGCCAGGACCAAATGGCAGTCTGCGCAAGTCATGAGATGCAGCAAGCTCCTCGCTGGTGCATAATTAATTAGCTGAAAAGTGGACGATCGAATGTACTCACCTACCTACTGCCCAATGGAAATCATGCCAACTTTCTCACCCGCCATCAGAATGTGTGTGTCTGGTAGGGGATAGTGTCAGCGGTGTACGAAGCTATTTTGGAAGAGGATAATGCACCACTGGAAGGGATCAAAGCAAAGTGGGAGGAAGAGTTGGGAGAGGTCATAGAGGAGGGGGTCTGGTGTGAGGTGCTCCGGAGAGTGATTGCCTCCACCTCGTGGGCGAGGTTGGGGCTGAAACAGCTGAAGGTGGTATACAGAGCGCACCTCACGAGGGCGAGATAGAGCTGATTCTTTGAAGGAGTAGAGGATGTGTGTAAGCGTTGTGGGGGGGGGGGGGGGGGGGGGGGGGTGGGGGGTGGGGGGGGGCCGCTAACCACGTTCATATGTTTTGGTCCTGTCCAAAGCTAGAGGATTACTGGAGGGAGATTTTTAGGGTAATTTCCAAGGTGGTGCACGTGAAACTGGACCCGGGTCCCTGGGAGGCCATATTCGGGGTGTCGGACCAGCCAGGGTTGGAAACGGGAGCGGAGGCAGATATCGTAGTCTTCGCCTCGTTGATCGCCCGAAGGCGGATCCTGTTAGGATGGAGAGCAGCCTCTCCACCCTGTGCCCTGGTGTGGCGGGGGGACCTGTTGGAATACTTGACCCTTGAGACGGTTAAGTTTGAACTGAGGGGAAGGATGGAGGGGTTCTACAAGTCATGGGCATTATTCATTATCCACTTTCAAGAACTGGATAACATCGAACGTTAGTTGGGGGGGGGGGATGGGTGGGAGGGTTGGGGGGCTGTGTGTGTTAATGGTGACTATGGGTAATCCCTGATTCCTTTTTGTCATTTGTTTATGTAAACATGCGGGCTGATGTTTGGGGGTTGGTGGGAGGATGGGATTGTTGTTATTGTTATGGGGATTGACATATTTGTTGCTGATTATTGTTTATTGTTGGTGGGTGTAAATTTGGGAGAAAATGTGAAAAAGGAGAATAAAAATAATTAAATTTAAAAAAAGAATTTGTGTGTCTGGGCCGGGAGCACGCCCACCCTGTAAGTGCATAGAAATCTCACAAGGTGCTGTCGGAGACATTTCCCAACATCATCATATTCGCCAACCTTAATTGTGCCGCGGGTGAATTGGATGTGCACCTGCCAATAAGTAAAGCGGACTTCCGGTTGCGGCTATGCGGAGCTAAGCCGCACGATTCGGCAGCTCCCGCTATCACGAACTTTCAGGCTCGTTAGAGGAGCCCCAACGGAATTTTATTCGAAGAAAACCCGTGGGGAAGGGAAGAGAGAGGTCCCCCTTCAACTTTTATGGACCGGACCAGAAGTGAAACGGCCAAAAAAGCGGCACTGGAGCAGTGGGAGAAGCGAGGGAAGAAAATCAAAATGGCGGCGGCTGGGGACAAAGCGGAGTGCGGGCCGGAGTTGCAGGAATTCATCAAGCGCTGCTTCGAGGAGCTGCGCAAGGAGATGCTGGCGCCTATGCTGGCGGTAATTGAAGGACTAGGGATAACCCAGAAGGCCCATGAGGTAAAGATCCAGGAGGTACAGAAAAGAGTCAGTGAGAATGAGGACGAGCTCTTGGGCCTGGCGGTGAGAGTGGAGCAGCACGAGGCGCTACACAAGAGGTGGGCGGGAAGATTCGAAGACCTGGAGAACAGGTCGAGGAGAAAGAACCTGCGGATCCTGGGTCTCCCAGAAGGAGTGGAGGGGGCCGATGCCGGGGCATACGCGAGCACGATGCTCGGGGAGATGATGGGCACGGAGGCCCCTTCAAGGCCGCTGGATGGGGCGCACCGGGTGCTGGCGAGGAGGCCCAAGGCAAATGAGCCGCCAAGGGCGATGGTGGTGAGATTTCACCGGTTCACAGACAGAGGGTCCTGAAATGGGCCAAGAAGGAGCGGAGCAGCAAGTGGGACAATGCAGAGATCCGAATAAACCCGGACTGGAGCACGGAGGTTGCAAAGCGGAGAGCGGGTTTCAACCGGGCCAAAGCGGCGTTGTACCGGAAAGAAGTGAAATTCGGAATGCTGCAGCCAGTGCGACTGTGGGTCACATACAAGGACCGACACTATTATTTTGAAACGCCTGAAGAGGCGTGGACCTTCATATAAACCGAAAAGTTGGACTCTAACTGAGGGTTTGTGAGGGTGGGGGGGGGGGATGTTTGATGTGTGATTGTTGTTGTACATAGGGGGTCAATCACGCGCAGGAATTGTTACATGGGCTGGGGGAGAGAGACAAGGCTGCGACAGGAGCTGCGCCAGAGGGGTCGGGGTAGGGTTTGGAAAGCGCGGGGTTTTTCCCGAGCTAGGGAAGAAAGGCGGGAAGGGGATGGAGGAACGCATACTGATTGGGACACTCCCACACGGGGAGGTCAAAGGGACGGCGGGGGAAGCCGGGTCAGCAGGTGTCAGCTGACTTATGGGAGTGATATGGGGGAGCAAAAAAGCTAGACAAGGGTCTAGCGGGGGGGGGTAAGGGCCCCTCCAATCCGGGTGATAACGTGGAACGTGAGGGGCCTGAACGGGCCGGTGAAGAAGCGCACTTAAAGGGGCTGAAGGTAGACATGGCCATGCTCCAAGAGACACATCTGAAGGTGGCGGACCAGGTCAGGTTAAGAAAGGGATGGGTAGGACAGGTATTCCATTCGGGACTGGACATGAAGAATAGAGGAGTGGCAATCTTGGTGGGGAAGTGGGTGTCATTTGAGGCCAAGACTATCGTAGTGGACAATGGAGGGCGATATGTGATGGTGAGCAGTAGGTTGCAGGGGACGTGGGTGGTGTTGGTAAATGTATACGCCCCAAACTGGGATGATGCTGGATTCATGAAGCGCATGTTGGGGCGCAATCCGGGCCTGGAGGTAGGAGGCCTGATAATGGGTGGGGACTTCAATACAGTGTTGGACCCAGCACTGGACCACTCCAGATCAAGGACTGGAAAGAGGCCGGCGGCGGCCAAGGTGCTTAGGGGGATTATGGATCAGATGGGGAGAGTGGACCCATGGAGGTTTGCTAGGCCGCAGGCCAGGGAATTTTCTTTCTTCTCCCACGTGCACGAAGCCTACTCCCGGATAGATTTCTTTGTTCTGGGCAGGGCGCTCATCCAGAGGGTGGAGGGGATGGAGTATTCGGCCATAGCCGTTTCGGATCACGCCCCGCACTGGGTGGAACCGGGGCTGGGAGAGGAGAGGGACCAACGCCCGCTGTGGCGGCTGGATGTGGGACTGCTGGCAGATGAGGTGGTGTGTGGGAAGGTGAGGGGGTGCATTGAAAGGTACTTGGAGGCCAACGACAATGGGGAGGTGCGGGTGGGGGTGGTATGGGAGGCGTTGAAGGCGGTGATTAGGGGAGAGCTAATCTCCATCAGGGCGCATAGGGAGAAGATAGAGGGCATGGAAAGGGAGAGGTTAGTGGGGGAGATTTTAAGAGTGGACAGGAGATACGCAGAGGCCCCTGAGGAGAGATTACTTGGGGAAAGACGACGGCTCCAGACGGAGTTTGATCTGTTGACCACAGGGAAGGCAGAGGCACAGTGGAGGAAGGCGCGGGGGGCGACCTACGAGTATGGGGAAAAGGCTAGTCGCATGCTGGCACACCAGCTCCGTAAGAGGACGGCAGCAAGGGAAATAGTGGGAGTCAAGGATGGGAGGGGAGCCAAGGTGCGGAGTGCGACGAAAATAAACGAGGTATTCAAGGCCTTCTATGAAGAGCTGTACAGATCCCAGCCCCCAGCGGGGGAAGAGGGGATGAGACGATTCCTCGACCAACTGAGATTCCCGAGGGTGGAGGAACAAGAGGTGGCTGGTTTGGGGGCACCAATTGGGTTGGAGGAGCTGAGCAAGGGTTTGGGGAGCATGCAGGCGGGGAAGGACCGGGACCGGACGGGTTCCCGGTGGAGTTCTACAGGAAGTATGTAGACCTGTTGGTCCCGCTACTCGTGAGGACCTTTAATGAGGCAAGAGAGGAGGGGACCCTGCCCCCGACAATGTCGGAAGCGACGATTTCTTTGATCCTAAAAGGACAAGGAACCCACTGCAAAGTGGATCGTACAGGCTGATCTCGCTCCTCAATGTGGACGCTAAGTTGCTGGCAAAGTGCTGGCCACGAGGATCGAGGACTGTGTCCCGGGGGTGATCCACGAGGACCAGACGGGATTTGTAAAGGGGAGGCAATTAAACACCAATGTGCAGCGGCTCTTAAACGTGATAATGATGCCATCAGAGGAGGGAGAGGCGGAGATAGTGGCAGCTATGGACGCGGAGAAGGCCTTTGACCGAGTAGAGTGGGAGTACCTCTGGGAGGTGCTGCGTATGTTTGGGTTCGGGGGAGGGATTATCAATTGGGTTAAGCTCCTTTACAGAGCCCCGGTGGCGAGTGTAGTGACGAACCGGTGGAGGTCGGAGTACTTTCGGCTGTACCGAGGGACGAGGCAGGGGTGCCCCCGTCCCCCCTGTTGTTTGCATTGGCGATCGAACCCTTGGCCATGTCATTGAGGGAGACTAATAAATGGAGGGGGGTGGTCCGAGGGGGAGAAGAGCATCGGGTGTCGCTTTATGCGGATGACCTGTTGCTGTATGTGGCGGATCCAATGGAGGGGATGGTGGAGGTCATGCAGACTTTGAGGGAGTTCTCGGGCTATAAGCTCAATGTAGGGAAGAATGAGCTTTTTGTACTACAGGCAGGGGACCAAGAAAGGGGGATAGGGGATCTACCGCTGAGGAGGGCGGAGGGGAGCTTTCGGTACCTGGGGATCCAGATAGCCAGGAGTTGGGGGGCCCTACATAAACTGAATCTAACGAGGTTGGTGGAGCAAATGGAGGAGGACTTCAAAAGATGGGACATGTTACCGCTCTCGCTAGCGGGTAGAGTGCAGTCGGTCAAAATGTTGGTCCTTCCGAGGTTTCTGTTTGTGTTTCAGTGCCTTCCTATCGTGATCACCAGGGCCTTTTTTAAGAGAGTAGGTAGGAGTATTATGGGGTTTGTCTGGGCGAATAGGACCCCGAGGGTAAGGAGAGGGTTCCTGGAACGCATTAGGGACCGAGGAGGGTTGGCACTGCCTGGCGATGATCCGCAAGTGGGTGATGGAGGGAGAGGGGCGGCATGGAAGAGGATGGAGATGGCGTCCTGTAAAGGAACGAGCCTGGGGGCGTTGGTGACGGCACCGCTGCCGCTCTCGCCGACAAGGTACACCACAAGCCCGATGGTGGCGGCAACGCTAAGGATCTGGGGCCAGTGGAGACGGCACAGGGGTGCAATGGGAGCCTCGGTGTGGTCCCCGATCAGGGGTAACCACCGGTTTGTCCCGGGGAGGATGGATGGGGGGTTTTAGAGCTGGCATCGGGCGGGGATTAGAAGAATGGGGGACCTGTTCATTGACGGGACGTTTGCGAGCCTAGGGGGACTGAAGGAGATGTTTGAGATACCCCCGGGAAATGCTTTTAGATATATGCAGGTGAGGGCGTTTGTGAGGCGACAGGTGAGGGAATTCCCGTTGCTCCCGGCACAAGAAATTCAAGACAGGGTGATCTCGGGCGTTTGGGTCGGGGAGGGCAAGGTGTCGGCGATATACCAGGAGATGAAAGAAGAGGGGGAAGCGCTGGTAGAGGAGCTGAAGGGTAAATGGGAGGAGGAGCTGGGGAAAGAGATTGAGGAAGGTCTGTGGGCTGATGCCCTAGGTAGGGTTAATTCCTCCTCCTCGTGTGCCAGACTCAGCCTGATACAATTTAAGGTGGTTCACAGAGCGCACATGACGGGGGCGAGGTTGAGTAGGTTTTTTGGGGTAGAGGACAGATGTGGAAGGTGCTCAGGGAGCCCGGCGAACCATGTCCATATGTTTTGGTCAAGCCCGGCACTGGAGGGGTTCTGGAGAGGAGTGGAGGGAGCAATATCTCTGGTGGTGAAAGTCCGGGTCAAGCCAAGCTGGGGGCTAGCAATATTTGGAGTAGTGGACGAGCCGAGAGTGCAGGAAAAGAGGCCGGCATTCTGGCTTTTGCGTCCCTAGTAGCCCGGCGACGGATCTTGCTAATGTGGAAGAAGGCGAAGCCCCCCAGCATGGAGGCCTGGATAAACGACATGGCTGGGTTCATAAAGCTGGAGAGGATTAAGTTTGCCTTGAGAGGGTCTGTGCAGTGGTTCTACAGGCGGTGGCAACCATTCCTGGACTATCTCGCGGAGCGTTAGAGGAAGGTCGGTCAGCAGCAGCAGCAACCTCGGGGGGGGGGGGGGGGGGGGTCCTGGGAGGGGGGGGGAATGGGGGCTTGCCTGGGAGGGTGGATGAGCAAGAGATAACATGAAGGATTGGGGAAACTGGCACGTGCGGGAGAGAGCCAGTGTACAAAGCTACGTAGCATATCATTTTACCATGTATAGCTCTTGCTCTGTGCGATTTCTTGTTATTTTGTTACGGGGGGGGGGGTTATTGTTTGTAAGGGGGAAAAATTGTGTTAAAAAACTTTAATAAATATATATTTTTTAAAAATATTAAGGTCATTAAAATCCAAGCTGCAGGGATCTTACGCTGCCTGTGCTATTTTGTGACTCATCACACAGGCAAAACTGTGTTCATCACATTTGTTTCATTTTCTCATCCAAGGGCAGGATAAAATGCCCCTCGAGCAGCAGCAGTTTCTCCGTGTTAGAGTTCGCAGCTGTGTGAGTAAAGAGGTTATCTTGAGTTTCCTAGTTATTGTTCAGCATTTGAGGTGTGACTTTCAGCATTGAAGGACCACTCTGCTGGTTGGGCCTGCCCTGAAGAGGAAGAGAGGAACAGCAGGAAGAGGAGGCAAGGTGAAGACAGGCAGCGTCCCAAGCAGAGAGCTGCAAGAGGAGAAACACAGGCACAGTTGGTGCAGGGTCAGTAGGGAGAGCAAGGCGGGAAGGGGCACCAAAGACACCACAACCCAGCACACCAACAAAGCTGCAAATGGAGGAGGTCCAGTGCCATGGGAGCATCCAATTCTCCAGGCAGTGACATTCCTATGCAAATTGATAAGTCCTGAAATTTTCTCCAACTGCAGAGGGGCTGGTCATCCCATACCGGTGCCATGTGTACCCAATTCATTTTTTCCAATTTAATGGGGCAATTTAGTGTGGCCAATCCAGCTAGCCTTTGGGTTGTGGGGGCGAAACCCACGCAAACACGGGGAGAATGTGCAAACTCCACACAGACAGTGACCCAGAGCCGGGATCGAACCTGGGACCTCGGCGCCGTGAGACAGCAATGCTAACCACTGCACCACCGTACTGCCCTCGTTCATTTTCATTTTCAACATTTCTTTTTGTAGCAGCAGTTTTCTTCACAAGTAATTGTGGACAGTTACCTCGGTCACTCAAATGTTAATGATTTAAACATAATTACTATTGAAACAGAACATTTGAATTACAATAATCAGGTTTTATTTAACTGCCTGTTCCAATTTAACAAAATAGCATACCTTTCCAAGATCCAGAGAATTAATGTCGGTGAAGGAAAACGAACATTTCAAAAGTATTTTCTATGGCGATAACTCCATTACTGGCATGAAGAAATAAGGAATTTAAGGAATGCAAACATTTCAACTAATTGTCTAGAAAGCAGATTTTTCTCGATATACATTTAACTGTGGGTAATTACTGTCGGTGAAATGAGCAGATATTGTAGCAAAGTGGTTACGTTACTCAGCTAGTCATCCAGAGAAACAGATTAATGATCCAAAGATATTAATTCAAATTCCACTGAAGCAGTTAGGGAATTTAATATCAATTATTTTTAAATCTGAAATAAAAAACTAGTATCAATAATGGTGATTGTGAAACTATTGGATTGCTGTAAAAGGAATCTGCTCACTATTGTCCTTTAAGGAAGTACATTTGTAGTCCTTACCTGGTGTGGCTACAAGTGACTATAGACACACAACAATGTGGCTGATTCTTACCTGCCCTCTGACAGGATCTAAACTCACCATCACCTTCTCAAGGCCAATTAGGGCAATTCCCATATCCAATGAATGAAAAAAAAAAAAAAAAAAAAAAAAAAAAAAAAAAAACTTGTTTTCAGTTTTTGAGTTTTGATTACTTTTTCCCTATGAACACTCACTATTGTAAATTGTTATATTACATTTACTATTCAATTTTGCTTTTAATGCTCATGGTAATACAAGCTCTGGTCACCAGATGGCAGTGCTGAGCAGATTTCCGAAGTCCATTTCCAAACTCCCATCACATTCTGTGGTTAAATATAATTATGAGTATTAGACACAATTAAGTTAAAAATAAGCAACATGATGAAAGATTGATCTGGGCCAAAAGCCCCATTAGATATAGACTAATATTTCAGCTGGTTGTCCACAGGGGGCTTTTCTGTGAATTCTTGGATATAATTGTCATCAAATCAGACATATTCTGAACACTAGCACAATAAAAAGGCATTGTAAATAATCATTTGGATAAAAGCAAATTACTGTGGATGCTGGAATCTGAAACCAAAGAGAAAATGCTGGAAAATCTCAGCAGGTCTAGCAGCATCTGTAGGGAGAGAAAAGAGCTAACGTTTCGAGTTCAGCTGACCAAAAGCTTTGACAAAGGGTCATCAGGACTCGAAACGTTAGCTCTTTTCTCTCCCTCCAGATGCTGCCAGACCTGCTGAGATTTTCCAGCATTTTCTCTTTGGGATTGGAAATAATCACACTGAAGGATCTCTGCATCCTTCTCACAGCTCACCCTCCAACCCAACTTGGTGTCATCTGCAAATTTGGAGATATTACATTTTGCTCCCTCATCTAAATCATAATATATATTGTGAATAGCAGGGGTCTTAGCACCGATCCCTGCAGTACCCCACTAGTCACTGCCTGCCAATTGGAAAAGCACCCGCTAATTCCTACCCTTTGTTTCATGTCTGCCAATCCGTTTTTTATCCATCTCAATACACTATCCCTAATACCATAAGCTTTTGTTTTGCACGTTTTGAGGGTGTGGTAATACCAGGTATTGCAGTACCTGAGCGGGGGATGCCCATTGGCTAGACCTAGGAGTCTACCATTGGCTAATGCACATATACCCCGCCTCTCAGGGCGGAGCTAAGAACCCATGCCATCCCAGCAGCCTTCACTTTCTGTATCGAAGCTGCTGGGTACAGTTCTAGCTGATTAAAGCCGATTAGTTATGACTCTCCTTGTCTCACGAGTAATTGATTGTGCATCAGAGGGACTTCGCCAAAAGCCTTCTGAAAGTCCATATGAATCACATCCATTGGCTCCCCCTCATCAGTCGCTGCAAGTAAGCCCGCAGGTACAGCAGGCAGTAAAGAAGGCAAATGGTATGTTGGCCTTCATAGCGAGAGGATTTGAGTATAGGAATAGGGATGCTTTACTACAATTGTATAGGGCATTGGTGAGGCCACACCTGGAGTATTGGGCGCAGTTTTGGTGACCTTATCTGAGGTAGGATGTTCTTGCTATGGACGGAGTGCAGTGAATGTTAACCAGGCTGATTCCTGGGATGGCAGGACTGTCATCTGAGGAGAGACTCAATTGGTTAGGATTATATTCATTGGAGTTTAGAAGACTGAGAGGGGATCTCATAGAAACTTACAAAATTCGAACAGGATTAGACAGGGTAGATTCAGAAAGAATGTTCCTGATGGTGGGGGAGTTCAGAACTAGGGGGGTCATAGTTTGAGTATAAGGGCTAAACCTTTTAGGCCTGATGTGAGGAGAAATTTCTTCACCCAGAGAGTGGTGAATCTGGAATTAGTTATCACAGAATGTAGGGGAGTCCAAGACGTGTGATTTTAAGAAGGAATTAGATATTGCTCTTGGGGCTAAAGGGACCAACGGCTACAGGGGAAAGCGGGATCAGGGTATTGAACTTGATGATCAGCCATGATCATAATGAATGGCGGAGCAGGCAGAAGGGCCGAATGGCCTCCGCCTGCTTCTATTTTTTATGTATGTTTCTATGTATTTTGTGTGACCACAGGACTCGGATTCTGCAAGTCGGTGCCCATTATCGAGAAATCTCACAATTCACGCATCCTGCGGCACTCCCAGGTACCAAGGTTGCTTGTGGTTCCTGCAAGATTGGATGGATGGCTCCTGGGTGACAAGGGCTATCGCATGAAGAGATGGCTGATGATCCACTCTGTCACCCAAGAACTGACAGGTTTGTTTGGAATCATTAGCTTTCGGAGCGCAGCCCCTTCAATAGGTGAGTGATGAAGGAGCTGTGCTCCGAAAGCTAGTGATTCCAAACAAACCTGTGGGACTTTAACCTGGTATTGTAGGCTTCTTACTGAACTCACCCCAGTCCAACGCCGACATTTCCACACCCAAGAACTGAGGCAGAGGAGAGACATAACAGGAGTCCTGCATCCACAAGAGTGGTGATGGTGCGGCTGCTCGAGATGTGCTTCTGATACCTTTGATTGATCTGGGGGATCAGTGCAATGTCTGCCAGAGTGCGTCTCCCTCATAGTGTTGAGTGTTGCACTCTGCACAATCTAGCTCTTCACAATGGGGGGGGAACACAGTGGAGGCGGAGGAGAGTGAGGCAGGACCACATGGCAGGGAGGATGGTTCCAGTGATCAGTCCGAGGATGAGCCTTGGCTTGCAAAGGATGAAGACTTTGAGGTGGATGATATGGACATTGGGGGAGGTGGGACAGTGACATGAGGGATGCATTAATAAAGCCCTCAGCTGACAAGCCTGTGCAACATCGGATCCCGAATCTGGAAAGGAGACCATTCTGCCCATTGAGCCAGCGCTGACTTTCTGAAAGAGCACTCCACCTATGCCCGCTCCGCCACATTATCGGCGTAACCCTGCACATTGATTATATCCAATCGACCTAACCTGTGCATCTTTGAACAATGGGAGGAAACCGGAGCACCCGGGGAAACCCGTGCAGACATGGGGAGAATGCACAAACTCCATAGAGACAGTTGCCCAAGGCAGGAATTGAACATGGACCCCTGGTGATGTGAGGCAGCAGTGCAAACCACTGCTAACCATCTGGCCAAGGTACAAAACATGCAACCAACCCAGCCCATTGAAGTGAGGAACACGTTTAATGTAACTTCATATTCACCTAAAAACAGCATACAAATATTACAAACCTAACAGAAAACTCAAAGTAGTGAATGTAAATTATGCCACCCATGACAAATCCATGTTGTGCTTAAGGTGTCTTAACTTACGCCTGTGGGTGATGCATCATGGTCCCCCCCGCCCCGCCTCCACTTCTCTGGCACCTGCATTGGAGGCAGCCCTCTGACTTTGTTGTCGTGGTGACCGAGATGAACTTGGCAGCTGTCCTCTGGCCACCGGTGCATGAGCTGGCTCCGGCTAGGAAGGAGCATCCAGTCCCATGGCTGGACATTCCTTAGATGTTGCAACAGTGCCGAATACAGCAGCCACTGGCAAAGAGGCAGAGGGGCTGTTGCCCTTGTCCAGAATCCACTGAGAGGAGCCCTCCGAGAAGACAGACAGATTATCCGCCAGCGTGAGGTGAGTTTGAACCTTGCTACTCACCATTGGTGGATAGGCACCTTTCAGAGAGACTAGGTGCTTCATCCATCTCTCACAATGGCAGTGACCGCCAGAGGTCACACTCAGTGAGCTGGTTTACAGATCCGAGCACGGCTCCTGGAACCCTGAAGGGCGTCTCCGAAACTGGCTCTCCACAAGAGGTGCCCCTCTCTCAATCGAGTAGGCTGTGCGCTCATTGCTCAGGGTCAATGCAGGGCTCATGTTTTGCATGGGCTCCTCAATGATGGATGCTATGGCATGCAGACCCTCATGGATCTATGCTAGGGATCGCCTCATGCATCCTGCTGGCCAAAAAGCATTTCCCACCTGATGGACCTCTCCAGAGGCTTATCATCTGCCTCAGACTGGCCCTGGTCTCCAGCAATACTCCCACTGTTAGCGCTCTGGGACCTCTCTGCCACTTCCTCACGCGAGTGTGATGCTTCTGCACTACCCACAGAAACAATGACCTAATGCCCATCGGTGTGAGTATCTTTGCTGCTGCTTGGCACTGAAAGAAAGCATGACACAAATACAGGAGTGTTGTCCTCCTGGGTGCCTAATGGGGGTTCTCCAGGCTGCCTCCATTTGGTGCAGTTGGCTCATCTGTGGAAGGAAGGCACAACATCAGTGATTTCAATCATCGTCGTCACGATACATGCTGGTGGCCACTGGGACAGTGGAGAGATGCTGCGCCATGACATGGAGTTTCAATGGGCACTCTGGCTGGTACAGCTCACCTCCTGGCAAGAGGGGCCCGTGAACTCTCCCATACCCATGGCGCGTGCATCAGGGACCTTCATTTGCCTTCATCCCAGATCTCAATCTCATCTCAACTGGAGGAGGACTGGAGCATCATTATTGCACCTAGTCAGGATCAACAGATTGGGGACTCTCCCACCAGGTTGGTGGCACAGTATTATGACTTGTCTTCTCCAGATAGGGGGCCATACTGTGATGGGAGCATCCCTGGAAGAAATGTGCTAGTCTTATCACATGACTTCAGTGATGTCATTGTTTGGGTGGAGTTTGTTTTACTTTTAGCTTTGGACTAGTTTGAACTGCACAGGTTGAAAGAAGAGTCTCTCTCTCTTCATTTTAAAAGCTGTTTCCAGACTGCTTGACAACTTAAAAGAGATAATTGCTTTCTGGAAGGAATTCAAACCAGCTGTTTGTAACGGGAAACAGAGTATCAATAACAAGTCTTATACCAGTGAGAGTGGTGTGTGCTGGGCAACACCATGGAAAAGGGGTTTCTGGTTTTACTTGGATTTTGTTATTGGATTGGAACAGTTAAGGTGAAATTCACTAGAGTTAAAGTCCAACAGGTTTGTTTCGATGTCACTAGCTTCCGGAGCGCTGCTCCTTCCTCAGGCGACCTGAGGAAGGAGCAGCGCTCCGAAAGCTAGTGACATCGAAACAAACCTGTTGGACTTTAACCTGGTGTTATAAGACTTCGTACTGTGCTCACCCCAGTCCAACGCCGGCATCTCCACATCACTAGAGTTACACATGGATTACTGTAGCTGTGTAGGGTCTTTATGTTTGTAGTTGATAGAAATTCTTGACGAGTGTGTGTTTCTACAAATGTTACTAAATTCTTAGAATAAAGCTTGTTTTTTTGATGAAAAATGCCTGAAAGGCAGGCTCTTGTGCTCATTGTAACCAAAATCAATAATCTGTTCCAGGGCAGGTGAACTCCATAATATACTTTGGTATTTTCTAAACCCTGGCCCATAATAAATACAAAGGCACTTTTAAGGTTCTATCTTCCTCGAGGACCATTCCAGATGCCGCACCCCCCAGTCCCGGCATTAAGTGGCCATTTACCGTGGTAGACCTTCCCCTCCAAAGCAATGCAGCCGATTGTGCTGATAGTCCAACCGTGGCAGGGCAGGCTTCAGTGCCAGTTGGTATGCAGTCTTCAGTCACACAGCTTCCACAGAGAGCAGTCTTCAGTCACACAGCTTCCACACAGAGAGCAGTCTTCAGTCACACAGCTCCCACAGAGAGTAGTCTTCAGTCACACAGCTCCCACAGAGAGCAGTCTTCAGTCACACAGCTTCCACACAGAGCAGTCTTCAGTCACACAGCTTCCACACAGAGCAGTCTTCAGTCACACAGCTTCCACAGAGAGCAGTCTTCAGTCACACAGCTTCCACAGAGAGCAGTCTTCAGTCACACAGCTTCCACACAGAGAGCAGTCTTCAGTCACACAGCTCCCAGAGAGCAATCTTCAGTCACACTGCTACCACAGAGAGCAGTCTTCAGTCACACAGCTCCCACAGAGAGCAATCTTCAGTCACACAGCTCCAACAGAGAGCAATCTTCAGTCACACAGCTCCCAGAGAGCAGTCTTCAGTCACACAGCTCCCAGAGAGCAGTCTTCAGTCACACAGCTCCCACAGAGAGCAATCTTCAGTCACACAGCTCCCAGAGAGCAGTCTTCAGTCACACAGCTCCCACAGAGAGCAGTCTTCAGTCACACAGCTCCCACAGAGAGCAGTCTTCAGTCACACAGCTCCAACAGAGAGCAATCTTCAGTCACACAGCTCCCAGAGAGCAGTCTTCAGTCACACAGCTCCCAGAGAGCAGTCTTCAGTCACACAGCTCCCACAGAGAGCAATCTTCAGTCACACAGCTCCCAGAGAGCAGTCTTCAGTCACACAGCTCCCACAGAGAGCAATCTTCAGCCACACAGCTCCCACAGAGAGCAATCTTCAGTCACACAGCTCCCACAGAGAGCAATCTTCAGTCACACAGCTCCCACAGAGAGCAGTCTTCAGTCACACAGCTTCCACACAGAGCAGTCTTCAGCCACACACCTCCCACAGAGCAGTCTTCAGTCACACAGCTCCCACAGAGAGCAATCTTCAGCCACACAGCTCCCACAGAGAGCAATCTTCAGTCACACAGCTCCCACAGAGCAGTCTTCAGTCACACAGCTCCCACAGAGAGCAATCTTCAGTCACACAGCTCCCAGAGAGCAGTCTTCAGCCACACAGCTCCCAGAGAGCAGTCTTCAGTCACACAGCTCCCAGAGAGCAGTCTTCAGCCACACAGCTCCCACAGAGAGCAATCTTCAGCCACACAGCTCCCACAGAGAGCAATCTTCAGTCACACAGCTCCAACACAGAGCAGTCTTCAGTCACACAGCTCCAACACAGAGCAGTCTTCAGTCACACAGCTCCCACAGAGCAGTCTTCAGTCACACAGCTCCCAGAGAGCAGTCTTCAGCCACACAGCTCCCACAGAGAGCAATCTTCAGCCACACAGCTCCCACAGAGAGCAATCTTCAGTCACACAGCTCCAACACAGAGCAGTCTTCAGTCACACAGCTCCCACAGAGCAGTCTTCAGCCACACAGCTCCCAGAGAGCAGTCTTCAGTCACACAGCTCCCAGAGAGCAGTCTTCAGCCACACAGCTCCCACAGAGAGCAGTCTTCAGTCACACAGCTCCCACACAGAGAGCAGTCTTCAGTCACACAGCTCCCACAGAGAGCAGTCTTCAGTCACACAGCTCCCACAGAGAGCAATCTTCAGCCACACAGCTCCCACAGAGAGCAATCTTCAGCCACACAGCTCCCACAGAGAGCAATCTTCAGTCACACAGCTCCAACACAGAGCAGTCTTCAGTCACACAGCTCCCACAGAGCAGTCTTCAGCCACACAGCTCCCAGAGAGCAGTCTTCAGTCACACAGCTCCCAGAGAGCAGTCTTCAGTCACACAGCTCCCACAGAGAGCAATCTTCAGTCACACAGCTCCCACACAGAGCAGTCTTCAGTCACACAGCTCCCACAGAACAGTCTTCAGTCACACAGCTCCCACACAGAGAGCAGTCTTCAGTCACAGAGCTCCCAAAGAGAGCAGTCTTCAGTCACACAGCTCCCACAGAGAGCAGTCTTCAGTCACACAGCTCCCACACAGAGCAGTCTTCAGTCACACAGCTCCCACACAGAGCAGTCTTCAGTCACACAGCTCCCACTCAGAGCAGTCTTCAGTCACACAGCTCCCACAGAGCAGTCTTCAGCCACACAGCTCCCACACAGATAGCAATCTTCAGCCACAAAGCTCCCACAGAGAGCAGTCTTCAGTCACATATGCTCCCACAGAGCAATCTTCAGCCACACAGCTCCCACAGAGAGCAGTCTTCAGTCACACAGCTCCCACAGAGCAATCTTCAGCCACACAGCTCCCACAGACAGCAATCTTCAGCCACACAGCTCCCACAGAGAGCAGTCTTCGGCCACACAGCTCCCACAGAGAGCAGTCTTCAGCCACACAGCTCAATAAGAGAGCAGTCTTCAGTCACACAGCTCCCACAGAGCAGTCTTCAGTCACACAGCTCCCAGAGAGAGCAGTCTTCAGACACACAGCTCCCACAGAGAGCAGTCTTCAGTCACACAGCTCCCAGAGAACAGTCTTCAGTCACACAGCTCCCAGAGAGAGCAGTCTTCAGTCACACAGCTCCCAGAGAGCAGTCTTCAGTCACACAGCTCCCATAGAGCAGTCTTCAGCCACACAGCTCCCACAGAGAGCAGTCTTCAGCCACACAGCTCCCACAGAAGTCTTCAGTCACACAGCTCCCACACAGAGCAGTCTTCAGTCACACAGCTCTCACAGAGAGCAGTCTTCAGTCACACAGCTCCCACAGAGAGCAGTCTTCAGTCACACAGCTCCCACACAGAGCAGTCTTCAGTCACACAGCTCTCACAGAGAGCAGTCTTCAGTCACACAGCTCCCACACAGAGAGCAGTCTTCAGTCACACAGCTCCCACAGAGAGCAATCTTCAGTCACACAGCTCCCACACAGAGAGCAGTCTTCAGTCACACAGCTCCCAGAGAGCAGTCTTCAGTTACACAGCTCACACAGAGAGCAATCTTCAGTCACACAGCTCCCACACAGAGCAGGCTACAGTCACACAGCTCCCAGAGAGCAGTCTTCCGTCACACAGCTCCCAGAGAGCAGTCTTCAGTCACACAGCTTCCACAGAGAGAAGTCTTCAGTCACACATCTCCACAGAACAGTCTTCAGTCACACAGCTCCCACACAGAGAGCAGTCATCAGTCACACAGCTACCACAGAGCAATCTTCAGTCACACAGCTCCCAGAGAGCAGTCTTCAGTTACACAGCTCCCACAGAGAGCAATCTTCAGTCACACAGCTCCCACAGAGAGCAGTCTTCAGTCACACAGCTCCCACAGAGAGCAGTCTTCAGTCACACAGCTCCCACACAGAGAGCAGTCTTCAGTCACACAGCTCCCACAGAGAGCAGTCTTCAGTCACACATCTCGTACAGAGAGGGCAGTCTTCAGTTACACAGCTCCCACAGAGCAGTCTTCAGTCACACAGCTCCCACAGAGAGCAGCCTTCAGTCACACAGCTCCCACAGAAGTCTTCAGTCACACAGCTCCCACACAGAGCAGTCTTCAGTCACACAGCTCCCACAGAGAGCAGTCTTCAGTCACACAGCTCCCACAGAGAACAGTCTTCAGTCATACAGCTCCCACAGAGAGCAATCTTCAGTCACACAGCTCCCACAGAGCAGTCTTCAGTCACACAGCTCCCACAGAGCAGTCTTCAGTCATACAGTTCCCACAGAGCAATCTTCAGTCACACAGCTCCCACACAGAGAGCAATCTTCAGTCACACAGCTCCCAGAGAGCAATCTTCAGCCACACAGCTCCCACAGAGAGCAGTCTTCAGTCACACAGCTCCCACAGAGCAGTCTTCAGTCATACAGTTCCCACAGAGCAATCTTCAGTCACACAGCTCCCACACAGAGAGCAGTCTTCAGTCACACAGCTCCCACAGAGAGCAGTCTTCAGTCACACAGCTCCCAGAGAGCAGTCTTCAGTTACACAGCTCCCACAGAGAGCAATCTTCAGTCACACAGCTCCCACAGAGAGCAATCTTCAGCCACACAGCTCCCACAGAGAGCAGGCTACAGTCACACAGCTCCCACAGAGAGCAGTCTTCAGTCACACAGCTCCCACACAGAGCAGTCTTCAGTCACACAGCTCCCACAGAGAGCAATCTTCAGTCACACAGCTCCCACAGAGCAGTCTTCTGCCACACAGCTCCCACAGAGAGCAGTCTTCAGCCACACAGCTCCCAGAGAGCACTCTTCAGTCACACAGCTCGCACAGAGGGCAGTCTTCAGTCACACAGCTCCCACCGAGAGCAGTCTGCAGTCACACAGCTCCCACAGAGCAGTCTTCAGACACACAGCTCCCACAGAGAGCAGTCTTCAGCCACACAGCTCCCACACAGGCAGCAATCTTAAGCCACACAGCTCCCACAGAGAGCAGTCTTCAGCCACACAGCTCCCACAGAACAATCTTCAGTCACACAGCTCCCACAGAGAGCAGTCTTCAGCCACACAGCTCCCACAGAGCAATCTTCAGTCACACAGCTCCCAGAGAGCAGTCTTCAGTCACACAGCTCCCACAGAGAGAAGTCTTCAGTCACACAGGTCCCACAGAGCAGTCTTCAGCCACACAGCTCCCACAGAACAGTCTTCAGTCACACAGCTCCCACAGAGAGCAGTCTTCAGTCACACAGCTCCCACAGAGAGCAGTCTTCAGTCACACAGCTCCCACAGAGCAGTCTTCAGTCACACAGCTCCCACAGAGAGCAGTCTTCAGTCACACAGCTCCCACAGAGCAGTCTTCAGTCACACAGCACCCACAGAGAGCAGTCTTCAGTCACACAGCTCCCACAGAGAGCAATCTTCAGTCACACAGCTCCCACAGAGAGCAATCTTCAGTCACACAGCTCCCACAGAGCAGTCTTCAGCCACACAGCTCCCACAGAGAGCAGTCTTCATTCACACAGCTCCCAGAGAACAGTCTTCTGTCACACAGCTCCCACAGAGAGCAGTCTTCAGTCACACAGCTCCCACAGAGAGCAGTCTTCAGTCACACAGCTCCCACAGAGAGCAATCTTCAGTCACACAGCTCCCACAGAGCAGTCTTCAGCCACACAGCTCCCACAGAGAGCAGTCTTCAGCCACACAGCTCCCACAGAGAGCAGTCTTCAGCCACACAGCTCCCACAGAGAGCACTCTTCAGTCACACAGCTCGCACAGAGGCCAGTCTTCAGTCACACAGCTCCCACCGAGAGCAGTCTTCAGTCACACAGCTCCCACAGAGAGCAGTCTTCAGTCACACAGCTCCCACAGAGAGCAATCTTCAGTCACACAGCTCCCACAGAGCAGTCTTCAGACACACAGCTCCCACACAGGCAGCAATCTGAAGCCACACAGCTCCCACAGAGAGCAGTCTTCAGCCACACAGCTCCCACAGAGCAATCTTCAGTCACACAGCTCCCAGAGAGAGCGGTCTTCATCCACACAGCTCCCACAGAGCAATCTTCAGTCACACAGCTCCCAAAGAGAGCAGTCTTCAGTCACACAGCTCCCACAGAGCAATGTTGAGTCAAACAGCACCCACAGAGGGGAGGTTACAGTCTCACAGCTCCCACAGAGCAGTCTTCAGCCACAGAGATCCCACAGAACAGTCTTCAGTCACACAGCTCCCACAGAGCAGTCTTCAGTCACACAGCTTCCACAGAGAGCAATCTTCAGTCACACAGCTCCCACACAGAGAGCAGTCTTCAGTCACACAGCTCTCACAGAGCAATCTTCAGTCATACAGTTCCCACAGAGCAATCTTCAGTCACACAGCTCCCATATAAAGAGCAATCTTCAGTCACACAGCTCCCACATAAAGAGCAGTCTTCAGTCACACAGCTCCCACAGAGAGCAATCTTCAGTCACACAGCTCCCACAGAGAGCAGTCTTCAGTCACACAGCTCCCACAGAGAGCAGTCTTCAGTCACACAGCTCCCACAGAGAGCAATCTTCAGTCACACAGCTCCCACAGAGAGCAGTCTTCAGTCACACAGCTCCCACAGAGAGCAGTCTTCAGTCACACAGCTCCCACAGAGAGCAATCTTCAGTCACACAGCTCCCACAGAGAGCAGTCTTCAGTCACACAGCTCCCACAGAGAGCAGTCTTCAGTCACACAGCTCCCACACAGAGAGCAGTCTTCAGTCACACAGCTCCCACAGAGAACAGTCTTCAGTCACACAGCTCCCACAGAGAGCAGTCTTCAGTCACACAGCTCCCACACAGAGAGCAGTCTTCAGTCACACAGCTCCCAGAGAGCAATCTTCAGCCACACAGCTCCCACAGAGAGAAGTCTTCAGTCACACAGCTCCCAGAGAGCAGTCTTCAGTCACACAGCTTCCACAGAGAGCAATCTTCAGCCACACAGCTCCCACAGAACAGTCTTCAGTCACACAGCTCCCACACAGAGCAGTCTTCATTCACACAGCTCCCACAGAGAGTGTCTTCAGTCTCACAGCTCCCACAGAGAGCAGTCTTCAGTCAGACAGCTCCCACAGAGAGCAATCTTCAGTCACACAGCTCCCACAGAGCAGTCTTCAGTCACACAGCTCCCACACAGACAGCAATCTTCAGCCACACAGCTCCCACACAGACAGCAATCTTCAGTCACACAGCTCCCAGAGAGCAATCTTCAGCCACACAGCTCCCACAGAGAGCAGTCTTCAGTCACACAGCTCCCACAGAGCAGTCTTCAGTCAGACAGCTCGCACAGAGAGCAGTCTTCAGTCACACAGCTCCCACACAGAGAGCAGTCTTCAGTCACACAGCTCCCACAGAGCAATCTTCAGTCACACAGCTCCCAGAGAGCAGTCTTCAGTTACGCAGCTCCCACAGAGAGCAATCTTCAGTCACACAGCTCCCACAGAGAGCAATCTTCAGTCACACAGCTCCCACAGAGAGCAGTCTTCAGTCACACAGCTCCCACAGAGAGCAGTCTTCAGTCACACAGCTCCCACACAGAGAGCAGTCTTCAGTCACACAGCTCCCACACAGAGCAGTCTTCAGTCACACAGCTCCCACAGAGAGCAGTCTTCAGTCACACAGCTCCCACAGAGAGCAGTCTGCAGTCACACAGCTTCCACAGAGCAGTCTTCAGACACACAGCTCCCACACAGGCAGCAATCTTAAGCCACACAGCTCCCACAGAGCAATCTTCAGTCACACAGCTCCCACAGAGAGCGGTCTTCAGTCACACAGCTCCCACAGAGCAATGTTGAGTCAAACAGCACCCACAGAGGGGAGGTTACAGTCACACAGCTCCCACAGAGAGAAGTCTTCGGTCACACAGCTCCCAGAGATCAGTCTTCAGTCACACAGCTTCCACAGAGAGCAGTCTTCAGCCACACAGCTCCCACAGAACAGTCTTCAGTCACACAGCTTCCACAGAGAGCAATCTTCAGTCACACAGCTCCCACATAAAGAGCAGTCTTCAGTCACACAGCTCCCACAGAGAGCAATCTTCAGTCACACAGCTCCCACACAGAGAGCAGTCTTCAGTCACACAGCTCCCAGAGAGCAGTCTTCAGTTACACAGCTCCCACAGAGAGCAATCTTCAGTCACACAGCTCCCACACAGAGAGCAGTCTTCAGTCACACAGCTCCCAGAGAGCAGTCTTCAGTCACACAGCTCCCACAGAGAGCAATCTTCAGTCACACAGCTCCCACAGAGAGCAGTCTTCAGTCACACAGCGCCCACAGAGAGCAGTCTTCAGTCACACAGCTCCCAGAGAGCAATCTTCAGCCACACAGCTCCCACAGAGAGAAGTCTTCAGTCACACAGCTCCCAGAGAGCAGTCTTCAGTCACACAGCTTCCACAGAGAGCAGTCTTCAGCCACACAGCTCCCACAGAACAGTCTTCAGTCACACAGCTTCCACAGAGAGCAATCTTCAGCCACACAGCTCCCACACAGAGCAGTCTTCATTCCCACAGCTCCCACAGAGAGTGTCTTCAGTCACACAGCTCCCACAGAGAGCAGTCTTCAGTCAGACAGCTCCCACAGAGAGCAATCTTCAGTCACACAGCTCCCACAGAGCAGTCTTCAGTCACACAGCTCCCACACAGACAGCAATCTTCAGCCACACAGCTCCCACACAGACAGCAATCTTCAGTCACACAGCTTCCAGAGAGCAATCTTCAGCCACACAGCTCGCACAGAGAGCAGTCTTCAGTCACACAGCTCCCACACAGAGAGCAGTCTTCAGTCACACAGCTCCCACAGAGCAATCTTCAGTCACACAGCTCCCAGAGAGCAGTCTTCAGTTACGCAGCTCCCACAGAGAGCAATCTTCAGTCACACAGCTCCCACAGAGAGCAATCTTCAGTCACACAGCTCCCACAGAGAGCAGTCTTCAGTCACACAGCTCCCACAGAGAGCAGTCTTCAGTCACACAGCTCCCACACAGAGAGCAGTCTTCAGTCACACAGCTCCCACAGAGTGCAGTCTTCAGCCACACAGCTCCCACAGAAGTCTTCAGTCACACAGCTCCCACACAGAGCAGTCTTCAGTCACACAGCTCCCACAGAGAGCAGTCTTCAGTCACACAGCTTCCACAGAGCAGTCTTCAGACACACAGCTCCCACAGAGAGCAGTATTCAGCCACACAGCTCCCACAGAGCAATCTTCAGTCACACAGCTCCCACAGAGAGCGGTCTTCAGCCACACAGCTCCCACAGAGCAATCTTCAGTCACACAGCTCCCAAAGAGAGCAGTCTTCAGTCACACAGCTCCCACAGAGCAATGTTGAGTCAAACAGCACCCACAGAGGGGAGGTTACAGTCACACAGCTCCCACAGAGAGAAGTCTTCAGTCACACAGCTCCCAGAGAGCAGTCTTCAGTCACACAGCTTCCACAGAGAGCAGTCTTCAGCCACACAGCTCCCACAGAACAGTCTTCAGTCACACAGCTCCCACACAGAGCAGTCTTCAGTCACACAGCTCCCACAGAGAGTGTCTTCAGTCACACAGCTCCCACAGAGAGTAGTCTTCAGTCAGACAGCTCCCACAGAGAGCAATCTTCAGTCACACAGCTCCCACAGAGCAGTCTTCAGTCACACAGCTCCCACACAGACAGCAATCTTCAGCCACACAGCTCCCACACAGACAGCAATCTTCAGTCACACAGCTCCCAGAGAGCAATCTTCAGCCACACAGCTCCCACAGAGAGCAGTCTTCAGTTACACAGCTCCCACAGAGCAGTCTTCAGTCACACAGCTCGCACAGAGAGGTGTCTTCAGTCACACAGCTCGCACAGAGAGGTGTCTTCAGTCACACAGCTCCCACACAGAGAGCAGTCTTCAGTCACACAGCTCCCACAGAGAGGGCAGTCTTCAGTCACACAGCTCCCACAGAGCAGTCTTCAGTCACACAGCTCCCACAGAGAGCAGTCTTCAGTCACACAGCACCCACAGAGAGCTGTCTTCAGCCACACAGCTCCCACAGAGAGCAGTCTTCAGTTACACAGCTCCCACAGAGCAGTCTTCAGTCACACAGCTCGCACAGAGAGGTGTCTTCAGTCACACAGCTCCCACACAGAGCAGTCTTCAGTCACACAGCTCCTACACAGAGCAGTCTTCAGTCACACAGCTCCCACAGAGAGCAGTCTTCAGTCACACCGCTCCCACAGAGAGCAATCTTCAGTCACACAGCGCCCACAGAGCAGTCTTCAGTCACACAGCGCCCACACAGACAGCAATCTTCAGCCACACAGCTCCCAGAGAGCAATCTTCAGCCACACAGCTCCCACAGAGAGCAGTCTTCAGTCACACAGATTCCACAGAGAGCAATCTTCAGTCACACAGCTCCCACAGAGAGCAGTCTTCAGTCACACAGCTCCCACAGAGAGCAGTCTTCCGTCACACAGCTCCCACACAGAGAGCAGTCTTCAGTCACACAGCTCCCACAGAGAGCAGTCTTCAGTCACACAGCTCCCACAGAGAGCAGTCTTCTGTCACACAGCTCCCACACAGAGCAGTCTTCAGTCACACAGCTCCCACAGAGAGGGCAGTCTTCAGTCACACAGCTCGCACAGAGCAGTCTTCAGTCACACAGCTCCCAGAGAGCAATCTTCAGTCACAATGCTCCCACAGAGCAGTCTTCAGCCACACAGCTCCCACAGAGAGCAGTCTTCAGTCACACAGCTCCCAGAGAACAGTCTTCTGTCACACAGCTCGCACAGAGGGCAGTCTTCAGTCACACAGCTCCCACCGAGAGCAGTCTTCAGTCACACAGCTCCCACAGAGAGCAATCTTCAGTCACACAGCTCCCACAGAGCAGTCTTCAGACACACAGCTCCCACAGAGAGCAGTCTTCAGCCACACAGCTCCCACACAGGCAGCAATCTTAAGCCACACAGCTCCCACAGAGCAGTCTTCAGTCACACAGCTCCCACAGAGAGCAGTCTTCAGTCACAGAGCTCCCACACAGACAGCAATCTTCAGTCACACAGCTCCCACAGAGAGCAGTGTTCAGTCACATAGTGCCCAACGAGAGCTGTCTTCAGCCACACAGAGCCCACCGAGAGCAGCCTTGAGACACACAGCATTCTCAGTCTCCCCCCAAACCCCTGGCAGCCTTCAGGGGGATGCCTCCTCTCCTTTTGAAACCCCCTGTAAGGTTTGTATTGGACCTGATGCCCAACATGTTCCTATCCTCGCCTGCAAAGACCCAATCAGCAGATGCATTACACACTGCACGAACCTCAGTTGGTCACCCAACATAATATATTATCTTGGGTGGGGGCGGTTTTCACATTGACCCCCACCTGCACTGACTTCAGGCGTGTCCAAACTTAAAATTCCAGAATGGAAAATTCCACGCTACATCTCCCGTTCATTCTCCAGCTAAGCATTACTTCCCCAGTTTCGGCCTCTCGGGGACCAATGCTCACTTTAGCCATTCTTTTCCCTTTTAAATACTTGTACAAGCTCTCACTTTCTCTTTTCATAATTTTTGCTAGTTTTTTTTGCTCAAGCTCCCTTTTATTATTTTTTTTTAAATGTCATTCTTTGCTGATTTCTAAAATGTTCCCAATTGTCTGGCCAGGACTAATCCTCACAAACTTGTGCTGTTCTTTCAATTTGAGAAAACCTTAAATTCCTTAGTTAACCATGAATGGTGCATCTTTTTCATTGAGTCTTTCTTTCTCAATGGAAAATATCTTTGTTGAGAGTTGTGAAATATCTCTTTAAATGTCTATCACTGTTTCTCTATCGCATTATCTTTTTTTTAATATTTAGATTACCCAATTATTTTTTCCAATTAAGGGGCAATTTAGCGGGGCCAATCCACCTACTCTGCACATTTTTTGGGGTTGTGGGGGCGAAACTCACGTCGACACGGGAGAATGTGCAAGCTCCACATGGACAGTGACCCAGAGCCGGGATCGAACCTAGGACCTCAGCGCCGTGAGGCAGCTGTGCTAACCACTAGGCCACCATGCTGTTCTTCCTATCGCATTATCTTTTAATCTATTTTCCCAGCCACATTAACCAACTCTGCCTTCATACCCTTGTAGTTGCCTTTATTTCAGTTTAATAACTACTTCTAGACCTTTCTCATCCTTGAAACTCTATTCTATTATAATCACACTAGCTTGGATGATCCTTTACTACGAGGTCAATAATTAATCCCGCCTCATTACACATTACCAGGTCTATAATAGCCAGGTCCCTGGTTGATTCAAGAACACACGAAGCGGCGCAACGGAAGGTTCGCCGCAACAAAAAGAACTCGACCGACAGGGGCATTTTCCCCCTGGGCCAGGGGGGAATGGGAACTGGAAGGCAGCCTTTGCCGAGGCGCTGATGAAACATCAGCAGGAAAACAAGGCAGAGGCCAGAGCAGACATAGAGGCTGCAATGCAAGCAGCAATGGCCAAGGCCCTGATGGAGGTGCAGCTCGCCCTGGGCAGAGCAGAGGAGAAACTGGAAGCCCAAGAGGAGAAACTGGAAGCCCCCAGAGGCGACCATTAAGGAGCTGGAAAAAGCCGCGACTGAGAAGAGCGACCGGATCAAGGCCCTGGAGAAGGAGGTGGCAAGATGGGGCACAACGCAGGGAAGCCTGAAGGGCAGGGTGGACGATCAGGAAAACCGCTCAAGGCGGCAAAATGTCAGGATAGTGGGCCTACCAAAGGGGATCGAGGGTAGAAACCCCACAGCCTACGTGGCCAAGATGCTGGGCAACTTAGTGGGGAGGAAAACTTTCCCCAACCCATCAGAAATGGACAGAGCACACCGGTCGCTGCGCCCGAAGCCCAAGGCAGCGGAGCATCCGAGGGCAGTTATAACTAAACTGCACCGGTACCAAGACAGGGAAACAATCCTGCGCTGGGCCAGGAAAACAGAACCTGCAAATGGGAAGGACACTTCATTAGAGTTTACGAGGACATTGGGGCAGACCTAGCCAGGAGACGGGCCAAATTCACTAGAGCGAAAGCCCCTCTTCACAAGAACGATGTGCGTTTTGGTATGCTGTACCCAGTGAAACCCTGGGTCACATACCAAGAAAGAGGGTACTTCTTCAGAGCTCCCGGCGAAGCAAACAAGTATGTCGAGGAACACGGGCTGGAAAAGCAACAGCTAGGGTAGAAATAAGGGGCCCCTGGCAAGGGGCAACAACACGCCGACGGGGGGGGGGGGGGGGAGGCAACGCCAGGCCCCCCTGCCCCCACGGCAAGCGCACCCTGAACAAAAAGCAAACCACTCCTGCTTCCAGTGGGAGACCAGGCCCCAGCATAAGGGAACGAGAGTAGCGGAGAAGGGAGAGCAAGCGAGAGGAGTGCAGGGTAGGGTGAGGGTGGGGGAAGAGCGGGCAGGAAACCCACAGAGGCCGGGCAAGCGAGAAGCGAGTGAGTAACCCCCGAGAGTGGGGCCACCGCACTAGCAGGAAAGCAAGCGCTGGGGACATGCAACAAAGCAGGGCCGCAGCCTGTCCCCAACAGGGGGGGGGGGGGGGGAGACGGCAGGCAGGGGGGAGGGGGACCACTCAACAGAGACGGGAGAGCAAACGGGGATAGGAACAAGGGAAAGAGGGACACAGGAGGGGTATACGGGAGAGGGGGGAAAAATGGGGGGGGGGGGGGGTTTGGAGGGATGGGGCACAGAAGGCTAGAAACGGAATAGCAGTATGGCTACAAAGTGCCACAACCAAGGGCTCGGAACAAGGAATCGCTGCAAGCATCCAGCCGGTATGGTCTCTGGGCGAGGGGAGACCCCAGTGTGCAGGTGACTACCCGTGTGGTGGACGCACAGTGGGTGGCCATGTCGGGTGCCCCGTGGACAAAGGGAAACCCCGGAGCGCAGGGACCCGACCGCATGGACAGAATAGTGACAGCGGCCATCCTGAACGTCCCCTAACAAAGGGAAACCCCGGAGGGCAGGGGCGCGTCCACCATCTAAGGATGATTAATCCCAGAGGAGCAAGGGGACAGAAGTCCCCCACCAGGATAGTCACCTGGAATGTAAGGAGACTCAACGGCCCAGTAAAAAGATCCAGAGTCCTCACCCACCTAAGAAATATGAAAGTCGACATAGTCTTCCTCCAAGAGACACACCTGAGAGAGCAGGACCGACTGCGGGTAAGAAAGGGCCGGGTGGGACAAACCTATCATTCCTGCTATGGGACGAGGGCCAGAGCGGTGGCAATACTGATCAGCAAGAGGACGATGTTTAGGGCGACAAAGAAGGTTATGGACCCAGGGGGACAGTACGTCATGGTCAGCGGAGCCCTGGAACGGTAATACTAGTTAACGTGTACGCGCCCAACTGGGTCAACACGAGCTTCATCAAGAAGACCATGGCAGAAATCCCTGACATCGCGACACACCGACTAATCAATGGGGGGGGGGGGCAAGGGAACTCGGTCAACGTATACACCAGAATTGACTTCTTTGTGGTGGAGAAAACGGTGCTTCTGGGGATAGACAAAGTGGAATACTCCACAATTGTGATATCAGACCATGCTCCACACTACATGGATGTGAGGCCGGAGACGGGCAGGGCCCAATGCCCCACATGGAGGTTGAACATTGCCCTACTAGCTGACAAGGTCTTCAACGAAAATATATCACAGGCCATAGCAGAGTACACGGAGAACAACCAGAACGGGGAGGTCTCACTAAGAGGGGAAATCATCACTTTCAAAGCTCGAAGAGATAGGGCGGAAAGGCAGCAGGTCGACTCCATATTGGAGGTAGACCACAAATACTCTGGGGCCCCAACCTTAGAGCTCCTTGCGGAGAGGAAAGAGCTACAAAGGAACTTTGATCTGCTCTCCACCAGGAAAGCACTGCACCAACTCCGCCAGGCACGTGGAACACGGAGACAAAGCCTGTTGGCACACTAGCTGAGAAAGCAGGCAGCCATCAGAGAAATTGCACAAATCAGGGATACCAGAGGGACATTAGAAACAGAACCAGAAAAGATCATCAAAACTTTCAAGGCCTTCTATCAAGGGCTGTACACCTCAGAGCCCCCAATGGGAGAGTCCGGGATGAAACGATTCCTTGATGGACTGGACATACCAGTCGTGGGGGGAGGGCAGAAAATTGTGCCTGGAAGCACCACTAGCACTGGGAGAGATCATGGACAACATTAGCTCCATGCATGCGGGGAAGGTGCCTTGACCAGACGGGTTCCTGGCGGACTTCTAAAAAAAACCTTGCGACAGCACTGGCCCCGCACCTGCGGGAGGTGTTCAGACTCACTAGCAAGGGGCACACTGCCACCCACGCTAGCACAGGCCTCAATCTCGCTGATACCCAAGAAAGATAAAGACCCAACAGAATGTGGGTCTTACAGACCCATCTCACTGCTGAACACACAGCCAAAATCCTAGCTAAAAGGCTAGAAGACTGTGTACCTGAGGTGGTCGCAGAGGACGAGACGGGTTTTGTCAAAGGTAGATAGCTTACCTCGAACATCAGGCGCCTGCTGAACGTGATAATGACCCCCTCCGGGGAGAGAGCACCAGAGATGATCATCTCCCTAGATGCAGAAAAGGCCTTCGACAGAGTTGAATGGAAATACCTCATAGCGGTACTGGAGGGGTTCGGGCTTGGAACAGGGTTCGCCTCCTGGGTAAAACTCCTATCCAACGCTCCCAGGGGCACCAGACAAGGATGCCACTGTCCCCGCTGCTGTTCGCTCTAGCGATCGAGCCACTAGCAATTGCGCTCAGAGCAGCAAAAAGCTGGAGGGGGATCCGAAGGGGAGGCAGAGAGCACAGAGTCTCACTCTGTGCAGATGACCTGCTCCTCTACATCTCGGACCCACAAAGCTGCATGGACGGAATCATCGCGCTCCTGAAAGAGTTTGGCGCCTTCTCCGGCTACAAACTCAACATGAGCAAAAGCGAGATCTTCCCGGTACACCCACAAGGAGGCGGGGGGGGGGGGGGGGGTGCGGCAGCACTGACGGGACTGCCGTTTAAATAAGCCCGACACAAATTCCGCTACCTGGGGATCCAAATAGCCAATGACTGGAAAGGGATCCACAAATGCAACTTCACCAGTCTGACAGAGGAAGTAAAAAAGGACCTGCAAAGATGGAGCACATCTCACAGGGAGAGTCTAGACGATCAAAATGAACGTACTGCCCAGGTACCCCTCTCTACTTAGATCCATTCCGATCTACATCCCCAAGGCCTTTTTCAAAGCACTAGACAAACTAATCATGGCGTTCGTATGGGTGGGGGAAGAATGCTAGACTCCCAAAGAAGGTCCTACAAAAAACAAAATCCGGGGGGGGGGGGGGGGGGGGGGGGGGGCGCTAGCCCTCCCAAACCTACAATTCTACCACTGGGCGGCGACGGCCGAGCGAATAAGGGGATGGAACAAGGAGCCAGAAGCCGAGAGGATGGGCGCGGAAGAGGCCTCCTGCATGGGGACCTCCCTCTGGGCCCTCGCCACGGCGGCACTCCCATCCCCACCCAAAAAACACTCCAGCAGCCCGGTGGTGATAGCCACCCTCCAATCCTGGAACCAACTACGGCAGCAATTTGGCCTGACCAAAATGTCGGACAAAGCTCCCATCTGTAACAACCATAGGTTCACACCAGCACTGACGGACGCCACCTTCAAAAGGTGGGGACAGGACGGAGGGACACTGACAGTCAGGGACCTATCCACGGACGGCAGGATTGCAACACTGGACGAACTGACAGAGAAATTACAGCTAGCCAGGGGGAACGAGCTAAGGTACCTGCAACTCAAAAACTTCCAATGAAAGGAGACAAGGACGTACCCACAACCGCCACGACAGACACTACTGGAAGAGTTACTGGACACAAGCATACTAGATAAAGGGAACGTAGCGACATGCATGACCGACTGGTAGAAAGGGCCAACACCGTACTGGACGCAACAAGAAAGAAATGGGAGGAAGACCTGGGGATTGAAATAGGGTGGGGATTCTGGAGCGAAGTACTGCATAGGGTCAACTCCACCTCCACGTGCGCAAGGCTCTGCCTGACGCAATTAAAAGTGGTACATAGAGCCCACTTAACAAGAACCTGTATGAGTAGGTTCTTTCCGGAGGTGGAGGATAGATGTGAACGGTGCCAAGGAAGCTCGGCTAGCCACGCCCACGTGTTCTGGTCTTGCCCCAGACTTGCGGGTACTGGACAGTCTTCTTCGAGGTAATGTCCAAAGTGGTGGGGGGGTGAGGGTGGAGCCATGCCAGAAAGTGGCGGTCTTCGGGGTATCAGACCAGCCAGATCTATTCCTGGGAGGAGGGCGGACGCCCTTGCCTTAGCCTACCTGATCGTCCGCCGTAGAATCCTGTTCAGCTGGCACCACCCAAAGCTGCAGACTGGCTGTCAGAATCTCTCCAAATGGAGAAAATCAAATTCGCCATCCGAGGGTCAGACAACGGCTTCCACAGAACGTGGGAGCCATTCACCCAATTGTTCCGGAACCTACTCGTGGCCAACGAACAAGCAGAAGAATAGCCAGGTAGCCAAGAATCAGGGGAAAGTAGCCAAGGCATGAGAGGGAGAGATAGACTGGGAGAGAAGGGGGTGGGGGGGGGGAGAAGAGAACGGGACAGCTAAACTCAAGAGGAAAAGGCGAACCACAGGAGGGGGGGGGGGTAAAGCGAGAGACAAAAAGAGTGAAGAGACAGGGAACAATAGAGGAGTACCATGGAGGTGGAGGGGGAAGGCAGGGAAATGAGAGCCGGAAGGAGGGCACGGGAAACGATAACAAACTTGGCATCTACAAGAACAGAGAGCAAGGAGAATCCAGGCGAAAGACGGGACGAATGGCTGAAGCGGACGTGAACACGAGACGACAATGGCAGCGAAACCCATCCGGGAGAAGCAAGTGACAACACCAACACGCTCCCAGTATTTAACTTAAAGCCCTCTGTTTAGCTCTTATCACAAGATTTGCTGGGGCATTATCCCATGTGAAGTCTGTCCCAATGATACAGCTCCATCTTTCCCCATTACCAAGGGCAGTCTCCCATAAATCTAAACCCATTTCTGCCACACTAATCTTCGAGCCAGGCATTTGACTCTCTGATCTTATTTATCCTAAATCAATTTGTTTGCAGCTCAGATAGTAATCCAGAGATTACCTTTTGGTTCTATGCTTTTTAATTTAGCCCCTAGCTGCTCATACTCCTTCAGCAACACTTCATGCTTAGTCCTAGCTATGTCATTGCTCCCCACAGAGACAATGACAACTGGATTCTTCCCCTCCACTCCAAGGTCCTCCCCAGCCAAATAAATAACTTTAAACCCTGACACCATGTAAGCAATGCCGCCTTTGGGACTGATTCTCTTGGCTGCAGAGTATAGTTTATTTCCCCCGAACTAGAAGGGTAGCACGGTGCTGTAGTGGTTAGCACTGCTGCCTCACGGCACCAAGGACCCGGGTTCGATCCCTACCCGTGTGGAGTTTGCGTGGGTCTCACACCCACAACGCACAGATGTGCCTGATAGGTGAATTGACCATGCTAAATTGCCTCTTAATTGGAAAACAAAATCCCCCCTAACTATAATGTCCCTTACTCCAACTACATTCCTTTTTACTCACCCCACTTCAATGGCTCCCGGCGTCACAGTATGGTCAACTTGATCTTCCTCCCAGCAGTCCATATTCTCATCCACACAAACTGTCAATCTTCTGGTCACCATACCTGCCTCATAGCCACACCTTTCTGTCCCAGACCACAGACCAAATCAGAAGAACCTAGCCTAAGGGGCATGATGCCTCCTGGAGCTAAGTGTCCATCTAATTACCCCCCTCCCTGATGCATTGCAGTGTCTGAAGCTTGGGCTCCAGCTCAACAATTCTGATCTGCAGTTCCTTGAGCAGCAGACACCGACATAATTTAACTAATTATGTTTTGAAATCTCACTCAATGATTAACTGTATTCATATCAAATAGTTTAACCATCACGTATCTCCCCCTTGGATCCCACGCTTCCTTGGCACTTACAAACCCCATCTTTTCATTCCAACAGGATAACCACCCTCTCCCGGATCTGTGTCAGACGTCACCCTCTCCATCTCCCGGATCTGTGACCACTGTGCCTCCAGGCACTTCTGGACTCTCTCCATCAAGCCTTTCAAGGGTGCTATGGCTCATCCGATGGCCTTCGATCGGTCTTCCTGCATCTCCTTTTGTTGCTGGCGGATCTTTCCGATGAACGCCATCAGCTGCTCCACCTGGGGTTTTCCAACACGCAACAACCCTTCCCCCTCCACCATCCTTCCAATTGTTGCTGCGCCACAGGTCTCTCCCAGTTCCTTGGCCAGGTCTGATAACCAGCAGACATGCCACGCTCCTCCACATCTTTTTTTAAAAATATATATATTTTATTCAAGTTTTTTGGCCAAACATAACAATACGTGGTGTTTCTTTTACACAGCAATAAAGCAATATAAATAACCGTGGCCAGTTTTAAACAAATAAATAAGTAATATATAAACAAAAGCAAAAAACAAAACTAAATGGCAACTGCCTTGTTCAAAATAAATACTCTCCAAAAATACAGTCCAGCAATCCAATATACAATTACATATACCAAATACCTATACATATACAATAACATCCCTGAGAGTCCGTCCGATTCCTCCCCACCCCCTCCCCCCTGGGTTGCTGCGGTTATCTCCTTCTTTTCCATTCCCTCTATCTTTCTGTGAGGTAGTCGACGAACGGTTGCCACCGCCTGGTGAACCCCTGAGCCGAACCCCTTAACACGAACTTAATCCGTTCTAACTTTATGAACCCTGCCATATCGTTTATCCAGGTCTCCACCCCCGGGGGTTTGGCTTCCTTCCACATTAACAATATCCTGCGCCGGGCTACAAGGGACGCAAAGGCCAACACGTCAGCCTCTCTCGCCTCCTGTACTCCCGGCTCTTCTGCAACCCCAAATATAGCCAACCCCCAGCTTGGTTCGACCTGGACCACCACCACCTTCGAAAGCACCTTTGCCACCCCCACCCAGAACCCCTGCAGTGCCGGGCATGACCAGAACATGTGGGTGTGATTCGCTGGGCCTCTCGAGCATCTCGCACACCTATCCTCTACCCCAAAAAATTTACTAAGCCGTGCTCCAGTCATATGCGCCCTGTGTAGCACCTGAAATTGTATCAGGCTTAGCCTGGCACACGAGGACGATGAGTTTACCCTACATAGGGCATCAGCCCACAGCCCCTCCTCAATCTCCTCCCCCAGTTCTTCTTCCCATTTCCCTTTCAGCTCATCTACCATGATCTCCCCCTCGTCCCTCATCTCCCTGTATATGTCCGCCACCTTACCGTCCCCCACCCATGTCTCTGAGATCACTCTATCCTGCACTTCCTGCGTCGGGAGCTGCGGGAATTCCCTCACCTGTTGCCTCGCAAAAGCCCTCAATTGCATATACCGAAATGCATTCCCTTGGGGCAACCCATATTTCTCCGTCAGCGCTCCCAGACTCGCAAACGTCCCATCTACAAATAGATCTCTTAGTTGTACTACCCCAGCTCTTTGCCATGCTCCAAATCCCCCATCCATTCTCCCTGGAACAAACCTATGATTGTTTCTTATCGGGGACTGCACCGAAGCTCCCGTCCCTCCCCTATGCCGTCTCCACTGCCCCCAAATTTTCAATGTAGCCACCACCACCGGGCTTGTGGTGTATTTCTTTGGTGAGAACGGCAACGGCGCCGTCACCATTGCTTGCAGGCTAGTCCCCCTGCAGGATGCCCTCTCCAATCTCTTCCACGCCGCTCCCTCCCCTTCTCCCATCCACTTACACACCATTGAAACATTGGCAGCCCAGTAGTACTCACTTAGGCTCGGTAGTGCCAGCCCCCCCGTCCCTACTACGCTGCAAGAATCCCCGCCTCACTCTCGGTGTCTTCCCAGCCCACACAAAACTCAATGCTCTTCTCAATTCTTTTGAAAAAAGCCTTCGTGATCACCACCGGGAGGCACTGGAACACAAAAAGGAATCTCGGGAGGACCACCATTTTAACCGCCTGCACCCTACCTGCCAACGACAGGGACACCATGTCCCATCTCTTGAAATCCTCCTCCATCTGTTCCACCAACCGTGTTAAATTAAGCCTATGTAATGTACCCCAATTCTTGGCTATCTGGATCCCCAGGTATCGGAAGTCCCTTGTTACCTTCCTCAACGGTAAATCCTCTATCTCTCTGCTCTGCTCCCCCGGATGCACCACAAATAGCTCACTTTTCCCCATGTTCAGTTTATACCCTGAAAATTCCCCAAACTCCCCAAGTATCCGCATTATCTCTGGCATCCCCTCCGCCGGGTCCGCCACATATAGCAACAAATCATCCGCATACAGAGATACCCGGTGTTCTTCTCCCCCCCCGAGTACTCCCCTCCACTTCCTGGAACCCCTCAGTGCTATGGCCAGGGGTTCAATCGCCAATGCAAACAATAAAGGGGACAGAGGGCATCCCTGCCTTGTCCCTCTACGGAGCCGAAAATAGTCAGACCCCCGTCCATTCGTGACCACGCTCGCCATCGGGGCCCTATACAGCAACTGTACCCACCTGATATACCCGACCCCAAAGCCAAATCTCCTCAACACCTCCCACAAATAATCCCACTCCACTCTATCAAATGCTTTCTCGGCATCCATCGCCACCACTATCTCCGCTTCCCCCTCTGGTGGGGGCATCATCATTACCCCTAGCAGCCTCCGTATATTTGTATTTAGCTGTCTCCCCTTCACAAACCCAGTTTGGTCCTCATGGACCACCCCCGGGACACAATCCTCTATCCTCATTGCCATTACCTTGGCCAGAATCTTAGCATCCACATTCAGGAGGGAAATGGGCCTGTATGACCCGCATTGCAGCGGGTCTTTTTCCTTCTTTAGGAGGAGCGATATCGTTGCCTCTGACATAGTCGGGGGCAGCTGCCCCCTTTCCCTCGCCTCATTAAAGGTTCTCATCAGTAGCGGGGCCAGCAAGTCCAAATATTTCTTATAGAATTCAACTGGGAATCCGTCTGGTCCCGGGGCCTTCCCCGCCTGCATGCTTCTAATCCCTTTCACTACTTCCTCAGTCTCAATCTGTGCTCCCAGCCCCACTCTCTCCTGTTCCTCCACCTTAGGAAATTCCAGCTGATCCAGAAAGCACATCATTCTCTCCTTCCCGTCTGGGGGGCTGCGCTTCATATAATCTTTCATAAAATGCCTTGAACACTCCATTCACTCTCTCCGCTCCCCGCTCCATCTCTCCCTCCACATCTCTCACCCCCCCTATCTCCCTCGTTGCTCCCCTTTTCCTCAGTTGGTGGGCCAACAACCTACTCGCCTTCTCCCCATATTCGTACTGTACACCCTGTGCCTTCCTCCATTGTGCCTCTGCCTTACCCGTAGTCAACAAGTCAAATTCTACATGTAGCCTTTGCCTTTCCCTGTATAGTCCCTCCTCCGGTGCCTCCGCGTATTGTCTGCCCACCCTCAGCAGTTCTTTCAACAACCGCTCCATTTCCCTACCCTCCTGCTTTCCTTTATGTGCCCTAATAGATATCAGCTCCCCTCTAACCACTGCCTTCAGTGCCTCCCAGACCACTCCCACCTGTACCTCCCCATTATCATTAATTTCCAAGTACCTTTCAATACACCCCCTCACTCTTAAACACACCCCCTCATCTGCCAATAATCCCATGTCCATTCTCCAGGGTGGAAGCTGTTGTTTTTCTTCCCCTATCTCCAGGTCCACCCAGTGTGGAGCATGATCCGAGATGGCTATAGCCGTGTACTCCGTCCCCGTCACCTTTGGGATCAGTGCCCTTCCCAAAACAAAAAAATCTATTCGTGAAAATACTTTATGTACATAGGAGAAAAACGAAAACTCCTTACTCCTAGGTCTACTAAATCTCCAGGGATCTACTCCTCCCATCTGCACCATAAAATCCTTAAGCACCCTAGCTGCAGCCGGCCTCCTTCCGGTCCTGGACCTCGATCTGTCCAGCCCTGGGTCCAGCACCGTATTAAAGTCTCCACCCATTACCAACTTCCCCACTTCTAGGTCCGGGATTCGTCCTAACATACGCCTCATAAAATTGGCATCATCCTAGTTCGGGGCATACACGTTCACTAATACCACCGCCTCCCCTTGCAGTTTGCCACTCACCATCACGTCTCTGCCCCCACTATCCGCCACTATAGTCTTTGCCTCAAACATTACCCGCTTCCCCACTAGTATGGCCACCCCCCTGTTTTTTGCATCTAGCCCCGAATGAAACACCTGCCCCACCCATCCTTTGCGAAGTCTAACCTGGTCTGTCAGCTTCAGATGCGTCTCCTGAAGCATAACCACATCTGCCTTAAGTTTCTTTAGGTGTGCGAGTGCCCGTGCCCTCTTAATCGGCCCGTTCAGCCCCCTCACATTCCACGTGATCAACAGGGTTGGGGGGCTCTTTACCCCCCCCCTTGACGACTAGCCATTTCCTTTTTTAATCCAGCTCCTCACCCGGTTCCCACGTAGCTGTATCCCCCCCAGGCGACGCCCCCCCGTCCCGACCCCCCCCCTCCCATACCAGCTCCCCTTTCTCCCCAGCAGCAGCAACCCAGTTAACCCCCCCCCGCTAGATCCCAAGCTAGCGTAATTGCACTCCCCATGTTGCTCGCAGAAGTCAGCAAACTCTGGCCGACCTCGGCTTCCCCCGTGACCTCGGCTCACACTGTGCGAGGCCCCCTCCTTCCTGCTTCCCTGTTCCCGCCATGATTACCATAGCGCGGGAACAAAGCCCGCACTTCCCCTTTTGGCCCCGCCCCCAATGGCCGACGCCCACAGCTCCTCATCCTCCCTCACCCCCTCCCCCACGACATGGGGAAGAGAGAGAAGTTACAGGGTCGCAGGTTTAACAATCTGGGAAGTCCTCTCTTCCCCCTTTTCCCCCCTTCATCCCACAAATTCACCCCCCCACTTTTGTCCCAAACGTTCTTTTTCTGGCCCGCTCACTCCAGCTTCTCCTCGACAATAAATGTCCACGCGTCTGCCGTTTTGAAATAGTGGTGTTTCCCTAGATGTGTGACCCACAGTCTTGCCGGTTGCAACATTCCGAATTTGACCTTCCTTTTATGCAACACCGCCTTGGCCCGATTAAAGCTTGCCCTCCTTCTCGCCACCTCCGCACTCCAATCTTGATACACGCGGATCACCGCATTCTCCCACCTACTGTTCCGAGTTTTCTTGGCCCATCTGAGGACCATCTCTGTCCTTGTGTCGGAGAAATCTCACAACTATTGCTCGAGGAATTTCTCCAGCCCTCGGTCTTCGCGCCATAACCCGATAGGCACCCTCCACCTCCAGCGGACCCGTCGGGGCCTCCGATCCCATTAACGAATGCAGCATCGTGCTCACATATGCCCCGACGTCCGCCCCTTCTGCACCTTCGGGAAGACCAAGAATCCTTAAGTTCTTCCTCCTCGCATTGTTCTCCAGCACATCCAGCCTTTCCACACATCTTTTGTGTTGTGCCTCGTGGATCTCCGTTTTCACCACCAGGCCCTGTCTGTCGTCCTCATTCTCAGCAGCCTTTGCCTTCACGACCCGAAGCTCCTGTTCCTGGGTCTTTTGCTCCTCCTTTAGCCCCTCAATCGCTTGTAATATCGGGGCCAACAGCTCCTTCTTCATCTCCTTTTTGAGTTCATCTACGCAACGCCGCAGGAACTCTTGTTGGTCAGGGCCCCATATTAAACTGCCTCCTTCCGACGCCATCTTGCTTTGTGCCTGCCTTCCTGGCCGCTGCTCGAGGATCCACCGCAATCCGGCTACTTTCCTCTCTTTTTTAGATCCATGTCCAGGGGGGATTCCCTTCTGGATTACCGCACAGTGTTATTTGCCGTTAAAATTGCCGATGGGGCTCCTATTAAGAGCCCAAAAGTCCGTTCCAACGGGAGCTGCCGAAACGTGCGACATAGCTGGTCATCGCCGCACCCGGAAGTCCCTCCACATCTTCAGCTATGCTCTACCATCAGAATTCTCCTGTTTTCATATTAAGAGCTCAAATCAACGCCTTTGAACCGGAGCTGCCGTGTTTGCAGCCACTCACTCCATGGTCGCCACCAGAAGTCCTTTGAGGGAGAGATTATTGTTGTTACACTATGCCGCTAGGTTCTCTATCTTCCGCTTGTACTCGGGCTCATTGTTATTAGAGATCCGACTCACTACGGTCTTGGCATCAGCAAGCTTGTAGATGGAGATGGAGCCAAATTTTGCCAGTCATGTGTGTTGAGTATAGTAGGGGGCTAAGTACACAGCCTTGCGGGGCCCCGGTATTGAGGACTATTGTGGAGGTGGTGTTGTTGTTTATCCTTACTGATTGTGGCCTATGGTCAGGAAGTTGAGAATCAAATAAGACAATGGATCAAACAGCTTCCTGTGCTGTACCATTCTATGATTAAGGCACTTGCCTTTTACAGAAAATTTAACAGGTGAAAAAGCTAACATCCATCAGTAACCAGCAATTACAGAATGAGGGGCGGCATGATAGCACAGTGGCTAGCACTGCTGTCTCACAGCACCAGAGACCCAGGCTCTATTTCGGCCTTGGGTGACTGTATGGAGTTTGTACGTTCCCCGTGGGTTTCCTCTGGGTGCTCTCATTTCCTCCCACAGTCCAAACCTGTGCAGGTTGGGTGGATTGGCCATGCAAAATTGCTCAAGTGCCCAAAAAAGGTTAGGTGGGATTATGGGTTTGTGGCGTGTGGGCCTAGGTAGGGTACTCTTTCAGAGGTCGGTGCAGATTCGATGGGTCGAATGCCCTCCTTTTCTATGCGAGAGACACACAAAGCTAATAAAGCATAGAATATCAGCGAAATTTCCACCGCCACAATTTCTGTTAGATGTTTTAAATGCCAAGATCCAAAACTCCACTAATCATGGACATGACCAGAACATGTGGACATGGTTAGCTGGTTCTTTTACACCTCTCACATTTATCTTCTACCTCTGTGAAGAATCTGCTCATTCTTTCTTTCCTCATCATATGGGCTGTCGGAAGTACCAGGACTAATTTTTCCTGTGTCCTCTGGACCTCAGAGTACCAGGACTAACAGAAGGGAAAGGAGCCGATGTGGTGCCCTTTGTCGCATTGATCACCTGGAGGCAAATTTTGTTGGAATGGAAGTCAGAAGATCTGCCTAAAGTAGTGATATGTTTGGGTGGTGTTGGGGAATTCCTTAAACTTCAGAAAATTAAGTTTGCCCTTTATGTCTCAGATGAGGGGTTCTGGACAAGATGGAAGCTGTTCTTGTCTCTATTTACAGATGTTTGTTGGCAGCGGGTAAGGTGAGGGGGGGTGGGAAAAAGGGAAAGGTTTAATGGAAATAAGGGAAAATTCTCAAATTAGGAGAGTTGTATTTTGTTATTGAATGATTGTTTGTATGTTAAGTATATCCTGATTTGAATAAAAATATTTTAAAAAGAATATCAGTGACATTTTCGTACTGCATTCCTGACCCAAATATTAAAAACTTGGTGCTAAATGATGAACTGAGATAACATTTTATTCGACCACAATTCAGGCTATAAAGAATAAGACATATTTATTGAACATTTGACAGAAAGCTAAAACACAGACAGTACTCATTACGCACACCATTTGCAGAATGAAACAGTCGGTTCAACAGACACTAACCTAATCCAACCACAGAATGTCAATTAACCTTTCCTATTTTACTGCAGTCCTAATCTACTTTTTAAAAAAAAAGCATTATTTCCAGATTTAATGGTTCTGAACACCAAAAATCGTTAGTATGGCTTAAGGACTCGTACGCTTCTAAACAGTCAGTATTATTCATGGACAGTAAAAAAATTAAATATTCAGGAAGAACATTCTGAATTACTCAAACAGTAATGAGTTGAAGGAGTTAAAATAGCACAGTTGCTATACAGTGAACAGTCAAGAATTATTAACTTTTTCATCAAAACAGAATATAAGCATTAAATATTTGAAATGATAATAACAAGAGCAACAATGCAGTCTCTTAAAATACAAGAATATTTCAGGGTAACTGACAGTTACATCCACCTGTCTATTGAAGCTACGATTAACCAAGAATTTTTGGAGGAATATTATCAAACCTATACTTTTACATTAAAAATGCACTTAAAAAAACAAGTAAGCCAGAAACCAAATTGAGTTTAACCATGTGTTAGTACGAGTGTTTTGGGTGAAAGGAATTAAATACAGGTCCTCCCTCTTCATTCCTCCTTCAATGTGATTCAGGCATGTTATATTTGGAGATCCAACACCAGAGTCTCTAAGGGAGGAAAATGTAAGTCAAAATGAGTGTGGTGCACCACCACATCTGGTAAATGGGCAGCTGAAATGTATTCAAATTCCTAGAATAAGACTGATAAACTGAGAACAAATTTCCTCAAATTCCCTTCGGGTGAATAATAGACATCATAACCATAGTATAGTAGAGAAGAAAAATTTCAAATTATCATTAACTTGCTGAGCAATCTTGGGCATCTTTATTTTATAGTCTTTAGAACGGTTATAGAAAAAAGCCCAAGTTGCTGCCTTAGCATTATTTTGCAGTATTTCTGTAAAACTTTCAATCTTGCAGTATCTAAAGTGCAATCACCAGAGACTGACACTCAGATGTATGATCATCCATACTATGGACAACAATTATGAATTGACTCAGTTAACATAAAGACTAACATAATTTGAGTTTTCAGGAATGAAACAAATGCAGTGGTTGAAACTCCTCCTGAGCTATTGGATATGTCACTCAATTAAGTCATTCAAGTAAAGCCAAACTTGTGTACACTTTTTCTGGTTAGCGATATAAATGATTGCCTTACACATTAATGGAGCTGCATGGATTTAAAAAGTACCTTGAATACAGTAAATCATCCCATTGTGTTTCGGAGGCTGTAATTAGGCAAAAATGGATGCCAAATCAAGGAAGAGGATTTTAGTAGGGGGTTAAAAGCATGGTCAAAAAGATGGCTTTTAATGAGGACCTTAAAAGTGAAGGTAGGGAGGAAGAGGGGAAACTTAAAGACAAAAATACCAGTGCAGCAATTGACTTCACCACTCCTGGCTATGGAAGGGAAAACTGTCCTGATCTTCCAATGGAAATGTACATAATTGGGCATCTGTCAAGGAACACAAACTGTCAAGGCACACAACCAGGTCTTTCAGCTTTTGGATTAAGTTAACAAAATACATCAATTTGAACTACTATCCATGATTCTCCAGTTTGGCCCTCCTCAACTCTCCGCTTCCTGGCTTCTTTCTTCTAACACTTCATCCACTGGTTTTACAATGCAAGGGCTTACTTTGCTTTGGCGCTACACACTTTTTCGCCTTAAAACACAATAATGAAGCACTGATAAAATACAAAATTGGATACAAATAGAAAATGTTAAAATGTGGAATGCTCGAAACTGTGCACATGAACAATGACTGCTCAGGTGGCAATAATAATGGAATTATTCCCCAGTCTGGAGTAACATTCTGAGCCCTGGCTTTGTAACACAGAAAAAGTAATTTTAAAAAAAGAAAAGGGAAAAGAGACTTGTACAATTTGCACAAATATATGCCAAATAAAGATTTACTGCCAATCAGAATTGTCCACTGTTCACTCCGAAGAGGATATCCATTGTCAAAGATCACAGGGTTGGAAGAGGCAACTTAAATTACTGCTGCTGAATCAGAGTTAACTGCACATGTTCAGATATCAGTAAAATAATGTGAAATGTTCAGTTGCAATGAGACAAGAATGGGCCAACAAGAGGCATATAACATCTTTCTAATATTTTCCTGATCATCTCTTAAATACAATAAAATTTCATTTAAATCATTGTGGAAAATTATGTTACAATTCTGAAGATTAAACGTTTGTTGTTTTGCGACTGTCGCTTCACATTTAAGGCAAGATGGGGTGGAGGGGGTCTGGTGGACATATACCCCTAGAGTCTTCCTGCCAGTAAGGCTGGGTGATTAGATTGTTAGAGATTAAAGGAAGGTTTAGATTGTTACACAGGAGAAAAGGTGTAAAGTATGTTCGGAGAAAAGGTGTAAAGTATGTTCAGAGAAAAAGGGCAACAATCTGTGTTAACAGTAGACAGAGACCCCCAAGTACCAGAAAAGTGTTGAAAATATCAGGTTGGAAACAGCTGTGCATTAAACTGACCAGCTAATTTCAAGGTGAAGTAGCAATTCTACAGAGATATACAAGGCCCATGAGATTTGCCACAGGTCCAGTGTAAAGATCATGTTACAGGTTTTCCTAAAATATCACTGTTTGGAGTCTCCTTCAATCCAGGAGAGGGAGCAGATAGAGAACACTAGTTCACTGCACTGCAATGCAAGTGGAAGCTCAGCCTGGATTGAAAATACCAAATTTGTTGGTGTGAAAATGAGGCTGGGAACGCCACCTGTCTTGGGCTAGAGGGAGTGTCTCTGGGAAGAGACTACTTCACTGTGGAAGAGAGTCAAAGATTGCAAGTTAGCAGAATGGTAAAGAAAACAAGAATAAAACCCTTGGGAGCCAGGAATCACTTTGGATTGATTTGGGAAAATTGAACATCTGTAATGGATGGCATGAAGTGGGGTTTTTCCGTTGAACTAACAATAAGGAAGTGTGGGGTATTTTGTTCTGTGATAAGGTACAGGTCACCTACTAAGATGGTGTTTATAGTCGGTCGTGTTTTTAGTCTATTATTACAGTAAACATCTAAAGTGTGAAATCTTGATGTCATTTTTTCAGCTATTAATTAAGCAGTTGTTTTTGATCTCAACAGGGATCGTAACCTTGTCCACAAGATTTATCTCAAGAACATAATGGCCAAGAGTTTGTTGAAAATAGCATTATGGCAGATGCACTAACCAATGTGAAAATCAGCCCGCAACTTGTGATAGGGAGAGTTATCTCCTACGCCGGAATGTGGTGACGAGGAGCTTTTCACAGTAACTTCATTGCAGTGTAAATGTAAGCCTATTTAGGACTATAAAGATTATTAAAAATTGAAAATGACTAAATTCTCAGCCTATTTGTGCTGTTAGCTTTACAAAATAGCAGCTCATGCATGACTTCCGCATGTTTTCATGAAGTTGGTTAATGCACATTAATTTTTAAATTAATTTGAGGGATGTCGGCTTCGCTGGTCAGGCTAACATTCATTGCCCATCCTACTTGTCACAAAGTTAACTATTATCCATTAATGATAGGATAATTATTAATGGCTAACTGCCAATCTTTCTTACTCAAAATGAATTGAAGCAAAGGAAGATCATTCCTTTAGGTTGTGAATTACAGTTGAATATTTTTAAATTCTTACTCTCTCTTCTTTCTTCCCCTCTACACCAATTTGACATTTTCTTCTCAGTCTGTTTATTTCTCACTCCTTTAATTGGATTGGATTTGTTTATTGTCACGTGTACCGAGGTACAGTGAAAAGTATTTTTCTGCGAGCAGCTCAAGCAGATCATTAAGTACATGAAAAGAAAGAAAATACATAATAGGGATAATCTCACTGGTTAGGGAGATATACTATTTGCCTCATTGCTCTTCAAGGTCCGAGAGGTCCCATTGCCCACATTATCTTGTGCTTGTATCAATTTTGTGGACAAAGTCTTTAACCTCTAAATGTGCAAGAAATAAACAGGACATGCTACAAGGTGTCCCTCTCCAGCAAATTCTGGGATTATGTTTGAAAGGTTCGTCAATGATCCCATTAATTTTTTCCAGAGTTGATTTTATCTTCTATGTAGTGAGCCAATGCTTTATCAGACAGGTCGACGGTCGCTTTTATTTTTTAAACCAGGTATTGGATGATGTAAATTGTAAGTGATGAAGCAAAGTGGAATTTTAAGTATAAGTGAAAGATTTACAGCAACCAAAAATAGCATACATTTTCCTTAAAGACTTAAAATTAATTCAATTTGGAAAGCATATCGGGTGCTAAATTTCAAGGTCAACTGCTTAATGAATTAGACACATGTAGGTTTCTGAGGACCAATATAGTCTACAAATTTACTTCAACATAATCGCATTAGGACTGGGGCAATTAAATGTTAGCCTCTTCTGTAAGTGGCTACAAGTGTCTGGCAAATTTAGCATGGGTAGTCTAACTGTAATTCTTAATATGCATCAGCCTACAAAAGAAAACAATCACTAATCGACATTCTCACCCAAAACCCACAGAATAGCTGGTGTGGGAGGCAGTAAGCTCAAAATTAAATTAGAGTTTTACTCTGCATGTGCTATATCTGACTAAGTATTTAATGTAAAACTAAAGAGAAAATGCTGGAAAATCTCAGCAGGTCTGGAAGCATCTGTAGGGAGAGAAAAGAGCTAATGTTTCAGATCCCGATGACCCTTTGTCAAAGCTCCGCTGTCAAAGCAGAGCTTTGACAAAGGGTAATTTGGACTCGAAACATTAGCTCTTTTCACTCCCTACAGATGCTGCCAGACCTGCTGAGATTTTCCAGCATTTTTTCTTTGGTTTCAGATTCCAGTTTTTATAAGTATTTAATGTTATTGGTTGCTTAAAAGTTCCATTCTCTAGAGCCAACTAGATATCTTGAACTTACATATAGATTTGGATTTTCCTGTTAGTAGTGAACAAATAGCACCAGCCATTCACTTCACCTGCCACAAACATTTCTAAGGGACTTTATGTGAGAATTAACTAATGAGAGTCACTTTACCCCAGAATATTTTGCAGTGGATCAGGGACGTGTGTGAAGTGCATACAATTGTGCATCTCCCATGATTTATGTTTCATTAAGAGTTCAGAGTCTGAACCAGGACGCGTCCGAATATTTAATTAAATGTAAAATCGGTAAAAGTGAAAGCGAAGGTTAGAAAAATGGGATTCAGCAATACAAAAAAAACTTTTTAATCTCCAAAAATAGTTTAAATATGAAGGAATGAGACTCCACATATGTAAAATCTCATTTTCAGTACCCGAGAAGTTGTTTGGCAGTAATTAAAAATCACACCATTAAAATGCACTTCCACCAGAATGGCCGAGCTCTAACTTAACCTGATATCCACTAAAAGCATCAGAACACTACAGCAACTTTGTCAGTCTACATATTTAATGCCAAGTTGCTCATCAAGATATCAGTATAATGCGCGATTGCCGGAAGTTGATGCTTGATTTTAAGCAGTTAAGGAATGAAGAAAGATTTCAGAAGTTGCTCTCTGCCCCCTCCCGCTTCAACAGAGTTGAGACAATTAAGAGGTGATCGGATTGACAAGGTTAAGGATAAGGAGATAGCCAATGTTTCTACTGCCCAGAAAGACAGCACAAAAAGGTACTTATTTAAAATCATAATAAATGAGCAGTTAGAAGGTGGAATTTTCAGCCACGACCTGCTGTTGAAGCAAGTTTTTTTTTACAAAAATAATTATTTGTTTGAAAAAAGGTTTAATAAAAGGAATTTGGAACAATCAGAAATAGAATTTGATTAGGTAGTTCATGTGGAGAAAAACATTGGCATAAACTTAATAGGCGAATTGGCTGGTTTCTTAGCCATCTTCAGCATTCATTAAGGATTTCCAAGCTCATGCAGTTCGTTACTGATTATAGCTTCAATAAACTTCGCCCAATCAATTATAGTTTACTCCATGAAGCTATATGGCCGGCATGGTGGCACAGTGACTAGCACTCCTGGTTCACAGTGCCAGGGACCCGGATTCAATTCCAGTCTTGGGTGACCGTCTGTGTGGAGTTTGTACGCTCTCCCCGTGTCTGCGTGGGTTTCCTCCCACACTCCAAAAATGTACAGATTAGGTGGACTGGCCATGCTAAATTGTCCCTTGGGTTAGGTGGGGTTCCTGGGTTCAGGGGATAGGGTGGGGTGTGGGCCTAGTTAGGGTGCTCTGTCAGAGGGTTAGTGCTTTGGCCGCTGGGCCAAATGGCCTCCTTCTGCACTGTAGGGATTCCGAGGGGAAGATATCTCACACCCCACAAAATATCAGGCTTGTTGGATACCAAAAAACTGTACTTATGGCACAACCAGAGATCAATTAGCTAAGCAACTCTCCATTAAATGCCAGTGGTGGTGGTCTAAGGAATGCCTAAAGCAAGGTATTAGAACTCAAAGAAAATTGCACAAAGGAAACATCCCATTACGATCTAAATAAGGTCATTTTAAAAGGTTTCACTGAATGCAACATTCCGATGTAAAATTGAGGTATATACACATTTCAACTACAGTTCGATAAGAACTTAAATCGCAGCCCCAGATGAAATGGTGGAATCAGAAAAATAATTATCCAGATCACCAGTTACTGAATTGGACAACATATCGAGTGCTGTGAAACAGCATAGTGGATATCAAGTTGCGCGCTCCATCAGAAAATATAAAACAAACCACAACTGCCCAGGAAAATATAATTGCAGCAGGAGAAATAAAATATTTACCAACCACCTGTTATCAAAAAGATAACTTAAAAAAAATAGAATCTTCTCAAGCAAATTATTGAAAGTATTCGGCTTGATTCTATAACACAGAAGCCCCTCAGGGCTTTCTAATGGATCCTACATCCCATTTAATTTTGTCACTTTATGTTCTTCAGCTGCAGCTAAAGTAAACATGTTCATGAACATGTACAAACAGAGTTAGATTTTGAGCATTAGCCTACAGTGTGCAATTTACAGGGAATCAAATTCCAAGGTGGCAGATATATAACTGAGAACAGTAGAGCTAATTAGATATTAGTGGTTTTTCCCTTTTCTAAAAAAAAAGGTAGGAGACAAGACAGCACTGTATAAAGGTGAGTGGGTTTCGGGACTATTACACTACCAGAAAAAAAACATTGCATTCTGTGTTCTCTTTTGCTCGTTACCTCAAAGAAAAATATGGCATCTAAATTAATAGCAACCTTCCATAATACTTTCTGTTTGTACCTCCTTTCCCATCATCATCTATAAATCGTGGAGCTAACTCATGCACTACATAGGTAGATAGTGAAAAATAGGATTGTAAAATTAACCACTATTGTTTGGTCCTACTGCAAGAAAATATGCAAACATTTGTGCAATCAAGCTATCACTTGGACATTGCATCATCGTGCTGGAGCACTAAAAAGAACATTCCATGAAACAAAAAGATTTTGTTTTTATAAAAGGTACAGTCCACAAACATTGAGCATTATGGTTATGCTGTCCAAGCTCCGTCTTCATTGCTTTCAAAAAAAAATTTGGAGTACCCAATTCTCTTTTTCCAATTAAGGGGCAATTATAGTGGCCAATCTACCTAACCTGCACATCTTTGGGCTGTGGGGGTGTGACCCACGCAAACACGGGGAGTAAATATTGACACAGGCACATTGCACAGTGACCCAGGGCCGGGACGATCTTGGGTGCTCGATGCCATGAGTCAGTAGTGCTAACCACTGTGCCGTGCCGCCCTCCTACTTCATTTCTGATCAACTAAAAACAATAAATACATCTCACCAATTGTAAGATAGTAAAAGCTAAAAGTAGGGTTTTGCTACAGAAATTCAAGTTGTATTCCTGAACAATGCTATTCCAATATGTGGAGCGTCTACAACGAACCAAAACTCTTGAGCCCTCTGCCCTAATGCCCCCTTCATAAAAGGAAAACCATGCAGATTTGTTTTCAAAATTATTGGAACATAAGTAAATGTCACTGTCAATCAATAATAATAATAACTTATTGTCATGAGCAGGCGTCAATGAAGTTACTGTGAAAGGCCCCAAGTCACCACATTCCGGCGCCTGTTCAGAGAGGCCTGTACAGGAATTGAACCCGCATTGCTGGCCTTGTTCTGCATTACAAGCCAGCTGTTTAGCCCACCACAGAATTTTGATAATCTCAGGGACTACCCCGTGATCACTTGAACTCCAATCTGAAAACCTGTGCCAGGTCATGAAAACTCAACTTTCAAATAAATAAGGGGACATGTTGTAGCTTAAAAAAAAGTCTTCAATTTACAATATATATCTTCTTTGATAATCACTTTATGGTATCAGCCTTCAACCTCACCAACCACAGGGTTATGTGTTCCCACTGTAAAGACCTGTATACATATCAAGACTGACACTCAAGTGCAGTACTACTGTACTGTTGAAGCTGCCATCTTTCAGATCAGACGTTAAGCCAAGGCTCCAAGACCCCCTCTTGTAGTTGCAAAATGTCTAATAGCATCATTTGAAGAGCAGGGTAGCTCTTCCAGGTATCTGCATATTATTTAACCTCCAAACAATGCTCACTCAAAGTCGAGCAACTAAGCTACTTTACATGTGTGGCTGCACAAAATAAATTAAAGAGGCTGCCCATTTAAACAAATCCAAACACACTCCAAAACAAAAGGGCACTTTGCCCTCAGCCAACATTGTCAACAGGAAACCTGGTCATTTATCCCAACATTTGTGGGACCTTTCTATGCAGAAATTTTCTGCAACATTTCCATACATTACAATAGTGAGTATATTTTTGAAGTAGCTAATAAAAGCAAAACACCGCGGATGCTGGAAATCGGAAATAAAAACAGAAAATGATGGATGAACTCAGTAGGTCTGGCAGCATCTGTGGGGAGAGAAACAGTTAACATATGAGTCCATATGACTGCTACAGAGCTGGGTGGAGGACGTGGGGAAGAACGGAAGGACAGGAATAGGCCAGGGCAAAGGAGATTGACAAAGGTGTCATGGACAAAAGACTAAAGTCATGATTTGGAGATTCCGGCGTTGGACTAGGGTGGGCACAGTAAGAAGTCTTACAAAACCAGGTTAAAGTCCAAAAGGTTTATTTGGAATCACTAGCTTTCAGTGCGTAGCTCCTTCATCAGGTGAGCCACCTGTTGAAGGAGCTGCGCTCAGAAAGCTAGTGATTCTAAATAAACCTATTGGACTTTAACCTGGTGTTGTAAGACTTCTTACTATAAGACAAAAGGGCATGTTAATGGTGCCATTGAGGACTGCGAATAGTCGCAAAAGGTAAGACAGAAGAATGTGCTAATAGAAGAACAAAGGTCAGAGCTCAGTAGGAGCAAAACTGAACCGGGAGGGGGGGGGGGCAAGAGAGAACAAGTGATCATGTGGGCAGGTGTGGGTGTTGTGTTAGGATAAGCCAAGGGGAGCGCAATAAACAAACAAAGGTGGGGGCTCAATTGTTGTTGAACTCCATGTTGAGCCCAGAAGATTTCAAATGAGAACATGCTGTTCAGTTGAAATGGCAAGTGACTGGAATGTTGGGGTCATGTCCAGAGGTGATGTGACAAGTGCTTTGTAAATGCAAGTTCTTTCAATGCATAAATTACAGTATTACCTATTTTTACATCAGCTTTTTGTGGATTAACAAGACTGCTACAGAAAGAGATGATAGATTTATGCAGAAAATATCAGAAATTGGGAACATTAGATTATGAAGCTGCAGAAACTATTGGTCAACACAAATGCAAATAAGTCTAAAAAAAAATTATTCAGTGATGTATCATGGTATAATTTAGCTATTTCAGAGAAACAGTAGTTGCAATACAAAGTATTTTATTCAATGGTTTACGTACCTCAGGTTTCAACAATAATTCACAGAACTTTAACTGCAAACTCGAATGAATTGAAATGTTTCCCAGCTAGTGCGAAAGGGTGATGAACCTACTCAAAACTTTAGAAATGTGTTTTGATTAAGGTATTCAGCAAATACAACATTGGGGGTCACACTTGAATGGTTAGCAACTATCCTATAGAACATTTGGTCAACCTCTGTTACACAAGCACATACCCCTGAGGCCTTCAAAACATTCAAGGGGATTCAATTTTAAATGATGGCACAGCCAATCAAAGCTAGAAAAACAAATTACAGGACCAAAAGGTTAAAATAACATTTCCGTTGCCGATAGTGATGAATCAACAAAGGAAACAGGCAAACATTAATCAAGTGAAGCAGAATTTTCCAATTTAATTTTAGGTGGGAGGAGGAGAGAAAGTCGACTAATTACAAAAATAGTGGCAGCACAACACATTAAAAAAAATAGATGCTTTTATATGTAGCCTTTCACATGTACCCCCGCCAATCAATGCTGCTTATAAATTACATTGCAATTTCCATTCAAGACATCAGCTTCATACTGCTAATATTATACCATTAACTCCCATTGTGTGGTCTTCTCTTCCCGTCACCCAGCTGACCCCCACTCCGACTCAAGATGATTTGGTGTCACAGAGATGGAGTGGAGGGGCAAGAAATAATGGAATTGTTCACCGAAACATATCCTTCAAACATTCATCTTGCAAAGTCTGGTCCTCAGCCTCCAAAAACAAATTGAGGCTAATCCTTCTTTTCCAAGCCGATACACTTTTCTTGCTGCATCATACAGCGGCGAACAATGCTGTCAAAGCTTCCCAGGTAAAACAGAGCAATTGTGCGGAAAAGGCCCATAGTAACAATCTAGAAAAAAAATACATCCATCATTTAGTCAATGCTGAAAGGAACAGAAAGGTTGGTTAATACAAGGCAATACGTGAAGAATTCAATTTCATCCCCTTAAATTAAACTCTTGGTTGCAGTCACATTACACTGAATGGTCTGCAACATTACATCTGCATCCATTTGACTATTAGCACTCTTCAATTGTTTATTAAAAAGGTTCAGTTTCCCAGGAAGATTCTTAAGCCAAACATTAAAAATACCATTCAAACTGAAGGACAAAAATGTAAAAGAGGCACACTGCCTGTAAATTAGCCAAAGTTAATTTGCCAGCATACAGATCAAGAACTGGAATGAGATATAAACTGCTGATTAAGTGAAGGAGAACACTGCTACAGCGGATGTTCAGTTTTGAAAATACTAACTGAGATCAATAGATTTTGGACACCAAGAGCGTTAAAAGATATGGGGATAGGACAGGAAAGTGGAACTTACGTCGAGGTTTAGCTGCAATCGTATTGGATGACAGAGCAGGTCATATGGACTATTTCTGTTCTATTTCTTATGCCCTTGTGCTATAATTGGATCACATGGCACCTTCATCTCAAAAGATGGAAATCAGCTGTCAATAGCCAGCTCCCTTACCCTTACCATTGGGGAAGTAGCTGGAAGGAGCACTAAATTAGGTTCAGGATACACACCCTTCACCATCACCACAGGCACCGGGACAACCCCTGGGAAAAGTGCCTAAATAAAGTAAAATTGCCATAATTCCAGATGGCCAGAGGCTGCTTTCCCCTTTGTGTGTGTGTGTGTGTGTGTGTGTGTGTGTGTGTGTGGGGGGGGGGGGGGGGGGGACCACAAAATTATCGACTCCATAATTATGACAGAGGCTCAGTTTTAATAAATTGCTTTCTATTTCCATTTAGGATTGTCTCAAGGGATCACTGGTATAGGAGGCCCTTGGCCTTGCATTCATAATCTGTCAACATCTTGGTTTTTTTTCCAATTAAGGGGCAACTTTAGCATGGCCAATCCACCTACCCTGCACATCGGGGCTGTGGGGGTGAAACCCACGCAGACAAGGAGAGAATGTACAAACTCCACATGGACAGTGACCAGGCGCCTGGATTGACCCCAGGTCCTCGGCGCAATGAGGCAGCAGTGCTAACCACTGTACCAATGTGCCACCCATCTGTAAACATCTTCAAAACAGTTTGGGAATAGTGGTTCATCTCAAAATGAACGCATCCCAACCAGCCAGAATAACAACATAAGTTCACACAGATGATGTCCCTTTAAAATATTTGAATCGTAACTATCTTTGCAATCTTCCTCAGCCATTTTAAAATGGTTTCCAAATGTACAGTCGTATGCTGTGCAACCTTCCATCAAACTAAAGCAGATCATAAATAATAAAATATCTCCAACAGAGGCAAAGGTATGGCAGGTTCGGAACATAGTAAGCAGAGGACACAAATGTAAGTGCTTTTTAAAATTGTTCATGGGATGCAGGTATCACAGGCTAGGCCAGCAGTCATTGCTCATCCCCAATTGCCCTCGAGAAGATAGTGGTGAGCTGTCTTCTTGAAGCGCTGTAGTCCATGTGCTGTAGGTATACCAGTGTTGACAGGAAAGCAGTTGTAGGATTTTGACCCAATAAAAGGAACAGCGCTGGCTCAGAGAGGAACTGCAGGTAGTGATGTTCCAATGCATCCGCTGCCCTTGACCTTTGGGTGGTAGAGGTCTTGGGTTTGCAAGGGGCTGTCGAAGGAACCATGGAGAGTTGCTGCAGTGTAACCTGTAGATGATACATACTGCTGCCACAGTGTGTTGGTGGTGGTGGGGGAAGTGAATGTTTAAGGTGGTGGGTTGGGGGTCAATTGCGAAAACTGCTTGGTCCTGGAAGTGTTTTTGTAGCTGCACTTATCCTATCACACTCCTGACGTCTGCCTTGTAAATGGTGGACAGACTTTAGAAAGTCAGGTGCGTTATTTGCTGCAGAATTTCCTGCCTCTAAGCTGCACTTGTAGCCATAGTATTTATATGTAAAGTTTCTGATCAATGGTAACCCTCAGGGGATAGTGGGGGATTCAGTGATCATATCACTGCATGTCATGGGGAGATGGTTAGATTCTCTCTTGCTGGAGATAATCATTGCTGGCACTTGCCATTTGTCAGTCGAAGGTTGAATGTTGTCCAAGTTCTGCTGCATATGGACCAGGACCGTTTCTTTATCCGAGGAGTCATAAATAGTTCTGAACATTTATGGATTCCTCAGTGAACATCCTCACATCTAACCTGATGATGGAAGGAAGGTCACTGATGAAGCAGCTGAAGATGGCTGGGCTAGGGCATTCCTGAGGAACTCCTGCAGTGGTTTCATGGGACTGAGGTGATTGGCCTCCAACAGCCACCTTCCTTTGTACCAAGTATGACTCCAACCAGTGTAGAGCTTTCTCACCTTCCCATCAACACCAGTTTTGCTGGGGCTCCATGAAGCGACATTCAGTCAAATGCTATATTAATGTTGACTGAAATCACTCTCACTAAGTTCAGATCGTTCACCCATATTTGGACCAAGGCTGTAATGAAGTCATGAGCCGAGTGGCCCTGGCAAAACCCAAACTGAGCAAGTGGGCAGTTTAATGATGTGTGCGTTGCTTGCTAGCAGTCAACGGGCCCTTCCATCACCTTGTGGATGATCTGGAGTAGACGGATACTGTGGTAATTGGCCAGGTTAGGTTTGTCCAGATTTTTCTGGACATGACATACTTTGGCAGATGCCCGTGCTGTAGCTGTACTAAACAGCTTGGCCAGGGTCTCGGCTAACTCTGGAGCACAATAAGTCTTCAGTTTTGTTGCCGCAATGTTGTCAGGACCCAAAACATTTGCAGTATTCAATGGTGTGTTTATTTGTAGTGAATCAAATTGGCTGAAGACTGGCATGCAATGCTGGGGAGGGACCTCAGGTGGAAGCAGAGATAGATCATCCACTCAGCATTTATGGCTGAAGATGGTGGCAAATGCCTTATTTTTTGCACTGAAATGCTGGGTTCCACCATCAATTGAGGGTATTTGTGGAGTCACATCCTTCAGTTTGTTGTTTAATTCTCCACCACAATTCATAGCAGGACTGTAGAGCTTACATCTAATCTGTTGGTGGTTAGATAGCTTAGCACTTATCAAATGTTGCTTTGGCTGTTTGGCAGGCAAGCAGCCCGAAACTTCATCGAGATTGACACCTCATTTTTACATATGCCTAGGGCTGCCTCTGGCATGCCCTCGTGCACTTTTCATTGAACCAGGGTTGATCCACTGGCTTGATGGTAACGGTAGAGTGGGGGATATACCAGGCCATGAGATTACATATTGCGGTGGAGCAAGGGCGGCATGTGGCACAGTGGATAGCACTGGGACTGCGGCGCTGAGGACCCGGGCTCGAACCCGGCCCTGGGTCACTGTCTGTGTGGAGTTTGCACATTCTCCCCGTGTTTGCGTGGGTTTCACCCCCACAACCCAAAGATGTGCAGGTTAGGTGGATTGGCCACGCTAAATTGCCCCTTAATTGGAAAAAAATAATTGGGTACTCTAACTTTATAATTTTAAAAAAAAAATTGCGGTGGAGTAAAATTATACTGCTGCTGATGGTCCACAACCTGCATGGATGGCCAGATTAGAGTTGCTAGACCTGTTCAAAGCGCAGTGGTAGTGCCACACAGAAGGTATACTCATTGTGATGACAGGACGTTGTCTCCATAAGGGGTGTGCAGTGACCACTCCTATCAATGGGGTAATGGACAGATGAATCTGCAACAAGGTAGATTGGTGAGGATGATGTCAAACAGGTTTCACCCTCTATTGGTTCCCTCACCATGTGCCGAAGAGCCAGTTTACCAGCTATGTCCTTCGGGATATGACCAGCTCAGGGGCAGCTTGGTGGCGCAGTCGTTAGCACTACAGCCTCACGGTGCAGAGAACAAAGAACAAACAAAGAAAAGTACAGCACAGGAACAGGCCCGTCGGCCCTCCAAGCCTGTGCCGAACATGCTGCCTGTCTAAACTAAAATCTTCTGCACCTCTGGAGTCCGTATCCCTCTATTCATGTTTTTGTCAAGATGCCCCTTAAACGTCACTATCATCCCTGCTTCCACCACCTCCTCCGGCAACAAGTTCCAGGCACCCACTGCCCTCTGTGTAAAAAACTTGCTTCATACATCTCCTCCAAACCTTGCCCCTCGTAGCTTAAACCTATGCCCCCTAGTAATTGATCCCTCTACCCTGGGAAAAAAACTCTAACTATGCCCCATATAATTTTGTAGACCTCAATCAGAAAAGCACCCTTCCATTGCTACTCTCTGCCTTCTATGACCTAGCCAGTTCTGTATCCATCTTGCCAGCTCACCCCTGATCCCATGTGACTTCACCTTTTGTATGGGGTCGATCACGGCCATGGGTCACTGACCGAGTGGAGTTTGCACAAACTCCCAGTGTCTGCGCAGGTCTCACCCCCACAATCCAAGATGGGCAGGGGGGGTGGATTGGTCACATAAATTGCCCCTCAATTGGAAAAAAAAAAAGGATACGCCCAGCTCAGTCAGTAGTGGTGCTACCGTGCCACCACTCTTGATGATGAACATTGAAGTCCCCCACCCAGAATACATTCTGTGTCCTTGCTGCCCTTAGTGCTTTCTCTAAGTGGTGTTTTACATGGAGGGGTTTCATTAGCTGAGCTGGGAGGGCAGCAAGGTATTAATCAGCAGAAAGTTTTCTTGCCCACATTTACCAGGAGAGTTTACGGGGCCTGGAGTCAATTTTGAGGATTCTCTAACTGTATAGTATTGTGCCACCACCTCTAGTAAATTTGATTATGGTGTAGGACAGGATATATCCGTAGTTATAGGCCAGGACATAGAAACTCCAAAGCATATTACGGAGTTCACCTGATCTATAAAACTTTTTTGTTGAATTTGGCTAGGATGAGCACAAGAGCCTTTCCTTCAGGTGTGATTCATCAGTCTTCCCAGACATTTTAATTAAAACAAGGTTTATTCTAAGAACTTAGTTAACATTTATATAAACACACAGCAAGATTTTTTATCAATTACAAACAGAAAGACACCATCTGGCTACAGTAATCTATGCATAACACTTAACAAATCCCCCCTTAACTGTTCCAATTTAAAAACAAGATCCACTAAACCAAAAACCCCTATTCAAAAGGCATGGCCCAGCACACTGTATTCTCACTTGACTAAGACTGTCTTGGTCCCTGTGATTCTGATCCAGTTTTCACCCAGCAGATTGAAATTGCAATTATATCTCCAAAACCACCACCAAGGTGATTTTTTTTACTAGAACAGATATTTAAAATGAAATGAGAGAGAGACAGGCCAAAACACTTCTTTCTCTTTTTTCGGTAGTCCACAGCAGTCAAAAACTTTAAGTGAAACCAAAAACCTCAGCCACAGCCCAGCCCCACCCACACAATGACATCACCGAAGCCATGTGATAAGGCAAACACCTTTCTTAAAAGGGACACTCGCATGACACCATGAAGGGCAATGGTGAGGTCTGGGACATTTGCTCGAGTATGGTTTGGTAAACACGTTGTTGAACTAGTCTGTGGGACAGCTCTCCCAACTTGGGCACAAGCCCCCAGAGGTCAGTAAGGACAACTTTACAAGGTCATAGGGATGGATTTGCCATTGTTATTTCTAGTGCCTAGGTTGATGCCAGGTGGTCCTCCGGTTTCATTCCTTTTTGACTCTGTGGTGGTTTGATAGAATGGAGTGGCCACTTAAGAGCACATTGACGAGTCAACCACAAGGCTGTGGGCCTGCCGGACCAGGTAAAGATGGCATTTGTGAATCAAGTGGGTAGAGATGACACATTATTGAGACTAGTCTTTTCATCCCAGATATATCAATTGAAATTGAATTCCACCAACTGCCATGGTTGTTCTGAGCCTCTGGATTACTAGTCCTGTTACTTTACCACTACGCCACTGCCTTGCTCTGCTGTATAATGTTGTGGTACCAAGTACTCTATCTTTCTTACCAAAGATAATAACAAACTCAATAACTCGGAGGTGGAAGAAGCTCAAACACGAGACACAGAAGCTTTACCAATGAGTTATCCAGAATCGAAAATGGAGCTCCGTTCTCTCTACACAGATGCTGTCAGACCTGCTGAGATTGTCCAGCAGTTTCTGTTTTTCTTCCAGATTTCAGCATCCGCAGTAACTGGTTTTTATTTTAGATCTTCAACCCCTTGGGTCATACCAAAAAAAAAAAATGAATCCTAAGCCATGGCCAAAAGATTGAGCAGGTATTCGTGCATGGCTGTTCTCTTTTAATATAAATTTAGGGTATAAATGTATACTCGCTGGAAGTTTAGAAGAACGAGGGGGAGATATGATTGAGGTATATAAAATACTAAAAGGGATTGATAAAGTAAACGTAGACCAAATGTTACCCCTTGTGGGAAAATGTTATCCCTTGTGGGAAAATCACAGATATTAGGTTGAAAGGCGGTAGATTTTTAAAAAGTAAAAGTACCCAATTATTATTTTCCCCATTCGGGTCAATTTAGTGTGGCCAGTTCACCTACCCTGCACATCTTTGGGTTGCGAGGGTGAGAACCATGGAGACACGGCGAGAATGTGAAACTCCACACAGACAATGACCCAAGGCTGGGATTGAACCCGGGTCCTCAGCGCCGTGAAACAGCAGTGCTAACCACTGCACCACTGCCGCCCAGAGGCGGTAGATTTAAAACTGACATGAGGAGGAACTAGCTTTCACAGTGAGTGGTGAATTTGTGGAACTTGCTGTCCCATAGTGCAGTGGAGCCTGAATCATTAAAGATTCCAAGAGATAGATAGATATACTTCTGATTAAAACAAACGGGTTAAAGGCATATGGGGAATAGGTAGAGGGGTTAAAGGCATATGGGGAATAGGTAGAGAGGTGGATTTGAGACGAGGAAGAGATCAGTCACAATCTGATTAAATGGCGGAGCAGGCTTGGAGAGCTAAATTGCCTACTTCTGCTCCTAATTCCTATGTTCAGCATTACATTCATTTTTTAGGACAAAGCTTTGAGAAAGAGTCATCCAGACATACATACATAGAATATAGTGCAGAAGCAGAAGGAGGCCCTTCGGCCCATCGCGTCTGCATCGACCTAGTTAAACCCTCATTTTCACCCTATCCCCATAACCCAATAACCCCTCCTAACCTTTTTGGACACTAAAGGCAATTTATAATGGCCAACGGGCAGCACGGTGGCGCAGTGGGTTAGCCCTGCAGCCTCACGGCGCCGAGGTCCCAGGTTCGATCCCGGCTCTGGGTCACTGTCCGCGTGGAGTTTGCACATTCTCCCCGTGTTTGCGTGGGTTTCGCCCCCACAACCCAAAGATGTGCAGGCTAGGTGGATTGGCCACGCTAAATTGCCCCTTAATTGGAAAAAATTAATTGGGAACACTCTATTTTTTTTAATTTAAATTATCATGGCCAAACCACCTAACCTGCACGTCTTTAGACTGTGGGAGGAAACCGGAGCACCTGGAGGAAACCCACACAGACAGGGCAGAACATGCAGACTCCGCACAGACAGTGACCCAGCGGGGAATCGAACCTGGGACCCTGGCGCTGTGAAGCCACAGCGCTATCCACTTGTGCTACCCGTAAACAGATGCGAAACATTAGCTCCTTTTTCTCTCCACAGATGCTGTCAGACCTGCTGAGATTGTCCAGTATTTTCTGTTTTTGTTTCAGATTCCAGCATCTGCAGTAATTTGCTATTATCACCATCGAAATTATTTCTCTCTCCAAAGATACCGACAGACCTGAGCATTATCAGAATTTTCTATTTTTAATTTCAGATTTCCAAATTCTATACATTTTTTGCTCTTGCTTTTAAGCATATAGGAATATTGTCCTTCATGCCTTTTCTCAAGCTGTTCTGACTTCACTCCCGTAGGAATACTTACAAAAAAGAACTTTTTGTAAATTGAAGCACTTGGGACTATGCTAAAACCGTGCTCTATAACTGCAAGCTGTTCTTATTGCTGTTTAAATTAATCTAATGGTATCACAGCAAAATATTGATAAAAGTGAACCTAATAGAATGAGAAGGCAATGTCAGGAAATAATGTGCAAAAGCTTTTGATTGGTATACTTAATTTTGCAATGAGTTTCGTTTAAACTAAGGGAAATTAGGAAAATAAAATTTCATGACAAAAATGTTTCTTTTATATAGATTACTTCAGATAGTATAAACATGGTGTTGAAATAGTGAAGTAACAGAAGCAGGAACAATCTATTGCTAGCCAAGACCTGAATATTAGAGAGGAGAAGCAATCAAGATGCAGTGAAATTGCAGAAGAGTGATGGAGTCATTAAAGGCAGTGTGTGGTGTACAGATGATAAGACAAGCAAGGATTTCACAATGCTCAAATGGAATTTGAGGCACCAGCGTTAAATCAACCTACAATTCCAAGTTACCTAACTTTCCTTTTGATGCTTTACTAGAGAGGAAGACAAGGGAACACATGACAGACCACACAATACCTCATTTTCGTGAACTCTGAAAGGTGTGCAAAAAACGAAATTGAGGCACACAAAAACAGCTAGATTTCAGAAAAATTGCTCAAGATTGCACCTATGATCAAATTTGGAGAAAAAAAAAAGAGGTATAAACTGATAATAACACTTTCAGAATCTGGATATTTAAAATGCAAAAAGGTTAAAACAAAGCATGTCACTCACCACCAGTTCTTAGAAAGGTGAAAATAGAAGTCTATTCACAAATATGTACATACCTGCTGAAGACCCTCAGTAATAGTGGTGACAGGCGACATACCACAGGTGAGCAATGATAGCATATAACCATCTGAACCAACTGAGCTGTTAAAGTTCCCTTGCTAGTTCAAAGGAGGGGCAAGAGGGGAAAAAGAGGTTTACAATTTTAACATTTAGTGATAAGACATATTTTCAACAATAAGATAATTATACTTAGTACTTTGCCCAAACAGTACAATCACAATTATTATTTATTTTTTAAAAAAGAAATATTTTTATTAAGGTTTTTTAACAACACAATTTTTTCCCCTTACAAACAATAACCCCCCCCCCCCCCCCCCCCACCGTAACAAAATAACGAAAATTCTCCCTGAGCAAGATATATACAAGGCAAGATGGTATATTTACATAGCTTTATACACTGGCTCTTGGCCGCGCGTACCGTTTCCCCCCACCCTCCATGCTATCTCCCGCTCGTCCATCCCCTCAGACAATCTCTCGTTTCCCCCCCCCCCCCCCCAGGGTTGCTGCTGCTGCTGATCGACCTTCTTCCAACGCTCCGCGAGATAATCTAGGAACGGTTGCCACCGCCTGTAAAACCCCTGTGCAGACCCTCTCAAAGCAAACTTAATTCTCTCCAATTGTCATTAATCCAGGCCTCCAGGCTAGGGGGCTTCGCCTCCTTCCACAATAGCAAGACCCTTCGCCGGGCTACTAGGGACGCAAAGGCCAGAATTCCGGCCTCTTTCACCTCCTGCACTCCCGGCTCATCCACTACTCCAAATATTGCTAGCCCCCAGCTTGGCTTGACCCGGACTTTCACCACCTGGGATATTACTCCCGCCACTCCTCTCCAGAACCCCTCCAATGCCGGGCATGACCAAAACATATGGACATGGTTCACCGGGCTCCCTGAACATCTTTCACATCTATCCTCTACCCCAAAGAACCTACTCAGCCTCGCCCTCGTCAAATGCGCTCTGTGAACCACCTTAAATTGTATCAGACTGAGCCTGGCACACGAGGAAGAGGTATTAACCCTACCCAAGGCGTCGGCCCATAGCCCTTCCTCAATCTCCTCCCCCAGCTCCTCCTCCCATTTACCTTTCAGTTCTTCTACTAGCGCTTCCCCCTCTTCTTTCATCTCTTGGTATATTTCCGATACCTTGCCCTCCCCGACCCATACCCCCGAGATCACCCTATCTTGAACTTCTTGTGCCGGGAGCAACGGAAATTCCCTCACCTGTCGCCTCACAGAAGCCCTCACCTGCATATATCCAAATGCATTTCCCGGGTGTAACTCAAATTTCTCCTCCAGTGCCCCTAGACTCGCAAATGTCCCGTCAATGAATAGGTCCCCCATTCTTCTTATCCCCGCCCGATGCCAGCCTTGGAACACCCCGTCCATCTTCCCCGGGACAAACCGGTGGTTACCCCTGATCGGGAACCACACCGATGCTCCCATTGCACCCCTGTGTCTTCTCCACTGGCCCCAGATCTTTAATGTTGCCGCCACCACCGGGCTTGTGGTGTATTTTGTCGGCGAGAGCGGCAGCGGTGCCGTTACCAACGCCCCCAGGCTCCTTCCTTTACAGGACGCCATCTCCATCCTCTTCCATGCCGCCCCCTCTCCCTCCATAACCCACTTACGGATCATCGCCACATTTGCTGCCCAGTAGTAACTCTCTAGGTTTGGCAAAGCCAACCCTCCTCGGTCCCTGCTGCATTCCAAGAACCCTCTCCTAACCCTTGGGGTCTTATTTGCCCACACATATCCCATAATACTCCTACCTACTCTCTTGAAAAAGCCCTTGGTGATCACGATGGGGAGGCACTGAAACACAAACAAAAACCTCGGCAGGGCCACCATTTTGACCGACTGCATCCTACCTGCCAACGAGAGCGGGAGCATGTCCCATCTTTTAAAATCCTCCTCCATTTGCTCCACCACCCTCGTCAAATTCAGTTTATGTAGGGCCCCCCAGCTTCTGGCTATCTGGATCCCCAGATACCGAAAACTCCTCTCCGCCCTCCTCAGCTGCAGGTCCCCTATCCCTCTTTCTTGGTCCCCTGCCTGTAATACAAAAAGCTCACTCTTCTCTACATTAAGCTTGTAGCCCGAAAACTCTCCAAACTCCTTCAGAGTCTGCATGACCTCCACCATCCCCTCCATTGGGTCCGCCACGTATAGCAGCAGGTCATCTGCATATAGCGATACCCGATGCTCCTCTCCCCCTCCATTTCTGAGACTCCCTAAGTGATATGGCCAAGGGTTCGATCACCAATGCAAACAGGGGGGACAGGGGGCACCCAGTCTCGTCCCTCGGTACAGCCGAAAGTACTCTGACCTCCGCCGGTTTGTCACTACGCTCGCCACCGGGGTGCTGTAAAGGAGCTTAACCCATCTAATAAACCCTCCCCCGAACCCAAACCTGCGCAATACCTCCCAGAGGTACTCCCACTCTACTCGGTCAAAGGCTTTTTCCGTGTCCATAGCTGCCACTATCTCCGCCTCTCCCTTCTCCGATGTCATCGTTATCACGTTTAAGAGCCGCCGCACATTGGTATTTAACTGCCTGCCCTTTACGAATCCCGTTTGGTCCTCGTGAATCACCCCCGGGACACAGTCCTCAATCCTAGTGGCCAGTACCTTCGCCAATAGCTTAGCATCCACATTGAGGAGCGAAATCGGCCTGTACGATCCACATTGCAGTGGATCCTTGTCTCGCTTAAGAATCAAGGAGATTGTCACCTCCGACATTGTCTGGGGCAGGGTTCCCTCCTCTCTTGCCTCGTTGAAGGTCCTCACTAGTAGCGGGGCCAGCAGGTCCACATATTTTCTGTAGAATTCCACCGGGAACCTGTCCGGCCCCGGGGCCTTCCCCGCCTGCATGCTCCCCAAACCCTTACTCAACTCCCCCAGCCCAATTGGTGCCCCCAAACCAACCGCCTCCTGCTCCTCCACCCTCGGGAACCCCAGCTGGTCCAGGAATCGCCTAATCCCCCCTTCCCCCCCTGGGGGCTGGGATCTGTACAGCTCTTCATAAAAGTCCTTAAATACCTTATTTATTTTCGTTGCACTTCGAACCGTGGCTCCCCTTCCATCTTTGATTCCCCCTATTTCCCTCGCTGCCGCCCTCTTACGGAGCTGGTGCGCCAGCATCCGACTAGCCTTTTCCCCGTACTCGTAAGTCGCCCCTTGCGCCTTCCTCCACTGTGCCTCCGCCTTGCCCGTGGTCAGCAGGTCAAACTCCGTCTGGAGCCGTCGCCTTTCCCCAAGTAATCTTTCCTCCGGGGCCTCTGCGTATCTCCTGTCCACTTGCAAGATCTCCCACACTAACCTCTCCCTTTCCATTCCCTCTATCTTCTCCCTATGAGCCCTGACTGAGATCAGCTCTCCCCTGATCACCGCCTTCAATGCCTCCCATATCACCTCCACTCGCACCTCCCCATTGTCGTTGGCCTCCAAGTACCTTTCAATACACCCCCTCACCTTCCCACACACCACCTCATCGGCCAGCAGTCCCACATCCAGCCGCCACAGCGGGCGTTGGTCCCTCTCCTCTCCCAACTCCAGTTCCACCCAGACAATCACAATTATTAAACTTCAATATTTATACACAAGACCAAAAGACAGAGGAGCAAAATTAGACCACTCGGCCCATCGAGTCTGCTCCGCCATTCAATCATGGCTGATACTTTTCTCATCTCCATAACCCCTGATCCCCCTATTAATCAAGAACCTACATCTGTCTTAAAGACACTCAGTGATTTGGCCTCCACAGCCTTTTGCGGCCAACTGTTCCACAGATTCACCACCCTCTGGCTGAAGAATGTTTTCATCATCTGTTTTAAAGAATCATCCCTTTAGTCTGAGATTGTGTCCTCTGCTTCTAGTTTTTCCTACAAGTGGAAACATCCTCTCCACATCCACTCTATCCAGGCCTCGCAGTATCCTTTAAGTTTCATTAAAGATTCCCCCTCATCCTTCTAAACTCCAACGACGACAGACCCAGAGTCCTCAACCGTTCCTCATACGACAAGCTCTTCATTCCAGGGATCATTCTGATGAACCTCCTCTGGACCCTTTCCAAGGCCGGCACATCCTTCCTTAGATGCGGGGCCCAAAATTGGTCACAATACTCCAAATGGGGCCCGCCCAGAGCCATATATAGCTTCAGAAGTACATCCCTAGTCGTGTTTTCTAGCCCTCTCGACATGAATGCTAACATTGCATTTACCTTCCTAACTGTCGACTGAACCTGCACATTAACCTTAAATCATGAACAAGGACTCGCAAGTCACTTTGTGCTTCTGATTTCCGAAGCATTTTCCCATTTAGAAAATAGTCTGTGCCTCCATTTCTCCTTCCAAAGTGCATAACCTCACACTTTTCCACATTATATTCCATCTGCCACTTATTTGCCCATTCTCCTAGCCTGTCCAAATCTACAAATCTTTGTATCATCGGCAAACTTAGCAACAGTGCCTTCAGTTCCTTCTTCCAGATCATTAATGTATATTGTGAAAAGTTGTGGTCCCAGTACAGACCCCCAAGGTACACCACTAGTCACCGGCTGCCATCCTGAAAAAGACCCCTGTATTCCCACTCTCTGCCTTCTGTCAGTTAGCCAATCCTCTATCCATGCCAGAATCTTACCCTTAACACCAGGGGCGCTTATTTAACAGTCTCCTATGTGGCACCCTGTCAAAGACCTTCTGGAAATCTAAATAAATCATGTCCACTGGTTCTCCTTTGTCTAACTGCTTTGTTACTCCCTCAAAGAACTCTAACAGATTTGTCAGACATAGCCTCCCCTTGACGAAGCCGTGCTGACTCAGTCCTATTTTATCATGCACTTCCAAGTGCTCTGTGATTTCATCTTTAATAATGTACTCTAAAATCTTACCAATGACCAAAGTCAGGCTAATCGGCCTATAATTTCCCGTCTTTTGCCTCTCTCCCTTCTTAAACAGCGGTGTTACATTAGCCACTTTCCAGTCCTCTGGGAACCTCCCTGCCTCCACTGATTCCTGAAAGATCACCACCAATACCTCCACAATCTCCCCAGCTATCTCTTTTAGAACCCTGGGGTGTAGTCCACCCGGTCCAGGTGATTCATCCACGTTCAGACCCTTCAGTTTCCCCAGAACCTTCTCCTTAGCGATGGCCACTGCACTCACCTCTGCCCCCTGATTCTCCTGAAGTTCTGGCAGCCCACTGGTGTCTTCCACCGTGAAGACTGATGCAGAGTAACTATTCAATTTCACTGCCATTTCTTTGTTTCCTATTTTTACTTCTCCAGCCACATATTCCAGTGATCCAATGTCTCTTTTTGCCCCTCTATTACCTTTTATACATAGAAAAAAAACTCTTCCTATTTTCCTTTATATTACTAGCTAGCACTCATATTTAATCTCCTTCGCCTTATTGCTTTTTTAGTTGTCCTCTGCTCGCTTTTAAAGGCTTCCCAATCCTGTGGCTTCCCACTAATCCTCGCCACTTTGTATGCTTTTTCTTTAGCTTTTATGCTGTCCTGAATATCCCTCGTCAGCCATGAATGCCTTGTCCTCCCCTTAGCATTTTTCTCTTCCTTGGGATGAATTTCTGTTGTGCCTCCTGAATAACCCCCAAAAACTCCTGCCATTGCTGTTCCACTGTCTTCCCTGTTGGGCTCCTTTTCCAATCAACTCTGGCCAGCTCCTCCCTCATGTCTTTGTAGTTACCCTTATTTAATTGGAATACCATTAAATCCGATTCCAGTTTCTCCCTCTCAAACTGCAGGGTAAATTCTATCATATTGTGGTCACTGCTCCCTAAGGGTTCCTTCACCTTAAATTCCCTAATCAAGTCTGCCTCATTACACATCACCAAATCCAGAATTGCCTGTTCCCTAGTCTGTCACAAGCTGCTCCAAACAGACATCTTAGACATTCCACAAATTCCTTTTCCAAAGTTTTGAACATGATTCTGTTAGAAACATTCCATCAGGTATGACCTATCTTCTACAAATCCATGCTAGCTCTCTGATCAGCTGAAAACTTTAAAGATGTCAAGAAACTATCCTAAATAATACACTAGTAATTTCCAAACAACATTTGTTCAGTTAACTGGCCTATAATCCCCTGGTTTGTCCCCCTCTGATTTTTTTTTTTTTTTTTTTTTTTTTTATAAATAGCAGGGTGACACTCAATTTCCCAATCTATTGGAATTGTTCTCAAACCGAGAACACTTTGGAAGATTATAGTTAGGGCACCTGGAATGTTCTCACCTACTTCCTTTAAAACCTCTCGTCCTGAAGTCCTGTTTAGTAGCATGCTATTCTTAATTATTGATATTTGGTGTGTCCATGTCTGATCCAATATTCATTCTAGTGAGCTGTCCAGCATGCCACCTTCTTTCTCTACTCTAAATACTGAATTAATAACAGGTCCACTACTTCCATTGACAATATTAGCGTCAGTTTGAGTTTAATTACCTTCCAGACAACCTTCTCTTTCCTAATATAATTGTAAATATTTTGTGACGTTGCTATTCCTTGAAAGATCTTTTTTACATACTCTCTACCATATTTTGTCACCTCTTACTGTTCTTTTCTCGTTGTTATTTATCAGGATCTGATATAATTTACATTTGTGTATGCTTTTCTTGTAGTTTTAACTGTTTCTCCATGCCTTTTTTTGCCCTTAGAGAAGGCATCACATTCCTTTTGAATACCTGCCATTAATCTTGTGCTATTTTACACATAAATAGATTTGCTAGTTTATGGCAGCCATTCTGTCTGATTGCACAGAAGTCAGCCGTACCCAAATCTAGAAGCTGTTTTCCCTACTTGGCTGGAGGGGATTGGCCAGAGGAGTTGGCCTCCACTTACCACCCAAGGCAAAGTTTTAAAAACTGGCATGTGGAGCTTTTGAGGTGGGGAGCATTGTGGCCGATCCAGGGGGTAGGTATTTGATTGTCAGTGGGAAGCTGCAGGGATGCCGGTGGCCCTGGTGAATGTGTATTCTCTGAATTGGAACGATGTGGACTTTATGAGGGTGGGTATTAGGGGAGATCCTGGAACTGGACATGCATCGGCTAATTATGGGGGATGATTTCAATATAGTCCTGGACCCGAGTCTGGATCTGTTAATTCCTAAGTTCCTGTGGTGTTGGCGGTGGCAAGAGAGTTTAGGGGGTTTATGGGAGGTGGGCCCATGGAGGTTTGGGAGGGCGAAGGAGTTTTCATACTTCTCCCATGTGCGCCCAGATGGATTTTTTTGTGATGGACAAGGCGCTGCCTTGTGGCCGACTCAGAATACTTGGCGATTGTGGTTTCTGACCATGCGCCGCATTGGGTGGATTTGCGGGTGATTCAGGGGAAGGCCCAACGGTCGCAGTGGAGGTTAGATGTGGGGCTGCTGGCAGATGAGGTGGTGTGCGAGAGGGTGAGGGTGGCTATTCGGGGCTATGTGGAGTTAAATTACACGGGGAGGTCACAGCCCCGACACCGTGGGGGGCACTCAGGGCCGTAGTCAGGGGGGAATTTATTTTGATTTGGGTGCACAGGGAAGGTGGAGCGCGAGGAGAGCGCAAGGCTGGCAGAGGAAATTCTGAGGTACTCGGTGGCGCCGGAGGAGGGGCTGTTGAGGAAGAGACAAAGGCTCCAGGTGGAGTTTGGGTTAGTGTCCATGGAGAAGGCAGTTTGCGGAGAGTCAGATGCGCAAAGTACGAGTACAGGGAGAAGGCAAGTTGAATGCTGGCCCACCAGTTGAGGAAGCAGGCAGTGGCGAGGGAGATTGGTAGGGTGAGGGATGAGAGGGGTAAGGTGGTTACGGGCCTGGAAGGGGTGAATGGGGCATTTAAGGCCTTCTATAGGAGGCTCAATGAGTCAGAGCCCCCACATGGGAGGAGGGAATGCGGCAGTTCCTGGATAGGTTGGAGTTCCCCACAGTGGAGGGGGAGAAGGTGCAGGGGCTGGGGGCCCCGATTGGGCTGCGGGAGGTGATGGATGGATGGATGGCATGGGTGCGATGCAGGCAGAAAGGCCCCAAGGCCCGGGAGGATGCAATGTAGTTTTATAAAAAGTTTGGTACGGAGCTGGGGTCACTGCTGGCGAGGATATGAGGCAACAGTGAGGGGGGGGGGGGGGGCGAACTCCCTCCCAACATTATCACAGGCTTCCATCGCCCTGATTTTAAAGAAGGACCCAGAGCAGTGTGGGTCATACCACTCAATATTGCGGCTGAACGTTGATGCTAAGCTGTTGGCGAATATGCTAGCATTGTGAATGGAGGGCTGTGCGCCGGGAGTGATTGGGGAGGACCAGATGGAATTTGTGAAGGGAAGGCAGTTATCAGCAAATGCGCAGAGGCTTCTTAATGTAAGAAGGTAGGAGGTAGAAGTAGCGGTGGCGATGGACGCAGGGAAGGCTTTTGATCGGGTGGAGTGGCATACTTGAAGGTGTTGGATTGGTTCGGGTTCGTGGATTGGGTCCGGCTGCTATATAGAGCATCTGTGGCAAGCGTATGGGGTACTTTGGGCGACATCAGGAAACAAGACAGGGGTGCAACACTCTCCCATTGCTTTCCGACTTGGTGATAGAGCCGTTGGCAATAGCACTTAGGGTGTTGAGGAATTGGAAAGGGATTGAGTGGGAAGGGAGAGGGGGGGTGTGGCAAGCACAAGCTGTCGATATACACGGATGGTTTGTTATTATATATCTCTGACCCGGTGGGCAACATCGGAAGGATTATGGAGATTTGGGGGGAATTTGGCCGGTTTTCAGGGTATAAATTGAACATGGGTAAGAGCGAGGTGTTCCTGATCAATGCGAGAGAGCAAGAAAGCAGGTTAGGGGTGTTGCCTTTCAGGGTGGTGGGGGCGAGCTTCAAGTATTTAGGAATCCAGGTGGTGTGCAGCTGGGCCCAGTTGCATAGTATGAACTTTGCACAATTGGTAGAGGGAATGAGTGCAGATTTTAAGAGGTGGGATGTGTTTCCGCTGTCACTGGGTGGGCGGCGCAGACAGTGAAAATGACGATGCTGCCCAGGCTATTGTTCGTGTTCCAGAACCTCCCTATCTTTGTCCCCAAGTCCTTTTTTAGGAAAGTTAAAGGGATGGTTTTGGGGCTTGTGTGGTTGGGGGAGGCGGAGCGGGCGAGGCGGGTGTTCTTTGTGTGGGAGCTGGCATTGCCAAATTTGATAAATTAGTACTGGGCAGTAAATATTGCGATAGTGAGGAAATGGGCTTTGGAGGAGAGATCAGTTTGGGAGCAGATGGAGGAGTCATCGTGTAGGGGGTTTTGAGGGCACTATTGTTGCCATCTCTTCCATTCTCACTGGCCAGTGTTGGTACCAGCGTTAAGGATGTGGAGTCAATGCAGGCAACATTTAGGATTAAAGGACATGTCGTGGGTGCCGATATGAGACAACCATAGGTTTCTGCCTTCGGGACCGGATCCGAGATTTCGGAGGTGGCGGCAGGTGGTGAATTAAGTATTTTAGGGACTTGTTTATTGGCGACAAATTCGGGGGGCTGTAGGAGTTGGAGGAATTGTAGGAGTTGCCCAAAGGGAATGGCCTTAGGTACCTAGAGGTGGGGGATTTTGAGAGAGAGGTGCTGTCGCCTCCAGTTTCAGGATAAGCTGATGTCGGAGGACAAAATAGGGGAGGGGAGGGTAGGACATATACGAGGAATTGATGGAGATTAAGTGCAAGTGGGAGGAGGAGCTGGGAGGGGAGGTGTTGCAGGTGTGTGCGCGCGCGCATGCGGGGAGGGTGTTGTGAGGTGTTTGTGCTTAGGTTGGACGGCACGGTAGCGCAGTGGTTAGCACTGCTGTCTAAGGCACTGAGGACCCCGGTTCGATCCCAGCCCTGGATCACTATCTGTGTGGAGTTTGCACATTCACCCTGTGCCGCATGGGTTTCACCCCCACAACCCAAAGATGTGCAGGTTAGATGGATTGGCCACGCAAAATTGCCCCTAAATTGGAAAAAAATAATTGGGTACTCTAAATTCATAAAAACAAAAGTGTTGGTACGTGTGAGAGAGAGACCGGAGATGCCGATATTTGGTGTGTCATATGACTCTGGGGGGGGGGGGGGGGGGGAGAGAAAAAAGAGAAGAGGGGGAACATTGAATAAAAATATTTTAAAAGAATTATGTGGGGCAACTGCTAAAATTTACACGTCCCTTAAATTCATCAAGATATTTTTCCCCAATTGATACTTACCACTGCATCTTTTACAATAATTTTTGCCACTTGGTCTGGTTGACATAATCCTGATGTTTCAGAGATTAGTTTGGTTTCCAAAGGCTACAAAACAAAATATTATCAATGTAAATGCTGATTTGCAAGCGCAAGAAAAATACATTAATAGTTATTGAGAAATTAACATGCCAGAAAATATTCTAATACTAATTAATTATTCTTCCATCTCTTCAAATTTTCCATTGGTGTGACTTTGTTTTTAAGCAAATTTATTTGACAATTATCTCAGTTTAGGATGTTTGTAGGATTTACTGAACAAAACCAACTTGGGGACGGTATGTTTCTTAAATGAACGAATTGGAAATCTCAACATTCAATTTCGTTCATTCGGTTCTTTAGGTGTGCAGTTCTTTAGGGTGTGCATTATATATAGGTAGAACCCAAGACGGGTTCTGTTGAATGACACAATCCCATTAAAATATACTGCAAAGTATTTGCAAAATAACTAGATTCCATTTGGGGGACTGTTTTAAAAGTAATCTTACAAATAAACATTTAACTTGATATGCCCTCAAAAAAAAAAAGTGTGGTGCATCCGCGTCTGGAATCTGTATAAGGTAAACAACCTCCTGCTATAGCATTTGAAAATTTAGTGTGTTAGCTCATTATTATTATTATTTTTTTTTATTTTTATTTTTTAAAAGGAGCACTTTACACACCTGCACTTTCCTCAATATCATACTATGGGAATTTTACTAAAAACCTGTTTGGAAAACATGAAGATTTGGAAATATCTTATTTTTATTTTCAAAGAATAATGAAGGAAAATTGGAAGAATCCAAAGCTGTTCTTATAAACTTCCTTGTAGCACTGCATTGGGAAAATTCAGGAAGCAAGTCATCCATTTGCTTAACCACATATGGTGGAGCAGTTATCTAGACGGGGGACGGAGGAAATGTATCAAGGCTTTCTGCCCTCCCATTCCCCCCCCCCCACTACTGCGTATCACTTCATCAACCAACTTTATTTAAAAAGACAGTGGGTGGGATCTTCCGGTTCCATCGGCAGCAGAGGGTGCGAACGAAACCACGTTGACAACGGTGGTACTGGAAGAACCCGCCAGACAATCGCAGACCACCTCCGCTATCACAAAACATGCTGCAGGTGGAGGGGGGAGGGGGAAGGGGGGATTTCAGCCCAGTATATTTTTGAGAGAATCTACCATTTACCTTGCCTTTATTCTCTTCTTGAAAGCCTGGTGTGTCTGTGTCAGGAGGATAGGCAACTGTAATGTAGATATTGTATGGCTTCACCTAGAAATGCAAATAAATTTGGAGAAGATATCTATGAAAAACAAACAACTCTGACAAGCTTCGTATCAAACTCTTTAATGAGCATCTGAACTATGGAAATATTATGTTAGTGAATTATATTGCATTCTTCTCATTGCCAGAACTTGCAGCCTGGAGAAACAAACAAAAAAAAACCTTTGATAAAAGTTATGAATTCACATTCCCAAAGACCCTCATTATCAGTAAAATATTGATCCTTTTATCCATCAGCTTGTTTAGGATTGATGATTACAACTAATGCTGTCCTCCAAGCTAGGCAAGTGGAAAGGAAAAATCAGAGCCGCTGACCCCGAGCTGTGAGATTGTGCAAAGAACAACTGTATCTCATCCCTACTCAGACTTCAACCTGATGCCTACTGGGCTAGTGCGCGGTCAATTCCACCCCCATTTGACGCAGAGAGGAGGGGGTGGGGGGGAAGAGAGAGAGAAAGAGATGGACGGTGAGAGTAAAGCTTCTTCTCAAAGTGTCCAGGACCCCACCATTCTTTCCTTGGTTCTCTGAAAAAATCATCCTACTTGGGTAGGATCCAATCAACACCTGTTACCAGGCAGAATACAGCCTTTTGGCCAATTCATCAGCCACCAGCCAACCAAACAAGGTCCATCCAAACTCTCTGGAGTGCCAAAAAGTCCAGGTTCTGCTGTTCAAAGCTGGCACAGTATATTATCTTGTAACTTTTGAAATCCTCACTACCTCTGCTCGACTTAAAAATATATTTCTCCATTAAAAATAAAGAAATGGGGAATAAGATAATTAACAGGAAGGGCCCTTACGCTACATAATTCTCAAGACATGGCAATGGAAGAAGTATTAATTACCTGGAATTTGCATAAGATTTGAAGGCAAAATCTGGCTCCAACTCCATCTACAAGTTTGCTAATGACATGACCATAGTGGGTGGGGTTTTGAACAACAATGAGTCAGAGTACAGGAAGGAGATAGAGAAGCTAGTGACGTGGTGCAATGACAATAATCTCTCCCTCAATGTCAGCAAAACTAAGGAGCTGGGCATTGACTCCAGGAAGCGAAGTATCGTACATATCTCTGCCTACATCAATCTGCCTGTTACCGGGCAGCACGGTAGCATAGTGGTTAGCACAATTGCTTCACAGCTCCAGGATCCCAGGTTCAATTCCCGGCTTGGGTCACTGTCTGTGCAGAGTCTGCACGCTCTCCCAGTGTGTGCGTGGGCTTCCTCTGGGTGCTCCGGTTTCCTCCCACAGTCGAAAGATGTGCAGGTTAGGTGGATTGGCCATGCTAAATTGCCCTTAGTGTTGAGTGGGGTTACTGGGTTATGGGGATAGGGTGGAGGTGTGGGCTTGGGTAGGGTGCTCTTTCCAAGAGCCGGTGCAAACTAGATGGGCCGAATGGCCTCCTTCTGCACTGTAAATTCTATGATCTATGGATAGTGCCGAGATGGAGATGGTTGACAGCTTCAGATTCCTAGGTGTGTACATCGCCAACCATCTGTCCTGGTCCACCCATGTCCGACACTACAACCAAGAAAGCACAACAGCGCTTATACTTCCTCAGGAAACTAAGGAAATTCAGCACGTCAACATTGACTCTGACTAAAGCTTACAGATGCACCATAGAAAGCATCCCATCTGGCTGCAACATAGCATGGTATGGCAACTGCTTGGTCCAACACCGTAAGAAACTACAGAGAGTCGTGAACACAGCCAAGTCCATCACGCAAAATCGCCTCCCATCCATTGACACTCTCTACATCTCCCACTGCCATGGGAAGGCAGGCAGCATTATCAAAGACCACTCCCACCTGGGTTATTCTCTTCCAATCTCTTCCATCGGGCAGGAGTTACAAAGTTCTAAGAACACACACCAACAGGTTCAAGAACAGCTTCTTCTGCGCTGTTACCAGACTCCTGAATGATCTTATGGACTGAACTAATCTTTTCACACATCTTCTCTACCGAGTAGTACTACACTCAGTATGCTGCACCCGATGCCTATGTCTATGTATTTAAATTGTGTATTATGTATGCCCGATATTTTTTCCTGCATGAACGATCTGTCTGAACTGGACGCAGAACAATATTTTTCACTGTATCTCAGTACACATGACGATAAATCAAATTCAATTCATGTGAACGGTCAGCATTTGCCATCATCACTCCTCTGAATCTGACCTGCAACTTCAGGATTTAGTGCAGGTGTGGATTAAAACAGAAATCCTGTCATTCACTACTCTACCACAGGTGGCACTGTGCTATATTGTATTTAAAAAAAACATGCAGAAGTCTCCCAAGAGAATGCTCACAATAAACTGAAGGGTGTTCGGTTTTATCCCATGTAAAAGACAATTAGGACCACCGATTTCTGGCAAATTACATGATTAAAGTATGACAATGGTGCTGGCAGTGTTTCCAGATGTGTCCAATTTCTCATCTTCAAATTAGGACATAATTGTTTGATATGGAAATTATATAACTGCATGAGAGAATGTAATACTGTGCAAGCATATTTCAGCTGATCAGAATTTTTAAAGAGAATTCAAATTTAGTGCAAAATAAGTAAAATAATATAAATTAAAATAAGCGAATTAATTGAAAATTTAACTATCATAGAATTTACAGTGCAGAAGGAGGCCATTCGGCCCATCGAGTTTGCACCGGCTCTTGGAAAGAGCACCCTACCCAAGGTCAACACCTCCACCCTATCCCCATAACCCAGTAACCCCACCCAACACTAAGGGCAATTTTGGACACTAAGGGCAATTTAGCGTGGCCAATCCACCGAACCTGCACATCTTTGGACTGTGGGAGGAAACCGGAGCACCCGGAGGAAACCCACGCAGACATGGGGAGAACGTGCAGACTCCGCACAGGCAGTGACCCAAGCCGAGAATCGAACCTGGGACCCTGGAGCTGTGAAGCAATTGTGCTAACCACTATGCACCGTGCTGCCCCAAATATACTTGACTGTAAGTTCTAAATTGAGAATGACAATTAAATTTAGAAACTTATGAAATACCAAATGCTTTGACACCTACATGGATTTTTAAAAAAATGTTCAGTAGTATTACATACACCTTTAGAAAATATGGCTTCTCATTCTCATTTGTCTATTACCTTCCTGTGCTATTGATCAATATAAATCGGGAAAACTCGGGCAAATTGTAATTTCCACAGGATCACTTAGTTTTTCAGTGGAGCGCAAACCCATGTAATACAAGTTTATAAACAGAATCTTATCTACCGACTGCAACTTGAAAAAGAAAATGAGCCTTCCGGGTGCGGCTATGCAGAGCTAGGTTGCATGTTCGGCAGCTCCCGCTTGGAACGGACTTTTGGGCTCTTTACAGGGCCCCCAACGGCATTTTTTCAACATTTCCCGGTGTGGGAAGAAGACTGCAACATTCCCCCGACAGTGTCCCCCAGGAATGGTATGTCTCTTGGTTACCAGACCCGTCAGAAACAGTAAAAGATTTGGCTGGAGCTGCAGGAATAGACAAAAGCCTCTTCCAGCATGCAGGCGGGGGAAGGGCAAGCTTAAAGCTGCAACCTGACTTGAGGGCCTTTATTAAAGGTGAATTCTAGCAGCAGAGGGAACAACTGTGAAAAGATCTCACCAAGGCCATTGAAGAAGCGGGGGACGAGGCTTCCGGTGGCGGCCATGGAGGAGTAGGTCGCGCATTCGGCAGCTCCCGTCCGGAACGGACTCTCGGATCTTTTTCAGGAGTTTCCACAGACTTTTTGGGGCAGATTGGTGAAGCGAACACTGCCAAAAGGATTCCCTCTCGAGACTTCCGGTTGCGGCTATGCGGAGCTAAGTCTCACATTCGGCGGCTCCCGCAAAAACGGACTTTTGGGCTCTTTTCAAGGCCCCCAACGGCACTTTTTCGACGTTTCCTGGTGTGGGAAGGAGTTAATAATGGCTCCCCGTCAGTATATGGCTTTAACTAGGAGCGGGGCGACAAAGGTGGTGGTGGACCAGAAGAAGGGAGGGAAGAAGGACAAAATGGCGGCGGGTGGATACCAGGCAGCGTGGAGGCAGTGGGCGGAGGAGCAACAGGAGGGTATCCAGCGCTGCCTCAGAGAGATTAAAATGGACCTGCTAGAACAGATGAAGGCTTCTATTGATAAGCTGCTGGAGACACAGACGGCCCAGGGGGGTGGCGATCAGAGAGGCTCGACAAAAGATCTCTGACAATGAGGACGAGATCTTAGGCCTGACGGTAAAGGTGGAGGCGCACGAGGCACTCCACAGGAAATGGCAGGAGTGGTTCGAGGAGATGGAGAATCGGTCGAGGCGGAAGAATCTGCGGATTCTGGGCCTCTCGGAGGGGCCGGTCGTGGGGGCCTATGTGGTCACCATGTTGAACTCGCTGATGGGAGCGGGGTCCTTCCAGGGGCCCCTGGAGCTGGAAGGGGCCCACAGAGTGTTGGCGAGTAGGCCCAATGCCAACGAGCCTCTGCGGGCAGTGCTGGTGCAGTTCCATCGGTTCGTCGATCGGGAGTGTGTGCTCAGGTGGGCCAAGAAGGAGAGGAGCAGCAGGTGGGAGAACGCAGAGGTTTGAATATACCAGGACTGGAGTGCGGAGGTGGCGAAGAGGAGGGCCGGGTACAATCGAGTGAAGGCGGTGCTGCACAGGAAGGGGGTGAAGTTTGGCATGTTGCAACCGGCGTGACTGTAGGTTACCTACAAGGACCGGCACCATTATTTGAGTCTCCGGAGGAGGCGTGGGCCTTTGTTCAGGCCGAGAAGCTGGACACAGACTGAGGGTCGGGATGGGCGATTGGGAACTGCGGTGGATATGTCATGCCTATTTTTTGTTCGGGGGGGGGCCTTTGCATTGTTTTGGGTTTCTTTTTCTCTGTGTTTTTCTCTTTCGGGTTGGGGAGGGTGGATGGGGCGGGTTGGGCACTGTTTTGGTTGGTGGAGGGGCCTGGTAGGTGGAGAGCGTGGGCTTTTTTCCCGTGCCGAAGACTGTGTGGGGGGGGGGGGGGGGGGGGGGGGGGGAAGCGAGGATTGTTTCCCGCGGTTAGAGCGGAGGGGGGAGGGGGAGAGCCTGTGGATGGGGAGCGGGAGAGGAGGGTGTGCCACACAATGGGAGGAGTCGAAGGGGAGGCGGGAGTGGCCGGGGTCAACAGACTTGCGGAAGTGCAATGGGGGGAGTAAACCAGCTAGGATGGGTCCTAGCCGGTTTTGGGGGGGGGGGGGGGGGGGGGGGAGAAAGAGATTGGATTTAGAGTTGCTGCTGCGAAGGGTCAAGGAGGAGCTGGAGCGAGTGGGGGGGGGGGGGGGGGGGGGGGGGGGGTCGAGACGGGGGTATGCCGCTGTGGGGAACGGGCTGGATGTGGGGTGCAGGCGCGTGGCTGGCCGAGGAGGGGTCATGGCTAGTAGGCAGGGGAGGGGTGCGGGTAGCCCCCTGATCCAGCTGATAACCTGGATTGTAATGGGACTGAATGGGCCGGTTAAGCAGGCCCGCATGTTCGCGCACCTGAAGGGGCTCAAGGCGGATGTGGTTATGCTCCAGGAGACACACCTGAAGCTGGCAGACCAGGTAAGACGGAGGAAAGGGTGGGTAGGTCAGGGTTTCTCTTGGGGCTAGATGCCAAAAATCGAGGGGTGGCAATCTTGGTGGGAAAGAAGGTGTTATTTGAGGCGTTGAGCATTGTGGCAGATAATGGCGGTAGGTACATAATGGTAAGTGGTAAGTTGCAGGGAGAGAGGGTGTATGCTCCGAACTGGGACGATGCGGGTTTTATGCGGCGCATGTTGGGTCGGATCCCAGACTTGGAAGTGGGGGGCCTGATAATGGGTGGAGACTAACACGGTGTTGGATCCGGCACTGGATCGCTCCAGGTCTAGGACGGGTAGGAAGCCGGCGGCGGCGGCTAGAGTGCGGAGGGGATTTATGGACCAAATAGGAGGGGTGGACCCTTGGAGATTTGCATGGCCGGGGGCGAGGGAATTTTCATTCTTCTCACATGTCCATAAGGCTTATTCTCGAATCGACTTTTTCATTTTGAGTAGGGCGCTGATAGCGAGAGTAGAGGATACCGAGTATTCAGCAATAGCCATTTCGGACCACGCCCCGCATTGGGTGGACTTGGAGATGGGGGAGGAGAGGGACCAGCGCCTGCTGTGGCGCTTGGAGGTGGGGCTGTTGGCGGACGAGGAGGTGAGCGAGCGGGTCCGAGGAAGTATAGAGAGGTACTTGGAGACCAACAACAACGGGGAGGTCCGAGTGGGGATGGTATGGGAAGCACTGAAGGCGGTGGTGAGGGGAGAACGGATCTCCATTAGGGCCCACAAGGAGCGGGGGGAGAGGGAGAGGCTGGTGGGGGAGATGGTGAGGGTAGACAGGAGGTATGCGGAAGAGCCTGAGGAAGGATTGTTGAGGAAGAGGCGCAGCCTCCAGGCCGAATTCGACCTGGTGACCACCAGGAAGGCGGAGGTGCAGTGGAGGAAGGCCATGGGGGCGGTCTACGAGTATGGGGAAAAGGCAAGCCGGATGCTGGCGCATCAGCTTCGGAAGCGGGACGCAGCTAGGGAGATCGGGGGAGTTCAGGACAGGGGAGGGAGCTTGGTGCGGAGTGGGGTTGGCATCAATGGGGTCTTCAGGGACTTCTACGAGGAATTGTACCGATCCAAGCCCCCAAAGGAGGAGGGAGGGATGGGCCATTTCCTGGACCAATTGAGGTTTCCAAAGGTGGAAGAGGGACTGGTGGCCCCGATTGGGCTGGAGGAGCTGATCAAAGGGATGGGAAGCATGCAGGCGGGAAGGCACCAGGGCCGGACGGTTTCCCGGTCGAGTTCTATAAAAAAATATATGGACCTGTTGGGCCCGCTGTTAGTCAGGACCTTTAATGAGGCAAGGGAGGGGGGGCTTTGCCCCCGGCGATGCTCCGGGCACTGATCTCCTTGATCCTGAAGCGGGACAAGGATCCCCTGCAATGTGGGTCTTACAGACCGATTTCCTTGCTAAATGTAGATGCCAAGGTGCTGGCGAAGGTCTTAGCCACGAGGATTGAGGATTGTGTGCCGCAGATCATCCATGAAGACAAGACGGGGTTTGTGAAGGGGAGACAGTTGAACGCGAATGTGAGGAGGCTTTTGAACGTTATCATGATGCCGGCGAGGGAGGGGGAGGCGGAGATAGTGGTGGCGATGGACGCTGAAAAAGCCTTTGATAGGGTAGAGTTGGGGTACCTGTGGGAGGTGCTGAAGAGGTTCGGGTTTTGGGAGGGGTTTGTCAGGTGGATTAGGCTGTTCTATGAGGTCCCATGGCGAGTGTGGCCACAAATAGGAGGAGGTCCGAGTACTTTCGGTTGCACCGAGGGACGAGACAGGGGTCCCCCCTGCTCTTCGCACAGGCGATTGAACCCCTGGCTATGGCACTGAGAGAGTCGAGGAACTGGAGGGGGTTGGTGCGGGGTGGGGAGGAGCATAGGGTGTCGCTTTATGCAGACGACCTGCTGCTGTATGTGGCAGACCCGGTGGGAGGAATGCCAGAGGTAATGAGGATCCTTAGGGAATTCGGGGACTTTTCAGGGTACGAGCTCAATATGGGGAAGAGCGAGCTGTTCGCAGTTCAGCTAGGGGACCAGGAGAGGGGGATTGGCGAGCTCCCACTAAAAATGGCAGAGAGGAACTTCAGATATTTGGGGGTCCAGGTGGCCAGGAGCTGGGGGGGCCGGCATAGGCTTAACTTTACAAGGCTGGTGGAGCAAATGGAGGAGTTTCAAGAGGTGGGACGCGTTGCCGCTGTCCTTGGCGGGTAGGGTGCAGTGAATCAAAATGACGGTGCTCTCAAGGTTTTTGTTCCTGTTGCAGTGCCTCCCCGTGTTTATCCCGAAGGCTTTTTTCAGGCGGGTTAACAGGAGTATAATGGGGTTTGTGTGGGCGCGAGGGACTCCGAGGGTAAGAAGGGTGTTCCTGGAGCGGAGTAGAGATAGGGGGGCTGGCGCTGCCCAACCGCTGTGGGTACTACTGGGCTGCCAATGTGACGATGGTGCGCAAGTGGGTGATGGAGGGGAGGGGGCTGCATGGAAGAGGCTGGAGGCGGCATCCTGTATGGGTACGGGCCTGAGGGCGCTAGCAACGGCGTCACTGCCGCTCCCTCCAAGGAGGTATACCACGAGCCCGGTGGTGGTGGCGGCCCTCAAAATTTGGGGGCAGTGGAGGCGGCATTGGGGGGGGGGTTTACTTTATTTTTGTTTATGTTATTTACACTGGAGGGTCGGAGGGGGTGTATACACCTGTTGTGTTAAGTCGGGGTGTTAATGTTAATTTATTATTTATGTACAGGGGGGGTTGATTTTTTTGCGATTGTATTTTGTACTTAACCCTGTTGGGTTATTTTTTTCTTTCTCATTTTGTTATTGATATTTTATGAAAACCTTTAATAAAAATTTAATTAAAAAAAGAAAAAGAAAATGATCTGCCCAACCCCAAGATGGGTTTTAGCTTTCCTCCAATCGAGGCCTTCTTTTCTACTCTTTTTCTTCCATCTCTTCGACTCTCCCATTTCATAGCTCAAAGACAGAGACAACAATGCTGCTCTATCACCTGGTCAAAGTCACTTTTCCTACTGCTGTAGACATTGTCTGCAATACCGTTTCCAAATTTTCACTTTCCGCGCCCGCACACCCCCTCCCCATCCTAGTGAGTAGTAGTAGCTAGGATTAATTTGAATCCTTAATAAAAACTGACCCAAAATGGGTATTTTTTCTGCGTTCAGAAACACGGCTTAGGAAAAGGCTGGGATCATAGTCCAATAATACTCCACAAATCACATTGAGGATACCAGTATCTGCTATTTAAAACAAATTCTTTTGGCAACAGCATTAACCTGTGACAATGGTCAATACTAAATTGTTGTATAGTACTAGAAGATGTAATATAAACAGAAAGCTGATGCACATACCTCCATTTGCAAAGATTCAGCTAATCCACGCAGAGCAAATTTGGATGGCGAGTAGGCAGTGTAACCAAATAATCCCACTTGACCTGCCTGGGACGACACAAACACTATACGCCCCATTCTTCTTTCCTTCATGGTGTGAATGACTGCCCGTGTAGGATATACACTACCCAGATAATTGGTCTCCATTAACTTCTGGGAGAATGATAAGTAATACCAATCAATACAATACTCAGCCACTAAAACTGTCCAGATACATTTAACATACACACCAACAAATAAATTTGCCAACCTTTTATTGTGACAGACAGGATTTTGACCAAAACATTGACAGCAAATATTGAAAATCTGTAGAGCTAGCCATCAGCCACTTTCAGTCTGGTAAAACACTTGCACATTCCACGTCCCTATGCTTTGGTGAGGTTGGTGAGGTAGGAAAAGGATACGAGTGGTGTCTCAATAATTCATATACCATCATAAAATGTCACAGCTATTGGCAGTGCCATGCAGGGCTGCACTGCATGAATAATACCTGGACGATAGTATGAACTAACCATCAATACTTAATTTGAGAGATGATCTTTTTGGAGCAGCATCAGCTCCTTGTTATTGAGACAAGTTTTGGTAGTTTTCGAACTTGCATGTATGTGAATCACCCATCATGAATATCATTATAATTGTACGTGATTTCAAATATAAGAATTCAATAAAGGACTCAAATGAGATAGCAATCCCAACCGTGTCATTGAGGGTAGGTAGTCAGGTATAAACCAGGTACTCCCATTAAAACAAAAAGGGGCCAAAAATTAAAAAAAAAAAAAAAAAAAACTTGTGCACTTCTTAATAATAACAATAATAATAATAATAATAATAATAATAATAGCTTATTGTCACAAGTAGGCTTCAATGAAGTTACTATGAAAATCCCCTAGTCGCCACATTCCAGCGCCTGTTCAGGAAGGCCGAATTGAACCAGCGTTGCTGGTCTTGTTCTGCATTCCAAGCTTCTAGTCATCAATCTGGATTGGATTTTGATCCAGGTCCAAGAAATAATGTTCTAATCTACTGTATTGCAACTCTTAAAAAATGGAAATTTACTTTCCAAGTGAATTTTATTTCTTGCAAATACAACAGAAGTTTGAATAGCCATCTATGAAAAGATGTTTGATATGACTTAGGATTCATTGAAAGATACTGCAAGAAAACAGCAGATTTAGTTGCTCCAAAGCAAAGTTAGCGAGCAATAAACCAGCAAGTCATACTTAAGCAAAGTTAAGAACAGTGATACATTGATCCATTGAAAGCTATTTTTTTTAAAATTGAGAATACTATTCAAAGTAAACTACTGCTGTACCAGTGATGTGATGAAAGTGAAAAATGCGATTATTTGTTTCTTTTTGTCTTAAGACTTTTAAAAAGGAAAGTCAAAAACCACATTTGATCCCCAATTGCAGAGCAGTGAAGTGTCACACACAATCACTGGAAGCAACAATCTTAAATCCAATTTCAATCAAAATTGTGTTATTTTATATCAATGGAACCACAACAGAAAAAATTGTTTTCATACTAATTAAGCCTCTTTATTAAAATGTAGTTACAACTGAGTACTTCCACCCATACAATGCACAGGAGTCTTGGATTTTCAAAAGCCACACAATAGTTGATTGAAAATTTATTTTTGTGATCCCATTTTAGTGTTTACTCTTCAGACCATCCCAAGCACAAATTGTTTCTTGCACCAAGACAAATGACTCCATAACCTGGCCTCTCCGGTTCTTACTCCACTCACAGAATATTCCAAGAAACAAGTCCGGGATCAAGGTTCATCAATGGAAGGGTGGCACAGTGGTGCATGGGTTGGCACTGGTGCCTCACAGCGCCGACGGCCCGGGTTCAATCCCAGCCCCGGATCACTGTCTGTGTGGAGTTTGCACATTCTCCCTTTGTCTGTGTGGGTCTCACCCCCACAACTCAAACATGTGCAGGGTAGGTGGATTGGCCGTGCTACATTGCCCCTTAATTGGAAAAAAAATGATTGGGGACTTTAAATTTATATTTTTTTATAAGTTCATTAACAAATCAGAGAAGTGAACCTGCAGACTACAAACCAACAGCACAGCATGTTGGAACACCAACTTAAACTTTTAAAAAGAATAAATGAGCAGCACACAAAGTTTTTTTTAAAGAGACCCTTTTTTGAATCCGGAGCTATTTTGTGTTTTATGTCCTCAATAATTCACAGCCATTGCACACAGAGCAGACACCACACACCTAAGGAATCAGAAGACTTTAAAACTATACCAGTGCCCAATGTAGGTACCCATGCATTTGCAGGAAAAGGGGGAAAAAAGAGAAAGGATGCTTCCGGGTAGGAATTGTGCAGCTCTAAATCAGTTAAGTAGAATGTAATTTGCAGCAGGTGCTCCAAAAAGTTGTTTCACTTCGCAGAAAATAATTTACATTTAGTTCGAAAATTACTCACTCCAAAGAAGCCAACATCAACATCTTCAAACTTCGCAGCAATCGATGTTCCAGCACAGTTTACGAGCATGTCGACTGGCCCCAGCTTCTCCTGTGCCTAGAATGACAATTTTTCAGAAGTACTTTTCATAATAATAATCTTTATTGTCACAGGTAGGCTTACACTGCAATGAAGTTCCTGTGAAAAGCCTCTAGTCGCCACATTCCGGCACCTGCTCGGGTACACAGAGGGAGAATTCAGAATGTCCAATTCACCTAACAAGCATGTCTTTCGGGACTTGTGGGAGAAATCCGGAGCACCCGGAGGAAACCCACGCAGACACGGGGTGAACGTGCAGACTCCGCACAGACAGTGACCCAAGCCGGGAATCGAACCTGGGACCCTGGCGCTGTGAAGCAACAGTGCTAACTACTGTGCTACCGTGCCGCCCCCTAAATAACACAGTAAAACAGTAAACAAACCCCCTGAAACCATCCCCCCCCACCTTCCGTACGACACAACCCTCAATAGAGAGAACCCCCCACCCCTCCCCCACCTAACAACTAACGGTGACCAGCTCATTAAAGGAGGCTGCCACCTCCTTTAGAACCCCTCAATTTCCCCCCGCACGGCGAGATATAAAAACTCCATCAGATCCCCCAACCATACTGAGGCACTGGGTCGTAAAACTGAGCTCCACCCCAGCAGCACCCACCTTCAAGCAATCAGCGAGGCGAAGGCCAGACCTTTAGCCCCCACCCCCGTCTGCAGCTCTAGCAGGTCTAACACCCCAAATATGGCCCCAGGGGTCAGGGCTTTAGTTCAATTTGTGGAATTGCCAACATGGTACAAAAGGAGACCCAGAACCCCACGAACTTAGAATGTGACCAAAACATGCACACATGATTAGTAAGGCCCCTCTCACACCATTCATACTCATCCTTCACAACTGCAAATAAGTGGATTTGGTCAAATGGGCCCTATGCACTACTGTCAAACGTATCAACCAAAACCTTGCACAGAACTATCTTGCATTCACCCTATGTAGAGCCTCGCACAACATCCCAATCTCCATCTCCAACCGTTCCTCGGACTTAGCCTTCGCCCCCTCCAGACACTGCCTATTCTGCCATAAATCCCCTACGTGCTCCACTCCTTTGTCCTCGTCAGCGTCAAAACCTGCTCCAATGTTGAAGGAGGCACGAAAGGGAGTGTCGGGAAAGACGTTTTTGCAAAATTGCGAATCTGGAAGTACCCAAAACCATCCACCGTAAAAGCCCAAATTTCTTGGACAACTCCTCTATACTGGCAAATTGCCCCTCTAAAAACAAGTCCCTCATTCCTTCCACCCCCTTCTCCTCCCATCCCCTAAACCTAGCATCCAGCCTCGCCGGCTCAAACAAATGGTTCACACAGATCGGCGACAATTTTGTTACCACCCCCAATTTAAAGTGTTGTCGAAACTGTCTCCATATCTTCAACGTGGAGACTACCACTGGGTTCGCTGAATGTGTCCCTGGAGAAATCAGCAGCAAGGCCATCACTAATGCCCTTAACCCAGAGTGTCTTTAAGACCAGGTTAGACAGGTTCTTGATCAATAAGGTGAACAGGGGTTATGGGCAAAAGGCAGAACGGGGACGAGAAACATATCAGCCGTGATTGAATGGCAGAGCAGACTCGATGGGCTGAATTCTGCTCCTGTGTCTTATGACCCCAACTCGATCCGCACCCATAACATCCTCTGGATTCCCACACCACCCCAGCACCTTCTCTGCATTTGTCACCTAATAATAATATATCAGGTTCGGCAATGCAAAGCCCGCTTATCCGAAACTGTCAGGGCAATGGCCAACGGCTCAATTGCCAACGCAAACAAGAGGGGGGGGGGGGGGGAGAAGAGATATGTAGGTCACCCCTGCCTCATTCCCGTGTAACAGAAAATATCTCAAAATAACATTATTTGTACGGACACTGGCCTTGTATAGCAACCGAACCCAAGCTACCAATTTAGGCCCTCTCCCAAACCGTTCCAAAAGCACTAACAAATACTCCCATTCTACCCTATCAAACACCTTCTCGACATCCAATTCAATATTAATCTCCTGCTCTCTACCTTCCGCCGGGGGGGCAAAACTACATTTAAAAGCCGTCTCACATTCGACAACAACCGCCACCCCTTCACAAACCCCAATAACTTGAGGGAGACACTCCTCTAGACTCAGTGCCAAAATCTTGGCATTCACATTTAGTAAAGAAATGGGGCAGCATGACCCACACGCCAGCGGGTCACTTCTTTAACTAGAAGCGAGATGGACGCTTGCATCATTGCCTCTGTAAGAGAGCACCGCACTACCGAATCCTCGAACATCTACACCAATAATGGCACCAGTCGATCAGCAAATATTTTATAAAATTCCACCGGAACCCATCCAGTCCCAGAGCCTGACCCCTCTGCATGCGCCCAATCGTTGTCTGGCCCCCTCCACCCACAATGGCTCCTCCAGCCCTTACTGGTCCTCCTTCGCTACTTTCAACACTCCAAGCCCTCCAGAAATTCTTGCATGTCTGACCCCTTCCCCTGGCAATTCCAACCTGTAGAGGTTCTTGTAAAACACCTCAAAAGTCCCGTTAACTTTACCCGGCATCGACACAGCTCCCCCATCTCAATCCAGAATCTGGACAATCTCTCGGGAGGTTGACTGCTACCTAAAGTGACCAGCAGGAGGCGACTGGCCTTCTCCCAATATTCATAGCTTACCCCCCTCGAGCGTCGCAAATGGCACACTGCTTTGTTAGTAGATAATCGATCAAATTGCATCTGCAACTTTGTTTTACTCGCCAAAAGCTCTGGGGTGGGGTCACTAGAGAACCAACTGTCTACCGCCAAGATCTCGTCCACCAACCTTTTCCGCTCTTCCCCTGCCTCCCTATCCATCTATAACTTGTGCGCGATTATCTCCCCTCTCACCATCACCTTCAGGGCCTCCCACAGCACCGACGGCAACACCTCCCCCATTCTTGTTAAACTCCACATACTCATGAATCGCCCTGGCCCATCGTCACACAAAATCCCAAATCTAACAGCCCCACATCCAAACTCCACACCGGCCACTGCGCCGGCCCCACCTCCGAGACCACATCCACCATGTGCAAAGGTGGCTTGAAATCACGATCATGGAATATTCCGCTTTACTCACCCCTGGCAGCAGAAACTTTCCCATCACAAAAACGTCAATGTGCCAGTACACATGATGTGTACACCGGGTGACAGAAAAAAAAAAATCCCTGCGCCTAGGATGTAAAACCCACAGACCACTCCACCCATCATCGTCATGAAGGCCGCCAGTGCCTTCGCTACCCCTGAAAGGGGCATAGACTTTAGCTTTGACCAATCCAACTTAGGGTTCAAAACATAATTCAAATCTCCCCCCAGAATCAGCTGGTACTTGTCCATGTCTAGTATGGCCGCCAGCATCCTCTTCATTAACTCTACATCATCCCAGTTGTGTACATGCTCGCTAAAACCACCAAATTACCCTCCAATGTCCCCATAACTATGACATAGCGGCCACTTGGGTCCGCTATCACCTTCCCCATCTGGAACCAAATTAGTTGTTCTTTGTTAATTAGTATCGCCACGCCCCACCCCTGGTTCTGATGTCAAAGCCCAAGTGGAACACCTGGCTCACCCAATCCTTACGGAGCCTAATGTGATCTTTCATTACAGGCAAAAGCAACACATCGGCCCTCACTCTTCAAATGCAAAAAACTCCCGCTCACTTCACTGGGACTCGCAGCCCCACACTCCATGTAATCAATCGAATCAGGGGTCTCTCAATGCCCTCTCCCCTTCAAGTCAGCCATTTCCACCCCAAGGGAATTTCCCCTCCACCCCCTATAATTCTAAAATGAGAGCCCATCGCCAGCACTATACTCCCGTCCCCCAAAATGTTCCCCCAGCCACCTCCTCTTGAAACAACACATCTCTCCTCCAACCCCTTCCGCCCACTATTCACACTTTCTAGGCTCATCGAAACCTGCTTAAACAGGTTCTCGTTCACTAGCCAACCTCAGCCTGCTAGCGAGGTTGACCTGCCCCGCTGGAGCCCACTTTACACAAATAAACAATCCAAGAAAGAAACTAAAAACTCACACCACTACACCCAAGAAACCTCCCAACCCCCTCCCTCAAACCCGAATATATCCCCAAACCTCCCCCTCCGCAAACGAAATACTCCCTTGAAGCCACAAATGCCGTCCAAAAAACGAAAACACCACAAACACGAGAAAAAACCTCAAAGAAACCACATCAATTTCAATTAACAATTCTGAACAAACAACGAAAAATGGGGGAAGGGGAACAAGAAGGAAATAGAACAAATCACACATCCTTACAACAAAAATCTCCATACAAACACGTCCCAACCACCAGCAAAGTCTCTTGCAGGCCTACTCAGTTCCGTTTAAGTCCTTGAACCTTAATGTAAGCCTCCGTTATCTCGAAGAACTGGTCCATGGCATTTTGCATAACCCTCAGCCTAACCGGGTATACCACGCCAAACCATACACCATTCTGTAAGCACTAACATCACCTTATTAAAGGCCGCCCACCTCCTTGCCAATTCTGCCGTGATATGTTGGTATATTTGAATACTGCTGCCTTCCCACCATACCTCCTCATTCTCCTTGGCCCACTTAAGGTCCCTCTTCTTCGTCCAATAGCTGTGAAAACATGCCATCACCACTCGTGGTGGCTCATTCACCCGAAGCAATCACTGTGTCCAATCCAGCTCAATGACAGGACCTGGTCCTCCTCCCCCATCAAGTTCATAAACATCGCCTAGAAATATTCAGTCGGCTTCGGACCCTCCACCCCCTAATGCAACCCTACAATCCTGAGGTTTTGCCACATCAACCTATTCTCCAGGTCGTCGACCTCAGTTCTCCAGGTCCTTGTTCCTGTCCTCATGTATTTACATTCCCTCCTCTAATCAACCTACAATGTCAAAAAATATGCAGATGTGAGAAGGTAGGGCGAGTCAATGAACAATGCAATTAGAAGTGTAGCTAATTTGGTTTTCAAGCCATGCTATTTGTCAAGTATCTCAATGTTCTCAGAGCAGGGTTTGTTTGAAATTTGCATAAAACAAGCAAAACAGAATTAGAACAATGATATACAATATACAATAACAAATGTAGAAATATAACATACATGTGGTTGATTGCAAAAACAGATTTATATTGAACTTCCTTCTTTTCACAGCAAAGTACAATTATTCCAACGGATAATCAAAAATTACTACCTTAAAACATTTAATGTTTCTTTCTTGGAAGTGCAAAGGTATCAATTCCCATAACTAACTTGAGTTGTAGCTAACTGTCCTACATGGGATTCAGTTGTTTGTGGCAATTTTCTGCAATTCACCTTGAATTTTGATTAATGAATAGGCCAAATTCCACTATTATACATGATTATGCATTTCTCTGTGAATCCTGTAAATAGCCATCTAGTTAATATTCTTCACATTAGTGTTTAAATTGTTCATGACAGGAGGCCTCACCTTCAGCAATAAGTGAGGTCAAGATAAAATAAAAGAAACCTTAAGACGTGCAAGTTACAGGTAATATAGTGCAGGTCCATTTCCATAAGCACAGCAGATGCAGCAGTTCTTTATTCACTTCTATTAACCATGAATAAGATATAAATGGCATCTAATATAGTGTTTAGTATGTTCAGGAAAATAAAAACAAACTTACTTGTTTAATCACACTTTGCACTTGTCCATATTCTTTAGATACATCAACAGATATACACAATACTACCTGAGAAATAAATCAGAAGGTAGTCACTCTCAAATGTGCACTTTGTAAAAATAAAGCACAATAATCTCCTCTATAATGCAAATTAAATTATACACAACTAGGCAAGAACAAATCAACTGGATTAATTAAAAAAACAAGCTACTACATTGTAAAATTAACTGCATGGAGGGAGATAATAGAGAAGTGGGAAATAGCAAGAGCACAGGAAAGAAAGACACGTGAGGGTAAGAAAGCCGAAGGGAAGGCAAGTGCTATACATCGGAGTTCGGGAGAGAAGGGGCGTTTCTGGAGCATAAGGGAACAGAAAAACAAGGGAATAAAAGAAGTAGCGCAAGGCAGAGATATGCACACAAGGGGGGTGTTTGATGGGGAAAGAGCAAAGCCACTCCTACACAATGACAGATTGCCTACCTCTGGGGAATGTGGAGTATGGAAAGAAGGCAACAGCATAAAGGGTAAGCCATTTCCCAAAAAGGAAGAAAAAAAAAAAAATGCAATGTTGACTGGATATCCAAAAATATCTCATGGTGGCACCCTGCAGAACTAAAAAACAACCTGGACGAAATACTGATGCTATGGATGATTAGTATTTAACTAATTTAAAATTAGCTTTAGAAAATACATTTTAAATTTTCATTGACACCATTTGCCCCAAAAGAGAACTATTTATCATATATGCAGAGCTATGCAATTTGCCCTGCCAGAATGAAAGCTTTTTCATTTCCCAATAACAAATGAACTATTCACTTTCAATAAAATGTCAGTGAACAAAGAAGCGACTTAGGAATGAATACAAGGGTTGCATTTAAGTCACAAGAGTTTCACACCCAAAATGCTCCAATATACAGCTCCAGCACAGCTCGTTCGTCTTCTACACCCACCTGTTTATCGTTAATTGAATGCTTCTCAATTTCCTTCTTTGCCCGCAGAAGTTTGTTCTGGAAAACAAAAACATTGGAAACACAAACAAATTTTTAGACTGCCATTTTTGGAAATTCAGTAAACATTCATGACAGCATATGCTCAAGTGGTGCTGTGACTCTAAGTTCCTGACATTTAGCAGTTAACCAAGCCTTGGATGATTCAGTTTCATTGTTGTTTAACTTGGCAAATTTAATGAGTGGTCAATTTGCGATTCCAATTTGAGAAGCATTTGGAGATTCTTATTTTTTTCAAAATCATGGGTTCTAGGTTACACAAGAGAAGATGCAAACATTGACTAAGCAAAATGACTAAGGCGCGATTCAGCAGACAAAAGTTTAAGTCTGTTTTGGCATCTGCTATCCAATGGCACTTTGCCTTTTTTTGGAGGCTTGGGGTTTCTCCTCACTGAGGCCACACTTGCCATGGTGCTGGGTGGCAGGGGGAGTGCTGGGTGGTATCCTGCCCTGTCCCCGACCACCCAGGCGTCTCTAATGCACTGTGAGATTCCTCCTCCCCAACCCCTCCCGAGGTGTTATATCTCGTTCGCATTTGTACGAACCAGTACGAAACGGCACCTGGTGATGTCTCGCAGGCAAGGCCGTTGAGTCCAGCCGCCGGGTGAATCCGGCATCCGGGTATTTAAAGAGTCTAATCACTCATTTAAATATGCAGATCTGGATCACACCAGGCAGAGCGAGTTGAGTGACTTACGATCAGCCTGGCACCCATAAGACATGCGAGCAGAATTAGGCTACTCGGTCCATTGAGTCTGCTCCGCCATTCAATCATGGTTGATATTTTTCTCATTCCCATTTTTCCTGCCGACTCCCCATAGCCCCTGATCCCCTTATTGATCAAAAACCTATCTAACTCTGTTTTAAAGACAGTGATTTGGCCTCCACAGCCTTCTGCGGAAAAGAGTTCCACAGTTTCACCATCCTCTGGCTGAAGAAATTCCTCCTCATCTCTGTTTTAAACGATCATCCCTTTAGTTGGAGATTGTGTCCTCTGCTTCTAGTTTTTCCTACAAGTGGAAACATCCTCTCCACGTCCACTCTATCCAGGCCTCGCAGTATCCTTTAAGTTTCATTAAAGATTGCCCCTCATCCTTCTAAACTCCAACAACGACAGACCCAGAGTCCTCAACCGTTCCTCATACGACAAGCTCTTCATTCCAGGGATCATTCTTGTGAACCTCCTCTGGATCCTTTCCAAGGCCGGCACATCCTTCCTTAAATACGGACTCAAAACTGCGTACAATACTCCAAATGGGGTCTGACCACAGCCTTATATGGCCTCAGAAGTACATCCCTGGTCTTGTATTCTAGCCCTCTTGACATGAGGCAGCACGGTAGCCTTGTGGATAGCACAAATGCTTCACAGCTCCAGGGTCCCAGGTTCGATTCCGGCTTGGGTCACTGTCTGTGCGGAGTCTGCACATCCTCCCCGTGTGTGCGTGGGTTTCCTCCGGGTGCTCCGGTTTCCTCCCACAGTCCAAAGATGTGCGGGTTAGGTGGATTGGCCATGCTAAATTGCCCATAGTGTCCAAAATTGCCCTTAGTGTAAGGTGGGGTTACTGGGTTATGGGGATAGGGTGGAGGTGTGGACCTTGGGTAGGGTGCTCTTTCCAAGAGCCGGTGCAGACTCGATGGGCCGAATGGCCTCCTTCTGCACTGTAAATTCTATGAAATCTATGAAATCTATGAATACTAACATTGCATTTGCCTATCTAACGACTGAACCTGCACGTTAACCTTAAGATAATCGTTAACAAGGACTCCCAAGTCCCTTTGTGCTTCTGCTTTCCTAAGCATCTCCCCATTTATGCCTCCATTTCCCCTTCCAAAGTGCATAACCTCACACCTTTCCACATTGTATTCCATCTGCCACTTCTTTGCCCACTCTCCTAACCTGTCCAAGTCCTTCTACAGCCCGTCTGCTTCCTCAATACCACTTGCCCCTCTACAGATCGTTATATCATCTGCAAGCTTAGTAACAGTGCCTTCAGTTCCTTCTTCCAGATCATTAATGTATATTGTGAAAAGTTGTGGTCCCAGCACTGACCCCAGAGGCATGCCACTAGTCACCGGCTGCCATCCTGAAAAAGACCCCTTTATCCCCACTCTCTGCCTTCTGCCAGTCAGCCAATCCTCTATCCATGCCATAATCTTACCCTTAACAGCAGGGGCTCTTAACTTATTTAACAGTCTCCTATGCGGCACCCTGTCAAATGCTTTCTGGAAATCTAAATAAATTACGTCCACTGGTTCGCCTTTGTCTCAACTTCCTTGTTAGCTCCTCAAAGAACTCGAACGGATTTGTCAGACATAACCTCCCCTTGACGAAGCCTGTGCAGACTCAGTCCTATTTTATCATGCACTCCCAAGTACTCCGTGATCTCATCTTTAATAATGGACTCTAAAATCTTACCAATGACCGAAGTCAGGCTAACCGGCCTATAATTTCCCGTCTTCTGCCTCCCCTCCCTTCTTAAACAGGGGTGTTACATTAGCCACTTTCCAGTCCTCTGGCGTCCAGTGATTCCTGAAAGATATTCACCAATGCCTCAACAATCTCCTCAGCTATCTCTTGTAGAACCCTGGGTGTAGACCATCCGTTCCAGGTGATTCATCCACGTTCAGACCTTTCAGTTTCCCCAGAACCTTCTCCTTAGTAATGGTCACTGCACTCACCTCTTTCCACTGTTTCTCCTGGAGCTCTGGCATCCCACTGGTGTCTTCCATCAGTGAAGACTGATGCAAAGTAACCATTCAGTTCCTCTGCCATTTCTTTGTTTCCTATTATTACTTCTCCAGCCACATTTTCCAGTGGTTCAATGTCTATTTTTGCCTCTCTCTTACCTTTTATATGTTGAAAAACTCTTCCTATTTTCCTTTATATTACTAGCTAGCTTGCACTCATACTTCATCTTCTTCCCCTTATTGCTTTTTTAGTTCTCCTCTGCTCGCTTTTAAAGGCTTCCCAATCCTGTGGCTTCCCCTAATCCTCGCCGCTTTGTATGCCTTCTTTTAATAGCTTTTATGCTGTCCTTGGTATCCCTCGTCAGCCATGGATGCCTTGTCCTCCCCTTAGCATTTTCTCCTCCTTGGGATGAATTTCTGTTGTGCCTCCCGAATAACCCCCCAAAAACTCCTGCCATTGCTGTCCCACTGTCTTCCCTGCTCGGCTCCTTTTCCAATCAACTCTGGCCAGCTCCTCCCTCATGTCTTTGTAGTTACCCTTATTTAATTGGAATACCGTTACATCGGATTGCAGCGTCTCCCTCTCAAACTGCAGGGTAAATTCTATCACACTATCAGATTGTGGTCACTGCTCCCTAAGGGTTCCTTCACCTTAAGTTCCCTAATCAAATCTGCCTCATTACACATCACCAAATCCAGAATTGCCTGTTCCCGAATAGGCTCTGTCACAAGCTCCAAAAAAACAAAATTCCACAAATTCCTTTTCTTGGAATCCACTACCAACCTGATTTTCCCAGTCCACCTGCATATCGAAGTCCCCCATGATTATTGTAATATTGCCTGTTTATAATATGCCTTTTCTATCTCCTGATTTATTTTCTGTCCCACATCCCGACTACTGCTAAGGGGCTTGTACATAATGCCCATTAGGGCCTTTTTACCTTTGCGATTCCTCAACTCTACCCACAGAAATTCTATGCCTTCTGATCCTATATCGTTCCTTGCTATTGATTTAACTTAATTGCTTACTAACAATGCAACCCCTCCCCCTTTGCCCATCCTTTTGATAGGACACATATCCTTGCATATTTAGATCCCAGCCCTGATCCCCTTACAGCCACGTCTCTGTGATGCCCACAACATTGCACCGGCCAATTTCAATGCGCGCAACAAGCATATTTACCTTGTTCTGTATATTACGTGCATTTAGGGACAACACGCTCAATCCTGCATTGACCGCCTCCCTTCACACTTGTCACCTTTTTTGCTCTACCAGAGGGGGATGTTATTCTTTTATTTTGGTTCTATTTCCACTTCTGTTATTACACCTTCTAAGCTCACATTCTTGTTCCCACCCCCGCCATACCAGTTTAAATTCTCCCAAGTGAATCTAGCCCAATTTGGGGTTCTCCTAGTGTAGAAGTATTGCAAGGTTGACACAGGAGCTCTTTGATCAAGTTTTATTGACATATGCACATGGAAGGCAAAGCCAGTGGGCTGCACTGGTATTACTCTAAATTAATCGAGTAAGCAGAAACATTTATAGTTTGATTAACCAATAGAATTTGTAATTGCATTCTAATCCTTCATTTGCATGTCACATACACCAATAATATCACAATTAATCTTTCATTTTAGACCAATGGAAGGACAGTAACTCTAGCCAATAGATAAGTGATATAAAACAGGGCAAATGGACCAATAGAAACATTAGTACTTTTTATCCTTCTTTTGCACACTTAGCTTCCCTTTGACCTGAAGGAAATGGTAGTTTACAGAAAAGGTGCACCCTCGTTATGGCTACTTCCATCATTCTGTCTCCACAGACTTACGTCATTCATTAAGAATCAGTTATTATGGATTCCATTCTAACTTATGTCCTACGTTTTTGCAGGATATTATGGATTTCATACTAACTCATGTCCCTTGCTGGGAAACAGTGTATCATGGATTCTACACTAGGATTCACCCAGCACAACGTGATCACGGAATGTTTACTACTGTATCTCTAATTTCAATGATTAGTCAAATAACATTTCCTATTTCCACCCATAAAAGACTTGTGTATTATTTACAATTGTTTAAAAAAAATTCCAACCCCATATTTCTTACATCTCTCAGCAGCTATCTCAGATTCAGAATTAGCAGTAACAAGTTGCTAACAAGCACACAGCAAGGAAATGTTTAAGGAATAAGTGCTCAGCCATTAATTGTCACAATTATTTTAAAGCCTGGATTAGCCCCCAACTGTCAGAGTAATTCCTTTAAAAGCACATTATCATTTGAGGGGAAGGGGGAGGAAAATTACAAAAGCTGAGATCACATTTGCCATTATTTGAAAGGATACAACTGCAATATATCATTGGCATAGAGATAAAAAAAACTTTTCCAGAACTTATATATGGATGTATTGTATTCCTCAAATTATTCCTCGTAACATTTGCATTAAAAACAGAACTCATTTGTAGATTCTAAGATAGCTTAAAATATAGCACATAATTCCAGTCCCACCAAAAACATATTTTCCATTATATTTTGGCCTCACTTGTGACAACTGCACTCACCCCCATCCTGAGAACACTTCATTACCCTGAGAACAATGCTGCATCTCTAAGCTCCTTGGCCTAATGCCCAAATACCCAAGTTTTCTTATACGACTACGTAGATACAAAGAAGATACGAGCAGGAGGCCTTTTGGTCCTTCGAGCCTGCTCCTCCATTCATCACGATCATGGCTGATCATCCAATTCAATTGCCTAATCCTGCTTTCTCCCCATACCCTTTCATCCCATTCACCCCAAGTGCTATATCCAGCCGCCTCTTGGATATATTCAATGTTTTAGTATCAACCACTTCCTGTGGTAATGAATTCCACAGGCTCACCACTCTTTGGCGAAGAAATGTCTCATCATTTCTGCCTGAAATGGTTTACGGGAATCCTCAGACTCTGACCCTTGGTTCTGGACACACCCACCACCGGGCACACCTTCTCTGCATCTACCCCGTCTAGTCCTGTTAGAATTTTATAAGTCTCAATGAGATCCCCCCTCATTCTTCTGAACTAGAGCGAGAACAATCCTAACCTAGTCAATCTCCCCTCATAAGACAGTCCTGCCGTCCCTGAAATCAATCTTGTAAACCTTTGCTGCACTCCCTCGAGAGCAAGAACATCCTTCCTCAGAAAAGGAGACCAAAACTGCACACAATATTCGAGATGTGGCCTCAACAAGGCCCTGGATAATTGCAACAAACATCCCTGTTCCGGTATTCTAAACCTCTCGCAATGAAGGCCAACATACCATTAGCCTTCTTTACTGCCTACTGCAACCTGCATGCTTGCCTTCAGCGACTGGTGCACAAGGGCACCCAGGTCCAGCTGCCCATTCTCCTCTCCCAATTTACAACTGTACAGGTAGTAATCTGCCTTCCTGTTTTTGCTTCCAAAGTGAATAACCTCACACTTATCCAAATTATACTGCATCCAAATAATTTGCCCATTCGCCCAACTTGTCTAGATCATGCTGAAGGATCTCCGCATCCTCGTCACATTCACCCTCCCACCCAACTTGGTATCATCTGCAAACTTTGAGATGTTACATTTTGTTCCCTCATCCAAATCATTCATATATATTGTGAATAGCTGGGGTCCCAGCACCAATCCCTGTGGCACTCCACTAGTTACTGCCTGCCAATTTGAAAAGGATCCATTAATTCCTACTCGTTGTTTCCTCCCTGCCAACCAGTTTTCTATCACCCTCCCCCAATCCCATGCGCTTTAACCTTGCACAATAATCTCTTATGGCGGACTTTGTCAAACACCTTCTGAAAGTCCAAATATACCACATTGATTGGCTCCCTCCCCCTTGTCAACTGTACTAGTTATATCTTCAAAGAATTCCAACAGATTTGCCAAGCATGATTTTGCCTTCATAAATCCATGCTGACTGACTGATCCTGCCACTGCTTTCTAAATGTTCCGCTATAAAGTCCTTGATAATGGATTCAAGAATTTTCCTGATTACCGATGTTAGGCTTACTGATCTATAATTCCGTTTCTCTCTACCCCCCTTTTTGAATATTGGAGTGACATTAGTTACCCTCCAATCTGCAGGGACTGTTCCAGAATCTGTAGAATCCCACCAATGCATCCACTATTTCCAGAGCCACCTCATTAAGCACTCTGGGATGCAGATTATCAGGCCCTAGTGATTTATCCGCCTTCAGTCCCATTTCTCTACTAATATTGATCTCCCTCAGTTCTTCCCTCTCACTAAACCTTTCATTCTCCAACATTTCTGGTATCTAATATGTGTCCTCGTTTGTGAAGACAGAACCAAAGTATGTATTCACTTGCTCAGCCATTTCTTTGTCCCTTATCATACATTCCCCTGTTTCTGTCTGTTGGGGGCATACATTTGTCTTTACCAATCTCTTTCTCTTCACATATCTATAGAAACTCTTTGTGTCAGTCTTTATGCTTACTGCAAGCTTACGTTTGTACTGTATTTTTCCCTTATTAATCAATCCCTTGGTCCTCCTTTGCTGAATTCTCCAAAACATTTTTTATGCATCTGTTATCCAAGCAGCACTGCAATCACATTTTGTTCATCAATTTCACCATTCCCCCTCTATTATAAATTCTTGCATTCACATTCACAATGGATTTTCCCCAATGTAAACTTGGCACTCAAATCTTTTAGCACAATTTGCACGAATAGCCCCTCAAAATGTTTAAATTTTTTCCATTCACCCTTCTTCCCAACATTCAGTATCTGAGGTTTAAAGAAAACACTAATGTACTGCACGAAAGATTTGCCCACTGAATTGTCTTGTGTGCATTTTAAAATCAAAGTTTCTGCTTGAAAGCTTCACCTTCTTTCAAAAGCCCAGGCTTGGAGTTGCTATTTTTAGTTTACCTTAAATCTGTGACACTCACGCTAAATTTGGATTGTCTAGTTTTAGCAGAAACACAGACAATTTCTTGGATCAACAACTCCTTTTCAATTCCCAGACAGAGAGAAAAGGAGAGGAAATGAGGTTGAAGGAGGGAATTTCCAAACTTAAAGATGGCTAATGGGATTTAGGCAAATGTGAGGTCACGAAAATGGGGAATGTAGAGCTGGAGGAACACAAAAGCTCTTACAGAGCTAGAGGAGGTTATAGAAATGGGTAAGGGCACTGCCATGGAAGGGCTTGAGCACAAGGATGAAAAAGAGGGGAGCTGCTGCGCTCAGAGCCAATGCAGGTTGGTGGTAAAGTATAGGCCTTTGTGTGAGTTGGGATTAAAAAAATGGAATTTTACAAAAGAATTACTAAAAACAAAAAATAACTTTTTTGTGGTCTGTCGTAAAATAAATCCAACATTTTCTTTGCTATTAAACAATCAATTATTTGACAGATTTTTCTCTGCCTCAAAAACAAAATCAGCTATGGACAGTAATTTACACTTTGGTTAAACCACAACTAGATTATTGTATGAAGTTCTGGCCACCAGACCAGGATGGAGATTGACCAAAATGATTGCAGGGATGAGGTTATTTAGCTACAGGGTGGTACTATATAGGGTGGAAGCTGGGATTCCTCGGAGCAAAGGAAATTCAGGGGGGGATTTGATACAACAAAATAATGGCAAGTTGGAATAAGGTAAAGAAAATACTGTTCTCATTCAGGTGTGATGGAAGCAGAGATGATCAAGGATTTCAACACAAAATTATATGGATGCTGGGAAGAAATAAACCTGCAGGGCCTTGGAGTTAGAGCTGGGGAATGGGAGTGACTGGATTGCTCCAGAGAACCAGCATGGGCTCGACAGGCTGAATGGTCTCATTTTGTGACTTAAATGACTCCATAAAAGTGCACAACTGTCTCAATTTTAAAAGCTTTAGCTTGAATACAAATTCAGAACCAAATTAGCTTAATTAAGTTTGATAAGTGCTAATCAAATTAGTGTTGGACAGGCAAATGCAACTCAATTTTTCTCCATAGTTTGGTACTGCAGAAGAATCCAGGAACACAACTACAAAGTTATTTCAAAATCGTGGAATATTTATGGTAATTGTTTTGGATGCTACCTACTTTGGGGAAAAAAAACAGATTATCTACCACTGGTTTCAGTGTCTGTTGTGATGTTAAAATATTTTCAATATTAAATAGGTTCACGGTGACGCTTAATTTACATGTTGTAAACTGGAACTTCTTAGAAATGTCAGAATTCAAACTCAATTCTTCTTTCCCACCTTTTCTGGCAATTTGATTTAAGGAACAAATTGATTCAATCTTAGTACAGTTCAGATAATCACTGGCTTTGGTAAAAACAATTTACACCAGAATAATTCTTCAATAAACAGTGAAAATATAGCAGCCTATTAGCTGACCCAGTCACGTACCTCATCCCGAGCCACCAAGGTTATAAAAGCACCATGTTTGAAGCATTCAATGGCAATACATTTCCCAATACCACTTGATCCTCCTGTCACCTGTAAAAAAAACACTGCAATTAAAAATAGCATTTCCCATTGATGAAAGGGAACATTCTATTAAAAGCCAGTCTTTTTGCAATTTATATTAAACCTACAGCAGTACAAACACACAGCAAGTCAAGTAAAATCTACAAGGACATGTATAGTAAAACCAATTGCACTGCAAACACACAGAAAGTCAGGCAGAATTTACAAGAGGACATGGTGATGTTTCATACTTGTAAATGGAATGCAGATTATGAAAATGGAACTGATGTCCTAAAATGTTGCAAGCACATGTTGGAATCTATTCAATATACATGTACAAATTACTTAGTTTCTTGTTTCCTCTCTCTTTAGGCTTACCTTAGACAGATTTTATCTTCATACTTGCAAAATGACAAAAAATATAATTAGCTAAACAAACCATTTTTTGTACCCAACCTATATTCATCAATTTGGGGCAGCACAGTAGCATTGTGGATAGCACAATTGCTTCACAGCTCCAGGGTCCCAGGACCGATTCCGGCTTGGGTCACTGTCTGTGCGGAGTCTGCACATCCTCCCAGTGTGTGCATGGGTTTCCTCCGGATGCTCCGGTTTCCTCCCAGTCCAAAGATGTGCAGGTTAGGTGGATTGGCCATGATAAATTCCCCTTAGTGTCCAAAATTGCCCTTAGTGTTGGGTGGGGTCACTGGGTTATGGGGATAGGGTGGGGGTGCTGACCTTGGGTAGGGTGCTCTTTCCAAGAGCCGGTGCAGACTCGATGGGCCGAATGGCCTCCTTCTGCACTGTAAATTCTATGAAATAATCCCTACATCTATGTCATTAATATATATTATAAATAGTTGGGGGCCCGAAGACTGAACCCTGTGGCCCCACTAGTTACATCTTGCTAAACAGAAAAGGAGCCATTTATCCCAACTCTCTGCATTCCGTCAGTTAGCCATTCTTTAATCCAGGATAAGAAATTATCCCTAATCTTATGTGATCTTACCTTGTATATTAACCTTTTGTGTGGCAACTTATCAAATGCTTTCTGGAAGTCCAGATGTACTACATCTACAGGATCCCCATTATCCACTTTGCTTGTTACATCTTCGAACAACTCAAGCAAATTAGTCAATCATGATTTATCCTTCATAAAACCATGCTGACTCTGATGGAGCGTTTTGACTTTCTAAATGTCCTGTTTTTCCTACTTTCTGCCTCCCTCCCTTTTTTGAATAAGGGTGTTACATTAGCATTTTTCTAATCCACTGGAACCGTTACCGCATCCAGGGAAATTTGGTATATTATAACAAATGGATTTACTATCTCTGCTGTCATTTGCTTTAAGACCTTAGGATATAGGCCATCAGGCCCTGGGGATTTGTCTGCCTTCAATCCCAGAAGCATGTTTCGTACTTTATCCACATCAATGATGATGATTTTCCTAACTTCTTCCCCTTTCTAATACCTCTGCATTACCTGTAAACGATTGGGATGGTACTACTGTCCTCCAGCATGAAAGCGGAGGGAAAATATTGATTTAGCGTCTCTGCCATTTCTGTGCTCCCCACTATTAACTCCCAGGTCTCATCCGCCAAGGGACCAAGACTCACTTTAGCTACTCTCTTCCTGTTTAATAACAATCTAAATTATTGTCACAAGTAGGCTTACATTCACACTGCAATGAAGTTACTGTGAAAATCCCCTAGTCACCACACTACGGCACCTGCTCGGGTACACTAGGTGAATTGGACATTCTGAATTCTCCCTCATTGTACCCGAACAGGTGGCGGAATGTGGCGACTAGGGGCCTTTCACAGTAACTTCATTGCCGTGTTAATGTAAGCCTACTTGTGACAATAAAGATTATTTCATGCACAAGTTGTTGTGAGGCGCACAGATTGGACTCCATATTAGTGGCTATTGTATAAGGGAGTGACAATCCAACATTTTCTGTTAGCTATCTGGATAATTACTAAGCAGGTCACTAGCACAAACCAATAATATTGATGCAAGTAGTGGTCAAAAGGAGCAGTTGTAATGGTTATCTGGTGGGATTTGGGAAGCTATGTTTTTCCTCCCAGGGGCAGATCAAGTCTCAATGTTCCAATGAAAGGTCACATACCAGAAATGTTATCTCTATTTCCCTCTCCATAAATGCTGCCAGGCCCAAGTATTTCCAGCAAATTCTGGTTATGTTTCGAAATGTTTTAAATGAGAATGGCTTAGAAAGAAGGAACTGTTGGAGCCAAAGATGGATTTGTCAGCAATTGAGATTCTGTAGGAAGAAAACCTGGTGATACGATTGTTATAAATTTTGGACAGCTTAAGGGGGGTACTAAAATTACAAATAATGAGGGGGCCAGTCTGAAAATGGCTACGTAGTAATTAATGCTAAGCGAGGACTGAATGGAGAAAGTTTCAACCAGAGGGAACTGGGGGGCACTTGTCCATACAGACAAGAACCTGGAGAAAAGCAGCAGTATTAGGAAAAAAGAGCCTTCAGAGTCAATATTGAGCAAGTTACACAAAAGGAAAAAAAAACACAGCTCTGCAATTTTTAAATGGGGAAGATGAAACATAAACATTTCTCAGTAGTGTGTTGTTATACGACTAAAAGGTACAAATAGTGGAGAGGGGAAACAGAAATATTTTTGTCTGAAAGAAGGTAATCATTTAAGAAAGAGCACCTTGTGTCAGAGAACAAAACTTAGCACCTGCAACTGAAGCACTTGTTATTCAGCCTGTGTAGCTCTGCTCCTGAGAGTCTAAAAGATGTAACATACAGCAGTGATCTCCCTGGGGAGCAATTCTCATTCTTCCATCTCTCCCATCCTAGTCATCCTCCCCATCAGGCTCTCCACCATGCCCCCAACAAGAATCAACTCCCTTCCCTCTCCATTTAGCCACTCGGGAAAGCTCTCCTCCCCTTCGCTCTCTCACCACCCCACCATGCTGCCTTGCATAGCAGCTTGCATGCTCCCCACTGCTGCCTTAGTCCCTCCAGGGTCACATCCCCGCATCGGCCCCTCCAGAGGTTGCTTTGACTCTTAGCCTGTCCCCATCCCCTCTCCAGGGCCAGCTTCGCCCTTCCAACTCTGGGGCAGCTTCGCTCCCGCCGTTCCAGGGGCAGCTTCGCTCCAGTCGTTCCAGGGGCAACTATGACCCTTCGTTCCTTCCACTCCAAGGGGTGGTTCGACCCTTCGCCTCTCCCAGGGGCAGAGCTCTGCAACACCCTCCACATCTCCTTTGGGAGAGCCCCCCAGCCCCCCTAGGGCAACATCATCTCTTCTCCAAGGAAAGCCCCCCCCACCCCCTCAGGGACAGCATCCATCTCTCCCCCTCCTCAAATCCCTTCCAGAGACTGCCTCGCTCCCCACTATCACTCTCATCATTTCCAGGGACCCAGCCCTCCTCCCAGGGGCAGTCCGCCAAGGGGCAGCGCTTTCTTCCTCCACCCAACCAAGGGGCACCTTTTCACACTCCACCATGCGGACTACCCTCATCCCTCCCAACGGTAGTCTCCACCACCACCCCACCCGACATCCCTCCCAACAGCAGTCCCCAGCATGCCCTCCTCCATATCCCTCTCAGGGGCAGCTTCCATCTCGCCCCAACATTAGGAACAGCCTGCACCCCCCCCACCCCAGCCAGCATCAACCCCAGCCCTACACCATCCCTTCCACCCACATCCCTACCAGAGGCAGCCTCCACTCCCCTTCCAACATCCCTCCCAGGAGCAGCCTCCACCTCTCACCTGCCCCTCCATCCACATCCCTCCAAGGGGCAGCCTCCACCCCCCCAACTCACCCCTCCCAGGGGACTCCAGCCCCCTCACCCCTCCCAGGGGCAGCCTCCCCCGCCCCCGGCCGAGTGTACGGTACTCCTCCGCCCCGCCGTCTGTCCCCGCCGAGCTCCCACTCACCACAACATGCGAGCCGTTGAGTTTGAGGGGTTTGGGGCTGATGAGTGGGGAGACCATGTACAGGAGAAGGACGAAGGCCACGATGAAGGCCCCGACTACCAGCAACATGATAAACAGCAGCGGCCTCCAGCCTGAAAACTCACTCCACAGAGTAACACCCTGCTCCAAGAAGAACATTTAAAACACTCGGCAAGTACTCTCGGTGTTGGAGAGATTCAGAGGAGGAGCTACAGTTAATGGCAAAACCGTGATTCTGCCGCCCGAAATGGGAATAACATCAAAGTTAACACCGAGGCCCGAGCGCCACCAATCAGCCACTGCCGAGGGGGGGCTGGGCGGAGGGCGGGGCCACATGGACGGCGGAGGATCCGGGGGGCGGGGCACAGCGGCGGCTGGGGGCGGGGCACAGCGGCGGTCTGGGGGCGGGGCACAGCGGCGGTCTGGGGGCGGGGCATAGCGGCGGTCTGGGGGCGGGACCTGGAGGGTTGGGGCGCGGGGCCTGACATCAGGCGGTGGCTCGGATTGTGGCGGGGACTGGGGAGCTGGTCTGGGAGACCGGCAGGACGGGACTGAACCTCACATAAGCATCTATCTGGGAGAAGCTGCACTTTTCCAAACAGTTTCCATTTTGAATAAATTGATCGTGGAGTTGATGGATGCCCCCCCCCCCCCCCCCCCATGTCAGCAACAGACAAGTAGCTGCACCGTTAGGGTGTCATAATTAACCCGATAGTCTGACTGCTAATGTAAATTCACAATTTAAATCATATTATCAACACCTTTAGTCCTCCACACTGACATTAACGCTTCCTCTGTCAGCTGTTCAATAGTTAAGGGAGCAGGCAGTTATTCAGCTACATACATGGTCAGCAGGATGGTATTTTGCCTCTCGAGTGTCAGCTGTTGGGTGGCACTTTTGGCCAGAGACACAACGTTTGGGGTTTAAATTCCGCCTTCGGGCTCGTATGGAAAAAGTCAAAGCTGACACTCCAGGTGGAATGGTGAACTGTTGGGAGGGGCTGTTTTTCAGATGAGGTGTTAAACTCAGCCCTATCTGCCTGCTGAGATGGCTGTAAAAGATGCCATGGCACAAGTTTGAAGAACAGGGAAGTTATCTGTGGCGTCTTGGACAATCTTTTTCCCTCAATCAACATCACAAAAACATTATTTGGTCATTACATTTGTTTCTGGGAGTTTGCTGAGCACAAAATAGCAGCTGTATTTCCTACATTGTAATCGTGTCTACACTTTAAACTGTACTTCATTGACTGCAAATTGCTTTGAGATGTCCAGTGTTGTGAAAAGCACTATATAAATGTGAGTCATATCATATATAATATATAATTTACGGTGCAGAAGGAGGCCATTCGGCCCATCGAGTCTGCACCGGCTCTTGGAAAGAGCACCCTACCCAAGGTCAACACCTCCACCCTATACCCATAACCCAGTAACCCCACTCAACACTAAGGGCAATTTTGGACACTAAGGGCAATTTATCATGGCCTTTCTTTTCTCTTGCCACAGAGCCAAGGATGTCACTGAACAGCTGCAAAACACGAAAGGGGAGGGTGAACAGCCTGAGGTCATGGTCCCTATTGGCACCAGTGACATAGAGAGAAGTTATCATGTGGGCAAATTTCATGCAGCTCGGCAAAAATAGAAATCATTACCTCAAAGATATTAACCTCAGATTATTCCCAGTGCAAGAGGTTAATAACCCCACTCTTAAACTGTTTATTTTTGAATTTGGTATATTTTTGAATTTGGTATAATGTGAGGAAAGAAATGAAAACTAGAAGGGAAAGCTCCAGTATTGTCATCATTCAAATAAAAATGTTTATTAAACTGTAAAATACAGAAAATTACATGTAACCACACGAATGGCCACACACACACATAATATAATTGAATTAACCCCCATTCCAAATATATCGACTTTCCTAAACTCTGAAAGTATACCTTCCCCAAAACTATATCCCATAGATTTTGACACTATTGACAAAATCAACCAATAATTACCACATACGACTTGTATCGTTCTTCAGGGAAATTTCCTTCTGGTTTAGAGTAGCCACCTTGGGTTTACAACACTAGGCTGCAGGCAACGCCTTGTTTTGGGAGCGCTCAGCTTTCAGCTGGGTGTGGCTTTGATCTTGGTCGCCAGTCAGTACTTCTCCTCCAGTGGACGAATCCAGCCACTTATATTCTGCTTATTCCTTTTGATGTCTTCGAAGTCCCTCTTTCAGCATGCCTAACCCGAGAGTCTCCCTTTTAGCAAGTGTGACGTCCATTCTTATTTCTCCTTTTAAACTCCTGCCATCTTATTCGTTAACTCCTGTAATTCTATGCCCTATTGCACTCCACTTCACTAAATTTCTATTCACCTTGTTACTAGGCTAATTCGCATATCAAAAGCCCTCAATGCAGCTGAATCCTTATCGTTTTTTAAAATCCAATTCTTTAATCTCCATTCTATCCCAGCTTCTTGACAAAGATGAATATATAGCTGGAGGGATGATGCAGGAGAGAGAGCTTTGTATTCTCAGACATTGGGAACAGTCTTGGGACTGTACAAGCAGATGGGTTGGACCTCAACGCGGCGGGGATCAATATTGTAGCAGAAGTTTACACGTGCTGTTGGGTAGAGTTGAAACTAATTTGGTAAGGAGATGGAGAGCTGAGTGTAGATTCAGAGGGGAAGGCAGAAAATTGGGGAGTGAGCAGGGATCATCGAGGACACAAAGGCCTGAAAACAGGCAGCAAAGGAGTTATTTGGTTATTAGTGACATATACTTCAATGCATGGAATCTAGTGAATAAGGCCAATAAGCCGAGGGTACAAATAGACACGAGTCATAGAATCAGAATTTTTGACAGCACGGAAAGAGGCCCTTCAGCCCATCCTGGTTGCCTGGCCACCAATCACCTATCTATTCTAATCCCATTTCCAGCACTTGGCCCAGCGCAGAAAGAAGATGGAAGAAAGAAGAATTTTGGAGAGGGCGTGCCCCAGCCAACAGAGATTCAATAGTCCCACTGTGGATTAGTTGCATCTACTATCTAGTTAAGTGTAATTTCTGTTGTCATTTTGATAACTCAATAAATTCGTGAATCTTGTCTGAACACACTTGTACTGAGTCAGACCCTGAGTCTTACAGTTAAAGTTAAATTGGATTTCAGAATCCTACAATATGAGTCTTCCCCATGTAAATGTCGCCACGGTCCAGCGGATCATAGGCTACTCCCCCTTTGAGAGAGAGCTAACTGGCGAGAACCTTCATGAATAACATAACCCGGTACTGAATTGAATCCATGCTGTTGGCGTCACTCCGCATCAAGAACCAGCCAACTGAACTAACAAACCCCTTTATTATGTTGTGGGAAAATCAACCACCTCGTGAGTCAGACTTGCTGTGTTCAATCCGTGCAGTTTAATGTTACACGAAGCTTCGGGAGAAAGCGTACGTACCCCACTGTATGGTAGCCAACCTTTCTCGTGGTTTGAATGGCAGTCATTCATTTTATACTTTGGGCCCAGATACAAAACAATTATCACCTTGTTATCTTTAAACAGCCACTTCGGGTTCACAATGAGCCCAGATACAAAACAATTATCACCTTGTTATCTTTAAACATTTTATAGAGTGTACATCGCTATTTGTAAGCACTTTGCCATTTACACATGGTTATAGTTAAAGAGGTTTTACAGGTTACAAGTAACAGCAGGAAAGCAGTATCGATTGTCCCTTTATTTTAGGAAATGGCCCAAGACATTCGTATTAGCATATCATTGTGCACACCTTAGCTGAAGTCAGCTTTATTCAAGTAGTGTCCCGCATTTATGTATTTCTTAATCTTCCTGTCTGGCTCCCTTTGTCCTGGATCTGTTCCTATCTGTCCCACTGGCACTCCGCTGGGCTCCAGGCATCAGTTATGTCTGCTTTATTCTCTGTGTCTCCATCTTGTGTGTCAGGCAGCCATCTTCTGTGCCAAGTGCCCTTCTAAACCATTTCCCACTTCAATCCCTCCTTTTGGCCCGTAGACCAACACCACGGTACCTCTCATAGATACAGGTCAGCAACTTCCAGTCTTTCTCCGCCTCTCCTGGAGTCTTCGGGGAATATCGTGGTTTTGTTAAGGGTGACACTGGCTCCTGACACACTACAGCAGATTTTTAGACACCCAAAGCTAAGGCAGCACACCAGTGTGGCCGATATGAACATGACCAGTCCGTGTATTAAATAGGGTCCCCAGGTACTTCCCACTAGCCACTCTAGCCAGCTACTTCCTTTTGTGGGTCCCTGTCTGAAGTTATCCAGTTGTTCCCTGATATTGTGAATGGCCTCTGTAATATTATAGGATTCGTCTATGACATGGGTTATACATTTATCTCCTATGATTGTACACCCCCCCCCTTGTTGGGCTAACTGGTAGTCTACTGCATACCGTGTCTGTTGTGCATATAATCTGAGTTCAGCCATTTCTTGGTTGACAGCCTCTAGCACTTTTGAGGTACTGTTTCCCAAGATTGTTAATCCACAAACAATTACATTTCTGTTCTTAGCACTAATCACTCCTGCTGCTCCCCCCAGAGATAGAGTCCCGAGGAACCCGTACCTTAGGGATGATCCTAATGTGCCCGGGGTTTCCCAATCAGCGCAGAATTCCTTGCTGATAGCCCGGGTCACTATTCTTCTCCGAATATGTCCCTTCTGAGGGCATGGTACGGTGAGTGGTCCTATGGTTCCCACTGCAAAAAGACCTGGGAGATCCGGTGTTTCTGTCACGTACATTCCATTGAAGAGGAACACGTATCCCTCCTTTGCCCAGTAGCATGTAGTGTCCTGATTATGAGTCTGCCTGTATTCCCAATTTCTCGGTTCCCCTGACTCCCCGTTTGATTCCACCACCTGGTAAGTATCAAACGGGTATGTCCATGTGGCTGAGCTTACGTGAGTCCCATTGCACTGCCCACTCATGAGCTGTCTTCCTGCGGTTATGTTCGTGCATTTTAGTTCATTGCAGTTCATTATTAACCCGACAATGCTGGCGGATGCACTGCGTCTGTATGCAGGAATTATTTGTGGGGACCAGGGCATAGGCACATCCCCATCCTTGCCCTGTGAAACAAAGCGGATAGCTTGCTGTATCTTGACCAGCTTTCCCTCCCTCCTTTTGGAGCTCCCCGCCCCCAGAGTCGGTGGGATTTACAAGTTTCACACATCTCCCCTGTATCCCCTTTTTATACTTTCCGATTTCTCCCTTACAGGGTGCACCTGATGTATCAACTGTATATAAATTGCTCGGGATCCACCCAGGGGTGGCTACAAATAGGGCTTCTACCGACTGTGCTAATGGGTAGCATACAGTTCGATTCCCGTGTAAGTTTATGTGGGCTTTGTAAAATAGATTATCCTCTAGCCCAGTCAAATTTACAGTCGCGACAACGCAAAGTATCATAATCACACCCGTGGTTACACACATTCTTACAACGAGCAAGTATCAATTCTAACACTATAGTTTATAATCTGGCTGTATGCTTGGTTGCAGAACTGTTCTACACTTTCCGAGTACACTGGTCCTTCGCTCGCTGTCTCCTCCTGTGTTTGTGGGAAAGCAATCGGATTAGTTCATTCATGTTCAGGTTTATACAATTTGAGCTGGGTCCCGTGTTTCCATGTTCCCTTCGCTCTTATGTCAATACAGGCACAGGTGTCTCCACTAATTGTCACTTCATATGGCCCATTCCATTTTGGGGCAAATCCTGGCTTAACAGGTAGTGTTTTTATTAAGACGCAGCTTCCCGCTGCTGGGACATCAGGGAATATTTCAAGCTCCCTTTGTGTGTCTTTTTGTTCCCGATTGTCTTTTACGAATTTGCGCATCCCTTTTAGCTGGGTGCTCAGTTCCGAAACATATCTCCTGATTCTGTCTTTTAGCGGACCTACATCGGTCCCACCTGTTATGATGCTTTCTGGTAATTGCATCGCCCGTCCTGTCATTAGCTCATAAGGGGTTAATCCGGTTGTCCGGTTTGTGGTAGCTCTTAGCCTCATTAGTATAGTGGGCAATACCTCTGTCCACATTTTTCCCGATGTTTGCATGGCTTTAGCTAATGTATTCTTAAGTGTTCTATTCATACGTTCCACCATCCCAGAACTCTGTGGATGATAGGGGATATGGAATTTTTGTTTTATCCCCATCAGCTTATATACTGTTTTCATCACTTTCCCAGTGAAGTGTGTCCCATGGTCCGAATCAATTTGTAGGGGCACTCTCCATCTAGGGATTACTTCCTCTGCCAATATTCTGGCTATCGTGGTAGCAGTACAATTTCTGGTAGGGAAGGTGAATTGGTCTATGATGACCAGACAATAAGTTTTTCCATGGGATTGTGGTAGTGGCCCTGTGAAATCCATTTGCAGGTGTTCCCAGGGTCCCTTGGGTCTGGGTTGGTGTCCCATTTTAATTTTTATGGGTTTATCAGGGTTGTGTTGTGCACATATCACGCATCGGTGGCAGTGTTGGGCTACGTCTCTTCCCATCCCTTTCCACCACCATGCTCTTCCTAAGCTGGTTATCATGGACTCTCTACCCACATGCGAGAGCCCATGGTGTAATTCCAATATGGTGTTTTGTATGCATTCCGGTGCTATCACCTTATCCTCTCGTCTCCAAACATTATCAGCCCCTTTGGCTGCACCCTGCGCTTCCCATCTCTCTCTCTCCTCACTTGGGGTGTTCTCCTGTAATTCCCTAATATCTATATCTTCTTCTACTGGTTCTGTAGCTGCTATTGGTAGCTCTCCAATTGTTTTTTTGTTCTAGAGCCAGTTGTGCTGCTGCATCAGCTGCTTGGTTTCCTTTGAAATTCAACCAATTTGGGTTGTCTCTTCCTGGCTCCTTCTGGTGCACTTTAATTTTGATTACTGCAGCTTCTCGGGGTTTCTCACTGGCTTTTAATAGCGCCTTAATTCTTTGCTGATGTTTGATAGGGGTTCCGCCAATGGTTATGAACCCTCTCCTTCCCCATATTGTCATGTAATCATGTACAATTCCAAATGCATATCAGCTATCCGTGTATATGTTCACGGTTTTTCCCTCAGATAACTCTAGTGCCTGTGTGAGCGCCACTAGTTCAGCTACTTGCGCGGATTGACCTCCGTCAATCCTTCCTGACCTTATGGTTTCTAACTTATCATTCACTACTGCCCACCCTGTCCGGGGTGGTCCTTCCACATATTTTCGTGACCCATCTACAAAGAGGGTCTCCTCAGCTGTTGTTAATGGTGTGTCTTTTATTCTACCTTCTCCTTCATCTCTGTCTACATCTCCACAGGCGTGTGGCTCTCCTGTATCTAAAATCCCTTCTGTTGGATTCTCCCCTATATTTCTTACTATTACTACGGACTTGCTTGGGGGTAGAACAGCTTCCCACTTGGCCCTCCTTATGTTCAAGACTGACCTCAATTTCCCCATATTTAACATTTCCACCGAGGTGTGCTTGGTGTGGAGGATTATGTTCCCTGCCATCATTACTGGTTCGCTAATTCTTACGGCCCAGGCGGCACAATCTAAAGCGGCTATGCATCTTGGCAACCCGGTGACTGTCAGTGGGGCTTATGCTCTGGCCCTGGTACCTTTATCGGGTCCATTTTAGCCAGTCCAGTATCTAATTTTGTCTCCGCCCACACTCTGGGGATGGAAGCACAGATGGCTCCGAACGCCCCTGTCTCTAATTCCCAATTTCTGGCGGTGACTGTGGCCACCTTAATGGTTTCCAAGTGATTTGTAAGTTTCCCTATTGTAGTTTTCCGACCGTCCTGTCTTGGCCAAATCAATTCTCCCTTTCCACAATCTATTAAAACTTTATATTCCTTCATTAAATCATTTCCCCTTATAGTACCCTCGTTATTTTGGCATACATAGTATATACATGGGTATATACAAATTATTTATTTCTACTAACGTGGTTTCGCTCAGGTAGGCGGGTGTTCCCTCCTATCCCGGTTAGGTGAATCATTTTGTTTGTATGGGGTAAGGGTAGGTTGGTAACAGATATGGACATTCCTGTGTCCACTAGCATCTCACATTGTCTGCCCCCTACTAGTGCAGACACATAAATTCTTCCCTCCTTTTTACTCTTGTGAGTGGGGGCTGCAGTCAGCCCTGCTGACCTTGGAGGTTCCGTGATCCCTCCGGTTCTGTGGTGGTCCTGGATTGGGTCGGGGGTCTCCCATGCTTCTCCCAACACACTGCCTCTGAGTGTCCATACTTATTACAGTGGCTGCAATGCTTCCCACTGTCTCCTGGTCTGTCTCCTTTCTGTGGGGCCCCGCAATCCCTCGCATAGTGCCCATGCCGGCCACAATTGTGGCAGGTCAGTTTCGGCTTGGCCCAGTTCCCGTTACTGGGGGTTGCTACTCTTTCTGGTCTTGCTCTGACCTGGGATGTCTCCTCTACCTGTACATCGCTAGCCCACTCTACCAACTCATCGTAATCCTGGGACATAATCACTCCCATTTTTAGGATAGTCTGGTGGGCACTAGAGTCCATCTTTAACAGCTTGGATGAACGCCCGATCCCCATGGCATGGGTTCCCTTGCCCTGAGCACTCTTGGTACACGTGGAACAATCGTTCCCCGTATTCAAAAGCTCCTTCCCCTTTCTGCTGTCTTGTGGTAGTGATCTTGCTCCAGGTAGCAGCAGGAAAGTAGTATCGATTGTCCCTTTTAGGAAATATTTTAGGAAATGGCCCAAGACATTCGTATTAGCATATCATTGTGTACCCCTTGGCTGAAGTCAGCTTTATTCAGGTGGTGTCCCGCATTTATGTATTTCTTAATCTTCCTGTCTGGCTCCCTTTGTCCTGGATCTGTTCCTATCTGTCCCACTGGCACCTCGCTGGGCTCCAGGCATCAGTTATGTCTGCTTTATTCTCTGTGTCTCCATCTTGTGTGTCAGGCAGCCACCTTCTGTGCCAAGTGCCCTTCTGAACCATTTCCCACTTCAATTACAATGGGACTAGAATACAAGGACAAGGAAGGATTGCTACAATTGTACAAGGCCTTGGTGACACTTGGTCCCCAGATTTAAAGGATATACTGTCATTGGAGATGGCACAGCTAGCATTTGCTAGTTTGGTTCCGGGATGAGATGGTTGTCCAATAGTGAGAAGCTGAATAAATTGTGCCTATATTCTGTGGAGCCGAGAAAAATGACAGATAATCTCGCTGAAATATATAAGATTCTGACACTATTTCGTTTATGCTGTTGGGTAACCTAAAGCACGGGGTAGCTGCTTTGGGAAAAGGGGGAAATTCTTTCAGACAGAGACACTCAAGGGATGTGAATCTTTCCAATTCTCTACTCGAGGGTTTTGGATGCTCCATTATGGAATATATTCATGATGTGGCGATGCTGGTGTTGGACTGGGGTGAGCACAGCAAGAAGTCTTACAACACCAGGTTAAAGTCCAACAGGTTTGTTTCAAACACTAGCTTTCGGAGCACTGCTCCTTCCTCTGAGGAAGCTAGTTCACCTGAGGAAGGAGCAGTGCTCCGAAAGCTAGTGTTTGAAACAAACCTGTTAGACTTTAACCTGGTGTTGTAAGACTTCTTACGGAATATATTCAGGGGAAGGATAGATTATTGTTCTCTCAGAGAAACGAGAGAAAGAAAAGTGGGCAGGAAGTGGAGAAGAGGCACAGATTAGCAATGAGGGGTTATATGTTTTACTCCTGTTTCTATGTTCTTATATTCTGATTACAGGATGTGATTGCACCATATGAGATGAAGAGATTTACAAGGCTGTTGCTGAAAATAGAGAGGTTTAGCTATGAGGAAAGAGTAGATAGGCTTGTGCTGTTTTCCTTGGAAAATATTCAGTGCAGATTTAATTGAAATGTCTAAAATTATGAGAGGCCTAGATAGAGTGGAGATGAAGGATGTTTCCATTAGCAGAGAGGTCAATAACCAGGATGCATAGTTTTAAAGTATTTGGTAGAGGATTAGAAAATAATCAAGGATAAATGCTTCTATCTAGGGTGTGGTGGGGCTTTGGAACTCACTGCTTGAAAGTGAGTCAGAAACATTCATCATATTTTTAAAGTACTAGATATGCATTTGAAGTCCAGTAACCTACAGAGCTGTGTAGTAGGATGTTAGAATGAGGTTGTATAATCCTGTTTTGCCTGGCACAGAATCAATGGACCAATTAGGCTCTTGTGTCATTACACTTTTCAATGCTTCTATAGGAGGAGGGTTGGAGTGAGGGAAAGGCCAAGAGATGTAGCAAGAAAACAGGAGAGCCATGGTCACAGCATCTCCAATTTCCACTCCTTGCCACGTTAGGGTGAGGAAGTAATTGAAAACGATAAGAGGGGAGGGGGGGGGGGGGTGTTGCCAGTGTCACCCTGGCATTACAAGGAACCTTTCTGTGCAAAGGAGAGTGCAAGATGTCAGTGATTGTAGGACATTGTCCTTGTATGGTGTGCTTGCCATAGCTGAAGGTATGGGGCCGGTTTAGCTCAGTGGGCTAGACAGCTGGTTTGTGATGCAGAACAAGGCCAGCAGCACAATTCCAGTACCAGCTGAGAATTCTGAATACTCCCTCCGTGTACCCAAACAGGTGCTGGAATGTGGCGATGAGCGGTTTTTCACAGTAACTTCATTGGTGTTAATGTAAGTGACAAGATTATTATTTTTCTTATGTGGAAGTAGGGCGAGGGGAATGAGGCTGGTAGCATTCGTGCACATGTAAGGGTAACGTGGAGTAATGGGATGTTAGGCCGAAGTCCTCTTAAGAGAAACAAGGGATAGAAAAGTGGGCAGGAAGTGAAGGTGAGGCACAGATCAGTCATGAGGGGTTATATGGTCTATTCCTGTTTCTATGTTCTTACTGCTGCTGGGTGAGTAATGGTGAGATGTTTCAGCAGCATGAGGGATTCATGTTGCGGTTATGAAATGTGAGATGAAAATACATTCTCTCACCTCAACCATCCATGTGAAGTCATACCCTCAGGGCTAGATTGTGTATGTTCACTTCTGCAGGCACATGCTCCTGCCCTCTATATAATAGGGCATTGTGCCCCATCGCACCTGCAACTGCAAAAGCAGGCTTCTCTTTTGATCTTCACTCCACCTCGATGCACGGAATCTGGGAGTCCTCACTCTTGCTGGTTGCACCATTTTTATGCTGCTAGAGTCTTGCAAAATTATTCACCCACAGTTTCAGTGAGTCTTCCCTTTTTTTCAGGACTGCATTGCACAGTAGGGGAGAAGGTAGCCCGCACTACATAGTTTCAACCCATTATTACTTGCCCCAGTGGTGAGTGTTGAAATTCTTGGGAGCACTTGAAGGACAGCAGTGCAGGATCGTCGTGGCCCCATGTTATTTTAATGAGGTGGGAGCCCCAAAACTACTTGCTCCCCACCGTCCACTGCAATTGATGCAGGCAGGTTACAGATTGCAGTCTGTAATTGGAAATAAGATTAGGCCAGTTTCTAGCCCAATATTCCTTGTAGAAACCACCTACGTCGTGTTCTACGAATTATATCCTCCCAACTTGGTGACAGTGACTGATTGTATGGATGGGTTAAATAACTTTTTCACTTACCTACCTGTGAGTAAGGTCTCAGTGAGACCTGTTTATTGTTATTTATTCATAGTGAAGGTGGAGGTGGTATCAGACTGGTAGAGTATAGAACTGCAGTGATTTAGACAAGACGAGGGAACCCGGTGTTAGTGTTAGTTACTTGGGGAACTCAAGAAATGAAACACTGCTTTACTCTCTTTAATAACATGTAGTGAATATACAAGAAGAGTTACTACGTTACTATCATGTCCTTCATGTACTTGGGTTTCTCAAAGTGCTTTACAGCCAAGTAATTATATTTGACATACAGTTGCTAGAATGTTGAGAAATATGGAAGCTAGTTTATACACATTAGGGTCCCACAAATAGCTACGAGATAAGTGACTAGAGTTAAGGTTTAATTGTTTGTCAGGATGTCAAAAGAATTCCTATACAGTACCATGGGGTCTAAAGGGCAGATAAAGCCTCGGTTTGGTATTCAGAACACAACAGCTCCACAGGTGTAACATCCCTCATTACTGAAGTAAAGTTTCTAATGAAAATTATATTTTCACTCCTCCATCACCCCCAACCCTTCATCCCTTCTCACAACACTTTCCCATGCAATTGCAGAAGGTGCAAACACCAGTTTCGTTACCTCGTCAGTGTCAAAAGGTGACAAACGCTCCTTTCAGCAGCGTTCACGTTGCACCTCCTTCAATTTTGGTCAACTGTATTCATGCTCCCAATGCAGTCTCCTTTACATTGGGGACACTAAACGCAGGTTAGGTGACTGCTTTGCGGAACACCTTTGCTCAGTCCACAAGCATGACCCCATTATCATTTCAACTCATCATCTTGCTCTCATGCCAATGTCTTTCCTTGACCTGCTGCAATGTTCCAGTGAAAGTCAACGCAAACTGGAGTAGCAGCACCTCATCTTCCAATTAGGCACTTTACAGCCTTCTGGACTCAACACTGAGTTTAACAACTTTAGACTGCGACCCGCTCTCCTTTATCTTGATCCTGTTTTGGTCACAATTCAACAACAGCCCCCCCCCCCCCCCCCCCCCCGCCCCCAACCCCAACCCATCGAATTCATTGGTCCGAATTCTCTAGTTGCCGAGATTCACTTTTCCGCTGGCAGTGCATCCCGCCAATGAATTTTGTGATGTCGTGGGTGGCTTCCCGTTGACGAGCGGCGGGAGGATAGAATCCTGCCGCCAGTGAACGGCGCGCAGCCATGAAACACGTGGCCGGGGGGACTGTAGAATCCATTCTGCTTATTGTCTGCGGCATCTGATGCAACATTTTACCAAATTCATTAATTTTGCTATAGCATCACTAAGAATCCCATGGTAGATCTCAGGGGCTGGTTTAGCACAGTGGGCTAAATCACTGGCTTTTAATGCAGAACAATGCCAGCGTGGGTTCAATTCCTGTACCGGCTTCCCAGAACAGGCGCCGGAATATGGCGACTGGAGGCTTTTCACAGTAATTTCATTGAAGCCTACTTGTGACAATAAGTGATTATTAGATGCTTTGGGGTTCAGAACCATCCCTCCACAACAAATCACCTTTCGCTCCATTGAGTTGGATAGTCCACATTTTTTGAATGATCTGATGATATTGATGCATTAATAGCATCCCAGGATTTGATGATGAAACCACACAAAATACTAAGTGGGACAGCATGGATATTTCCATTATTTGTGAAGGCTTTTCCTCCATCAATGATTCACTGCCATTCCAGTAGGATTGAACCTGATCCTTGAATAGCTTGTTGTTAATATATGTGTTTGTCTTGTATGGCCCTGTGAATCTGTGATATAAAATGTTAAAAGATCAATAAAAATACTTTTTAAAAAAAGGATGGATGAGAATTGCATGAAGTTGTGGATTGAAAACTATGGATGCGAGACTCCTTGGAGCAACTGCAATTTGGATGTTATTTTTGGATGGCACCTTGATTTTAGTGGTTATATGGGATCTGGATATGTCCCACAAATAAGTGGTCTTCTTTGCATAGGTATTGGGACACCTATTCCACACAACACCAATTCCATGTCCGATCCCCGATCTTCCCCCAAGATCGGCATGTCCAGTCCGTCGAGGAACTGCTTCATCTTCAAGTCCCTCTCCGGGGCTTGGAGGTGTACAGCTCCCGGCAGAAGGTTGCAAAGGCTTCATTGATCTGTTTTGGTGCTGCGACTAGCTTGCCATTCCTGACTTTTACTCTAGCTATTTCCCTCGTCGCTGCCTGCTTTCTCTGCTGGTGGGCCAGCAGGTGGCTGGCTTTGTCTCCATGCTTGTAAAAAGTCTCCCATGTCTGCCGGAGCTGGTGCACTGCTTTCCCAGTGAAGAGGAGGTCAAAGTCCATTTGTATTTTTTTCTTCTCTGCCAGTAATTCCACGGTTGCGGCTGTGGAGTACTTCTTACCACCTTCAGTGACTCCCAGAGCGTGCTGCCAGCCCCTCTCTCCAGGCTTGTCTACACCTCTTTTCCCCCCTTCCCTGTCCCGTGGACATCCCACCTCCCACCTTTCGCCGTATCTAGAATGTCCCCCCCCTTCTGCCAGGGCACACACTCCCCCTTTGGAGCTGTGCGGCGGCCCCCCTTCTCCCGTACTCCCCGCTAGCTTGCTCACTTCTGTGGTTCTCCCCGGAGCAATCTTTACCTTGTCTGAACCCGATGTGTTCCTTCCCCTCCCCTCACCACTCTCATCCCCTCCCTGGGACTCATAGCAAATCAAATTCTCCATTCTAATTGTTGGTAACGTCCTCGAGTGTGGCTTGCGATATCTGTTCACAGAATTCCTTGTTCCACCCAGATCTTTCTTACCCATAGTCGGTCCTTCTCCCTCAGGTGTCTCTTGGAGGAAGACAACATTGGCCCTCAAGACTTTTCAGATGGGCAAAGACTCTGGATCTTTTCACTAGGCCGTTAAGTCCCCTGACATTCCAGGTTACTATCCTGATGTGGGGGGGGGGTGGTTTCTGTCCTTTGCTCCCTCCTCCCCCACATGGGTCAACCATACTTACCTTGTGGATTCGCCGCTGCACACCGGGGTTTCCCTTTGTCCAGGTGCCATCCAAGATGGCCATTGTCGCCCTATGGACGGGTCCCTGCATTCGGAGTTTCCCTTTGTTTGGGGACCATCCAAGATGGCCGTTCTTGGAGTACTTGTTTCTGTTGTTGCCATGTGTGATCAGTCGTAGCCAACGTTCTACCCGCTGCCCCCCCCTCCCCCCCCAGGCTGGTCTACCTCTCCTCCCCTCCCCCACCCCACCCTGTGGGCTTCCCATCCCCCTACCTTTCCCAATATCTAGAGTTTTCTCTCTTCTCACCCCCCCCCCCCCCCCCCCCTCTGCCAGGCACACACTCCCTCTTCGGAGCTGTGTTGCAGCCCCCTTCTCCCTTACTCCCCCATGCTAGCTTGCTCACTTCTGTGGTGCTCCCCAGAGCAATCTTTACCTTGTCTGAACCCGATGTGTTCCTTTCCCCCCACCCCACCCTTTCTGCACCTTACCACTCTCATTCCCTCCTTCCTGGGACTCATAGCAAATCAAAAATGAGGCAGTTCTATCCTGCACAATTTCTTTTTTTTTTTTAAATATAAGTGTGTGTTCATTGCTATTGCTACTGCCTTCCCAGCCTGTGCTTGCGCACAAATTAGTCCGCTTCAGTTGGTGCAGTGAAGTAATACACCCTCCCCTGGAAGGCTATCCAGAGCTTGGCGGGGTACAGCATCCCAAACCACATCTTTCTCTTGTATAAGGCTGCCTTGGCTGTGTTAAATTCAGCCCGGCGCCTGGTCAGGTCTGCCTCAATGTCGTTGTACACATGGATCAAATGTCTCTCCCATGCACAGGAACGTGTGTGCCGTGCTCAGTTCAGGATCTTCTCCCTGCCTTGGTACCGCTGCAGCTTTGCGATGATGGCCCGGGTCGCTCCCTTGTTTTGGGCCCGGACCAGAATGATCTGTGGGCTCTGTCTACCTCTGGGGGTTTGAGGAAGTTCTCCCCGCACCACCCCCCAGCCCAACCAGTTTCCCCAGCATCTGGGCTACATACTCCGTGGTGTTCCTGCCCTCGACGGCCTCCCGTAGGCAGACAGTGCGGAGATTCTGACGTCACGACCGGTTCTGCTGGTTCTCGACCTTCCCTTTTAGTGTCCTTTGGGTCGCCACAAACCTTGCCACCTCCGTCTCCAATGAGGTGATCCAGTCGCTCTGGTCAATCGCTGCCTTCTTCAGCTCCCTGATGGTTGCCTCCTGTGCCACCCAGTTGTTGCTCAATATTTTCCAGCGCCACCTTGAAGGGGGCCAGGGCATCCTTGACCGTCGCCTCCACCGTTCCCATCTGTAGTTTGATGGCATCTCTGTGATTTAGAAGCTCCTGCATTAGGATGTCCATCCATTCGCTTCTCGTGGGGGGGGGGGGGGGGGGGGGGGGGGGTAGTCCGGTGTGTGCCTCGGCGACTCGGTTTGTTCGGATGCAGCCAGCTCCGTCCCACTCCGCGTGCTTGTCATCGGCACATCCTTCCCATCCAGGCTCTTCTGATCCCGCCTTCTTTTTGGCCCCTACAATTATTTGCAGGCATTTTTCGGTAACCGTGGTGGTCTTGAAGGAGGATGGTTGGTTTTCACAAACTCAGTAGCTTATTTTTGGGCTAAAAGTGCCAAATTCAAACTTCCAGGAGAGCCACCGTTCCTGCGTGTGTGCACCGTCACCAGAAGTCAATCCTCATCTATCACAGGGCTCGCTGGCTTTGAAAGCAGACCAATAGCACGGTTCAATTCCCGTAACAGCCTCCCCGAACAGGCGTCGGAATGTGGCGACTAGGGGCTTTTCACAGTAACTTCATTGAAGCCTACTTGTGACAATAAGTGATTTTCATTTCATTTCATTTCCTACCATGCAGGAAAACAGCTGCAGGGATCTTGATTTTCGGCACTATTTTATGTTTGAAAATTACATTCCATCAGCCATGCAGGCTAGTACCAGCATAAATCTTGTCCGCTTCCTGTGGTTTTCACTTTTTCGAACCTTTTTGCTCCAGTTTGGCTGCTGGATAAATCAAAATTCATGGGCATTTAATCCAATTCAGGGGTATTTTAACCATATGCCGATGTGACTAAATGTTTTTGCTGCTATCGGACGATGAATCACTGGAAACTGGTCATTTTAGCATCAAGGTGTTTTGCTGGTCTCTGACTTTGGTCTTCTGCCATAACACTGGATTGTTTTGTTCTATAAAGTGCTACAACAACTAGCTGTTGCTCTGAAATCTTTGTTGGACTTGGGGTTTGATTTGGACCAATTAAGTGCGAATATACAGATTGCATTTCTGCTGACAATGTAATCATTCTGACGATTTTTGAAAAGCTTTTCCAATTCATGCGTCTCAAAATCAGGCCAGAGGCTGGTCCTTGGTCTGATGACACACTTTGTACTGCACATCCTCTTTGGGGTCGATTCCTTCCATTCTCTTACCAGTACTTTTTAAAACATAGAATTCTCTTGTTGCAGCACAACCGTTTGACGAGTTAGCAAATGTTATGACTTTTAGCTTAAATCAGCTTTGTACTTCATTCTTTTTACCGGAGGACCAATCTCAGTTTGTTGCTCACTTTGTGCATTCTGCTCCGAGTGGGCGCATTTTAAACTGACATGCAGTTTCTTGCCAACAATCGTATCGCCTCCTTGATGCCACGCACGGACTTACAAGGTGAGTAAAACATCGATTTCTGAGGTGAGAAATTGAGGCAACTCCTAATGAGAGTTCAGCAGAAAAGATGGGGTTAACTTGTACGGCAAATATAGGTCCGAAACATGATCTTGGCATTGACAAAAATGGGGTCATCTTGTACATTGGGTAAACTTCTTTGCAATGATCTGCAGCGCAAAAATTGCTGACATGAACTGTGCATAGTTCTAAAATATTGGAGCCTTGGAAATCAAGACAAAATGCATATGCTCAGAATAGGACTGTATAAAGCTTTTTTGGGGCTATATATATTCGATAAAGAAGTACTTAGTTCCAGAATCTGGCAGACAGCTAATGCAATTTCCAATAGTTAGAAAGGGGAATAGAGTAAGTATGGGGAGCATATACCAATTAGCTTAAAGATGAACAGAAGGAAAGGTAATGGAATCCTTACACAAAGATCTTATAGAAAAACATCCAGGAACTGAAATTACAATAAAAGTAGTCAGTATGGATTCCAAAGAGGTCATGCTTGATGTAGTAATAGAAATGGGAGACAAGGGTAATGAAGCATAAGTTATATGTGTGGATTTCCAAAACGTTTTCAATCAGGTACCGCATTGCAGACTCATAATTAAGATCAGGACTTGTGGAGGTGGGGGAAAATAGCAAGATGGATAACAAGATGGCTACCAGAGGAAAAAAGAATAGGCAATAAAAGGTAGTTGTTCAGATTGACAAAACCTTGAAAAATGGTATTCCACAAGGGTCAATGCTGGGACCACTGTTGGACACCTAAATGATTTGAACTCAGAAATTAGAAGTGCAATTTCAAAATTTGTGGATGACACCAAATTGGGAGTTGTGAAGTTAATAATGGAAGACTGCTACAAAATACAAGACATTAATAAATATGCAGAATACGTCCTCGCTCCACAGATAATGCCAGACCTGAGAATTTCCAGTATTTTCTGTTTTTGCTTCAACATACATGTGTAATTAGCAAATGAATTTCAATATAGACAAGTGTGAGGTAGTGCATTTTGATAAGTCAGAAAATCGAAGCCATGTGTTCCTTAGAAAATAAGTGAATCAATGGGGCAGGTAGGTAGAGGACTCGGGAGGGATCAGATAGGGAAACCTCAAAAATTAGCAACTTGATAAGGTAATTTAAAAAGGAAACAACACTTTCCAGAGAGATATCTTAAACATTGATAGAGCCTTTGTTACACCACACTTGAGAGTGTTAAGGTAAGAATTGTACATGGCGAAGTTAAAATTAAGGGTCTCTCTGTTTTAATTATGCTTGCAATAATGTAATTGGGATACTGCAAAGATCTGGTGCAGCATGAAATAATGTGATTGGAAGATTCTGCAAAGTTCTGATACAAAAGTGCAACAAACTAACCGTTTACTGTTGAGACACCTGCTATTCTTGTAACTGAAAACAAGGAGTTGTGGACATCAGTTATCAAATGTTTTCAGAGGAATATGATTGGAAGCTAATTGTTGCTAGGGGGACCTAATTGGTCATGTATGTAACCCCTTCAAACTAATGAGGAACATGTATAAAAAAGGCTAACTGCCACTGTGAAATTGAGACGGTGACTGCGCGCACTGCTCTTCTCCCAAAGGCTTTTGCCAATAAATGGACTTGACTCAACTTTTTGGTGTGGACAAGTTATTATCTACTTCAATTGGCGTAGTCGGCAGGATTCTGCCCCGGCCTGAGGTGGTTGGCCACCCCTCTGGAAAACCGGGACAGAATAACTGAATATTGGTAAAGAGTTGAGTCAATTCACGGAAGGTTCAGTGACTGAGAGAATAGTAACTGCCTGAGTTGACCCAAGGACAAGGAAGTGCTCGTCCCTAACACGCAGCCTTAGACCGGTTGTTAAGGGAGGAAATCCTCTCACGCGAAGGTCAGGACTCTGAAGTGGGTGCAGGGACTTGAGACAGAGCACTTGGAAGGAAGACTCAGGCAGCTGTGAGAAAGTGTGTGTGAGCAGTCAACTGTTGGAAGAAAATTACGGGGCTGTAAGTATACTTTTCCTCTCAACAATTTGCAAGCGGCAAGGGGGAACTGATAATTCAAGAACTTGTCGGACCTGGGTAACGACGACCACCGAGAGAAAGACTTGGTTGGGGTGCAAAGGAAAGAGCGCTCTAAAAACCGGTGGATAAAACACGATCTAGAGACTCGGGGATAATCGTGAGTATAAAAATTGTTACCGAAATGGCAGGCGAGGAAGTGAATCTGGGACCAGCAGGTTCACTGATAAATAAGTATATGACCGACAGACACTCACTAATTAAAAAGATGCAGAAAGATGGTTGGGATGTCTCTCAGACATTGGAACAACAAATGAAATGGATAGATGGTGAAAAGAAAGATAAAACAAAGAAAGTAGGAGTATAGTTATTACACCAATTAGCTGGACTAATTGGACTGGTAACAGCCTCTACTAAAAAATGGTCTGAGGACAAAGATAACAAAGAAATTAGAATCTAGAGTAAAGGAATTAGAAAAAAGGAATCAACTATTAGAGTAGAATCATTGGGGTCTCCTTCCACCATATGAGACAACACAACAGGAGGCAACTGCACCCCCCCCCCCACCTCAGGGGGATACGGAAGAATGTAATATGGCCCAGGTAACCAGGACAGGAACTGAGGCACAACTGAGGGCAACTTATAAGCCCTTCACCCCCGGGGAAAGACAGCAAATATTGGACTCCTTGGGCAAATTACAACCACGAAGTGCAAATGCTAAATTTTGGGCGGAATTAGATACCGTATGGGTAGGACACCAATTACATTTGCAGGACATTCACCAATTAGTCAGAGCCGTGTGCCCTCAGGATAAATGGAGACTGGTTAACAGTCCAGGCAACATAAATGACTTCCAAACTGGAGTCTGGGCGCAGGCATCAGCCCTAGTTACCGAAGTGGACGCCCAACAGGCGGATTTCGCCCCATTTAAAACAGCAGTACAAACAGCCCTGGGAAACGCACCAACTAATTGGAGTAGGATTACCACAACTAAGCAACAAAAGGGAGAGGGAGCCTCTGAATATGGAGAACGATTGTTCCAGGTACACGAAGAATGTTCAGGAATAGCAAACCCAGCACGCGCTCCTTTATCCAAGCCTTTAAAGACGGGCTCTCAAGTAACCACCAGATCATCTTAAGAATGGGGGTATTTGCGCTCCGAGGGTATGATGCACTAGTAGAGTGGGTGTGTGGAATACCCGGCAGAGAAGAGAAATGCCAAATAAAAATAAAACAAGAAAACATTAGCGCTTATGGCAGTGGAGGTGCGGCACAGCCAAAGCTGATGTGTTACAACTGTGGCAGAAAGGGACATTTTGCGAAGGAATGTCGGGCGCCAAGGAAAGGAAATAAATCTGGGAATGGAGAGGGCCGTTGCAATTATTGCAACAAAAACAGGCACACAGAAGCCACATGTTGGGATAAACATGGAAAACCCCAGCCCCGACTTGTATCCGCAGCAGAAGTCAGGGGACGAGGGACCGAGGAGGAAGTAGACTGACAGTCTGCGGCCCCCATTTTTAAGAGCAAGAAGGAGGGGAGAATTTGTGTGTCTGCACTGGTAGGGGGCCGGCAATGTGAAATGCTGGTGGACACAGGTGCATCTATATCTATTACTGATCTCCCCCTGCCTACCTCCAATAGGATGATTTATATAACCGGGGTAGGAGGAAGTAAAACACCCGCCTATCTAAGCGAGATCACACTGGGGGAAATAAATAACTTGTATATACCAATGCGATTTTATGTATGTAAAAATAATGAGGGAACAATAATGGGGAATGACTTAATGAAAAAATATGAAATTTTAATTGACTGTGGGAAAGGGGAACTAATTTGGCCAACAGAAAATGGCCGGAAAGCAAAAATGGGAAGGCTTACAAGCAACCTCGAAACTATTAAAATAGCCACTACCACTACCCGAGACTGGAGGTTAGAAACAAAGGGGTTCGGGACCATTTGCTCCTCTGCTCCTGGAGTATGGGCAAAAACTAAACTGGACACTGGTTTAGTCAACATAAACCCAATAAAGGTGCCCGGGCCCGAGCATAAACCTCACCGACAATACCCGATAAAACCAGAAGCAAAGGCAGCTGTAGTAGAAATAGTCAGAGAGTTGGTGGAAAAGGGAATCCTGAGGGAAACCACGAGCACCACCAACTCCCCGACCTGGCCGGTGAGTAAACCAGACGGAAGCTATAGACTCACTATAGACTACACTGCCCTTAATAAAGTTACGCCTAAATTGCACCCCATTGTAGCAACCCCATTGTAGCAAGCCCCTCAACAATCCTAAATGGACTGTCACCGGAGCACAATATAGATGTCGGGAAAAACATGGACTGAGGTATTACCCATAATCCTGATGAAATTAAGAGCTACAACGAATCGTACAACTGGATTGACCCCGTATGAATTAATGACTGGAAGGGTGATGCAGCTACCAGAGAATATTATCACTAGTGGGGCCAATGAAGGCCCATTGAAAAATAGGATTAGACGATACGTATTGGAGCTGAGCGCCCAACTAAAAGAGATGCGTAAATCAGTAAAGGACAATCAGGAACAACGAGACGCAGAGAGAGCTCGAAACACTTCCTGATGTCCCTACTACAGGGAGTTGAGTAATGGCAAAAACATTACCTGAAAAACCCGGTTTTGCCCCTAAATGAAACGGGCCATAACAAGTTATTAGTGGAGATACTTGTGCATGTATAGACATTAGAGGTAAGGGGGTCTGGAAACATTGGACTCAACTTAAAACGTACCCAGGTGACAGTTAAAAAATGTGATTTGCTTGACTTACAGATACTCCTCTCTGACCTCCAAGCAAGCTGAACGGGAACGCGGGCGGTAGCACGCGGCCGGTATAGGCTTTGGGATATTGTTAATTTAGAGTAATAAGGATGAATCTGATAAAATTGATACTGTGTTTGGGACTGATGGGAGTCGGCAACTGTCCCCATAATAGCAAATGAGAGTTACATGTGAATACGTACCTTTATATGTCCTATGTGTGTGCAAGGGATGCCAATGTGTCAGTGTTGGGTTTGTGCTCATGTACCGATACTTGCAAAAGGAGGGATCCCCCTACGTCCCATCTCTTTTAATACTTCTGAAACGGCAGAATGGTGGCTAAGGAATGGCGATGCATTCTCGCCATTCTTTCACCACAACAGGAATACTATAAAAAAATGGGAATTGGCTGGGTATTATATGAATCAGTTCGAGGGTTGGTATCGACCCGAGTATGATGGCCACCATGACCCCCCTCATTTTGTCTGAACTAATACATCAGGGATGGGTCGTCCAAAGGGAGAAATTTGCTTCTTAAAACCGGGATGCGAGATGCCACCAGAATAGGAGATAGTGCATGTGAACACTATCTCAGTGTCATCCCCTCATACGGCTAACGCACAACTCTTCAGACTATTATGAACCTGAAAACTCCCAATAAAATTGAAGGATACAATATAAAGTTTACAACCTCCTGGTTGGGTGATCAAGTGTACCTACACCCCTGATAGTTCGGACAATATTACTAACCTTGCTGATCATATTCGGAGGGAGATTCAGAAATTGCATGAGACCTCGGGCGGGAGATGGTTGGATTGGCTACTTGGAGGGTTCTGGGGGTCTTACCTGATGCATGGATTGATAATACTTGTCTTAATTATAATTGTATGTTGTATAATCATTGGATGCCTTAATATGTGTTGTAAAATGTCTATGGCTCGAATGATGCTAGTACACCCGGTCCGTAATCCGGACGACATCCCGGTAATGGTCACCACCGAACAAGGTGGTGAAGAACAGGGTGCCACATATGATGATGTGTTTATAAAAGTAATTTAAGACTAAACATCGAAACAGGTTATATGCCCGGGGATGTTTAAAGCGGAGACGGAAGGTGTCTATCTGACCAAGATCCGAATTTGGAACAAGATAGCAATGGGAATATTGTTGGTCTGAAGAATTGTTGACACAATCCTTGACCGAAAGAAGGGATTGTTAAGGTAAAAATTGTACATGGAGAAGTTAAAATTAAGGGTCTCTCTGTTTTAATTATGTTTGCAATAATGTATTTGAGATTCTACAAAGATCTGGTGCAGCTTGCACAAATGTGATTGGAAGATTCTGCAAAGTTCTGATACAAAAGTGCAACAAACTAACCGTTCACTGTTGAGACACATTCTTGTAACTGAAAACAAGGAGTTGTGGACTTCAATTATCGAATGTTTTCAGAGGAATGTGATTGGAAGCTAATTGTTGCTAGGGGTCCTAATTGGTCATGTATGTAACCCCTTCAAACTAATGAGGAACATGTATGAAAAAGGCTAACTGTCGCTGTGAAATTGAGAAGGTGACTGCGAGCACTGCGGAGTGCCGGCTCTTCTCCCAAAAGCTTTTGCCAATAAATGGACTTGACTCAACTCTTTGGCATGGACAGGTTATTACTCACTTCAAGAGCAATGTGCATTGTTGTGCCCTCCTTGAAAAGTGTGAAGTGATGCATTTTGGGAGGACTAACAAGGCACAGGAATACACAATGAATGATAGGATGCTAGGAAGTACAGAGGGATCTTGGGGTGCCTCATCAATATTGAAGTAACATCCTGCCAGATTTAAATTCTTGAATTTAGACATGTTAGCATTGCCAGAATTCCTACTTATACAACTGCTGGTACAGATTAGATTTATTGTTTCTTCAGGTCTCAAAATACTGCGTACCAAAATCCATATTGACAAACGTTCTTCTTCTAGTTTTATTTCACAAACCAAAGATAAGATGACATCATGCATCATACTTTGCATCAACTAGGCTCAGAACAGGGCAGCACGGTGGCGCAGAGGGTTAGCCCTGCTGCCTCACGGCGCTGAGGTCCCAGGTTCGATCCCGGCTCTGGGTCACTGTCTGTGTGGAGTTTGCACATTCTCCCCGTGTTTGCATGGGTTTCGCCCCCCACAACCCAAATATGTGCAGGGTAGGTGGATTGGCCACTCTAAAATTGCCCCTTAACTGGAAAAAAAAATGAATTGGTTATTCTAAATTTAAAAAAAAAACAGGCTCAGAACATTGTATTTTCTAACTCTAAGACAGAATATTAGTATCTAACTGTGCTGAAAATAATATTTCATCTCCTTACTCCATGTCTATGCAAGTTAGTTATCTGATCCAGGCAACATGTGTATCTAATTAAAATAAATAAAGGGAAGAACTAATCTACTAAAAAGCTAATAAAACTATAGAAACACAATCCAAATGTCCATCAGAACTCTCTGGTTCAGAGTGGGAGCAGGAGGACTCTCTTCCCGAGAATACGAGTACATCTGAGCCATGGAGCAATTGCGCCATTTCAGCTGGCCTTGGCAGTACTGCACTAAAGATTAAGAAAAACATTTGCCATTCCAGAGTGTCAGCAATTGTTGGAAAATTGAATTCTACAATCCAATTTTATCTTTTTTTCTACAATTTAGAAACTATTTGGAAATTAAACAAACATCTTAAACATAAACACATCATTTCACACTGCACTCATGTTTGAGCATGATGCATTCTGGAAAGAGTTACTAAATATATACAATTCAAAAGATTCTGTCGAGATCAAAATTACAAGCTGTAACAAAAATGGAGCTAGGCAATCAAATTAGTTTGAGAGATTGCTCAAATATACCTTGTTCCATTTGTTTCCCCAACTGGCTTTTGTTTGAAGGCTTTCTGGGCCTTTCATCTATTCCTTAATTATGTTTTTAGATCTACTATTGTTGATTTGCATTCTGTAATTTGTCTGCAACACTTCCATGCCCTGCAGATCTGTTATTTCTGATCTCTAATCCCAGCATAAAGAATTTTTTCTTGTGCTTCTTCTCCACCCGTTTTGTAAAAATAAACAGGATCTGTCCCTTCTATGGATAATTGAGTATTGAGCACAACCAGGCCCAGCCACAGCAGGACTCAATCATCTGATGGGACAGAACTGTCCAGTTAATTGAATTAACTTGATTTACTTCAAGACGAGCAAACCAAGCATTTCTGCAGAACACACCTAAACAATCAGATAAGATTTAGTGGTGTTTTTCCTGATGCAAACCCACAAATTACCAAAGTAATTGAATTCAATTTCACAAACTTGCCCAAGTGGAATTTCATCTCAGGATCTCCAGAGTTGCTGGTCCAGCATCGCTGTCACTAGGCTAAAGTACTAACACCATGTAACCATCCTCCATCCCAGCCTCACGTAAAGAACATAAGAAATAGGAACTATAGACCATGCAGCCAATCAAGCCTGCTCTGCCATTTAATATTATAGCTGACCTTTGGCTTCAATTCCACTTTCCCACCTTCTTTCCATGTCTCTTGATTTCAGCCTCAAATATATTCAATAATTAATTTTATTTAGAGTACCCAATTTTTTTTCCAAGGGGCAATTTAGCATGGCCAATCCACCTAACCTGCACATCTTAGGGTTTTGGGGGTGAGACCCACGCAGTCACGGGGAGAATGTGCAAACTCCGGAAGGACAGTAACCTGTGGCCGGGATCGAATCCGGGTCCTCAGCATCATGAAGCAGCAGTGCTAACCACTGGGTCACTGTGCCACCCAAATATATTCAATCATGACCCTCTGGGCTAGAGAATCCAAAAGATTCGCAAACCTCGAGTGAAAACATTTTTCATCTTGGTTCCAGGAGACTGTTCCCATTTTTGGTTTTCTCACGCTGGGGAATCTCACCACAAAGTGAAAAGCCTCATCAGGATCTTTTATGTTTCACTGAAATAACCTCTTATTCTTCTAAACTCCAGCAAGTCTAGGACCAATTTATTTAGCTACTCATCTCAGGGGCCAATAAAGTGAAGCTTTAATGGAAGTGTATCCTTCCTTAAATATAGAGACCAAAACTGCACACAATATTCCAGGTATGGGTGCATCAAAGCCCTGTATGATTGTAGCAAGACTCTTGATTCATGCACTCTAATCCCCTTGCCATTTGCTTTCCTAATTGCTTGCTGTACCTGCATGGTAACTTCCTGTGTTCTTTGTACAACTATACCCATGTCCCTCTGAACATTCACATTTACAACTTTCATGTTTTTTAAAAAAGTCTGGTTTTCCATTCTTATGGCCAAAGTGGCTAACCTCGCACTTCTCACTTACAGTATACTCTATATGCCACCTTGTGCCCACACTTAACTTGTCCATATCTCTTTCCAGCCTCTTTGTGTTCTCTTCTCAGCTTACATTCCCATCTAACTTTGTACTTTCTGCAAACTTAAGATACATTATTCTCACTTTGTACAGTCATTCATGTATATGGTCCCAGCACTGATCCTTGTGGCACTCCACTCGTCACAGCTTGCCAACTTGTAAACTCCCTGTTTATCCTAGCTCTTTGCTTCCTGTCCATTAACCAATTCTGTGTTAATATATTATCCCCAACTTCATGAACCCTTATCTTCTGTATTTACCTTTGGTGCGGCGTCTTATTGTATGCCTTTTGGAAATCCAAGTACACTAAATCAAACCATTCCTTTATCTACCTTAGCAATTAGTCTAAAAAATTTCTAATAAATTTGTCAATGATTTCCTTTTCATAAACCATACTGGAACCATTCCAGAATCCAGAGAATTTTATAAAATCATAATCAGCTCAGCCACTATCTGCAGCTATCACCTTAGAAACCTAGAATGTAGGCCATCGAGTCCTGGGAATTTGTCGGACTTTAGTCTTTGCTGATATTATTTTCCTTAATTTGATCATTCTTTTTAGTCCCTGGATTACACTTCATTTCTGGTATTTTCCACCCATCTGCCATCCCCATTTCCTACGGTGCATAAATCCCATACTGCTCAGTCTTGCCTAAAAGCAGAGTTCATTCTCCGTTTCTCAAAGAGCAGGATATCCAACACCCCACTGCAATAACTACAGGAAATTACAAAGTCACATCATACAGGCCAGAGTCGCATTTTTGGGGCCAGCTGTGATGAGTGGACTGCCACAAGAATCAGTGCTTAATTATTTGCAATCTATATTAATGACTCAGCCAAAGTGACAGATTAATCTATCTAAATCGGCTGGCAATACAAGGTTTGGTGGGAATGTAAGCTGTGAAGAGGAGACAAAGAGATTGCATACAAAGTTACAGACCACATGCGGGAAAATGGGATTAGAATAGTTAGATGCTTGATGGCCGATGCAGACACGATGGGCTGAAGGGCCTCTTTTTATGTTGTAAGGTCCTATGACAAGTTAAGTGTCCACGTGGGCAACAAGCTGGCAGATAGAGAATACTGTAATGTGGAGAAGTGCGAGAGCAGAGAACTGCAAGCCCAGAAAGACAGACTGATGAAAAGCAAAATCAGGCGGCTGTCAGAAAATACAGTAATTAGAGAGCAATGAAGGAGCCATCTGTGAACAAAACAGTTATCACTAAGAGTTTTTTTAAAAACTCCTCCAATAAACCAGGCTAAATTTTATAAACAAGGCAATAGAGAAACTGGGAACATATATCCAGCAAAAGCAAGTACAGAATTGAAGACTCAGAGCAACTATAGAAAGCTAAACTCCAATCCGCGGAGATCAACAGAGAATTAACAATTTCTATACTTCAGAAACCACTAAGCAAAAAACTTAATACCCACAGACTTGTCAACCTCTCTCTTCCACTCACCTGAGAGAGGGGCACTTACAAGATTTTCAAAATCAGCTGAAGAGATCTACTTGGAAATCTGGGACAGCCTCAGTGGTTAACCTCCCAAATTCTGCAATGTTCTTACTTCCTGAATGAACTTCTCCAGATGAAAACTCTTCCACCACACTGAAGAAACTATCATAGACATCTTCCCAAGGACACTGTGTAATCAGAATCACATTAATGTACAATAAGGGCAAACATCTAAACACCATCTCCTGAAATGAGAATTCCAAACAGGACAGCGTTCAGTAGATGTAAGTTTTATTTACAAAAAACAGAAAGTAAACAGAAAATATGAGGATCCTCAAACAGGTTTCCATTATAAAAAAATCTACATATATGGAAGTTTCTCACTTCTTTCATATTTCTTTGAATACAAATAACCGGATAAGTAGTCCCAATTTCTCCAATACAAAGCTTCAAGTTTATATTTTATACACAATCATAAATTTTAGAGCCTACCTGAAGTATGATGAAATGGTCCAATCCTATGGGCAAGTATAGTTATTAGAGCTTATGTGCAAAAAGTCTCTTTAAAATGCACCATTCACAAAATGTTTAGAATGTATCAATGATAGCCAAGATTACTTTACATTCCTTAATGTCAGCACATTGTATGTACAGGGTACTTCGTTCATTTTAAAATTCTCAATTATTCCAGTGATGTTTAAATATCATGCTAAACCCTTGATGAAATCCGTATTATGTTTCTCTTAACCTTTTTTAAATTTTTATGTACGAGAACTAGTTTCCTAATAGGCAAATGTAGAAATAATATAAAGTTGGATTTCAGACTATATATATATATATATATTCAATCCCATGGCCTGAAACACTTGACTTTCCAATAATAAAATGAAGAAAAAAATAAACTTTCACTATTATATGTAATTGATTTAAGTGGATAGAAAGAAAGAGATGTACAAGAAAAGAAAAAGTTTGCAGTGCAAATTAAGGTCTTGTGGTTTAGCCTTCCTGACCGAAGTCTTCTGTGAATTTCTTCAACTTCGCTAGGTCCTCATCGTTAACAGTCGGTTTTATGCTTGCTAACGATTGCACCATGTCAGGCTGAAGAGAAAGAAACAGGGAAATTATTAAGTGCAGTTAGAGACGGTCATGAATAATCTTAGCAGATTGTAAGACTATTTTCATATGCTACTGTTTTAGGAGACTTTCAGTTTCAGCTTTCACTCTGAACTGTTAGAATTGACCACAGTTCTTTGCAAAGCTCTTAAATTCCCAACAGTTAATTTCACAAATTAATAGGAACCAAACTTTTGAAGAACTTAACGGTATACTTAATACCCTTCATTTAAAAGTGTGAACCAGTTCTTTAAACATTTTAAACTCAGGCTGTATATAAAGTTAATCTTCATCCAAGGGCAACTCAATATTTTGATACTCAAGATAAGAAATGGTTCAAAAAAGCATTTTACCAATAAATGCTATCCACACTATCCTCACAAACTCTATTTTTTATACAGAGATGTGCATCTTCCTTGAACCTGGCTTTTCTCTATTTTCCTAGGTTGATACTGCTGTATCAAACACCACACATGAATACTAAGTGGAATTCCATTTTTTATATTCTCTGTAGACAATACAACCAACATCAAGGGGCAAGCAGAAAATTTCTTGCTGTGTGTCGATAGGGGCAGAAAGTGGCAAACGGACATTGATAGATTAAGTGAGTGGACAAATCTGTGACAAATTGAACTTCAATGTGGACAAGTGCAAGGTCATCCATTTGGACTAAAAATTAGAGTATTTTCTAAATGCTGAGAGGCAGAGATATATAATGGCCCCCAGAGCAGAAATCACTAAAATCTAGTGCACAGGCACATAAGGAATTAAGAATGGCTAATGGACTGTTAGTCTTTATGAAAAGGTTAGAAATGATATATAATTGTTCAGAGCTCTGGCTAGGCCACATCTGAATTCTACAATCAATTTTGGATCTCAGGAAGGAGTTGGTCTTGTAAGGTTTGCAATTCAGGTTCACCAGAATGATACTGGGGCTAAGAAGTTCATTATAAGGACAGATTACACAAGCCAAGCATGAATTACCTTGAATATAGAAGATGGTAGACAAGAGGGGAGGCGGTGGCATAGTGATATTGTTACTGAACTAGTAAACCAGAGACCCAGAGTAACGCTCTGGGGACCCAGGTTCAAATCCCACCACTGCCGATGGGAGCCATTTGAATTCAATAAAAATCTGGAATTAAAATTCTAATGATGACCATGAAACCACTGTAGATTGTCGTAAAAACCCATCTGGTTCACTAGTGTTCTTTAGGCAAGGTAGCACAAGGTGTTACTTCACAGTGCCAGGGTCCCAGGTTCGATTCCCAGTGTCTGTGCGGAGTCTGCACGTTATCCCCGTGTCTGCGTGGGCTTTCTCTGGGTGCCCCGGTTTCCTCCCACAAGTCCCAAAAGACGGGCTTGTTAGGTGAATTGGTCATTCTGAATTTGCCCTCTGTGTGCCCGAACAGGCGCCGGAATGTGGCGACTAGGGGATTTTTACAGTAACTTCATTGGAGTGTTAATGTAAGCCTACTTGTGACAATAATAAAGATTATTATTAGAAGGGAAGGAAATCTGCCGTCCTTACCTGGTCTAGCCAACATGTGACTCCAGACCCTCAGCAATGTGGTTGACTCTTAACTGCTCCTTCAAAGCCAATTAGGGATGGACATAAATGCTGGCACAGCCATGAACGAATAAAAAAAATTAATAGAGTAGACAGGAGAGAAAATATTTCCCCTGGTGTACGAGTCCAGAATAAGGGGCATAATGTTCGAATTAGAAATAGGTTGTTCAGGGGTGATATTGGAAAACACTTCTTCATACAAAGAGTAATCAAAATCTTGAGCTCTCTCTCTTAAAAGCCATTGAAGCTAGGTCAATTGAAATCTCAGACCAGAGATCAGTAAGATTTTTAATAGGCAAGGATACCAAGGGTTAGGGAACCAAGCTAGGCGGCACGGTAGCACAATGGTTAGCACTGCTGCTTCACAGTGCCAGGGACCCAGGTTCGATTCCCGGCTTGGGTCACTGTCTCTGCTGAGTCTGCATGTTCTCCCCCTGTCTGCGTGGGTTTCCTCAGGGTGCTATGGTTTCCTACTACAAGTCCTGAAAGATGTGCTTGCTAGGTGAATTGGACTTTCTGAATTCTCCCTCAGTTTACCCAACAGGCGCCGTAGTACGGCGAATAGGTGATTTTCATAGTAACTTCATTGCAGTGTTAATGTAAGCCTTTGTGACACGAATAAAGATTATTATTATTAGGGAGATGGAGTTAAGATACAGATCAGTCATTAATTACTCATGGTGAAATAGGCTCCAGGGATTGACTGGCCTACTCTTCATAGAATCATAGAATTTACAGTGCAGAAAGAGGCCATTTGACCCATCAAGTCTGCATTGGCCCTTGGAAAGAGCACCCTACTTAATCCCACGTCTCCACCCTATCCCAGTAACCCCACCTAACCTTGTTGGATACTAAGGGCAATTTATCATGGCCAATCCACCTACCTGCACATCTTTAGACTGTGGGAGGAAACCGGAGCACCCGGATGAAACCCAATGCAGACACAGGGAGAACATGCAAACTCCGCACAGTGACCCAAGCTGGGAATCGAACCTGGGACCCTCGAGCTGTGAAGCAACTGTGCTAACCACTGTGCTACTCTTGTTCATGTGAGTGAGTTAATTTACGGATGGATGGCCACAACTTCAAAATCTAGGAGTAACAGGCCTGGCTGGTGCATTACAGTTTGTTTAAAGAGAAAATGTAAACTGTATCAAAAGCTAGCACTGCGTAATTTAAAAACAAAGTCCAATTAAGGGGCAATTTAGCATGGCCAATCCATCCACCCTGCACATCTTTGGGTTGTGAAGGTGGGACCCACGCAGACATGGAGAGAATGTGCAAACTCCACAGAGACAATGACCCGGGGGCGGGGTCGAACCCGGGTCCACAGCGTCATGAGGCAGCAGTGCTAACCAGTGCCGCTGTGCCGCCCTCACTGCACAGTTAGCAAGAAGTTAGATGTTACTCAAAGTGTTGAGCTCACTATCTCAAGTGATAATCACATGACTGAGGACAAAAAGGAAGAGTGACTGAACAGTTTACAAGACAACTTTAGTTCGGGAAAATAATTTGCCCTATCCTAATTCATCCATTTGGAAAGAATTGCATTTTGCTTTCATTAATTTACCTTAAAATGTGTTCTACGCAATAAATTTTTGTTGCGAACAATTTTCTCACACTAGCTGTAAATTAGCCTTTTATTGGCATAAACCTTGCTTTCCTGGTTCTGTTACGATCTTAATTTGAAATAGCAGCCCAGATTTACCTTTTTATACCATCTACACCATACCTTGTATATCTGAGATCTCCTTCAAGTTCTTTGTTTCAAGTTTTGACAGACTTGGTTCTCCAGTCTTTGCTTATAATCCATTCTTTAAATTATCAGGGCCAGAATTGTCAATGTACCAGCTGTGACAATAACATTGTTACGCTAATTGCCTTATGAAGAGGTAATGGTCATTGACTCAAACGCGAGAGTATAAATGGACACAGCAGAAACAATTGCTGTGGAGTAATTATATGGAGTTTGTATCTCTGGCAAGTTGAATGCAGAATAAACTTGAAGTTAAAGACAAGTTGCTATATTATTCCTCCATCATATACTAACAGGAACAAGAATTGGGGAGGGGAGATGGCGACTCGTAAAGTCACTGAACTAGCAATCTCGAGACGCTGGGTACATCTTAAGTCCCATTCTGACAGCTGGTGGAATTTAAATTCATTTAATAAAAATCTGGAATATAAAACTAATGATGACCATGAAACTATCATTGATTATTGTAAAAACTCACCTGGGTCACTACAGGTGGCTTCAGATCCACAGCAATATGGTTGACTCTTAGTTGTCCTAGGAAGCTACTCAGTTCAAGAACAATTTGGGATGGGTAACAAATGCTAGCCTCGGTAGTGACGTCCACATCCCATGAAAGATTTAAAATATTTTGTGCCTTGGTCTCACCTCCAAGGTGTAAAGGTTTCCCAGTATTTAATTTATGGTTTGATTAGAGCACTGAACAGTTTAAGCATGACTTCAGATTTGTATTCCAGTCTTTTATTAAGTTCAGCAATTTATTTGATTGATTGTTGTTCTGTAGCAATAGTAAAATCTGATGCATACAGGACAAAGACTGCATGTGTACAGTGGCCCTAAAGCATGATAAAGAAGGACTAAGTCACCCAGAGTGTATCAGGAATGGAACGAAATACAAGACTGAGATTAAGAAGATAACAAAAAATCTTGAAAGGGGAATGAGGGGAAATGTTCTCATCTCAAGTTCCTAAAATGGAAAGGAGTGGTGGGGCAGGAGTGAAAAGAATTAAAATAGGGAGAAGTAACGGAGAAATTGAAAATTCATAGCACACAAACTTGGCATTTTTGAAGAATGTGATTCTTTTAATCAGGAATAGAAATGTTAAGGAGCAAAGTAGGCATAGCTTTATGCAGTTCCTTGTGTCGCAAAACATCTCAAAGCACATTATTTATGAAATAACTTCAACATCGTGTGGTAAATGGAGTCAAATGCACAACAATTGTGTGTAACTTTTCACATTTACCAAAGTAACCAATTAAGTTGCACCATACAATGCAAACAATCCAACTGCCAAATTATTTATTACCCAAGTATAGATTCTTCATAGAATTTATAGTGCAGCAGGCCATTCGGCCCATCAAGTCTGCACCGGCCGTTACAAAGAGCACCCTACTGAAGCCCATGTATCTACCCTATCCCCGTAACCCCCACTTAACATTTTTTGGACACTAAGGGCAATTTATCATGGCCAATCCACCTAACCAGCACATCTTTGGACTGTGGGAGGAAACCGGTGCACCCGGAGGAAACCTACGCAGACATGGGGAGAACGTGCAGACTCCGCACAGACAGTGACCCAGCCGGGAATCGAACCTGGAACCCTGGAGCTGTGAAGAAACTGTGCTAACCACTATGCTACCATGTTGCCCTTATTTCAATAAGATTGTTTTGCACAGGCATGGTGGTTTTAAACATTTCACCTTCATGACATGGGGAAACAACCAGAGATCTATCGGAGCCATAATGGTAATATATGTAGAAATTAAGGTCACTTGCCATAGACACGACAGGCTCCAGAAGTTTATCCCCTGGGACATCGATCCAGGTCATCTCCAAAGCATTAGGATCACCAGGTGAACATGGCATTAAGAGGTCATCTACAATCACAGATGGATCAGCATTTGAAGGACCTCTGACCTACAAATTTAAAAAAGGCAAACTACTTAACTAATATGTTGCAAGTTAACAATGTTAAATACGGGCTTCATTTCAATGTTTCTTCTGTACGGTAGCTGGAATAACCACGTGAATTGTTTAACAGTTTGTGAGCTGTTGACAGAAGCAAAATATTGTTCAAAATCTGAAATAAACAAAACAAATGCTGGAAACATTCAGGTCTGGGAACGTCTGAAGAGATAATTAAAGTTAACATTTCAGATTCATAACCCTCTATCAGATCTAGTTGTTAGCTTATAGCAGTCAATTGCTAAGATGCTATGTGCTGCTGCAGCCACAATTTCACAATAGACTGACTGCTCTGACTGCTGAACTAGTGGCATAAATAACAATAAGTATAATTGATTTTGATTGGGTCCAGTCTGAACTAAAGATATTGCCTATCTAAAACAATTCATCAAATAATGTACACATTGGGGAAAATACAATGACTAAATGCAGCAATATGTGAGCATGGAGAGAAACATTCTAACAAAAAACTATCACAGGACACTTTTGTTTTTGAAAAAATACAAACACAGTTGGTTTGAATTTGTAATAGAAAAATCAAAATTTAACATGTAATTTTTAAAAGAAAGATGCTCATGTGCTGTTTCTCAATTTGATAATTAAAATTTAGTGGGGGTTAATAGATTCAGGCGATAAGCCAAAGTTGTCTGATGAAGTTTTTTAAAAAAGCACAATTCCACAGGTCATAAGAATAGACAGATTATACAGAACAGCAAAGAATGACTAAATGATTAATAAAGAGGGATAAATTAGAATGAGAGAAAGCTAGAAGTTTAAAAGCAGAAAGTAAGAGTTTCCACTGGTATTTAAAAAGGAAATAAAAATAAAGCCAGCATTGATCCTCTAGAGTGAGAATGGGGAATTAGTGAATTGGACAGAAACCCTGCAAATGTCTTCACTGTAGAGGGTGCAAATAACATCCCATAAATAATTATGGATCAGGAGGTGAAAGGGAGGGTGGAATTTAAACAATTACAATCAGCAGGGAAAGGCTACCGAGAAAATTATTTCTGCTAAAAACTGACAGCTTCTCACGTCCTGATGGACTTCATCCTAGGGTCTTAAAGTAAATGGCTGCTGAGATAGTAGGTGCATGAGTTGTAATTTTCCAAAATTCCTTGGACTCTGGAAAGGTCCCAATAGATAGGGGAGGCAGTGGCGCAATGGTATTGTTACTGGGCTTGTATTCCAGAAAAGCGGGTTCAAATCCCATCACGGTAGTTGGTGTCATTTGAATTCAATAAAAACCTGGAATTAAAAAGAGCAGCATGGTGGGGCAATGGTTCGCACTGCTGCCTCAGGGCACCGAGGTTCGATCCCGGCCCCGTGAGGAGTTTGCACATTCTCCTCGTGTCTACATGGGATTCACCCCCACAATCCAAAGATGTGCAGGGTAGGTGGATTGGCCAGGCTAAATTGCCCCTTAATTGAAATTTAAAAAAAAAAATGAAATCATTTGTCATTAAAAACCTTCTGGTTCACTATCATCCTTTAGGGAAGGAAATCTGCCATCAATGTGACTCTCAAATGCTCTCTGAAATGGAGCACAGTTAGGGACGGGTAATAAATGTTGGCCAGCCAATGACACTCACGTCCCTTAAAATGAATTTAAAAAAGGATTGTAAAATGGCAAAAAGAGCAGGGAAATTGCTGCCATCTGTAATAAGGAAGTTATAGCAAGACAATGAGAAAATCACAATTCAACCTAGCAGAGTAGTTTGTCAAAGGGAAATCACAATTTACTAATACATGGGTAGGAGGAAATCTGTCCTGAGATTTCCATTTGACAATGTGCCACATCAAAGGTGAGAATGCAAAATAAGAGCTCATGATGTAGGGAGTAACATTAAGAGGATTGGTTAACTAACAGGAAGCAGAGTAGGGATAAATGGAACTTTTTCAGGTTAGCAGGATTATAGAATCTCTACAGTGCCGAGGGAGGCTATTCAGCCCATCAGGTCCACACCGACCCATGTCCACTCCCCGTCCACCCTGCCCTATCCCCATAACCTAACTTGCACATCCCTGGATACTAAGGGGCAATTTAGCACGGCCAATCCACCTAACCCGCACATCTTTGGACAGTGGGAGGAAATCGGAGCACCCGGAGGAAAACCACGCAGATACAGGGAGAATGTGCAAACTCCACAGTCACCAAGGCCTGAATTGTACCCGGTCTTTGGCGCTCTGAGGCTGCAGTGCTAACCACTGTGCTACCATGCCGCCCCTGTGACGAGTGGTGTGCCATGTGGATCAGTGCTGAGCCTCAACTATTTACAATTTATATCAATGACTTAGATGAAGAATGTACAGATGCTCAATTTGCTGAAAACACAAAGCTAGATAGGAAAGTAAATTATGAAGAGGACTTAAGAGTTTGCAAAGGGTTATAGATAGGTCAAGTGAGTGGGAAGAGAATTGGCAGATGGAGTAAAATATGGGAAAATATGAACATGCACACTTTGACAGCAGGATAGAAAAGAAGCATTTTATTTAAATGGAGAGGTATTGTAAAACTCTGACGAACAGAGAGATCTAGGAGTCCTGGTACATATATCAGAATTAGCATGCAGCTACAGCAAGTGATTAGGAAGGCAAATGGAATGGTGTTATTAATTGTAAAGGGTATGGAATTTAAAAGTCAGGATGTTTTGCTACAGTTGTACAGGGTGTAGCTGAGATCTCGTCTTGAGTACTGTGTTATTTTGGTCTCGTTATTTAAGCGAGGATATGCATGTTACAGAGGTTTAATCGACTGATACCTGGGATGGGGGAGGTAATCTTACGAGGAAAGGTTGTACAGTCTGGGCTTATATCCATTTGGGATTTAGAAGATCGAGAAGTGTTCTTATTGAAACATAAGTTCCTGAGGGAACCTGACAGGGTCAATGCTTGTGGGAGAGACTAGAACTTGAGGACATATTTTAAAAAGTCTCCCATAAGATAGAAATGGGAAGAAATATTTTCTCTCAAAGGGTCAGAAATCTTGGGAATTCTTTTTCCCAGACAGCAGTGAAGCAGGCTAAATTAATATTTTTAAGGCGGAGGCAGACTGACAAGGGAGTCAAAGATTATTGGATGTCAGCAGAATGTGGGGTTGAGGTCACAATCAGATCAGCCATGATCTACTGAATGGCACAGCAGGCTTGAAGGGCAAAAGGCCTACTCCTGCCCCTAATTCGTATGTTTGTATGAAACTTTTTCTTTTATTTTTAAAATAAATTTAGAGTACCCATTTTTTTTTTCCAATTAAGCAGCAATTTAGTGTGGCCAATTCACCTATCCTGCACATCTTTTTGGGTTGTGGGGGTGATACCCATGCAGGCATAGGGAGAAAGTGCAAACTCCAAATGACAGTGACCCAGGCCGGGATCGAACCCGGGTCCTCTGCGTCGTGAGGCAGCAGTACCAACCACTGAATCACCATGCTGCCCCATGTTTGTCTGAAACTTAATGGGGGTTAGGGATGACAAATGTACGGTCAAAGAAAATTGTTTTCATGAGAAACTTCAACTTTTGAGAAGAGGGTAATGTTTCAATGGTGAAGGAAAGCAGTTTGGGCATCAGATCAATGGGGACGCAACTTCAACTGAGAGTTGAGCTTCAAAGCTCCAATGTTAGCTGAAGAAGCCAGAGTTTAATAGATTTTGGACAAGGGCAGATAGGTGCTGGCATTAATAAAGTGATACATTCAATTTAGCCAAATAGTAAGCTTTTAAAAACTTTTGATTCATTTAGGTCTTACTATCTATCTGCAATTTGGAGCTTTGCAACAGCTTTGAATTCAATAATGGAGACAGTGGGTTAACAATGAGTGTTGATTGATATACCCGTGAAAACTGAATGATGCTAATCATGTCAGCAAGGGGAGTTTGTAAATGAGGGGGGGCAGGGATAAAGAATGGAGCTTTTTGGCAAACCAGCATACCTTTATACAGTAATGAAAATCTTGAGAGGGTGGAATCCTTTTTGTCATAACAGGTAAGAATGAAACCATTTGAAAGGTGAGCTCGAGTGAACAGTGAGTTGAAGGCAAGGCAGATATTTAATAAAACAATTAAGGATGTGAAGAACAGAAAGGGAGCTCAACTCATTTTGGGTATTATTCTCTAAATTCTACATCTGTCATGGCAGATGTGAACCAGATATGTGAGAACGGGTGAAATATAATTGCAGCTTTGGTCAATTAATTTATTTACATTTACCTGTACAATTAATAGAATGGATCCATATTTCCTGAACATTACTGCAATTTATTTTTATGGTACCTTACCCTCTTGAAATGTGTAGCTGACTGAACCTTTCTGACCGGCTGCATCAAAGCATCTCGGACTATGACACTGATGTCGGCCCCAGAATATCCATCTGTTTTCTTTCCCAATGTCTGATAATCTTCATCAGTCAGACTGTTTTGTGTTGTTCCAAGGTGCAATCTAAACATCACAGCACGAGCACCCTGTTCAGGTAGTGGTATGTAGATACGTTTCTCAAATCTGGAAAACAACAGTTTAAGAATAAGAAATATTATGCCAAAGGCACTAATGATAATGAGGTGCATTAACGTGATTTGGTCAATAATGTTGATTATTTGGTTTACAAACCTTTGCGACTACCTAAAATATGATATTCTGCAATCACAGCATTAAGTTACAGGTAGGAATGTTGGGCTGAATTAGCATTGATAAGTGGACTGACCAAATTCAAAGCATATGATCATCTGCATTTGTTTTTGGAAATACTATGCCAACAGAACATTATTTTCCCTTTAAAACATGAATTTAAAATGGGCTTCAGTAATGATTTAGCATTCCATAATAATATATCAATTAGGCGCCATTCAAGATAAATTGAAACGCCAACTATATCTTCAAAATAATTAAAGATCTCTGCAAGGGGAATCTCATTCATAATTAATACAAATTGATCTTTATGGTATCGGTTTTCCTTTCTTCAAACTTACAATTTGACTTTGATAAAAATACATCATCCAACAGAAAATCATAATAAAAACCATATAATGTGAATAATTTCCAATTTTCCCCAATGACAGCATTGTCCATTTGAAAATAGATGCAAGATTATGTTAGATGCGTGCATTTAAGATTTCCCATATATAATGTCATTTCATAGAGAGAAATAACTGGCAAGAGAACACCAGAATGTTTACACAGTATTTCATAAGCTCTTTGTACAGTTGCACTATTTGATTACAGCACAAAGCAATATTCGACTGTTCTGCTTTGTTAAGAATTATAATTGTTCAGTGAAAAGTTGCTCTTTTCTTGAGTGCACCTCATTTCACAAGGGGCAACTTTCAGTTTGCTTGACAGCAGGTTTGTCAACCATAAAAAAAATGACATCATTGTGCGTGCGTCCATGCAGCTAATAGGGAGTCATAATTTGTTTACCAGTATGGATAATCTTCTGACAGATGATATTTTCATTTAAAAGGCATTATTTTTTTGAAAAAAGTTGCATAAACATTTTACCTTCTTCTAATGGCAGAATCTAGAACCCATGGGATATTGGTTGCTCCAAGTACCAGGATTCCTTCATTATCTACTCCAACACCTGTGAAAAGTTATCAGTAGTTTTACTGTGTAACAAACATTGTGTACATAACAGGACATAGTAGGAAAGTAGGAATTTGAACAGTGATAAGTTGAATTATCCCCTCAAACTCACCATGTTGAAAATTCCACAAAGTGAAATTTTGATTATCTAAACTAGGGTAGTTATACCTTAGTGTCTAGTTAGACATGTGCTAATTAATGTTTAGGTTCATGATTCAGCAATGAGTCAGATCATTCATTAAAAAAATTGCAGTTGACTTCCGGTTGCGGCGATGAACTGCTAAGCCGCACGTTTCGGCAGCTCCCGTTCTAACGGACTTTTGGGCTCTTTTTGGGAGCCCCAAAGGAAATTTTTTCGGACCAAACCCAGTGTGGGGTGACGAAGTAAGGAGTCCCCCCTGGTGTGTATGGAAAAGATCGGTGGTAGTGGCCAGATTGCGAAGGATCTTTTGGAGCAGCGGCAGAGAAGGAAGAAGCAAGCTGGCGACGGATGGAGCCCAGACGACATGGGGCCCGGACCAGCAGGAATTCCTTCGACGGTGTGTGGAGGAATTAAAGAAGGAGGTGCTGGCGCCGATGTTATTGGCAATCGAAGGGCTAAAAGAAACGCAAAAGGCCCAGGCGATAGAGCTCCGTGGGGTGAAGGCAGCTGAGAACGAGGATGAGATTCTGGGCCTCGCGGTAAAAATGGAGACGCACGAGGTGCTACATAGGCTGGTGGAGCAGATGGGAGGAGGATTTCAAGAGGTGGGATATGCTGCCGCTCTCACTGGCGGGCAGAGTGCAGGCGGTCAAGATGATGGTCCTCCCAAGGTTTCTTTTTGCGTTTCAATGTCTCCCCATTTTGATCACGAAGGCCTTTTTAAAGAAAATAGATAGGAGTGTGGTGAGTTTTGTGTGGGCAGGGAAGACCCCGAGGGTAAGGGGGGGGTTCCTGCAGCGCAGCAGGGACAGAGGGGGACTGGCGTTGCCGGATCTGGACGATTATTACTGGGCCGCCAATGTGGCGATGGTTCGCAAGTGGATGAGTGAGGGAGAGGGGGCGGCGTGGAAGAGGCTGGAGATGGCGTCCTGTAAAGGAACGAGCCTAAAGGCGCTGGTGACGGTGCCGCTACCGCTCTCCCCGAAAAGGTATACCACGAACCCAGTGGTGGTGGCAACCTTAAGGATCTGGGGGCAATGGAGGCGACATAGGGGTGTGACGGGTGCCTCTGTGTGGTCTCCGATCCGGAACAACCATAGGTTTGTCCCAGGAAGGATGGATGGAGGGTTCCAGAGCTGGCATCGGGCAGGAATTAGGAGATTGAGAGATTTGTTTATTGACGGGACGTTCGCGAGCCTGGGAGCGCTGGAGGAAAAGTATGAGTTGCCCCCGGGGAATATCTTTAGATACATGCAAGTGAGGGCGTTTACGAGGCAACAGGTGAGGGAATTTCCGCTGCTCCCGACACAGGGGATCCAGGATAGAGTGATATCCGGGGTATGGGTCGGGGAGGGCAAAGTGTCCGAAATATATCAGGAGATGAGAGACGAGGGGGAGGCGCTGGTAGAGGAGCTGAAGGGAATATGGGAAGAAGAGCTGGGGGAGGAGGGTCTGTGGGCTGATGCCCTAAATAGGGTAAATTCCTCTTCCTCGTGTGCCAGGCTTAGCCTGAAACAATTCAAGGTTCTACACAGAGCACACATGACGGGAGCAAGGCTGAGCAGGTTCTTCGGAGTGGAGGACAGGTGCGGGAGGTGCTTGGGAAGTCCGGCGAACCACACACATATGTTTTGGTCGTGTCTGGCACTGGATGAGTACTGGAGGGGAGTGGCAAGAGTGATTTCAAAGGTGGTGAAGGTCCGGGTCAAGCCAGGCTGGGGTTAGCTATATTTGGGGTAGCGGAGGAGCCGGGAGTGCAGGAGGCGAAAGGCCGATATTCTGGCCTTTGCGTCCCTGGTAGCCCGGCGAAGGATCTTACTCATGTGGAAGGAAGCAAAACCCCCCGGCGTGGAGGCCTGGATAAACGATATGGCAGGGTTCATAAAACTGGAACGGATGAAGTTTGCGTTGAGAGGATCGGTTCAGGGGTTCTCCAGGCGGTGGCAACCGTTCCTTGATTATCTCGCGGAACGTTAAGGGAAAATAGATCGTCAGCAGCAGCAGCCCAGAGGGGGGGGAGCACTATTTTTTACTTTGTTAGTTCACTATTTTATTTAAATAATGTTACTTATTAGTTATTGTGCTATCTTATATGTTGATTTGTAAGGTGGAAAAATTGTGTTTGAAAACTTTAATAAAATATATTAAATTTAAAAAACAAATTGCAGTTCAAAGAAAAATAGATTTTCATCAATATAAGTTACGGTTAAATCTTTTCCCTCAAACAATTCAGTTTCTACTGGCACTCTACTATTAAAGCTCCAATTAAGTGAACATTGTAGGCATTTTATTGATTTTGATATAGCTTATATAGTGGGCCAGTAGTACTGTTGGATAGAAACATTACTCTGGAAAACTATAATTGAAAATGCCACAGTATTAAAGTTGGATAAAGCATTTTTCTAGCCTTTTATCCATATGTACAAGTTTACAGGTTTTCTTGGGAGAGAAGTGTCGTTTTAAAAGATCGATGTTGGGTGTTCTTGGTGATGACAGCTTCATCCAGATATATTAATTTTGCTTCGTCTATCAACTATCTGGTTAGATTAAATATTTCCTATTGGTCTTATTTAATAAATAAAAGCATGATAAAACTGACACATTTTCCGCAGTTTAACATTAAGTAAAATGTAATGTCTTACAATTATTTAGATATTTCACAAAGCAGCCTGGGACCATAGGCTACAATCACCAGGGACCTCTAATCCTCAACACATCGACATGGCAAACAGGTGCATGCACTATAATGGAGAAATACTTTCAGAATTGAACTTGCTGACAGAGGTTCTTCAAATGCTATTTAGAAACCCAAATTTAACTGCAGCTTTATGCTCATCTTTTACTTTTGTGGTTTTGTTAATAAAATAAGAACTTTGCTGAACAGTTTCAACTGATATCATGTTGATTTCAACAACACTGAACCACTGTGTTGCTTTAACTTGTCGGGCAGCTATATACAAACATTTTCTGGTTAGATTTACTAGGTTAAAGGTACAAATCCAAATGTTGTTTTTGTTGTAATATCTAAATGGTAAGAGTCAATTAGACTCAACTGTCATATCTCATTGCTGTGTGGGAGACTGTGTGTGCAGACTGGCTGCCATGTTTGACATGCCAAAAGAGTGCCACAAAGTAATTTATGGGTGGCACAGTAGTTAGCCCTGCTGCCTCACAGCACCAGGGACCTGGGTTCAATTGTGGCCTTGGGTGACTGTGTGGAGTTTGCATGTTCTCCCCGTGTCAGCATGGGTTTCCTCTGGGTGCTCCGGTTTCCTCCCACAGTCCAAAGATGTGCAGGTTAGGTGGATTGGCCATGCTAAGAAATTGCCCTTAGTGTCCAATGGTTAGGTTGGGTTATGGGGTTAAGGGGATAGTTGGGGAATGGGATGAGGTAGGGTTCTCTTTCAGAGGGTTGGTGCAGACTCAATGGGCCAAATAGCCTCCTCTGCACAGTAGTGATTCTATGACTTTTACGATTTTAGACTTCCTGAGGAATTGAAAAGATGCAAAATAAATGCAAGTTATTTTATTTATTTCAGCTTTTGTTTAAATACTAAGAGGAATAGATAATATAGATGTAGGCTTCAACTGCAAATTCAGAAATGCAGTCTCATGTAGGACTTAATTAGGATTTTGTTTTCTCTCCTTGATGCAATGGCTAACTGTAAAACTCCCAGTAAAACCTGTCAATGCTGTGTTGACCAACAGTTTTTAAAAACAGAACCACACAATATCAGGAACAAGTTTGAAGTTTGCAACAAAAAAAAGGGGATCCCAGCTCTGTGCTGCACATGTTTTCCTGACACCACAGAAACATCACATCATGATAAACCACCAAAGAACAAGGATGTAATATTTGGCTGACATTCTGGGGACTTGAATTTATTTTTGGGGCAAGCATATAGAGAGAACTTCAGAAACCTCTGCTCAGAAGATTAATTGATTGGATAAAGTTCACAATAATGTACAGGAATGGTGGCTGAAATGAACTTCTTTAATGCCATGCTTTAAGTTCCTAGATTCCACATAAAACCTTACGCAAACTATAAATAAGACTACTGACTGACTAACCCCAAAGATGCTTACCTTGCATCTGGACCAAGAATTCAGTTTTAATACGCCTTGCAGCTTCACTTTCATTTTCACTCCTCGAGCCACAAAGAGAATCAACCTCATCAATGAAGATAATTGAAGGCTTGTGCTCACGGGCAAGTTCAAATAAATTCTTTACCAACCTGAATAAAGCAGAAATGCAGAAGCGATTGTGTGTAAATGTGTTTATAGCAATGTAATTATTCCTGCGACGTAACCACCAACAAATACCCGAGATATACCTCATAACTGAAATGTCTTACCTACAGTATGCAACTCTTGTTCACAAATCTTACTTCCTGTTTTCAGGATTCTCAGTCGCATTTGTAGGTTAAGATTTACCAAAGTTAACCTTCCCCATTCAATTTTGCCATGTCGACTGTCTCGCTGCAACTGTATAAATAGAGCTGGCCAGTGTGGTACCAGCTAGCGAGGGAACTACAGGCCCTGTGTACATATTGTTGTTTGGCTCCACAAACCTGTGCTCGATTCTTTGTGGCCCTCACAAAACAGATCAAAGCGTAGCCTCATATTAAAAGACAATGGTTTGGAAGAGAAATGCACACAGATACAGGATAACATTTTGGAGAATGGAGTGGATTCAATCTCATTTATGCCATTTACTGAATAAACACCTGCTTTTACTGCAGTTTCATTCAAATTTTAGACCACTGACTGTAATAAAGGACTATTTTGCAAAGATTCAAACAATGACATGAACAATCTTGCCACGTTAATTTCACTTTGAATTGGTTAACACTTCCACTTCTGATCTGGATTGACTTAGTCAGAAACATGAGGTGCAATATTTTAGAAAGATAGCTCAAAGAGGCAGGAAATATAAAATTGTCTACTGCCAATTTTCAAATAGACAACTGTCAAAGTTATTAGTTCGAAGCTCCATATTAGTGAGGATGATAGAAACTCACTTTTCACTTTCTCCAAGCCATTTAGAGACCAAGTCAGAAGAGGAGATTGAGAAAAATGTAGAGTTGTTTGCTTCTTTTGCCACAGCTTTTGCCAGGTAGGACTTGCCAGTTCCAGGGGGACCAAACAGAAGGATTCCTCTCCATGGAGTTCGTTTGCCTGGAGAAATTAATGTCTTTGCAGTTAAAAGCCAAACCCTTGCTACAAAAAAATCTTTACAATCATAACTAAGTAAAATTATATGGAAACTACATCAGATAACACTCAAAGAACTGTATATTCATATACAGCAACTCGTGAAATTATAGAATTTAGTGTTGCGAATACCTGCGTTGTGGTTTACGCGCTTCAGCATATAACATGCGATTTTAGTAATGAAAGTTTAATTGTAGAGAGCTGGGGTGGGTGGACCTAATTTAAAACTGATAAACAAATGATGTGAATGCGACAGAAGCAAGCCGGGAGGTTATTACAGTTAAAAAGTCCAAACAGAAGAGCTAGAAAACATATGGTGGAGAAACTTAATTCATGCATGGCATAACTAATAATGGAAACAGAAAAGGAAAACATAGAAAGTAAACTGACCCTCCTTAATTCTAAGGAAACTAACTGAACTTGAGATTTGTAAACCAAAACTGCAGGGCAGGTTTGGCCTGCTTAAGGTTATATAAATGGACCCAGAGCCACTCAAGCAGTAGCTTGGAATTGGTGTGTCCAGTTTGCAGCTCACCGAGAGGATAGACAAAGTAAATGACAATTAGACAGACCTACACTATGAGCAGACCTTTAAATAACAAATTCTTCACTGTGAATGTGGGTGAGGCTTAATCTCAGTTTGAATTTTGTGAAGGAACAGAAGCTGGAAGTTTGCCTCATTTGAAACTAGTGAATGAACCTACAGGTGGTCCCAAAAGAGTCTTGTGGCAAAGAAAGCAACTAACAGATTCGCTTGGAAGAACTCGAAAAGTAACCAGAACATGGGACTGAGGCATCCACAATAAAGAAATGGTAAGAATTTGCTAAGTTTCCAAAGGGCTGTGGCATACTTATCGTTGTTCCCCATGCAAGTAAATAACTTATGACATATTGTTAACATATAATAGAATTCTCGACGGAAGTAAGAAGTAAACTTAAGGGCCTAGCATGTATGGGTATAAACTATGGTGTTAACATAATTGTATCTGCTTAAATTTGTATGCAATAACATTTGTTTTATTTTGCAAAAAGTGAAATCTTGTGTTTCAGTTCCCTTGGTTTAAAAAAGGCGTTCAGCTTTCTTTTGAAATGCTGACTGACCATAATTGGGACTTAACAATAGTCATGCTGGAAGTAAGAAAAATATTTCAAGTTACCATTTAAAAAGTGTTTGGAAGAGGTTTAACTTAATCTATAAAAAGTGACTCAAGATGGTCAGTATATAGTTTTTCTAGAAACCATTTATTTACACTATTTACAAGATTTCATAGGAAGTACATGGTTTCTAAGACACAGTTTTCTGCCCATATCTCTTGGTCATCTGACCCGAATGCCGTGCTTACATCAGAATTAACTTTTTTTTTTAAAAAGTCATTTTTTCCAATTAAGGGGCAATTTAGCGTGGCCTATCCACCTATCCTGCACATCTTTGGGTTGTAGGGGCGAAACCCACGCAAACACAGGAAGGTTGTGCAAACTCCACACGGACAGTGACCCAGGGCTGGGATTGAATCTGGGGCCTTGGGTGCTGTGAGGCAGCAGTGCTAATCACTGTGCCACTGTGTGGCCCGCACATCATAATTAACTTAACCATTAACCCATTACTCTACTAAATTAGCGAAGAATGAAACAATGTGGTCATTGCTCCTGCTGTTTAAATGTGGCTTTTAAATATATTTCTCTAATGTTCAACAATTTTCTCAACAATGCGTTTTTCTGCTTCATTGTGATAATTTGAAATGTTGATTAATAATCTAGAGAGGCCGTTATGGTTCATCCATCATTGACATGCTAATATCAATTATGCAAATCTATGTGACTTTGAAACAATGGGTATCTCCTGGGGTATATTTGCTAAATGATTGTGGTCATTGTTAAGCATTTCAAGTTACAAACAAAAAAATGGGAGTCAATTTTTGTGAAACAACTGACAGATATGTTAATCCACAGCGCAAGGAATCTGTCAGATGAGAGCTCGCGGCAGGCAGAACCTCCTATGCAATCATCTTTTTCATTTAAAGATCTTTGAAAAAACAAAGAAACTTAAATCCTATCAGGGTGAAGCTGCAACCTCTTCTACCTCCTATCTCTCCTGATCCAGATTACAAACTGGAATATCCTGAAAACCACTTTGTACAGAATGTACAACGGCAAAATATAGATAAACTGCAGATATTGTCTGACAGACTGAAGTCTTGAAGTAAACTGTAATAAAATACTAGATTATAATCATGTTACTGTGAAATATGAAATTAACTCAAATTAAGGAGAAGTATAAAAGGTGCCAGTTGATGGGAGTCTCAAAATCATAGGTTCAAATCCCACTCGACACTCTAGCACAAAAGTCTAGGCTCTGTCCTGAGGAAGGCTACATTGTCACCGACTTACTATCTTTTGGATGACTCATACCAAACCTCTGCTTTGAGACGCACATAAAAGGACCCATGATAATATATTAGAAAATTATGCTTAATTCACTGCCACTTTTCTTTCAGAAATTACCATCCCCGCTCTGCCCACCTTGCCAATAGAATTTTCATTTGTCTGTTACTTTTTTCACCAGTTCTGATGGAAGGTCATTGAGCGAAAATGCAAACTCTTGTTTTTCTGTCCACAGATACTGCCTGATCTGCTGAGTATTTTATTCTGGTGTCTGGCCAATATTTATTGTTTAATTAACATCACAAAAGCAGATGATTATCTGGTAATTATCCTATTGATGTTTGTGGGAGCTAGTTGTGCAGAAATTGGCTGCTGCATTCTTGAATCACAACAGTGACTATACTTCAGGAAGTGTTTCATGATTAGGATTTCCTGCGGTGTGAATGGTGCTATATAAATACAAATCATTTTTTCCAGCAATCAGTGCTTTATAGAGAAACAGTAACACAGAACTACTGAATGATGTGACAGGTTAGTGATGTTTCATAACATCAATATTCTCATTAAAATATTTTTCTGGGCATAATAATAGTCACAGATAAATGCAGCAGGCAAGAATTTATACTTTAACAATCTGTAGTACCTTTAATGTAATTAAAGGTCCCAAGGTACCTCACAGGAGCATTATGAAGCAAAATTTATCACCAGGACAGGTGACTATAAGCTTAGTCAGAGGTAGGCCTAAGGGGCATCTAAAAGGGGGAGTAAAGGAAGAGAAAAGTTTAGGAAGGGAATTCAATTGCTTAGAGCCTTGACAGCTACGGTACAGCCACAAATGGTGGAGTGATTAAAATCAGGGATGCAGAAAAGGCCAGAAATGAAGGAGTGCACATACCTGGAAGAATTGTACAGATGGAGGAGATTACAGAAGCAGGGATGGATAAGATTCTGGAAGGATGTGGAAACAAGGATGAGAATTTTACATCAGAGGTGGCTTAACCAGGTACCAACTCAGGTCAACAAACACAGGATTTTTTTTCCCTTTAATTTAGAGTATCCAATTCATTTTTTCCAATTAAGGGGCAATTTAGTGTGGCCAATCCACCTAGCTTGCACATCTTTGGGTTGTGGGGGCGAAACCCACACAAACACATGGAGAATGAGCAAACTCCACACGGACAGTGACCCAGAGCCGGGATCGAACCTGGGACCTCGGCGCCTTGAGGCAGCAATGCTAACCCACTGGGCTACCGTGCTGCCCTGAACAAACACAGGGATGATGGGTGAACGGGACTTGGTGCGAGTTAGGACAAAGGCAGAGTCTTGCATGTCCTCAAGTTTAAAGAGGGTAGAATGAGGGAGGTCAGCCAATAGTGCATTGGAATAGTCAATAAAGGTAGCAAAGGCAAGGCTGAGTGTTTCAGCATCAAATTGTCTGCGGCAGAGCATGTAATGGAGGTGAAAGGAGGCGGTCATCTCAGGGTTACGGCTGTGAACACTTACCAGGGAGAGGGCTGGAGTCACCTGTTAGAGAACAGAATTTGTAGCAGGAACACAAAACAATACTGGAAACGCCCATGAGGAACGCTCACATAGCACATTACAACGGAGTCCATGCCCTAAGCAAGATTTTAATGAGTGATAAAGACATAGTCCTGTGAAATGTTACCTGTAAAGAGATGAGGAAACTTGATAGGCAAAATCACAGCCTCTTTAAGAGCTTCTTTGGCACCTTCTAGACCTGCAACGTCACTCCAACCGACATCTGGCTTCTCCATAACAATGGCACCTGCACAATAACAATTCATATAAAATACAAGAAATGAATTAATCAGTTGCATTGGGATCACCCTCTAGAATATAGCTGTTCAAAAATTAGTTCAAATAATTATATTCCACCTTTATCTGCATTAACATTTAAACAAGTGAAGTTCAGTATCATCAACAGCTCTGGATTTTGAGAATTTATGATTCCCACTCTGTAGCGAAGCTGATATGGAATTGCTCTGCATACTTAATGAGTTAAATTAAACAGAGGAATGGAAACAAAAAGATCGGCAGTTATATATTGCCTTTAAGCTAGTAGAGGATCCCAAAGTGCTTCAGAGAACTATGAGGAGAATGAATGGTCCAAAGAAAGAGAAATTAAGAGTAAAATGGGTTTGCTAGAAAGGTGAACTTTAAAGGAGGTGTTAGCAGTGGGAAGAGGAGAGGTGGAGAGGCTTAAGAATTTATGAGATTTGGACTTCTGGGTGCGGCGATGCGGACTTCCGGGTGCGGCGATGCGGACCTCCGGGTGCGGCGATGCGGACCTCCGGGTGCGGCGATGCGGACTTCCGGGTGCGGCGATGCGGACTTCCGGGTGCGGCGATGCGGACTTCCGGGTGCGGCGATGCGGACTTCCGGGTGCGGCGAAGCGGACTTCCGGGTGCGGCGAAGCGGACTTCCGGGTGCGGCTATGCGGACTTCCGGGTGCGGCTATGCGGACTTCCGGGTGCGGCTATGCGGACTTCCGGTTGCGGCTATGCGGACTTCCGGTTGCGGCTAGGCGGACCTCCGGCTGCGGCTAGGCGGACTTCCGGCTGCGGCTATGCAGAGCTAAGTCGCACGTTCCGGTTGCGGCTATGCGGACTTCCGGCTGCGGCTATGCGGACTTCTGGTTGCGGCTATGCGGAGCTAAGTCGCACGTTCGGCAGCTCCCGCTAAAAACGGACGTTTGGGCTCTTTTTAGGGCCCATAACGGCGCTTGTTCGACATTTCCCGATGTGGCAAGGGGACAGCAACATTCCCCCGATAGTGTATGGATTGGACCAGGAGTGGGGCGATTAAAAAAGTGTAATTGAAGCAAAGAAAGGTGCGAGGGAGGAGGACCAAGATGGCGGCGGGCAGAGACCAGGCAGCGTGGAGGCAGTGGGCGCAAGAGCAGCAGTAGCTTCTCCAGCGCTGTTTTAAGGAACTGGGAGCAGAGCTGCTGGAGCCAATGAAAGCTTCAATCGATAAGTTGCTGGAGACCCAGACGGCCCAAGGGGCGGCGATCCGGGAGGTCCGGCAGAAGGTCTCGGAGAATGAGGATGAGATCCTGGGCCTGGCGGTGAAGGTGGAGGCGCACGAGGCACTCCACAAGAAATGGCAGGCGAGGTTCGAGGAGATGGAGAACCGGTCGCGGTGGAAAAACCTGTGGATCCTGGGTCTCCCGGAGGGGCTGGAGGGATCGGACGTGGGGGCCTACGTAGTCACCATGCTGAATTCGCTGATGGGAGCGGGGGCCTTTCAGGGGCCCTTGGAGCTGGAGGGGGCCCACCGAGTGCTGGCGAGGAGGCCCAAGCTCAGCGAGCCGCTGCGGGCGGTGCTGATGCGGTTCCACCGGTTTGCTGATCGAGAGTGTGTGTTAAGGTGGGCCAAGAAGGAGCGGAGCAGCAGGTGGGAGAACGCGGAGGCCCGGATCTACCAGGATTGGAGCGCGGAGGTGGCGAAGAAGAGGGCCGGTTACAACCAGGCGAAGGCAGTGCTGCACAGGAAGGGGGTGAAGCTCGGTATGCTGCAGCCGGCGCATCTGTGGGTCACCTATAAGGATCAACACCATTATTTCGAGTCCCCGGAGAAGGCGTGGGCCTTTGTCCAGGCCGAAAAACTGGACTCAGACTAATGGTCAGGGCTGAGGAGTCGCGGTGGACGGATGGTTGGGGATTGGTGGGTTGTGTTTCGAGGGGGGGTTCTTTGTTTTTTTGGGATTGATTGGGTATTATTTTGATTAGGTCCGCCGGGTGGGCTCGTGGGGGGGCGGGGGGGTAGGTAAACTGCTTGGGGGGGTTGATGTTCAGTCGGTGAGGTGGGGCCCCGCGGGGGGGGGGGGGGGGGGGCTGAGTTGGGGGTAGTGGGACCGGGCCTGGAAAGGGAGCTGCGCCAGGGGAGGCGGGGCCGGGCGAGTGGAAAGCGCGGGCTTTTTCTCGCGTTTAGGTCTAAAGGGGAGTGGCCGGAGCTGGGAAGCGCAGGCTTTTTCTCCCACGCTGGGAGTGGAATGGATGAGATCCTGCTGGCCGACAAGGGGGGGGGGGGGGGGAAGTTCCACACTGGGGTGGGGGGGGGGGGGGGGGGGGGGGGGGGGGGGGAGAAGGGTCGATGGAGCGGTGGGGCCAGCAGGAGTCAGCTGACGTACGGGAGTGCAATGGCGGGAGCAATGCAGCTAGGGGGGGGACCTAGCTTTGGGGGGGGGGGGGGGGGAGGAGAGAGGACACCGGGTTGCTGCAGGAATGGCCAAGGGGGAACTGGAGTTGGTAGAGGAGGTCGGGGCGGGGGGCGGCCGCTGTGAGGAACGGGTCGTGCGGGGGGCGCGGGCACGTGGCTGCCCTAGGCACGGCTATGGCTAGTCGGCGGGGGAGGGGGGTGAGTAGTGCCCTGATCCGGCTGATAACCTGGAATGTAAGGGGACTGAATGGGCCGGTCAAACAGGCCCGGGTGTTCGCATACCTGAAGGGGCTGAAGGCGGATGTGGCCATGCTTCAGGAGACGCACCTGAGGGTGGCGGATCAGGTAAGGTTGAGAAAGGGGTGAGTAGGGCAGGTGTTTCATTCGGGTTTGGATGCAAAAAATGGGGGGGTGGCGATTTTGGTGGGGAAGAGTGTCGTTCGAGGCGTCGAGCATTGTGGCAGACAATGACGGTAGGTATGTGATGGTAAGTGGCAAGCTGCAGGGGGAGCGGGTGGTGTTGGTCAATGTATATGACCCGAATTGGGACGATGCGGGGTTCATGCGGCGTATGCTGGGCTGAATTCCGTACCTGGAGACAGGGGGCCTGATAATGGGGGGGGGTTTCAACACGGTGCTGGACCCGGCATTGGATCGCTCTAGGTCTAGGACGGGCAGGAGGCCGGCGGCGGCCAAGGTTCTGAGGGGGTTCATGGACCGGATGGGAGGGGTGGATCCATGGAGGTTTGCGAGGCCGGGAGCCAGGAAATTTTCATTCTTCTCCCATGTCCACAAGGCCTACTCCCAGATTGACTTTTTTGTCATGAGCAGGGCGCTGATTCCGAGGGTGGAGGATACGGAGTACTCGGCGATAGCCATTTCTGATCATGCTCCGCATTGGGTGGACCTCGAGTTGGGGGAGGAGAGGGACCAGCGCCCGCTGTGGCACCTAGAGGTGGGGTTGCTGGCGGACGAGGTGGAGAGAGGGCGGGTCCGGAAGGGTATAGAGAGGTACCTGGAGGCTAATGACAATGGGGAGGTGCAAGTAGGGGTGGTCTGGGAGACGCTGAAGGCGGTGGTCAGAGGAGAGCTGATCTCCGTTAGGGCACACAAGGAGAGGGGGGAGAGGAGAGAGAGGGAGAGGTTGGTGGGGGAGATGGTGAGGGTGGATCGGAGGTACGCGGAGGCCCCGGAGGAGGGATTGCTTAGGGAGCGGCCTAGCCTCCAGGCTGAGTTCGATTTGTTGACCACCAGGAAGGCGGAGGCACAGCGGAGGAAGGCGCAGGGGGCGGTATATGAATACGGAGAAAAGGCGAGCCGGATGCTGGCGCACCAGCTTCGGAAGCGAGAGGCAGCGAGGGAGATCGGGGGGGTTTGGGGATGGAGGAGGGAGCACGATGCTAAGTGCGGTGGGTATCAATGGGGTCTTCAGCGACTTCTACGAGGAACTGTACCGGTCTGAGCCCCCACTGGAAGAGGGAGGAATGGGTCGCTTCCTGGACCGGCTGAGGTTTCCGAGGGTGGAGGAGGGGCAGATGTCAGGGTTGGGGGTGCCGGTTGGGTTGGAGGTGTTAGTCAAAGGGATAGGGAACATGCAGGCGGGGAAGGCACCGGGGCCGGATGGGTTCCCGGTTGAATTTTACAAGAAGTATGCGGACCTGCTGGGCCCGCTGTTGGTAAGGACCTTCAACGAGGCAAGGACAGGGGGGCTCTGCCCCCGACGATGTCGAGAGCGCTGATTTCCCTGATCCTGAAGCGGGACAAGGATCCCCTACAGTGTGGGTCATATAGGCCGATCTCACTCTTAAATGTAGATGCAAAGTTGCTGGCAAAGATTTTGGCTATGAGGATAGAGGACTGTGTGCTGCAGGTCATACACGAGGATCAGACGGGGCACGTGAAAGGGAGGCAGTTGAATACTAATGTACGGAGGCTCTTGAATGTTATAATGATGCCGGCGATGGAGGGGGAGGCGGAGATAGTGGCGGCGATGGATGCGGAGAAGGCCTTTGATAGGGTGGAGTGGGGGTACCTGTGGGAAGTGTTGGAAAGGTTCGGGTTCGGGGAGGGGTTTGTCAGGTGAGTGAGGCTGCTATATGAGGCCCCGGTGGCAAGTGTGGCCACGAACAGAAGGAGGTCAGAGTATTTCCGGCTACACCGATGGACGAGGCAGGGGTGTCCCCTGTCCCCGCTGCTCTTTGGGCTGGCGATTGAACCCCTGGCCATGGCGTTGAGGGAGTCGAGGAACTGGAGGGGGCTGGTGCGGGGTGGGGAGGAGCATCGGGTGTCGCTCAATGCGGATGATTTGCTGCTATATGTGGCGGACCCGGTGGGGGGAATGCCGGAGGTGATGAGGATCCTTAGGGAGTTTGGAGATTTCTCCAGGTACAAGCTTAATATGGGGAAGAGCAAGTTGTTCGTAGTGCACCCGGGGGACCAGGAGAGGGGAATCGGTGAGCTCCCGCTAAAAAGGGCGGAGAGGAGTTTCAGGTACCTGGGGGTCCAGGTGGCTCGGAGCTGGGGGACCTTACATAAGCTTAACTTCACGAGGCTGGTGGAGCAGATGGAGGAGGGGTTTAAGAAGTGGGACGTGCTGCCACTCTCCCTGGCGGGTAGGGTGCAGTCGGTTAAAATGACGATGCTCCCGGGGTTTTTGTTCCTGTTCCAATGCCTCCCCATCCTGATCCCTAGGGCATTCTTCAGGCGGGTTAACAGGAGCGTTATGGGGTTTGTGTGGGCGCAGAAGACCCCGAGGGTGAGAAGGGTGTTCCTGGAGCGGTGCAGGGATTTGAGGGGGGGGGGTTGGCGCTGCCTACCCTCTGTGGGTATTATTGGGCCGCCAACGTGGCGATGGTGCGTACGTGGGTGATGGAGGGGGATGAGGCAGCATGGAAGAGGCTGGAGATGGTGTCCTGTGTGGGCACGAGCCTGGAGGCGCTGGTGACAGCGCCGCTGCCTCCAACAAGGTATACCATGAGCCCGGTGGTGGCGGCTACCCTCAAAGTTTGGGGGCAATGGAGACGTCACAGGGGGAGGTGGGGGCCTCGCTCTGGTCCCCGATTCGGGGGAACCACCGGTTTGTCCCGGGGAGGATGGACGGAGGGTTTCTGAGCTGGCACAGGGTAGGTATTAGAAGGATGGGGGATCTGTGTGTGGACAGGAAGTTCACGAGCCTGGGTGAGCTGGAGGAGAAGTTTGGGCTCCCCCCAGGGAACACCTTCAGATATATGCAGGTAAGGGCGTTTGTTCGGCGGCAGGTGGTGGAGTTCCCACTGTTGCCGCCACGCGGGGTCCAGGATAGGGTGTTGTCGGGGGTGTGGGTTGGAGAGGGGAGGATCTCGGCAACGTATCAGGTGATGCAGGAGGAGGAGGAGGCCTCGGTGGAGGAGCTAAAGGGTAAGTGGGAGGAGGAGTTGATGAGGAAATTGATGAGGGGATGTGGGCGGATGCTCTGGGGATGGTGAACTCTTCCTCCTCTTGCGCGAGGCTCAGCCTCATACAATTTAAGGTGCCATGACCGGGGCACGGATAAGCCGGTTCTTTGGGGGCGAGGACAGGTGTGTTAGGTGCTCAGGGAGCCCAGCAAAGCACACCCACATGTTCTGGGCTTGCCCAGCGCTGAAGGACTTTTGGAAGGGTGTAGCGAGGACGGTGTCGAGGGTGGTAGGTTCCAGGGTCAAGCCGGGCTGGGGGCTCGCAATATTTGGGGTGGCAGAGGAGCCGGGAGTGCAGGAGGTGAAAGAGGCTGGTATTCTGGCCTTTGCATCCCTGGTAGCCCGGCGAAGGATTCATCCTCAGTTAATATATTATTTATGTATATGGGGGCGGGGGGGGGTTGTTCTTTTTTTTCTGTATTTTGTTGTTGATATTTTGTGAAAATTTGAATAAAAATGATTTAGAAGGGAAAAAAAGAATTTATGAGATTTACATGGCTGGCAATGGTGGAGCAAGAGGAGTGTGAGTCTTGAGGTTAGAGTGCAGGGAGCAAAAAAATGTGTAGGGCTGCAGGAAGTCACAGAAATAAGAAAGAATGAGGTCTGGAAGGATTTAAAATCCAGGACATTAATTTCAAATTTGAGGCTTTGCAGTTCAGGAGGATGGGGCTGATGGAAGAGTGGGACTTTGTGAAGAATGGGAGCAAGGAGAGGAGTTTGGACAAGTTTGGGTTTGGAGATTTAATGCTCCATGTGGTCTAGGCAAGCATAATGTTCTCGATTGGGGATGAGAAAAACATTAGCCATGATTGAATGGCGTAGCAGACTTGATGGGTCGAGTGGCCTAATTCTGCTCCTATGTCTTATGGTCTTATAATTGAGACTGGGTATGGCGCAGTTGAAGATTTCAAAGGCAGAAAGGTTAAAAAATAACGACTTAACAATGATCCAACTGATCTCCCATTGGTAATTTTTGAAAAAGAGTACTTTTATGTTAAGCTCCTTTCACAAACAACTTCACCATGAACTTGCAGGATGCTGTGATATATTTTTTTAAAATAAATTTATAGTACCCAATTTATTTTTTCCAATTAAGGGGCAATCCACTTAACCAACACATCTTTGGGTTGTGGGGGCAAAGCCCACGCAAACACTGGGAGAATGTGCAAACTCCACACGGATAGTGAGCCAGAGCCGGGATCGAACCTGGGACCTCGGCGCCGTGAGGCAGCAGTGCTAACCACTGCGCCATCGTGCTGCCCAGGATGCAGTGATATACAGTGATATAGTTGTCATACATGGATTAAGAATTGCGAAACCATAATATTTGACAAGCAAAGACTAATTTTTCTTTGAATTAACAGTTTAAAAAATATATAAAATAAGGAATCAAAACAAGATTTGCTCAATGTCCAATTTGAAAAATAATTTCTGTTTTTGTCCATGGTGATAAGTTTGAGTGAGTAGAACGGTTAAAGTGAAATTTTAAAAGGGTAAAGAATTAAATCAACTGTGATCTGATCCTTTACTAAAGTTTTGAATTACCATCCACAATTCCAAGTGCAATCTAAATTAGAAATATCTATTATGTATTAAATTTAACACAATGGTACACATTTCATTGAACACTCATTGTTACTACAGTATGTTATGCCCATGATAGGATGACACCTGTTCAATTTGAAACGACCCATGCGATACACAACTGTTGCTCATTTATTTTAAGGGCGCAACACCTGGTAGTTACACAACCTATCCAGTGTGTTTCCACATATCACTCATGTTTTCTGAACATTTTTCTCATCTGCCCATTTTTTCCTCAGTAATTGAAATTTCAGTCAGAAATTGGACAAGTTTGGGTTAGGAGAGTGGATGATCCATGTGGTCGAAGCGAGCATAATCAAGACTGAGTATGGCACAGATAAAGATTTCAATGGCAGAAAGATTAAAAAAATAACAGGGGACGCACGGTGGCACAGTGGTTAGCACTGCTTCCTCAGAGATCCAGGGACCTAAGTTCAATTCCGGCATTGGGTAACTGCCTGTGTGGAGTTTGCACTTTCTTCCCGCGTCTGCGTGGGGTTTCTCCGTGTGCTCCGGTTTCCTCCCACAGCCCAAAAATGTGCAGGTTAGGTGGATTGGCCTTGCTGAATTGTCCCTTAGTGTCCAGCAGGCGAGGTTGGGATACCTCCTGGTGGAGGTGAGGGCTTGCGAAGGGTGCTCTTTCCAAGGGCTGGTGCAGATTCGATAGGCCAAATGGCCTCCTTCTGCACTGTAAATTTGATGATTCTATTAAATAAGTCTTCAAATGGGGTAGCACGGTGGCACAGTGGTTAGCACTGCTGCCTCACGGTGCCGAGGTCCCAAGTTCGACTCCGGCTCTGGGTCACTGTCCGTATGGCGTTTACACATTCCCCGTGTGTTTGGGTGGGTTTCGCCCCCATAACCCAAAGATGTGCAGTGGGTGGATTGGCCACGCTAAATTGCCCCTTAATTGGAAAAAATGAATTGGGTACTCTAAATTTTTTTTTAAAAAGAAATGTTTTCAAATGGAAAACAAAAATTACATATTTTACAATAATGTGATCAAATTCAACTAGACTATTTTCCATTGTGCTTCAAAATGCTTCAGGCTATTCTAATTGAAGATCTCAGCCTGTCCCAAATGGTTTTGATATTTTTGCTCAATACTGTGACTAAAATTTGCATGATGCAGTCTAAGCATGTTGTGTGGCTCAAGTCAGACTGTGCAGAAGCCTTTAGGCACATGGTTAATGCTTCAATGCAAGTTCAGTCTGCCCCACCCATACAACACAGAACAAAACCAGGAAGCCTGCAGGTTCAGTCCCTGGTCTGCACGGATTTTAGCTGATCTCATTTAAGCCAATGGAAGGGCAGTCCAAGTGCCCTCCGTGAGGCTGGACTTGGAATAGTGGGAAAGGCAATAAAGATGAAGAAATAAAAGCAACTATAGCTCCCATTCATGACTGATATCCAAGAAAACCTGGATAGCCATCAGATGTAATGCACATTACATGGGCAACACTGGCTAATGGAGATATTTCCATCAATGTCCATGTTCAGGTTTAGATGTCTTGAGGCTTCTACATTCTCTACACCTGATAGAACATTGAACAAATTGCAGTTCCAACACCACTCTGCTGGACAAAATAATTATATAGCCATATGATAAGCCAATTTATTTCCCCCTTCCTAATTTGACCATGCGTCTATGTTACATGCATTTCTATAATATGCTATCTCAGTGGAATTTATTTCAAAAGCAGATCTTCTGTAGAATTGTCCAGCAAGTCAAAGATTATAGTCATGTGTGGCGACAGATCACCGTAAAGATTTGAAAGGATGTTAGAGATTTTTTTTAAAAAAATAGTTCCTCAGAAATTTGAACTAATCAACATAATTCCTAATTCACTGTCATCCAGTAAGAACTTCAAAGGCAATGATTTACAGAATACAGAAACAAAATCACTCCAGAAATGGAAATAACGTATCCAATATCTGCAGATTTTTAACCTTCTCATAGGATTCTAATTACCAGTTTAAACAATGAATTATTGAATTAATTTACACAATGTGTACATATTTAACACTGTAGCCGTTACATTTAACACTCAATCATTTCACAAGTTACCTTGTAGCTGACTCTGTAATTTTTTCTTCTCTGAATTGTCAGCCTCGCCATCACTCTCATTCCTGCATTAAAAATCCAACAAAATCTGCTGATAGCATAAACCTAGGACTTATTTTATATCATGCAGTAAACAATATAATACGTTTTAAAATAAATGACTTATCAAATAAAAGGAGCAGTGATTAAATTTAAAAATCCCAGAAGTAAATGAGCTACTTGAGTGACCCAAGCTCAATTCCCAACTTTGTTGAGCCCATAATGTTAATGTATGCAGGAGGGAAGCACAAACCAACAATCAATTGCCTTGCCAAGATGAGGGAGAAAGCAGGAAGTGTCAGGGCAATTCCTAATCCAGACACTTGTAACAGCTAATTTACAGAGTCAAAAGGCATGTTTCTTAACTGCTGGTTATGTGTTGCTGATCAAGGCTAGAAAGTCATTAAGTAGTTTAAAAAGAAAATTAAACAAAATTTATCATTTTGGCCCTGATCTACAATCCTCTGCCCAAATGAATTAAAAGCAACTTTTTTTTCTGCCCAGTTGATTCCTAATCACCAGTGCACAATCATGCAACTGAATACTAGCTTCCCCTAGAGTTCCTATATTTTAATTATATGGCAATTATCTGCGTCCAGTGGCTCCTGGAAGAGCTTGACTGGTATCATCTCGCAATATAAAATTCAAACTCCGTGCTTAAGCATCTGATGCTACAGTTCTCCATGAATAATGTTCAATATGAGGTGTAATTTTGGCCTCCAGCATACCTCCATTCCATTACTGAACCACTTGATTTTACCTCAAAAATCACTCTTGTATTTCATCCTTTCTCACCAACTGATGCTGAAGTACGCTTTCATGCCTTTGTCACATTCAGGTGACTTTTCTAAAGTAATCTTCCAGATTTCTGGGTTCCATACCCTAAAAAACCTCTTGCCCATCTCCATTGCTTGCCAATCTCCATTGGTATTTTATTTGTTCGTGCAATCTTCTCCAAGCCTATGGACCTGCTTGTATTCACCTCTTTCTTCCTTCCACTTATGATACTTCCCTTTCTCTGCTCAGTTTCAAGACACTGCAGCCATTTCCTATGCCCCCACAATTGACATTCTTCCCCTAGCATTCCTTAAATAACTTCAGCTATTTTTTCTGCCTGCTGGCCTTCGTGCCTCCTTTTTGTATCACACAATGCATGAAGTAAATTTAAATAACTGCAGATGCTGCAAATCTGAAACCAAAACATCCTGGAAACACTGCAAAAATCAAAAAGCATCTTTGGAAAGCATATAAAAATAAGTCAACTCATGCCCTATTACATAATACTAGATCTAGTATAGTCTGTTCCTTAGCTATCTTGAATGCCATCATGAATTTATCCTCGGCATTATTACTGAAAATTTGGTTTGCCCAATCGAAAGGAAGATTAAATTCACCCATGATTCCAGTATTACTCTTATTCCATGCACTGCTAATTTCCTGATTTATACCCAGCTTCTGATATAGGACTTTTAAACCTTTGCTTTCTGTCCCTCTATTTCTTAGCACACCAAAATGTCTTGATTTTCTGAGCCAAGTTCCTTTTTCTTTACTGCCTTTATCCCATCCTTTATCAAGGCACCCTCTCCAGGTAACTACAAAAGTATTAAACATCCTGGTATATTTAATTTCCAACCTTGCTCATTCTGTGGCATGTCTGTGTAATAGCTCTTAGATTAAACTAATTTATTGCTATCTGTGCTATCATCTGTTTTATTGCAACAGCTTCATGCATTCAAATATAGTGACTTTATTTTTTCTTCTTTTCCTTGATCTCACCCTAGTCACTAATGTCCCCTCAACATTTTCAACTTATTTGTCCTTCCTGGCTCACTGTTTATTTTATCTTCGCTTCTGCAATCTTGAAATTACTCACTGGTTTTGAATTTATCCTTTCCTGAACCTTTGCAAACCCCTCCCTCTTCATTAGTTTAAAGTCCTATCCACAGTTCTAGTTATTCAATTCACGGGGACACTGATTGCATCCCAATTTAGATGGAACCCATCCCAATAGAACAGCTCCCTGTCCCCAGTACTGAAGCCAGTGAATCATGAATTGAAACCCCTCTCCCAAATCACACTGTCAGTCACATACTTCGGAAAATGTTTGTTCCTATGGTAATTTGCACATCTTTCAGGTAACAAACCACAGATTATTACCAGAGAGATTCTGAATTTTAATTTGAATCCTATGTTCAACTACATCATGGTTCCTACTTGGGACAATGGCAACTGGATTCTCCACCTCCCATTCCCAAGTCCTCTTCAGCCACAAGATGTTCGGTAACCATGGCACCAGGCAGGCACGGCACAACTTCCGGAACTCCCAACCATGGCTGTAAAGAACACCTAGCCTATTCTGACTTTGCAGTCTCCCATCACTCCCACCCTCATCTGGATGGTCTCCCATATCATCTTATTCTGTAAAACTGCAGAGAAACATTTCAGAACAGATAAGACACTTTTATACATACCCTTTGTCATCATTTGTGTTTGACTCTTCAATTGGCTTTTTAACCTTTTGTTTTTTTTGCAGATATTCTTTTAGTTTTTCAGCACGATCAAGGTATTCTGTACACTTTGCTCTAAGGCTCTCTTTTGCCTTCGCACCTTGAGCTTCATCTAAAATTAAAAACAATAATATTAACTTCCATCCCCTAAAAGAACAGAGTGAAATAATGCGGTTTATTACCATCAAGAAAATCACCCTCCTCCACTATAATTATTAAAGGTCTTGCTTTTCACTGTTGATTCTTGAGCCCTGTGAGCCTCTTCAGAGAAATCTGCAAGTCATGATTGCAAGAATGTTCGCTTAGCAGAATAACACTCTTTACTAATCTTGAAGAAAGCTTAAAACTATCTCCCCATATTTTTAAAATACCTAGTTATAGCTTAGAGCCTGAGGGGCAAGAGAAAAAGCAAATTTTAAAAATGCACCAAATCGATGCAAGGTTGAACATTGTGTACCATAAATTTACAGCCCAAAAAAAGTCCTTTCAGTCCAATTGGTCCACACCAATTGCACTTCACATGCAATGATCCCTCTGAACTTCGGTTTGCTGTATACAACCAGCCTATTGCACTGTGTGGTCCCTTTAAGATTGACCAGTGGCCACATACCTGAATGCAAAAAAAAGTGTTTGTGCGTGGCCTGTTTTTCCCCTCCACAGAGCATTTCAGATTGCTGAGCAACCACGCACCCGTGTAGCTGAGGGAACACTGCATGTTAATACCATCAAACTCTACTTCATCCATCTTTTGACATAACATTCTATTCTTTCTCCATCATGTAATTATCCAGCTTCTTTTTGCATGCAACCAAACTATTCACGTCAACTACTCCATGTGGTGGCAAGTTCAATATTCCAACCACACTGAGTGGAGATGTCTTGCCTAAAGGATATATTAACAACTGTCTTAATGTCACCTAGGTTTGATCTCACCAACAAGTGAAACATTTTTTTTCTTTTTTTCAGAATTTAGAGTATCCAATTACTTTTTTCCAATTAAGGGGCAATTTAGCATGGCCAATGCACCTTACCTGCACATCTTTGGTTTGTGGGTGTGAAACACACGCACACACGGGAGAATGTGCAAACACCACACATGGACCCAGGGCCAGGTTCGAACCAGAGTCCTCAGTGCCATAGGCAACAGTGCTAATCACTGAGCCACCGTGCCTTCACCAATAAGTGCTGTAAGTTTCCCATGTCAAACCCTTTGACAGTCTTAAAGACCTCCATCAAGTTATACCTCAGCCTTCTCTTTTCTAGAGAGCCCAGCCTGTAAAGTATAATCATTCCTCAAAGGTATAACCCCTCATTCTGATATAATCCTTGTGAATCAACTACTCTACCATTTTAATAACACACAGCAGAATTGAACGGTACACCAAGTGTGGCTTAACCAAGGTTCTACACAATTTTAATCTATCAAGTTTTTCAATTCCTCTAGAAATTACCCCCAGTGCTTTTAACTATCTTAATCTGAATTGCTACTTTAGTAATTTGCATATCTGTACTCTGATATCACTTTGCTGGATATTTATTTATGCGGCCTCCTTATTACTTCCTACCAAACAGACAAGTATGAGTTGATTCATTGAAGGTCCAGAATTTTGCAGTAGTAATAGCTGTGAAACTATCATTACTCCTCTGAAACTGGCAAAACTACCTGGAGTCCCTACATGTGGTGTAAATGTGGAAAGTTAAGTCATTGTCAAGAATTCTACTTGCCCTTGTACGCTATCATTCTTTTTGTAAAATCCTGGAAAAAGTTATACTTTCTAGAAATGGACTAACATCATAATTGCTTTTGAAAAACTTGCTTCCCTGAAAAACTAATTTTATATTTATGGAATGTTAAATCTATTATGATTTTAAAAATTTACATGTTAAAATAAATTATTTTTTAAGCTTATAATATTTCACCTTCTATCTTGCTCCAATCATTTAATTCACTCTCTGTATAATTTAAAGTGAGGGACAATCTGTGCATTTCAATTCCTGGTTTGCTTTCCAGGAGATGAATTCAACATGTTTGGCTGGTTAGACTGCTCTTGACAACACCTTCATTTGGTGCCAGATTCATCCTAATTGCGGGAAGTTAGAAATTCACACTAGATGTCGTTAAATTTTTGTGGGTAGCTTTCTTCTCGACTAGTGGGTCCCAATATCAATGTGGTGGAATTGCGGATAGTGATGAGGACTGTCAGAGGATACAGCAGAATATAGATCGGTTGGAGACTTGGGCAGAGAGATGGCAGATTGAGTTTAATCCAGACAAATGTGGTGTAATGCATTTTGGAAGGTCTAGTACAGGTGGGAGATATACAGTAAATGGCAGAACCCTTAAGAGTATTGACAGGCAGAGGTATCTGTGTGTATAGATCCACAGGTCACTGAAAGTGGCAACGCAGGTGGAGAAGGTAGTCAAGAAGACATACGACATGCTTGCCTTCATAGGCCAGGGCACTGAGTATAAAAATTGGCAAGTCATGCTACAATTGTATAGAACCTTAGTTAGGCATTACTTGGAATATAGTGTTCAAGTCTGGTTGCCACACTACAAGAAGGATGTGGAGGTTTTTGGAGAGAATACAGAAGAGGTTTACCAGGATGTTGCCTGGTATGAAGGGCATTAACCGTGAGGAGAGACTGGATAAATTCTGTTGGTTCTCACTGGAATGACAGAGGTTGAGGGCCAACCTGATAGAAGTCTACAAAATTATGAGGGGCATGGACAGAGTGGGTAGTCAGAAGCTTTTTCCCAGGGTGGAAGAGTCAATTACTAGGGGTCAATTACAAGGTGCAAGGGGCAAAGTTTAGAAGATGGGCGAGGGATGTTTTTTTACAGAGGATCGTGGGTGCCTGGAACTCGCTGCCAGAGGTGGTGGAAGCAGGTACGATAGTGTTCAAGGGGCGTCTTGACAAATACATGAATAGACCCCGGAGGTGTAGAAGGTTTTAGGTTAGACGAGCAGCATGGCCAGCGCATCACTTGGGCATCCTATACTGTACTTGGAGAGAATGACTCAACATATTTTTACAAAAATACAAGCTTTTGAACAAGTTTTCTGAACACATTACCTTTTTAAATTTATGCACAATGTATTTTCTTTGGGGTCAGCATCAAAGATGGATAACTCCTCAGACCTTCTGACCTGGATAGGTCTTTGCTTTGCTAATGCTTTATCTAGTTAGATGCAGCAAGTCTAGGGTTTGAACAGAAAACTCTTTTTGTTGAACTTCCGTTTAATGGATAATGATCTGTCAGTATGTGCTTTCCTAATCCTCAGAATAGGGGAAGAACCACCAAGATGGTGTCAAGCTTCTCATGCAAGTGACATATTCCTGACTTATGCCTTGGAGATGGTGGACAGACTTTGTCATGAGTTGGATAAAGTGGCGAGTTACTCTTCACTAAATTCCCAGTTTCTGACCTGCTCTTATAGCCACATTATTTATATAGTGAGTCCAGTTAAGTTTCTGAACAATGATAGCTGCCAGGACGTTGATATTTCATTCATTTCAATTTCACCTATTCTCAACTCATGCTTGGTATTGCATTGTCTATCGGCTAACATATTCTTATATATTCCTTCCCATCTCTACTGATCACATTTTAAAATATTTCCATTGCTGTTCTGTTAACATTTTTTTTTCTCATTTACTTCCCTAATTTTCTCATAGTTAGTCCCTTTTTAATCTAGTCTTTGTCTTATGTAATTGAGTAATTATGTTTAACCTCATTACATTGTGATCCACATGGCAAAAACCTTCTCCTCTGCTTACATCTCTTACTGGCTCTAGCTCATTTCCCATTACTAAATCCAGCAGAAAATTATTCCTCATCTCTCCAAGGAGCCAAGTCACACTATTTTGAAAAAAACATTCATTTCACTCGCTAAATTTGTGTGGTTCTATTTTATAGAAAATCCTTGCCAGCCAAGCTGTTCTCAAGGTGAAGATAATAATAACTGCAACCTGAGGGCAAGGGTGTCAAATTTATTAGTTGGCTTAAGGTCAGTTGCCAGGATGATCTATTAAAAATTAGGTCTACCTGGAGGTTGGCCTTACCGAAACCAGGCAGGTTTATCTTCAGATGACAACATTCTTGTAGAATGTAAAAGCAGAATTAATAATTAAAGAGCACATTCATTCCCCCATAGAACTGCATATTTTTGCATTCATACATTAGTATAAAGGGGATAATCTGTTCCACTTCATTCATGCAACTGGAAAGATCTTTACACGGAGCAAATCTGTAAAAGAAGTGGTACCCATCAACAATGGACTTAATGGTCCATTGTTCCTTACAAACCAAGGAGGCATTTTGTGCTTGCTTTTCTTTTGAAAAATGATTGCACTTTTGCTTTGGAAATTCATATATATTAATGGGAAAAAAACATGTGAAAAAAACTGCAGCAAAATGTAATGAGATCCTTCATTTAAACTGCTTACATTTAACAACATGCAAAAAGTATTGCACTGCACATTGGTATAACCGTAGGGCTTCTTCATAGTTTCCACCCTTATCTTCTTGAGCTGCTTTGCTTGCGAGATCGATACCTTTCTATAAAGAAAAACAAAGTTTAAAAATTAGCAGTGTACTCAAAGGTTTTATCTTTAGATAAAAGTTAAAATTAATTAAGCTCCAAAGATTAAAAGATCAAGAATCCAGGATTTTGATGAGGAATTACTATAAATACTAAAATTATATCCAAACCACGAGACATGCAACTTTAAATTTTGTCGGAAGTTCATGATGGCCAAGGTCATTCAACCCACCTTGTTTGTCCCATTCACAATCACCCCCCTTGGGCATCCTATACTGTACTTGGAGAGAATGACTCAACATATTTGTCTAAAAATACAAGCTTTTGAACAAGTTTTCTGAACACATTACCTTTTTAAATTTATGCACAATGTATTTTCTTTGGGGTCAGCATCAAAGATAGATGACTCCTCAGACCTTTTGGCCTGGAATGGTCTTTGCTTTGCTTATGCTATATCTAGTTAGATGCAGCAAGTCTAGGGTTTGAACAGAAAACTCTTTTTGTTGAACTTCCGTTTAATGGATAATGATCTGTCAGTATGTGGTTTCCTAATCCTCAGAATAGTGGAAGAACCACCAAATCTGACTGGGATATGCACACTGAAATGTCACAAAGGATGCCACTTCTGACTTTGACCAAATTAGTCTCAATGCTGTGTCCACACAGAAGGAACCATTGATGGCATTCCTGAACACTGGGATAAAGGGAAATGATTGAATTATGTACGAAAGGGATCAAGAGAGTGAAATGAATGCTATATTACTTAGGTGAGAAAGGGTGAAAAGTTATAGAACAATTTGGGTATGAGGAGGCTACTTGGGCTTGAACATGATAGACTTAATCACTTTGTTTAAGGCTAACACAAATGTACTACAACAGCTGGAATTCAATTACTAAACATATTGTTCACTTGTGTGAGAACAATCATCCTGACATCAGGCCTAACCTCAGCTCTCTTGCTCCACTATCATGGTGTAGTTTGTAGCAATTTTTTTATTAATCTTTTATTATAGACATCTCTCAAAACCCTTCTTGGCGGCCACCTTTCCAGGCCAAAATTATTACTTTCCACTTTGCATAACTCTGTTCTCGATTGCAGGAAACAACTGCAGAGGTTAAATGTCTCTCTTGGGACACCATGACCAAAGTCGTCCACAGTATAAAATAGAATAGAATAGAGCTTTAATATCCATGCAAAAGTGGAAATTTGCTTTGGCTTCACCTCCAATATAACAAAAAATCATAGTCATTAGTTAAAAATAGTAATTTTTTCATGTATATCCACATTAATACATTTGTGCATATAGAACATATCCAAACTATACAAACACAACACATTGCACTCTGTCATTAAAGCACTTACTGCAGGTAAAATGTGAAAAAACAACAAGTTAAATTTACATTATGTAATTTAGTAAACGTTACTGGGAACAAAAGACCTTTTGAACAGATTTTTCCTAGCAATAGGCATTCTAAAGCTCTGGCCCAAAGGGAGCCTTTCAAATTAATATAAAGAGTGAGAGAGATCACCGTGTTATAGGGAAGGAGCAGGGGAGAGGGAATAATAGGAAAACTGGCCTCCTTTTTTACCATGTGACTATGAAAATTTGCAGCTGATGGAGTCCTTGGTGCAAGGAGCAGTACCTTAACAGTACTGGAGGGGAAAGTTCTGGGAAGGGAGGGACTGTTGTGATTGGCAGCAATTGGCGAGAGAGGCTGAAGTTTTGGCCTTTGCCTCCTTGGTAGCCCGGAGACGGATATTATTGGCGTGGAGGGACACGGAGCCCCAGAAACCGAGGGTATAGGTTAGCGACATGGCCGGGTTTCTCAGGCTTGAGATCAAGTTCGCCCTGAGAGGATCAGTGTTAGGGTTCGCCCGAAGGTGACAGACGTTTATCGACTCCTTTGGAGAAAATTAAGCTGTCAACAGATATGATTTTTTTTGTGGGGGGGGGGGGGGGATACTATTTACTGTGTTATGTTTGCTTTCGAAATTGTTGTTGCTGTTGAAATATTAAAAATGCCGTAATAAATTGTTTTTTAAAAAAGTGATTGCCAGCAACTCTTTCAAAAAGGTAAACTGATAAAAGTAAGCCCAAACATGAATCAGATCAAGCAATTTACCAGCATAGGCACTAGGGAGCAAATGGCCTCCTTCTGTATCATAAATCTTCTATGATTATTTCAAGTTTTGATTGATTCTGGGATTGGTTTGGTAGTTTAGGAACTTACATGAACTTTTTAAGATACAATGTTTGCTGCATTTTAGGAATTCTCAAAATGGTCTTAAGAATTTAAAACAGTCTAAATTTTCATTGCAGGCACAATTCTACTGACGTGCTGTGCTGATGCAGCAGAGAGTTGTGAATTCTGGACTTCACAAAATAAATACAAAAAACTAAAAACAGGGGTGGGAGGAATGTGTGTGTGTGTGTGCGTGTGTGTGAGAGAGAGAGAGAGAGAAATGGAAAACTGGGTGTTGACTCACTATCGCCCGTTTTCTTACTCTTGCAAAGTCGGGGAATTAAATCCCTATTTGCTACAAGGATATTGCTTAAGGAAAGGTTTGACAAATTTCTACTCCATCCACGGTTAAACCCAGATAGGTTGTAAATTCACAGAATTTGTCTGACAGCTTCTGGGGAAGGGGAAACAATCCAGTTCTTGAGTTAAGGCTGTACTGAATTTTTGTACTGTGCATCAATTTTCTTTGAAAAAATTCAGGTCAACAATTCAATCTTCATTTTCCTGAGCTGCTGGTAGATGTCTGATTGACATTAGTATAAAAGAGGCAGATGCCCCTTTGGGGGATATTATGGATTGGCTCCAGAGAAGTCTTCACAGTTTTCATAGAATTTACAATGCAGAAGGAGGCCATTCGGCCCATCGAGTCTGCACCAGCTCCGAAAGAGCACCGTACTTAGGCCCACACCTCCACCCTATCCCCGTAACCCCACCGCATTTTTTGGACACTAAGGGCAATTTATCATGGCCAATCCACCTAACCTGCACATCTTTGAACTGTGGGAGGAAATCGAAGCACCCGGAGGAAACCCACGCAACATGGGGAGAACGTGCAGACTCCACACCGACAGTGACCTAAGCCGGGAATCGAACCTGGGACCCTGGAGCTGTGAAGCAACTGTGCTAACTACTGTGCTACCGTGCTGCCCCAAAATTGTAAGACTGTCTTAACTGAGTTGATTTGTCTTGTAAATACAATGATTTCTTTGTCACCACTTTCCAAACATTGATTGTTCTGTGATTAATTATCCTCAGCTCACTTGACTAGATGGCTGGTTCATGACGCAGAGCAAGGCCAGCAGCGAGGGTTCAATTTCCATATCAGCTGAAGTTATTCATGAAGGCCCGCCTTTTCAACCTTGCCTCTTGTCTGAGGTGTGGTGATCCTCAGGTTAAATAACCAACAGTCAACTCTCCCCCCTCAAAGGGGAAAGCAGCCTATGGTCATCTGGGACTATGGTGATTTTACTTACTTTAATTATACTTAGAGAATCAAAATTGTGCCTCAAATCACAAATTCACTGCCTACTGTATGCTGTTGCAATGAAAGAACGACATAACCTACATCTATACAATACCCTTCACAATATCCCAAATTGGTCTCTGGTATAATGTAGGAATGTTACATTTCAAATGGTAGAACAGGCTCGAGGGCCCAAATGGCTTACTCCTGCAGCACGGTGGCACAGTGGCTAGCACAGCTGCCTCACAGTGCCAGGGACCCAGGTTCTGCTCCAACCTCGGGTGACTGCCTGTGTGGAGTTTGCACTTTCTCCCCATGTCTGCGTCGGTTTCCTCCAGATGCTCGAGTTTCCTCCCACACTCCAAAGATGTGCAGATTAGGTAGATTGGCCATGCTAAATTGGCCCTAGGTGGAGTTAGAAGGATAGTGTGGGGCTTGGGCCAAGGTGGGGTTCTCTTTCAGAGGGTCGGTGTAGACACGAAAGGCCGAATGGCTTCCTTCTGCACATCGGGATTCTGTTCTATGATTCTAATATGCATGTTCGCATGTCATTCAGGATAGATAAGATTGGGTGGGTTAAATAGTCTTTGTCATTCATAATTATCTTGCAAAATGGAATCATCGCTGGAGTTCTGTTTATTTTGTTGCTAATAGAAGTTTGCTGTGAGCAGGCTTTATGGAGTGAAATTGCCAGGACAGCAGTGTGCAATGAGTTCACAGTGACTGGTTTTACATTGCGCCGTTCTTAAGAGTCATTTCCACTGAATTCAACCTTGTCCTTTTGTCACCTTACTTATTATTCAATTCTACCGTGATGATTTTATGAGTTTTTTGAGCTATTGAAATATAAAATAGTAGTGAGAAGCAGCAATCAGAATGACTTGCTGATCACAAAAACAGATACAATTGTGAGCCATTCAGTTTTTTGTCCTCTGGCCTCTTAAAAATTCTGTTACATAGACACCAAAGAGTGCCGGTGCTTCTCAATGACGGTAAAGACTTATGTTGTTCAATCATTCCACTTTGCTGCTCAGGAGTCATTTGACCTTTCTAACCTGTGAGATTCCTTATAAAATAGAATCTAATTATACCTTTTCTATGAAATAATTATATGAATAATATCATGCAGTCAGGCAGGAGAAAGTCTTCTACTTCCACAGAATGGAAAACATCTTGCACCGTTTTCCTGAGTTGCAAGTATTATATTTTCCCCCCAAATATGAATTTATTGTCACCATGTCCATACGGTGTATTGTACAGAATATGGTAACAAGGGCTGAGGCAATCACTGAAATCAGTGGTATCTGCACTGTGTTATGAGTAATGGGGTACTTTTTCAAATTAGCAATATTGCACAATAGTGTTAACGTAAAATTTGCACGCTCTGGTTTGTTTAACAGTGTCACTGGGATCCCTGTAGGGCGGACAAAAAGTAACACTGCATTATATCATTTCCATTCTTCATATTAATATTTAAAAAAATTTTAAAAATAAATTTAGAGTACCCAATTCATTTTTTCCAATTAAGGGGCAATTTAATGTGACCAATCCACCTACCCTACACATCTTTGGGTTGAGGGGGCGAAACACACGCAACACAGGGAGAATGTGCAAACTCCACACGGACAGTGACCCAGAGCCGGGATCGAACCTGGGACCTCGGCACCCTGAAACAGCAGTGCTATCCACTGTGCCACCGTGCTGCCCCATACTCTTCATATTAATTACCCGTATTTTATGTATACACAACCAGATATCAACAACAGGCATCATCATTTCACGAGAACCTTCCTGTAATTGCTTAATGAAGTGATTGGAAAATTTTGAAAGGGGGAAAATATTTGGCATGCGTGATGAACGTAGAAATTTAAGATATATTGTATGATCGGCATTCGGTGCAGTAAGGGTTGAAAGCCTGGGTTAGTAGCGTTTTTAAAGAATCCTGGGTTGAAAGAGTTTGGGAACCAGGGGTGCAATTGAAGCATCGTAAAAAGCTTGGGCTAATGGAGTGCTGTTTGGATTAAGGGAATTCCCTGTGGATTTAATTAGATTTCAGCTTGGTAAAATTATGTCATTGCTGGTAGGAGCCACGGTATCGGGCATTTGCAGTAAAGCAGTTTTCCTTGAGTGTTAGTTGGAGATTTCAGCAGAAGTCTGGAGATGCTATGTCTGTAGATAGATTAGGAGTTTCTTTCCAGGCAGTTCAGAAGAGTGCAATTAGAGGGGGAGCTGAAACAAGCTGAAGCAGCTTCTGAAGAAATACAGCCAAGGTTTCTGCATGGTTAGACAGGATTCAGAACTTTTCTTTAACACAGTCTCAAAGGCATCTCTGTAAAGCAAGTATCCCTGAGTGCTAACTCTTTAACAGTGATGTAGAGATGCCGGCATTGGACTGGGGTGGGCACAGTAAGAAGTCTTACAACAGCAGGTTAAAGTCCAACACGTTTGTTTCGAATCACTAGCTTTCAGAGCGCAGCTCCTTCCTCAGGTTCCTTCCTCACTTTAACAGTGGATTGAGAGTGGAGTTGTTGTTTTTTTGAGTGGAAATAAAGATAGCAGTTAAGAGTTACTGTATTGACCATATTGATTAGCATTGTTTAAGGGATAATTGTGAGCTATTTTCTGATGTGATGTTAAATATATTTTAATATTGTTAGTAATAACGTTTGTTTTAAAATACCATATCCCTATTTCTTCAAGAAATCACTCCTGAAGCGAGATACCCTTTCCTCAGTCTTATAAAATTAAAATATTCGGGTTTCTGTCCAGTGTCCGAGTCACTGGGTGGGGTGCAGGAATGATGGGCCCAGGATGAGGAGACACACAACGGCCCTCTCTCTCGGACTCTGTTGGTACTGAGAACTATTTATATTTCAACCAATCACCCATTGTCAGTTATGTAAATAAATGGAGGCTCACTAAAGCCGTGTTTTTCTCACGAATGCTGCCTTTTCTTCCAAAGCCATCACTTCTTAAATGTCACCGTTTGAAAGAGAAGTAACTCAGCCATTAGGTTTCGCACAGCTTTCTTGGATGATTTGCAATCTTTGCGGGCAGTGTGTTCGGGTTTGAAGGGAGGGGCTAGCGGTTTGTCTGGACTTTCTTCCCTCTTCACCTTTCCCTCTTCCTGTTACCCTGCCCTTTAACAGTCACGTCATGTGCCTAATTGGAGACGGAGCTTGTCCTCCCCGCTCAGACCACAACACCGGCTGTTTGAGCCTTCATTTCAATCACACTCTCCAGGACGTTGACAGCAGATTCCTGGACCCGCGCCCGGAAGTGACACCCCCTCCCCCGCCACTCAGGATCGGGGGCGGGCGGAGCCCGGCGAGAAGCTCAGCCCCGCGTCCATCGGCCTCAGCAGCAGTGTTTACCTGCAAGTTATTACTGTTGGCAGCCATTTGCCCTGTGGTGGGCTGTCGAGCGGGAGGTGGAAGGAAATCCCGAATCCCCGGTTCCAAACGGCTTTTCCTCACCGACGCCTCTTCCGCCTCGAGCGGCAACGCAAAACACACCTCACTTCCGCTTGCTGGCCGCCATGATGGTGACGCACTTCCGTCAGCGAGCCCCTCACGCCCGGAGCCGGCACTCTGCGCATGTGTGCACTCCCTCCCTCTGCAGGGCGGAGCCGGCACTCTGCGTATGTGTGGTCTCCCTCCCTCTGAAGGTGCAGGATCTCCTCTGGGCGAGTGACAGGGCTGAGCGAGAAAGAGACGATGTTGGGGCAAGGTACCGCCGGTGGCTAGAGCATCAGACTTAACGTTTCAGCTCAATTGGGCTTTCAGCAGAATTGGAGGTAGAGATTTAATAGATTTTTAAGCAAATACATTTGCAGAAAGAAGGATGAGGGTAGGGAAAAATAAAAGGAAGATTTGCAATTACTTCACGTTCTTCATGACCACCGGACATCTCAAAGCAACTTACAGTCAATAAAGTGCTATTTAAGTGTAGTCACTGGTGTAATGTAGCACAGGTGCCAACTAATTTGCGCACAACATACATTATCACAGCAATGTGATAACGAGCAGATCATCTGATTGTGATGTTAATTCAGGGCTAGATATTGACCAGCATCTGGATTGCTTTGCTCTTTTAAAAATAGTGCTATGGTATCTGCCTGAGAGGGAATACGAGGTCTCATCCAAAATATGGCACCTCCAACAGTGCAGCACTCCCTCAGTTCTGCACTGGAGTGTCATTCTAGATTTTTTCCCCCTCAAGCCTTGGAATGCACCTTCAAACCTGAACCTTCTCAGATAGGCAGGGATAGTATTGTTACTGGGTTAGCAATCTAAAAGTCTGGATTTATTCTCTGGAAACATGGATTCAAATTCCACCAGGGCAGTTGGGAGAACTTAAATTCAATTGATTAAATGGATAGCTACAATGCAATGCAGAGGGAGGTTATTTGGCCAATTGTGTTTGTGTCAGATCTTTGCAAGAGCAACTCAACTGGATTCTTTCTCTAGCCTTGCAATTATTTTTCTCTTCAAATATTAATCCAGTTCTTTTCAGAAGGCTTCAATTGAATCTGCTTCCACCACAGTCTCAGGCAGTCCATTCTGGACCCTAACCACTCTGTATTGCCTCATGTTGCTGTTGCATCTTTTTCCAATTAATCTTAATTTGTTTCTGGCTTCTTCCACGAATGGGAACAGTTGTTTATCCTGGACTACCAAAAGCCTTATGATGTTGATCACCGTGAAGAAGAATGTCAACTGCTACACCAACCTATCCACATAACTGATCCCTCGAACAATTCTTGTGAATCGTTTCTGCACCCTTTCTAATGCCTTCACTTAGAAAGTGTGGTGCCCAGAACTGGACACAATACAGTACTTCAGTTGAAGATGAACCAGCGTTTATACAAGCTTACCAATAACTTCCTTATTTTTTTTAATAAATGTTTTTTATTGGGTTTTTGAACAAAGTATATTTGCCGTTATGTATACAGGATATGATATATATATATATATATATATATATATGTTTAGCAGAAGAGAAGGGCACACATACTCAAATCACAAAAGGAAAGAAAGAAAAAAGTAACAACACAAGAGAAATACAAAATCCTTCCTCTTAGATTTAGCAGTACCCCCCCCCACCACCACCACCCCCACCCCCACCCGGGTCTATCTTTCCCTCTCATGCTTTGGCTACTGTCCCCTGCTCTTGGCTACCTGGCTATTCTTCTGCTTTTGTGTTGGCCACAAACAGGTCTCGGTACTGTGGTGATGTGCATCAATATAAATGCATGTAGGCTAGCTAGACACGAGGGAGCACCAGAAACATCACACACACACACACTCAGCCAATAGATCAGTTAGATAGGAGACGACCAATGGACATTCACGATACACAAAGAGGTGACACGATCACAGGGGGGCATTACACCAACCCATATATAAAGGACACCACACACATCATCTCTTTCCAGTGGAGACAGTCAGTGAGAACAGACACAGGGTTGATTCAATATTACACCCACCATGTGGATTGCAGCAGCTGGTTAGTCTGTCTGGGTAGCTAGAGTAGGATTAGCAGTAGTGTTGAACCCGAGTAATAGAAGTGTAACTAGTTTAATAAGCGTGTTGAAGTTATCTCCACGTCTGAACCTTCCTTTGTCAAGTGCACCACAAGGAAGCTGCTTATGTTACACCTACAACATAACAAATCAGGTACAATTGGGTGAATGGCTCCCACGATCTGTGGAAGCCATTGTCTGATGCTCGGATGGTGAATTTGATTTTCTCCATTTGGAGAGATTCGAGAGGTTGGACAGCCAGTCTGCAGCTTTGGGTGGTGCTGCTGACCGCCAGCCGAATAGGATTCTACGGCGGGTGATCAGGGAGGCAAAGGCAAGGGAGTCTGCCCTCCTCCCCAGGAATAGATCTGGCTAGTCTGAAACCCCGAAGACCACCACCTTCGGGCATGGAACTTCCTTATTTTTGTACTCTCTGTCCCTATTGATGAAGCCCAGTTTTGTGAGGGCCACGAAGAATCCAGCACGAGTTTTAAGGATACAAAGTAATAACATTTATTTACAATAACATATATATATATATGTATCAGCAGCAACTTCCCTTGCTGCACACTCCTTCCTGCTGGTTCCAAACTGGCCAGCTTTATTTATCCATGGAGTTTACTAATGGTTTCTCCGCCCCCTCATTTGGGAAGCTCATACTCCCACAGGATTGTGGGATTGTCATTAGTCCCCAGCCAATGGTAAGCAGGCAGGTTATAACACCCCTCCCCCCCCAAAGTCCAAGGAATCCACCGAAGACCCTGGCGAAGGAGGGCGTCGGACTCGTTTTGCCGCAGGCCGGACACCATTTGCACGCGGCGCTGAATCAGGCGGCGTGTAACGAGACGGAGACCGGCGCTTCCGTGATGAACGGTGTAACGGTTGTACATCCACGGCCTGTGGACCCGAGGATTCCCCCTCTGATGCGTCCTGTGTCTCCACCTCGGAGTCAGAGTCTGCTGCCTCCGTCATGTCAGCGTCTCTATCTCCATTCGGTTCTGTAATGACCTGCGCAGGCTTTGAGTGAGGCACCAGAGGAAGATTGTGAGGACTACCTTCCCTTGTCTCTGGTCTCTGCGGCTGTAGAAATGAGCTCCGGGGGCGGGGAATCTTTGGAGGGGGTAGTCATCTAGACCAAACGTGGTCTACATATTTGCGCTGGAGCCAACCCTGGGCTTGCACCTGGTAAGACATAGGGCCTGTTTGGCGAAAGATTATGCCAGGAACTCACTGGGCACCACCAGCAAAATTCCGAACGAACACTGGGTCACCGGGTGCAAACTGCCGAATCAGCCGATGCCGAGAAAATCCCTGTCCCTGCCGTTCTTGTGTGCGGCGTACTTTTGCGCCAATGTCCGGGAAAACCATACTAAGGCGGGTGCGAAGTCTCCGGCCCATTAGGAGTTCTGCGGGAGCTACCCCAGTCACCGCATGGGGGGTGGTCCTATACGTAAACAAAAAGCGAGCCAGTCTCGTGTCCATTGATCCGGAAGACTGCTTCTTTAGGCCTCTTTTGAATGTCTGCACTGCCCGCTCTGCCAACCCATTTGAAGCCGGCTGGTAAGGGGCAGTGCGGATATGGCGTATTCCATTCATCTTTATGAACCTCGCAAACTCCTCACTCATGAATGGAGTGCCGTTATCCGTGACCAGCACCTCGGGGAGGCCATGCGTACGAAAAGACAAACGCATCTTTTCAATTGTTGCGCAGGACGTTGTCCCCTGCATCTTATGCACCTCTAGCCATTTAGACTGGGCGTCGATTAATAGAAGGAACATGGATCCTTGAAAAGGGCCTGCGAAATCTGCATGCAAGCGCGCCCAAGGCCGCCCTGGCCATTCCCAGTGATGTAGGGGCGCGGCCGGCGGAAGCTTCTGATGCTCCTGGCAAATGGAGCAGTTTTGGGCCACCTTCTCAACGTCGGTGTCGAGGCCTGGCCACCAGACATAACTCCGGGCCAACATTTTCATTTTGGTCACACCTGGATGCCCATTGTGCAAGTCTCTTAGTATCAGCTCCTGGCCTTTTTCCGGGACAATCACACGCGTCCCCCACAAGAGGATGCCGTCTTCCATGCTGAATTCTGACAGCTTGGAGGAAAATGCCCGCAACTCGCCTGGGAGCTGTCTATGCTGCCCACCATACAGGACTATGTGCCGAACCTTTGACAGGACTGGCTCCGTCTGGGTCCACTCACGGATCTGTCATGCCGTGACAGGCAAGGTGTCCATAAAATTTAGGGTTGCAACCACCTCACCGGTCGTGGGGGTCGACATGGGGCCGGTCGATAAAGGCAATCGGCTCAGTGCGTCGGCATTTGCTATCTGCATTCCTGGTTTGTGCTCCAGAGAATACTCGTATGCAGCAAGCAACAAAGCCCAGCCCTGGATCCGTGCGGAAGCAATGGGCGGTATTGGCTTATCCTCTCTGAAAAGTCCCAACAGAGGCTTATGATCAGTCACGATAGTGAAATGGCGGCCATACACGTACTGGTGGAAGTGTTTCACCGCAAAAACCACTGCCAGGCCCTCCTTCTCGATCTGCGCGTAATTTTTCTCTGCTCCAGTCAATGTGCGGGAGGCGAAAGCTATCGGTCGCACGGGCCCGTTCTCCATCTTGTGGGACAGGACGGCCCCAATACCATACGGGGATGCATCACATGTGACGAGCAAAGGCTTTCCATGATCATCGTGGGTTAGTAACCCAGACGACGACAATTGTTGTTTTACCCGCCGGAAAGCCGTTTCTTGCGGCTGACCCCAAACCCAGGTGTGATTTTTCTTTAGCAGAAGGTGCAACGGGGCCAGCATAGTTGCCAGATTGGGGAGGAACTTCCCGTATTAGTTTACGAGACGGAGAAAAGAACGAAGATGCGAAGTGTCAGTCGGGGCGGGGGCCTGTTGAATCGAACGCACCTTCTCTGCGACGGGGTGCAAACCTTCGCGGTCCACCCGATAACCTAGGTAGACTACTTCCTTTGCCTGAAATATGCACTTTGTGCGACGTAAACGGACTCCAGCCTCCGAAAAGCGTCTAAGGACAGCCTCCAGATTTTCCAAATGTTCCTGCTCCGACGTCCCTGTAATCAAAACGTCATCTAAGTAGACAGTGACACGTGGTAAACCTCTCAAAATGCCCTCCATAACACGTTGAAAAATAGCGCAGGCAGAGGATACTCCAAAGGGCAACCTTTTATATTCATACATGCCCCGGTGTGTATTAATCGTTAAATATGGCTGGGAGGCAAGGTCCAGCTCCAACTGTAGGTAGGCGTGACTCATATCTAATTTTGTGAACGAGAGTCCACCTGCAATCTTCGCGTAGAGATCCTCTATGCGAGGCATTGGATATCGGTCGAGTCGGGAAGCCGTATTCACTGTAAGTTTATAGTTGCCACACAAGCGAACTGTGGCATCTGGCTTAGCGCGGCGTGGCTCCTGGTTCGACTTGGATACGGGCTACGGCCCCTTTTATTTTCCCCAAACCAGGCTGGCATACATCTGGGTATCGTCCTAGCACCTCAGTCAACCCTTCAGAAACTGTTTGGAGGATGTGCTGCCATTGCAACCGCAAATGGCACAACCAGTCCCGACCCAACAGGCTGGGCCCATGGCCGCGCACCACGATAAGTGGGAAACGCCCCTCCTGGCGACCATAAACAACAGGGGTCATTGTAATTCCTGCGATGTCCAGTGGTTCCCCCGTGTAGGTTGCCAACCTGGCCTGTGAGTCGGTTAATGTAAGGGTCTGTATACCCTGCTTGATGCGGCCGAATGTCCTCTGGGCGATCACGGAGACCGCTGCGCCAGTGTCCAACTCCATCTCAAGCGGGTGACCATTGACCCGTACTGTCACCTTAATGGGGACCACACGGGGAGCTGCCACACAATGCAGCTGCAGGCAGTCGTCCTCCGTCTCCACGTCCTCAGGAGTAGGCGCCGCAGGTTCAGCCACATGGAAGGTACGGCCCCTGGGCTGGTCCCAGTTTCGGTCGGAACGACGGCACCTCTGGCGCCCCCAGGACTGGCGTCCGCGACGGGCTCGGCGCCTACAGGTCTGACACGGACATGGCTCCTCATCCATTGGTTCTGGAGAAGGCTCCCTTCGGGGAGGAATGTCCGACGGCCACTGGCGTCGGTCCGGGCGTTGCCTCGCCCAAGGTACCGCAGGAGTGCGGGGGGACATTTTCGGACGGAAGGGGTTGCGCCCCAAGGCATGCACTGCCATTCCCTGTAGCTCCTGCACTTCTCGTTCTGCGCTCTCTCGGGACAATACTATTTGAATGGCCTGTTGCAGAGTCAATGTTGGCTCAGCTAACAACTTTCTCTGGGTGGCCGCATTGTTAATACCGCAAACCAAACGGTCGCGTAACATTTCTGACAAGGTCTCACCATAGTCACAGTACTCCGCAATCCTGCGTAGCCTGGATAGGAAATCAGCACGGGATTCTCAGGGGTCCTCTCAGCGGTATTAAACCGGTAACGCTGGACTATCGTGGACGGGGTTGGGTTAAAATGTTGCCCCACTATATTCACAAGTTCATCAAATGTTTTGGTGTCCGGCGCAGCTGGGTACGTAAGGCCCCTAATCACCCCAAACGTATGCGGGCCGCAGGCGGTGAGCAATATGACCACCTGGCGCCCGTTTTTGGTGATATCGTTTGCCCGGAAATAGTAACGCATCCGTTGTGCGTCCTGGTTCCAGCTTTCCAGCGCAGCATCAAAAACATCCAAACGTCCGTACAGAGGCATGGTATAATAGAAAACAACTTCCAACCTGTATCCAACAAAAATCCAGGGAGGTGGCTTCAGCAGTGTAGACAGCTATTCACTTTAACCCTCGTCGCCAGTTTTGTGAGGGCCACGAAGAATCCAGCACGGGTTTTAAGGATACAAAGTAATAACATTTATTTACAATAACACATATATATATATATAACAGCAGCAGCAACTTCCCTTGCTGCACACTCCTTCCTGCTGGTTCCAAACTGGCCAGCTTTATTTATCCATGGAGTTTACTAATGGTTTCTCCGCCCCCTCATTGGGAAAGCTCATACTCCCACACGATTGTGGGATTGTCATTAGTCCCCAGCCAATGGTAAGCAGGCAGGTTATAACACCCAGGAACCTGTATGCTTTATTAATCACTTTCTCAACTTGCCCTGTCACTTTCAATGATTTGTGCGCATAAATTCACAGGTTCCTCTGCTCCTGAACCCTCTTTAGAATTAGACCCTTTAATTTATTATGTTCTCCTTCTCGTTATTCCTATCATAATGAATCACTTCCTATTTCTCTGCATTAAACTTATTTCTCCACTCCTCTATGCTATCTCCTCTTGAAGTGTATCACCATCCTCAGGGTACACAATACTTCCAGGTTTTGTGTCATCATGGGCTGTAACTTTACTAACAAGCTTGTCATGCGGCATTTTATCAAACTCGCTTTGGAAGTCCATTTATACTACATTTTAAACAAGAGTGTAACCTTTTGCAATTCTCCAGTCCTCTGGCAGCAACCCTGTAACTAGGAAGGATTGGAAGATTCTGGCTAGCGCCTCCATAGTCTCCTTCCTCATTTCTCTCAACACCCTTGGATGCATCTCATCAGGTCGTGGTGCCTTATCAACATTTAGTAAAGCCGGCCTGTTGAATACTTCCCCTTTGTCAATTTTTAGCCCATCTAATGTTCCATGACCCCTTTCATTATGACTTGGGCGACATCTTCTTCCTTATTCAAAAGCAGATGGCAAGTACTCATTCTTCCATGTGTAAATCCCGTTTTAGGCCCCAAATCATCCCCACTCCTATTAACATCCTTTTACCATGTGTATGCCTCCCTTTTATGTTAGCTACGTGTTGTTTCTGTTCTCTCTCTTTGCTTATCTTTGGTTTTTCCCCTCTGAACCTCCCATATTCAGCCTGGTTCTCAATTGTATTATTCACTTGACATTGGTCACACGCATGTATTTTCTGCTTCATCTTACTTTCTAACTCTTTCGTCATCTAGGGAGCTCCCTGGGTTTGTTTGTGTTAGCTTTCCCCCCTCTTGGGAATGCACCTTGACTCCGAAGGGCCTGTTCCTGTGCTGTAATTTTCTTTGTTCTATCTCCTTTTTAAAGGCAGACCATTGTTTAGTTACAATTTTGCCTGGCAATCTTTGATTCCAATTGATCTGTGTTGTACCAGTCCAAATTTTGGGTGACTTTCAAGGACAAGGAACATTATTTTACGATGCCGGACAAAGGCAAACAACTTTGTCAAGGAGCATATGGGACGGCTAATGGTGGGAACCTTGCTTGTTTTTGTCTCGATTGTGTCTATGTTTTGTAAGTGTTGTGTTGATTTTGTTGGTCTTTTGTTTTGGTTGGTGGGGGAATGTTTCTGAGTTTCGGGAGAAGTGGTTCTGGTACGGGGGGCCTGGGTAGGGGATTTCCGAAGGATGATGGTGGGGGAAGCAAAGTGAGGGGATGTGGTGGTTTGGGTGGAGTTCTTTATGTAGATCTCCACGTGGGAGTTGCCATGCCAGCAGAAATTGCTAGTAAATAGAAGCAGTGTGGGGGAGTGAGCTGCAGCGGGTAGCCAACGAGGGTGGGTGAAGGGTGGGGGAGTGGTTAGGTGGGAGGGGGTGGGATGGGAGGCGTTTGGGGGTGGGAGGAGGGTAATGTGCTGGTGACGCAGATGACTTTGTGGTTGGGTGCAGAAGAGGCTGGAGGGGCAGCCATTTTGGATGGGACTGGGCAAGAGGGGTGCCTAGAGGCAGGGAGAGTTTTGAGTTGGGTGTGGCAACAGACCTTAATAGAACAGGTGTTCAGAAACCCCTGGTGAGGATAGGGACGTGGAACATGCGGGTGCTGAATGGTCCGGTTAGCCGTCTCGGATGTTCGAGCATTAAAAAAGTTTAAGGGCAGATGTGGACTTCCTTCAGGAGACACAACTGTGGGTGAAGGACCAAACACGGTAAGAAAGGGATGGGTGGGGAAGACGTTCACTCAGGGTCTGACGCCAAGTCAGGGGGGTGGCGATCCTATTCAGTAAAAGGGTGGTATTTGTGGTGGCCAGGGAGGTGTGGGATTCGGGAGGTTCGTGATGATGAGCGGGTCTTGGCAGGGGCGCTGGTTTGTCTATGCACCGAATTGGGACAAAGCAGACTTTGTTATGAAGATGTTAGCATCCATCCTGAACTTGGATTCACATCAGCTGATAATGGGGGTCGATTTCAATTACGTGTTGGTTCCCAGGATGGATAGGTCAAGTCCCAAGTAAGTGGCCAGGTTGGGTATGGCGGAGGAGCTCAGGGTATTTATTGGAATAGGTGGGGTCGGGGGGGGGGGGTGGGGGGGTGCGGGGATGGGGGGAGTCTGGATCCGTGGAGTTTTAGGCACCTGAGAGAGGAGTATTCCTTCTTCTCCCGTGTACATCGGGTATACGCCCATATTGATTTTTCTGTGGTGAGGAAGTCGTTATTCTCAGGGATAGTGGGGCGGATTAGGCAGCCTTTATAATTTTGGACTACGTGCCACATTATGTGGATGTGAGTTTGGACTTGGAGCTACTGGCGGACATGATGTTCTGCGGGAAGGTGGCCTCGGTGATAAAGGACTATGTGGAAGTTAATCAGAACGGGGAGGTCTCACCCTCCACATTCAGGTAGGTGCTGAAGGCGGTGGTCTGGGGAAGTTATATCCTACAAGACTCATAGGGACAAAGTTGCAAGTTCGAAGAGACAGAGGTTGGTGGATATCATTGTAGATGTTAACTGACAGTACTCGGAGGCCCTTACTAGGGAAGTGTTAGCAGAATGGAAGAACTGGGCTGTTTGATCCAGTGATGACAGGGAAGATGGTAGGTCAGCTGCGTCGCTCAAGGATAGGGGGGGTGGGGTATGAGCTTATGAGTATGAGGAGAAGGCTAGTCGACTGCTAGCCCATCAGTTGAGGCGACAAGCAGCCATACGGGAGATTGTGCAGGTGAGGGGTGGGGAAGGAAGGTTGGTGACAATGCCGAAGAAGATTAATGAGTCATTCAAGGCCTTTGTGGATCTGAGCCCCATGCATTAGACGTGGAGATGAGGCATCTTTTCGATGGGTTGGTGTTCCGAAGGTGGAGAGAGGGAAGGAGCAGGGATTGGAGGCGTCATTGAGATTGGAGGAGATAATGGAGTGTATTGGGTTGATGTGGGTCATCAATAGCAGTATAATTGCATCCAACAACAATCTTTTAACTCATAGCACAGCATGTCCCTCAGTCTACCATCACCAGGGGGGCCAACTTTGACGCGAACATACAAATAAGGTGCAGGAGTAAGCCATATGGCTCCTCAAGCCTGCTCCACCATTCAATATGTCGATCTGATTGTGGCCTCAGTACCACTGTCCTGCCTAGCCCTGTCTTAGGACTCTTATTTTACCTTCTTCTAATAAGAGTTGATTGTCCAGTTGATTGCAGGTGTCAAAAATACAACTGTATTGCTAATTATTCACTTTAATACAGTTGCCTAAGAACTGAATCAAAACTTAGAAATGAAATATCAAACAATACATAAATGGGTTAAAAACATGGCAAAAAAGGCATTAAACATCAAAGCATCAAGAAATTACTTTAACCACAAACAAACGGATAGATGATTCAAGAATTCAGGAAGGCAGGAATTCAGGAACGAGACCGCGAGAACGAGGTCTTACTTTTAAGGGAATCCTTATCTATGGTCTAATCCCTCATTTACTCCCATTGGTTTCTAATTTTCAGCTGAGTGCTCCTGATTTGTTCAAATGGATGTCTGTTACTTAGAAGATGATTTATTAATTAAACATTGGCCATTACTTAAGATTGACTGGTGTCCATCAAAGTTAGTTCAGCGTCTACATGCACAGTCTCATGAAAATAGATTTCTCACGTCACCGCTGGCCATCAACCTTGCTGTAACTAATTAATTGATATATTCTGATTGCTAAATACACTGAAATACAATAGTCTATTATATGAAACATTCACTGAAACAATGTCTAAATTTCCACAGTCAAGGCACTAGAGTTCAATAGTTGATTCATTATCTAAAACAATGACTGTATTCTCACAGTCAAGACATTTTTAAATAATTTCTCTCTTTAGCTGTGCATTCAATTAGCACCAAAAACCTGAATAAATCAATAATCCAACCCCCTGATACCCTTTCAATCCCTTGTTATTCAAGAATCCATCTACCTCTGCCTTAAAAATATAAAATGAGCTTGCGTCTACCGCTCTTAAGGAAAAAAGTCCCACAGCCTCAGAGAAGAAAATTCTCCTCATCTTCGTCTGAAAAGTGGAAGACCCCAAAATATCCCACACGGGGAAACATTCTTTCAGCATCCACTCTTTCCAGCTCTCTCAGCTTATTTAATGCTTCAATAAGATTCCCGTTTATTCTTCTAAATTCCAAAGGATACAGGGCATATGTGCCCAACCTTTCCTCACAAGAAAACCCCCTCATCCCAGGAATCAATCAAATGAACCTTCCTGAACTGTTTCTAATGTAATTACGTCCTTTCTTAAACAGGAGCCCAAACAGTAGACTGTACTCCAGATGTGATCTCAGCAATGCCTTGTACAACTGTAGCAAAATTCAAAATGAATAGTGCTAGGAGTAGAAACGGGCAGAACTAAACGTGAGATTCCAACCTGGTGGAGCTACTACATAGGACTACATGCACGCTGAACAGTGGAAGCAGAAACATACACAATGTGTTTATATGTTACAGAGATACATAATCTCACAATCGGCGAATGTTATATACAGAGCTGAGTGATGACAACGCCAATTGATCTGATCAATGCTCTGCAGGCCTGCCATACCCAGTTGTAAATGGTGGTGGACAATTAAACATCTAACTCTAGCAAGAGGTCCCACAAACACCCCCATTCTCAATGCTGGCAGAGCATAACACATCAGTACCAATGACAAGACTGAAACAATTGCAGCATCTTCATCCAGAAGTGCAGAGCGGATGATCCACTCAGTCTCTCCTGAGGTCCTCAGCATTATATATGGCAGTCTTCGGCCAATTTAATTCATTCATTTATTCTGTGGGATATCAAGAAATAGACAAAATCACTGGATACAACAAAGGCGGGGACTTGACAACATCCCAAATATAATACTGAAGAATTGTGCTCCAGAACTGACCAAGCTGTTTAACACTGGCATCTACCCAAAAATGCCAAGGTAGGCCCTGTCCACAAAAAGCAGGCGAAATCCAACCCGGCCTTCTCCCACCCCATCAGTTTATTTTAATCATCGGCACAATGAAGGAAGCAGTCATTGACAGTGCTATAAGACCATAAGACATAGGAGCAGAATTAGGCCACTCGGCCCATCGAGTCTGCTCCTCCATTAAATCATGGCTGATATTTTCTCATCCCCATTCTTCCTTTTCCCCATAACCCCTAATCCCCTTATTAATCAAGAAAGCATTTACTCAGCAATAACTGTTCAGTATCCTTACTTTGGGTTCCACCAGGACCACTTGGCTCCAATCCGACCTTGGTCCAAACATAGACAAAAGAGCTGAATTCTAGAGGAAAGGCGAGAGTGACAGCCCTTGACACCAGGGCACCATTTGACAAAGTGTGATGTCAAGAAACACGATCAACAGCTGTGCATCGATTTCTTCAAGGAAAATTGAACGTCAGCAGTAAGGTTGGGGGGGGGGGGGGGGGGGGAGGAAAACAGGAGGCATGGCAATGTTAGATAAGGACAGGGAACTTAGTATATGGGTAATTAGGGAACAGGGCGGGGGTAGTGGGGAACATTGTTTTCTGTTTTTTGTTCTTTCAGGTGTTTTGCGTGTGTCGGCCCGCGCGGTAGTTTAAGAAATGTTAACGTGTTAAACTGAAAATTATAAATGCTTCAATAAAATATTTTCTAAAGAAAATTTAATTTTTTGTCAATGAGAATCAAGGGAAAAATGTTCCACTGGTTGGAGTTATACCCAGCACAAAAGAAGGTGGTTGTACTTGTTGGAGGCCAATAATCTTAGCTTATGACATTGCTGCAGGAGTTCCTCAGCGTGATGTCCTAGGCTCAACCATCTTCAGCTGCTTCATGAATGACCTTCGCTCCACCATAAGGTCAGAAGTGGGGATATTCACTGATGGTAGCACAGTGGGTGGCACTGTTGTTTCACAGCGCCAGGGACCCGGGTTCGATTCCCGGCTTGGGTCACTATCTGTGCGGAGTCTGCACATTCTCCCCGTGGCTGTGTGGGTTTCCTCCGGCTGCTCCGGTTTCCTCCCACAAGTCCCGAAAGACGAGCATGTTAAGTGATTTAGACATTCTGAGTTCTCCCACACTGTATCCAAACAGTTGCCGTCGTGTGACGCCCAGCGGATTTTCACAATAACTTCAGTGCAGTGTTCATGAAAGCCTACTTGTGACACTAATAAAGATTATCATTAGTGTTCAGTAAAATTCATAATTCCTCAGATGCTGAAGCATCGCATGTCCATAGCAGCCCTGGACACATTCAGGCTTGGGCTGATAAGTAGTAAGTAATAGTCATAGAACATAGAACATACAGTGCAGAAGGAGGCCATTCGGCCCATCGAGTCTGCACCGATCCACTTAAGCCCTCACTTCCACCCCATCCCCGTAACCCACTAACCCCTTCTAAACGTTTTGTTCATTAAAGGCAATTTTATCATGGCCAATCCACCTAACCTGCACATCTTTGGACTGTGGGAGGAAACCGGAGCACCTGGAGGAAACCCACGCAGACACGGGGAGAACATGCAAACTCCGCACAGACAGTGACCCAGCATGGAATCGAACCTGGGACCTTGGTGCTGTGAAGCCACAGTGCTATCCACTTGTGCTACCGTGCTGTCATGGTACAAAATTCTCAGGGAAGGCCAACCTCCAACTGAGAGGCTGTGGATTGTGTGGTGTATAACTTTAATCCCATTTCTCCAAAGCCTGTCCACCATCTACCAGGCATAAGTCAGGAGTGTGATGGAATACTCTGCATTTGCCTGGATGACAGAAGCTCCAACAACGCTAAAGAAGCTCAACATCATCCAAGACTCTACAGGAAGCCACATCTGTGGCTTTACCGCAAACCCACGGATAACCTCACGATGCTCCACTTCTTCAGCTTCCACCCTAAACACATTAAAGAAGCCATCCCCTATGGACAAGCTCTCCGTATACACAGGATCTGCTCAGACGAGGAGGAGCATAACAGACATCTACAGACGTTGAAAGATGCCCTCGTACGAACGGGATATGGCGCTTGACTCATCGTTCGACAGTTCCAACGCGCCACAGCGAAAAACCGCACCGACCTCCTCAGAAGACAAACATGGGACACAACCGACAGAATACCCTTCGTCGTCCAGTACTTCCCCGGAGCGGAGAAACTACGACATCTTCTTCACAGCCTTCAACACGTCATCGATGAAGATGAACATCTTGCCAAGGTCATCCATACACCCCCACTACTTGCCTTCAAAACAACCGCGCAACCTCAAACAAACCATTGTTTACAGCAAACTACTCAGCCTTCAGAACAGTGACCACAACACCACACAACCCTGCCATGGCAATCTCTGCAAGGCATGCCAGATCATCGACATGGATACCACCATTACACGTGAGAACACCACCCACCAGGTACGCGGTACATACTCGTGCGACTCGGCCAACGTTGTCTACCTCATACGCTGCAGGAAAGGATGTCCCGAAGCGTGGTACATTGGCGAGACCATGCAGACGCTGCGACAACGAATGAACGGACATCGTGCGACAATCACCAGGCAGGAATGTTCCCTTCCAGTCGGGGAACACTTCAGCAGTCAAGGGCATTCAGCCTCTGATCTCCGGGTAAGCGTTCTCCAAGGCGGCCTTAAGGACGCGCGACAACGCAGAATCGCCGAGCAGAAACTTATAGCCAAGTTCCGCACACGAGTGCGGCCTCAACCGGGACCTGGGATTCATGTCGCATTACATTCATCCCCCACCATCTGGCCTGCGAAATCCTACCAACTGTCCTGTCTTGACACAATTCACACCTCTTTAACCTGGGGTTACCCCATCTCTGGATCTGTAAAGATTTAATCACCTGCTAATGCTCGCATTCCAAGCATTGTCTGGCATCTTTGAATCTGTCTATATATATGTTTCTGGAACATATCTCTTCATTCACCTGAGGAAGGAGCAGCGCTCCGAAAGCTAGTGACATCGAAACAAACCTGTTGGACTTTAACCTGGTGTTGTAAAACTTCTTACTGTGCTCACTAATTTAAGGATAGCATCACATTGAAAGAAAATGTGCACAATGCTGCAAGATTAGCAGTGGACTGGGAGATGGGAAACATTTTAGTTGCAAAAATTGTACACAGTAGTCCAGATGTGATCTCACTAAGGCATGTCCAGTTGTAACATAACTTCTTGCTTTTATATTCTGTTTCAGACAGTAGAGAAAGACAAACCATGTCTTTCCTCTCTCCTACAATCCGTAAGCAGAAGATGTTTTTGAATTGTTTTTAAAGTAGCCTTTGGCGGGTTTTTCTAAACTCTCAGTTTGTGTCATCCAATTTACCAATAATTGGCAGTAAACTTGAGTTATGATTAACTCAAAGTTTATTGACATTTAAGAGTGTTCACAACATCGCAATCCATTGCCCAACACAGTAAAATGGATAGAAAAAATGAAAGTTTTTTTACTTATTACCATCCCAGACCAGAGCCCAAATGTGGCTAGGTACAGGATAGAAGCCCCAATATTTAATTTTAATTTTGTAAGACTGTGAGGAAAGGATACTTCACTTCAGGAGTGATTTCATGAAGAAATAGGGATTTGGTATATTAAAACTAACTTTATTACTAACACGGTATTACATATCTTTGACATCACACAAGAAAATAGCTTACACTTACCCCATTAACACTGCTAATCAATACAATGACACAACCTTTACCTGATATCTTTATTTCCACGCAAACAGCAAAATCACCTCAGACCCCAATCCACTTTTAAATACAGTTAGCACTCAGGAAAACTTGCTGTACAGAGATGTCTTTTGAGACTGTTTGAAAAGATAGATCTGAACCCTTGTCAGAACAATGCAGAATCTTTGGCTGTATTTCTTCAGAATCTTCTTAGCTTGCCTTCCAGCCACAAACTAAAACTCTGAACCTCAACACCTGACTGCTTCAACCCATGGCTATGCCCATTAACTACATCATCTCCCAAAACTGAACACAATGTCTCTAATTAGCTAATCTGCAGGGAACCCACTTAATATAAACAAAAATCCATTTGTCCAAATTATTGCGATGCTTTAATTGCACTTCTGGCTCCCAAAAAGCCCAGCTGCCTTGCAAACCAAGATTTTTAAAAACACTACTATAGCAGTCATACACTGATGCACGATCAATGACCACTAAAGTGAGGTTGTAGTCCAACTGAAGGCTTTAATAAGATAGAAATGATAGTTATGGAGGTACCATTATACCTCCGTACAGTGCTTTGTAACTATTTACAGATTCATAATTAACTATACACTTTAAAATGAAGCAATCAGTCGATTGGGGGCCCTGGGCATCCTCTGTGATCGTCGAAGCTTCAGTGGTGACTCCGGTGGAGGCTCGGGCGTCTGTGACTCCGGGAGCATGGCCTCGATCTCTGTGGTAGCTTCAACACCCCTAGATGGTGCTGGTGGGGAAAACGGTTGATCTGGGAAGGGAGTGTCTGCGGGGTGCGTCGGTGGGTGGGGTGGGGCCTAGACGGGGCCGGCGGAAGGACCAATCCTCCTGTAAGGTGCACTGGTGGGAGGGAGAGTGGGACTGGTGGCTGGGGTGTGCGTGATGATCCGGCGGGCGCCAGATCTCGTAAGGAGACCGTATCTTGTCGGCCGTCAGGGTACGCCACGTGGGCGTACTGGGGGTTAACGTGGAGAAGATGGACCCTTTTGACCAACGGGTCCGACTTGTGCGCCCGCAAGTGTTTTCGGAGCAGGATGGGTCGGGGAGCTGCCAGCCAGGTCGGGAGCGAGGTCCCAGAGGAGGACTTCCTGGGGAAGACAAGGAGACGTTCGTGAGGTGTTTGGTTGGTCGTAGTACAAAGCAGTGACCGGATGGAGTGGTGGGCATCCGGGAAGACTTCCTGCCAGCGGGAGACTGGGAGATTCCTGGACCGTAGGGCCAGTAGGACGGTCTTCCAGACCGTTCCGTTCTCACGTCGTCCTGCACGAGGCGATGCCCTTGCTGAGCAGGAATTGACGCAGTTCCCCGCTCATAAAGGAGGACCCCCTATCACTATGTATGTAAGCGGGGACCTCGCACAGTGCAAAGATGCGATGGAGGGCCTTGATGACGGTGGTCGCGGTCATGTCGGGGCAGGGGATGGCGAATGGGAACCGGGAGTACTCGTCAATCACGTTCAGGAAGTACGTGTTGCGGTCGGTGGAGGGGAGGGGGCCTTTGAAGTCCATGCTGAGGCGTACAAAGGGACGGGAAGCCTTTATCAGTTGCGTTTCTCTGGCCGGTAGAAGTGTGGTTTGCACTCTGCGCAGATTTGGCAGTCCCTGGTGGCTGTCCTGACCTCCTCGATGGAGTAGGGCAGGTTGCGGGTCTTGATAAAATGGAAAAAGCGAGTGACCCCCAGGTGGCAGAGGTCCTCGTGGAGGGCTCAGAGACGGTCCACTTGTGCATTGGCACATGTGCCGCGGGACAGGACATCAGGAGGCTCATTTAGCTTCCCGGGATGATACAAGATCTCGTAGTTGTAGGTGGAGAGTTCAATCCTCCACCGCAAGATCTTATCGTTTTTTATCTTGACCCGCTGTGCATTATCGAACATGAAAACAACCGTCCATTGGTCAGTGAGGAGAGTGAATCTCCTGCCGACTAGGTAATGCCTCCAATGTCGCACAGCTTCTACTATGGCCTGGGCCTCCTTTTCGACTGAAGAGTGGCGGATGTCGGCAGCATGGAGGGTACGTGAGAAGAAGGCCACGGGTCTGCCCGCTTGCTTGAGGGTGACCGCCAGAGCTACGTCAGACCCGTTGCTCTCAACCTGGAAGGGGAGGGACTCGTCGATGGCGTGCATCGTGGCCTTTGCAATGTCTGCTTTGATGCGGCTGAAGGCCTGGCGGGCCTCTATCGACAGGGAAAAAACTGTGGATTGGATCAGGGGACGGGCCTTGTCCGCATAGTTGGGGACCCACTGGGCATAGTAAGAGAAAAACCCTAGGCAGTGCTTCAGGGCCTTGGAGCAGTGAGGGAGGGGGAACTCCATAAGGGGGCGCATGCGTTCAGGGTTGGGGCCTATAACTCCATTTTGCACTACGTAGCTGAGGATGGCTAGGCGGTCAGTGCTAAACACGCATTTATCCTTGTTATATGTAAGGTTAAGGATCTTTGCGGTCTGGAGGAATTTTCGGAGGTTGGTATCGTGGTCCTGCTGGTCGTGGCCGCAGATGGTGACATTATCGAGATACAGGAATGTTGCCCGTAAACCGTACTGGTCAACCATTCGGTCCATCTCGCGCTGGAAGACCGAGACCCCGTTGGTGACACCGAAGGGAACACTTAAGAAGTGATAGAGCTGCCCATCTGCCTCGAAGGCAGTGTATTTGCGGTCACTAGTGCTGATGGGAGCTGGTAGTAGGCGGACTTAAGATCCACCGCGGAGAAGACCTTGTAATGCGCGATCCTGTTTACCAGGTCGGATATGCGGAGGAGAGGGTACGCGTCCAGCTGCATAAACCTGTTGATGGTCTGACTGTAGTCAATGACCATCCTATGCTTCCGCCCGGTCTTTACCACCACTACTTGAGCTCTCCAGGGACTGTTGCTAGCTTCAATGACTCCTTCCCTCAGTAGCCTTTGGACCTCTGACCTAATAAAGATCCGGTCCTGGGCACTGTAGCGTCTGCTCCTGGTGGCGACGGGTTTGCAATCCGGGGTGAGGTTCGCAAACAGGGAAGGCGGGTCGACCTTAAGGGTTGCGAGGCTGCAGACAGTAAGGGGGGGGCGGGGTATAGGGCCGCCAAATTGGAAGGTCAGACTTTGAAGGTTACATTGGAAGTCTAAACCCAGGAGTGTAGCCGCGCAGAGGTAGGGAAGGACGTAGAGACGGAAATTTTTGAACTCCCGTCCCTGGACTGTGAGGTTTGCTGCACAAAACCCCTTTATCTCCACTGAGTGTGAACCGGAAGCCAGGGAGATTTTTTGATTAATGGGGTGGATGAGGAGAGAACAGCGCCTTACCGTGTCAGGGTGTATGAAGCTCTCCGTACTCCCAGAGTCGATTAGGCAGGACGTCTCGTGCCCATTGATGAATACGGTTGTCGTAGCAGTTGAGAGTGTTCGAGGCCGAGACTGATCCAGAGTCATCAAGGCTAATCGCAACAGTTGCGAGTTCTCTTCGGGCAGTGCGTGGTCAGCCGAGCTGGGGTCCTGGGGGTTCATCCAAGATGGCGTCTCCCATTGGTCGCACATGGCTGGGGGTGGACAAAATGGCGCCGCCCATTCCTCCAACGTGGCGTCCGCAGAACAAGATGGTGGCGCCCGGGGTCCGCACGTGGCCCTGGGATATGAAGATGGCGGTGACCGCTGGCCGCACGGGGCTCGTGGAGAAGTTAATAGTTGCGGTCCTCATTCGCCGCCGGAGACCGCGGCAACTGCCTGGGCCTCGCATACCCCCACATAATGGCCCTTTTTGCCGCATCGCTTGCAGGTGGATGCGCGGGCCGGGCAGCGCTGGTGGGGGTGCTTTGCCTGCCCACAAAAGTAGCAGCGGGGTCCATTGGGGTTGCCAGGCCGCCTTGCAGCGCAGGCCTGTGGGGGAATGGGGGAAGTCTCGGGCCCGGCCGCGGAGGGTTCCGTGCTGCCCAGGGGGCTGCCGCGCGGTCGGGAACGTAAGCGCAGGCGTTCTTGGAGGCCACGTCCAGGGAGTCTGCAAGGGCCCATGCCTCCCTGAGACCGAGGGTGTCCTTTTCTAACAGGTGCTGGCGGATTTGTGACGATAGCATACCTGCCACGAAAGCGTCCCGGACTAAGAGTTCCGTGTGTTCGCTCGCCGAAACTTGCGGGCAGCCGCAGCTTCTGCCCAACACCAGGAGTGCACGGTAGAATTCCTCCAGCGATTCCCCAGGGGTTTGTCGCCTTGTTGCAAGCAGGTGCCGGGCGTAGACCTGGTTTACCGGGTTAATATAGTGTCCTTTTAGCAGCTCTATTGCTGCATTGAAGTCTTCCGCTTCCTCGATAAGAGTGTAAATTTTCAGGCTCACCCTTGAGTGCAGGACGTGCAGTTTCTGCTCTCTCGTGGGTGCGTTTTCGGCCGTCTCGAGATTCCCTTTAAAGCACGCCAGCCGGTGCTTAAAGATTGCCGCTGAGTTCGCCGCGTGGGGGCTAAGTTGCAGACACTCCGGCTTGATTCGGAGCTCCATCCTTTCTTCTTAAAAAACTTGCTTATTAAATTGATGCACGATCAATGACCACTGAAGCGAGGTTGTAGTCCAACTGAAGGCTTTAATAAGCTAGCTGTTTCCCCCAGCAGCTCAGGTACAGAATGAAGGCTGCTGGGGCGGCACGGGTTCTTATACCCCGCCTATCAGGGCGGAGCTATCATACATTCTACCAATAGAAAGCATACAGTTTCCACCAAAGGTGCTTTAGCCTGTCAGGTACCGTAATACCTATAATACCACATACATATAATACAATACATCTGAAATTCCTACATTCATCACCAATTATGGATAGCAACAGTAAAAGAACCACAGAAATGAATATTAGTGGGACTTCCGGTGGCGTTTGCGAGTGGGTCAGCTGCGTCGTGTGGAGCTCCCGCCGGTGGCCACTATTTGCAACGCTTTCGGGGGTTTCCCCGATTCTTCGCTCTCCCGCCCGATTATTTTATTTTTTTTAATAACCATTTTAGGGAGGTATTTTTGGTATTGTAGCAACAACAAAATAAACAATGTACATTAAACTATAAACATAGTGCAAAAGCCGTCTCCCTCCCTTACAGGTCCCACCTTTATTAACTCCCTACTCTAAGCTAAACTAACCCACCCCTCCCTTCTGCTGACGATTAAATTTTCCGCGGAGAAGTCGACGAACGGTTGCCACCTCCAGGCGAACCCTAACAGTGACCCTCTCAAGGCGAACTTGATTTTCTCCAAACAGAGAAAGCTAGCCATATCCGATAGCCAGGTCTCCGACTTCGGGGGCTTTGAGTCCCTCCAAGCTAATAGTATCCGTCTCCGGGTTACCGACTCTCCCCCCCCCCCCCCCCCCCCCCCGATTATTGTTGGCCTTTGGGGCCGTCCCGGGCATCAAGCGGGGCCGGTTTGAAAACAGGCGAGGAACCCGCGCGGGGTCGGGCCAGCGCACGCGGAGGTCGGAGCAGCGGGGGCAGAGCCAAACGGAGGTCGAGGGCGACAGGCCCAAAGCCAGGGCACGATGTAGATGAGATGTCCCACATCGGGTGTCTCCCGCCTAGAATGTTGTAGGAAGACTGAAGTCCGGTCCCAGGAAATTCTGGAGGAATACAAAAAAGAAGAGAAAGAAGTTTTTAAAGTAACTTGGTGAAAGTTTTTTTTCTTCTTTTTTTGAAGGAAGAATTTTTTGTTTTTCTATAATAATAAACAAAAAGATTGAAGAAGGAAAGCAGGGTGAAAAAAACCCAGGAAAAATAATAAGTTGTTAAAGGATGTGAAAAGCAGCGTTGAGGAAGGGAGGAAACCTGGGTTCGCCGTTGAATGAGAGGACCAGCAAAAGTGCTGACAAGTTGGCGGATGCCGGACCGCATGGTGGGGCCGCACTACTTACGGTGGAGAAGATGACCGAAGTGATGGTAGTGGAGCTGGAAAAGCAGTTTGCGAAGCACATGGAGGCTTTGAGGAAGGAGATGGCGGTTGCATTGAAGTCACTGGTGGAGGAGGGCAATCGCCCCGGTGAGAGTAGCTGTGGCAAAGACATCAGCCGAGGTGAGAGAGCAATGCGAGAAGATGAAGGAAGTGGAGGAGGCCGTGTCGCAGCATAGCGACCAGTTCACCTCGATGGGGGACGAGCTGCGGAGGGTGGTGAAGGTCAACAGGGGACTCCGAGCAAAGCTCGAGTACTTGGAGAACCGCTCGAGGCAGCACAATCTGAGAATTGTGGGCTTGCCCGAAGGGACAGAGGGCCCAAGGCCAACAGAGTACTTTGCTAAGAAGTTGGCGGAGTTGATGGGGGAGAGTGAGAACCTCTCCCGGTACGAGCTGGACCGAGCTCATCGGGCATTAAGGCCAAAAGCCCAAAGTGAATGAGCGGCCAAGAGCAGTAATTATCTGCTTCCATAATTACTGCATGAAGGAGAAGGTGTTAAGCTGGGCGAAGAAGAAGCGCGAGGTGCAGTGGGATGGTGCTGGAGTTCGGATCTACCAGGATTTTGACGGTGAAGTTGGCAAAAAGACGAGCGGCGTTCGGGCGAGTGAAGGCAGCACTGTACAAAAAGGGTGTGTGATTTGGTATGGTATACCCGGCAAAGCTGACGGTGAAATATGATGACAAAGACATTTAGTTCGAGACAGCGGAGGCGGCTGAGGCATTCGTGAGGGCTTGGGACAGACATGAGGAGCGGAGCTGGAAGAGAGACTGTGGACTGTGATTGGGGAGCTGGAAAATGTATAAATGCTATAACTTTCTTTTTTACTGATGTGTATTGTAATTTACTTCTCTTCACATTGTTACAGTGTTCAGGTTATTGGTTGGTTGATTGGCATTCTGTGTTGTGACGGTTATTTCTTATTTTCGTGAATTGTATGGGTTGGATTGTTGTTTTTGTTTTTCTTTCTCTGGGACTGGGTGGGAGGGGACGGTATACCTTGGCGGGGGAGCCACCGCGCTAGCTAACTAAAGTCGGCTAGTGAACGGAGTTGAGATGAGGGGGAGGGCTGCGGACATTGGAGCCTGGTTAGCAGGTTTCGATGGGTCTACGAGGCAAGCGAGGGTGGGGGGGAGATGTTAATAATGGATAGGGGCGGGTCAGGCTCATTGGGCAGGGCCCGGTGGTATGATGATGGTTGACAAGAAGGGTGGGAGGCGGTGGGGGGGGCGGGGGTGAGGGACCCCCAGTTAGGATAGTCAAGTGGAACGTGAGGGGGTTAGATCGTCCGGTCAAGAGGTCAAGGGTGCTTGCGCATCTTAAAAGTTTGAAAGCCACCCCCGGGAAATGCCTTTAGATATATGCAGGTGTGGGCTTTTGTGAGGCGACAGGTGAGGGAATTCCCGTTGCTCCTGGCACAAGAAGTTCAAGATAGGGTGATCTCGGGTGTGTGGGTAGGGGAGGGCAAGGTGTCGGAAATACACCAGGATTTGAAAGAAGAGGGGAAGCGCTGGTAGAAGAGTGAAGGGTAAATGGGAGGAGGAGCTGGGGGAGGAGATTGAGGAAGGTCTGTGGGCTGATGCCCTAGGTAGGGTTAATTCCTCCTCCTCGTGTGCCAGGCTCAACCTGATACAATTTAAGGTGGTCCACAGAGTGCACTTGACGGGGGCGAGGTTGAGTAGGTTCTTTGGGGTAGAGGACAGATGTGGAAGGTGCTCAGGGAGCCCGGCGAACCATGTCCATATGTTTTGGTCATGCCGGCACTGGAGGGGTTCTGGAGAGGAGTGGCGGGAGCAATATCTCAGGTGGTGAAAGTCCGGGTCAAGCCAAGCTGGGGGCTAGCAATATTTGGAGTCGTGGACAAACCGGGAGTGCAGGAGGCGAAAGAGGCCGGTATTCTGGCCTTTGCGTCCCTAGTAGCCCGGCGAAGGGATCTTGCTAATGTGGAAGGAGGCGAAGCCCCCCAGCCTGGAGGCCTAGATAAATGATATGGCTGGGTTCATAAAGTTGGAGAGGATTAAGTTTGCCTTGAGAGGGTCTGCGCAGGGGTTCTACAGGCGGTGGCAACCGTTCCTAGACTATCTCGTGGAGCGTTAGAGGAAGGTCGGTCAGCAGCAGCAGCAACCTTGGGGGGGAGGGGGGTGGAGGTGGAGGGGACGTCCTGTGGGGGGGGGGGGGGGGGGGGGGGGTGAGGGGGGGGGGAAAGGGGGGACTGCCTGGGAGGGTGTATGAGCAAGAGATAACATGAAGGGTTGGGGAAACTGCACGTACGGGTGAGGGCCAGTGTACAAAGCTGTGTAAATATATCATTTTGCATGTATATATCTTGCTCTGCGCAATTTCTCGTTTTTTTTTGTTACGGGGGGGGGGGTTATTGCTGGTAAGGGAGAAAAATTGTGTTAAAAAACTTTAATAAATATATATATTTTTTAAAGTTTGAAAGCCGATGTAGCAATGCTGCAGGAGCCTCACTTGAGGTGAAGGACCAGGTGAGACTTAAAAAGGGCTGGGTTAGCCAAGTGTTTCACTCTGGATTTGACGGAAGAGCTCGAGGGGGAGCTGTAATGGTCAGCAAAAGAGTACGCTTCCAGATGGAGAAGGTGGTGGCAGATCAGGGGGGTAGATATGTGATTGTGACAGGGGCACTGGAGGGGAGGTTAGTGGCGCTGTTAAGTGTATACGGTCCTGTGGTAAACACCACTGGTAACACACTACGCATATTACGGTACTGCCATTGTATTACAGGTACCACAGTAATCCCAGCCTGCTGGCTCCTCCCAGCAGGCGACGTATAAAAGTGTATACTCTCCTGCGCTGCTCCCATCCTGGTTCCAGCTGCAGGAGGCTCAACAACTTGTGCAATAAAACCTCAATTGTTTCACCAATCTCATTTATTGCACAAGAATTTTACGAGATGAACGTCTTAATCAAGCCTGATCGCCTGGAGCTGAACCCTCACGCATCCGAAGCCACTGCCACCTTCGAGCACTGGCTAGCCTGCTTTGAAGGATACCTCGGAGCAGCCACTGAAGAACTCTCAAACCTGCAGAAGCTCCAGATCCTCTACTCAAGGGTGAGCACACAAGTTTTTCCCCTCATCCGGGACACACCCACCTATTCAGAAGCAATGGCACTACTAAAGGGGACAGTACATCGAGTCGGTGAATCAAGTGTATGCCAGGCACCTCCTGGCCACGAGACGGCAACTCCCGGGGGAGTCTCAGGACAATTTTTTGCGGGCTCTACGGATACTCGGTCGGAACTGTAACTGCCAGGCAGGTTCGGCAGTCCAACACACCGAATTGTTAATCAGAGACGCTTATGTCACGGGCATTAAGTCTACTTACGTTCGCCAGCGGCTATTGGAAGGGGGAACGCTCGACCTTGCATAGACTGTGCAGCTTGCTAACTACCTAGAAGTGGCCTCCCGTAATCTGGAGGCCTACACCTCCGACCGCGCGGCATCCTCGTGGGCATCGTGGACCCCACCAGCGGCCGACTCGAGTACACCGCACGCCTACGCCGCGCGGCAGCCGACCAACTCCGGAGGGCCCAAATGTTACTTTTGTGGCCAGAGCAAATATCCCAGGCAGCGCTGCTCAGCGTGGAGCGCGACCTGCAACGGGTGTGGGAAGAAGGGCCACTTTGTTTCCGTTTGCCAGGCCCGGTCGGTCCCCGCTGTTTCCAGGCCCAGCACGCTACACCTCCATGTGTGATCCAGGGGCGCCGCCATCTTCTCCACCACAAGCCACGTGCGGCCTGTGGGCGCTGCCTTCTTTGATGTCGCCCGCCCTGTGTGCCCCGTGGGTGCCGCCATCTTGGACCACACCTCAGGACCACTGCTCGCCTGGCCGTTCACGGCCCGCCAATACCTCCGCCACCGCTGATCAGCCCGGGACCCCCCAACATCTTCTGCAGTTCGCTTCCATCACCCTTGATCAGTCTCGGCCCCGCAACCTCGCGATCGCTACAACGACGGTAAAGACCAACGGGCACGAGACGACCTGCCTCTTTGACTCCGGGAGCACAGAGAGTTTCATCCACCCTGCTACGGTAAGGCGCTGCGCCCTCCCGGTACTCCCCGTCACCCAGAAAATCTCCCTGGCCTCCGGATCCCATTCCGTGAAAATCCGGGGGTACTGCGTCGCGACCCTCTCCGTTCAGGGCGTAGATTTCAGCAACTTCAGACTCTACATCCTCCCCCCCTTCTGCGCTGCCCTGTTACTCGGTCTCGATTTTCAATGTCACCCCCAAAGCCTGACTCTGAAATTTGGCGGACCCCTGCCCCCCCTCACCGTTTGTGGCCTCACGACCCTTAAGGTCGAGCTACCTTCACTGTTTACAAACCTCACCCTGGACTGTAAGCCCGTCGCCACGAGGAGCAGACGGTACAGTGCGCAGGACAGGACCTTCATCAAGTCGGAAGTCCAACGGCTTCTGCCGGAGGGGATCATTGAGGCCAGTAACAGCCCCTGGTGAGCTCAAGTGGTGGTAGTCAAGACTGGGGAGAAACACAGGATGGTCATCGACTACAGTCAGACCATCAGTCGGTACACACAGCTCGATGCGTACCCCTTCCCCCGCATATCTGACATGGTCAATCAGATTGCGCACTATCAAGTCTTCTCCACAGTTGACTTGAAGTCCACCTACCACAAGCTCCCCATTCGCCCAGAGGACCACCAATACACTGCATTCGAAGCAGATGGCCGCCTCTATCACTTCCTTAGAGTTCCCTTCGGCGTCACCAATGGGGTCTCGGTCTTACAGTGAGAGATGGACCGAATGGTTGACCAGTACGGGCTGCGGGCCACGCTCCCGTACCTACATAATATTACCATTTGCGGCCACGATCAGCAGGACCACGACGCAAACCTCCAAAAAATCCTCCATACCGTCAAACTCCTTAACCTCACCTACAATAAGGAGAAATGCGTTTTCCGCACCAACCGCTTAGCCATCCTTGGCTACGTTGTGGAAAATGGAGTCCTAGTGCCTGACCCCGACTGCATGCGTCCCCTCCTGGAACTCCCCCTCCTCCACTACCCCAAGGCCCTGAAACGATGCCTGGGGTTTTTCTCATATTACGCCCAATGGGTCCCCAATTATGCGGACAAGGCCCGCCCACTCATCAGTCCACAATTTTTTCCCTGATGGCTGAGGCCCGACGGGCCTTCAACCACATCAAGGCGGACATCGCCAAAGCCACGATGCACGCAGTCGACGAGTCCCTCCCCCTCCAGGTGGAGGGCGATGCATCGGATGTGGCTCTGGCCGCCACCCTCAACCAGGCGGGCAGGCCCGTGGCTTTCTTTTCCTGCACCCTTCATGCCTCCGAAATTCAGCACTCCTTTGTCGAAAAGGAGGCCGAAGCCATTGTAGAAGCTGTGCGACATTGGCGGCTTTACCTGGCCGGCAGGAGATTCACTCTCCTCACTGACCAACGGTCAGTTACCTTCATGCTTAGCAATACACAGCGAGGCAAGATCAAGAATGACAAGATCTTGAAGTGGAGGATCGAGCTCTCCACCTACAACTATGAGATCTTATATCGCCCTGGGAAGCTCAGTGAGCCTCCAGATGCCCTATCCTGCGGTACATGTGCCAGCGCACAAGTGGACCAACTCCGGGTTCTCCATAATGACCTCTGCCACCCGGGGGTCACCCAGTTCTTCCATTTTATCAAGGCCAGCAACCTGCCCTACTCCATTGAGGAGGTCAGGACTGTGACCAGGGACTGCCCAGTCTGTGCGGAGTGCAAACCGCTCTTCTACCGGCCGGACAGAGCGCATCTGATGAAGGCCTCCCGCTCCTTTGAGCGCCTCAGCATGGACTCAGCATGGACTTTCCAAGAGCCGGTGCAGACTCAAAGGGCCGAATGGCCTCCTTCTGCACTGTAAATTCAATGATAATCTATGATTAATCTAGGACAAAGGTTCGGCACAACATCGTGGGCCGAAGGGCCTGTTCTGTGCTGTATTTTCTATGTTCTATGTTCTATGACTACAAAGGGCCCATGCCCTCCACCGACCGCAACGTGTACTTTCTCAATGTTATTGATGAGTACTCCCGTTTCCCATTCGCCATCCCATGCCCCGACATGACTTCTGTCACGGTCATCAAGGAAATACACAGCAACTTCACCCTGTTCAGTTTCCCCCACCTACATCCACAGCGATCGGGGATCCTCCTTCATGAGTGATGAGCTGCGTCAATTCCTGCTCAGCAAGGGCATTGCCTCGAGCAGGACGACCAGCTACAACCCCCGGGGAAATGGGCAGGTGGAGAAGGAGAACGGGACGGTCTGGAAGGCCGTCCCGCTGGCCGTTCGGTCTAGGAATCTCCCGGTCTCCCGCTGGCAGGAGGTCCTCCCCGACACGCTCCACTCCACCCGGTCGCTCCTGTGCACCGCTACTAATGAGATCCCTCACGAACGTGGGTTTGCCTTCCCTAGGAAGTCCACCTCCGGGGTCTCGCTCCCAACATGGCTGACAGTTCCTGGGCCCGTCCTCCTCCGGAAGCATGTGAGGAGCCATAAATCGGATCCCTTGGTTGAGAAAGTCCACCTCCTCCATGTGAACCCGCAGTACGCCTACGTGGCACACCATGACGGGCAACAGGACACAGTCTCCCTCCGGGACCTGGCACCCGCTGGTTCCCCACCCACAACCCTCGACCTGACACCGCTCCTTCCCCCCCCCGGTTGCCTCATTCACCCCTGCACCACACACCCTCCCACTCCCACCAGCGAACCTCACCGCAGCCCCTACCCCAGCAGTATCCGTCCCCTCACTGGATCCACTATGGGGTGATGATGGAGAGGACAACACGCTCCCGGAGTCGCAGGTGACCACGTCGGCGCCCACACCACCACCAGGACTGAGGCGATCGCGGCGGAGGGTCAAAGCCCCCAACAGGCTAAACCTGTAATGTTGTTCTTCACCCCCCGCCGGACTCTTTATTAAATAGGGGGTGAATGTGGTAAACACCACTGGTAACACACTACGCGTATTACGGTACTGCTACTGTATTACAGGTACCATAGTAATCCCAGCCTGCTGGCTCCTCCCAGCAGGCGCCGTATAAAAGTGTATGCTCTCCTGCGCTGCTCCCATTCTGGTTCCAGCTGCAGGAAGCTCAACATCTTGTACAATAAAGCCTCAATTGTTTCACCAATCTCGTCTTGTAGCCATTGATGGTACATCAGGACCCAATTGGGATAATGTGGGATTCGCAAAGAAGGTTGTTTGGGCCCATCCCCGACTTGGACACACACAAACTGATAGTGGGGGGGGACTGGAACTTGATGCAGGAGCCAAGGTTGGGGATGAAGGCGTTGGCTGGGCTAATGGTGGAAATGGGAGGGGTGGACCTTTGGAAGTTTCTGCACCCGAGGGAATGGGAGTACTCATTTTTCTCAGCGGTCCATAAGGTATACTTGTGGATCGACTTTTTCGTGGTGGGGAAGGCTTTGCTGGCTGGGGTTAAGGGATCGGAAAACTCGGCAATTGCAGTGTCAGATCATGCTCCGCATTGGGTGGATATGGTACTGGAGAAGGGGGTAGCGCAGAGGCCGGGGTGGAAATTAGATGTGGGACTTTTGGGGGACCAAGGGTTCTGTGAGAAAATTGAAACGGTAATTAAGGAATATGTAGCTTTCAACTGTATGGGTGAGGTGTCGAAGGCAGTTGTCTGGGAAGCTCTAAAGGCGGTGGTGAGGGGTGAGGTGATTTTATTTAAGGCCAGGGTGGATAAAGAGGAGAAGATGGAGTGGCAGAGGGTAAGAGATGAGATGTTGGAGGTGTCGTGTTAGGTGTTCTGGTGTACAAACGATCCAACACGGCTGGAGATGGTGTCACTCAGTTTTATTTACCTCTTAACTATAACAGCACACTGCTAACTTGGGTACGTGCATTACCTGCTAATCTGTGGACCCTGTCCTATTACTATCTGGGTGAGGCACTCAGCGCATGGTGAATGTCTGAGTGGCAGGCTCTGAGCTTGGTGGTCTGAGCTGGCTGCTGCTGGAATTATTGTGCGTGTGCTCTCACTAGTGATTGGCTGCGATGTTGCGTGCGTGTTGGTTGGTCCTACTGCATGTCCATCAGTGTGTGTTTGATTGCACCATGATATGCTGATCTAAATATCATGACAGGAGGTAGATAGGAGTTATGCAGAAGATGGGGACCCAGCGAAGCTGGAAAAGAGGAAGGAACTACAGGTGAGCTTTGACCGAATATCTGCCAGGAAGGCGGGGCGCCAACTGAGATGAGCAAGGGGTGCAGTTTACGAACACGTTAGCAGGTCAGCTCCGGAGGGAGGCAGCGGTAAGGGAAATTGTTCAGGTGAGGGATAGGGCAGGGAAGTTGGTGGTGGCTCCGGATCGGATTAACAAGGTGATACACGATCAATTACACAAAGACGAGAGTAGGATGTAATTGAGGCTTTATTACACTGAGATGTGTGGCCTCCTACAGCAGCTGACAAAATGGCTGCTGTACTGGGAGCACACATATTTATACTCCGCCTACTGGGTGGAGCCAGCAGGCAGGGATCTAACCCCGTACCTATAGTACAGGGGCCTTACCGTAAAGCACCTATATCAACATCCCATGTATACAATATATACATCAGTGGTGACTACCACACAAGGTCTTTGAGGAATTTTATGAGAGGTTGTACAGGTCAGAGCCACCTGGGGGAGACCGTGAGATGCAGGAATTTCTTGATGGGTTGGAGTACCCGAGGTTTGGGGAGGGGGAGAGGGCTACATTAGAAGGAGCAATAGTGGAGCAGGAGATAAAGGATGGTGGCCGGGCCGGTTGGGTTTCCGGTGGAATATTATTTTAAAAATTCAAGGAAAAGCTGGCACCCCCAATGGTGGGGATGTTTGGAGAGGCAATAGGAAAGGGGGTGTTGCCACAAACTTTGGGGCAGCCATCGATTTCCCTGTTGCTAAAAAAAGATAAGGTTCCGACGGAGTGTGGGTCGTATAGGCCCATATCACTTCTGAATGTGGACGCAAACGTATTGGTGAAGGTACTGGCGGGTAGGCTGGAGGAGTGCCTCCGGAAGGTGATAGGTGAGGACCAGACGGGGTTCGTGAGAGGGAGGCAGCTCTTTTCAAACGTTAGAAGGGTATTGAACGTCGTTATGGCACCGGCGGAGGGAAAGGAAACAGAGGTGGTTGCGGCATTGGACGCCGAGAAGGTATTTGACCGGGTAGAATGGGGGTACTTGATGACAGTTCTGGAGCGGTTTGGGATTGGACCAAGATTTGTGAACTGGGTAAAGCTACTATATAAGGAGCCGAGGGCGAGTGTCCGCACAAACATCAGCTCGAGATACTTTTCTCTCCACCGTGGGCCTAGGCAGGGATGTCCTATGTCCCCCCTGCTGTTTGGCCATCGCATTAAGAAGTTCGGGGGTATGGAAAGAAATAGTGCGGGGCGGGATAGAGCACAGAGTGTCCTTATATGCCGATGACTTGCTGTTATACGTGTCGGAACCGAGTGTGTCGATAGGGGGAATATTGGAGCTGCTTCGAGTGTTTGGGGCTTTCTCGGGGTACAAACAAAATCTAGACAAGAGTGAGTATTTTGTGGTGCCTCGGCCGGGGGTGGGGGCAGGGGTGAGGGGGCTGCCATTCCGTAAGGCAGAGACTCACTTTAGATACCTGGGGGTGCAGGTTGCCCGGGAGTGGGAGGGGCGGGGGGGGGGGGGGCGGCTCTGCAGGTGCAACATTTCTAGTTTGGTGGGGAGAGTGAAAGCTCATCTGGCAAGGTGGGATGGTCTTCCTCTGCCACTGGCGGGTCGGGTACAGGCGGTTAAAATGAACGTGTTGCCGCGATTTCTGTTTATTTTTCAATGCCTGCCAATTTTCCTGCCAAAGGTTTTGTTCAGAGAGATTGAGGGAAGGATTACTTTGTTCATATGGGGAGGGAAGGTGGCCAGAGTTAGAAAGGTGCTGCTACAGACGGAAGGCAGGCAGGGGGTTTGGGTCTTCCGAACCTGATGTATTACTACTGGGCAGCGAATGTGGAGAAGGTGCGGAGCTGGGTCAGAGGGGTTGATTCCCAGTGGGTCAGAATGGAGGAGAGTTTGTGCAGGGAGTCGGGATTGAAAGCACTAGCAACAGCGCCTCTCCCGATAGCCCCTGGAAAGTACTCAGGGAGTCCGGTAATAATAGCTTCATTGAGAATTTGGAGGCAGTTTCGCCAACACTTCGGGTTGGGGGCAGGGTCAAGGGAAATGCCGATTCGGGGGAACCACAGATTTGAGCCAGGGAGGTGGGCTGGAAATTTTTGGAAATGGGGGGAGAAGGGGGTTAAGACACTAAAGGATTTGTTTCTTAGGGGTCGGTTTGCAGGATTGAAGGAGCTGGAAGCAAAGTATGGGATGGAGCAGGGGGAAATGTTCAAATACATGCAGGTTCGAGATTTTGCCAGAAAGGAGATACAGAGCTTCCCAGTGGAGCCGGCCTCCACATTGCTGGAAGAGGTGCTGACGACAGGGGGACTGGAGAAGGGGGTAGTGTCAGCGGTTTTCGGAGCTATTTTGGAAGAGGAGTAGGCACCACTGGAAGGGATCAAAGCAAAGTGGGAGGAAGCGTTGGGAGAGGATATGGAGGAGGGGTTCTGGAGTGAGGTGCTCCAGAGAGTGAATGCCTCCACCTAGTGCGCAAGGTTGGGGCTGAGACAGCTGAAGGTGGTATACAGAGGACACCTCCCGAGGGTGAGGATGAGCTGATTCTTTGAAGGAGTAGAAGATGTGTGTGAACGTTGCGGGGAGGCCCCGCTAATCATGTTCATATGTTTTGGTCCTGTCCAAAGCTAGAGGATTACTGGAAGGAGGTTTTTAGAGTAATTCTAAAGTGGTGCACATGAAACTGGACCCGGGCCCCTAGGAAGCCATATTTGGGGTGTCGGACCAGCCAGGGTTGGAAACGGGTGTGGAGGCAGATGTTGTAGCCTTCGCCTCTTTGATCGCCCGAAGGCAGATCCTGATGGGTTGGAGGGCAGCCTCTCCACCCTGTGCCCTGGTGTGGCGCGGGGACCTGTTGGAATTCTTGACTCTTGAGAAGGTTAAGTTTGAACTGAGGGGAAGGATGGAGGGGTTCTACAATTCATGGGCATTATTCATTATGCACTTTCAAGAACTGGATAACATGGAATATTAGTTGGGGCATGTGGGTGGGAGGGTTGGGGGCAGGGGGGCTGTGTGTGTTAATGGCGACTATGGGTGATCCCTAATTCCTTTTTGTCATTTGTTTGTGTGAACATGCGGGCTAATGTTTGGGGTTTGGTGGGAGGATGGGATCGTTATTATTGATATGGGGATTGACATATTTGTTACTGATTATTGTTTATTGTTGGTGGATGTAAATTTGGGAGAAAATGTGAAAAAGGAGAATAAAAATATATTTTTAAAAAAGAAATGAATATTAGCTCACATGGTTTTTTGTGTAGGAACTCGGGTTCCGCCAGCTGAACATGGGAGTTGTAGAGTTTTCTTTACAGTTCATGGTTATACAGGTTGAACATCCCTTATCCAAAATGTTTGGGGCATTTTGTGAAAATTTGAATGAAAATTATTTAAAGAAAAGAAAAAAAAATGCTTGGGGCCAAGAGTATATCATATTTCAGAAGTTTTCAGATTTTGGAATATAATTTTTGAGGGGGCGAAATGGCCTGTTCCCAGGACCTGCAAATGTGTGGTGCATTGGGACCTGCACATTCCCTGGGAACCTTCCCAAAGTCTTGTGGGATTTCCTACTTGTGACATCATGTCAGCGCTCGAAAAAAGTGCAGATTTTGGAATTTTTCGGAGAAGGGATGCTCAGCCTGTACTGAAAACCTGTGCAAGTCAGCGCTCCCGGTGATTTCACATGCGCTTGTGCACTTTTGTTAAAGACATCCATACACATAATCAAATAGGAAGATGCGTATTAAAACACTCTTCACCTCTTAAATTTAAATTTCCCTCAAGGAGAGACAACAACAAACAGCATGATGCACATGTTGCAACTAATGCGTCAGTCTTTCAGGACGTTTGTGAATACGTTGTGCTCTGCATAGAACCAGTAAACTCTAGTGAGTCTTGGTTCAGTTGAACTGGACTTGAGGGCGTAAAAGTAGGTTGGTTGTCAGTGTGAGGAAGTCCTTCAACCCTTCCCGGAGTAGTGTCCACTGAATGCGCCTCAGCCACAGGAACCACTTTGTGTCGCATTTTACAGTAACATTTCCTTCTACCATGTGAAACTTAGCTGTCTCGGAGTCATGGCATAGAACATAGAACATAGAACATTACAGAGCAGTACTGGCCCTTCGTCCCTCGATGTTGCGCCGACCTGTGAAACCACTCTAAAGCCCATCTACACTATTCCCTTATCGTCCATATGTCTATCCAATGACCATTTGAATGCCCTTAGTGTTGGCGAGTCCACTACTGTTGCAGGCAGGATCCCTTCCACCCTAAAATGTCTCCTCAGCTGATTCCATATCTTCACTGTGGTTTGCACCACTGGGCTCCCTGAATACCTACTCGGAGCCATTGGCAAAGCTGCCGTCACCATAGCACTCAAACTGCACCCCTTACAAGATTCCTCCTCCATCCGAACCCACTCTACCCCTTCTCCTTCCCACCACTGCCGCACCTTGTCCACATTCGCCACCCAATAATAATGAAGCAAGTTCGGCAACCCACCCCCCCCTCCCCCTCTGCCTCTGCCTCTGTAGCAGGGTCCTCCCCACCCTCGGACCTTCCCCGCCCATACAAAGTCCGAGATGATCGTGTCCACTTTCCGAAAAAAGACCTTTGGTATAAAGATCGGGAGAGCCTGAAAGATAAACAAGAACCTCGGCAGAATATCAATTTTCACCACTTGGACCCACCCGCCAACGTTAAGTGCAATGTAACCCACCTCCTAAGATCCTCCCTGGCCTTCTCCACCAGCTTTGTTAAGTTCCACTATAGAGCCCCGTCCATTCCCTCTCTACCTGAATCCTCAAATACCTAAACTTATCCCTTGCTACAGTAAATTTAATCCCCCCTAAATTAGCCCGCTGTCCCAGCTCATTCAATGGGAATATCTCGCTTTTCCCTACATTCAGTTTGTATCCCGAGAACCCTCCAAACCTCCCCAGCAGACCCATAATCGTTCCCATACTCTCCAACGGATCCGAAACATACAGCAAGAGGTCATCAGCATAAAGCGACACCCGATGTTCCCTCAGTCCCATCATAATCCGCCATCACTCTGCCGATTCCCTGCATAGAACACACATGAATATTGAACCCTGATTTGCAGTGGTACAATTAAGAAACCCACTCCTCAAGTAATCATCTTCATGCTGCTTTGTACCTGTTTTCAGCTTCTTCTTCACGGGTTGTTTAGCAGAGGCCATGGAGTTCACATCAGCACAGCTGGCAGCTGCAAAATGGAGTAATATCTCTCGTGTCCAGAACACATGATGTCAGCATGACCTGCTCTCTGCCGCTGCTCCAGGCAAGAAGACTCTAGCGACTAAAAAAAAAATCTCCTCCGTCAGGAGGAGACGTTCTGCCCTGCTGTGCTTTGGGCCTGCGCACTGTTGACGGAGCATGCATGTGTAGAATGGCCAGCATTCTGAAAGCCGGTCACAGCCAGCATTTGTAAAAGCTGGTCATGCTGTTGGGCACTACTTTCCACAATCAGGGATGCTGCAGTGCATTACCCCATGATCGGAAAAGACATGGTGCATGGCTCCGTGACCCTGCTGACACCTGCCCGCGACCCACCTGCGGGTCACAACCCTGGGTTTGAAAATGACTGGCATAGGGTACTGGCCTGGACTTTGCTGGCTATTTCCTATTTCCTTACTTGAATCACTGCACACCTCTGTGACCCACTATGTGTCTTTTTAATATGCTTTGCATTGTTGACAGCCATCGTCATGCCCTGAGAAACTTCTAGAGCCTTCTTGAAAGTTAGTGTGGGTTCTCCCAATAAACAATGTTGTCTTCATTAATGCCACAAACTAATCTGTCCCGGAACATATCCTCTAACAGTGCCCCAAACTCACATTGCTGAGAGAGTTGATGCAGTTGAGCAACAAAGCAGCTACAGACTGTCCTACCTTTCGAAAATGACTATGGAACTTAAAACATTAGACAATCAATGAGGGCTTAGAATGGTGATGATTCTGAATGAGTGCAACAAACTCCACAAATAAAATGTCCCCCAGTTTTCGTGGTGTTGCTAAATTCCTCATTAACTTGTAAGTCTTTGCCCCACACACTCACAAGAATTGAATGCTTTTTCGCCTTGTCTGCAATTCCATTTGCAAGGAAAAACTGACCCAACCTTTCTACATTCTCAGTCCAGTACTCATGGCCCTCCACAAACTCAATCAGTTTAGTCAGAAACAACATGCAATTATGCAAACCCCTTAACACAGAAATATGCCACAAGGCAAACTGAAGAGTAATTGGACAAAATGGAAATTGTTCTGGATTTTGCATTAGTAATGACGTTGAAAAGTCAATGCTCAGCATAGTTTCTCTTCTAAACTGACTGGGCAGCTTCCTCCAAAATAAGTCAAGAAGTTGGGAGGGTTCATATTCTCTGAAAAAAAATCGTAATTGTAATCCCACATATTAGTAACAGCGGGAGGACTTACCATGATCTTCTCTGTAAAACTGCAGCAATTTGTGTGGAGGACAGAACGGATCTGCAACCTTGAGCAACTTCAAACCCTGTTTAAATCTCAATAATTTCCACCTATAAATATTAATCCAGCCCCGGGTCAATGTCTGTGTGGACTTTCACAATCTCCCTGTGTCTGCGTGGGTCTCACCCCCACAACCCAAAGATGTGCAGGGTAGGTAGATTGGCCACGCTAAATTGCCCTTAATTGGAAAAAACAAATGGGTACGACCGCCCCCCCCCCCCCCCCCCCCCCCCCCGGTCTTATAAGGGCCCTGTACCACAACACAATGTGTTTCATTGTAAATCTGCCCCTGGGGAAGATGCGTTTTTCATTCCACATGTAGGTGAGTTGCCAGTCAGAGCAGATGACATTGGGAGATCGTCTCGAAGGGACCCTGTTGTCAGGTATATGACTATATATTGCAAGTGGGTGGCCATCATAGCTACTGGATTTAAACATCAGCCCAATGTTTACACATAAGAGTGAGTTGTGTTATGTGGTGAGCCAGAGTTATAATTCCTGAAAAATACAGATCGCAGTTGCTAAGTGATTTTCATGATCGATATTTAGGGATGAGCTTGACAAAGAGTCTAGTGAGTAGCCATCTTTGGTAGCCAGGGTTAGATGAAAACATCCAGTGAAACAGTGTAGAGCATATCAAGCAATAGAAAAGAATCTTTCATCAGTACCTTTGCAACCATGGAAACAGCCAGCGAGAGTATGGCAGAGGCTGCACATATATTCTGAAGAATTTGAAGGTGATAGAAAGGTGTTGAAAATGGGTGAGGGATTTCTGAAGAGTCGCACAACAACCATTAAAACTCTAGAGATTTTGTGTAGTTTGTTTTCGACTTATAGGTTCCCAGAGGAAGTTGTCTCTAACAACAGGCCTCAGTTTTGTTCAGAAGTGTTTGTAAAATTCAGGAGACCGAACAGAGTAAAATACTAGAGATCCACTATTCCATCCTGCTTCAAACAAAGCAGCAGAGTGCATCATAGAAATTGTTAAGCATGCACTTGTTAAGAAAATGTCAGATACAAACTGGAAGAAACACCATGACCGGGATTCTCCCTTCTGGATAGTAAGTCCCCGTGCCGGTGGGAAAACCAGCGCCAACCACTCCGGTGTCAACAGCCCCCGGAAGTGTGGAATGGCTGGCGTGATTCCGCGCATGCGCAGACCGGCCGGCATATTTTCGCGCATGCGAGGGGGGTTCTCTTCTCTGCACCGGCCCCCGGGCAATATGGCGTAGCCCTACAGGGGCCTGGCACAGAAAAAAGAAGTCCCCCCATGGAACAAGCCCGCCCGCAGATCGGTGGGCCCTGATCATGGGTCAGGCCACCGTGGGAGCCTCCTCCGGGGTTGGATCCCCCCGCACCCCCCAGAGGACCGCCCACGAATACTCACCTGCCAGGTCCCGCCGGTGCATGAGGTGAGTGATTCACGCCGGAGGGACTGGCCAAAAATGGACAGCCGCTCGGCCCATTGGGATCCGGAGAATCGCCAGGGGGACCGCTGTCAACGGCTCCCGACCGGCGTGGCGGGAATCCCGCTGCCGCCCGAAAAACGGCGCCGGCATTGGGGTGTCGGGACGGGATTCGCACCTCCCCCCGGGATTCTCCGACCTGGCGGGAGGGTTGGAGAATTCCGCCCCACTTATCATTGAATTAGAAACGAGAAAATTGTTTGTTTATTTACCGCAACAAATCTCATACTGCTACTGGCAGAACACCAGCTGAATTGTTTCTTACAAGACGACCGAGAGTGTGGTTTCCATTACTGAATCCACGTTTAGCACAGTTAGTAAAAGAGAACAATCAAGGCAGAGAGTCATCATAGGGTTTGAGTGCAAGAAAGTGGTTTGAAGTTAAACCAGAAGGTTCAGGGTCATTATAAATGGTTGAAGTGGCTACCAGGAAGAGTCATGAAAATATGTGGACCTTGCACATATTTGGACAAGGTGTTTGGCAGTGGAAAGGTGAGATTTGTACATATAGCTCATGTTTCACATTCAGAGGTTTATGAAAAAGAAGGTAGTTGGGAAGAAACAAATGAGTCTGATGAATTGGATAGTTGGGATACAAGCAGACTATTAATAAACATTCCCAACCTAAATGGTGCCTAAAAGCAGTTCAGATCCAAGTCAGAGTCAGGCAGACGTATCTAATGAATTGGAAAATTCATTTTAAGGTTAAGAGCAAAATCAAGAGCTGGATTCGCCATTCCTGAGACTAAGTGTTGACTCCGGAGTAGGATTTGTGGACTTTCACAACAGCAAAACTGGCGCCGAACCTAGACCGATTCAGCGACTGTGGAGGGGCTAGAACTGGCGCCACGTTGAACACAATCGATTCCAATGAAAAATTGTGCGGGATTCGCCGGGTCCGTGATTGACACTCGGGAGGCTGACAACCACACATACACATTACAATCCCCAGGCACACTCATCACAGCCAACAAAATGGCACTGGTTGTGCTGTAGTGCGCTGACGGGTCCTAAATGCACATTGGGTTGTCAGCGGCGTATGCAACTGCATGGCTGCCTTTCTGGCTGCGGCATTGGTGTTCCATGCCTTTCCACCCCAACCCCACAGCCCACCTCCTGGCCATGCCCCATTACTCCCTCCTGCCCTGGCAGAAGTCCCGCAACCAGCGGCACAACTGTTAGCAAACTATGGCGATGTTGGACACTTTCCCTACCCCCTCTCCCTCATCAGCCACAACGCCGGTTTCATGATTTTTAAAAGCAGAAGTGGATCGCGCCATCAGGAACTCTTCCCATCGGAGACAAAGAATTACGGAGGCCACAGAGAATACCAGGTCAGGCCCGTTAATGATATACAAACGGTGTTTACTGTACATGCGTTCTGGACCGCATTGACACTGCTGTCAAGGTGACGGAGAATTACAATTTTGCATCAAATCGCCGCCGCCACGATTTTGGTGTCAGAACCTATTCTCCGCCAAGTCGCGTTCCGTCAGCCAACGGAGAAAACTTCTCCTCAGACTCATGCCAAGATGGACCAAGGTCCTTCCCGAAGTTTTGAAACGTTGGATCAAGGAAGGCGGTATATCCTTTTATGAATAAGAAACCAGTGGCTAAGTTGGATTTATAAATAAATGAATGAAAAACAAGAAATGTATATAATTCACACAAAATTTGAACAATTTGTAACTTTTTCATTAAGGAAGGTAGAGTGAAATAGCACTCTCTTGGGGCCATTTATGTATGAATGTAAATAAACTAAAACTGGAATAAACCAGTTCAGTTGGGTACTAGAACTCCATGTGTATAAACCAATGATTTTCTTTTGCCTTCTTTTTGTTCCTATCCTTTCAAAATTTAAATTTGAATATTCAATTCCAGCCTTGGTCACCTTGTAACCAGATCCCTGAAATGGTTATATTTTCAGATTGAAGGCAGCACGGTGGCGCAGTGGGTTAGCCCTGCTGCCTCACGGCGCCGAGGTCCCAGGTTCGATCCCGGCTCTGGGTCACTGTCCATGTGGAGTTTGCACATTCTCCCCGTGTTTACGTGGGTTTCGCCCCCACAACCCAAAGATGTGCAGGGTAGGTGGATTGGCCACACTAAATTGCCCCATAATTGGAAAAACTGAATTGGGTACTCTAAATTAAAAATATATATATTTTCAGATTGTAATAACCCGCACGAGACCCATGGAAATGACCCGATTGATCTCCCCATGGAGTTCATGGAATACAAGCTCCCCCACTGAGGGGCAGAGGTCTGACAGTGGGGCTCATTAAAACCCACTGATAAAAGCCAACCAGGAAGGGAACAGGCATTTTCGGAGGATCCTAACTGGGACTAGATGTACTCTCTGCTGCTATGCGGCATTGCTTTGGCTTGCTGAATCCTTTATGTTTGAATCCTTCTCAGGACTCCTGTGCTTGTAATACTGGCGGCGAGGCATATGGAACAAAAGGCGGTGATCCTGGATGTTCAGAACATGGCTGAATCTTGCTACAGAGGAGCACAGTCAGAACAGGTTTAAAAATGCCGCTCCTGGGAGCCTCGATGCTTTTGACGTGCGTGTAGAAGACTGTGCGCAGACTCCCTCCTGCCTGTCACCCAAGGATCAAGGGGCAACACCCCCAGAGCCCAGGACACAGAGTTGCGTGAGTTGGAAGATTTAGGGTCAGACATGGAGACACAAGTGTCCATAGTCCCAGCCAGCAGTTTGACCAGGGAGCGGACGCCGACTGCACCCCCCAGACAATTGGCGTGGAGGTGGCACTCCCTAATGCATTACACCCCCTCCCCCCCAAGCTAGTCCTGCAACCACTGGAAGCACAACCCGGGGAAAGTGAAGGAGGAGGCCTCCTCCACCCTCTGTGATAGAGGGACTTGCGGGCTTCGGGGGAGAGATGCAATAACTCCCACGAGACCCATGGGGACGACCGGTCTGATCTCCCGATGGGGCGCGTGGAATCTGAGCTCCCTCACTGAGGGCCGGGGATCTAACAGCGTGGCTGGTCAAAACCCACTGATAAAAGCCAGCCAGGAAGTGAACCGGCAGCTTCGGATGGTCCTGGCTGGAACTAGATTTACTCCCAGCCGCTTTGCTTTGACTTGTTGAATAAACCTTTCTGTTTGAATCTTTCTCGGTACTCCTGATTTGTAATATATACCCATTTATTTATATTTGTGTCGTTAAACTTCCTTGTCATGAATGCAAGTGTATTTGGATAAAGAAACATTAATTCTGATATTTTACCATTTTTCCCTACTCTGATCCTATTTACTGATACTCATATATTTTGTACACTCTATCCCTTCCTGTCACACTTTCGTTATTACTCACGTTGCTACCCTGTAATATTGCCTTGTCCTTTCTCTTAAACGTTATAAATTTCCTCAGTCACCCATTATTTAGTTAAAGTCCTGTCCACTGCCCTGGTTATTTGATTCACCAGGACAGTGTCCTAGTGCAATGTGAGTGAAACCTGTCCCATCAGATCAGCTCCCTCTTTCCTCAGCAGAACCTGGTTCTTAGGACTATCAAGGTCTTGGCACCTACATACACCATGACAATTGTATATTATTTCCCCAACCACTCCAGGTTCCTCTTTGGACCCAAGGAGATGTTGTTAGCCATGGCATTGGCAGGCAACATAGCTTTAGGACTCCATTATCGGCTGCAGAGAAGTTTTGATTTTACCATTTTTCTGTCTCCTTTTCTCTCCCCAGGTTGAATAGCTCCCGTACCATGCTGCTGTTGCTCATCTTCCCAAGGAATTTGTTGTCATCCACACAGGTTGCAAAAACCTCATAACTATTGGACAAGTAGAAGGGTTGAGATTCCTCCATTGCTACTTTCTGGATCTTCATACCTTCCTCACTGATAGTCACATTTTCCTGTCTCTAACCATGGCCCAAACATCATGGGCTGGATCCTCCGAGCCTCCGCGCCAAAATCGCGATCGGAGAATCACCGTGAATTGAGCGCGCGGTCTACGCGGCGCGGGTAGGGGGCCATTGACAGAGGCCCCATAGCGATTCTCCCAGGAAAACTGGCCGAGTTCTCGACGGCGTGGTTCTAACCACGTTTTGCCTGTCGGGTACGGCAGGTGGCGGCTGCCGACTCAGTCCGCGGCCGCCCTGGTGGGGGCTGGGGGGATTCTTTACCCGGTGGGGGGGGGGGGGGGGGGGGGGGGGCCTCACAGACAGCCAGGCAAGCAATCGGGTGGCACAGATTCGCGGGCACATGCGATCTTGGAGTGACCTACTTCATTCATCATGGTTCACTGTGTTAGTCTGTCATATCGCACGGGGCGGCCGCCACAGGCCGCCATGTGCATGCACGAACTCCTGACCGGAAGTGCAGGGCCCCGTATCTGCAGCCAGAGCTGCGAGGAGCACTCCGGGGCCCTGCCTGCCCCCAGCAGGTAGGAGAATCACTCTTGACTCTCTTAAGGAAAGTCCAGACTGAAACGCCTGCATTTTGACACTGGCGTGGGGACATAGCCCCATTATTAGGGAATCCCGCCCCGTGTACTAAACCTAAATGGTGTTCCGGTCTCCTGGAACAAAATGTACAGTTAACTTTCTACCTCCCGGATACATCACAATGTTCAAAGCTCAGATTTCAGCTCACCCAGTCTGAGCCAAAATTCCTTGAGCTGCAGATGTGTGGTTGCTGTGAATCACTCTGGTGTGATGTGCAAGCTAAGGATATCCGAGTGTGATTCTGGACGAGAGGGGAAGAGTTGACGGCAGAATACTGGGAAATGGGATGCCCATGATCCTAAGCCCTGTCACGCACAATGGATTGGAATCCTTTGTTGAGGTAAAAGGAACATTGAAGAAGCATTAAAGAAGATGTGAGGGAGGGAACCCGAGTAGGACTGAAGCAAGGAATCTTGCACATTATAGGACAGCACAGCTACAATCAATATAAATTCCTACATCAACATATTTCATTTGGAGGAAGTGATTGGATATTGATATTCAAGAATCATTGAAACTTGTGATCTTTGAGACATGAAAAATAGAAAAATATGGAACATGGTTAACTGTGAAAAGGTTCAAAGTGATTTCAGGAGGATTTAGACAGATGAGTAGATCTGGCAGGTGCACTGCAAAACTAAATATAATACAGGAAAACATGAGGTGATAGAATTTGGAAAAACAGATTTTGGGATTCAGGTGCATTAAAATTATAAGCAAAAATAGGCAAAAACTAAAAAAATGCATACATTTTATAACTGGAGACAATATTATGTTAAGAACCTCGCTGATGTTAAATGTGTGTCTTTCCCAGAATCCAGAAGGGTAATTTGGAACACTGGTTCTTTCTGGTAATACTTTTCATTTGGTATAATGTGAGAAAAGATATGCAAACCAGTGAGAAAGAGTCCTGCCTTGTAATCAAATAATTAAAAAAACTTATTAATTTAAAAGAAAACACACAAGAAAGACTATAATACAGTGCACATAACTGCAATAATAACTATATACACACTGTATCTCATTAAGTTAACTCTTGTTCACAACTATCTACATTTCCTGAACTCTATAAAATGTCCCCTTTTCAAACAACATTCCCTACTAAATAACTATGATCTAAATCCAGCATTTAGTTATTTTCCAAGTTTGTGAAGACCGTTTTTAGTTGAGCTCAGTGATTCCTCTCTGTTAGAGTTTTTTGAAACAGCAGCTTTTGGCAACAATTTTCTGTCGAGAGCTCCTGCTTTCTCCAGCTGGGTGTTGCTATGAGGGTAGCTGTTTCTCACCTGCCATACTCAGCTACCCACTGGTTACACTATGCTATCTTAATAATACAACAGACCAGGCTTTTAGCATGTAAGTGCAGATTACATTTTTCTCTCTCCAATTTGAATTTACACCTATTCCTATTGTTATGGGTCCGGACCAGAACCCCAATCTTTTGTTAAGATTCCGGATAAGAACCCATAATTTGCATTTGGTAAAACTGAGAGAAAATGTCACTGCACCACAGATGTGATAACACTGACCAGCAAACAGCTTTTATGGTAAAACAAACTTTAATTTAAACACAGAATTAAACACAATAGCAACAAAGGAATAGCTTATATTTAACAGTTACAACATTTTACTTGTTTTCTAACCCTGCCTCGATATAGATAGATATGTATATATATATATAATTCCAATTGAGAAAACCCACATCGATGTAAAAATACCACAATGATTTCTGGTTGCGCAATGTGAGGGGAAGATGTGCCCGAGGTAGCTTCTGCTCGGAAATCTGACCTTTTTACCCTTTTTCCCAGCACCCCAGGTCTTTAACTTTCTAGGAAAACCCCAAAAATTATCTGGATAGAGTTCCCTCATTTATGTGATGCCCAGAAGAGGCAAAACCGGAAAACAATCGGCCTGAATTTTGACGACAGACTCAGGCTCTGAAACCTCCCACGATTCAACTGGAGGTAAGATGGCGACAGGAGCTTCATCTCCAGCCACTTCACGAACGGCCAAAGCGCTCAGCAAAATCCTGGTGGAGGAACTTGAGAAATATCGACAATCTTTGTTTTTTTAATACATTTAGAATATCCAATTCTTTTTTTCCAATTAAGGGGCAATTTAGCGTAGCTAATTCACCTACCCTGCACATTTTTTTGCGCTGTGGGAGTGAGATACACGCAGACACGGGGAGAATGTGCAAACTCCACATGGACAGTGACCTGGGGCTGGATTGAACCCGGGACCTCAGTGCCATGAGGCAGCAGTGCTAACCGCTGTCCAACCGTGCTGCCAAATAGCGACAATTTTAAAAGATAAAAGAGGCCTTGGCCCCTATTTGTTTAGTTCTCGAGATCACCAGCCAGACGGTCGAAGCATAAGGAGCCACAATCAAGGACCTAGATGTCATGATATGCAGACATGCAGATAATGATATACAGGCAGGCACAGACAGGCAGCTAATGAACACAGAGAACAGGACATGACCAATGAGCAGGCAGGCCACTCAGGGGTGGTATCTCAGTATAAAAGGCACGAGGCACTCACACTCCGCCTCTTTTCACTGACGAACATCTACAGAGTGAGTCAGGGTGTATGTACAGTATCGCACGTGGCTAAGAGCTAGTCTGGTTCAGTCAGACAGTGTTCCCACACTTAGGTTAGCAGAGAGTCGAACTCATAGAGAACTGTGCTACTGGTTCAATAAATCAGATTGAACTTACTTCAAGATCTGGAGTATCTTTTGGTTAAAGCTGCATCCAGTTACAGCCTGTGTTATCCCAAAGTATATAACACATTATGCTACCAGGAGGCCACTTAATCTAGGTGGTTTACCTCAGTCCGTTCCGTGACAACCAGCGAATGTATCCCGCAACATGGAGAAGATTCAGGCTCCTCACCAGCTCAGGACCTCCGGCAATCTCAGTGCCAACTGACGGACATTCAAGCCAAAGTTTCTGCTGTACATCGAAGCTTCAGATCTCGTGGGTGTGTCTGATGCCAGGAAGATTGCGCTTCTCCTCGCAACAGCGGGTGATCAAGCCATCGAACTCTTCAACTCTTTTCACTTCACCGAAGGCCAGGACAAGACAAAGTTTCAGACCATCCTGGACAAGTTTGACAGTCACTGTGAAGTGGACACCTATGAAATCTTTGAGCGCTACATATTCAAACAGCGTCTACCAGGTAAAGATGAATCTTTCAACTCCTTCTTAACTGGTTACTGTGGTTCGTTCATTACCCTTGTATCTGTGGACCTAACAGACAGGCATGTACACTAAGTCAAAGTCGTACCTTCTGAGTTTGAGGAGGATGCACTGAAGCCGAGACGTCATGTCGTTCAGGTCCTTGTGGATAATGTGGAAGAGAGGCCTATGATCCGTCTCAACAGTGAATGTCGGCAGGCCGTAGACATAGTCGTGAAATTTGAGAATGCCAATGAGAAGACCCAGGCATTCCTTCTCTGTTTGCGCAAACCTTGTTTCGGTGGGCGTCATGGTCCTCGATGCGTAGGCTACCGGTGCCCAGGATGAAGTGTCATCGTGTTGAAGCAGCACCGCACCGATGCCATCCTGGCTCGCATCTGTCGAGATCTTCGTCTCCTTGGCTGGGTCGATAAATGCCAAGACGGGTGCAGTGGTGAGCTTGGCTTTCAGCTCCAACCACTCTGCCTGATGTGCTGCCTTCCACTCAAAGGCAGTGGACTTTTTCACCAGGTTTCATTGGGCCGTGGTGTGTGAGGCCAGGTTTGCGATGAACTTGCCCAGAAAATTGATCATGTCCAGGAAGCGCAACACCGCCTTCTTGTCTTCAGGGACCTTCATGGTTTCGATGGCCTTGACCTTGTCTGTGTCCAGGCGCACGCTCTGCTGAGAGACCTGGTCTCCTAAGAACGTGAGTGTCGACATGCCTAAGCAACATTTGGATCTGTTCAGCTTCAGGCCATTGGCATGGACACGGCGGAATACCTGCTGGAGACGGGAAACATGCTCTTTAGGGGTCATGGACCATATGATGATGTCGTCCGCGTACACACAAATCCCTTCAATGCCCTCCATGATGTGAAGGAAGATCTCCGATGCCGAGACAATGCCAAATGGCATGCGATTATAGCAGTATCAGCCAAACGGTGTGTTGAAGGTGCAGAGCCTTCTGCTGGACTCTTCCAGCTGGATTTGCCAAAATCCATGTGACGCATCTAACTTGGTGAAAAAACGTGCGTGTGTCATCTCACTGGTGAGTTCCTCCCACTTCGGGATGGGGAAGTGTTCACGCATTATATTCTTATTGAGATCCTTGTGATCAATGCAGATGCGCAGGTCTCCCGAAGGCTTTCTGACACATACCATCGAGCTGACCCAGTCAGTCTGTTTGGTTACCTTGGGAATGATGCCCTGTTGGTGAAGATCCTTGAGCTGTGCCTTCAGGCGCTCCCTCAGCGAAGCTGGGACCCAGCGTGGTGCGTGGACCACTGGCTTGGCATCAGGTCATAGCAGAATCTTGCATCGATATGGCAGCGTGCCCATCCCGTCGAACCCATCCGGATACTGAGCGAGGATGTCGTCAATCCGGCCTGAAGATCCGCATTGGAGGATGTCGTCGTGTAAACCAGTTGCACGAGGTTCAGCTGCTTGCAGGCCTGCGCGCCAAGTAGGGATGCCCTGTCTGGCTTGACAATTTCAAAACGTAGCCATGCATGGGTGCTCCGGGTGGAGACGAGTAGATGGCAGGATCCCAGTGCCGTGATGGCATTTCCATTGTAGTCCAGGAGCCTGCAGGCAGCTAGAAGGATCTTGGGGAGCTTCTTGATGCATTTGAAATCTGCCTGTGAGAGGAGGTTGGCAGAAGCACCTGTGTCCAGCTTAAACTGGATGGAGCAGTGGTTGACCTGCATCACCGCATGCCATTCGTCCGCAGAATCCACAGCGAGGATGGATTGAATTTGTGATGAGTTGGATGTGGCATATTCACATTTGGTAATGATGCCCACACAGTAGGCGGAGTCCAGGCATTCTTCCTCTGGATCTGTTGTGCTGCCAGGATCAGAATCCTGTAATTGCTGTTGCACACTCTGAACACACCGTCGTCCGAATTGGGAACGCTGGCCCCTGACTGGTGGTGCAGACCTGCACAAGGCTGCATAGTGTCCAGGCTTCCCACAGTTTAAACATCGCCTGCCACTTGCAGGGCAGTGTTTCTTTAAGTGGGCGTTGCCGCAGTTCGAGCATGTCATGACGTCGGCGTCCTGACGCTCCGCGCGTCGTTGCACATGCGCAGTGCGGGTGTCGGCCGCTTCGTTATCCCGTTCGCATTGTGCATGCGTGGGGCCCGGGAAAAGCGTGCGAAATGGCCGCTTTCATCAATGCTGAGGCGCTGCGTCCGGGAGAAGGCCTCATGGTTGGCAAGTTTCTCATTTTCAGCCGATTTGTACTGGGCATAACGATTTTTGGCATGCTCATGCACTGTGCATGTTTCATTCGTGACTGGCAGGGTCATATGCTTGATTTTCGGTAGCTGCTCTCTCAGAGGATCAGAGTGAACTCCAAAAACGATATGGTCTCTGATCATGGAGTCAGCAATATCACCAAAGTTGCAAGACAGCGCTAGCAGGCGGAGGTTAGTTACATGCCTGGCAAGGAGCTCATCATCGCTGATGGATTGTCCCGCTCCATCACATTGCTTAGTGAACCGCTGAAAATCATCCGGTAGATTGAATCACAGGTGCAGCTGTATGCTAGCACCCTCCTGGCGTCTGATGAGAAGGTGGTGTCATGATATTCAGGTAAACATCATGGAACATACATACATACATACTGATGGACAGATCAACGGACCAATCAACACACACAACACCACAGCCAATCACAGACAAGAGCATACACACTACAAAACGGGGAACACAACACTTCCTGGGCATTATAGCAGGAGACAGCTCAGGGCACAGAGCTCACAGCAAGCGACTCAGACATTCACCATGTGCTGAGTGCTTCTCCTAGTTAGTGTTAGGGTTAGGTCCACAGATACAAGGGTAATGAACGAACCACAGTAACCAGTTAACCAATGTATATATAGTTAGTAATAAAACTGAGTTGTACCATTCGCCACCGTGTTGGTTCATCTATGTATCAGAGCACCCAACACGACATGGTACCAGGATTGGAACCCGGTAACTGTGAGACCTACCTACGCATCCTAACGAATCTGCCATCCTGCGCCATGGACACCGTCAGCACGCCGCAGCCGCTCCAAATCATTGGAAACCTCGGCGTCAACTGGAAGCTGTTCAAACAGCGCTTTCAGTTCTTCCTGGAAGCCACCGAACGGGAAGGCGCTTTGGACACCAGGAAAATCGCCCTCCTCCTTTCCACGGCAGGACAACACGCCATCCATATCTACAACTCCCTGGTATTCGCCGAAGGTGAGGACAAGACCAAGTACAAGACAGTCCTTCTCAAACTCGACCAACACTTCAGCGTCGAGGTAAATGAGAGTTTTGAGAGGTATCTCTTCCAGCAGCGCCTGCAGGGTAAGGATGAACCCTTTCAATCTTTCCTTACACCCCTCCGTATCCTCGTGCAGTCCTGCCGTTACGACGCCACCTCCGATTCAATGATCCGGGACCGGATTGTTTTTGGGGTCACCTCGGGCACCCTACGCCAGCAGCTCCTCAAAATAAAAGGCCTCACCCTAGCCTCCACTATCGAAGCCTGCGTCCTTCACGAAAACGTGACCAGCCGCTACTCCCAATTTAAAGCGGCCGAATCGGCACGGCAGGGGTACGACGTGGCCGAATCGGCAAGGCAGGGGTTCTACGAGGCCGAGCGGGTCCAGGCGATCAGGTGCCTCCCGGCCCGCAGCCCAGACGAGGGCAGCCATTTTGCGCACTTTTCGCACCCTCCCGCGTTGGTGTGCGCCAAAAAAGACGTCGACGCAGAGGGACGCGATGAGCAGGCGCGCTCAACGTAAGACCGAAATGCGCATGCGCGGTGGCGTAACGAACGCCATGACATCACGACGTGCGGCAACTGTGGAGCAACGCATTTAAAGCAGCAATGTCCGGCGAAGAACAGACAATGCCTACGCTGTGGCAAGATGGGCCACTACGTTGCCTGCTGTCGAGCACCTCAACCGGCCTACGCTCCCCAATTCCGACAGCCTCGCAGGGACGTGCGGACCATTCAGCCTCCGGACTATGAGTCATTCCCAGATGATTTCCAAAACAGTGACACAGACGACCGGGACGCCTTCCGTGTTGCGGTCATCGCTAGGAACCCGATGCCTCCAAGCAGGACCCACCAGCCGATGCCAGTGAACAGTATCAATCCGGGTGATGAATGGTGTGCCACCCTGACGGTCACCGATAACAATCCGTTTGGACACTGGTGCCTCCGCCAACCTAATAGCATGGTCAGCCTTCTACGCATTGAAGGTCAGACCACCAATTCGGCCATCCCGTTGCAAGATGGTCGACTACAACGGCAACGTTATCCCGGCCATGGGATCCCGCCAGCTCCAGATGACACACAACACACACACGGCCACACTGTCCTTCAAAATTGTCGGATCATCAAAGGACTCCCTGCTAGGCGCGCAGGCATGCAAGGTTCTCCACCTCGTGCAGCGGGTCCACGCTCTGTCTCCTGAAGGCACATCAGACTTCCCGGATGCGGACTTCAGGGCACAGCTCCACTCGCTCCTCGCCCACAACCAGGAGGCATTCGAGGGCAAGGGCACACTGCCCTATACCTACAGAATACGACTCAAACCGGACGCCACCCCTGTCATTCACGCGCCTCGCAGGGTCCCAGCGTCACTCAAAGACCGCCTCAAACAGCAGCTGCAGGATCTCCAGGACCAAGGGGTGCTTCCCAGGGTCACGGAGCCCACGCCATGGGTCAGCTCCATGGTGTGTGTTAAGAAGCCCTCGGGTGAACTCCGGTTGACCCAAAGGACCTGAACAACAACATAATGAGGGAACAATACCCCACACCCAAATGGGAGGAGATCTCGAGCGAAATGGCCCGGGCTAAAATCTTCACAAAGCTGGATGCCTCAAAGGGTTTCTGGCAGATCCAACTGGATCAGTCCAGCCGAAAGCTGTGCACCTTCAACACTCCTTTCGGCAGGTTCTGCTATAACAGAATGCCGTTTGGCATCATCTCGGCGTCCGAGGTCTTTCACAGGATCATGGAACAGATGATGGAGGGCATTGAAGGGGTGCGCGTCTACGTCGACGACGTCATCATCTGGTCCACCACACCACGGGAGCACATCAGTCGCCTCCAGCGCGTCTTTGCGCGGATACGGGAAAACGGACTGCGCCTCAACCGAACCAAATGTTCTTTCGGCCAGACCGAGTTAAAGTTTCTGGGGGACCACATATCCCGGTCAGGAGTGCGTCCGGATGCAGACAAGGTGAGTGCCATTACAGCCATGCCGCAGCCGGCAGATAAGAAAGCAGTGCTACGCTTCCTCGGCATGGTCAACTTCCTGGGGAAGTTCATTCCCAACCTTGCCTCCCACACGACGGCTCTTCGCCACCTAGTCAAGAAGTCCACGGAGTTCCAGTGGCTGCCTGCACACCAGAAGGAATGGGAGGAGCTCAAAATTAAGCTCACCACAGCCCCGGTATTGGCCTTTTTCGACACCTCTCGTGACACGAAAATGTCGACCGATGCCAGCCAGTCCGGCATTGGGGCGGTACTCCTGCAACGGGATGACACTGTGTCATGGGCCCTGGTCGCTTATGCCTCGCGGGCCATGACCCCCACAGAACAGCGCTACGCACAAATCGAGAAGGAGTGCCTGGGCTTGCTAACCGGAATAGACAAGTTCCATGACTACGTATATGGTCTCCCCCAGTTTACCGTTGAAACCGACCATCGCCCCCTGGTCAGCATCATACATAAGGACCTGAACGAGATGACCCCTCGCCTCCAGCGCATCCTACGCAAGCTCAGGAGGTACGACTTCCAACTGGTCTACACCCCGGGAAAGGACCTTATCATTGCGGATGCCCTATCTAGAGCAGTGAGCACACCGCCCGACTCAGAGGGGTTCGTCTGTCAGGTTGAAGCGCAGGTGGCCTTCACATCGGCAAATCTGCCAGCCGATGACTCAAGTCTGGCCCGTATTCGCCGGGAGACTGAGGCTGACCCCCTTCTACAACGTGTGATGCGCCACATGAAGGGTGGGTGGCTCAAAGGACAGTGCCCGCAGTTCTACAATGTCCGGGACGACTTGGCCATCATTGATGGTGTCCTCCTAAAGCTAGACTGGATTGTGATTCCACACAGCATGCACAAGCTGGTCCTCGACCAACTACACGAAGGCCATCTAGGGGTCGAGAAGTGCAGACAGAGGGCCCGAGAAGCGGTATACTGGCCGGTCATCAGTGATGATATTGCCAACATGATGCTCAACTGCCCCACCTGCCGAAGGTTTCAGCCGGCACAACCTCCTGAGACGCTTCAGCCCCATGAGCTGGTGACGTCCCCCTGGGCAAAGGTGGGTGTGGACCTTTTCCATGCGCTCGGCAGGGACTACGTAATCATCATAGATTATTTTTCGAACTATCCGGAGGTCATACGCCTGCACGATTTGACATCGTCCGCAGTCAGAAGGGCCTGCAAAGACACCTTCGCTCGTCACGGCATCCCGATTACTGTCATGTCGGACAATGGGCCCTGTTTTGCCAGCCAGGAATGGTCTTTGTTAGCTGCTTCGTATGGCTTCACACACGTGACGTCCAGCCCCCTGCATCCCCAGTCCAATGGAAGGGCGGAGAAGGGCGTTCACATCGTCAAGCGGCTCCTCTACAAGGCTGCTGCTGCCGGATTGGATTTCTGCTTAGCCCTGCTGGCCTATCGCTCGGCCCCACTAGCCTCTCACCTACCCAGCTGTTGATGGGTCGTGCCCTCAGGACCACTGTGCCATCCATTCTGGTCCTCACAACCAAGTATGCTCCGGTACTGCACAGGATGCGACAGCAGCGCGTTCGCCAGAAGGTGGCACATGACACTCGGGCAACTGATCGTCCCGCCCTGGTGCCTGGGGACGACATCCGCATCCACCTACCAGAGGGTGGCTGGTCGGCACCTGATGAAGTTCTCCGACCCGTGGCCCCCCGCTCGTTCCTGGTTCGCATGCCTGAAGGCTCCATTCGCAGGCGCAATCGCCGGGCTCTTCGACTACTTCCATGCTCGCTATGGGAACTCACACCGGTGCCACGCTCTCCTGTTGTTCTGGATGTCGACTTCATAGAGCTTCCTGCCACCATGCCTATCCCGTTGTCGCCCGTGGCCAGGCCGATTCCTCAGCCGGTGGGTCCCGACCCACCCTTGAGGAGGTCAACACAAATTCGTCGCCCACCTGCTAGGCTGGACTTATGAGCCTGTTTGGACATTGAACTCACTGACGTTTTATACCACTGTGTTAATATGCTTCTCTTTTTCTTGTCATTACAGGAGTTCGTTTTGCCGTTTAATATTTCCACGTGTTTTGTTTATGGTACAACCTTGTTGCCATGTTGCACCTGACATCGTCCCATGTATATAGTTTAGCCTCATGTATATGCTGTACATATTGCGCACACACACACATTCAGCTGCACTCAGTACATATCTCTATTTATCACCACATAGGCACATGTTCTTGTAAAAAAAGGGGGGATGTCATGATATTCAGGTAAACATCATGGAACATACATACTGACGGACAGATCAACAGACCAATCAACACACACAACACCACAGCCAATCACAGTCAAGAGCATACAAACTATAAAACGGGGAACACAACACTTCCTGGGCATACCAGCAGGAGACAGCTCAGGGCACAGAGCTCACAGCAAGCGACTCAGACATTCACCATGTGCTGAGTGCTTCTCCTAGTTAGTGTTAGGGTTAGGTCCACAGATACAAGGGTAATGAACGAACCACAGCAATCAATTAACCAATGTATATATAGTTAGCAATTAAACTGAGTTGTACCATTCGCCACCGTGTTGGTTCATCTATGTATCAGAGCACCCAACACGACAGGTGGTTCGTATCCGCAAGGAGATAGCCAAAGACCCACTCGTGCAGCGTGTCATGGCTGGCAGAAAGGGCAATGCCTTCAATTTTGCAATGTAAAAGACGACCTGACGGTGATTGATGGTATCCTCCTCAAGCTAGACCGGATTGTCATTCCACTCAGTCTCCAGAGCTTGGTGCTCCGCCAAATCCATGAGGGACACCTGGGCGTCGAGAAGTGCAGACGCAGAGCCAGGCAAGCTGTCTACTGGCCCGGTATTAGCCAGGACACCTCGAACATGGTCCTCAACTGTGCGACCTGTCAACGCTTCCAGCCAGCGCAGAGCAAGGAGACACTCCAGCAGCATGAAATTGAGACCTCCCCGTGGTCTAAGTGTTGGCATCGACCTCTTTCCTGCGAATGGTCGTGACTACATGTTGATTATTGACTATTTCTCCAATTACCCTCAAGTCGTGAAGCTCTCAGACCTCACATCTCGGACCGTCATCAAGGCCTGGAAGGAGACGTTCTCCAGGCATGGTATCCCACTCACTGTCATGAGTGACAATGGCCCGTGCTTCAACAGCCACGAGCGGTCTATGTTTGCCAAGTCATACCATTTCAAACATGTCACTTCCAGCCCACACTATCCGCAGTCCAATGGGAAGGTGGAAAAAGGGGTTCACATTGTGAAACAGCTCATCTGCAAGGCCGCGTATTCTGCTTCTGACATCTACTTCGTGCTGCTTGCGTAAAGGGTGGCCCCACTGTCCACTGGCATGTCGCTGGCTCAACTCCTCGTGAACAGGGACCTGCGGACGACACTTCCAGCCATACACGTGCCCAACCTGGATCATCCCCCGGTCCTGCAGAAGGTGCAGCAACTCCAAAACCAGCAAAAGAAAGGCAATGATGCTCATGCCACCGATTTGCCCGTGTTACCCCCGGCAGACACTGTCAGGATCAAGATACCGGATGCTGGCTGGTCTGCTCCAGCTGTCGTTGTTCGACAGGCTGCGTCCCGCTCGTATGTTGTACATATGGCTAATGGTTCTGTTGTGCGACGAAACAGAAGGGCACTGCGCAAAGTTGCCTGCCCGCAACCGCTTTTTTTCTCCGTTTCCGTCCGTTGTTTTGCCACCTCGTGATACCTCGAACTACGAGGCCACCAGTCAGGCTTCCATCCCGCCTGTCAAGGCGCCGTCATCCCCACCACCACCTCTCCGGCGGTCGACAAGGATCAGACGCAAGCCCCAGAGACTGGACTTATGAACATTTGTTTTGTTTGCTATGTCCTGTTTTCTCACATTAGACAGATGTCTTCACATGTAAATACGTCACATATGCCACCGCTTGTAAATATGTTAATATATGCCACCACATGTGAGTACGTTCCCATGTGCCAACAAAATATTAAAAAAAGGGGAGATGTCATGATATGCAGACATGCAAATAATGATATACAGACAGACACAGACAGGCAGCTAAAGAACACAGAGAACAGGACATGACCAATGAGCAGGCAGGACACTCAGGGGTGGTATCTCACTATAAAAGGCAAGAGGCACTCACACTCCGCCTCTTTCCACTGATGAACATCTACAGAGTGAGTCAGGGTGTATGTACAGTATCGCACCTCCAGCACGTGGCTAAGAGCTAGTCTGATTCAGTTAGACAGAGTAACCACACTTAGGTTAGCAGAGAGTCGAACTCATAGAGAACTGTGCTAACTGTGCTACTGGTTCAATAAATCAGATCAAACTAACTTCAAGGTCTGGAGTATATTTTTGTTAAAGCTGCATCCAGTTGTAGCCTGTGTTATCCCAGAGTACATAACTCATCACTGGAGACTGCATTGTCTGAGCATAGTGATAAGATCACCCCCTTGGTCTCCAGCCTTGCCGCTGTGATCAAGGATAACAAGCCATTAGCTTCCAAGCTGGACGACCTGGGGAACAGATCCAGAAAGCAAAATGTTCATGTTGTGGGATTACCGGAGGAGATCGAAGGCCACACCCTCACTCAGTATTTCGCTGACCTGTTCCACAAAATGGTGAGTGACGACATACTTCCATCTCCCCCAGAATTAGACTGGGACAACTGTTCGCTCCAACCCAAGCCTCGCTCTGGAGATCCTCCTTGTGCTGTAATAACAAGGTTTCACAGCTTTAAGGAAAAGGAGCAGGTGCTTCGATGGGCAAGAGAGCACCGGGATTTTACGTGAGAAGGCCACTCCATCAGTTTATACCAGGACATGAGTGCAGAACTAGCCAAGAAAAGGTCTGCCTTTAACAAAGGTACATCTTCCTTATACAAGAATGGAGTCAACTTTGGGATGATTTATCTACCCTGCCTTCTTGTAACATTCCGTGGAAAGTACAATTTTTTTGACTCACCGGCAGATGCTGACTCCTATGTCCAGAAGTGCAATTTGTGCTCCGTTTAATCCAATCAATGGCTCATTGTACGAGCACTTTTAATGTTTGTTGATTGGGTGTATTCATGATGACCTGAGTTATATACGAAGGATTTCTACTGTTTGCTTCTTACAGCTGACCCCGGTCCCGGGATGGCAGGAGACCTCCAATCCAACTAATTACCTGGAACATTGGGAGTTTGGATGGCCCAGTAAAAGAACATTTTTTTTATTTTTGTTTTACCATTTGGCACGACTTTCAGTTGCCCTCATGGTGCTCTGAGTAAAATAAGTTTTTGCTCCCCAATTGGGAGTCTCCCTGCTAACAAGGTGTGTTCGTTAATGGGAATTATATTAAACAGTTTCCGCAGCTCCAATTTAGACAACACTTTAAACTGGGGGCCGGGTCATGGGCGGTTGCTGATTTGGGGGTATCATGGGTTCGAACCGGGGAGGATGGATGCGAGGTTTCGGAGATGGGAGGAGAAGGGCATTAAGGAATTGAAGAATTACTTTCTTGGGGGCCGATTTTCGAGCTTGAAAGAGCTGAGAGAGAAGTACTGCTTGGCGCAGGGGGAAGGTTTTAGGTACCTGCAGATTTGGGATTTTGAAAGGAAGATTTCCTGACCTTCCCGAAAACGCCGGCCTCCTCGCAGTTGGAGGCGGTGCTGGCGGGGGTGGGGGAGAGCTGGAGAATGGGGTGTATCGGCAATTTATTGGAGGATTCTGGAGGAGGATAGGATGTCCGTGGAGGGGGTTAAGGTGAAATGGAAGGAAGAGCTTGGGGGATGGGGGAAGAGGGACTGTGGTGTGAGGTGCTGTGAAAGGTGAACTCCCCAACATTGTGCGCGAGGTTGGGGCTGATACAACTAAAGGTCGTGTATAAGGCGCACCTTACAAAATCAAGGATGAGCCGGCTGTTTGAGGGGGTGGAGGTTGTCTGGGAGCGATGTGGGAGGAGCTCCGCAAACCAGGTTCATACGTTTTGGCCCTGCCCAAACCTGGAAAGGGACTGAAGGGAGGTATTTAGCACGACCTCGGGGTGTTGCATATGGATGTGGAGCCTGGTCCCCTAGAAGCCACCTTCAGAGAATTGGACCGGCCAAGTTGCAGGTGGCTGCAGGGACAGTTGTTTTAGCCTTCGCCTCACTGATCGCTCATAGGCGGGTCTTGTTGGAATGGGGTCAGCTCTTCCGCCCTGTGTCTCGGCTTGGTGGGGGGACCAGCTGGAGTTTTTGACCCTGAACTGATGGGGGGGGGGGTGCGAGGAAGGGGGCGCGAAGGAGGGGTTCTAAAATTCTAGGGGTTTGTTTAATCATGCACTTTCGGGAGTTGGTTGCTGTTGATTGCTAAGGGGGAGGGTCGGAGTTTTTGTTTGTTTTTTGTTTTTGATTTAAAAGTCTTTGTTTTAGGTTTTATATTGTTGAGGTTGTTTTGTTGTTGTTTTCTTTCTTTGTATGGCAAAAATGCTGAAAATATGGTGAATAAAAATATTTTTAAAAAACGGTTTTCGCAGCTCGTAGTAGTTTTTAAAATGAGCTTAGGGTTGGTTGTGAGTTGTGTTCTATTACTTGTACGCTTTAGGTTAAGTTATTGTTTCCCACAATTCCATTTGCTTTTAGCTGTGGTTATGCTTGACAGTGATGGCATGTTTGGGGTGGGGTGGATTTTAGTTTGCTGACGGTGTCTGCTGGTCTCTCTTTGTCGAGCCACCTGACTTGGCTCAGTGGCCATCTTGGGTGGATCATTTTGCTTTGTCTTCTCAATGCCCTTTATTTAACATCATCCCTCCTTGGTATTGGCTGACCCCAGTTTGCGGGATGGCAGGAGACCTCCAATCCGACTGATTACCTGGAATGTTAGGGGTTTGAATGGCCCTGTAAAATAATCGAGTGCATTTACGCAACTTTGGAGCCTAAAATCTGATGCATTTTGCAAGAAACCCATATACGCATTAAAGATCAGTCGAGGCTGCCAATAGATGGGCTCTATTAAACACCCAGAAGTTCAGGTCAACGTCTATGCCCCTAATTGGGATGATACAAAGTTCATTAACTCTTTGTTGTCTTCCCTCCCTAACCTTGACACATAGCATCATATTTTAGGAGGCGACCTGATCTGTGTTCGGGACCCAAAATTGGATCGAGCAAAACCCAAATCTTTTGTCCCATCCGGAGTGGCCAGAGCTTTGTCTTCCTTCATGGCTCAAGTGGGAGGGGAAGACCCCTGCTGTTTTTTGCATCTAAAGACAGGAATCTCTCCTTTTTCCCTCATGTTCACCATGTGTACTCTAGCATTGATTTTTCATTCTGGATAGGGCTCTCCTCTCATAGGTGGCGGCGGATGAGTATTAAGCAATTGTAATCGCTGACCACGCCCCTCACTTTATTGATCTGTTGTTGGAGTCTGGCGCCACCCAACTTCCACCTTGGAGGTTGGATCCTACTTTGCTGGCCGATAAAACATTTTCAAGCACCTGTCCACCTCTATTGCTGATTACATTAAATTAAATAGGCCCAACTCCAACTTCGCTTCCATGCTTTGGGTGGCTCTTAAGGCCCTCCTTAAGGGGCGGGGGGTGGGGGAATTATTTCTTCGCACATGTACTAAAGATTTTTTAAAAATACATTTAGAGTACCCAATAAGTTTTTTCCAATTAAGGGGCAATTTAAAACATAGAACATTACAGCGCAGTACAGGCCCTTCGTCCCTCAATGTTGTGCCGACCTGTGATACCACTCTAAAGCCCATCTACACTATTCCATTATCGTCCATATGTCTATCCAATGACCATTTGAATGCCCTTAGTGTTGGCGAGTCCACTACTGTTGCAGGCAGGGCACTCCACGCCCTTACTACTCTCTGAGTAAAGAACCTACCTCTGACATCTGTCCTATATCTATCTCCCCTCAATTTAAAGCTATGTCCCCTCGTGCTAGACATCACCATCCGAGGAAAAAGGCTTTTACTGTCCACCCTATCCAATCCTCTGATCATCTTGTATGCCTCAATTAAGTCACCTCTTAACCTTCGTCCCTCAACCTTTCCTCATAAGATCTTCCCTCCATACCAGGCAACATTCTGGTAAATCTCCTCTGCACCCTTTCCAATGATCCTTCCTATAATGTGGCGACCAGAATTGCACGCAATACTCCAAATGCGGCCGCACCAGAGTTTTGTACAGCTGCAACATGACCTCATGGCTCCGAAACTCAATCCCTCTACCAATAAAAGCTAACACACCGTATGCCTTCTTAACAACCCTCTCAACCTGGGTGGCAACTTTCAGGGACCTATGTACATGGACACTGAGATCTCTCTGCTCATCCACACTGCCAAGAATCTTACCATTAGCCCAGTACTCTGTCTTCCTGTTATTCCTTCCAAAATGAATCACCTCACACTTTTCTGCATTAAACTCCATTTGCCACCTCTCAGCCCAGCCCTGCAGCTTATCTATGTCCCTCTGTAACTTGTACCATCCTTCCGCACTGTCCACAACTCCACCGATTTTAGCATCTGCAAATTTACTCACCCATCCTTCTACGCTCTCCTCCAGGTCATTTATAAAAATGACAAACAGCAGTGGTCCCAAAATCCTTGTGGTTCACCACTAGTAACTGGACTCCAGTCTGAACATTTCCCATCAACCACCACCCTTTGTCTTCTTCCAGCTAGCCAATTTCTAATCCAAACTGCTGAATCACCCTGAATCCCATGCCTCCGTATTTTCTGCAGTAGCCTACCATGGGGAACCTTATCAAACGCTTTACTGAAATCCATATACACCACATCAACTGCTTTAGCCTCATCCACCTGTTTGGTCACCTTTTCAAAGAACTCAATAAGGTTTGTGAGGCACGACCTACCCTTCACAAAACTGTGTTGACTATCTCTAATCAAATTATTCCTTTCCAAATGATTATACATCCTATCTCTTATAAACCTTTCCAAGATTTTGCCCATAACAGAAGTAAGGCTCACTGCTCTATAGTTACCGGGGTTGTCTCTACTCCCCTTCTTGAACAAGGGGACAACATTTGCTATCCTCCAGTCTTCTGGCACTATTCCTGTAGACAAAGATGACTTAAAGATCAAAGCCAAAGGCTCAGCAATCTCCTCCCTATCTTCCCAGAGAATCCTAGGATAAATCCCATCCGGCCCAGGGGACTTATCTATTTTCACACTTTCGAGAATTGCTAACACCTCCTCCTTATGAACCTCAAGCCCTTCTAGCCTAGTAGCCTGAATCTCAGTATTCTCCTCAACAACATTGTCTTTTTCCTGTGTGAATACTGACGAAAAATATTCATTTAGCACCTCTCCTATCTCCTCGGATTCCAAGCACAACTTCCCACTACTGTCCTTGACTGGCCCTACTCTTACCCTAGTCATTCGTTTATTCCTGACATATCTATAGAAAGCTTTAGGGTTATCCTTGATCCTACCTGCTAAAGACTTCTCATGTCCCCTCCTGGCTCTCCTTAGCTCTCTCTTTAGGTATTTCCTCGCTAACTTGTAACTCTCGAGCGCCCTAACTGAACCTTCATGTCTCATCTTTACATAAGCCTCCTTCTTCCTCTTGACAAGTGTTTCGACTGCTTTAGTAAACCACGGTTCCCTTGCTCGACCATTTCCTCCCTGCCTGACAGGTACATACTTATCAAGGACACGCAGTAGCTGTTCCTTGAACAAGCTCCACATTTCCATTGTGCCCATCCCCTGCAGTTTTCCTCTCCATCCGATGCATCATAAGTCTTGCCTCATCGCATCATAATTGCCTTTCCCCCAGATATAACTCTTGCCCTGCGGTATATACCTATCCCTTTCCATCACTAAAGTAAACTTAATCAAATTGTGGTCACTATCACCAAAGTGCTCACCTAACTCCAAATCTAACACCTGTCCTGGTTCATTACCCAGTACCAAATCAAATATGGCCTCGCCTCTCATTGGCCTATCTACATACTGTGTCAGGAAACCCTCCTGCACACATTGGACAAAAACAAACCCATCTAAAGTATTCAAACTATCGCGTTTCCAGTCAATATTTGGAAAGTTAAAGTCCCCCATAACAACTACCCAGTTGCTTTTGCTCCTATCCAGAATCATCTTTGCAATCCTTTCCTCTACATCTCTGGAACTTTTCGGAGGCCTATAGAAAACCCCTAACAAGGTGACCTCTCCTTTCCTGTTTCTAACCTCAGCCCATACTACCTCAGTAGACGAGTCCTCATCAAATGTCCTTTCTGCCACCGTAATACTGTCCTTGACTAACAATGCCACCCCTTCCCCTCTTTTACCACCTCCCCTGAGCTTACTGAAATATCTAAACCCCGGCACCTGCAACAACCATTCCTGTCCCTGCTCTATCCATGTCTCCGAAATGGCCACAACATCGAAGTCCCAGGTACCAACCCATGCCGCAAGTTCACCCACCTTATTCCGGATGCTCCTGGCATTGAAGAAGACACACTTTAAACCACCTTCCTGCCTGCCGGCACACTCCTGCAACTTTGAAACCTTACTCATGACCTCACTACTCTCAACCTCCTGTATACTGGAGCTACAATTCAGGTTCCCAAGCCCCTGCTGAACTAGTTTAAACCCTCCCGAAGAGCATTAGCAAATTTGCCCCTCGGTATATTGGTAACCCTCTGGTCCAGGTGTAGACCATCCCGTTTGTAGAGATCCCACCGACCCCAGAATGAGCCCCAATTACCCAGAAATCTGAAACCCTCCCTCCTGCACCATCCCTGTAGCCACCTGTTCAACTCATCTCTTTCCCTATTCCTCATCTCGCTATCACATGGAACGGGTAACAACCGAGAGCTAATAACTCTGTTTGTCCTAGATCCAGGTTTCCACCCGAGCTCCCTGAATTCCTGCCTTACATCCCTATCCCTCTGCTGGATGCTTGTCTTCACTTGAACAGCTAGGGTTTCTTGCTGAGGTACACCTTCAAGTTAGGGTGAGCACACAGACGTATGCAAATTTCCCCCGCAACAGCCAATCAGCAACTCCGCTCTACTGCCCTCTGCTGGATGCTTGTCTTCACTTGAACAGCTAGGGTCTCTTGCTGAGGAGACCTTCAAGTTAGATTGAGCACACGGATGTTGCAAATTTCCCCCGCAACAGCCAATCAGCAACACCGCTCTACTGCCCTCTGCTGGGTGCTTGTCTTCACTTGAACAGCTAGGGTCTCTTGCTGAGGTACACCTTCAAATTAGGGTGAGCTCACGGATGTATGAAAATTTCCCCCACAACAGCCAATCAGCAGTTCCACTCTACTGCCCTCTGCTGGATGCTTGTCTTCACTTGAACAGCTAGGGTCTCTTGCTGAGGTACACCTTGAAGTGAGGGTGAGCACACGGACGTATGCAAATTTCCCCCGCAACAGCCAATCAGCAACTCCTCTCGACAGGATGCTTGTCTTCACTTGAACAGCTAGGGTCTATTGCTGAGGTACACCTTCAAGTTAGGGTGAACACACGGACCTATGCAAATTTACCCCACAACAGCCAAACAGCAACTCCTCTCTACTGCCCTCTGCTGGATGCTTGTCTTCACTTGAACAGCAAGGGTCTCTTGCTGAGGTACACCTTCAAGTTAGAGTGAGCACGCGGAAGTATGAAAATTTCCCCCGCAACAGCCAATCAGCAATCCCGCTCTACTGCCTTCTGCTGGATGCTTGTCTTCACTTGAACAGCTAGGGTCTCTTGCTGAGGTACACCTTCAAGTTAGGGTGAGCACACAGATGTATGAAAATTTCCCCCGCAACAGCCAGTCAACAACTCCGCTCTACTGCCCTCTGCTGGATGCTTGTCTTCCCTTGAACAGCTAGGGTCTCTTGCTGAGGTACACCTTCAAGTTAGGGTGAGCACATGGACGTATGCAAATTTCCCCCCCCCAACAGCCAATCAGCAACTCCGCTCTACTGCCCTCTGCTGGATGCTTGTCTTCCCTTGAACAGCTAGGGTCTCTTGCTGAGGTACACCTTCAAGTTAGGGTGAGCACATGGACGTATGCAAATTTCCCCCCCAACAGCCAATCAGTAACTCCGCTCTACTGCTCTCTGCTGGATGCTTGTCTTCACTTGAACAGCTAGGGTTTCTTGCTGAGGTACACCTTCAAGTTAGCGTGAGCACACGGACGTATGCAAATTTCCCCCGCAACAGCCAATCAGCAACTCCGCTCTACTGCCCTCTGCTGGATGCTTGTCTTCACTTGAACAGCTAGGGTCTCTTGCTGAGGAGACCTTCAAGTTAGATTGAGCACACGGATGTTGCAAATTTCCCCCGCAACAGCCAATCAGCAACACCGCTCTACTGCCCTCTGCTGGGTGCTTGTCTTCACTTGAACAGCTAGGGTCTCTTGCTGAGGTACACCTTGAAGTGAGGGTGAGCACACGGACGTATGCAAATTTCCCCCACAACAGCCAATCAGCAACTCCTCTCGACAGGATGCTTGTCTTCACTTGAACAGCTAGGGTCTATTGCTGAGGTACACCTTCAAGTTAGGGTGAACACACGGACCTATGCAAATTTACCCCACAACAGCCAAACAGCAACTCCTCTCTACTGCCCTCTGCTGGATGCTTGTCTTCACTTGAACAGCTAGGGTCTCTTGCTGAGGTACACCTTCAAGTTAGAGTGAGCACGCGGAAGTATGAAAATTTCCCCCACAACAGCCAATCAGCAATCCCGCTCTACTGCCTTCTGCTGGATGCTTGTCTTCACTTGAACAGCTAGGGTCTCTTGCTGAGGTACACCTTCAAGTTAGGGTGAGCACACAGATGTATGAAAATTTCCCCCGCAACAGCCAGTCAACAACTCCGCTCTACTGCCCTCTGCTGGATGCTTGTCTTCCCTTGAACAGCTAGGGTCTCTTGCTGAGGTACACCTTCAAGTTAGGGTGAGCACATGGACGTATGCAAATTTCCCCCCCCAACAGCCAATAAGCAACTCCGCTCTACTGCCCTCTGCTGGATGCTTGTCTTCCCTTGAACAGCTAGGGTCTCTTGCTGAGGTACACCTTCAAGTTAGGGTGAGCACATGGACGTATGCAAATTTCCCCCCCAACAGCCAATCAGCAACTCCGCTCTACTGCTCTCTGCTGGATGCTTGTCTTCACTTGAACAGCTAGGGTCTCTTGCTGAGGTACACCTTCAAGAGAGGGTGAGTACACGGAATTATGCAAATTTCCCACACAACAGCCAATCAGCAGCTCCGCTCTACTGCCCTCTGCTGGATGCTTCTCTTCACTTGAACAGCTAGGGTCCCTTGCTGAGGTACACCTTCAAGTTAGGGTGAGCACACGGACGTATGTAAATTTCCCCTGCAACAGCCAATCAGCAGCTCTGCTCTACTGCCCTCTGCTGGATGCTTGTCTTCACTTGAACAGCTAGGGTCTCTTGCTGAGGTACACCTTCAAGAGAGGGTGAGTACACGGAATTATGCAAATTTCCCACACAACAGCCAATCAGCAGCTCCGCTCTACTGCCCTCTGCTGGATGCTTCTCTTCACTTGAACAGCTGGGTCCCTTGCTGAGGTACACCTTCAAGTTAGGGTGAGCACACAGACGTATGCAAATTTCCCCCGCAACAGCCAATCAGCAGCTCCATTCTATTGCCCTCTGCTGGATGCTTGTCTTCACTTGAACAGCTAGGGTCTCTTGCTGAGGTACACCTTCAAGTTAGGGTGAGCACATGGACGTATGCAAATTTCCCCCCCAACAGCCAATCAGCAACTCCGCTCTACTGCTCTCTGCTTGTCTTCACTTGAACAGCTAGGGTCTCTTGCTGAGGTACACCTTCAAGTTAGGGTGAGCACACGGACGTATGCAAATTTCCCCTGCAACAGCCAATCAGCAGCTCTGCTCTACTGCCCTCTGCTGGATGCTTGTCTTCACTTGAACAGCTAGGGTCTCTTGCTGAGGTACACCTTCAAGAGAGGGTGAGTACACGGAATTATGCAAATTTCCCACACAACAGCCAATCAGCAGCTACGCTCTACTGCCCTCTGCTGGATGCTTCTCTTCACTTGAACAGCTAGGGTCCCTTGCTGAGGTACACCTTCAAGTTAGGGTGAGCACACGGACGTATGCAATTTCCCCCGCAACAGCCAATCAGCAGCTCCATTCTATTGCCCTCTGCTGGATGCTTGTCTTCACTTGAACAGCTAGGGTATCTTGTTGAGGTACACCTTCAAGTTTGGGTGAGCACACGGACGTATGAAAATTTCCCTCACAACAGTGAATCAGGAGCTCCGCTCTACTGCCCTCTGCTGGATGCTTGTCTTCACTTGAACATCTAGGGTCTCTTGCTGAGGTACACCTTCAAGTTAGGGTGAGCACACGGACGTATGCAAATTTACCCCCCAACAGCCAATCAGCAACTCCGCTCTACTGCCCTCTGCAGGATGCTTGTCTTCATTTGAACAGCTAGGGTCCCTTGCTGAGGTACACCTTCAAGTTAGGGTGAGCACACGGACGTATGAAAATTTCCCCCACAACAGCCAATCAGCAGCTCCGCTTTACTGCCCTCTGCTGGGTGCTTGTCTTCACTTGAACAGCTAGGGTCTCTTGCTGAGGTACACCTTCAAGTTATGGTGAGCACACAGACCTATGAAAATTTCCCCCGCAACAGCCAATCAGAAGCTCCGCTCTACTGCCCTCTGCAGGAAGCTTGTCTTCATTTGTACAGCTAGGGTCTCTTGCTGAGGTACACCTTCAAGTTATGGTGAGCACACAGACCTATGAAAATTTCCCCCGCAACAGCCAATCAGAAGCTCCGCTCTACTGCCCTCTGCAGGAAGCTTGTCTTCATTTGTACAGCTATGGTCTCTTGCTGAGGTACACCTTCAATTTAGGGTGAGCACACAGACATATGCAAATTTCCCCCGCAACAGCCAATCAGCAGCTCCACTCTTCTGCCCTCTGCTGGATCCCTATTAGCGTGGCCAATTCACCTACCCTGCACATCTTTGGGTTGTCGAGGTGAAATCCACGGAAACACGGAGAGAATGTGCAAACTCCACACAGACAGTGACCTGGGGCCGGCATCAAATCTGGGACCGCGGCACCGTGAGGAAGCAGGCATGTGCTAAAGGTGAAGAAATTAGAAGAGTAGAGGCTGGTCGACACCATTTTAGGGGTGGACCATGATGCTTGATCAATGACTTGATTGGATGACAATTGAAGGCTTTATTGGACTAGATGTTTCCCCCAGCAGCGCAGGTACAGAATGCAGCTGCTAGGGAGACACAGGCTCTTATACTCCGCCTTACTGGGTGGAACCAGCAGGCAGGCTTCACCAATGATCTTCCTGTCTCAGGTGCCTCTCACACCAATGATCTGACAGCCTCAACCTAGGTACCATAATTACCCCTAATAGACTACCACATTCACCCCCTGTTAAAAAAAAGAGTCCGGCGCGGGTGGTGGTCTCGCGTCATACAGTGGTAGAGGTTATGGTGGTATCCGTCGGTGGTACAGTGTTTTGCCTTATTACATGTCACAACTATTTACAGTATTCATTTTACATGTACATATCAGGATGAAGCAATTAGTCGATCGGGGGCCCTGGTCGTCCTCTGTGATCGTCGCAGTTTCGGTGGTGATGCAGGCGCCGGCTTGGGCATCCGTGACTCGGGGAGCGTGACTTTGGCTTCTTCGGTAGCTTCATCACCCCTGGGTGGGGCCAGTGGAAGAACCGATCCACCTGGGAAGGGGGCAGCCGTGGGGTCAGCCAGTGGGAGGGAGGGTGCGGTTGGTGGGGGTGGGGGGGGGGGTGGGGGGGGATCCAGCGGCCGCCAGGTCCCGTAGGGAGACCGTATTCTGCTGGCCGTCGGGGTACGCCACGTAGGCGTACTGAGGGTTAGCGTGAAGGAGGTGGACCCTCTCTACCAATGGGTCCGACTTGTGCGCCCGCATGTGTTTGCGGAGCAGAATGGATCCAGGAGCTGCCAGCCAGGTTGGAAGCGAGGACTCGGAGGAGGACTTCCTAAGGAAGACAAGGAGACATTCATGAGGTGTTTTGTTTGTCGTGGTACACAGCAGTGATCGGATGGAGTGGAGTGCATCAGGAAGGAACTCCTGCCAGCGGGAGACTGTGAGAGTCCTGAACCGTAGGGCCAGTAGGACGGTCTTCCAGACCATTCCGTTCCCCCTCTCTACCTGTCGTTTCCCCGGGGGTTATAACTTGTCGTCCTGCTCGAGTGAAGGTGGCTGTGTCGAAGACATCAGCCGAGGTGTGGGAGCATGGTGAGAAACTGAAAGGGGTGGATGAGGCCTTGTCGCAACACAGCAATCAGCTCACCTCAATAGGTGAGGAGATGCAGAGGGTGGAGGCCAACAAGGGTCCACGAGCACAGGTGGAGGATCTGGAAAACAGATCCAGGCAGCAAAATCTGAGGATCGTTGGCCTGCCCGAAGGGTGGAGAGCCTGCCGCCGGCTGAGTACTTTGCCAAGATGTTGGCCGAGCTGTTGGGGGAGGGGGAAGATCCTTCCCAGTACAAACTGGATCGGGCTCATCGGTCATTGAGGCTGAAACCGAAGGCAAATGAACCACAAAGAGTGGTGATTATTTGTTTCCATAGGTACCATATGAAGGAGAAGGTCCTGAGTTGGGCGAAGCAGAAGTGGGAGGTGCAGTGGGCTGGAGCTGGTATACGCATATACAAGGACATAACCGTTGAGTTGGCGAGGAGGCGGGCAGACTTCGGCCGAGTGAAGACGGCACTGTATAACAGAGGTGTGCGGTTCGGCGTGGTGTATCCAGCTAAGTTACAACTCCAAAGACTTTTACTTCAAGATGGTGGAAGCGGCGGAAACGTTTGTGAAGGCAGAAGTACTGAGGCAGAAGTAAGAAATGAGACTGGGAATTGGTCTTGGACTGAGGGTAGGGGGGATGGAAGATTGTGTATAGTTCTATTTTTCATTTCATGGTGTTATCTGTGTTAAATGGGGTGAAGTTGCCTATTTGGTAAGGTAGGAGTTGGTTTTTTTTTGCAATGACGGTTTTCTGTGGTTTGTATATTTGCAGTGGGTTTGTTTGCTTGAAGGGGATTTCTTTGTTTTTCTGGGACCGGGTGCGGGGGGGGAGGGGATTGGAGGGGAGTGGGGCCTGGGCAGGGGACCACACTAGCAAGCTCAAGCTGGCTAGTGAACGGGAGTGTGATTGGGGGAGAGGCTGCGGTCATTAGAGTCTGGTCGAACAGGTTTCGATGGGCACAGGAGGTGTGAAAAGGGGACGGGAGAGAAATGGGACCGATACTGGGTGAGGTGTTTTCGAGAGAAAGTGGATGGGGGGATTCTGGGAGTAGAGGGAGGGGTTTGATGACAGCAGAGGGACAGGGTGGGCCAGGCCCAGTGGGCAGGGCCTGGAGTTATGGCAAATAAGTGGGGCCGGGTATGGGAGGGGACACGAAGGGAGAGACCCCAGGTCAGGATAGTTACATGGAACGTGAGGGGTTTGCGGGGGGCAGTGGAGGGATCAAGGGTGTTTGCGCACCTAAATAGCTTCAAGGGCAATGTTGTCATGCTACAGGAGACTGATGTGAAGGTGAAAGACCAGGTGAGGCTCAGGAAGGGCTGGGTGAGCCAAGTATTTAATTCGGTGTTTGACAGCAGGCGTGGGAGTAGCGTGTTGGTGGGTAAGCGAGTGACGTTCCAGGTGGAGAAGGTGGTGGCAGACCATGGGGGTAGATATGTGATAGTAACAGGGACATTGGAGGGGAGGTTGGTGGCGTTGGCAAGTGTGAATGGCCTTACCTGGGATGATGCAGGATTTGTGAGGAAGGTGCTTGGAGCCATCCAGACTTGGATTTGCATGAGCTGATCGTGGCAGGGGATTGGAATCTGCTACAAGAGCCAAGGATGGATAGGTCGCAGCTGCACTCGCTTGCCCAGTTGGGCGGGGGTGGGGGGTGGGGGGGGGGGGGGGTTGAAGGCGCTGATTGGGCTTATGAGGGAAATGGGAGGGGTCGACCCATAGAGGTTCTTGCACCCAAGGGAGCGGGAGTATTCGTTTTTCTCCTCAGTTCATGAGGTTTATTCGAGGATAGACTTTTTTGTAGTAGGGAAGGCATTGCTGGCGGGTTAGGGGATTGGATTTGTTTATTGTCACGTGTACCAAGGTACAGTGAAAAGTATTGTTTTTCGAGCAGCTCAACAGATCATTAAGTACATGAAAAGAAACAGAAATAAAAGAAAATACATAATAGGGCAACACAAGGTACACAATGTAACTACATAACACCGGCATCAGGTGAAGCATACAGGGGTGTAGTGTTAATGAGCTCAGTCCATAAGAGAGTCATTTAGGAGTCTGGTAACAGCGGGGAAGAAGCTGTTTTTGAGTCTGTTCGTGCGTGTTCTTAGACTTTTGTATCTCCTGCCTGATGGAAGAAGTTAGAAGAGTGAGTAAGCCGGGTGGGAGGGGTCTTTGATTATGCTGCTCACTTTCCCCAGGCAGCGGGAGGTGTAGATGGAGTCAATGGATGGGAGGCAGGTTTGTGTGATGGACTGAACTGTGCTCACGACTCTGACGTTTCTTGCGGTCTTGGGCCGAGCAGTTGCCATACCAGGCTGTGATGCAGCCAGATAGGATGCTTTCTATGGTGCATCTGTAAATGTTGGTAAGAGTTAACATGGACATGCCGAATTTCCTTAGTTTCCTGAGGAAGTATAGGCGCTGTTGTGCTTCCTTGGTGGTAGCGTCGGCGTGGGTGGACTAGGAAAGATTTTTGGAACTATGTACCCCTAGGAATTTTAAACTGCTAACCATCTCCACCTCGGCCCTGTTAATGCTGACAGGGGTCAGTACTTTGTTTCTGAAATCAATGACCAGCTCTTTAGTTTTGCTGGCATTGAGGGAGAGATTGTTGTCACTGCACCACTCCACTAAGTTCTCAATCTCCCTCTTGTATTCTGACTCATCATTATTCGAGATCCGGCCCACTATGGCCGTATCGTCAACAAACTTGTAGATGGAGTTGGAACCAGCTGGGATCAGAGTATTCGGCGATAGTGATCTCGGATTACGCGCCACATTGGTGGATATGGTCATGGTGGGGCGAGTGTAGACTTGACCCTCAGCTTCTGGGTTAACTACCGGAATGGTGGTGGGGCTGCAGGAGCAGTGGAAGTCGAAGAGGCATTTGTGACTTTGACCGCCCCGCCACCAGGGAAATGGAATGGCCATTAGGGTAAGTGTCACGCCCACCCCGACGTGGGCTTTGCCATGTCAACAATCGTAAATAGATGTGGGGGGGGAGAGTGAAGTGGTATAATGTATTCTCCTCCCAGAAAGGTAAGCAAAGGAGTGAGGAAAGGAAGGGGAGAGAGAGCAAGGGACAGTGGAGGGAGAAGGATGACGGCACAGGAGAGTGGGACACCATGGATGGGCTGTTGCCTGTGACGGGAGACTCTTGTGCAGCTGGTGGGCGGGAGGATAGGGGAGCAAAAGTAAGTGTTCAGCTCGGATAGTTTAGTGTTTTGGGTTTCAGTTTTGTTTTGTTGCTTTGGACTGCAGAATAAAAAAAGTGTTCCCTGTTTTTATTTTTAAAACTGTTCCAGGGAACAGAAAGCACATTGTGTGTGTCAAACTGCCTTGATAACTTTAAAGATAGAGTTGCCTTCCAGAAGGAGTATTGAATCTGTTGGTTGGAACTGGATCAGAACTCAGGGAAAGGACCAGCCCCATTCAAGCGAGATTACAGTGTGCTGGGCTCTTGAAGGGATTTTGGTTTAATTTGATTTTGTATTGAATTGGAATAGTTACTAAGGGGGATTTGTTACGAGTTATATTCATAGATTACTATACCAGTTGTGTGATTTTTCATGTTTGTAATTGAGAACAACTTCTTGCTGTTTTATATATGTTAACTACATTCTTATAATAAACTTTGTTTTGATAAAAGTGCCTAGGAAGTCTGATGAATCACACCTGAAGTAATGGCTCTTATGCTCATCCTAGCCAAATTCAACATAAAAGTTAGAGGTCAGATGACCTTCTTAATGCACTTTGGAGTTTCTAAGCCCTGGCCCAGAACAGATTGGCCATGCAAAATTTCCCCTCAGTGTCCAAGATGTGCAGGTTAGGTGGGGTTACGGGTATCAGGTGGGGATGTGGGTCCCAAGTAGGGTGCTCTTTCAGAAGGTCGGTGCAGACGCATGGGCCGAATGGCCGCCTTCTGCACGATAGGGATTATATGATTCGATCACAAATCTCAATTATATTTAAAGAGGTTTAGTCACCACTGGAAAGATGTGGTCATATGTTAACATTGCAGTAACAAAACATGAGTGTGTCAGAATACTATTTTGTCTTACCTGCAGCTATTTTGCAGATGTTTCCTCGACCTGTCAAGTCTCGAGTTGCTTTTATGTAACCCAATTTCTTCTATTATTGAGCAGCCTCTCATTTTTCTGAATAACCTGAATTGTACCGGAGGGGTCGGTAGTTTCAGCAACAGTAGGAAAGTTGCAGATGGTCATAATTCTTTCATAAGCAGAAAGTGCGGTAGTCACCAGGCAAAATTGAGAGAGGACAAATATGAAGGAAGCGGGTCTGAATCAAGTGCCTCAGGTCCACGGAATCCGTGCCTCTTTGCCGAAACTGGAATGGTGACTGTACAGGAATGAGTGCGAGAAATGACCCTGCCCACCAAGTTCGAGATTACCAGAACAGGGAGACCACGAAGGAGGGGAGGGAGACTGATGAGGAGAGGGTTTGAGGAACTGATCCCTGCGGCGAGGAAGCCAGGAGTAACTGTTTTTGGCAGCATTGAGGTGTGGCCCTGGCAACAGAGTGGATGTGGGGTTTGAAGTTCATGACATTGATTGATTGATTGATTGATTTATTGTCACATGTTCCGAAGTACAGTGAAAAATATTTTTCTGCGTCCAAGGGAACGTACACAGTATGTATATAGTAGACAAAAAGAATAATCGACAGAGTACATTGATAAATGGTACATCGACAAATAGTGATTGTTCACAGTGCGGAACAAGGGGCCAAACAAAGCAAATACATGAACAAGAGCAGCACAGGGTGTCGTGAATAGTGTTCTTACAGGGAACAGATCAGTCTGAGGGAGAGTCGTTGAGGAGTCCAGTAGCTGTGAGGAATAAGCTTTTTCCTATGTCTGGATATGCGGGTCTTCAGACTTCTGTATCTTCTGCCCAATGGGAGGGTCTGGAAGAGGGCAAAGCCTGGGTGAGAGGGGTCTCTGACAATGCTGTCTGCCTTCCTGAGGCAGAGGGCGGTGTAGACAGAATCAATGGGAGGGTGGCAAGCTTGTGTGACGTGTTGGGCTGCGTTTACCACGCTGCAGTTTCTTGCGATCTTGGGCCGAGCAGTTGCCATACCAAGCTGTGATGCAGCCGGATAGTATGCTCTTTATTGCACATCTGTCGAAGTTTGTGAGAGTTGATGTAGACATGCTAAATTTCTTTCACTTCCATAGGAAGTAGAGACGTTGTTGGGCTTTCTTGACTGTTGCATCAACGTGAATGGATCAGGACAGACTGTTGGTGATGGTGAACCCAGGAACTTAAAGCTATCGACCATCTCCACATCAGAACCATCGATGTAGACTGGGGGGGGGGGGGGGGGGGGGGGTTGTCGTGCCAAGCTTCCTGAAGTCGATGATCAGTTCCTTGGTCTTTCCAACATTTAGAGAGAGGTTGTTTTCGGTACACCATGCAACCAAGTGATGTATCTACTGTAGTCTTATTCGTCGTTGTTTGGGATATGACCCACCACAGTCGTATCATCCCCAAACTTATAGATCAAATTGGAGTTAAATCTTGCCACACAGTCGTGTGTGAATAGGGAGTACAGTAGAGGACTGAGCACACATCCTTGTGGGGCCCCGGTGTTGAGGACTATTGTGGAGGAGGTGCTGTTACCTATCCTGACAGATTGCAGTCCATTGGTGAGGAAGTCAAGGATCCATCTGCACAGGGAGGGGTCAAGTCCAAGTTTGCAGAGTTTGGTTATTAATCTTGTCGGGATAATGGTGTTGAAGGTGGAGCTGTAGTCTATGAGCAGCAGTCTCATGTACCGGTGTCCTTGTTGAGGTCTTCAAGTGTTGATTGTAGGGCCAGGGAGATAGCATTTACTGTGGACCGATTGTGGCATAGGCAAACTGCAATGGATCGAGACCGTCTGGGAGGCTGGGGTTGATCCGTCTTATGACTAGCGGGGCCAGAGCCAGGAGCAGCTGAGGTGCCAGAGCGGAGGACAACAACTTGCTCTCTGTTCCTTCAACCATGCCCCACTCGCGCTGGTGCTCAGTCTGGTTGATTATTGGACCGGATCTCCCTGATTCTTATCAAGCCGATCGGAGAAATTCTTGCTCAAAGTTAAGAATTTTCCCACTTACGCACGTAGCGTTCTCCAAACCAGCCCGGGGCGGGGTGGGGGTGGGGGCGTGAATGGATCTAAACAACTGTTAACTTTTTAATCAGCACTTTAAATCCGTGCGAATAAATCAAGGGCGCGGATGAGAGAGAAATTTCCCACTGTCACTTGTGTCGTTCGCCCAGGGACAGGCATGAAGAGAGTCTGCCTGTTTTATTGGACATAAACTTAGGGGAACTGTGGTGGCGGCTGGTCCGCCTTGTCCCTTCCCTTCAGCCGGCAACCCCCAGCAGGGCGGCGTTGCTTGGATACTAATCCTGTTGTCGGGACAGGCTCGGTGAGGCGCCAGAGAAAAGCACACCAGGAGAAAGCAAGCGAAACCCCAGCTCCAACCACAACCAAGCACGAATTCAGCCTCGGACCAGAGAAATATCCCCCCCCCCCCTACACAGCAGGAATAAAGTCACAGAAAGTGCAGCGCGGACGGAGAACCCGGGGGTGGGGACATGCCCCCTCCCCGCCCTCACTCACTCTCTCACTCAGAGCAGCGGCTGGAGGCAAAGAGCATGGAGGAGAACCGAGGGCAGCGCAGAAGCTTCCGTGTGGCCAGCGTCACCGGCGTGGGCCTGAAGGCCGGGATCACAGCTCTCCGGGGCAGTGTCTCTAAACCCATCTCGCCGAGAGACAACAGGAAAGAGATCAAGGTTTGTCAAAAACTTTCTGATTTTTAAGTGACGGAGCCACCAAATCCTATTGTCTAACCACCCCCTACCCCTTAGTTTTACTTGACTGGTGGATGGAATCACCCACATCGCACCTTCAGAAATTCTCCCTTGATGCAAGTTTGCTCACGAGTAATTGTTTTTGGCAATTTAGATTGGGGAATATATATATGTATATATATATTTAAATAACATTACATGTCAAAGAAGGATGTTTCTTTTCTGTCTCTTTTCTCTTTGTCTTCCATTCTCTTTTTACAATTGTTAAAAACCTTAACTCTATTTCTGTCTGCATATCTCTTCCTGCTCCCTCTTTGCCTTGTACGCTTGTCCATCTCTCCGTTTCATTCTTTCTTGAAGGGATTTACAAATAAGGGAAGGAAAGAAGAGATTGATAAAATTATGAAAATGCACATATGAAAATACATATACAGGGAAAACAGTACATAGATTTCGAGGGAGTGACGATTAGTGTGGCAAGAGTTTCCTCGCTTTGCACTTTATCTCAGTGGATTGCCCTGTCAGAGGAAATTCCATTGGGTTCCTTGAGAGGTGACTGCACCTACATGCCCAAATTTCTAGTATTCAGTGTGCATTACTCCAAGCAATCTAGTGAACGTGGACAAAGTCTTCAATTAGATATAATCCATTGATTAGTTGTAACATTATCCAACATTGCAGAGGTAGTGTTAACAAAATGCTTTAAACAAGGCATTGGAAGTCCCCTCCTGGAAGGAATACAAGTTGACATTTCAATTGTAGACCTTTCCCCCAAAGTGATGATCAGATTACAGATGATCAGAATTAAAAAGAACCAGAATAGGATGAAGGGATGCAAATACACAATGACCACCCATGCAGCAAAAGAGATAGAATGTTCTGTAATACATGTCAAAACACACAAATGGAAAGAGGTAGTGGAAGGGACAAATGGAAATCACATAGTAGGAAGGATAAGAAATTTCTCAAGTTAATTAGTAAAAAGTCTGAATTGGAGGAAGGTCAATTTTTAATAGGCTAAGACAGGATCTGGCCAAAATGGACTGGGTGCAGCCACTTGTAGTGGGAAGTCATCCAAAAAGCAAATAGAGTATCAGAACCATCATGTTCCCGTAAAGGGCGGGACAAAAAGGTCCAGGGAACCGTGAAGCTTGCTAGATTTGGAAAAGTAAACAAACGTGGTAGGCTCTTTTCATAGGCTTTTAATGAGGATCCATATGAAGGCGGCTGGGAGACAAAGTCTGACTCATCCTTCCCTTGAGGAGTCAGCCAAACAAATCTTGCCTTACAGACATGAAAGCACAAGTTATATACCTTTTTTAGATAGTCTTTATCACTCTTTACTCCTGCCACTATTCTGTAATAATATAAATAATCGTTATTATTGTCACAAGTAGGCTTACATTAACACTGCAATGAAGTTACTGTGAAAATCCCCTAGTCGCCACACTCCGGTGCCTGTTCGGGCACAAAGAGGGAGAATTCAGAATGTCCACTTCACCTAACAAGCATGTCTTTCGGGACTTGGCGATGAAACCGGAGCACCTGGGGGAAACGCACGCAGACACGGGGAGAACGTGCAGACTCCTCAGAAACAGTGACCCAAGCCGGGAATCAAACCTATGACCCTGGCGCTGTGGAGCAACAGTACTAACCACTATACTACCGTGCCGCCGTATCTTGGCCTTTTCCCAACAAAAGATGTTTATTCAAGCCCCTAAAACAATTTACATGGTGACTTTATTATCCCAAATGTTCGAAGAGTCTCTGGCGACCTTTAGAATTGATAAATGGTCATGCTTCTAGACTGCTGCTAGCCAGAGACTCCTTCACCCTATAGGGGAGAATTTATGATTGTTAATTCCTTTAACAGTGTTGGCTAATACATATTGCTGATCCCTAATTGCCCCTTAGAAGGTGATGGTGAGCTGCCTTCTTGAGCTACTGCAGTCCATGTTGTGTAGGTACAACTACAGTGCTGTTGGTGGGGGGTGATTTTATTTCCAAGTCAGGATGGTGAGTGGCTTTGAGGGGAACCTCCAGGTGGCAATGTTTCCATGTGTTTGCTGCCATGTCCATCTAGATGGTAGTGGTTGTGGGCTTGGATAATGCTCACAACACCAGGTTAAAGTCCAACAGGTTTGTTTCGATGTCACTAGCTTTCGGAGCGCTGCTCCTTCCTCAGGTGAATGAAGAGGTATATTCCAGAAACATATATATAGACAGATTCAAAGATGCCAGACAATGCTTGGAATGCGAGCATTAGCAGGTGATTAAATCTTTACAGATCCAGAGATGGGGTAACCCAGGTCAAAGAGGTGTGAATTGTGTCAAGCCAGGGACCTGGGATTCATGTCGCATTACATTCATCCCCCACCACCTGGCCTGCGAAATCCTACCAACTGCCCTGGCTTGACACAATTCACACCTTTTTAACCTGCTCCCATTTTTTCAGACAAGTGTCGATGATTCTGCTGTCCCATCTATGCTTCCTCTAGATCCACATTTTGTTTCTTCACTTCCTATTATCACCTTTTTAACTTTGCACCATCAGCCCTTTTGTCCTTTAATCTCTCCTGCCTTCTACCACATCAAAGAACTTCCTTTTTACTCTTTGTCCCCCTTTCCTCTGCTTCAATACTTGCCTGTCGCATCTCTAACATTTTCCACTTCTGGTGGAAGGTCATTGACTTGAAAGGTCAACTTTGTTTCGCTGTCCACAGATACTGCCTAAACAGCTGAGTTTTTCCAGCATTTCTGTTGTTATTTCAAATTTTCAGCACAGTATTTTGAGTTTATTAGTTCTGAATTGTTCTACAAATAGAGCAATAAATGTCAAAAACATCCGACATTGAATTAATTCCACTGCATCATGAACCTCCAATATTCAAACTGCATTGAACAATTTGCATAACTTTGTAATATTTGTTTGGCTTCCTGCTGTATGGGCACCAGTGAACAAATAAAGCTAAAATACAAAGAATTTTATATCTGTGAATTTGGTAGTCGCAGTACTAATTTTATGCTGCTAGGTGGCACTTGTGCACCTCGCAGACTATTTTGAAACATTCCCACAGAGAAACAACATAATATCCACTGGAGACAGCCACAATGTTTCCATATTCTTTTTGATTATTTTAAAAAATATTTTTAAAATAATCTTTATTGTCACAAGTAGGCTTACATTAACACTGCAAAAATGTTACTGTGAAAATCCCCTAGTCACCACATTCCGGCACCTGTTCGGGTACACAGAGGGAGAATTCAGAATGTCCAAAATACCTAACAGCATGTCTTTCGGCGCTTGTGGGAGGAAACCGGAGCACCCGGAGGAAACCCACACAGACACGGGGAGAACGTGCCGACCCCACGCAGACAGGGATCCAAGCTGGGAATCAAACCTGGGACCCTCGAGCTGTGAAGCAACAGTGCTAACCGCTGTGCTCCTGTGCTGCCCACAAAAGGGACTTAATTTCTCCAGTTATTTGAAGTAATAAGTTTATGTTGACCAACAACAGAGTTCGTTCCTTGTCCTGAATGATGAGCACGTATACCCTTATTATTGTAAATATTTAATCTATTTTAAACTTACAAACAAAATAGAATTCTGGCAAAATAACAACCAATAACACTGTGAAAGTATGTGTGGACACATTTCGTATGGCTGTGCTGAAAGTGGGAATTGTAGAGGAGTCGGTGAATGATTTATGTGTTTCTCCTGAAGGAATGTCGGGGAATAAAATGAAGCAGTGACCATAAGGAAAGAAGCGTTTATACAGTATGTAGTGTTTGAAATTTCTGAAAATGTGAGTTCACCAACCGAATTGTAGAAATGAAAAGGGACTGTGAATGCTGAAACAAACAGAAAATACTGGGGGGAAGAAACATGTCGATTTGTGTCTGGATATGCATCTCAAGTGCAGCCAAATGCTGGAAAGTGGGATTGGGATTAGTGGCTTTTTTTTTTGTCTGGTGCAGACTCGATGGGCCAAGTGGCCTTTCTTTGCTATTCAATTCTATAATTAGCATCTGAACCCAAAAGTTAGATTACCATTTTGGATTGAAGCCTTCATCAGAACTTGTCCATTGTTTTCTCTCATAATACTCATGGAATTGAATTCACAGCACAAGCTATCAATGTACATAAAATGCTCACCGTATTGTTGGAAATGCGTCAAATAATGGTCAGAAATCAAACTTCCGGCATGTTCCAGATATTCCTTTTGAAAAGAATTGTGCATTTTCACTGTTTGGTGCAATCCTTTTCTCATGTGGTGACTGCACTCTGGTTCTATCCCACAGGGGGCATTGGGTACTACTGAACAGGAGGAGAGATCCTGGATGAGTTTTCTCTTTCCTACCCTAGTGCTACTGGGGCCGAATGCAGCAGCACAGCTGCCCTAGCTGAGAGCAGCTCATTACAGTACATACCAAGGAATTTCATTTTCATGTTGACTTATTTTTTTTGGATGCAAAGAGAATAAGTTCTTCTTCGCACCCCCCCCCCCCCCCCCCCCACACACACACACACATACCCATACATCACTCCCTCACCATTTCCAGCATTTATCTCACCTGCTTCACACCTATCCTCTCTTTGGATGTTCACAAATCCATCCTACTGCTCCTTGCTGTTTTTGCCTCCCCCCAAATTGCATATGTTGTTTGATCTCACTGCCTCCTGTGGATTTTCACTTCTGGCCTGCCCAACACCGTTTCCTTCTGTTGTGTCACGATATGCATAATCCATGTCAAGACCACCTGCAGATCTTCCCACTCTCATTGTCAACCGTTTCTTCTGAGTGGTTCCCTGGAGCCCCACCCCTTCCATTGTTCACAACTTTCATTCTCTCCAGCAAATTGTTTTGGCAATTGGAGATTAGTTTCACCACTACCACATGTAGCAGTCCCTCCCATGGCTTTCCTCCCTCTGGACCCTTCGCATCCAGAGGAAACCCATGCCGACGCAGAGAGATTGAACAGTTGAGGCCTATACGCTCTAGAGTTGAGAAGAATGAGGAGAGATCTAATTTAGGTATACAGGATGCTAAAAGGTCTGGATAAAGGAGACATGGAGCGGATGCTTCCTCTTGTGGGACATTCTAAAACGAGAGGTCATAATCTTGGGATAGGAGGTAGCAAATTTAAAACAGAGTTGAGGAGAAACTACTTCTCCAAAGGGCTGTGAATCTGTGGAATTCGCTACCCCAGAGTGCGGTGGGTGCAAGGACAGTGAGTAAATTTAAGGAGGAGTTAAACAGATTTTTAGTTGGTAATGGGATGAAGCAAATGGAATTTGGGTTGGTAACCACGGGTAAGGTAGTAGGACAGCTGCGAAGGTTGAGAGGGACGATATACGAGTACAGGGAGAAAGCGAGCAGGATGTTAGCGCACCAGTTGAGGAAACTGGAGGCAGTGAGAGAAATTGGGAAAGTGAAGGACATGGGAGGGTCTTGGAAACGGCGGGGCTGAATGGGGTGTTCAGGGAGTTTTACAGTAAATTGTATAAGTTGGAGCCCCTGGCCGGGGAGGAGGGGATGAGGATGTTTCTGGAAGCGTTGGACCCGAAGGTGGATGAGGAGCTGGTGGAGGGCTTGGGGGCTCCAATTGGGCTTGTAGAAGTAGTAGATGGGTTGGAGGTGAATCGGGTAAGCCCAGGGACTGGACGGATACCCGGTGGAATTCTACAAGAAGTTCTCGGGGGTGTTGGGACCGCTGTTGGTATAGTCCGTCAATGAAGCAAAGGAGCTGGGAGCCCGACCCCCCCCCCCCCCCCGACGTCACAGGCGTCAATCTCCCTAATTTTAAAACGGGATAAGGATCTGGAAAACTGTGGGTCGTATCGGTCGATTTCCCTGTTAAATGTGGATGTTGGCAAAGATCCTGCCACAAGGATCGAGGATTGCATCCCAGGGGTAATTGGGGAGGACCAGACGGGGTTCATTAAGGGGTCGGCACCTGGCGACCAACATTACGAGGTTGCTTAATGTAATCATGATGCCTCCAGAGGGGCGCGAGGTTGAGGTGGTGGTCGCCATGGATGCAGAGAAAGCCTTTGATCGGGTGGAGTGGGAATACTTGTGGGAGGTCCTGTGGCGGTTTGGACAGGGATTTGTGGATTGGGTCCGGTTGCTGTACCAGGCACCGGTTGCGAGTGTGTGGACGAATTGGATGAGATTGGACTACTTCAGGTTGCACCAGGGGACGAAACGGGATGTCCACTTTTCCTACTGTTGTTTGCCTTGGCTATAGAGCCGTTGGTATTGGCATTGAGAGCGTCGAGGGTCTGGCAGGGAATAGTATGGGAGGGCGGTGGAACACAGGGTCTCACTCTACACGGACGATCTGCTGCTGTACATATCGGACCCACTGGAGCGGGGGCGTGGTGAGAAGGTGTGTGGGGGTTGGCCCTCGCGAATTTCATTTTTGGTGTGTCAGAAGACCCGGAAGCCCAGGGGGCGAGAGAGGCTGACATCCTGGCCTTTGCCTCCCTGGTGGCCCGGAGACCGTTCTTACTAGGTGGGAGGGACTCTGAGCCCCCAAAGTCAGGGGTGTGGGTTCGCGACATGGTGGGGATTCTCAGACTCGAAAAGATAAAATTTGCCTTGAGGGGATCGTTGCAGGGGTTTGCTCCTACTGGGGGCAGATCATGCAGAGAGCTCTCTTTAGGTGGAACCAGGGGTTGGATTCTACGATTCTGGGGCTATGTCTTCATGCCGGCGTGGGAACGGTAGCGTTTTGCTGGGGGCCAGCAGGAAGGCAGCGTAGACACCCAGCTCTAGCTGCCGATAAGGCCTGGAGAATTGCCAGGTCCGTGGCCGGGCATTCGCACGACGGCTGCCTGCTGCGGCCGCATCGTGCTACATGGCGCCGGCTGCTCGCGGACCCAGCACGCAAAATAGTCCCCCCTTTGGCTAGCTCACACGCCCTGGTCCCCCCCCCCCCCCCCAAACTGCCTGCGGATCGGCCCTCCCCCAACTATGACGGCGCTGGACTGCGTCCGCAGCCGCCACGCCGAGTTCCCGATGGATGAGACCACACGTGTCCCGCGCCATCTATGCGAGGCGTGCTTTGGAGGGGGCGGAGCATCGCAAAAGCGGCGCCACTCCCAATTTGGTTGGGAACTTTGATCCTCCAGCCAATTGCCGAATGCGATTTTGGCGTCGGCGACCGGAGAATCCAGCCCCAGATATCTGGTGCACAGCGGAGAACAGCATTTGTCCACTAGAGATCACTCCTCCATGCAGATTGATCAGGGAAGTTAATGTTCCTGGTCCCTGATCATCACTCTCCCACAGTAGCCCCATATTACTTGATGTTTTTATCACCCCAAATAGTTATGAGGTGTTGAGTACCAACCATTCTGGATCTCCAATTGCAGACACTCCTACAAATTTCAATTATAGATGTCATTTATATTGCTGTAAGAGCTGTTGATGCTTGGCAAAGATAGTCTCACAGTACTCGGCATGGTCTCGCACAGTGTTTTTCAAATTGTTTTGCCCAGGACCCATTTTTACCAACCAGCCATCTTTCAGGACCCACAGCAGTTGACTGTGGTGACAACTGTGCACAACTGGTTGAACTTTGCCTGAAGCTCCTTCCTCTTGGCCAAAAGGGCTGGGTCCAGGTCCCACAGGTACCTCCTATCCATCTCCAACGGGTCCAGGTCCCACAGGTACCTCCTATCCATCTCCAATATCTCCTGTATCAATTTTTGGAGCTCCTCTCTCTCCTCCTTGTCCACCTGAGCCTTGTACTCAATCACCTCCCCCTCACTACTGCCTTCAGAACCTCCTAAACTACCGATGGCGAAACTTCCCTTGTGCAACGAAACCCCACATATTCCTCAATCACGTTCCCAATCTTATTGCAAATACTAACAACCCTACATTCGTTGTCCACCCCGCCCTCTGAGCCATCCCCTTCTATAGAACGTGATGTGGAGATACCAGCATTGGACTGGGATGGGCACAGTAAGAAGTCTTACAACACCAGGTTAAAGTCCAACAGGTTTGTTTTGAATGACTAGCTTTTGGAGCGCAGCTCCTTCCTCCGGTGAACCGCCAGTGACTGCAAGCTCTTCGCCAGGTAAACCACGCTGAACCTCATACCGTTGCTGAAGAGTGCCACCTACACCCGACCGAAGGCTGCCCACCTTCATGCCAGCTTCACAGATAAGTCGTGGTACATACAAACACCAGCTCCTTCCCACTTCACCTCACACCGTTGCTTTACCCAACTCAAGACCTTCTCCTTAACATGGAATTTGTGGAAGCAAATTATGACCGCCCTTGGCGGTTCGTTTGCCTTTGGCTTGGGCCTGAATGACCAATAAGCCCTGTCCACCTCATACCGGGAGGGTTCTTCCACCAGCAACTCGGCCAACTTCTTCGCAAAGTACTCAGTCGGCCTCAGGCCCTCCACCCCCTCGAGCAAGCCCGCAATTCTCAAATTCTGCTGGTTCGACCTATTCTCCAGGTCCTCCACTTTGGCTCTGAGTCCTTTGTTGACCTTCACCACTCTCCGCAGCTCCTCACCCATCGAGGTGAACTGGTCACTGTGCTGCGTCAGAGCTTCCTCCACCCCCTTCAACTTCTCTCCTTGCTGCCGTACCTCTGCGAATGTCTTCAACATCGCCGCCTCTTCCACCAGCCCCTTTATCGCAGCCATCATCTACTTGTGCATCACCTCCATACGCATGGCAAACTGTCTCTCAAATTCTCCGGCCATCACCTCGGTCAGAGTTTTCATTGTGAAGGACGCGGCGCCACCCAGCGATCCCGCCTCCACCATTTTTCTTGCTGCCGGGTTGACCCGTTCACTCAAAGGTGAACGTTCATTCGCCCCCTTCTTCCCAGCGGCTTTTTTTTGGGGGGTCTTCGACATTTCCCACCTTTTTGTCTTCCTGCAGACGCTTATTCAAAGACTGTCCCTGGAACCGAGTATTAAACTCCAATAACCAGAGGTTTGAGCAGGAGCTACACAACGTACGACTTCCACCTATGTGCTGCCACTGGAAGTCTGTCCTTTAGGCCATGAGGCTAGTTCTTATACCAGTTTCTGTTTAAAAATCCAGTTACACCTGATTGAAAAGGGTGAGGTTGTTAATATGCTGAGAGAGAAGAAGAATTGAAGTTCTCACCACATCAACTATTTTCAATGATTCGTGGCCCTCGGGTGACGGTGGGGTGGGGTTTGCTGGCGGAGTGATGAAGAACAGGGGGCACCAGCTCATCGCTTGTGGCAGACACCCCAACTTTTAGAATTTTCACTTGCAATCAATTGGAAGTTTCAGAGGGGTAATGATAATGACAATTTGCTGTCAAAAAACTCCCACAAAATGCAGCAATTACGCATGTCTCATCCAGTGTTGTTTTCATGTTCAAAATGATAGCTTTAGTCATCAAATTTTTAGTCTTGTTATAGTTAGTTTCAGTTGCAGTAAGTGATGGTCTTTGGCATTCCACATTCGGAGCTCATAACAGAAATGTCATCAAGGATTTGTACCCCCGCCCCCCCCCCCCCATCTCTCCACCGCCCCCTATGAATTTCTGTTCACTCTTTTAATGTAGTCCCATTGTGTTAAATTCTGTACCAGGAAAAACAATTCAGAAAGCTTTCCCCACAGCCTTCAGAAGAAATTTAGCCCAATCTTTCATCTAGCCTTTCCCTATTTCATCACCTGCTAACTGCTGAAACTAAGATGCATACCCTCAGCTCAGTTTGTCAGAGACTCTCCATTAGCACCCTTGCCTCCAAAAGTAATAATATAAAAATATTTGGCTATTTAATCTTGCTAGATTAAAGGAATTAGTTTTCTTTAATAATTATTACTTTCTTCAAAGCCAATCACTTTCGATTTATGTATCAATGATTATCCGAAAGGTTGCAACAATTCCATATAAACACGTTTACTAGATTTCAAGCAGCTTTAAAATTATTTTTGTTCTACATTAAGAATGAAAATAATATTTTAAAGGATAAGATCATTACTTTGAGATCATTACTGCAGAGTGAAGGTCCCTACGAAGCCTGAAATAAAGCACTGTCACTTAGTTACCAGTGATTCAGTCAAATGCCAATTGACATCTCAGGAAATTAAAACTGAAAATATTTGAAGGACAAGATCTTTTTGAACAAAATGACAGAGTAGCTGCCAGAAATACTTTCAGCATATATTCCATCACAAACAGTCTCCTTATCAGTTACTTATGAATCAATGCAGCATGAGTGCAACATTGAATTTCTTCAGCATATTTATCAACCTGACATAACTAAATTACCGTTTGCAATCATGTGAATTAAATTCAATGCTCATATACAAATAATATATTTTAATTTTTGTTACTTTAATGTAAAGTTGTCCTTGTTTTTTGTAACAGTAAAAGTCAATAAGGATGGTAGATGTAATATATCTGGAATTTCAAAAAGGCCTTAAATAAGGTACCGCATAATACCAAGGTCAGAATATATAAAATCGCATAATAGGAATAGGCTCATGACCAAGGTCAGAGTATGTAGAATCTGGGGTATGTCCCAGAATGGATAGCAATCTACTGAGCAAAGAGTATGGATTTAAGATATTGACTGGCTGAAAGTGGGATCCACGGATGCTGGGACTGCTGTTCCACATTTATATAAACATGCAGGCTTGCAAAGCAGATATACAATTTCAAAATTTCCAAGCAATGCCAAATTTGGGAATATATTTAATACTTCAGAAGACTGCAACAAAATAGAAGAATTAAATAAACTTGCAGAATGAGTGTATAAATAGCAAATTTAATTTTAAAATGGCTAAGTGTGATGTAATAGGATAAATAAGGGGGCTCCTGCTCCGAGAAATAGGAAGTTAAACATTTGGTTTGAAGAATGAGGAAAGGACATATAAAATAAGGATACAATTCTACAGAGGTTGCAGGAACAGAGGAAGTCCAAATGGGGGCAAGAAAGAAAGAAAAACAGGACTTTGGTGTACGCATTCACTCATCATTATAAGTATTGGTACAGGTTAACTAGGACACAAAATGCAAACGAAGAACTGGGGTCCAATTCCGGAGAAATAGAATGGAAAAGCAGAGTAGTTAATAGAATCATAGAATGACTACAGCACAGAAGGAGGCCATTCAGTCTATTGTATCCATGGTAGTTCTCTGCAAGAACAGCTCAGCTTGTCCCACTTCCCTATCCTCTCCCTTGGCCTTGCAAATTAGCTCCAGTTGCTTACCAATTCCCTTTTGAAAGCCATACTGAATCTGCTACCTCACTTTCAGAAAGTGCATTCTAAATTCTAGACATTTGCAGCATAATTGTTTTCCCCTCATTTTGCCATTAGTTATTTGGACAATCATCTTTAATCAGTGTCCTCTGGTTCTTAAAACATCCATGATCTCATTGAATGGCAGGACTATCTAGAGCTGAGTGCCTTACTATGATGTTCCTATGACAGCTATAAAAAAGTTACTGCTCAAACTGTTGTAGCCTGTAACTTGAGGACTGTTATAAAATAATTAAATGCCAAAAGGAATTGTGCACTTTGTTTCTAAAAGGTGGGGGTCTTCAGTACCGATGTGGAAGCATTTTAAACACTTCTGTGTTTGACCTATAAGGTTCAGCTAGAACACTTGTGAAAATCTATTTGTTGCAAGCACTTTCAAACTGCTGTACACCATAGTAAAGGTGGAATATTACACAGCAGTTAATCAAAGAATAAATCACCATGCGCTCAAAAAGTGTACTTACTCGATCAAATACCTGTTAAACTAAAACACCTGGTCCTACATTTAACTTAGTCTGAAGCACCTGGGGTGATTTTAGTGATGTCTGTTATTGGTTTACTTCATCTTAAGTTTTCCAACAGCTTACCACTGATCCAAGAAACCTGTTGAACAGGCATGAGAAATCTGTTGAGAATATTGTACTAGCGAGGATGAAGATGAATATATTCTGTACCGACGAATAGTTTGATTGTTGTATGTTGGAGATAACTAAATTTTACAAAGTGAGTTCATTAATGATGGACAGCTTTCAAAAATGGACATTGATTCAATAAGTGTTTGTAGTCAGCCATGCAAATTACATGTATAAAGTTATATGCTGTAAAATGTGGTACATATTACAAGCACTGAACATATGTTGGGCTCTTTGGTGGCACTTTCTACAAGGAATTCAATTTAATTATTTATTTCATATGTAAAGAAGCAGCTTTGTTGCATGCTTGACCTAGGAAGCTCATTTCAGAGACTTATTGGAACGGCAAGGATGATTGGGAATGTGTGTCAAAAAAGTTCAGTCCAATGTTTCGGCTTCTTCTACGGGAGATGGTGGCGTTGTGGTCATATTTATTGGACCGGTAAACCAGAGGCCAAGGCAAATGAGTTGGGGACATGAGTTCAAATCCCACCATGGCAACTGGTGGAATTTAAATATAATTAATAAAGAAATCTGGAATTGAAAGCTAATCTTCGTAATTGTGTCCATAAAACTATCATTGATTGTCATCAAAAACCCATCTGATTCACCAATGCCCTTTTGGGCAGTAAATATGCTGTCTTTATTTGGTGAGGCCTACTTGTAACACAGACCAGCAGCAATGCGATTGATTCTTCATTGCCCTCTGAAATAGCCCAGCAAGCCACTGAGTTCAGAGGCAATTGGGATGGGCAACAAATGCTGGTCTCGTCGCCAATACCCACATCCCATCAAAGAATTAAAAACAAATAACAGTACAACTGAAACAGCACATAATTTGCATCAACAGCCGGCAGATGATGCTATGAAAGCAAAGATTAACACATATAATAAATATTTCCATCAAGAAAAGATGAGACAACACAGAGGTAATCAAATATATTAACAACTGTTGCCAAGATATTAATAATTTCCGTATATAAGCTTCAACTCCTGAAGTTATAACTCCTGAAGTCTCAACCTATATACTTCAGTCACAAATATCTTATAACTGAGCATCTCCAGTTTATATTGATGAGAATGGAGCCGGGCCAAATAAATAATCCAGCACATTTTTTTGTTGTGTATGATTTATCTGGTCCAGCACAGGCTGGGTCTAAAATAACTTGCATTAAATCAATGATCTGTTTCCCTGGCTACAAGAAAACTGCAGGTACAGAAGAATTAAGCATTTACTTGGGCAGCCTCACAAACGCCTGAGGAAATTTAACACAATGGTTTTCACGCTGTCCAAAATTCTGGGCAGCTTTGTACACACTCCCGTGAAGTATTTTGCTGAATTAAGTTTTTCTAAATGTGGAAATGTGATAAAGCGTTTTTCTCTGGTAGCTTTCCATATGCACTCAACAAGGTATACTGAGTATAATGTAAAAATAAATGCTCTGTACTTTGAAAATATATTAATATTTTAAAAGATTTTAACCAGAATGGTTTGCTATTTTTTGTCTATTGCTGTTATGTTGTTCACTTCCAATTACTTATCAACATTGCCTTCCTAGAGCTGTAAATAAAAATGTGAAATATTCAATTTGTTTATTTTTGCATTGAATAGCATTCTGTTAAAAATCACTTTGAGTTTTCTTATTTTAACTGCAGCTCCTCCATGTTTTGTTTTGACAAAATTAGCCACAGCATTCTACCAGCTTTAAACATACTTAAATTTGCAATAGTTAGGAACAAACAGTTCGGGTCAGTGATCCCTTAAAATAAATTCTAATCATATTAGTGACATCTAGAAAGTGAGTATTTAGAAAGTGAGTATTGCCTGTGGCCGGAAACTTCTTTTATTTGTGTTTTCTTTGCAAATTGTTAAACATTTAACTAACTGGATCAGAAGCTTCCTGTTCAAACACAGATGGATACTTTGTCATTTATCTTGCACTAATTTATGAGGAAGCAGGCAGAGGATACAAAGTTCTGGCCATTTTTCATGGTTGATTTTGTCTGTTTTACTGCTGCTGTTTTCACATCAGGCTAGTTTCATAAAACCAATTGAGAGCACATTTGTTAAAACCATCAAGGACATTGATTCAAGGCTACAAATTTAAAACTGATTAAGGAATCAAAAGTGAAAGTTCTTATGCTTTACTCTAGTTATTGTGCTTTCCTGTGTTTTTTGCCGTTTAACTGTTGCTGATGCTTTGTTCCAGTTGTTTGACTAACTGAAAAGAAGCCCGAATATCAATCCACACACTGTTTTGAGAGAGATTCGAACATCCTGTTGAACATAAACTGTAACTGACATCCTGGGTAATGATGCTAATGATCACTTTAAGATTGCAGACGTTAGTCCTGGTTGGGTTGTGGATATTGGCAAATTGTTGGCAAATTGATTCAAACGAGATCGGAAAATGTTGAATAGGCACTGTTGCTCAACACTACTGCTTTTCATTGTGTTGGAGTATAAATGACTACTCGATTGGAAAAAAGTTCTCTCAACCTCTTCAAGAAATTGTTAATCCAAAGGCAAGTAATGATTCTGGATACTGGAGAATTCTCTAACATGGATTATCCCCAAACATGTTTTAGTTGGATCTCTTCTGAAACTTAAGCATCTATATTTTTCATGAAATTACTTATATATTGGACAACTCTATTTGGTTTTTTTAACTTGCAGAATATGCCTGTAAGTAATTTTCAAAATTGTGTTTTAAAGTGACTAATTTATTTTGTTATTGTTAGAGTCATGTGCATTTTTCAACATTTTGTTGCCGTCTGTAACACAACAAATTTTTAAATATTTTAATCCCAATTTTACTTTGGCTGCACTTGTGACTAATGTGTTTTTAGGGACATTGTTTTTTTTTAAATTTAGCGTACCCAATTAATTTTTTCCAATTAAGGGGCAATTTAGCGTGGCCAATCCACCTACCCTGCACATCTTTGGGTTGTGGGGCGAAACCCACGCAAACACGGGGAGAAAGTGCAAACTCCACACGGACAGTGACCCAGAGCCAGGAGCGAACCTGGGACTTCGGCGCCGTGAGGCAGCAGTGCGAACCACTGTGCCATGAGGTAGCAGTGCTAACCACTGCACCATGAGGTAACAGTGCTAACCATTGTGCCATGAGACAGCAGTGCGTACCACTGCGCCATCGTGCTGCCCTAGGGACATTGTTTTTGAATGTAAATGCTGAGCTTGACTTTTAGCAGCCAATGGAATTGTTTGATTGTTTCCCAATCTTGTCACCAATGTTGCTTGCGAGTTCACTTGTGGAGGCAAGAGGGGGAGGAAATAATTCCATCAATGTATTTGTGAACATCTTGCATTTATCAGGTTAAATGTAATTTGATGCTTGTTTGCTCAGTTCTATGGTTCATCTACCCCCCCCCCCAACACATTATCTGTGGTTATTATTGCTGTCATTGAGTTCTGTGCAATATGAAAATTTAGTTATTCCCCTGCCAAATCTTAAGCCACCATTTCTCTGCCAAAGAGCATACTGAGTGTATTGTATTTCCATCTCGATGCCATGCACAGACGTTCACTGATCAAGCCTCATGCTGTTTTTCCATACAGATTTTGTAGTCTGACAAAAGCATTCATTTGTAGCATCATATCTCTTTCAGTTGTCCACGGTTAAAACTCATCCAGTACTACCACCTCATTAGTGTTATGGACAGGAGAGAGACAGGCAAACTGTACCACTTTCCACTTACCACGTATTTGTAAACAGGAGGTGTTTTGAGTTTGTTTTCTCCAAACATGTGGTGGCATGTTTTCCCAATCCCTCGGTTTTTGTGATCCAATTTATTATTAACTTGCAGCAAACTTGGGGTTATGGTGAACTCAGAAAGTTAAGTTTATTTCATAATCAAAATCTGAGGGAGGAGTATTAGTAACTTCGCACTCCACACGTGCACCCACCCACCGTAAATGGGGGCATAGAAAAATATATTTAAAATACAAGAACCACAGAAGTGAATATTCACATGATATCCAGAGTTCAAAGTCAGAGTCTAGTGAGGAATTCTTTCAAGTAGGCATTTTAGTAAAGCTGCTTGAAGACAGGGGTGGTAATATTCATTTTTCAGTTGGTGCCATTACCGCAAGATGAAATAGGTACAGAGAGACTTGGTTAGTTCTATATGCGATGGTAAGTAATCTTCTGGCAGAAACAGGTTTCGAGGTAGAGGCTGTTATTCTGCCTGGAGGGGTCTGCTGCTTGGTGGTTCCCCAGCCGGCTGTTACAGCAGAGTGACTATTTCTCAGTTACCAAAGGCATATGGAGATTTCAAAATAGTCACTTGTGTTATGTGACCTTCCTTCTCCTCAATGACTTCAAAAGGGTTGTTTATCAAATGTTTGGAATTGGCTTTGATTTCAAGACTGATAATGTCCTCATCATTAGTTGTTGAAAGAGTCACCTTCCATGGCAAGGTGAGCTTATCAGATGCAAATTACACCCCATGTAGCTACCTTTTGAAATCCGCCTCCACTAGCTGTGATGAGTCTGATAACAGCTCTGTAGGTGTAACAAGCTTCAATGTGTGAACTTCCTGGCTTCATGATTCCTAGGGGTCTAATCTAATCTAATCATATAATATTTATTGTCACAAGTAGGTTTATAATGCACTCCAATGAAGTTACTGTGAAAAGCCCCAAGTCGCCACATCTATACAATGAGACATGGGATTCCATAGCTGAGAGAAGAATTATTTTGCTCTTATGATTTCTGGGGGTTTCTGCAAGAGAAAGGGACAACTGTGTGGTCATATGATTTGTAGCAGCCATCTTTTTGGTTCAGGTGATCCATTTTTTAAAATAACGGTAAGAATAAAGTTTTGAACATACGGTGTTGGATTTCTCCTGCATAGGAACACAACATTAGCAATAAAAGCACCCACTTTCTTCAAAAATCCCTTATTTTGCTATGTCCTTCTTTACTCTAGGGTAGCAAATTGGGTCTTTGGAAGGCTGATGTGAGCCTCCAACACTTTTCACCATCACTTCCAACTTTACCCTGATGTTGATGCCAACCTAAAATCTACAAATCAATAACATCATGTCAATAGTCGATAAGCGTTCCACGGCCTTAATTTAACTGTTACACCTTCTATGCTACTGTCTTTAGTCTTTCTGCTTCTTGTTGTCTTTCTGGTGATCCATGATAGTAATACGAGTCATAAAAGGCAGCATTTTCACAAGTTGGAATTACTTGGAAGCCCTTTAACAATGGTGGGCGGGTCCCAATTCTGGGTTTCCCAACTCCATTACTGTTTGGTTGTTGGAAGTGCCTTTAAATGGTATGGGCTGATTCCTGTCAAAAGCCTGCGCCTGACATGTTCAACCTGGTTGCTCTATTGGAGAGATGGACATGTTTTCATGGAGTTGGGCTATGTTTTTTAAAGAGCTGTGGTTCACGACTCCTCAAAGGAGCTCAAAAGGTCCTCCTCATGCCCCCAATACCAAACTATGGCACTTTCATGCCCATTGACCAAGTGTACGCTAAAGAGAACCACTGAACCCTATAGTGAAATGTGTAAAACAAAAAGGGTCATCCAGACCCTTTAAGCATCCACAAACCCTTCAAACACTTGTGTAAATAAACATTGTGAAATTGAGCACTCTCATAAAGTCATCAGGCAGCCTGAGCGGTTGTATTCACAGGAATGTGACACACAACCAGTAGATGGGACATCAGCACTGAATGTGTGCCTGCCACTTTAAGTTCTCCATCTCATTAGTTCCAGGGCAAACGGCTTCTTAATGATTTACTAGGGGGAACTCTGTTGCGGCAATAGGTATGCATGCTTCCGAATTGTTCATCACACAATAGTTTCGCAATCAGTCCTTCTGTCTTCGTGCACGACAGGATTGCACAAAACAAACATGCCTGGGCTAAAACTGGAGGGGTAGTGACAGAAATTCATTCCCTCAGCACCTTTGAGGAGTCAACTGCAGAGGTTGCTGGTGAGGAGCATGGCATCTGTGCGCTCAAGGTGAGATTGGACTCCTTTAAGATTCCAATTGAAGATGCATCAGTCTCTAGCTCCAATATGTGGGCAATGACTGTAATATATCAGTCAGCGTAGTCAATCACTAAATCTCTATTTTCTCTCTTCCAGGTGCCAACAAAAAACGGGTGTGGGCACCCATCTGGGCACTCCGCAGCCCCAGGCCACCTCTGAGGAAGAAGCTGCAATACCTTCAGAGGAACTACGGTCACCGCATTCACCAGAACCTTTCACTAGAGCACATACTGTACCTCCGTGGGTTCTAGTTCTAGAGTAGGCTCAGGTTCATTATCTGGTGAGACACTGGTCCACAGCTGGTGCAGGCAGTGACAGATAAGGTCTCCAACACTCGGAAGGCTGTTGGAACCAGTCCCCTGCTGAGTCCAATTCAGATGATGAGCCTCTGGACCTGGCCCTGAGAGACCTCTTGGAAATGAGGAGAGAGGTAGGGCAACATCAGCAGAATTGCCAGAGGCTGTGTGCAGACTGGACTGAAGTCTGGAGGATCCATCCTTGGTCTGTCTGCTATTGTAGCTGCAGCATACGGGTGCTTGAATGTCTCCATGGAAATGGTGGCAGCTGTCTTGGAAACCCACATCTAGCAGAATGCACAGTTTCTGCCAGATATCCACTCAGAACTGCACTCCATCGCTCTAGCCATGTATGCAGTGTCACAATGGCTAGGCAAGAGGGGGATGGGGGACCTTGGCTTCCCTCCAGGTGATCCTTCTCCTCAAAGAGTTAGGGATGTGCCATCAGGCACCCCCAGGGAGGAGGAGAGCCACTCAGGCACCCCAGGGGCATCAATGCAGGTCATTTCAAGGGTGCCTTGCTGCTCCACCTCCCCTGTGCCAGTGACCCTATCATCACCAACGGGTCAGACCATGGGGGGTGCGCTTGCACACGAGCAGGAGACCCATAACAGGCTGGGACCCTCTATTCCTTAGGCCAGCGGAGAACGTTGTTCAAAGTAATCACAGTCAACGGAGCTAGCAGTCAGCAGGCTATCTTGGCTGCGGATTTTGTGGCTGCACCAAGGAGTAGAGGCAGAGTAAGAAAAATTAAATGTTGAATGCACAAAGTTGGCATGCATGCACATTCATTGTGCGTACTCTTCACATTTGCAAATATATATTGAATTTGACCGTTTGCAAGTCTCATGGATTCCATTTTTCTGATTGTATCTTCAAAGTCTTTTTGCGGGTCAGTTATTGCTCCAGAATGTTTGCCCCCAATGGAGTTTGATCAAGAATTTTTATTGATTTCTGTTCTCCCATATTAGCACCAGAATGCATTGTTTATAATCCCTTACGGGCAGAATTAGGCAACGACCATAGTTTATTCAGCTTGGCCAATACTCTTGGAAGCCAATTTCATTCTAATCATGTTGTGGCCTTGAGAGATGTGTTCGTCAAGCTCTGAATTCCCTCATCCTGTTGCACTGATGTCAGTTGTGTGTGGAAGACACAATGACTTGTGCAGACTTCAATCAGCCACGTATGTGCAAAGGTTCATAGTGAATTCGTTTTCAAGAGTGAGAGATTACAGTTCGACATTTCTTCCTAACAATCGAACATGCGGTGGACATAGAAAATAGGAGGAGGTCATTCGGCACTTCGAGTTGGGCACCTTGGACAGGTCCTATGAGGCTGTCTTCCTTTGCTGCTTGAAATCAGCCCCCAGAAATGCCACCGACTGCTCTGTTTTTAAAAACATTTAGTGGCCCAATCCATTTTTTCAAATTAAGGGGCAATCCACCTACCCTGCATATCTTTGGGTTGTGGGGGCGAAACCCATGCAAACACAGGGAGAATGTGCGACCTCCACACAGACAGTGACTCAGAGCCAGGATCGAACCAGGGACCTCGGCGCCTTGAGGTAGCAGTGCTAACTGCGCCACCATGCTGCCCCCCAACTGCTCTGTTGACCATTGAGCAGGCAACTGCGCCACAGGTCCCTCCACCATCTTTTCTCCTGCAGCGCCTTGTGAGTATCCAGGGCAGGTGAATCAGAGGCCACCCTGCCAGTCACCCGACCATAAACCCGCGCCTGCTCAATTTTTGCACTGAGTGCCACCCAATACAGTGGAAAAATCCACTATTGACGTTGGTGGGTTTAACATCGCTTTCCCTATCCGACATTGCTGACTTCTGGAATGATTCCGTACTCATCTTTTTTTTTAACTGGGAGTTTGTAGGCGTGGAACAGTATGGAAAGTGACCACAAATAGTTACAGGTTGAATTTAGGGTGAAGGCTGTGGGTAAAATGCACCCCTTAGTTCCGACTACCCGTGCCTTTTCAATTAGTGCAGTCCACCAGTCCACCTAGAGTGCTGTTGGGAAGGGAGTCCATTGTTTTTGATGCAGTGACATCGAAGGCAAGGTGATATAGTCAGTCCCAAGTCAGGATGGTTTGTGGCTTGAAGGAAAACTTAAAGTTGATGGTGCCTCCATGTGTCTCTGTGCTTGTCTTTCTAAATGGTAGAGGACGTGGGTTTGGAAGGTACTACCAAAGGATGATTGGTGTATTGCTGCACCGCATCTTGAACATGGTACATATTGCTGCCACTGTGCATTAGTGGTGGAGGGAGTGAATATTTAAGGCAGCGGATGGGGTGAAATTAACAGCATAAGGGCTGAGAATAACTAAATTAGAGTGGGTGAATGTACTGCCTAATCTGGTATGGAAGAAGAATTTCAAGTAAGAAAAAAAAATGATTGGATTGAGAAAGAAAGAGAGAAAAGAAAGAAAAAGAAAATTTTCAAAAGAATTTAAATTTTATAGTTTAAAAATTGGCACCACTTTGAGCTAGTTTCCCACCACTTCCCAAACCATCGGACTCTTCCTCTTCCTGCATGGCCAACACAGCATTCTGCAGTAGAACGGCACACAAAGGTGAGTGCATTGTGTGTGCCGAAAGACCGCAAAGGGACACTATCCCGATGTCAAATAGGTTGATGCAATGTCAGAATTGGAGAGTTGAACCATGCATGCTGAGCCCAAGTGTTCTTACATCACTCAACAAAGATCAGGCATGCAGCTGCAAGATGAGACTTGAACTGTTGCTCATTAAAAAAAACACTTCACAAGTTGTATGTAGCTGAGGTGTTTTTCAGGTTTTGCTAAGACACAGTTGTTGGAAGCACTGCGCTGTGTTCATGGAAGTGTCAGCGTCTGAATGCAATCAAACAGGAGAAAAGGCTATCTGTCCCAGGGGGCTGTTGTCAAAATACCTCCTGATCTGCAACATTACCAGGAAGTGCAATGCCTGCCGATTTTCCTGCCAAAGGCTTTTTTCCGAGAGATTGAGGGAAGGAGTACGTCGTTCATATGGGCAGGGAAGGTGGCCAGAGTTAGAAAGGTGCTGCTACAGAGGCGAAGGCAGGGGGTTTGGGTCTTCCGAACCTGATGTATTACTACTGGGCAGCGAATGTGGAGAAGGTGCGGAGCTGGGTCAGAGGAGTTGATTCCCAGTGAGTCAGAATGGAGGAGAGTTTGTGCAGGGGGTCGGGATTGAAAGCACTAGCAACAGCGCCGCTCCCGATAGCCCCGGGGAAATACTCAGGGAGTCTGGTAATAATAGCTTCATTGAGAATTTGGAGGCAGTTTCGCCAACACTTCGGGTTGGGGGCAGGGTCAAGGGAAATGCCGATTCGGGGGAACCACAGATTTGAGCCAGGAAGGTGGGATGGAAATTTTCAGAAATGGGAGGAGAAGGGGATTAAGACACTAAAGGATTTGTTTCTTAGGGGTCGGTTTGCAGGATTGAAGGAGCTGGAAGCGAAGTATGGGCTGGAGCAGGGGGAAATGTTTAGATACATGCAGGTTCGAGATTTTGCCAGAAAGGAGATACAGGCGTCCCGGTGGAGCCGGCCTCCACATTGCTGGAGGAGGTGCTGACGACAAAGGGGCTGGAGAAGGGGATAGTGTCAGCGGTTTATGGGGCTATTTTGGAAGGGATCAAAGCAAAGTGGGAGGAAGAGTTGGGAGAGGATATGGAGGAGGAGGGGTTCTGGTGTGAGGTGCTCCAGAGAGTGAATGCCTCCACCTCGTGCGCAAGGTTGGGGCTGAGACAGCTGAAGGTGGTATACAGAGGACACCTCACGAGGGCGAGGATAAACCGATTCATTGAAGGAGCAGAAGATGTGTGTGAATGTTGCCGGGGGAGGGGTTGCACTAATCACGTTCATATGTTTTGGTCCTGTCCAAAGGTAGAGGATTACTGGAAGGAGGTTTTTAAGGGTAATTTCTAAAGTGGTGCACGTGAAACTGTACCCGGGACCTCGGGAGGCCATATTCGGGGTGTCGGACCAGCCTGGGTGGGAAACGGGTGCGGTGGCAGATGTTGTAGCCTTCACCTCGTTGATCGCCCGAAGGTGGATCCTGTTGGGATGGAGAGCAACCTCTCCACCCTGTGCCCTGGTGTGGCGGGGGGGACCTGTTGGAATACTTGACCCTGGAGAAGGTTAAGCTTGAACTGAGGGGAAGGCTGGAAGGGTTATACAAGACATGGGCACTATTTATTATGCACTTTCAAGAACTGGATAACATCGAACATTAGTTGGGGGGGATGGGTGGGTGGGTTGGGGGTGATTCCTGATTCCTTTTTGTCATTTGTTTATGTGAACATGTGGGCTAATGTTTGGGGTTTGGTGGAAAGGTGGGATCGTTGTTATTGACATGGGGATTGACATATTTGTTACTGATTATTGTTTATTGTTGGTGGGTGTAAATTTGGGAGAAAATGTGAAAAAGGAGGAGAATAAAAAATATATAAAAAAAAACATTACCAGGAAGTGGCACAGAGATGGCGGAGATAAGTGGGAGGGAGGAGTAAGAGGAGGGGCAGAAAGACATGGGAGGGAGGAGGAGCAGGAGGAACAGCAAGAGGTGGGGAGGAGGTGGTCCCAGTGTAACTGGACGGACTGTGCAAGAGCAGATTGTGGGACTGTACTTCCTGTTCTACAACTTCTCCATTCCAACACGGAGTCACCATTTACCATCATCACACCTATTTCACACTCCTCATCACAATATTCACTCAGCAAACAAAAGCCACCATCAGAAACCTTCACAAAACATCCTTATAGGCCAAACACATTCAATTATACAAATTAAAGTGAACTATTTACCTGTGTACATTTCCTTTGCATCTGTCTTGTAGTTGTCCAGCAGAGAAGAGTATTTTGCTGGAGAAAAAGGCAGAGAAGCTGTCACCAGCGCCCCCAAACAGGACCCTCTGCACGACCCAACCTCCATCCGCACCCAGGTAGATCCAAAAGTCTCCACACCACCCCAACGCATTCTCCATGTTGGCAGCCCAGTAGTAAAACATCAAATTCATCAGCGCAAGCCCCGACTGTCTATCCCTCTGTAGGAACCTTGTGTGAAATCCCGGGGTTTTCCCCACCCATATGAAATCTAATATAAACCGCCCAATTCGCTGAAAAAATTACTTGGATAAAATTACAGAAGACACCGAAATAAGAAGAAGAACCTGTGTAAAATTTTCATCTTGATGGATTGAACCCAGCCCACCAAAGACAATGGGAGGTTGTCCCACCTTTGCACACCAACCTTAACCCTACCCGCTAGGCTGGTAAAGTTCAATCCATGTAGCCATGCCCAATTCTGCACCACCTGGACCTCCAAGTACAGAAAACTAGTCCTTGCCAAGCGGAAAGGTAGCACCTTGGGATTCTACACTAAATTAAAAAAATTGAGCATTGGTAACTAATTAAACATAATTACTTAAGTATAATTTAGAGGGATATCTAAGCCAGAGATCGGAGAGTACTATATTTAGCTTTCGCATTTCTATTAGAAATCTAGTGCTAGGAAACAGATAGTTAACAGTAACTTTGAAATTTAAAAAAAAATATTCAAAAAAAAATTTTTTTTTTTTAATTTTAATTAATTGACGCAATGTCAGTTAGAGGGGTGCTGTGCTCTGACTGTGAGATGTGGCAGGTCCGGGAAGCTTCCAGCGTCCCGGATGGCTTCATCTGCAGAAAGTGCACCCAACTGGAGCTCCTCACAGACCGCATGGTTCGGTTGGAGCAGCAATTGGATGCACTTAGGAGCGTGCAGGTGGCGGAAAGCGTCATAGATCGCAGTTATGTAAATGTGGTCACACCCAAGATGCAGGCAGAGAAATGGGTGGCCACCAGAAAGGGCAGGCAGTCAGTGCAGGAATCCCCTGTGGTTGTCCCCCTCTCGAACAGATATACCCCTTTGGATACTGTCGGGGGGGATAGCCTATCGGGGAAAACAGCAGTAGCCAGAGCAGTGGCACCACGGCTGGCTCTGATGTTCAGAAGGGAGGGTCAAAGCGCAGAAGAGTAATAGTAATAGGGGACTCTATAGTCAGGGGCACAGATAGGCACTTCTGTGGACGTGAAAGAGACTCCAGGATGGTATGTTGCCTCCCTGGTGCCAGGGTCCAGGATGTCTCCGAACGGGTAGAGGGCATCCTGAAGGGGGAGGGCAAACAGGCAGAGGTTGTTGTACATATTGGTACTAACGACATAGGCAGGAAGGGGCATGAGGTCCTGCAGCAGGAGTTCAGGGAGCTAGGCAGAAAGTTAAAAGACAGGACCTCGAGGGTTGTAATCTCGGGATTACTCCCTGTGCCACGTGCCAGTGAGGCTAGAAATAGGAAGATAGAGCAGCTAAACACGTGGCTAAACAGCTGGTGTAGGAGGGAGGGTTTCCATTATCTGGACCACTGGGAGCTCTTCCGGGGCAGGTGTGACCTGTATAAGAAGGACGGGTTGCATCTAAACCGGAGAGGCATACATATCCTGGCCGCGAGGTTTGCTAGTGTCACACGGGAGGGTTTAAACTAGTATGGCAGGGGGGTGGGCACGGGAACAATAGGTCAGAAGGTGAGAGCATTGAGGGAGAACTAGGGAATAGGGACAGTGTGGCTCTGAGGCAGAGCAGGCAGGGAGAAGTTGCTGAACACAGCGGGTCTGGTGGCCTGAAGTGCATATGTTTTAATGCAAGAAGTATTACGGGTAAGGCAGATGAACTGAGAGCTTGGATTAGTACTTGGAACTATGATGTTGTTGCCATTACAGAGACCTGGTTGAGGGAAGGGCAGGATTGGCAGCTAAACGTTCCAGGATTTAGATGTTTCAGGCGGGATAGAGGGGGATGTAAAAGGGGAGGCTGAGTTGCGCTACTGGTTCGGGAGAATATCACAGCTGTACTGCGAGAGGACACCTCAGAGGGCAGTGAGGCTATATGGGTAGAGATCAGGAATAAGAAGGGTGCAGTCACAATGTTGGGGGTATACTACAGGCCTCCCAACAGCCAGCGGGAGATAGAGGAGCAGATAGGTAGACAGATTTTGGAAAAGAGTAAAAACAACAGGGTTGTGGTGATGGGAGACTTCAACTTCCCCAATATTGACTGGGACTCACTTAGTGCCAGGGGCTTAGACGGGGCGGAGTTTGTAAGGAGCATCCAGGAGGGCTTCTTAAAACAATATGTAGACAGTCCAACTAGGGAAGGGGCGGTACTGGACCTGGTATTGGGGAATGAGCCCGGCCAGGGGGTAGATGTTTCAGTAGGGGAGCATTTCGGTAACAGTGACCACAATTCAGTAAGTTTTAAAATACTGGTGGACAAGGATAAGAGTGGTCCTAGGATGAAGGTGCTAAATTGGGGGAAGGCTAATTATAACAATATTAGGCGGGAACTGAAGAACATAGATTGGGGGCAGATGTTTGAGGGCAAATCAACATCTGACATGTGGGAGGCTTTCAAGTGGCAGTTGAAAGGAATACAGGACCGGCATGTTCCTGTGAGGAAGAAGGATAAATACGGCAATTTTCGGGAACCTTGGATGACGAGTGATATTGTAGGCCTCGTCAAAAAGAAAAAGGAGGCATTTGTCAGGGCTAAAAGGCTGGGAACAGACGAAGCCTGCGTGGAATATAAGGAAAGTAGGAAGGAATTTAAGCAAGGAGTCAGGAGGGCTAGAAGGGGTCACGAAAAGCCATTGGCAAATAGGGTTAAGGAAAATCCCAAGGCTTTTTACACGTACATAAAGAGCAAGAGGGTAGCCAGGGAAAGGGTTGGCCCACTGAAGGATAGGCAAGGGAATCTATGTGTGGAGCCAGAGGAAATGGGCGAGGTACTAAATGAATACTTTGCATCAGTATTCGCCAGAGAGAAGGAATTGGTAGATGTTGAGTCTGGAGAAGGGGGTGTAGATAGCCTGGGTCACATTGTGATCCAAAAAGACGAGGTGTTGGGTGTCTTAAAAAATATTAAGGTAGATAAGTCCCCAGGGCCTGATGGGATCTACCCCAGAATACTGAAGGAGGCTGGAGAGGAAATTGCTGAGGCCTTGACAGAAATCTTTGGATCCTCGCTGTCTTCAGGGGATGTCCCGGAGGACTGGAGAATAGCCAATGTTGTTCCTCTGTTTAAGAAGGGTAGCAAGGATAATCCCGGGAACTACAGGCCGGTGAGCCTTACTTCAGTGGTAGAGAAATTACTGGAGAGAATTCTTCGAGACAGGATCTACTCCCATTTGGAAGCAAATGGACGTATTAGTGAGAGGCAGCACGGTTTTGTGAAGGGGATGTCGTGTCTCACTAACTTGATAGAGTTTTTCGAGGAGGTCACTAAGATGATTGATGCAGGTAGGGCAGTGGATGTTGTCTATATGGACTTCAGTAAGGCCTTTGACAAGGTCCCTCATGGTAGACTAGTACAAAAGGTGAAGTCACACGGGATCAGGGGTGAGCTGGCAAGGTGGATACAGAACTGGCTAGGCCATAGAAGGCAGAGAGTAGCAATGGAAGGATGCTTTTCTCATTGGAGGGCTGTGACCAGTGGTGTTCCACAGGGATCAGTGCTGGGACCTTTGCTGTTTGTAGTATATATAAATGATTTGGAGGAAAATGTAACTGGTCTGATTAGTAAGTTTGCAGACGACACAAAGGTTGGTGGAATTGCGGATAGCGATGAGGACTGTCGGAGGATACAGCAGGATTTAGATTGTCTGGAGACTTGGGCGGAGAGATGGCAGATGGAGTTTAATCTGGACAAATGTGAGGTAATGCATTTTGGAAGGTCTAATGCAGGTAGGGAATATACAGTGAATGGTAGAACCCTCAAGAGTATTGAAAGTCAAAGAGATCTAGGAGTACAGGTCCACAGGTCATTGAAAGGGGCAACACAGGTGGAGAAGGTAGTCAAGAAGGCATACGGCATGCTTGCCTTCATTGGCCGGGGCATTGAGTATAAGAATTGGCAAGTCATGTTGCAGCTGTATAGAACCTTAGTTAGGCCACACTTGGAGTATAGTGTTCAAATCTGGTCGCCACACTACCAGAAGGATGTGGAGGCTTTAGAGAGGGTGCAGAAGAGATTTACCAGAATGTTGCCTGGTATGGAGGGCATTAGCTATGAGGAGCGGTTGAATAAACTCGGTTTGTTCTCACTGGAACGAAGGAGGTTGAGGGGAGACCTGATAGAGGTATACAAAATTATGAGGGGCATAGACAGAGTGGATAGTCAGAGGCTTTTCCCCAGGGTAGAGGGGTCAATTGCTAGGGGACATAGGTTTAAGGTGAGAGGGGCAAGGTTTAGAGTAGATGTACGAGGCAAGTTTTTTACGCAGAGGGTAGTGGGTGCCTGGAACTCGCTACCGGAGGAGGTGGTGGAAGCAGGGACGATAGTGACATTTAAGGGGCATCTTGACAAATACATGAATAGGATGGGAATAGAAGGATACGGACCCAGGAAGTGTAGAAGATTGTAGTTTAGTCGGGCAGCATGGTCGGCACGGGCTTGGAGGGCCGAAAGGCCTGTTCCTGTGCTGTACATTTCTTTGTTATTTGTTCTTTGTTCACCCCCCCCCCCCCCCACCACCGCCAAACCGGTTCCCCTCCCCGAGGTACCGACCACAAAGTACTCACTCTTCTCTATATTTAACTTGTATCCAGAGAAGGAACCAAAGTCTTCAATAAATTCATTATGTCCCTCATTACTGGCCCCGGACCCCTCACATATCGCAGAAGGTTATCTGCATGCAAGGATACACTTAGCGGGATTCTCCGTTGGCCGACGCTGAAATCGGGAAAGGTGATTGGGCGGAGGGTAGGTGCCGATTTGACGCCAAATCGCAATTCTCCATCACCTCAACGCAACGTCAATGCACGTATAGTAAACCCCATTTGTGTATCTTTAGGGGGCCCAACACAGTATTCTCCGGGGCCTCCGCGATTCTCCGCCTCTGATAGGCAGAGTTCCCGACGGCGAGATTCACTTGTGTTTTTACAAATCGTGAAACCGTCCTGGTGGCTGCTGAGGGAGAGAGAGGGGTAAGGAAAGTGTCCAACATCGCCATGATTTGCTGACAGTTGTGCCACTGGTCAGTGGGCTCCTGCCAGGACAGGGAGGAGTAGTGGGAGGTGGCCAGGTGGTGGGCTGTGGGGTATTTGTGGTTTTTTTTGAGGATGTCGCTTGTAGTGTAGATAAAAGGGATCCAGTCGTTGAGCTCCATAGTTACACAATCTTTAAACCCCACTTGATGGGCACGGCCGCAGCCGGCAAGGCAGCCACGCAGCTGCGCCTACCGCTAACAGCCTACTGTGAACTTAGTGCCATGGGATATATAGGTATCCCACCAGGCCACCCCTCTGGCCCCAGCCGACTCATTAGCTGTCTGGGCACGCCCCAGCACAACCAGGGCCATCTTGTTGGCTGGGCTGAGTATGTGTGGGGCATGTAACGTGTATGTGCGACTGCAGCTTTTCAACCTCTCGAGTGTAAATCATGGACCCGGCGAATCCCGCACTGTTTTTAATTGGAATCATGTTCCACGCGGCACCAGTGCTTGCTCCTCCACAGTCACTGAATCGACCCAGGTTCGGTGCCAGTTTTGCTGTCATGCAAGTCCACAAATTCTGCATTGGTATCAAAACTTAGTCTCAGAAAAAGAGAATCCCGCCCCCTGTATTGCACCCCCCCTCTCCCTAACAACTCCTCTCCACTTATTTGAGGCCCTCTGGCAATCACCAGTGGTTCAGTCGCCAGCGCGGCTACCAGACTAAGTTGAGGATAGCATTAGATGGAAAGAAGAAGCTTATAAGATTGCAAAGAATGGCAGTAAGCTTGGAGATTGGGAGAGTTTTAGAAACCAACAAAGGGTGACCAAGAAGTTGATGAAAAGGACAAAAACAGAATATGGGAGTAAATCAGCCAAGAATTTAAGAGCAGATTGTAAGCTTTTACAAGTATATGAAAATGAGAGTAGCTAAAATAAATGTTGGCCCCTTGGGAACAGAGACAGATGGAAATTATCATTGGGAATGAGAAAATGGCAGAGATTTTGCACAAATATTTTGTGTCCATCTTCACAGGACAATAAATAAATTACATACCAGGAATATAAGGTAAATAAGAGTGAGGAACTTGGAGTAATTAAATCCAGCAAAGAATAAATATTACAGGAACATAATGGACTAAACGCTGACAAGTCCCCAGGACTTGGTGGGCTATGTTCTGGGGTTCGAAAGGAGGAAGCTCCTGAGTTAATGGATGCACTGGTTACGATTTTCCAAAATTTCTTCAATTTTTGGAACAGTCCCAGCAGATAGCTACTTAGCAAATGTAACAACTATATTCAAGAAAGGAGCGAGAAAACATAGAACTGCAGGCTAGTTCACCTGGCATCAGTCATTGGAAAATTGTCGGATTCTGTTATAAAGGAAGTCGTAACAATGCCCTCAGAAAATCATAACATCGTCAGACAAAGTCAACATGGTTTTATGAAAAAGAAATCATATTTGAGGTTTTTTGAGGACGTCGCTTGTAGTGTAGATAAAAGGGATCCAGTAGATGAGCTCCATAGTTACACAATCTTTAAACTCCACTTGAGACCTCTCAGGATGAGGATGGCGTTAAGAAGGGGCACAAAGCAGTCACTCGCCATTCTCCTGGACAGCTTTTACAGCACTAGATGTGATGGGCTGAGTCACCTCTGGGCCCATGATCTTGTGTACCATCTCCTTCAGGGGCTCAGGTGATGGGGCCTTGGAGCACCTCTTTTCTCTCCCCCCCCCCCCCCCCCCCAAATGGTTCTTTAGATTTCCTAGTTGCCATGCGTTACTTTTTCCTGCAATAGAGAGGTCAGATTTGGTGCTGAGGTGATGTGCTGAAAAGGTGCAGGTCTGTGGAAATAGTGAGAATTGGGTGAGATGCAGCGTTGCAAGGTGTGTGTTGGTGAATTGAAGTATTTGGATATGAGGCATGAATCTTGAGTGCCAGGCAGTGTTACAAGGCGAGTGATGGAGATATTGTGCATCTTGTGAGGTTGGTGGTGCAGTCTGTATCAGATTCAATGTGAAAATGCATTCACCAATTAACCATTTGTGTAAAGTTATTAGACTTTTCTGGCACTGACTCCCCGTCCTGAGGTAAGACCCTAGGTATTAAACTGCCTGGTGATAGACTCCCACTCCCTCTTCAGTCTTATGCATGACGTTTTGTGCCTATTTAAGGAAATATAATGCCATTCCTGAAGTTCACCTCATTCATGGCAAGTTAATTTTCTAGCAACCTTCAGTTCAGGTGAGCATCTCCTTTTCATAAGGAGTGAGCCTTCCCTGACGTCTGTTTTAGGCTGTAACAATTAAAACTTGAAGAAGTGAATCAGTGAATCTCCACACTAGTTATTTTAAGTGCGAGGGAGATTGATCGGCTGCAATTGACACTTAAATTGGCAAAATGTTTAGACTGGAAAGGACATTTTGCGATAAGTTCATTTCATGTCTGCTGCGCAAACACAGCAATTTCATGCCATTCAGTGCATTTCAATGGCGAGGGAGACGACTGAATGTGTTTTTACAAATCTGGTGGACGAACACAACTTGTACCGCAACTTTTGAGTAAGTTCAACTGTCCATCGTTCAAATTCACCCTATGAACAATGGCAAATGCCATTTTGACAGCAAAATCTTGGCCATTAATTTAAAATGGCAGGATACTGCAGTATCCTACACATCCAGTAGAAGGTGCCAACAGACTGTCCAAACATGTTCATTCCATTTAATTTAGCCAGTGTGAATTGTTAATTCACAGTGAAAGTAAATCAGATCTGTTGAAACAACTAGAGAGTTAGACAGGATTAAATAAATTAAATTTTAGTTGAAAAAAGAAACAATTAAAAATGAATGAATGGTTGTAAACAGAATATATTCTAAATTGCAGGATTTTAATTTTTGCTTCTTGGATTCCTACTCCGCTCATAATTCTTACTTTCTCCATTCCAAAAAGACATTGAGCTGCAGTTTTCTCAGTGTGCAGTATGAAGTTTCTAACCATTTAAAATAATACCTCCTTGTTTGCCATGTTGGAAAATTATTTTTTTAATCTCTCCCACGTAATACAAGTAATCCACTACAACAATGCTTCATCTCAAATGCGGTCAGGGGTTTTGCAGAAAAAAGTTTCAGACTGAATGTATTTAAACATGGATGATAGAGGTAGCAAAGCCTGACGCATTTTCCAAAGAGGTCGTGATCGTCAAGCAGTTTCATGTGTTATTTTAAAGTATTTTCATGAATTGAAATCAAAATATTACAGGGGCAGTGGTGTAAAACCATGGTAAATTTGAAATTTTATTTGCTGATGTAGAAAATATTACTTCAACGAGAGTTTCAGCAATCATGTTAGAATAGCGGATTTAGCAGACTGCAACATTATTATTTCTTCTCAGTTGGTGAGGAATAAAGAACAGGATTTCCCTGGGTCTGGGCTGGCAGCCTGGAAAGCAGGAGGTTGGGAAGGTAGCGGGGCGCCACATTGGGATTGCTTGCTGAAGCATTTCCCCCACTAGGGACGTTTCCCAGAGGCAGGACTGGATGTAGATTGGCTGCCTCCCAAAAAGAGATGGATAAGCAGTTGAAATAATTAATGAGGGGCAATTTAGAGGGCTCACTGTCATTCACATCCTTCCTTAAATATGGAGACTAAAACTGTGTACAGTAGTCCATTTAAAATTGTAGCAAGTCTTCCTTGTGCTGTGTTCTTATTAGTAATGAGTTGAAGGGTTCTGGGAAATGGAGTTGAGGCTGCATTGAGATCAGCCATCATTGTATTGAATGGTGGATCACTTGAGGGGATGAATTGCCCGCTCCTGCTCCTAGTTCTTATATTCTTACTCCAATCTACTTGCAATAAAGACCAATATGCTATTTACCTTTCTAATTATTTGATGTACCCATGTGCTAACATTTTCTTTTCCTTGTATATAACAACCAATCAATCTGAACATCAACATTTAAATATTTATTCAAATATTTTCATCAATATTTTAAAAATATTCTGCTTTTTTATTCTTACTACCAAAGGAAATAATGTCACACTCTCCGTGACAGCACGGTGGCACAGTGGTTAGCACTGCTGCCTCACAGCACCAGGCCCAGGCACCTGGGTTCAATTCCGGCCTTGGATGACTGTTTGTGTGGAGTGTACATATTCTCCCTGTGTCTACGTGGGTTTCCTCCTGGGTTCTCCAGTTTCCTCCCACAGTCCAAAGATGTGCAGGTTGGTGGATTGCCCATGTCAAATTGCACCTTTAGTGTCCAAAGGTTAGGTGGGGTTACAGGGTTGTGGGTGGTGGGTCTAAGTGGGGTGCTCTTTCAGAGGTTTGGTGCAGACTTGATGGGCCAAATGGGATCCTTCTGAACTCAAGGGATTCTATGATTCATCCCCACATGATACTCTTCCTTGTTGTCCATTCACTTAACCTGTCCATATCTCTTCACAACCTCTTTGTGTCCTCCTCATTGCTTACATTCCCACCTAGCTTTTGTGTAAACAGTAAATATTAGCATTGCGCACTGTTTTGGTCTTCAAATCCAAACAAGTATATATATGCATTGGAGGCATTACATCAAGGGTTCACTTGATTGTTTCCTGGGACAAAAAGGTGATGAGAGATTGAGTGAATTGGACCTCTATCCGCTGGAGTTTAGAAGAATGAGAAACATGCAAGACTCTGAAGGGGCTAGGCAGAAGAAACATTGAAGGTTAACCCTCCTGGCTTGAGAAACTAGAAAATGGGTACTACCTCAGGATAAGAGGTCAGTCATTTCTGACTGAGATGAGGAAAACATTCTTCACTCTGAGGGTTATGAATCTTTGAAATTGTCCATCCAAGAGGGCTTTATATACTAATTGTTGAGTATTTTCAAATCTGAGATTGACACAATTTTGTTCTCAGAATAGTGGGGTATGGGGAGTGAGTAGGAAAGGGGAATTGAGGTGGAAGGTCAACTTCGATATTATTGAATGTGGAATCGGGCTTGAGGGGCTGAATGGTCTACGTCTCCTATTTCTCTGCTCTTGCGTTCCTAACCTTGGATACATAATTCCCAGTCTCCTTGTCAAAGTGATTAATATAGAGTGTGAATAGCTGAAGCCCATCCTTCTGGCACTCTTCTAGTTAAAGCCTACCAACTTCAATGTGTCCTGTTCATTTAATCAATCCTCTGTCCACATTATCCCCTACTCCATGAGCCCTTATATTATGTAATAACCTTTAGTGTGATGCCTATTTGAATGTCTTTTGGAAATCCAAGTATCCTACATCTACGGGCTACGCTTTATCCATGCAGAAGCTGCATTCGGAAAAACGCTCGAAAAAATCTGCCAAACACAATTTCCTTTTTGTAAATCCTGGGTATTTGTCTGTTTTGTCCCTTCGTTCCTACTTTGCATTTACTCTGTTAACATTAATTTCCTCAAGTATGTCACTTGGTTATCCTTTTTGGTATATAATTTTGTCTTGTACTGGGAAGACAGACACAAAACATTTGTTCAACTTCCTCATTCCCCATGATAATGTTCTGTTCTCTGCCTCCAAAGGGGCCTAAGTTTATCTTAGTTACTTTACATTTTTTTATATATACTTGTGAAAGCTCTTGCAATCAGTTTTTGTATTCCTGACTTGTTTACTCTATTTTATTCTCGTTATCAACATTTTGGTCACCCTTTGCTGCTTTCTAAAACTTTTGCAATCCTCGGGCTTACTGCTATTCTTTGCGACCTTATAAATCTCTTGGATGGTGTCCTTAGTGTGAAGATGGGACCTTGCCTCCAGTAGGACTGTGCAGTGGTCACTCCTGTCAATAGTGTTATAGACAGATGCATCTGCGACAAGCAGATTGGTGAACACAAGGTCAAATATGTTTTTCCCTCTTGTTGGTTTCTTCACCACCTGTTGCAGACTGAGGTAAGTCTTTCAGGACTCGACCAGCTCAATCAGTAGTGGCATTACCAAGCCATTCTTTACGATGGACATTGAAGTCCTATTGCCAGAGCGCATTCTGTGCCTTTACCACTCTTGGTGCTTCTTTCAAGTAGAGTTGAACATGGAAAAGCACTGATTTATCAGTTGAGATTGAGCAGTGGCAATGAGCAGGAGTTTTGCTTGTCTTTGACCTGATGACATGAAACATCATGGGGTCTGGAGTTAGTGTTGAGGACTCCCAGGGCATCCTGACTGTAAACCACTGTGCTGCCACTTTTGATTGATCTATTCAATGGGATGGTGATGGAGGGTCTGCCACTTTGGCTGGAAGATATGATTTAGTCTGTATGACTATGTCAGGTTGTTGTCTCGTCTGTAAGTCAGCTCTCCCAGTTTTTTGCACAAGTCCCCAGATGTTAGTGAGGAGAATTTTTGCAGGATCAACTGAGTAGGGTGTGTCTTTGTCATTCCCAGTGATACAACTGAATGGCTTAGTAGACCTTTCCAGAGGGCTGTTAAGAGTCAGCCATATTGTTGTGGATCTAGACTTGTGTGTTGGCCAGACAAGGTAAGGATCGCAGGCTTCCTCTCCTGAAGCGGATTTAATGAACTAGATGGGTTCTTATAACAGATTGGTCATATCATTGCGAATGAGTCTCGCATTTTATTCTAGATTTATTACTGAATTGTATTCACCGGTCATCCTGGTGAAGTTTTTTCTCTTACAGTCATCAGGGCAGACACAAGAATCCAAATTTCAAAGTGGCAAACAATTTATACTGCATGAGAAGAGGATGCTGATTGGTTGGCAAGTCTACTCTTCTCAGTCAAGGTGTTGACATGGAGAATGCTTTTGTTTAATTCAATAAAAGCATAATGCTTGGATCATCAGTCCATTAGTGGGGGCACTCACTTAAGATTATCAGCCTTGCCTACAATAAGGCTTGCTAGAAGTTACATTTATTCGTACACAAGCATTTGTCCTCTGCATGCAAAAGGACCATGTCCAGGCATTGTGCCTTTTATAATTCAACAAAAGCATGGAGGAAACTGTAGTTCATTGGTTTAGGTGTTGGAGAATAAACCGGCCAGAGTCGCCTTGCCAACCAAACAGCACCCTTATCTCTTGCAGTATAAACTCTTGCTCCCTTTGAAATTTGAGTTTCTTGATTTGTCCTGTTGACTGCAATATGAAAAGCTTCAACACCATCTCCATTTTTTCATCAAAATTCAAATTCTGTACTACCAATCAACTAATTGAACTTCAATTTCACCAGCTGCCATGCAGGGATTTAAACTTGTGCTAAACATTTACATTACTAGCAGCACGGTAGCATCGTGGTTAGCACAATTGCTTCACAGCTCCAGGGTACCAGGTTCAATTCCCAGCTTGGGTCACTGTCTGTGCGGAGTCTGCACAGTCTCCCAGTGTGTGCGTGGGTTTCCTCTGGGTACTCCGGTTTCCTCCCACAGTCCAAAGATGTGCAGGTTAGGTGGATTGGCCATGCTAAATTGACCTTGGTGTCCAAAATTGCCCTTAGTGTTGGGTGGGGTTACTGGGTTATGGGGATAGGGTGGAGGTGTGGACCTTGGGTGGGGTGCTCTGTCAAAGAGCTGGTGCAGACTCGATGGGCCGAATAGCCTCCTTCTGCACTGTAAATTCTATGTTCTATGTTCAAATCCTCCCTTATTTTCTGAAAGGGAATCGTACTACCAATGGAGAAGTGCAGTAGTTATGTGCACGAAGGTAACTGCTTTGGGAAAGAGAAAACAAGGTATGGCATTGGCTCTTTCTCTACCATATGGCAGTAAAATCTGAAACAAAGTGCTTTTTGAGCTGGAATTGGAAGAGTTAGACTCAGCAGAAGGTCTGGAGACTTTATTACATTATATGGATAAGATTTATAAGAAAGATGACTTGTTAAGTGCGTATGAAGCACGGTCGGATTTTGATAAGTTCCGGAAAATGGAGGATATCTCCATGGAAGACTATAGTCTTTGGCAGACTATATAAAAGGCTGCAGAAACACAACCTGGAATTTCCACAGTCTGTGTTGGCCTTTAAATTACTTGGCTGTGCTAGAGTGAGCAACATGGATAGGCTCCTAGTTTTGACAGGAGTTCAGTTTACGGATGAGGATACCTTATTCGAACAGATGACAAAAGCTTTACAAATGTTTCTGGGGAAACATTTGATTCCAAATAGGTCAACCTGCAATAAGGCAGAATATGGAAGATACACTACTAACATGATGGCAAAATCGTATGGCTACGAACAGGGCTCAAGACGATAGAAGGAGACCAAGACAAGGAGATTATAAAGACAGAAACCCAGTTAGAACCTACAATAGGAAGATGAACCCCCGAAATGCATGGGGCATGATAAATCGATGTTTTCAATATGACTCTCAATACCATTATGCTTTCAACTGTCCAACTCATTATGATAGAGTGTTTGAAGCGAAAGAGTCAGAAGAGGAAAAGGATAGTGACCAGAAAGAAGGCATTGTCTTATTGATAAGCAGTTTTACGCTGGTAATGAGGGTATTGGTTGCAGAATCCTTCAACTGTGCTGTATTGGACAGTGGCTGATCATCTACTGTGTGTGGAATTGACTGGTTAAAATGTTACCTGGACTCTTTGAATGCTGAAAATCGTAACAAGATTAAGGAATTTGAAAGTTCCACAAGTTTCAGGTTTGGGGATGATAATACTCTGAAGTCGCTGAAAAGATTGGTGATCCCTTGCAATATTGCCGGAGTGAATCATTTCATTAGCACGGATGTTGTATCAAGTGAGATACCTTTTGCTTCTGAGCAGACCGTCGATGAAGAAAGCACACATGAAACTGGATATGGACCAGGATAAGGTAACAGTTTTTGGAAAGACGGTGGACTTACAATTTACACAATCGGGACACTATTGTATTCCATTACTGACAAATAATATTTCAAGTAGAGTGGTTAAGGATGTGATAATGGCAGTTTAAAATGGGACTTTAGCTGATAAAAAGCTTGTGGTATTAAAACTGCATAGGCAATTTGCATATCCGTCTCCTCGGAGGCTGAAGAATTTATTAAAGGATGCAGGGGTAAGGGATGACACTATACTAAACTTATAGAACAGGTTAGTGACCGCTGTGAAGTTTGTAGGAAGAACAGAAGGACACCAGCATGACCGATAGTAACCCTACCTTTGGCCAGGGATTTTAAAGACATTGTGGCCATGGACCTGAAGATCTGGGATTAAGCAAATAATATATTTATTTTGCTTTTTGTAGATTTAGCAACCAGATTTAGTCAATTAACAATTGTATGAAGTAAAGAAAATAAAGTAATTCTGGATCAAATTGTGGAAAAATGGATAGGGACAGGAATGGATCCACTGGCAAAATTCCTTGCGGACAATGGGGGAGAATTTGCTAATGATGGGTTTAAGGGATATGTGTGAAAACATGAATATCAGAGTTATGAATACGGCTGCAGAAAGCCCATTTAGTAATGGTGTCTGTGAAAGAAATCATGCTGTCATCGATGACATGCTTCGGAAAGTTTTGGCAGATCGACCAAATTGCAGGCTAAATTCAGCTTTAGCATGGGCAGTACTTGCAAAGAATTCATTGCAGATGGTTGGGGGCTATAGTCTTTATCAATTAGTGTTTGGTAGAAAAGCTAAAATTCCGTCTATTTTGGATGACCAGCCTCCAGCTTGGGAGGGGATTGCAATTAGCTCTGGTTTTGTTGAACATTTAAATGTATTACATAGCAGTAGAAAAGCTTTTTTGGAAGCAGAAGTCTCTGAAAGAATTCGCAGAGCTTTAAGACATAACGTACGGCCATCAAATGCCGTTTTTCAGCAAGGCGACATAGTATACTATAAGAGAGACAATTCTAATGAATGGAAAGGCCCAGGGAAGATCATAGGCAAAGATGGCAAAACAATTATTTTGCAACATGGTAATCAAACTGTTAGGGTACATTCATCAAGGATAATAAGTACAGATTACAAATTTTCAAATTTAGACAGAGCAGACAGACATGGCAAGGAACCAGAGTCATCTGGTACGCATGTGTTACAGAACTATGAGGACCAATTAACTGATATAGAAAGGGTTTCTGTGGAGGAACACAACACTTCTGATGAATTAGAACAGACCATTTTTCCGAAAGGGCAACTGCCAAAAGTTGGTACAAAAGTGACATACTTGCCTGAAGGGTCTAGTCAATGGAAGGATGCAACTGTTATTAGTAGAGCAGGGAAGGCCACTGGAAAGTATAAACATTGGTTGAATGTACAGCATTCAGGGGAAGAAGTCAAGACAATGGACTGGGACAACAAAGTTCAGAAACGCAGTGCCAGTTCAGATAGTACATCGGATAGTGAACAGGTCCGCAGGAAAAGGTCGAGAACTATTGAAAGGACATCCCACAGCAGAAGGGAAAGATCAAGCAGTAGCAGTACAGAACGGGATACCAGCTGGGAGAGGGGACGTAGTTTATCAAGGTCTTGGAACATGAGTAAGACTATGAATACTAATAGGAGTAGAAGCCCACATGCATGTGTAATTTTGGTGGCTTCAAATAAATTAGATGAAAAAGTTATTAAAGAAGCTAAACAGCAAGAATTGCATAGTTGGAGTGAATTTGGGGTATTCACGGAAGTACCGGATAGGGGACAAAGAGCTCTATCCCACAGATGGATTTGCATGGAAACGTTTCTTCCGGATGGAACTTATAAGGCAAAGGCCAGGCTTGTGGCAAGGGGATTTGAAGAAAACTTAGACGATCAGGATTTAAGGGTAGATTCACCTACAGCAGGAAAGGTTATTTTAAAGATCTTCTTGGCTCTATTAGCCACAAAGGCATGGGACTGCAAATCTATAGATATAAAAGCTGCCTTTTTGCAGGGGCATCAGCTCCAGAGAGACATTTTTCTCCGTCCTCCTAAAGAAGCAGCTAACACAGAAGGGGTACTCTGGAAGTTGAACAAATGTGTATATGGATTAAATGATGCATCTAGAGTCTGGTATTTTTCGGTAAGGTCAGTTTTGTTAAAGTTAGGCTGTTGCCAGTTGAAAGCAGATCCTGCAATGTTTTACTGGTACTAGAAAGGAAATCTTTCTGGCATTTTTATGATGCATGTCGATGATTTTTTGTGGGGTGGGACTAGTGATTTTAAAGCTATTGTAATCTCTGGTTTGAGGAAAGAATTCAGGGTTGGAAGTCAGGCTTCCGGTGCATTTAAATATATTGGACTGGAAATTGGACAGACTAAGTTAGGGGCAACTTTATGTCAGCAATCTTATTTGGAAAGCATCAGCCCAGTAGCAATTAGTCGTGGCTGAGTTTCACAAAAAGACGCAATGATTTCAAAGATAGAAAAAGAGCAACTGCGAAGTTTAATTAGGCAACTGAACTGGTTAGGTAGACAGACTAGACCGGACGTGAGTTTTGATGTCTTAGAGTTGAGTACAAAAATGAATGATCCCAAAGTGGAAGACATAATGAGAGCAAATAAAGCGTTGGCCAAACTAAAAATGCAGGAGTGTGTTTTGAAGTTCCCGGTCTTAGGTAACCTTAGGCACTTGAAGCTCATAGTTTATAGTGATGTGTCCGATGCAAATTTATGCGATGGGGTTTAAAGCGCAGGAGGTTTTATAATTTTCCTTTTGGGGAACAATGGTAAATGTTGCCCGCTTGTATGGGAAACAAAGAAAATATGGAGAGTGGTAAAAAGCACTTTGGCTGCTGAGATGCTAAGCCTTGTAGAGGCGGTGGATATGGCCTTTTATATAAGTATGATATTGACAGAAATTTTGGGATTAGGGGATTTAGGTAATATACCTATTGACTGTCACATTGACAATAAATCCCTGTGGGAAAATGTGCACTCTACAAAAAGTGTCAATGAAAAGAGGTTACGGATAGACATCGCAAGTTTGAAGCAGATGTTGGACAGAGGGGAAATAACAAAAATTAAATGGGTCGACAGGAGCTATCAACTATTAGACTGTTTTACGAAAAGAGGGGCTTGTTCACAGAAACTTTTGGATATTGTTAATGAAGGGCGCTTGTTTCTGAGATTTTTCTTTTTCTTTCACCAAACAAAAAAAAAAGGGGGGGGGAAATCATGTGTGTTTGAGTTTCTTGAAATTTTGTTTTCACCTAATTTTCTTTTTCCTCCAAGGAAGGGGAGACTGTTAAGTAATGGGTTAAGAGACATTGCAATTAGTTGTCTCATTTATGTTAAGTATCCATTAATTGACACTGATATGTAAAGGGGCTTCAGGTGGCCTCTGGCAGGTGATGTGTAGTGAGAGTTTTGTGCAAAGGCTGTTGGAAGGAAATAAATGTGTTGGTGAAAAAGGAACAGAACTTTAGACTCTTCATATCACAGCAACTAAAATGTCTAACAGTAGCGAGTGCGGAACGAGACGAAGGGCATGTTGATTGCGGCGCAGAATGGAGCCGTCCTGCAGACAAACCAGGAACGAGCGGCGAGCCACCTGCTGAAGAACCACAGCGGTTGCTGACCAGCCACCATCCGGAAGATGTATGCGGACGTTGTCATCTGGAGCCAGAGCAGGGCGATCAGCTGCACTGGAGTCATGAGCCGCCTTGTGCTGTGCACGGGACAGTTGCATTCGTTGAAGAACCGGAACGTGGTCGAGGTCTGGGACGTGAATGGACGGCACCATCGTCCTCAGGGTGCGACCCATGAGCAGCTGGGCTGGCGACAGGCCAGTGGACAGTGGGGCCGAGCGATAGGCCTGCAGAGCGTGGTAGAAATCGGACCCAGCATCGGCAGCCTTGCAGAGGAGCCGTTTTACTATGGGGACGCCCTTCTCTGCTTGGCCGTTGGATTAGAACATAGAACATAGAACAATACAGCGCAGTACAGGCCCTTCGGCCCACGATGTTGCACCGAAATAAAAGCCATCTAACCTACACTATACCATTATCATCCATATGTTTATCCAATAAACTTTTAAATGCCCTCAATGTTGGCGAGTTCACTACTGTAGCAGGTAGGGCATTCCACGGCCTCACTACTCTTTGCGTAAAGAACCTACCTCTGACCTCTGTCCTATATCTATTACCCCTCAGTTTAAAGTTATGTCCCCTCGTGCCAGCCATTTCCATCCGCGGGAGAAGGCTCTCACTGTCCACCCTATCCAACCCCCTGATCATTTTGTATGCCTCTATTAAGTCTCCTCTTAACCTTCTTCTCTCCAACAAAAACAACCTCAAGTCCATCAGCTTTTCCTCATAAGATTTTCCCTCCATACCAGGCAACATCCTGGTAAATCTCCTCTGCACCCGCTCCAAAGCCTCCACGTCCTTCCTATAATGCGGTGACCAGAACTGTACGCAATACTCCAAATGCGGCCGTACCAGAGTTCTGTACAGCTGCAACATGACCTCCTGACTCCGGAACTCAATCCCTCTACCAATAAAGGCCAACACTCCATAGGCCTTCTTCACCACCCTATCAACCTGGATGGCAACTTTCAGGGATCTATGTACATGGACACCTAGATCCCTCGGCTCATCCACACTTTCAAGAACTTTTCCATTAGCCAAATATTCCACATTCCTGTTATTCCTTCCAAAGTGAATCACCTCACACTTCTCTACATTAAACTCCATTTGCCACCTCTCAGCCCAGCTCTGCAGCTTATCTATATCCCTCTGTAACCTGCTACATCCTTCCACACTATCGACAACACCACCGACTTTAGTATCGTCTGCAAATTTACTCACCCACCCTTCTGCGCCTTCCTCTAGGTCATTGATAAAAATTACAAACAGCAACGGCCCCAGAACAGATCCTTGTGGTACTCCACTTGTGACTGAACTCCATTCTGAACATTTCCCATCAACCACCACCCTCTGTCTTCTTTCAGCTAGCCAATTTCTGATCCACATCTCTAAATCACCCTCAATCCCCAGCCTCCGTATTTTCTGCAATAGCCTACCGTGGGGAACCTTATCAAACGCTTTGCTGAAATCCATATACACCACATCAACTGCTCTACCCTCGTCTACCTGTTCAGTCACCTTCTCAAAGAACTCGATAAGGTTTGTGAGGCATGACCTACCCTTCACAAAGCCATGCTGACTATCCCTGATCATATTATTCCTATCTAGATGATTATAAATCTTGTCTCTTATAATCCCCTCCAAGACTTTACCCACTACAGACGTGAGGCTCACCGGTCTATAGTTGCCGGGGTTGTCTCTGCTCCCCTTTTTGAACAAAGGGACCACATTTTCTATCCTCCAGTCCTCTGGCACTATTCCTGTAGCCAATGATGACATAAAAATCAAAGCCAATGGTCCAGCAATCTCTTCCCTGGCCTCCCAGAGAACCCTAGGATAAATCCCATCAGGTCCCGGGGACTTATCTATTTTCAGCCTGTCCAGAATTGCCAACACCTCTTCCCTACGTACCTCAATGCCATCTAATCTATTTACCTGGAGCTCAGCATTCTCCTCCACAACATTATCTTTTTCCTGAGTGAATACTGACGAAAAAATATTCATTTAGTATCTCGCTTATCTCTTCAGACTCTACACACAACTTCCCATCCCTGTCCTTGACTGGTCCTACTCTTTCCCTAGTCATTGGGGGTACAGGGGACCTGAGGGGTGGTGGACCAAATGATTATGTCATCGACATACACGCGAACACCTTCAATGCCTTCCATCATTTGTTCTATGATCCTGTGGAACACTTCTGAGACCGATATGATCCCAAACAGCATCCTGTTGTAACAATGTTTGCCAAAGGGGGTGTTGAAGGTACACAGTTTCCTGCTGGATTTGTCGAGCTGGATTTGCCAGAATCCTTTCGAGGCGTCAAGTTTGGTGAAGAGCTTGGCGCGAGCCATCTCGCATGTGATCTCTTCGCGCTTGGGAACTGGATAATGCTCCCTCATATTGCGATTCAGATCTTTGGGATCAGTACAAATTCTGAGCTCGCCGGAAGGCTTTTTTACGCACACCATGGAACTGACCCAGTCGGTTGGTTCCGTAACTCTGGAGATCACTCCTTGGTCTTGGAGGTCCTGCAGCTGCTGCTTGAGGCGGTCCTTGAGGGGTGCTGGGACTCTGCGAGGTGCATGCACCATAGGCATGGCGTTCTGTTTGAGTAGGATCTTGTAAGTATATGGGAGCGTGTCCATGCCTTCAAAGACGTCGCGGTGCTGGTCGATGATGGCGTTGAGTTGCGTCCTGAAGTCAGCGTCCTGGAAGGCAGACGTGTCATCAGGAGAGAGAGAGTGGACTCTTTGAATGACTATCAGCAGCTTGCACGCCTGTGCGCCAAGCAGGGAGTCCTTCGAGGAGCCCACGATCTCAAAAGGAAGGATGACTTTTCGTGACTTGTGCGTCACTTCAAGTTGGCACGAGCCGGTAGCAGGAATGATGTTGCCATTGTAGTCCAATAGCTGGCAGGCCGATGGAAGGATGGCTGGTTTGACACGAAGGCTTTGGAAAGCTGACCACGCTATGAGACTGGCGGAGGCACTAGTGTCCAGGCGGAATCGTATTTGGGACCGGTTGGCCGTCAGGTTGGCACACCACTCATCGTCTGGATCGATGCTGTATACTGACAGCGGCTGGTGTATTTGCTTCGGGGACAGCCTGTTTTTCGTTACGACACCGACTCAAAAAGGCGTCTTCAGGTCCTCGGTGTCACTGCTGTGTGGGAGGTCCGCATCGGACTCGGTGACCCTGGGTTGAATTGCCCGAATATTCCTGCGAGGCTGGCTGAAGCGATATGAGTTGGCAGGCTGAGCTGCTCGACAGCAGGCAGCATAGTGGCCAAGTCTTCCACATCGTAGGCTTGTCGAGATTTTGCGGGACATTGCCGCTTTAAATGAGCGGAGCCACAGTTGCTGCACGTCATGACGTCAGCACGTTCGCTGCGCCACCGCACATGCATGGTGCGGTTGTGCGTGGTGCACGCTTGCGCATTACATTCCTCAAAGTCGCCGTCCCCTCGTTTCGTGCGTACAAGCGCAGGAGTCCGTGAAAAGCGCGCGAAATGGCCGCCCTCATCCAGGCTGAGGCCTTGGAGGTGCTCAATCACTTGGACCCGTTCCGCCTCGTGGGGACCTTGCCGCGCCGTTTCAGCCGCTTATATATGGGAATACCGACTCGTGGCGTTTTCATGTAAGACACGGGTCTCGATGGCGGTCGCTAGGGTGAGTTGCTTTACTTTGAGGAGCTGCTGACGTAGGGGGTCTGACTGAACACCGAAAACGATCTGGTCGCGTATCATTGAGTCGGAGATTGGCCCGTAGCTTCAAGATTGCGCAAGGATGCGGAGGTGCGTTAGAAAGGATTGGAAAGGTTCATCCTTACCCTGCAAACGCTGCTGGAACACGTAGCGTTCAAAACTTTCATTCACCGCTGCAGTGAGTGTCAAACTTGAGGAGGACCGTCTTGAACTTCGTCTTCTCTTCGTCATCTGCAAAGGTGAGAGAGTTGAAAATGTGGATGGCATCGTCCCCGGCCTTGGAGAGGAGAAGAGCAATCTTTCTGGTGTCCGAGGCGCCCTCCCTGTCCGTGGCTTTGAGGAAGAGCTGGAAGCGCTGTTTGAAAATGTTTCAGTTGGCCCCGAGGTTGCCGGCGATGCGGAGCGGTGGCGGCAGGCTGATGTTGTCCATATTGCAGGATGATGGAATGCTGGCGGAAGGCAGATCACTTGCAAGTAGATTTAAGAAGTGCTAGTATCCCACCACTCCTGGTATCATGATGTGTTGGGTGTTCTGGATCACAACAGGTCACCAACACTTGAAATAGTGCAACACTATTTTATTAAACCATTAACTGTTTAAACATACTCAAACTGTGGGTTAATACGATACTAGCTTTAACTAAAGACCTTTGCCTTATCCTAACCAGTCGATGCACTCAGCACATGGTGAATGTCTGTGTTGCAGGCTGTGAGCTAGCTGCTACTCGAATCAGCGGGAACTCTGATGCCCCCTGTCTTTATAGTGTGTGTGCTCTCACTGATGATTGGCTGCGGTGTTGTGTGTGTTGATTGGTCCCACTGTGTGTCCATCAGTGTGTGTCTACACCATGATATACTGATGTATATCATGACAACGGCTAGGCCATTAAATCTGGGAGAGGCCTCTTGTGAGATTTATGATGCTGAGGACTCCTCGCCAGATTTAACAAGATCTCGCGAGATGCCACGATCTAGATCTCACCCTCACTGGGCTGGATCCAGAGTTGCATCTTTAAGTGAGCAGTTAGCTTCACTTAAGTATGTCTACGCTGTAGTATTTCAAGGAATCGAACGACCGTACCTAGGAGGCACCGCCCTGGCGCCGTTTGCCACTGGTTTCTACAAATGTGGATTAGGCGTAACGGCACGGTGGAGGGGGGGGGGGGGGGGGGCTTTCAGGCAATCGGGAGTTCCAGAGTGGTCAGCCTCTGGGCAGGGGGTGGTATCCTGATGCCACCCACGCATCTTGGCAGGGGCATTGCCAGGGTGCCATGCTGGCAATGCCAAGGTGCCCAGATGACCGGTTTCCTGCGCTGGAATCGGGCCTGGGGGTGTGCTGCGCTTATGAGGTGGGGTGACGGGGACCCCCTCATCAGTAAGTGGGGTTTTGGGGGCCTCTGGAGGCCGCAATGGGGGGTTGGGAGATCGGGTGGCATTTAAAAAAAAAATGAGGGTTAGTGCAACCTTGGTGGGGTGTTCCTCGCAGAGGCCCCCCCAAAAAATCAAGTCTATCATTTGATAGCGGGGTCATTTTTGGTGCTGCAGGCACCAAATAATTGCACCTCGACAGTGGACATCAATTATGCAACCATTCACTCCATGGCCATCACCGAAGTGATTGTGTATAATTCTTATTACGTTAAAAATCGTTAAAAATCCCAATAAGAACACTTTTTAAAAAAACTGTGTGAGACACACTAATGTAAATAAGGTAGACAAGGGTAGCATGGTGGCACAGTGGTTAGCATTGCTGCCTACGGCACTGAGGACCCGGGTTCGAATCCCGGCCCTGGGTCCATGTGGGGTTTGCACGTTCGCCGTGTGCGTGGGTTTCACCCCCACAACCGAAAGATGTGCAAGTTAGGTGGATTGGCCATGCTAAATTGCCCCTTAATTGGAAAAAATAATTGGGTACTCTAAATTTATTTATTAAAAATAACGTAGAGAAATAATAGTACTGGGACTTCTATCACAGACACAGTGGCAGCTTGTGTTGGTGTTGTTATTGTCTTGGTTATTATCATTGTTTCTATATTGTTCTGAACATTTTTGATATTATGTGCAAAAGGTTCAATAAAAATATTTTAGAAACAGAATTCCCCCCTCACTAACAAGGAACAGAAAAGGATCTCAAACTGTAACGGGTGTTATGTATAGACACCTGGTAGCAGTTGTGGACTCTTAGGTCGTATAAATGCAGAAATTAGGTAAGTGTGTAACAGAGGCAGACTAGTATTATGGGGCATTTTAACTTACACAGATTTGGAGAGGCATACATGCATCTGTCAGAAAGGTAGCAAATGTCTTGAATGTGTCCGGGATAGTTTCCTGCAGCAATATGTTCCAGATGTAATAATGGAACAGGCAATATTAGATTTAGTTATGAGAAATGAGCCAAATTGTAGGGGCTTTTTAGCACACTGGGCTAAATCGCTGGCTTTGAAAGCAGACCAAGGTAGGTCAGCAGCACGGTTCAATTCCCGTAACAGCCTCCCCGAACAGGCGCCGGAATGTGGCGACTAGGGGCTTTTCACAGTAACTTCATTGAAGCCTATTTGTGACAAGCGATTTCCATTTTCATTTTTTCAAATTTAATTAGTAGCCTAACTGTGTGTGAACATTTATCAAATAGTGATCACAACATGTAAAGAAACACTTGACTAGATGCAGAACAAAAATATACCCCAAGAGGAAAAAGCTCCACTTTGCAAAAAAAAAAAAAAACAGCCATGGACAACAGAGCTTAAAAAATGCAAAACACAGAGCACAGATCCGGACGAATGAGATAGTTACAAAGACTAGAAAAGAGTCACAGAGCTGCTCAGAAGAACTACTAAAAGGGATTATGAAAGGAAACTTGCAAGGGACAGCAAAATCAATAAGAAGAAATGTTATAGCTTTATAAAGGGAAAGCAGGTGGTCAAGAGCAATGTAGAACTTCAAAAAAACTGAAAATAGTGATATTGCCGTTGACAATGGGGAAGTAGCAGACATGTTGAACAATGTCTTTGCCTTAGTATTTACATTTGAAAAGGAGGATAACTTGCCGGAAGTCCTGAAAAAATTAATAGTTGATAGAGAACAGGGACTTAATACAATTAATGCAAGTACAGCATCAGTAACTAGGAAATTAATGAAACTAGAGAGTGATCCATCTCCAAGGTCTGATGGTTTCCATCTGAGGTTGTCAATGGAAGTAGGGGAGCACATTGTAGATACCCTAACTATAATCTTTCAGAGTTCCCTGGATTCACGAGTAATCCCTCTGGTTTGGAAAACTGTCATTCCACTTTTTAAGAAGGGTGAAAGGGAGAAGTCAGGAAATTACAGACAGTTTAGCCTAACATTTATGGTGGGGAAATTGCTGGAGTCTATAATCAGGGATAGGGGAACTGAATCTCAAAATTTTGGTCGATCAGGGAGAACCAGCCAGTGAAGGGAAGGTCATGCCTGACAAATCTCATTGACATTTTTGAAGAGGTGATTAAGGTGGTGTACAGGGGAATGTCTATGGATGTAATTTATATGGACTTCCAGAAGGCATTATGACAAAGTCCCACATAAAGACTGTTAACTGAGGTGGAAACCCACGGAATTGAGGAGAAGTTACTTACGTGGTTAGGAAATTGGTTGAGTGGCAGGTAATAGAGTGAGGATAATGGGTAAATACTCTAATTGGCGGGACGCGACTAGGGGTGTACCACAGGGACCTGTGTTGGGGCCTCAATTATTCACATTATTCATTAACAACTTGGATGACGGCATAGAAAGTCATATTTCTTAATTTTGCTGATGATACAAAGTTAGATGGCATTGTAGACAGTCCAGATGATACAATATGGAGATATTGACAGACTAAGTGAATAGGCAAAATTGTGCCAGATGGAAAGTGTGAGATTATCCATTTTGGACCAAAAAAAGGATAGAACATGGTACTTGCGAGATTAAGTACAGTGGATGTTCAAACATACTTGGGGGTTCAGGCGCACAGCTCCTGAGCAATGCTGGTTCACTGGACATTGGAGCCTCGAGAGCAGAACTCAGCTGAACCTGGTTCTCTATGGAGTGAACTAATAATTAATATGTGGCCCATTACTAAGCCCCAAAAATGAGACATTAACTCCTCCCACCCACTAAGCGACCCCTTGCACAGCAAATATATGAGCGGTTTTATGAACTGCACAACTGCCTTGAGAGCAAACCCCAGAACCAAATTCTTGAACTTATAAGCCACGTACGTACTTTAGACATATGTTGGCTTTCTGCGGAAGCATTAACTGCCTAGAAAGGTCTTCTACTGCTCTACAATGGGACCAAGACTTATGTGGGATGCTTTCATTTCTAAACAATCCCCGGATATTCTGGCTCCCTTCCGCCGACACCATTTTAACATGTGGGGCGGACTGGCCTCCTCCCTGGTGACTCTTCTAATATATCTGGGTCGGTGTCTTCCTTCCCAGCACAGCCTCCAACCTTCCTGGTTGGTCCTCCCGCCCCTGTCCACTATTTGTGAAACTTTCAATTCCCACCCAGCAACTTTCCCCCAACCCTCCCACCCCACCCAGTCTATACTAAATGCTGCCTTTTCTCCCAATGATTGAGTCTGCCTCTGTACAGTTACTAGTGGAGCTCAGCCAAGAGAATCTGAGTAGTCCGGGCAGGGATCACTGCGTCTAGTTGCATGATGTAGGAGCAGTAGGAAAAGGAAGAAAAATATTGTAGCTGCATAAAGGAATGCACATGGGTATGTGAGAAATTTTAAAATTTCTGATGCTTAAAGCACATAAATGGTATTCTTTGACGCCATTTCTCCTCTTACCCATTCTTGGTTTCTGGGTGGCAAGCTGCATTTCAACTTGATGATGATGAATGGGAAGACATAAATTGATGGGACTTAAGGTGGGAATGGGGTGGGATGTGGGGTGAAATTTGTAAGGGGTGGTTCAATTTCAAGAACTGCTTTTAATCAATCTCAATGGGAGGAAGTGGAAAGAATGGCTGTTGCATGTGCTTTTGACATTGGTTTGAATTTGGACATCCCTAGCACCCTGGGAAGCAAAATGAGCATCGGATAAAACATAATTTCATCAGTCTCCTTCTCTTCCTCATTCTCCATTTTTCTCCATTTTCTTTCCCCTCCTTTGAATCGTCTGACAATGAGGTGAGCGCCTGCAAGTCTAGATGTCACTGTTGTACAATGTCATGTGAAGTGAAGCTTGATCAAAGAGGCAGCTTTTAAGAAGTGTCTTAAAGGAGGGAAGAAATATGGAGAGGTGTAAGGAGGAAATTCCAGCACTTAGGGCCTTAGCAGCTGAAGGAATGGCCACCAGTGGTAGTGGGTTTAAAATCAAGGATGCACAAGAAATCAGAATTCAATGAATTGTAATTGCATTCATAATACTATGATATCCCATAGGATTGTGGGGCTGGTGGAGATTACAGAGATAAGGAGGGACCAGGTCATATCGGGATTTGAAAACAAGGATGAGAGTTTTAAAATTGACTATTGTTTAATTGTGAGTCCTTATAGGTCATCTGTGTAGGCATTGGAATGCTGGGTGAATGGGACTTGATGCTGGTGAGGACACAGACAGCAAAAATTTCGATGATGTCAAGTTCATGGTCAACAGAACTTGAGAACTGGCTAGGAATGTGCTTGAACAGTCAAGTCTGGAGGTAACAATGAAAAAATAGTCCCCAAATATCCACTAACAAGGTACGGTCAATCACTCTGCTGAGATAATTATGCTGCATAATGAGATGTAAAATTGTTCTGGAGTACATTAGTTATGTTTCAAAGGAAAGATTCAGATTACTAATAACATTTATCAGTTATGACTATGGTGGTGGATTAGAGATCAGTCGGGGAGCTTGAGGTACTGTGGCAACATGCACTTTGTAGTCTGGTGCTATGGATAGTGGTATTAGAGTCTGCCATTTTCTTTCCATCACATAGCTGACCAGGAATCTCCCCACTCTACCACCTGCCATTAGCATGTGTTGGAATAATTTGTGGGGTGAGAATCAACCTCTTTGATCACATAATGAGCGCACCTTCCTGGGGAGGAATTCAAACTGGGAGTTTTTATTCAGAGGCACCCAATGGCCCACAAGACCTCCATTCAGAAATTACTATACTGAATCTTAACCCAATAGAATGTCAATAGATATTGTATATGCAAACCTTTTGAGATTTTGGAAATTGAGGTAGGTATGTGTACTTTGTTGACTTCACAAAGAGTAAAGAAACAATTTGTTAGGAATTGTTTGACAGTTTGGAATTTGGGGCATTGTGCACTGCAGTGTATGAGTATAAAGGTATTGAAAACAATTAATGCCTTTGAATGCCATTGTTTTGTTCATTTTATGCTTTGATTAAATAGCTACACCATTAATCATTGAGATTCACAAAACATGATTTAGAATTTGAAAAAAACATTTTGATTGTTCAGACATTGCCAGGTCTGGTTCACTCCTGGGGAGTTTGAGGTTACATTGTTCCTAATTGATCCAAAGTTCTAATATATTGCACGCAACACAGAATTTAGTTTCAGTATGATGTCGAGAACAGGTAGAAAACATCTCTGGAGGCAAAGTATTACACGAGTATTGAAGGTAAGAATATGTTTTGTTTCCTTTGTCAGCATGTATGTACCTAGAGTTTCTTCAAATTCAAAGAATGGCAATGTATCTAAATTACAAGAAAACGAGAGGAAGTCATCATCTATTACCTGGAATTTTTTTCTCAGTCGTTTACATTATTTACTCTGTAAAGCAAGTGCTTTAAATTTTAGATTAGATTTTAATCTAACATTATTAAATATCTCCTATGAATTAGGATGTTTTAAAAGTTAGTGAACTGTTTATATTAAGTTTTCCCTCATTCTAAAATATTTTTAATTCTCCATAGATAAATTAAACACTTTAAAATGCATTGTTGAGAAAAGGGTGTGTATTTTCTGACTGACATTATTGTGTAACATGCTTGTAATAAAACTCTATACTTTATTAATTCAGGCAGTGACATTTAGTACTTATGTTAAGAAAACGTAATCCTAGTTACCAAGAATTGTGTCTTGAAATCAGGACTAAATAAATTGCATTACCAGTTAACTGAGTATTTTACTTTTTAGCTTTTGTGACTGGAAATTAAGTAATTTACCAATGTGCAAAAGGTTGCAGGATATTTTTGGCTACATTTCCAATTTTACCACTGATTTTGATTCTTTGTGCTTGCTGCAACTCTCATTATCCCATTGATGAATTCTTAATTTATTCTAAAGTTGCATTTTATTCATTTATGAGAGCTGTTTCCTCTTGGTAAATTTCAAGTGACCATTTTATTAAATGCAATTAATGTAAAAGTGAGTAGCTGGTGATTCATTTTTAAATTTAACTTTTACACAGTTTTGAAACGTGGTCTATTTTAAAAACCTAAACTTACCAAAAAAGTAAGTCACTGAAACTGCATGCATCTCCAGTAAAGTAAAATTAAAAGATTATTTGAAGAAGTGAGGCAACATATTGGAATACCAACATTTAGTTACAAAATGGAAAAGAAAGAAAGACTGAACTTAGCCCTTTCGTAAGCATTTGAAGATCTCGAAGCATTTTCGAGCCAATGAGGTGCTTCTGAAATGTAGGAATCTAGGGAGTTAAGTTGTGCCAACAAGCTCCCACAAATAGCAATGTGATAATGACCAAATAATCATTTTTGTGATGTTCATTGATGGATAACGATTGGCTACGAAACTGGGAATATCTTCCCTGCTCCTCTTCTGAATAATGCCACCCAAGGAGGCAAATGGGACCTCAGTATAATATCTTATCTAAAAGACAGTGCAGTGCTGCACTGAATCAAGTTGTGTGTCTGAAAGCTTTAGTGCAACTTATTTTAGATCTAAGCTGCATTGCTCTACAATATTATTGAATTGATAAAAGGGGAATTTGAAAGAGGAATTATCCCATCTCACTAGACTAGTAATCTAGAGGACCAAGGTCATGCTCTGGGGATGCGGGTTCAGATCCCACCATGTGCGTGGAATTTAAATTCAGTCAATTAATCAGGAATTGAAAGCTAGTGTCAGTAATGGTGACCAGGGAACAATCATCAAATGTCGTAAAAATCTAGCTGCTTCACTAATGTCCTCTTATGAAAGGAAATCTGCCAACCTTACCTAGTTTGGCCTACACGTGACTCCAGACCCCCTCATTTCGCTATTTGGGATGGAGAACAAATGCTGGCCTTGCCAAGTGATGACCACATCCCATGAAATTTAAAAAAAAAAAGTCTATATAGTATTGCAAAGTGAAAAGGCAATTGCTCCATTAGGTAAATTGTGCTGCTACCCATCATGGAGAACAGCATGCCCTCCAGCTTTATTTACAGGAGAATAGTAACTATTAGTAATCCACTTTGAAATGTATTGCAAAGTCAGACTTATCAACTTTGGGGAAAGTTTAACACCACCTTCTTGGCTACAGATTGATTTGAGAAATTCAATTAAAAAAAGGTGAAAATTAATTTTGGGAATGATAGCTCAAACAAAAGAAAAGGTTTCCCCCTGAAAATGGTTCCTCAGCAAATTTCTATTTGATCGAGTATATTTCATCTTCGGTTTTATTGACTTCAATTTTGCCAGGTGCTCGTGAATTGCTCCCATTACAATAAATTGCTTTTGTCAAGCTAGCAAATGTATAGTTAGCAAGATCATGCTGCAGGGTTTTTCTAAAGATTGGAATTACGTGGGCATGAAGGCTTTTCTATCTAAATCTGTTATCTGTTTCATCTTATATGGATGGCTCAAAAGTTGAACAAAGAGGTTTTCAAAGCAGGTGAGAGATTGTGAAAGAGAGAAAGACGAATAAATAAAGAGAAATTGCCTAATCAGATGATGACATGGTGGCTCCTCGTGATTGCATTGGGCTTCACTGAAGCATTGCAGTGGTCCACGGATGGACATGTGGGCATGAGAGCAAGGTGCTGAGTTAAAATGACAAGCAACAGTAAGGTTGCGGTCATGCTTGTGGGCAGAGCCCAAGTTTTTAACAAAGCAGTTACTCAGCCTGCGTTTAGTCTCCCCAATTTAGAAAAGACCCACACACATTACAGCTCTCTGGATTCAGCATTGAGTTTGACAACTTTAGACTGTGACCTTTCTCCTCCATCTTAACCCCATTTTTTAATATCCCATACATTTTTTGTCTCAGTGCAAACAATCCCTTCTCTCCCACATTAGGCCACCTCTCTCATGTTCTTAAGTTTACTACATTTTTGGTGCAAAAGAGATCGGAAAACTGAAAAGCAATGATGTAAAAAAAAATAGGCAGAGAGAGTTGATCGTTGTGCCCCAGAGACACCACGAGGGTAAGCTGAAATAGTTGAAAACTTAAACAGAAGACAACCTAACATTTTGGATGGAAGATTATAAATTCAAGAGAAGAGGATTGGATTGGATTGGATTTGTTTATTGTCACGTGTACCGAGGTACAGTGAAAAGTATTTTTCTGCGAGCAGCTCAACAGATCATTAAGTACATGGGAAGAGCGGTGGCGCAGTGGGTAAGCCCTGCTGCCTCACGGAGCCGAGGTCCCAGGTTCGATCCCGACTCTGGGTCACTGTCCATGTGGAGTTTGCACATTCTCCCCGTGTTTGCGTGGGTTTCGTCCCCACAACCCAAAGGTGTGCAGGCTAGGTGGATTGGCCATGCTAAATTGCCCCTTAATTGGAAAAAAATTGGTACGCTAAATTTATTTTTTAAACGTACATGGGAAGAAAAGGCAATAAAAGTGATGTGTTGGGTAAGCTAGGTCTGCGAGAACTGTGTTTACTGTAGCAGAGAGAGAGAGACAAGCTTCCAACACTTGAAGAAATGCAACTCTATTTTATTAAACTCTTAACTATTAAACATGCTTGAACTGTGGGTTGACACTATGCTGAGTTGACTGGAGACCTGAGGCTAACCTGACCAGACTCTTACTACCACATGGTGGATGTTCTAGTTGGTGCTCACAGGCTCTGACTGTCTCAGAGGCTGCATCCCAAGAGAGCGGGAAAACTAGTGCCCCCTGGTTATATAGTGGCCGTGTCCTGTTTGGTGATGGGCTGCTGTGTTCTGTATGTTCATTGGTCATCCTTTGTGTCACTCACTGTCTGTCTGTGCACCATCATATACTTGTGTGTGTATATTATGACAAAAAGAAAATACATAATAGGGCAACACAAGGTATACAATGTAACTACATAAGCACTGGCATCGGCTGAAGCATACAGGGTGTAGTGTTAATGAGGTCAGTCCATAAGAGGGTCATTTAGGAGTCTGGTAACAGCGGGGAAGAAGCTGTTTTTGAGTCTGTTCGTGCATTTTCTCAGACTTCTGTATCTCCTGCCCGATGGAAGAAGTTGGAAGAGTAAGTAAGCCGGGTGGGAGAGGTCTTTGATTATGCTGCCTGCTTTCCCCAGGCAGCGGGAGGTGTAATTGGAGTCAATGGATGGGAGGCAGGTTCGTGTGATGGACTGGGCGGTGTTCACGACTCTCTGAAGTTTCTCGTGGTCCTGGGCCGAGCAGTTGCCATACCAGGCTGTGATGCAGCCCGATAGGATGCTTTCTATGGTGCATCTGTAAAAGTTGGTAAGGGTTAATGTGGACATGTCAAATTTCCTTAGTTTCCTCAGGAAGTATAGGCGCTGTTGTGCTTTCTTGGTGGTAGCGTCGACGTGGGTGGACCAGGACAGATTTTTAGAGATGTGCACCCCTAGGAATTTGAAACTGCTGACCATCTCCACCTCGGCCCCGTTGATGCTGACAGGGGTGTGTACAGTACTTTACTTCCTGAAGTCAATGACGAGCTCTTTAGTTTTACTTTCACTGAGGGAGAGATTGTTGTCGCTGCACGAGGAGCGAACGGAAGCAGAATAATATCAAACCCCTCGGCCAAATTTTATTTTGCATAATACAACTATAAAAGAGCACTGCATTCCCCAGGGGCAGACAGCACGGTGAATGCTACCTATACAGCTTGCGTAGTTTTTTTCATTTCTGTTGGAAAAACCTGCACCTGCCATGCACGGAATCGTCCACAGTTCAGTCTGCCCTGGGAATCTAGGTAGGAGAAACAATATTTAGCCTTGGATGTTTTTTTAAGAGAGTGATTAAGATACATAGCACCATTACTTGGCACGTTCTTGTAAAAAACTACATGATGAAAGGAAGAGAGCTCGAGAGGCAATTTTGTTTTTAATGGAACACCAGGGATACACATTTCAAATGTAATTTTTTAATGTTCAGAATTTGTTCTAACATGACAATATGACAGTATTGGTAGGCGTGACCATCGCACAGTTGTTGTGGAGGCAAAATCTCGTCTTCACATTGCGAACACACTCCATAGTGTTGTGTGACATTTTTGCCTTGTTAAATGGGATAGAATTTGAACAAATCAAGCAATTCAAAGCTGGGGATCCATGTGGCGCCGTGGGTCATCAGCAAGAGCACAATTGTATTCAACCAGAATCTGTGACCTCATGGCCCAGCATATCCCACACTCTACCTTTACCACAAAACTGAGGGATCAACCTTGCTTCAAAGAAGAATGCAAGAGGGCATGCCACAAGCACCCCTAGGCATACGCACAATTGAGGTTTCAACCTGGTGAAGCTGCAACATAGAAGTACTTTTATATCAAGCAACAGAAAGATTATGCGATAGGCAGAGCCAAGTGATTCCACAACCAACGATTCACATTCAATCGTGAATGATGGTAGACAATTAAACAACTCACTGGAGGAGGTGGCTCCACAAACATCCACATCCTCAATGATGGGGGAGCCCAACACATCAGTGCAGAAGATAATGCTGAAGCATGCGCAACAATCTTCAGCCGGAAGTGCCAAGCGGATGATCGCTCTTGGCCTCCTCCAGTGGTCCCCAGCATCACAGATGCCAATCTTCAGGCAATTCGATTCACTCCACATGATATCAAGAAATGGCAGAAGGCACTGGATTCTGCAAAGGCTATGGGCCCTGATAATATTCCGGCGATAGTCCTGAAGACTTGTGCTCCAGAGATTGCCACATCCCGAGTCAAACTGTTCCAGTACAACAATGAAGTGATCTCACAACCAATAGATCAGGGTTAAGCTCTCTAATCTTGCCACATCCAGTCATGAATGGTGGTGGACAATTAAACAACTAACCAGAGGAGGAGGCTGCACAAATATCCCCATCTTTATTGATGAAGGAGCCCAGCAGATCACTGCAAAAGATGACGCTGAAGCATTTGTGACCACCTTCAGCCAGAACTGTCTTGTTGACCCATCTCGGGCTCCTCCTGAGATTTCCAGCATCACAGGTGCCAGTATTCAACCAATGTGTTCATTCCATGTGTCCTGACAACATTCAGGCAATATTATTGAAAATGTGTGCTCCAGAACTAGTCATGCTCCTATCAAGCTGTTGCAGTACAACTACAGTACTGACAAAGTGATGGAATGGGTCATCGACAGTGCTATCAAGTAGAACCTGGGGTGCGATTCTCCGACCCCCCACCGGGTCGGAGAATCGCCGGGGGCCAGCATGAATCCCGCCCCCGCCGTGTCCCTAATTCTCCGCCACTGGAGATTCGGCGGGGGCGGGAATCGCGCCGTGCCGGTCGGCGGAAATCGCGCTGGTTGGCGGGCCCACCCCCGGCGATTCTCCGGTCCGCGATGGGCCGAAGTCCTGCCGCTGTCAACCCACGCCAGTCGCCGTGGATTGAACCACCTATCGAACAGTGGGACAAGGCGGCACGGGCGGGCTCCGGGGTCCTGGGGGGGGGCGCGGGGGCGATCTGGCCCGGGGGGTGCCCCCACGGTGGCTTGGCCCGCGATCGGGGCCCACCGTGGGGGCACTCTTTTCCTTCCACCTTCGCCATAGTCTTCACTATGGCGGAGGCGGAAGAGACCCCCTCCACTGTGCATGCGCGGGGATGCCGTGAGCGGCCACTGACGCTCCCGTGCATGGGTCGCCCGGCGAAGTCATTTCCGCGCCAGCTGGCGGGGCGGAAATAAGTCCGGCTCGGGCCTAGCCCCTCAAGGTGAGGGCTCGGCCCCTCAAGATGCGGAGAATTCCGCACCTTTGGGGCGGCGCGATGCCGGACTGATCGGTGCCGTTTTTGGCGCCGGTCGGCGGACATCGCGCCGATTGCGGAGAATCCCGCCCTTGCTCACCAAAACCTGCTCACTGATGCTGGTTTGATTTCTATCAGGGCCACTCAGCTCCTGACCTCATTAAAGTCTTGCTTCAAGCGTAGACAAAATAACTGAACAACATAGGTGAGGTGAGAGTGACTGCTCTAACATCAAGGCAGCATTTGACCAAGTCATCAAGGAGCCCAAGCAAAACTTTAGTGATTTAGGGTCGGAGGGTAAACTCTCCACTGGTTGAGTCATACCTAGCACAAAGGAGATGATTATGGTTGTTGGGGGTCGATCAGTTCAGTTCATTGCTGCAGGAGTTCCTCAATGTCGTGCCCTCGTCCACCCATCTTCAGCTGCTTCATCAATTACCTTCCCTCCATCAAAAGGTCAGAAGTGAGGATGTTTGTTAATAATTGCACAGTGTTCAACGCCATTCATATCTGAGTGGTCTATTTGTATATGTAGCAAGACCTGAACAATATTTAGGCTTGGGATTACAAGTAACAAGTAAGTTCATGCCACTCAAGTGCCAGACGATGACCATATCCAGTGAGAGAATCTAAATCTAACATTCACATCTCCCCTTGACATTCAATGGTATTACCATCACTGAATTCCCCCACTACCAACATCCTGGGGTTTCCATTGACCAGAAATTGAACTGGACTAGCCACATAAATCAGTGCTTTTCGAACTTTCTTTTCTGGGACCCATTTTTGCCAACTTGCCGAACTTCGCGACCCATGCCGGCTGACCTTCGCGACACACAGCACATTCGCTTCCCTTTAATGCGAAAGAAGAGCCTGCCTGTCCTTGACAATCTCACTTGAATCAGGTTCAAAGGAGGAGAGAGCAATGCGCTTATCAGGTGCAGAATTCATCCAGTTCCTTTGTGTCATCTTCATCTTTATGAAAATGGAAAATCCAACCTCGCAGATGTAGGTCATCATGAAGGCAATAGCAACAAAATGCGTGTTTCACTCAGCACTGGGTACTCCTGGGAGATGCTACTCCAGAATGTTGACACCCTCGTGGTTTTTTGTCATGTTTTTAATGTGCTGACTCAGGTCAGGTACAGCAGCATAGTCTTTTCATTTGGAGTCATCTGTAAGTTAATAACTGACTCCGGGGTCTCATCTGCAAAAGGAATTTTTCACCCATCACTTCTCTTTCAAAATCTCAAACTTCTCCTTTCCTTTGCCAGTATTTCCCTGCATATAACACACAAGGGCTTTGCATCCTTATTTGCATTGGCACAATCGACAAAACCATACCTCAAGAAATCATCTTTATACTGCTTTGTTCCCGAGTTAAGTTTATTCTTTGTAGGCTGTTAACCACAGGCCCTTGAGCTTTATACAGAAGTCTCAACAGGACTGCTCTGTCCTGCTCTGGGCTCTCCCGAGCAACTCTCTCCAGCACGTTCTGATATGAGAACCTGTCCAGTGGGTGCACCACCTATTTGAGACTCTGGCTGTCTCTTACTTTAAAACAAAATGATCATCTTCACTGTCTTCTTGCCAACAGCCATAAAATGGAAGTAATTCTGCTCCATGATTTAACAGCAAAAGCACGAATATTGAGGGCACTTGACATCAGGTGTGCGTGCTGGGCATGTGACCTGCTCTTTGCTGCTGCTTCTAGCTGGAAGACTCCACACAGCCTCTTTTATTTTCATTTAAAAGACAGCAGTGTCCGCCATTCATAATGTAAAAGTCAGTAACGGCCGTTCTGCACTTTTCCCGCTATTGGGACTACCGCGGGAACGGCACAACTGATTGCTCCACGAACCTCCTGACACCCGCCCGCGACCAATCTGCAGGTTGCAACCCGCACTTTGAAAAATCTTGAGATAAATACTATGGCTATGACAGCATGACCTACTGGCTAGCAATCCTGTGGTGAGTAACTCAGCCCCTGACTCCTCAAAGTCTGTCCACCATCTACAAGGTACAAGTCGGGAGTGTGGTGGAGTATTCTCCATTTACCTGGATGAGTGTAGCTCCAATGAAACTCTGGAAGCTTGAAACCATCCATAACAAAGTAACCTGGTTCCACCAACATTCCCTCCACCAGTAATGCACAATAGCAGTGGTGTGTACTATCTACAAGATGCACTGCAGCCACTCACTAAGGGTCCTTCAACAACACCTTCCAAATTGTGACCACTATCACTTCGGAGGACTAGGGCAACAGATGCATGAAAACACCACCACCTGCATGTTTCTCTGCAAGCCACACACCATCTTGACTTGGAACTATATTGCCCCAATTCCTTCACTGTTGTTGCTCGTTTTAGCCTTAGTTTAATTGCTCTTATTCTATCACCTTTGCTCTTGAGTCACCAGGTATCTTTCTGACACCGCCACGTGGTTCAAGTCTGAGTAATGATTAATAATCCAACACACCGCTTAGTAAGCGTTAAATCAACGCTCATTTATTATATACAGCAATTAATACTTATACATTAATTCTAGCTCTAAGCTACTTCCTACAACTAACAGGCCAACACTTAACTTTGGAAATGGCCCACCAGGTCAGGGAAATGAATGGCCTTTCGTATGGGTTTTGAGCCTGCTGGATTCAAAAGCTGGTACAGGTCGATAGTCAGGAGTGTCTTATCTTGTAGCGAGCGTTGGAGTAAGACTTGCGTTTCTCACGGCTGTTGCAGAGGGTCTCGAAGGATGCGGAGAGGAGAAGAAGGGGAGATTTGAACTTGGCCCCTATTCTTATAGTCCCCAGGGGCTTCCCGCCTCTCGGGGCGGACCTTGTACCTGGTTCCAAGTGATTGGACTTGGTCCCAATCACTTGGTTCGATATTCTCCAATGCTGGAGCGATTCCTTGATCGAGGGGTGGTCGTTTACCTCTCTTTGTGTCAGCTCCTGCTGGCGCCGAAAGGTCTGGGTCGGCTTTGTGTTACTAATTTGTAGCATATTGTTCCTGGGATTGCTACTTTATATGCAGATGGCTGGTGTGTTGCTATGTTGATGGCTGCAGGTACCGATTCGGTCTGGCTTCCCCAGAGGCGAATACACTGTTTTACCTGCAGCTGTCCGTTTGAGTCCTGTTGGCTGATTTTCCCATCAGCCTCTTCTGTTCACCATTTTAAATCGGGGTTTGGCCATTCTAATCGGGAGTTAGCCATTTTACATGGCTACATTCCCTCCTTGTGATCCTAACGCGAAGCGTGAAGGATCACATCATGATTGTTACTTTCCATTCCCTGACCGGGGGGGCACCTCCTACATGGCCTCTGCACTGACCATAGCTATGCACAAACATTTTTAACTAACAATTCTAAGGGCGCTATGTCAGACAGGGACATGCATTACAAAACAACAAACTTGGAACCTCTAACTTATCCTTAATATACTCTACACTCGCTAAACATTCCATTATCCTACCTTCCTCAATCATACAACAAAAATCACAGTATTTCATACAGTCTTTGCTGCCTTGGCAGTCAAGCTCAGGATCATACAATTTTTTTTTTGTTCATGAAAAAGTGTTTTTTTTTTTTTTACAGCTCTTTATTTCCAACAACAATAAACGCAAGTGAATGCACTTTATTATTTTATAATAGATCGCGGGGGTCGGGGGTCTGGTCGTAACCAAATATAGGGGATCTGATCCTATATACCGGGGTTCAAGCGCGGTAGGCTCTCCTTCTCCATTTACGTAGGCGCATAGTCTGCACTACACAGCAGAGTATCGCCAACACTAACAGTGTTTCGATGACATAGGACAGGGAGTACCAGGTTATGAACCTGGCACACCAAGAAGATGCAGTGTCGCTGGTGACTGGGCTCTGGGTACTGCGGGGCAGTGAAACATTAACGGCTGGGATGTTTGAAGTCATGGGGTTCGTGGTCACGCGCAACCAAATGTCCAAAAATTGTATGTTGATCACGACGAAGGAAGTCCTCTTGGCTGTTCGTGGTCCTTTCCTGTCTTCGTGTTCTCTTTATTTTCTCCGGTGCTGGAGCTTGTGGAGTTCTGTAGAAACAAGCATAGTGTCTGTAACTATCTTTGTTTAATATCTGGTATGCTAGTGTGTCTGTCCTTTGGTGCCAATTATTCCCGTTATAATTGGTCACTATGTGTGACTCCCTCATTTTTTTGTTCAAAAAACAAATTTTAGGACACGGCACACTTCCCAATCATGAACCAGTGCTGATTTACCATCCAAATGTTCCAGGATGTAAATGGCAGATGGCCTGCAACCTAATGGTTCCCTAAACAAACAAAACTTTTTGAAATGAAAATGTCAAAATGAGGTGCGTATGGGCCGCGACGGGTGAGATTTGGATGGCGTCCCCGGGTAGGACGGCTACCAATGCCGTATCTCCCCTACCCGAGCGTGATTGACCAGCGGGGGGATTCCCAGGCAGGGCGGGTCTCAAGCCGTTTCTCCACTGCCTGAGCAACCTACAAGAACGGGCACAAATGTAGTCATCGTGGTGGGGCTGCTGTAGTGGTTCTATCCTTCGAACCAGAAGGGCAGTTACGAGCGGGCGTCTGATACCCGAACAAGTATCAGCTGAAAAGCTAGTTCCCCTGAACAAGCGTGTGGTCTTTGACCAGAATCTGCAGATAAGCTAGTTCCGCTGAACAAGCGTCTGGCAACGGTGGGTCTCTGAGGGCAAATCCTCAGAGGTTTCGGGTGAATGGGCGTGTGGCAGTGTGAAAAAAATTCTCCTGTCGGACATACAACATGTAACAAACTTACAAAACAACATAAAACATCAGAAAGGACAACACTTCTCCCAAGCGGTTCCTTTAAAACATCATCTGGACACCTCAGTTCTCGGTTGCAAACAGGGTCGCAAAGGGGTTGGCGGTTTGGGAGTCAGACCCAAGGTCGTCCTCTTCTCCCAGGTGCCAAACTCTGGAGTGGATTAGGGCTGAAAGGGCTGCATGGTGTAAGATGGGGTTCCGCTCGTCGTTGCGGACGAGTCGGTATGAGTTGTTTTGGTGCCAGTAATTGGTGTCTAGTTGTGTGGGGACAAAATCGGGGTCGTCAGTGTGGTTCGGTGGTCGGTGGTGGGGTTTGTTCAGAAAAGTGATCAGGAAGGGATCACTGGGATCGTAGTCGGAGTCGCTGGGTGTGGGTCCGGTTGCATGGGGATAGTAGGGAGGCGTGCTGTGGCTATTGTCCGAGTCACAGGCGCTGTCTCTGCTGCTGCAGTCTGTGGGCGTTCCGGGGTGGAGTGTATATTTTGGGGGTGGAGTCGAGGTCAAGTCCGTGGCTGGGCTGGACGTGGTGGGGGTTGGTAGGGTTACATTGGCTGTGGGCGGGGTGTGGTCTGCTGCGTCAAGCATGACGTGGTGTGCGTGGTCCGACTGCGTTCCATAAACCTTCAGCTGGTTTATATGAAACCACGCAGTCTTACCATTGGGGTACTTTATTTTGTAAACGGGTGGGCTTACTTTGTCCGCAATGGAATACGGACCCAAGTATTTAGGTGACAGGAATGTGCTGGGGTTATATACAGACAGCATCACTTGCTCGCCGATATCGTACTCCTTTGCATGCACTGTCTTGTCGAAATAAGCCTTGCTCTGTTTCTTTTTGGTGCCCAATTTTACTCAACTAATTGCTCCACGGCTTTCTCGTGTGTGAGGGCCGTTACTTCGGGGCTGGTCAGGTCTAAACCTAATAAGTATTCTGTCCCTTTCATGGGGCGTCCGGTCATAAGAGTGTGTGGGGTGTAACCTGTGGATGCAGAAATAGTGTTACGCAAAAACATCAGCGCAAAAGGGAGGACTGAGTCCCAAGTGGTGTTGTTCTGCTGGACCATTTTTCTGAGGGTGGTTTTTAGGGTCCGATTCATGCGCTCCACGATACCACTCGACTGTGGGTGGTATGCAATGTGGAATTTTGGGGTGATGCCAAATATCGTGAGGACGTTCTGCATGACTCATCCCATAAAATGGGAACCTAGGTCCGATTCAATGCTGCGGGGGAGTCCCCACCTTGTAAAGATGTGGTGGGTTAGAATCTTGGCTGTGGTTTTTGCAGTGTTTCTGCGGGCTGGAAATGCTTCCACCCATTTTGTAAATGTGTCTATGACCACAAGTACATATTTACAGCCATTCCTGCAAGGGGGCAATGGACCTATAAAATCAATCTGGAGGTTAGTCCAGGGGCCATTAACTGGTCGGGTGTGGCTGAGTTGGGCCCTTTTGGCATATCTGTCGGGGTTATTCTGCGCACAGATAAGACAATTTTCTATGTAATGGCTTACATCTTCCTTTAAATTTGGCCACCAACAAAACTGTTTGAGATGGGCTGTAGTGGGATCGATTCCCTGATGTCCATGACCGTCATGGAACAAACAAATCAATTGGTTCCTGTCCTGTTCAGGAACCACATAAAGGGTGTCCTTTAACACCACACCGTCATGTGTGGTCAGTGTATTTCTGAACCTCTCGTAGGAGGCGGGATACTTTCCTTTTACAATCTCCTTGAGATTGCTGTCCTGCTTCTGGGCCTCTACTAGATTCTCGATTCTAGTCTGTGTGACCTGAACTGCACTCACTGGCGCGCTTTAGGGGGGTTTCCAAAAATACTCATGTCTAGAACCTGCCTTAGCCAGTGCGTCGGCTTTTACATTTCCGGGGGGGGAGGAACGATGGTGGCTGCGGACTTTGATGATGCCAAAAGTTCTGTTCTGGGCTTTTCCTAAGATATGGCGGAGCAATGGGGCTGAGGGGAGGGGTTTTCCATCTGCGGAAACAAATCCTCTTGCTTCCCACAGGGGCAGAAATTCCGTAAGGCTGTTACAGACATAGAGGCTGTCCGAGTATATGTCTGCTTGGCTGGGGAAGGAATCTGGGTGCTCAACTATGTATGCGATGGCCGCAAGCTCTGCTGCTTGCGCGCCTAAGTGTCCGGGTAGTTTGAACGCTATTTTCTTGAGGGCGCGTCCCTGCGTGTCCTCAACATAGATCCCGCAACCTGTTATGCGCTTCCCATCTAAGACTGTGGAAGATCCATCCACATAAATCTTAATGGGCTCACACGTGTCCGTGTGCGGGGGGCTCTGAGATGAATTTCCTATCTTTCTGGGGGGTATTTTAGCGATAAAGGGGCCTGTGTTGTGGTGTGGAGAGATAATCTCACATTCATGGGGGGTTCCGGGGTACTGTAAATTGTCGGCTAAGTAGGTGTGTGTCTTTGTCCTTTTTACTGTGATGTCCCGTCCCTGCAAGAGAAGGGTCCATCTGGCTGCTCTTATTTGACTTACTGTACCGTCCTTGAGTCGTCCGTCCAGTAAAAGTTGGGTGGGTGTGTGTTCGGTCAGAATTGTGATGGGGTTCAGTCCGGTAATATATGAAAAGTACTGGACTGCCCAGAAAACTGCGAGCAGGTGCCTCTCACAGGCTGAAAATCCCTGCCCCACAGCATCTAAAAGTCGGGAGGCGTAAGCTACGGGTCTTAACTGGTTGTGCCGTTCCTGGAGGAGCACGACTGAAAGGGTGCGGTTTGTGGTCGCTACCTCTATGGCGTAAGGGGAAATCGGGTCTGGAACTTGTAGTGCGGGGGCTGCTATGAGTGCCTGTTTTAAAGAGTCCACAGCATCCGTATGCTACGGAAGCCATTCCCAGGGGGTTCCCTTCTTTAGGAGGTCTGAGAGGGGCGCTGCCTTGGTGACGAAACTGTCAATGTAGTTTCGGCAGTAGCCAACCAGTCCTAAAAACGACCGGAGGGCTGAAACGTTCTGGGGAAGGGGCAATTTAGCGATCGAGTCAATCCTTTTATGCTCGATCTCGCGTTTACCGTGCGTGATAATTGTTCCCAAATATATCACCTTTTCTTCCAAAATCTGGGCCTTTTTGGGGTTGACTTTACAACCAATTGAATGTAACAATTCCAGGAGTTCGGACAGAAGCTCAATGTGCTCTTCCTTGGTGTCTGTCTGCAGTAGTAGGTCGTCTACATACTGTACCAGACATTCGGGGCGAGAGAATTTTGCTAATCCATTTGCCAACTGTCGGTGGAAAATGGAGGGGGAGTTGTGGAATCCTTGTGGCAGGCATGTCCACGTGTACTGTTGTGCTTTAAAGGTGAAGGCAAATTTGTACTGGCTCGCCTTTGCCAATGGAATGGACCAGAATCCATTACTGATGTCCAAAACCGTGAAGTAGTGGGAATTGAGTCCCTGCTTGCGCATGATCTCGGGACTTGTTGCTATGGTGGGGGCTGCTGCGGGGGTGACTTTGTTGAGCTCCCGATAATCAATGGTCAGTCGCCATGATCCATCGGGCTTTCTCACTGGCCAAATCGGGGCATTATTAGTGGAGGCTACTGATCTAAGTACGCCCTGCTCTAATAAGCTTTCTATTACCTTTGAGATTTCTCCCTCTGCCTCTTGGGGAAATCCGTACTGTTTTTGGGGTCTAGGGTCAGGTCCTGTTCCTTGTACGGAGCCAGCCATCCGTCCACAGTCGTGCTTGTGGGTCGTGAATGCTGCCCTGTTCTTTTGCAGGACTTCTACGGCGCTAATTTTGTTCATATATTCGCCTATGTTGAACGTTGCGGGGGCTCTTGCGGATTTCGACATCTTCCAGACACACTGGTTGACTGGATCGAATGAAAGGTGGTGGGAATTCATGAAGTCAATTCCCAGAATGTGTTCTGCTGTGTGGGGCAGGTCTACTAAAACTACGGGGTTGCTTGGTGGTGATGTTGCCGATTTGAATGGGTACTGGGGCTGTGATGTGTCCCTGCTGTGAGCGGCCTGTAAACCCGCTGAGGGTGATAGTGGCTGTAGTGGGCCACGTGTCTTTTTGAAATAGGGTGGAGGAATTTATGGTGGTGCGGGACCCTCCTGTGTCCCAAAGAAATTCGATAGGCTGTCCCTGAATTTTCGCTGCGACTACGGGTCGTCCTGACCTATCCCAAAGGGTGTCGCAGACCCAATTGGGGGAGCCCGTACACCGTAGGTCCGTTCCGGTCAAGTCCGTCTGATCCGAACGGGCGCTAACCCTATGGATGGGCTCTGTCTTTTTCTTACTCAGAGTACCTGTCTGTTGGGCTCTCTGTGGCTTTTTTAGGGGCATTTCACTCTTTTGCGAAATGTCCCAACTGTCTGCAGTTGTAACACTGTAGTGATTTGGGTGGGGGGCTGTTCTTTCCCTCATTTACCCAGGCGGGGTTGTGATGTGTTGCTTTTACTGCCTGCATGTCTGCGGCGGCTTGCTTTTCTTCGGTGTTTTTAACTGTGGGTTTACTCTGAACAGATTGCTCCCAAACGCGGGACAATCTTTTAACCACCCACTTCTCGTTATGGGCCTCTTCTGAGGGATCATAACTAGTACAGACTTTCTGTCCTGCATCTGTGGCATGGGAGATAAGGGTGCGGGTCCATTTGGCCATGTTGTCTGGGGACAAATGGGCACGGTCTACGTCTCCAAAGACTGCTGCAAAGTGAATCCACAGGCGTCCAGCGAACGCTGTGGGGTGCTCAGATTTCTTCTGCCTACATTTATTGAGCCCATCTACGGGGTCACCCCGGTTATACCCGATCGCATCCAGGATCGCGGTATGCATTTCTGCAAGGGTGCCTCCTCCTACATTCTGTGGGTCGGGAAGGGCTGCTGCTACCGACAGATCTAAACTTATAACCATGAGCTTTACATGCTCTCTCTGATCCAGGCCGTACATGTTCGCCTGATGTCTAACTGTGGCAAAGAAATGGTGGGGGTCTGAGGCGGGGAGGAACGGTGTAATCTTCTCGCACGTGTCCCGTAATTGAGTCACTGTTAAGGGGGTGGAATATAGATATTCCGCATCGTCTGATGTGACTGTGCGGTGGGTGGTTACAGGGTTCATTGGAGCCTGAACTATTTGCTGTTTGGGGGGTTGGTGTGCTTTTCTCTTTTGGGGCTTTCCCTGCGCACATGTTCCCTGAACATATCTCTGCGCTGTTTCGTGTAACTCTTCCCAATCAGGGCCGTCTTCCTGGTCTAACTTTTCCCCAAAGGTTTCCTGAAAACCTTTCTGAACAGAAAGCAGTGATTGCAGCTCTGCAATCTGCTTCCGGCACTTTGCATGATCTATGGTGCTCTGTCTTTGTTCTGTGGTGGCAGCGTGGCGTGCTCTTCAGGCTGCCTTGAGATCACTACACTGTTTCTATAGCGTCTCTACCTGTTTTTCTGTCTCTTTTCTTACCAGGGCTGCATGTTGCGTGTCCTGATAGGCCTTTTCATACTGTGACTGGAAACTACTTAAATGCTCCAGACAAGATTGGTGACCCCGTTTGGCGTCAGCCCCCTCTTCGTCCTTTGCTACCAATTTCCTCCTTAATTCTAAATTCTCTTTCTCAACTTCGCTCACATCGACTTTACTCATCCGATGTATGCCCTCAACTTCTTTGCGGAGCATCTTGACGACCTCCTCTGTGCCTCGCAATTGTGCCAAACAGGACACGATTGCCATCGGCTTGCGAGCTTTTCCCAAGCTCTTTTTGTGTATCTCGCTCAGGTTCTCCCACCAAGTATGCCCTATACTTCCGGGACCTGATTCCTCATTATCGCAGAAATCATTCCACAGGGGCCATCCTTTGCCCTTGAGATATTTCCGGATTTCCTCCTCCCAAATGGGACACTGTCCCACTCTAATGCTGCTGGTCGCTGCGACCGCAAATTCCTCAGGGTTCATGAGGCGCTGCATTGCCTGCATGGCCATCTTTCCTATCCGACTGCTTCTTCTAAATTTGGAACAGGGGGCTGAGGCAGTCTTGTAAATGCGAGTATGGCTTTCGCTACTTTCCGAAAATACAGACTTCCGACAGTTTTGACGCAACAAAATCTATCAGTTTTACCTTATAGCCCTGTTAGTTATGCATGCATACACACACTTCCGAATTATGACTATTGATCAGAACTGCTTGAACACTTGTGGTTTTCTGTTTCCAATTGGGTTTCTAATTCAAATTTCTTGCGTTCTCCCGGAGTGGTTTTCCTCTTCTACATCGGGTCCCGTCAGGATGTCGCCAAAATGTTGCTCGTTTTAGCCATAGTTTAATTGCTCTTATTCTGTCACCTTTGCTCTTGAGTAGGAAGGTATCTTTCTGATACCGCCACGTGGTTCAAGTCCGAGTAATGATTAATAATCCAACACACCGCTTAGTAAGAGTTAAATCAACGCTCATTTATTATATACAGCAATTAATACTTGTACATTAATTCTACCTCTAAGCTACTTCCTACAACTAACAGGCCAATACTTAACTTTGGAAATGGCCCACCAGGTCAGGGAAACGAATGACCTTTTGTATGGGTTCTGAGCCTGCGGGCTTCAAAAGCTGGTACAGGTCGATAGTCAGGAGTGTCTTATCTTGTAGCGAGCGTTGGAGTAAGACTTACGTTTCTCGCGGCTGTTGCAGAGGAGAGATTTGAACTTGGCTCCTATTCTTATAGTCCCCAGGGGCTTCCCACCTCTCGGGGCGGACCTTGTACCTGGTTCCAAGTGATTGGACTTGGCCCCAATCACTTGGTTCGATAATCTCCAATGCTGGAGCGATTCCTTGATCGAGGGGTGGTCGTTTACCTCTCTTTGTGTCAGCTCCTGCTGGCGCCGAAAGGTCTGGGTCGGCTTTGTGTTACTAATTTGTAGCATATTGTTCCTGGGATTGCTACTTAATATGCAGATGGCTGGTGTGTTGCTATGTTGATGGCTGCAGGTATCGATTCGGTCTGGCTTCCCCAGAGGCGAATACACTGTTTTACCTGCAGCTGTCTGTTTGAGTCCTGTTGGCTGATTTTCCCATCAGCCTCTTCCGTTCGCCATTTTAACCCGGGGTTTGGCCATTCTAATCGGGAGTTAGCCATTTTACATGGCTACACTGTCACAAGGTCAAAATCCTGGAACTCCCTTCCTAACAGCACTGTACATGTACCTACAACATATGGACTGCAGCACTTCAAGAAAGCAGTTCACCATCTTCTCAAGGGCAATTAGCTGTGCACAATAAATGTTGGCTTAGCCAACAACACCCACATCCTATGAAACAATAAACAAAAAAAACTATGCTTACGTTGAAGGAAATTTGTCTGCCTAACAATAGTTTCATTAGCATTTCTTAGTTGAATTTATTTATAGCTAAGCAGATTCTCAGAAAATGGAGGCAGTTTTAACTCGATGAGAACAGGACTGTTGCACTAAAATTATCTGGTAAAACATGCTGCCCTGTTGACAACCCGTTCTGGCCCACCACTGCCGTAAGTTCACCCTTTGTTTTGGTGATTGAGTTGCCTGCATGTCGTTGGTGAAATCCTCATTAGTGCATGCAAATTGAGATCCTATGATGCTAAGTGCATCCCTGAGACAACAAAAAAGGAAGTACTTACCAATCACCATCCCAATTGTTGCCACTTTAGTTCCTGGGTTCCAGGCTCCTTGCTCCCGATCCTTGCTTGAGGTTTTGATTCCATCTCCCTTCTCCCCAACCCTGACTCTATACCCGTGGTCTATCTCTTCACCCAGGTCTTGAATGCAAAGTCCCAGCCCCATTATATCCAGCACTGGCTGTGAGGTTCTGACCCCGATCCTATTGTTGATTCTGACTGCGGACCCCGATTCCTTCACTCCAGCCCAAATTCCATTTCCCCCCTCTTAATCCCTTCATGCAGCGCGGACTGCAAAGTTTTGACCCTGATCCCATCACCTGAGTGGACCATGTGCCCCCAATCCCTCACTGCAACTGCTACTTTAGAAGCCTAGCTACCTATGGATGGCCTGTTTTGATTTCACTGTCCCTTTTAGTTTAGTATTTACTGAAAATTTGAACAATGTTCATTAAATTTACCATTCCAAGTCTTTATCAAATTTTGTCTTGCATCGAATCAACTTTGAATTGAACCAATGACCTTTTCTGTGAAACTTTTCAAATGCTGTTTGGCTAAATGCACAACCATGGTGTTTATCACGGTCAACATGTGTTGTCCATTCCTGAGAGAAATCAAGTAAGTTGGTTGAATCGGATCTTCCTTTCTAAAGCTATCTACAATAGGTTGTTGCACAGGTAATCCTCAAGTTTATTCTTGGTAATCAACATCATTATTTTACAAGAATTGAACAAAGTCTGGGCCTGCAGTTATCCCTGTCTGTTTTGTCACTTGCTTTGAATATGGATAACACATTTGCCATTTTCCAGTTTGCGGATACTTCCTCGGTGTCCGTTAATTCTCTGGAATTGATTAAAAATATATGACAAATGTTCTTAGTAGTTTCTCTTCAATGCCCTAACCCTTGACTATTTAGTACCCCAATTCATTTTTGTCCAATTAAGGGGCAATTTAATGTGACCAATCCACCTAGTCTGCACATCTTTGGGTTGTGGGGGCGAAACCCACGCAAACACGGGAAGAATGTGCAAACTCCACACGGCCAGTGACCCAGAGCCGGGATCGAACCTGGGACATCAACATCGTGAGGCAGCAGGGCTAACCCACTGTGCCACCGTGCTGCCCCCTTCGAATATACTTGACTTAAACCCTTTCAGCCAGTTAACACCTTCCATCACAATTATTAGCAGGTCTTCTGTTTTGTCTTGTCATCCCCTTTTTTAAAGAAGGCATATAGTTCATGCCTCTGTTTTGAAATAATTATTCGGAATGTTTACCATTACTTGAAGAGGCATTTTCCCTAGTAGAGAGCATAATTTGTAATTGTAATTAGCCACAGTCCATGAGGAACCATAGACATCTCTCTCTGTTAGAAAGAGACAAGTGGTTCAATAGTTTGAGGGGCACTACTCTGCATCAGGCATGAGGATAGGCAAGGGAGCAGGCATCCATGAACTATCACAAATTTCGCGAATTCCAAAATAGGTACAAAAGTAGAATGCTGGAATAAAAACAGAAAATGCGGGAAATGCTTAACAGGACTAGCAGCATCTTTTCAGAGAGAAACAAAGTTGGTGTTTCAGTCAGACCTGCTGAGTATTTCCAGCATTTCCTGTTTTTATTGCAAAATGGATGTTTAGAAACTAGGGGCGGAATTCTCTCACCCCGGGGCTGTGCCGGAGAATCGCCGGGACCAGCGCGAATTGCGCCACGCTGTCCCGACACCGGTCATTGGCACCGGTGCAGTCGGCGCGACGCCGGTCTGGGGCCGCTCTATGGGGTCCCCCGGCGATTCTCAGCCCGGGATGGGCTGAGCGGCCACGCCAAAAAAGCCGAGTCCCGCCGGCACCGTTCACACCTGGTACCCGGCGCGACCTCGGCGTGGATGCATCCGGGGGCAGCCTGGTTGGGGGTGGGGGGGGGTTCCGACCCCGGGGAGGGGCCTCCACTGTGGCCTGGCCTGCGATCGGGGCCTACCGATTGGCAGGCCAGCCTCTCTGGCTGGGGGCCTCTTTTGTTCTGCGACGGCCCCTGTAGCCCTACGCCATGTTGCGTCGGGGTCGGTGCGGAGAAGGGAGCCACTGCCCCTGCATTCATTGGCGCCTGTCCCACTGTGCATGCGCAGACCCACGGCGCCCATCTTACGCGTGGATTACTCCAGTGCCGTGCTGGCCCCCTGTAGGGGTCAGAATGTCTGCTCCTGAGGGCATGTTGACGCCGTCGAGAAACACGACGGTGTTTACGATGGCGTCAACACTGAGCCTCAGGATCACAGAATCCCACCGAATGTTCTTTCAATTCAGTTTCTCAGTGCAAGAGGCTCCTGTGCAAAAGTTTTGTAATTTGCAATTGTTTTTGCTGTTTGGTTGTAATCATTGGTCTTCACCAGGATCGTTGCCGGAGGCAATTAGGCATTGTGCCTCGCATTGATTTTCCGTTTCTCTGGTGATTGGCTTTATCTGACTGTAACAGGGGCTGGAATTACAAATGATTATAAATCATTGAGTTCAATGGTACAACAGAAGTTTAAAACAAAACAAAGTTGAACTAAAAGTACAATATGCAAACACAATTTCCTTGTAAATCATTATACTTTACCCCTCTTATCTCAGGCATGTTGTCAATTTAGAAGCCTAATCCAAAGTGCAAAGGGCATATGGCAATTATTTACTACTACTTGTCTGTTTCTGCACTTGGCGAGTCTAGGCTTGTTTGATGTTTTGTACAAATATTGTTGATGGCCAACTTGACTTTAATATATGTTTCAAAGTTGACGAATAACGCTTAGTACTTTCCCATAATTAAAGTTGCTGGCCACACTGTCCCTTGATAGGTGGTAGCAGAATTTACACACTGCAGGTGGGAGTTCCACTGTTTCACTTTGGAGTGCTATATTTTAATATTTGAGTACAGGTCAGTCAGCTGAATATCAGTATTGCGGAAACATTTAAGAACAATAATGCAAAACAAAATTAATGAATGCTTGACAAAATATAGGTTAATAAATCATAGCCAGTATAAAATTAAGACAAGTTAAAGGCAAATTGTGTTTGACAAACTTGATTACTTATTTGAAAAAGTAATGGAGAGGGTTGACTAGCATGTCACAGTTTATGGGCGGGGTTCTCCGACCCCACGGCAGGTAGAAGAATCGCCGGGGGGCATGAATCACGCGACGCCGGTCCGGCGACCGGAGAATCGGCAGTAATGGCGTTGGCACTGTCGGCGCGGCGCCGGTCGGGGGGTCGCTCAACCCGTTTCCCCCCCCCCCCGGTGAGTCTCCCTGCGCGATGGGCCGAGTGCCCGCCAAGTTCAGCCGAGTCCCGCCAGTATCGATCTCGTGTGGTGCTACCCAGTGGGACCTCGGAGTTCATGCTGCGGAGGATGGCCTGGTGGGGGGGGGGAGGGGGCATCCAACTCCGGGGGGGGGGCCTCCACGGTGGCTTGGCCCGCGATCGGGGTATACCGATCGGCAGGCAGGCTTATCCCGGTGGGGGCCTATGGTCCTCCGTGCCTGGCCCCTGCAGGTCTCCGCCATGTTGCGTCGCCGTGTTGCACATGCGCGAACTCGCGCCGCCCGTGCTGACGCCCGTATTGGCAGCTGGAGCAGTGTGAGGCTCTTCAGTGCTGTGCTGGCCCCTTGTGCGGCACAGGATCGCTGATCCTAGGGGCCAAATGACACCGTCGTAAAACGCTCCGGCGTTTACGACAACGTCAACACTTCGGGTGGGATTCTCTGATCCTGGGGCTATGTTTTCGACATGGACTTTTGAAAAAATTGTTTGACAAGGGACCACCTTATCTTGTTAGCAAAATTAAATCCATGGGATCAAAAGCAAAGTGGCTGCATGGATACAAAATTGACTCTGGTACAGAAAGAAGGAAGTTGCTTTTTTTCAGCCTGGAGGAAAATACGAATGCTGCCCCTCGGGGGTTAATATGAGAACCCACTGCTTTAAAAATATATATATGCTAATGGCTCGGATGTGAGTGTACACGGCATACCTTCAAAGTTTTCTGGTAATTTGAAACTTGGAAATGTCATGAACTGTGAGGTTGATAGTAGCGGACTTCAGCTGGGCATAGTCAACTTGGAGATATGGGCAGATACGTTGAGATAACATTTAATGGAAAGAAATGTATGATATATTGGTAGGAAGGTCGTGGAGAGGCTACATATACTGTATCACATCATATTTACAGGAAAAGGCCATTCAGCCCAAAAGATCCATGCTGGTGCTTATGTTCTGTGCAAGAATCCTCTCAAACTTTTTCAATTGTATTGACATATCCTCTACTCATTTCTCCCTCACTTGTTTATCTAGCTGCTCCTTAAATTAATTTATGCTAGTTGCCCACTCAATATTCTAACCACTTTCTGGGTGAAGAAGTTTTTCCTGAATTCTCTGCTGTTTTTATTACTTACCAGGTTATCTTCATGGGCCCTATTTCTAATTCCCCATCCCTGTCCTCCCATATAAACACAGGAATTGAGAGACCTGATGCTGTATTTGAAAGTAACCCCACAAGTTGAGGAAGCTGCTAAAAAGCATACAAATGGTCTGCAAAAAAGTCATTTTGGACTCAAAACATTAACTCCATTTCTCGCTCAGTACTATCAGGTACTATCATGGCTTGTTATAGACTCTATCCACCTTAAAGCCCATTTCCAAGGCACTGTGAATCACATGAACCTTTTATCTAGGTAGGACTGCCAATTTACTATCCTCCATATCCCCAACTCAACACTAGCTTGGAATTAAATAGTCAGTTTAAAGTATAACCATTTATAGAAACTAACATTCCTAACACCTCCCTGTGAGACTTAGAGACCAACAGTCTCCCCACAGTTAGGGTAGATACTCTTGCCATTGTCTACAGTGTGAACATCTTGCACATTCTAAGCAAGTCTCTTGACTTGGGCCCATCTTGCCCCAGAGCATCTGAGCCACCCAGGCTTGTTGTTTGGCAGAATTCAGAGCAGATCACATGACTCCCATCATTTCCCCCATTTTACCTTAAATTAAATAAATAGTCCCAAAACATAACAATCTTTTAAACTTTGTATTTGTAACAAAAGAGAATATTTTGATTCTGAATTTTTTAGCAGACAGCACACTAGTTCTTTTTAGGAAGCAGACCTTTCATCATATTCATTAGCTAGAAGAAATCTGCTTGTTCTGCAGTAAGGGTATTTGTGGTGGAATTAATTTTCCAATGTCAACTTAAATGTTGTCCTCACTAGAAATAAAACTTTAAAAGTAACCAGCTGTTAGGGAGCAAGTCACAAGAAAACTAATTTTGTTTTTACTATTATTTCAACCCTCATGAAACTGCGGAAATAACTGCGCCTCAGGTTTTATAAGTTTTCAGCTTATACTCTGGGATGTGAAGACAAATACTTATATTACAGTACTTCTATTACTGCACTGAGGAATTCCGACGAGCGGAGTTCCTCAGTGCACAAGATGGGGCTATGTGTGACCTTTGCCGTGGGTTCCCCGCTTAGGTCCCTCATCTAATGCGGGTGGCTATGGCTAAACGGGCTCGCTATGGGACTTTGTTCCCTTTTATTTGAATCGTGCCCAAAATTATAAGGACCAAGAACATCCCAGGCTTGAGTTGCCTGATTTTATTTAGAGCAGTAATTGTTAATATAAGCCTGCTTGTGACAATAATAATGATTATTTTAATTGTTATTATTAATTGTGTTATGTTATTTTTACCCATTGGGGAATAATGGGTAAAATGAGTGGTGGTGGTGGAATGAGTTCCAAGCTGGTTATCAGCCCATTGAACCGCATTGAACGTCCCTTTCCTGGCATTGGACTCAACCTGGCAGTGGTGCTACCACTGTGCCACAAGGCCTCCTTTGCAGTGGTGTTATTGTTGACTTCACCATCTCCCAATTTGGAAAGATAAATCAGCTACGGTCCGTATCACTGTCCTGTGATTCCTGATCATTATGAATATCTGCAACCATCAGATGTATGCAGAATTGGGTTCAGTTATAATGCTTCTGAAGTTAAATCATTTTTCAACACTTAAAATCTTGATTCATTGGTGAATAATAAATAGTTGGGCTGGGAGAGAGGTCAACAATCTGGCAATGATTGGAGTAGATTTATGATTGGCATGATTGATTCTTTTTTTTAAAACTAGATATTCTGGTATGGATATGGGAATATCCTAAACTTCATGTTGATATAATTTGAACTCTGCTTTAGAAATTGCTTTTGAATTTCCTTATAGCAGTTTGGTAAGAAATAACATACATTTATATGGTGCCCTTCACAACCTCAGGACTTTACAGCCAATTAAGTACATTTGAAGTGTAGTCAATGTTGGATTATCAGCCCATTGGTAAGGATATGCAATCACCAATTTCACAATAGCATTGAAATAACTTACCAGATTGTCTGTTTTTTATGCGGTTGATTAAAGGGTAAATGTTAGCCAGGTAATCAACATTAGACAATGAAACACCAATGCACTTATGGCCTCCTACTGTTTCTAAATTTGGTTTGATGCGAATGACTTGACTGCTGTTTGTGGCATTGGCCTTTTTAACATATCTGCCTAAAATTCTACTTTAGCGGTGATATATTTTTTCCAACTTGTAGTTTCTCGCAGTCAACATGTTCTCTTCAGGGGCAGTGTGTCAGGGATAAGGATCAGATATTTGTTGGAGGCTTTCTTTCTGATAACTAATTGGGTTCTCTCTGTTACTAAGCAGCGATGTTATTGCAACATACTACCCTGTTCTTGCTCAAAGGTCTAATAATGTGCTATTGATTTGGGAATCTTTGAGCTGTTTGCATGTCCATTGTGGTCTCAAACTCACTTACTAAATTCTATTTAGATTATTAATGATTTTGATTGAATCAGTAACTCAAAATATATTAGTTGTTTGATTCTGGATGGAGCACAATCCAATGTGGGTCAGACAATGCATCTATCAAGCCGGGAGTGGTTGCTTTCACTGCAGCTTTAATTTGTAAACTCGATTTGAGCAAGGCAATAAGGAGCTGATTTTAAACAAAGAATTATCACAAAATGACAACAGTTTGACAGCCACTATTCATTTGTCTTGCCACCAATGGCCAGAAATGGTTTAATTATTGAAAATGAAAATGTAGTCCTGCCACAATAGTAAATCACTAAGGGCTGCAGAATTTAGAGCTTACTACCAGAGGCTTTCGAGAGGGTACAGAAGAGATTTACCAGGATGTTGCCTGCTATAGAGGGCATTAGCTATGAGGAGCGGTTGAATAAACTCGGTTTGTTCTCACTGGAACGAAGAAGGTTGAGGGTCGACCTGATCGAGGTCTACAAAATTATGAGGGGCATAGACAGAGTGGATAGTCAGAGGCTTTTCCCAGGGTAGAGGGGTCAATTACTAGGGGGCATAGGTTTAAGGTGCGAAGGGCAAGGTTTAGAGGAGATGTACGAGGCAATTTTTTTACACAGAGGGTAGTGGGTGCCTGGAACTCGCTGCCGGAGGAGGTGGTGGAAGCAGGGACGATAGTGACATTTAAGGGGCATCTTGACAAATACATGAATAGGATGGGAATAGAGGGATACGGACCCAGGAAGTGTAGAAGATTTTAGTTTTGACGGGCAGCATGGTCGGCACGGGCTTGGAGGGCCGAAGGGCCTGTTCCTGTGCTGTACTTTTCTTTGTTCTTTGTTCTTATCGGGTGTTTTGGATGGAACACGGTATGAGCAAGCTTTTCTGCTGGTTGCATGCTTTTGTTCACAATGGGGAGCGCATAGGAATGATCAATCACAAACTCCTTCAATAACAGTAATCTTTCGAGTCTTATGTGGTACCACACAGTGGATATCAATCGCTGTTAAAAGTGATTGCTAAATCATTGCTTATATGGAAATGTCTGAAGCAAAGAAACAGAAGAACAAAGGGTGGGAGGTTGGTGAGTCACAGCATGCACTTGTATCAAACACCAACCCAACAGCTTTGAAAGCACGTGGTTAGCACTAATCTTTAAATTTTGTACCAGTAATTTAAACTAATAGTAAAAGTAAGAAGATTATCACTATTCATCTGCAAAGCAAACAGCATTTTAACATATCTTTATTATCTGATGATCTACTGCAGATTTGACTAATTACTTTGGAGATTATTATGGTGCAGTAGTTAATCCTTCAGTGAGCATATGTTTCCACATCAACAGCGTGGAGCGTAACCACAGTAGGTAGAAAGGAAACAAGGAAAATTAAGCAAGAATCCTGCCTGGCATTATAAAAGACAGCCAAATGGGAATGATAACAAACCATGGATCTTATATTGACACCCAGAGCTTGGAATTTGGCTTTAACTCTTGCAATGTAGCAGTGTACTTGTATTTTATGTTCAAGTGGTAAAAGGGATTAATGTAAGTCTCCTAAATATACATAAATATACAAAAATAGTATCTTAGACACCACATTAATAATGTTAGAGAGTACTCTGCACTGGAAGGATGAAAATAAATACCAATATTGTTGTGAGAAATTTAGTTAAGTACTCACATAAAGAACCATAGTAAGCAACAAATTATTTTAATATATACAAAGAATCTGTATGATTATGGAGACAAACAAATGGTATTTTTAATATGTATTTAGTAAAAAATGGTGAAAGAAAGATAGCTTAAAACTGACAACTGCAATGTGATTGGACAGTTCAAAAATTAAGCCCGAAACACTACTGGATACTGTTGGGGAAGATGGTTCACCAGGGGAAGGTGGCAGCAGCCAGCTTCATGGTACCGTGGCAGGCTCTGCTGCAAAGGAACGCAGGAAAAAGAGTGGCAGGGCTATAATGATAGGGGACTCATTGGTGAGGGGAATGGACAGGCATTTCTGCGGACGCAAAGAAGACTCCAGGATGGTATGTTGCCTCCCTGGTGCAATGGTCAAGGATGTCTCGGAGTGACTGCAGGACATTCTGGAGGGGAAGATTGAGCAGCCAGCGGTCGTGGTGTATATAGGCACCAACAATATAGGCTAAAAATGTAATGAATTCCTAGAAGCTGAATAGGGGCGGCACGGTGGCACAGTGGTTTGCACTGCTGTCTCACAGCTCCAGAGTCCTGGGTTCAATTCCGGGCTCGGGTGACTGTCTGTGTGGAGTTTGCACTTTCTTCCCGTGTCTACGTGGGTTTCCTCCGGGGGCTCCGGTTTCCTCTCACAGTCCAAAGATGTGCAGGTTAGGTGAATTGGGCATGCTATATTGCCCCTTAGTGTCCAAAAGGTTAGATGTGGTTACTGGGTTACGGGTACAGGGTGGAGGTGTGGGCTTAAGTAGGGTGCTCTTTCTAAGGACCGGTGCAGACTCGATGGGTTGAATGGCCTCCTTCAGCACGTAGATTCTATGATTCTTTCGGGAGTTAGGAGTTAAACTAAAAAGTAGGACCTCAATGGTATTATCGCAGGATTGCTACCAGTGCCACTTGCGAGTCAAGAGTAGGAATGTCAGGATAGATAAGATAAATACGTGGTTTGAGATGTCGTGCAAGAGGGAGGGATTCAAATTCCTGGGGCATTGGAACTGGTTCTGGGGGAGGTGGGACCAGTACAAACCGAATGGTCTGCCCCTGGGCAGGGCTGCAACCAATGTCCTCGGGGCAGTGTTTGCGAGTGCTGTTGGGGAGGGTTTAAACTAATGTGGCAGGGGGCTGGGAACTGACGCAGGAAGTCAGAGGGAATTAAAGTGGGGACAGAAACAAAAGGCAGTGAGGGGAAAAGTGAAAGGCAGAGAAACCAAAGTCAAAAATCAAAAAGGGCCACAGTACAGAATACAGAGACTGTGGAGAATGCAGTGAATGGGTCAAATAAGGCTAAGAGAAATAAAACACAGGGAGAGTGCACAAAACATGACTGGACCGACGGTCTGATAAAGCAGGGTAGAGAGCAAGGGAAGTCTAGATTAGACTGCATTTATTTCAATGCAAGAGGCCTGACGGACAAGGCAGATGAACTCGGGGCATGGATGGGTACATGGGTCTGAGATATTGTAGCTATTACTGAAACATGGCTATGGGAGGGGCAGGACTGGCAGTTCAATGTTCCACGATACAGATGCTATATGAAAGATAGAACAGAGGGTAAGAGAGGAGGGGGAATGCGTTTTTGATTAGGGAGAATATCACAGCATTACTGAGAGGGGATATATAACCCACTGAGTATATGGGTAGAACTGAAAAATAAGAACGGAGCAATCACTTTGATAAGATTGTACTACAGGCCCCCAAATAATCAGTGGGAAATTGAGGAACAAATATATAAGATTCCAAATAGCTGCAAGAAAAATAGGGTGGTAATAGTTGGGGACTTTAACTTTTCCAACATTGACTGGGATAGACATAGCATTAGGGGTTGGATAGAGTAAAATTTGTTGAGTGTGTTCGGGAGGAATTTCTCATTCAGTTTGTGGATGGCCTGACTAGAGAGGGGGCAAAACTTGACCTCCTCTTGGGAAATAAGGAAGGGCAGGTGACAGAAGTGTTAGTAAGGGATCACTTTGAGACCAGTGACCATAATTCCATTAGTTTTAAGATAGCTATGGAGAATGATAGGTCTGGCCCAAAAGTTAAAATTCTAAATTGGGGCAAGGCCAATTTTCATGATATTAGACAGGAACTTTCAAAAGTTGATGGGGGGGAGTCTGTTGGCAGACAAAGGGATGGCTGGTAAGTGGGATACTTTCAAAAGTGTGTTAACCAGGGTTCAGGGTAAGCACATTCCTTTTAGAACGAAGGGCAAGGCTGGTAGATGTAGGGAACCCTGTATGACTAGGGATATTGTGTCCCTGGTCAAAAAGAGAAGGGGGCATATGACATGCATAGGCAGCTGGGATCAAGTGGGTTCCTTGAAGAGTATTGAGGTTGTCAGAGTATAGTTAAGAGAGAAATGAGGAGGGCAAAAAGGGGACATGAGATTGCTTTGGCAGATAAGGCAAAGGGGAATCCAAAGAGCTTCTGCGAATACATAAAGGGCAAAAGAGTAACTATTGAGAGAGTAGGACCACTTAAGGATCTACAAGGTCATCTGTGTGCTGATCCACAACAGATGGGTGAGATCAAAATTAATATTTCTTATCGGCATTTACTGTTGAGGATGTTCAGGAACCTGGGGAAATAAACAGTGATGCCTTGAAGTGTAAATATCACAGAGAAGGAGGTGCTGGAAGAAGTGCGTTGAGGTGGATAATTCCCCGGGGCCTGATGAAATGTATCTCAGGACGTTGTGGGAGGCTAGGGAGGAAATTGCGGGCCCCCAAGCAGAGATATTTGTTAGAATTTACCAATCGGGGTATTTTAAAAGTTAGCTATTTTTTTGCTTTTTCGGTAACTATTAATGAGGAACATTCATTTAAACACAAATAAATGATCACATCTGTAAAATAATCAACATTTGAGATCCAGCAAGATGTTTGTGGGTAAACTAAATCATGAGACTTGCAATTTTACTGTATTTATGAATTAGCATATGCAGCTTATGTAGGAGGTGTGTTAGAATGCGAATAAGTATCAAATCTTACACCAAGAAAAGGAACCGTTTTAGGTTTTATTCCCATGTTTTGTAACTGTAAAACAATATCTCTTACAGCAAAAGTTAAAGGAGGAAAGAGAAGCTAAAAGGGCTCAGTTGGACGGCAAACATGACTACATTTTGGAGGTTGTGGCCTCATGCCTCGGACTGGAGAAAGCTGAGGTGGAGGATGCCATTCTGGAAGGTGCCCAGGTAAACCTAAGCATTATTGAAATGTTTTAAGCTGAGAAGAACAATAACATTTAAGACCTAGAATATGATTTTTAATATTTGCCACAGTCTTGTTGCAGCCAAAGCCCTTTTCCTTATCACCAGTGCCAAAAATATACCTAAAGAATATATCAAACAATAATAATAATCTTTATTGCCACAAGTAGGCTTGCATTAACACTGTAATGAAGTTACTGTGAAAATCCCCTCGTCGCCACATTCCGGCACCTGTTCGGGTACACAGAAAGAGAATTCAGATTATCCAAATTAACTAACAACACGTCTTTTGGGACTTGTGGGAGGCAGCTGGAGCACCCGGAGAAACCCCACGCAGACACTGGGAGAACGTGCAGCCACCACACAGACAGTGACCCAAGCTGGGAATCAAACCTGGGACCCTGGCGCTGATGAAGCAACAGTGCTAACCACTGTGCTGCCGTGCTGCCCTAAACTGGTATAAGATAATAATACTATACACCTTCTAATGAAAGTTAAAAGATCTAACATTCAAAGGTCCACCCGATATTGATCGTTGGTGGATTTGTACTTCTTACTGAATCTTCAGTTGATATCACTCTAGCCAAGGATATTTTTATTGACTCTTGCTGTTTATAGGATGTTGCTCTGTTTGAATTGAAAGCCATGTTTCTGACAGAATAACAACACTATACTTCAACTAAGTACTTAATTTGTTGAAAAGCACTGTGGGACATCCTGAGGTTGTGAAACGCGCTCAAGCACGCCTTGACATGAGTGAAGGGGAAGTACTATAGTCTCCTTCACTGATGGAATAAAGATTACTTTCAAATTCTTAAATGTGCCCTTAGTTTTTGGCGTATTATGACCCCAACTGATACCACTGGAAAAGTCAGACCCTGGGATGGAACCCAGCTTGATAGATCCTCATTTTTATTTTTTGTTTAGAAACGTCACGAACAGAGTCACAGGACTGCCAATGAACTTTTAACAAAACATTTTTATTAAACAAGAAAATATTAACTGTGATACACTACTCCTTCACCCCAGCTATACGTTTACAGATATATACAGATTTGTAAGGATAGCACAAGTTACAAAATGTATCCTATACTCTAATGTTCTCAGTAAGTGTACAGTTCATGTAAACCAATAGGCAAACTGTGGTCAGACGCACCACACTCTGAAAACAATTGACAGAGGCCACTCAAAACAGCTTCTTGGGATTTCTTATCAAATTCCCTCAGATGCATGTCACACTGTGATTCAACTCACCTCATTGGAACTCTGACTTTCATACGAGGGTTTCCAATCTCCACTCTCTAAGAACATTCCTTGGAATCTCCTCCTAAGAAATGCTTCTCTTTGATGCTTTCACCAAGGATCTGCATCCAGGATTTAAACCTTCTTTCAGTATTCCTTTGCCCTGGATGCCCACATGTATTCAGGCTTCCACACAACCTCTCAGGTACCCACTTATGCAAAGAGAACACCACTGCTTCACAGACTGTACTAAGGTGTTACCAACCTGAGGACCACCTCAGATGTCTGACTTCTCACGAGCTGATGTCTCCAGTCTGTACCTTGCAGCCCCCTCTTTAACTGGGAGCCTTTCTGCTCCTGACTTTAACTTCCTTTGACTTGCAGTCTTCCTGGGACTTTCCTCTGTCCTATTCCCTACTTTCTGGACCTTTCTGTTCTTTGCATGGGGACAGAAAGCCAGTCCCAAGCTATTGTTCTGCCGGTGCTAGCAATTGCTGTGGAATATTTCTTGCCTCTGGGTTGCCTGGTTCCAAACTGCCTTTCAGTGTGAGCCTCGGATTGCGAATCAATGGTTTTTGTTTTTAAACCATGTAATTTGCTTTTATGTTGTGAAACTGTCATTACAATGCAGTCAAAGTTTAAAGTAAAACTAAACCTACAGACTTGCAGGCACCTTTGTTTAACATGAAGTTAAACTCAAATTATTAACTTTTTCTTGCCATACAAATTAAACATAAACTTATAACTTATTTCTAGCACACAATACAAACATAGAATATTTAAGTTATCTCTATTTCTTAACTGAAGTTACATGATTTTTCCATTCTTTAAAACTGTGTTTGAGAATAGGTAGCTCAGAAAATGTGCTGACACATTCATTCATGATTTACAATTTTTGGCCTCTATGGCTATTTTAATTTTACAGATTGAACGCATGGATTCATTTTTTGCTGCAGGAGGACTTCCACATCTTATGTTTTATTATCAAGAAGTGGAGCCAACTGAAACAGGTGAGGAAAACAAATAAAAGATTAAGTGGACTAATCCTGTTCCGAAATAACTTTGTGTAGTAATTTAGAGGTAAACATTAAGCATTTTTATGTACTCTATTTCTTTGTAAGACCAAATAATACAATGCATTACCTTAAGAAGCCATCCAAGTGACATTGTTGATCAACGGTTGCCTAGCACTGAGGTTTGATACTTGGTGTTCTCATGTTCAAAAGAAGTCATTGTCATTGTACAGGTTTGTGGCAAGATCTAATTGACTAAACGTCTCTAACATAATGATTCAATAAAAATAATTGTAATACGTGATCCCTTTGCTGGAGTACAGTTCCAGTGCATACGTTAGTCTGTCACACTTGTCATTATGTATCTGTGACAGTGCAAGATATTCAACATTACTACAGTTGAGCTCGATCTTGCCTTTGTCCAAATATTGTGAATTAATAGTGGCCAGGAGCAGCATCACTGGCCAATATTTCTCTTCCAAAGCCAGAGATGCTGAGGCCACCCATTACCAACTTTATTGTGATGAACTAAGTCACGAGTGACTGGAAATCATCTGTGATCTGGATCTGCATCGTTTAGCTGCTCTTGAGATAAAACTGTCAAGCTGACGTGAGCTTGTACTTGTCAAGAAGTGTGATTGTAGTTGAAGAGTATTTAGAACTGTTGGTGTTGGTTTGAAAACAGCCCATCAACTTTTATTTAAATTTGCAATTCCTGATTGGCCTGTTCAATATTATAATGAAGCCTTTTTAAATATACTGTGCAGGTGCACCATACAATATTTAAATAGTGTTGTGATGCACCTCCAGCACAACTTGGGAGTTCAAATCTCATTTTGTTAAATTGTCAAATTAAATTGGCACTGGAAAAATTAACCCTGATAATTGTTTGATTGTCATTGTCAATCTGAAACTATTAGTTATGCTGGTGTAGCACAATCTGGATTTTGAACAACAAATAATTTGATTTTTAAGTTATTAAACCTATCTTCTATTTGGAGTTAATGGAGAGAAGCAGCTACCAACTAGCTGCCAGACTAGATAAAATTGTACCCGAGCCTTTTTCGTCCTGACCTTGGTCCACTGGGGCATGTTACTACAAAATCCTGCTCATAATTGTTTGCTAAGGCAGGTGGAAGTACAAAGTCTTATCACCTTTTAAAATTCACTCCTTGAAAATCCTGTTCATTCTTCTTTTGATTTAGTACCATGTGTTGGCTTAAGCAACAGTTGATATAGATTATTAGTCCAAGTCTGATATCCAGAACAATGGGATTGAAATCTGCCTTTGCCAAAGCACAAAATGGTTGATACCAAATGGATAGCCTGTTACATATACTGCCAATTTTCATTAAGTTGTACCACAAAAACCTTTCACGATGTTTCTTAAAATGAATTATTTGTTTCAAAAGAGTTTTATGCATTCTGACCATAATGACTTTGAAATTTAATATGTAGTAGGAACATAACTTGCACAGCACAAACATGGTTTCTGAATTGCACAAGTTAAAACTTCAGTCTCAACTGGCATTCAAGCTGTCTCTTTCTGGTGTGCTAAAAAACTTTTTACCGAATTTGAGTGCTTCCACAAACTGCGACATAAGAACTAGGAGCAGGAGTAGGCCATCTGGCCCCTCGAGCCTGCTCCACCATTCAATGAGATCATGGCTGATCTTTTGTGGACTCAGCTCCACTTTCTGGCCCGAACATCATAACCCTTAATCCCTTTATTCTTCAAAAAACTATCTATCTTTATCTTAAAACATTTAATGAAGGAGCCTCTACTGCTTCACTGGGCAAGGAATTCCATAGATTCACAACCCTTTGGGTGAAGAAGTTCCTCCTAAACTCAGTCCTAAATCTACTTCCCCTTATTTTGAGGCTATGCCCCCTAATTCTGCTTTCACCCGCCAGTGGAAACAACCTGCCCGCATCTATCCTATCTATTCCCTTCATAATCTTATATATTTCTATAAGATCCCCCCTCATCCTTCTAAATTCCAACGAGTACAGTCCCAGTCTACTCAACCTCCCCTCGTAATCCAACCCCTTCAGCTCTGGGATTAACCTAGTGAATCTCCTCTGCACACCCTCCAGTGCCAGTACGTCCTTTCTCAAGTAAGGAGACCAAAACTGAACACACTACTCCAGGTGTGGCCTCACTAACACCTTCTACAATTGCAGCAGAACTTCCCTCCTAGTCTTAAACTCTATCCCTCTAGCAATGAAGGACAAAATTCCATTTGCCGCCTTAATCACCTGTTGCACCTGTAAACCAACTTTTTGTGACTCATGCACTAGCACACCCAGGTCTCTCTGCACAGCAGCATGTTTTAATATTTTATCATTTGAATAATAATCCCTTTTGCTGTTATTCCTACCAAAATGGATAACCTCACATTTGTCAAGATTGTATTCCATCTGCCAGACCCTAGCCCATTCACTTAGCCTATCCAAATCCCTCTGCAGACTTCCAGTATCCTCTGCACTTTTTGCTTTACCACTCATCTTAGTGTCGTCTGCAAACTTGGACACATTGCCCTTGGTCCCCAACTCCAAATCATCTATGTAAATTGTGAACAGTTGTGGGCCCAACACTGATCCCTGAGGGACACCACTAGCTACTGATTGCCAACCAGAGAAACACCCATTAATCCCCACTCTTTGCTTTCTATTAATTAACCAATCCTCTATCCATGCTACTACTTTCCCCTTAATGCCATGCATCTTTATCTTATGCAACAATCTTTTGTGTGGCACCTTGTCAAAGGCTTTCTGGAAATCCAGACAAAGCAATCAAGGCTAAAGACATAAAGCCGAAGTATGTACGTGAAACAAATAATAACATAATTGGTGACCAAGGAGAAATCAACATCTTGTAATGTCCCAGAATAAGTAAACAAATATCTACTAGCAGATCTCTCATGGTGAGTCAGAAAATACATGGTATTTCAGCAACGTAGAGCATACTAACAGTGCCACTGATTTACAGTGACAAAATTAGTCAAGATATTGCTCTTTTGGGAATGAGATCTTTTGTTGCTTTAGTTACTTTTCATTCCTAATTAGTTTTAAAGATGGAAATACACAACAAGCTGTTGGACGATAGTAACGCTAGAGGAAATGGAGTTTACCTGCATTGGGAGTATTCCTGGACTTCTGAAACACAAGAGAGCCCTTTAAGTTTGCCAGCACTGCAGTCAGGATGGTGGGAATTAGTACATATCGGGGATTGTTTGGTCTGTCATCAGGGTGGAGGGTGAATGTGGGTAGTACAAAATTATTTTACAGAAGAGGGATTGGTTGCGTGCTGCTGGCATTCTGTTGGATTCTGGATGATGGATCTTTAAATTTATTTATTTTGCGACAGTCAGTGTTGTAAAAAAGGGTCTGTAGCCTGCTCAATGTCTGACTCTTGACAGAAGGCCTTGGGAAGGCACTGCACTACACAGTTCTCTCCTGACCTGAGTCGAAATGTTGTGCGAGACAGGAACGGCTGAATTTTAAATGAAGTAACTAGATACAGAGTGGCAATATGATTTTGATTGCAACTCCACAGAAGTTCAGGGCTGTTCATGTAATTGTCTCATTGGCCTTCTTTGTTGGAGATCATGGTTAATTCAAAAGTTTTGAAGTCTTTTAGAAGCCAGGCTATAACTTTGATTTAGATCCCAGTTGGGATTTTCTTGCATCAGTCAGCAGGTCAGTATTCCAACTCTCAGATCAGAGATAAGCAAACTTTCAGTCTGGGAGGCTTCCATTTTAATAAGGGACCCATGTTTGTGTCTAATTCCAAGTTGAACATAAATGCTGAAAAGTGACTTGGCAGTGAGTATTTTGATAAATTTATTGTTAATTTCTTTTCCAGTCTATGTCGGCTTTCTTGGAGCGGGGGCAAATCCTAATATGGCACGAAACAGGAAACCAAAAATATTTGTGACTGAGGGGAAAGATGTGGCACTCACTGGTGTTTGCATTATTTTTCTACGATCCAACACCTCTAAAGCAATCACTATAGACAATGTACACAAGGTAAGTAATTGAATCGATTTCACAAACCACAAATTACAATTTTCTTTTGGGTTTTGCGGTACACCCCTCTCATTCCACTTATGCTCCCTGTGCCTTACAGCTATTGAGGCAGCCAAATTGATCACCTCCCTTGATCAGCCCTTGCTTTCAGATCAGCTGCAAGGAGGCTCTTAAGAACAGTCTGTGGAAAGCAATTCTCACGATTTTACCTCCTGAATGTGGCGACTAGGTGGCTTTCACAGTAACTTCATACTTGTGACAATAAAAGGTTATTATAGGCAGCACGGTGGCTCAGTGGTTAGCACTGCAGTCTCACGGCGCCGAGGTCCCAGGTTTGATCTCGGCTCTGGGTCACTGTCCGTGTGGAGTTTGCACATTCTCCCCGTGTTTGCGTGGGTTTCGCTCCCACAACCCAAAGATGTGCAAGGTAGGTGGATTGAATATGCTAAATTGCCCCTTAATTTGGAAAAAATTAATTGGGTACTCTAAATTTATTTAAAAAAATAAAAATAAAAGGGTTATTATTATTATTATTGAGATGATGGAATAATGATTGGTAACTTTGGATAGGAGATTATGGGCATCAAAAAAATGTCCTCCATTTAGATATCACACGAGAGTGGATAGGTTGGGGTTGTTTTCCTTGCAGCAGAGAAGGCTGAGGGGGGGACCTGATTAAGGTGTATAAAATTAAAAGGGCCATAAATAGGGGGTATAGGAAGGAACAGGTCCACTTATTGGAGGGGCCAATACCAGGGGGCATATATTTACGGTAAGGGGCTGGAGATTTAGAGGGCACGTCAGGAAAAACCTTTTCACCCAGAGGGTGGTTGGAATCAGAAACACTCAGTAGATGAGCACTTGAAATGCCGTAAAATACAGGGCTACAAACCAAGTGCAGGAAAATGGGACCAAAATTTAAAGATGCTTGATGGCCAGCGTGAATATGATGGGCCGAAGGACCACTTTCCGTTCTGTAAAAACTCTATGGGCGCGATTCTCTGGCCTCGTTATGCTCTCGATTAAGCGAGAGGCCAAAGATTGGAACCACGCCAAGCGGCAAACAGTTTGCGATGCAACAGGCCGCTTCCGTGGGCGAAATCGGGATCTCGTCGTAGCGTGGCGAGAAACCAATTATCACCACTTAAACCCCATTCCATATAATTAACGAGAGCCACCCCATATCCAACAGCTTCCTGTCAATCAGCGGCCTCCCCAGCAAGTGTTGATGCTGCCGCTTATTAGTGCTCCTTTTTACAAACATGAACCTGACGGAAGGGCTTCGGTGGGGAGCCGAGGAGGTGAGTAGCCATCTTTGGTCATAGACAAAGAGCCCGGGGGCGCTGAGGTTGCCGCCCCTGTACTGGGTGGTGGAGTGGGGGAACCCTCCGCTGGGGTGGGCTGCCAAAGAAGGCTGGGGGGGGGGGCAACTGCTCACGGCGCCACCATGTTGACCCCTGGATCATGTGTACCCATTCTGGGGCAACCCTTGACCCTGCCCCACTGCCCACCCTACCACCCCCCCCGAACTGCCGAGGTCTCTAGCCATGCGGCTGAAGGTTATTTAGCGAGCACTTCGCACAACCCAAGTGGATTTCCATGTAGGAGTCATGCAGCATGTGGGAGTCTTTGCCCAGCATTCCAATCATACCTTGATGCCTGGCCACTGTGCCTGAACACTGCAGGAGAAAACACCACACACGCACCAGCCACCATCTGAACACCCAGGGGATGGGACACAACTCCAAGGATATGTCCACGGCCAGAGGGTGGGTGAGTGCCACGGGGAGGGGGAGCTGCTTGGAGAGATGGGCCAAGGGTTTGGAGGTCGGCCTGCATTGTGGAAGAAAGTGACAGAGGCATCATGCTGGTTGTGCACAAGAGTGTTTAATGTGCAATACAAGCCCCCACTCTCCCGATGGTGCGGTCCCCAACCTGCCTGGTTAGCCCTCCGTGATCAGTGATCCTTAACACGCTTTGCCCTCCTAGCTCTACCATTACGTCTAGGTGTCTCCCCAGGATGCACATCTCCGGTGGAGGCAGCCAGCTGCTTACCTCATCCTGTGGCCTTTGATGCCCCTGGCGGATGTCACCTGGGGGCTCTGAGGCTGGAGGGCCCTGGCTCACTTGTCGGCAGCATATGCACAGCTGTGCCACCCTGTCCCATGTGCTGACATGCATGTTAGCCACATGCGTGGTGTGCCGTGGTGGAAAGAGAGTTGCGAAGGGAGTGTTGAGGGGGGGGCGAGGTTGAAGGGGGAGGGGGTGGAGGGAGTGTTGTGGGTCGCATGGAGAATTGGGGAATGGATGCTCCCTTGGGGTAGGTGGTGTCTACTCGTTCGTGCTGTTCTGTGTAGGACATTGGCCTTTTTTCGGCACTAGAGGCCAATCCTCCTGGTCTCATTCCACAAGTCCACAGGTGCCGCCACCTCATCCCCAAGGCAGCACTGGCTGCCTTATGGCTCACCTTCTGGGACCCTAGCAGGAACTGGACATCCCTTCTGGCTTCCACTGCGATTCGGAGCCTCCCTAAGCCAGCATATCTGAATTTTGGGGCTGGTCTCCTTGGCGCCGTTGTTGCGAGCTGGCTGTGTTTGGCTGAGTAAGTGCTGCTCAACCTTGTTAGCGGGGGGCGGGGGGGGGGGGGGGGGGTGGGGGGGGTGGGGGGCGGTGAGCGCAGTACTAGCGAATTAGCTGGCAAACGCTCATTTGCGGTGAGAAGCCCGTGAGGCTTCGTTAAGTGGACCAGTTAACGTTGAATTGCATTGTCGGCCTTGCTGGGCCGAGGCTGGGAAGCTCGCGGTAATTCTCGCTCGCTCCCACACTTGGAAATCTTTCTGGAGAATCGCGCCCTGTGACTCCAAGTTGGAATTAGTTAGAATGCAGTAAGATGGTGTTTTTTCAGGGAAAGTTATGACTACGTTTGTAAACAAAACCTTGGCGTGATCGTGATCTCTTGAAGGTGAACCTTTCACTGCACTTCACAGAGATTCTGGCATTGTTACTGATGCCCAAAGGCTTTCCTCATCCGTTACACATTTCTTTCATAATGTTATGCCATATAATAGTAATATATCCTTTAGGAGCCAATAAAAATTAATTTGAAAGCAGTTACATTGAGAATGCACAGAAGTGCCTCTTATTTGGTCCAAACGAAGCTGAATAATCACATTAAAAATCCATAGGATGTTAGTCTTTAGAATTCGGGGGAAAAATATTTTAGGTGATGGTTTTCTGGCTAGAAATAACTCAACCTTCCCTTTTTTTTTAACCTTTGCTGTTACTTTTTTTCCTCCCTTCCTCTTAAGAGATGGTGAATTGTGCCAAGGTATGGTTCGATGTGTGGGATCAGTTTTTCAACAGCACAGGCATGACTATATTTTTCATACACGAGTGCAAAACGTCAACCTTGGCTCAATAGTAGCACTCTCACCTCTAAATCAGGAGACTGTGGGTTCAAGCCCTACTCCAAAGACTGGAGTACATCATTTGGACATTTACGCTGCCACTTTAGAGTTTTTTTTTCTTGCATAGAATGTGAGCATTGCTACTTGGGCTTGCATTTGTTGCTCATCCCTAGTTGCCCTTGAACTAAGTTGCTTGCTGGACCATTTCAGAAGGTATTTAATAGTCAACCAGATTGCCGTGGGTCAGGAGTCACATGTAGGCCAGACCAGGTAAGGATGACAGATTTACTTCCACGAAGGATGTTACTGAACCAAATGGATTTTTACGACAATTAACAATGGTTTCATGGACATCATGTCTGTGCTTTGGATGCAGTGTTAAATCAAGGTCCTGTCTGCTGTATCTGGTGGACGTAGAAGACTATTTGAAGAAGAACAGGGCAGCTCTTCTGGTATCTTGGCCAATATTCATCCCTCAACCAATATCACTAAAACTGATTTTTCAGGTCTATACAGTATCAGATCACAGGATGTGTATATTCAGTGAATCATTGAGGGTCTTTTGATGAACTGCAAACTTTGCACTCCTGATAGTCAGATGTAATTTAACATCTCAGGACATTTTCACAAAATAGGTACATGGTATTGTGATTCCTGGAAGGATGCAAATATTTATTTATTTACTTATTTATTTCCATACCATTCACTAATGATACAAATTATTATGATCACAGTATTCATGACAATTGTGAGATTCAAATATCATTAGTACTTGTGGATCAGTATTATATCTTTGTATCGGGGGTGTGTGTAATAAGCATGAGCTTAAAGTTGATTGCCCTCAAAGGACAGAAAGGGAGAAAGAGAGATATGCGAGTCATGAGATATTACTAAGAAAGAAAATCAGAAAGCTCAATCCTCATATACAGTAAGATAATTAGGGTTACTTATTATACATGAATTTGTAAATTTACAATGAGCGAGTGCCGATTTTAAAAAGGAGAGCAAGAACAAGTATTGATGGCAGTACTTGAGGTTACCTAAGAGCATAAAAAAATTAGAACTAATGATCAGATATTTGCTGGTATATTATCATAAGAATATTTATTACTTTAAATTTGAACATAACTTTTGTCAAGTAAATTTGTCAGTCCAGAGGTATTGGTTTCCACACATCTTGTTGATTTATGTGCTGAAGCAAATTTTGGATTAAGCTGATGTATATTACATGGAATTTCAGGTAGGGGTATAGTTGTGAATGGCAGAATTCAATTGAAACATTCTGTTGAACGAAGATGGCAATTGATTGGAATGAAATTGAAACAAGAGGGTATTTCATAAAAATATATATATTCAATTTCCAAAGTGAATAAATAATGGGTCAGTGTTGTCAATATAACCTGTGCCAGCACAAATTTGTGTAACTTTCCACTAATGGCAGAATAGAATGGGTTCCGGATTTGTGGTATGCCCATGCAGGTCTTGTGGTAATAGCATTTCCCCACTGGGCCTGAAGGTCCAGGTTCAAATCCCACTTAAGGACTTGATGGGCATGGAAGGAACGTTCATGATGCGGCCAAATAGGTCAATTTATCAGTCACTAATCCTTCCAATATGCCTGATGGCAGGTGGTAAGAATGGAAGAGTTTCCTGTCAGCCATCCTGCAGATAGCAATCGCAACCACAGCAGAATTTTGCCAAGCTTTATCATGCACAAATCCAATGGAAGCCTATGATCACCAATCCCCCCTCTGGCATGGCATCAGAAGGAGGAGATATCCCCACACGTTGGCTCTGCCACTGGCGGGTATTTTGGTGGGGGGTGGGGGGCAGTGAAAGTGGAGTGATGAGGTTCCCCTGGGTTCCTGCCTTCCTTTCCTCATACAATGGTTTCACACTTAGGTGGGCAATTATTGACCTCTTGTTATTTCCTGCCCAGCCTCAATTCTTAGGCAGGAGGAACGATCTTCCATGGAGACAGGCCAGAAATCAACAGAGTTACATCTTGGATATGGGATGGGACATAGGGGGCGGCCTCCATCAGATGCCCTCTTCTGAAGTTAGTCACTCCCCATAGAGTCCCGTAACCTCCAGACCTCACGTCTGCCCCTATCCTGGGACCTCTTGAACTTAAGCTGGGCCTCCGGTGCCCGAACTTAGCCTCAGTCATCTGACCATGTAGCCCTGTCGCTGCGGGCCCTTGAGAGCTGCTGTGGCCAATCAGATTGGCCACAGCAGCTCTCTCAGGTGGAACTTCCTCTTGAGTGAGGGACAGATGTCCCGCCTACAGCCACTTAATGCTAATTCAAGTGTGAAATGGCTGTGGGGCACTGAGCTGACGTGGATTCTCTTCGGATGGCGGGAAGCAAGGCCCCTTCATCTGAAAAAATCAGGCCGTTGTTACACCAGGTTCTATGTTGCAAAAAAACCAAAATGTTATACTATGTATAATAGGTTAAAGGAATGAACTAAATACTGAATCCATTTAAATACTGTCAATTAAGATTTTTCTTCTTTTGTTTAAAAAATTGCTAGGAAGTAAATTTCAATGTCCTTGATACATCTGATGCTGGGTTGCTGAAAGCTGTAGAACACCTCCTGTCAGAAGTGTTTGTTCCTGCTTTGAAGAAGATGAACAATGGTTGGGGAGAGTTGAGCAGTCCTCAGGCCAGTGCTGTACGCCAAGATTTCCTCAGCTCATTGGATGGTTTTGTGAGCGTTCTAGCTAGTGCTCAGGAGAGCTTGGTGGAAAAAGTAAGCAATTTATCTAAAATGCTCTTTACTTTCATATTAAAAAGTTTAGTATGCCCTTCTTTATATCCATGCCTTTATCTACATTAAATGTTGTACGCAAGAAGATGCGCACATGTAAATGAAGCTATTTGTTCACCAACTTCATGCTTCTATGTTTCCTCCATCACAATTCACAACTGTCTGGGAAATGTTTGCAGGGTTCTGGGCAGAGCTTTCCAGGCTCCGGGGTAGCACGGTATCACAGTGGTTAGCCCTGTTGCTTCACAGCGGCAGTGCCCCTGGTTCGATTCCCGGCTTGGGCTGTTGTGTGTGCGGAGTTTTCACGTTCTCCCTGTGTCTGCGCGGGTTTCCCCTGGGTGCTCCGGTTTCCTCCCACAAGTCCCGAAAGGCGTGCTTGTTCGATGAATTGGGCATTCTGAATTCTCCCTCTGTGTACACGAACAGGTGCCGGAATGTGGCGACTAGAGAATTTTCACAGTAACTTCTTTGCAGTGTTAATGTAAGCATACTTGGGACACTATTGAAGATTATAAAAGTTATTATTATAAATAGCAGCTCTCCAGTGTATTTGCTTCATCGGGCACGTTTCCAGTGGTTGCCAGGGAGATAAATTGGCTGCCCCAAGACAAATTTCAAATGATCAAATTTAAGACTCCAGTTGAGGATGATTCAGATGGCCCATCAGTGTTTTACCAGTGATGGAGTGGTCCCACACCAGTCTCATGCAGAGGCTGCCAGCTACTGCGGCATTCTGGGGATGATCAGTGTAAAAGAAAGGGTTAATAGTTATGTTAATTAGGTGATGATGTAAATCAGTGTTTTTCAAACTTTTTTTCCGGGGACCAATTTATACCAACCGTCCAACCTACGCGACCCACGCCGGCCGACCTTTGCGACCCACGCCGGCCGACCTTTGCGACCCACGCCGGCCGACCTTTGCGACCCACGCCGGCCGACCTTTGCGACCCACGCCGGCCGACCTTTGCGACCCACGCCGGCCGACCTTTGCGACCCACGCCGGCCGACCTTTGCGACCCACGCCGGCCGACCTTTGCGACCCACGCCGGCCGACCTTTGCGACCCACGCCGGCCGACCTTTGCGACCCACGCCGGCCGACCTGCGCGACCCACGCCGGCCGACCTGCGCGACCCACGCCGGCCGACCTGCGCGACCCACGCCGGCCGACCTGCGCGACCCACGCCGTCCGACCTGCGCGACCCACGCCGTCCGACCTGCGCGACCCACGCCGTCCGACCTGCGCGACCCACGCCGGCCGACCTGCGCGACCCACGCCGTCCGACCTGCGCGACCCACGCCGTCCGACCTGCGCGACCCACGCCGTCCGACCTGCGCGACCCACGCCGTCCGACCTGCGCGACCCACGCCGTCCGACCTGCGCGACCCACGCCGTCCGACCTGCGCGACCCACGCCGTCCGACCTGCGCGACCCACGCTGTCCGACCTGCGCGACCCACGCCGGCCGACCTGCGCGACCCACGCCGGCCGACCTGCGCGACCCACGCCGGCCGACCTGCGCGACCCACGCCGGCCGACCTGCGCGACCCACGCCGGCCGACCTGCGCGACCCACGCCGGCCGACCTGCGCGACCCACGCCGGCCGACCTGCGCGGCCCACGCCGGCCGACCTGCGCGGCCCACGCCGGCCGACCTGCGCGGCCCACGCCGGCCGACCTGCGCGGCCCACGCCGGCCGACCTGCGCGGCCCACGCCGGCCGACCTGCGCGGCCCACGCCGGCCGACCTGCGCGGCCCACGCCGGCCGACCTGCGCGACCCACGCCGTCCGACCTGCGCGACCCACGCCGTCCGACCTGCGCGACCCACGCCGTCCGACCTGCGCGACCCACGCCGTCCGACCTGCGCGACCCACGCCGTCCGACCTGCGCGACCCACGCCGTCCGACCTGCGCGACCCACGCCGTCCGACCTGCGCGACCCACGCCGTCCGACCTGCGCGACCCACGCCGTCCGACCTGCGCGACCCACGCCGTCCGACCTGCGCGACCCACGCCGTCCGACCTGCGCGACCCACGCCGTCCGACCTGCGCGACCCACGCCGTCCGACCTGCGCGACCCACGCCGTCCGACCTGCGCGACCCACGCCGTCCGACCTGCGCGACCCACGCCGTCCGACCTGCGCGACCCACGCCGTCCGACCTGCGCGACCCACGCCGTCCGACCTGCGCGACCCACGCCGTCCGACCTGTGCGACCCACCATTTTCTCTTACCTTGTTTGTTGCTGACAAAAATGGTTTTGTGTCCCTTTGGCCCCAATGGTCCCTTTGGCCCCCCTGAACTTGGGGAAAAAAAAGGCTGCCACCATATAAAAAAAAACGCGGCCGCACTGCACATGCGTGCCCGATCATCGGTGCGCATGAGCATAGGTTTGCGCATGCGCACCGATGATCGGGCATGCATGCGCAGTGCGGCAGAATTTTGTTCATCTGTCCCTGGACATTTTGAAGGCCGCTCGCAGCCGACATTATTAAAGCTGGCTGCTGCGGCTGTTGCGCGCGGATTTGCGCAATCGGGAGCGCCGCGACAGATGGCTCCGTGACCCTCCCGACACCCACCGGTGGGTCGCGCCCTTGAGTTTGACAATGCCTGATGTAAATGATATGAAAGCATGATATTGGAGACTTCAAGTGATGAAGACTGGTAGCAATCTGTATCCCGAAAATACTGCAATTACCATGAAGTTTTGGTAAAATATTCTTAATAGTTTGAAGAAAAACTATTTACCGACTATCTTCAAGTCCCTCATAGAGTAAATAAAACCTCATTGAATTATGATGGCTGCCCTGGAGGCCGTAGTTTAAGAAACAGAGACGTCGGGCTGGCAAGGGAAATGACTTTCGGTCCTTGCAGGTGCGGGATTTCGTACGTAGACAGGTACCGTTTTTTCCACGCCTTCCACCAAGGGGGATCCAGGACAAGGTAGTTTCCAGGGGAGAGGTAGGAGAGGGGAGAGTCTCGGATATTTATAGAGAGCTTATGGGACCAGAGGACACACCGATCGAGGAACTGAAACTCAAGTGGGAGGAGGAGCTTGGTGGGGAGTTAGAGGACGGACTATGGGCGGACGCTCTGAGTAGGGTAAACGCAACTGCAACATGTGCCAGGCTCAGCCTGATTCAGTTCAAGATCGTTCACCGGGCCCACATGACGGTGGCCCGGATGAGTACATTTTTTGGGCTGGAGGACAAGTGTCCTAGATGTGCGGGAGGACCAGCGAACCATGGTCACATGTTCTGGGCATGTTCAAAACTCAGGAGGTACTGGCAGGGATGTGCGGACATCATGTCCCAGGTACTGAAAACAAGAGTGGCGATGAGTCCAGAGGTGGCAATTTTTGGGGTTTCGGAAGACCCGGGAGTCCAGGAGGGGATAGAGGCCAACGTTCTGGCCTTTGCTTCCCTGGTAGCCCGGCGACGAATACTGTTGGCCTGGGGGGCTCAAAGCCCCCGAAGATCGAAGTATGCTTTCGGACATGTCGAGCTTTCTCGGCCTGGAAAAAAATTAAGTTCGCCTAAAGAGGATCACGATTGGGGTTCGCCTGGAGGTGGCAACTACTCATCGACTTCTTCGCGGAGAATTAATCGTCAGCGGGGGGGGGGGGGGGGGGGGGGGGGTGTAGAATAGCGTAGAGTAGGGGGGAAGAATAGGCGGGTCTATTTGTGAGAGAGGAGTTGCTATTTGCACTGTCTTTTTAAATTTATATTTGCACAATACTGTATATTGTTGCTGTTTACAATGCCAAAAATACCTCAATAAAATTGTTTGTTTAAAAAAAAAAGAAACAGACGACAGATTGGTAACTCACTGGTGAAGACCTCGGCAACAGTTTGACTTGACAATGAAGAAGTACAAAAAGTAAAACTTATTTTGGTAGGGGACAATAAACCACTCACGATATCGGCAGTTATTAAGCAGCCACTACCCTTTTATAGCCCTTCTATTACATCGAGGGGCTGCAACAAGAACAACAGTGGGAGCTCTGGAGGAGATGGTTTGAAACATACCTAATGTCTTTGGGCTCAAAAGAAGAAGCATAAAAACACCATGTCAGTACCCTTCTACACATGATTGCCATAGTTGATGATGTCCATCAAAACAAGGAGTCGAGGAGATCCCAGCATCCTATGAGGAGGTTTGAAGGCCATCAATAATTACTATAGTCATAAGAAGAATCTGGCCATTTAACGGGCAAAATTTAACCAAAAAGGCCAAAGGTTGGCAGAATCCACTGATTCTTTTGACAAGTTATGATTCATTTAACAAGTTGCATTGACTTGCCAGCAGTTGTGGTTACAAAGCTTTATAATTTGAGTTAATTTGGGATCACATCATAGTTGACATGACACACTGTGGGACTCTTACAAGCCAAAGAGGATTTAATGTTGGAGAAGGCTGATCAGTTTGCAAGGCAGGCAGAACTGTGCCAGTAGAATTGAGTGTACTTTGGGGAGGCATCAAGGCTTGGTATGGTCAATGCAGTATCTAAGCCAAATGTTGGGAACCCACAAAAAAACCTGCCCAAACCACCGACTGGATGGGAAGAACTGTAAATGTTCCAGATGCAGTGAAGACTGCCAAGGAGGGAGAGCTGAATGCTTTCATTGCGACAAGGCCAGACACTATAAACAATTCTGCAGATCTAAAGCACCAGTGTTCACCACAACACTTTGACATGAAAAAACAAAACTCCTATATCTTAACAGAACCAGAAAATGTCTCTGCTTAGCAGATTAGCATGTTAAGGACTTGGTCTTCTACAGTAGATGATGAGGCAACAAGAGAGGTCAGTAACACAATACACAGATGAATTTCCAATGTTGTTTTGGGGACTGGGGAACCTCAATACTGCAGCATAAATTGAAGTATACTCATTGCACAGTGATCCAATCTTTATTGAAAAACACCATCCACAAGACCACAGGAGATTGCAGATCTCTTCAGCTTCTCTTTGAAAATAGGTTAGAAGAGGCGGCAACAGGATGCACTGAACAAAGTTGTGAACATCTGCTAGAGGAGCTTCTAGGCTCTTTCAGGACAGAGTTCAAGTGAATGAAGCTGTCGCAGAAGCAGATGATTGGTTGGAAATAGAGGTGCTAGATCTTAAAGGTTGGGTAGGAGGGTGAGCTGTGAGGAGGTTGCAGAGATGCTTCAGCAGGATTTGGACAGGCTGAGTGAGTAGGCATATGCAGATGCAGTATAATGGTGGATAAATGTGAGGTTATCCTCTTTGGTAGCAAGAATATGATGTGGAGATGCCGGCGTTGGACTGGGGTGAGCACAGTACGAAGTCTTACAACACCAGGTTAAAGTCCAACAGGTTTGTTTCGATGTCACTAGCTTTCGGAGCGCTGCTCCTTCCTCAGGTGAATGAAGAGGTCTGTTCCAGAAACACATATATAGACTAATTCAAAGATGCCAAACAATGCTTGGAATGCGAGCATTAGCAGGTGATTAAATCTTTACAGATCCAGTGATGGGGTAACCCCAGGTTAAAGAGGTGTGAATTGTATCAAGCCAGGACAGTTGGTAGGATTTTGCAGGCCAGATGGTGGGGGATGAATGTAATGCGACATGAATCCCAGGTCCCGGTTGAGACCGCACTCATGTGTGCGGAACTTGGCTATAAGTTTCTGCTCGGCGATTCTGCGTTGTCGCGCGTCCTGAAGGCCGCCTTGGAGAACGCTTACCCGGAGATCAGAGGCTGAATGCCCTTGACTGCTGAAGTGTTCCCCGACTGGAAGGGAACATTCCTGCCTGGTGATTGTTGCGCGATGTCCATTCATTCGTTGTCGCAGCGTCTGTATGGTCTCGCCAATGTACCACGCTTCGGGACATCCTTTCCTGCAGCGTATGAGGTAGACAACGTTGACCGAGTCGCACGAGTATGTACCGCGTACCTGGTGGGTGGTGTTCTCACGTGTAATAGTGGTATCCATGTCGATGATCTGGCACGTCTTGCAGAGATCCCATCCCCTATGGACAAGCGCTCCGTATACACAGGATCTGCTCAGACGAGGAGGAGCGTAACAGACATCTACAGACGTTGAAAGATGCCCTCGTACGAACGGGATATGGCACTCGATTCATCGATCGACAGTTCCAACGCGCCACAGCGAAAAACCGCACCGACCTCAGAGGGCAAACATGGGACACAACCGACAGAATACCCTTCGTCGTCCAGTACTTCCCCGGATTGGAGAAACTACGTCATCTTCTTCACAGCCTTCAACACGTCATTGATGACGATGAACATCTTGCCAAGGTCATCCCCACACCCCCACTACTTGCCTTCAAACAACCGCGCAACCTCAAACACACCATTGTTTGCAGCAAACTACCCAGTCTTCAGAACAGTGACCACAACAGCACACAACCCTGCCATGGCAATCTCTGCAAGACGTGCCAGATCATCGACATGGATACCACTATTACACGTGAGAACACCACCCACCAGGTACGCGGTACATACTCGTGCGACTCGGCCAACGTTGTCTACCTCATACGCTGCAGGAAAGGATGTCCCGAAGCGTGGTACATTGGCGAGACCATGCAGACGCTGCGACAACGAATGAACGGACATCACGCAACAATCACCAGGCAGGAATGTTCCCTTCCAGTCGGGGAACACTTCAGCAGTCAAGGGCATTCAGCCTCTGATCCCCGGGTAAGCGTTCTCCAAGGCGGCCTTCAGGACGTGCGACAACGCAGAATCGCCGAGCAGAAACTTATAGCCAAGTTCCGCACACATGAGTGCGGCCTCAACCGGGACTTGGGATTCATGTCGCATTACATTCATCCCCCACCATCTGGCCTGCGAAATCCTACCAACTGTCCTGGCTTGACACAATTCACACCTCTTTAACCTGGGGTTACCCCATCTCTGGATCCGTAAAGATTTAATCACCTGCTAATGCTCTCATTCCAAGCATTGTTTGGCATCTTTGAATTTGTCTATATATGTGTTTCTGGAACAGACCTCTTCATTCACCTGAGGAAGGAGCAGCGCTCCGAAAGCTAGTGACATAGAAACAAACCTGTTGGACTTTAACCTGGTGTTGTAAGACTTCGTACTGTAGCAAAAATAGGAAAGGAGATTATTATTTGAATGGGTGTAAATTGAGTCAGGTGGATACTCAGCGAGACCTTGGTGTCGTCGTGCATCAATTTCTGAAAGTAAGTGCACGTATACAGCAGGCAGTAAAGGAGGCAAATGATATGTTGGCCTTCATCGCGAGAGGATTTGAGTATAGGAATAGGAATCGCTTATTGTCACAAGTCGGCTTCAAATGAAGTTACTGTGAAAATCCGCTAGTCGCCACATTCCGGCGCCTGTTCGGTTCTTGCTCTGTAGCGCAGGTTTACCAGGCTGATTCCTGAGATGGCGGGTCTGTCATGAGAGATTAAGTCGGTTAGGATTATGTTCATTCGAGCTCGTGCGGCGCTGAGGGCTGGTGTATGGAGTGAGGCCTTGCGGAGTGTTAATGCGTCCTCATCGTGTGTCTTTGCATTCTCATCATGCAGTTTTAAGTGGTACATAGGGCCCACATGATGGTGTCCAGAATGAGTTGGCTCTTTCCAGGCGTGTAGGATAGGTGTAGGCAGTGTGCCGAGCGGCCAGTGAACCATGTCCATATGCTTTGGGCACGCCCAAGGTTGAAGGGGTTTTGGATGGGATTTGCAGATATAATGTTGAAGATTTTGGGGGTAACGTTTGCTCCGAGTCTGGAGGAGGCAATATTTGGAGTGTCAGAAGAATCAGGAGTGCAGGTGGGCAGAATGACCGATGCCTTGGCCTCCCTGATAGCCCGGAGAGTAATTTGCTTGTGCTGGCGAGACTCGGAGCCATCGAGTGTGGGGGTATGGGTTAGCAATTTGGCAGGGTTCTTGCATTTTGAGAAATTCAAGTTCGCCATCAGAGGTGCAGTGGGGGTGGTTGGAAATAAAAGGATTATATTAATTGGATGTAGAAGAGTGAGAAGGGATCTCACTGGTTACTGGTGCAATTGCATATGTTTTTGAAGCTTTTCTATACTTATCTAAAGTTTGAGTAGTCTACAGGGAGTCGTCTGGCTGGGGCTGAAATGCATTTTTGTTTGTTTAAAAGCTTGGAGGTGCTTTTAGACATGGGTGGCCTGGTAGGCCTTCTTTAGTCTGGGAGAATGAAAAGCAGGAAAATCTCCTGGAAGAGGGAGGAAGAGGAGGAGAAGGGTTCCTGACAGGAGACCAGATCACAAGATGGCCTTTCGGGAGAAATTCCGTGATAGTGAATACCAATGTTCGAGACTTCATTGCTTCACTAAAGAGGTCATGACTGAAACCTGCCTATCATTGCAGCGACAACTGAAACTGCAAAACAGGGCAAGGATCTGATTGCCTCTCAAGATGACATTGGTTCTTAACGTTTATACACCTGGCTCTTGCCAGGAAGCTGCTGGAAAAAAAGCAACAGCTAACAGTTTTCAGTGAACTGCTCCATGAGGTAGGTCACTGAGTCCCTCCATAAGCAAGGAGAAAGCATCATCTCATTTCAAACAAAAAGATGGATGAGCACGAGTGTTTGCACAGATCACAGATATCCCCCATGGTGCAGAGGACCATCGCCTGCACACACAATGTGAAATTACATTTTCCCAAACGGAAAGCAATTCTACTCTCATATGCACATGCATTTGGTTGTGTACGCCAATTTTTGGTAAATGTGGGATGGATGTGCAGACAATTGAGTAGTGGATGAGACTAGTGGTGACATTTGATAAATATGCCATTTGAAGGTGAATTCTGACCTGGCGAACTTAAGCGTGATTGCTGGATGGCTTCTTCCTGAACTGCATCTGTATTCCTGGAGCAACACTCTGCCTCTTGAGTATTTTTCAGGAGGGCTCCTGTCTTCCTGAAGATACAGGACTTCAATTCTCCTCGGTGATATTGTATGCTGTGGGCTCTGTTTCAACCAACCCCATGATGCAGAAAACCATCTCCTCTGTAAGGTTTAAAGAGATGCAGGCCATTCTTGTTCAGTTCTGTGCTGCTCCCTTCTATTGACTGTCACCTGAAGGCAAGAGGACAGAATGTCAGTGATTGAATAGCACTGTATCTGGGTGATGTAACTGTCACAGCTGAATATCACGAGGTATGTGAAGGCAGCGAGGGGTGGGTATGAGACTGGCAGCATTGATTGGTGTGTGAGGGTGAGATGGAGAGGTGATATCCAGATGGGCTGAGTCCTGAGTGCCAAGGACTCATGGGGTATGATGCTGGGAGCAGTGTGAAAGGCTGCTGTGGTGGGCCGGAGATGTTATGTGAAGATGCATTCACTGATTATGAGCAAGTACATAAGATTATTAGACCTTTTGTGACACTGCTGCCAGGTCTACATACAGTTAATGGAGTTGACCTCCCTGTACATCTGTTCCTACCACCTTTTGAAGGTGGTCCTTTAGTGTGTCCAGGCCCCCTATGCGACTTTGTGGTTTCTCCTACTGTCCACCTGCAGCATTAATGCCTCCAGCAGCACATTCATCAGCATGGATTCCTCGGTGTGCCCTGGTGATAATATTTCAAGAATTTCCATTGCACCAATCATTTTTTCCACTTTCACTCGAAGGGGCAGCTTGCCTTTGGAACTTGGACCACAAACATACAGGTAAGGTTGGTGGATGAATTTTTTGTCTTGCCCACCTTGACCTGATTGGGCATGAGCATGTCGCCAAATTGTGGATGTAGTACCCAGAAATTGGGATTCAATTGTGTGCTTTTTATGATTTTGGTGTTGGAAATGTTTTTGTTCTGGGTGATTGTTGCCTCCCCACTAAGCCTAACAAGAGAGAATTCACAACTGCATCATTAAAAGTCATATTACACATCTTTGAAAGGGCCATTTAATAATGTGTTGGCAACATGGTAATCAAAGTAATATTTGCAATGTTCTGAATAAATTCTGTATTGATAATTTCCTAAAAGATAAGATGAGAATTGGTGAGCAGCTTATACATTCTCATCAAACAAAAAGTAGAATCCATTTAGTAATGCAATCTTCAAACAAAAAAAATTCTTGATTCATGTTTGGTGGTAGGGAAGAGCGATTAGAACACTTGCTCCCTGATTGCATGGAAGTAAATTCAATAAAAATATAGCAAATAATTTGGAGTCTATGGCTTGAATGGATTCAAAAGTTTTATTTACTTTGTTAAATAGAACATTTGTATTGTGCCCTGCGGTAACTTGGACAGGTCTACCTTGAAATGTTATAGTATTTGGACTGAATTATAGAATGCTTCAATAATGATGGCTCAGCGAACAGTAACAGCAATTTATATTTATATAGTCCCCAGAACGTTACAAAATTAGCTTCACGTTGCTAATGACCTGCTGTCACATGAGGTTATATGAGGCTTGATTTGAAGGGCTTGGTTGAGGTCAGATCTGAATTAGTAATTTAAAAAAATAATAATTTAGAGTACCCATTTCATTTTTTCCAATTAAGGGGCAATTTAGCACGGCCAATCCACCTACCCTGCACATCCTTTGGGTTGTGGGGGCGAAACCCACGTAAACACAGGGAGAATGTGCAAACTCCACACGGACAGTGCCCCAGAACCGGGATTGAACCTGGGACCTCGGTGCCATTAGGCAGCACTGCTAACCACTGTGCCACCGTGCTGCACACTGAATTAGTCATTAATACTTTATTTGTGGCTTATCAGCTGAACTGATTATGACTTGAATTTACACTGTGTGAAGGTGAGCACACAAATATTGACATTTTTATTACTGTTGGCATTTTTTAAAGTAAATTATTGCTGGTAAAGCTTGTGTTAAATCATTGGCCAAAACTATTCATAAAATCACATTTAGCATTCATATATGATGATTGTTGATTGGAAAATATACTTCTTAAAGTGAACGTGTTAAATGTTTGTACACTTTGCACTGATTATTTGATAGCCATGCAATAAATAACTTGTCTTTTTATCAATAAAATTATTTTCATTCCAGGTGAACTTGAAAGAATGTGAGACCTTTGATCTGCGGCTCCTCAAAGGTCCTTCCGATTTTGTGTCCATAGCCAATAGCACCGAAACCTTAGAAAAGATTGAAGCCTGCATTAAAGAGTGGATAAAACAAATTGAGCAGGTAGTGTTAACACGTTCTCTATCTATTCTGCAGAAGAATTTTGGCAAGTAAAGGATTTTGTCCAAAACTAGTCAATGTAATATTGGCAGTACAATAGGGCATATTTCCTTGTGATTCATAAAAACAAGCTAAATGGGTACTGTTGCCACATCCGGTGCAGAGGAACTGCTGTAAACTTTCAACATTTCTTGAACCAGTTGTAGCTTTATTCTTCATAGCAAACTTTACATGAAAATAGATTACGTGTTCAGGCATTTTGGATAACATGCCTGTGGTTTATTTTCTCCTATAACTTGTTTTGCTGAAGTAAATAATTGTCTACATGTCGACAGTGACTGCATATGACTTATTAAATAACACAACTTAAAAAAAGAAATAGCAGTTCATCCTATCTTTTGAGCTTCATTTGATTCCCAGCATGAGCTTTCTTTTGATGGGAGGAAGCAACCTTTCTGCAGACCTCACCAATGCTGTCCAGCCTCAGTAAGATTGTGTGTGTTCATTATGCTAACTATATGTGAGTCCCAGTTTTCGTTCTAAAAAGGTTTCTGAACTCTCCAGCTGAGATCAAGTGTTCACCACACAGGCATTAAAGTGCTCGACAGTATAGCCTGCCAGCATACACTTGTGCTAATGAGATTTCCAATCAAAATAAAGCGGTACACTGATTGAAATTATCAAATGAAGCAATTTTGAAATAATTAGTATTTTTAACAAAGATTTCAAAAAAACTTTTAAGGAAGAACTCTTTTAAAAGTTATTTTTAAAATGAATGTTCAACTCCTACCAGCCTCCCTTCTGAAAGCGTTCACTCATTGCTGCGGTGCAGTTGTATGGTGCCAGGTACCTCAACTGTATCTTACCCAAGCAGCAATTTAAAATATATATAATATGGTTCAAAGTCTGTCAAGTTCACCGTCAGTGAAAATACAGCAAATAATTGGAGTCTTCGGCTTGAAGGGATTCTAAAGTTTTATTTATTTTGTTAAATGGAGCATTTGCCTTGTGCCCTGTGGTAATCTGGACCTCTCTACCTTGAAATGTTATAGAATTTGGATGAAATTATAGAAGGCTTCAATAATGATAGCACAGTGAACAGAGTAAACAATAACACCAATTTATATTTATCTGGTGCCCAGAATGTTCAAAAATTATCCCAGATAAGTGCTTCATAGAGCCACACCAAGGCATGTAAAGTGATATCAGGGCAGATGGCAAAAAGTTTGGCCAAAGAGATGGGTTTCAAGAATTGCCTAGGAGGAGGAACAGAGGCCGTGAGGTTGAGAGGTGCAGAGAGGGAATTCTAAAGCATAGGCACTGTGCAACCGAAGACAGCCTCCAATCATGGAGCAAATAAAACAAGGGTGTGCAAGAGGCCAGAATTGGATCAGTGCTGATATCTTGGAGGGATGTGGCACCAGTGAAGATAACAGAAATAGGAAGGAGCATGGTCAAGGAGGGACTTGAAAACCAGGATGAGAGTTTCAAAATTGATATTACTTAACTGGGAGCCAATGTGGATCACCAACATTGGATGATGGGCGACCAGGCCTTGGGAAGTGTAAGGATATGGGCAGAAGAGTTTTGGTTGACCTCAGGTTTACAGATGGCAGACTGTGTGAAGCCAGCCAGGAGTACGTTGGAATAGTCAATCCTAGAGGTAATAAATCCTAGAGGTAATAAAGAATGGGTGAGACTTTCTGCAGCGGGTGAACTAAGACAGGAGTGGAATCGGACAGTGTTACAGAGTTGTAAATAGACAGCCTTATTGTTGGCACAATCATTTGTACATTGAAGTTTAAAGCCTTCGAAATCTGAGCCTTGTGAATCAGGAACAAAAAGGTGTCCATCATCTTTAAAAATAACTCACTTGGAATCTATCTAATCAAAGTCAGAGAATTACTTACAATGGCTTCTTTTATCACTCTCATACTGTTACCTCTGGTATTGTCCAATTCCTATCCTTAGCCCCCTCCTGTTTCCCATCTACATGCTGCCCCTCAGCTACATCATCCAAAAACACAGGAATAGTTTCACACGTACACTATTGACGCCCAGCTTTATCTCACCGCCATCTCTCTCCACTCCACCGCAGTTGTTAACTTATCAGGCTGCATGCTGGACATCCAAGTACTGATGAACCCGAATTGCCTCAAAATTGGGAAGACCAATGTCATGGCTAGGATTTATGAGTGGGATGGAAAACCTGGCGAGGCAGCCAAAAGTCTAATGACTTTTGGCAGGAATTTCCAGCCTTCATTTTCTGGTTTAAAACTCCATTCCCTAGCGACTGACTTCAACCCTCTCCCTGGCAACCATGAGTGGCTGAAATATACTGTTCAAAATATTGGTGTTGTTTTAAATTTGAAATAAACATCTGACCACATAACCATGCTATCAATCGAATCACACATCAATGGAACCATCCAGCAGGTCAACAGTGGAGAGACGCTGGAGGAAGATGGTGTAGTCAACTGTGTCAAAGGCTGCAGACAGGCCAAGAAGGATCAGGAGGGATAGTTTACCTAAGTCACAGTCACATAGGATGCTGTTTATGACCTGGCTAAAAACAGTTTCCTCAGCATTTTGGTGATATGTGTCTTTCTATGAGCATTGTCAAGATAATACTGGATTAGACCTATTCCATTTAACATTACTTTGCAATTCTAGGTTCTTGCTGAAAGTGAACAATTGCGTAAGGAGGCAGATGATCTAGGTCCACGTGCAGAGCTGGATCACTGGAAGAAAAGAATGTCAAGGTTCAATTATCTCCTTGATCAACTAAAGGGCCAGAATGTGAAGGCTGTACTTGGAGTTCTTACAACAGCAAAATCTAAACTTCTTAAGGTGCTTCTTCCCATCTTTTCTTGAACTTCACAAAAATTAGGAAGTGGTTGATATGGGTTTAGAATTCTATCATTCGTTCCACATTGCTGGAGGAGGTGACGACAGGGGGACTGGAGAAGGGGGTAGTATCGGTGGGTTACGGGACTATTTCGGAAGAGGATAAGGTGCCATTGGAAGGGATCAATGCAAAGTGGGAGGAAGAGTTGGGAGAAGGTATGGAGGAGGGGTTCTGGACTGAGGTGCTCTGGAGGGTGAACGCCTGCACCCTCGTATGCGAGGTTGGGCCTGGTACAGCTGAAGGTGGTGTATAGAGCATACCTTACAAGGGTGAGGATGAGCCAGCTCTTTGAAGGGGTAGAAGATGTGTGTGAACGTTGCCGGGGTGGGGGGGGGGGGCGGGGAGGGCGCGCAAACCACGTTTATATGTTTTGTCCTGTCCAAAGCTGGAGGATTACTGGTAGGAGGTTTTTAGGGTAATCTCTAAAGTGCTGCACGTGAAACTGGACCCGGGCCCTCGGGATGCCATATTCAGGATGTCGGACCAGCCGGGGTTGGAAACGGGTGCGGAGGCAGATGTTGTAGCCTTCGCCTCGTTGATCGCCCGAAGGCGGATTCTGGTGGGGTGGAGATCAACCTCTCCACCCTGTGCCCTGGTGTGGCGGGGGGGACCTGCTGGAATTCTTGATTCTTGAAAAGGTCAAATTTGCACTGAGGGGAAGGATGGAAGGATTCTACAATTCATGGACGTTATTCATTATGCACTTTCAAGAATTGGATCACATCGAACATTGGGGGGCGGGGGGGACTGTATGTGTTAATGGTGACTATGGGTGATTCCTGATTCTTTTTTGCCATTTGTTTATGTTAACATGTGGGCTAATGTTTGGGGGTTTGATGGGAGGATGGGATTGTTGTTATTGATATGGGGATAGACATTGCATTCGTTACTGATTATTGTTTATTGTTGGGTGTAAATTTGGGAGAAAATGTGAAAAAGGGGGAGAATAAAAATATTTAAAAAAAAAAAAGAATTCTATCATTCAAACCCCCTAATACCTATATAAATTAAATACAGGCTCGTATAATGAAAATGTTAAAAAATAGGTTTTACTGCACCTGACCTATGCTACATTTGATCTGGAAGTACTTAATGCAACCTTCTCTGGATCATATTCTGACTTCGTGCCGGTACTATGTAACTTTTTCCAGTATTTGTCCTGTTCAAGAAATGACCTTAAGTGTAAAAATGTGAAATATGCTATTTTTCAAAACAGAAATTAACACATTTATGTCTATAGTATGGATGCCTCTTCCATGGCACTGCTGATCAATGTGGAGATAATTCTGTTTTACAACAGTGATGCCACATAATACTTGACTGATTGGAGCTACTTATCTACAATGACCAAATACATCAAATAGAATGCGTTTTACAATATGGGCGATTTTTATATTTAAGGAGGAACAAAGCATGTCCTTGGATGTGTTTGATTGGCCTCCAGCAGTAACATTAAGGAGCACTAGTTAGTCATGTACTTATGTACAATAGTATGCTCCACCCATTTGTACCCAAAAATTGTAATCGGGGGACTATATCTGAGATAGAACTCCAGTGCGCATATACCCCATCAGCTCCGTTCTCTCATCATTCACCCTTGTCTGGTCGAAGTGTGGCTATTTCAGATTCTTCACTGACTGAAGCTAATACCCATCAGCTATGAAAATCATCTGCCTTGTAAATTCCTGTGCCTTGAAGCCTAAATTCTTCGCTCTTTTAGCTTACTAATCAGTAAACAATTGTTGCACTTTCTCATTCAACCTCGCTGGATTTGCTCTTTGCAAACATTGTTGAACACACACCTCCATCTTACTTCGACTTTCTCTTCTGATCAACTTTACAATTTAATTCTATCCTTTGCCTCCAACGTTGCTTTTTATTTCTTGTTTGTCTAATTATGGTTTAAATTTCCGAAGTGCTCACCTTTGTGATATCCCTTCATTCTTTTGTTCTCTCTGAACTTGGTTGTTCCTTTAACTTCTAAGTGTCGCAGATGCTTTCTTTTCAATTTAACTATTCTCCACTATCCCCTTACACCCTCATTTAGCTATCTTTACTTTTGCCTGTGCTATCCTTTTTAAATCTCAATGAAGTTTGCTGCTCATGATGGCGTGTGTAATATTTTGAATTTACTTCTGTAGTACCAAGTTCTTCACTGTTGCATTCCTGTGTTTTTGATGCTTTTGGAATTGTGTGAAAGCCATCTGATGCAGCTGCCATGCCAGTTTCACCTGAGGAAGAAGCAGTGCTCCGAAAGCTAGTGATTTGAAACAAACATGTTAGACTTTAACCTGGTGTTGTAAGACTTCTTACTGTGCTCACCCCAGTCCAGCGCCGGCATCTCCACATCATCTTATCCATGCCATTGGTGACCTTCTTTAGTTTTTCTTTGCCATTTTTTCAAATTCTGTACAATGTGATTCGAAATTCATGAAATTTATGTCTGTTTGACAAATTTTGCCACATTTCATTTTTATCTAATTAGTTTGTTGGTGCAGTTCATTTAATTTTGTTTGTCCAGTTCAGTTACGTGTAATGCTACCTTGAATTCACAACATAGTATTTTAAGGATGGAGAGCGATCTGTGCTCACTATCCCAAGAGTCTACGTATAATGTGCAACCACCGACTCTTGGAAGCCCACTGCCATTTACTGCTCACTTGAGTGTTGATTGGCAGTGGGTGGGGCTTTGTCCACCCTTGGGAGGAAGTCCTGCCTACCAGATCAGATTGCTGACAACTCTCCAACCTGCCAAGCACAGCGCTGCAGTGGCCAGAAGCGGTACTGTAGCGCTCTGCCTGGAACTAAATCTCAGGACTATTGGAAAGATAATTCCTGGGGGCAGGAGGGGGGCGCAATCACGACGTCAGGGGGTAGGCTAGGGGCGCCTGGAGCTCCAAGGACCCATACGGGATGGCGCTTCAACTTTGAAAGAGCCTTCAGATTAAGGAGTAAAGGAGCTTTCAGATTAAGGTGCCCTCCCTTTCTACCCAAGAAGAAGAAACAAATTTTCCTCTGTTTCGCACCTTATCCGCATCTGCTCTAGCCAGCCTAAAAATTGAGGCTGGGTGGACAAAGGCCATTAAGTGGCCTCATCAGAGCCTTAATAGATGAATGGGTGCAAAATTGCGTCAGGGTTTGGCCGGGCAGATTCCCAGGGGGAATCCCATCCATTTGATTTTACGCTCCCCTCCTGCCTCAGAACCTGCCTTCGGGGAAACGTAAAATTCTGCCCATGGAGTTTGTATCCTTAATTTAGTTGCGTTCCACTTTTTTAATAGCTGATTTTATGTCCAATTTATTTAATTAATCCAACCTGAATCTTTGCAAAGCTGCTTTACTTGCACATTTTATTTTTATGCATCTATGACAGGCTGCAATTTCATCCTGAAACTCCGATTTATTTATTTATTTATTTTTAACAATATTATTCTCCTTTTTCACATTTTCTCCCAAATTTACACCCAACTCAGGTTAATTTAATTAAGTTGTTGATTTCTGAATTTCATACCACGCTTTATTTAATTCATTTCTCCTTTCTCCTCTACTAAAATTTTGATTCTTCAGAAAATTTAAAAGTTATTTGAAGATCCAGGACATGTAATTTGCCTCCATAAACTGCAGCAATCTTCTTATTGTATGGAGTACTCCTTTTAAAAAGTGATGACCAGTATCAGGCTACTTTTCGCAAATGGTGGGGAAGAATTTATCTCAGGACAAATCACTGTTACCTGGTTTTATTGCTTAGTCAAAGTAATTCTCTTTGGTCTATTGTACTTCCAGAACTGGCGAGAGCTGGACATCAGAATTACTGATGCAGGTAATGAGGCGAAGGATAACGTGAAGTATCTGTACACATTAGAGAAATTCTGTGATCCGTTATACAACAGTGACCCTGTAAGTATTTGTAATCTCCTGCTGCTTATAATAAATAGATAGAATCAGAATAGGAGATGGTGGAGTGGTGACCTAGTAATCTAGAGACCCAGGCTAATGCTCAAGGGACATGGGTTTAAATTCCACCAAGACAGATGATGGAATTTAGTTTCTATTACTAAAAATCAGGAATATAAACTAGGCTTAATAATTGTGACCATCAAACTATCATCGATTGTCATGAAGACCCATCTGCTTCACTAATGTCTTTAATAGAAGGAAATCTGCCATCTTTAGCTGGTCTGGCCTACATGTGACCCCAGACCCATTGCAATATGGTTGACTTTAACTTCCCTCTCTTGTGACCTAGCCAGCTGCTCAGTTCAAGGGCAATTGGGGATGGGCAACAAATGATAGCCTTTCCAGTGATGCACACATCCTGCATAAGAATAAAGCAAAAGAAGAGAATTATAAACTAGATACAACACAGAAAGAGACCATTTGGCTCATGTAGTCTGTGCTGGCTCTGTGCGAGAACAGCTCAACCGGACCCCTCCCCAGCCCCTTTCCACGTAACCCTGTAATTGCTTCCCCAATTCCCTTTTGAAAACCATGATTGACTCTGCCTCCACCTCACTCTTGGGCAGCACATTCCCATCCTAACCACTTGCTGTGTAAAATTCCTTCCTTATTGGTTTCTTGCCAGTCATCTTTAATCAGTATCCCAACTGGTTCTCAACTTTTCAGCCAATGGGAATAGTTTATTTCTATCTGCTCTATTTAGACCTTTCATGCTTTTTAAACTTATCAAATCTCCTCTCAACCTCCTCTCCTTTAAGGAGGACAAATCCCAGCTTCTCCAATCTAGCCACATAACTGAAGTCACTCATCCTTGGAAACATTTGCGTAAATCCTTTCTGTACCCTCTCTGAAGCTTGCTCTGCAATAACTCCAGTGTAACAGAATCGAGTACTGACGATCCACCTCGAGAATGGGATCCATCAGCCTCTGTCTCTCCATCCTTCCGGAATTATCCCTATGCGCCTTGTAAGAGATTATCTCTATGCGCCTTGTAAGAGATTATCTCTTCCCTAATAACTGCCTTCAGGGCTGCCCAGGGCATGGAAGGCAAGGTGGTCTTATTCCTGTTAAACTCAACATACTCCCCAATGGCAGAGGATATATCATTACAAAATCTCTTATCCGTGAGCAATACCATGTTCAATCTCCATCTTCATGTCCTCCCACGCCTCCTTACTGGACCCCCAACTGTAGTGCCCCCCACCCTCCTTTCATGGGCATTGACCCTTTCGGGCCTAGACCCTTGGCAGTGCTCTTGCCAGCTTAGCAGCACCCATGAGCACCTTGGCAATGCCAGGGTGGCAGTACCATGGTTCCAGCTGGCAGTGCCAAGGTACCTGGGTTACAGGGCGAGGACCAGGGTGCCACCCTGCACTATTTCTAGTACCACTCAGGGGCTTCTGATGTCCCGGAGACTCCCCGGGTGCTGTTCCGCCTGGTCTACCATTGTTTGGATCTGCACTGAATTGCGCCCGGCTCCAGCCCCCCTCCACCTTCTGTATCATCACACCTTGTACCTCTATACGCTGGTCCATCTTCTCCAAGGGTGCCCAAATAGGGCCAAAATCTTCTCCAGGTCGTCCACAACCGACTGTCGGTCGCTGCTTCTTAAATTAGTACCTCAAGAAGCTAGCCAATGTCTTGATCAACCACAGAGAGGCCACTGATGCAGCAGAAGCCTGCACCATGTTCCCCTCCACTGAGGGTCAAGGAACATCTAAGTCTGACTTCTGCCTTGTATTGTATTTGTCAGATATTACTTATATGGGGGACCTTATCCTACCAAACTAAATGAATTTTCCCCAAGAAATCACCCATAAACTGGGCAAAATGGACTCCTAGTCGCCACATTCCGGCACCTGTTTGGGGAGGCCAGTACGGGAATTGAACCCGCGCTGCTGGTATTGTTCTGCATTACAAGCCAGCTGTTTAGCCCACTGTGCAAAACCAGCCCCCGACTGAAGCATAACGTCCCTACTTTTGTATTCAATTCCCCTTGTAATAAACAATAACATTGTATTAGCTTTCCTAATTACTTGCTGTACCCACATGCTGACCTTTTGTGATTCAGATCAAACCAAGGAGTGAGTGAGAAAAAAAAAAAGGATATATGGCTGAACCGAGGATAAAGATGGCTGGATATGACTATCCAGCCATCTGGGGAAGCACGGTAGCATTGTGGATAGCACAATTGCTTCACATCTCCAGGGTCCCAGGTTTGATTCCCGGCTTGGGTCACTGTCTGTGCGGAGTCTGCACAGTCTCCCCGTGTGTGCGTGGGTTTCCTCCGGGTACTCTGGTTTCCTCCCACAGTCCAAAGATGTGCAGGTTAGGTGGATTGGCCATGATAAATTGCCCTTAGTGTCCAAAATTGCCCTTAGTGTTGGGTGGGGTTACTGGGTTATGGGGATAGGGTGGGGGTGTGGACCTTGGGTTGGGTGCTCTTTCCAAGAGCCGGTGCAGGCTCGATGGGCCGAATGGCGGCCTCCTGCACTGTAAATTCTATGTTCTATATGTGCCAGGACACCCAGATTGAAATCTCATCTTGATCAGGCCAATGGCATGTTCAGTCAGGGTGTTGGTACACAAGTGACCCTTGTTTTATCAACGTTGAGGCTCTGTTGTACATCTTGCAGAGTTGCTAGGAGCCACCTCCTTAGAGGGTCATCCTTGCCTCCCTGAATCCATAGCAAGTGGAACGCCGGCGCTGAGGCAGGATTGACTTTCTGAATATAGTAGTACTCTGTCAGGTGCTTGGAAAGCATATAGACATGCAGAGTTTTTCCAGTTACATACAAATGGACATTAATGCAGTGGTAGCCCTTCCTATTTGTGAACCTGGCAGGTCTATCTGTGGATGCCTTGCTGTCAATGGTGGACATGGTGTTGAAGCAAACCTTGTTGTCCTTTGCGCATGAGAGTCTGCATCCGTGGGGATGCTGGTAAAGTCTGTGCCCCTTGTGAAAAGGGCTCCTGTGACGGTGTGAATGCAGCAGTGAGTAGCTGACTGAGAGATCACACCGAGGTCAGTAGCTGAGCCCTGAAATGAACCGGAGGCAAAGAGGTTGATGGTCAGCGTCGCCTTTCGTGGAAGCAGCAGAATCAGTCGATGAGTTCTAGGAGGCAGCTCATTGTTAGAAAGGACACAGTTGTCAGTCACTATATCCCCGGAGAGTTGAAGAGTCCTCCCGCACTGACAACTGGACACTTAAAGGTAAGTGAATCTATTCTGATAGATCCTGAGCTCCGGGTATTTTCAAGTTCTACTGCTTGGTCATGGCTCCTGATGTTTGGCCTCCCGGTGCAGCGTGCTGCTGCATTATGATGCACGATACTGTTGCTGCAATGCCTCAATTGCCTACAAGTATGAGGGAGCTGCATCCATGGCGAGTGGCAGACTCCCCCACCCCCTCTCCCACCCCCACCCCTTACAACCGCAGGAATAAGTTTGAACAGTTTAAATTGGTCCCTTTCTGGTCTAAAGGTTGATGATAAACCCATTAAAAAGATACTTACACTGTTATGAATCAGCCTTAAGTTTCTGTGAAACTGATCTGTGTATTAATTGTGCATTTAAAATGAATACCGATAAGCATTGTTGATGGACCATTATCTTTCCAGCAAGACTCTGCCCAATTGAAAGCAAAATGAGAGGAATTCAGATGAAATGTTAAACCGATTTTTGTATCAAACTTTAATGCAGGTTTCCATGGTGGAAGCAATCCCTGGGCTGATCAATGCAATTCGAATGGTTCATAGCATCTCCCGTTACTACAATACTTCAGAGAAGATTACTTCTTTGTTTGTGAAGGTATGATGCCAAAACGTTTTTTTTTATTGGTTTAATTGTTAAAGTTTCCTTGAATGAGAATACATATATATATATATATATATTTATATACATATATGCGAACATCTAGTTAAATGAGACTGATTACTTTCCAACTGAATAGATATTGGCACATTGGTTTGTTATTTCCAGGTGACCAATCAGATGATAACAGCATGTAAAGCATACATAACAAATAATGGAACAGCTACAATTTGGGATCAACCGCAGGAGGTGGTGGTCAAAAAGCTGAAGTCTGCCATTCAGTTAAACCAGGTAAAATTGCTGTCCTAAATATTTGAACCGTTTACAACAAAATATACCTTGCTATTAGATAGAGGTGATGTGGGGATGCCGGCGTTGGACTGGGGTGGGCACAGTAAGAAGTCTTACAACACCAGGTTAAAGTCCAACAGGGTTGTTTCAAACACTAGCTTTCGGAGCACTGCTCCTTCCTCAGGTGAATCAGATAGAGAGGGGGGCGGGGGGCGGGTGAGCACTTGGACTTAAATTTGCATCTTTGGCATGGAACTTTGTCCACAGCAGTGCATATTGGGAATGCAGTTTCTTGGACTCATGGCCCAGTAGATTTTCCATCCCTCAGTTTTAATGGGCTGAATCTCCTGATATAGGGAATGACGAGCGACTCAATTTAAGTCACGGATGTGTCTTGGAACCCCGATGAAGTCATGACAGGTGCACACATGCAGTGCTTATGTGGGAAGTTTAAACTTCCAAATGCTGGTTTTATCCTGCTGGGACTGGTGCACGATTCTCAATGAGAATGGGATCAGATGGCGTGAACTATGTAGATGTGGGCTGTTTGCCCTATACATAACTCTAGTTTTACTTCCGGATTTACTAAGACCTTTTCCTAGCAGGTGTATAGCCTGCTGAAGAGCACAGCTTGAAATAAGTCAGCTGGAGTAGTGCACACCAGCACCGTGGCAACCTCAAAAATGTTCAACCTCCCCATCGCCTCAAAATGTTCACCCCCAAACTTCTGACGAAGCTCCGTCCCTTTCCTGACAATATTCACCTTCCCCAACAATGTTAAACCCTCCCCCCACAACAGAAAATGATCGACCCCTTCCCACAACGTTCATTCCTTTCCTAATGATGTTCACCCCCTCCCGACAGTGCTCACTGTCCACCTTTAAATGCTCCCCGCTCTCCCAACAATGTTTTCCACCCACTCCCTTCTGACAATACTCAATCCCTCCTGACAATGCTTACCTCCATTCCGACTCACCTCCCAGTACCCTTGGTTCCTATTTGGCTGATGTTGGAAAAATCTATATTGTCAGGGGATGAGCGGAGTGGGGAGGGAATGAGGGAAGGAGGGAACGATATTGAGGTGAGGAAAGGGTGAACAATGTTGATGGTGAAGTGGGGTGAGGATTGGTGGTGGTGGGGGAAGAGTATTGTTGGTGGTGAGGGAGGTCAGTGAATGATGCCGGGGTAAGGGGAATGATGTTGTGAGGGAGGGAGGGAATGAATAATGTCGGGGGGATGAGGGCAGAACAATGTCGGGAGTGAAGGAGGAGGCGCACAATGTCAGGTGAGGAGGATGGACAATGTCGCGGATGAGGGAGGGTACTTGTGATGAACGGTTACTGCCTTATCATCATGTAAGGTGATGTCCCCTTTAAGACCGGGCTTGGAACCCTGGGGACTCTGCCTCTGGCTCCGCCCATCTGGGAGCCACACATAAAGGGCTGCCTCATGGTCTGTATAGCAGTCAGCTCTTGTCTCTAGCTGTAGCATAGTTATTAGTCTAATAAAGCCTTCTTTACAGTTTAATCTGTAAGCATCATTATTGAGGGTACCTCAGTACTGAACAATGTTTGGAGGGGAAGAGGTGAGGCAGTGAATAATGTCAGTTGGGGCAAGAGCTAGTGAGCTGCCCTAGGCCTCACCGCCCTAGGCCTCACCGCCCTCCCCAGCTGTAAAATTGCAGACCGAACTAGGGCTGCGTGGGTAGGCAGTGGGAAGACAGTCAAGGAATTTTACAGGCCCCCCATCTACAAACCCATCAGCTTATAAAATGCTGCCAGGAAGAGAGAAAATGGCACAACAGGGCTTTATATGTGCTCCAAGGTTCTCTCATGCATCCCTGGACGCTTTGATGCAGAGACGAGGGATCCAATAACCTCAGGGCTAGAAAAGACAGACACTGAGAGGATAGGAGAGGCAGATGAAAAAATGAAATGAAAATCGCTTATTGTCACAAGTAGGCTTCAAATGAAGTTACTGTGAAAGGCCCTAGTCGCCACATTCCGGCGCCTGTTCGGGGAGGCTGGTACGGGAATCAAACCGTGCTGCTGGCCTGCTTTGGTTTGCTTTAAAAGCCAGCGATTTAGCCCAGTGTGCTAAACCAGCCCCTGTCTTAACTGTGAATTGAAGCAGTCTATCCCTGAAGACTCAGGTGCAGCACCAGAAGTTCAATGACTTTGCACATGTGGTCAAAGTTAGTGAGCTCCTCTTCACACAATGGGTGCGATTCACCCAGAATAATCCAAGTGTCTTTTTGGATGAGTTTGTCAGGGCGTTTCATGTCAGCTGCAATGGAGAGATTGCGGCCTGTATTCACCCGCACTTAGTTCCAAACATGATTCTTCATGTGAATCTTGCCATGCCTGGCTTCCTTGCCATCTGATTTGCCCAACTTGCGCCTCAGCTGCTTGCCATTAACAAAGGGGAGCTGCTTTTAAATGCTCCCTCAGTACTTCCGGTCAAGAATAGAGGCAGCACGGAGACCTGCACCTCGCTTTGGGGATGCCGACCTGGTAAGGCTTCTCGACGCGGTGGATGAGAGGCAGGATACCCTGTTCCCCTGAGGGGTTTGGAGAACTAGCAGCAGCGTCAGTAATATTGCCTGGGACACAGTGGCAGCTGTAATGAGTGCGGGCAATATTACCCTGACGACACGGTCTTATGTCAGAAGAAGACGAATGACCTCCAATGAGCTACAAGGGTAAGTTACCACCTCTTTCATGGCATCAGTCCCACCTGCCACCCCTCAATTTTGCAAACCCCTCCATCTCTCCCTCCATGCCCCCCCCCCCCCCCCACCCTCCCCACCCCCCCAATCCACTGGCTGACTCCTCACGCCCTCCCAACATCCGATCCTCAAGCTTGCACCTCAGAACCCCCTGGCTCCCACTAGCACAATCCCTTCATGACTAGGTGCGATGCCCACAGATGCCACCTGCTATAGAGCCGCCTGACCCATCAAGAGTGTGGCTCACAATGTCCTCTCTATATCCTCTCAGGAGAAGATACCCCATAATAAGAGGGAAAAGGCGAAGACAGGGGGATTGGGGGGGGGGAAATCCCAGAGATCAGAATCCTAACCTATGAGAAATGGCCCCGGAGATCATGGGGTTGCCAGAGGAGAGAACAGTGACCACCTGCGGAGAAGAGCTCCGAGAACACCGGCAATGCATCACAGCTGTCATTCCCACCTTACACCAGCGCAGAAACACACGCCACGGTGGTGACATTTGTGGACAGACTACGGGGGTACTATCTGATGAGCACCACACAATTGTTGATGCACATCAGGTGGAGGCAGGAACATTCAAGGGAGACAGCAGTCGGAGGTCTGCTGGATCCTCTGATTCAGCCAAGTCCCAGTCAGATGTCAAGCCTCTGGACAAGGTTTTCCCAGAGCTGATGCAGATGATAGGGCACAGCCATGACGTTAAAGACTGAGTGTCAACGACATTCCAGGGACTGCAAGGCCGATTGGAAAGCCTGCAAGCACAGGAGGTGATTCTGCAATGCATGGCACCCAGGCCAACTCTTCTAGGGTGGTGACCGCAGTGGGAAACCTGGAACACGACGTCCATGTCTTGAGTGGTGGTGTCCAAGGCAGTGCTGAAGGCGTTGACACCATGGTGCAGATAATGGGGAACCTTCAGGGGCTGGCAGTGCCAGATGACTTGGAGGCTTCTGGAGCTCAGTCCAGCTGCCCCACTGTCTCGTACGGACTCCAGGGCCCTATGGGCACTATCAAGGAGGAGGAGGCGCTGGGGGCCAACCTGGAGCCTGTCACCAAGGAGGCTACTGCAGTCTCCAGTTCATCTGGTTCCCCCTCCTCCCCGACACTGGCACATCTCAAGAGCAGCAGACAGAACAGGGTGGCACGGTGATAACTGTGACACCAGTAAGTCGGCCGGGGCCCTCCAGCTCTAGGCCCTTCAGAGAAGGGGCATCATATGCCACAGGCGCGGAAAGCAACCGGCTGCCTCCACCTCTGATGTGCTAGATGCTACTCACAGTCAGTTTGGTAGGACAGACAGGCTGCAGCTGTGGTTGCCCCTGTTATGGGTCTCCCCAGTATTTAACGATGGCTGGAAGGTCTCACCGACGCAAAGACCCCCCCCCCCCTCTATTTTTCCAATTAATGGGCAATTTAGCATGGCCAATCCACCTAGCCTGCACATCTTTGGGTTGTGGGGGCGAAACCCACGCAAACACTGGGAGAATGTGCAAACTCCACACGCACAGTGACCCAGAGCCGGGATCAAACCTGGGACCTCGGCGCCATGAGGCAGCAGGACTAACCACTGCTCCACCGTGCTGCCTTAGTTGTAGTATATCTCAGCATTTTGATGTGCTTCCAGCAAAGTTGTATGTGAGCAATCACTGATACCCTGCAGCATGGAAAAGCCTGTTATTCTGACAAAGCCATCTGCATGTCCCACCTGCTTGATCAGAGAGAACACAATGTATTCCCATCTCCCAGCACAAAGAGCATTAATAATTCCCCTTCTGTGGCAAACTGAGAACTTTTACTAATGTCATCTGCTCTAGCCAGGCAGGATTGCAATGACATAATCGCAGCCAGAGGAATGGACAGTGCCCTTGCCCTGCTCTCCGGCTGCAGGTCTGCTTGCAAGAAGTGGCAGATTTCTGTGAGAGCTTCCTTCATAAAACAGAGATCATGCACACACTGTTTCTGGTTTAGGTTGAGATAAGAGAATCTCTTCCGGAAGATTCTGGTGTACTAAGGCCTCCTATTGCGAGACCTTATTCCCTTCCTCTCCCTCCTCCCTTTGTAAGCAACTTGTCCTCTTCAGTGCTGCGTCTACTTGATCTCTCTCTGAACCTGAAGGCCAAGGTATTCGCTAACTACAGTGCCTACCACTGGGAGCAAACAATCTGCCTTGAACTCTTGAAGTCAAAACAGAAACCATGTGCAATGTCATATCCTGTCAACTTCTCGAATCCTTAGTGTAGCACCGTCAATATGACGCGAGGCAGGTTGAGGTAATGTCAATTGAAGGCTTTATTAAGCAGAACTTTATCCCCAGCAGCGTGGTTACAGAATGTAGCTGCTGAGGGAAATGGAGGGAAAAGCTGGGTTCTTATACCGGCATTTCTGGGTGGAGTCCAGTAGGTGGCAGATCCTATCAGGACCTGGCATCCCTCCACCAATAGCCTGTCGACACGTGGTGTACCGTATTACCCCTAATACATACCACCACATTCACCCCTTGTTGAAAAAGAACCCGGCGGGATGGTGGTTCGCATGGTGGTAGGGGTTTACAGAGTCGGTACTGTGCCGTAACTTTGAACAAAACACAAAATTATCGCTTCAACTGGGCCAACGGGCCAAACAGAGTCGGCATGATGCCATAACTATAACAAGACACAATAACTGAAAACTGGGCCAACGGGCCAAACAGGGTCGGCATGATGCCATAACTATAACAAGACACAATAACTGAAAACGTTGAGAGTTAAAGTGATTCGATGAGCCGGATGGGCGTCCTGGTCGTCCTTTCCGATTGTCTCGGGCGTGGTGGTGATGGCGCTGGCTCGAGTCCCGTCGACTCTGGGAGCGTAGCGCTGTCCCCTGTGTCCTTACTCCTGGGCGGGTCTGGGAGGAGAACCGAACCCCCCGGGAAGGGGGTGGCTGCGGGATGAACCGGCGGGAGTGAGGAGGTGGTGATTGGCGTTGGGGGGGTGTGGGTAGCTCCGGCGGGCGCCAGATCTCACAGGGAGACCGTGTCCTGTCGCCCATCGGGGTACTCCACATAGGCGTATTGCGGGTTGGCATGAAGGAGATGCACCCGTTCCACCAACGGATCTGACTTGTGCGCCCGCACATGTTTCCGGAGCAGAATAGTTTCCGGAGCTGCTGGCCAGGTCGGAAGTGGCGTTCCAGAGGAGGACTTCCTAGGAAAGAGGAGGAGGCGCTCGTGAGGCGTTTGATTCGTGGTGGTGCACAGCAGGGACCGGATAGAGTGAAGGGCATCCGGGAGAACTTCCTGCCAGCGGGAAATTGGGAGACTCCTAGACCGGAGGGCCAGCAGGACGGCCTTCCAGACCGTTCCATTCTCCCTTTCTACCTGCCCGTTCCCCCGGGGGTTTAACTGGTCGTCCTGCTCGAGGCTATGCCCCTGCTGAGCAGGAATTGACGCAGTTCGTCACTCATAAAGGAGGACCCCCTGTCGCTATGGATATAGTCGGGGAAACCAAACAGTGTAAAAATGGTACCGAGGGCTTTAATGACCGTGGACGCTGTCATGTCGGGGCAGGGGATGGCGAAAGGGAAACGGGAGTATTCGTCAACGACGTTCAGGAAGTACGCGTTGCGATCGGAGGAGGGGAGGGGGCCTTTGAAATCCAAACTGAGGCGTTCAAAGGGTCGAGAGGCCTTAACCAGGTGCGCTCTATCTGGCCTGAAAAAGTGCAGTTTGCACTCAGCGCAGATCTGGCAGTTTCTGGTGACTGTTCGGACGTCCTCGACGGAGTAAGGGAGGTTGCGGGCCTTAAGGAAGTGGTAGAAACGAGTGACCCCCGGGTGGCAGAGGTCCTCGTGGAGGGCTTGTAGACGGTCCACTTGTACATTGGCACATGTGCCGTGAGATAGGGCATCGGATGGCTCGTTCAGCTTTCCGGGACGGTACAAGATCTCATAATTGAAGGTGGAGAGTTCGACCCTCCACCGCAAGATCTTGTCGTTCTTGATCTTGCCCCGCTGTGCATTATCGAACATGAAGGCAACCGACCGTTGGTCAGTGAGGAGAGTGAATCTCCTACTGGCCAGGTAATGCCTCCAGTGTCGCACAGCTTCCACTATTGCTTGTGCCTCCTTTTCCACTGAGGAGTGGCGGATTTCTAAAGTGTGGAGGGTTTGGGAGAAGAAGGCCACGGGTCTGCCTGCTTGGTTGAGGGTGGCCGCCAGAGCTACATTCGATGCGTCGCTCTCGACCTGGAAGGGGAGGGACTCGTCGATGGTGCGCATCGTGGCCTTTGCGATATCCGCTTTGATGTGGCTAAAGGCCTGGCATACCTCTGTCGACAGGGGAAAAGTAGCGGACTGGATTAGCGCATGGGTCTTGTCGGCGTATTGTGGAACCCATTGGGCGTAATAAGAAAATCCCAGGCAACGTTTCAGGGCTTTGGCACAGTGGGGGAGAGGGAACTCCATGAGGGGGCGCGTGCGTTCAGGGTCGGGGCCTATCACTCCATTACGCATTACGTAGCCCAGGATGGCTAGACAATCGGTGCGGAACACGCATTTTTCTTTGTTGTAAGTGAGGTTCAGGGCGTGAGCGGTCTGGAGGAATTTTTGGAGATTGGCGTCGTGGTCCTGCTGGTCGTGGCCGCAGATGGTGACGTTGTCGAGATACGGGAACGTGGCCCGTAAACCGTGCTGGTCAACCATTCGGTCCAGTTCTCGTTGGAAGACCGAGACTCCGTTCGTGACGCCGAATGGAACCCTTAAAAAGTGGTATAACCGCCAGTCTGCTTCATAGGCAGTATAGTTGCGGTCACCGGGACGGATGGGGAGCTGGTGGTAGGCGGACTTGAGGTCCACGATGGAAAAGACCTTGTACTGTGCAATCCGATTGACATGTCGGATATGCGGGGGAGAGGGTACGCATTTAGCTGAGTGTACCTGTTGATGGTCTGACTATAGTCGATGACCATCCTCTGTTTCTCCCCGGTCTTAACGACTACCACCTGGGCTCTCCAGGGACTGTTGCTAGCCTGGATGGTGCTTTCCTTCAGCAGCCTCTGGCCTTCGGACCGGATAAATGCTCGGTCCTGGGCGCTGTACCGTCTGCTCCTTGTGGCGACGGGTTTGCAATCCGGGGTGAGGTTCGCAAACAAGGAAGGCTGTTCAACCTTGAGGTTCGCAAGGCCGCAGACAGTCAGTGGGGGTATAGGGCCGCCAAATTTAAATGTTAAACTCTGGAGGTTGCATTGGAAGTCCAACCCTAGGAGTGTGGGCGCACAGAGATGGGGGAGGACATACGGCCGGTAATTTCGGAACTCCCTCCCCTGCACCGTTAGGTTAGCGATGCAGAACCCCGTGATCTGAACGGAGTGGGATCCCGCTGCCAGGAAAATTTTCTGGGTGCTTGGCCGAATTGCGAGGGAACAGCGCCTTACCGTGTCCGGATGAATGAAGCTCTCCGTGCTCCCAGAGTCGATAAGACACGGCGTCTCATAGCCATTCACTAGGACTGTAGTGGTTGCAGTCTGGAGCGTCCGGGGTCGCGACTGGTTGAGGGTCGTTGAAGCCAGATGTGGTTGTTGAAGTTGAGCATCTTAATCAGGCAGTATGTGGCCGTCTGTGTCGGGGTCCTTCAGCCAAGATGGCGGCACCACGGATCGAGCGCGGTCGGGGGTGGACAAAATGGCGGCGCCCATCTCTCCCTCGTGGCGTCCAGGGTCCAAAATGGCGGCGTCCATTGGTCGCACGTGGATCGCTGGGGGGGCTTGGTCTGTGGTCCCGTTTCTTCCCTGGAGTTAGCAGCGACCCCGCAGGACTTGCACACCGTCGCGTAGTGGTCCTTCTTCCCGCAGCTTTTGCAGGTAGCCGCGCAGGCCGGGCAGCGCTGCCGAGGGTGTTTCGGCTGGCCGCAAAAATAGCAGCGGGGCCCCCCCGGTTGGTCTGGTGTTTTGGCTGCGCAGGTTTGCGGGGGTGGGGGGGGGGTGTCGGAGAGTCGACCGCAGTGGGGGTCCACGGAGCCCAAGGGGCTGTAGTGCGGTCGGGGGCGTAGGCGCGGGCGTTACGCGAGGCCACATCGAGGGATGCCACCAGGGCCCGAGCTTCTGTAAGTCCCAGAGATTCTTTCTCCAGAAGCCTCTGGCGGATCTGGGAAGAGGCCGAACCTGCCACATACCCATCGCGGACGAGGAGCTCTGTGTGTTCACTCGCTGTTACTGCCGGGCAGTTGCAGTTTCGACCCAGGATCTGCAGGGCGTTATAAAACTCGTCCAGTGATTCCCCCGGAAATTGCCGTCGTTTGGCGAGCTGGTAGCGAGCAAAAACCTGGTTGGCGGGCCGGATGTAGATATCCTTCAGCGCGGCGATGGCACCGGTGAAACCATCCTCGTCCTCGATAAGGGAGTAGACATCAGGACTCACCCTGGAATAGAGGACCTGCATCTTTTGTTCGTCTGTCGGTGTGCCGGAGGCCGTTTGGAGGTAGCCCTCAAAGCATGCCAGCCAGTGCTTGAAAATGATGTTGAGTTAGCTGCTTGGGGTGCGATGCGCAGGCACTCCGGGGTGATTCGGAGCTCCATGTTCCCACGTCGTTTTCTTCAATTTAAATTCTGCTTAATAAATTGTAGCACCGTCAATATGACGCGAGGCAGGTTGAGGTAATGTCAATTGAAGGCTTTATTAAGCAGAACTTTATCCCCAGCAGCGTGGTTACAGAATGCAGCTGCTGAGGGAAATTGAGGGAAAAGCTGGGTTCTTATACCGGCATTTCTGGGTGGAGTCCAGTAGGTGGCAGATCCTATCAGGACCTGGCATCCCTCCACCAATAGCCTGTCGACACGTGGTGTACCGTATTACCCCTAATACATACCACCACATTTAGCAACTCTGGAACATTATAAACTCAGACAGAACCATCAGAAATTAATCTGAGCTGAGAGTGGTTGACGATTCCTTTTTCACTTGTGTGGGGTCCTTCCTGCTACTGAACGTGTTTAGCTGTGTGATGTTAAGAAGGGGCATAACTAGATTGAAGGGATCAAAAATGATGAGATTGGCTTCAAATCAATGTTAGGCATTGACCGAGGTCACAATCTGCCTACTGTGCATTACTTCTGCACGTGCTCCTAATGCCGTGCAACTGATCTTCCCAAAATTCCATCTTGTACGAACTGCACTGGAAGCTCGTTTGCATGTTCAATACAGATGCCATTTTGGAACAAAAACAGCACTCATAATACCAAAGCTGCAGGTGAATTTTGCACCCTATGCATCCAAAACCAGAAACTTACCACCATTTCACAGTCCTGATTTACTGGACGTTCGTACTTGCAGGATTAACTCTATAGGTGTTGCATTATTCCTATTTTGTTAGATGTCGAAACTATAATCAGAAGGTAGGACAATTCCATTCTAGATATCTCATCACCTGACATATAAAGTCATTTATTTTCTGTATGTTTCGAATACTGAAGGTAATTTGTATTTTCAAATTCAACCTGTTTAAAGATGTATTTTGCATTTTTCAGGAATATCAACGCTGTTTTCATAAAACAAAGCAGAAACTTGAACAAAACCCAGCAGAAAGACAGTTTGATTTCAGTGAGATGTATATCTTCGGCAAATTTGATACATTTCAAAGACGCCTGAATAAAATTATTGCTATGTTTGGCACTGTAACTGCATACTCTGCTCTCCAGGACTCCAAGATTGAAGGATTGGAAGTGTTGGCTGCTAAATTTCAGGTACTGTCTTGAAACTAGGTGTAGATAAAGAAAGTCCTTCAGGAAATAATTTTGTTATGACAATGAAATTATTAGTTCCATTCTCCAAACGTGGTGAAGACCGTACAGTATCTCTGATTCCTTACAGTGAGTTATCAGGTTTAACCATATAGTGTGGGAAGAAGTGTGATAGGGGATATGGGGAGTGTGGGAAGAGGTAGGATGGGGGATCTGCGGAGAGTGGGAAGAGATAGGATCAGGGATCCGGGGGGCACGGGAATAGATGGGATACGGGGAGTGTGGGAAGAGGTGGCAGAAGGGATCTGAGGAGTGTGGGAAGAGGTGGGGGAAGGGATCGGGAGAATTGTGAGTGTCGGGTTGCTGTAAGTAGAAACATAGAACCCCTATGGTGAAGTAGGAGGCCATTTGGCCCATCGAGTCTACACCGACCCTTTGAATGAGCACTCTACCCATTTACACTCCCCTGTCCACCCTGCCCTATCCAGTAACCCAGCACCTAACCTGCACATCCCTGGACGCTAAGGGGCACTTTAGCATGGCCAATCCAACTAACCTGTATATCTTTGGACTGTGGGAGGAAACCGGAATAGCCGGAGGAAATGCATGCGAACATGGGGAGAACGTACAAACTCCACACAGACAGAGACCAGAATTGAACCTGGGTCCCTGGCACTGTGATGCAGCAGTGCTAACCACTGTGCCACCCTCAAGTAGTCAGACACTCCCCACAATTGGAGGGCAATATCTGCTTTTGTGCTCCAGTTACAAGATAACATTACTAGGGGTCACCGTATCAGTCGGCTGTTCAATCTCTCAGTCAAGGAATCGTGCGTTGCTAGGTTGTTATCGAAGAGGAAAAAATACAAAGCAGCTCTTTAATTGAAACAAAAAGACAAATATTTTGTCACCTTCAGACCTTCTTTTCATGTCACCCTTAATCTCCTGGAGTTAGCATGGTTCCAATATGACTTTGCTGGCCTGCAAAAAGGGAGTGTCCTGTTGTATATAACTTATGAGTACATGTCAAAGTTTTCTTGCAGGAAACCAACTGCACCAAATAGATCCATGGAAATATAGATATCTGTAGACATTATTTATGAGTTAGCTTTGCCTTCCCAAAAGACAGAGGAACTCTATGAAAGTACAACTAATTGAGGTTCATCTTAAACTCAGAAGATTTTGCTTCGCAGAGCTCACATGAAGAAATAGATAAGACATAAAAATGTTATCTTTGGAGGGTTGAATGAATCCGATATGGCAATGCCTTTAATAATGTTCATTGTTTGGTACTGTTCCAGAGTATTGTAATTACTTTGAAGAAAAAACAGTACAACTTCCTAGATCAGAGAAAAACTGATTTTGATCAAGATTATGAGGAGTTTTCTAAGCAAACTGACGATGTACATGTAAGTGTCTATAATTTATATTGTTAATGCCAGGACTATTTTATAGGAAGCAATTAACTTGCTTCTTTGGTTGTTGTTTCCAAATTATAGTAGTCTTGATCAGGGTTTCCCAAACCTTTCTTTTTAAAAATTTGTTGTTTTTAAATAAATTTAGAGTACCCAATTCATTTTTCCAATTAAGGGCAATTTAGAGTGGCCTACCCTGCACATCTTTTGGTTGTGGGGGCGAAACCCACGCAAATACGGGGAGAATGTGCAAACTCCACACGGACAGTGACCCAGAGCCGGGATCGAACCTGGAACCTCGGCGCCGTGAGGCAACAGGGCTAACCCACTGCGCCTACTCCACGGCCGGGTGAGCCATAGAATCTCCGCCATGATCGAGAAGGCGACCACATGATGAGGCGATCGAGATCCTGCAAGAGCGTTTTGTCAAACCCATAAATGAGGTACATGCACTGCACCTGCTCTCTACCTGCCGGCAGCGCTCAGGGGAAACGCTAGACGAGTATGTGGAAACGCTCACCACGCTCGCCAGGAACTGCAACCGCCAGGATGTGACTGGGGACGTCCACATGAACCTGCACATGCGAGACGCATTCGTGTCCGGCATCCGTTCGACCTATATCAGGCAGCGAAGCCTCGAAAATGGAGCTAAAGACCTTCAGGACACGGTAACGCTCGCCACCTCACTGGAAGTGGCCCGCCACAACCTAGGCACGTACCCCTCGGACCCTGTGAGCCCCCCTCCGACTTCCCCAGACTCGGCTACACTACAGGCCTGTGCCGCGCACCGACCCGCCCAGAGCGGGGGGGCACCGTGCTATTTCTGTGGGCAGGGCCAGCATCCATGTCAACGCTGCCCAGCCCGATCCGCCATCTGCAGCGACTGCGGAAAGAAAGGGCATTTCGTGAGGGTCTGTCTGGCCAAGCCTAAGGCCCAGAAACAAAAAGCTCACCAGGCTCGAAAATCGAGCTCGCAGGCCCCGCAATGCGGCTGCGCTCCGGCCGGGCACACCCCTTTCTGACGCGTCGTCGGCCTCTTGCGAGTCATGGAAGCGGCCATCTTGGCAGCGGCCATCTTCTAGACCCGAAACGTGCGACCGACAGCGGCGGCCATTTTGTGAATCCGACTCGGCTGAGGACTCGTACTACCCGCAACTGGGAGTGATCACTCTCGACCAATCGCGGCCAAAGCACCTGCAGAATTCCATGATGCAGGTCCAGATCAACGGGCGCGACACTCCCTGCCTCTTCAACTCCGGGAGCACGGAGAGCTTTATCCACTGAGAAACGGTAAGGCGCTGCTCCTTGCGCACCGATCCTGCTTCACAGACCATAGCCCTGATCTCCGGGTCCCACTCGGTCCAATTCAAGGGATATTGTACTGCGGATCTCGCGATCCAGGGCGCCAAATACGCTCGTTTCAAACTCACCTCTGCGCCCCCCTGCTGCTCAGTCTGGATTTCCAATGCAGCCACCGAAGCCTGACCCTGAAGTTCGGCGGACTCTTTTCCCCCCCCCCCTCACGGTATGCAGCCTTGCAACACTGAAAATTGCACCCCCCTCACTATTCGCGAACCTCACCCCCGACTGTAAGCCCGTCGCCACCAGGAGCCGGCGGTACAGTGCCCAAGATATGACTTTTATCAAGTCAGAGGTCCAGCGTTTACTGGAAGAGGGGGTGATCGAGGCTAGCAACAGCCCCTGGAGAGCACAAGTGTTGGTAGTATGGTCCGGGGAAATAAAACGGATGGTCTTGGACTACAGCCAGACCATAAACCGATTCACGCAGCTCGATGCGTACCCCCTTCCCCGCATAGCAGAAATGGTCAATCGGATCGTTCAATACCGTGTATTCTCCACTGTTGACCTCAAATCCGCCTACCACCAGCTCCCTATCCGACCGAAAGACCGTCTCTATACTGCTTTCGAAGCAGCCAGCCGGCTCTTCCACTTCCTCAGGGTCCTCTTCGGCGTCACAAATGGGGTCTCCGTCTTCCAGAGGGCGATGGACCAAATGGTGGACCAGTACGGCCTGCGGGCGACTTACCCGTACTTGGACAATGTCACCATCTGCGGCCATGATCAGGAGGACCATGACGCGAACCTTGAAAAGTTCCTCCAGACCACCCGAGCCCTCAACCTGACCTACAACATGGAAAAATGCGTTTTCCACACAACCCGACAAGCCATCCTCGGCTACGTCGTGGAAAACGGGGTCCTAGGTCCATCCCCGACCGCATGCGCCCCCTTAAGGAACTTCCCCTCCCCCGTAGCCTCAAGGCCCTCAAACGGTGCTTGGGGCTTTTCTCCTATTACGCTCAGTGGGTCCCCAGATATGCGGACAAAGCCCACCCACTCATAAAGACCACGACATTTCCCCTGACGGCTGAGGCCCGGTCGGCTGTCAGTCGCATCAAGGCCGACATTAGCAAGGCCGCTATGCACGCGGTGGACGAAACCATCCCTTTCCAGGTAGAGAGCGGTGCGTCAGACATCGCCCTGGCTCCTACCCTCAACCAGGCAGGCAGACCAGTAGCATTCTTCTCCTGGACCCTCACCACCTCCGAGATTCGTCACTCCGTAGTCGAAAAGGAGGGTCAAGCCATTGTGGAGGCTGTGCGACACTGGAGGCACTACCTAGCCGGTAGGAGGTTCACCCTCGTTCCCGACCAATGGTCGGTAGCCTTCCTTTTTGATAATGCAGAACGGGACAAAATTAAAATTGATAAAATCTTGAGGTGGAGGATTGAGCTCTCCACCTACCCATTCGATATTAAGTATCCTGGGGAGCACAACGAGCCCCCAGATGCCCTGTCCCGCGGCACGTGCGCAACGCGCAGGAGGATCACCTGTGGGCTATGCACGATGACCTTTGTCACCCGGGGGTTACCCGGCTCGCCCACTTTATCAAGTCCCGCAACCTACCTTACTCCACCAAGGAGGTCAAGGCCATGACCAGGGCCTGCCAGATCTGCACGGATTGCAAACCGCACTTCTACCAGCCAGACAAGGCTCGCCTTTTAAAGGCCTCGGGACCCTTTGAGCGACTAAGCGTGGACTTCAAAGGTCCTTCCCGTCCACCAACCGCAATACCTACGTCCGAACCGCCATCGACAAGTTCTCCTGCTTCCCATTCTCCGTTCCCTGTCCCGACATGACCTCGGCCACCGTGGTAAAGGCGCTGCACAGCACCTTCACCCTGTTTGGTTTCCCCGCTTATATCCACAGCAACCGGGGTACATCGTTCATGAGCGATGAGCTGCGTCAGTATCTGCTCAGCAAGGGCATCGCCTCGAGCAGAACGACCAGTTATAACCCACGGGGAAATGGGCAGGTGGAGAGGGAGAACGTGACAGTTTGGGAGGCTGTCCTTCTGGCCCTACGGTCGAGAAGTCTCCCAACCACCCGCTGGCAGGAGGTCCTACCCGATGCCTTCCACTCCATTAGGTCGCTCCTCTGCACGGCCATGAATGAGACACTTCACGACCGCTTGTTTGTCTTCCCCAGGTGGTCCACCTCCGGGGTCTCGCTTCCACCTTGGCTGACGACCCCGGAACCTGTTCTTCTCCGGAGGCACGCAAGGAGCCATAAAACGGACCCCCTGGTCGAGCGGGTCTGACTGCGACATGCGAACCCCCGATACTCCTACGTCGAGCACCCCGACGGCAGGCAAGACACGGTTTCCCTCCGGGATCTGGCACCCGCTGGTTCCCCCACTACTGACGCACCCCCCCTCGCGGTTTCCCTGCCGGACCTGGCACCCACTGGTTCCCCCACTGATGCCCCCCCCCCGGGGACCCCCACTCCGTCAGTAAACACCGACCGCGCCCCCCCCCCCCCTCCACACTCCCCCGGCGCTGCTACCCCCAGCCCTAGCTATTTCCCCAGCTATTCCCCCTGCCCCCCGACCCCCTACCCCGACCCGGACGAAAGCTTCGACCACCGTGCTCCCGGATGTACCCTCACCAAAGACGTCCGTGTCCGCTGCACCACCGCCCGAGCTGAGAAGATCGACGAGGGCGATCAGACCGCCAAAAGGAATAGACATGTGATTCCACTTCACCCCCGACGGACTTGCGTTTTTTTAAACAGGGGGTGAATGTGATGAATGGTTACTGTACCCTTAACACCATGTAGGTGATGCCCCTTTAAGACCGGGTTTGGAACCCTGGGGAACTCCGCCTCCTGCTCCGCCCACCAGGGAGCCGTATATAAGGTGGCGCCTTGTAGGCGGCACTCAGTAAGCACACGTCTCGAGAACTGGATAGTTCTCTGCTTATTAAAGCCTTCATTTACCATTCCACACTCTTGTGTCGTTATTGAGGGTACTGCACCCCCTCACGCAAATTCACCTCTCCCTCTCTCTCTCAAATTCACCTCTTCCTCTCTCTCACACAAATTCACCTCTCCCTCTCACACAAATTCACTTCTCTCTCTCTCTCACAAATTCACCTCTCCCTCTCACACACAAATTCACCTCTCTCTCTCTTTCACAAATTCGCCTCTCCCTCTCTCACACACATTCACCTCTCCCTCTCACGCAAATTCACTTCTCCCTCTCTCTCTCTCTCAAACAGTCCAACCTCTCCATCATATACACACACACACACACACACACACACACACATACACACCTCTCTCTCTCACACCTCTCAGTCACCGACCCACTCTCACACCTCTCAGTCACCCACCCTGGACTCCGTGTCGGTTTCCCCTCCTGCCTCCTGGCTGTGGCCTACATAGCCCCACCACCTGCTCTGCTGTCTGGTCACCTTTGCTCTCGTCCTTGTCTTTGACTTTCAATACTGACTTTGCAGCTATTTCCAGCTCGTCCTGCTGGCCTTTTGGTTCATTGGTGCTGATAGACTTAGTAGCCAACACTGTGCAAAAACCACCTTTTGACACTCTGGAACAACAGCTTATTTCAAACTTAAAACAGTCAGATTTACCGGGGAACGCCTGGATGAGTCCATTGAACCCAGTTTGGGAAACGCTGGTCTAGAGTAGTAAACAAATTGCATATTTCTCTCAGAGCACTGTTTAAGTTGGACAAGTTCCTCAAAGGTTTGCTCACATGGCTTTCTATTTTTCTTACTCTTTAAACTCACTGAGTATTGTTTGTCTTTTGTCTTATAAGTCAGTTTACTTATTTTGATAGACATACTGTGACAGTTTGAGCTGTTCTAATTTTTTTCTTCAGCAATAAGGCATTTTGACAGATACATGGATAGGAAAGGTTCAGAGGGATTTGAACCAAATGCAGGCAAATGAGGTTAGCTAGATGGGCTTTTTGGTTGGCACGGACCAGTTTGGGCCATTTTTTTAATGTGAATTTTTTTAATGAAGTGGTATGATTGGTGTAACAGTACGCTGTAGGACAAAACTATTTTTCCCATCTGTGCTTTGTATTGGGGATGTGTTGGATGTATTTTCAATATGGAGCTCACGGGAGGGAAAAAAACAGACTGCTGATAATTAAATTTGTTGAAATGATATTGTGGATCTATAATTTATATTTAAACATATAAATGCCAGACACTTACGGCAATCTCGTGATCACTATTTGTAGGTGCACATCCTATAGTTTCATTAATTTTCATTGATAAGTAACAATGAGGTTTTGAGTGTTTTCAAATTATTCACATTTAGTATTAAAATTTGAATTTCAATATTCTTATTATTACACAGTCCCAGCTAAGGATGTTTATTGAAAACAGCATTGAAAAGATACAGAATACAGAGCGAGCTCTGACATTACTGAAGAAGTTTGAAAGGTAAAGTGATGTGCTACAGTACCTCTTCGTAGGGATTTGTGCTCTTTCAAAACCATGAAGGCACAACATTTGCCTTATTGTTGGAGCTGATATGAATGGCCATGCATGGGCAAAAAAGATGGCATTGAATTGCATTTTAATTATTTGTGTGAGTTAGTAACACCTCCTGTGATCTACAGCCACCTTGGCCAGTTTATGAGAATGAATATTCTGCAGACTGAAACTAAGTCCCAGAAGTGGGGTCAGGGTGTGCTGGAATGGTTGGTGATTTATTCAGTCATAGGATTGGGGCAAGGTTTTCATTTATTGCCTATCTTTAATTGCCCTTGAGAAGGCGGTGGCGAGCTGCTTTCTTACCATTGCATTCAATGTAGAACATAGAAAATTACAGCGCAGTACAGGCCCTTCGGCCCTCGATGTTGCGCCGACCTGTGAAACCACTCTAAAGCCCATCTACACTATTCCCTTATTGTCCATATGTCTATCCAATGACCATTTGAATGCCCTTAGTGTTGGCAAGTCCACTACTGTTGCAGGCAGGGCATCCCACGCCCTTACTACTCTCTGAGTAAAGTACCTACCTCTGACATCTGTCTTATATCTATTTCCCCTCAATTTAAAGCCATGTCCCCTCGTGTAGTGTAATTACACCCATAATGTTGTTAGGGGAGGGATTTTGACTCAGGAACAGTGATAAAATGGTAACACAGTTCCAAGTCAGGATGCTGTATGTCTTGAAGGGAAATTTGCAGGTGGTGGTGTTTCCTTACAACTGCTACCCTTGTTCTTCTAAGTGGTGGAGGTCACGGGTTTGGAAGCTGCTGTCAGAGGTGTTTTGGTGAGTGCATATTGTAGAGTGGGTGCCAATGGTGGAGGAAATTCATTTTTAATGTGATTGATGGGGTGCCGATCAAGCAAGCTGTTTTGTCCTGGATGGTATTGTACTCCTTGAATGTTGTTGGAGCTGCACTCATCCAGGCTTGTGTAGAATACTCCATCAAATTTGTGACTTGCACCTTGCAGGTGGTGAACAGCCTTTGAGGAGTCGAGTGGTGAGTTGCTCATTGCACTGTTCCCAACTCCTGATCTGTTCCTGTCACCATAATGGTTGGTCCAGCTATCTTAATGGTAATGATGACCGCTGGATGCTAGTGGGAGACTCAACGATGATAATGCTGTAGAACATTAAGGGAAGGGGTAATCATCCACTGACTCCGCTTGCGGGACTTAAGTATATTGCTGAAAGACATGCTATCAAAGCTTTTCATCTTGCACTCATCAGGCCAAGTGTAAAAATGCCAAATTTTAAATGGAACAACAATTTATACTGCTGAGAAAAGGAGTACTGATTTGTTGGCAAGTTGGCCCTGGTTGATCGAGATGTTGCCATGGCGAATGCACCACAGAGCTATTGTCCCCCGTGCTTTCGTTATTCAAAGAGGGTGCTATAGAACATAGAACATACAGTGCAGAAGGAGGCCATTCGGACCATCGAGTCTGCATCGACCCACATAAGCCCTCACTTCCACCCTATCCCTGTAACCCAATAACCACGCCTAACCTTTTTGGACACTAACGCGCACATCTTTGGACTGTGGGAGGAAACCGGAGCACCCAGAGGAAACCCACGCAGGCACGGGGAGAACGTGCAGACTCCGCACAGACAGTGACCCAGCGGGGAATCGAACCTGGGACCCTGGCGCTATGAAGCCACAATGCTATCCACTGTGCTATCGTGCTGCCCATATTCATATTTATTTTGCCTGCAGAGGATAAGTCCTTGCATAAGAATATGTGTAGCTCCTAGCAAGCGCCAATTAGCTACACTGCGAGCCCTACTCATAATATCAAATTAATTATTTATTTAATTCTTTCACACTGTGGATTACTCAGCAAATTCCGCCTCACAAAATCACATCTAAAGTTAGATATTGGGCTGGATTCTCTGCCCTGCGACGAGGATCACGATCGGGTGGAGAATTGGGCTTCTGGCCGCAATCGAGGTTCATGCCGGGCGCCGAACTGACCACTATGCTCTGGCCCCCCGCTGACGGTGGGAAAGGGCTTTGTGGCAGAGGAAGGCTGCTAATGAATGCAATTGGGTACAAATAACCCATTTGCATCCTCTTAGCGAGTCTGGTACCAGAGTCTCCAGGCCCTCGTGATTCTCTGGACCTCTGCCGCGGATCACTACTGGTATTTACCAGCATGGCCCTGACGTGGGCCAAGGGGTAACCCCTTAGTTACCCCCAAAATCTGCCTGAGCATCACCCTCCCCTCCGCAATGCATGACCTGCCAACCCCTCCCCTACCTGGAACCCCCCACGGCCCCCCAGACACCCCCTAAAACAGGAGACACCCCTTAGATCGGGAGAACCCCCCCCACACCTGCAGACACCGTCTAGATAGGAAGACCCCAGCAGAGACCGCCCCCCCCCCCGATACATCCCAGAAAAGAGACCTTTTTCTAGAGCAATCCAGAAAGGAGCAGTGAAAAATGCTACTGCTATAATACTCACCTGGGCATACACCTGCTGGCTCAGACCGAGGAAACACCACGTGTCCATTCTGGAAAGAAGACAGCTGTGACCTGTGTTTAAACCCTTCAGATACTTTAGCTGCAAGCTATTCATTCATTTCTCTTAATGGGCTGTGATTGACAGCTTCCACAAACACAGCTTCATTCATCTTCCTTCATGGATGAGTAACTCGAAGTGCTCTGACCACAATGTTTACAAATATCAACCACATCAAAGTGAGTTAAGCGCATGCCAACCCCCCCCCCCCTTCACGCTCGAGTGATTATGAAGTGCGGAGCTGGAACTTGACAGCACTTAACTCTCTTTGAATATCTCTGGGGGGGGCAGTCTCCCTATCTAGGGGGTCTCTCTATCTGGGGGGGGTTTCTCTATCTAGAGGGTCTCTGTGGCGGTCTCCCTCTTAACGGGGTCTTGGGGGGCAGGCAGGTCAGGTCACCCCATACTTGGGGGAAGCAGGGACCCAGAAAATCTGGCGGTGAGGGGCCGAATCGCGATGTGGGGAAGGGGAATGAATCGCGATGTGGGGGTGAGGGGCTGCTTTGCAATATGGGTGGATGGGGGCGCTGCTTTGTGATGCTGGGGGGGTGGTGGTTGGCCCCGGGACCGCACTATTGGGTCACCCACTCAAAATGGTGGCCTGATAGCTGGATTCCCTCGCGAAATGCTCTTATTCCTCGCCATGCAAATTTCTGAATTGTGTCCTGATTTCCATATCTGTTTCAATTCACCTCCGGCGGAATAGTTTCCCAAGTGGAGAATCTCGGCCATTATGTTTTGGGTATTGCAAGCACGGGTTGTTTTTCCGATACAGTATAAATTGTTTTGCCCTTTTAAATTTAGCATCTGTCCTGATGAGTGCAAAATGAGAAGCTTCAACACAAACCACTTTTGTTCAGCAATACTCAGCAAGACTTGACCGGTCCAGGATGAAGGCATCATGTCAGCTCTCTGGTATCTTGCACAGACAAGCACGATGATCTTTTGATGTTTGTGTTTAGGTTGAGGAATTCTGATGGGTGATCCGATGTTCCCTTATTAACCAACTGTGTGCAATTTAAGACTCCTTGGACCTGTAGGAATCCTGCCTGTGCTACAAGTCCGAATGGCCTCATCCATGATTAAATGCACATAATTCCCAACCATTTATTTCTAGGGAGATGCACATATGAGCAGCAGATTCTGCAAATAACTGCTGCAGCTTCCTTGAAGGAAGTGGAGATATTAAGTGCTATGGTGACCATGACTGCCATATGCAATGCCTGCCCACCCACTGATCCACTTGGCATGGGGTCTTCTTCTAGGAGGCCGAAATGTCCACAACCGCCTGCTGGGAAAGTCTGAGCCTCCTGAAATTATAATAAGAAACCAAAGGCTGTGCTAGTATACTCCGTGTTTGGGTATTTCCTCCTGGAGCTTGTGCCCTTTATCCTTTGGGGTGGCAGGTGATTGAGGCGAAGGCTACAGCTACTTCTGCTGGTGCTGCTCATGCTGCTGCTGGCGGTGTTGGTGTTCCTCATCAGGGGTCCAAGGTAAATCTAGATGGGTAAATGCTCCTCCCCCGCTCACCCCACCCCCATGCTGCTGTGAAGGCTGACATCAGGGAAATGTTGTTTCAAAGGGGAGAAAAAGTCTCAAGCAGAATCGATCTGCAAAGTTTTGAAATTCACCTTCAAAGCAGTGAAAACACATCCTTGGGACAAGTCACTTGGACAGTTTTGCAGCTTTCGGATCTTGGGGCCAGATTTCCGCCAGAAAGGCAGGAAGCTAAAGTCGGGAACTTCCCAACTCAGCCAACCCGACACCTTTAAAAGGGCCTTCACATATCATGTTTTCATTCTGGGGATGCAGGGCTGGATAGAATCAGACCCGCCGCCTCTGGGGCAGTTCAGAGGTGGCTACGGAGGCCGGCTTGTTCGAGGATCTGCCTCGGTTCTCTGGGACTCTGTTCTAATAATAATAATAATCGCTTATTGTCACAAGTAGGCTTCAATGAAATTACTGTGAAAAGGCCATAATCGCCACATTCCGGCACCTGTTCGGGGAGGCCGGTACGGGAATTGAACCCGCGCTGCTGGCCTTGATCTGCATTACAAGGCAGCTGTTTAACCCACTGTGCTAAACCAGCCCCTAAGTTACATTACAGGCAGATAGGCCCTCTAGCCTTCACCCCTTACACATCCTCACCTCTCCATCCTTCTTACCATGTCGCCCCCATTCCTTTTTCATGCCCACTCCATGCATCCTCCACTTATGCAGTATGCACAAAAAAAACATCTAAAACAATGGCAAGTCTTGAAGTACATTGAAAAAAAAAGCTGCTTTGAGAAAGCTGCTGACTTATAACCTCATAAAAATATAAATTAAACAGGCATAATGGGCAGAATTCTCCACTTCCTCGCCGAAGTGGCCGCGCCGTCGTGAATGCTGTCGAGGATCACGACGGCGCGGAACGGCCCCGGTCCCAACCGATTCAGGCCCCCACAGGCCGCCCCCCCCAGCATTCACGCACCGCCCACGACTGCAGCGACCAGGTGTGGACGGCGCCGGGGGGAACCCGCCGTTTTTGCCTGGCCGCTCGGCCCATCCGGGCCTCAGAATAGCGGGGGTGCCGGAGAATCGCCATTTTCGGTGTCTCCGGCGATTCTCCGGCCTGCAGCCCGCGAAACTCGACCGGGCCGTTCCCGCCGCTTGGGAGAATCGTGGGAGGGCGTCGGACCGGCGTCCCTGGAAATTTTGGCAGCCCAGGCGATTATCACAACCGGCATGGGAGTGGAGAATCGCGCCCAATGTGTTCGATAACAGAAGCTTTCCTCATTTTCCTTCTTAATCTTGTTCAGATAAACATACAGACATTGAAACAGCTCAAAGAAAGAGTAACTTATTGTAATCTCATAAAGATGTCAATCAATCAAAGCTAACACTCCAGTTAAACCTGTGTAAACAGAACCCTACTGATCTAATCCATTAATGAGTCTTGGGAGCTCAGCCAAGCATTCTTAATAAGGCCATCAGGAGAAACACATATCTGGCCATCTGTTTCTGCTGAAACAGTTCATTCGCTGGCAAGGAGTGGGCATGACGTGCATCGAAGAGACATGGGGGCATGGAGGATACAGGGGATAGAGGGTTACATAGAAGTGGGATGGGGTGCATGGGTAAAACCTTTTAAACATACATTTCAAAAGTTTCCTGAATCTAGAGTAATGTTCACAAATCCTCTGAACTACATGACCTTGAAGTTGGCCCAGTGCCGGGTGTGGCTTCTTGCCAACTTCCTTATCACATGCTGTGCCTGGTTGTGGGCAGAAGTCCTGTAATCAAATCCCACCCATCATTTTTAAAAGCCTCCAGAATTGCTCTGACTGCATCAAAATCTGGCCTGTTGGTTGCTCAGCCCTGTCAATCCCTGCTGTCCTCTCACCTTGTTCACCCGAGTGAGTTTCCACTTGATTAGCTTTTAACATAATAGTTTCCCATGTGCTAACGAATGTGCTCCTACCAGCTTGCCAACACCCTGCAAGTTTCTGGTGTTTTATTCTACTGCCCACACTTTCCACCCATTTTTGCAGGTTAAAATTCAGTCCATTTGTACTGTTATGCAACTATAATATTATTTAACCTTGTTTGGATAACCACTTTTTAAATCTCTGACATAAGAGGTAAGTAAGAACGTTATATTGAATGAAAAACAAAACTTTGTTTTGGTGGTTAATATTTTTCAAAATGCTACCTGTCCAGGCTTGGAATATCAGATCTAGGTATAGATGAAAAATACCAGAAGATTCTTCTGAACTATGGGCGAGACATTGAGGTGATGTCCAGGCTTTACACCAAACAGAAAAGCGATCCGCCTATTGCACGAGACATGCCACCAATAGCAGGGAAGATTTTGTGGACACGTCAACTCTTTAACAAGATTCAGGAACCAATGGAACTTTTCCAGCAGCAACCAAACATTTTGCAGACAGCAGATGCCAAACGCATTGTTCGCAACTATAACAAAGTGGCAAAGGTTTTGCTGGAGTTCGAGGTGTTGTATCACCGAGGCTGGCTGAGACAGGTAAGAAAAGTTAGACAACAAAAAAATAAACACCATCCGATCTGTGTGACTTTTCAACCACTAAGTAATGAGAACTATGTAGAAAATACGGGACCAAAAGAGTAAATGCTCGAAAATCTCAGCAGGTCTGGCAGCATCTGTAGGGAGAGAAAAGAGCTAATGTTTCGAGTCCAGATGACCCTTTGTCAAAGGAAATATGGGGTTTGAAGACTGGTCATTTGCATGCTAACTGCAGGCTACGATAGACTCTTGTGAGTTTAACAGCTGCAACATAAGTGTTTTACTTTCTATGAAGTACTGGGCTTATGCTATGATCTGTGCCTGCAAAAGGTAGAGTTTATATTGTTAATTTGGGCAGAAATTTTACTGCGAATGTCATCGTTTGTATACCATCATGTGCTTTCTGGATAATAAGTTTGTGTTCAAAGCTTAGAGTGTGGTTGAATTGAAAATTTGATACATTTTGCTGGTAATGGTCTCACTGCAGTAGAAGGCTGCACAATACATACATGAAACAAAGTGGGTCCCTATTCTTTGCAGCACAGTTGGTTTGAATAGTGTGTTTAATGTGGGAATTTCAGATATATATTGTATTGTATGTAGCTGGTGCAGTAATGGTTAAATGTCTGGAATAGTGTATGCATGTATCTGCTGCAGTAAAGTTTTAAAAATAAATCCTGGTTTAAACGACAGATGAACAGGTAAACACATTGGTTACAGAAGGGACAATTAAAGCATCATAAAAGTAAGATCATAATTCTTTCCAACCATGTATATTGTTGACTGAAATTGGGCGAATGGAATGGGCAATATGGCAGAGCCCCACAGGGGCCTGGCGCAGAGGAAAGAAGGCCCCCACAGAACCAGCCCGCCCGCCGATAGGTAGGAGCTGATCGCGGGCCAGGCCACCGTGGGGCCCTCCCCGAGGCCGGATCCCCCCCACCAGGATGTCCCCGCACACTTACCTGCCAGGTGCCTCCATGTGTGAAATGAGTAATCCACGCTGGCGGGACTGGGCAAAAGTTGTCGGCCACTCGGCCCATTGGGGTCCGGAGAATCGCCGGGGGGCCACTGTCAATGGCCCGCGACTGGCATGGCAGGATTCCCGCCGGCCCCCGAAAAATGACGCAGGAGAATAGGCAGGAGAAAAATGGGCAGGAGACTGCCCCCGGCGTCGGGGCAGCGGGGCGGGATTCGCGCCTCTCCTCAGGGATTCTCTGACCCGCCGCAGGGTCGGAGAATCCCAGCCAAATTGTTTCATTTTATTGTCAAGCACTGTTCAACTGGTTAGCTTAATCATGTTTTTCTTTCTTTGTTCGTTCATGGGATGTGGGCGTCGCTGGTTGGGCCAGCATTTGTTGCCCATCCCTGAGGGCATTTAAGAGTCAACCACATTGCTGTGGGGCTGGAGTCACCTGTAGGCCAGACTAAGTAAGGATGACAGATTCCCCTCCATAAAGGACATGAGTGAACCAGATGGGTTTTGTTTACAACAATCGACAAAGGTTTCATGGTCGTCATTTGACTTTTAATTTCAGATATTTATTAAATTCAAATTCCATCATCTGCCCTGCTGAGATTCAAACCCAGGTCTCCAGAGCATTACCCTGGGTCTCTGGATTACTAGTCCAGTGACAATACCACTACGCCACTGCCTCCCCTCGTGGAGCGTAGTATCCTTTCCTCACAGTCGTACAAATTAAATTAAATATTGGGGTTTCTGCCCGGTATCCTTGGCAACTTTGGGGTCTGGTCTGGGATGGTAATAATAGTATCTGTCTCTCTCATCATTTCCTGTATGTTGCCAACTTGTATCTTTGTTACTTCACCTTCCTGCTTTTTCTCCAGTTGTTCTTCCCCACCCTCACACCCCTCCACTCCGGCTCCTTTCCTGAGAGCATTAACTGGTTTCACAGGGTGCTGGATGCACTTAGATACCTGACTCAAATAACCATTATTCAAGAATACATTATGATACTAGTGTGAAAAGTCTTTTCAAATGTGAATGATATCAAAACCAAGCTGGATCCTCCCCAAGACATAGTTCACACAAATACAAACTTCCCAGAGAATCTTAGGTTGTGCTGAGGAGCCAGAATCCAGTGATGCTGGAAACAATTCTAGTATCTCCACTGAAACCTCTGCTTCAATCAACTAGCTCAGTTAGTGTAGATTGCTATCTGAACGTGGGACCTTGATACTTATTACGGCTAATCACACTGGACCATTAAGGAGCCTTACAAAAAAGATCCATCAGTTCCAGGTTGCCATATATTGCTGTTCCGAACACAACATATTGTATACATTATAGGATTTGTTACAGTGATAGTCTGATAATTGAATGGAACCTCCAGTTAGTAAACAAAATATTACTCCATTCATTTCAGCCCCAATACAAAATGCTGGTAATCATCTTTAAAGGACTTTGCTGAAGTGATGTAATAAGCTCTGTGTCGAAATTTCGCCAAAAGTGAAAGATGGCTTTTGTTTGATTATATTTGCTTTCACCTTTTCCTTTAGATTGAAATAGCAAAAGCCGGATTGCAGGCATCACTGTTGGTGAAAGCCCCAGAGACAGGAGAACTGTTTGTGAACTTTGATCCACAAATCTTAACTTTGATACGTGAAACAGAATGCATGGCTAAGATGGGACTTGAAATTCCACCATTTGCAAAAGTATTTCAGCAGAAACAAGATACCTTTAAAAAGAATTATAACAGTCTTCAGGTAATGTATTAAAGTGTAACAGGAAAGTTAAAGTAAGTGACTTTCTCGATTACTTTTACGAGGGAAACTTTTCTGGGTTTAGCACAGTGGGCTAAACAGCTGGTTTGTAATGCAGAACAAAGCCAGCAGCGCGGGTTCAATTCCCGTACCGGCCTCTGTGAACAGGCGTCGAAATGTGGCGACGAGGGGCTTTTCACAGTAACTTCATTGAAGCCTACTTGTGACAATAAGCGATTATTATTATGATATCAGAGGAAGCAGGTTTCCTTCTTTCTGCTGTTCTCGCTCATGTTAATTGACTTGGGAACTGCCGGCCCCACGTATGGTTGGGCACATGCTTCAAAGAAATAGGAGGAAATGCAGGCACCGAAGAAGCCCTTTAGCTTTTCTCCTGGATGCTGAGGTCAAGAGCTTTCTCATTCTGGTAATGTTAATGGGCTGGGCTACGAGGCCAGGGATGTTGTGTAAAAGCACATGCTTAAATCTTGTACGTGTACACTTTAGCTTACCTCCAGAGTTCCTGCACACCCTCCAGTCTGGGGAACGGCTATTGTCTTGGTCTTAGACCACGCGCTGCATTGGGTGGATCGGGAAGGGGGCAGCGTCCGCAGTGGAGGTTGGATGTGGGATTGCTAGCGAAGGCGGAGGTGTGCGAGTTGGTGAGGGCCGCCATGAGGGCGTATGTGGAGGTGAATGATACAGGTGAGGGAGGCACTCAAGGCAGTGGTCACGAGGGAGTTCATATCAATTTGGGCCCATAGGGAGAAGGAGGAGTGTCAAGGTTGGTGGATGAGATTATGCGAGTGGACAGAAGGTAAGCTGAGGATCCAGAGACGGGGTTGTTGAAGGAGAGGCAGAAGCTCCAGATGGAATTTGAGTTAGTGTCTACCAGGAAGGCAGTGGGCCAATTATGGAGGACCAGAGGGGCAATGTATGAGTACAGGGAGAAGGCTAGCAGGATGCTGACCCACCACCTCAGGAAGCAGGAGGCGACGAGGAAGATTGGCAGGATGATGGATGGCAAGGGTGGAGTGGTATAGGATCAGGTGGGGGTGAATGGGGTGTTTGAGGAGTTTTATAGGCGGCTTTATGAGTGAGGGGGAGGGAATGTGGGATTTTTTGGACAGGCTGGAATTCTCCAGAGTTGAGGAGGGCCTGGTAGAGGGACTGCGAGCGGCCATTGGATTGGTTAAGGTACTGGAGGGTCTGGGGGCGATGCAGATAGGAAAGGCCTCAGGTCCGGATGGTTTCCCAGCAGAGTTTTATAAAACGTTTTTGGGTGACCTGGGCCCCTGCTGGTGAGGGCATTTAATGAGGCGAGAGAGAAAGGTGAGTTTTTTGGTGCAGGCCTCAATATCGCTGATCCTGTAGAAGGACAAGGACCCGGAGCAGTGTGGGTCATACCGTCCAATATCGCTGCTAAATGTGGATATCAAGTTGCTGGCTAAGATTCTGGCCCCGCGGATTGAGGATTGTGTGCCGGAGGTGATGGGAGGGTTTAGACGGGATTTGTAAAAGAGAGGCATACATCGACCAATATCAGGCTCCTGCTAAATGTTATCATGATGCCCCCAGAGGGACGTAATGTGGAGGTGATGGTCACAATGGACGTGGAGAAGGCCTTTGATCGGGTAGAGTGGGAGTATTTATGGGGGGGTGCTGGGGCGGTTTGGGTTTGGGCATAGGTTATCCTTATATGTGGATGGCCTGCTGTTGTATGTATCAGTCCCACTGGAAAGCACAGGGAGTATCATGGACATTTTGGTGAAATTGGTCAGTTTACGGGTTACAAACTGAACATGAGGAAGAGTGAGGTCTTCCCGATCCAGGCGAGGGGACAAGGGAGGAGATTGGGCAAGTTGTAATTTAAGGTGGTGGGGGCGAGTTTTAGGTATCTGGGTATTCAGGTGGTGCGGGGTGGGAGCAACTACACAAGTTGAATCTGGCTCGGTTGGTGGAGCAACTGAGGGATGAATTTAAAAGCTGGGATGTGCCTCCGTTGTCATTGGCGGGGCGGGTGCAGTCTGTAAAGATGTCTGTTCTCCCGAGGTTTTTGTTTGCATTCCAGAACCTCCCAATATTTATACCCAAGACCTTTTTCAAGAAGGTTAACCCGTTGATATTGGGATTGGTGTGGGCGGGAAAGACCCATAGGTAAAGACGGCGGTGTTGGATATAGGGCGGGGTGGGGGGTGGGCGCAGGTTGGCCCTGCCAAATTTAATGAATTATTATTTGGCAGAAAATATAGCCATGGTAAGGTAGTGGGGAAGGGGTCAGTCTGTGAGTGAATGGAGGCAGCCTCTTGTAAGGGTACTAGTTTGGGAGTGTCGTTGACGGTGCCACTGCCGTTCTCGCCTGTCCGGTACTTCACAAGCCCAGTGGTAATGGAGGCCCTGAGGGATTGGGGACAGTGGCGATAGCACTTGGGGCTTGAGGGGGCCTTGGTTTGGACCCCGGTCTGTGGGAATCATAGGTTCGCTCTGGTGGAATTGGATGGGGGTTTTCAGGATTGGCGGTGGGCAGGGATTGAGGGGTTTGGAGATTTGTTCGTGGAGGGCAGCTTCCCCAGTTTGGAAGGACTGGTGGAGGAGTATGAGTTGCCCAGCGGAAACAGGAACCGATATTTACAGATGCGGAACTATGTAAGAAATCATGTGCTACTCTTTCCTGATCTGCCACACCTGGTTTGCAGGACAAGGTGCTGTCGAAAGTAGGGGTTGGAGAGGGCAAGGTGTCAGAGATATGCAAGGAATTGATGGACTGGGAGGGCGCACCGATAGTAGTTAAGCGAAAGTGAGAGGAGGAGCTGGGGGAGAGCCGGAGGCTGGGTTCTATGGAGGGTGAATGGGTCCTCTTCATGCGCCAGGCTGAGTCCCATTCAATTTAAGGTAGTCCATAGGGGACAGGACGGGTTGCAGTTGTTGGCTATTTATTGAGTTATGCTGTGTTCTCCTGTTTGTTACCTGTTGGTTATCTTTCTCATCTCATCGAGGGGCTGTTTAGCACAGGACTAAATCGCTGGCTTTGAAAGCAAACCAAAGCAAGCCAGCAGCACGGTTTGATTCCCGTAACAGCCTCCCCGAACAGGTGCCGGAATGTGGCGACTAGGGGCTTTTCACAGTAACTTCATTTGAAGCCTACTTGTGACAATAAGCGATTTTCATTTCATTTCATTTCATTTTCAAATAATGATCCAATTTCTTATTATTGAGTCTCTATAAAGCATCTTGCATTGTCTTTTGATTTTGTCGTTTTTTGCCATCACTTTGCTAACTATTATTGCAAGCTATCTATACTTTGAAAGCTAAATGATTCTTTCCTTTCTACACATGTTTAGATGACTTTATCAGAAAACAAAAGAGTAAGATCAAAAATTCAAAATTCTTTTGCACAACTGATGGGTCCTCATTTAGTGAAAGTAGATAATGCAATACAGCCAGGCTTGACGTCTCTCAATTGGACCTCACTGAACATTGACAAATACCTGAATAGGATTTCTGAAGCTTTAGGTGAGTGTATTTTATGTTTGCAACATGCATATGTCCAATAAATGAAAGTGTGGGCAGATTTTTCAAGGGTACTTTGCTGAAATTGTCAGTTCTTTCATCTGGTCCATCATTTTGTTACATTGTATAGAGGAAACGTATCCAAACCAATGCAGTGGTAGAGGGGCTCTCTTAACAATGTTTATCCATCTATGAGGCATTGGTAGGGATCTGCAGAGGTACATTATTTCTTCACCCTAATTACCCATCATAACCCACCAAATGAATCAGACTATAATTGCATCTCAGGCTTGCGACTCAAAAACCTACGTGCCAATGGTATCAGCATTCGTAATAGTATTGTACCAACCATTTACAAAGGTGACATCTGTACTGCACGTGTCGTTAATGTTGTTCTGTGCTTAAGCAGAGACTTCCATGCAAAATTATTTGTTTTGTGTAGGGAGAAAATAGTAATCCTGTATTTGTGGCATGCCTATCCATTTGGTTACATTCACTATTATGCTTTTGTGCCCAATCAATGCGCATGGATGTATCATGCAAATCGTTAAGGGCAGGATTCTCCCATTTTGAGACAAAGCGTTGTGGCGGGGTGGGAATGTGGAGTGTTGCCCGCTGTAGAGGCTGGCGTGAAAACACGCCAAATCTTCAGGTCCTAACTTCATTAATTATGCACCCTGGTATTTCACGCCATTTCCATGGCGGGGCAGACTGATGGTGTGTAGTCCGCCATTGTGTCCTGGTGCTATATTGAAAAAGCTCAATATCACTGATGCACTGTCGAAGAAAGAAGCCTCCTGAAAATGAAGGTAGATCACAGGGAACATTCTGAGCCTGGAACATGGATCTCCTCCAGGAATGTCTACTTGTAGATGTACCCCTACCCCGTCTCTGCAGTGGTGTTCCACGGTTGTGGGTGGCTAATATCCTGATCTCTGAACAAGGCATTGTTCAGGTGAGGTCCAACATCTTCCTACCACATTGTTCCGAACATGTTTCACACTGGCGTGTTTTCCTGCTGGCATCACGCAGAATCTGGCATGCGGATTTTGTATCCCATGAGCGCGGAACTTTCCATGAGTTCTATTCCTTCATTACTGATCAACTGAACTTCCAAATTGTGCCTGTCATACAAATCAACCATATCTTCCACATAAGGAACGAGTTCTTTAAAGTTTGGAGGTCCACCAAATGTTGCATTCACGTGTCAGTGAGCGTACTTTCAAATCTTTAATCGCATTGTAATCCTGGAGCCAATCGAGAAAAAAGTAAGATGAGCATCTTTCTAAGTTGCAAAGTGTTTATAAATAATTTTAAAGCTACAATTGCTTTCCTTTGTTGAAATCACATTCAGGATACAGTTTCTTTTTTTGAAATATAAAGTACCCAATTCATTTTTTTCCCCCCAATTAAGGGGCAATTTAGCGTGGCAATTCCACCTACCCTGCACATCTTTTGGGTTGTGGGAGTGAGACCAACACAGATACGGGGAGAATGTGCAAACTCCACACGGATAGTGATCCGGGACCGGGAACGAACCCGTGTCCTCAGCACCGTGAGGCATCACCGTGCCACCCTAGGATACAGTTTCATTTCAAAAGTTGATTTGTATTCACTTGACTCCTTGACCAGTATTCTCTGGAGGGATCTTTGACGGGGCTTAATCCAGCAATAGAAGTGCAGATTTTGCTGTTCATCTGCAGTTTATAAATATTTTACAGAAGAAATTACACACCCAATACGTAGGGAAGATCTTTCTAGAGTGTCTGCTTACATTGATTTAAGCACAGATCCAAGAAAATCTTCTAAAGCGATCACGGTAGTTTAACTTTCCATTCTGTGGCAGTTGGACTAGCTACATGCAGTGTCATGCATCACATTAGAACATAAGAACATAAGAACTAGGAGCAGGAGTAGGCCATCTGGCCCCTCGAGCCTGCCCCGCCATTCAATGAGATCATGGCTGATCTTTTGTGGACTCAGCTCCACTTTCCGGCTCGAACACCATAACCCTTAATCCCTTTATGCTTCAAAAAACTATCTATCTTTATCTTAAAAACATTTAATGAAGGAGCCTCTACTGCTTCACTGGGCAAGGAATTCCATAGATTCACAACCCTTTGGGTGAAGAAGTTCCTCCTAAACTCAGTCCTAAATCTACTTCCCCTTATTTTGAGGCTATGCCCCCTAGTTCTGCTTTCACCCGCCAGTGGAAACAATCTGCCCGCATCTATCCTATCTATTCCCTTCATAATCTTATATGTTTCTATAAGATCCCCCCTCATCCTTCTAAATTCCAACGAGTATAAGTTCCATTAGTGGTGCTTACTTTAGTTGGAACAATTATATTTTGTAGTTTATAAAGTCTTTTGATAAGAATTTATTTTGGTTTTAACTGTCTGTGTGATAACCTGCAGATGAACTCGAACTTTTGTTGAATCGTGCAAATGATTTGATAGAATTCCGCATTGATGCAGTACTTCAAGACATGAGCTTAACACAGTTATGCAAATTACCAGAGGAGGAGCCTGTCGTATGTGAAGAATTTGTACAAGTGACTAAGGTCTGTATAATGCGCTTATAGATTATCCATCTTTAAATTGAAGGAGCCACATAATCGTTAGGTTAATTTCTCCTGAGCCCGGAATTTCTTCCGAGCTACTACAGTAATTTACGTGGAAGTGCAGTGGACACTCTAGCTGGAATTTTACCAGCCATCAGAGATTGATACTAGTGGATACAGGGGGTGGGGGGCTGCAGAATATGACCCATTTATGAGAAAAACCTGAACTCAGCAGAACCATTTTAACTCTGTATGCAATTCAAACAGACTCAGCCTGTACGTTAAGAATTAGAGTGGGTGTAAATGTTCGTAAAGGTTGGATAAACTCAGTGGAACTGTCAAGTAATTAAAGTAGCCTGCCTGTTAAAAAAAATACCGCCTGCATATGTTTTTGAGTTGAAAACTGTGCTTGCAATTTCAACTAATGCTTGTTGACATAACCCTAAGTGCCATCACACATCATTATTTCTTCTTGACTGCTTTCCACAGTCTATTATTATCACAATTGTGTGTATGTGTGTGTGTGTGTGGGGGGGGGGGGTGCGTGTGGCTGTATGTTCACCGTTTTATTGACAGCGCTAGAGATTATTAAATGATTAGATGTGTTTGATGTAGGGGTATGAATGCATATGTTTGTTTTTATAAGTGGTTAAGTACTTGAGGGGATTTAAATGGTTTGAATGGGTTTTCATGAATGTGAGTTCTTTTAAATATAGTGAAGTCTATAATCAATATTTAGAACTTTATTTCATTTCATCAAAGCATGACTCCTGAGGTCTGCCCATGTGGATCCTGGGTGAGTTGGCATGGAGGGTGTAAGGAACATGGTGGTGGATGTGGGTTTGGGTTGACATGAGTTGTCACTAAGTTGGCATAGGGCTAATGGGGCCATGGGAGTGGATCATGTGTTGGCATGAGGAATGGGTGGAGTTTGGAGAGTGGTGGGTCCTGGAGGGCCTGATATTTAACAAAATAACTTGCATAATGTTCCAGGGAGCCAAGGTGGACCTTTTTGCACAACGCACTTCAGCAACCCCTCCAATCTGCATCTGGGGATGGGGTGCCTGACCATCCAGCACCAGCTGCCCCAGGAATGAAGATTCTGCCATTTGTGCTACCTTTCCCTGCAACCGTGCAGCAAACCAGGGGATTTCCTGACTCTGGGCAATGGCCTCAGGAGTAAAAATCCAGACCTGAATGTTTGAGCATACTACGTGGGGCAGTGGAGCCCAAAAAAAACAAAGAGGTAGGTTCTTAAGAAAATTTAAGGATAAGGAGAGGTAATAAGGCAGAGTGGGTTTGGTAGAATGATATGAAGTCCTGGCCTTAGTTACTAAAAGATGAACCTTTGATGAAAGACTGAAGAATGAGAATAAGTCCAGTATTGGAGAAGCAAATGGTGTGGATTGTGACTTATAACCTCCAATAAGAGGAGGTAAACCTCTTGAGAGATTTGAGAACAATGCACAGATTTTGAGGTTGACCGTTTGGAGCAGAGGAACCCAGTGGAATTTAACAAGGACAGGAGTGATGAGTGTGTGTGAACGTTTGCGTGCAAATTATCCATGTGATAGATCTTGCATTTGTTCATAGTGCGGAAGCTGCAAGATTGTTTGAAGTCGCTGATAGCCAGGCCCAAACAATTACAATTTTGAGACCCTGGAGGGAATTATTGGAGGTTTGGGAGGTTTGCATTACCTCCTCTTATTGAGGTTATAAGTCACAATCCACACCATTTGCTTCTCCAATACTGGACTTATTCTCATTCCTCAGTCTTTCATCAAAGGTTCATCTTTTAGTACCTAAGACCAACACTTCATATCATTCTACCAAACCCACTCTGCCTTGTTACCCCTCCTTATCCTTAAATTTTCTTAAGAACCTACCTCTTTGTTTCTTTTGGCTCCACTGCCCCACGTAGTATGCTCAAACATTCAGGTCTGGATTTTTACTCCCAAGGCAGTTGCCCAGGGTCAGGAAATCCCCTGGTTTGCTGCACGGTTGCAGGGAAAAGTAGCACAAATGGCAGAATCTTCATTCCTGGGGCAGCTGGTGCGGGATGGAGTCAGGCACCCCATCCCCACATGCAGATTGGAGGGGTTACTGAAGTGTGCAACAAGGCTTACCTTGGTTTCATTCAATTGAGTGAATCTCCTCTCAAGCCTCATGATTACAATTTGCAAGTGATGATGTGCTGAGATATTAGGTTAGTGGTTTACAAACTGGAAATGCATAGACTTTCCAGGGTCCATGAACTAAAGCACCTCCATCACAAATTGTGTATAAACAATACTGAAATCAAAATGTTTGTAGCTGGAGATCACGTAAAGAGCAATAAACTAAATGGTAACATTGATAAACACCCCTCTCTGTGCACTGATCGATTGAAAAGCTTCAGATAGGAATGGAGATTCACCATTTTCTGTTTCTTTTATGCATCAATCAAATATCTTGTGGTAAGGAATAGATAATATTTTAAAAGGCTTAGATTTTAACCAGTGGAAACAATTCTGGTGTGCATATATCTTGAACTGCTGCAGTCACTGAGGTATAGGTATATCCATTGTGCTGTTAGGGAGGGAATTTCAGGATTTTGATCCAGCGACAGGGAAAGTACAGTAATATATTCCCAAGTCGGAGTGGTGAGTGCCTTGGAGAGGAGCCTGCAGGCGGTGGGTTTCCCAGGTATCTGCTGCTCTTGTCCTTCTAAATGGTAATGGTCGTGGGTTTGGAAGGTGCTGCCTAAGGAACCTTGGTGAGTTCCTGCAGTGCGACTTGTAGGTGGTATGCACAGCTGCTGCTGTTCATCGGTGGTGACGGGTTTGAATGTTTGTGTAAGGGGTAGCAATCAAGCGGCTTCTTTGTCCTGGATGGTGTCGAACTTCTTAAGTGTTATAGATGGCTGACAGGCTTGGTGGTGGTGGGGGGGGGGGGGGGGGGGGGGGGGGGTCAGGAGGTGAGTTAATCGGCATAAGATTCCTAGCCTTTAAACTGCCCTGCTCGCCACTGTATTAATATGGTTAGTCCAGTTCAGTTTCTGATCAATGGTAACCCCCAGGATGTTGATTGTGGGGGTTTCAGCGATGGTAATGCCATTGAATGTCAAGGGGCAATGGTTAGATCCTCTGTTGTAGGAACTGGTCATTGCCTGGTACTTATGTGGCGCGAATGTAACTTGCCACTTGTCAGCCCAATCCTGGATATTGCCCAGGTATTGCTGCATTCGGACATGGACTGCTTCATTATCTGTGGTGTCGCATTGTGTAGTCATCTGTGAACATCCCCACTTCTTTTTTTAAATTTGAAGTGCCCAATAATTCTTTTTCCCAATTACGGTGCAATTTAGCATGGCCAACCCACCTACCTAGCACATCTTTGGGTTGTGGGGATGAGACCCACGCAGACATGGGGAGAATGTGCAAACTCCATACGGATAGTGACCCATGGCCGGGATAGAACCCGGGTCCTTGGCACCATGAGGCAGCATTACTGACCACTGCGTCACCGTGTCGCCTAACATCCCCACCTCTGAACTTATGATGGAAGGGAGGTTATTGATGAAGCAGCTGAAGATGCTTGGTCCTAGGACACCATGGCTAATATCATGCCTATGAAAATACCTTAAAGTACTTCAGTGAAGTACAGTGATTGTTTTTATTTATTCGAGCAGGCACTGTCGGTTAGTGGCCATCCTGATTTTGCATCCACCTGAGGAGGCAGAGATTAGGCCCTCAAACTGGGCTAAATAGCTGGCTTTTAAAGCAGACCATGGCAGGCCAGCAGCACAGTTCAATTCCTGTACCAGCCTCCCCGAACAGGCGCCGGAATGTGGTGACTAGGGGCTTTTCACAGTAACTTCATTTGAAACCTACTTACGACAATAAGCGATTTTCATTTCATTTCAACTCAGGCCTGGAAGATTGGGCTCAGTATGCAGAGCGGATGAGGTACTTATTCCAGGTTAACGGCATCACTGGAGAGGTCTGACAGAAGGTAATCCTCCTGATTGCCGGCGGGGCCTGAACCTTTGGCATTATAAAATGCCTTGCACACACAGCTGCTCTGGATTCAAAATAATTTGATGAATTGGTAGAGTTGGCTTCCAACCGCAATGACCCCAAACCATCAGTAATCATGCAAGGATACCATTTCAACACAGCTGTTGGACTCCGGGGGAGTCAGTTACGGATTTCTTGACTTGACTCCGACGGTTGGCTGAACATTGTGAGTTTGGGCCATCCCTTTATGAGATGCTGAGGGATCAGCTGGTGTGTGGAATTAATAACATGGCCACACAGAGAAAGCTGTTAGCGGAGCTTACGTTGGATTTTAGAATAGCCATTGAGCTAGTTCTGTCCCGCAGAAACACGGAAAAAGGTGTTCAGAAACTCCAAGGTGCCATGGACTACAGTGGCCATAGTATTGCTCGATCACCGTATCCGGCTCCAGGGGCATCCCAGGGTAGTGCTCAAATGGCCAGGTTACCTCCCAACAACCAAGGGTACAACACTGCATCCAGGCTTAAATATACAGGGACCGCCATAGACCAGCGGGGCTCCGCCCCTGATGAGGGGAAATTCTGGGAACATTGCTAGGCCTGTTGAAATAGAACACATGGCAATAAGGCCACCAGAATCATCAGAGAGCGTGCCACCCTGGACAGATGATGGTGTCACCAAGAGCAAGGCCTTGCACATGGCCCGACCTAGAAGGGGAAAACATGGTGGAATTGAACTGTATCACCCCCCCGAAAGTGGCACCGATTCAAGTTAAATTACAGACGAATGGACACTCCCTAGTGATGGAGATAGACACGGGGCGGCCGTCTCCATCATCGGTCAGCACACCATCTGCCGGTTTTGCACGGGAATCCTGCCATTGAACCTGCATGACACCAAGACCAGATAGCCGATGTACACTGGGGAACCACTACATGTTATAGGAACTGCCATGACCCTGGTGACCCGTGGGCAACAAACATTCGGACTACATTTGGTTGTGGTGCAAGGGCCAGGACCTAACCTGTTGGGTGTGATTGGCAGCAGATTTTCTAGATGAACCTGTATGAGGTCCTTGGAAACTTTCCAGATGTATTGCAGGAGAGTCTGGGCAAGATAGAAGGAGCCATGGCATGCATCAAGTGAACCCAGAGGTCCATCCCAAGTTCTTCAGGGCGCAACCAGTTCCGTATGCCTTGCTCACAAAGGTGGATGTTGGGTTGCAGTGCCTGGCGAGTTTGGGCATCATATGCCATATCCAATTTGCAGAACGGGCCGTACCTGTGGTCCAGTGATGAAGCTGGACAAGTCTGTTCGCCTCTGTGTGGCTTGCAAACTGACTGTAAACAGGGAATCCCACCTGGACTGTTGCACTATGTCTCACGTGGAGGATTTATATGCAAAACTGTGTGTGGGATGCTTGTTCACCAAACTGGATACGAGCCACACATATCTTTGGTTCGAATTGGACACGCCATCGTGGAAGTATGCGACTACAAATACCCAGAGGGGTCTGTTCGAATACACTCCCCTTCCCTTTGGGGGCACTTACGCTTGCACAATTTTCAAAGGGTGATGGAAAACATCCACCTGGGGATACTCAAAGGGACGGTATATTTAGATGATGTACTCATCATGGGGGCCACTGAGTAGAACACATGGACAATCTAGAGGAGGTTTCAGGACGCTTTCCCCAAGTATGCATCTACTTGAAGAGAAGCAAATGCGCCTTCTAAGCAAAGGCAGTGACATACTTGGGTTATAGAGAGGATTAGCATATCTTGCACCCTGTGGAGGAGGAAGTTCAGGCCATAAAAGGAACCCTTTAAAAAAAAAAAAATAATAATTTTTATTAAAGGTTTTCATAAAATCTCAATAACAAAATGAAAAAAGAACCCAACAGGGTTAAGTACAAAACACAATCTAGAAAAGCAACCCCCCAAACCCCTCCCCCACTGTACATAAATAACAAATTAACATTAACACCCCGACTTAACACAACAGGTATATACACCCCCTCAGACTCTTCAGTGTAAATAACAAAAGCAATAATAAAGTAACACCACACGCCCCCCCACCCCCCCCCCCCCCCCCCCCCCCCCCCCCCCCCCCCCGAGCTGCTGCTGTCATTGACCAATGTCTTATCGTTCTGCCAGGAAGTCTAAGAACGGTTGCCACCGCCTAAAGAACCCTTGTACTGACCCTCTCAAGGCGAATTTCACCCTCTCCAACTTAATAAACCCTGCCATATCATTGATCCAGGATTCCACACTTGGGGACCTCTCATCCATCCACTGAAGAAGAATCCTTTGCCGGGCTACCAGGGACGCAAAGGCCAGAATACCGGCCTCTTTCGCCTCCTGCACTCCCGGCTCCTCTGCCACCCCCAAATATTGCGAGCCCCCAGCCCGGTTTGACCCTGGATCTTACCGCCCTCGACACCGTCCTCGCTACGCCCTTCCAAAATTCCTCCAGCACTGGGCACGCCCAGAACATATGGGTGTGATTTGCTGGGCTCCCTGAGCACCTAACACACCTGTCCTCACCCCCAAAAAAACGGCTCATCCTTGTCCTGGTCATGTGTGCCCTGTGCAGCACCTTAAACTGTATGAGACTGAGCCTCGCGCACGATGAGGAAAAGTTCACCCTCCCCAGGGCATCTGCCCATGTCCCTTCCTCAATCACCAGTGCGAAGAGCAGGGGGGACGAGGGATACCCCTGTCTCGTCCCTCGGTGCAACCGAAGGTACTCGGACCTCCTCCTGTTTGTGGCCACACTCGCCATCGGGACCTCGTACAACAGCCTAATGACAAACCCCTCCCCAAACCCGAACCTTTTCAGCACCTCCCACAGGTACCCCCACTCTATCCTATTGAAGGCTTTCTCAGCGTCCATCGCCACCACTATCTCCGCCTCCCCCTCCCTCGCCGGCATCATGATAACGTTCAAAAGCCTCCGCACATTCGCGTTCAACTGCCTCCCCTTCACAAACCCCGTCTGGTCTTCATGGATGATCTGCGGCACGCAATCCTCAATCCTCGTGGCTAAGACCTTCGCCAGCACCTTGGCATCTACATTTAGCAAGGAAATCGGTCTGTACGACCCACATTGCAGGGGATCCTTGTCCCGCTTCAGGATCAAGGGGATCAGTGCCCGGGACATCGTCGGGGGCAAAGACCCCCCTCCCTTGCCTCATTAAAGGACCTGACTAACAGCGGGCCCAACAGGTCCATATATTTTTCATAGCATTCGACCGGGAAACCGTCCGGCCCTGGTGCCTTCCCCGCCTGCATGCTTCCATAACGCTTTGATCAGCTCCTCCAGCCCAATCGGGGCCCCCAATCCCGCCACCAGTCCCTCTTCCACCTTTGGAAACCTCAATTGGTCCATGAAGCGGCCCATCCCTCCCTCCTCCCGTGGGGGATCGGATCGGTATAATTCCTCGCAAAAGTCCCTGAAGACCCCATTGATGCCAACCCCACTCCGCACCACACTCCCTCCCCTGTCCTTAACTCCCCCGATCTTCCTAGCTGCGTCCCGCTTCCGAAGCTGATGCGCCAGCATCCGGCTTGCCTTTTCCCCATACTCGTAAATCGCCCCCTGGGCCTTCCTCCACTGCACCTCCGCCTTCCTGGTGGTCACCAGGTCGAATTCGGCCTGGAGGCTACGCCTCTTCCTCAACAATCCTTCCTCGGGCTCCTCCGCATACCTCCTGTCTACCCTCACCATGTCCCCCACCAGCCTCTCCCTCTTCCCCCGCTCCCTCCGCTTCTTGTGGGCCCTAATGGAGATCAGCTCTCCCCTCACCACCGCCATCAGTGCCTCCCATACCATCCCCACTCTGACCTCCCCGTTGTCGTTGGTCTCCAAGTACCTCTCTATACTTCCTCGGACCCGCTCGCTCACCTCCTCGTCCGCCAACAGCCCCACCTCCAAGCGCCACAACGGGCGCTGGTCCCTTTCCTCCCCCATCTTCAAGTCCACTCAATGCGGGGCGTGGTCCGAAATGGCTATTGCCGAATACTCAGTATCCTCTACTCTCGCTATCAGCGCCCTACTCAAAATGAAAAAGTCGATTCGGGAATAAGCCTTATGGACATGTGAGAAGAATGAAACCAAGGTGGACCCTTGCAAATCTCCAGGGGTCCACCCTTCCCATCTGGTCCATAAACCCCTTCAGCACTCTAGCCGCTACCGGCTTCCTACCCATCCGAGACCTGGAGCGATCCAGTGCCGGATCCAGTACCTTGCTAAAGTCTCCCCCCATTATCAGGCCCCCCACTTCCAAGTCTGGGATCCGACCCAACATACGCCGCATAAAACCCGCATCGTCCCAGTTCGGGGCATACACATTGACCAGTACCACCCTCTCTCCCTGCAACTTCCACTTACCATTATGTACCTACCGCCACTATCTGCCACAATGCTCGGCGCCTCGAATTACACCTTCTTTCCCACCAAGATCGCCACCCCTCGATTTTTGGCATCTCGCCCCGAGTGAAAAACCTGACCTACCCACCCTTTCCTCAATCTTACCTGGTCTGCCACCTTCAGGTGTGTCTCCTGAAGCATAACCATATCCGCCTTCAGCCTCTTCAGGTGCGCGAACACGCAGGCCCGCTTAACCGGCCCATTCAGTCCCCTTACATTCCAGGTTATCAGCCGGATCAGGGGGCTACCCGCCCCCCTCCCCCGCCGACTAGCCATGACCCCCTCCTTGGCCAGCCACGCGCCCGCACCTCACACTCGGCCCGTTCCCCACAGCGGCATACCCCCGTCTTGAACCCCCCCCCGCCCCCCCTACTCGCTCCAGCTCATGTCAACATCATCAATTTTGAAGTCCTTGGGTGACCACTGCGTGAGGATGCTGTCTTCGAAGCTCATTTCCTGCTGCTTCAGGACATTGGGCTGCAGGTCTGCTGGCGGGGGGGGGGGGGGGGGGGGCCTCAAATCCGCCATGCAGTAAAATTTGCGAAGCTTCGCCAATGTGGGATCACTCCACGTCTATGTGCGGCTGTTACCGGCAGTGTCTCCATGAAGTTTAAAGTCGCCACAACATCATCCGTCACTGGTGGAGACGGGGGGGGCTCACAGGCAGTGGGAAACGGCAGAGGGTGTCAGCATGGACGATTTGGAACCTGGGGGGCTGCTGAAAAGTGTATTTATACGTCGCCACAAATAGAGCCCAGGGCTGAGGATATGAGGGGAATCCCCTTGTCCTCCTTAAAGAGATCCAGAGATCCAGCAGTGGTTTACGGTCGGTAAGTGTCACCCATAGACATATTGATGGAATTAGTTTACGGCGAATATCACAGCTAAACCTTCTTTTTCAATCCGGGTTTAGCGGTGTTCTACTTCTGCCAGTGGTCTGGAAGCAAATGCGATGGGATGTTCTGTGCTATTGTCCCATCTATGGCATAGCACCAGCCTGATGCAGTATGGAGACCGATCGCAGGTGAGAACGAGTGGCCGGGACGATTCATAGTGGGCCAGTAGCTGGGAGGATGACAGCCATCTCTTCACTCTTGCGAGTGCATCCTCCTGTGGAGCTCCCCAAGCATACTTCTGGTTCTTTTTCAATAGGGATCAATGACGACATCCAGCGGGTCATGAGAAAATGCCTGGCGTGTCAAGAGCACCAGAAACTCCCACTATCGGCCCCTCTACCCACTGGGTAAGGCTACATGCGGACTTTGCTGGACCTTTCATGGATCCATGTTTCTAATCCTCGTGGATGCTCATTCAAGTGGCTTGGTGTACATAGAATGACCTCCTCCACATCAACAAAGTAAGGTGCTTGTTCAGCACCCATGGGAAGCCTGAGGTGCTGATCACTGACAACAGAGCCCATTCACGACTGAGGAGTTTGATACATTCGCATTTGTGAATCGGATAAGGCACGTCCAGACCGCCCTGTACCCCCCTCCTCTAATGGCTTGGCCGAACAGGTGGTACCAACAATCAGGTGTGGCATACAGAAGCAAATTATGGGCTCGCAGGACATGTGACTGTTGAGATTCCTTTTTCGCTATCGGACCATGCCGCATGTCACCACCGAGGTAGCACCGGCCAAAGCTGCATTTCACAATCCGACCAAACCTTACTCTTTGGGCACAAAGATCAAGCTGCAGCAAGACATGCAGCGAAGGCATCATAATCACAGGACACCAGGGAGGGATTTTAAACCGGGGACCGCTGTTTATGTGTGGGCATTCGGAGATGGTGCTCTTTGGCTGGCTGCCAGGGATTCTATTGGCGAAATCAAGGCCAGTATCTTACAAGGTCAAGACCCAAGGCAAGACCTTGTGCAAACAGGTCGACCACTTCAAGAGATGAGAGCCCGCCTCAGAGGAGACCCGGTCAGTACCTCCATCTCCTCAGGAACCACTCCTTTGCCAAGACATGCAACCTGCTGTGGCCGAAAATCTGAAACATCAAGATGGTGATGACTCCGGCTGGGAGATGGACATCGAAGCATCTGCACCTACAAACAATGCTGTAGCCGGGGCCGAACACCGGCAATAGCCATCTGGAGATAATCTCGGAAAAGGTGATCTACAAACTATTATACGCCACCCGACCGAGACCCACCACTGATGGAATCACAGCCACGTGCAAAGCAGCGTAGAAGGCTACTCAGTTTGAGGCAGAGGGAGAACTTTGAGTTATGAGTGTAGGAGTGCAATAACCTCCACGGGATCACCTGATCGATCTCCCCGTGGGACCCATGGAATATGAGCACTTCCCTGCTAGTGGGCGGAGGCCTGCCCAGCTGGAGCTCATAAGAACCCAGTAAAAAACCGGCCCGGACAGGGACCGGCATGTTGGCTGTCCCAATGAGACTGCACTGTGTAAATATTTCGCTGTTGTAGGCAGACTTTTTGTGACCTTAATTAAGCCAACATTCACCATACCACTCAGCTTGTTGGATTTTAATGGATCAAAACAAAAACCGTCCTCCAGACCTCACTCTTCCCACACATGGGGTGGGATTCGCCGACCCTCCGGGCTGGAATCGCGCCCGGCGCGGGGACGGAGAATAGCCGTTCTCGCCGGAAATCCAGCACGATGGTGCTTCTGCGATTCTCTGTGGACTTGCCAGTCCTGCGCACGCGGTCGATGCGGCACCGGTCAGGGGCCGTTGGAACAGGCCCCCGCGGCGATTCTCCGCGGTCGACCGGACAAACTCCTGCTGGCGTGGTTTACATGTGGTACCACCCGGCGGGAGCTGGGACCCACGGCCACGGTGGCGGTCCTGGTGCGGGCGGGGGGGTATCTGACTCTGGGGGGCCTCAGCGGTGACCAGGCCCGTGATCGGGGGCCACCGATCGGCGGGCCATCACGATCTGGGAGGGACCTACCTTCCTCCGTGCAGGCCCGCCGTGTGGCTCCGCCATGTTGGCGGAGCCCACGCCGGGTTGGGCAGCCGCGTGCATGCATGGACTCGCTTGCGGCCACCGTGCACATGCGCGGCCTGGCTAGCAGGGCCCCGCCGGCAGCCAGAGCCGCGGAACGCACGCCGGGCTCAGCTTGCCCCCTGGAAACTGGAGAATCACCCCGGACCTTCGAGGAAAAAGTCCGGAGTGATTCTCGCCTGTTTTCAGGCGCGCGTGGGGACTTAGTCCCCAGAAAGGAGAATCCCACCCATTATCCCCATGGCCTCTCGTATGTCCAGGTCCTTCTAAGCCCCCCCTCCCAATGACCCATCTTCGCTCTTATGCTGCGCTGTACCCCTCTACCTATGCCTCCACCCCTCTCACTTTGCCCTTACCTCCTCCATACCAACCCACTTAGTATCCACCATGGGCTAACCTCAGGAGCAATGCTGTCACAAAATAAAGTTGTCAATTGATGACACCATGATTTTAAAAAAACACAGTCGTTGATAAAAATGATTTGCTACATTTAAATTAATTCAGCTAATTTCTTATGAAAACAAACATTTATATTTTATAACCACTCTGAGTTATCAATCAGTATTTTTTAAGAAGCGCCCCACTCTGGTAACTCTGATTTGTAAAATCAGTCATGCAACACAAATCCTATCATAATAACCCTCAGAATTATGTGAACAAAGTGAAGTAGGAGGCCCTGATGTTTTTAATTTCCACATTTCAAAAAAATTAAAGCCCAGTAGAATTAAATCCTTCGACAACCTTGACAGTTCCAATGAGCCCTGACAGTTCCAATTAGTTTTGACAACCTGAAAGTTGAACAGCTTTTCAGATCTTTGACAGTTCCAATGATTTTATGCATCTTTTATGCACAAATGTGTGTTCTTCTAATAATTTAATAATCCCAAAAGGCACTTGGCCTCTTGCAAAGAATGCCATACCTCTTCCAAATGTAATGAGATCATATTCATAGGAGAACTTTACTACTCCAAAAGGGTACCCTCGCTGTCCAAATGAATCCACAAGGACCTGCTCCTCCGAGGTCTAATCTGCAGACTTTGGATTTCAGACACCTGCTTCACCAAAATCACCCTTGAGTGGAGGCACCTGTTAACTTATATGGGCAGCTGCCTCCATAAACCACGGATGTGTAATTTATAACCCGCCCATCTCTCAATGGGGGCTTCTTACAGCACTTTCAAGCAGATGGAGAGCCTCTCTACCTGCTCAAAAAAATCAGGCTGCAGTGTTGACCCACCTTCATTTCTGTTAGGATAATAAGCGTACAAATACATTCTGAATACTCTAGGATTATTTTTAGGTTTAAAGGAATTGATTAAAGGTGTGCTAGCATAGTAATAAATGACCATGAGCAGCAGTTACTTAATTTAGTACCCTTTACACTTCAGTGATTTTAATATGTCGTTTTGTGACAGGAATTGTGTGTGAAGGCTGCCCAAACACTACATTGTAAAAGTTCGTTGGTGGAGGAAGCTGCTAACGAACTTATCAACATGTTGCTGGATTTGGAACCTCTGGATAAAGAGGATGAAGAAAAATCCAAAGAAATCAGTGCAAATGGACATCAAAAAGAACTTGAAGGTAACAAATGAAAATGCAAAGAGATTAAATATTGGGAGTAAATCCTGATAAAATAACAGGATTATTTCTGTTTTATTTTTCATAGCTGAAAAACAGAAGAGGTGGTACAGTTACAGTTTTTATTAACACAGTTTACTGTGAAGAATTTTCCAAGTTTTGTTTTATTTAACACAAAAGCACAAAATAGACAATAGTTTGCAACCTGATGTTAGTGCAAATAGATGGTTAGTGAAGTAAGAAGAGAAACTATAATCCATCAAATATCTTTTGCAGCAGAAGAAAGAAAATCTGAGAAACGCTCTTTAACTTATAATGCAAGCCCCCTATCTCCAGTAACAAAAAGGAAAAAGAAAGACTTGATGGAGATACTTGAAGAAGAAGCACAGGAATTGCTGTCCCACTTCAGTCACCGCAATGTGGATGCATTATTGAAGGTCACCCGCAACACTCTGGAGGCAATTCGCAAACGTATTCATTCATCATCAATGCTTTACTTTATAGGTATTGTGTCTGCCATCTTCACCATAAACAACCTTAATTTTTCTGCAGATTGCAAAACCCGGACCAACTATTTTATTTAAAAAAAATAAATTTAGAGTATCCAATTCTTTTTTCCAATTGAGGGGCAATTTCTCATGGCCAGTTCACCCACCCTGCACATCTTTTTTGGGTTGTGGAATTAGACCCACGCAGACATGGGGAGACCTTGCAAACTCAGCGGTGTGAGGCAGCAGGGATAACCACTGCGCCACTGTGCTTCTCTATCCGGACCAGTTATTGTGGCCTTCCTGAACTAGTATAAGTAAAAAGAGAATAAAGACTGAGTCCATACAGTACAAACAACAACCAATTAGCAGTTCAAGTGTGACACCTCAGATTCAGCAGAAAATGATGAGTACTGACAGATTTTTAAACATGTGCTCAAATACTTTTACAGGGGACTAGTCATTGTTTATATAACTTTGCAACTGAAAATAATTGGCCGTAGCAGTTAAAATAGAGCAATGGTACAGAAGGGTGTAATAAAAGCAGAAAATGCGAGAAATACTCAAGGTTTGGCAGCATCACTGTATAGAGAAAGAGAGTTAACATTTTGGGTTGATGACCTTTGGTTGGAATTAGTGAAAGAACTGAGGAAAGGCCATTGATCTGAAATATTAACTCTGTTTCTCTTTCGACAGATACTTCCAGACTTGTTCAGTATATCCAGCATGTTCAGGGTGGCGCAGTGGTGAGCACAGTTGCCTCACGGTGCTGTGGACACTGGTTCATTCCTGGCCCCGGGTCACGATCCGTGTGGAGTTTGCAATTCTCCCCGTGTCTGCGTGGGTTTCACCCCCACAAGCCAAAGATGTGCAGGGTAGGCGGATAGGCCAAGCTAAATTGCCGCTTAATTGGGAGAAAAAGAATTGGGTACTCTAAATTTCTTTAAAAACAAATATATCCAGCATTTTCTATATTTGTTTAAGATTAATGACTTTCAAAATTTACAGACGAAAAGTGATGTGAGACTATTTCTTGGTACTCTTGGCTTTCCTCAAAACCCGAAGCAGGAACAATGTTACAGTGCAGTATTATTGATGGAATAATAACATACCATTTCCCAAAGCAGTTTTAGGGAACGCACTGACCTCCTTTTTTTTAAATAAATATTTTTATTCTCCTCCTTTACCATATTTCGAACAACAGATAATCAACAATAACAACAAATGCAATAGCAATCCCCTAGCCAACAATCTCCTTATCCCACCCACCCTCAAACAGCTCCCAACATTTGAATACAAAATACCAATGAAAAAGAATCATCATTAATTTATCCATTCCAAACCGCGCCCCCCCCCCCCCCTTAATGTTCGATGTCATCCAATTCGTGAAAATGCATGATGAACAAGACCGTGAGTTGTAGAACCCTTCCATCTTCCCCTGTCAACTCAAACTTTGCTCTCTCGAGCGTTAGGAATTCCAGCAGGCCCCCCCGCCACGTCGAGGCACAGGGTGGAGAAGCTGACCTCCACCCCAACAGAATCCACCTTCGGGCAATCAAAGGCTAAGACATCTGCCTCCGTGTCTGTGACACCCCAAATATGGCTTCTAGGGGATCTGGTTCGAGTCTCACATGCACCACCTTTGAGATTACCTTTGAGACTTCTCCCCAATACCCCTCCAGTTTTGGGCAGGACCAAAACATATGAACGTGACGTGATTTGCGCCCCCCATTCCACAGCATTCACAAACATCCTCCTCCTCCTCATAAAGTCGGCTCATCCCTGCCCTTGTGAGGTGCACCCTATACACCACCTTCAACTGTGTCAGCCCCAACCTCGCACACAAAGTTAAGGCATTTACTCTCCGAAGCACCTCACACCACAATCCCTCCTCCATGCCCTCCCTCAACTCTTCCTCCCACTTTGTCTTAATCCAATCCAGTGATACCTTACCTTCTCCCAGAATACCCCCATAAATCGCCGACACCACCTCTTTCTCCAATCTCCCCGCCATCAATATCGCACTGACCTCCTTTAACAGCTCATTTGTTCAGACTATACTTTGATTTTTCAAATAGAAAATGATCTCTCCAATAAACAGAAGCAGTCAAGCCATCCCATCTTCAGAACTAACATCACATTGTCTATTCCCAATATCACCATGATACCTGCACTGGACGAAGTACAACAGGCTCTGAATAAAGCAGTGGAGTGTATCATCAGTGTCCCGAGAGGAGTTGGGCAGTGGAGCAAAGAAAGAATTTCAAAGGTTTGTTTTGATCTTTAATGATTTTATATTTGCCAATTTAACTCAGTATTATAATTAATTGTTCATTTTTGTTTAATATTTGCTTCTCTTCACATGGATAGAAAAAAATGAATGAAAGAAAGATTGCAACGTTGAGGCATGGCAGCAGAGACAGTGATTCTGAAGATGGAGCCCCAGAAACTGCAATCAGACGTGTTTTTGGTAATGCATATTTCAAGTGCTCCAAATTATTACAAAACCCATGCTATTATTGAATCCTTTATCATATCAGCACAGAATGAAGCCTGAAAGTGCTATTCACTGAGTCCAGCTTTCATGGCCTTTCCCCGTAAATTGATCTTTTATCAAATTATCATTGCTTTAAAAGCATGTGTTGGCGAACATTGATAACTGTAGACACATAGAGGCCTAGTAATTTGAATCCGAAAAATCAAATCAGTCAGCTTTGTCAGTGCAGGTCTCTCACTGGGGAGCAACACAGAAACAGAATATATTGACATCTTTTCAGTTAAGCATTTGTCCATATTTTCGTAAAGTCATTTTCAAACGTAAAATTTCTATCACCATGTCACACCAAAATCAAAGGCGAGGCGGTGGCGTAGTGGTATTGTCACTGGACTAGGAATCCAGAGACCCAGGGTAATGCTCTGGGGACCCGGGTTCGAATCCCACAACGGTAGGTGATGGAAGTTAAACTCAGTAAAATATCTGGAATCAAGGCCGGGATTCTTCAAAACGGCGGCTAAGTGTTGGTGCCGGCATAAACAGCAGCGTGTTTCACGCCAGTGTCAATAGGCTCCTTGGCCCAGCGGTTCCGTGGACCACAGTGGACCTCCACGCAGCTCCAGCTGCCGATACGCGGCCCTGAACTGCCGGCCACAGGTCTGCGCATGTGCGCGGCGGCCAGCTGCGGCGCCGTCCTCGCGCAACATGGCGGACCCACACAGCGGGCCGGCGCCGAAGAAATAGGCCCCACCCAGACTGTGCACGCCCGCTGATCGGTGGCCCCCAATCGTGATTCTGGCCATCCTGGAGGCGCCCCCCGGTGATGTATCCCCCTCCCCCCACCAGGGCGGCCACCGCAGCCGCGACTCCGAGTGCCGACCAGGTGGAACCGTGTTAGAACCACGCCAGTGGGAACTCGGCCAGTTGCCGCCACAGAATCGTTGCGGGGTCCTCTTTCAGTGGCCCCCGACCGGCGCCGAGTCGACCACATGCGTGCGACTGGTGGTGATTCTCCGGTCGCCGGAGGTTCGCGTCCTGATGTCGGACCGGCGTCGTGGGCCGTCTTGGCGTGAATGCCGATTCTCTGAGCCCGTCTCGGAGAATCCCGGCCCAAAAGTCTGCTGATTGTCATAAAAACCCATCTGGTTCACTAATGTCCTTTTGGGAAGGAAATCTGCCATCCTTACCTGGTCTGGCCTACATGTGACTCCAGACTCAGAGCAATGTGATTGATTCTTAAATGCCCTCTGAAAAGGCCTAGCAAGCCACTCAGTTGTATTCAACTGTTTAAAAAAAACCACAATAAAGTAATGAAACTGGACGGGCTTCCTGGCATTGATCCAGGCACCGGAAACACAAGGCAAACCCAGCCCTGACGATTCTGCAAACTCCTCCTTTCTAACATCTGGGGCTTGTGCCAAAGTTGGGAGATCTGTCTCACAGACGAGTCTAGCAATAGCCTGACATATTCATACTCACAGAATCATACCTTACAGACAATGTCCCAGACACTACTATCACCAGTCCTGGATATGTCCTCACTCACTGGCGAGACAAACTCAGCTGAGGTGGCGACACAATGGTATAAAGTCGTAAGGGAGTTTGCACTGGGTGTCCTCAACATCGACTCTAGACCTCATGAAGTTTCATGGTTTTAGGTTAAACATGGGCAAGGAAACCTCCTGCTGATTACCACGTACTGTCCACCACTAGGGCTAACCGATTCCAAACAAACGCATCAATCTGATTTAAGCTCTGCAGCCCTGCCACATCGAGCCATGAGTGGTGGTGGACAATGAAACAACTCCCTGGAGGAGAAGGCTTCCCAAATATCCCTTTGCTCAATGATGGAGGAGCCCAGCACATCTGTGCAAAAGACAAGGCTGAAGCATTCGCGACAATCTTCAGCCAGAAGTGCCGAATTGATGAACAATCTTGGTCTCCTCCAGAGGTCCCCATCATCACAGATATTTGTCTTCAGCCAATACGATTCACTCCACATGACATCAAGAAACGGCAGAAGGCACTGGATACTGCAAAGGCTATGGGCCCTGACAATATTCTGGCAACTGAAGGCTTGAGCTCCAGAACTTGCCACACCCCTGGCCAAGCTATTCCAGTACAGCTGCAACACTGGCATCTACCTGGCATTGTGGAAAATTGTCCAGGTGTGTCCTGTAAACAAGAAACAGGACAAATCTAACCCAGCTAATTACCGCTTATCAGTCTACTCTCCGTCATCAACAAAGTGATGGAAGGAATCATTGACAGTGCTATCAAGCGGCACTTATTCAGCAATAACCCGCTCACAGACACTCAGTTTGTCTTCTGCCAGAGTCACTCAGCTCTTGACCTCATTGCAGCCTTGATTCAAACATGGACAAAAGAGCTGAATTCCAGAGGTGATGAGAGTGACTGCCCTTGACATCAAGGCAGCATTTGACCGAGTATAGCATCAAGGAGCCCTCGCTAAACTGCAGTCAGTGGGAATTGGGGCAAATTCTCCGCTGGTTGGAGTCATACCTGGCACAAAGGAAGATGGTTGTGGTGGTTGGAGGTCAATCATCTCAGCTCCAGGACATCAATTCAGGAGTTCCTCAGGGGTAGTGTCCTAGGCCCATTCATCTTCAGCTGCTTCATCAATGACCTTCCTGCCATTATAAGTTCAGAAGTGGGAATGTTCACAGGTGACTGCACAATGTTTAGCACCATTCATGACTCCTCAGATTGAAGCAGTCCATGTCCAAATGCAGCAAGACCTGGACAATATCCTGGCTAGGCTGACCAGTGGCAAGTTACATTTGCGCTACACAAGTGCCAAGCAATGGCCATTTCCTACAAAAGAGGATCTAACCATCGGCCCTTGACGTTCAATAGAATTACCATCGCTGAATCCCCCACAATCAACATCCTGGAGGTTACCATTGGTCAGAAACCGAGCTGGACAAACCATATTAATACTATGGCTACCAGAGCACTCAAAGGCTAGGAATCCTATGGAGTATAACTCACACCTCCTGACCCCTCAAAGCCTGTCCACCATCTACAAGGCACAAGTCAGGAGTGTAATGGAATACTGCGCACTTGCCTAGATGGGTGCAGCTCCAACAACACTCGAGAAGCTTGACACCATCCCGGACAAAGCAACCCACTTGATTGCTATCCCTTCCACAAATATTCAATCCCTCCACCACTGACGAACAGTGGCAACTGTGCACCATCTACAAGATGCGCTGCAGGAACTCGGCAAGGTCCTTGAGGCAGCAGCTCCGAAACCCGTGACCACTACCATTTAGGAGGACAAGAACAGCAGATACCTGGGAACATCACCACCTGGAGGTTCCCCTCCAATATATCGCCGTTCCTTCACTGCCGCTGGGTCAAAATCCCGGGATTCCCTTCCTAACAGCACTGTGAGTGCACCTATACCTCAGGGACTGCAGCAGTTAAAGAAGGCAACTCTCCACCTTCTGAAGGGCAACTAGGGATGGGTAATAAATGCTGGCCTAACAAGTGACGCCCACATCCCATAAATGAATTTTTAAAAACTTGGTGATTGGAGCAGGAATTCTCGATTTTCAGTGCTGTGTATCTTTATTGAACCTTCGTCATTTTGTGATTCCTAGATCTCATGTCTATAAGGCACATTTGGTGCATCTTCCTGAAATATATATAAGCTACATATGAATAAGAATTAACTGCAATATTGCAATATCTTTTATTTTGTTGTCCACTCTTTTAGATGGCAGCATTTCAGATACCTCTGCATCTGTGAATTTACTGATCCCTGCCCAAATGAAGAACTACTACAAATGTGTTTCAGAGAACAAAGAGATCATTAAACTAGGATCTGTGCTAAGCACAGCCATTAATTCCACTAAAAAGGTAACTTTGCTTCTTGAAAGAGCTGGTTAGAGTGGGAGAATTTGATTTATGTCAAATTTAATATATGAAGCACATTATCCCCGTGTCTGCATGGGTCTCACCCCCACAACCCAAAACGATGTGCAGGGTAGATGAACTGGCAGTAACTTCATTGTAGTGTTAATGTAAGCCTACTTGTGACAAAGAATATTATTAATAGTTAATTGGGAAAAAAAGAATTTGGGTACTCTAAACTAAAAAAAAATGAATACATGTATACACATAGAAAATGGTAAGTTTTACAATTAGCACCATATTAGGAAGTTGGGCATGGAGGCCAATATGCCTAATGAATGTCGTGCAAGGATTTCCCTGTCTTGATTTTCCACCATCAGATGCTCTGTACTGGAATAGCGAAGTGGTAACATTAACACTGTAGAATTAAATCAATGTTTACTTTGGAATGTTCCTTCTAATAATTATAGAATGCTTTAGGTTTCTAGGTGAAATTAGAAAATTTCTAGTTAATTACAGCTGCTAGACCTTGGAGTGCGAAGACATTAGAAGGAGCTCTGGTTCAACTGACAAACAAACCGCAAAATAAGCATGAAGGCATTGGCTGTGTTTAATTTTCTGTTTTTAAATGGTATTTGTGTTTGAATTGGGTGAATTATAAAGCAACAAAGTAATTTGAAATAGTTTGACTTGAGTTGGAGGTTAACATGGAAACAATTGTTTTAAAGCTGTTATTTTTAGTTTCAGAATTGATTTAGGATAGCAGGACGGTGGCAATTAGCATTGTGTGAACTTGTACCGTGTATGTGTATGATGTGAGAGTCTCTTGAAAGCAACAGTGAGCATGACCAGCAAATCTATAACAAGTGTCTTCAGGTAAACTCAACTGGATTGAACTCTTAGCTAGAGAGACAGCTGGAGACATTTTACAACATACGGGAGGGGTGAGGTTCCTGGAGCAAATGTCGCAAAGCAAGGTCAACTCACAGCTAGGAAAAATATATATACAAGGGAAATATTGCATTGGGATATACTTGGGGTTATTTAAGTACATCTGGTGATATGTCATGGATACCCATAGTCTCCTGGAGCTTGCTTCACTGAAGAAATTCGCCAGGAATTTTCTGAGATTTACCGCAGTTCTTTATTTTTGCCTCTCCTATGCTGCTTTACATGAAGTTGTGCAATCTCACAGGTACAATGAGCTGACAGTATTTGCTCAACTTTCTTTTATCATATTTCAACTCATCCAGTGCAACTCTTATTACTTATGTAATTGTTTATATTAATTATTTATATTAATTAATGTTATAGCAGATGGGTTTAATTATTAATGCATTGAGGTTTTCTGTGCTGTCTTGATAACATTGATTAGAAAATGTAATTAGAATACTGAAAACTTCCACCCTAGTCATTTCTGTGTAAATTTGCATTCCATGAATACTCATTCATGTGAAAGTTTAAAAAAAATGTTTTTTATTCCAAACATGTGTAAAAAACAGTAACATTGCAGCACGTAGCACAGTGGTTAGCATAGTTGCTTCACAGCTCCAGGGTCCCAGGCTTGATTCCCGGCTTGGGTCACTGTCTGTGCGGATCTGCACGTTCTCCCCGTGTCTGCGTGGGTTTCCTCCGGGTGCTCCGGTTTCCTCCCACAGTCCAAAGATGTGCAGGTTAGGTGGATTGGTCATGCTAAATTGCCCTTAGTATCCAAAAAAAGGTTGGGTGGGGTTAGTGGGTTACCGGGATAGGATGGAGGTGTGGGCTTGGGTAGAGTGCTCTTTCTAAGGGCCGGTGCAGGCTCGATGGGCCGAATGGCCTACTTCTGCACTGTAAATTCTATGATTCTATGATATACCACACTCCACAACCTCACAGTTCACAGTTTGTACAATTTTTCTCCTTTTGCTGCCCACCTTCCCCTCTCCTCCCCATCCCCCGTGACGAACAGTTCCTCAAACATTGCCAATGAACAACACCCACCATGTCTCCAGGCTCTCCACTGACCCCCTCAACTCAAATGTAATCTTTTCCAACCGGAGAAAGTTGTAACGGCACCCCAGCCAGCCACCCCTGGCAGCGAATCAGCCCTCAATTTTAGCAAGACCTCCGCTGGGAGGCGAAGGCCACAATATCAGCCCCCTTCCCCTCCATCAGCTCTGGCATTTTTTTTTTAGAAAATATTTTATTGAAGCATTTGTAATTTTCACAATTTAACACGTTGACATTTCTAAAACAACTGCGCGGGTCGACGCACAAAATACCCCCTAAAATAACAACAAACAATAAACCACGTACCCCACTTCACCCGCCCTATCCCCAATTACCCGTATACTAAGTTCCCTGTCCTTATTTAACATTACCATGCCTCCTGTTCTCCCCCCCCCCCCCCCTCGCCCATTATCCCCTTTCCCCCCTTACTGCTGACATTCAGTTTTTGTTAAAGAAATCGATGAACGGCTGCCAACTCCGGGCGAATCCCTGTATTGATCCTCTCAGAACGAACTTGATTTTCTCCAGACTGAGAAACCCTACCATATCGTTGACCCACACTCCTGACTTCGGGGGCTCCGAGTCCCTCCATCTTCAACAAGATCCGTCTCCAGGCCACCAGGGAGGAGGAGGCCAGGATATTGGCCTCCCTCCCCCCCTTTGCCCCCGGATTCTCCGACACCCCAAATATTGCCAATTCTGGACTCGGAGTTACCCGACCTTCCAGGACTTCTGACACAACATCCCCAAATCACTGCCAGAATTCCCTCAGTTTCGGACATGCCCAGAACATATGAACATGGTTGGCCGGGCTACCCCCACAACATCCCCATCTGTCCTCCACCTCCTTGAAGAACCTACTCATCCGGGCTACCATTATGTGGGCCCTGTGGACTACCTTGAACTGAATCAAGCAGAGTCTAGCACAGGACAAGGGTGTATTTACCCTTTTCAAGGTTTTTTCCCACAGTTCAGTTTCCACCTCCCCTCCTAGCTCCTCTTCCCACTTCCTCTTCACCTCTCTGATAGGGGCCCCTTCCCACTCTAACAATTCCTTTATCTCTCCAAAGCCTTCCCACCTCCAAGCCCTGTTTTTGACAGCACTTTATCCTGTACTCCTCTCAGGGGGAGGCGAGGAAAGCTTGGGACCTGTCTCCGTACGAAGTCCGGCACTTGAAGGTACCGAAACCCGTTCCCACCCGGCAAATCAAACTCCTCCAATGGCTCCAAGGTCGGAAAGCCCTCCTGGATGAATAGATCCGCAAACCTCTGAATCCCTGCCCGCTGCCATACCTTAAAGCCTCCATCCAGCCCCCCCGGGACAAACCGGTGATTGTCACAGATCGGTGACCACACTGACACGCCCCCTCCAGTCTCATATGCTGCCTCCATTGCCCCCAAGCTCCGGCATTTCTAATACCCCAAAGATCACCACTATTGGATCTGGCCTGACCACCAGCTCCACAATTTTAGGTAACGTCCCAAACACCAGTAATTCGGCAGCGTCTCGCAACCCCAGAAAATGTGCGCATGATTTGCTGGGCCCCACGTGTACTTCTTACACTCATTGGCCACTCCTTGGAAGAACCCACTCATCCTCGCCCAGGTTATATGCACCACCTTGAACTTAATCAAGCTCATCCTTGCACAGGAGGAGGTTGAATTCACCCTATGCATCAACTCGCACTGCAGTTCACAGCCTATTCCCCCCCCCCCCCCCCCCCCCCCCCCCCCCAGCTCCTCACATTTATTCTTGATCCTCACCACTTGCGCTCCCCTTCCCTGCTCCCCCAACCATCCATATATGTGCCCAATCCTACCCTCTCATTCGGGAGCAGTAGTTGCTCCAATAGGGTGTACTCCGGCAACATGGGAAATGTCCTCCACTTCTTTCGTGCAAAGTCCCTCGCCTGCATAAATTTAATTCACTGCCCCTCGGCAACTCAAACCTCTGCAAACTACCCGTCCAAATACAAGTCCCTCACCCTCACCAGCTCTGCCTCCTTCCACTTCCCATACATTCCATCCGTCTCCCCGGCTTAAATCTGTGGTTCCTGCATAGTGGTATCAACACCGACATTCCCTCCAACTTAATGTGTCTCCGCAGCTGATTCCACATCCTAACTGTTGACTGTACCACCGGGCTCCCTGTATACTTTCTCGAAGCGAACGGAGCTGTCACCAAAGCCCTCAGAGTGGATCCCCTACACTACTCCTCTACCATCTTGATCCACTCCCAACCCCCCACCCCATCTTCGTCTCACCTTCGCCACGTTCGCTGCCCAATAATAGTGCTGCAGGTTTGGAATCGCCAACCCCCCTTTCTGCCCCTGCAGCAGGGCCCTCTTTACCCTGGGCACCTTCCCCACCCATATAAACTCTGAAATCACTGTCTCCAATTTCCGGAAGAAGGCCTCAGGGAGAAAGATTGGGAGGGTCTGGAAAACGAACAAGAACCTTGGCAAAACATTCATTTTTACAACCTGCACCCTCCCTGCCAGTGTCAGATACAATGTATCCCAGGCGGGATTGTCTGATCCTGAGGCTAAATGTTGACACCGTCATGTTTCTCGACGGCGTCAACATGGCCTCAGGATTAACAATTCTGGCCCCTACAGGGGACCAGCATGGCACTGGAGCGACACACGCCGCTCCAGCTGCCGATCCTGGTGTCAGATGAGTGCCGCCAGTCCGCGCATGCGTGGTGGGACCGGCGTGATTTCCGTGCATGCGCGGTGTCTCCCTTCTCCGCGCCGGCCCCAACGCAACATGGCGTAGGGCTACAGGAACAAAGGAGGCCCCCAGCCCGAGAGGCCGGCCCGCCGATCGATGGGCCCTGATTGTGGGCCAGATCAAACCGGAGTTCCCCCCAGGATTGGGACCCCCCCCCCCCCCTCCCCTGCAACAGGCCGCCCCCAGACCCTTCCACGCCGAGGTCCTGCCGGGTAAGACCAGGTTAGAACGGTGCCGGCGGGACCTGGGTTTTTCGCTACGGCTGCTTGGCCCATCCCAGGCGGAGAATAACTTGGGGGGAAGGGGGGGTGGGCCGTAGAACGGCCCCCAGCCGGCGCCGCGCCAACCACACCGGCGCCAATTCTCCGCTCTGCAGAGAATCACGTCGGGGCGGCATGGCGCGATTTGCGCCGGTCGCGGCGATTCTCCGACCCGACCCCGGGGTCAGAGAATCCCACCTAATCTCCTCCACCAACATTGTCAACTTCCTCCTATGCATCGTAGCCCATTCCCTCGTCACCTGAATCCCCAAATATCTGAATCTTTCGCAAGCTATCTTTAAGTGGCAACATCCCCAAGTTGGCCCAATGCTCCGCCGCATTCACTGAAAACATCTCGTTCTTCCCGCCATTTAACTTATATTGTCATGTGAGGGTCCCTTTGAGAAAAGTGTGTTTTATCAAATGGCTGCAGTGATGCCACTGTGTGGGTGGAACTGGGCTGTGATTCTGTCTTTTACTTTGGTTTTGAGCTGGAAGCTGCTTTGTGGCTGTGAGTTGTTTTGTTTTGTTTTCAGTTGGGAGCTGCATTCAAACAAGGAAGGTGTATTTTTGGTCTCTCTCTCTGCATGCTAAAGAATGTCTCCAGACCACTTGATAATTTCAAAGTAATACCTGTTGTCTGCAAGGAATTCAAACCTATTGTTTTGGTAGAAAAAGGGTGTTTGGCTTATGGATGTTGTTCGTAAAGTTGTTCAGGGTTATCTATAGAGTACTGTATCTTTGTGGGGGTGGGTATTTGTGTTGGTAGTTGATAAGATGTTTACTGTGTGCTTATAAAATGTTAACTGGATTCATAGAATAAACATTGTTTTGTTGAAAAATACTTAAGATCTCTGTTGCGTAACACCTGGAAAGTGGGCCATTGTGCTCCTCATAACCAAAATCTATTAAAAGTTGTAGGTCAGGTGAACTCCATGATATACTTTGGTGTTCTCTAAACCCTGGCCCATAATAATACCCAGAGAAAGCCCCAAACCTCTCCAATATTCCCTTGATCCTACCCATATTCTCCAATTTGTCCGACACGAACAATAACAGGCCATCCGCGCTGCTCCCCCTCACCATCCCCTGCCACTCCACAGATCCCCTAAGGACCATCGCTAAGGGCTCAAACACCATGCAAATAACAACCGCGAGAGTGGACATCCCTGTCTTGTTCCCCAATGCAGCCCAAAACTTTGTGAACTCATCCCATTTGTACGTACACTTGACACCGGAGATACATATAGCAAACGCACCCACGTTCCAAACTTAGGGCCAAACGCAAACCTACCCAAGATCTCAAATAAATACTTCCACTCCACCCGATCAAAAGTCTTCTCTGCATCCATAGAAACAATGACCTCCAGCACCCGCCCAACTGATAGTCAAAACCACATTTAACAGCCTCCTGATGCTACTGGAGAGCTGCCTACCCTTTACAAAATCTGTTTGATCCTCAGCAACCACCCTGGCACGCATCCCTCCATCTTTCCCACCACAAACTTAGCCAGCACTTTCACATCTGTGTTCAACAACAAAATGGGCCTATACACCCACACTCCAACTGATCCTTCCCCTTCTTCGGGATTAGCATGTTCGACGCCTGAGTCAGTATCTTTGGCAGCTCTCCCTTCAACAATGCCTCACTTAATATCCCCAACAAATGCAGTGCCATTTCAGTCGCGGACGCCTTGGAAAACTCCGCCGGAAAGCCGTCCGGCCCTGGAGTATTCCCTGACTTCATCCCCCTAATGCTGTCAATCACTTCCCTCAGCCCCTCTTCCAATGCTCACCTCCTCTCGTCCTCCAACCTTGGAAACTCCAACCCATCCAGAGACCGTCCCATATCCCCTTCCTCTCCACCTGGCTCAGCCCTGTGCAGCTTCTCACAATATCCCCATAACACTTAATTTATCCTTCCCGATGCTGACACTACCTCCCCTTCCCTGTTCGCACTCATAATATTTTCCTGGACGCAGCTGCCTCCTCAGCATGTGGGCCAGCATACGGCACGCCTTCGTCTCATATTCATATTGCACCCCCTCGCCCTCCGTAGCTGGTCCACTGCCCTTCCCGTTGTCAACCTATCGAACTTGCCCCAGCAACCTCTTCCTATCCGCCAACAATTCTTTAGTGGGGGCCCCACGTATCTTCTTTCCACCTCGACTATCTCGTCCAGCAGCCGTCCATGCTCCTCCTCCCTCCTCCGGTGAGTCAGTGGTGGGGGTTGTGGCGGTGATGGGCAGGGATCCAGGGAGGACAGATGGTTCAGTCCAGGGCATGAAGAAGTGAAGTGAGAAGGACTTGATGTTGTGGGTATGGTAGGGAGGGTGGTCAGGTAAAGGGGTGGTCGGTCAAGGAAAGAAAATGAGGGCCTAAAGGGCGGAGTCAGGACTATCCACATGTGTTCCTATCCCAGGGTGTTGCCTGGCAGAGTCCTTACAGGCTTTTCCGTTCACCTTAAGCACTAAAATTATCCCCGTGAAGAATGATTTTAGACAGTGGGCGCAATCTTCCGGCCACACTGTGCCAGCAAAGCATCACGCTGCGGTGCAGCATGGCCGGTGAAAGCTGGGAGACCCGGCTCCCGGGATCTACCTGGTTCGCAACTTGTGGGATACAACAATCTCACAAGATCTTGCAAGGGGAATCTCGCCCACAATGGGCGGAATCAGTTTTTGGCAAATCTGGGGGACCCTCCCATGTATTTGTATGGGGGGAGGTCGGGATTTCTTTGTGGGCCTCGGAGACCGGGATGCCATTTAAAAACGTGCGTTCCAGCGAGCAGAGCTCACCATTGTAAAACCGGGGCTATGTGCAGCCTTAGCCGTGCGTTCCCCGTTTAGGCCCCTTATTCAAAGCGAGTTGCGTTGAATAGCCAAGTGTTTCTCGGCGCTGTGAGTGCTGGGAAACACGTGGCCAAACACGCTCGCTCGGGAACTTTGTTCCCTTTTGGGAAGATCGCGCCCAATGTCTTCTACAATGCATAGAAAGGAGGGCCGGAGCGCACATGACGGGGGCGAGGCTGAGTAAGTTCTTTGGGGTAGAGGACAGATGTGGGAGGTGCTCAGGAAGTCCGGCAAACCATGTCCATATGTTTTGGTCATGCCCGGCACTGGAGGGGTTCTGGAGAGGAGTGGCGGGAGCAATATCTCAGGTGGTGAAAGTCCGGGTCAAGCCAAGCTGGGGGCTAGCACTATTTGGAGTAGTGGACGAACCGGGAGTGCAGGAGGCGAAAGAGGCCGGCATTCTGGCCTTTGCGTCCCTAGTAGCCCGGCGAAGGATCTTGCTAATGTGGAAGGAGGCGAAGCCCCCCAGCGTGGAGGCCTGGATAAATTATATGGCATGGTTTATTAAATTGGAGAGGATAAAGTTTGCCTTGAGAGGGTCTGCGCAGGGGTTCTACAGGCGGTGGCAACCGTTCCTAGACTATCTCGCGGAGCGTTAGATGAAGGCCGGTCAGCAGCAGCAACCCGGGGAGGGGGGGGGGGGGAGGAGGGGATATCATTTGTGTGGGGGGGGGGGGGGGGGGGGGAGGGGGGCTTGTTTGGGGGAAGAAAATACATGAAGGATCTGGAAAACTGACATGTACGAGAGGAATCCAATGTACAAAGCTCTGTAACATATCGATTTAGCATGTTCATGTCTTGCTACGAGCGCTTTCTTTTTGTTACGGGGGGGGTTTGTTTGTAAGGGTGAAAAATTGTGTTAAAATTCTTAATAAATATATATTTTTTTTAAAAGAAATGAGGGCCGGCTGAGCCTGCAAATTCCTGGAATTTTAATTATATCACGTGGGACAGAGAATAAAGAGAGAGAGCAAAAGTGGTGCACAGTCTGGTGACAACATTGGGAATGCACACTGCTGGCGAAATTCCAGCTTTCGTCTTGCTGTATAAAAACCCATGAAAAAGTTCCACATTTTTTAATGAGGTTTAACTGGGTTTGTAATGTTCTCAGCCATAATTCTGCTGAACATTTTCACTGACTGTAAAAAAAAGTAATTTTATGTTTGTTGAACATCAAGTTTCCTATTACGGCAAGAAATACCACATTTATAAGATGATTCTGTTTTAAAATTTGTTTATTCTGACATTTTTTTTTTTTTTTTTTAATTTAGAGTACCCAATTCATTTTTTCCAATTAAGGGACAATTTAGTGTGGCCAATCCACCTAGCCTGCACATCTTTGGGTTGTGGGGGTGAAACCCACGCATCGAACCTGGGACCTCGGCGCCGTGAGGCAACAGGGCTGTGCCACCGTGCTGCCCTTGTTTATTCTGACATAATGCTGATCAAAAATATGACCAACTTATTTGTCTTTTAAATTATCTTTGTTACTTTCACAGTTGAACGTTCAAATTGGAGCCATAAGTGCTGTTTTGTCATGTTCTTTTTTAGAGTACGTTCATGTTCACTTGATGCAGGATGACGTGGAATGCTTGAATGAAGACTTTGTGCTTCTTCATTTCTACAATTGCGTTTGGCCCATCAAAATCAGCTTTAACTATTGAGAGTAGACTGCCTTCCTAGTTGGCAGTGTAGTTTACTTCTCATCTCTCCTGAACCACATGATATAAATCAATATAAAGTTAAAAAATTGAGACACCGGAAAACCTGAAAATTAGATTTCATTCTATTAAAAGACCACATAAATGCTCAATGGACTCAACTCTCTAACAGCTTCACCTGAGTCCCAGATAACTGAGATACATCGCAAAGAGGGTGAAATAAAAAAAATGTGATTTAAAATGCAGGCAAATAGAACATATAATTTATTGTGCTGCAACTAATAAGTATGCTTTTTGTGGGTGCTCCCTGTAGCATTTCTTCAGTAAAATTTTACAGCACAGTTCTCGTTCCTTTGGCGACCTTATGAGCGGATTCTGCTAATTTACAATTGCATTCAGTCATTGGGCTGGATTCTACGCCTCCAGTGGTGGAGTTCCCAGTCAGGCAGAGAATCCAGCGTCACGTGAAAAACCAATCCCGTTCCGATGCTCCGGTCTCCCGCTGACGTCGGGATCAAGATTGACGCCCCACGCCTGCAGGAGGATGCAAATTGGTCTTAAACCATGAGAACTAGAGTAGCTCTTGATAAACGTAGCCTTGACGCAGTGGACCTCGCGGTGGGCCAAGGGTAACTCTTTCCATCGGAGGGCCACCCCCCTCAATCCTCCCACAATGTAAGACCTGCCCACCCCACCCCCCATCACTCCCCCACCAGAGACTCCCAATTAACGAAACCCCCAACAGAGACCCCCTAATTAGCGAGACCCCCGATTAGAGAGACTCCTACCAGAGACCCCCTAATTAGAGAGACCCCTGCCAGAGACCCTGCTAATTAGGGAGACTGTTGCCTGGGAGGCCCCATAAGGAACACTCCTGCCTGGAAGCTGGAAAGCATCCCAGAAAGAGGCATTGAAAAAAAAATCACAGCTTTAAACCTCACTTGTGTAAAGCACCTGCTGACTCAGAAACATTATTGTACTTTATTATCAGAAGGAATAATAATTCTCTGGATTCTCTCCTTCTCCCCTCATGCCCAGAGACCCACCTCCTGCTCCCTTGACCTTATATCCAGTCAACCACTGCAAAATGTCCTTTCTGCCTCCCACGTTAGCTGATATTGACCCCATCATCTTTGGAATTTACCAGCCCATCTCCAACCTCTCTTTTCCCTCCAAGGTCTTTGAATGGTTGTTACCTCCCAAATCTGTGCCCATTTGTGCAGGAAATCTATGTTTGAATTCCTCTGATGTCTCCATGTCACATTACACAAATGACTCTTATCCAAGTCGTAAATTACATCCTATGTGACGGTGACATAGGTAAACCTATCCATCCTCATCCTTCTCAAACTGTCTGCAATCTTTGACATTGTTGACCACACCATCTTCCTCCGTCGCTTTGCCACCGTCAGCTATCCCAGCGGGACTGCAGTCACTTAGTTCTATTCCTGTCTATCAAATCTTGTCACAGAATCACCTGAAATGGTTTCTTTTCTCAGTCCCATATGGTTACTCCTGGGCTCTCCCAAGACCTATTCTTGGCTCTCCTTTTTCTCATCTACATGCTGCCCCTTGGTAACATCATCCAAAAATGCTTTAGTTTTCAAATGTGCAATGGTGGCACCCAACGCTATCTCATTATCGTTTCTCTTGACTCCTGCACTATCAGACTGCTTGCTTAATGTCCAGCAGGAGATGAGGAAACATTTCCTCCAATTAAATATTGTGAAGAAGTTATGAGCAGAGGCTGGATAGACGGTGACTTTTTTCCTTGGAAGGTAGGAGGTTTATGGGTGATCTTATAGAGGTCTATAAAATAATGAGGGGCATAGTTATGGTAAATAGTCAACATCTTTTCCCAAAGGAAGGAGAGTCCAAAACTAGAGGGCATAGGATTAAGGGGAGAGATACAAATGCATCCGGAGGAGCAATTTTTTCACACAGAGGGTGGTGAGTGTCTGGGGCGAGCTGCCAGAGACAGTAGTAGAGGCAGGTACAATTTTGACTTTTAAAAAGCATTTAGACAGTTCTATGGTAAGATGGGTACAGAGGGATATGGCCCAAATGCGGGCAATTGGGACTAGCTTAGTGGTAAAAACTGGGCGGCATGGATAAGTTGGGCCGAAGGGCCTGTTTCCATGCTGCAAACCTCCGTGACTCTATGAAGAACAAAACCATTGTCTCCGATACCTGCTACAAACATCATTCTCTAGCCAGTCACTCCATCCTCCCCCTGGCAATTGTCTGAGGTTGAACCAGACTGTTTACAACCTTGACATCATATTTGACCCTGAGATGAACTTCCACGCCATCACTAAAAGCACCTGTTTCCATAACATTGTCCATTCCCCCCTTGCCACAGCTAACCTGCTGCTGAAATCTTCATCCACACCTCCAACTCCAACCTGCCTAGAACCTACACTCCCCCAATTATGGTCGCCTGAGCATCCCCAATTTTAATTGCATTGGTGGCAGTGTCTTTAGCTGATGAGCCACAAGCTCTGAAATTCTCTTCTCAAAACCTTCCCATTACTTTATTTCTCCATCCTCATTTAAGATGCTCCTTAAAAAGAAAGAAAGTAATTATGTTGTGCTTTTTACTACCACTGTTTGTCTCAAAGCACTTCCGGGCCAGTGAAGGAGCTTTTGATGTGTAGCCACTGTTGTGTAGGAAATGCAACAGCCAATTTGCACGAGGCTAGCTCCCAGAAACAGCAATGTGGTAATGACGAGAGAATCTGTTATTGTGATGTTGATTGAGGGATAAATGTTGATCTGTACTCTGGGGATAACCCCACTGTATTTCTCCAAAATAATGCTTTGGGATTTTTTATATCCACCCCAGCAGATAGATGGGACCTCAGTTTAACATCTCATTCAAAAGACAATTTGGCACTCCCTCAGTACCTTACTGGAGTGTCAAACCCACCCTGGAAAAGGACTTGAACCCAGAACCTTGTAGCTCAGATGTAAAAGTGCGACTAACTGTGTCACTGCTGATACACAGCCTGTTTGCCTAACCTTTTAGTCATCTGTTCTAATACCTCCCTATGTATTTAGATGTCAAATTTTGCTTTACAACATCCTTGTGATGTCTCTTGGGACATTTTATTCCATTCAGGCACCATATAAATGCAAAATGCGGTTCTTTCTGCATCTTTATGCTTACAACATGTTTTGAAACATTCTGGGCGGGATTCTCCAACCCCCCGCCGGGTCGGAGAATCCCCAGGGGACGGCATGAATCAAGCTCCGCTGCCGACTGCCGTATTCTCCGGCGCCGTTTATTGGGCGGGGGCGGGGTTCACGCCACGCTGGGCGGGGGCCGTTGGCAGCAGCCCCCCTGGCAAAACCCTGGGCCCCGATGGGCTGAGCAGCCGTCCGATTTTGGCCAGTCCCGCCGGCGTGAGTTACATATGGTCCCACATGGCAGGACCTGGCAGGTATGTCGGCTGGGGCGGTCCTCAGGGGGGTGCAGGGGGATCTAACCCCGGGGGGGGCTCCCCACGGTGACCTGGCCCGCGATCAGGGCCCAACGATCTGCGGGCGGGCCTGTGCCGTGGGGGCACTCCTTCCTTCCACGCCAGTCCCTGTAGGGCTCCGCCATGGCTGACGCGTAGAAGAGAACCCCCCCCGCGCATGCGCCAAAACATGCCAGCGGTTCCCCGCATGCGTGAGATCACGCAGCCCCTTCGACGCCGGCTGGAGTGGCGCCAACCCCTCCGGTGTCCACCCAGTCACCTAGACAGGTGAGAATTCCTCACCTTGGGGGCCCGTTGACGCCGGAGTCGTTGGCGCCGGTTTTCCCGCCGGCATGGGCTTTAGTCCCCGGAAAGGAGAATCCCGGCCTCTGTTATAACAAGCAATTGACACTGAATTTCTTAAACCTAGATCAAATATTTAACAGCAGCAAGAGTGATGAATTGATGCGATGTTACCTAACACTTTGATATTTTAAATCATTGCAATGGCGTGAAATTGATGAAGAATAATGCACCTAGCCATACTCCCGAAGGACTGTAGGCATCTCTCCCATTTAAGGGAATTTTGGCAACTTGTAGCTTAAGGGGCACCACTGTGCAAGCGTGGAGCAAGGCAAGGAGGCAGGTCCTCTATGAAATACCGAAGCCAGTATGAGGATTCAACCCACACCATTGGGGTCATCTGCATCGCACTCTTGCCACCTAGCCAACTGAGTTAACAGTTACCCCACATGAAGAATAATAGGTAAATCTGAATAGAGTGTAAAGTGAGCCACTGAGTTCACCCATGCAAAGAGAGGGTGAACATGTTTAGTCTGTAGCCTTCCCTTCTTCAGGATGTCCCACTTGACAACCATAGTTATTTTGAAATGCAGTCTGAGTTATTTTGTATGCAGATAGCCCCAGCAGGATCCCACAAAAGGTAGAGATGACTAATTAAAATGTTGTTGATTGAGGGATAAATGTTGGCCAGGACATCAAGAGAACTCACCAGCTCATTTTTGAATAGTGCCATGAGTTCTTCAACGCCCACCTGAACAAGCTGAATTACCACAGAATCCTTTTAGTGTGAACTCTGTTGTGCAAACGAAGTAGCAGCATTTCCCCAGCCCTTGTTTGCTAACCATATTTCTCACCTTTTCTTCAGGACGTTCTCACTGCTCTCGAACAGTTCAAATGTTACCACCACATCTGGCAGAGAGAGAGGGAAGAGACCATTCAAGATTTTATGAAAGGGAGCCCTCTGCTATCTGAGTTTGAGTTCCAGATTCTTTACTATCGGGATTTGGAATCAAAGATCAATTCTGAGCTGGAATATATTTGTGTTGGAGCATTGGCACTTTACACCGGTAAAGTTATGACAAGTATTGCAGTTTATTGCACCAAACATGTTTTTTTTAAAGGAAAGATCTTGTGAGTTTGTATTATTCTATGAATTGGTTCTCATGTGTGGGGGGGGGGGTTGGAAAACTGAAGTGACATCACAGAAAAGCTGTGACCTGATTGGCTGGTTGGGAATCTACACTAAATTTTTAAAAATTAAGCATTGGTAAACTAATTAAACATAATTACTTAATTATAATTTAGAGGGGTATCTAAGCCAGAGATCGGAGAGTACTGTATTTAGCTTTCACATTTATTGTAGAAATCTAGTGCTAGGAAACATATAGTTAACAGTAACTGTTTTTTAAAACTTTTAAATTTAATTTACTAATTAATTGACGCAATGTCAATTAGAGGGGTGCAGTGCTCTGACTGTGAGATATGGCAGGTCCGGGAGGCTTCCAGCATCCCGGATGGCTTCATCTGCAGTAAGTGCACCCAACTGGAGCTCCTCACAGACCGCATGGTTCGGTTGGAGCAGCAGTTGGATGCACTTAAGAGCATGCAGGTGGCGGAAAGCGTCATAGATAGCAGTTATATAAATGTGGTCACACCCAAGGTGCAGGCAGAGAAATGGGTGACCACCAGAAAGGGCAGGCAGTCAGTGCAGGAATCCCCTGTGGTTGTCCCACTCTTGAACAGGTCTATCCCTTTGGATACTGTAGGGGGGATAGCCTATCAGGGGAAAACAGCAGCAGCCAGAGCAATGGCACCACGGCTGGCTCTGATGTTCAGAAGGGAGGGTCAAAGCGCAGAAAAGCAATAGTCATAGGGGACTCTATAGTCAGGGGCACAGATAGGCGCTTCTGTGGATGTGAAAGAGACTCCAGGATGGTATGTTGCCTCCCTGGTGCCAGGGTCCAGGATGTCTCCGACCAGGTAGAGGGCATCCTGAAGGGGGAGGGCAAACAGGCAGAGGTCGTTGTACATATTGGTTCGAACGACATAGGCAGGAAGGGGCATGAGGTCCTGCAGCAGGAGTTCAGGGAGCCAGGCAGAAAGTTAAAAGACAGGATCTCTAGGGTTGTAATCTCAGGATTACTCCCTGTGCCACGTACCAGTGAGGCTAGAAATAGGAAGATAGAGCAGCTAAATACGTGGCTAAACAGCTGGTGTCGGAGGGAGGGTTTCCATTATTTGGACCACTGGGAGCTCTTCCGGGGCAGGTGTGACCTATATAAGAAGGACGGGTTGCATCTAAACTGGAGAGGCATAAATATCCTGGCCGCGAGTGTCACACGGGAGGGTTTAAACTAGTATGGCAGGGGGGTGGGCATGGGAGCAATAGGTCAGAAGGGGAGAGCATTGAGGGAGAACAAGGGAATAGGGCCAGTATGGCTCTGAGGCAGAGCAGACAGGGCGAAGTTGCTGAACACAGCGGGTCTGGTGGCCTGAAGTGCATATGTTTTAATGCAAGAAGTATTACGGGTAAGGCAGATGAACTTAGAGCTTGGATCAGTACTTGGAACTATGATGTTTTTGCCATTACAGAGACCTGGTTGAGGGAAGGGCAGGATTGGCAGCTAAACATTCCAGGATTTAGATGTTTCATGCGGGATAGAGGGGGATGTAAAAGGGGTGGCGGAGTTGCGCTACTGGTTAGGGAGAATATCACAGCTGTACTACGGGAGGACACCTCAGAGGGCAGTGAGGCTATATGGGTAGAGATCAGGAATAAGAAGGGTGCAGTCACAATGTTGGGGGTTTACTACAGGCCTCCCAACAGCCAGCGGGAGATAGAGGAGCAGATAGACAGATTTTGGAAAAGAGGTAAAACAACAGGGTTGTTGTGATGGGAGACTTCAACTTCCCCAATGTTGACTGGAACTCACTGAGTGCCAGGGGCTTAGACGGGGCAGAGTTTATAAGGAGCATCCAGGAGGGCTTCTTAAAACAATATGTAGACAGTTCAACTAGGGAAGGGGCTGTACTAGACCTGGTATTGGGGAATGAGCCCGGCCAGATGGTAGAAGTTTCAGTAGGGGAGCATTTCGGGAACAGTGACCACAATTCAGTAACTTTTAAAGTGCTGGTGGACAAGGATAAGAATGGTCTTAGGGTGAATGTGCTAAATTGGGGGAAGGCTAATTATAACAATATTAGGCGGGAACTGAAGAACCTAGATTGGGGCGGATGTTTGAGGGTAAATCAACATCTGACATGTGGGAGGCTTTCAAGTGTCAGTTGAAAGGAATTCAGGACTGGCATGTTCCTGTGAGGAAGAAGGATAAATACGGCAATTTTTGGGAACCTTGGATAACGAGAGATATTGTAGGCCTCGTCAAAAAGAAAAAGGAGGTATTTGGCCGGACTAAAAGGCTGGGAACAGACAAAGCCTGCGTGGAATATAAGGAAAGTAGGAAGGAACTTAAGCAAGGAGTCAGGAAGGCTCGAATGGGTCACAAAACGTCATTGGCAAATAGGGTTAAGGAAAATCCCAAGGCTTTTTACACGTACATAAAAAGCAAGAGGGTAGCCAGGGAAAGGGTTGGCCCACTGAAGGATAGGCAAGGGAATCTATGTGTGGAGCCAGAGGAAATGGACGAGGTATTAAATGAATACTTTGCATCAGTATTCACCAAAGAGAAGGAATTGGTGGATGTTGAGTCTGGAGAAGAGTCTGTAGATAGCCTGGGTCACATTGAGATCCAAAAAGACGAGGTGTTGGGTAGATAAGTCCCCAGGGCCTGATGGGTTCTACCCCAGAATACTGAAGGAGGCTAAAGAGGAAATTGTTGAGGCCTTGACAGAAATCTTTAGATCCTCACTGTCTTCAGGTGATGTCCTGGAGGACTGGAGAATAGCCAATGTTGTTCCTCTGTTTAAGAAGGGTAGCAAGGATAATCCAGGGAACTACAGGCCGGTGAGCCTTACTTCAGTGGTAGGGAAATTACTGGAGAGAATCCTTCGAGACAGGATCTACTCCCATTTGGAAGCAAATGGACATATTAGCGAGAGGCAGCATGGTTTTGTGAAGGGGAGGTCGTGTCTCACTAACTTGATAGAGTTTTTCGAAGAGGTCACAAAGATGATTGATGCAGGTAGGGCAGTGGATGTTGTCTATATGGACTTCAGTAAGGCCTTTGACAAGGTCCCTCATGGTAGACTAGTACAAAAGGTGAAGTCACACAGGATCAGGGGTGAGCTGGCAAGGTGGATACAGAACTGGCTAGGTCATAGAAGGCAGAGAGTAGCAATGGAAGGATGCTTTTCTAATTGGAGGGCTGTGACCAGTGGTGTTCCGCAGGGATCAGTGCTGGGACCTTTGCTGTTTGTAGTATATATAAATGATTTGGAGGAAAATATAACTGGTCTGATTAGTAAGTTTGCAGATAACACAAAGGTTGGTGGAATTGCGGATAGCGATGAGGACTGTCAGAGGATACAGCAGGATTTAGATTGTTTGGAGACTTGGGCGGAGAGATGGCAGATGGAGTTTAATCCGGACAAATGTGAGGTAATGCATTTTGGAAGGTCTAATGCAGGTAGGGAATATACAGTGAATGGTAGAACCCTCAAGAGTATTGAAAGTCAAAGAGATCTAGGAGTACAGGTCCACAGGTCATTGAAAGGGGCAACACAGGTGGAGAAGGTAGTCAAGAAGGCATACGGCATGCTTGCCTTCATTGGCCGGGGCATTGAGTATAAGAATTGGCAAGTCATGTTGCAGCTGTATAGAACCTTAGTTAGGCCACACTTGGAGTATAGTGTTCAATTCTGGTCGCCACACTACCAGAAGGATGTGGAGGCTTTAGAGAGGGTGCAGAAGAGATTTACCAGAATGTTGCCTGGTATGGAGGGCATTAGCTATGAGGAGCGGTTGAATAAACTCGGTTTGTTCTCACTGGAATGACGGAGGTTGAGGGGCGACCTGATAGATGTCTACAAAATTATGAGGGGCATAGACAGAGTGGATAGTCAGAGGCTTTTCCCCAGGGTAGAGGGGTCAATTAATAAGGGGCATTGGTTTAAGGTGCGAGGGGCAAGGTTTAGAGTGTATGTACGAGGCAAGTTTTTTTACACAGAGGGTAATGGGTGCCTGGAACTCGCTGCCGGAGGAGGTGGTGGAAGCAGGGACGATAGTGACATTTAAGGGGCATCTTGACAAATACATGAATAGGATGGGAATAGAAGGATACGGACCCAGGAAGTGTAGACGATTGTAGTTTAGTCGGGCAGCAAGGTCGGCACGGGCTTGGAAAGCCGAAGGGCCTGTTCCTGTGCTGTACATTTCTTTGTTCTTTGTTCTTTTGTTCTATTACTATCACATCCCATACGATCAACATTCTGGGGTTTATCACTGACTCAATACTTAACTGGACCAACCATAAAAATTTATTTGGCTGCAAGAACAGTTCAGAGGATGGGAATGCTGTGCCAAGTAACTTGTGTCATGTGAGAGTACCTTTAAGAAATGGGTGTTTATAAATGGGTGTGTATATCTATCGTGAGAATACCTTTAAGAAATGGGTGTTTACTACTGCAGTGATGTCAGAGAGCGGGTGGAGCTAGGCTGCCTGTCAGCTTTTTACTTTCATTTTAGGCTGTTTGCTGCAGGGTGTGTTTTAGTTTCATTTTCAGGTTGGAGCTGAAGCCAGACCAAGCAGGTGTACTGCTGTTCTCTCTGACATCAAAAGACTATCTCTTGATCATTTGGTGAATTCAGAATTATAAATGTTTTCAGTAGTGACTTTAACCTGATGTGCTTCTGTTAAAGGTTTTGTTTTTAAGTCTTATGGATGTTAAGAGGAAAGCTTAAAGGATTAGTTAGTGTTGTAGTCTTTGGGGGTTGTATTTGAATTAGTGCTTGCTAAGATGTTCACTGTTTGTTTTAAGAAGGTTGACTTGAGTTCATAGAATCAACATTGTTTTGCTTTAAAAAATACTTTTCCATTTCTGCTACCACACCTGTAGAGTGGGCCGTGCGCTCCCCGTACCACAATCTAGTAAAAGTTGTGGGTCAGATGAACTCCATGATACACTTTGAGGTTCTCTAAATCCTCGCCCATAACACTCGCCTCCTGACTCCCAAAAGGCACAAGACAGGAGTGTAATGGAATACTCTCCACTTGCCTGGCTAAATAGTGCAGCTCTACCAGCACTTAAAAAGGTCAATACCATCCAAGAAAAAGCAGAGAGTTTGGTCAGCATACCATCCCTGAGCTTAAACATTCACCCTCTGCACCATTGACACAAAGAAGGAGCGGACTGTGCCATCTACAGGATGCTCTGTGGCAACTTGCCAAGGCTCCTTGAACAACACATTCCAGACCCAGAAGCTCTATCACCTAGAAAGACAAGGGCAGCAAATGCATGGTCTAACACCACTACTTGCAAATTCCACATGCAACCTATCATTATTGCTTCACTGGCATTAGGTGCAAGTCCTGTAACTCCCTACCTAACAGCACTGTGGGTGTACCTTCACCAGATTGACTGTAATAGTTCAAGAAGGTGGCTCACCATCAGCTTCTGAAGGACAACTAGGGATGGGCAATGAATGCTGGCCTAACCAGCGACACCCACGTCCTATAAATGAATAGAAAAAAATAAGGCTGGGCAATAAATGCTGGCCTTGTCAGAGATGCCCATATTGCAAGAATGAATAAAATTCAATCAATATAAGATGACTTTTTTTTTTCAGTACACCATGAGTGAGAACTTTTGCAAATAAACCACCCCTCCATTGTTTCCTTTAGGCATATTCCAGGTATGGGAAAATCATATTTATATTCTGAACTCTGTTAACTACAAAATGAAAATGAAGAACTGTCTTCAATTTTGATCAAAGATGCACATGGAAAATCAAATTCTTGTATTTCCCTTGACCTTGGAAGTGACATGTTGCTTTTGTACAACATTATCTCAACGTTTTAATGACCGAGGAAGCCAGCGGTGGGAAGCAGAAGATTTATTTTACTATTTACAATAATCTGCCCACAGCGGTAACTATCCACAATCACAGCCCTGTTGGGGCAAACCACTCCTTGAGCCCTGCGTGGGCCGGCTTTTATGTTCAGTTCTAACAAGCCCCAGCTGGGTGGCTTCCGCCTCCTACCTGGGAAGCTCTTACACCAGAGGTCCCATGACAAAATCAATAATGGTTTCCCCTTGGGCCACGTGGGGGTTATGACTTCCCCTCCCCCAAAGTCTGAAGATTCTCCCTCTGCCCTCATTAGTGGGAGCCTTTTGGCCCACATTACCCGAGGCTGAGCTTGTGTGTGTGGCGGTTCTAGGTCGGGCGGTGTATAGCAGTTTGTTGACCACCTTTTTCTATCCGACCGAGGATTATCACCGGAACCGTGGCCCCGGACATTATATCGTCCGTCTGCGCTGATGCTTCTGTGTCCGTATCTGAGCCAGAGTCATCATCTTCTTGCTAGTCCAGTCGTTGGGTCATGGCAGGTTGTGTCCCCTGGCTGAAGGGTGGTTCTCGGCACGGTGGAGGCACTGACTTCGTTGGTTGGGCGTTGTCTAGTGCGAGCACTCACTTCTTGAAGTGGTCCACATGTTTCCGTTCGATTTTCCCTTGAATCTTAACTTTATAGGAGATGGCCCCAGTCTCTCGAGCATGATTACTGGGAGCCAGAGTACCCCGTCTCCAAAGTTGCGGGCATAGACTGTGTCCCCCGATTGAAACTTCCGGCCTGGAGCCCAACTGTCATGGTGCAGCTTCTGTGCTTCTTGCTGGACCTCCACTTTCCTGCCTAGGCTGGACAAAGTCCGGGTTCTAAGCCTGCGGCCCATCAGCAGTTCTGCCGGTGCAAACACTGTCGCCGCTGTGGGGCACTGCCTGGTAGTTAAAAAGGAACCGTGCTAGTCCTGTGTTTATGGACTGTGGTCCGCTTCTTTATGTCCCTTTTGAATGTCTGGACTGCATTGTCAACCAGGTAGTTAGATGAAGAATAGCATGGGGCCGGATGTGCTGGATGCCATTCCGTTTTGCGACAGTGGCAAACCTCTCTGAACGAGCACCTCAGCTTCTTGACGGTGGCCCTTGGCGTCATTTCGAGTGGGTGTCCACGATAATGAGGAACGTGGACCTCATGAAAGACCCTGTGAAGTCTACATGCAGTCTCATTTATGCATGTCCTGGCCATTCCTAGGGATAAAGGGAGGCTGCCGGTGGGAGCCTTTGGTACTCTTGACACGACAGACAACAGCTTATGACCTGCCTTATGTCTCTGATGATGCCAGGCCACCAGATATAGCTCCGAGCCAGCATCTTCACCTTTGAGGTGTCTGACTGACCACTTTGTAGATTTCTCAGGAGGGACTCCTGACTCTGAGGTGGAGTGACCACGCAAGCTTCCCACACTGTGATACTGCTCTCCACGCATAGCTCTTGGAGTTTCTGGGCATAAGGCTGTAGGGCTACTTGGGGTGGGGGCAGGGGAGGGGGCTCCAGGCTCCCCTGTAATCCCCCATTTAAAAACATGTGGCAGAGCTTTGCCAGTTTAGGATCCCATTGAGTCCATGTTCGATCCTGAGGAGCCGTGACTGGTAGAGTATCCATAAAATTGAGGGTTACAACTGCTTCATCCACCACTGGTTGGAACAGGGAACTCCTGGGCAATGCGAGATGACTAAGGGCATCAGCGTGGGCTATCTGTGTACCTGGATGATGTTGGAATGAATACTCTTACGCTGCGAGCAGAAGCGCCCAACATTGAATCCTGACTGATGCAATTGGTGGAATCCCTTTGTCCTCCCTAAAGAAGCCCAGCAGCGGATTGTGATCAGTCACAATGGAGGTGCGACCCGTAGACGTATTGATGGAATTTCTTGACTCCAAATATCACTGCCAAGTCTTCCTTCTCTATTTAAACATAACGTTGTTCCATGTCTGCAGGGTCCTTGAAGCAAAAGCAATAGGGCGCTCCATGCCGTCATCCCATCTGTGGACCAGCACCGCCCGGATTCCAGAGGGTGAGACATCGCATGTTAGCATTAGCGATCGAGCTGGGTCATAATGAGTGAGGACGATAGTTGTTTTTTCACTCTGGTACCCCAAACCCACTTATGATCATTGTTTTGCATTATATGGAGGGCTGCCAATAGGGTGGGAAAGTTGGAGATGAATTTCCCAAAATAATTCACCTGGCCTAAAAATAACTGGAGTTCAGTTGGGGCCTCTTTTATGACCTGAACTTCCTCCTTCTCTGGGTATAAGCTGGCGCTGCCCACCCTGTACCCAAAATAAGTCACTGCTTTCATTCTGAACACGTACTTGCTCCTTGTCAGCTGGACACCACTTGGGAGAACTGTCTGATCACTTACTGCAGGTTGTCCATGTGCTCCTTATCGGTGGCACCCGCATGAGCACATCATCTAAGTATACAGCAGACCTTGAAAAATACACCCCATCACTCATTGGAAGATCGCCAGGGTAGAGGAGACCCTGAATGGGACACGGTGTATTCAAATAATCCTCTATGGGTGTTTATAGATGGACATTTCCTGTATGCGGGGTCCAGCTCCATCTATAAATAGGCATGGCTCATATCAAGCTTCATAAAGGAACACCCTCCAGCCAATCTTATGTATAAATATTCTACATCGGGTAATGGTCCAGGCATGAAGCCCTGTTTACCATGAGCTTGTAATCCCTGCAGAGCTGGACAGACTTGGCCGGCTTCATTACCGGCACCACGGGGTGCAGCCCACTCCGCAAACTATACTCTGCGTATGATTCTCCGATCCTTTAGTCACTGTAGTCCCATGTCAACTTTGGCGAGCAAGGCGTAGGGCAAGCCTTGTCCTAATGTATCTGGGTTGAGCCTCTGGGTCCACATAAATACAGGCCGTGGCCCCCTTTATCCTGCCCAGACCCTCCTGGAACATTTCAGGGTATTTGCCCCGGGCGTCGTATCAATTCCCGGTGCCCTTCCCGAAAATTTGTTGCCAGTTAAAACGGAGGACTCGCAACCAGTCACGCCCCTGCAGATTGTGTCCCTGTACCACGACCAAGATTGGTACCAATCCACCAGCCTGATGGATTGCTGTCTGTATGTCACCTGAACCATGGTGGTCCTCCCGATGCTCAACGGTTCACGGTATAGACATCACCTTGGCGTCTTGCAATGTCAACAATAAGGTCCCTGCACAAAGCCAGTGAAAGGTCTGGTGGTTCACAATGGAAATGGATGCTTGCACACTTGCAATCCGACCCTGATCGGAGTCACCTTCTGCGCCGTGTTGCAGTTCAACTGCATCATACAGTCCTCTTCATCTGGAGTGTCACGTGCAAGGCCCTGACTCATGGCAATCTTCGCGGCTGCAATGGACAGCATCTCTTTGCCGAATCTGGCAGCTCTGATCACCACATTCCCTCCAACCACACTTCTGGCTGGCAATCTAGCCGGCCCTCCCCATCATCCTTGCGGGGGGTGGGGGTGGGGGGGGGGGCGGTGGGTGTATCCTGCAGGTCTGCAGTGCTTTCCGGGTATTGGGCCCGACTGCGGAATTGCGCCCTGGCTTATCCCTTGGGAGGTGATCTGACCAGTCTAGCACTGCCCTGTGATGTGGTAGGAGTCCGATACGGAGGGCGGGCCAAACTATGAATGCCATAGTCCCTGGACCCCTGATGATCCAGCGCCCCTTTCTCTGCATTTTCACAGGATAGTGACAGACTTGAAATGGGCCATCAAACTAACGTGGGCTCTGCCAACCGCTTCCTTTGTGTTATTTACCAGTCTATCACTCAACATTTCCAAAAGGGACAGCCCAAACATGCAGTGCTCTGCCAGTCGCCGAAGGTGGGTCAAAAAGTCAGTGACCTACTCACCCGGAGACTGCATAGCTGCATTGAAACTATAATGTTGCATTATAACGGAAAGTTTTGGATTATAATGTTCAGCCACTAGGGCAATCAACTCATCAAAAGATTTGGATTCTGGTGAAGTTGTGTAAGTAAGACTTTTTAAAAGTCGGGGCCCTGTAGATGGTCAGGAGGATCACTTTCTGATGGTCTTCTCCCAAGATGCCACTGGCCTGAAAAAAGTACCTCCTACGTTCTCGAGATTGGCTCCAATCTTCCAGTCCCGCATATAAAGTCTGTAGCTTACCAAATAGCGGCACATTCAAACTTTTATATCCTCACGTCCTGCATGGTAGTCGTGCAGGGTGGCTGGGCATTTCGAAAAGCGTGCTTGGAGTCTCCTTTGCCGGGTCACCAGCTTAATGACTGAGGAAGCCAGCGGTAGGAAGTAAAAGAGTTATTTTACTGTTTACAATAATCTGCCCACGGCATCAACTATCCACAATCATAGTCCCCGTTGGGACAACCAACTCCCCGGGTCCCTGCTTGGGCCAGTTTTTATATTCAGTTCTAACAAGACCAGCCTCTGCTGCCCTACTTGAGAATATCTTACTTCAATGAACCCCACAGGGCGATTGATAATGGTTTCTCCATGGGTCTCATGGGGGTTATAACAAACGTGTCTTCTGATTTTGATTTTAGTCCACAGACCATTTATTTAATTGCGTGGGGCCATAAAATTATTTGCACGACCATGCGTATGAAATAACTTAAAGAGGCCCTAACTTGTGTGCGAGAATGTTTTGGTTACTGCATGTTCATGCATTGTAGAGGACTCTGGACAAGCAGAAGAAAGCTATAATGGTGAAGCAAATCCCAATATGGACAAGTATAGTTGATGTAATTAATGACATAATACAATTTCTGTCAGCGATAACAAAAATATTGAATTAGACATGATTTTTAATAAATCATTAGCACAATGGCCTTGGTTTTTGGGCTGAATAGTGAAGGAATCACGTTCACCATTGACTTAAAAATAAAGCTACCCACAAAAAATTAGTATCTGTAGAGCGTAATGATTGACAGAAGTGCTCTTTTCAACTCTAATTTTATTTTGGTGCCCTCTATAAGGAATCGATGGTATCCAGCAATAGAATAGACAGCAGGTAGGCTGATCAGCCAATCAGATTGCAGAATTCTCACAGACAGCAAAGAAAGAAGTAAAGGAAATTTCAATCTCATTTAAATCATTATGCAGAAAGCAAAATAAAGATTGGAATGTACACATGGAATTAAGGGAGAAATGTGGAAATCATTAGAGACTTTTAAAACAAGTACTATTTGATTAAAAATCTATAATTTTTATATGTTCTTCAGAGGGAATGAGACACCACAATTGAATTGCTTTTTGAGGGCCAGAGAGCTTGTTCAGCAGCCTGTTGCCTGGGTATGAAATAGGAATTTTGGATCATCCATTCTTTCCAAAAACAATTTTAATTTACATTAATTTCTCTGCACTTCGATCAAGACATCATAAAATAAATTAATCTAAAAAAGCATGGCAACAACCATTTGTCATTTTGACTTACATTTTTACATGAGTCAGATTCAGACTTGGTGCAAATTTCAGATCCTGTGAAAGAAAATCAAAATCAAAGTCTGAAATAACAGTCAAGAATATGGGAAGGCACATGAATTGAATCGATTAGCAAGTTTTCCTAATCACCTGAGCCCAATATTATAAGCGGACATTATAAGCAGAACATTATGGCATGGGCAGGGTAACATGGTTGCACAGAGGTTAGCCCTGCTGCCTCATGGTACCAGAGACCCAGGTGCAATTCCAACCTTGGGTGACTGTGTGGAGTTTGCACATTCTCTCCATGTTTGCATGGGTTTCCTTCAGCTGCTCCGATTTCCTCCCATAGTCCAAAGACATGCAGGTTAGATTAATTGGCCATGCTGAATTACCCCTTAGTGTCCAAAATGCTAGTTGGGTTAGTGGATAGGGTGGGGGTATGGGGCCCAGGTAAGGTGTTCCTTCGGAGGGTCAGTGCAGACTCAATGGCCGAATGGCTTCCTTCTGCATGTAGGGATGCTATGATTTCTATAATTAAAAAGTTGTTGCATTTTTCAGATGACCTGAAAATGGCATTAACTTCAGAAACCAGAATTTGGATAACTGATTTGGGTCGACACTGCAATAAAAAGTATCGCACTGAGATGGAGAACATCTTTACATTTATAGAGGAAGTCAGCAAAAAATTGAATCGTCCTATCAAGGATTTGGATGATATTAGAATAGCCATGGCTGCACTCAAAGAAATAAGAGAACAACAAATTTCCATTGACTTCCAAGTGGGACCCATTGAGGTAAGCCTTTGTTTCAGCTTGGAACTGCTTAGTTCCCTTCACCTGATTGCTTATATGAGAAAAACAGTATAAAAATGTTATTGCTGGAATACAATTGTTCTTGAGGACTAAAGAACACACAGGCTTCTCTTGTCACATCAGCTGAAACTTGTAAATGTGTCACAGCAATATCCCCCCATTGGGAAAGTTAATGTACAATTGAAGCCAGCACCACAATGAAGTTTTGATGCATCAGCAAGAAAAGGTGTCGGGTATTGCTGCTGTTTCAGGATATTATTGGAGGAAATGTATGAAATTATAAGAGGAAGCCTTTTGTATGCTTCTGTGCCTTGTGAAAAAACACTTTTTATTCCTCCCTTTTTGTATTGTTTGAAACCAACAGGCTGTAAGCATAGTTCTTCTTCCTTTAGAAGAAAATGTGCTGGTGCCCGTGCGCAGTGACTTGTGGTTCCCACTCACACCACTGCCAAATGTTGTTGGTACTGCAGTTTTATGTGGAGCCTAGGGAGCATAAATTAATATTCCATTAAACCTTTGTCAGTATATTACTGTTTTCATTTTTTTCCATGACCTGTGGCAAGCTACAGCCATTATTTTAAATTGAACATGCAAACTATTCTTGCCATTTCAATAGGAATCTTATGCAATGTTAAACAAATATGAATTGCTTGTGGCCAAGGAAGAGATAGAGAAGGTAGACACTCTTCGCTACACTTGGGAAAAATTGCTTGTGCGTGCAAGTGAGATTCAGAATGAACTAGTTACCTTGCAGCCAAATTTTAGAGGAGAACTGATCAACAATGTGCAGACATTCATTGATGACTGCAGTGAATTTTATGTGGACTATGAAAAGGTAAGTCGATACAAAAATTTGAATGAGTGAATTAAATATTTATGTTTTGCTGACTGAATCATGTATATGTTCTTTATTTAAAAATCATTTTTGTTTCATTTTCCAAGAAATGTGCTTTGAAAACTGTTAACTATGTTATGGTTTATAACATGTTCAAATATGGAGTGATTTATTTCAAAACATTTTTCTAAACAAATAGCTCTAAATGTGCAAATATTACATGATAATTACTTGTTGGTAAGCGTTTTGAGACTATAACTATTGTAACATTTTGTGAATATTTAATTGTTCAGAATGGATCACGTGTAAGCTTTGTTTTAATTTACAATAGGAAGGACCAATGGTTATAGGTTTGGCACCACAGGATGCCAGTGATAGGCTTATCATTTTTCAGGTATGTTCCTCTTGTTATGGACATGGCTTTTATGAATGTTTTACTCAGTATAGCCCGCAGTTTCCTAGATATTATTGAAATCAATTTCATAAATCAATACGGTGTGTTTTGAACTCAACCCTCTCAGTTGCTAGACCTGTTCTGTAATCATTATACTGTGTTTATAGAATAATCAAAAGATAATAAATGCTAGGGAGCATCACATCTTTGTCATAATATACACCAGTATATCATGGTGCAGACACACACTGATGGACACACAGTGGGACCAATCAACATACACAACACCGCAGCCAATCACCAGTGAGAGCACACGCACTATAAAGACAGGGAGCATCAGAGTTCCCGCTCATTCGAGTTGCAGCTAGCTAGGAGGACAGAGCTCACAGCCTGCAACACAGACATTCACCATGTGCTAAGTGCATCGACTGGTTAGGACAAGGCAGAGGTCTTTAGTTAAAGCTAGTATCGTATTAACCCACAGTCTAAGTATGTTTAAACAGTTAGTGATTCAATAAAATAGTGTTGCACTATTTCAAGTGTTGGTGACCTGTATGTGATCCAGAACACCCAACACATCAATCTTTACATCGAATTTTTATGTATTTTCCTTCTCCTTTGGAAGAAGTTCAGTCGGCAAAATTGGATCGTCCCAGAGAACAGTCTTGGGGATCACAATGTGTGATTAATCAATGCTGGTTCTTTTCAATGCAGGCAGCATGCAAACTGCGTACTTGCCTGTTTTCTGCCATGAATCTATTGTGCTGCCAAAGCTAAATGCACTGTTGAGTGGCTGAATGACTCAGTAGGTTCTTGTGAGGCTAGCACTACTTAAAACCAACCTGCATTATGACTTGTATGTAGTTAAAGATGCCCTGCACCACCGGGAAGCCTATTATCCGGAACAGGCCACGTGCTTGCTCTGCATACATTTTCTTTGCATACAGAGCCTTGGTGACCTTATTCATGCAACAGTGGAAGGCAAACTCGAAGTTGTAAATATCGCTTGCTCCAGATTGGAAGTAACCTGATGCAAATAAATTCATGTCCTTGGTTATCCTCACAGCAATTGAAATGCTGTCCTCGCCCTACTCTGAGACTGCAAATCTGCCACAAGAGACGGCAGATTCAAGAGAGCACCTCCATAGTGAAGCAAAAATGACACGCACAATGTTTCTCGCTGAGTTTGAAGTGGGAGAAATGCTCCGTGAAGACCCTGGATATGGCCTTCTGAGAGCTGTCCTCCCTCTTCATCTCTTCCCTGTCCAAGTAGTTTGCTCTCTCCTGTGTTGCCACTAACCAACCTACTTGTCATGTAGGCCAAGGGGATATAAATTGCAGCATCCCTGATTGGGAGTAAGTTGTCTCCGCAAAACCCCTGAAGTTTGAACCAATGACTTCACCATGTCCCACTCCATTTTTTGTAGCTTTCAGCAACATTGAATAAGAACACAGACCCCCACACATGCCTACAAACTTAGCAACAATCTGTAGAAATCAACCAGCAGCTAACTAACGTGACAGTAGTTGATAATGCCCTTAAGTCGCATTGACAATTGGAGTCCTTCCTGTGGCTGAATGAATGTTCAACTGTGCAAGGGTAAGAGACTTTTAGCTGGAGTAATCATGCCTTGGGTGTGATCTGCACCAGACATGCGCATGATGCCATTTTGGTACCATAAAGTTCATAAAACCAACCAAATCTTGTGACAGTGGCCTTTGCCAACATTGCTGATTGATGTAGGGAAATTACTTTCTACCAATCCACTGTACAACTCATCAGTTGACTGTTATTTATTACTTGTGAGGTTTACAGAGAGATATATACATTTTCTTTTCTTTTGTTACCAGAATCAATTTGACAACCTGTTTCGTAAGTACATCACTTACACTGATGGTGAGGAGCTGTTTGGCTTGTCTGTCACTGAGTATCCTCAGCTACTGGAAATAAAAAAACAGCTGACTTTGCTCCAGAAGCTATATGGATTGTACAACAATGTGATCAATACAGTCAGCAGTTACTATGACATCCTGTGGTCAGAGGTCAACATTGAAAAAATCAACAATGAACTAATGGAATTTCAGACCAGGTACATGTTACGTTTTGGTGACGCTATTCACTATTAACATATTTTTGTCACCTGGAATTGTCATTGTGCCGTTGCTTTCAATTTGCAGGCCTCTGTATGTGCACATGGGGCTTTTCAAATTATTGTCAACTAGCTATTTGTTTAGCTACAAATATTATGTATTTTTTAATTGTACAGAACCTTAAAGAACAAATTACCTCAGTTTTGCTTCTGACTTCATTTTCCTTTCATCACATGGACTGCCTAATTCTATTTTTATAATATTGTCCACCTCTGCCCTTACCTCAGGTGGTCGACAGCTAAAACCCTTATGCATGCTTTCATCACCTCAAGACTCAATTACTCAATTGCTGTCCCAATATCTGCCATCCACCACCTTTCGTAAATTAAAGCCTGTGTTGGGGTGCATGTCATTCACCCCCATCCTTGTTGACTTGCAATGGCTTACCATTACTTAGCATCTCAAAATTTTAAAATGCATGCTCTTAAATTGTTTTGTTACCCAACTCCTCCCTTTTTTTGTATTCTCTTTTCAGCTCTACAGTTCCTACTGAGCTCCCTGTTGAACTAACTCCATCCTATTTTGCATCCACACTGCGTTTTGTCCTATAATTCTGGCAATCTTCAGCAGCAATCTTACTCTCTGGAATTCCCTGTATAAAAAAAGTCTCATCACAGCCTCTCATTTCTGCTGTCAAGTCCTCTTTAACACCCCCTCCTTGGGACAAACTTCTGGTCACTTAGCATAATCTTTTATAGGCTTGACAAAAAGGGAATATGAGTGTATCAATGGGAAGAGGAAAACCAGGAAAAGAATGGGGCCCATTAGGGACCAAGGGGGTAACCTGTGGGTGGAGCCAAAGGACATTGGTAGGATGTTGAATGAATATTTCACATCTGTCTTCACCCAAGAGAATGAGGATGTAGGTATGGAACTCAGGGAGAGAGACTGCGAGGTTCTTGAGCAAACTGACATAGGGAGTGTCAGTGTAGTGGAGGCGCTGGCAGGTTTACAAGTGGACAGATCTCCAGGTCTGGATGAATTGTGTCCCAAGCCTCTGTGGAAGGCAAGGGTGGAGATTGCAGGGGCTCTGACTCAAATTTTTAATTTCTCTCTGGCCTTGATTGAAGTGTCAGAGGACTAGAGAACAGCTAATGTGCTTCGACTATTTAAGGAAGGTTGTAGAGGTAAGCTAGAGAACTACAGACTAGTGTGTCTCACGTCAGTAGTAGGGAAACTATCGGAGACAATTCTGAAGGAGAGAGTCTATCTCCACTTGGAGACGCAAGGTATTATTAGCATGGCTTTGTCAGAGGGAGGTCATACTTAACAAATTTGCTTGAGGAAGTGACCAGGTTTGTCAATGAGGGTAGTACAGTTGATGTAGTGTATATGTATTTGAGCAAAGCCTTTGACAAGGTCCCACATAAGAGACTTATAAAGAATGCAAATGCACATAGGATACAGAGTAATTTGATCAGGTGGATTCAAAATTGGCTTAGCTGTAAGAGACAGAGGATGAAGACAGAAGGCTGCTTTAGTGACTGGAAGCCAGTGTTCAGTGGCGTACCACAGGGATCTTTGCTGGGTCCCCTGTTATTTGTCATTTATATAAACGACATAGATGACTATATGAGGGGTAGGATCAGTAAGTTTGCGGATGACACAAAGATTGACTGAGTGGTTAACAATGAGGTTGAGTGGTTTGGGTTGCAGGAAGATATAGATGGGATGGTCAACTGGGCAGATAAGTGGCAGATGGAGTTTAACCCTGAAAAGCATGAGGTGATACACCTTTGAAGGAGTAATTTGACAAGGAAGTATTCAATGAATGGCATGACACTAGAAAGTTCTGAGGAACAAAGGGGCCTTGGTGTCTCCCATGTAGGACCTTGTCAAAGGCTTTGCTCAAATACATATAAACTACATCAACTGCGGATCTCTGATGGCGGAAGGGCAGGTTAACCGGAGGGTGAAAAAGGCATTTGGTACACTTGCCTTTATCAATCGAGGCATAGATTACAAAAGAAGGGGGGTAGAGTATAGAACTTCGGTGAGGCCACAGCTGGAGATACCGAGTGCAATTCTGTTCACTACATTATAGGAATGAAGTTATTGCACTGGAGGGGGTACAATGGAGATTCAGTCAGATGATGCCTGGGGTGGAACATTTTAAGTTATGAAGAGAGGTTGGATAAGCTTGGTTGTTTTTGCTGGAGCAGAGAAGACTGTGGTGCGACCTGATCGAAGTGTACAAGATTGAGGGGCATGGACAGGGTGGATATGGAGCAGCTGTTTCCCTTCATTGAAGGGTCAGTTATGAGGGGACACAAGTTCAAGGTGAGGGGCGGTGTGAGGAAAACCTTTTTTACCCAAAGGGCGGTGACGGTCTGGAATGCACTGACTGGGAGAGTGGTAGGGGTGGGTTGCCTCACATCCCTGGATGAGCATTTGGCACATCGTAACATTCAAGGTATGGGCCAAGTGGCTGGTGAATGGGATTGGGTAGGTGGGTCGGGTGTTTTCACTTGTCGGTGCAGACCCGATGGACCGAAGGGCCTCTTCTGCACTGTGTGATTCTAGTGTCCATTCCCCACTGTAACTGATACATTCTTACTTCAAAAGGACTATAAAATCTAAGTTGTCATTATTGATACAATAAAGCGTGGCAATTAAAATGTCACATTAGTTAATACATGAGTGTATCTTCTAAGAATCTCCATGATATAATTCATATTGAAAATAAGAATGCACAGCACTATGCTTTAACACCAGGCATACTTTGTCCTCTAATTACTCACCATAATAGTGAATAAATGGACAATCTGGAGAGCTTCAGAAATGCTTGTTTGATCTGCATTTGTAGCTTGGTAGAAGGATAATGCTCCTGTGAATCTAACAATATAGTTGAATAATGGGGCAAGCTGGCTACACTTGTACTTCAGTTTCTGATTGATGGGAGCTACATAGCTGCATTAGGGATATGCTACTGGTTATATATACTGAGCAACTCGGTGAATCCATTTATAAAGCAGGATCTCAGATGTCTTAAATTTCTTAAATTTAGCTGCATTAGCTCTCTGCTGTTATAATGTTTTTTTTCTTGATGTCATTTTTTACACTGCTGATGCTGCTGCAAGAAATATACACATCCTATTGACCATCATGTAAAATTATTGCCATGATCTTTCTCATCAATCAGGACAATATTGCCATATTTTATGTTTCCTTTTCTTAACATGTTGCATTATATTTTCAAACAAAATTTGACTTCTCTTCGAAAATGCAAGAATAATGATTTCAATTATTTGAGTTAAAAATTCATCACATTTTTAAAAATTCTTTCATGGGGTTTAGGCATTGCGAAAAAAGTTATAATTTGTTGCCCATTCCTTTTCCTTGAACTGAGTGGTTTATTTAGGCCATTTCAGAGGGCATTTAAGAGTCAAACACATTGCTGTGGTTCTGGAATCATATGTAGGCCAGACTAGGTAAGGGTGGCAGATTTCCTTCCCCAAAGGACATTAGTGAATCAGATGGGCCTTTACAACAATTGACAAAGGTTTCATGGTCACCATTTGACTTTTAATTCCAAATTTTTATTGATTTCAAATTCCACCATCTGTTGTGGTGGGATTCAAACTACGGTCCCAAGAGCATTATCCTGGGCCTCTGGATCACTAATCCAATGATAATACCACTCCTGTAAGGTACTTTGATCGCATAGTTAGGAGCAAACTTTAAGGTAATTTTTAATATTTGGGTTGTCGGCACAATGCTTTGCCTCTCCATATTTGGGATGAATGTTGGAAAATCTTGTGGGTGGAAACTCAAATTTCTGATCTGTGCTCATAGGAATCTATAGATTTCCCCCCTTTTTATTCTACGGATAAATATGACCACAAAGTACTTCAAAATGTAACTTAATAAAAGATTGATTGTTCCCTCATCCAACACTACCTCCTTTGGCTTAATCATCTATATAAATGTATATATGCAGTTGATGGCTGTGATATTATAAGTTGCAATCTAAAAATATAAGTATATTTTTGAGTGTCCCTGACCGTACAATTTGTATTTGCATTATTTTTCTTATACTTCAGATGTCGCAAGCTTCCTCGTGCTTTGAAAGAATGGCAAGCCTTCCTGGATCTGAAACAAACCATTGATGATTTCAATGAGTGCTGCCCACTCCTGGAGCACATGTCAAACAAAGCTATGATGTTACGGCATTGGAAGCGAATTGCAGAAACCACAGGGCACAACTTTGATGTGGAAAGTGAAACTTTCAAGCTGAGAAACATAATGGAAGCCTCAATACTGAAATACAAAGAGGAAATTGAGGTCTGTGTTGTATGTTTAAAATATGGAATGTTTTTATAGGATGCACAGTCTTAAGAGATTATGTAAATATTTGATTTTGCTGTTGGATACCATAATATGTAGTTTGGTGCACCAATAAACATTACCAGCATTTCACCCAAATTTAGATACTCTGTGATCTTCTTTTAGAGATATCTTTTAAGTTTGTGATGGAACAGAACCTAACGCTGGGTAGAATTTAGCGGGCCCATTCGCCATGGGCACAAATCCCATTATGGCCGCTAAATTCCACAAGAGAGCTCCAATGGAATTTGCACTGGCGAGTTCTCAGTTTCTGATCTCCCCTGTCGCCACCGGTGACATGGTCAGGTTCAAGGCCAGAAAGGGCATGGACCTGATTTCCATGATTTTAAATATATTTGCATATATTTAGCAGGCCTGATGTCATTTCAGGCTTGACGTCATTTCAGGCTTGACGCCTTTTCGTCCACCCATGCCTTATCCTTCCACCCAGTTGGCGTGACATCACGTCGACACGAATCACTACTGGTTTTCAAAAACGTGAACCAGTCGTGATGATCACGCTGGGGCCAGGTTGGCACTGCCAGGGGTGGGTCCTTCAGGGATCCCCACTGGTGGGAGGGGGGTCTCTTTATGTGTGGGGTGCCCGATGGTTGTTTGGGAGTTGTGCATGCATTGAGGTGACTGGGGGACGGAGACTTTGTGGGGATTGGGGGCACGATGCCAGTGATGGGACAGGGAGAAGGTGTCAGTGAGTGGTGGTGGGGGCAGAGTGCCCCAATGGAGCTGATGGAGGTGGATGGCGTCACCCCAATGCTTGTGTGAAGGGGGTAGGTCACTCTTCTGCGTGTGAGCTTTGGGGGTATTCACCTTGTCCGCCGGGGTGGTCCTGATATCTGTGGGTGGGGGAGGGCTCCTGATCTCCGGAGGGATGGGGGGGGGGGTCCCTTAATGTCACTTTTGGATTGGGGTGCCCTTTAAAAATGGCCCCCGATCTCAGAATTCTGGCTTTGCAGGCGCGGTTAGGCTACCCGCCTGACAGCTGGCTGTGTGATCCTTGCCAGCAGTCTGAAATTGCACAGAGTGCTTTTAAATCAGGTGAGAAAATCTGTTTGTGAAGCCAACATGTTTCACACAGCTTTTCTCGCCTGAACCTGCATTCTGCAATTTTTGGAAAACCCTGCAGTGTATAATGTTGTATAAAATATGCCCCCATGGCTATCTCTTAATTTTAAACTGGAACTTTCGGTTGACAAAGACTGTTAAGATGGCTGACTCTGTAGGCGGGATTCTCCGCGAACCGGCGGGGCGGGCCAATCCGGCGCCGAGGAGTGGCGTGAACCACTCCGGCGTCTAGGCCGGTGCCGGAGTGTTTGGCGCCGCGCCGAAGGGCCTCCGCCGGCTGGCGCGAGTTGGCGCATGCGCGGGAGCACCAGCGTGTGCTGGCGTCATCCCAGCGCATGCGCAGGGGGTTCTTCTCTGCACCGGCCATGGCGGAGATTGACAGCGGCCGGTGTGGAGGGAAAGAGTGCCCCCACGGCACAGGCCCGCCCGCGGATCGGTGGGCCCCGATCGCAGGCCAGGCCCCGGGGCCAGATCCCCCCGCGCCCCCCTGAGGACTCTGCAGGCCGCCTGTGGAGCCAGGTCCCGCCGGTAAGGACCTATTGTGATTTACGCAGGCGGGACCTGCCGAAAACGGGCAGCCACTCGGCCCATCACGAGCCGGAGAATCGCCGGGGGGCCCACTGCCAGCGGCCGGCAACTGGCGGGGTGCGATTCCCATCCCCGCCAAAACCCCGGCACCGGAGAATTCGGCAGCCGGCGGGGGCGTGATTCACACCGCCCCCCCGGCGATTCTCCGACCCGGCGGAGGATCGGAGAATCCCGCCCCGTGTCTGAGTTAGTGTCTGTGCCTCACCAGAACAGAAGAAGTCATATTTCAGTGTCGGAAATGTCACAACTCGTTATTTCTGAGGAGCTACTAACAGGCCACTTGGGGTTTGCAGAACCCAACTTTCAAAAGAAGCTATATAAAAATAGAGCAGGTTTGCGAATATAGTCAGAGAGTCTACGAAGATGAAAGCCTCTCGAATATTCCTTTTAACTCAGAGTGATGGGGACATTTATCAGTCCTGAAGACCAAGCTAAATTCCAGCCATTGGATAACACCCTTTGGTGAAGCCCTTGTGGAGAGGTATGGTCACATGACCTAAGACTCTGGCTTGTTGAACAACTTAATATTGTGTTCCTGAGTTTCAAGCCAGTCTGCTGCTTTAACATCTGACTAGTAGGCCCCATGGAAGGTATTTTGGCCAGAATGGTCACTGGCCCCATCTACCCTGCCTCTGCTGGAAGTTCTGTGCCATTGCATGCAAATTGATTCACCTCTGGATGCCTATTTCATCTTGCGAAGTCAACAGAAGAAAAGCAAAACTTACATTGCAAGATTTCGGCCCACTGATCTTTGTGAAGGAATTTCTCGTGGGACTTTGATTCTGGGGGCGATAGTGGCATTGTCACTGGACAAATAATCCAGTGAGCACCCAGGTTCGATTCCCACCATGGCAGATGTTGAAACTTGAATTCAATGGAAACCTGGAATTAAAAGTCAAACGGTGACCATGAAACTATTGCCGATTATTGTAAAAACCCATCTGGGTCACTAATATCCTTAATAACCACCCTTACTTACCTGGTCTGGCTTATATGTGACTCCAGATCCCCAGCAACATGGTTGACTCTCAAATGCCTTCTGAAATGGAGGGCAATAAACCCTGGCCCAGCCAGTGACATTCACACCCTGTAAATTCATTTTTTTAAATTCTGGACCTCATGCGAACCAATATTTATTTTCTCAATAGTCTCTAAACTGTAATGCCTTCTTTTCACTATCCCCCTCTTTACTGTATGAATGTGGTGGGAGATGTTGCAGAATAATTTCACTGCTGCTTTTTGTACAATAGTCTTTTTTTAAGTTCAAGTGGAGGTGAGATAGTGATTTACGCATCAGGACTTCATTGCTCTTATGTTATCGCTGATAAATAGTGATAGGGCAAAATCAGATTTCATCTTTTCCTCTGCAGAATTTTCAGTTATCAGTTGAGTTGCTGTTGGCACATGGAAGCCAGATTTCACACTTTAGGACGATCATTTGATGAACTTTCCCAGATGCTTTTGTCTGCACATTAATCCTGTTTACAGTGGCATCAGTGAAGTTCAGGGTTATGGCCAGGATTGTACAGCTCAGCAGAGGTGGAGCGCCATTTAAATCTCCATTCAGTGGCCTATGTTATTTCTTGATTGGCAGCAGGTGGTTTGTGATATGGAGAAACCTGAAAATATATTTGCTGAACACATAGGAATTTGAGTCATTTCGAACCTGCACTATAATACCTACAACGATGAACTGTTTGCATATGTATTTCCCCATATCCACTTAATTTCCATTCTTTTTAAATTGAAAATAGAACCTGAAATTATAATTATTTATATATATTTTATTATGTTATTTGAATAATATTTGATTTCCTGATGGTTATTTCAAACATTTGCGTTTTGTTTACTTTAAATTCCTCACCTACAAGCAAGATCTTCCAGCTAAAACATCATGACCGGAGCTGCCTGTTTTTGTTCATTGCAGGATATTTGCATTAGTGCTGTGAAAGAAAAAGACATTGAACAGAAATTGAAGCAGGTTATTGCAGAATGGGATAGCAAAACATTCACTTTTGCCAGCTTCAAAACACGTGGTGAACTTCTGTTGAGAGGAGACAGTACATCAGAAATCATTGCCAGTTTGGAGGACAGTCTGATGGTCTTGGGCTCACTGATGAGCAACAGGTTAGCAGTGCACAGACATCTTATCCATAATTTTGTCTCAAATTAGTTAGCTGTCCATTATTAAAAAAAAAAGATTTTCAAGGCTCAATTTAAACATTATTTTTTCAAATGTTGTATGGTGGCCAGGACCCTGGAACTTCTGAGGAGCACTAATCACCATCCAATTGCTGCTCGACTCGACCTTTACCCTGCATCCAGCTTTCCCAGAAATGCGGAATGCAGCATTCCTCTGAGAGCTCTGTTGCAGGATTGTAAAGTTGGAGTAGGTTTGGGCGGGGGGGGGGGGGGGGGGGAGTTGGAGACATTCGCAGAAAGTCGCCCGGGGTGCAAGGATGGTGCCTATTGGAAGTTGAAACATAGCAAACAATTGCCATGTAGGTCAGTACATCAGTACTTGCACAGGGTCCGATGCGCATCTTGGGTGGTATGTCCGGTCTCCAACTATCTGGAGACTGGAAGATTTGGGCCGTTGTATGTTAATCCTTCTCATTTAATATGCATGTTTTCTTAACTTTGTTGATAAAATAGATGCTGTAGGAAAGGGGAAATTGGACAAATGTAATTCCTTTTGGATGCGTTCCTTTTGATTGTGTTGTGCTTTGTTTTATTTCAGATACAATACTCCTTTCAAGGCACAGATTCAGAAATGGGTCCACAATCTATCTAACACGACTGATATTATTGAAAACTGGATGACTGTACAGAACCTATGGATTTATTTGGAAGCTGTTTTTGTAGGTGGAGACATTGCTAAGCAACTCCCAAAGGTATGCAAGTGGTTGGATTGAGATTTTCTTGAAGCAACCCGATCAGATTCCCTAGGTTGGAACTAATTCTCAGGCTTTCTCCTGTTGAGATGAAATTCCACTTTCTTTGAAAACTGGATATCAAAGAACACTGGATGGTTTATCCGTAGCACTGAGAATATTGTGTAGGGATGTGGAATTGACAGATTGAATAAATCTTTATTTTGCAATTGATTTTTTCTTCTATCTTTAACTACAGGAAGCCAAACGTTTTTCAAACATTGACAAATCTTGGGTGAAGATCATGACTCGGGCACACGAGACTCCAAATGTAGTGCAATGCTGTGTGGGGGATGAAACCATGGGGCAGCTTTTACCACATTTACTGGAACAGCTGGAAATCTGTCAGAAGTCTTTGACTGGGTAAGACTTCAACACAGTGAGCTGCTGTTAGCACACTGGCAAGGGCAGATCTGTCTCAGCCAAGTTGATTAGGCCCAGATTTAGAATCTTGAAACCTGACTCTGTTTTTTGAAAGGTGCCTAGTTTGGTTATATTTTTGTTTTTAATCTTGTGAATGTAGTTTAATGTTTTGAGCCCACTGTTCAGTTTTTGCAATATTATCTATAAAATTAGTTTATTTAAATGTAAAATGTGAAATAATAGAAATGCACTGTCCTGCAAAACGTTCTATTAGTTTTCTTTGGTTGAATTGAAGTCTCTTAACTATTAGATTTTAACCTTCGTATTGTGAGAAGCAGAAATTAAATGTTACGGTTTGTTTTGTCTTCCTGTTCTTACTTTGCTTGCCCTTGTTCTGATTGAATGGTTTATTATCTCCATAAATTGAAAATTCTTCTTTTGCATTTTGAAAACTTGAAAACAGCCATTCGCTGGTTCAATCCTCAGGGCAGGACCTTAACCAATCAGAGTCAAACTGTCTGTTTTGTATTTTTGAGCAATGCTTCACAGTTAATGCTCATCCACTATTAACTGGTGTCGTTTCCATGGCAAAAACTCTACCAATCAAAGTTCACTTGCCAACCAATCAGCACACTCTTCTCATACAGTATACAGTTATTGTTCCCCCTGATATTTGGAATCTTGTGATTGTCCTGGTGAGTGCAAGACAAAAACTTCCACAAAATGTATTTTTTACAGCAATATTCAATTGCCCTTGTAAGACTCTGGAATTTATTTGCAAAGACATGTAACAATAATAATAATCTTTATTAGCATCACAAGTAGGCTTACATTAACGCTGCAGTGAAGTTACTGTGAAAAACCCCTAGTCGCCACACTCTGGCGCCTGTTCGGGTACACAGAGGGAGAATTGAGATTGTCCAATTCACCTAACAAGCACGTCTTTCGGGACTTGTGGGAAGAAACCGGAGCACCCACGCAGATACAGCGAGAACGTGCAGACTCCGCACAGACAGTGACACAAGCCGGGAATCGAACCCGGGTCCCTGGTGCTCTGAAGCCACAGTGCTAACCACTGTGCTACCGTGCCGCCCACCATGTGTAGTCATGAACATCCAGCTTGTGACGATTAACAATGGTGTTGAATTCCTCCAAACAGTAGTGCAAGGCCATCGTTATTGTCTGAGACACCTGCTATGCAGCATACAAGATGGTCAGTTTTATTGCATTAACTATCAGGTGAGATGTTCAAGAGGAAACCGATGTGATATGATCTGTTTTGATTTACTGTCAAAGATAATTTTATACTCCATTCCCACTTTACCTGATTTTAATAGAACTTCAATTTTTAAGCATTTATACATAGTCTAATTTCACACTGGAACAGCAATTATAATTTTGAGCTTTTAAAAAAAGCACAACTAGATGGGATCCCTGCAGAAACCCAAATACTGCAGCTACACTTGGAGTGTTCATTTTGTATATGTGAACACCACTTGACCTTCTAAGAGGTTGGATGTGGATTCTTCTTCTTTTCACTTTGTTTATCTTGATCTATTACAGGTACCTTGAAAAAAAACGGCTGTTATTTCCTCGGTTCTTTTTTGTATCTGATCCAGCACTTCTCGAAATTCTTGGTCAGGCATCAGATTCTCACACTATTCAGGCACACCTGTTGAATGTTTTTGATAACCTCAAAACTGCCCACTTCCATGATAGGGTAAGGTAAAGAACAAGGAAGTGAATTGATTCATGCTTTTTATCTTCAATATTAAAAAAAAGTTGTGTTTAATTTCCCATTTTATTTGAATTAGGACAATAGAGGGCAGATTCTTCTTTTATTGTGCTTCGACACAAATGATAACCTGGACTGCATGTAAAGGAAAATCAAAAGGGGGATAACTGGTCTTCAGCAGAACCTGCTAAATTTCTGTCAATTCATGCAAATGAACTTAAAATCAAGCCATCTACATTAAACGTGTACAGCTGACGCTTCAGAAAATGGAACCCCATATCACTATTGAGAAATGGGAAATCTACCTTTGGGCAGGTGCAAAACTGCAGTGATCAATACAATTTGAAATTAATAATCTCTGAATTCATTAGGTTACTGGGCTGCTGAAAACTGTTATGTTGATTTGAAGTTATGTTTATTAATAATAATAATAATAATCTTTATTGTCACAAGTAGGCTTACATTAACACTGCAATGAAGTTATTGTGAAAAGCCCCTAGTCGCCACACTCTGGCGCCTGTTCGGGTACACAAAGGGAGAATTCAGAATGTCCAAATTACCTAACAGCACATTTTTCGAGACAAACCCTGTAGTTACCAAAGATATTAGAATTCCAGTAACCGACAAAAAAGATCACACCGATTTCAAGTTTTAAGGCTTTTGTTATAATGAACAAACTAAAAGCAAAATCGACTAACACTATTTTTGTAGGCAACTCTTAAATTAAACTCTAGAAAATATCTCCCATGTGACCTTTTAGCATTTTCAGCAATCCCACACCTCAGGTATACTTTACTCTGTCCCTTAAGTGGAGATTCCCCCTTCTGATCAAAGCTAGGTAAATCTTCCAGCCTTGTTTAAACCTTAACAACATGGCCTTTTCAATTTGAGTACAAGTTTCCCTCTTCTGCATGGTGAATAATAAAGATAGTGGGTGGGAATTTTCCCTAATTGTACTAAGTGTGGGTTGGATGTGAAAATGGTGTTTTACCTGCAAGGCGCAATGGTGGGTTTTCATACTCTACTGTCCACATCCCACAAAATGAATTGTGCATGTATGGGAAATATGCCAGATCAGGATACAACCTCTGATTCACCCACCCTGCCGCAAGCTCACCTCTTCCTCACTTGGACGTTATATTTAAACGGCACCCGTGCACAACGTTTTCAATGTCTGCAGCCCAGACCTACCACGGATAAGAAAGATGTCCCCAGAATAGAAGGTCATCTCCCTGGGACACCTGGTTGCAGTCGAGGCCCTCCACAATGGCGGAATGGTGGCACAGTAGTTAGAACTGCTTGGTCACAGCGCCAGGGGCCCGGGTTCAATTCCGGACTTGGGTGACTGTATGGAGTGTGTGGAGTTTGCACATTCTCCCCATGTCTGCGTGGGTTTCCTCTGGGTTCTCTGGTTTCCTCCCATAGTCTAACGATGTGTCGGTTAGTTGGATTGGCCATGCTAAATTTGCCCTTAGTGTCGGTTAGGTTGGGGGGTTATTGGGATAGGGTGGGGGAGTGGGCTTGGATGGAGTGCTCTTTCAGAGGTTCTGTGCAGATCCGATTGACCCAATGGCCTCCTTCTGCACTGTACGGATTCTATGAATGTCCTCTACCCAATGATGGCCAGAGGAGGTCCACTAACCTCACCACTCTAGCTTGGGAGGCGGTGAGAGTGCTGATCAGTGCTAATGCAGCACAGAAGAGTTCAGCCATGCAGTGCAGAATGGGGATGAATGATCTCACTTGTGCCGCCACGGTAACACTCTCGAGGCCATCACACATTCACCGGCATCTCATGCTGCCACTCAAGGGTCCTCACCTTTCACTCTCACACACAGATCCTCACATCTCCTATTATCTGGCGTTTATGCCCTCATCTCAACCATGGCTGCACTCACCGCCCACACATGTCAGGAATCCTCCTTATCTGCACTGGCATGCATCCTGCTCGCATTTGCCATCTGTATTTATGCAAGAAAGCTTGCACAAAATCGAAGGGAGAAGGCTCAGACTGGGGCTGGAATGTTCAACATCAAAGTCCTCATTCCTTACAAGAACTGAGCTATTGAACCTGCCAGAGAAGACATGGACTGTGTCTGCAGCAATGGTGAGGTAGGCAGTGCACACATAAGTGCGGATCCTGCGCCAGCTCATCCCTCAGACAGCCAAACTGTAAGTGCATTGTCCTGTTTTAGAGTTAACGGCAAAGCACTAATTATCTCTCCTCCCTTTCATAGGCACCTTTTCAAAGTTCCCAAGGGCACCACAAGCCAGACCCCCAGTTCCAGCCCCAATAACATTTCTGGTGAGAAACCCAAGGAGAGCACCATAGAAGACCCATCACAACTCTCACCCACACTCTCCATCAATGCACCTCATGGGGACCTGGTTCCAGAGCAACCTTGGGGTGGGGGTTCACAATCAGCTGAGCACAGCACACAACCTGGTCCACAGCAGGCAGAGGCAAGGACATTTGAGGTAGTAGCATTTGGTGCACTGTTGGAGGCCAGGAATCTGTGGAGTCTGAATCAGATGATGAGCTTCTGGACTCTGTCTGTCCTATATCAGTTGCTGGAGCTGCAGCAACACGTACGGGAACATTGGGAAGGGATTTCAGCTGCATTCCTCAGATTGCGTCAGACGATGGAGGAGTCTGTTTGCTTTCAGTCTGATGTGATGGCACCGGCATCCCAATGCGCCGTGAAGATAGTGGTTACCGTGAAGACCTTGGTCCAGGACATCGCTCCTGCACAGCTGCAGGAGCAGCGGTACATAACTGTAGCAATTGATGACATCCATCAATGGCTATGTGAGAGATGGGCAGGGCACACAGAAATCATTCCAGCTGCCCCTTATCAAGGAGTCAGCCAGGATCCCTCCGCTGCTCATAGGGAGGAGGACCAGTAGCTGGACACCCTGGGGTCATCCCTCCAGGTGACTGTGACACTGTCTAATCTCTTCCTGTGACCCATAACCTCCAGCTCCACAGGCCGAGGAGAGTGCACCTACCCCACAACAGGACACCCAAAGCTGGAAACTTCCAGATTTTGGCCCTCAGAATTACAGAATAATAGTGTAGAAGAGGTCCTTCAGCCCATCGAGTCTGCAGCGACGCATGAAAAACACCAGACCTGCCTATCTAATCCCAATTATTATATTGGCATATTATTATATCCGAATTGACAGAAATTACCTTGAATGTTATGACGTGCCATGTGCTCATCCAGGTACTTTTTAAAGGATGTGAGGCAACCCACCTCTGCCACCCTCCCATGCAGTGCATTCCAGACCGTCACCGTCCTCTCGGTAAAAAGATTTTTCCTCCAATCCCCCCTAAACCTCACCTTGAACCTGTGTCCCCTCGTACTTAACCCTTCACCTAAGGGGAACAGCTGCTCCCTATCTACCAGAGGATGCCCGCCAAAGTCATCAGAGGCAATAGAGCGTAGAAATCAGCAGACTGCCACCACCTCCACTGTTGGGGAAGCACCCAGACATGGCGGAATGGTTAGGAAAGTGAACAAAAATTAGGAGCACAACAGTGGCATCTGTGTTCACATGTATATAATGTGCACAAATGTAAATAGAATTGCACCCATTTCACATCTCCTTTTGCGTATGCCTCCTTTTTATGATGTGCTGTGTTGCTGTCAATCAGGTGTGACACCATGGTTCTTTCACTCACTTATCGCACATGTCGCTATCAAGGCCTCTCGTCTATGGAATGTGCTTCCATATAACCACAGTGTTCACATCAGTCTGGACATCAGCAATGTCTCTACCTTAATGTTAAGTGTGCTTGCGAATGGAATCTTGTTCACATGCTTTGCAGGGTCATGTTATATTTATTCTTGGCTGTGTAAGATTGAGGCAGAGGTGTTCTCCTATGTCGTTGGCATTCTTGAAAGGTGAAGGCGTACTGAACAAGGAGAGATGTGACTCATGGGAGAAGGGTCACATATTGAGCAAGTCCATGTGCTCGCTATCTCCTGGCAGGGTTTTCATGCTATGAACCCACACAGAGCTTGTGTGCACTGCTGTCAGCCAATTGAGTTTCCCTCTTTCCAATTGTACCTCGGCTGATCTCACCAATGTGTGGGAGCATCTTGTCACCTGGCACTTGAACCTGCAACCTTGCGTGTTTCTCAACTTGTAATCATCTGGATTGCGGCCACAAACCTCTCGTCACAGTGTTTGGATGCCGCATTTTACACCCCCTCACCTGAGTACTGACCGAGGTCACTGTTGCAAATTTCAAGTGGTGATTTGGAAGGCAGTACACCTTTTTGAGTATGCTCTGCAAGCACACATAGCTCTATGTAGGAGAGCAATGGGATAGGAGAAAGATAATACTGAAGCTGAAGAGTGCTCTTCTATTAGAAATGACGTGCGCTTGAGGCCTTCATGCTGTCTGAGCATTTGAACTTTGTAAGGGCCAAGGCTGGCCAGGAGGGCGCAAAGTATGGCTTAAAGAGGAGGTATTTTAATATTTGGCACGCAAGTGGTTGAGCGTCATGATCTTTAGATTGCCCACATGCAGAGCAAGGTGGGGATAAAAGCAAGCTAGCTTCCTTAACTGAGTGTAGAATGTGACAAAGAAGAAGGTGAAGGATTGAGTCACTTCTGAATGGATTCACACTTGCAGAGCGTCCTCGGCTGCCTTAGCCCGAGTGTCACCGATTAGTTTGACCACTTAGATTACATAGATTACATAGAATGCATTGTCCCATTGCTAGATACTGATGTTCTTGAGGGGCTTTGTCAGATTGAAGGTACACAGCTATGGGCCCACTGACGATAGTGGAACAGCTTTTGGCTCTTGTCGATTGCCACTGTGACTGGGATGTTGGACAGACGCTTGAAGAGGCAGTACTTTCTGATGTCTAATGAAGGTACTCCTTCCTCCAGTTAGCACCTAATCTCAGCAATGATATACCCTCCTGAGACTTCATCATTCTTCAAAGGATCAGGACAATGTAAGCCTGATCTGTAACTATTCACACTCATAAGAACATAAGAACTAGGAGCAGGAGTAGGCCATCTGGCCCCTCGAGCCTGCTCCACCATTCAATGAGATCATGACTGATCTTTTGTGGACTCAGCTCCACTTTCCGGCCCGAACACCATAACCCTTAATCCCTTTATTCTTCAAAAAACTATCTATCTTTATCTTAAAAACATCTAATGAAGGAGCCTCTACTGCTTCACTGGGCAAGGAATTCCATAGATTCACAACCCTTTGGGTGAAGAAGTTCCTCCTAAACTCAGTCCTAAATCTACTGCCCCTTATTTTGAGGCTATGCCCCCTAGTTCTGCTTTCACCCGCCAGTGGAAACAACCTGCCCGCATCTATCCTATCTATTCCCTTCATAATCTTGTATGTTTCTATAAGATCCCCCCTCATCCTTCTAAATTCCAACGAGTACAGTCCCAGTATACTCAACCTCTCCTCGTAATCCAACCCCTTCAGCTCTGGGATTAACCTAGTGAATCTCGTCTGCACACCCTCCAGTGCCAGTACGTCCTTTCTCAAGTAAGGAGACCAAAACTGAACACAATACTCCAGGTGTGGCCTCACTAACACCTTATACAATTGCAGCAGAACCTCCCTAGTGTTAAACTCCATCCCTCTAGCAATGAAGGACAAAATTCCATTTGCCTTCTTAATCACCTGTTGCACCTGTAAACCAACTTTTTGCGACTCTTGCACTAGCACACCCAGGTCTCTCTGCACAGCAGCATGTTTTAATATTTTATCATTTAAATAATAATCCCTTTTGCTGTTATTCCTACCAAAATGGATAACCTCACATTTGTCAACATTGTATTCCATCTGCCAGAACCTAGCCCATTCAAGCCTATCCAAATCCCTCTGCAGACTTCCAGTATCCTCTGCACTTCTTGCTTTACCACTTATCTTAGTGTCGTCTGCAAACTTGGACACATTGCCCTTGGTCCCCAACTCCAAATCATCTATGTAAATTGTGAACAGTTGTGGGCCCAACACTGATCCCTGAGGGACACCACTAGCTACTGATTGCCAACCAGAGAAACACCCATTAATCCCAACTCTTTGCTATCTATTAATTAACCAATCCTCTATCCATGCTACTACTTTCCCCTTAATGCCATGCATCTTTATCTTATGCAACTACCTTTTGTGTGGCACCTTGTCAAAGGCTTTCTGGAAATCCAGATATACCACATCCATTGGCTCCCCGTTATCTACCGCACTGTTAATGTCCTCAAAAAATTCCACTAAATTAGTTAGGCACGACCTGCCCTTTATGAACCCATGCTGCGTCTGCCCAATGGGACAATTTCCATCCAGATGCCTCGCTATTTCTTCCTTGATGATAGATTCCAGCATCTTCCCTACTACCGAAGCTAAGCTCACTGGCCTATAATTACCCGCTTTCTGCCTACCTCCTTTTTTAAACAGTGGTGTCACGTTTGCTAATTTCCAATCCGCCGGGACCACCCCAGAGTCTAGTGAATTTTGGTAAATTATCACTAGTGCATTTGCAATTTCCCTAGCCATCTCTTTTAGCACTCTGGGATGCATTCCATCAGGTCCAGGAGACTTGTCTACCTTTAGCCCCATTAGCTTGCCCATCACTACCTCCTTGGTGATAACAATCCTCTCAAGGTCCTCACCTGTCATAGCCTCATTTCCATCAGTCACTGGCATGTTATTTGTGTCTTCCACTGTGAAGACCGACCCCAAAAACCTGTTCAGTTCCTCAACTATTTCCTCATCTCCCATTATTCAATCTCCCTTCTCATCCTCTAAAGGACCAATATTTACCTTAGCCACTCTTTTTTGTTTTAAGAATTTGTAGAAACTTTTACTATCTGTTTTTATATTCTGAGCAAGTTTGCTCTCGTAATCTATCTTACTCTTTATAGCTTTTTTAGTAGCTTTCTGTTGCCCCCTAAAGATTTCCCAGTCCTCTAGTCTCCCACTGATCTTTGCTACTTTGTATGTTTTTTCCTTCAATTTGATACTCTCCCTTATTTCCTTAGATATCCACGGTCGATTTTCCCTCTTTTCACCGTCCTTCCTTTTTGTTGGTATAAACCTTTGCTGAGCACTGTGAAAAATCACTTGGAAGGTTCTCCACTGTTCCTCAACTGTTTCACTATACAGTCTTTGCTCCCAGTCTACCTTAGCTAGTTCTTCTCTTATCCCATTGCAATCTCCTTTGTTTAAGCACAAAACACTAGTGCTGAAATAAATAGTTGCAATGAGATGGCGAGCAATGCTGCTGTTTATATTGGTTCATAATTCAGTACTTGTCCAAGCAAGTACTCGCTGCAACCTATAATCCTACTTGTGAAACCTGGTGGCTACAAAGGTCACATGTGTATGCTTGCCTTTTCTGGCCCATGCTGTGGGCTCTTCCCCTGCAGCCTCGCTGTCCTCGAACCCATCACCCTTCTCCCCTTTGATGTCCTCCTCATTGGAGGAGACGTGCAGGTCCTCCATGTTGGCATCCGATAAGTCCTCCCCATTTTGTAGTGTCTGGTTGTGCAGCGCACAGCAAGCCATACCATCTGAGACACCCTCTTCGGAGTGTACAGGAGTACTCCACCAGATCTGTCCATGCATCAGAATTGCATCGTTAAGATACCTGTGATCTGCCCCACCAATGCTCGAGCAGCAACATGATCCTCGTTGTACCTTCACAGGACTTTATAGCCACTGTAAGGGCATCATCGGCCACGTCCTTTGCGGGTACCCCTTCTCATTGAGGCGCCAACCATGGATCTTGTGTGGTCTCTTGGCAATGTCCAGGATTTGCAATTTACTCCAGATGCATGAGTCATTGACGCTTCCTGGACATCTGGCGTAAATCTGCATGATACATTTCTTCTCGTCACGGAGGAGCTGTACATCGAGTGAGTGGTAGCCTTTCCTGTTTATCTATTGGGGTGCCTGTTGCCAGGTAGCTTTTATAGCTACATGAGTGCAGTCAATGGCACCCTGCGTCTTTTGGGAATCCGGAAATCTCAGCAAAGCCCAGAATTCTGGCGTCTTGCCGAAGTTGACAAACTATCTGTAACCCCTGTATGCATTTACACTTGAGAGGTTCCACAGAGGCCCCCTGTGTAGCCCTGGAAGGAGCCAATAACATAGAAGTTGAGTGCAGCTGTCACTTTCAGAGTCACTGTCAATTGATGATCCGCCAGTTCCTGTGAAGCCGATTCCTGTAGCATGTGGCAAATGTGAATCAATAGATCCCTGGCCATGGCGGAGGCTCGATGCTACTGGCTTTAGTTGATCTGCAGATAAGATGCGAGGTCCGTGTACTCTAAGTCTTGAGCACTGCCTACACAGCACATTTCTGTGAGCTTCATGTTCTGCATCCGACAGGGACCTTGTTGCCCCTAGATCTTGTTTTTACTTTTAAAAAATAAATTTAGAGTACCCAATTACTTTTTTCCAATTAGTGTGGCCAATCCACCTACCCTGCACATCTTTGGGTTGTGGGGGTGAGACCCACACAGACACAGGGAGAATGTGCAAACTCCACACAGACAGAGACCTAGGGCTTAGGATTGAACCCGGGTCCTCAACGCCGTGAGGCAGCAGTGCTAACCACTGCAGCACTGTGCTGCCCTGCTGCCCCTTGGTCTTGAGGGTATTGCTCCTCCTTTGGCTGATCCAGGCACGTCCGATGCAATCTTCTTCTCTCTCCTGCCCGTAAGAGACAATGCAGAAACAATAAATCCAGGCTCCATCTTCCTGATGGTCTGCTCTTTGTGGTATCAATGAGAAACAGACATGAATCAGCATCAGCCTGCAAAGGTCCTCTTTCGGTCAATGATTCATCCATGAAGGTGTGTTCAAGGACTTTATTCCAGTGTCAGAAATTATTCAGCCCTGCAATGCTGGCAAGCATGGGGTGCACTTCAAGGTGCTCTTCATGCTCCCCCTCCCCCTCTTTTACATGACTGACTGCTATGAGGTTGCTTGGACCAAGTGCTTGGATGTGCTGCCTTCAGTACAGGTCCTGGATCCTCATTTGCTGCACTCTTAATACTTCACTCTTTGGAATAAATGTGAGGGAAAATGTTTAATCAGGAATTGAGATTATTTGAGGGGGACCTGAGACTTCTATTCTGTGAACCTGAAAACATCATGATTCCAACACTCATCCCAAGCTCATCTAGTCGCCCAATTGCTATGGAGTTTATTATCTCTCTGGACAATTTTCACACCGTGAATAAGTGGTTAATTCACGGAGATCGATTAGTGCCACTTTGTGGAATTAGTCTCGCATTAATGTGCATCATTGCTTCACTTTCCTCTTTCCAGCATTGTCATTGTCACGTGCATCAGCTGTGTATCTCTCTTCATTTGGGAATACATAGTTCAGTTGGGTTCTTCTTTAATTTTTTAAAGGGCTGGGTATTTAAAAAACTTTACAGCTTAGCAGTTCTCTGCACCTTTATTCACCCCGCATGAGAAATTCTGTCTCTTCCATAAATTTTTAACTCATGCACTGAATAATAAGGTCCTTGCCGCAGTGAAACTGGTGTCTTTTTGAACTCAGCACTGAGTTTAAATAGCCCTGCTGAGTTTGGGCTTCCGTCATGTGATTCACACTCCACCCCGTTCCCCTACAGGTGAAAGTGGGATCTATTGGAAATGGGAGCGAGTCTGGATTTGGGTCCCATCTGCCATTTTTAAATGTCTGTGAAGTCTCCATGACACTGTGAAAATAAGGCCCGAACACACTACCCACAGTCATCATGGATGCTCTTGCCATTGTCCACAGGTGTGAACAGCTTGTACCTTTTTCCCAGTAAAATAGCCTCAGGTCCTTCTTTTTAACCTTTAACAACCAAGCTGGTCAAACTTCTTGTAGGGAAGAATTCTGAACCAGCCACCTGACCCCTTTATTCTCCATTTTACCTGAAGTTGAAGAGACAGTCTCAAAACAATGGCATCTTATAAACTTTGTATTTGTAACAGTGATATGGTTAAATAGCAAAGAGGGAACATTATAGAGTCGCTATGTAAAATTAATGTGTGTATATATATATATTAATAGGTATATGACCGTATTTTGGCTATTTCATCACGTGAGGGTGAAACCATTGAATTGGATAAGCCTGTCATGGCAGAAGGAAATGTAGAAGTCTGGCTAAATGCTTTACTGGTGGAATCTCAGAAATCACTCCATCTGGTCATTCGTTCTGCATCAATGAGTATTCAGGACACCACCTTCCAATTGGTTGAGTTTCTTAACTATTATCCAGCCCAGGTATGTTTCTGATTGAAAGATTACAATATGCTCTCAATTTATTTGCAGAAACCTCAATTACGACTTTATGCCAAGCTCACTTCATTGTGAAGGAGACAATTTTGTTCTAATTTCCCCTTTCAGTTTGTAAAATTACCCTTCGAAAAATATCAATCAGGGAAGTTGATATTTTGTGAGGATCCAGTGCATTTCAGTTTACTTATTTGTTTCTTTTTCACAGCCCCTTTCTTTCACAGCCCTTTGCTTAAGATGCAATTAGTAATGCTTTAAGATAAATTCTTAATATACAGTTGCATTACACACTTGTTTAATTTCAGGTGCCAGCTCTGCTGGAGATTGAATCTTTTCTACATCGCATCCCATGCAGAATTTTCATATCCAACCCACAATGTTGAACAAATAAAGAGCTCTTTCTTTGCAACATACTCAATTTCAGATTCTGTCAAACTTCATTTTTACTTTTTAAAAGGTTGGATTGCTTGGCATTCAAATGATCTGGACAAGGGATTCAGAGGAAGCATTAACCAATGCTAAGTGTGACCGCAAAGTCATGCAAAAGACCAATCAATCGTTCTTACACTTGCTGAATACCCTAATTGGCATGACAACAAAAGACCTGAGTGCTATGGACCGTGTGAAATATGAGACGCTTATCACTATCCATGTGCACCAGCGAGATATCTTTGACGACCTGGTGAGAATTATGGATGAATAGTTTGCCTCTTTATTAAAGCAGAATAAAGGAATTATTTGACTGATGGAAGGTTTTGAATAGAAAGTTTGAAACCTAATGTATTCTTTGGTGAGGCGTTGACAGTGATGGGCAATAAACTAGAATGGTAACAATGATACTCAGTATAATCTGTTTTTTCTATTTTATTTTAGAAGCAACAAACTGTAATGTGGAAAGGTGTCTATTTGATTAACAAAAAAAGACTGAACAGACCTTTAAAACATCTTAGTGAGAGAAATTTAGAGATAAATACTTTTAACTTCTAGACACAGCTTCTAATCTACAAAGCCAATATTCGAGGGATGGCAAAACATCTTTGCCATTGTATATTTTATTACTATTACTATGCATGTGTTCTTTGCCATAAGAATTTTCAATTATTCCAATATCTAATTTTCCATTTTGTGATAAATTTGGTTAATGATTGCATAAGACTTTTTGAGAGAATGTTATTTTCAGTGTAAATGTATCCTAATCTTCTATAGGTCAGCCTCATTGTCTCTGTGGGACGAATTATAGGAGTAGGTTATTCAATTCCACAAACCTGTTCTGCCATTCACTCAGACCATAGATGATCTGTACCCCAGCTCCATTTGGCCCATCCTTCATCCATGCCCAATGTAACCTTGGTTCGCAAGAATCTACTGGTCTCAATCTTGAAAATTTTAATTGAGCCAGTGTGCACAACTGGTTGGGTGAGTGATTCTAGCTATCTGCACAAAAAAATATTGGAAAGACCAAAAACCATTACTTTCCATCCCCAACATAATTCTGTTCCAAAGCCACTGACTGCACCCCTCTCCGAGGCTAAAACCGACAGTTCACAACCCTTGTGCCACATTGGAGCCCATGCACATCTGCTACTGAAACCCCCACCAGGTGTCTGAACTTACACCTGTTCAGCCATCACCGCTGTGCTTGCGCAATGAACTACACTGGCACCAAGTTAAACAATGCCTCAATTTTCAAACATTTTTTTTTTTTTTTTCAAATCCTTCCATACCTTTCCTCTCTCTATCACTGTAATTTCTTCCTGTCCTACAACCCTCTGAGATATGCGTTCCTTCAATTCGGGATTTTTGAGCATTTCCAATTGTAATCGCTCCACCATTGACAGCTGTGCTTTCAGCAACTAAGGTCCTAAACACCGAAATTTCCTCCCGGAATTTCCTTTAAGATGCTCATTAAGACATCATTATTTTCTAAGCTTTAGGACAACACCTCTAATACCTCCTTACATCGTTTGTAACTATATCCCAAGGTGCTATATAAATACAAGTTGTGTTGTTCATGTTAAACTAGATGTGTAAGGCCATTATTTCCTATTTTCAATTTAGGATGAAAATTTATGGCGGTCAGCATGCGAGAGTTGCGGTCTGTAAACAATGTCAAAACTTTGTTTTACAGTGCCGCTTGCATATTAAAAGTCGTACAGATTTTGAATGGCTGAAACAATGCAGATTCTATTTCAATGAAGATTTAGATAGGATGCTAATCAACATCACAGATGTTGGATTCATCTACCAGAATGAGTTCCTGGGTTGCACAGACAGATTGGTCATAACACCTCTGACTGACAGGTGAGGAAACTGAAGAGCTTAGCCTTCACGAGTTTTTAAAAATGTACTATTTTTTTATTTATTTATTCATTCATTCATTCACCAGGTGTGAGTATCACCGGCAAGATGACAATTTTTGACTCATCCCAATTGCCCTTGAGGAGTTAATGCTGAGTTGTCTACTTTGTGGCCCATGTGGCAGCCCATGTGGTGAATGTAATTGCACAGTGCTGTTAGGTATGGAATTCCAGGATTTCAACCCAATGATGGTGAAGGCATGGTGATATAGTTTAAAGTCACAATGGTGTGTGACATGGAGGGGAATCTGAAGGTGGTGGTGCCCCATGCTCTTAGTGCTCCAGATTTGGGAGTTGGTGCTGAATAAACCTTAACAAGTTGCTGCAGTTCAGGTTTTGAATGGTACACACTACAGACAAGTTGCAGCGATGTGGAGAGCGTGATTGTTTGAGTTGATGGATGGGCTCCTGCTTAAGTGGGTTGCTTTGTCCTGGATAGTGTTTCTATTCTTAGCAGTTTTGGAGTTGAACTTTTACAGGTGAGTGGAGAGCATTCCTTCACACTCCTGATTTGTGCCTTGGAGATGGTAGAAAAACTTTAGACATAGACATAGAACATACAATGCAGAAGGAGGTCATTCGGCCTATCAAATCTGCACCGACCCACTTAAGCCCTTACTTCCACCCTATCCCCGTAACCCAATAACCCCATCTAACCTTGTTTTTGGATACTAAGGGCAATTTAGAATGGCCAATCCACCTAACCTGCATATCTTTGGACTGTGGGAGCAAACCGGAGCACCCGGAGGAAACCCACGCAGACACGGGGTGAACGTGCAGACTCCGCACAGCCAGTGACCCAACGGGGAATCGAACCTGGGACTATGGCTCTGTGAAGCCACAGTGCTAGCCACTGTGATACCGTGCTGCCCCACCCTATGGTGAATCAGGAGGTAAGTTGCTCACCATAGAATGCCTAGCCTCCAAACAACTCTTGCATCTACAATATTTATGTGACTAATCCAGTTATTTTCTAGTCAGTAGTGACCACCTGGATGTTGATGATGAGAAATTCAATGTTCGCTGTTGAAAGTGGTTTGACTCCCTGGCGATCAATATGGTCTGGCACTTGTGTGGCCTAAATGCTACTTGCCACTTAGTAAAACAAGCCTGAATGCTCTCTAGGTCTTGCTGTCTGTGTGCATGGATTGCTTCATTATCTGAGCAATTATGAATGGTACTGAACACTGTGCAGTTACTGGCAGACATCCACACTTTATGATGGCGAGAAGGTCACTGATGAAGCAGGTGAAGATCTTTCGGCTGAGTGCATTGTCCATATTTAGATCTAGGCTGTAATGAAGTTGGGAATCAAGTAATGCCAGTGGAACCCAAACGGAGGGTAAATGCTAATTGATCACAACGTTGGCACCACATTCCATCACTTTGCCGATGGTTCAGAATCGGCTGTTGGGCAAGAATTGACCAAGTGAGGTATATCTTGCTGTTTAGACCCAGTTGCTGCTGATTCTGCTCCTGATGTTACTGCTGTTGGTGTTGCTGCTGCTGCTGCTCCTCCTGTTCATTATTAATAGTCCAAGCATAAGTTTATGCTAACCTGAAGGCTGGCAGCTGGAATGTGCCAATCAAAGGTAAAAAGCTCCAAGCATTAGAAATGATCACCAAAACAGTGAAATCACAAGCTCAGAAAAAAATCTTGAGCAAAATTATTTCACGTAGGCAAAGAAGCAAGTGCCACATCTTGCTACTTAAAGCTTTTTTTTACTTGCCAGTTGCTCAGCTCTGTCAACATCCACTATCACCTCACCTTGTGTTCCCAGTCAGGTTTCAGGAAGCTTTGGAAACCCACCTACACTCTGTTAAATTCTGAATTCTGGAGTTAAACAATAACAAATGGGCATTTTATATACTTTAATGGCAGTCCGTGGATGGCACAGTCGTTAGCGCTGCTACCTCACAGCGCCAGGGACCTGGGTTCAATTCCAGCCTTGCATGACTGTCAACGAGGAGTATGCACTTTCTCCCTGTGTCTGCGTGAGTTTCCTCCGAGTGCTCTGGTTTCCCCAGCGTCCAACGATGTGTAGGTAAGGCAGATTGGCCATTCTAAATTGTCCCTTAGTGGCCAAAGTTTATGTGGCGTTTCAGGGATAGGGCATGGGAGTGGGCCAAGGTTAGGGTGCTCTTTTTGAGAGTCGGTGTAGACTTGATGGGGCAGAATGGCCTCTTTTTGCACAGATAGGGATTCTGTGATTCCGAAGGCAGTAGGTTTTTGTCAGCTTCCTCACACACTGGCAGTTTCATCATTTTCAATCTCTGCTCGCAAAAAACCTACCCACCCAACAGGTTTAAAAGCCCCCCTCAAATTACAAACTGCTCTGATGGGATCTGATTTCACTACTCTGGATTATTAGCCCTTTCATCTGGATTACTAGACCTCTAATATAATATAACCACTGTGGGAAGTGTTATGGCATAATGATTAGTGTCCCTCCTTCTGAGCCAGAAGCTCGAGTCCCATTCCAATGTGGCCAAACAGGCTGATTATCGGCCTGCAGATCCTTCCACTATCCCTGTGACAGGCTGTAAGACTGGGAGTTTCCTGGTCAACCATGCATGATGTAGACATCTTTCAAGCTGCAGCCTCTGGTAACAGGCTAGCAACCTGTTCCAGTACAAACCAGCTACGGAAATAGACATGAGCATGTGCTACAGCTGCCTTGTGTGTCTAGGCACAGGAAAAGATTCAAGTAGAATATAACCTTTGGTACCTTACCTGTTGGAGACTACAGGCCTGTAATTCTCTGAGATGGGATCCAGGTGGTCATTTTTGAACTGTACCAGCCAGTGAGTGCGAGAGTTGATCTAACTGGAGTTTGTGAGACCACTGAAGGGTATATAATTGGCATGGGTGGGTGGGGAGCCTGGTGTCCATATCACTATGGGTGCATCTTCAGCATCATCAAAACATACAAGATTCTGAAGGGCCTTGACAGAGTAGGCACTGAGAATTTGGATTTTAACAAAGGCTCTGGAAGCGGAAAACATGGTAGATCAGCATGGAGCTGAAGTACCCGAGTCACAACAGTGCGTTCAAGGTGAAAAATTAAGTTGGTGCCCAGGCAGTGGCGAGTTGGGCCTCACGCTCTTCAACGACAGATTCCTTCTTGTACTTCATGTACAAGCCATGAATACTCATGATATGAAAACTGCGTGAAATTAAGTTCCACCTTCAAGATTATACCAGTGGTGTATGAGGATCTTGTGGCATGTGATTACCTTCATGTTCATGCACCAGTTGGCTTTGTGCTGTTGTGTCTGAGGTGAGTAATTGTCTTTGTTGAACTCTGCGGCACAGGGATGAGGGCAGCTTGTGTAGAGGCCTGGGTTTGACATGGAGAAGGGAGGTGAGGGATGTATGATTTTGTGTGTGCGTGTGTGTGTGTGTGGGGGGGGGGGGGGGAGTGGAGGGGAGGGAGCATGGAGGAGTCGAAGAGGTCTCTGAGGGAGGACATAGGATGGGATTCGAGCATGGCTGTGTGCAGTGAGAAGGGTGTGGCATCTGGGTATGGTGAAAGGAATGGACACAGTCAGTGTAGATATATAAAATGAGGGACCCAGAGGGTGGGCTCTGTACTGTCTGCATGTAGGTTCTCTGTGTCAAACTCAGCTTTTATGATTTGGTGTGGGTGCTGGTCCGTCTAAGATTTGGATATTCAAAAATCTTGTAGGGAGGGTCACGGGACACAATAAAAACTCTAACGATAGTGCGGAGGGTCCGGGAACAGAAGAGGAATCTCTAGGTGGTTGGGCGTAGGCCCAGGGGGGTGAGATGCCGCAGTGACAGGGTCCAGGGTGATGGGGTAGATTGATGGGTTACAGAGGGAAGGCGTGCAGAGGCCCCCAATCAGGCTACTTACATGGAATATGAGGGGGTAAAATTGGCCAGTTAGTACATGCTGGGTGTCTGCCCATCTAAAGAGTTTGAAGGTGGATGTAGTTTTCCTGCAGGAGACACATCTGAGAGTTCGAGGTCAGACCTGGCTGAGGAAGGGGTATGTGGGCTGGCAAGTGTTCCACTTGAGCTTTGATGAGAGGACGGGGGGGACTGCGGTGCCGATCAATAGGAGGGTGGCCTTTTTGATGGCTAATATTTTGATGAATTCAGGGGGGAGAAGGGCTGCCCCCATTGTCCCCGTGACGGTTGGATACAGCATTGCTTGCAGACATGGGAGTTTGTGAGAGGATAGCTTCTGCTATTGGAACCTATGTGGAGTTTAGTAAGAATGAGGAAGTCTCCCTTTCCACATTCTGGGAAGCACTGAAGGCGGTCATCAGAAGGGAGATAATTTTGATTAAAGCTCATAGAGATAAGTCTGGGAGGGTGGAGAGGCAGTGGATGGAGTCATCTTTGAGGTGAACTGTCAAGTAGCAGAGGTTCTAGTGGAGAGGAAGAAGTTCAGATGGAGTTTGTGTTGGTATTGACGGGGAAGGCGGTGAGCCAGCTTCATTGTACGAGAGGGGTGTTTTATAAGTATGGAGAGAAGGCCCGCTGTTTAATGGCTCACCAGCTGAGGTGGCAGGTGGCTTCTCAGGAGATAGCACAGGTTAAAGACTCAGTGGGGGTTGGTTTCTGCTCCAGAGAAGGCCAATGGGGTATTTGAGACCTTTTTACCAAGGGCTATATAAGTCTGAGCCTCTGGAGGAAGATTCAGCCGTGGTATAGTTTCTGGATGGGTTGGTCGTCCCGGTGATGGAAAGGGAAAGAGGGCAGGAGCTGGAGGCGTCACTTGAGCTGGAGGAAATGCTGAAATGTATTTGTTCAATGCAGTCAGGGAAGGTACCGGGCCCAGACGGATTCCCTGTGGAATTTTATGAACAGTTCACGACTGAGCGGCAAACAAGTGCGGGGGGGCCGGGGTAGAGGACTTGGCGTTGGGTTTGGGATGGATGGATGGAGGAGGCTTCCTGTATAGGTTCGAGTTCAAGGGCACTTATTTCTGCTCCCCTTCTGTTCTCTCTGGCCAGGTACTCTGTGAGCCCAGTAGTGACAGCTTCTCTGAGAATATGGAACCAATTTAGACAGCACTTTAAATTTGAGCCCATGTCGCTGCTGGAGCCGATCTGTAGGGACAGTAGGTTTATATTGGCTGGGATAGCTTCATTGTATAAGATCTGGTAATGTGGGGCTGGGTTGTGGGGGTAATTCTATAAAAATTGTATAAATCTGTTTGATATTTTTGTATGTTATAAATTGAAGATTTCCTGAATAAAAATATTTTTTTCAAAAGAGTCGACCAGTGCCACCTTCATGTTGAAGATTTCATTAGGTACCCCACAGATGATGAGTACATGAATATGCATGCGCCTGTAATGGATGCCAGGGTGAGGGAGAGTGGTGCCCGGAATACTAGGGATAATCTCAGAAACACAAGGTTCACCCAAAATTGAGGAAGCTGCATGGCCATTCACCCATCACCAGGACAGGTTTGCCTGCTTGCGATGTCCACCAATACCTGCTAGTCTCCCTCTACCAGGAGTTACCTCTGAACCTGTGTCCTCTACCACCTAGGATAGCAAGTGGAGTGCATCTCTGACAAATTCACTGCAGAAGACAGTTACACAGGAGAATCGAATGTGCCAGTAGGCATAAGTGGTCTATAATGCCCAAATTCACAGAACCTGCTGCATCATTGCAAGACATTGACTTTATTTAAGACAGTTCAATTAATAATAATATTTATTAGTGTCACAAGTAGGCTTACATTAACACTGCAATGAAGTTACTGTGAAAATCCTCTAGTCGCCACATTCCGGCGCCTCTTCGGGTACACTTAGGGAGAATTCAGAATGTCCAATTCAACAAGTACGTCTTTCGGGACTTGTGGGAGGAAACTGGAGCACCCGGAGGAAACCCACGCAGACACGAGGAGAATGTGCAGACTCCACACAGACAGTGACCCAAGCCGGGAATTGAACCAGGTCCCTGTCGCTATGAAGCAACAGTGCTAACCACTGTGCTACCGTGCCGCTCAGCCCCTGTGGAAAATAATATTGGGAAATTGATATGGGCAGTGTTGATTGGGAAATGAGGAAATGGTTGAGGCATTGAACAGGCATTTGGTGTCGGTCTTCACAGAAGACACGAATAACAGGCTAATAATTAATGGTAAGGAGGCTACGGCAGGTGAGGAGCTAGGATCGATCATTATCACTAAGGAGGTGGTGTTGGGCAAGCTAATGAGGCTAAAGGTAGACAAGTCTCCTGGCCCTGATGGAATGCATCCCAGGGTGCTGTGACATTGTACAAATGTGCAGCATGTGAAAGTTACTCTTGGGCGGGGGGGGGAGGAATGGACTGTAGACTGGAGCTGAAGAAGACAAGATTCATGGTGTATTGCAGAGCTAGTTAAGATATAATGGTTATAGTTAGTAGATAGAGATAGTGTTAGTGAGTATAGTTTAATTCTTACATGTATGTTTGCTATTTAAAATAAGTGTCGAACTCAAATTTAGTAGTGTTCACAAAATTAGTTGAGTTCTTCAAAAGAGCTTTGTGTGTTTTTGTGATCACTACGCCGTCCATCCTGGAAACCCCTCACGAAGATCACCACAGGTACTAAAAGAGATGGCGGAGAAAATAACAAATGTGCTTGTGGTAATTTACAAAAATTCACTGGACTCTGGGTTATTCCGGCAGATTGGAAAACATCAAATATGTTTACCTGCCACTCCACCGACCTTGGTGTCATCTGCGAACTTACTAATCAGACCAGCTACATTTTCCTCCAAATCGTTGATCCCAGCATTGATCCCTGTGGAACACCACTAGTCACAACTTTCCATTTAGAAAAACACCCTTCTACTGCTATCCTCTGCCATCTGTGACCGAACCAGTTTTGTTACCATCTTGCCACCTCACCTCTGACCCCGTGTATAATCAGACAAAGTCAGCATGGATTTTTGAAAGGGAAATCATGCTTGAAAAATCTACTAGAATTCTTTGAGGATATAACTAGTAGAGTTGACCAGGGAGAACCAGTGGATGTGATTTATTTAGACTTTCAGAAGGCTTTTGACAAGTTCTCACATAGCAGATTGTAAAGTTAAAATGCATGGTATTGAGGGTAGTGTCTAGAGAGGGATAGAAAGCTGGTTAGCAGACAGGAAGCAAAAAGTTGGAACAAATTGGTCTTTTTCCAATTGGCAGCCAGTGAGTAGGGGTACCACCGAGATCTGTGATAGGATCCCAACTGTTCACATTATATATTAATGATTTGGATGAGGGAACCAAATGTATTATCTCCAAATTTGCTACAAAGTTGTGTGGCAGGGTGAGCTGTGAGGAGGATACAGATGCTTCAGTGCGATTTGGACAGGCTGAGTGAGTGGACATATGCATGACAGATGTAGCATAATGTGAATAAATGTGAGGTTATCCGCTTCAGTAGCAAAAGTAAGAAGGCAGATTATTATTTGAATGGGTGTAAATTGAGAGAGGTAGATACTCAGTGGGACCTTGGTGTCCACGTGCATCAGTCATTTAAAGTAAGCGTGCAGGTACTGCAGCAGCAAAGAAGGCAAATGGTATGTTGGCCTTCATAGCGAGAGGATTTGAGTATAGGAATCGGGATGTTTTACTGCAATTGTATAGGGCACTGGAGTATTGTGTGCAGTTTTGGTGTCCTTATATGAGGAAGAATGTTCTTGCTATGGGGGGAGTGCAGCGAAGGTTTACCGGACTGATTCCTGGGATAGCTGGACTGTCATACGAGGAGAGACTAAGTTGGTTAGGATTATATTCATTGGAGTTTAGAAGAATGAGAGGGGATCTCATAGAAACTTGTAAAATTCTAACAGGATTATGAGGGTGGATTCAGAAAGAATGTTCCTGATGGATTGGGTTTGGATTTGGGTTTATTGACACTTTTATCAAGGTACAGTGAAAAGTATTGTTCTGCAGACAGTCCAGACAGATTGCTCCATACATCAAAAACATAGGACATATGGAGTGTAGTGTTACTCAGTAAAGAAGATGTGTGGAGAGATCAGTTCAGTCCATAAGAGGGTCATTCAGGAGTCTGGTAACAGCAGGGAAGAATAAGTTTTTGAACCTGTTAGTGCGTGTTCTCAGACTTTTGTATCTCTTGCCCGATGGAAGAGGTTGGAAGAGAAAATATCCCGGGTGGGAGGGTCTTTGATTATGCTGCCTGCTTTCCCAAGGCAGCGGGAGGTGTAGACAGAGTCAATGAATGGGAGGAGGTTTTGCGTAGTGGACTGGGCTATGTTCATGACTCTCTGTAGTTTCATGTGGTATTGGGCCGAGCAGTTGCCATACCAGGCTGTGATGTAGCCCGATAGGTTGCTTTCTATGGTTGCTTTCTATGGTGCATCTGTAAAAATTGCTAAGAGTCAATGTGGATATGCTGAATTTCCTTAGTTTCCTGAGGAAGTATAGGCGCTGTTGGTCTTTCTTGGTCATAGCATCAACGTAGATGAACCAGGACAGATTGTTGGTGATTTGCACACCTAGGAATTTAAAGCTGTCAACCATCTCCACCTCGGCACCATTGATGCAGACAGGGGTGTGTATGATACTTCGCTTCCTGAACTCAATGATCAGCTCCTTAGTTTTGCTAACGTGAGGGAAAGTTTGTTGTCGTTACACCAAGCCACCAGGTTCTCCCTCCTGTACTCTGACTCACCGTTGTTTGAGATCCGACCCACTACAGTCGTGTCATCAACAAATCTGTAGATGGAGCTAGAGCTAGATTTTGCCACACAGTCATGTGTGGAGTATAGTAGGAGGCTAAATATGTTGCCTTGTGGGGTCCAGGTAATGAGGACTATCGTGGAGGAGGTGTTCTTTATCCTTACTGATTGTGGTCTATGGGTCAGGAAGTCGAGGATCCATTTGCAGAGGGAGGAGCCAAGTCCTAGGTTTTGGAGTTTTGATATGAGCTTGGCTGTGATTATGGTGTTGAAGGCAGAGCTGTAGTCAATGAATAGGAGTCTGACGTAGGATACTTGTTGTCGAGATGTCCAGGGATGAGTGTAGGGCCAGGGAGATAGCATCTGCTGCGGACCGGTTGTGGCGGATTGTGAATTTCAGTGGATCAAAGCATTCTGGGAGTATGGAGTTGGTGTGTCTCGTGACTAACCTCTTGAAGCACTCCATAATGATAGAAGTTTGGAAGGTCGAATTTGAATGCTGAATACAGGGTTAAAGGCAGGATTCTTGGAAGTGTGAAGGAACAGAGGGGTCTTGGGGTGCACGTACATAGATCCCTCAAAGTTGCCACCCAGGTTGATAGGGTTGTTAAGAAGCCGTATGGTGTGTTGGCTTTCATTAGCAGGGAGATTGAGTTTAAGAGCCGCAAAGTTTTGCTTTATAAAACTCTAGTTAGACCACACTTGGAATATTGTGTCCAGTTCTGATCACCTCATTGGAAGGATGTAGATGCTTTGGAGAGGGTGCAGAGGAGATTTACCAGGATACTGCCAGGACTGGAGGGCATGTCTTATGAAGAAAGGTTGAGGGAGCTAGGGCTTTTCTCACAGGAGCGAAGAAGGCAGAGAGGTGACTTGATAGAGGTGGACAAGGTGATGAGAGGCATGGATAGAGTGGATAGCCAGAGACCTTTCCCCAGGGTGGAAATGGCTGTCACGAGGGGGACATAATTTTAAGGCGATTGGAGGAAGGTATAGGGGAGATGTCAGAGCTAGGTTCTTTACACAGAGTGGTGGGTGTGTGGAATGCACTGCCAGCAGAGGTGGTGGAGTTAGAGTCATTAGGGATATTTAAGCGACTCTTAGACAGGCACATGGGCAGCAGTAAATTGAAGGGTTGTAGGTTAGGTTGATCTTAGATTAGGATAAATGGTCGGCACAACATCACGGGCTGAAGGGCCTGTACTGTGCTGTCCTGTTCTATGTTCTATGTCAAGGCAACCAGCCGGTAGTCATTGAGGCATGTTACCTGGTTCTTCTTTGGGATGGGTATGATGGTGGTCTTCTTGAAGCAAGTGGGAATCTCAGAACGATGGTGGGGAAGTCCAGAGCTAGAGGTCATAGGTTGAGGATAAGGGGTAAACCTTTTCGGATAGACGTGAGGAGAAATGTCATCACCAAGAGAGTGGTGAACCTGTGAAATTCACTACCACAGAAAGTAGTTGAGGCCAAAACATTGTGTGCTTTCAAGAAGGAATTAGATATAGCTCCTGTGGCTGAAGGAATCCAGGGATATGGGGGGAAGGCAGGATCAGGATATTGAACTTGATGAACAACCATGTTCATAATGAATGGCGGAGCAGGCTCGAAGACCCTTATGGCCTCCTTCGGCTTCTATTTCCTATGTATGTTTCCATTTGGGTAGTAACCTTGGCGCAGAGGATCATCTGCCCATTGTAGAAACCCAAGTGATTATTGTTCCATTGACGTCAATAAAATGAGTAGCAGGGTTCAATAAAGGGAGATGATCTGTTCCACCAGGTTACTGCCTAGGTAGCAAATTTGAAAATTACTCACTTTGTTTTCCTAAAGGCATTACAAAACCTCATTTGTCAATACATAGATTGTAAAATAATAGTCACATTGATTTAGTGCATGATGTGAGCAACATGCTCCCTCCAATGTGTCACAGAGCAAATTAATGGTGCTATCAATTCCTTGAAGTTCTATTTTCCTTTCTTTGCATTCATTTAAGGAGAATTTTTTGTGTATTCATTGTATACTGGGGGAAAAGTCTCCACGTCCAGGCTTGACAGTTGGGTTCAAACACTCCTTTTAATCTGTCCAGACAGGATGTGTCAGCCATACTCTGAATGCGAGTTGGGAATTTAAATGGCACTTCATCTGTCTCTCAGCAATATTGCACACCGCACCAAGAATAGATTTTATGTGCACGCATTGTTTTGTCATGTAAACAAGTGAAAGATGCATTTTGTACACAACTGGATGCCATAAGTCCTTTTTATAGATGGTTGAGGGTGCACAGGTTCCGAGAACACTTCCAGTCGTTCCTTGGAACTTTTAACATTCACTTGAACATCCGCCTGGAAGATGTGCGACTGGTAGTGCAACACTCGCTCACCCTTCCACTGAGTTATCACGCAAAAGCATTTACTCAAGTCTTCCGGTGGGAGTGGATCTCACAGTTTTCTGGCTCTGAGGAGAAATTGGCAAGTTACTCAATCGGTAGCATTCCTGCCTCTGATTCAGGAAATTGAACACTTAGCATTCAGCAAGCTGATTATTTATCTAAACAAAATCTGAGCATATGTATTATTCTCTTTATTTCAGATGTTACATTACACTCGCTCAGGCACTTGGCATGAACATGGGGGGAGCTCCTGCTGGACCAGCAGGGACAGGAAAGACTGAAACTACCAAAGACATGGGGAGGTGCCTTGGGAAGTATGTGGTGGTTTTCAACTGCTCAGATCAAATGGACTTCAGGGGACTTGGGAGAATTTTTAAAGGTGACCAATTTAGAGAATTGCTACAGTGTTGATATAGCTTCGTTGAGCTTTTTTCTTGTTAAATTGAAGAAAACATTGGCGAATGCTACAATTTTAAATACACCCTTTCGTCTGATAGTATTTTAAGAGAATTATTCCATATTTTCCTTTATGTTGCCTGATTTGTCACCCTATATCATCCAGTAAAAATGGTAGGTAGGCGAGTGATGGTCTCCTGTAAGGCCTCTGTTCATGTTCTTCTCAAATTGGCCACTAGATGGTACACAAGCAGCTAACTTCTGCTTAGAACATCACAAAGCTTAGTCTGTCGTATCAACCTTTTTACAATTACCACCTAGCTGTTGTTTACCTTTATTCTGTTGCAAACCCATATTTTAAACCCATAGGGTTTAATTTGGTTGTTTCTCTGAATGTTCTAACTGTTATAGTTAATAATGCAGATGCCTCTTTGATGATGCATTCTTTGAGAGGTTAAAAAGCACAAAATGCTACCGAAACCTGCAAATGCATGTTCTAACAATGTCTGTAAAGTAAGTAGAAAGCATTCAATTTGATATATATTATCCCTGTGTAGAAGAAATGGCACAATGTAATTCGTGCTAACACACACATTTTATGTTAGGGCAGTTTTAAACATGAAGTTTCCTTGGAGTGTGCAATTTTCCTTTATGAAACTGCGGCAGTTTTATTATCTCTGTATTGATTTTAACCTGTTCAAAAGGAACTTGAATTTAAATTTGTGGCGTAAAAAGTTAGCAGAATGTTTACCAGGCCTTTATTTAGGCATTTAGCAGCAGGTGGTTTGTAATATGAAAGGAAGTGGATGTCCCCGATCTATTGGCAATGTCTGTCAGCTTTGTTCAACATCTGTCATGGAATATAATCATTTATTATTTATCTTTAATAGGCTTAGCACAATCTGGATCCTGGGGTTGCTTTGATGAATTCAATCGCATCGATCTACCAGTTCTGTCAGTTGCTGCTCAGCAGATTGCTATAGTATTGACATGCAAAAAGGAGCGCAAAAAGAATTTCATCTTCACAGATGGAGATTCTGTAGAAATGAATGCTGAATTCGGAATTTTCCTCACTATGGTAAATTCAGGCTATTAAGACATGTAGAATGATGGAAACAGCGTTATTGCAATTTACCAAAACTCAGCTTGGTCATTTTAACATGGTGCACCATATATAATACTGTTCATTACCTCCCGTGACAGTACTTTGAATATATCCAATAACTCCAGCCTCCCCACAGGTTTCCAGGAAAATATGTGGCTTTTAAGAATGACCTTTGACCGGTTCCTTCTTAAATCTAGTTCAAAAACATTTGGTTAGATTTTAAATTTCTGACAAAATGGGCTTGGGGTGGTGCCTGGTAGTGTGTGCCAAACCCAAAAGTAAGAGCAATGGGACTACCAGTAGCTATTAAACCTAGTCATTTTTAACCCTTTTTATTTCCAGGTTTCCTGATCAATTAGCTTGACCAGGCATGGTCATGACTGTATTAGTCAATTTTTACTCCAGTATTTAGAATGAACATTACGAACATGAAATTTAATCAATTCACAAATCGGGGACTGAACATAAAGAAGTGACAGAATTGAGTGCATGTAATCAAAGGTTGTACCTTGCTATAGCTTATGTGAAGCTGGAGATTGTAAGCAGCCGCAGGGAGATACTGTGACCAGTGAAACAAAGGCAGCATGGCTGGAGGTAGTGGAGAAGGTCAGCAGCAGCAATGTGGTACTTCACACACCTAGATGCAATACCAAAATGAGTTGAATGACTTAAACAGGTCCGGAAATGTGTGTACAACCAATTAAATGAGGGGACTGAGTGTAATCTTTCAAGTCTGCTGATGATAGAGTTAGGTGGGAACGTAAGCAATGAGAAAAACAAAGAGAGGCCGTGAAAGGGTTTAGGCTGGTTAAGTGAATGGTCACGAGTGTGGCAGATGTAAATAATGTTGAGAATTGTGAAGTTACCACTTTGAAAAGAAAAAGGGAAAATCAGAATATTTTTTAATGGCTCAAGGCTGGGAAATGTTGGTATTCCGAGAGGTCCAGGCATCCTTGCACACAAATATCAGAGTTAACATGCAGGTATACAATCAATTTTAAAAAACCAATTAGTATGCAAGTCTTCATAAAAAAATAATTGGATAACCAGTGTAAAGAAATCTTACTGCAAGTGTATAGGGTGTTGGTGAGCCCACCACTGGAGTATTGTTTTAGTCTCCTCTGAGGAACAGCAAGGTGCTAGTAAGGGCATATGCATCAGAGTTTTGAAAAATATGACCTCGAGTTGACAAAGGGTAGAATGTGGGAGGCTGGATACTCAAGTCCGAAGTTATCAAAGAAATGGGTATTGGTTTCATTAGCAGATGAACTGAAGAAAGGGCAGTCTAGCAATGTTCAGGTGATGAAAATAGCTGATCTAAGTGATAGAACAGTTATGTGATTGGAAGCTCATCTTGGGGTCAAATATGACATGGTAGCACAGTGGTTAGCACAGTTGCTTCGCAGCTCCAGGGTCCCAGGTTCGATTCCCGGCTTGGGTCACTGCCTGTGCGGAGTCTGCACGTTCTCCTCGTGTCTGCGTGAGTTTTCTCCGGGTGCTCCGGTTTCCTCCCACAGTCCAAAGATGTGCGGGTTAGGTGGATTGGCCATGCTAAATTGCCCTTAGTGTCCAAAAAAGGTTAGATGGGGTTACGGGGATAGGGTGGAGGTGTGGGGATGGGGTGGAGGCATGGCTTAGATAGGGTGCTCTTTCCGAGGGCCGGTGCAAACTCGATGGGTCGAATGGCCTTCTTCTGCACTGTAAATTCTTTGATAAGATTGCGAACTGTCTGGTTCAACCTCAGATAGTTGTCAGGAAGAGGGGCTAAAGATGGAAGACAATAGCATCATTCTTTCCAATATTTAATTGGAAGAATCTTCTACTCACTCAGTTAGGATGTCAGACAAGCAGCCTGATAGCTTAGAAACCGTGGTGCTGTCAGGAGAGGTTGGGGTGATGTGGAGCTGGGTGACATCAGCATATGAATGACTGTGGAGAAGCACTGGAGAAGGATCAGGCTATCACGCCTGTCATAGTATTGAAACCTCTCTTACCCAAGACACAATTACATCCTGTGTAAGTTTGACAAAGGTAAACTATCTCTTTCCCCTGCCCCCCCTTGTCCTTCTTGACCTTTCCGAATCCCTTGACCATACCATCTTCTGATGCGCTGTCAATCTCCATGCTTTTCAACCCCCAGCCACTCCTAAAATCATGCCCTTCTGCAAGGTAAAATTAAATGTTATCCCCTGACTCATCACATTGAACCGTAAACATTGCTAGTGTACATTGTTAAAGGTTTTCTTTCTATAAGAATGTATGATTAAAGTGTTAAGTGAACTAATTAAATCCCAGCCTTTGTGATTCCATGAGTCATGTAACCATGTATTCTGGGAGTAATCAAATCCCAGAACTATGTCCATAATGCAATTTCTCTTGTGATCGGTCCTTTTCTTGAATGAAAGATCCAGTGACTAAAAATAACTTATTGACGTGCAAACACCCTGAAAGTTGTTTCTAAGCCCTACTTCTAATGCAGGTTTAATCTCTTTAAGACCCGGACATTTTGAATAAAGCTATCATGAATATTTTTCTGTCACCCTTATCTGACTTTTGGCCCTGTGCAAACTGAATCAAGGCTAACCCTGATGTACTGCACTCTCAAATACAAACTGAGGTATTTTTCTATCTGGCCACAGCCTAAAACCTTGTCCATAGTATGAACATTTTTTTTTACCACTAGAATGCACTAGGGTTTGTTTGTAGTTTCAGCACACTCCCTCCACCCCAAGTCAATGTCCCGATTTTGACTGGGAGTACTTTGCCGCACTCCCAGACTGGAATGTGCTTACCTGTTTGTGCCTCGACTATTTTTAAAAAAAAATAATAATTTTATTAAGGTATTTGAAATTTTTTATAACAGTAACAAAAGCAATGACATCAACATGGTAAAATAAACATTTCCCCCCCCCCTAGCCCAATCTTCACACACCTCAACTATACAACAACAATCCCCCCTCCTTGGAATACTGCTTCTGCTGACATTTTTAATTTTCCCTGAGAAAGTCGACGAACGGCTGCCACCTCCGGGTGAACCCGAACATTGACCCTCTTAAGGCGAACTTTATTTTCTCGAGATTGAGAAACCCAGCCATGTCACTAACCCAGGTCTCTGCACTCGGGGGCTTCGAGTCCCTCCACATTAACAAGATCCGTCTCCGGGCTACCAGGGAGGCAAAGGCCAGGACGTCAGCCTCTTTCGCCCCCTGAACTGCCGGATCTTCCGACACTCCAAAGATTGCTACCTCCGGACTCGGCACCACCCCTGTTTTTAGCACCGTGGACATTGCCTTAGCAAAACCTTGCCAAAACCCTCTCAACTTCGTGCATGCCCAAAACATGTGGACAGATTTGCTGTGCTTCCCGCACACCTATCCTCTACCCCGAAGAACTTACTCATCCTAGCCACTGTCATGTGTGCCCAGTGGACTACCTTAAATTGTATCAGGCTAAGCCTGGCGCACGATGAGGAGGTATTAACCCTGCTTAGGGCATCCGACCATGGACCCGGCTCTATCTCTCCTCCTAGCTCGTCCTCCCACTTGCCCTTAAGCTCCTCCACCGGAGTTTCCTCCGCCTCCGAAAGCTCCTGGTAAATATCCGATACTTTCCCCTCCCCCACCCAGGTACTGGAAACTACTCTATCCTGTATCCCCATGGCGGCAGCAGCGGAAAGGCCGGCACCTGTTATCTCAGGAAGTCGCGCACCTGCAAATACCTAAAGCCATTCCCTGGTGGCAATTTAAATTTATCCTCCAAAGCTTTCAAGCTGGGAAAACTCCCATCTATAAATAGATCCCCCAACCTTCTAATTCCGGCTCTCTGCCAACTCCGGAACCGCCATCTAGCCCGGTATAAACCTGTGGTTGTTATAAATCAGGGTCCAAATCGATGCTCCCTCCACTCTCTTATATCTCTTCGACTGCCCCCAGCTCCTCAGAGCCGCCACTACCACCGGACTTGTGGAGTATCGGGCTGGCGAGAACGGCAGATGTGCCGTTACCAATGCTCCCAGACTAATGTCTTTACATGACACCGCCTCCATCTGCTCCCATGCCGACCCCTCCCCCACTTCCTGATCATGTCTATATTAGCCACCCATTAGTAATTGCAGAGGTTTGGCAGCGCCAACCCACCCTACCCCCGACTGCGCTCCAGCAACACTTTCTTCACTCGTGGGGTTTTACTCGCCCACACAAAGCCTGAAATAATCTTATTCACCCGCTTGAAAAAGGCCTTTGGGATGAAGATGGGGAGGCACTGAAAGACAAACAGAAATCTGGGGAGGACCGTCATTTTCACGGCCTGTACCCTCCCCGCCAGTGATAGCGGGAGCATGTCCCATCTCTTAAAGTCCCCTTCCATTTGTTCTATTAACCGGGATAGGTTTAACTTGTGTAGTACCTCCCATTTCCGGGCCACCTGGATTCCCAGATATCGAAAGCTCTTCCCTACCATTCTAAGTGGCAGCTCTCCCAGTCTCTTCTCCTGCCCTCTTGCCTGGATCGCAAACATCTCGCTTTACCCCATGTTCAATTTATACCCCGAAAAATTGCCAAATTCCCCCAAGATTCACATTACTTCCCCATCCCTTCCAATGTGTCCGAAATGTACAAGAGCAGGTCATCTGTCTAGAACGAGACCCGGTGCGCCACCCCCTCCGAACCAGCCCTTTCCAGTTCCTAGAGGCTCTTAACACCATGGCCAATGGCTCTATGGCCAGAGCAAACAGTAACAGGGAGAGGGGGTACCCTTGCCTCGTCCCTCGGTGTAGTTCAAATTACCCCGACCTCAGCCAGTTCATACGCACACTCGCTACTGGTGCCTGGTAGGGCAATCACACCCAGTCAAACCCAAACCTTTCCAGCGCCTCCCACACGTAATTCCACTCCACCCGATCAAAAGCCTTCTCCACATCCATCGCTTCCACCACCTCTCCTTCTGAGGGCATCATAATAACATTTAGAAGCCTTCAAACATTGGCCTTGAGTTGACTGCCCTTAACAAATCCCGTCTGGTTTTCCCCTATCACCCCAGGGACACAGTCCTCTATCCTTGTGGCCAGTATCTCAGCCAGCAGTTTGGCATCCACATTTAGTAGAGAAATCGGCCTGTTTGACCCGCATTGCCCCGGATCCTTCTCCCGTTTCAAGGTCAATGAAATCGAGGCCTGAGACATTGTTGGGGGGAGGAATTCCTTCTCTCTTGCTTCGTTAAATGTCCTCACCAGCAGTGGGCTCAATATCTCTGAAAACTTCTTAAAGAATTCCACCGGGTCGCTGTCAGGCCCCGGGGCCTTGCCCGACTGCATGCCCTCCAGCCCCTTGATTATTTCCTCAATCTCAATTGGGGCTCCCAGCCCTTCCACCAGGTCCACCCTCGGGAACCTCAACTGATCCAGAAATTGCCTCATCCCCTCCACCCCAGCCGTGGGTTCCGACTCATATAATTTACTATAAAAGTCCTTAAATACCTTGTTCACCCCCGCTGGGTCCAGGACAGTATTACCATCTCTACTCTTTACTTTACCTATCTCCCTGACTGCCTCCCTTTTCCTGAGCTGGTGCGCCAACATTCTGCTTGCCTTTTCCCCGTACTCATAGATCGCCCCCCCTTGCCTTCCTCTACTGTTCCACTGCTTTCCCTGTGGTCAACAGCCCAAACCACCTGTAACCTCCGCCGCTCCCTCAGTAGCCCCATGTCCGGGGCCTCCGAGTATCTCCTGCCAACCTGGAGTACCTCCTCCACTAATCTATCCCTCTCAGCCCGTTCCACCTTTTCCCCGTGGGCCCTTATCGAGATTAATTCCCCTCTGACTACTGCCTTCAAAGCTTCCCAGACCGTCGCTGCAGAGACCTCCCCCGTATCATTTGTTTCCAGGTAGTTGTGGATGGACTTGTTAACCCGCCCACAGACTGCCTCATCCACTAGCAACCCCACATCCAGTCTCCACAGCGGGCGTTGCCCTCTCTCCACACTAAACATGTAGATCCACCCAGTGCGGGGCATGATCCGACGCTGCAATTGCCGAGTACTCAGTATCCACCACCTTTGGTATTAGCACCCTGCTCAGACCAAAAAAGTCGATGCGAGAGTATACCTTGTGGACATGTGAAAAAAAGGAAAACTCCTTCGTCCTCGGCCGTGCAAATCTCCATGGGTCTACTCCCCCCATCTGTTCCATAAAACCCTTCAATTCCTTTGCCGCAGCCGGCCTCCTCCCTGTCCTGGATTTTGACCGGTCCAATTCCGGATCAATGACTGTATTGAAGTCCCCTCCCATGATCAGGTTATGTGACTCTAAGTCTGGGATCTGATCTTACATCCGCCTCATAAATTCCACGTTGTCCCAATTCGGAGCATATATGTTCACAAGTACCACTCGCACCCCCTCCAGCTTCCCACTCATCATTATGTACCTACCCCCCTTGTCTGACACGATTCTCCCTGCATCGAATGCCACTCGTTTGCTGATCAAGATTGCTACACCCCTGGTCTTTGAGATAGTCCTGAGTGGAACACTTGGCTAACCCACCCCTTCCTCAATCTCGTCTGGTCTGTAACCTTTAGGTGTGTCTCTTGTAGCATTGCCATGTCTGCCTTCAGTTCCCTCAAATGCACAAACACGCGAGCCCTCTTGACCGGCCCATTCAGTCCTCTCACGTTCCGTGTGATCAGCCTGCCCCCCCCCCCCCTGCCATTTGTCCCCTAGTAACAGTTCCTCCCCTGTCAGCAAAGCAGCTCCCCTTCCCCCCCCCCTCCCCTAGCAACAACACTACAAATCCAATCCCCCAAGTCAAGCTCCAGCTTAACACCTGTCCACCCCCCACTGCGCTTCCGAGAGTCAGCTGACCCATGCTGACATGATAGCTCCCGCCCCTGGCACCAAGCAGTCTGTCTCCCTATTGTTCTCTCCTCTCTTTCCCCCCCCACATGAATAAACATTTGAAAAGCATCACATTCCCCAATAAACAAACAACAGAAAAAAAAAAGTGAAGAAACAATCACTTTAGAAAAACAGTCACCCAAAAAGCAGAACTAAATTCAAAGCCCATCCCCCTCTAACAAGGTCCCTGCAAGACAGATCAACCTTTAAACATCCACACAGCCCATTATTTCACAGAGAGCTACTTACATTTTTTACAATCCAGCACCACAAATCACTGCCACAGTACTTCTCCAAGGCTTAAGTGTCTTTTAATTCGCCTCCAGCTTCATTTCTTTAATAAAGGTCCATACTTTGTCTGCCGTTTCAAAGTAGAAGTCCCGTTCCTCATGCGTGACCCACAGGCGGGCTGGGTACAGCATCCCGAACTTCACCCCCTTCTTAAAAAGGGTCGTTTTTGCCCGTTTGAACCCCACTCGCCTCTTGGCCAAATCCGCTTCCAGGTCCTGATAAATGCGCAACTCACAGTTCTCCCACTTGCTGCTCCGTTCTTTCTTGGCCCACCGCAAAACGTGTTCCTTGTCCATGAAACGGTGAAAACGTACCACCCTGGCCCTCGGCGTTTTGTTCGCTCTGGGTTTCCTCGCGAGGGCTCTGTGCGCTTTGTCCAATTCCAGGGGCCGAGGGAACGCCCCAGCCCCCATCAACTTCTCCAACATGTCCGTCACATAGGCCCTCGCATCCGATACCTCATTGCCTTCAGGGAGGCCAACAATTCTGAGATTCTACCTCCTGGACCTATTCTCCAGGTTCTCCAGCTTCTCCTGCATTCTTTTCTGGTGGTCGTTCATCATCCCCACCTTGCTTTCCACCACGGTTATATACTCCTCGTGCTCGGACAACTTTTGTTCGACCTCCTGGATCACTTTCCCATGGGTTTCCTGATTCTGAACCACTTGATCAATCGAAGCCTTGAACGGGTCCAGCATGAGCTTCTTCAGCTTGGCGAAGCAATCCTCGAAAAATTTCACCAGCTGCTCCGTCGACCACTGTGCCGTCTCTTCGCGGCCCTTGCCCTCCGCTATGCTGTTACGTGTTACCAGCTCTGCCTTAGTCTCCCTTATAGGACTTTGTCGTCTCACACGTCCACTTCTGGTCCAATTCTCCATACACCGGAGGGGGATTTCTCCTTACTGTCTGACTCTTCACTGCTTTATCCCATAAAATCCAAAAATAAACGGGGGAAAAAGGTCCAAACGTCCGTTACAGGCGGGAGCTATCAAATGTGCGACCTACCCCTCCATGGCCGCCCCCAGAAGTCCCTGCCTGGACTATTTTTAACAGCTCCTTTACCGATTCTCTGACTTTCAACTCCACACCTGCCACAGAAAGACCGGTCCATAGTTTGGATAATTTGAGATAGATTCATTCTTTTTATGTACAGTGGGTCTTATATATTTCCTGTTGTCATTCAGTTTGTTGATCTGTTAGTCATGGGGCTGTTTGATCACATAAATACTGGGTGCAATAATTAGAAGTCTTGCATAGCTGGATTGTCATATTTTTCGGAAGCACTCTTAATGTCTTTGTCTTTAAATCTGTAGAATCCTGGCTATGCTGGACGCCAAGAGCTACCTGAGAACCTGAAGATCAACTTCCGTTCTGTTGCTATGATGGTACCAGATCGCCAGATCATTATTCGTGTTAAGCTTGCCAGCTGTGGGTTTATTGACAACATAACTCTAGCCCGGAAGTTTTTCACCCTGTATAAGTTGTGTGAGGAACAGCTATCGAAACAGGTTTGTGAACTGCAAACCTAACCTCGAGCACTGCTCAATACCATCTTTAATCAAAATAAAAGTTGCAGTTTATTGCTATGGTGTGTATAGGTATCTAATTTGTTGCCCACTTTTTCTTGCTGCGTGGGAGGAGCACCTTCGAGAGTACTTTTGTGACCTGTTTTTAAGCACTCCCCTTGTGCAGCCGCTTGTCAATAAAGGAATAAGAGTTGCTTGATGATGGGTTTCCTTCTGATTCTACCTCCATCCTGGGAGATATATGTTCACTTTGTTCAGGGCTTGTAGTGTTTGTTAAAAACATTGATTTATTTGGAAACTAGCATTTGAACCTACATCTTTGTGTAGTGCTGCTCTACAATATATCACAAAGATACCAGGTATTTATCGAAACAGGTCATTCAGCCCAATATAGCTGTGCTGGTGTTTATGTTCTAGATTAGCTTCTGTTCAATCCTCTTGACGAGTATTTTTTTAAAAAACTGCAGAAAACATTGTTGAAGCTCATAGACAAAAATCTATTATTTTTGAAATCTGCAGTAGGTGCTCAGTATTGGGAGCAGCAGGGAAACCTTAGTTCGGTTTTACATCATCTTTGACTTCTAATGGATAGATTTACCCTGCACCTAATTGCATCTGAATGAAGTGCGGGTTAGGGGATGTGTTTTGTAGTCCTGTTTCTGACCATGTGGGTGCAGCTCCTCTATATGAGTGCAGTTTTGGTGCAGTTACCATTAAATATAACCTATAACTAAAATATTACATAATGTGCCCTCTCTAGGTTCATTATGATTTTGGCCTTCGCAACATCCTGTCAGTCCTGCGGACACTTGGAGCTGCAAAACGAGCCAACCCCAGTGATTCAGAGTCGACCATTGTTATGCGCGTGCTTCGCGATATGAACCTCTCCAAACTGGTAAGTCATGTTGCTTTTCTGTTTGGCACATAATAATCATAATCTTTATTGTCCCAAGTAGGCTTACATTAACACTGAATCTGTATCTGTAAAGATTTAATCACCTGCTAATGGTCGCATTCCAAGCATTGTTTGGCATCTTTGAATCTGGCTATATATGTGTTTCTGGAACATACCTCTTCATCTGAGGAAGGAGCAGCGCTCCGAAAGCTAGTGACATCGAAACAAACCTGTTGGACTTTAACCTGGTGTTGTAAGACTTCGTACTGTACATTAACACTGTAATGAAGTTACTGTGAAAAGTCCCTAGTCGCCACACTCCGGCGCCTATTCGGGTACATAGAGGGAGAATTCAGAATGTCCAAATTGCCTAACAGCACATCTTTCAGGACATGTGGGAGGAATCTGGAGCCCCCGGAGCAAACCCACGCAGACACTGGGAGAACGTGCAGACTCCCATACAGCTGGGAATCGAACCTGGGACCCTGGAGCTGTAAAATAACTGTGCTACCCACTGTGCTACCCACAGAACACAGCAGAAACATATTTTAAGCACAATCCAAAACTGAAATTTACTATATTTGTGTTTGCCGGAGTTGCTTTGTGCGAATATCAGTGCAAAAATAATGTACAACGCGAATAAATTTTGAAATTTTCTTACATTAACTGACAATATATGGATCTAAATTTTTCCTAGATTGATGAGGATGAACCACTTTTCCTGAGTCTGATTGAGGATTTGTTTCCTGGTATTCAGCTGGACAAAGCGGGGTATCCACAACTGGAAGCTGCCATAGACAAACAAGTAAAAAAATAAATAGTCCTTGCTGTCTGGTCAACGTCAGATGTGAAACGTAGTTTCAAACATTTTCAAAACTACAGCTGCTATAAATTGGCAAACTATTGTCTGATTCTTTGGTATTTGCAAACACAGAAATGTAAATGTTAACTCTGGTACGAGAATGAAAAATGTTTTTAGTTATTAAGCTAATGTTGTTGATTCTATCTGAAGACTGTTGGAGACTTTTCATTTGGTCATTGCACAGTTGGAATTGTTGCATAGAGTTCCCACGAAATTGGACTGCAGTCAAAATGGGACACGATCCTGGTGCAGCTTACTCTGTGCATGCCTAATGGAGCAGCAGTAGCATGGCAAATTGGTCCACTGGTCTGATTAAGACAGTGCAAGAAAGCTGCAGGCAGTATGTATCTAGGAGGCACACTGCTGGTCAAGTGGGGATAGGGAACTTGCAAGATTGCAAATCTTTTGTGTGGTTAACTGACCTTTATAAAATACTAAGTGCTACTGATTGACAAAGCTATAAGCCACAAGCATTAATTTGTGGAATTCTCCCTATTTAATCCATTTTCATTCCAATTAAACTCTTCCTGTCTGTGAAGCAATTTTTTTTGCTTTTTTTTGCATATGCATAAATTCAAATGCACAATGAGAAATATATTTTGTGTGTTCTTGCTTAGCGGTCTACAATATTTCTCATTATGTTCTCTTTTGCTGCTGCTCCTGTCTTTTCTTGCTACGATGTTCTTTGTATTTTTGCTAATCATTATCTAGCAATTATTTCTGTACTAGCTTTCTTTGTGGCATCTCTCTCTCCATTAGCTTCCACATTATAAGGAGACAGCCAAAGAAAAGGCATGGCAGTAGAAATTAGTGCAGACATTGAGCACTGAAATCCAATGTCCTGTTTCTCAGGATGCAACAACAGCATATGCATATTTTTTGATATCGTGCTTTTACTGTTATTAAAAATCCGAATGCAATTCACATGGGCATTAACAAACAAAACTTGACACAGAACCATATAAGAAAATGTTAGATCAGATGACCAAAGGCTTGGTGAAAGCCATGGGTGGAACATTTTGAAGGAAGTGTGAAAGTTAGAGAGATGTAAAGGTTTAGGGATGGAATTCCAGAACATTATGCCTAGGTGGCTGAAGGCACAGAAAACTGGTGGAGTGATTAAAACCAGGGTTGCCCAGGATGTCAGAATTGAAGATCTCCACTATCTCAGAGGATTGCAGAACTGGAAGAGGTTATAGAGATGGTGACGATTGCAAGGCTGGAAGAGTTCTAGTGACAGGGAGGATTGCAGGGCTGGAGGAGGTTATAGAGGTGGGGAGGATTGCAGGGTTGGAGGAGGCTATAGAGATGGGGAGGATTGCAGGGCTGGAGGAGGTTATAGAGGTGGGGAGGATTGCAGGGTTGGAGGTTATAGAGATGGGGAGGATTGCAGGACTGGAGGAGGTTATAGAGATGGGGAGGATTGCAGGGCTGGAGGAGGTTATAGAGATCATAGAATCATAGAATTTACAGTGCAGAAGGAGGCCATTCGGCCCATCAAGTCTGCACTGGCCCTTGGAAAGAACTCCCTATTTAAGCCCACACCTCCACCCTATGCCTGTAACCCAGTGACCCCACCTACCCTTTACTTTACCTATCTCCATTCAGTGACCCAAGCCAGGAATCGAACCTGGGACCCTGGAGCTGTGAAGCAATAGTGCTAACCACTGTGCTACCGTGCCGCCCACAGATGGGGAGGATTGCAGGGCTGGAAAATGTTATAGAGATGGGGAAGGGTTTGAAAACAAAGACCAGAATTTTTAATTCGATGCATTATTGGACCGGGAACTAATGAAGGTCAGTGAGATCATTGTCTTTTTGAGTGAAGGGGGACAGTTTGTGATAAAAATCATTCACTATTAAGATGTGAAGGATGCTCCTAGAGCTTGGAACACAGACACTTTGGTCGAATAATAAATATAGTCTTTCTGAAGACACGCTGTATTCACATATTCCTTCTCATGGAAGTTTACAATTTTATCCTGTTTAATGGGTGGTTCAGCCCTTTCATAAAATTGAGGAGATCATTTTGCTACCAACCATAGTGAGGCCTAAGTTATTGTGTTTTGCTGGAGCAAGGACATGCCATATGTGTTTTGTCCTAAGTGTCGTGCCCACATTTTAGTCCTGTAGTGACTATATTTTTAGGTGAAGTTTGTTGTGGCACTCCGATCCCCTGAATTCAGGTAATTGTTTATTTTATTCATTCACTATATTATGTGATGTCCCAGCATGTAAGCTTCGAATTAATTCCAAAAAATCAGCTGACATATCTATAACTTCACTCTCATCTTCGTATTCATCCCCTTAATCTAAACTACTTTGTGACTAGGCCATTAGCTCCAGGCAGCAATTTGCCTGCCATGTGTGGGTGCTGAGTGGACCCATGAATGGGATAGTACAAGATCTGCAGAGGAGATGAGGCCAGATGGAGATGTAAGGGTGAATATGAGAGTGAGTGAACAGGCGGTGAGTGAAATTCATGCGAATATGCGAGTTGAGAGTGGTGAGATAGTTGACTTACTCTCGCAGCATGGATATGATCAATCATCCTCTTACAGCACTGGGTGGCTGACCTCTTATGGACAGATTTTGTGTTGGCCATCGCTGCCACCGCCCCTCAAGCCAGAGTGGTGAGTTTGGTGGACCTCCCGTGGCCAGATTTGGGGAACAGGATAGTGTAATGGGCCTCCACGGAATCCATCAGGTGTTCAAGGAAGATGTCAATTAACTTGGGATCTGCCATCTTCTTGGCTTTTGGGAGCACGTCTTCAGTAAAGCAGTCCTGGGTTGCAAGCATTGATGTTGATCGGGTCGGCTACTTTGTCCTGGATGGTGTTAGAGTTCTCGGGTGTAGCTGATGATGCGCCCATCTGGGTCGATGGGGATGTTCCATCGCACTCCTGACTTGTGCCTTGTGGGAGGTGGTTGGGCATTAGGGGGTCTGGGGTAAGTTGCCTGCTGTGGAATTCCCAGTCTCTGACCTGCATGGTATTTGTATGGCTCTATCAGTTGCTGTTCAAGTATAGCGCCTGGAGTAAGGAAGTGGTGAGGTCATGGAGTGCTGGGCATACCCAAGGGTGTGCATAATTAATGAGGCAAGTAGTAGATGATACAACACAAAAACCTGCCCTTGCAGACAGCATGTGGGAAGCTTGTTGTCATGCATTTCATAATATACACCAGTGTATCATGGTGCAGACGCACACACTGATGGACACACAGCAAGACCAATCAACACACACAACACCGCAGCCAATCACCAGTTAGAACACACTCACTATAAAGACAGAGGGCATCAGTTTTCCCGCTCATTCGGGATGCAGCCTCTCAGAAGGACAGAGCTTACAGCTTACAGCACAGATCTTCACCATGTGCTGAGTGCATAGACTGGTTAGGACAGGCATAGGTTTTTAGTTTAATCTAACATCGTGTTAACCCACAGTGAAAGTATGTTCAACAGTTTCTAGCTTAATAAAATAGTGTTGTACTATTTTAAGTGTTGGTAGCCTGTATGTGTTCCACGGATCCAGAGCACCCAACACATCATGGTACCAGTAGTTGAGTGATGTTAGAACTTCTTAGACCTACCTGCAAGTGATCTGCCTTCCACCAGCATACAGCCATCCTGCAAAATGGACAACGTCCGCCCGCCGCCGCCGCTCCGCATCGCCGGTAACCTAGGGGCCAACTGGAAGATATTGAAACAACGCTTCCAGCTCTACCTTGAAGCCACAGACCGGGAAGCTGCCTCAGACATCAGGAAGATCGCTCTCTTCCTATCCACGGCTGGGGACCATGCCATCCACATTTTCAATTCTCTCACCTTTGCTGATGGTGAAGATAAATCAAAATTCAAGACGGTCCTCTTTAAGTTTGACAGTCACTGCGACATCGAGGTGAATGAAAGTTTCAAGCACGATGTATTCCAACAGCGTTTGCAGGGTAAGGATGAACCTTTCCAGTCCTTTCTCACCCACCTCCGCATCCTTGCGCAGTCCTGTAATTACGGGTCCACCTCCGACTCCATGATACGCGACCAGATAGTTTTCGATGTTCAGTCGGACCCACTATGCCAGCAGCTCCTCACGGTAAAGCAGCTCACCCTAGCGATTGCCATCGAGACCTGCGTGCTACATGAACACGCCACTAGTCGGTATTCCCACATCCAAGCGGCTGAAACGGCGCAGCAAGGTCCCCACGAGGCAGAATGGGTCCAAGCAATCGAGCAACTCCAGGGCCTCAGCCTGGATGAGGGCGGCCATTTTGCGTGCTTTTCACTGACTCCCACGCTTGTGTGCACGGAACGAGGGGACGTCGACGAACGTACTACGCAGGCGAGCACCACGTACGGCCGCACCTCACATGCGCGGCGGCGCAGCGAGCATACTGACGCTACAACGTGCGGCAACTGTGGCTCCGCCCATTTAAAGCGGCAATGTCCTGCCAGATCCCGACAATGCCTACAATGTGGCAAACTTGGCCACTATGCTGCTTTATGCAGATCAGCTCAGCCTGCCATCTCTCGTCGCTCCAGCCAGTCCGGACCATTCAACCCATGGTCACTGAGCCCGATTCGGACCTGCTACCCGATATTGACACCGAGGACCTGAAGGCGCCTTTTCGTGTCGGTATCATTACAAAAAACAGGGCGTCCCCGAAGCAAAGAATCCAGCCTGTACAGGTATACAGCATCGATCCGGCTGATGAGGGTGTGCCACACTTACGGTCAACCGGTCCCAAATACGATTCCACCTGGACACCGGTGCCTGCGCCAAAATCATTGCGCGGTCTGACCTCCAAAGCCTTTGTGTCAAACCAGCTATCCTGCCATCAGCCTGCCAGCTATTAGATTATAATGGCAATGTCATTGCTGCCAGTGGCTCATGCCAACTTGAAGTGACGCACAGGTCACGCAAAGCCACCCTTCCCTTTGAAATTGTGGGCTCCTCGAAAGCCTCCCTGCTTGGCGCGCAGGCATGCAAGCTGTTGAACCTAGTTCAGAGAGTTCACTCTCTCTCTCCTGCTGACGCATCTGCTTTTCGGGACACTGCCTTCAGGGCGCAGCTCGACGCCATTATCAACCAGTACCACGGTGTCTTTGAGGGCATGGGCCGCTCCCGTACACCTACAGGATTTTATACAAACTGAATGCAACGCCTGTGGTGCACGCACCTCGCCGGGTCCCAGCACCCCTTAAGGACCGCCTCAAGCAGCAGCTGCAGGATCTCCAGGACCAAGGAGCGATTTCCAAAGTTATGGAACCGACCGGCTGGGTCACTTCCATGGTATGTGTAAAAAAGCCTTCTGGCGAATTGAGACTTTGCATTGATCCCAAAGATCTCAATCGCAATATCATGAGGAAGCACTATCCAATTCCCAAGCGCGAAGAGCTCACATGTGAGATGGCTCACGCCAAGCTCTTTGCCAAACTCGACGCCTCAAAAGGATTCTGGCAAATCCAGCTAGATGAATCCAGCAGGAAACTCTGCACATTTAACACCCCCTTTGGAAGATATTGTTACAACAGGATGCCGTTTGGGATCATCTCTGCATCAGAAGTGTTCCATAAGATTATGGAACAAATGATGGAAGGTGTTGAAGGTGTTCGCGTCTATGTCGATGACATAATCATTTGTACTGGCCCGGCTTTAATGAGGACATAGCCAACACAGTGCTCAACTACCCCACTTGTCAGCGCTTCCAGCCGGCCCAACCACGTGAGACCTTGCAGCCCCATGAGTTGGTCACGTCACCATGGACCAAGGTGGGCATCGACCTGTTCCACGCGCTGGGTAGAAACTATGTCCTGATCGTGGACTACTTTTCGAATTACCCAGAGGTGATACGGTTGCACGACCTCACCTCGTCTGCAGTCATTTGTGCATGTAAAGAAACCTTTGCTTGACACGGCTTCCCGCTCATGGTTATGTAGGACAATGGCCCCTGCTTCGCCAGCCAAGAATGCTCCAACTTTGCCAGGCGGTACAATTTTTCCCATGTGAGGTCCAGTCCCCTGTACTCCCAATCCAACAGCAAAGCAAAGCAGGGAGTACATACCGTCAAACGGCTCCTATGCAAGGCTGCCGATGCTGGGTCTGATTTCTACCTTGTCTTGCTGGCCTATCGCTCTGCCCCACTGTCCACTGGCCTGTCGCCAGCCGAATTACTCATGAATCGCACCCTGAGGATGACGGTGCCGTCCATCCATGTCCCAGACCTCGACCACGTTCCGGTCCTTCGCCGGTTGCAGCTGTCTCATGCACAGCACAAGGCGGCTCATGACTCCCGTGCAGCTGATCTCCCTGCTCTGGCTCCAGATGACAACATCTGCGTCCATCTTCCAGATGGTGGCTGGTCTGCAACTGCTGTTGTCCTTCGGCAGGTGGCCCCCCGCTCATTCCTGGTTCGTCTACCGGATGGCTCTATTCTGCGCCACAATCAACGGCCCTTCGTCTCGTTCCACGCTCACCACGTGATCCTCCAGTGTCGCCTCGCCCTCCTGCTGACCCTGCCACGGACTATGCAGAGCTCCCTGTCACTCTGCATCCCCCTGACTTTGACGCAGTCCAGCCCGCTCCTGAACCGGCGGCTCTCGACCCACCCTTGAGGTAGTCAACCAGAATTCGTCGCCCACCTCAGAGACTAAATTTATGAACTTTTCGAATTTATGGACTCTCTGAATTGTTTCATTGCTTTGTTTGATTGTTTCCCTTGTTTGTATATAGTGTTGATCTTGTTACTCTTGTTGCATACTGCTTCTCTGCACCAGACACCTTCCCATGTAAATAGCTTAGTTCTCATGTACATAGTCCTGTAAATATGTTTTGCACCCCACAAGTAGTTAGGAACATTCTCACCACACATTATTTATTGCCACACACATACATTTCTTTATAAAAGTTGGATGGCATAATATACACCAGTATATCATGGCGCAGACATACGCACTGATGGACACACAGCAAGACCAATCAACACACACAACACCGCAGCCAATCACCAGTTAGAGCACACTCACTATAAAGACAGGGGGCATCAGAGCTCATTCGGGATGCAGCCTCTCAGAAGGACAGAGCTTACAGCTTACAGCACAGATCTTCACCATGTGCTGAGTGCATAGACTGGTTAGGACAGGCATAGGTCTTTAGTTTAATCTAACATCGTGTTAACCCACAGTGAAAGTATGTTCAACAGTTTCTAACTTAATAAAATAGTGTTGTACTATTTTAAGTGTTGGTGGCCTGTATGTGTTCCACGGATCCAGAGCACCCAACACATCAATGCATACTCCAGAAATCAGTGCAATGGGGGGGAAAATCCCATCCTAGTTTTTGTATAAACTCGCATGTAAAAGTAGAAATGTATGTCATTGCCTTGGGATAAAATGGGGATGATAGAGGAGGGGGGAATTGTCTTCTCATTTCTCCATACTGTTCATTATCTGTTTTCCAAATTCATGTATGTTAAGTTATTTTGCATTCTTTCTATTAATGGTATTATATAAATACAAGTTATTGTGCATGCTGCTCATTTGCTCTTTCAGATTTCTTATTGGTTTATGTTTTCCTGAGCGTATATCAGCCATGGCTCAGTTGGCAGCTGCCTTGTCTCTGAGTTACGAGATTCAGTAAATCCAATTGTAGGACTTGAGCACAAAAATGAAGACTGGCACTCCAGTGTCGGACTGAAGGGGCGCTGGACTGTTGGATGTGCTGTCTTTCAGACGAGATGTTAAATCGAGGGCCTGTCTGCCCTTTCCGGTGGATGTAAAAGATTCTGGGGCACTATTTTGAAGAACATGCTTTCTTCATTACAGCAGTACAATATCAAATGCACTTAATTGACTGTAAAGCACCTTGAGCCATCTGGTGGTCATGAAAAACACTATATAAATGCAAGTTTTGCTTTTCTTTTATGAAGAAGCAATTACATGACAATTTTCTATATTGATTGATAACATTCTTCAAATCTTCCCACTATGTATTGAAATTTGGAGATTGTGACAGATAGAGAGGGCATCTAACACGAGTTGAGCGAATGCGTTATCTTTTAAATAACACAATGGAGTTTAGAGGAGATAGAAGTGCAAACAGAGAGAAATGTTATGTGGATATCAAATGACATGAAAATGTTGGTGCATAACAACTTTATTATATTGTCCTTTGACTTAGTGATGGATTTTAACTTTACTGTATACATGTTATATATATTTATTAGTTTGTATGTCTGAAGTTTTGTGTTAACTTCATATTACGGACCATGCAGAAATATAAATTTAAAATGATCTTGATCCCTTAGCTGTTAAAAATAAAAGTGCAAACAGTGCTTTAACTACTTCTATAAATATACAGTACTCTGAGAACGTATTTTATTTTATTTAGGTCGAAGAAGCGGGACTTGTTAGTCATCCTCCTTGGAAACTCAAAGTTATTCAGCTCTTTGAGACACAAAGGGTTAGGCATGGTATGATGACTTTGGGACCCAGTGGAGCTGGTAAAACTACCTGCATTCACACATTAATGAAAGCCATGACAGGTGAGGTGGAAATGGATCGAGGGTTTAAAAGGTCTTTGAGACACTCATATCTCTGCATACGATTTGTTTTAATTGGAGTGTTGAAGGTATCGGGGCTGCTGGGGTGACAATTTTGCACTCGTGGATAAGATTTGAATCCTCAATTGCTCCAAGTGCAAATTTGAGATAAGGGACAAAATTTAATGCTGACTGAGTGAACATCAAATTATACTGGTGGTGGGAAGGAAATGGGATAGTAATGCTGATGGTATGTGGTGGGAATGTAATTTAAATAGTTATGCGTGCAATTAGTGCATGCATTGAGGCATGTGAGCCAGTTGGAGCTACCTGTTGCCACTTGGAGATTTTTTAATGTTTCACTCTGGAAAAAGGGAGGGGAGCTTGAAAAGCATTTCAGGGGAGGTCGAGGGGAGATTGAGTCCAACCAAGGGAAAGGATAAGTGTGACTGACGGAAGTCAAAGGTAACTGAAAACTCTACCAAGACCAGGGGAGATTGTGCAAGACAATGATGTGTGCCTTTCAGATCCAGATACAGGGTGCTTCTTGAAGACCGGGTCAGTACTGGAGGATACATTCTGCAGGCAAAATGGGGCTCCCACACGCAGTTTTCCTGTAGCCTCGGGTGGAGGAGGAATGGTGCAGAGAAAGGATGGAACTGGATGTAGTCAAAGATCTTTCTGAAGGCCAACAAGTTGGTCAGGAGGGAGGCAAGAAGGGGTCAGGCAGATACAGAGCTGTGGTGTGTCCCAGCATCTACCACTCCTGCCTCAATCATTTGCAAATGTCAGAGAGGCTATGCTAACGACAGCTGAGAATGTCTAGGGAGACAGTCACAGACCTGTGTGCTTTTCTTCAGGATGACCTGTGTCCCATTGACTGCACATAAATCCAGTGGCTTTAAAATTTACTGCAGCATTCAACTTGTCTGCCACATCTCCTTGAGGTCTCCATAGGAGATGTGTGTGGCATCTCACAGGCAGCCACACATTGCTGCACCGAAGAGGTGATGAATGCCCTGTTTAGGAGGGCTGGAGAATTTCTGCATTTCAGGACGGATACAGAGAGCTAGGCCGAAGATATGTGGGTTTGGGGCTCATCGCGGACTTCCCATAAGTACAGGGGTTTATTGACTGTATACATGTGGCAATCAGGATTCCTTGGGATCAGCCTACAACCTTTACCAACAGAAAAGGGTTTTCTTCCCATTAATATGCAATAGATATGTGACCACAGGAGTTTCATCCTCCAGGTGTGTGCTTTGTTCCAAGGGAGCTGTCATGATACATACAATATTTGTCACACCCAGATGTCACAGCTCTTTGAGGCCTGCATTAGCTTGCAGGGATGGATTCTGGGTGACAGAGGTTATCCCTTCGAGACCTGACTGATCACACTTGGCATAGACCCTCAAACTCCAGTTGAGGTGTGTTATAATGAGTCTCATGTTTGTGCAAGGGTGCAGATCAGGCGATTGCTAAAAATGAAGTTGTGCAGCCTGGAAAGCTATGGCGGAGGTCTCCAATATGCGCTCAAGGATTATGAGGGTTATAGTTTGGTACTGCATGCTATGCAGCCTCATGTAGCAGAGGGTTGTGCCTAGCCAATTACCAGCACACAGGAGCTGCACACTCATCCAACCATGATGGGAGAATGGATCAGAGCACAGAGGCCTGCATGTTGGGGCTCTGGCACCAGATACTAGGGCAATGGAGAGAACGTGAGAGAGAAAGGCCACGGTCTCAACAGGTTGCAGCAGCAAGATGTCTTTGAGAAGGCTTCAGCTCCAGGCCTTTCCACCAGCTCTGCATCCTCACTTGAGATCGACTCAGCAGTGTTCTCTGACAAACCACTTCATCTTTGCCACCCAAATCAGGATGTGGAGATGCCGGTGTTGGACTGGGGTGAGCACAGTAAGAAGTCTTACAACACCAGGTTAAAGTGCAACAGGTGTGTTTCAAGTCACTAGCTTTCGGAGCACTGCTCCTTCCTCAGGTGAATGAAGAGGTATGTTCCAAACATACCTGGAACATACCTCTTCATTCACCTGAGGAAGGAGCAGTGCTCCGAAAGCTAGTGATTGGAAACAAACCTGTTGGACTTTAACCTGGTGTTGTAAGACTTCTTACTGTGCTCACCCAAATCATGGAGGTGTCATTACACCTCCGTTATTCATACAGGCTTAAACCTATTTCACAAGCAGATACGCTGCTAACCAGGCCAAGAACAAAGCCATCCCTACACATGAAAGTAAAAAGACTATTTAATTGCACACTTATGTAGACTGCTAAGTAACACTTGAACAGCCATACAATGTTCATGTGCCAACATGCTCTTTCATTTACACTTTCTGTCACCATGACGTGGCACAACCCCAACATCTGCAGATGAAGTGGAGACAGGTTGCTAAGTGCAATGCCTCATTGCTTGAGATGGCCGTGGCAACCATCCTCTGGTTGCCCAAGGTCTGGAGGGCTCTGGCACTCTGTGGAGCTTCTTTCGCCCCAGTGTTTTGCTCGAAGCTCAAAGCTACTCATTCTGTTCTCCTTGCACTTCAGTCCCAGAGGCCACAAATGCCCAGTTGCCCTGCTTTAATGCAAGTTCCACTGTCTCCTCCTCTTCAGATGTGAGTATCCTCATTTACGGGCAGCACGGTAACACAAGTGGATAGCACTGTGACTTCACAGCGCCAGGGTCCCAAGTTTGAATCCCCGCTGGATCACTGTGCGGAGTCTGCACGTTCTCCCCGTGTCTGCGTGGGTTTCCTCCGGGTGCGCCGGTTTCCTCCCACAGTCCAAAGACGTGCAGGTTAGGTGGATTGGCCATGATAAATTGCCCTTGGTGACCAAAAAAGTTAGGAGGGGCTATTGGGGTAACGGGGATCGGGTTGAAGTGAGGGCTTAAGTGGGTCGGTGCAGACTCAATGGACCGAATGGCCTCCTTCTGCACTGTATGTTCTATGTTCTTATGTCAGACACTCCACTACCAGTCTTGGTTGGTTTTTGGTGTTTTGTGCCATTTCTTTCTACAAACAAAAAGATGGCATTCGATTGGCATCTAACCCCCTTAGCAGCATGCATTCCCCTGACAGATTATGGACCTTCTGGGTAACCTGTCCTAAATAGTTTACCCTGTATCCTCAGAGTACGACCCCTGGTTCTGGGCACCTCCACCATCGGGACCACCTTTCCTGCATCTACCCTGTCCAGTCCTGTTAGAATTTTATAGATTTCTATGAGATCTCCCCTCATCCTTCTGAACTCCAACGAACACAATCCTAACCGATTTCAATCTCTCCTCATATATCAGTCCAGCCATCCCAGGAATCAGTCTGGTAAACCGTCGCTGCACTCACTCTACAGCAAGAACATTCTTCCTCAGATAAGGAGGCCAAAATATTCCAGATGTGACATCATCCACGTCTTGCATAATAAGATATCCCTTCTCATGTATTCAAATCCTCTTGCTCTGAAGGCCAACATACCATTTGCCTTCTTTACCATCTAATGAACCTGCATGCGTACCTTCAGTGACTGGTGTACGAGGGCACCCAAGTCTCGTTGGACGTTCTCCTCTCCTGATTTATGTCCATTCAGATAATAGTCTGCCTTCTCGTTTTTGCCACCAAAGTGGATAACCTCACATTTCTCCAAATTATACTGTATCTGCCATTCATTTGCCCATTCACTCAACTTGTCCAAATCACACTGAAGGATCTCTGCATCCTCCTCACAGCTCACCTTCCCACCCAATTTGGTGTCACCTTCAAAGTCAGAGATATGACATTTTGTTCCCTCATCTAAATCATTGATTTTTTGGGGTCCTCGGCAAGGAACACCCTGCCAAGGATGTACTTGCCTCATCAGTGCAGGAAGACATTTTAAATGCCGCCCCAATCTAACGACCCACCCTTCCCCAGCCAGCCCATCACGTCCTCCAGACTACCCCCAACTTCTCACTTAGGGGGTCCTCGAGCCCCCTTACCTCACCTCTTAAGGGCAAGGCACCCTGGGCCTGATCCCTGGCATGGGCACCTTGCCGGCTTGGCATCCTTGCAGTGGCCCAGGCTGGAGATGCCATAGTGTCCAGTTGGCAGCGGGAGTGCCAGAGTACCACCCTGCCCAAAGCCTGACCCCCCAGCTGCTGTCAATGGCCTGGGAGACAATCGCAGGTGTCCTTATGCCTGATACACATTTGTGTGGACCAGTGCTATATGGCGCCATGGTGAGGTCTCTCGGCTGCGGGCATTTTTTTCATGGGCCCTGGGATAATCTGGATCTCGGCCTCTTTGGGCGGGATCCAGATCGCGATATCTCATTAGATCTCGAGAGGTGTTCTGAGTATCGCAAATCTTGCAAGATTTAATGGTCTCGTTGCATCACTGAGCCAGGCGCGACAAGGCCTTTTGATTGCGCTCTATGAGACCAAAATGCATTGAAAACAACTCTTTTTGGGTGGCACAGTGGTTAGCACGGCTGCTTTTCAGCACCAAAGACCCGGGTTCGATCCCGGCCCTGGGTCACTGTCCGTGTGGAGTTTGCACATTCTCTCCGTGTCTGCATGGGTCTCATCCCCACAACCCAAAGATGTGCAAGGTAGATGGATTGACCTCACTAAATTACCCTTAATTGGATTTTTAAAAAAAAACTCTCTTAAATCGGCTTGCAAGCACTAGTGACTGCGTAATACGCCAGAACCCTTATTTGGTTCTTTGAGCTTCCAACTGCTATCATTTAGGCCGTGGTTTCCATTCCTCTACCCTCTTTGATTCTCAAGGGCATGGGTGGCACCAATAAAAGAGGAATTAAAGCATACGCAAATATTCAGCCCACGAGAGTTTCTCATCTGACCCACGGCTGTAGCAATGAGATGACTGCACCTTGCACATGGCTAATCAGCATTGGCAGCTGTGAAAGCAAAATACGGCTCCCAGGGAGCTTCAGCAGAAGTACTTCAAGGCCGAGGATCCCAGGATGTATATGACTGAAAATCTCCACAAGCAATCCCAGTTTAACGTTTTCAGATGGCCATCTCGTTGATTAGTTTCTTATGCCGTTCCAAAACTCAAAATTGAGGTGCAGCTGAGGTTTAGATTTTTAGCAGAATGTAATAAAAAGCGAAGAGTGTATGGTTTTCCATTAGGGTTTGGTATTCTCTGAATATTGAAAGTTGGAACGGTTACTGATGTGCTTGCTCACACCTCTTTTAAAAAGAGTTGGAAAGTTATTAAATCTCAGCTCCAGGGATGAGATGTGGCGGGAGAATACAGATCACTCCACATTCTGTTTCTCTTTTCTTTATTCTCTTATGCTTGCTTGGGTTTGCCACACCATATTTTAAATTACAGTGAAGCAACATTTATATTGGCAAGACAAAAGCCAAATACCCCAGATGCCTGACCTTAGATTTTCCAGCATCTATTGAGTGAAAAAAGAGTGAAACGGAGACTTTGATGACATTCTGAAGATGTAAGAAGAAGTGATCAGCTGCATTGTGCACAAGCTAAGAAAGCATGAAAAAGAGGATATGTTTGGTTTCGGCGTAGTATGCTGTTCATCATTATCGCTATATTTGGAATTGATAATGTTTAAAAAGGTGTTTGAATTCCCAGTGGCCAACTAAAAGAAATCACACACAAAACATTTCAGGTTTTAAGACCTTTATTGTAGCAAACCAACTAAAAGCAACTTTAACAAACATTGCTTTGTAGGCAACTAATACGCTACAATATAGAAAGGATGTCTCTTTATTCCTCAACATAACCTCATGCCACATTTATATATTACAGCACACTCTGCAGGGTTATAGTCTCCACAAGGACCCAGTAAAAAAATTACTCACGGCTTCCAATGAGCATCGATTCTCCTGCTTCACTGAGCGGGTAACATCCAGTGACCATTGAAGGCCCTTTCCCTCAATCTACCAACAAAAAATAAGCCCACCTCCTCCTGTGGCACAGCTCACTTCAATAATTCCTTCCTCACAGTTATATCAGAACGAATCTGTACCAGCAAAACTTGCAGACACTTCTCTCTCTCTCTCTCTCTGCCTGTCTGTCTGTCTCTCTCCCTCTCTCTCACTCTCTGGCTCTCTCACTCTCTGTCTCTCTGTCTGACTTTCTGTCTCTCTCTCTCTCTACGTGTGTGTGTGTGTGTCTGTCTCTCTCTCTCCCTTTGTCTTCCAAAATGTCTGCCTCTCCCTTTGTGTTTAGGTGTTATACTTGGCACATGTCCTAGTCTCTATGATAACCAGGCCATACAGGTCTATTGTCAGCCAAGCTCATAACAGATCACATGACTCTTCGTTAATCTCTTTTTTTGTTTTATCTCTAGTTAAAACGGACAGTTTAAAACATAACCGTGATATAAAACCTCCTATTCATAACAGTACAATTACCATAATGAAGGTTTTATGTTTATTTATTCCAAAATGTATCTCTATTATAATTGTTCAATACTTGACCATTTCTGGCCCCCACCCCCCTATAACCTTTGTACCCAGATGTGGCACTCTGGCCAAAAGATTTGCTCACCATTGGATTAGGAGACCATGTACACAAAGACAGATAAATATAGCTATGAGGAAAGATTGTCGAGAGGTGGTTGTGTTTTGTTATGGGCCAGGGTTTTAAAAACTCCAAAGTATATTATGGAATTCACCTGACCATATACTTTATGTTGAATTTGGCTGGGATAAGCACAAGAGCCTGCCTTTCAGGTGTTATTCAACAGACTTCTTAGGCACTTTTAATTAAAAAAACAAGCTTTATTCTAAGAACTAGTTAATATTTGTATAAACATACACAGCAAGAATTTTTATCAATTATGAACATAAAGACCCCACACAGCTACAGTAATCTATGTATAACCCTTAATGAATTCCCCCTTAACTGTTCCAATTCAATAACAAAATCCAAGTAAAACCAGAAACCCCTTTCCAAAGGCGTGACCCAGCACACGGCATTCTCACTTGCAATAGACTTTTGTTATTGATACTCTGTTCCCCTTTACAAACAGTAGATTCGGATTCCTTCCAGACAGCAATTATTTCTTATACGTTACCAAGCAGTTTTAACAGCTTTTAAAATGAAGATAGAGAGAGACACTTCTTTCAACCTGTGCAGTTCAAACAAGTCCAAAACTCAAAGCGAAAGTAAAAACTCCGATCCACAGCCCAGCTCCATCCACACAAATGACATCACTGAGGCCATGTGATAAGACAAAAACCTTTCTTCAGGGGACACTCCCATGACCGTGTTTAACAAAGAGATGTCTGAGGGGAGATTTAATGTGTATAAAATTATGGGGGGAGGGGCCTAGATAGAGTAGACATTTTTTTAGCAGAGAAGTAAATAATCAGGGTGCACGGATTTGAGCTATTAGGTAAAAAGATTAGATAGAAGTTTACCCAAAGAGCATTGGAGGCCTGGAGATCAATATTTGAAATGTGATAGAGGCAGAAGTATGCGTGAAATTTTAATTTTGAAAAATATACTTGTATTAACGCTTTAAATACTATAACGTACAGGGTTACAGACTAGGAGCTAGAAAGTGTGGTCAGGCTGGATAGCTGCTTTTCGCCAACACAAACATGATGGTCCAAATGGTCTCCTGTGCATAAATTTTCTATATATTTCTTTCTCTGAGAGAATGGGACAGACGATAGTGATGGTGAAATTCTGATCGTGAGCAAGAGAGAGCGGGAATAAATGTAGCCTAGAAGAATGTATACACTTGGATAGGAAGCAGAAGAAAAAGGGCATGGAAGACTATCGTTGTACCCACATTAAACAGCATGTTTGCCACTTCATGTGATTAAATATTTTCTAGATGTAGAATCAGAAGGAGGAATCAATCAAACTCTACAGACCATTATTATTTTAATTGTAATACATTTCAGAGTCTGAAAATAGTATGTGATATTTTACTTGCAACATTTGAATGTTTAGTGACTCAAGTATGTGTGTGGAATTAGAGCACAGTGGAGGGTAAGCCCCGTATGATTTGCCATCCATTAAAATTAATGGATGGAAAACCAGCCAAGCAGCAGGACACCGTACCTCAGTTCTGGAAATTGACTTTTGTTGCATGAAGCTATGTGCCTGGAGAATTTGTTAGATTTACCTTTGAGTGAAACTACGTAATAAACGAACAAATTGCAGAACAGTATGTGGATGCATAATATTATTTCCATTATCTCTTTGTTTCACAGATTGTGGTCAACCACACCGTGAGATGAAAATGAATCCTAAAGCCATCACTGCACCTCAGATGTTTGGCCGACTGGACGTAGCTACAAATGACTGGACAGATGGTATCTTTTCAACTCTGTGGAGAAAAACTCTCAGAGCAAAGAAGGGTAGGCAAACAACCATGATATGATACTGTCTTGAATGTATCGCAATAACATTTCTCTATAATTATAGTTCTTTTCTGAACATGACTGTAAATACAGGTGCATACCTTCCCAAAGTCTTCCTCTGCTTGGTAACAAAAACCAATATTAGATTGCTGATGCTCCTGCTTACATCAGGTGTGAAGGCCTCTAACTCTTTTAATGTTCGAGTTTGTTGCGGCTGCTTTAGTTTCTCGATTTATGTCTTTTCTCTAATTTATCAAGGCCACATTGTCAAAGGTGTTGCCCCTAATTGAAGAGCTGTGCAGCGTTGCATTCTGCCAGTTTGGCAATTTTGCTCTGCTTTATGATGTCTTTGAAATGTTTTCTTTGGCTCAACACAAATGGTTGCATTTGGAAGCCATTCCAATTCTGATACCATATTCTGTTCATTTTGGCTATGCCCGTATCATCATAGACTCAATACCTTGAGCTTGAGCATGAATGACTACCTTAGCTTTTCGCGTTTTGGGCTACCATTTGTCTTCATGATGGTATGAAAGTATCATAAGTGGCTCTTATCCTGTTCACTGTAAGACTTGGCAGAATGTAACAATGTGTCGGCTATCTGGGCAGACCTCGTGTCTAGACATATCAATGATATCTGACATATGTAATAGATTTATCATCTTTTTGAGCTGTCTGCCTTATAGTTTGAAGCTGATTCCATGTTAGTAACAACTATATTTTTTGCTTCTACATAAGTGAGATTTAATACAGCAGAATTTGTACAATTAAATGACTCTGTTGATTCTTGGTAGAAGGTGTGACCCATTCCCTATATCTCCTGCTCACTCGTATACCTCACAAGTATTCTCCTTGGCTATTCTACCCTGAGAGAAATGCAAACTCCCAGGAATATACCCCAAAATCCGGAACTATGGAAAAATCCCAACAATCGTGGATCTTCCTTGCCTCCCATTCTTCACAATTATCTGTTACATCTGATTAGTGATGGAAGAACCCAAAATCAATCTTTACTTGGCATAGATTTATTCACATTAGAGGTATGTATCTCCCAATGCCACTCAACCCTTGTGCCAGGAAATGCCTCTAAATATGCTCAAGTAACCATCCAATCAGTGCCCTCCACCTTTATGTACTTCAATTGGTACAGTTGCAATTGTGGATCCAGCATGTTTGAATTTTCCCTTCCTGAAGCAGCAACGCATCAATTTATGTTATCAGTCCACAGTTCAGAAACAAATGCAGCTCAGGCTTTGTAGTTGTACATGATGGTTTTAAATTAGATACAGAAGATAACAAATGATCGTTAATGCATTAAGCCAAGTCCTTTGAAAGACGAAATCTTAAGTCCGAATCATCAGCCTGCTGTGACATTTGGGCCTGATGTACGTGGAGTCGCGGAAATTCTGTAGACCTTCAAAAATAGCAGTCGGGACCCGATTCCTGATTCTCATTCACATCGCCACTAATTTTGCAAGCGCAGGAGAAAGGTGCAGGCCAGCTCCATTTGGGGCTAGGCATCTCCTAGCCACTCATCATTTTTGTGAAGGCAGGCTAGCATTTCTCAACCTCATACTTCATAACCTCTCCGAGGAAGCATGAACTATAGTCCAGATTGGAAGGTATTGGGCGTTGATGGGAAGGGCATTAGTTGACATGGAGGGTATGAGGGCCATTAGGGGTAGATGGAGGATCATGTTTTGGAGTGGGGGGTGGGGGGGGGGGTGATGGGATGTGAGGGATATTGGTTAGAGTGCTTAATTATTTAACAATACAACAAAGTCCCAGAGAACTGAGGCTGACATTTTATCCAGTCTGTCTCGCACTTTCAGCCCTTGTGGTTGCTTTCTATGTCCAGGCGTCACTCCTCCACACAACTGCCCCGCAGAGTGAAAATTGCACCGCTGGGAACATCTTCTCGCTCGGCAGGAAAATTTTAAACTCCTGCTAACCGCCTCTAATATGAAAATCCTGGCTGTTGATGTCTGTATTTAAGCTCTTGAAGTTTTACAAGTGGTGGATCTTGCCCTCAACATCCATACAATCTGGAAAACCATGGACCTTGATTAACAGGTGGCACGATGGCATAATGATTAGCACTGCTGCCTCAACACCAGGGACCCCGGTTCAGTTCCAGCTCTGTGTGACTGTGTGGAGTTTGCACGTTCTCCCAGTGTCTGCGTGGGTGTCCTCCGGGTGCTGCAGTTTCCTCCCACAGTCCAAAGATCTGCAGATTGGATGGATTGGCCATGCTAAAATTGCCCCGTAGTATCCAAAAATGTGCAGTTTAGATGGAGTTACGTGGATACAGTGGGGGGGAGTGAGCCTAGGTAGGGTAGGGTGCTCTTTCAGAGGGTCGATGCAGACTCGATGGGCCAAATGGCCCCCTTCTGGGATTCTATGATTTTATGAAAAATAAGCAGAATGCACTGCTGCTCCAATTAAGCATGCAAGGGGTCAGTTTGCCAATTCATCATTTGCTTCAGAAATAGAAAAGTTATGTAATGAATTAAACAAAATTATGCGGAGAAAGGATGACTATCTTTGTAATCTTTATAACAATACAGAGGAAGATATTGTCAGAAGCATTAAACTGTATCATTTTACATTTTTTATTGAACTTTCCGCATTAAAAAAATAGTGCTATTTTATTTTTCTGCCCTAATCGTCGTAGTCCTTTTTAAAGATGTGACAAAACGTTTGCCAAACATTTTAAAATATTTTTAGTGATTGAAATCTGCAAAAATAATAGAATTAATAGAAATCATTAGTGACATCATGATTAACTATTTTTAAAGAAAAGGTTCTCATCAGAGAAGACAACATTCCAATTGTTTTTAAGCTTTAAGCACTTTTGTAACGGGGCTTCCAAACCAAAGATTTTTCAGTGCAACTTGTGATCAAATCAATGAAAATTTAAGAAGTTCGAAAGGCTAATCTCACACGTGGTAATTTCATTTCCAGTGTTAGAGACTTCCACATGAATTTCACAATAAAAGTTCAGTTTTTCAACTTAATAGGGTTAGTTAATCTCAATTGTTCCAATTTAAACCAATATTTTATTAACTCAACACAATACATAACATATGAAGTAATCAAAATATCCTTGCAAATAAATCCATACATTTTTTTTTGTTCCTCCAGTTGATTTCTAAATGATTGTAAGATGATTGCATATAATGCAAGAACAAAAGTTTGCTCAACAACACCTTAAACCTGCCTACAAGAAAGAGAAAAAAAGGCAGAGCTTGCATGGCCTGTGGGCTCTGAAATGTTCCCAGAGGCTTTTTATGAGTGATAAGTTCAAAACAAAAGAACTCCAACTTACAGTGGCATAAGTGACCTTCAGTCAAAATACCTCCACACCAGCATGTTAAAAATGTAATTCAAAGTTTTCCCCAAATCTGAGTGTACAATCTTAAATCAAAATTAAAATACTCAATTAACCATGTTTGTACGTGCATGAAACTTATAACCCATTACAGGGTTCAACATTTCTGAACTCATTGGACAGAATTTTAATTGCCAGGGATGGGTGGGGCAGGTTTGGGTGTGTACAGGTAAAAGGTTAATGACCGAAAAATGGCATAGGTGGAAACGAGGCATGATTCCACCACTTCTGGTTTTACCGGCGCCTGTTCCCAAGTGACCTGGAAATCCCCCTTGGCCCTGTCAGGTAGTGATTTAAATATATTAACAAGCAATTTGTGTTGGCATAATTTTAGATTTTGGCTTTGACAACGAGCGTATGGGTTTCCTGAGCTATGTGAAATCATGAGGGTCAACAAGGCGAGAGAAGAGGAAAGTCATTAATCTATGAAACCGGCAGCCTAGACAGCCTTCAAAACAATGAAACTGCATTGCCACTGGGCCTGCCTAGATGTATGGCTTGTGCTCACAGTACTTGTGCTGAGAGTGTGATTTCGCTGCTTCACAGCTGATTTCCAACTTTTTGGAAATCAGTTAACCCAACTTCACTCACCTTGATCTGAACTTCCTTGCTGTCAGCCTTTTATGACAGATTATTGCTCACATCTGCAGCCTCGAGAGACTTCCTCCTAAGAGGACTGGTGGGCATGCATTGGCAGAGGCCACGAATGTCACCAAAACCCGGGCAGCACGGTAGCACAGTGGTTCGCACTGTGGCTTCACAGCACCAGGGTCCCAGGTTCGATTCCCCACTGGGTCACTGTCTGTGCGGAGTCTACACTTTCTCCTCATGTCTGCATGGGTTTCCTCCGGGTGTTCCGGTTTCCTCCCACAGTCCAAAGATGTGCTGTTAGGTGGATTGGACATGCTAAAAATAGCCCTTAGTGTCCAAAAAGGTGAGGAGAGGTGATTGGGTTCCGGGGATAGGGTGGAAGTGAGGGCTTAAAGTGGGTTGGCGCAGACTCGATGGCCAAATAGCTCCTTCTGCACTGTACGTTCTATGTTCTTTACCTCTGACTCCTTCCAATGATCTGCTGGTGACATCAATGGAATTTCACAATTTGCTGCCCACAAATGTATCTCCCTGGTGATCAATACCATGTTTGCTGAGGGTATCACTTAGAGCCCAGTTTGACGCTGATGAGGAGGACAGTTAGGCATGGAGGACTCTGTATTTGCTGCAGTAGCTGGATTCCCATAGAGATGGGGAGTCACTGACTCCACAATTTGGCAATCAAGACTCTCTCAGATCAGCCTGGAAAATGTATCAATCGGAAGGGATTCCAATCAGCTGATATTTGAGCAACAGAAGGTTTTCATGCATGACTGTGCAAGATACCCTGGACGTGGCCATGATTCCTTCATTCTGTGACAGTCACACCATTAAAGGTTTTCTCGCCTCCATACACAGAGTAGGTGGTTCATTGGAGACGAGGGGTGCGATCTACAGGCCGCGTCGTGTTCGGACAGGAGCGCGGGTGGCCGGTAGATGCCAGCTGAAACCTCCCGCGGACTTCCCAGCAGCCAGTGTGCCTCGTGAGATCTATCCAGATCTCACAAGGCGTTGGGATCAGGATCCGCCCATAATGGGTGTGACCAAACCGCGCTCGCTCAAGTCGGTTTTAAACCAACTTCAGCGAGCTCACACATGATCTACCGGAATCCCGGGATCTACTGGTCTCCTCGGATCTACTGGCCTCCTCGGATCTACTGGCCTCCTCAGGGGTCTCCAAAGCTATCAGAGGTCTCTAGGTGATCATGGACAGGGCAGAGCCGCTCCCTGGCCCTCCTCCTGGAACATGGGCACATTGGCACTGCTAGGTGGGCACCGTGGTAGTGCCAAGTTGCCCGGGTGGCACTGCGAAGCCGGAAGGACCACGGCCAAGTGCAGGATGACAGTTCCAGGGATTCACTGCCAAGGATCTGGGCCGGGGTTGGGGGCGAGCATGCCCCTGGAAGGAGTATGGAGGGGGGTATGAAGGGTGGGGGGGGGGGGATTGCAGGGCAGGTAAGTGGGTACCTTTTGGAGGTTGGGGGGGGGTAAAGGGTAGGGGTCCTGTAACGGGGTTTGGAGCTGGCCCGCCATTGGTGGGGGGGTCGCTCCTGGGCTGGATGCAGGGTGGGGGTAGGTGCCTCAGCGCCCACGGGTCCACCATGCCACACCCTGGATTGTGTGTACCCATAGCAAGGGCAACCCCAGCCCTGCCTGTCTGTCCCACCGACCACCATAGCTCCCACTGACCGTGGAGGCCTGTGGTCCTGTGGCATTATTCCGTGCTCTATCGCTGCGCCTAGGTGTGGCCCCGGGATGCACATCAGAGGTGGGGCCAGCCTGCTGCTTACCGCGTCCTGTGGCCTTCAATGCTCTGGTGAGCATCTTCTGGGGACCCTGGGACCAGAGGACCCTGGCCTACTTGCCAGCGGCACATGCTCTGCCGTGCCACCCTGTTCTGGGGCTAACTTTGAGGTGCGCTGTTGTCGGTGGTGGGGGAGCTTTGTGGGCTGGTGGCCACCATCGCCACTCCATAGGGTGCCTCCATAGGGTACCATAGGGTTCGCACCGAGCACCCCCTCTTTCTAGTCGGTGGCCATAGGGCCCTGGGGGTCACCTCACAATGGAGGTCAACTGGATTGAGCGCCGGCTACCCCTGCATCATCTGGTTCTACCAGCCCCCAAATTTCGGCACCATGGTGCTGATACCCTCAGTGATGCTCCTCTAACTGAGCATGCTCTGGAGCGCTCCAGCAATGCTCATCTGAGACCGGGACATACTCCGCAGCGCCTCATCAAGGTCCACCTAGGACTGGGACGCGGGCCCAGTGACTGGGACATTCTGTTGAGGCGCTCAGCCATGGCCATCACTGACTGAGCCACGCCTTCAGTGGGGGTCGGTGACAGTCGAGGGCGGTCGGGACCGGTACCATTGGGCCGGTGCCAACCCATCCGTGCAGCCCAGTGGAGGTTGTTGATCTTATTGCACTGGGTGCCAGTCCTCCTGGTGATGCTCTCCGAGCTGACGGCCGCTGCCGCTTCCTCCCAGGCAACACTGGCTGCCCTGTAGCTGACCCTCCGAGCCCTTGGGGGAACAGGGCATCCCACTGGTCTTCACCGTGTCCAAAAGTCTGGCCAGGTTGGCATTCCCGAATTGTGGGGCTGGCCTCCTCCGTGGCATGGCTTCAAGCTGTGCGGGGTTTGCTCTGTAGGATCGGTTTACATACTGCTCCCCCTTGTTGGCGGGGAGCTGGTGGGCACGGTCCCGGCAAATCAGCCGGGGCGACTAACATTTGTGGCATGAAGCCCATGGGCGCCTCGTTAACTGGACCAATTAACGTTGATAATGGTGATCGCCTCGCCGGGTTGAGCATCAGGAAGCTCGCTGTAGTTCCCTCTTCCTACCAAACATAGGATGTGATTTAATGGAAAAGTGTCGTTGGATAGCGGTGGGGAACTCGCTGAAGTTGGCTGGAAACTTCCAGCAAAACCCGCCACAAATGACACTTAGAAACATTTTCCTTAGAGCGCGTATCAGGGCTATTCTGTGAAGCCCTGACCCATGACAAGTGAGAGGAACCCTACTACAGATGCAGAGATGAGAGACCAGAGGCAGCAATACGTGCTCCCCTGCCAAGGGGGATGGGGCGACTTGAGCACCTCCGATATAAAGCCAGCTGACACTCACTCGGCTGGGTATCACTGAGTGCAGCGCATCTAAAGCCCCTGAAATAAACCTTAATTATTTCACTCAACTCCGTGTGGACTCCCTTCCAGCGAATACACAAATCAGGCCTTGCCTAATTTTAAACTTTACTTGATCCTTTTTCCAAGAGTAGTTACGCAATAAAGGCATGAATATTCTCTTCATGTTACAAGGAAGTACTATGGTTACACTCCTGTGTTAAAAATCAAGCAAGTAGAAAAAGAGCAGTGTAAATCAAATCCCATTGGAACAGTTTAGGGGGATGAATGGACAATTGAACACAAGCAAGCATCTGTGATTCAACACAATTTGCAATGCAAAGTAAAATGTGGATGCTGGAAATCTGAAATTTAAAAAATAAAATGCTGGACATGCTCAGCAGGTCTGGCGGCATCTTTGGGGAAAGAAATAAGAGGTAATGGTTCAATGATCTTTCATCGGTATGGTTCTGATGCTGCCGGATCTGCTGAATGTGTCCACTGTTTTTTACCTCTGTCAGCAACAAATAGCTTAAACATCCGGTTTACAGTTTATGGATTGCAGTGTCTGCAGTGTGCAGCATCTACTATCTACAAGGTGCACACAGCAAGTTGCCAAATCTTCTTTGCCAGAACTTCCAAAAACTGCAACCTTGACAGGGTTGAAGGACAACAATGGGAACATCAACCTGTCAAAATTCTCCTATAAACAGCACACCATTCTGGCTTGGACATATATTGCTGTTCCATCATTGTTTCTGGTAAATTAAAATAAGACAATAGGACATCAACCTTTGTGTTAATTAACTGTTGTTAACTGTTTGCTATGCAGGAGAACACATCTGGATTGTATTAGATGGTCCTGTTGATGCCATTTGGATTGAAAATTTAAACTCGGTACTTGATGATAACAGAACCCTTACCCTGGCAAATGGTGATCGCATCCCCATGGCTCCAAACTGTAAAATTGTGTTTGAGCCACACAACATAGACAATGCTTCACCTGCAACTGTTTCTCGAAATGGCATGGTCTTCATGAGTTCATCAGTCTTGAACTTCAGCCCCATCCTTGAGGTATTTAAATAACAATTACATTTTTATTTTTCAGGACAGGGAACCTGTTAAGGTACTAAAACTTTATTAAGCTTAAATTGTTTTTGTTGTAACATATGATGTTGAATTTCCACAGTCAGTACACCATCACGAGAGGGAGGGCCCCCGCAGAGTGTTTGAACACAGCTAGCATTGAAAATTGAAGTCAATGCCATATCTGCAAAGAAATTAAGTGATATTTCACAGAAATCATTCTTGGAAGTTTGAATTGTGTTGCGGGTGTAAAATAGGTGACAATTGGTTGAAATTTCACTCCGAGATGGGTAGCGTGAGGCAGAAATCTCCCAGTTTATATGTGGGCTTCAGGAGTAATTCACCTGAATGGCAGGACCGTTGTTCTGGGGTGTGGGTGTGGGACAGAGTCAGGTTGAGGCTCCTTGTTTAAAAGGCAGACCTCATCAGAGTTGTTTTGTTAAACATTAGGCCCTCTGCCTCTCAGCCTCATACACATTCTTCATGCCAATCCATGCTCACTCATGCCAACCTATCCATCTATGCATCCTCAATGGCCTCTCATACCCTCCAGGCCAACTCATACCCCCCGCAACATGGCTCCTTTTAGCTCTCATGTCAACTTAATACCAACTTATTTCAATCCACCCACCCTTCTTTGTCCGTACATCCTCCATGCCAACTCACCCAATATCCACCACCACTCGGGCCATGTTGTGATTAAATGAAATAACAGTCTAAATATGTATTACAGCCTTTACTATCGTAAAAGAAAAATTCAAAATATTGAAGTTGCTTCAAGTCCTCAATCTGTTATTAAAAGTAAACAGCCTTGTATTCATAACTCCACACTAATCTCACTGATTAACAGATTTCCTATTAGAATAATAATAGGTTAAGAACAAAGAACAAAGAAAAGTACAGCACAGGAACAGGCCCTTCGGCCCTGCGCCGACCATGCTGCCCTTCTAACCTAAAATCTTCTACACTTCCTGGGTCCGTATCCCTCTATTCCCATCCTATTCATGTATTTGTCAAGATGCCCCTTAAATGTCACTATTGTCCCTGCTTCCACCACCTCCTCCGGCAGCAAGTTCCAGGCATCCACTACCCTCTGTGTTGTGGAAAGCAGCTAAGCATTATGGCTTGGGGGTAATGTCAGCAAACCATTATTGTAACTGCAAAAACTGTTTTTTACAACTCTCACTGCCACAGACAGCCCTTTGTTAACTTTTAGCTTGAAGGTTGAGATGGGCCGATTTTGAATCAGTAAGGAAAGCAAGGGCTGTGGGGATAACACGAGAAAGTGGAGTTGAGGATTATATCAGATCAGTCATGATCTAATTGAATGGTGGAGCTGACTCAATGGGCCGAATGGCTCACTTCTGCTCCCACATCTTATGGCCTTATTCGTCCTTCACAGCATTGACATCTATTCTAAATATTCGGAACACACACTTTGGGTTAAAAATCTTGCTAAAGCGAAAATGAGGTCTGTTTGAACTCCGCACTGATTTCAAATGGTCCAGCTGAGCTCGGATTTCCCTCTTATGTGAGTCATGCCCCACCCCTTTTCCCTATCTGATAAAATGGGATCTTTTGGAAATCAGGGAAGGTCTTCTGGATCCGAACCTCACCCACCAGTTTTTAAAGGCTCGCTCAGTTTCCATGATTGGGCAATTAGATCAGGCAACGGTTATTCACCCTGCCCAATTCGGCTGACTGGGCATTTTCTGCCACTGTTGAATAATAATAATAAAAATAATCATTTATTGTCACAAGTAGGCTTCAATGAGGTTACTGTGAAAAGCCCCTAGTCGTCACATTCCGGCACCTGTTCGGGGAGGCGGGTACGGGAATTCAACCCACGTTGCTGGCATTGTTCTGCATTGCAAGCCTGCTATTTAGCCCACTGTGCTAAAGCCTAATGGAAGTTCCAAGTTTCACCTAGTATATCTCACGACAAAGTTTGTATCTGCACTTATAACTTGTCAACAATGGCGAGTTGTGACAGGCTTTGCCTTCTTCTGTGTGAAAGTCCATATGTTATAAGTCTATGAAGCCTCGGAAATTCTGGAAATGTTATACTTTGACTGATTTGACTTAGGGTTGGTTGAAGAAACGGTCACAACAGGCAGCCGAGATTTTACGGAAGTTATTTGCAGAATCCTTTGCTGAGCTGTATCGTTTTAGTATCCAGTCACTGGAATATAAGATGGAAATGTTGGAAGCTTTTATCATCATGCAAAGCATTAACATGCTTGATGGCCTTATTCCCCCAAAGGTGAGTCAATGTATTCAGACTATATCATAACAATTTACTTACCCAGTAAGATTCTATATCACTTCATCTGAACCATCTTAGTTTCACCATCAATGAAGCAATTGTACAATACATAAAAAAACCAAATTCAGCTGCATCTGGATTTGACTTTAATTCTCCATTTATGCGATACCTGACTGTTTCATGGTCTAAGGCCCTAATATTCCTTCCATGTAAGCCAGAGATTTACTTGTCTTTCGTTCAATTAAAGCTGCTGTATTCGCTGCTCATGATGTGATCTCCTGCACTTTGGAATGACTTTTCAGAGCATTTAATTATCAAGCCAGTCACCTGTCATCTTAATTCTCCACTTCCCTTCCACTCTGACCTCTCTGTCCTCGGACTGTTCCAAAGAAGCGTAAGCTTGAGGAACAACCCCTTATCTTTTGATTAGCCTTCCAGGCTCAATACTGAGCTTAAAAATTTCAGATCGTAATCACTGACCCCATTTTATTTTGTTTGATTGAATGACAGATGTTGGTAATTATGGTTCTGCTTTTCCCATTAACACCGCCTCAGTACACAGCCTTTCTTTCCCATCCTCTTTTGCCTTGCGCCATCACCTCTTTTGTCATTTGAATTTTCCTGTCTTCCCCATTATCACGGATCTTCCCTTTTATTATTTTCCTCCCCCTTCCCTTTCCCTATCTCTGTACTTGCTCCAAACCTATTACTTTCCTCATGTTTTCCAATTTTGATGAAATGTTATTGACCTGCGATGTTCATTCCTGTTTCTCTCGCCACTGATGATACCTCCCCTGAATTTTCTGTTTTGATTTCAGATTCTCATAACCCACAGTATTTTACTTTTGTATAAGTAATTTTAAGTATTTGACAGCAATCAATAAATCAAGCCAGCTTTTACATTCCCATTCATCTTTGATAATTGACATCCTGAACTAATAGTTTTGCTTGCCATCTGTGGCCATGTGAAGTTATGGGTCAGATCTATGAGAGAAACAGGACCAATGGTAATTGTCATATCTGATGGTCAGCTCTGCGGCCAGGAGCTTATATGTTGCTGAGGTTTCTAATCATTTAGCCAGCGGGGACACTGGGCTCGCTCAGTAACTCTGTGATAGCAATTCAGCTTGTAGAAAGTCAACTCTTACAAAAGCAGTTTAAGTTTATATGATGAGACATAGCACAGAAGATGCATCTTTGTCATTGTGGCATTTCAAGGTGACGCATAGAGACAATAAATATTTTAAGTATTTTGTTTGTACCAAGTAAAATTAGTTATTGGTTTATAGCCTCATTCACGATTTGAATTTATATATTCAATATGCCTACCAAAGATGAGAAGATCATGTACTCCAGTAAAATGAAATCAAGTCGTAACAATGACATTGTTGTTTGTGAGACGTTATTTGAAATAATTATGGAAATTGGTGGCTGGACTTCAGAAGTTAAGACAAAGGAAATTGGAAAGGAGAGCTAGAAAACCTGGAACTGGATTATTTATCAGAACAGTGGAGTGGAAGCTTTGTTTGAAAGAATATTTGGAAAACCTGGAGATAGATTCTTAACAATACAGCTGATGGAAAAAAATGTTTGAAAGAAGATTTTAAAGCGTGAGGTTTTTGGGAGTGGGGTATGGAAACACTCAAGTGACAATCATCTGGGGGTAATGTGAGAAGAAATCCATGGCAGATCAGTTGAGTGGCATTGACTATTTGATTTCAGAGTGGAGTGTTATCGTTGAAAACTGAATACATTTCTAAAGCTATGGGGCAAGTAAAGGTGTATTATAATCAAAATATTCATGTTTAATAAATATTTTTTCCTTGTTTAAAAATTAATTAGAAATCCTGTGATTCTGCTCCTTCATGTCTTCTTAAAAAAAAAAGTTACGATCTTTTGAGCCAGTGTTCCATTCTGGAATCTTCCTGTCCAATAGTAGCGCCAACTGGGATCGTAACACGACCCCAACAAAGCACTTTGCAGAATCAGATCTTTTCTCTATTCTCCATCCCAAAGGTGAGTATTCTGCTGCACCACTGAGTGTTTAGATCATTGTTGACCTCAAGGATCGAGACATCTATTGAATTGCCTTTTTGTTCTGTTGTTCCATTTGTTGTAAAGATTTAGGAGCTTTATTGTTATGTGCATGCATATACAGAATGCCACATCACTCACTGCTGCACTAACCAATTGTATTAAAGCAGCAATATATCACTGCAACACAGGGTGAGACCTGAGAAAAAGATTCAATATCAATTCCAGGATTTGTGTCGAAGTGTGGTTATTTTAAATTACTTGGAACCGCAAGACACAACAACTTTTAAATATTTTCACCTACAAGTCTGATCATTGCTAGATCTTCCTTACCAATCATTTATCTTCCAATCAAGCACTGTCACGTCAAGAGTTTTCCAGTGACTTATTCTTTCCTGCTATCTTTTCCTCATCAACACCCATCCACACATTATCCTTTGTTTCCAAACCCGAGCCAATTTTGAATTTGATTTACTGATTGTAGTCAAAATTCCACAATATTACTGATGGCTAGAGAAGGGAATGTAACTGCAACAGTTACATGTAGCTACAATGCTGTAAGATTGTGTAGTGCTGATTTTTGTTCAGGTAAATTAGAATTTCAGTATATACTGAATGTGGAATTTCCTGCTGAGAATTTTAATTGATATGAATGTTCTAGATTTCTTAACCATTAATTACATGCTTCAATGAATTTTCACAGGATATTCAATGAAAAATAATTTGCTTATACTGTATGTTATGCAGTGGCCATTAAATAACTTAAGAAAGTACCAAATAGTCAAAGTTTTTTAAAAAAAAAGCACAAAATGTACTTCCCGCAGATGTGAATGGTTTTATCTGGTCTCATTACTGGCTCAATGAGTGCTGCCCATTCTGCACATTGTACAGGTTGAATGATGCCTAAGTCTTCCAACCTTTTCAACTCTGTTTCGACCTTCTCCAGTAACGCATAGGTCTAGCCCTGAAAAGTCTTGGGGTGGCTTGCGGGTTCACATACTCGCCTTGACTCCTTTCATTTTTCCCAGTTCTTCCGGGAAAACATCTTGGTATTTCATGATGATCTTGAGTGGCCCCCTTCTTTGATGCTAAAAATCTCTAGCCAATTTAGTTTGATCTCCTGGAGCCAATCACGCCCCCAATGGGGTTGGGGCAGTTTTTAACCCACAGAATGGTTGATGGGTTGGAGAGACCTGTGGGATATGCGTCGCAAACCCTCATAGACGCAGAGAATAACTAGTCACAAATCGAGAGAGAGAACCTAGCTGTCGTCTGTGGCATCAAAAGTTCCATCAATATCTATATGGGAGAGATTTCATTTCCGTGACATACCACAAGCCACTGTTCGGTTTATTCAAGGAACATAAGGCAATTCCACCAATAGCTCTGGCCCGGTTACAGCACTGAGTGTTATTCTTGTTGGCTTTGAGTACACCACTGAACATCGTGCAGGGACGCAATAGCCAATGTGGATGCCCTGAGTCGTATTCTTTTTGACAGAGATGGATGCACCTCCCACACCACCAGAAGAGATGAGAATGACCATGAATTTTCTAGACTCTTTGCTAGTGTTGGCTCAACAGATTAAGTACTGGACAAACACAAACCCATGTTTGTCGAAGGTGGAACGAGAGAACTTCAGAGAAAATGAAACCATACTACATCAGAAGAGATGAGCTTAGCTGTGGGGATGGTTTCGTTCTCTGAGGACAGAGAATGGTCATCCCCAGGCCAGGAAGATAATTATTATTGGAAGAGTTAGATAGTGCCAATCTGGGCATGTCTAAAGTTAAGATGCTAGTGAGAGGCTATATGTGGCAGCCTGGCATAGACACTGCAATTGAAATAGTGATAAAGCACTGCGATCAGTGTCAATTTCAGCAGAAGTTACTTGTAGCAGCTCTGTTACATTCATGAGAATGGCCAGTGTAGCCACTTAAAATGGCTAACTCCCGATTCAAAATGGCGAACGGCAAAGGCTGATGGGAAAGTCAGCCAACAGGACAAAAATGAGCAGCTGCAGGTTGGCTGTGTATTTACCTCTGGAAAGGCCAGACAAGATCAATACCAGCAACCATCAGCATAACAAAACATCAGCCATCTGCATACTAATGAGCAATCCCCGGGAACAATAAGCAACATTTAGACACATAAAGCAAAACCAGACTCTTCGGCGCCAGCAGAAGCCTACACAAAAGGAGGTGAACGACCACCTCAAGACCGCCCATCGATCAGGGAACCGCTCCAGCATTGGAGAAAATCGAACCAAGTGATTGGGACAAAATCCAATCACTTGGGACCAGGTACAGGGTCCGCCCCGAAAGGCGGGAAGCCCCTGGGGACTACAAGAATTGAGCCCCAAGTTTAAATCGCTCTCTCTTCACTCTTCAGCAGCCGATCGAACCTGTAAGTCTTACTTCAATGCTCGCTACGAGATAGGCGCTCCGAGCTACCAACCTGTACCAACTTCGAATCCCGCAGGCTCAGAACCCGAATGAAAGGCCATTTGTTTCCCTGACCTGGTGGGCCAGTTCCAAGTTAAGTATAGGCCTGTTAGTTGTAGAAGTAGCTTAAACGTAGAATTTGTGCATGAGTAGTGATTACTGTGTATAATAAATGTGCTTTGATTTAAATCTTACTAATCGGTGTATTGGATTATTGATCATTAATCGGACTTGAACCACGTGGCGGTATCATAAAGATACCTGGCGACTCAAGAGCAAAGGTGATAAAACAGAGCAATTAAACTAAGGCAAAGTTAGCAACACAAGGTTAACCATGGGTTAGGGTCCATGTCAGCTATTTGGGACCATTTATGGGCACAATGTTTGTGTTGTTAGTGGATGCCCATTCTAAGTGGATGGAGGTGTTTGAGATGAGATCCACAACTGTTCATGCCACAATTGAGAAGCTGCGCCAGTCTTTTGCAATGCACGGGATACCAGAGCTACTCATTTTGGACAATGGAACGGTTTTACCAGTGCCGAGTTTGAGAAGTCTGTGACTTTTAATGGTATAAAGCATATCAGAATGGCAACGGACTATCCTTCATCCAATGGACTGGCCATGAGGACAGTGCAGATTTTCAAAGATGGCTTGAAGAAGCCACCATCTATAAGCACAAAGTTGACTAGGTTCCTGCTATCATATAGGATTACTCCGCATTCGACTACTGGAGTATCTCCAGCTGAGCTGCTGATGGGTCAGTTGAGGACAAGGTTAAGCCTGGTGATCCTAAATTTAGTGGGGAGGATGGAGACAAGCCAGAGGAACCAGAAAAGGAACCAAGGTGTGTTTAAAAAAGTGCAAGAACATTTGAGTTGGAGGATCCTGTGTTTGTGAAGAATTTTGATAACAGTCTAAATTTAGTTCTCGGAGTTGTTGTGGCCAGAACAGGACCAGTGTCCTGTGAGGTTAAAGCATAGGTCAATATTTTAAAGAAGCATGTAGATCACTTGAATGGGCCGGAGCCGACCCAATAGCCAGTTGTAAGGACCCTTTCTGTTGTTTCCCTTATTTTCCATTTCTTTTACTTTGTGGTTATCATTAAGTCAAGCAAAGAAAGTGAAGAACTCAAAGGTTGAAAAATAGTATACTGTGTTTTGGAGGTTTAGCTTCTGAACGGAAGAACTCAGATTTTTAGGCACCCAAGAGATCGGGGGGGATTCTGTTCGATTGGTGTCTGGTGGCCAATGAATTGGTTAAAGGCCTTATTCTGCCTGGCAATAGGCGGTGAGTGGGATGGTTTTCAGAGGACGCATGGAGTCGGTCGGATCCTGTATGCTGAAAGAAGCTGTGAGTGTCTGTCTTCTCGCTCTCTCGTATTGCTCGCTCACTCTCTCCCTCGCTCTCTCTCCAGAAATGCTGCCTCTCTGCAGGTTATCTGCTGCTTTCTGAACCTGAGGAGAGCTTTCTGAGACCTGAATGAATCTACAGTGAAAACCATGGCAAAATGTAAACTAAAACCTCTAACTGAAGGCCTGGATTGAAGAAAGGTGCAATGGGGGCAGCACGGTGGTGCAATGGATTAGCCCTGCTACATCACGGCGCTGAGATCCTAGGTTCGATCCCGGCTCTGGTTCACTGTCTGTGTGGAGTTTGCACATTCTCTCCGTGTTTGCGTGTGTCTCGCCCCCACAACCCTAAGATGTGCAGGCTAGGTGGATTGTCCACGCTAAATTGCGCCTTAATTGGAAAAAATGAATTGGGTACTCTAAATTTATTTTAAAAAAAGAAAGGTGCAATGGAAGATGTTCATCTGAAACAAAGATTATAATCCTTTTACTTTCATCATTATTTTATACCCCTCTGTGTTTGTCTGTCTTGTGTATATGTAGAGGGTGAGGCGAGTTAAAGAGGGGGGGGTTAGCTATTAGACAATACTTAACCAGTTGTATTTGTTGTATGTTTAATTATACTTGTTATTCATGAAAATTAATTGTGTTTAAATTTACCAGCCTGGTGACTGTAGTCGTTGGGCAGCCATAGACCAAAGGCTTTGGATATTTTCTAAGAATTAATTTGTTGATTTCAATTATGTTACGACTTCGGATCAAGTGGGGCTGGAATTGACTACGCACTAGCCCAGTGTGTTGTAATACAGTGCAATGACGTGGTCCAATTGCACCAGCAGAAAGTATTGTGTGTTGCCCGTGGAGTGAACTGTCAGATTAGCAATTAAAGTCCAGAATGTTATTCTGAAGAAGCTGTGGCAACCGAGGAAGATAAAATGTCGGTACAAGGAGTGAGTCCTTGTGAAATAAGGTCATGAGTAACCACTCAATAGAAGTCTTACAACACCAGGTTAAAGTCCAATAGGTTTGTTTCGAATCACTTTGTTGGGGTTGGTTTAGCATAGTGGGCTAAACAGCTGGCTTGTAATGCAGAACAAGGCCAGCAGCGTGGTTTCAATTCCCGTACCAGCCTCCCCGAACAGGCGCAGGAATGTGCGACTAGGGGCTTTTCACAGTAACTTCATTGAAGCCTCCTTGTGACAATAAGCCATTATTATTATTATTAGCTTTCGGAGCACAGCTCCTTCCTCATTCACCTGAGGAAGGAGCTGCGCCCCAAAAGCTAGTGATTCGAAACAAACCTGTCGGACTTTAACCTGGTGTTGTAAGACTTCTTACTGTTCCCACCCCAGTCCAACGCTGGCATCGCCACATCATGACTCAATAGAAGAACCTCTGTCACTAGAGCTAAGTCGCTCTAAGAGACAGAAAATGTCACCAGACAGACTGAGTTACTGATGGACTAGTGCAAAAGTGTTCACAGTTGTTACTGTTTTGGCAATTGTGAGATTTAATTATCATCTGTGTAAAATAGGACTTAATGGGGGAGGGATGCCCTTTTAAGGCTTTAAGGCTTGCCCTTTTAAGACACATTCTTTGATGGTGGGGTCATGTGACCTGCTAATCCAATCAGGGACAGGAGTTGGGAATTCACTGGGATGTGTTGGGACCTATCCCAGCAGTTGGACCCTGGAGCTGAGTATGGAAAGACCATTTTAAAGCAATCTATAAATAATTGTTTATCGTTGAAATAAATCATAGTTTCTTCAAAGTTAACTGGTGGAGCCAATTCTTGAAGTTATTGCACAGTGTTTTTCGGGAAATCTTTTCAATAATTAGTAAAATGTTATGAGTTGCAAACATGATTCACCAATACTATCTTTGGGAGATCTTTGGGAAAGGTTATGAAGTATCTACATCAAAGAAGATGCAAGATATATCAGTCATAAGGGGTGGGACTTTCCTCCTCCCTCCGTGATGTGTTCCACAGTGGCGGAGAGAAGCTTGCCAGTGGCTGGAGTGGGTTGTCAACAGGTTTTCTTATTGAGTGCACCCCTCACCACCACAAATCCCACAACGGACATGCGCAGTCAGGACCGAAAAATCCCGCCAAACTGAACGGACAGAAAAACCTGCCCAAGGTGTCATATTGGGTGAAATTTAATAGTTGCGGCGGTGGGTCTGTCTGCCAGCTGGGGAACCATTGGCAACTCCATCTCTGCCATTTCTTGGCAAACCCAATAAGTACGTAGTCTGCTGCCTGCGGTCATGGTTCCCGGCTCCTGCAGGGCAGATGTCCCTCCTCCAAGATCTGTTGGCCAACACAACTCTCCAGTAGTGGCAGCACCACTGGGCGCAATATTGCAGTAAGAGGAAGATTGTTACTCGAGCCCTAAGACACAGGTAAGTGGCGTGGGACCACCTCCCAATGACAGAGCTTCTGGTGAGAGTGAAAGGGAGATTGGTTTAAAGGCCACAGGGTCATCCCGTGCATTCATCCCTCACTTTTGGCAAGTCTCTTATTGAGCACAGGATGCCTGAGAAGAAGGGACTTCTTCCCATTAGGCCACAGGCATGCCAACCAGGGTTTACCTCAGCTTGCCTACGTGATGTGGCCCCGCCTGCTGTTGGTAATTGTCTCCATTAGTTTCTGGGTGGGAAGGCCATGCCCAATCCTTCCCATCCTGGTCTTATTAGGGGGTAATCAGGAAGGTGGGTAATCAGGAAGGTGACGTGAGCTCAACCTGAACCTTCCCACCCAATTCTATGGTCCTTTTCTGGTGGGGGGAGGGAGGGGCATTAAATTCTGGCCACTCTGTGTGCATCAGGAGCCTTGCTAAACATATTAAATGTTTGTTTTCTTATTGATCAAGAGATCACTTGCAAGTGTCTCAAATTTATATGTTGTATAGAAAATATGTTGGAGTGAAATGCTTTTGTTTCCAGTGTGTAGTAACTTATATATAAATGTATTTTAGGAACAAGGTGGAGAAGTGACTCGAGAGCATTTGGAAAGACTGTATGTTTTCTCACTGATGTGGAGTATAGGGGCCTTACTGGAATTAGAGGACAGAAGGAAAATGGAGCACTGGCTGCGAACGCATGAGACTATTCAGCTGGATCTGCCATGCATTCCAGCTGGGAGTGAGGACACTATGTTCGACTATCTTGTCCATTTTGATGGTCAGTACCAAGATAATCTGGTCAATTATTTAACTGTATTCTGCAGAAAACGTTGAATGGGTTTATTTTTCAAATGTATTTTGATATACTTTCCGTCCATGAAGCATCTTTTTGAATAGACTGCGGCTGTGGGATGATGTCATACTTGACATTCTGAGATATAGGGCAGCGCGGTAGAACAGTGGTTAGCACAGTTGCTTCACATCTCCAGGGTCCCAGGTTTGATTCTCAGCTTGGGTCACAGTCTGTGTGGAGTTTGCACATCCTCCCTGTGTCTGCGTGGGCTTCCTCCGGGTGCTCCGGTTTCCTCCCACAGTCCAAAGATGTGCAGGTTAGGTGGATTGGCCATGATAAATTGTCCTTAGTGTCGAAAAAGGTTAGGCGGAGTTACGGGGATAGGGTGGAGGTGTGGACTTAGGTGGATGGTCTTTCCAAGGACCGGTGCAGACTCGGTGGCCTGAATAGCTTCCTGTGCTGTAAATTCTATGATTCAAGGTAGTCAGTAACAATATTCCATTAAAGATGCACTTATGTGAACCAAAATGTAGCTGAAAATTACCTTAAAAAAATGCAGAGGCCAGATGAGTTTTACGCCCTGATTTTAACTTGGGTAAGCATGTAAACTGCTGAGGAAGAACGGGTAGAAAGCCCAACGAATTTTAACTATTGGAGTCAGTGCCATGTTCCAGCACTGCATGCTGTCCAAACCTGTAGTCAATGCTGAGGGGACAGGCAGGTAATTTATGTAGCAGGAGGCTGCTGCCAGGGACTGTAGGGAATGATACCCCCAAGGTGACATACGCCGTGAGGGCAGTGGGGTTTCCGTAGGCAATTCCAGTTCGGGTCGGAGAAGGGGAGCCTGAATTAGGAGAGTATTAAGAATTATCGTGAGGCGCCGAGGAGAACTCTTGCTCTTCCTGGTGTGATGAATGTAGGATATTTTATATATATATATTTGATGCACAATCAATTACTCTTGAGACAAGGTGAGTCATAACTAATAGGCTTTAATCTGCTAGAACTGTTCCCCAGCAGCTTCGATACAGAAAGTGAAGGCTGCTGGGACGGCATCGGTTAATATACTCCGCCTCTCAGGGCGAAGCTATGTACATCAGCCAATGGTAGACTCCTGGGTCTAGCCAATGGTCATCCACCTCTCAAGTACCACAATACTGGTACTACCACAATATTATATTATGCGTCTGTTACAGTAATGTTACTAAAAGACCTTCAGTTAAGGTATCCAGATTATATGTCTGCTGAAGCTGTGATTAAGGTTTAATAGCTAGGCAGGCTGCTTGATCACTCATGGGAGGGGCTGAGTCTGTTTTTCTGTTTTGTGTTTCAACCTTGCCCTGTGTCTGTTGCTGTTAGTTTCATAGTTCTGCTCTGGTTTCTGAGGAAAGGAGGTCGTTCCTCAGGCTGACTTCTGAAAGCTTCTCTCCCAAGGACTTTGTGCAGAAATCTGTAAGCCGCTGAGTGTTAACTGTATTAATAAGTGGCATTTGACGTGTGTGTGTGTGTGGATTTCGCTTAATTGACATTTTAGAAATATATGGGGAAGTAAGCTCAAATTCCTTCCTTTATTTTTTTTTTGTGAGAATTGTTTAACTGTTAATTGAAAAGCTGTTTTTCTTTGGATATTAATGGGGTCAATTCTGTGTTAATAATAGTTTGTTTAAATACAAAAGATCCTTCGTTGTCAGTGGAATCATTCCTAGAGCAAGTATCCGTTCCTCAGTTTACAAATTGATAAATTGTCGGGGTCTCATTTGGTTTCCTAATATAAATTGGGGTCTGATCCGAAAATACAATTGGAGGCTCTTGATGGGATTAAGAAGTATAATTCCCAGGTTGGTTTGGGATTATCGAATTTAAAGACAGTTAGTGTGGGGAATTGGTGCTTTTGGGTGTTGAATTCTGTCATTTTAAATAAGGAGTGACAGGTACAATGGCTGTTTATGTGGCTAAGAATTCCCTGAGTGTGGAAGAGGTCACTTGAATTAGTTTACAAAGGATGGGTAAAACAAAGCTTTTGGATTTGGTGAACAAGCTGCAGTTGACTTTACCTGGAGAGGCGAGGAAGGCAGAGATAATTAAAGTGATAGTTCAGAATTTAAATTTGCCAGAGGCGCAGAGTCTGAAGCATTGGGAGAAGCACGGACAAGGTTTGACGGAAAAGATGTGGAAGCTTTTTTTAAAATCTCATCCGAGAAAATGGATAAGTAATTGAAGTGGCCAAATAATGTGGGGGTATTGTTGGTTCAAATAAAGTTGGTAAGTAGAGCGAGTGAAGTGTTTGCATCACTATCAGAGGAGGTATCTGGGGATCATGATGAGGTGAGAGAAGCCATTTTAAGTACAAAAGAACCAGTGCCAGATGCCTCCAGACAGAAGTTTAGAAATCTAAGGAAATAACAAGGTCAGACATATTTAGAATTTGAAAGAATAAAATAAAACAATTTTGATAGGTGGAAAATAGCATTAAAAATGACCAAATGTATGAAGCACTTTGGGAAACTGTTATTTTGGAGAAAATTAAAGATTAATTTCCTGCAGCAGTGAGAACTTGTGCCGAAGAGCAAACGGTTAAAACTGCTCAACTGGCAGCAGAAGTGACAGATGATTTTGAATTAGTTCATAAATCAAGGTTTGGTTTTCGGTAACAATTTCAGCCTGTGAAGGATTGAAACTGGGGAAATTAGAAATCCACATGTCGTCAAGGAAAAGAAGGTCCAGAACATATACATAGAACATACAGTGCAGAAGGAGGCCATTCGGCCCATCGAGTCTGCAGCGACCCAATTAAACCTTCACTTCCACCCTATCCCCGTAATCCAATAACCCCTCCTAAACGTTTTGGTCACTGAGGGCAATTTAGCATGGCCAATCCACCTAACCTGCACATCTTTGGACTGTGGGAGGAAACTGGAGCACCCGGAGGAAACCCACGCAGACACGGGGAGAAAGTGCAGACTCAGCACAGACAGTAACCCAGCGGGGAATCGAACCTGGGACCCTAGCGCTGTGAGGCCACAGTGCTAGCCACAGCTGCTACCGTGCTGCCCTAGTCGGATGAGATTTTAAAAAAAACTTCCACATCTTTTCCGTCAAACCTTGTCTAGTTGGAGATAGTAGGAGAGTTTGCCTCAGGTTAAAAAGGAAACTTAGACTTCCAGTGACAGGAATGTGCTGAGCGGAGCACGTAAGGTGGTTCCCCTCCTGGGAATTTGGATTTAGGCACCTTTAACCAAAAATAACCCGCCAGCATCGGGAAGAAACATCACCCCACCCTCTTCTAACAACAGCAGAACTAACGATGCCTAGAAGCAGCAGCTCCAAGATCTGCAAAGAGGCTAAAGGCAACAAAAACCGAGAAACATGCACAGAGGAGATGGCGAACATACGAGGTGACGAGGACCCAGCTACAACCGATAAAGTGGGAGCACCAGGCCGTGCATGGAGCTCTCCTTTGTCGGTGGGCAGGTGGAGGGAGTTCCTCACAAAGGAACTACAAGAACAAAAGAGGCCACGGGGACAACAGTCAGGGTGGCAGTGATGGAGGACTGATTGCCATGCAGGTGGCCCCGGACAAGACGGAGATGCAGTTGGAGGCCCAGGGGAATACCTTAAAGAAGCTGAAGAAGGCCTCCACGGACCTGAGCGATCGGATGTCCGCACTGGAATCGGAGGTAACAAAGTTCATGGCAGCACAGGGGACCACAAAAGGGAAAATCGAGGGCCAAGAGAAAGGGTCCAGGTGCCAGAACTTGCGGATAGTGGGGCAGGACTCCAAGGGCAGGACCCCTATGGAACACGTGCCCTAATGCTGGGAAACCTGGTGGGGAGAGACAGACTCCCAAAGCCGCCAGAAATAGTGCCCAAAGATCACTCTGGCCAAAGCCCAGGGCCGAAGAACAACCTTGGGCCATAATTGCTGAACTGTACTGGTACCAAGACTGGGAAAGAACCCTGAACTGAGGCAGGCAGACAAAGTCCTGCAAGTGTAAAGGAGGTCGACCACAATTCTACCACTTGGTGGTCACATCAGAAAGAATGAGGAGTTGGGTGAAGGAGCCAGGAGCAGAGTGGTTCAAGATGGAGGGGAGTTCCTGCACAGTGATGTCTCTCTGAGGCCTAGTTCCAACAGCGCTCCCATCCCTGCCAACCAAGCACTCAAAAAGCCCAATGGCAGTAGCCATGGTCCGGACATGGTACCAATTGAGGCAACACTTCGGCCTGACCAAAATGTCCACCATGGCCCTCACCTGCAACAACCACAGGTTCATGGAAGCTACTTTTAAAAGATGGAGAGAGGGCGGGGGGTGACGTTGACAAATGACTGACGAGCGGCGCTGAAAGAACTGATGGAGAGGTTTCAACTGCCCAAAGGAAATGAACTAAGACATGTACAACTTGAAAACGCCCTCCGTAGGGAAACAACGATGTACCCACGGACGCTGAGACACTCTGGTAGAGGAACTGTTGGACGTGGGCAACTTAGAGATAGGGAACTGTGGAAATCTGTATGGCCGACTGTTGGAGGAGGCAAGCTCCTCCCTTCACAATTATAGAATCATAGATTTTACAGGAGGCCATTCAGCCCATCAAGTCTGCATGGGCCCTTGGAAAGAGCATTCTACCCAAGCCCATGCCTCCACCCTATCCCCGTAGCCTAGTAACCCCACCTAACCTTTTGAATATTAAGGGGCAATTTAGCATGATCAATCCACCTAACCTGCACATCTTCGGACTGTGGGAGGAAACCGGAGCACCCGGAGGAAACCCACGCAGACATGGAGGAAGTGCAAATTCCACAGAGACAGTCACCTGAGGCCAGAATTGAACCCAGGTCCCTGGAGCTGTGAGGCAGCAGTGCTAACCACTGTGCCACCGTGCCGCCCCACAACACTAGAAAAAAATGGGAGGAAGAACGAGGGATAGAAATAGAGATGTAAATCTGAATTGAAGCACTGGAAAGGGCAAACTCCACCTCCACATACACCGGGCTAAGCCTAATGCAACTAATGGTGGTGCGCAGAGCTCTCCTAACCAGAAATCTAATGAACAGGTTCTTCCCAGAGGTGGAGGACAAATGTGAACTGTGCCAAGGAAGCCCGACCAACCAATACCACCTGTTTTGGGCCTGTCCCAGACTTGTCGGGTTCTGGACAATCTTCTTTGAGCAATGTCCAGTGGTGTGGAAGTGAGGGTGGAGCCATGCCCAAAAGTGGTGGTCTTGGGGGTTTCAGACCAGCCAAAACTCTTCATGAGGAGGGGGGGCCAATCCCCTAGCCTTTGCTTCTCTAATCACCCACCAAAGAATCCAGCGTGGCTAGCGATTGGCAGCATCACCCAAAGTTGCAGACTGGCTATCCAACATGTCAGAATTCCTCCAAATGAAGAAAATAAAATTCATCATCGTGGGTCAGAAGAGGGCTTCCACAAAATGTGCAGGCCGTTCACCAACTTGTTCCAAGACCTGTTCGTAGCCAACAGCCAATAGAGCAGGGTGGCGGGGGGATAGGCACAGGCGGGCCACTAAAACATAACGGAAAGGGGGGAGGAAGGGGAATGGGGGGGGCGGGGGGGGGGGGAGAAGAAGGGTGGGGGAGGGGCAGAAAACGTGCAGGGCAGACAACGGGTGACAGTGCCATGGAGGAGGGGCTCAAACATGAGAGGGAGGGAGCAAAGTCAGGAACAGCAAGCTGGGTGACACACACCAGGACCAACACAAAGTGCCGAAAGGGGGCAGTACGAGTGGATAAGGACCGCAGCCACCGTGGAGGGGGGAAAAGAAACAGATCAACAGTCAGAAAGTTCCAGCTCAGAACACACATATATATATATATATATATCACCCATCTCACTCTGTTTGTGCCCCCTCACCCAGAAGGAACTACGTAAATGTACAAACTTTGACTTGTCAGGAATGACAGAATATGTACCATGAAATATGAAAATCACTTAAGAACATTTGTTTAAATAGAAAGGAAACTTATTATAATGGAAGAGAGATAAGAAAACTTAAAACTTGCAATAAAGTTGAACAAAGCCATAGTGTTGGTGGATTAAGAAAAGTACTGGGAGGACAGACCCAATTAAACAGGATAAGCCAGTAGAGTTTATTAAAGTGGCAAAAGGAACGATGGTTGCAACTGAAGAGATACAAAAGATTGTCCAACCTGTTCAGGATGTTCGATGATAAGCAGGTGCTCGATCTTTTTTTGGGCGTGATTTTGCGAACTCGTTGCGCCCGACTTGGTGTCAGGATGAAGGCAGTGAATCTTGTGAGAGGCCTTTTGCAAGATTCGTGAATCTTCAAAGGTCTCATGAGATTCTACAGAATTTTGCAGCGCATTGCAATCTGGATTTCGCTCTTGATCCAGGCTCGCATTTTTAAATTAGCTAAACTGAGCCCTTTATTTGTGGGGGTAAGGTTTACTCATGTACAAGCAAGGTGGAGTAGCTGAGGAGGTTAAGCTCGGAAGGGATACAGGAGCAAGTCAATCTTTAATGGTGGGAGATGAGGAGATATGTGGTTTGGAAGGAATATTACTGGAAAGGGTGATAATATGTGGGATTAATGGTGGAAAGAGTAGTGTACCACTTTGTAAGGTAAGGTTAGAGAGTCCGGTGAAAAGTAGTGTAGGAGTAATACAAAAAAATTACTTTTTTCAGGGTACAATTTATTCTGGGTAACGATATAGCTGGATCACAGATGGGAGTGGTGCCTGCTGTGGTTGAAAAGCCAGTGGAAAGTCAAACAACTGAAGTGTTGTAAGAAGCATACCCAGCGGAGTTCCCAGATTGTGTGGTAACCAAATCATAATGTCCCAGATTGAGACAGAAGGAGGAGATAGGGAAGCTGAGGTTCAATTATCAGAAACAATCTTTGGCCAGATGGTTGATAAAAAACAAGAGCAGATGGAGGAGGGGGTTGTTTAGCACAGGGCTAAATCGCTGGCTTTGAAAGCAGACCAAGGCAGGCCAGCAGTATGGTTCAATTCCCGTAACAGACTCTCCGAACAGGCGCCGGAATGTGGCGACTAGGGGCTTTTCACAGTAACTTCATTGAAGCCTACTTGTGACAATAAGTGATTTTCATTTCCGGATGAAGCGGATTTATTTAGTTCAAGAAAGTTTGTAGAGTTACAGCAGAAAACTAAGAGATGAAGCAATTCTATTAGAAAGCATTCATAGATTTTGTGAGGGCCACGAAGAATCCAGCACGGGTTTTAAGGATACAAAGTAATAACATTTATTTACAATAACATATATATATAACAGCAGCAGCAACTTCCCTTGCTGCACACTCCTTCCTGCTGTTTCCAAACTGGGGCTGCTTTATTTATACTTAGAGTTTACTCATGGTTTCTCCGCCCCCTCATTGGGGAAGCTCATACTCCCACAGGATTGTGGGATTGTCATTAGTCCCCAGCCAATGGTAAGTAGGCAGGTTATAACATCCCTCCCCCACAAAGTCCAAGGAATCCACCGAAGACCCTGGCGAAGGAGGGTGTCGGACTCGTTTTGCCACAGGCCGGACACCACTTGCACGCGGCGCTGGATCAGGCGGCGTGTAACGAGACTAAGACCGGCGCTTCCGTGATGAACGGCGCAACGGTTGTATACCCACGGCCCATGGACCCGAGGATTCCCCCTCTGATGCATCCTGTGTCTCCATCTCGGAGTCAGAGTCTGCTGCCTCCGTCATGTCAGCGTCTCTATCTCCATTCGGTTCTGTAACGACCTGCGCAGGCTTCGAGTGAGGCACCAGTGGAAGATTGTGAGGACTACCTTCCCTTGTCTCTGGTCTCTGCGGCTGTAGAAATGAGCTCCGGGAGCGGGGAATCTTTTGAGGGGATAGTCTTCTGGACCGAACGTGGTCTAAATGTTTGCGCTGGAGACGACCCTGGGCTTGCACCTGGTAAGATATAGGGCCCGTTTGGCGAAAGATTACACCAGGAACCCACTGGGCACCACCAGCAAAATTCCGAACGAACACTGGGTCACCTGGCGCAAACTGCCGAAACGGCCGATGGCAAGAAATTCCCTGTCCCTGCCGTTCTTGTGTGCGGCGTACTTTTGCGCCAATGTCCGGGAAAACCAGACTAAGGTGGGTGCGAAGTCTCCGGCCCATTAGGAGTTCTGCGGGAGCTACCCCAGTCACCGCATGGGGGGGTGGTCCTATACGTAAACAAAGAGCGAGCCAGTCTCGTGTCCATTGATCCGGAAGACTGCTCCTTTAGGCCTCGTTTGAATGTCTGCACTGCGCGCTCTGCCAACCCATTTGAAGCCGGCTGGTAAGGGGTAGTGCGGATATGGCGTATGCCGTTCATCTTCGTGAATCTCGCAAACTCCTCACTCATGAATGGAGTGCCATTATCCGTGACCAGCACCTCGGGGAAGCCATGCGTACTAAACGACAAACGCATCTTTTCAATTGTTGCGCAGGACGTTGTCCCCTGTATCTTATGCACCTCTAGCCATTTAGACTGGGCGTCAATTAATAAAAGGAACATGGATCCTTGAAAAGGTCCTGCGAAATCTGCATGCAAGCGTGCCCAAGGCCGCCCTGGACATTCCCAGTGATGCAGGGGCGCGGCCGGCGGAAGCTTCTGATGCTCCTGGCAAATGGAGCAGTTTTGGGCCACCTTCTCAATGTCGGTGTCGAAGCCTGGCCACCAGACATAACTCCGGGCCAACATTTTCATTTTGGTCACACCTGGATGCCCATTGTGCAAGTCTGTTAGTATCAGCTCCTGGCCTTTTTCCGGGACAATCACACGCATCCCCCACAAGAGGATGCCGTCTTCCACGCTGAATTCTGCCAGCTTGGAGGAAAATGCCCGCAACCCGCCTGGGAGCTGTCTATGCTGCCCACCATACAGGACTATGTGCCGAATCTTTGACAGGACTGGCTCTGTCTGGGTCCACTCACGGATCTGTGATGCCGTGACAGGCCAGGTGTCCATAAAAGTTAGGGTTGCAACCACCTCACTGGTCGTGGGGGTCGACATGGGGCCGGTCGATAAAGGCAATCGGCTCAGTGCGTCGGCATTTGCTATCTGCGTACCTGTTTTGTGCTCCAGAGAATACTCGTATGCAGCAAGCAACAAAGCAGGATCCCTGTGCTGGATCCGTGCGGAAGCAATGGGCGGAATTGGCTTATCCTCTCTGAAAAGTCCCAGCAGGGGCTTATGATCAGTCACGATAGTGAAATGGCGGCCATACACGTACTGGTGGAAGCGTTTCACCGCAAAAACCACTGCATGGCCCTCCTTCTCAATCTGCGCGTACTTTTTCTCCGCTGCAATCAATGTGCGGGAGGCGAAAGCTATCGGTCGCTCGGCCCCGTTCTCCATCTTGTGGGACAGGATGGCCCCAATACCATACGGGGATGCATCACATGTGACGAGCAAAGGCTTTCCAGGATCATAGTGGGTTAGTAACCCAGACGACGACAATTGTTGCTTTACCCGCCGGAAAGTGGTTTCTTGCGGCTGACCCCAAACCCAGGTGTGATTTTTCTTTAGCAGAAGGTGCAAAGGGGCCAGCGTAGTTGCCAGATTGTGGAGGAACTGCCCGTAATAGTTTACGAGACCGAGAAAAGAACGAAGATGCGAAGTGTCAGTCGGGGCGGGGGCCTGTTGAATTGCACGCACCTTCTCTGCGACGGGGTGCAAACCTTCGCGGTCCACCCGATAACCTAGGTAGACTACTTCCTTTGCCTGAAATATGCACTTTGTGCGACGTAAATGGACTCCAGCCTCCGAAAAGCATCCAAGGACAGCCTCCAGATTTTCCAAATGTTCCTGCTCCGACGTCCCTGTAATCAAAACGTTATCTAAGTAGACAGCAACACGTGGTAAACCTCTCAAAATGCCCTCCATAACACGTTTAAAAATTGCACAGGCAGAGGATACTCCAAAAGGCAACCGTGTATATTCATACAGGCCCCGGTGTGTATTAATCGTTACATATGGTCGGGAGGCAGGGTCCAGCTCCAACTGCAGGTAGGCCTGACTCATATCTAATTTTGTGAACGAGAGTCCACCTGCAAGCTTCCCGACTCGACCGATATCCTCTATGCGAGGCATTGGATATCGGTCGAGTCGGGAAGCCGTATTCACTGTAAGTTTATAGTCGCCACACAAGCGAATCTGGCTTCATTACAGGTACAATTGGTGCTGCCCAGTCAGCGAAACGGATGGGCCTGATAATACCAAACTCTCCAAACGAGTGAGCTCCCCTTCTACCTTCTCGAGCAAGGCATCAGGCACCGGGCGCGCCCGGAAATAGCGCGGCGTGGCTCCTTGTTCGACATGGATACGGGCTACGGCCCCTTTTATTTTCCCCAAACCAGGCTGGAATACATCTGGGTATCGTCCTAGCACCTCAGTCAACCCTTCAGAAACTGTTTGGAGGGTGTGCTGCCATTGCAACCGCAAATGGCGCAACCAGTCCCGACCCAACAGGCTGGGCCCATGGCCGCGCACCACGATAAGTGGGAAACGCCCCTCCTGGCGTCCTTAAACAACAGGGGTCATTGTAGTTCCTGCAATGTCCAGTGGTTCCCCCGTGTAGGTGGCCAACCTGGCCTGTGAGTCGGTTAATGTAAGGGTCTGTATACCCTGCTTGATGCGGTCGAATGTCCTCTGGGCGATCACGGAGACCGCTGCGCCAGTGTCCAACTCCATCTCAAGCGGGTGGCCATTGACCCGTACTGTCACCTTAATGGGGGCCACACAGGGAGCTGCCACACAATGCAGCTGCAGGCAGTCGTCCTCCGTCTCCACGTCCTCAGGAGTAGTCGCCGCAGGTTCATCCACATGGAAGGTACGGCCCCTGGGCTGGTCCCAGTTTCGGTCAGAAAGACGGCGCCTCTGGCGCCCCCAGGACCGCCGTCCGCGACGGGGTCGGTGCCTACAAGTCTGACACGGACATGGTTCCTCATCCATTGGTTCTGGAGAAGGCTCCCTTCGGGGAGGAATGTCCGATGGCCACTGGCGTCGGTCCGGACGTTGCCTCGCCCAAGGTACCGCAGTAGTGCGGGGGGATGTTTTCGGACGGAAGGGATTGCGCCCCAAGGCATGCACTTCCATTCCCTGGAGCTCCTGCACTCCTCGTTCTGCGCTCTCTCGGGACAATACTATCTGAATGGCCTGTTGAAAAGTCAATGTTGGCTCAGCTAACAACTTTCTCTGGGTGGCCGCATTGTTAATACCACAAACCAAACGGTTGCGTAACATTTCTGACAAGGTCTCACCATAGCCACAGTACTCTGCAATCCTGCGTAGCCTGGATAGAAAATCGGCAAGGGATTCTCCAGGGGTCCTCTCAGCGGTATTAAACCGGTAACGTTGGACTATCGTGGACGGGGTTGGGTTAAAATGTTGCCCCACTATATTCACAAGTTCATCAAACGTTTTGGTGTCCGGCGCAGCTGGGTATGTAAGGCTCCTAATCACCCCAAACGTATGCGGGCCGCAGGCGGTGAGCAATATGACCACCTGGCGCTCGTTTTCGGTGATATTGTTTGCCCGGAAATAGTAACGCATCCGTTGTGTGTACTGGTTCCAGCTTTCCAGCGCAGCATCAAAAACATCCAAACGTCCGTACAGAGGCATGGTATAATAGAAAACAACTTCCAACCTGTATCCAACAAAAATCCAGGGAGGTGGCTTCAGCAGTGTCGACAGCTATTCACTTTAACCTTCGTCGCCAGTTTTGTGAGGGCCACGAAGAATCCAGCACGGGTTTTAAGGATACAAAGTAATAACATTTATTTACAATAACACATATATAGATAGATATATATATATATATATATATATATATAACAGCAGCAGCAACTTCCCTTGCTGCACACTCCTTCCTGCTGTTTCCAAACTGGGGCTGCTTTATTTATACTTGGAGTTTACTAATGGTTTCTCCGCCCCCCTCATTGGGGAAGCTCATACTCCCACAGGATTGTGGGATTGTCATTAGTCCCCAGCCAATGGTAAGTAGGCAGGTTATAACAATAGAATAAAGATTTGAGTGTATACCGGAGTGTTATTACATTAGAAATGATGTATTAATGAGGAAGTGACACCGTTACATAGGCAGATGAAAAATGGGCCAAAGTTCACCCAGTGGAGTTACCGATGGGTTAACAAAAGGAGGTTCTGTGGGTAGCACTGAGGTTCCATTCGGGGGTTATTTAGGAGTATGGAAAATTCAAGCAAAAAAACAAAAATATTTTTGTTGGCCTGGACTGCATTAGGATGTAGCTGACCCATGCCACCTGCCACCCCCCCTTACTGCTGCTTGTCAGCCAGCATGCCCAAACTGTTATCTCCCATGCAGAGAATGTACAATTCATCGTCTAGGCCAGTGTTTTTCAAACTTTTTTTCCAGGAACATATTCTTACCAACCCGGCCAACCTTCGCATCCCACGCCGGCCAACCTTCGCGACCCATGCCGGCCGACATTCGCAACCCATGCCAGTCGACCTTCGCAACCTACGCCTTATCCCTTACCTGGTTTGCTGCTGACAAAAATGGTCCCTTTGGCCCTCGTACACACTCCTCCAATGGGACCTGTTGGATGAAGGTGAAGCCTTCCGGTGTCGGAAAGTATGGGGTCTCCATCTGTCCAAAGTTCTGCATTTTTCTTCTGTAAAATGTTATCAAATAAATCCCCCCTGAACCTGTAAAAAAAATAAAAAATAAAATGAATTAAATAAATGAAAGAAATAAAAATAAAATGAATAAAATAAAATGAATAAAACCCCCCCGAACTTGTAAAGAAATAGCTGCGACCGTTTAAAAAAAAAAGCGGCCGCACTGCGCATGCCGCCAGTGATTGGGCACGCATGCGCAGTGCGGCCGCATTTTTTTTACATGTTCGTGGCCATTTTGAAGGCCGCTTGCAGCTGGCGTTATTAAAAGCCGGCTGCGGGCAGCATGGTGGCACAGTGGTTTGCATTGCTGCCTCACGGCGCCGAGGTCCCAGGTTCAATCCCGGCTCTGGGTCACTATCCGTGTGGAGTTTGCACATTCTCCCCATGTCTGTATGGGTTTCGCCCCCACATCCCATAGATGTGCAGAGTAGGTCGATTGGCCACGCTAAATTGCCCCTTAATTGGAAATAAAAAATGAATTGAGTGCTCTAAATTTTTTTTAAAATTAAAAGCCGGTTGCTGCGGCTGTTGCGTGACCGGGAGCGCCACAACGGACAGCTCCGCGACCATCCCGACACCTGCCCCCGCCCCCGAGTTTGACTGCCTGCTCTCGGCTCAAAGCTGCACAAGGATGTCAACTAAAGCCAACTGCACTCTCCTCTGCTGATAGTCAGCCAGTGCAGTAGCCCTGACTAGTAGCACAAGGCCAGACACGAGGACATGAAAAACACGCTCCATGGCAATGCAGAACCGCGGTGTTTCTGTCCAACATAGTAAGGACTAATTTAGAAAATTGGTTTGGAATGATAATTGTGATGATTTTCATTATTACACGTGGCCAAGTGGGCGCTGTGATGGTCAGCGATAAAGAGCAGGTAAGGTCTTGGAGTATTGGGGAATGGGAATTGCATTTATTGGTGTTGCAATTGGATGAATTCATCACAGACAGCTCAATCTCAAAGTAACTGCCTGGCATCCCCCTTCTCTTTTCTTCGTCCTCCATGTCGCTCCATTTGCATCTCTCTGGCAATGAAATGTCTTTTAACAGCAAGCATCAATGACCTCACTTATGCAACAGTAGACAGCCTACCACAATATGTTGCAAAATATTTCCAGCTACAGCCTGGAAGGAACCGGGGCAGTGAACTGCCATGGTCAACTTTACAGCCACTGGCAATGTAGTTCTCCCCTTGCTCTGAGGCTGTCTTTGTGGTTGCAGCAGGTGGAATATTGCAGTGAGGGATACCCTTACTAAAGTATAGATGTCTGACATATAGGTCATGCTGAACTTTGAGAGGGAAAAATGTTCTCTGAACACTTTGAGCAGACATGACCTCCTGCTGAGGGACCTTCTGCTCCTTCTCCTCTCTCTTCGGGTAACAGCTGAACTGCTCTGTGTGCTCTCTTGCTCATACTCCTAGCTATGCTATGTAGTCCAAGAGAAATGCCTACTTCTAAGCCCATGGCTGGGAACAATTGGTTTGCACAGAAGCCCTGTCGTCAATGACCAACATGTTGCAACAGCAGTAATTTTAAAAAGCAACAAATCTAAAAGTTATTGATTCCTTAAAAGAAAAACATTTGGGGGATGTGTGTGTGTGATTATGGGATGGAAGTAGCTGAAGCACTGAGCTCCAAAATGGCAGTGCAGGCATCAAATAAGCTTTACATGCTGATGTCTACTCTGCACACTTTTGGCAGATGCTAATTGCAAGTGTGCTAACACTTTCACCAAAATGGCTTCCTCCTCAACTTGCACCACAAAAGGCATTTTGGACTTCCAAGACCACTTGTGGGTGCTATGCATCCATATTTTTCCCCAGGCATGTCTTCTAACAGAGGTGTTCCACAGAGAATATTAAATAACATGGCTTCAAGTGACATTCAAGTTTAATAACCATTATTATGGCTATTACTGAGTAGTCTCATGTGTAATGTACGGTTGGCTTCCTAAAGAATGGCATGAATGGACTTGTGTTAAAAATCCATAAATTGAGAGAAGCCTGTTTGAATGTATAATCTCTTTTCACTTCTTTGCTTCACAGAACGTTAAACCAGTCATTAAGCATAACATATTGGCAAAACAGCTGATAATTATTCTTCATAACTACTCTCAGAAAATGTGTTAACATGTTGTTAGAACAGGAGATACATTAGTGGGAGGTTTAATTACTCATCCTTGATGTTGTTTGTGAGTAAACCCATCAGACTTGAAATGTAAAATGACTTATCATTTTGTTGCTTGTGTTTCTGCTTTTGTAAACTTGCACCTTCATCTATCTGTAGTACATAATAAACGGCTTTTGTCCTGGAATTTGAGGATTGTTATTGGATAAGGTTATTCTGTTAACCATAGCGGAGAATGCTTTGGATTGGGTCATTCATTTCTGAAATTGAATACCTTTTCTTTTTTGTCCCCTTTTAAAAAACATAAATTTAGAGTACCCAATTAAAAAAATATATCCACCGACCCTGCACATCTTTTTGTGTTGTGGGGTGAGAGCCATGCAGATACGGGGAGAATGCTTAAACTCCACATGGACAGTGACCCGGGGCCGGGATCGAACCTGGGTCCTCGGCGTGCGAGTCAGCAGTGCTAACCACTGTGCCACCGTGCCACCCTTGTTTGAATACCTTTTCAATTATCAATCTTTTCTTTGAATGAATCATGATCCAAAATGTAGTTGATCAATAGAAAGTCTATGTTTTGTGCAATGTTTACCTGATAATTGGTTGACTGAAGCTATCAATACATTGATTAAAATTGACAAAAATATTCAATTCTGAAGAATGTTGTGAAATATTTGTTTCTCAGTGAATGATAATTAACTTTATATTTATCCTGACAAGGAAAATGGTTACATTGGAATACAAACGTTGAAGAATACATTTATCCCACTGACAGCAGTCCAGAATATGGCTCTATACTTGTGCCTAATGTAGACAACGTGAGGACAAATGTTCTCATTCATACAATAGCCAAGCAGGGAAAGGTAGGATAATTTAATGTATTATTAATTTACTCTGTAAATTCTACATTTTATTTCTGGCCAGTAAATAGGTGGATAGAAATTGGAAGAACCACCATGTTTATAAATGTTTGCTCTCTTCGTGTTCTTTTCCTTGCAATTTTTGTCAAGCTGATTGCATCATTGTTAATTATTTTAAAGATTAAAGCAAAACAAGCATTTATTGGTCATCCCAAGCTGCGCGTGAGAAGGCCACTGTGTGCTTTTTTTATTGAGCTATTATAGTCTTTGTGGTGTAGATGCATCCACAGCTCTGTTGGGTAGGAAGTGCCAGAATTGTGACTCAGCGACACTGAAGGAATAGCCCTAAATGACCAAATTACCAAATTGGTACAGCGTGTGACTTGGACAAGAATTTGAAGGTGATCAAGCTTTTCCATGTATTTGCTCCTCATGTCCTCCTTGGTGGCAGAGAAATTGTCAGATTAGGAGGTGGTGTTGAAGAAGCCTTTGTGAGTTTCTGCAGTGCATCCTGTAGTTAGTACACACTGCAGCCAGGATTCATCGGTGGTGGGGAAAGTGCATGGCTAAGGAGATGGATGGGTTATGAAACTGGTGAATTGCTTTATCCTGGGTGGTGTTCAGCTTCTTGAGTGTTGCGGCTGCACCTATCCAGGCAAGAGGAGGCTATGTCATCACACTCCTGAATTTGCTTTGTCGACGATGGAGAAGCTTTGGTGAGTGACACGGTGAGTTACTTGTCCCAGGGCACCCATTCTCTGATCTGCTGTTGTAGTCACACCATTTATGTGACTAGTCCAATTGAATTTCCAGCCAGTAGCAACCCCAGAATTTTAATGGTGGGTATTCAGCGATGGTAATACCACTGAATGTCAAGGGGGAGACTGTTGGACTCAGTCTTGTTGGGAATGATCATTATCCAACACTTCTGTGGTGAAGATGCTGCTTGCCACTCATCAGCCCAAGCCTGGCTATAGTCCAGGTTTTGAAGCGTATTGGCACAGATTGCTTCAGTGTGAGGGATGATAAATGCTGCTGAACACTGCAAATCAAATATTTCAAATAATGACTGCAGCCAAGCTTCACTTGTAAATTAACAATTTTGCTTAAAATTCTTCTGATATTTCAACTACATCCTCATTCTTTTTATCATAGGCTGTGTTGCTGATTGGCGAACAAGGTACAGCCAAAACAGTGATCATCAAAGGATACTTATCAAAATATGACCCCGAGTCCCACATGACCAAAAGTCTCAACTTTTCGTCAGCAACTACTCCACTAATGTTTCAGGTCAGATATCGTTTCTCATTTGGTTGCCTTCTGCTGCAAATAACAAAAATCATTGTGTTATCAACTAAAGGAACGATTGTTAATAAATCATAGGATTGGGGATATTTTTGAATTTGTTGTAATTGTGATCAGAGGTACAGCACAGCGTAATTTTACATTGTGCTGTTTTTTGTTACTTTTTAGTAAATTATTCCATGTTATTGCTTTCTTCATCAAGTCCCTTTCCCATATAATGTGCACATTACCCAATGTAGTCAGACCTTCATCGCAGATCTCTGGAGGATGTGGCAGTGGTGTAATCAACTCAGTGGGCAGAATGTTACAGGTGGTTAGTTTTACCACCCCTCTGAGGAACTTTAATTGGCTGGAGGCAATTCACTTCAGAGAATGTCCCACCTCAGAATGGCCAATCAGAATGACAAGCAGCTCTGTAGTCCCAGCAGTGCCACCAGGAGAGGTCCTCAGATTCAAGCCCACAAAATCCGATAAATACAGGATATCCTGTGGGGCCCTTGATGGAAAGGCAGGGTGCTGATAGAGTATTGGGAGGAGGATGTGTGATAGAGGGTACAAGGATGACAGACCTTGGCGCAGTAGATTTGGGCTCCTGGTCTGGAAAGGGGACTAGTGATGGAGGCATCCTGCGCACTTCCCATCGGAGGCCTGAATAAAGTGATCTACCATCTCTAAATTTCTAACGCTGGCTAAAGAATTGTGGTTGAGCAGAAAGCGCCCTTTAAGTTGCCAGCAATTAGACACTTAAAGGCCTCAATTGAGGCAAAAAAACTATGCATTGCCCGTTCCTTCCTCCATTCCCCGTGAAGTTATAAACAGGTTGGGGATGGGTGGGAAGGTGAGGTAAGGCCATCCAGGAACTTTGTGGGCCCCTCCCTGGCCTTCAAACATGCCAGTGTGGGACGTTTGATTTCTGCCCTATGAATGCTCTTTGGAGAAAGAAGGGCAGCATAGTAAGGAAAGCAGGCACTGGAGGCTGTATTCGGACTCCCGTATGAGAATCCCAATAATTTGCAATTTGTAAGACTGTGAGGGACTATTACTAAACTCCAGGAGTGATTACACTGACCAATAGGTATCTTTTATGGTAAAACAAACTTGAATTTAAACACAGAATCAATCACATTAGCATCAAAGTAATAGCTACCCAGTTAACAGTTAAAATAGTTCTTAAAAACTTTACCTCCCTATCCACACCTGCCATATATATTCCAGTTAAGCAACCCGATGCAGTTATAAATTAACCTATAAATGCAGTTGTAAACCACCTATAAATAAAGTTAACAATCAGGGTTACTTGCTTCTTTGTGGAGACCTTTGGAGAGAGACCCTTTCGGGAACAAGCTAAAAATCTTTACTGTCAGACTCAAATCCTATGGCAAACTGCAAAACTACAGAGAGATCTAGCTCCTCACATCAATTACATAATCTCTATCCCAATCATGAGGCATGGTCCAGTCTCTTCCCACTAAGATGTCCCATGACCTGCTTAACCTGGAGTAAACACAATCCTTCAAAATTATCTAAACCCTAGGGAACCTTTTAAGCATAAACAATGTTCTATTAGCCATCTCTCTGGAAACAAGTGGCTAAAATCAATGATTATCATACCTTTATGACCCCTTAATCACAAGCTTTAGCAGACACACTGCTTGTACGTATTTGAAGTCAGGGTTTTAAATAACATTACTACAACAAAATATAATATATAACAATTTGCTACATTCATCACCTTTGTAGCACTTTGTTAGCTTAGATCCCAGATGTATAAGTTGAGGTACACTTAAATGAACTTTTCTGACAACTCTGTCTTCATAGATAGAATTGTGTTACATTTGGAGTCTGGTCTTCATTGCTCAATTAGGGGCTTGTGGAAATTACTTCGGCACTTGACTTTTGTGACTCAGGCGCTTTCTAGGCTATCCGGAGGGATATCAATAACCTTAAGTCAGTTTGCATGCACTTATAATGCATTTACATTGGCTACAGCATGAGAGTGCTGCATATTTTTCAAATGGTGATATTCCTCACATTACATAGCATCATTGACAACACCCAGTCGGAATTACTTTTGTGGGGCTATATCCAGTGCCCAAACGGCTTCAGAAGTATATCTGATGCAATATTGAATGAGACAATGTTCACTATAAATGACTCACACATTTATGTTACAAAATAACAAGTAAGTGCAACTAACTGGTGTAGTATAGCTGAAGAAACTCATGCTGCTTGCAACTTTAAAACATACCTTATCAGAATGAGTGAAGTTCGCTCTTAATTTCTATGAGAAAAGAAACTTAACATTTGATGTTGACAAAACTAACCAGAAATATACAATATTATCACCAAGTATCAATTACAATTACATAAAGCACAATTAAAGAGCATGGATAATTGTCTGTTGAATTTGTGTTACAGCGCACAATTGAGAGTTATGTTGATAAACGTATGGGTACGACATATGGTCCACCTGCTGGGAAGAAGATGACTGTCTTCATTGATGACATTAATATGCCTGTGATTAATGAATGGGGAGATCAGGTAATTAATTAAAATTTCTTGTTGTTAATCTTAAGCATAAAAAGACAGTGTATTGACTTGTCAACTTCCAGAGGCTATGATCTTCACAGTTATGGAAGTTGGAAGGACTGGGTCCTCTTTTTTCTGTGGTGAGGAAGCTAGGAAATACCAGGCACTAGGCGGTCCGCCTGCTGTATGTAATTGCTGTGGGTGGTCCCCCACAGTTGGAAACTCCGAAACCCAGTAGCGGGAAGGAAGTTGGGAAGGAAGCAATTGGAGTATAATGGGGTGGTTATTAGATAATGTATGTGATGGAAAATGGTACTCAGGAGGAACTGAAGATCGTGCGGAAGAAGTCAAATTCTTCAGGACCTTTGCTTGTGGGATGAGGAAGGCTCGGAATAATAGGGGCAAGTAACCCACAAGAAATATTCAAAAAAGCACTTAGCTGCTGCAGCAAGGATTTAGCCTTTAATAGCCAGGATTCCTGAGCCTTAGGAAAACAGGCCTATAGATGTTAAATTCAAATGGGTCCCATATTCTGAGGGATGGAGCCCCATTTTTATATTAAAGCCTGATCCGTCTCTCCAGAGCTGGCTAGCTGGATGCCTCCAAGCCTGCCACAGTTAGACCAGGAGTAGACTGACCGCGGCATATTTCAAATTGATAAATGCAGTTACAGATTGTGGCCGCAAAGTGGGGCACTATGACCTCTACTCTTGTTTCTATGATTTCTATTTTGGTACCAAATTGGCTTTGAAACACATCTGTTTATATTACATTTAAATAGTTAGTTACCGTCAGCTGCTGTGTGTGTGTGGGGTGGGGGGGAGTCAGGGGGTTTTGTTGTTTGTTCTACTTAGTTGGGTTATATGTTTAAAATGTTAAAAATTGAATAAAAATATTTTTTAAGAAAGAGATTCAGATGAATGCAAATGAGGATTAATGATATGCTTGCCATCGGGAGCAAGCTGATGAATTGCAAAAGGGCGCAAATCTTGATTTTGGTCTTTCCTGCTATTTGCCTGGCGTGCACAGATCCACACCGGGTGCAACTTGTTTGTTAAATCGCGCCCATCGTGTTATCGCAGTGGCTGTTGCATGGTTGGTGGAAGGCTGCTAACTTTTACTGAATGAGGCCAGTATATGGCCTTGCTGGACGCTCTTGAAGAAGTAACTCTGGATTGCATCATCTCAAAAGATGCAGCAGCAATTGGGCTGGCTAGCCGGGAGGTGACACAAGTGCAAGGTCAGAGTGGTGGGGTGAGGGCATGAATGTTGTTATTGGAAGGGAGGACAGGAGGCTTGTAATCCACAAAATGACTGCCACTCCACAGGGCAGTGTTTCAGCAATCCTTGTAATCTGCTGGAGCAGTGTGCTCAACTGCTGAGAGAACCTGCAAGCCCCTTTGAGCACTGTTTCGCGCAGCCATGATAGCAGTCTAAACCTGTATATCATGAAGCTCGGCTTGTATAGTAATAAGCTAAGGTTTCATCACTTCAGTCTGAGTTTCCACTTGAACACACTGACCTTATGTGGCTTTTGCTTGTGCTACAATGGAAGCTGCTGTATCAACACTGCATTGTGATCAGGTCCACAAGTATTCTCATGGAGTTGGCAACCACCACCTGCATGCTGGGAAGGATGGACTCTAAGCTCTGTGAAGTCCTGTACCGAATTGGAGTTCAGGGACTCTCCAAATGCAGGACCGACCTCTATGCCATCCTGTAAATTATGCACAGCGCCTGTTACATTGGGGGTGACTGCGTCTATGCAATGGTTTTATTTTAATCAGCCTGTTGTGTCCCCTGACACTTTAGGCTCATTTACAAGCTCTTGACCGGATGGTAGTTCTTCTGTATCTCAAAGGATAAAGGGTTTGGTGAGTGAAGTGAGGAAACGCAAAGGTGTATGCTTTCACCATTTGCAGCTTGTAAATCAGAAGAAATTGTAGGGCCAGGGTGATGTGGGCTATGCAAAGGTGGATGAGGTAGGAAGATATTATCATCCTCCATGGTTTCAGCCCAACCACTGGCCACAGTCTCAGTCATGGCTACACCAATGATTTCAGCACTGTCTCATCCATGGGAGTGAGGGTGTGTGTCATGCCTGTCCCATCGGTTAGGAGCTGCTGCCTCTCATCACAGACCAACCCCTTTCAAGCAATGTGATTGGGTGATGTGCCTATTGAACAGCTAATCGTGTGTGTCGGCTTTGAGTGTGAGGCTCGGAGAAGTGTTAAGCATGTGAGGATGAGGTGAGGCAGTAATGTTGGGTATGAGTCATGCTTGACAGGGATGAAGATGAATCAAGGGTGTGTGGTGAATGAGCAGTAGGTTAATGGTTCATTTGTAAGGATATGGCATGTGAAGTCTTAACCTGCATCAAGTCCTGTTCATCTGTCACCCTTGTGTTTGCTGATCTACATTGTCTTCTGGTCGAGCAGCATATTGGTTTTAAAATTCTCATGTCTGTTTTCAGATTTCTCCTTCGCCTCACTCTCCCTGTCTCTGTAATCTCCAGTCACAACAGTCCAAGATGTCTGTGCTCCTCTAGTTGTGGCTTCTTGAGCATCCCTGATTCGAATCACTTCAACTTTGGTGGTTTAACCTTCAGTTGCCTCAACCCCCCCCCCCGCCCCCCCACACCCACACCCACACACGCACACACACACACACACACACACATTTGCCCTGCTCAACCCCTCTTTCTTCCTTTAAGACACTGTTTAAAACCTACCTACCTCCTTCACCAAGTTCTTAAGTCATTTGACCTCATAACTCATTGCATGGCATGGTCTCATATTTTGTTTATAATGCCCCTGGGAAGCATCGGGGGACTTTTTATTATGTTAAAGAAGCTATATAAATATAAGTTGCTGTTAATCACACTCCCAAAGCAGAGCTTTATTTATTGGGAGTACATATTAGGAATTAATGCATGGAGATCAGTGTTTTGCGATGAATCGACTCAAATCATGCAGGACATTGGCTGTTGGTAGCAAAACTTTGTGCAAATTAGTAAAATTTACCTTTCTGTGCTCAAGGCTTGAAGAGGCGATTGAACCCTAATCTCCTGAGTCAGGAACCTGGAAGTTGTTTAGCAGTGGATGCCTGAAAATATTCCATTCCCCACAATGTGATGTGCATGAAAATTGATAGAAGAAAGTTTTCTATATGTTACAGTCTATTCAAAGTTACAGGATATTCTGAATGGAGTTGCATTGCTTTGCTTCAAAGTAAATCACGTGGACACTTAACGTTGCTCTTATTTTAGATCACCAATGAAATTGTACGACAGCTTATGGAACAGAATGGTTTTTATAATCTTGAGAAACCAGGTGAATTCACAAACATTGCTGACGTCCAGTTCCTTGCTGCAATGATCCATGCTGGAGGAGGGAGAAATGACATACCCCAGCGCTTGAAGAGGCATTTCTCAATTTTCAACTGCACATTGCCTTCAAATTCCTCAATTGATAAAATTTTTGGTAAGAAGGGCAAAGAAAACACACATTTCCAATGAATTATCTTGCCTTTTAATCGGTTTATAAATCTAGGAGGTTTTTGTTCCAGTGTCTCCCAGTCTTTCGTCCCAGGGTTCTGCAGGGTTAACAACTTGATTTCTACTTTTGTTTGGGTGGGTGAGACTCTTCAGGTGTGTAGGATGTCTTTGCAGAGGGACAGGCAGTCGGGGTGAGGGGGAGAGGCGGGGGTTAGCTTTGTCCAATCTTATGTTATTATTGGGCAGCGAACATTGATAAGGTGCAGGGGTCGTTTGAGCATCTGTGATCTATCTGGGGGTGGATGGAGGAGGTTTCGTGCAAGGGGTCTGGCCTGCGGTCTCTGGTTGCAGCACCACTTTTCCGCAGCTAGATTCTCTTTTAGTTCGGTGGTGATAGCTACCTTGCGGATTTGGAATCCGTTTAGACAGCATTATAAGCTGGGTTCCATGTCGCTTCTGGCTCTGATCTGTAGAATAGGTTTGTGCTGTCTGGCTTTGGCGAGGGAGGGCTGGAGAGATTTAGAGATATGTTTTTGGAGGGTAGGTTCGCAGGCCTAGACGAGCTACTGGAGAAGTTTCAGCTCCCAAGGGAGAATGTATTTGGATACTTGCAGGGGCATAATTGTTTGCACAAGGAACTCCCTTCATTTCCTCTGGTGCCGTCATCCTCGTTTATGGATAGGGTCCTGATTATGGGTGCGATCGGGGGGAGTAAGATCTCGGAGGTTTATGGATGGTTGATGACGATGCAGCAAGCTACTTTGGAGGAGGTAAAGAGGAAGTGGGGGGTGGGGGGGGGGTTGTTGAGTGAGGCCCTGCAAAGGATCAACTTCACATCCTTGTGCGCGAGTTTAAGTCTGATCCAGTTTAAGGTGGTGCACAGGATGCACCTGGCGAGGGCATGTATGAGTGGGTTCTTCCCTGGGTGGAGGATAGGTGAGCGGTGTTCTAGGGGACCGATAAATCACATGCACATGTTTTGGTCTTGCCCTAAACTTGTCAGCTTCTGGTCTCCTTTTTTGATATGTTATCAGGGATTCTGGGCGTTCAGTTTTAGCCGTGCCTGATGGTGGCCATCTTTGGAGTGTCTGACTCACGGTGGCTGCAGACAGGGGTGTTCACCTTGCTAATAATACGGAGGCGAGTTCTATTTGGGTAGAGGTCCCCAATGCTGCCTAATCCTCAGCTTGGTTGGGAGATTTGATGGACTTTCTACACCTGGAGAAGATTAAGTATACCTTTTAAAAAAAAAAAAAAAAAAAAAAAAAATTTTTATTAAAGGTTTTCATAAAATATCAATAACAAAATTAAACAAGGAACCCAACAGGGTTAAGTACAAAACACAATCTAGAAAAGCACCCCCCCCCCCGTACATAAATAATAAATTAACATTAACACCCCGACTTAACACAACAGGTATATACACCCCTTCAGACCCGCCAATGTAAGTAATAAAAACAATAATAAAGTAACCCCCCCCCCCCCGAGCTGCTGCTGCCATTGACCAATGTCTATCGTTCTGCCAGGAAGTCTAACAACAGTTGCCACCGCCTAAAGAACCCTTGTACCGACCCTCTCAAGGCGAATTTCACCCTCTCCAATTTAATGAACCCTGCCATATCGTTGATCCAGGATTCCACGCTTGGGGGCCTCGCATCTTTCCACTGAAGAAGAATCCTTCGCCGTGCTACCAGGGACGCAAAGGCCAGAATTCTGGCCTCTTTCTCCTCCTGCACTCCCGACTCCTCTGCCACCCCAAATATTGCGAGCCCCCACCCGGTTTGACCCTGGATCCTACCACCCTCGACACCGTCCTCGCTACACCCTTCCAAAATTCCTCCAGCGCTGGGCATGCCCAGAACATATGAGTGTGGTTTGCTGGGCTCCCTGAGCACCTAACACACCTGTCCTCACCCCCAAAAAACCGGCTCATCCTTGTCCCAGTCATGTGTGCCCTGTGCAGCACCTTGAACTGTATGAGGCTGAGCCTCGTGCATGATGAGGAAGAGTTCACCCTCCCGAGGGCATCTGCCCACTTCCCTTCCTCAGTCTCCTCTCCCAATTCCTCCTCCCACTTACCTTTCACCTCCACCACCGAGGCCTCCTCCTCCTCCTGCATCACCTGGTAAGTTTCCGAGATCTTCCCCACTCCCACCCACCCCTCCGAGAGCAACCTGTCCTGTACTGTGTGTGGCAGTAGCCGCGGGAATTCCACCACCTGCCGTCTGGCAAACGCCCTTACCTGTAAGTACCTGAAGGTGTTCCCCGGGGGGGAGCCCGTACTTCTCCTCCAGCTCACCCAGGCTCATGAACCTCCCGTCCACAAACAGGTCCCCCAACCTTCGTATCCCTGCCCTGTGCCACCCCGAAAACCCTCCACCTGTTCTTCCTGGGGTGAACTGGTGGTTTCCCCCGTAATGGGGTCCACGCCGAGGCCCCAACTTCTCCCCTGCCGCCTCCACTGCCCCCAAATTTTGAGGGCAGCCACCACCACCGGGCTCGTGGTATACCTCCTTGGAGGGAGTGGCAGCGGCGCCGTTGCCAGCGCCCCCGGACTCGTAACCACACAGGACGCCGTCTCCAGCCTCTTCCATGCAGCCCCCTCCCCCTCCATCACCCACTTGCGCACCATCGTCGCATTGGTGGCCCAGTAGTACCCACAGAGGTTGGGCAGCGCCAGTCCCCCCCTACCTCTACTCCGCTCCAGGAACATCCTTCTCACCCTCGGAGTCCCTCGCGCCCATACAAACCCCATTATACTCCTGTTAACCCGCCTGAAAAAAGCCCTCGGGATAAACACGGGGAGGCACTGGAACAGGAACAAAAACCTTGGGAGCACCGTCATTTTGATTGACTGCACCCTACCCGCCAAGGACAGCGGCAACACGTCCCACCTCTTGAACTCCTCCTCCATTTGCTCCACCAGCCTTGTAAAATTAAGCCTATGCAGGGCCCCCCAGCTCCTGGCCACCTAGACCCCCAAATACCTGAAGCTGTTCTCCGCCTTTTTTAGTGGGAGCTCGCCAATCCCCCTCTCCTGGTCCCCTGGATGAACTACGAAAAGTTCCCTCTTCCCCATGTTGAGCTTGTACCCCGTAAAGTTCCTGAATTCCCCAGAACCCTCATTACCTCCGGCAGTCCTCCCACCGGGTCCGCCACATACAGCAGCAGGTCGTACGCATAAAGTGACACCCTATGCTCCTCCCCACCCCGCACCAACCCCCTCCAGTTCCTTGACTCCCTCAGTGCCATAGCCAGGGGTTCAATTGCCAGTGCGAAGAGCAGGGGGGACAGGGGACACCCCTGTCTCGTCCCTCGGTGCAACCGAAACTACTAGGACCTCCTCCAGTTTGTGGCCACACTCACCATCGGGACCTCATACAACAGCCTAACCCACCTGACAAACTCCTTCCCAAACCCGAACCTCTTCACCTCCCACAGGTACCCCCACTCTACCCTATCGAAGGCTTTCTCAGCGTCCATCGCCACCACTATCTCTGCCTCCCCCTCCCTCGCCGGCATCATGATAACGTTCAAAATCCTCCTCACATTCGCGTTCAACTGTCTCCCCTTCACAAACCCCGTCTGGTCTTCATGGATGATCTGCGGCACACAATCCTCAATCCTTGTGGCTAAGATCTTCGCCAGCACCTTGGCATCGACATTTAGCAAGGAAATCGGTCTGTAAGACCCACATTGCAGGGGATCCTTGTCCCGCTTCAGGATCAAGGAGATCAGTGCCCGGGACATCGTCGGGGGCAGAGCCCCCCCCTCCCTTGCCTCATTAAAGGTCCTGACTAACAGCGGACCCAACAGGTCCATATATTTTTTATAAAATTCGACCAGGAAATCGTCCGGCCCCGGTGCCTTCCCCGCCTGCATGCTTCCTATCCCTTTGATCAGCTCCTCCAGCCCAATCGGGGCCCCCAATCCCGCCACCAGTCCCTCTTCCACCTTTGGAAACCTCAATTGGTCCAGGAAGCGGCCCATCCCTCCCTCCTCCCGTGGGGGCTCGGGTCGGTACAATTCCTCGTAAAAGTCCCTGAAGACCCCATTGATGCCAACCCCACTCCACACCACACTCCCTCCCCTGTCCTTAACTCCCCCGATCTCCCTAGCTGAATCCCGCTTCCGAAGCTGATGCGCCAGCATCCGGCTTGCCTTTTCCCCATACTCGTAAATCGCCCCCTGGGCCTTCCTCCACTGCACCTCCGCCTTCCTGGTGGTCACCAGGTCGAATTCAGCCTGGAGGCTATGCCTCTTCCTCAACAATCCTTTCTCGGGCTCCTCCACATACCTCCTGTCTACCCTCACCATCTCCCCCACCAGCCTCTCCCTCTCCCCCCGCTCCCTCCGCTCCTTGTGGACCCTAATGGAGATCAGCTCTCCCCTCACCACCGCCTTCAGAGCCTCCCATACCATTCCCATTTCGGACCTCCCCGTTGTCGTTGGTCTCCAAGTACCTCTCTATACTTCCTCGGACCCGCTCGCTCACCTCCTCGTCCGCCAGCAGTCCCACCTCCAAGCGCCACAGCGGGCGCTGGTCCCTCTCCTCCCCCATTTCCAAGTCCACCAAATGCGGGGCGTGGTCCAAAATGGCTATTGCCGAATACTCAGTATCCTCTACTCTCGCTATCAGCGCCCTACTCAAAATGAAAAAGTCGATTCGGGAATAAGCCTTATGGACATGTGAGAAGAATGAAACCAAGGTGGACCCTTGCAAATCTCCAAGGGTCCACCCCTCCCATCTGGTCCATAAACCCCCTCAGCCATCTAGCCGCTGCCGGCTTCCTATCCGTCCTAGACCTGGAGCGATCCAGTGCCGGATCCAGCAACGTGTTAAAGCCTGCCCCCATTATCAGGCCCCCCACTTCTAAGTCTGGTATCCGACCCAACATACGCCGCATAAAACCCGCATCGTCCCAGTTCGGGGCATACACATTGACCAGTACCACCCTCTCTCCCTGCAACTTACCACTTACCATTATGTACCTACCGCCATTATCTGCCACAATGCTCGATGCCTCGAATGACACCTTCTTTCCCACCAAGATCGCCACCCCTCGATTTTTGGCATCTAGTCCCGAGTGAAAAACCTGACCTACCCACCCTTTCCTCAATCTTACCTCTACTCTCGCGCCCTACTCAAAATGAAAAAGTCGATTCGGGAATAAGCCTTATGACATGTGAGAAGAATGAAAATTCCTTGGCCCCCGGCCGTGCAAATCTCCAAGGGTCCACCCCTCCCATCTGGTCCATAACCCCCCTCAGCACTCTAGCCGCCGCCGGCTTCCTACCCGTCCTAGACCTGGAGCGATCCAGTGCCGTCTCCAGCACCTTGTTAAAGCCTCCCCCCATTATCAGGCCCCCCACTTCCAAGTCTGGGATCCGACCCAACATACGCCGCATAAAATCCGCATCGTCCCAGTTCGGGGCATACACATTGACCAGTACCACCCTCTCTCCCTGCAACTTACCATTATGTAACTACCGCCATTATCTGCCACAGATTAAGTATACCTTGAGGGGATTGGTGGAAGGGGTCTACTCAAGGTAGCAGCCTTTCATCTCTGTTTTAGGGAGTTGGTTACCATCAGCCATTAGGACGAGGGGAGGATTGGGTTAAGGGTTTGCTAAGGTTTTACTTTCTTTATGGGGGGGGAAGGGGTTTGGGGGGTCGGGCTGGGTGCAGTTTAGGTAGGATGGGGTTGGGTTGTATTATTGGTGGGTTTGTTTGTTATAATGAAAGTTTTGCTTGAATAAAAATATTTTTAAAATATAGATTTTAAAGTCTGAAACATTATCACACTGAATGAACAAAACGTTTCATTTTTTTCTGTTTCTCTTAGGTGTTATTGGGACTGGCCACTATTGCACTGAGCGGGGTTTCTGTACAGTAGTGAGAACTCTTGTTACCAAACTGGTACCAATGACCCGCAAGCTTTGGCAGCTGACCAAGGTAAAAATGTTGCCCACACCAGCCAAGTTTCATTATATCTTTAACCTGCGAGACCTGTCACGGATTTGGCAGGGAATGTTGAACAGCACCTCAGAGATTGTCAACGATGAAAGTGTAAGTATTGTTTTAAAACTTATCTTATGTAAACCTATTTGCATTTTGGCCAGGAGTACATCTCAGGAAGTCATGCACCTCCAGCCTATGATGTTGTACCTTCCAAATGAATGGACAGAAAGCCACAAAGCTGGTAAAATTCAATTTTGTGATATCCACAGGGACTTCTAAAGCTGTAAAGTTCCACAGAGGGGCTAATTTTTTTTAAATGGACATGAGAATAGAGAAAAAGTAAGTAATTCCCTATTGTAAAGAAAGACACTCTATGGGCGGGATTCTCCATTGCCCGATGCCGAAATAGTAATCGCGATCGGGTGGAGAATCCATTCCGATGCCCAAATCGGGGCCGGCGCCAGTTTGACGTCGGTCAGCCATGCTCCGCCCCCTCGCAAGTGGCATAATCAGAAGGCCCTCCCGCGATGCTCCGCCCCTGATAGGCCAAGTTCCTGACCGCACGGTTGACGTGAAGTTTGAACGATCTGGGACCCAGCATGATGGCTGCGGAATGTGCCCAGCGCCGCCACACTCGGCTGGGAGCCGTGCCGTTGGCTGGGGGGCTTCCGCAAAGACAGGGGGACTGGTGAGGGTGGCCGTGGGGTCACGGATGACGGGTCGGGTCCGCACATGGCCGGCGCCATGTTGTACAATGCGACCGCTGCACATTGTCGCCGTACGCATGCACAACCACGGATCCAGCCATTCTCCGGCCGTTTTCGCCACAGGAGCCGGGAGTTTTACCCAGCGCCGCTGATAGCCCCTCACCGGACTCTGAATCGGTGAGGGTTCAGTGTTGATTTTGGCATTGTAAAACGCCCGTGAATTCTCCGTTTCAGTCAGCACTTAGCTGCTGAAACGGAGAATCCGGCCCTTTGTGTTTCATTCAATATATTAGCCACAGTGGACTTTGGTTGCAGTAAGCAAATTTAAGATGTTAATCTTTGATCTTTGTCGTTAATTGATTTCTACATTTGAAGCACATGGATTTTAAAACAATCCACTTGCTGTATGAAATCTAGGTTTGGAGAATTAATGTATAATTAGATAATCCCCTGGAAATTATTTGTCATTGACCATAGATTGAAATATAATTATTGTTCTCTGATTCTAAGTTTTCTTGTTTAGAGGTAACCTACGCATTTTGTACAGAGAAAATAGACAAGTTCTGTAAACTGCAAACTTTATACCTCAAAGCACTCCTGCTCCCCATGTTAATTGCTCCCCGTGTTAATTTTGAACTGTTACATCTATTCTATCAGGCATGTGTACCAATAGATCACACCATGCAACTCCACACTTAGATAAGAAAAGCAGAGTTGCTGAAACCAGAGTTCAGAGTAACTGGCCTTGACATCAAGGCAGTATTTGACACAGTGTAGCACCAAGGAGCCCAAGCAAATCTAGAGTCAACGGGAATCGGGGAAAACTCTCCACTGATAGGAGTCATACCTAGCACTAAGAAAGATGGTTGTGACGTCTGGATGTTAATCATCTCAGTCGTGGGATATTAAAGCAAGAGTTCCCAGGGAGGGTCCAGTCACCTTCAGCTGCTTGATCAGTGACCTTCCCTCCATCATAAAGTCAGAAGTGGAGATGCTTGTGCAGTGTTCAGCATTAGTCATGACTCCTCATACGCTGAAGCAGTCCATGTCCATATGCAGCAAGACCAGGACAATGTTCAAGCTTGGACAGATAAGTGACAAGTAATATTCATGGCACAAAAGTGCCAGGAAATGGCTATCACCAACAAAAGAAAACCTAACCATTGACATTCAGTGGCATTATCATCAATGCATCCCCTTCTATCAACATCCTAGGGATTACCATTGACCAGAAACCAAAAATATTGTGGTTACAAGAGCCGTCAGTGGCTGGGAATCCTGCAGCGAGTAACTTAGCTCCTGACTTCTTAAAACCTGTCCACCATTTACAAATCAGGAGTGTGATGGATTACCCTCCATTTGCCTGGATGTGTGCAACACCAAGCACACTCGAGAAATTTGACAGCATCACCACCTAAACATTCACCCCCTCCACAACCGATGGAGGGTGCCTTGATGTCAAGGCCAGTTACTCTCAAGAACTTATCTTGTACTGCAGAAACTTATCAAGGCTCCTTCGACAACACCTTCCAAACCCATGACCTCTACCACCTCAAAGAACCGGGGCAGCAGAAACATGGGAACAGCACCACCTGAAAGTTCCCCTCCAAGCCACTCATCATCCTGACTTGGAATTATATTGCTGATCCTTTATTGTTGCTGGGCCAAAATCCTGGAACTTCCTTCCTAACAGCACTGTGGGTGTACCTACAACACATGGAGTGTAGCAGTTCAAGAAGGTGGCTCACCACCACTTTCTCAAGGTCAATTAGGGATGCGCAATAAATACTGGCCTAGCCAATGACAACCACACTCTGGGAAAGAATAAAAAAAGACATTCTGCAAACTTCACACTTATTCTGTTATCCCACAAACACTGGCAGGACATGAATGCTGAGAGTGCTTCAAGTGCAGATTAGTCTCCCATTCTGAAATAATAGAATAGATCAAAAGTACAGTAGTACTAATAACAACACAACTTAACCTCACTGATTAATAAACACAAACATAGCCATGTACTTAGAGATGTGTTATGGTTTTGCCAAGAAGAGATCTATAATACAAGCAAATGACCACTGCAAGTGGAGATCATGAAAATCAAATTTTACTTTATTATTTTTAATCTAGCTGTTAATAAAATATTTGCCTTCTGTTATATGTTTAGGTGACTCTAAAGCTGTGGCAGCATGAATGTAAATGCGTTATAGCTGATCGATTTACCACCCCAGAGGATGTAGCTTGGTTTGACAAAGCTTTAGCCAAAGTAGTTGAGATGGAACTCGAGGGGAAAGCTCTGGCTACCGTCAATGTCGGAGTCAGTGCTTATTTTGTAGACTTCTTACGAGATGCACCTGAGTCCACAGGTAATGAAGATTTGAAACATGCAAAAACTGGTTAATCAAGGCATCTGTCAACCTGTCATAATACAATATAAACTAATCCTGACTCCAATCGAATCCCATGAAACACCCTCCAACCATACCGCACCTATCTAGTACATCAGCCACCAACACGTCTCCTGGGAAAGACAAAAACACAGTGTAAGAAAGCCAAGGCCAATTTAGAAAAATGCTTTCCAGCCCACCATGCTAAATAGAGAGCATAGTGACTTGCAGACACACATGTCCTCGTACCCATCTAACGATCGATATTCACGGAGTGTAGTTAACTGCACTCAGAAACTCAGCCAGATCCTTTCTGAATGTTTGCAGCGAGTTTGCACTCACTATGTGAGTCAACGTAGTCAGCTGTGAATTGATAACTTTCTTTTAAAATACCTCCTAACATCCAATCTATACTTACATAGCTTTTATTTTCCTCCCAGCATCCCCCTCCCCTTAACCTATCGAACTGAAGTTAGGTTCAAATCTAATCTTGTCATTATTTTAAAGAACTTTATTAAACCTCCTTCATCGCTATGATTTTCCCGAGTTAAAACAACCAGATCGCTAAGCTGATACAATAAGCAAGGCATTATTCTAGTCTTCTGAATCTTATCCAAGACCTCCACATCACCTGGCATAAGAGAGAACCAAACCTGAGGCCTAATTAAGGTCTTATACAAGAATAGGAAAGATTTTTTTGTTTTATCCTGGTAAGTTTTCGTAAATATATATACAGCAACTGAAAATTGCATTTTACGCCAAAAAAAGCCTGTAAAGCTGCATCCATTCCATTGTACTTCTGTCTTACCTCCAAGCAAAGCTTGAATGTTTTGGGGCCAGGTGCCAGGACAGATCATTCCCTGCACCATAGGACCTGAAGGAGTCCCAACATATGATTGATGGAGGTATCCGCAAGGTTTTAAAAAAAAAAAAACTAGGTCCCAAAAATATTTTTCACAGGGTCAGTGACCAGTGGGCAAAATGATCATTTTGGAAGGGCTCAGAAAATCTTCTACATGTCACTTCCTGTTAGCACATAGCAAGCCCACCAGTGGGAGAACATTTTAGTGGTAGTGGTCATAATTCAGTTAGATTTTGTGTATTTGTGCAAAAGGACAAAGGTGGGATAATTTGGGGAAAGACCAATTTGTAAAATTGACTAGAAACAGGTAGTTGAAGGTAATTCAATTTCAGAGTTGTGGGAAGTATTCAAAGAGGAGATTGGGAGGACTGCTACAGAGAAACGGTGTAATAGAATCCCTACAGTGCAGAAGGAGGCCATTCGGCCCAATGAGTCTGCACTGACCCTCTGAAAGGGCACCCTACCTAGGCCCACTCCCCGCCTTATCGCTGTCACCCCACCTAACCTGCACATCCCAAGATACTAAGGGGAAATTTTATCATGGCCAATCCACCCAATCTGTACATCTTTGCACTGTGGGAGGAAACTGGAGCACCCGGAAGAAACCCATGCAGACACGAGGAGAAAGTACAAACTCCACACAGTCACCCAAGGCTGGAATCAAAAACGGGTTTCTGGTGCTGTGAGGCAGCAGTGCCAAGCACTGTGTCACTATGTCAGATTCACAATTCTAGACTTCCCTGGATGTCGGAATGCATAGCGTGCAATAGGGTCAACAACAAAAGCTTTTGTCAGATGCTGAGAGCTCCATAATACATAAAACTCGAAAGAGTGGAGAAAATGCAGGGATAAAATTAAAAAGGAAATTAGGAGACAAAGGGATGTCAGGAAATACTATTGGCAAGTCAAGGAAAACCCATGGGTATTTTATAAATACATAAAGAGTGAGATGATAATGATGGAAAGACTCAGGCCAAGTAGAAAGCCAGAAGGTAACTTATGGTATGAGGGGATAATGCCAAGGCGCTGTGGGCGAGTGCCAGGGTACTGCCTAGACATATCCCTTTTCCCCTGGAGGTTATACCTAACTGTGCGTCCCTGGTGGGTTCCCTCCGCCTGGTTCCCGTTTTTAAAAACATATTGTGAACCTCGCCAACATGATGTTGATGAGGGAAAAGATCCCAAAGTGGCGGGGGGGGGGGATTGAAATAAGGCGGGGAAGCCCTTTAATGTTATTATAATTTATTGAAATGAGGTTCCAGACCTTTCTGGGCGGGAACCACATTACTTCACCAGCGGGGAAATTCTGAAAATGAGATCTTGCCAGCGAGATTCTCTGACTCTCGGGATTTTGCCCACAGGCGCAAAATCCCGGACATCAGAAGAGGCCCAACTCTCGAACACGTTCTTGGGTCCAGTGAATCTAACTTGCTACTTAGCCAAAAGAAGAAAATCACCCAGGAGTTTTGCATCCTTCACAATAGTCTAAATTTTAATAAGATTTTAGCTAGAGTAATATTTCTGAATACTATAAGGATCCGGGTTAACTCCTCAGTCGATATTCCCCCACCATTAAGAGAGCAGCAGTTGGGTTCACTGAGTGATACAGAAGTTTAGATGAGGCTATTTAAGTTTTATGAATAAACCCAAATTTATTAAAATAAGGAAGCATGAGATATGGTGATTATTCAAAGAGAATAATTTACGAAGCTAATTAAATTTAGAAAATAATAGATAACGAGTTCTTATTTCTATGTGAGAATCCAGCAATTATCTGGTTACAAATATAAGAATTCTAACAGTAAGTAAGTATATACATCAACAAGGAAGGATATCCATCAAATTTTAGCATAACAACACTGTGGTGTATTCAAGAATGAAGTTCACTACATCCTTCTCAAGGGCAGTTAAGGATTGGCAATGAATGCTGGCCTAGCCAGCGACAACCACATCCCATTTAAAAAAAAATTCCTTCACCCTCGAGATCTGCTAGATTCAGAACAGGTCTGGAGTCGATCAAAAGGATCTCCCTCCCAAATCTGTTGGTTCAAATTTGGGTTGAGATATTAAAAATTAATTTTGGGTTTGTATAATTAAAGTTACCTGGAAGATGTTAACTTGTTAAGATCATAGACCACCTGATTAGTATCCTATATTTGATGAAAGGACCGCCTTTATAATGAAGGTGCTCGTTCAATTTCTAGGAAATGATATTTTGAATTTATTCCTGAAATTACAGTCATGTTCATCAATGTTGCTTGACTCAGTTATCGTGTCCAGCAAGGTAATGAAATGGAGGGCCTAATGTTTTGTTATCTGTTTTGCAGTTTTACTTATCAGAACTAGTATTGTAAATTACGTGCTAGTGTCACAGTAAGAACTATAGAATGACATTTATCAGGTGTGTGTATTTTGTATCAGCAACTTCATATCATTGCAAAGGGAGTAGACCAAGTTGTGTTTGCAAGCTAGCTTTGTCCTTGGGTAAAAAATGCAGCTTGCTGTACATTAAAAAGAACAATACAGCACAGGAACAGGCCCTTCGGTCCTCCAAGCCTGTACCGTTCAGGATACCACCCTTGGCCAAAACCCTCAGTACTTCCTAGTGCCATATCCCTCTATACCCATCCTATCCATGTATTTGTTGAGATGCCTTTTGAATGGTGTTAATGAATCTACTTCCACAATCTCCCCTGGCAGCACGTTCCAGGCACTCACCACCCTCAGTGTAAAAAACCTGCCTCGCACATCTCTAAACTTTGTCCCATGGACCTTAACCTATGCCCCCTCGTGACTGATCCCTCCACCCTGAGAAAGAGTGCCTGCCCATCCACCCTATCCATGCCTCTCATAATCTTGTAGATTATTTGATCCTTTCCTGTACAGGGCCAGGCAGATTTGACACTCCCACTAGGCCAACTAAATACATGGCATCATGTGGCATCATTTTTCTATGTTTATGAATCCTGGCCTTTCCAGCTGCTTTTAATGGAGGATGCCTTAAATGCACGCTGCGAAATACAGGCACACAGTAGTTCAGTTAAATCAAGTGGCCTCCAAATGTGGCAGAGGTTCTGGGGTCAGCAGCACAAATCCTGAGCAGGGGCACCTCTGCACCAAAGATCATTTTCCCTTTGATTTTAGGAAGCCAAGTTGCATTATGAGCATCAAAATTTATGAATCCTGGGCTTTAGAAGCTTAATATAGCTGTCAGAATCTGACCTGGGAAATTAAACGAACAAATAGGTTTAAGTATATACATTCATAAAATGAAATATTTTGCTTCAGGAGATGAACCAGAGGACACTGACTTTGATATGCCAAAGATATATGAGCCTATTGGAAGTTTTGATCACCTGAAGGACCGACTGAATATGTTTTTGCAGCAGTACAATGAAAGTATCCGTGGAACAGGACTGGACATGGTATTTTTTAAGGATGCCATGACTCACTTAGTGAAGGTAAAGTTATTTAAAATCATAGAATCCCTACAGTGCAGAAGGAGGCCATTCGGCCCATTGAGTCAGCATCCTTGCTAGGTCAAAGAGCACCCTTTCTAGGTCAACACCCCCACGCTATCCCTGTAACCCCATCTAACCTTTTGTCACTAAGGAGAAACTTAGAATGGCCAATCCACCTAACCTCCACATCTTTGGACTGTTGGGAGGAAACCAGAGCACTCTGAGGAAACCCACGCAGACCCGGAGAGCACACAAACTCCACACAATCACCTTAGTTTGGATTCTTCAAAATGGCAGTCGGCAGCTACAGAAAGTTGAAATACTCTATTTGAGGCAGTCAGCTTGGATCAAACTGAAAGTAGCAAAAAGTGCTTAGTAAATGATGTATGATGGCACGGAAAATATGTATTGTAGGCTCAAAAACAAACTGGATGCCATACAATTTGAGACAATGTGGTGCAGCTTTGAATTTAAACATAAAATAATCTCAGAAAAGCACTGAATTACAATATTTTTATTCATGTATTTAAAAAAAAATTTAGAGTGCCCAATTCATTTTTTCCTATTAAGGGACAATTTAGCGTGGCCAATCCACCTACCCTGCACATCTTTGGGTTGTGGGGACGAAGCCCACGCAAACATGGGGAGAATATGCAAACTCCAGACGCACAGTGACCCAGAGCAGAATCGAACCTGGGATCTCAGCGCCATGAGGCAGCAGTGCGAACCATCGCATCACCGTGCTGCCCCATTCATGTATTTTTTAAGCAATATGCAGTGTGTTATGTTATGTAGCCCATGTCTTCAACTTACATTTTGTATCATCATTTGGCACTGTCACATCCAATTTTGAGGGAGAAAAATAACATTTATTTGTCCTTTTAATTTAGCTCTCTGCATTATCATTTAATGATGAAGTATCTTGTACACTGGAGAGACTAAACGCAGTTCGGATGATTGTTTTGCTGAACACCTCCATTCCATGCACAAACATGAACCAGAACTCTGGTTGTTTTGCACCTTAATTCTCCATCCCGCTCCCACTTTGACTTTACAGTCCACAATCTCATATTTGATTCCCATGAAGTTCAAGGAACAGCACCACACCTTTCAATAGGCACTTCACAGACTTCCGGTCTCAACAGTTAAATCCCCTAAAAGTGATGTTGGGCTTGGATCCTCTCATCATCTTACCCTTTTCTGAGCTTCACCAGGGTGGTTTTGAAGGCACTTGGGGGAACTTTCATGCAGTTGGGAGAACCAACCTGCAACAACAGCAGCAGCCAAACTAATTGTTGACAATGACTAAATGTCTGGTGGCTTAACCAGCAGACCTTAAAGGGCCCCCTGGAGGATGTCAATGAAAGGATTTTGCTCATTTTTCATTGCCTCAATGTGGAACCAAGTGTACCAAATTTGCTTCCCCTGGCTCCCACGGCAGTGCTGAGAAAACTGCCAACCCACATTAGCGCCCCTTCCTCCAAGACATAACTGTTGGAATTTTCCAGGGCCCCAACTGGCGAGCTGTATCTGGATATCTAATTGGCCTCCACGGGTCTTTAGTATTGTATAGGTGTGTTCCGAGACCCAATTTGTGGCAAGTTTCATGCCACCTTTCAGTGCAAAACCAATTTCCCAGGTTAAAGTGCTCAAATTTTTATTGGTATCAAAGCCAGACCATTGAATGCTGTATAAATGTTTAAATCCTTTGAGCACTTAAAATATGATGTTTTTATTTTTTAATACCACTTGTATAATAAAACAAACTAACTACTGCTTTAATATTTTTGATTAAAGCGGTGAGCATGTTTGCTCAAAATTTCTTTGTGATAATCAACAGGAGGAAATACTTGTGACTATCACAGCAAAATTGAGCACATTATGTTAATTATTCAAATCAAAAGACAGAGGTATGAGTCGATTTGATGTTGATGAATACAGATCACTGTCATGTTTCCAGTTTCCAATCTTGGCTCAGTGGTAATATTTTAACTCTGAGCCAATGGGGTGTGAGGTCAAGCCCCATTCCAAAGACTTAAGTGCATAGTCTTGGCTGATATTTCAGTGCAGTACTGAGAGTGTGCTGTAATATCAGAGGTACCACCATTTAAAGAAGATGGTAATCCAAAACTCTGTCTCCGGTGGATGTAAAAGACCTCATAGCGCTATTGAAATGAAGACAGGGAAATGCTCCCAATGTTCTGACCAGCATTTATCCCCCAGACAACTTAACTAAATCAGAGGATCTGATCATTCATTTCATTTCTGTTTAGGGCATCTTTCTCCATGCTAATTGGCTCTGAAACACTTTGGGACATCATAATGCTTGTAAAGGCTATATGTAAATGCAAAGATCCTGTCGCCCATGCTGACCTAGGCAACTAGTTTTCTGTGCCTTGTTCGTGTGCATTGAATCTAAGAAACTTACGGGACGGAAGGAGGCCGTTCAGCCCGTTATGCCTGTGCTGGCTTTTTGAAAGATCTATCCCATTTAGACCCACATTCTTGTTTTGTCTCCATAGCTCTGAAAATTAGTCCCCTTTAGGTGCATACCCTTTTGAAAGTCCCTTTGAAATGTGCTTCCGCCACCCTTTCAAGGTAGTGTGTTCCAGACCTTAACAACCTTCTGAGACAGAAAGTAAAGCTCACAAAATTTGTCTTTCTCTGTCCAGGATAATTGTGTTGTGGCTGAACTCATTCAGGAAATTAACATTATGTGAATTATTTATCCTATCACTAGATTTCACGTATTATTCGCACACCTCGTGGGAATGCATTGATTGTTGGTGTAGGTGGGTCAGGCAAGCAAAGTTTGACTAAACTAGCATCCTTCATTGCTGGATACAAGACATTCCAAATCACACTAACAAGGTAAGCACAAGCATTTCTCATTAGTCTAAGAACATTTGTTTGGATATTTAATCCTGAAGGAGACAAAATCTGTCATGAAGCACGAATGACGAGTGAGGACAAAATATTTTTGAACATAAATAGACTGTAATACTCAAACAGCTTTGTAATCTGTTCTGATTTTTCTGTCTTAATACTGCAAAGTAAGTGTATTGTGTGTCCTTTTTGTTTTGTGAGTTATAATTAATGGTAGTTTTGAACTCACTTCACCAAGTGCGAATACAAACTGAATGGAACTTCAAAAATAAGTGGTAATTTTGTCAAATTTGTTTTCAAATTTAAAATGTTAATATCTATGTAATTTTAACAAATATCATTACTCTGTAGAACAAAGCTGCATGCAGAAAAATACTTTTCACTGTACCTCGGTACACGTGACAATAAACAAATCCAATCCAATATATTGAGCTGAAATATTTTAGCCCTGAAAAGAGGAAGATACAATGATATTAATAATCCTATTGTGCATTTTTTGGTGATTGAGGATTATTTTAGCTAAATACTTAGGTCTTTCAGAATGCAGTTTGCCTTTCAAAGAAACTAATTGTTTCCTTCAACCTTCTCTCAGATCGTACAACAGCTCCAACCTGATGGAGGATTTGAAGGTTTTATACAAAACTGCTGGTCATCAAGGCAAGGGAACTACCTTTATCTTTACAGATAATGAAATCAAAGATGAATCTTTCCTTGAATACATGAACAATGTTTTATCATCTGGAGAGGTAAGTTAATCGACCATTAGCAGATAAAGGAATAAAGACCGTACACAGTACTTTAATATAATAAAGTTTGATATGGGTGGGATTTTCCTGTCCACCACCGGGATCATCCAGTCCCGGTGCGAGTCAGTGGACTTTTGGATGGGCCATTGCAGCCCCTGCAGCGGGTCCCGCCACAGCAGGGCCAGTGAATCCCACCCTTAGCTTCCGTAATATTGCTCTTTAGTATCTAATCTACAGATAATTCATTCATGTTGCAAGTCAAAAACTTCTCATTTCAAAACTGCTACGAGTTAATATGGCATAATGTGTAACATCACAAAGGCATACTTTGTACACAGGTGTGTCTGTAACAAAATGAAATTGAGATTCTGCTGCTCTTTTTTACACAATGGGACAGATTATTTGATTCTATTTTGTTTGCACAGGGACTGCAACTGTTGAGAAGGTGGCTGCCCCCGCCTTCAAATGTATTAACCTTCATAGGTCAACTTATTTCCATGTTTTAGTGGGAATCCCAGTTCATCATTTTTGATGTGCGAAATATACAAAGGGGTGATTTTCTACGCCCGTTAGCTGCAGGTCCAAATCCCATTAAGGCCGCTAAATCTGGTAAAATGCCAAAATTGGAATTTGTGCCGGCGGGAAATCCAAATGTGATCTCTCTGGGTCCTTGCTGCTGAAGTAATCAGGATCACACCCAGAAAGGGCAAAAACTTGATTTGAATCCATTGACAAGATTACAGTCAAATGTTCTGGCCTCACTGAATCTCCTGACAACCAGCAGGATGTCATGCGGACGCCAGCTACTAATGATCTTTAAAACCTTGGACAAAGCATCATGGACTCCGAGAGGGGGGAAGAAGGTGGCTGCCGTTCTGCATTATGTGCCATGATGCACAAGAGGAAAGAACCCGCTGTCGGACACCATGTGCTGCAAAGACTCCGGCTGAACAAGGAGACAGTGCAGTACCTCTGCCACGTCCTTGCGGGCCTGGCACCACATGGAGGAGGAGGACAATGGCCCCTAGTGGCCATGAAGCTCCTTGCAGCCCTGATCTCTTACTCAACCAAGTTATTCCAGGCCACCAGCGCCTATTTGAGTGACATCTCTGAATTGTCAGCACACAAGTGCATCGGGGAGGTGGTGGGTGCTCCTTATGCCTGAGCTTCTGATGATATCCACTTTGCCCTTGACCAGGTCCAGCAAGATTCCCAGGCGTCAGGATTCCGTGTCATTGCTAAGATGCCCAAACCCAGGGTGCCATCGACAGATCGCATGTCACGTTGAGAGGACCATGACTTAGAGAGTGCCCTTCATCAACTGTAAGAGGTTCCACTCCTTGAATGTGCAACTCATTCGTGACCAACATCTTTATGTATGTGGGGGGCAGCACGGTGGCGCAGTGGTTAGCATTGCTGCCTACAGCGCTGAGGACTCGGATTCGAATCCCGTCCCTGGGTCACTGTCCATGTGGAGTTTGCACATTCTCCCTGTGTCTGTGTGGGTTTCACCCCCCACAACCCAAAGATGTGCAGGATAGGTAGATTGGCCACGCTAACATTACCCCTTAATTGTAAAAAGTAATTGGGTGCTCTAAATTTATTAAAAAAAGAAAGAAAAATGTATGTGCACCCCAGGAAGCATGCATGATAGCTACATGCTGGGGCAATCGTAGATCTTCGGGGCCTTCAAGGACCACCCCAGCCTGGTGAGATGGCTCATGGAAGCCAAGAGCTAGCCATTGAGATCATGTTGTTATGGGCGAGGGGTTTTTAGAACCCCAAAATGTATCATGGAGTTCAACCAACCTCTCCCTTTAATGGATTTGTTGCTTTTCCGAGTACACGGCTTTTTTCCCAAGGTGTGGGATTACAATTATGGACACGTGGGATTTTAAACACAAAATACTGTTTATTCCATGAACTCAACTTAACATCTTAAATAAACATTGGATTTCTTAACACCCCTTACTTCAAAGATAACTCAGAAAATATTGCAACAGTAAATAATTCCTTAAAATGTTCCTTCAAACTTCCAAGAGACTTAACACCTTTAAACAGTATCACATCAGGTTAAAGGATATATATATATTTCCTGTAGAATGGCAGAGACTGTCGCAAACTGGCTTTCTACTTTTAAACTGCTCTCAGCAAAACCAGCCAGGCACTTTTTAGCTGCTCTCAGCAAAACCAAACTGCAAAACTTGCAGCTCTCTGGAAACACACAGACACTGCTTTTAAACTGAAACTAAAAACCTGCAAAACACAAGACTGCCAAAATGGCTGAACTGAGCTGAGCTCCACCCACTCTATGACATCACTGTTTTCTTAAAGGTACATTGCTTAAACATCCAGTTCTTAAAGGCACTCTCACATGACAATGTCTGATGAAGCCAGTGCGGAGGCCCGAGACTGAGGCATTGTCCCATTAAAATTAGGCTCAGATTGCCACCAGTTATCGAGCGGTGCATAAGGCTAGTTAAGATGCAATTCCGCTGCCTGAAACGCTCTGGCAGTGCTCTTCAGTTCAGCTCCCAGAGAATCTCCCGCATTCTTGTGCCCTCCACAACCTTGCGCAGTAGTGTTGCGACATTCTGAAGGAGCAATGTGCCGCTTCTGTTCATGAGAAGGACCTGGAGAAGTAGAGGACAAGCCTGAGGAAGGACCTGGAGGATGGAGGACTGGTGGCAGGCTGCTAGGGTGCGACAGGCCAGGAGGATCAGGAGGCCCTCACAGTCTCCAGATTCACGAATTAGGCAGCTTGGTGTCCGGCAACTCCACAACCCCTTAGGCCCTTACTGACGGTGTCTGACTTCACCCGTCCCCACTTAGTGCTCGTACAACCTCGTAACCTTGCATGGCCTACTGCTACATCGAGGTGTAACCCGCAGATGCACATCAGAAGTGGATGTGGCCTGCTGCCTTCCTCTCCCTGTGGCCTGTGATGCCCTTGGTGGGCGTCCTCTGTAGCTGTGTTTTTCAAACTTTTCTTCCGGGGACCCATTTTTATCAACCGTCCTATCTTCGGGACCCAACCCGGCCGACCTTTGCGGCCCACGCCGTCCGACCTGCACGACCCACCATTTTCTCTTACCTTGTTTGTTGCTGACAAAAATGGAGGAAATGGTTTTGGGTCCCTTTGGCCCCTTTAAACTTGAAAAAAAAGGCTGCGACCGTATTAAAAAAAAAATGCCGCGGCCCAATTTTAAAAATCTGTTCCTGGCCAGCTACTGCGGCTGTTGCACGCGAATTTGCGCGATCGGGAGTGCCGCGACAGACGGATCTGCAACCCTCCTGACACCCGCCCGCGACCCACCTGCGGGTGGAGCCCCTGAGTTTGACAATGCCTGCTCTGGAGGGTCTCGGCCTGGAGGGACCCGGCTGACTTTCAGGTGTCATTGGTGTTGTAGCATCTCCTGTTCTGCCCACTGCCCCTGAGATGCACTTGTGTCAAGAAGAGTTTTCAGAAGGGCTGGGAACTGCAAGAGTCTCCTTGGTGGAATTCCCTGGCATGAGCCCCATCACTTACTCCTCCCTTGGCATGTTCGTGGGCTCCTGGCCTACTCCATGGGACAGTGGGGCAGCTGGAGTGAGAACCAGAAGCCTCTGCGTCACCTGGCCCTGCCAGTCCTGGAGGCCCGACATTGTCAGTACCAAGGTGTCGAAGCCCTTAGCAATGGTTTTCTGAGTCTGCACCCAGCTCTGGAACCCCTCGGCATTGGTCCTCAGTGTCTGGGCCCTGCCCTCGAGGCCCTCAGCCATGATCCTCATACATTGCTCTATGCTGTGAGCTCTATCACTCATGTCTCTGACGTCCTGTTCCAAGCTCTCCACTGCAGTCAACACCCTTGCAGTGTTGGCCTGGGTGCCACGCTATGCCGGCAACATCTCCTGTGACTGAAGGCTTTGCGACTCCTGCAATCAGGCTTTTAGTTGCAGGAATGTAATTGACAACCCCCCCGGTTCTGCCTTCTCATGTCCATCAGCTCTGGAAAGAACTTGTCCAGAGGCAGCGCATCTGGCTAGGGGACAGCTGTGTCCTGGGATGCAGCAGACCTCTGACTCCCCGAATCTTGGGACCTTCCTGCCTCCATCTTATGTGCATCAGCAGCTGTGTGGTGCTGAGCAGAAAATGACCTAGAAGCCTGTCTGCTAAGATCGCCCTGAGGTGTCTGTGTTTCTGTGATGGTGATGGTGCGGGTGATAGCTGTGAAAAGACGCCCAGCATCACTGACCCAGAAGAACGGAGGTGGACCCCCTGAGAAAGAAGATAGATTTCCAGGAATAATCTGAGGCTGGAAGATGGGCCTTGGGCCTTCTCCAAGACACTGAATCTGGAAGACCCACCTGCAGATAATCCCCCCTCCAACACTGCTGTGGTTTACCGGGATCCAGGATTGCTGGCAGCCTCCATCCCGAACTCCGGGGGTAGCCCCAGGCGATGTTCAGATGAGTCCCGATATCTGCATGCCACATAGTTCCAGACTGTACCGCCATGTTTTCCCACTGGTGTAGCGGAGCATTGGCTGTGCATGCTCAGGTCTTTATCTGCATTTCATTAGCAGGATGCAAATCAGTTTTACCCTGGCCTCCAGCGGGGTTCCCAATTCCGAATGGCAGGCAACCACGGAAGATCCTGCAGGGAATTCATGCTGGCGTAAAACTGATTTTTGGGCCTGCCGCCAAATTCTCCACCCCGTGCCTTGTTATTGAACCTGCCAACAGGAACATGGGAAATTACACCCACTGCCTTTCTAGTGAGATGTTACATTGAGGCCTTGTCTGTCTGAATCAAAAATAGAAAATGCTGAAGACTCAGCAATCAGGCACTCATAGACAGACAGATGAATAACATCTCCGATGTGAATGTCAGACCATTTCATCATCGTCTGTCTGCTCACAGGCTGTAAAACATTCCATCGGCACTATTCCCAAGTGCAACAGGTGAGCTTTCTTGGTGCCCTGGCCTTAGTTCTCTGCAAATTCCGCTGTTGTGTCCAGATTTTTCAGTGTGCAAAGATATCTGGCAAATGCAGGAAGACATCAAAGCACCTCCAATACAATTCCAGAGTACTTTTAGACATTTTGCGTTGGAAAATTTTACAACAGACAATCAAAAGCATCCTTTTTGCAACAGAAAATCAAAAGCATCCTGCTCCTGGGAAAGGAGGCATTTATTGTGCCAATATGTACAAGGCACAAGTTAGGAGTGTGATGAATTACTCTCCATTGCCTGGGTGAGTGCAGCTCCAACAACACGCAAGAAGCTGGACACCATCTGGGACAGAGCTGTTCACTTGATCGGCCTCCCATCCATAAACATTCACTCCCACCACCACCGGCAAACAGTGGCAGCCGTGTTTTTCATGTACAAGATACAGTGCAGCAACTCACCAAGCCTCCTGCGACAGCACTTTTCAAACTCACGACTGTTGCCATCTAGAAGGTCAAGGTAGCAGATACATGGGAACACCATCACCTGGAAGTTCCCCTCCAAGCCACTTGCCATTCTGACTTGGAAACATACCGCCGTTCCTTCACTGTCGCTCCATCGAAATGTTGGAAGTCACTCCCTAATAGCCCTGTGGGTGTACCTACTACATGGAATGCAATGTTCAAGAAGACAGCTCACCGCTATCATTGCATGGGTATCTAGGGATGGACAATAAGTGATGGAGACGATGGGGGGCAGTCACGACATTCAGAGGGAGATGTCAGCGACACTCCAACAGATCCATTGCCGCTTGGAAAAATCCCAGATGCTATGAGCGCCGGAGATGTTTCCAGTAATGCGTGGCACCGAGGCCAGCACTGCTTGGATGGTGACTGCAGTGAAGAGCCTGGTGCACAACATCGGCACGATTAATGAAGGTGCCCAAGGTGTCACGCAGTCGGTGATGGCCATTGCTGAGGATCTCGACAAAATGTCCGACTCGCTGGGGGATGTTACCCAGTACCAGGCTGACCTTGATGAGGTGCTGGGGGACATGCCCCACTCTCAGATGGAATGGCCAAGGCGCTGCTGAGCTTGTCCCAGTCGTAGATGGGCATTGCCGAGGCACTGCAGGGCAGGGCCCAGTCACTGAGGAGCATCACTGCGAGCATCAACACGATGGTGCAGACATTGGCGAGTGTCATCAGAGCTGGCAGAGCCAGAGGATGCAGGGGCAGCCGGGGTTCAAATCAGCTGCCCCTCCATCCCAAGGTGAAACCTGTGCCCTGTGGGCACCGACCAGGAGGAGGGGGTGCTGGTTGCCAACCTCGACCCATCCCATGGAGTGGCGACCTAGGATACCTGTCAGCTGAGGCCACGTCTCACAGTTAGCATCTGGAACATGTGCCACCGAAAAGTGCGCCGGGGACTCCGACTCTAGAGCCCCAGAGGACGGCCACCAGGTGCATCGAAGGCCACAGGACGAGTAAGCAGCTGGCTGCCTCCACCTCTGATGGGCATCCTGGGGACACACCTAGACATAGCGGTAGAGCTAGGAAAGCAAAGCACATCGAGGATCTCTGAGGGCACTGGCGGAAGGAGGTAGATAGGGGGTTAGGAGGAGGGGTGGCACCATCAGGAGAGTGGGGAATTGTAAAACACATTAAACGCCCTTGTGCACAACCAGTATATTGCCTCTATCACTTTCTTCCACAATGTGGGCTGACCTCAAAACACTTGGCTCATCTCTCCAGGCATCCGCCCCCGGGCACACCGCATGAAGCTGATGGGTGTGAACGAGCACTCAGTAGACAGGCAGGTGTCAGACTGTGGCGCTCAGCTCTCTGCGGGTCCCCATCTCCTCCCTGCCCTTGATAGAGATCCGCCGATTGTGCAAAAACAGTCCCAGCATTCTGGAGTGATGTAGCACAGACCCTGGGAGGGTGAGGGGGGAGGTTTCCGGTTGATGCACGATCAATTGTACAAAGACTCAGATTTGGTACAACTGTGGCTTTATTGCAGTAAGATGCGTGGCCTACAGCAACTGGCGAAATGGCAGCTGAATGGAGGACACGCATATTTATTCTCCTCCTCCTGGGCGGAGCCAGCAGGCAGGGGCTACCGGCGAACCTGTAGTACAGGTCCTACCTTACATCCCCTAATACAGGTGTACAGTGGTTCACCACATTCACCCCCTGTTAAAAATGAGTCCGGCGGGGGTGGTGTAGAACAATATACAGTATTGAAAATTATGTACAGCGTTTTATTAAAAGGAAGTGAGAAAAAAAATGTCCTCTTGAAAGTCCGGTGCCAGTTAGAGGTTCAACCGGTCTGGTGCCTTGACATTCCGCTGGGAGCAATGTAACGGTGGCGGCGATGTCGATGCTGGCGACATCGGTGCCAGCCTGACGTTGGATGACTCCGGGAGCATGCCAAAATCCTCTTCATACTCTTCAACGATAGCTTGGGCCTCTTTTTCGACGGATGAGTGCCGAATTTCTGAGGTATGAAGGGTGCGGGAAAAGAATGCCACGGGTCTACCTGCCTGATTGAGGGTGGCAGCAAGGGCGACGTCTGATGTGTCGCTTTCTACTTGGAAGGGCAGTGCCTCGTCTACTGCGTGCATCCCGGCCCTGCTATGTCTGCTCTGATACGGGCGAAGGCCTGTTGTGCCTCGGCCGTAAGGGGAAACTGGGTGGACTGTATGAGTGGGCGGGCCTTGTCCGCGTAGTTTGGGACCCACTGTGCGTAGTACGAAATGAACCCCAGGCAGCGTTTGAGAGCCTTGGGGCAGTGGGGGAGGGGAAGCTCCATGAGGGGGCGGATGCGGTCGGGATCGGGCCCCAGAACTCCGTTCTGGACCACATAGCCGAGGATGGCCAAGCGGGTCGTGCTGAACACACACTTCTCCCTATTATAAGTAAGGTTGAGGAGAGAGGCGGTGCGGAGGAATTTAGCAAAGTTGGCATCGTGGTCTTGCTGGTCATGGCCGCAGATGGTGACATTGTCTAGGTACGGAAACGTGGCCTGCAAACCGTACCGATCGACCATTCGGTCCATCTCCCTTTGGAAGACCGAGACCCCGTTAGTGACGCCAAAGGGAACCCTAAGAAAGTGATAGAGAACACCGTCCGCCTCGAAGGCAGTGTATGGACGGTCCGATTTACGGATGGGGAGTTGGTGTAGGCGGATTTTAGGTCAATCATTGAGAAGACCCGGTACTGCGCAATCTGATTGACCATATCAGATATGCGTGGGAGTGGGTACGCGTCGAGCTGCGTATACCGGTTGATGGTCTGGCTATAGTCCATGACCATTTTATGCTTTTCCCCAGTTTTAACGACTACCACTTGAGCTCTCCAGGGGCTGTTGCTAGCCTCGATAATACCCTCCCGAAGCAGCCGCTGGACTTCGGACCTGTTGAAGGTCTTGTCCTGGGTGCTGTACCGTCTGCCCCTGGTGGCAACGGGTTTGCAATCCGAAGTTAGATTGGCAAAGAGGGAGGTGGGGTCGACCTTCAGGGTCGCGAGGCCGCACACAGTGAGGGGTGGTAGGGGCCCGCCGAATTTGAGGGTGAGGCTCTGGAGATTGCACTGGAAATCCAGGCCGAGTAAGAGTGCAGCGCAGAGATTAGGAAGAACGTAGAGGCGGAAGCCACTGAATTCTATGCCCTGGACCGTGAGAGTGACCATGCAGATGCCTCGGATTGGGACGGAATGGGATCCGGAGGCCAGGGAGATCCTTTGATTGGCGGGGTGGACCACGAGGGAGCAGCGCCTTACCGTATCCGGGTGGATGAAGCTTTCGGTGCTCCCGGAGTCCAGCAGGCAGGAGGTCGCGTGGCCGTTGATTTTCACCGTAGTCGAAGCGGTGGCCAGGTCGTGTGGACGAGACTGGTCTAGCGTCATCTAAGGGGCTGGTTTAGCACGGCTAAATCGCTGGCTTTGAAAGCAGACCAAGGCAGGCCAGCAGCACGGTTGAATTCCCGTACCAGCCTCCCCGAACAGGTGCCGGAATGTGGCGACTAGGGGCTTTTCCCAGTAACTTCATTTGAAGCCTACTTGTGACAATAAGCGATTTTCATTTCATTTCATTTTCATTTCATTTCAAGGCGAGCTGCGGTTGATCGTCACTGGTGGCAGAAGACGGAGAGCGTGAGGTGCCCAGGTCGTGGAATGTCATCGGCGTCCATGCCCCGTGGGGAAGACAAGATGGCGGCGACTGAAGATCCTGCGGGGGACAAAATGGCAGCGCCCATGGGCCGCACGTTGCGGGGGGCGGGACAAAATGACGGCGCTCATGGGCCGCACGTGTACTGCGGGGTGGGGGTGGCGGCACCCACTGGCCGGTCGCGACCCTGGGGGGTGAAGATGGCGGCGCCCACTGCGTGTGGCGCAGGCGTATTGGCTGGGTAAGAACCCAAATGGGGCGGCTGTTTGCGGGGTCCAGGAGGGATAGGAGGGGTGGGCCGCGCGGCTGGAGGGGTAAGCCTGAACATTACATGAGGCGACCGTCATGGAGAGCACTAGTTTTTTAGTCTCCGCTAGGTAGAGCGTGGCCCCTTCAAGCAGTCTTTAGCGGATGAGGTCCGGCCCAATCTCCGTTACAAAAGCATCGTGCATAAGGAGATTAGAATGTTCAGTGGCCGTAACGGCCTGACAGTCACAGTCCCGGACGAGTGGGATTAGGGCCCACCAGAAGCCTTCAATGGACTCACCAGGGAGTTGAGAGCGAGTGGCGAGTACGTGCCTGGCGAAGAGTGTGTTCGCTTTCTGCGCGTAGTTCTCTTTGAGGAGTGCCATGGCTTCCACGTAGGTTGGGGCGTCCTAGATCAGCGGAAACACGCTTGAGCTCTACCTAGAGTACAGGACCTGTATCTTCTGAGCCTCCGTCGGTGGGGTGTTCGCTGAGTTTATGTAAGCCTCGAAGCAAGCTAGCCAGTGATTGAAGTCTTTTCTGGCGTCGGTCGATTGCGGATCCAGCTGCAGGCGATCTGGTTTGATTCGGATGTCCATCTTGTAGAAAATCTTACTGCAATAAATTGATGCACGATCAATTGTACAAAGACTCAGATTGGGTACAACTGTGGCTTTATTGTAGTAAGATGCGTGGTCTCCTACAGCAACTGGCGAAATGGCAGCTGACTGGAGGACACGCATATTTATACTCCTCCTCCTGGGCGGAGCCAACAGGCAGGGGCTACCGGCGAACCTGTAGTACAGGTCCTACTTTACATCCCCTAATACAGGTGTACAGTGGTTCACCACACCGGTAGCGATGACCGACCAGGCCATGTCCACGTCGTATGTGAATCGGGTGAGTATGAGGGCGTTCCTGGCCCTCCAGACTTTCCGGACCCCTGCCGCTGTCGCCTATTCTGCAGCCTCTGGCTGGTACTCCGGTTCCTCCCTGGGATTGTCCTCCAGCCCCTGCTGGTCCGGCGCTGCGTCATCATCCTCGTCCTCCGCCTCTGCCTCCTCCTCCTGCTCGGAGGTTGCTACATGATCCTCATCCCGAACATCCATCTCGTCGCCCCACTGCTGTGCCAGCTTGTGGAGGACACAGCAGACTACCACAAAGCGGGCGACCCTCCGGCGGTTGTATTGGAATGCACCACTGGAGCGGCCGAGGCATCGGAACCACATCTTGAGGAGTCCGATGCTCAATCACAGCCCGGGTGGACTCATGGGCCTCATTGTACCCGGAAGCATGCACACATGTGCATGATCTTCATGTGGTGATAACACACAAGCTATATGTTGAGGGAGTGGAACCCCTTCCTGTTAACGTAGGGCACTCCCAGATGGCCCAGTGAGTGCAGGTCAACATGCGTGCGATCCACTACCTCCTGGATCTTGGGCATCCCGGCAAAGGTGAAGAATCCTGCTGCCCAGGCATCCTGTTGGGCTAGGTCCATGTCAAAGTAGGTATAGTTTTCTGCCCAGGCAAACAGGGCATCCATGACCTGCCGGGTGCTCTTGTGGGCTGTGGCCTGTGAGATGCCACGCAGGTCTCCGCTCGAGCCGTGGAAGGATCCTGAGGTATAAACGTTCAGTGCTGCGGTGACCTTGACGGTCACACGGAGCGGATGTCCTCCTCCTCAATGTGGTACCAAGCATGCGAGGACACGGCACAGATACTGCACGGTCTCCTTGTTGAGGCAGATCTTCCTACGGCACACGCTGTCCATCATCTGTTCGAATGACCAGCGACGCCTGTACACCCTGGGCCATAGCAGGACTCCCCCTCTGGGTCCCTCCCTGGCTTGCTGGATGGCCTTGTCCTCAGGGTGTGGGTGGATGCCTCGCGCACCTGCTGCTGCTGCAGCTGTCTCCGGTGTTTGGCCGCCCAGCTTAGCAGCAGCACGTTCTGCTGGGTCCAAAATCCCTGCCGTAGCATTCAATATCTGTAAGGAATTGGGAGACTGACTGACAAACAACGGTGGCTCCCACTCCGGGTGCCTTCATTCCCCCATTCATCCTCCCCGCAAGCCCAGAACCCCCTGTCCACGCAGTCCCTCACTGGACCCCAAACTCTGTACCCCGGCCACCTGCTCAAAACGTCACCTGGTCCTTGCACTGGTCCCCTCTCCATGTCATTCACCCACCCTCCATCTGTGGACATGCCCACCCGGAGCTGTGTCCCAACTTTGGGTGTACGGATGTTGCCTGCTGTGTGTGTGGTGTTGCCTCCCATACAGTATCCAGGCATCAAGGTGCGATCGGAAAGCTAGGCAATGACCCCCACAAGCTACATGGCCATCCAACCCACGGGAATGCATTTGGATTGCGTGAAGTGTTCACTGAACCATGATTGCCAACTCCCTACTAGCAATAGCCTTCAGCTGCATGGCCAGAGACCTCAGCAGTCGGCGGGGGTTATGGGTGGTCGGTGGAGCAGATGGGCATCAACAAGGATTGCACCTGGAACAGATGCACATGATCCAAAAGTTGGCATGGTGATGCCATGCGTGGTTGCACCCCGGTTGCACCACCTGCGCTTCCCCCCCCCCTCCCATGGCGGCCCCCCCCTGCAGAGGGTCCCTCACCCCCAGCCTGGTTCTCCATCTCCAGCCGAGGGTCCCCACTCCCCGACAAGCACTGTGGTGGAAAGCCCAGTGCCCCCAGGCTCTTTGCCTGTGAGCAAAGATGGCTGCTCACCTCATCAGCTCCCCTCAGAAGCCTTTCTGCTAGGTTCACGTTTTAAAAAAGGAGCAATAATCGGCTGCAGCTTGACCACTTGCTGGGGAGACCGATGAATCACGGAAGGCCATTGGATAAGGGGTGGCTCCTTGGTTTCTTGCCAATTTCGCCTACAGGAGTGAGCTGGTTGCATCGCAAACTCTTTGGCACTTGGCACGGTTCTCGTTTTCTGCCTTTCCTGGTATTTGCCGGCTTTGCTTCGCTCGAGCGTGAGGTCAACAAGCTGGAGTGCTGAAGACCCCCCCCCCCCCCACATCGCATCTTAGCACCCCCCACCCCCCGGCCTTCCATACGGCGCAATTCGGTCCCTCTAAATAAAAAATCACCGCCGAGACGCCCTAAGTAAAGAAACCCACCACAGAGACATCCTAAATAAAGAGACCCCTCCGAGACCCCCTAAAAAAGGAATCCCTGACGGAGATCCCCTCAGTACCCTAAGTAAGGAGACTCACACACAGACCCCCCCCCCAGGTGAGTGTTAAAGCAGTAATTGTTTTAACTGCCTCTGTTTGGACTGCTCTCTGGCTTCCATACAGCGTCTCTCTCCTGTGGGACTTCCTGGCAGTGGTCACTCTTCTGCGGGCTTCCAGGCAGGGGTACCTCCTCTAGGGGATTTTCTGGGGAGTCTGTGGGAGGGTTTCCTTATTTAGGGGGTCTCTGGAAGATCTCTTTATTTAGGAGGTCTCTCTAGGGGTTCCTTACATGGATGGGATCTTGCGGGGGGGGGGGGGGTTCCTTATTTAGGGGTCTCTGTGAGGGTTTTATTATTGAAGGGACTTCTGGGGAGGGACTCTTTATTTAGGGGATCTCTGGGAGGGTTCTTTCTTTAGGTGGTCTCTTTATTTGAGAGGTCTCTGGGGGGCAGTTGGGATGTCGGATGGGGGTAGGGTGGGCAGGTGGTACATTTTGGTGGGGGAGGGTCGCCCTCGGATGGACCATGGGTGCAACTCCCTTAAAGGGTTTCCTTTGGAGCCTTGCGTCTGTGCCATGCTTGTCTGGACCAGTAGTGAGCCTCGCTCATATGATTCCGGGCTGGTTTAGCTCACTGGCTATATGTTGAGGGAGCTGGCTTTTAAAGCAGACCAAGGCAGGCCAGCAGCACGGTTCATTTCCCGTACCAGCCTCCCTGAACAGGCGCCGGAATGTGGCGACTAGGGGCTTTTCACAGTAACTTCATTGAAGCCTACTCGTGACAATAAGCGATTTTCATTTCATTTCAAAGGACCAGAGAATCATGCGGGCCTGGAAAATATAGTGCCGGCCCGTTAAGTGGATGCAGATGGGCCTTAATGACTAATTTGTATCCTTCTGCTAGCGCAGGGCACGAACCTTGATCCCGTCACCAACTGGGGGCGGAGCATTGGAAACAGGGCACAATCCCGTTTTTCTTCACAACGGTGGATTCTCCACTTCATCGGTAACTCCGCTACTGGCAGCGCGAGGTGGAGAATTCCGCCCATGTTCAATGAGAAATTGAGTAGAATGGGCCTATATGCTGGCGTTGGTGAGAAGTGATCTCACCATAATGCATAGGATTAGGAGAAGGCTTGGCAGGGTAGATATTGAGATGTTACTTTACTAGAATGGAGAGTTTAGAAATAGGGCAGGTAGTCACGAGGAGAGCAGTCAGTCATTTAAAACTGAGACAAAGAAAACATTTTCACCTGCAACTTTTGGAATTCTCTACCTCTGAGATCAATAGATTTCTGAACTCCAAGGGAATGGAAAGATATGGAGATTGGGTGGGGGAGTGGATTTGTGGTTAAAGATTAGCCAAGGTATTATAAGGTAGAACAGATTCAAGGAACCATATGGTCCAGTCCTGTTTCTTTTTATTATTTTCTTATTAATATCTGCTGTTATTGTGTCGATATCAGTTTTATTTGTTACTCTGATTTAGGTCTCTAATCTGTTTGCTCGAGATGAATTGGATGAGATTACTGGTGACCTAGTACCTGTAATGAAGAAGGAATATCCACGCAGGCCACCAACCGGTGAAAACCTGTACGACTACTTCATGAGTAGAGTTCGTCAGAACCTTCACGTCGTGCTTTGTTTTTCACCAGTGGGAGAGAAATTCCGAAATCGAGCGCTGAAGTTTCCAGCACTCATTTCTGGCTGCACAATGGACTGGTTCAGCCGTTGGCCCAAAGATGCTCTCATTGCTGGTGAGTCTGCGCCCAGTGCAGCAGATCTACAAAATTAATATTTTGCCAGAATTCTATTTGGTTAAAATTTAAGAAGATTATTCCAGGTAACTAGTGAGCAATGTAGAATAGGAAAGGACACTTTCTGATGATGAGGTTTTAGAATTCATAGAATCCCTACAGTGCAGAAGGAGGCCATTCAACCCATCGAGCCTGCACTGATCCTCCGAAAGAGCACTCTACCTCAGGCCCACTCCCCTGCTTGATCCCCATAACCCCGCGCATTGATCATGGCCAATCCACCTAACCTCCCACATCTTTAGACTTATGGGTGGAAACCGGAACAGCCAGAGTAAATCCACGCACACCACAAGGAGAACGTGAAAACTCCACGCAGACAGTCACCCAAGGCTGGAATTGAACCTGGGTCCTGGCGCTGTGAGGCAGCAGTGCCAGCCACTTTGTCACCGTGCCATACTAGTATGAATATTGGAGGTGATTCATTTACTTTAAAGCTGACTTTAAATGTGCTAATGCCGCCCATAAATGAATACAAGTAGAAACTTGCACTATGATCTCAACAAGGTTTAAAATAATTCATTTTTTCAGATGTACACTTATTCTCCTCACAATGTGCTGCTTCAACTATCATTACCATCACTATGTGTGCTCTGCGTGAAGGCAGGCCCTTGGCTCATGTATTTCTACATATTTCTATCCTGTGCCAGTCATTTTATTTGCCAATAACATTTGCCAATTTTCACGAATCCAGCATTGAGATTCTCTTCCTTCCTCTCCATCTTTTCCTTGAAATCGTCCCTCAACAATGTATTTTACAAGCCCCTTTCCTTTTATAATGTAGCCTAGCAAGGCTCTGTCTGTTCCAAATTATGTTAAGCACATTTCTTTGTTCGTTCATCCTCCACAGCATTTGCTCCTATTTTTGTTCAACTGATCTTTTCTATTCTTCTCCAAAATACATTTCAAAGATGCTTAGCAAGTTGGTCTTCTCTTCCATAAGACCCAAGTCTCACATCCATGCAAAACAGCACTCCAAATCAAGCTCTTTACACCTCACTTCATCAGTTGTTTATTCAGTTTCCCGGTCATCGACCGTCTCGCCTTCCCAAACATGGTCTTTTCCATTGTTTTATTTGTTCTTATTTCTGTGTCCCTCCCTCCATCTGCAGATATTATACTTTCTAATTGCTTGAATTCTTGCACCTGTTTTAGTTCTTTGCCTCCTAAGGATATGTGAATATTTCTGGGTGACTGAGATTTGCATCGTTTTGTTCACTTTCAATTGGAGGTTCATGCCTGTTGATACTCGTCTATTGACTGGTTCTTGTCAGCCTTCTGTACTTGCTGCAACTGTTTCATCAACTGCTTCATCATCTGCAAATCTAATTGATGCTGTCATTCATTACCCCCTCCCCAACCCCCAAACCCCAATCTTATCACCAGATTCTTTCTTCCTTGAATCATTACATCTGCATAAACATGGAAAAGGACTGGTGAAAGACAACACCCTTGTCAGACTCCTCTTCCAATTACACATGGTCTAACTCCCTGTTGGTTGTTCTCGCTGTTGCTGTTTGTTCCATGTCCAGATTTCCTATGAGTCATCTATCTCTCCAGTCCACTCCAGTGTCTTTCAGCACTGCCAATCCAATCAAATGCTGCTGCAATGTAAAATGTAATTGGTTACAGAGCAAACTTGTGCTTTATCATTAGCTCAGTGTGTACACTCATGCCACATTTCAATGCTGCTTTTATATAGTTGCCGTTACATCTTGGGCAGTACTATCAAACAAGGTAATTGTGAGAGATTTACTTTTGGGAAATGATTATCTTATTATTCCGTTTAATATCAAAATGTCACTTTGTTTTTCCACCACTGGATAAAAAAAATCTGTCAATTATAAAGTAAAAGGAACTACTAAATATCAACCAAAAAGAGTTTTGATGTAAAAATTCAAAGTTTCCTAGCGACGAATGCCCTTGTCCCCCAAAAAGATGCAGCACAAACCTTATATAAAAATATAGAGAACATTTTGATTTATCCTGGAGACCTTCATATACTTTATCATGTTTTCCCTCTAAAACAAGCGACAAGCTTAAGTTTCAAGCTTTTGCAACTACTGGTTTTCATTGTCATAAGCTAATAATATGGGTTAATCTTGAATTATCATCTTCTTAGACGTTGATTTTTTAAAAATGTTGTTGGTCAGCTTTTGCTAAGTTGGCATACGTGGTGATCAACAGTCAAATTTACATTGGTACAGTGCAGATAGGTATTCTTAATCATTGAAACAGACATTGGCAGTTAGAGGCCAGTGATTGGCATCCCATACATGCGTACGTAAATAGCAATACATACATAAATAGCAATACATGCATACATACATACATAACTAGCAATACATAAATAGTAATACGCACATACATGTATAAATACATGCACACATAAATAGCAATGTTACTTAAAACAAAACTGGAAGAAAATGGATGTTTAAATTTCTCTAGTGTAAAAAGGACCAATTCTGCATCTCTTTTACAGTATAAAATGGATACAATTTAAGAAATAGATTGTCTTATTTCATCTTTGACATATATCAGGAGATTTGTGTTCTAATAAATTGGAACTTTTATTGCTTTTTCACAGTATCTGACCATTTTTTATCTCAATTTGGAATTGACTGCACCATTGAGATCAAAAGAGAAGTGGTTCAGTGCATGGGATCCTTCCAAGATGGAGTGGCTGAGAAATGTGTGGACTATTTCCAAAGATATCGTCGATCGACCCACGTGACACCAAAATCCTATCTCTCATTCATTCAGGGATATAAAGCAATCTACCAGGAGAAACATTCTGAGGTTCAAACTTTGGCTAATAGGTAGGAATTTAGTGCATTTAAATCTCTTCACAGATAGGAATTAATTTGTACCATAAGATATCCCTGTTTGAACTGACCTTTACACCTGAGCTTCCTTTTGCTGCATCATTTGTCCCTTAATTGCCAGAGGTCAGCTGCAGAAACTCACCTGATTCCACCCTTGACCTTTATCCCTGAAAGTTCCTTTTCTTCAGGTAATTATCCAACTCTCCTTTCAAAGCCCCAACAGTATCTACCTTTCCTACCACACTCTCAGGTAGTGCATTCCAGATCCTAAGCACTCACTTTGTAAAAGAACATTTTCCTCATGTCACCGTTGGTCCATTTGTCAATCACCCTAAATCAGTGTCTTCTGTCTGCCTTCCACAAATGGGAACAGATAAGTCTGTATTTTGATCAAGCAAATGGGTAACGGGAGTTGGGAATTTTTCCGATGCCACAATCCCGTCTCAGGAACCCGACCACCCTATTTTTTGCTTTGGGGAGGCATCCATGAGCTGGAGACTGCCCGACCCCTTCTGGAGGCAGGCCCAAGGCAGCAACAGAGCCCATCAGATGGCAAGGCCAGAATATTAGAAGGCCCACCTCTGTTTACTGGAACATCAGATCCCCAAACCCCTTCATATCTTCCATGAGGCCTTCATGCCCCCAATGCATCTTCAGTGTCCCCTTGTATCTCAAGCTATATCAGCATTGTTAAGAGGGCTGAGTCCATCAGCCATTCTTGGAGCTCAATTAGCATTCATAATGAGGCCAGCTGTCAACTAATAATAATAATAATCTTTATTGTCACAAGTAGGTTTACATTAACACTGCAATGACGTTACTGTGAAAAGCCCCTCGTCGCCACACTCTGGTGCCTGTTCGGGTATACAGAAGAAGAATTCAGAATATCCAATTCACTTAATAGCACGTCTTTCGGGGCTTGTGGGAGGACACCAGAGCACCCGGAGGAAACTGTACCAACAGAAGCAATTTGAACAGATGGTTAGACATCTGTTTTTTTCCAGATGGCCTTATTATGAATATTGTTTATACAGTTTACAGGGGAATGATAGCTTTGTTTGATTGACATCTTTATTACTTTGTGTAAGGAAGTGTGAAATCCTGGTCTGTTTCTTGTTTCATGCCTGGCCTGCTGGCTGGTTTTAAAATCTCAGACTTTTGGTTTTGAACTGGACCCCCCACCCCCACCCCACCCCCCCCGCAAGCTGCTATGTGGACTAATCCAGCAGATCCTCTCTGATTCAGTATGCTTTATGGCATAGCCTGTGATGTCATGTTGATGGACTTGGCAAGCAGCCAATCAGCTTGTTTGAATGCCGGGCCTTGGACAAATTTTCGTTTGGGATTGGTGGAGCTTTTCAGAAACTTCTGGAACAAGAGAAGCCAGCCCCATTCAGTCAATTCTGTTAAAAATCCATGAAGCAGCTTCAAGGCAGGCACTTTCAGCTTTCTCTCTGCCAGGCGATTTAAGAGGCTTCCAGCCAGATATGTGGAAGGCACTTCTATTTAAAAGACTGTAGGCAGTAGCCGGACCTGTGAAGGGAACTACTGGTTTGAAAGGCTGCGAGCAGGATCTCCCACCAGCTGTGTAACAGTTTAACCCTCTGTCTGAAAGGCTGGGAAAAGCCCAGCCAAAGAACTCTCTTCACGACACAGCCATAATCTCTGCACAAAGATCAGACAAGCAGTTGAAAGACAAAGTGGATGGTGGTGCTTAAAAGATCCGAATTCACCAATGTACATTCTTAAGAGATTACTGCCTTCAAGGACCTCAGCCTCAGCAGCGAAGATCCTCAAATCTCTCATACCCTTTTAATCCCTGTTATTTGTAATCCTTTCCCTACCCCCTACTGTATGCTTGTCGTGTGTGTGTCTGGGTGGAGGGTGGGACAGGACTTTGAGAATAGGTAGACTAGTAGACCATTGTTCTATTATTCCTGTTATATGTTCATATTTTACTCTTATAAACAAACAATTTGTTAATGTTGTACTTATAAATCTGGTGCCTGTAACGCATTGGAGCAGTCAATGGTTAAACAATTCCGGAAAATACACAAATTATGTTGGGACTCCGAGGTCTGTGGGGCTCAAAATGCAAACTTGCCCAGGGTGTCGTAACACATTGTCTTGACTTGATCTTTCTTTGAAGTGTTTTTTCATGCATATGTACTTATTTATACAAGATTAAGAGGAGTGAAGTAGATTATTACTTTTCGTATTGCTACTGTAAATGGCTGTGTGTGATTGACTGCTTTGAGAAGGTAAGAGTGGCACTGTTTTTCAAGGGGAATGTAGAATGTCTAATATTTTTCTTGGTTCCCAACTCAAGACGGTTGTTCCCCCCTTCTTCGCAACTCCTCTGAGGTTCCACAAACACTTAACAAAAGGGGTTTGACTTCCCCCAAAATTGCAAGGTGGTTTGAAATAGCTATCCTTGCAATGATGTCAGCAAGGCCTGTGGGGTCTCGATCTGCACCCTCATCTAGCCTTGGCAAAAATAGCTGGAAACTGTAATGGGGAGGTAGTGGCATAGTGGTTTTGTCATTGGACTAGTAAACTAGGGACCCAGGTTCAAATCCCGCCACTGCAGATCGTGAAATTTGAATTCAATAAAAATCTGGAATTAAAAGTGTAAAGAAGACCATGAAACCATTATTGATTGTTATAAAAACTCATCTGGTTCACTAATGACCTTTGGGGAAGGAAATCTGCCGTCCTTACCTGGTCTGGCCTACATGTGACTCCAGACCCACAGCAATGTGACTCTTAACTGCCCCCCTCAAAGGATGGGCAATAAATGCTGGCAAAGCCAACATCCCAAGAACAAATTTAAAAACAACTTTGCTGGCAAGTCTGTTAAGTTACACTTTGCCAAGCACCTTTTCGAATTTCAAAAAAACTCCATCAACCATATTACCCAAATCAATCATCTCTGTTGCCTTATCAAAAAGTTTAATCAGGTTAGTTTCTTTTGGCAACTCCTTGGTGGCCTTCCTTAACATATCCAAATTTGTCCATGTGATTGTTAATTTTGCCTTCGAATATCATCTCTGAAAGCTTTCCCATTACCAAGGTTGAACTGACTGGTCTGTAGTTGCTAGCATTACCTCCTTTCACCCGTTTCTGGAATAACTCTGTTTTTGCTGATGGTGCACATAGATGACAATCCACCAGCTATTGATCTTCCGTGCAAATATTTTCTTGGCTCCATTTATGTCATAGCTGTACTCATTGCAGACACCACAGAGTCACATATTTGTTACAGCACAGAAGGAGACCATTCTGCCTGTCGTGTTTGCACTGGCTCTCCAAAGGATCACTTCACCTTGTGCCAATCCCCTGCCTTCTCTCCAAAACCCTGTACATTCTTGCCTTTCAGCTAACAGTCTAATTCCCTTTAGAATGCCTCATTTGAACCTGCCTCCACACAGTCAGAGAGCATTTCAGAGCCCAATACTTGCTGTGTGTTAAAGTTTTCATCAGGGGAAGGCAGTAGTAGCCAGGCTCATGGCACCGTGGCTGGCTCTGCTGCACAGAAGGGCGGGAAAAGACTGGCAGGGCTATAGTCATAGGGGATTCAATCATAAGGGGAGTAGACAGGCGTTTCTGTGGTCGAAAACGAGACTCCCGAATGGTATGTTGCCTCCCAGGTGCACGGGTCAGGGATGTCTCAGATCGGCTGCAGGACATACTGAAGGGGGAGGGTGAACAGCCAGTTGTCGTGGTGCATATAGGCACCAACGATATAGGTAAAAAATGGGATGAGGTCCTACAATCAGAATTTAGGGAGTTAGGAGATAGGTTAAAAAGCAGGACCTCAAAGGTAGTAATCTCAGGATTGCTACCAGTGCCACGAGACAGTCAGAGTAGAAATTCAAGAATAGTCAGAATGAATACGTGGCTTGAGAGATGGTGCAGGAGGGAAGGGTTCAGATATTTGGGACATTGGAACCGGTTCTGGGGGCGGTGGGACCATTACAAATCGGATGGTCTACACCTGGGCAGGACTGGAACCAATGACCTAGGGGGTGCTTTTGCAAACACTGTTGGGGAGGTTTTAAACTAATGTGGCAGGGGGATGGGAACCAGATTAGGAAGTTAGAGGTCAATAAAGAGGCAGCACCTAAAGCTAGTAAGGTACTAGATAATAAACTCAATGTGACTGAGGGGAAGAGTAGACAGGGAAGAGATGATGAACGCAAAGGGACAGGTGGTCTGAGGTGCATTTGTTTCAATGAGAGAAGTGTAGTAGGTAAGGCAGATGAACTTCGGGCTTGGATTAGTACCTGGGAATATGATGTTATTGGTATTACTGAGACTTGGTTGAGGGAAGGGCAACACTGGCAACTAAATATCCCAGTGTATAGATGCTTCAGGAGGGATAGAGAGGGAGGTAAAAGGGGTGGAGGAGTTGCATTACTGGTCAGAGATGATATCACAGCTATGATTAAGGAGGGCATGATGGAGGATTCGAGCACTGAGGCAATATGGGTAGAGCTAAGAAATAGGAATGGTGCAGTAACATTGTTGGGGCTTTATTACAGGCCTCCCAAAAGCGAGCGTGAAGTAGAGGTACAAATATGTAGCAGATTATAGAAAAAGGTAGGAGCAATAGGGTGGTTGTGATGGGTTGATTTTAACTTCCCCAACATTGAATGGGACTCGTGTAGTGTTGGAGGCGTAAATGGAGCAGAATTTGCAAGGAGCATCCAGGAGAGTTTTTTAGAGCAGTATGTAAATAGTCCCAACTCGGGAATGGGGCATATTGGACCTGGTATTGGGGAATGATCCCGGCCAGGTGGTTGAAGTTTCAGTCGGTGATTACTTTGGGAATAGCGATCACAATTCCGTAAGTTTTAGAATACTCATGGACAAAGACAAGAGTGGTCCTAAAGGAAGAGTGCTAAATTGGGGAAAGGCCAAGTATAACAAAATTCGGCAGGAGCTAAAGAATGTGGATTGGGAGCAGCTGTTTAAGGGTAAATCCACATTTGAAATGTGGGAGTCTTTTAAGGAAAGGTTGATTAGAGTGCAGGACAGGCATGTCCCTGTGAAAATGAGGGATAGAAATGGCAAGATTAGGGAACCATGGATGACGGGTGGAATTGTGAGACGAGCTAAGATGAAAAAGGAAGCATACATAAGATCTAGGCGACTTAAAACTGATGAAGCTTTGGAGGAATATCGGGAAAGTAGGACAAATCTCAAACGCGCAATAAAGAGGGCTAAAAGGGGTCATTAAATATCTTTGGCTAACAGGGTTAAGGAAAATCCCAAAGCCTTTTATTCGTATACAAGGAGCAAGAGGGTAATTAGAGAAAGGATTGGCCCACTCAAAGACAAAAGAGGGAATTTATGCGTGGAGTCAGAGGAAATGGGTGAGATTCTTAATGAGTACTTTGCATCGGTATTCACCAAGGAGAGGGACATGATGGATGTTGAGGCTAAGGATGTTTAAATACTCTAGGTCAAGTCGGCATAAGGAAGGGGGAAGTTTTGGGTATTCTAAAAGGCATTAAGGTGGACAAGTCCCCAGGTCTGGATGGGATCTATCCCAGGTTACTGAGGGAAGTGGGGGACGAAATAGCTGGGGCCTTAACAGACATCTTTGCAGAATCCTTGAGCACTGGTGAGGTCCCGGAGAACTGGAGAATTGCTAATGTTGCCCTTTTGTTTAAGAAGGGTAGCAGGGATAATCCAGGGAATTATAGACCTGTGAGCTTGACGTCAGTGGGAGGCAAACTGTTGGAGAAGATACTGAGGGATAGGATCTATTCACATTTGGAAGAAAATAGACTTATCAGTGAGAGGCAGCATGGTTTTGGGCAGGGAAGGTCATGTCTTACAAACCTAATAGAATTCTTTGAGGAAGTGACAAAGTTAATTGATGAGGGAAGGGCTGTAGATGTCATATACATGGACTTCAGTAAGGCGTTTGATAAAGTTTCCCATGGCAGGTTGATGGAAAAAGTGAAGTCGTATGGGGTTCAGGGTGTACTAGCTAGATGGATAAAGAACTGGCTGGGCAACAGGAGACAGAGAGTAGTGGTGGAAGGGAGTGTCTCAAAATGGAATAAGGTGACTAGTGATGTTCCATAGGGATCCGTGCTCGAACCACTGTTGTTTGTGATATACATAAATGATCTGGACGAAGGTATAGGTGGTCTTATTAGCAAGTTTGCAGATGATACTAAGATTGGTGGAGTTTCAGATAGCGAGGAGGACTGTCAGAGAATACAGCAAAATATAGATAGATTGGAGAGTTGGGCAGAGAAATGGCAGATGGAGTTCAATCCAGGCAAATGTGAGGTGATGCATTTTGGAAGATCTAATTCAAGAGCGGACTCTACGGTCAATGGAAGAGTCCTGGGGAAAATTGATGTACAGAGAGATCTGGGAGTTAAGGTCCATTGTACCCTGAAGGTGGCAACGCAGGTTGATAGAGTGGTCAAGAAGACATACAGCATGCTTGCCTTCATCGGACGGGGTATTGAGTACAAGAGTCGGCAGGTCATGTTACAATTGTATAGGACTTGGTTAGGCCACATTTGGAATACTGCGTGCAGTTCTGATCGCCACATTACCAGAAGGATGTGGATGCTTTAGAGAGGGTTCAGAGGAGGTTCACCAGGATGTTGCCTGGTATGGAGGGTGCTAGCTATGAAGAAAGGTTGAGTAGATTAGGATTGTTTTCGTTGGAAAGACGGAGGTTGAGGGGGAACCTGATTGAGGTATACAAAATTATGAGAGGTATGGACAGGGTGGATAGCAACAAGCTTTTTCCAAGAGTGAGGGTTTCAATTACAAGGGGTCACGATTTCAAGGTGAGAGGGGGAAAATTTAAGGGAGATGTGCGTGGAAAGTTTTTTACGCAGAGGGTGGTGGGTGCCTGGAACGCTTTGCCAGCGGAGGTGGTAGAGGCGGGCACGATAGCATCATTTAAGATGCAGCTAGACAGATATATGAACGGGCGGGGAACAGAGGGAAGTAGATCCTTGGAAAATAGGCGACAGGTTTAGATAAAGGATCTGGATCGGCGCAGGCTTGGAGGGCCGAAGGGCCTGTTCCTGTGCTTTAATTTTCTTCTTGTTCATATCGATTTTGCTTCTTTTGCCAATTACTTTAAATATGTGCCCTGTCATTCTCAGTCCTTTTACAAGTGGGAACAATTTCTCCCTTTCTACTCAACCCAGACCGCTCATTATTTTGAATGCTTCTATCAAATCTCCTCTCAGCCTTCTTTTCTCCAATGAGAACAATCCCAACTTCTCCGATCCATCTTCATAGCTAAAGGTCTTCCTCTTTGGAATGGTTCGCATGTATCTTTTCTGCACTACCCTTCCAATACCTCCACATCTTCACCGAAGTGTGCCACCAGAACTGGTTGCAATACTTCAGCTGAGGCCAAAATAGTGTCTTATGCAAGTTCAACATAAACACCTTGCTTTTGTGCTCCATGAAGGGGGTGTCCAGAGATGAGACCTCTGAAAACTGAATAGCTAGGATAACACTAGAATAGTTCTACATACGTTAGTTTATTAACGATTGAGGTTAACCCAGTAATCATTATTTTTTTTTTTTTTTATTAAATATTTTATTGAAAATTTTTGGTCAACCAACACAGTACATTGTGCATCCTTTACACAATATTATAACAACACAAATAACAATGACCTATTTTATAAACAAAAAATGAATAAATAATAAATAACAAAAATAAAAACTAGCCCTAATTGGCAACTGCCTTGTCACAAGTAACACTCTCCAAAAATATAATTTAACAGTCCAATATATAATTATCTGTAGCAACGACCTATACATACTATACAGTATATATTAACAACCCTGAGAGTCCTTCTGGTTCTCTCCCCCCCCCCCCCCCCCCCCCCCCCCCCCGCTCCTGGGCTGCTGCTGCTGCCTTCTTTTTCCCATTCCGTCTATCTTTCTGCGAGGTATTCGACAAACGGTTGCCACCGCCTGGTGAACCCTTGAGCCGACCCCCTTAGGACGAACTTAATCCGCTCTAGCTTTATAAACCCCGCCATGTCATTTATCCAGGTCTCCACCCCCGGGGGCTTGGCTTCTTTCCACATTAGCAATATCCTGCGCCGGGCTACTAGGGACGCAAAGGCCAAAACATCGGCCTCTCTCGCCTCCTGCACTCCCGGCTCTTGTGCAACCCCAAATATAGCCAACCCCCAGCTTGGTTCGACCCGGACTCCTACTACTTTTGAAAGCACCTTTGTCACCCCCATCCAAAACCCCTGTAGTGCCGGGCATGACCAAAACATATGGGTATGATTCGCTGGGCTTCTCGAGCACCTCGCACACCTATCCTCCACCCCAAAAAATTTACTGAGCCGTGCTCCAGTCATATGTGCCCTGTGTAATACCTTAAACTGAATCAGGCTTAGCCTGGCACACGAGGACGACGAGTTTACCCTGCTTAGGGCATCTGCCCACAGCCCCTCCTCGATCTCCTCCCCCAGCTCTTCTTCCCATTTCCCTTTTAGTTCATCTACCATAGTCTCCCCTTCGTCCCTCGTTTCCCTATATATATCTGACACCTTACCATCCCCCACCCATGTCTTTGAGATCACTCTGTCCTGCACCTCTTGTGTCGGGAGCTGCGGGAATTCCCTCACCTGTTGCCTCGCAAAAGCCCTCAGTTGCATATACCTGAATGCATTCCCTTGGGGCAACCCATATTTCTCGGTCAGCGCTCCCAGACTCGCGAACTTCCCATCCACAAACAGATCTTTCAGTTGCGTTATTCCTGCTCTTTGCCACATTCCATATCCCCCATCCATTCCCCCCGGGGCAAACCTATGGTTGTTTCTTATCGGGGACCCCCCAAGGCTCCAGTCTTTCCCCTATGCCGTCTCCACTGTCCCCAAATCTTCAGTGTAGCCACCACCACCGGGCTTGTGGTGTAGTTCCTCGGTGAGAACGGCAATGGGGCTGTCACCATAGCCTGTAGGCTAGTCCCCCTACAGGACGCCCTCTCTAATCTCTTCCACGCCGCTCCCTCCTCCTCTCCCATCCACTTACTCACCATTGAAATATTAGCGGCCCAATAATACTCACTTAGGCTCGGTAGTGCCAGCCCCCCCCTATCCCTGCTACGATGTAAGAATCCCTTCCTCACTCTCGGGGTCTTCCCGGCCCACACAAAACCCATGATGCTCTTTTCAATCCTTTTAAAAAAAGCCTTCGTAATCACCACCGGGAGGCACTGAAACACAAAGAGGAATCTCGGGAGGACCACCATCTTAACCGCCTGCACCCTCCCTGCCATTGACAGGGATACCATATCCCATCTCTTGAAATCCTCCTCCATCTGTTCCACCAACCGCGTTAAATTTAACCTATGCAATGTGCCCCAATTCTTAGCTATCTGGATCCCCAGGTAACGAAAGTCCCTTGTTACCTTCCTCAACGGTAGGTCCTCTATTTCTCGACTCTGCTCCCCTGGATGCACCACAAACAACTCACTTTTCCCCATGTTCAATTTATACCCTGAAAAATCCCCAAACTCCCCAAGTATCCGCATTATTTCTGGCATCCCCTCCGCCGGGTCCGCCACGTATAGTAGCAAATCGTCCGCATACAAAGATACCCGGTGCTCTTCTCCTCCCCTAAGTACTCCCCTCCACTTCTTGGAACCCCTCAACGCTATCGCCAGGGGCTCAATCGCCAGTGCAAACAATAATGGGGACAGAGGGCATCCCTGCCTTGTCCCTCTATGGAGCCGAAAATATGCAGATCCCCGTCCATTCGTGACCACGCTCGCCACTGGGGCCCTATACAACAGCTGCACCCATCTAACATACCCCTCTCCAAAACCAAATCTCCTCAACACCGCCCACAAATAATCCCACTCCACTCTATCAAATGCTTTCTCGGCATCCATCGCCACTACTATCTCCGTTTCTCCCTCTGGTGGGGCCATCATCATTACCCCTAACAACCTCCGTATATTCGTGTTCAGCTGTCTCCCCTTCACAAACCCAGTTTGGTCCTCGTGGACCACCCCCGGGACACATTCCTCTATTCTCATTGCCATTACCTTGGCCAGGACCTTGGCATCTACACTTAGGAGGGAAATAGGTCTATAGGACCCGCATTGTAGCGGGTCCTTTTCCTTCTTTAAGAGAAGCGATATCGTTGCTTCAGACATAGTCGGGGGCAGTTGTCCCCTTTCCTTTGCCTCATTAAAGGTCCTCGTCAGTACCGGGGCGAGCAAGTCCACATATTTTCTATAGAATTCGACTGGGAATCCATCCGGTCCCGGGGCCTTTCCCGCCTGCATGCTCCTAATTCCTTTCACCACTTCTTCTACCTCGATCTGTGCTCCCAGTCCCACCCTTTCCTGCTCTTCCACCTTGGGAAATTCCAGCCGATCCAAGAAGCCCATCATTCTCTCCCTCCCATCCGGGGGTTGAGCTTCATATAATTTTTTATAAAATGTCTTGAACACTCCATTCACTCTCTCCGCTCCCCGCTCCATCTCTCCTTCCTCATCCCTCACTCCCCCTATTTCCCTCGCTGCTCCCCTTTTCCTCAATTGGTGTGCCAGCAACCTGCTCGCCTTCTCCCCATATTCGTACTGTACACCCTGTGCCTTCCTCCATTGTGCCTCTGCAGTGCCTGTAGTCAGCAAGTCAAATTCTACATGTAGCCTTTGCCTTTCCCTGTACAGTCCCTCCTCCGGTGCTTCCGCATATTGTCTGTCCACCCTCAAAAGTTCTTGCAGCAACCGCTCCCGTTCCTTACTCTCCTGCTTCCCTTTATGTGCCCTTATTGATATCAGCTCCCCTCTAACCACCGCCTTCAACGCCTCCCAGACCACTCCCACCTGGACCTCCCCATTATCATTGAGTTCCAAGTACTTTTCAATGCACCCCCTCACCCTTAGACACACCCCCTCATCTGCCATTAGTCCCATGTCCATTCTCCAGGGTGGGCGCCCTCCTGTTTCCTCCCCTATCTCCAAGTCCACCCAGTGTGGAGCGTGATCCGAAATGGCTATAGCCGTATACTCCGTTTCCCTCACCTTCGGGATCAATGCCCTACCCAGCACAAAAAAGTCTATTCGCGAGTAGACTTTATGGACATAGGAGAAAAACGAGAACTCCTTACTCCTAGGTCTGCTAAATCTCCACGGGTCTACACCTCCCATCTGCTCCATAAAATCTTTAAGTACCTTGGCTGCTGCCGGCCTCCTTCCAGTCCTGGACTTCGACCTATCCAGCCCTGGTTCCAACACCGTATTAAAATCTCCCCCCATTATCAGCTTTCCCATCTCTAGGTCCGGAATGCGTCCTAGCATCTGCCTCATAAAATTGGCATCATCCCAGTTCGGGGCATATACGTTTACCAAAACCACCGTCTCCCCCTGTAGTTTGCCACTCACCATCACGTATCTGCCCCCGTTATCCGCCACTATAGTCTTTGCCTCGAACATTACCCGCTTCCCTACTAATATAGCCACCCCCCTGTTTTTCGCATCTAGCCCCGAATGGAACACCTGCCCCACCCATCCTTTGCGTAGCCTAACCTGGTCTATCAGTTTCAGGTGCGTTTCCTGTAACATAACCACATCTGCCTTAAGTTTCTTAAGGTGTGCGAGTACCCGTGCCCTCTTTATCGGCCCGTTCAGCCCTCTCACGTTCCACATGATCAGCCGGGTTGGGGGGCTTCCTACCCCCCCCCCCCTTGTCGATTAGCTATCACCTTTTTCCAGCTCCTCACCCGGTTCCCACGCAGCTGTATCTCCCCCAGGCGGTGCCCCCCCGCCCATCCTCTCCCATACCAGCTCCCCCCTCTCCCCAGCAGCAGCAACCCAGTAATTCCCCCCTCCCACCCCACCCCGCTAGATCCCCCGCTAGCGTAATTACTCCCCCCATGTTGCTCCCAGAAGCCAGCAAACTCTGGCTGACCTCGGCTTCCCCCCGTGACCTCGGCTCGCACCGTGCGACGCCCCCTCCTTCCTGCTTCTCTATTCCCACCATGATTATCATAGCGCGGGAACCAAGCACGCGCTTCTCACTTGGCCCCGCCCCCAATGGCCAACGCCCCATCTCCTCCACCTCCCCTCCTCCCCCCATCACCACCTGTGGGAGAGAGAAAAGTTACTGCATCGCAGGATTAGTACATAAAACCCCTCTTTGCCCCCCACATTCGCCCCACCACTTTGTTCGAACGTTCTTTTTAATAACCCGCTCATTCCAGTTTTTCTTCCACAATAAAAGTCCACGCTTCATCCGCCGTCTCAAAGTAGTGGTGCCTCTCTCGATATGTGACCCACAGTCTTGCCGGTTGCAGCATTCCAAATTTTATCTTCTTTTTATGAAGCACTGCCTTGGCCCGATTAAAGCTCGCCCTCCTTCTCGCCACCTCCGCACTCCAGTCTTGATAAACGCGGATCACCGCGTTCTCCCATTTACTACTCCGAGTTTTCTTCGCCCATCTAATGACCATTTCTCTATCCTTAAAACGGAGGAATCTCACCACTATGGCTCTGGGAATTTCTCCTGCTCTCGGTCCTCGCGCCATCACTCGGTATGCTCCCTCCACCTCCAACGGACCTGCCGGGGCCTCCGCTCCCATTAACGAGTGCAGCATCGTGCTCACATATGCCCCGACGTCCGCTCCCTCCACACCTTCAGGAAGACCAAAAATCCTCAGGTTGTTCCTCCTTGCGTTGTTTTCCAGTGCCTCCAACCTTTCCACACATCGTTTCTGATGTGCCTCCTGCGTCTCCGTCTTCACCACCAGGCCCTGTATATCGTCCTCATTCTCGGCTGCCTTTGCCTTCACGACCCGAAGCTCCCGCTCCTGGGTCTTTTGTTCCTCCTTTAGCCCTTCGATCGCCTGTAGTATCGGGGCCAACAGCTCTTTCTTCATTTCCTTTTTGATCTCTTCCACACAGCATTTCAAGAACTCTTGTTGTTCAGGGCCCCATGTTAAACTGCCACCTTCCGACGCCATCTTGGTGTTTGCTTGCCTTCCTTGCCGCTGTTCTAAAGGATCCACTGCAATCTGGCCACTTCCCTCTCCTTTTTCCATCCGTATCCAGGGGGGATTCCCTTCTGGTTTACCGCACAGTGTTTTTAGCTGTCAAAATTGCCGTTGGGGCTCCTATCAAGAGCCCAAAAGTCCGTTTCACAGGGAGCTGCCGAAATGTGCGACTCAGCTGGTCATCGCCGCACCCGGAAGTCTCCCAGTAATCATTATTAACTATTAAATCTGTATTTTAGGACATAGCAGTGATAATCATTTAAACTCTAGCTACAAGCAGTGGCCACAATGTATGATGGGATTTAAGCTAGCTAATTTGCCCATGTTTTTGAGACGAATGGGATTGTGTGGTCAGCAAATTTCATAGTCGATTTCGTAAACAGTTTTCATCAGTGACCCCAATATCCTGTTTCAAACAATCCATGGAGTAAAGAGGAAACCAGCTTTGGTATCCTGCCCCTGGATGAACAAGGAGGTGGACAGGAACTGACTGCGATACAAGGTTAGCAATGTCCGAAAAACAAGTTTAGAATGGACACAAGATTCTGGTAAACAACAGGTGACAGGATGGGGTTAAATCATGAGCTGATCACAAGTCAACGTTTTGTTTAAAGTAATTTTACTTGATAATATAGAAGTGACAGCTCCATGGATTGGATCAAATCTAACTGGAGTGGGCTATTGGTTTTTGGAAAATCCAATAATTAATGTGTTTTTATCAGTGTCAGGCAGATTGATTTTGGCATTTATCCAGATCGATCTCTCGTGTACATGAAACCAAGCTTGGGATAATAAAGCCGTGTTAACCAGGTTATTGTGTCTGTTGCTCTCTGTTTATTAAGCTAAGCCATAACTATGAGGAAAGAACCGCACGTAAAGGATGGCTGAATACTCAGCCCTTGGAAACACTCCTACGCTCCATACCCCTATTAATAAAGCCTAGGCTACCTATATGCTTTATTAACCACTATGCTGCCACCTTCAATGACTTATGCACATGCACACTCGGGTCCCTCTGCTCTTTAGAGTTCTACTTTTTATTTTATCTTGTCTCTCCATGTTCTTCCTACAAAATGAATCACCTCACATTTCTCTGCATTGAAATTCATCTGCAACTTGTCTGCCCATTCCACTAGCGTGTCTATGTAGTTTTGAAGGTGTACACTATCAGGTTCAGGTTTTGTATCATCTGCAAATTTTGAAATTGTGTGCTATACACTGAGTTCTAGGTCATTAATTTATATCAAGAAGATCAATGGTCCCAACCCTCCCTGACAACTGGGGAGCTGCACTACAAACCCTCTTCCAGCTCGAAAAACATCCATTAACCACTATTCTGTTTCCTGCCAATTATGTATCCACATCATACTTTCCCTTTTATTCCATGAGCTCTAGTTTTACTCACAAGTCTGTTCTGTTGTACATATCATATGTTTTTTAGAAGTCCATGTACACCAGATCAACAGCATTGCCCTCATCAAACCTCTTTGTGACCTCTTCAAAAAACTCCAGCAAGTTAGTTTAAAAAAAATAAATTTAGAGTGCCCAATTAATTTTTTCCAATTAAGGGCCAGTTTAGCGTGGCCAATTCACCTACCCTGCACATCTTTGGATTGTGGGGGCGAAACCCACAGAAACACAGGGAGAATGTGCAAACTCCACACGGACAGTGACCCAGAGCCGAAATCGAACCTGGGACCTTGGTGCCCTGAGACAGCAGTGCTAACCACTGCGCCACCGTGCTGCCCTCCAGCAAGTTAGTTGCTCACGAATTCCCGTAACAAATCTGTGCTGGCTTTCCTTAGTTAACCTATGTTTGTCCATGTGGCTTTTAATTTTGCCCTGAATTATTATTTTAGAGATTTCCCCACCATTGATGTTAACCTGATTGACCTAAGTTGCTGGACTTTCCTCTACACCTTTTCTTCAACAAGGTTGCAATTTTGCAATTCTCCTGCCTTCTGTAAACAACCGTGAGTCTAACGAAGACTGGAAAATTATGACCAATGCTGTAAAATTATCACTTTCCTCCGTATCTGTGGATGCCGTATTTATTGAATAACATAGCTGTTCCCGTGCCTCCATGCATGAATCCCTTTTTTGATCTCCAACCAGCCCTGCTCTTCCTTTTACCACTCTTGCTATTTATATACATATCCAAAATACTACTACATCTTATTCTACTTGTTTCATCCTAAAATTATACCGTCCTATTGTTAAATTATTGTCCTGAAAAACAACTAAGTGGTTAAAATCTGCATATGTATTTGTGGGCGATTGAACAATGTTATTCATAAAATAACAATTTGTAGACCGTATTCTTAAAGTACATAAATCCCTAAGTTACATGGAGTAACTCATAAAATTTTAAAACAGAAAGCAGTGCATAATTAATTCAAAACTAGCATTGAAATGTATTCATCTTATTTCATAAAGTATTAAAGCAAAATGCTTTGCCAAACTACTTATTAAATAGTGATTTTTTTTTTTTCTACAGAATGAATACTGGCCTAGAAAAATTGAAGGAGGCCTCTGATTCAGTGGCTGCACTAAATAAAGAACTGGAGGTGAAAGAGAGAGAACTACAAGTAGCTAATGAAAAAGCTGATATGGTATGTGCTTGTCAGAAAGTGAAATTCTTAGAATTGCCACCACTTTTATGCCTTTATTTCATTGTCTACATAGTTTTGAAGATTTGCGTCAACATTTACCTACAGCATCACATGCCCTCTGGGTAAACTAATTAAAATTACTGTAGATCAGGGCAGCACGGTGGTGCAGCGGTTAGCACTGCAGCCTCACGGCACCGAGGTTGCAGGTTCCATCCCGGCTCTGGATCACTGTCCGTATGGAGTTTGCACATTCTCCCTGTGTTTGCGTGGGTTTCGCCCCCACAACCCAAAAATGTGCAAGCTAGGTGGATTGGCCACGTTAAATTGCCCCTTAAATGGAAAAAACGAATTGAGTACTCTAAATTTTTTTTAAAATTACTGTAGATGTCAACTTGATGTATAAGGCAACTCACTTTTTTCCAGCACCAAAATGGATGTTGGCCTCCTCTTGACAAATAAGTGGCATATCAGTTGATTGCCCCTTTTTCTGCTGAAAGATTTTCTCGGTTTACTAGATCATACCAGATTTGAAAGCATCATATTTTGAAAAAGTTAGAGCGCAATATGAATACAAATACAATCACATCATGGGGAAACATCACTCACTTTATAGTTGAATGAAAAAAAAAGATAATTTACTACTTTAAAATAAATCATTAATTGAAACCACGTTGAGAATTTGCAATAGCATATATATGTTAAATGTTTCCTCCTGTTTATTAACATTTTTCTTACCAGTTTATGAGAACTGACAAACTATCAAGTGAACAAACCCAGTGTGCTTTGTATCACATCAGGTATGGGGTTCATTGTGACCTGGAGTAGTTTTGCAGGAATTTTGTTATTCGCTGAAACTCAGGGCAGGGACACTGCTGGATAGTTAAAGCACCTTAAAGGTGATTAGAATTGGGTTTCAGTGTATATCTAAAAAGAGCCTTGGAGTTGTGTTAATAAATGAACAGTTTGTACGTTAACAGAGCGTGCACAATTTCAAGTGATTTGCAAACAAGAATATGAGTTTTCATGGAGTAACATATGCATAATTTGGCAAATACAGATCAGCGATTTCCATTGTCGTTTCTCCACTGGTAGATCATAAAAGAGAACAAGGAAAAAGATTAAATTTTTGCAATTGAATTTGATATATGTTCGGTAGGTCTCTTGTTTCCTTTGCTGGGCCCAGTTAGACTAACGGAAAGTGATTTATTTTAGTTTCTTTCAGCACAAATGTCTATTGTGAGGCAGTAGAACAAACTGGATTTATCAGATAAATTAGTGAAAATATTCTTCTTCCCCAAATGGAGTAGTTTCACTTTGCCACCTTCCCACATAAATGGTGTACAGCTTTTCAGTGCCTGGCAATGGAGATAAATCTGAGTATTGTTGCTGGTTGGCATTTTATACTCTCTGTATACACTGACCAACATTTCTGGAGGATTTTTCAAAGCTTTCGAAAGTTGACTTCTCACTATGATCTACGATAGCATGGAGAAATCGTGAGGGCACAACATGGTGTATAGTATCCAGGATAGGGATACATTTATGGAATATCATTCCCCGAACACTCCACTGAAGTGTTCAGTAAGTCCAGCAAAAGAATCATCAGCTGGAAAGTGCAGAGGTCACCTGCTCGTGTAGAAACTTCAAAATGCTGTAAAATGGGGGGATATTTCAAACCCTTTTTAAAAAAAAAAAAAATGAATTCAAGGGCACGATTCAGTGGACTGTAGTTAAAGCCCACTGAATGGTGCATTTAGCGGGGTGTTTGTTGGTGGCTGCAGTGCCAAGAGACATCCTGCTATCCAGTGGCACTCTGCTGTTCATTTCGGCCTTGGGGAGTTTCTCCCTGCCTAGGACACAGAGTGATTTACACAGGAAAGGCTCCTCACAGATTGGTGTCCCATTTTGTCCTGATTTTCTTCCCACCTCTGCCCCTTTCAGGCCCCTCACCATGTTTTTGAAACCCTATCATCCCCCAACTTTGGGGAGCCCCCCAGGAAGCCCCCCACTCAATCCCCTTTCTACCTCGGATGGCCCCTACCAGGCCTGGCCCCTGGCAGCAACAACTTGGCACCCAGACACCCTGCAGCTGCCAGCCTAGCACTGTGGCCATGTCATCTGGGCACTGCCAGCCTGGCACCCTGGGCTCTACCCTGCCCTGTCCCCGACCACCCGGGGGTCTTCAATGACCATTTGTGTGGAGCAGTACTAAACGGCGCACTGGCGAGTTCTCCCTGGCGCAGCAGTGAATCCAAGGCGGCGGGTGAATCTGAAGTCTGGGTATTTCCTCATTTAAATATTTCGATCTGGATCTCGCCAGGCCGAAGAAGTTGGGTGATTCGCCTGAGGTTTCGTCTCTGGCTCGGCGCCCAATTTGGAGCTTGCGTGAGATTCACCCATTGCATCCGGATCTGCGCTGGGCGCAACAAGATTGCTGAATCGCGCCCCTAGTATTTGTAGGTGATGATCCCAGCCTAGATCACCAAGTGAACTTCACATGTGTTCTTTGCCCAATCAATATATATTGGCACCAATGATATGGCAGGTAACAATGAAGACCTGGGATGCATTCAATGAAGACCTGGAATGGACTCCAATTTCATGCGTGTTTATATTTTGCGTGTAACATAAAACCTTTGGAAGAAAGTAGTCCATTGACAACTTTCTTCCGTGCTTGAATGAAATGTCTTGACTGCAAGTTGATAAAAGTGTCAATCACCCAGGCCTTTGAAGTTTCAAAAGCCACAAACTCTTGAAACTAATTAATTCGTACCAATCAACATTGTGAAAATGAGCACCCAAACAGCTATTCTAATACGAGAACACCTGCGTGCCAAAGGAAACATTGTTTGATTGACAGCTCAGGCTCTCTGATCTCCACAATAAATTCCATAATATTTTTGACACAAGTTAAATGTTTTCAATGGTTTATTCTTTGTTGGTGCATAGGTGGCATGAGGGGACATGTTTACCCAGTTCACAACTCCACCCGCAGACCATGATAATTGAAACCAAAGAGAAAATGCTGGTAAATCTCAGCAGGCCTGGCAGCATCTGTAGGGAGAGAAAAGAGCTAATGTTTTGAATCCAGATGACCCTTTGTCAAAGCTTGTCGGGCATGGGGACAGAGCCCCATTATCAGAGAATTCCGCCCATGGTGTTTACCCTCAAACTATATCTGGAATTCTATCATATTGTGGTCACTATCCCCTAGGGTATCCTTAACCACAAGATTCATTATTAATCTTCATTGCACAAAACCAAATCTAAAATAGGATAGTTCCACAATATACTGCTCGAAATAGCAATCCCTGATGCACTCCACACATTCCTCTCCGATACTACCTTGCCGATTTGGTTTATCCAATCAATATGCAGATACAATTTCTCATGATAACTGCAGTTTCCTTCAAACATGCCCTTGTTATTTCCACAATTATGCTCTGACCTCTTGAGAGGTCACATTTTGGGGGTCTCTTGACCACTTTTTTGTCGTCTTTCCCCTACTAGTCATTATTTCAACCCAAACTGATTCTGTGTCACCATCCACTGCCTTTGTATCACGATTCAGCACTGCTCAGAAACCTTCCATGATTAACAATGCCACCCTACCTCCTTTCCTCTTTGGCCAGTTCTTTTGGAACATTGTATACCCTGGAATGTTTCTACAATAGCTAATCCATCATACTCATATTTTGTAATCTGCGATATCAACTTGTCCATCTTGCTGCAAATGCTTCGTGCATTCAGATAAAGAACATTTAGCATGATTTTTTTAACAGTTTTTACAATTCTGGATTTGCTCTGTGTTGCATATTTTTGTTTATGTCTCCTGCCCCGGTCTGCCACACTACGACAGTCAAGTTCTCCCTCCCTATCCTGTGCCATCGCTCCCTGATATACCCCTGATTTTTTAAACCTTCCATTCTTGGAACATGGTTCACATGTAGGAAATCCCAATTGTACAGCCCCCATATTCCCCAGTTCTGATGCAAATGTCTCATGAATCGATACCCACTTCTCCCACATCAGTCTTTGAGCCACATATTCACCTTTCTAATTTTATGTACCCTTTGCCAATTTGCACGTGGCGCTGGTAATAAATCATAGATTATAACCTTGGAGGTTCTGTTCTTTAATTTACTGCCTAACTACTCAAACTGCCTGCACAGAACCTCTTTCTCATTCTACCTATGTCATTGGTGACAACATGGACCATGACCACAGGATTCTCCTCTCCCACCACAAGTTCCTCTCCAGCACAGAGCAAATGAGCCGAGCCCTGGCACCGGGCAAGCAACACAATCTTGGAGATTCTCAGTCCTCCCTACAGGGAACATTGTCTATTCCCCTGACTATACTATCCCCAACTACGGCTACATTTGTCTTTTCTCACCCCACTTAACTGCTCCCTGAACCATGGAGCCATGGTCACCTCCCCTACAGTCCCCTCTCTCATCCACACAAAGAGTAAGAATCTCATACTTGTTGGACAGGGACAAGGGTTGAGGCTCCTGCAGTGTTATCCCTTGGATACTTCTACCTTCCTCACTTACCTGCACTCTCCACCATGTTCAGGGCCATAACCTGGTGATCACATCATGAGGTTCCTGTCGGTGGGCTGTTGGAGATCATGCCCATGCTGAGCCGCATGCTGATGATGGACCCCTGAGAACAGCCACAAGAAACCTGCTGAAGATGCAGAGACAGCCAGGGGTACATCTGCCGGAGATGCCAGACTCCATGTCCAGTCCCACGCAAATGGTGGAAGAATGCGACCATACCATGAGTTCTGGTATGTGAGCATATGACATCCTCCATGGAGAGATTGGTGACTGACATGAAGAATCTGGTCCAGCAGAACACACTGTAGCTTCCAGATATGCGCTCGGACCTGCACTCCATCACTCGGACCATGGGCTATGCAGAGGTGTCTAGGTGAGAGGAGAGCCAGCCACCTTAACCTCCCTTCAAGAGCTCCTTCTACTTCAGGATTCAGGGAGGTGTCATTACCCATAGAAAGGGTAATCAGCCAGCCTTATCAGGGGCATGACCTTGGAATGCTCCAAGGGTGAACTGCTGATCCTCCTCCCTTCTGCGGTGACCCAAATAACTCCAGAAGATGAGGCCGAGGAATGTTCCTCTGCACCTCTTCAGGAGACTCTCAATAGGCTGGAGCTCTCCAGGCTCAGGCCCCAGAGGAGATTCCCTGAGGTCATCTTGGGCATCAAGGGCATAGCACTCAGCAGCTGCCATCACCTCAGATGTGGATGCCAGGGTTGTACCAAGATGAGGTGGTAGAAAATGTAAACGTAAACGTTTCCAATGGCACAGTGGAGGAATGTGTGTCCAATCAATTATTATGGACTTACAAGTTTTCTTGGTGCATCATAAACTGTGGAATGTCTGCATTTATTGAGAGAAAGAGGTCTTTCTGTTAAGCAAACCTTTGTTAGGCCTGGGGATTGGAAACCTGGCTGCAAGCCAAGCTTGGAGCTCACCCCTAATCACTTCTCAAAGTGTTGTCTGAACCTGATGAAGCATTCCATCATTTCCAAGTGTGCGCATAGAGTTCTTCATGAGGTCTTTCAGAACTTGGAGTTTGTGTAAGTCAAGCATGTGCAACCTCTTTCCAGGTCAGAAGTGTGTATTGCTTTGACCGGACCATCCATATTGCCTTCTTCATACAAAGGGCCTGCTGCTGTTTCCCTTCATGTGCCAGATGTTGTGAGCCCTGAAGGTTGTTGTCAGGGAATATGCCCAATCTGGTGGTACTTTAGCTGCACCGTTTCTTGAGCCAGAGATCAAGAGTCTTTGCAGCAGCCTCTCTTTAGCTGAAATATCTCACCTCAGCTCCAACTATTTTCAGAGGTGAAACTTTATTTTACGATCTCTTGACTGTGGATGTTCCTTGTTCTGGTTACTTTTCAGTATTTCTAAGCTAATATGCTGGTTGTTTTATTTAGCACATGGCCCTCTGAGGACCACTGTTGATTATTCCATTAGTTTCAAACTAGGCAATCTTCTAGCTTGTGTTCCATCACAAATTTGAAACTGAGATTAAGCCTACCAACATTCCACACAGTGAATGATAAAATTCATTTTTTTAAAACTCTGTTTGCAGTGCAAGTATTTCTAGCTGTCATTTACTTTGGCTATCTTCTCTCAGTGAGCTGAAAACCACATGAGGTCCAAACTGCAACTAACTCTTTCAGCAGAACCCCAAATTAATTGATACCAGAGAACTCCCCAAGCTTCAACCGCCGCCATGACATTGTAGCCCAGTCTGGACTGTCCTCAAACCAACTTTTGGAATAATTGTCCCTCATTTACAATTCATCTTTGATCTGATGAAGTAGGTTTACACCCTTTCAGAATTCATTGAATGTTTTTAAACCAATTTCGCTCTACCTTCCAAGCAATCTTTGAAGCCCAGAAATTCAATTACCTTACCTTTCCAACTTTGAGTTCCACTACCTCATGTTTGCTGGTACAGTACTGGGATCTGTGAGTAGAACAACAAAACTCCCTTGTGGTCGAGACAGATTGAGCTTTCACCCCACAACAGCAAACTATCATTGATGCGTATTAACTTCAAAAACTTGGCACAGCACGTAATGAAAAGAAACATTGGGCAAGGTGTTTATCAGGCAGGCAATTTTCTATGCCAGCTAAAAGCTAAACTCTGCCCCTGTGTACTGCTTTAAATCTTCTGAAGACAACACAAGTTATTACTGAGCTTCGTATTGTATGATCCTTTACAACACTGAGTATGATGAAAGTCATTTAATGTAACCTGTTTAATAGATGTTTGTACACTATTGTAAAAATAGAAGAGTTAGCTCATTTTGGAAAATGGCTAGCACCTGGTTCAGAATAACAGCAACAGCGTAGGTTCAATTCCCAGTCCAGCTGGTCTAGATTTGCCTTTTCACCCTCTTCCTGCGAGTGGAAGGCAGTGGCAGGCCACTGATAGAACTGCTGAGGAACCAGCTAAGAATGAAGCATCAGCAGACAATGAGTCAAGCACCATGCCCACTTGGACTCCTACTTATGGTATGATTTTCGGCCAGACCCCCAGGTTTTTTTTAAGATCCAGTTCAGGACTAATAACATTTTGGTTAAAGTAGACAAAGAGCGTGATTCTCCTTTGCCTGATGCTGATATCGTAATCGGCGACCGGGCGGAGAATCCCTGTTTACGACCGAATCGGGGGAAAGCGCCTGTTTTCGGGAGCTCCGCCCGTCATCGAGGAGTTCGGCGCACGCCGTTGGGGCGACCTCAGGACATTACTTGAAGGCCCTGTCCCGATGCTCCACCCCCGATGGGCTGAGTTCCCGACAGCGCGGGACACGCGAGCCGGGGGGGGGGGGGGGGGGGGTGCGCTTCGGCGAGGGCTGGTGGGGTTGACGAGGGGATGTCCAGGGGGGCACTTTCTGGCAGGTCGGGTCCACGCGCAGCCGACGCCATGTTGTATGGCGCGACTGCTGCAGGTGTTTTTATTGGGAAGGCCGTGCGTTTTATGTGGCGCAGCTGCTAGCCCCCCACCGGTCAAAGGATCAGTGCTGGGGTCTCGCAGATCTTTTTGTCGTAAAGCCAGACACTTTCCCCGGACATAGCCTCATAATCGGAGACCCCAGCCCAAAGTTTTTGATTTAAGACACTGGTTCAGTGAAGAAAGTTACACAATTCAATGGGTTTTGAACAAACAAGCATTAACTTCATTATACAAAATCAGAAAGAAAAAACAATTTACAATATCTACCTTTTATATTCTAACACTCTCAGGGTAAGTATGAGAAACATATGAATTAACAGGCCAACTGTGGTCGAATGCACTACACTACACAATTGTTGCTCTTTTTAGCCTTAGTTTTATTACCTCTGATTATGTCACCTTTGCTCACGAGTCGCCAGGTATCTTTCTGATACCGCCACGTGGTTCAAGCTCGAGTTATGATTAATAAGTCAGCACACCACTTAGTAAGATTGAAATCAACAGTCACTTATTATATACAACAAGTAATGCTTATACAATAATCCTACTATCTATATAGAAACCTACCAGTACTGGCCAATACTTAACTTTAGGAAGGGCCCACCAGGTCAGGGAAACAAATGGCTTATCGAATCGGATCTGGCCCGCGGGATTCAAAAAGGCTGATACAGGTCGATGGCTAGGAGTCTTTATCGGGTAGCAATCGCTGGAGTCAAACTTACAGTTTCTGGTTGATGTTCTTGCGAAGGTCTCGAGCAGGAGAAGAAGGGAGAGTGAGCGATCTGAACTTGGCCCCTTACTTTATAGGGCCCCGGGGCTTCCCGCCTCTCGGGGCGGCCCTTGACCCCGAGTCCCAAGTGATTGGACTTGTTCCCAATCACTGGGTTCGATATGTCCAATAACGGGGCGATTCCTCGATCGGGGGGTGGTCGTTCACCTGTCTTTGTTTCGGCCACTGCAGGCGCCGACAGGTCTGGCCCGGCATTCAATTGCTAATATGTTACAATTGTTCCCGGGGATAGCCGATTAAACTGCAGATGTCTGGGTTGATGTGCTGCTAATGGTCTTGAGTATCGATCTGGGCTGACTTCCCCAAAGCCGAATACGCTATTTTGTCTGCAGCTGTCCGTTTGTGTCCTGTTGGCTGCTTTTCCCATCAGCCTTTTCGGTTAGCCATTTTAAATCGGGTTTTGGCCAAATTAATAGGGAATCAGCCATTTTAGGTGGCTACACAATAAATGGCATTTGTAAACCAAGGTGAGAGTCCATGGATTTTTCAACAACCTGCCCAAACATTAGTAATGCAATGAGTCCACCAATCTCACTGAAACTCCATCTCTCCCACAAGGTTTTTCAGTCTGCACCTTCACAGATATTGACTTTGAATTATCTTCAAAAGTCTCTCCAACTCGGACAGCTTCAACCATGGCCCACATGCAGGGTTTCAATTTAGTCTCTTGAGTTTCTGTTCCCCTAGATTGAATTAATCTTGTATGTCTTTTCCTGTTACAGGTTTTAAAAGAAGTTACTGTGAAAGCGCAAGCTTCTGAAAAAGTAAAGGTGGAAGTCCAAAAGGTAAAGGACAAAGCTCAGGCTATTGTGGACAGCATATCAGCAGACAAGGCGATTGCAGAAGAGAAATTAGAAGCTGCAAAACCTGCCCTGGAGGAAGCTGAAGCAGCTCTACAGGTAAGTAAAGATGACATGTTGCACATGTTGCTGTTGTCTTTGACATTTAGAATATTTGTTTGAGCAGGACATTTGTTCAAATGTCGATTTGTTCTCCGTTTGCTCATTGGAAACAATTACTCTAAAGTAGCATTTAAACTGCAGGAGCCATTTTACAATTTGAGGACCCTCACCATTGTCAGGGCCTCACAAGCAGCAGACAGTTTATGGAAAAGTTGTAATTTATATCACTGGATGGAACATTCTGAGCAATATAATTGCCAACTATGGTTAAGTGTATTCCTGGAAGTTTTACCACATGACTTGCCATTCGTTGGCCAACACATCCAACGTTATGAATCACTGCCTTCCTGTGCCAATTGGAAAGCAAAAAGACTCATTACCCAATTGGATGATGCTTGACTGTCAGCCTAATAGCCTTTTTTCCACATTTTCAATACTTTTTATATTTGGTAAAGAGAAATGTTCAAGGAAAATTGACAAAAAAAGATTCTATTTAATATCCCGATGATATTTCTCCAAGGTTGCATGCAGCAGTATCGTGGAGATTGATGGTGGACAACACTATGAGCAAATCCCCATGTTCTGCTGCTAAGTTGTCTACTAATTGGCAACAGGCCTTTGTCGAACCCTCGCAGGATGTTGCATGTTGAGACTGGGTAGCAAATTGAGTTAGAAAACGCATATGAACGCAGCAAGATTAACACCGCTGTTATAACATGTCAAAATAATTAACATTACGCAATATACTATGCGTTACGTTGAACATGCTGCACAAATTTTCCACCTATTATTCCCACATTCCAAATTTTTGGGTGTGCAGACAATGCGCTTTCAATGAGGCCACAACAATTTAGGAAAATCAATATTTATCATTAGAAAATTTTGAAAACTTTGTTCATTTGAGAGCTGCTTGTTTTAGGACTGAGTCTGCAAATTCAATACATTTTGAATCCAGTAACGCAAGATACCTGATATAACATTGGAATATAATTAAGGATAGCAACAAAAATATATGGATCTATAATTCAGATAACCTGTAATTTCTGGGTAATTAAATTTAGTTTGAAGCAGCCAATCTTTGTACTAATTGTCTGGGGAAAATGTTTACATATGATTAGCTGGTGAATATTTAGGGCATTTTGAAGGAAGCTGTGCCATGGATAGATGCTGTGGGGTAGGTTTTATGAATTTGTGCTCCGATTGCAGAGCTTTGCCCTTTGAAAAAAGATGTCAAAAATTGAACATGGGGCAGTGTTTGTTGCAAGATTTTCCATCCATCCAAATTAATATATGGATAACCTAAAATACCTGCTAGCCTCCATGATTGAATTCAAGATACCATGTGCTCCTGTTATGCTGAACACCATGATGGAAGTACAAACTAATATGTCACAGGTCTTGGGTGCAAAAATATTATCTTGTAAATACACCATGGATGAGATCTTTCTTTTCCGTGAAAATATTTTAGTTTAGTAATTGGAGCTAAGCATTTGACCACTGTCTTGTTGCTATATACAGTTATGGCTATTTACAGTATAATTTATAGAGGGCCCAACAGCGTATTACTGTATTTACAAATTAGGAAAGAAATGATGCAAAGGTTAGTGGCATCACATTAAAATGTTGAGGAACTTGGTTTTCTATAATTGGATTTTACATCCTTGTGATAATGGAACAGCCGTGGAGTTAGAACTTATACTTGTTATTTGGTTGTTAGATAAAAGTATTGTACCATTTTAGTTATGCTTGTTACATTTATTTCTTCCTGTATTCTTGCATGCAGACCATTAAACCAGCTGATATTGCCACTGTCCGTACACTGGGCAGACCACCTCACCTCATCATGCGCATCATGGACTGTGTACTGTTGTTATTCCAAAGGAAAGTAAACTCTGTGAAAATTGATGTTGAGAGGAGCTGCACCACACCTTCGTGGCAAGAGTCCCTAAAGCTCATGACAGCAGGAAACTTTCTGCAGAATCTCCAGGTAGCCAGATCATTTATAGACATCAAGGACTGAATTTTCTCAGCTTGTTTTTTTTTTCCAGATGAGTTTTGGCCGCGAGGTTTGCTAGTGTCACACGGGAGGGTTTAAACTAGCATGGCAGGGGGGTGGGCACGGGAGCAATAGGTCAGAAGGTGAGAGCATTGAGGGAGAACTAGGGAATAGGGACAGTGTGGCTCTGAGGCAGAGCAGACAGGGAGAAGTTGCTGAACACAGCGGGTCTGGTGGCCTGAAGTGCATATGTTTTAATGCAAGGAGCATTACGGGTAAGGCAGATGAACTTAGAGCTTGGATTAGTACTTGGAACTATGATGTTGTTGCCATTACAGAGTCCTGGTTGAGGGAAGGGCAGGATTGGCAGCTAAACGTTCCAGGATTTAGATGTTTCAGGCGGGATAGAGGGGGATGTAAAAGGGGAGGTGGAGTTGCGCTACTTGTTCGGGAGAATATCACAGCTGTACTGCGAGAGGACACCTCAGAGGGCAGTGAGGCTATATGGGTAGAGATCAGGAATAAGAAGGGTGCAGTCACAATGTTGGGGGTATACTACAGGCCTCCCAACAGCCAGCGGGAGATAGAGGAGCAGATAAGTAGACAGATTTTGGAAAAGAGTGAAAACAACAGGGTTGTGGTGATGGGAGACTTCAACTTCCCCAATATTGACTGGGACTCACTTAGTGCCAGGGGCTTAGACGGGGCGGAGTTTGTAAGGAGCATCCAGGAGGGCTTCTTAAAACAATATGTAGACAGTCCAACTAGGGAAGGGGCGGTACTGGACCTGGTATTGGGGAATGAGCCCGGCCAGGTGGTGGATGTTTCAGTAGGGGAGCATTTCGGTAACAGTGACCACAATTCAGTAAGTTTTAAAGTACTGGTGGACAAGGATAAGAGTGGTCCGAGGATGAATGTGCTAAATTGGGGGAAGGCTAATTATAACAATATTAGGCGGGAACTGAAGAACATAGATTGGGGGCGGATGTTTGAGGGCAAATCAACATCTGACATGTGGGAGGTTTTCAAGTGGCAGTTGAAAGGAATACAGGACCGGCATGTTCCTGTGAGGAAGAAAGATAAATACGGCAATTTTCGGGAACCTTGGATGACGAGAGATATTGTAGAGGAAATGGGCGAGGTACTAAATGAATGCTTTGCATCAGTATTCACCAAAGAGAAGGAATTGGTAGATGTTGAGTCTGGAGAAGGGTGTGTAGATAGCCTGGGTCACATTGAGATCCAAAAAGACGAGATGTTGGGTGTCTTAAAAAATATTAAGGTAGACAAGTCCCCAGGGCCTGATGGGATCTACCCCAGAATACTGAAGGAGGCTGGAGAGGAAATTGCTGAGGCCTTGACAGAAATCTTTGGATCCTCGCTGTCTTCAGGGGATGTCCCGGAGGACTGGAGAATAGCCAATGTTGTTCCTCTGTTTAAGAAGGGTAGCAAGGATAATCCCGGGAACTACAGGCCGGTGAGCCTTACTTCAGTGGTAGGGAAATTACTGGAGAGAATTCTTCGAGACAGGATCTACTCCCATTTGGAAGCAAATGGACGTATTAGTGAGAGGCAGCACGGTTTTGTGAAGGGGAGGTCGTGTCTCACTAACTTGATAGAGTTTTTCGAGGAGGTCACTAAGATGATTGATGCAGGTAGGACAGTAGATGTTGTCTATATGGACTTCAGTAAGGCCTTTGACAAGGTCCCTCATGGTAGACTAGTACAAAAGGTGAAGTCACACGGGATCAGGGGTGAGCTGGCAAGGTGGATACAGAACTGGCTAGGCCATAGAAGGCAGAGAGTAGCAATGGAGGGATGCTTTTCTAATTTGAGGGCTGTGACCAGTGGTGTTCCACAGGAATCAGTGCTGGGACCTTTGCTCTTTGTAGTATATATAAATGATTTGGAGGAAAATGTAACTGGTCTGATTAGTAAGTTTGCAGACGACACAAAGGTTGGTGGAATTGCGGATAGCGATGAGGACTGTCGGAGGATACAGCAGGATTTAGATTGTCTGGAGACTTGGGCGGAGAGATGGCAGATGGAGTTTAATCCGGACAAATGTGAGGTAATGCATTTTGGAAGGTCTAATGCAGGTAGGGAATATACAGTGAATGGTAGAACCCTCAAGAGTATTGAAAGTCAAAGAGATCTAGGAGTACAGGTCCACAGGTCATTGAAAGGGGCAACACAGGTGGAGAAGGTAGTCAAGAAGGCATACGGCATGCTTGCCTTCATTGGCCGGGGCATTGAGTATAAGAATTGGCAAGTCATGTTGCAGCTGTATAGAACCTTAGTTAGGCCACACTTGGAGTATAGTGTTCAATTCTGGTCGCCACACTACCAGAAGGATGTGGAGGCTTTAGAGAGGGTGCAGAAGAGATTTACCAGAATGTTGCCTGGTATGGAGGGCATTAGCTATGAGGAGCGGTTGAATAAACTCGGTTTGTTCTCACTGGAACGAAGGAGGTTGAGGGGAGACCTGATAGAGGTATACAAAATTATGACGGGCATAGACAGAGTGGATAGTCAGAGGCTTTTCCCCAGGGTAGAGGGGTCAATTACTAGGGGGCATAGGTTTAAGGTGAGAGGGGCAAGGTTTAGAGTAGATGTACGAGGCAAGTTTTTTACGCAGAGGGTAGTGGGTGCCTGGAACTCGCTACCGGAGGAGGTAGTGGAAGCAGGGACGATAGGCACATTTAAGGGGCATCTTGACAAATATATGAATAGGATGGGAATAGAAGGATACGGACCCAGGAAGTGTAGAAGATTGTAGTTTAGTCGGGCAGCATGGTCGGCACGGGCTTGGAGGGCCGAAGGGCCTGTACCTGTGCTGTACATTTATTTGTTCTTTGTTGTTTGTTTGTATGACCATATTCATGACCATATTCGGAGCGGGCCTCCCAGTTGCTCCTAGAGCAAACCAATTAAGAAGTTGCCTCGGGGCGTCTCATGAATTGGGGAGCACAGGCGAGATGTTACGGCCATTTTGGCGGAGGAAGGATCTCTAATTAAAGGGAACACACAATGGGTGAGGTTTCGCAACTACTATGCAACCGATACAGGATAGGGCAGCGGAAAGGGCCCTGAGATTCAGGTGGAAGCAGGAGGGCCCCCAAAACAAGCTGGGCATCAGGACACTAAGGCTCTCACAGCAGGTCATTGCTAATATTTTTATCCTCATGGTGAATAGCTGAATTGCCAGTGAACCTGGTGGACATGCATTGCCAGTATCTGGCAAAGTGTCCGTCACTGGAGGCCCAACCCCCTGCCTCCCACAGTCTCATGTCTCTGAATCATGTGGTGCGATCTCCTCCTGCAAGAGGAGGGAAAGCAGGGTGATCGGAGTGTTAAGGACTTCTGTCCAGAGGAGAGGACAACGTTTGTGCAAGGTGACTGTGAAGCATGAGTGTGAGAGGCCGATAGGCTGAGGGTGTGTTGGGTGAGATGCCTGCAGAGAGAGGAATGAGCGCATCTATTGTGCTGACCTGAGGCATGCTGTGCAGGTGAACACTGGGCATGCCAGAGTGTGAGGCTTGTCACCTAATTTTCCCAGCAGCCTTCCACCTCCAAATCCACATCCAAGGGCTTTGAAATTTGTCCCTGGCTCCATCCCCAGGTCGTTCTTACATGGATAAAATGCTATTTGGTTTTGTTTTCTATATTTTTTCTGTACAAGTACAAATTGTACATAATAGGTGTGATTTTCTAAGCATTCATTCGTGACAATACCTGATGCGTATTATCTGAAAATTGTGTTTAATTACTCAAATAGCAAATTATGAATCCAAATTTAAATATGTTTTGGCCTGAACAATAATTGCTACTTTTATCTTTGCCTATTTGGACTATTATAGTGTTTAGGAATATGAAAATATACCTCTTCTCTAGTGTTCTTTTCAACATTTTCTCCATGGCTAAATTGTCCTTTAGGTGGGAGGACAGTTCAGGCTGAGTACATATCACCAAAGCCACTCTTGATATTTTGACATGTAGATGAATGGGAGATATATTTTCCTTCTGGTCCTGTACCCCCCTGCCCCCACCTCCTATCACACTCCACCCAGTCCATACTTCACTACTTCTGATATAGAATTAAAGCAGTCGACTCCACATGTCAGTGGAAAGGACTAAAGTTTCATTAATGTCCCTGCAGAAAATGTAGTAAATGTTAAGGAAAGCCACAAATCCAGTGCCTTGAATGTCCCTTCTGTACGTTAAGCTTGTCATTTAGCATATTATTGTAGCAGCTGTTAAGTGTATATATTTTTAAAACATTATACTGGTTACTAAAAATTGCACTGACAGAATAGCAAGTTGAATATTTTCATGCTGGAAGAAACCATTGGCTGGATTCTCCGTCCCGCCGCGCCACATTTCAGCTTCACCCAGCCGACAGGATGATCCATTAGCCCGCTGGTCAATGGGGTTTCCCATTGTGGGGCAGTCCCACGCCGTCGGGATACCCCCGGGCTGCCAGCAAAACGGAGCATCCCGCTGGCGGAGAATCCAGCCCCCCATTTCTAAATTGAAGTTAGGTTATGGTTGTGTAAAAAGGCAGAAACGTAATTGAGACTGCAATCAAAATGATTCTGCACAAATGCTTAACCATGCTATTTTATCTTTCTAGCAATTTCCAAAAGACACAATTAATGAGGAAGTTGTTGATTTACTTCGGCCCTACTTTGAAATGACAGACTACAATATTGAAACAGCCAAGAGAGTCTGTGGCAATGTAGCAGGCATCTGCTCATGGACGAAGGCTATGGCTTCCTTCTTCTCCATTAACAAGGAAGTTTTACCTCTAAAGGTACACTAAGTTGTTTAATCTTAAGGTGATAGTATTTGATTGTTTACCCCCAAAAACTACACCTACAATAGTATTCCATGGGAGAGAAGACAGAGCGACAATATTTTGATCTGTATGCCCTTTATCGCACAGATAATAAGTAGAAAATGTTTATCACATCTGCCAGCATTGCTTCTCTAGCTATGAAATCATTGTTATTTTGCAGTGCTCATGGTATATCTTTGCCTGAATAATCCTCCTATGTGTCATAGTAGATCTAAATTATTAGAGTAGGCAAGCTCTTCCGAGAGCTGGTGCAGACCTGATGGCCGAAAGATCTTTTTCTTTACTGTAACAATTCTGTAATTGTACAAACAATTTGTATCTGGAATTCAATCCGGATGCACTTGGGCAGGACTAACAAAGCAAGGGAATACATGTAAGCGGCAGGACCCTGGGAAACACCGAGGATCAGAAGGACCTTGGTGCACATGTACACCGGTCCCTTAAAGTAGTAGAGCAGGTGGATACAGTGGTTAAGAAAGCCTATGATATATTTGCCTTTATTAGCTGTGGTATAGAGTTTAAGAGCATGGAGGTGAGGCGGGAATTGTACAAAATGTTAGTTAGGCCGCAGCTAGAGTATTGTATGCAGTCCTGGAATCCACGTTATAGGCGTGATGTGATAGCACTGGACCGGGTGCAGAGGAGATGTAGCAGGATGTTGCCAGGGCTGTAAAGTGTTAGTTATGAAGAGCGATTGGATAGCCTTGAATTGTTTTCCCTGGCGCAGAGGAGACTGAGGGGGGACATGATTGAGATGTATGAAATAATAAGGGAAATAGATAGAGAAGACCGGTACAAACTTTTCCCCTTGGTGGAGGGGTCATTGACCAGGGGGCATAGATTTAAGGTAAGGGGCAGAAGGTTTAGAGGGGATGTGAAGAAAAACCTTTTACCCGGAGGGTGGTGGGAGTTTGGAATTTGCTGCTGTCTGTGCGGAGTCTGCGCGTTCTCCCCGTGTCTGCGTAGGTTTCCTCTGGGTGCTCCGGTTTCCTCCCACTAGTCCTGAAAAACATGCTGTTAGGTAATTTGGACATTCTGAATTCTCCCTCTTTGTACCCGAACAGGCGGCAGACTGTGGCGGCGAGGTGCTTTTCACAGTAACTTCATTGCAATGTAAGCCTACTTGTGACAAAAAGATTATTATTATTATAGTGGTAGCAGAGACCCTCATAACATTTAAGAAGTATTTAGATGTGCACCTGCGATCCCAGGCATACATCTCCCAGCACTATGGGCCAATTGCTGGGAAATGGGATTAGAATGGTTAGGTGTTTGTTTTTGACCAGTGCAGATGCAATGGCCCAAAGGTCTTTTTCTGTGCTGTGTGATCTATGACTCTGTGTATGACTCTATCTATGGACGTCAGTAACACAAGAAGTCCCAAGGAACCTCTTCGGTGGATATGGAAATGAATGCTTAGTCAGGTAGTTGCAGACCTGTCTGAAAGTAAGGTTCTGAAGAGCTTTATAAAAATGGAGAAAGAGGTTGAAGGATAGAGAGGTGAATGGGAAAGGTTGCAGAGAGCAGACCTGAAAGTTCTGAAATATTTTTAATTTTGGAGTGAAGAGGTGGAGCAGAGGTGTTCGGTAGGCTGGGGAAGGAAGAAGTATGAGAATGGATTGGGAGTTGGAATAAAAAGAGTGGAATTCTTGAGGGTGATTACAGGACTGGAGGAGCTTGTGGAGAAAGAGTTGTAGAGAACAACAAGAATTTTAAATGCATGATGGAGGACAGGATTCAGTGGCAGTAAGTAAGCGTGGGAGTGAGAGTCAAATATGGTGTATTGCAGAACAAGACTTAGAACGCGTTGGAGCTTATAGGAAGAGAAGGATGTGAGATCAGAAAAGAGCTAGATTAGTTGATAGTGGAAATAGCAGAGGTATGCCTCAACTGCAGATGGGCAGATGTATGAGTGAAGATGGCCAATATTGCAGAGGTGGAACTAAGTGATTTAAATAATGGATCGGGCGTGTGGTTTAAAGTTCTCTCAGTATTGTACAATATGTCAAGATTGGCAATAGCCTGCTGAGCTTGAGAATATGGCATGGCAGCGAGATGGAACCAGTTGTAAGAGTTTGCCATAGATGATGTCTACTGTTAAGCTGTAAGAAACTGTAACTCATCCAGGATTTGATATCAGGCTGGTGACTAAGAAGTCAAGTGACATGGTGAAGAGGGATATTCGATGGCATCAGCAAACAAACAAATGTTTTCCCCATACCTCTGGATGATGCCATGTTGTTGAATAATTTATTTTCTAAAAAAGAGGAATTTACAGCATTTATTACTTATTATTTGAAATCATACCTCAAAATGTATATCTATTTATTTTAGGCTAATTTAGCAATCCAAGAAAATCGTCTGGCTATAGCTATGTTCGATCTCCAGAAGGCACAAGCAGAGTTGGATGCCAAACAAGCAGAACTGGACATTGTACAGGCAGCATATGAAAAGGCAATGACAGAGAAACAAGTGAGTATTGAGCGATTATCGTCAAATTGATTATTGTTTTTAAAATACATGTAATGGTTTAATGATGAGGTTCGAGGATGGGGATGTGCTGAGCAGACATACACAAGATGGCTCTCTTCCGAAAAACTGGAAAATAGACACTTTTGACCGAAATTAGCCCCCAACAATCGGGCAAAAACATCCCCTCACCCTCTACAACACACGGAAAAGGAGCGATGCCGTGTAGCAGGAGCTCCAGAGGCCACAAAGAGGCCAAAAACAACGGCAAAGGACAGGAGAAGGGAACGAGCGGATCAGCAGACCATTGAGGCGGGGGTCCCCGGCCACATCTGAGAGTGGGAGACCAGCAACCCGCAAAACAAGCTTCCCTCCCCCTACTCGTCGGAGAATGGATGGAAAAAGTTTCTCACAAAGGAACTAAAGGAGCTGAAAGATGAAATCAGACCCGAGATCAAGGCAGTGGTGAAGGTGGCGGCACAGAAAAGCTGGCCACCATGCAGATGGCCCTCGACAAAGTAGAAAGGAGATTGGAGGCCCAGGGAAACACAATCAAGGTCATGGGAAAAGCCTCGACGGACCAGAGCATGGCCCTGGAGGCGTAAATAACAAGCTTGGTGGCAACCGAGGGGAACCTGAAGGGAAGAATTGAGGTCCGGGAGAAATGGTCAAGACGCCAAAATCTCAGGATAGTGAGCCTGCCAGAGGGAACCAAGGGTAGGGACCCCACAGATTATGTGGCTGAGGATTGGGAGTTGTTTAGAATTCAGCAAAGAATGACTAATGGATTGATTAAGAATTGGAAAATTGAATATGAAAGATTGCAGGGAACATAAAAACTGACTCTAAAGGTTTCTATAGATAGGTGAAGTTTCTATAGGTAGGTGAAGAGAAAAAGATTGGTTAAAGCAAATGTAGGTCCCTTACAGTCAGAAAGAGGGGATGTATAAAATGGACAAAGAAATAGCTGAGCAACTAAATACATACTTTGATTCCATCTTCACAAATGTGGACACAAATAAGATACCAGAAATGTTGGGGAATGCAGGGTGTAGTGAGAGGGAGGAGCTGAAGGTGTCAATATCAGTAGAGAAATGGTGTTGGGGAAATTTAAGGTATTGAAGGCTGATAAATCCCCAGAGCCTGATAACCTACATCCCAGGGTACTAAAGGAGGTGGCTCGAGAAATAATAGATACGTTGGTGGTCACCTTCCAAGATTCTATAAACTGCAGAACAGATCCTGCAGATTGGAGGGTGGCTAATGTAACTCCACGATTTAAAAAGGGAGAAAGCATAGAATTATGGACCAATAAGCCTGAAGTCAGTGGTGGGTAAAATTCTAGAATTTATTATAATCAATTAATCTTTATTATTGTTACAAGTAGGCTTACATTAACACTGCAATGAAGTTACTGTGAAAATTCCCGAGTCGCCACACTCTGGCACCTGTTCGGGTACACAGAGCGAGAATTCAGAATGTCCAATTCATCTAACGTCATCTAAGCCTTTCGGGACTTGTGGGAGGAAACAGACAGTGACCCATGCGGGAGTCAAACCTGGGACCTGGCGCTGTGAAGCAGAGCACAGGGAGAGAAGTTTAGAACTAGAGGGCATAGGTTTAAGGTGAGAGGGGAGAGATACAAAAGAAACCAGAGGGGAAACTTTTTCGCACAGAGGGTAGTGCCCATCTGGAACTAGCTGCCAGAGGCAGTGGTAAAGTCAGCTACAATTCTTTCCTTTAAAAAAAACAGTTAGACAGTTACATGGGCAGGGTGGGTATAGAGGGATATGGACCAAATGCGGGCAAGTGGGACTAGCTTAGTGATAGAAATTGGGCGGCATGGACAAGCTGGGCCAAAGAGCTTGTTTCCATGCTGTAAACATCTATGACTCTCTGGCCGGGATTCTCCCAGCCCCCACGTCGCAATTGCGCCCGGCGTGGGGGCGGAGAATGGGGTGTCGGACCCGCGACGCCTTCCTGTGATTCTCCGGCGACCAGAGAATCGGCGGCAGTTGCGCGCGTGCGGTTGACGTGGCGCAGGTCAAGTGCAGTTGAACGAGGCCCCGTCAGTGATTCTCTGCGGTTGACCGGCAGATTTCCTGCCGGCATGGTTCTCATATGGTTCCACCCAGCAGGAGCTCGGCATCACGGCTGCGGTGGCTGCCCTGGTGGGGGGGGGGCAGGGGGATTAGTCTCTGGGGGGCACCATGACGGCCAGACTCGCGATCGGGGGCCACCGATCGGCGGGCGTGCGCGATCTGAAGGGGGGGGGCCTACCTTCTTCAGAGCCGTCCCGCTGTGTGGGTCTGCCATGTTTTGTGGGCCCCCGCGCATGCGTGGACCCGTGGCTGGAAGTGCATGGCCCCTTATTTGCAGCAGGAGCTGCGCGGCGCACGCCAGGGCCCTGCAAGCCCCCTTAAAAACGGAGAATCACCCCGGACATTTTAGAAAAAAGTTCGGAGTGATTCGCGCCGGTTTTCTAGCAGGCAAGGGGACATAGCCCCATTGTTGGAGAATCCCGGCCTATGACTGAAAACAGTGGCAGGATCGGACCGAGTCAGCATGGATTTATGAAGGGGAAATCATGCTTGACAAATCGACTGGAATTCTTCGAGGATGTAACTTGTATAATTGATGAAGGGGAGCCAGTGGATGTGGTGTATTTAGACTTTCAGAAGCCTTTTGACAAAGTCCCGCATAAAAGATTACCATGTAAAATTAAAGCACATGGGATTGGGTGTAGTGTATTGAGATGGATAGAAAACTGGTTGGCATCCAGAAACAAGAGTAGGAATTAATGGGCCCTTTTCCAATTGGCAGGCAGTGACTAGTGGGGTAACCGCAGGGATAGGTACTAAGATCCCAGCTATTCACAATATATATTAATGATTTAGATGAGGGAACAATATTTCATATCTCCAAATTTGCAGATGACATCAAGTTGGGTGGGAGGGTGAGCTGTGAGGAGGATGTAGAGATCCTTCAGTGTGATTTGAACAAGTTGAGTGAGTGGCAAATGAATAGCAGATGCAATTTAATTTGGATAAATGCGAGGTTATCCACTTTGATGGCAAAAACAAGAAGGCAGACTATTATCTGAATGGCCATAACCCAGGGGCAAGGGGAACCTGCAACGAGACCTGGATACAGGTTCAGCAGGTGGTAAAGAGGGCAAATGGTATGCTAGCCTTCATTGCAAGAGGATTTGAATGCAGGAGCAGGGATGTCTTGCTGCAATTATACAGGGCCTTGATGAGACCACACCTGGAGTATTTTGTGCAGTGTTGATCTCCTTATCTGAGGAAGGATGCTCTAGCTACAGAGGGAGTGCAGCAAAGGTTTACCAGACTGATTCTTGAGAGAGCAGGACTGGCGTACGAAGAGAGATTGAATCAGTTAGGATTGTATTTGCTGGAGTTCAGAAGAATGAGGGGGGATCTTTTAGGAACCTATAAAATTCTAACAGGACTGGACAGGGTAGATGCAGGAAGGATGTTCCCGATGAGATCCAACGTACAATTTCAGATGTGCTCTGACCGTTTGCTTCTGATACGGACTCTACTTAATGCATACCTAAAGATTTATTTTCAGGAGACTAATGTTACGGAGCTGACATCCTTTGTTTCTTCTTCTTAGGCATTATTGGAGGATGCCGGACGCTGCCGACACAAAATGCAGACAGCTTCCACTCTGATCAGTGGGCTGGCCGGTGAAAAGGAACGATGGACCAAACAGAGTAAGGAATTCTCAGCGCAGACCAAACGTCTTGTGGGTAAGAACTAACTCCACTTATAGCTGAAATATGTTTTGTACTGGTGCAGTTTGCGCTTTCTGCCCTTTCAAAAATAGGTATATGACATTCAGGAGCCCAGTGCTTCAGTCCCTCCACTGCATTATTGGACAGCATGTCAAAAAAACATAATGGTTGAATCAACATTCAGAATATCTTAAAAAAGAAATACTTTAAATTATAGCATTTTACTAAAAAAAATTCTAAATCTGACTGGAATCATGAAATTGGGCACAGTCTGGATAATTGATGTTGTGAAAGATAAATCAGTATTGGAAATTCTGCAATCAGTAGCATTCTATAATCAATATGCAACAGCTTTTATTTTTAATGAACTGTTAAATGAGTTTCAGGTAAAATTTAAGCTCAGTATACTGGAGGTTTAATGGTGCACCCTCACTGCAGATTCAGTACCCATTCGGCTTTGCACTGGAATTTGAATATAAATGAAGTGTGAACGTCTGAAGTGTCTTGGAAACAAAAATGAGATTCCATGGGGATAATTTTCCCATGCTGCCCGGAGCGGGTTTTGCGGCAGGTGGATTCCTGCCAGCACCAAAACAATTTGCAATTCTTCTATTGATGGGTTGTGTATCTCACTGAGTCGTGACATGAATTCCATTTGCATACATTACCATCTTAAAACATGCTTCTCAACGGAATTATGTAATGCCTTCCAATCTTGCATCATACCAGCAGGCAATTGTGCCGGTCTGAATCATGTTTGAAAAATAATGGCATTCTACGGTCAGACCTCGAAGTCAGTGCAACATTTATTGCCATAGCCTATCTACCACAAAGATGTGCCGGTCAGATTACAATGCCAGTGGAACACCACACTGCTGGAGTTTGTCTGATCCTGGTGGATGCTTCCATATTCCTGAATAATAATAACCTTTATTAGTGTCACAGGTAGGCTTACATTAACACTGCAATGAAGTTACTGTGAAAAGCCCCTGGTCAACATTCCAGCGCCTGTTCGGGTACACTGAGGGAGAATTCAGAATGTCCAATTCACCTAACAAGCAGACTCCGCACAGACAGTGACCCAAGCGGGAAGGACAAGGGTACACAGGAGGGGAGGGGGGGGAGGGAATAATGCAGGTAGAGGGTAGACTGTGGGATTCAGATGTTAAACCTCAGCAATGGCATCTTGATCACTTTGATGTATCTGTTAGTGCGTCAGATACATGGCTGCATCAGCAACAAGGCTAGTAGGCAAAAACCACTAGAGACCATTACAGTTGCTGTTGGTTCACGATTGTGAGCTTCTCTGTTTTTGGTCATTATTGAAAAAAAAACATTTTATTGAGGCATTTGTAATTTTTAACAGCAATTTCAAAAACAAACATAATACATTCCCGTACTAGCCTCCCCGAACAGGTGCCGAAATGTGGCGACTAGGGGCTTTTCACAATAACTTCATTTGAAGCCTACTTGTGACAATAAGTGATTTTCATTTCAACGCAGTAAATAACAACCCACTCAACCAACAACCAAGCTTACACACACAGTTCCCCAGACCCCCTCCTCCACTCACTGATCCCACCTCAACTATCTCCCTCTAACCCCCCTCCCTCCCTATCTCCCCACCCCCCTTACAGCTTAATTTCTTCCAAAGAAGTCGATAAACGGCCTCCACCTCCGGGCAAACCCTAATGTCGACTCTCTCAGAGAGAACTTCATCTTCTCAAGCCTGAGAAACCCAGCCATGACCCTAATCCATACCCCCGATTTTGGGGGCTCCGAGTCCCTCCACGCCAATAAAATCCGTCTCCAAGCTACCAAGGAGGCAAAGGCCAAAACGTCAGCCTCTCTCGCCCCCTGGACTCCCGGGTCTTCCGACACTCCAAACATCGCCATCCCTGGACTCGGCGCCACCCTAGTCTTTAGTACCGTGGACATGACATTGGAAAATCTCTGCCAAAATCCCCTAATCTTCGGACATGCCCAAAACATGTGGACATGATTTGCGGTCCACCCGCACACTGCCCACATCTATCCTTCATCCCTTCAAAGAACCTTGCTCAAATGGGCGACAGTCATATGTGCCCAATGGACCACCTTAAATTGTATCAGGCTGAGCCTGGCACACAACGAAGACACATTAACCCTACTCAAGGCATCCTCCCACAATCCCGCCTCTAATTCCTTGCCCAACTCTTCCTCCCATTTCCGCTTTACCTCCCCTATCTGGATTCCCTCCCACTCCATAAGCTCTTTATAAATTTCCGAGACCTTCCCCTCCCCGACTCCTATTTTAGAAATGACCTTGTCCTGTATCTCCTGCAGCGGCAGAAGTGGAAAGGTCGAAAACTGCCTTCGCACAAAGTCCCGAACCTGCAGATAACGGAACCCATTCCCACCTGGCAGCCCAAACGCCTTCTCCAAGTCCTCCTAGCACGGGAAAGCTGCCGTCAATCAACAGGTCCCCTAACCACTCAATCCTAGCTCGCTGCCACCTACGAAACTCCCCATCTAGCCTCCCCGGCACAAACCGGCGGTTATCACAAATTGGAGCCCATTTCGACGCTCCCTCCACTCTCATGTGCTTCCGCCACTGTTCCCACACGCTCTAAGCTGCCACCACCACCGAGCTTGTAGAGTACCGAGCCGGCGAGAACGGCAGAGGTGCCGTTACCAGTGCCCCCAAACTTGTGCCCTTACGTGATCCCGCTCCCACACCAACATCTCCCCCACTACCCACTTCCTGATCATTGCTATATTTGCCGCCCAATAATAGTTCCTAAAATTCGGTAGGGCCAGCACCCCTGTCAGCACCGCTCCAGCAGCACCTTCTTTACCCGCAGGGTTTTACCCGCTCACACAAACCCAGAGACCACTGCATTGACTCTCTTAAAAAAGGCTTTTGGAATAAAAATAGGGAGACACTAGAATATGAACAGAAATCTCGGGAGAACCGTCATTTTTGTAGACTGCACCGTCCCCAGGAGCGGGAGCAAATGGCAGATGCAGTACAATATGGATAAATGTGAAGTCATATACTTTGCTGTGGAAAAGATGAAGGAAGAGTATTATTTAAATGGTGATATATTGGGAAGTGTGGATGGACAAAGGGATCTAGATGTCCCGAAAAGTGGAGAGGCAGGCACAGCAAGTAATTAGGAAAGCAAATGGCATGTTGGTCTTCATTGCAAGAGGATTGGAATTCAGAAGTAAGGATGTCTTACTGAAGTTACTCAGGTCTTGGTGAGGCCACACCTGGAGTATTCGGTACAATTCTGGCGGCTCCAACCACACATTTGGCCAGGTGACCAGCTCTCCCCCTCGTCTTCAAGGAGGGATTCTGCAAGTCAGCATTGGCTCCTGAGTGCTTGGCCCAGCTGCAGAATTGCCTCTGGGGTTGCCCTTTGCGAGGTGATTTGGCCTGACTCGCATTGTCCCGTGATGCAGTGAGATTTCAAAACGGAGGGCGGGTCAAATATGGACCTCACAGTCCATGACCTCGGCAGCTCCTGCACCCTTTTCTCTCTTTGCTCATGGGACAGTGAACGCTCAATAACCTGTTTTAAATCTAAAGTGGGCTCTGCCAACAGCTTCCTCTGAGTGGCCATGTTGTTTATCCCACAAACCAGCCTATCCCTCAACATTTCGGAGAGGGACAGCCCGAACTAGCAATGCTCTGCCAGTCACCTAAGGCGGGTCAAGAAGTCAGTGACTGATTCACCTGGAGTTTACATTGTTGAATTAAACCTATACCACTGCATGATACAGGAAGTTTAGAATCATAATGTTCAGCTACCAACACAACCAGCTCATCAAATGATTTGGAGTCTGGTGCAGCCGGATAAGTGAGACTCTTTATAATTCCAAACGTTGGAGCCCCACAGACAGTCAGAAGGATGACTTTCTGGCAATGGTCCCCCAAAATAGCATTAGGCTGGAAGAAGTACCTCCGTGGGCAACACGGTAGCACAAGTGATTAGCACTGTGGCTTCACAGCGCCAGGGTCCCAGTTTCGATTCCCTGCTGGGTCACTGTCGTGGAAATTATAATAAAGACAAATTCCTCGAGGTTCAATTTAAGGAAATTTATTTACACGGATATATTTGTGGAGAGAGAGTGTTCTGGCTGCATAGCCATTCCACCGCACTCGAAGAAAGCATATCTTTATAGTCTGAAATGACAGCTTGAAGTAAACAGCCATGTTTATATTAAATAGACCTTGGAAAGTACGTAAGATGAAATACATAGTACATATGTTCTTGCCCTTGGCTAAAAACAACTCGAGTACACATTTTGTTATCTTTCGGAGGACAATGTGTTGTCATAATAAGGCCGAGACCAAAATATTGAGCAGTATTTTGTTTATGTTACCTGACCTACTTATTTTTGTTCAAAAGCAGTGTTAAACTATATCGTCAAGCAATTCCCAGCATGCTTCCAAGTTGGCAACTCAGTAATTTCCCTTCCACAGTCACTGTCTGTGTGGAGTCTGCACGTTCTCCCCGTGACTGCGTGGGTTTCCTCCAGGTGCTCCGGTTTCCTCCCACAGTCCAAAGACGTGCAGGTTAGGTGGATTGGCCATGATAAATTGCCCTTAGTGACCAAAAAAGGTTAGGAGAGGTTATTGGGTTACGGGGATAGGGTGGAAGTGAGGGCTTAAGTGGGTCGGTGCAGACTCGATGGGCCGAATGGCCTCCTTCTGCATTTTATGTTCTATGAGTTCAATATACTGGCTGCAGTCTTTCAGGCCTGCATTGAAGACTTCCAGCTTACCCAACAGTGCATCTTGAACTTTTATGTCCCCACGTTCCGGGATAGTAATCTTCCGGGATGGCTGGACGGTTCCAAAAGAGGGTCCGGTGTTTCCTTTGTCCTCGTCGCCAGTTTAGTAACTTGAGGAAGCCAGCTGTAGCGGAACAAGGATTTATTGAATTATGTACCCTGCCCACAGCAGAATCTTTCACAATCCAGTTCCTGTTGGGATAACCGACAGCTCTGAGTGTTGCATGGGCTGGCTTTACATGTAAATATGGCGAGCTCCAGCTGGGTGACCTACCTGGGAAGTGCGTACTCCACGAGTCCCACAGGGAGATTGGCAATGGTCTCCCCATGGTCCTCTTGGGGGTTATGATGGAGTTAAAGGTGTGTTGGCCAGCTGTGCAGCTCTGCTTTGGCCTCCCATGCTGGAGAGGTGAGGCTGGTGTGCTTCTTGGATTGTCCCTGTGACAAAGCGCATCCCTACTCATCTGATCAAGACCTGGAGTGTGTTGTGCAAGATGCGGGGTGTAGCTACCGTCTTCTGCTTGGCAAATATCTCTAAAGCTCTCCAGTAGACAAATGGGCTGGAGAGAGTGGACTATGTGTGTTTGAATGACGCTTTAATATGGCGGCTGGATCTTCGGTCAGGATGGGACAGTTCAAGATATTCTGGAGCAGTGACGTTAATTCATTGCTCTCATTTCCTCTTGATTGCACTGAAAGTTCCATTCACAAAGTGCACCATCGAAGAAACTATCCCTCAAGGTTTTTAAGAACAGAGTTTGGATTAATACTTTCACTGTCAGAATGTATCCAGCAGATTCTATTTGCCTGGATTGTTGTCTCTCTCTCCAATTGTATCTGAAATCTTTTATCAGAAGAGACATTAAACTGAAGTGCCTCTGCCGTCAGGTGAATGTAAGAGATTCCGTGACTCTATTTCGAAGAAGAATATGGGAGTCATCCCTGGAGTCCTGGCCAATATTTACCTCTTAATTAACGTCACTCAAAAAACCAAATTATCCTGCCTTTGTACAAGTTGTGTGTGCATTTTCTGTATTACAATAGTTACTACACTTCAAAAGTACTTCATTGGCTGTAAACCACTTTGGAACAACCTGAAATAATGAAAGGTGGTCTTTGAATGCAAGTCCTTTTTTTCTCTTTAGTGCTGATCTTTTGTTGTCTCCTGTAACCGCACTTCCCTCCACATTCACATCTGTTGCTTTCCTTCTCTCAAAAATGCAAAAGAACTCTGAAGCTATTAATGCAGTTTGAGACATTAAGCAAAAAGTCTAGGCTGCTAATGCTTTTCTGTTTTGGGTTTTCTGTTCCAGGTGATGTATTGTTAGCCACGGCCTTTTTGTCATATTCTGGGCCTTTTAACCAAGAGTTCCGTAATTTGCTGCTGAGAGATTGGGAGAAAGAAATGAAAACTCGTAAGATTCCCTTTGCCAGCAACTTGAACCTTACAGAAATGCTCATTGACATCCCCACAATTGGTGAATGGAACTTACAAGGTTTACCAAATGATGAGTTGTCCATTCAGAATGGAATCATCGTTACCAAAGCAGCTCGATACCCCTTGTTGATTGATCCACAAAACCAGGGCAAGATATGGATCAAAAATAAAGAGGTTAAGAATGCACTTCAGGTATTTTAGTGTTCTTTCTCTTTTGTCTGAGAACAGATGGTTTATGACATGTGTTTAATCAATCTATATCTTTGAAAGGTTTGCATCTGGTTCATGTTAAATATGTGTAGTGCATGGATCAGGTTATTTAACTTTACTGTCAAATTCACTGAAGCTAACTATTTGAAATAAAACAAAATTCACTACCTTCCAAAAAATCCAATTCTCCAGAAAGTAAACCAACCATATTTCTTATATCAGGATTTCAAAGTCACATAGATTATCTACACATCCACTATATTTACCACTAAAGATAAAATGTATAACACCATAAGCACATAATACATAATATGATAAGATTATGATACACAAAGGGATAGATTTTTGTCATAATATCCACGCATGTTTATAATGAGATGCAGACAGGCAGTGATTGACACATAGGATGACCAGTAAGCATACAACACAGCACAGCCAATCACCAGACAGGCCACTACCACTATAAAGCCAGAGGGCACTAGGTTTCCCGCTCTCTCGGGACCCAGCTACTGAGACAGTCAGAGTCCACGAGCTAGCAAGCACAAACCCCATGCGGTAGCTAGTAAGTCTGTTCAGGTTACTGCAAGGTCACTAGGCAGATCAGTATAGTGTCGACCCACAGCTGAATATGTACAGCAGTTCATCTAGTTGAATAAAACAGTGTTGGATCTTCTCCTGTGTTAGACGTCTGTTTCTAACTTCCCTGCATCGCGTGCAGTCCACATCGAACCAACCTGCCTAACACATCAATCTTGACCCTGCAATATTGTAAAACGGGTGTCAGTGATGAATTGGCAATCCATTGGTGCATGTCTCCCCCCCCCCCCCCCCCCCACCCCCATCCCATTCAGTTTGGATTATAAGAGCTTTTACAAATATATAAAATGGAGGAAACTGGTTAAAGCAAACATTGGTCCGTTTCGGGCAAAGAAGGAAGAAATTATCATGGGGATTGAGAAATGGCAGAGACATTGGACAAATATTTTGTGCATGTCTTCACAGTACAATACATATTATATATCAGTACAAGAAGTTAGCCAAAGATCGGTTGGAGTTACGAATTTAAGATAACTGATGTCAGTGAAAAAATGTATTAGAGAAACTTAAGGGACTAAGCCAATAAATCAATCCGATTTGATGCCAACAACTGGGGTTTAAAAGAAATGAGCTGCAGAGATAATGGATAAGCTGGTTCTGAGTTTTGAAAAAAATAGCTAGATTATGGAATGGTCCTAATGGATTGCAAGTTGGCAAATGTAACAGTTATTCAAGAAAGGAGGGAGACAAAAAATAGGGCACTGCAAACCAGTTAGCCCAATACCAGTCATCATGAAAATGCTAGAAACAATTATTAAGAAAGCTTTAATAATCCACTTAGAATGATCTGAGTCAAAATGGTTCTATGAAAAGGAAATTGTGTCTGACAGATTTATTAAATTTGTTTTGAGGATGTAAATAGGAGGAGAGAAAAAAGAGAGCCAGTAAATGTTGTATACTTGGATTTCCAAAAGCTGTTTGATAAGGTGTTACATAAAAATGTTAATATGTAGGAACTGGAGTAGGCCATTCAACCCGTTGAGCCTGCTCCACCATTCAATATGATCATGGCTGCTCGGACACTTCAATGCCTTTTGCACCCACTATCCCCATAACCCTTTAAGTTACTGTTCAATAGAAATCTATCAATCTCGACCTTAAACACACTCAACAAGGGAACTTCCACAGCCCTCTGGGGTAGAGAATTCCAAAGATTCACAACCCTCTGTGTGAAGAAATGTCTCTTCATCTTGGTCCCAAGTGGCATCGGTCTTATTTTAAAATTGTGCCCCATGATTCTAGACTCCCCAAACAAGAGAAACATCTTACCTGCAACTAGGTTTCAATGAGATTACCTCTCATTCTTCAAAACTCCAGAGAATACAGGCTCATATTTTGCCCAATCTCTCTTCAGAAGACAATCCCTGGAACAAATCTGGTGAATCTTCGTTGAGTTCATGGAGCTGGAGGTAATATATTAGCATGGATGAAAGATTGGTTAACCAATAGAAAACAGACAGCAGGGATGGACAGGGCACTTTCAAGTTTGCAGGCCATAATTAGTTCTGCAAGGATTCTTACTTGGGGCTCAGTTATCTAAACAATCTGTGTTAACGGCTTTGATGAAGGTCCCATGAGTTATGTTCCCAATCTTTCTGACAATACAAAGCTAGGTAGGTATATGAGCCGTGAAGAGCACAGAGGCTGCAAAGAGAGATATGCAAGCTAAGTGAGTGGGCAACAAGGTGACAGATGGAGTATTGTAATGGAAAGTGTGAGGTTATTTACTTTGCTAAAAAGAATAGAAAGCCAGTATATTTTTTTTAAGTATTGTAAATGTTGATGCCCAGAGGGATTTGGTGTACTTGTAATGGGACAGCGAAAGTCAGCAAGCGGATATAGTTAGCACTTTAGGAAGGCAAAAGGCAGGTTGGCTTTCATTGCAAAGGGATTGGTATGCAGGATAAGGAAGTCTCCCTGTAATTGTGCTACCATACCTGAAGTACAGTGTGCAGTTTTGGTGAGCACACATACAGGCACACATATTTCCTATTGGGAGGGTGTTTTGCGAATCCGGCGAAGTTCCAGCTTACAAACTGCACTTCCAACTGTTGTGCGACTTTGCCTATGATTTTTGTCCCGCAGGGTTTGAGTCCACAGTGCAATTTGCGAGTTGTTAACCAGTGTGGGGTGTTTGCGGAGGCGAAGCACGGTGACACACTGGTTAGCACTGCTGCCTCACAGAGCCAGGGACTCGTGTTCGATTCCAGCCTTGGGTGACTGTGGAGTTTGCACTTTCTCCCCGTGTCTGTGTGGATTTTGTCTGGGTGCTGCGATTCCCTCCCACCGTCCAAAGATGTGCAGGTTAGGTGGGTTTATAGGGTTACAGAGATAGGCAGGGGAGTGGGCCTAGATAGGGTGCTCTTTCAGAGGGTCGGTGCAGACTCAATGGGTCGAATGGCCTCCTGCTGCACTGTAGGAATTCCATGGTTCTGTGAGCAGGTTAAGTGGATTGCCCATGCTAAAGTGCCCTCTAGTGTCCAGGGATGTGCAGGTTAGGTTACGGGATTACAGGGATAGGATGTGGTGGATGGGGGCGTGGAGCTGGGTAGTGTGCTCTTTTGGGGGGTGGTCAGTGAAAACTCACTGAGCCAAATGGCCTCCTTCTGCACGATTGGGATTTTATGGATTCTCTGAGGTGGTGGGAAGGCTCGACTTGGCCCTCAGCAACAGCAGCACAACTCCTAACATTGCTTAAATCTTTCTCAACCTGACCCCTCACACCATCGCTCCATTCCATCCACCCCCATGTCTCATGCATCTTCCATAGCCACTCACCCAATATCCACCATGTACAGCCCACAGATTCAATGCAAATGTTTTGCTTTCCTTGGGAAATAAATAAACCTCTCTGCAACTAATGAAACATCAAGCACATTATTATTGATACTGAGAGGAAAAGCTGCATTCTGCCGTGTGAAAAGACCTTGTATACTTGTAATCCTATTAGCTTGTGCCAGTAAACCAAAAATCACATCAAAGGTGCGGGCTATTATTACAACCTCTTAAAACTGTCATTCTGTAGTACACCTACTGTGCTGAAAGCCATTTGTATTTGAAACTTAGCCAATCATTCACAATGGCCACATCTGTCCAGAGAATCGAGTACATTCTGAGATGGAAAGAACAGAACTTGTTCATTTCAATTTCAAAACAGTGTAATTGCTAATCAATAGATAGGAGTGGGTGATTAGATTTTCTTCATGGGCTAGCTTCTCTGGGAGACTATAGCTGGGATTCTCCGAGCCCGCGCCAGGTCGGAGAATCGCTGGGGGCGCGGGAAATTCCCGCCATGCCGCTCCGACTCCGGGCCGCCGATTCTCCGATTCTCCGGTGGTCGCCGAGGCGCCGGTCGGGGGCCGCTGAAATAGGCCCCCGCGGCAATTCTCCACAGGCGATCGGCTGAACTCCCGCTGGCATGGTTTACATCTGGTACCACCCGGCGGGAGCTCGGACCCGCGGCCACGGTGGCGGTCCTGGTGGGGGGCGGGGGGGCCTTCGTGGTGGCCAGGCCTGCGATCGGGGGCCACCGATTGGCGGGCCATCGTGATCTGGGGGGAGCTACATTCCTCCGCCATGTTGGCGGCGCCCACGCCGGAGTGGGCCACCACGCACATGCGCGGCCTCGCAGTCTGGACAACAGGGCTCCACCAGCAGCCAGAGCTGTGGTATGCCTGCTGGTGCTCTGCTAGCCCCCTGGAAAACGGAGAATCACCCCGGACTTTAGAGGAAAAAGTCCGGAGTGATTCTCACCCGTTTTCCGGCTGACGCAGGGACTTAGTCCCCAAAAGGGAGAATTCCGGCCTATGTTCCTGCCGGAACTGAATAGCGTGTGCTTTCCATTGATGGAGTTATTTGTTCTGCGATTCAGGACATGCAAATGAGTAAGCATTCTGTCGACGTGAATTGGAAGCAACTCGCAGACCAGTGGGCGGTGTAACCACTGGGGCCAGAATTAGCGCTAAAGAGCCTGACAAGCTGGAGCTTTTAAGCGCTCCACTCACCACACATTCATTGCAGCCACAAAGATGGCTCAGAGAAGACCTGCTCCTCAATTTCTCAACAGTGGACACACTGTTTGATGCCGGTGAGGAGGGGACACCCTCTTCCACAGGATGGGCTGCAGACTCAAACATGCCCTCCTGAACAGCACCTTGGAGGAGTTGTAGAGGCAGGCAGTGCTGCTAGTCTCAACAAGAGGAGACAGCTCATGATCCTGAGGGGTGGGAGTCACTGGTGAGGCTATGATGCAGGTGTGGCTGTGGTGCAGGTGTCCTTTGTTTGGGGTGAGCTCTGCTAAACCCCTGCTCCCTTTTCTGTGGGGCTGCACTTCTGAGGAGTGCCAGCACCTGGTGGGCCAGTGATTGAGTTTGGCTACGCCCATCCCATTGATGATACTGCTGGGGTATGAGGGTTTCCAGAAGGGCAGCCTGGGTGGGTTCCCACATCATCAGGGGCTCTCTGAACATTTACAGGACACAGTGAGCAGTCAGCAGTGCGAGCAACCAGGAGCCTGTAAGTACCTCCAGAGGGATGCGTTTAAATCACATTCACCATTAAAGGCAGTCTGAGCTCGGCCAGCCCGATCCCGAGGGGGACAACCTGACTGTACGGACTTGACACCAAGTCCTTCCCCGTCTTGGCTCAGGCAGCCACCCCAGCAAGCTTAACAAATTTTGAAAGTGTCTATTGCTCCTTGCACCCTCTCAATGGCCATAGCGCCCTGCCCCCATTTGTGAATACTTGCAACAATTTGCACCCGCGAGATTTCTGCCTAAGAGGGGTGGTGCATTGTGGAGAGGTGGAGCATGAAGTGTCCAACCCATTAATCGGACTTAAATCCATGTAAATGATGGTTTAACATGGGCCGCCGGTGCAGGGTGCAAACTTCGCTAACTCTGCCAGCAGGCAACTAGAGCGCGGTGTCAAAATCTGAGCCGGGTGCAAATCAAGGTTTTTCACTTGTGCGTTATTCTCCCCCCGATCACCGCCATCGTGAACAGCCCACCCACGGCAGCAACCACAGGAGACCCTAGAGGGGCCGCGGTCATAACCTTGGTGGGGACAGTGCCAGCCAATGGTACCCCTGGCATCAGGTATGGCGGCATGGCCAGAGGCCCCCTTGGTGCTGGCCACCAATGGGGCCAAGGGTGCAGTGATGGGGGTGGGGGAGGGACAAGCGGGGGCAGATTGTGCAGTGCCAACTGGGGCACCATGAAGCCCGGTGGACCTGGTTGGTCATGGGAGTACGCTTAGTTACGGTTCCCCATGACAGGTATGTCAACCCCCTCATGCCCACATCACTTTCACCCCAACACCACCCTCACCCCATAACTCGCTCACCCCGACATCACCCTAAACCCAACACCACCCTCACCATACATGCCTGTGCAGGCGCTGGCCAAGGCCCAGGACAGGGTTGCTACCTCACAGGTGGCCATGTCTCAGAACCACCTGGAAATTGCAGCGGTGCTCCTGAGTATGGCCCAGTCACAGCAGGCCATGGCTACGAATGTTGGTGGAATTGCCCATAACCCTGCACCAACTGATGAAAATGCTGTGTGGAAAGAACATAAAAAATAGAAGCAGAAATAGGCCATTTGGCCTATTGAGCCTGCTCAGCCATTTAATAAGATCATGGTTGGTCTGATTGAGGCCTTAACACCACTTTCCTGCCTGCCCTCTAGAAGCCTTGACTCTCTTGTCATCAAAAATCTGTCTTACTCAGCCTTGAGTACATTCAATGACTCAGCCTCCACTGCTCGATGAGGAAGAGAATTCCAAACACAAGTGTCTCTATGCGAGAAGAAATTCCTCCTCACCTCCATTTTAAATGTCTTGAAACTATTCCCTTAGTTCTAGATTCTCCCAGGAGGGACACATCCTCTCAGATCTACCCTGTCAAGCCCCTCGGAACCTTCTATATTTCAATCAAATCATCTCTCATTCTTCTAAACTCCAATAAATACAGGACCAACCTGCTTAATCCTTCCTCATAAGACAAATCCTTCATCCCAGGAATCAGCCAGTGAACCTTCTCTGAACTGCTTCAAATGCAAGTATGCTGCTCCTTAAACGAGGGGCCTTCTCCGGCATCTGGCCTCCTGGCCAGCCAGCAGCACCAGTGGGGCAAGTTCCGCTGTGTCCAAAATATCGTCCATACTGTTCAATATCTGTAAGGAATTGGAAGAGGGTGTATGTCGTGGAAATCATAATAAAGACAAATTCCTTGAGGTTCGATTTAAGGAAATTTATTGACACAAATATATTTGTGGAGAGAGAGTGTTCCAGCTGCAAAAGCTAGTGCACTGCACTCTGAGTTATGCAGTCGAAAACCATTATATTTATAGTGTTAAATAAACAACTTTGAAGAGATAAAGCTTGGGAACATACGCACGAGGAAATATGAATGTTTTGCCCTTGGTTTTAAAAAAATTTGAGTACGCATTTTGTTGTCCTTTGGAAGAACAACTTATTATCATAATAAGGCCGAGTACAACATACTAAGCAGTATTTAGTTTACATTACTTGACCTACTTATTTTCGCTCAAAAGCAGTGTTAAATTATAGTCAATATTCCCAGCATGCTTCTAAATTGGTAATTCATTAACTTCCCTTCCACAGTGTATGACAACCAGCGGTGTCTTCCACCCCGGAACCATCCAGTTCCCCAAATGCCCCTCCGCCATTTTCACGTTTTTAAAAGGGAGTACTAATCAAAGCCTGCGTGACCACTTCCTGTGGAGGCTGTTCGATCACGGGGGGCCGTTAGATAAGAGTTTGCTCCCATTAATTGTGCTTAGGTGGTGATTATTGGTTTCACGCCATACTAAGACAAGATCCGGATTTCGCCAAGGGAAACGGGCTGGTTAGATCTCAAACAGATCGGTGCCTAGTGCGGTTCTCGTTTTAACAGCCTCATCGCACTCTCGCTTGAGCATAATGTGGCCATTGAATCGCACCCAGAGTTAACGTTTCTCAATGGATGCTGTTTTTTTAAATTTCTGATTTGCCAAATTATTTGTGTACTCAATCCTTTCAAATATGTACCTCTTGGGCTTGGGTCTAGACAAGATGCAGGTCATACTAGAGTGAACAGCTAGCATGGGAGAGAGTAAAGGTTTTGTAAGGTCATCCAAGGTGGAAATGAGAAAGAGATTGTTCAGATTGAGACATGTCCTTAATGGCAGGACAGGTGGAAGAGATCCGCCATCTGGAATATCTCAATGGTTGTTCTGGTGGATGAAGGCTGCAGCAGAATAAAACTTCCAGTTGTCTTGGTTTCTATGCCATTGGATCAAGGTTTCATACTACCAGGACGCATGTGGAAGTTGGTGTGTAGTGGATTCGCCACATTAAAATATGTCATACATGGCGCCTTTGTTTTTGGCTAGCCAATAGTTACAGATGTACCATGACAAATGGAGGATGAATAGGTAGGCATTTGGGAATTTGAATTTGCAATTTTAAGAGACTTGGGATAGAGATTTTTCCAGGGGCAGATGCAGAAAAGGTGGAATTGGAAAGCAGTAGGGTGGTGAGGGATATTGTTTTTCACATCCTGGGCTCGTGCGCGGTTAATTGCCGCTCCACTTGATCTCGAGTCATAACACAAGTGAATTAACCAACAATTCTTTGAAAAATTTTGGTGCTTGGCTGCCCAACAATTACAGTCACTGGGTTTATAAATGTAAATGCAATTTTTATTAATAACGAGAACTATAATGAAATATGCAGCAAATACAGCTGGCTAACAATCATCTAATTCCCTGCTTTAACCTGCCCTCCATCCTCTTATATATACATACACAGACAAGAGAGACAAACACAGAGGGCAATAAAGGGGTAAAAATCATCAGTAAAAGGAAAAAGAGTCTTGTTTCAGATGGTGATTTTTAGCACCTTACTCTTCTTCAAACCTTGCTTTCAGTTTGAAGTTTTACTGTAGATTCATTCAGGTCTCTGTATTTTCAGAAATATAGCACTCACAGCCTTTCTGGAGCGAGAGAGCGGGAAGGTTCTTATCTTTGTTTGCAGCATGTAATGTTTCCCCTGTAGATTAATTAATTCTGGTTCACTGCAGCTTCAGAAATATAGCACTCACAGCCTTTCTGCAGAGGCAGAGAACACAACCTTTCTCTGTCTAGGGCTCAGCTGCTCCCTCAGGTCTCTGAGAAGCATTCCACTGGGAGAAGAGTCAATCACCACCTGCTACCCGGCAAAGTACAGCCTTTTGGGCCAATTCATTGCTCACCAGCCAATCAATCAAACCCTTTCATTTCATTTTCATTTCATTTCATTTTCATTTCATTTTTTCACATCTCTCTCTCTGGTGCAGAAAAGTCTGAAGCTCCTGTTCAAACTAGCAGAGTGTTCTCTCCTGGGTAACTTCTGAATTCTTCATTCTTCCTGCTGCTTGACTTAAAGATACATGTTCATTAATCACCTATGGATCAAAAATGATTACGGCAAAATAAAGAAAGGGGAAATAAAGGAATAAACATGAAAGACCCTTACAATATAAGGAAATGATAATGATGACTGATCAAGAAGCGAGAGAATAGAGACCATGTGAGATGGAAGGGTCAAGGTCACATTCGTCACGTGTATTTGCACAGCATCACATCTCATTCGCTTCATTATTTTTATTTTGCTTTTGTTCTCCAGCAGCATGATATCAAATGAAGTCTTAATTAGACTTAATGGCATGTAATTTAGTATCTCTGGCTATTAAAGTAGCCAGAAGCATTGGCAAAGGTCTTTCAATGAGGTTACAATAGTTTATGACATGAGAGGCATGAAGACCCATTCCGCTGAAAGCTGTCAAAGTTCACACTATAATGAGAGAAAATGTGGCATTTGTGACGTTCTAAAGCTCAAGCATATGAAAATTAGGAAGCAAGTGTTTGAATTCTGTATTTTTCCGACTAATCACAAAATTAAACTTAAAGATGCTGGGTTCATTTTCCTGTCCCGGGGCTTGGGTATATTGCATCGCCTGAACACAGCCTGCACATGAGAATATTTCACGCAGGATTGCGGGAGTGCTTCCGATTTTCTGCCTGTTCCATTTATATGGACAGAAAATTGAATAGGCTCCCATTCAGATATGTGATTCGCCCTGAACAATTTACCTTATTTGCTGCAATCAATTGCTCCAATATGACCAGATTCAAGGACAGAACATTCAACCCCTGCACTTCTAGCAATAAAAGAAATGATGCAAATACTCAGCCAATTCTTCTGAAAAGTGTTTGATGTTTTCATTAAGCCACTTCATCAGTTCTGATGCAAGGTTTCCAATTGAAATTTTAACCTATCAACTTTGTGTATTTTCAGCATTTTCTGTTTTTATTGCCGATTTCCATCAAGTGTGAATTTCCTTTAATTCTTCAGATGGCATGGTGTGTGCCACTCATACACTGCAATTTTTGTGTCACTTTTTAAAGTTCATGTTGATCCTGTGCTGTTGCATTATGGCATGATGGTGTCTGTCTTGTACTGAGAACTGCAATATTAATGCATTTGATCAAGACTATACCTGAAGTGGGAGGATTTGGTGCAGCAATTAAATACACAAATAATGAAGTGTTGCAATCTGCACTATTGACAGCCCTTCCCTTTACTGAGAACATAAAGTTGCCAACCTTCTTAGCATCAAAAAGGTTCTAAAGCATTTTACTGTGAGAATAATCCAGCACAAGTGCACCACAGATTTTATGAACCAAATGCACCATTCCCCCTTGATTTTTTGTTGTCCCAAATGCAGCATGACACTGTGTACATGCCCATTTGAGTTAATATTTTGAATGCAACATATTTGCATCCTAACTGTAGATTAACAAGAATGTATGGAAATTTGCTACTGCGTAATGTGAATTGGTGATGTAAAATAAAAAATGCATGCAGCGTGGTTTAACGCAGCTTTTGATGTCATATTTCCAGATCACTTCCCTAAATCATAAATACTTTAGAAACCACCTAGAGGATGGCCTATCTCTTGGTCGACCGCTGCTTATTGAAGATGTAGGAGAGGAACTAGATCCAGCACTGGACAATGTCTTAGAGAAGAATTTCATCAAAACAGGTTCCATGTACAAGGTAAAGTGATACTCATGGAGTACAATGCCAGGGTTTGGATACACCTAAATGGCGGAAAATGAGCAGTCAGAATTGAGTTTCTCACTCAGGTCAACATTACTGTCTGACCGAAATTTGGAATTTTGTGGTAGATAGCTAAACATATTCATATTCTTGTCATTCTTCCAGATGCCCACTTTCAGGTGCTCTTCCCTCGCACTTCTGCATGTAACTATAGAAGATGCACAACCTGCCCAGTTAACACCTCCCACACCCAGAACCCAAAATACTCCTTATGTGTAACAGCCAAGGGGTGACAGGGGAAGCTGATATCATCTAAAGAACCTAGCAGTAACAATTTTAATGGCATGGCTACATTGGCATATTATTCTGCTCCTTCCCACCCAGCACTCAGAGTCAAATGGACAGCCTGACCTTCAATGTTTTCACTAAACTGCAGCGGAGCCTGCGAAAACTGGCGCCGCCCTCGATCCCATCGTAAAAAGGGATTCTCCGCCCGATCGCCGATTACAAAATCGACGTCGGGGAACGGAGATTCCCGCCCATCAACTCTGGCCCACGAGCATTAGGTTGGGAGAAAGATGTATATTGAGAGGTCTGGGGTGATGCTGCCAATTGTGAAATAGAGGAGGCTGTTGATGATAGGGCTGGAGGGCTGTCTAGGGATCAGGAAGGCTGACAGTCTGGGCTATGGGAGGTTGAAGGCTTTCTTAAAAGATCTTGGAGTATTTCTTCACTCATGGTCCACAAGGAGTGCTGAAAGAAAAGCCATTTTTGGTCCACAAGAAGTGTTAAAAGAAAAGCCATTATCCTGGGGAGGCATCAGCCCTATCATGGATCAACTGTAGAGAATGCCAATGGGATAGGTGGAACTGATGAACATTTAGTAGTGAGGCAAAGTCTCAGACATAATAAGCTGTACTGTGGTCAGGTGTATTGTGAAAGATCAGCAGTACCAAGGGAAGGCTGCACCGTTGAGGTGCTGTCATTGGGATGAGACAGGAAATAAAGTTTGCTTGTTCAGGTTGACAAAAAGCTGAAGAGCAAGGAAGCTCTCATTGTGTCCTGATGAACACTTATCCCTCAATCAACAATACTAAAAACAGATTCTCTGATCATTTATCTCATTGTTGGTTGTGGGTTCAGGTAGTGTGCATATTGCATGCTGTATTTGCTTATTAGGTAATAGTAATTACACTGCAATAATGATCCATTGGCTGTAAATTACATTGGAACATCTTGAGGGTGAGAGAGACACCATCTTTTTTTTGCTTTCCTGTACTCTAACCGCCCCCCCCCCCCCCGCCCCCTATCTATGGCCTGGATCACACCATGGTATTGTGACCCCAGTCACTGTCCTTTCAGCAGCAGCCATGGCCTTCCAAGCGGCGGAGCTGAGCACAAGAGCTGCTGGCCTCTGATTGGCTGGTAGCTCTTGGTAGGCGTGGCTTTCACCTCCTTGGTCTTGATTCCAAAATAGGCCTGATCTGGCATTGTGACAACCTGATTGGTATGTGGTTTGGTAGGCCTTCCCAAAGCTGTTCAAGTCTCTCACCAACTCTCCAACTGGTAGACAAGACCCCTGCACCCCCCCCCCCCCCCCCCCCCCACCCGTGTCTCAGCAAAATTGTACCCAATGCTTTGTTTTTATACACAGGAGGAGAAAATTAGGGAAATCTGACTAGAGACAATCCACGGCACGGTGGCACAGTGGTTAGCACTGCTGTCTCTCAGCACCAGGAACCCGTGTTGAATTTCAGCGTTAGGTGACTGTGTGGCGTTTGTATATTCTCTGCATGAGAATGCACCGGGTGCTCTGGTTTCCTCCTACAGTCCAAAGAGGTGCAGGTTAGGTACATTGGCCATGCTAAATTGCTGCTTAGTGTCCTGCAGGTCAGGCGGGGTTGCAGGGGAGTGAGCCGAGGTAGGGTACTCTTTCAGAGGGTTGGTGCCGACTCGATGGGCCGAATGGCCTCCTTCTGCGCGATACGGATTCTATGGATTCTAAAATCTGGAGAATCCTCACATCCCTGTGATCCACTCACATTCCCTTTCAAGCTTCGGGGACTCAAATTTAGAAAGCTATGGCATATACACAGAAATCAGGTATTTTAGTCACAACACCATAATACTGAATACCACCCCTGAGAAAGGTAGACTTGAGTTGATTAAATTGCAAGGCATTAAAAAGTAAATAAAAGCTGTTCTATCTTTGTAGTTAAATGAAGTATAAAGCCTAAAGGCAGAGCACACTCACTAAGTGGTTTTTTAATAGCATCTGTGTCAGTATTCCCTCTAAGAGTGTATTTAATGATAACAATTAAATGAAATTTGAAGACTGCAATTTGACATATCTGAAACTGTGAATTTAAATTGAATGTATTTTCATGTAGGTAAATATCTAAAGTTAGAAAATTCTGGATGAGTAGTCATCTAAGTGAGAGCCACTCAAGATTTAAAATACCGATATAACATTGGCTAGGTTTTCAAATCTATAGCTACACAACAATTATTATTAACCACTTTTAAAATTAAATTGTCGCTCTTGTAGCTAACTTGGTTGCTTCAAATCATTGAATTAGAATGTGACCAAATGTGACTTTGCTAACATTAAAGTATAATTTACTTTATCTTGATCTCTAAAGTTTTTACTACAAAGTTACAGAAGCAAAGTGTCTTCATTGCAAGATGCACAACACATCCATTTATAGAACAGGAAGTTGCATTTGCCGCAGGTTCCTTTTTTCCTTGTTTGAATTCTCTCAATCTTACATGTTTTGAGTAAGAATAAATAAAACAAAAGGTGGATTGCATAGCTGCCCTAATTATTTATCCCATATACATAAACATTTTAAGACAATAATTATTCTTTACGAAGGGCCACTTCTGATAATTATTTTGGATAATGGTTAGGCATTTATTTTCCAATAGCAGCAAAGAGTGAATAAAATAACATGTAGGAAGGCCTACCCGTCCCCTATCACTGCCTCGACCACAATACTTTGATCCCACCCTTGGAATGGCCACTATTGACCGCTCCTTTTCCATCTGGGACATGCAAATAGTGGGAGGGGTATGTGGTGATGTGCATCACTGTAAATACATGTAAGCTAGACAGACACTAGAGGGAGCACCAGAAACATCACACACACACACTCAACCAATAGATAAGTTAGATGGGAGGCGACCAATGGACATTCACGATACACAAGGAGGTGACACGACCACAGGGGGGCATTACACCAACCCATACATAAAGGACGCCACACACATGATCAGCCCCTTCGGCCAGTGGAGACAGTCAGTGAGGAGAGGCACAGGGGTGATTCATTATCACACCCACCATGTGGAAGACAGCAGCTGGTTAGTCAGTTAGGTAGCTACAATAGGATTAGCAGTAGTGTCGAACCCAAGTTATAAAAGTGTACATAGTGTAAATAAATGAGTTGAAGTTATTTACACGTCTCGACCTTCCTTGACAAATGCAACACAAGGAAGCCGCTTATGTTATAAAGGAAACATAACAAAACAGGGTAGTGCTTGGATTGCTAAGTGATTTCTTTCTCTGCTTCACTTACCACTGCTTCCAGGAACCAGCATGTTTAAAGTGGTAGTGAAACCCTGTTTCCCCCAGTAGATGGAAAGAACCATGTAGCTGCCTCTTCTCTCCTGATTCTAGTCCCGATTGCCTTGTTGTGCAGACTTTGGTTTCTGATGACATCTACGAAGTTGATGAGCTTTAAAGCCTTTCTGTGCCAGTAACTCCATTTCCAACCCAGCCTGGATCCACAGGTAGATCTTAGAGTCATAGGGCCATAGAGTCAGATATCGACTTGGTATGCTGAGTGAGACCTGTGCTGTGCTGTACCTGTCGCAACTGATGGCCATAGACCAGAAACTTCGAACTAAGGAATCCTCACCTCAAACATGTCTTCACATACTTGGATTCCTTATAGGAATGGGCGGAGACTGGATCCCCATTGATTTTGTAGTTACTTGAGCAAACTCCCACACACAAAAGAATTTTAACATATATGCTCATTTTTACCAATCCTTCCTCATGGAACTTCCATTCATTACCCTAAACCTGCCATGACTCCACCCCAGTTTCCTGGACTGTTGGTCATTATTCATCCATCCTGTCAGGGTTTCTACCAGAAAAGGTGAGCTTGCAGTGGCCTTGAGAGAATACAGAGGGTGGTGCACTGCAACTATTAATACAGACATCCATAAAGCATTTGAGAGGTTACAGTGCACCAGTCTTACTTGTCAAAAGCCTTCTTTCGGCAAGCCATTGTGATGAATTGGAGAGAGTGAAGACATTTGCCAGTGCCTTTTCCTCCACTTATGGTCTGGCCATTCCTACAACTTCTTGGCTGTCACAGAAAAGCAGCAACTGGGTGAAGAGTGTAGCCAGTTAAAATGGCTAACTCCCGATTTAGAATGGCCAACTCCGATTTGAAATGGCGAACGGAAAAGGCTGATGGGAAAATCAGCCAACAGGACTAAAACAAGCAGCTGCAGGTAAAACTGTGTATTCGCCTCTGGGAAGGCCAGACAAGATCGATACCTGCAGCCATCAGCACAACAAAACACCAGCCATCTGAATATTAATTAGCAATCCCCGGGAACAATGTGCAACAAATTAGACACACAAAGCCAACCCAAACTTTTCGGCGCCAACAAAGTCCAATCACTTGGAACCAGGTACAGGGTCCGCTCCGAAAGGCGGGAAGCCCCTGGGGACTATAAGTATAGAGTCCAAGTTCAAATCAACCCTTCTTCACCCTGCTGCAACCCTTGCTGCCTTCTGCTGAACTTCTGCAACAACCGCTCAAATCGTAAGTCTTACTTCAGCGCTCGCTACGAGACAGGCGCTGCTAGCTATTGAACTGTACCAGCTTCGAATCCCGCAGGCTCAGAACCCAAACGAAAGGCCATTCATTTCCCTGACGTGGTGGGCCATTTCCAAGTTAAGTATTGGCCTGTTAGTTGTAGGAAGTAGCTTAGAAGTAGAATTTATGCATAAGTATTGATTATTGTATGTAATAAATGTGCGTTGATTTAACTCTTACTAAGCGGTGTGTTGGATTATTGACCATTACCCGGACTTGAACCACGTGGCGGTATCAGAAAGATACCTGGCGACTCAAGAGCAAAGGTGATAGAACAGAGCAATTAAACTAAGGCTAAAGTTAGCAGCAACAAGAGGGAAATGGGCTTGGGTCTCTTGCATGCGGTTAGTAGTGAAGGAACATCTCCTGCATGGTCAGTGGAAGGGGAATTCAGGTTCACATTTTGTAGACCACTGCCTCATTCTCTCCTGCAGTTCACTCATTGGGCAACAAATGAGAGCCTTGAAAGCTGCCACAAGGGCCTGTTCCCAGACCACTGTGGAGCAGAGGGTCTGTGAGAGTCTTGTGGGCAGGTTGAAAACATGGCGCATCTGCACCTGAAGAATTGGCATTCTGTTTCCCAGGTACAAGAAAAAATGGCAGAGGACCTGTTGACCTGAATCTTTGCTTGTTATGTAATCCAGGTCTTTCTGTTAAAACTTATTTATTTATGAAATCTCTCTCAACAGGTGAAGGTGGGTGATAAAGAGGTTGATATAATGAATGGATTCAGACTTTACATTACCACTAAGCTTCCCAACCCAGCATACACACCTGAGATTAGTGCTCGAACCTCCATCATTGACTTTACCGTCACTATGAAAGGTCTGGAGGACCAGTTACTTGGGAGAGTCATTCTAACTGAAAAACAGGTATGGTTGTTCTGTTAAGTTGCGATCTTGCACTGTTTTGTTTACTTCACAATTAATAAGTGGTATCAGCTATTTACTTTTGTATGTTTTTAATATCAATGACATATAATACCCATCGAGTTAATCAAGATACATGTTGGTTGTGAAAGGGCTCATTTCCTTTGCTTTCAAAGCTTTCTAGAAAAAACAAGGATGGATATAAAGAAATTGTCAAACTTCCAAAAATGAAAGCCAACTTTGTCTTTGCCTCAGCTCACCTGCTGCTGAAACCATTGCCTTTATTACCTTCAGGCATGACTTATCTAACACATTCCTGGCCAGACTCCCACATTCTACCCACAGTAAACTTGAGGTCATCCAAAACCTTGCTGCCTATATCCTCACTTGCACCACTTCCTGTTGATCCATCACCTCTATCCTCACTGACCTACAGTGGCTCCCAGTCAAATAAAATTTTGATTTTAAAATGATCATCTTTTCTTTCAAAATCCCCCCCATAACCTGTCTCCTCCAACTGCTCTGACTTTCCTACATATCTGTGCCCTTCTAAGTCACGCCATTTGAACATCCTCAAAGTAAGCACTCCATCATTGGTGGCCATTCATTCTGTTACCTAAGCCCCATGTTCTGGAATTATCTTCCTAAATCTCTCAGGTTCTCTCCTCTGACCTCCCATTGGACACTTCTTGAAACCTACCTCTTCAGCCAAGCTTTTGGTCAACGCATATCTCCTTATGTGGTCTGACATTTAGTCTTGTTTTATAACATTCTGTGAAGTTTTATGAAATGTTTTACTGCACTGAGGCACTATATAAATACACATTGTTGTTGTGGGGGATGCAGTACTCGCCTGAAGCACATCCATTGGGCAGAATTTACGGTGCCCCACCGGTGGGTTTGCAGGCCAGGGGGGGGGGGCACCTGTAAAATTCTTCAGGGTGGCTTCCCACCACCCTCCCAACTCCTTGACCTCTCCATAGTTTTACATGGGGCAGGCGAGGCCTCAGATGATCCGTACTCCTTGGCCCAAACTGAGGCCCTTAAGCGGACAGTTAATGGCTTCATTTCCACTTCAATTGTGAGGCTGGCTGGTGGCGTTTGGGGCTGGGGAAGAGGGTGGAGCTCAACCATCGAAACATCCTGCCCACTAATAATTTTGCAGGTAACATGTTAAATTGGTGATGCCTGTTCTTTTTCATGGTTTCTATGGGCTGTTATTACTACCCGTGCTGTTCACTAGTTACACGCATCAACAGAGGACTCAGTATCACAAGTGGCTGGTGCTACCAGAAGGCAGCCTGCACCTCTTAAAGGAGAGATGCACTGTGGCTGCACAAAGTGGAGGGAAGTTTTTGAAAAGATAATCTGGACTGAGATACTTTGAACATGTGAGGGGGTGAGCACCAAGGTCCTGGTGGAACAGGTGGAAAGAAAGAGAGACATTCAGGAACCAAGAGTCAGGAGGCCCCCAGACACATTCTCAGGAGGGAGGCAGAAGAGATGGTGACAGAGATCAATGTCAAGAGTGTCGCTCCTAGAGCATTAATGCAGCTTGCGGAGACTCAAGTTGTAAAGTTGAGTCAATTTATCTTTAATTGCTCAGTTATCTATCCTTTCATTACTCATCTCTTTGTGATCAGGACTTAACTTTACAATTCATAGAATTTATCTCACTGTCACACACTTAGCACTGTTGTAAGACTCACTCCCACAATTTAGAACTCACGTATACCATTCGATCATGCTAGCCATTTCATCTAAATATCTTACTCATTTACTTCCCTCTTTCGTGCACGAGACGTTGGCACATAACAGCAGACAGTTGTAAAGAACTGGAGGTGGGAAGTACAGGTGCAATGGACAATATAGAGCTTACCAACATGAGAAGGAGCATTGCTGAGGCTGTGGCTGCTGGAGGAATTGTTGAGGATACCTGCATACCTATTCCTCCTTTCATCCCACTTATCCCTCATTGCACAATCTCTTCTGATTCATAAGCTGAAAATGGTGTAAGCAGGCACTTCTTACTTTCTCCTTTTCCCTCACCACAAACCGAGCCTTGACCCTTTTTAGTTTAGATACCCAAAAACTAGATCCGACGCAATCAGTGAAAGAAGCGGAAGAAATAGTGACGGTCGAGACATCAGCTCAGACGCTGACACTGCTTGTATTTTAGAACCTAGGATAAAGGAGGGATCTAGTAAATAGTAGCTAGGGTTGGTGGGATGATGAGGGAAAGATAGTGTGGAGATGCCAGCTCGCTGTATATCAAGATCATACATCAGGTCTGCTACAGAGGTCACGTGCCCTTTGAGATTGTTAAAAGTAGACATGAATATGTGCAGAAAGTAGAAAAACTCATTGGAACTGTAAAGGGAAAAAATAAGCACATGCTATTTCCCTCATTGTAAGCATAAATCCGATGGTTATCATTGTAGGATTTGTGCTGCATAACTGATTTCATAACCTATCGTTATCTGCCTGTTGGTTCGCAGTCTGATTGACAGTCCGGCATGGTGGCACAGTGGTTAGCACTGCTGCCTCACAACTCCGGTTCAATTAGGGCCTCGATGACTGTGTGGAGTTTGCACTTCCTCCCCATGTCTGCATGGGTTTCCTCCGGGTGTTCCGTTTCCTCCCGCAGTCCAAAGATGTGCAGGTTCGGTGGATTGGCCGTGCTAAATTGTCCTTTGTGTCCAAAAGATTAGGTGGGGTTACTGGATTACGGGGATAGGTTGGGCTTAAGTAGGGTGCTCTTTCCAAGGCTCGGTGCAGACTCGATGGGCCGAATGACCTCCTTCTGCACTGTAAACTTTATGATTTAAATGTTTCGAATGTCTTTGCTATGGGCTGTGAATGCAAATGCTTGTGGTTATAAGGGGTTAAGTAATCAAAGGAATTTATAATAATCTTTATTAGTGTCACATGTAGGCTTACAGTAACACTGCAATGAAGTTACTGTGAAATTCCCCTAGTTGCCACACTCCTGTTCGGGTACACAGAGGGAGAATTCAGAATGTCCAATTCACGTAACAGCACGTCTGTCGAGACTTGTGGGAAGAAACCGGAGCACCCGGAGGAAACCCACGCAGACACAGGAGAAGGTGCAGACTCCGCACAGGCAGTGCCCCAAGCCGGGAATCGAACCCAGGTCCCTGGTGCTGTGCGGGCCACTGTGCTACCATGCTGCCACCACTGTGCAACCGTGCCGCCATAAAATTAAATACAGTGATTATTGCACTATAATAATTATTTTTTTTCTAATCAATATAGTTTTTTTGATTGCATATTTATGAATAGACATTTGGGACCTTTTTTTATTTCCTCTCAGCATGGGTCCTGAGGTTTGCCCATGGTGGATACTAGGAGTTGACGAGCGCTTGTGAGGGAAAAAAGTGTGGGTGGGAGAAATAGGTTGGCATGAGTTGGCACTAAGCTGTCATAAGGGCCATAAACGGGCATGGAAAATGGATAGCCATTGAAGGTATGAAGTGTTGGGGGGAGTTGGCAGAGGGGCATAGGTTAGCATAGGGTCTGTAAAAAGCATGGGGAGATTAGGTGGGGGCATATATTGGCATGGATGGTATGAGGAGCTATGGGGTGTGGGTGGGGGCATGAGATGGCTTGGGTTGGCATGAATGGGGCATGGGGATTGTGTGGAGGGTGAGGGCAAGAGGTTTTCTTTGTTGTTGTTGGGTTTTGTATGCAAAGGGAACAAAATGCCAGATCACCAAGGCCAACCTTTCACCCAGCTCATCTCCAAAGCCAGCAGCTTCTGAGGTACCTCCAAACTGTTTCTGGAATGGATGGTGTGGGTATGTGCCTGACTCCCATTGCACCCCACTCCTGGTACAAAAACTGGAATTTCCAGGTTAGTTTTCCAGTAATCGGTTTCACAGAACCATGAATGTTCCTGCTGCAGAACAAAAATTCAGGTTGGAATGTTTTAACTTCCTTTAATGCTGTGACTTCTAAGAACAGGCACAAGACAAGTTGTCTTGTGCCTGCTTATGCCATTTCCAGCTTATGAGTCAGAAGATATTGTGGAATGAGAGATAAATGGGATTAAAGGAGGAATAGATATGCAGGTATCCTCATCAACAATTCCTCCAACAGCCACAGCCTCAGCAATGCTCCAATGGTAAGCCCTATATTGTCTATTGCATGCGCACCACGGATGCTACCTTTGCAGTGCCATGCGCCAGTGGCAAAATCTCCTGTGACAGAAGGCTGTGGGACTCCTCCATTCAGCCTTGCAGTCATAGGAATGTCGCTGACAACCCTTTCTGGTATTCCCGGCTCTGCTTTTCCATCTCAAATAGATGAGGGATGTAAGTGTCCAGAGGCACGGTCCCTTACTGGGACACAGCAGACCTCCAATTGTCCAATCCCTGGGATGTTCCTGCCTCCACCTAATGTGCATCAGAAGCAGTGTGTGCTCACCAGATAGTGACCCAGAAACGTGCTTGCTATGTTCGCCCACCAAAGTGTGTGTATCTGCGATGATGGGTGATGCAAATGATGCCTGTGACGCATCATTTGTTTCCTCCTCCAAGTTCTCCTTCGAGCTGATGGCTCAGGTGGGCGGAGAGACACTGCTTGTAGACAGGCCAGGCTCATCGATTGATGTTCCTGCTGGGCAAGGGACATGGTTTTAATACAAGGCCTAGTCAAGAGTTTGGATTAGAAAGAACTCACTTGAGACTGGTATTTGGATGAATGTGCAGTGGTTCCTCAATTTTCTCTCAAAGATTCACCTCATTCTCAGCACAGGTGTGCTCCTGCTCCTCCCTTGTGTGTTCCATGGCCCTCTCCTTGCATGGAGTCAGGCTCCTCAGCACAGGGCATCCCACCGCCTATTTACTCTCACTCTCGGTGGTTACGGATGATCTTCTCCTACAGAAATAAAAAATGGGAATGGTGTGAGCCAGATGCCTGGCAGGTCAGAGGTCGATAGCAACTGGCATGTGTGGGTACTACACCTAAGCAGGGAGGGGTCTGATGAGAAATGCCAGGGCGGTTTGAGGATGCTGCTGGGAGGTTGGGTGCTGGAACTTGCGAGGTGGTGGCATGTGGGTCTCGGGTGATATTCCAGCAGGTGATGGAAGGGTGGAGTGCCAAGAGGAGATCTGAAGCACTTATCTTGCTGATCGCAGTAGGCCATTCATCTTTTTCCTACATTACACAGTGCTTCTGGCACTGACCAGTGCTGCCAAGGTTTTCCTGGTGAGATTTGTGACCTTGTTGGAGGGCCTGCTGCCAGCCTGAGGGTATATTATGGCATGACTCTCCTCAATAACATCAAGCAAATGGCTGAGGGCCCCCTTAATAAATCTAAGAGCTGATTTCCTAGCTGCCATCCTCCTGGCTTGAATCAGATCAAGTTCTATGGAGCCGTTTAAGTGCAGCTTCATTGAAGTGCCCAGATAACCTCCGGGGCGGGCACCTCAGACACGGTGTTTTTCACCTGGGAGAAAGAAAAGTTTTCAAAGTGCCTGACTCTTGCAATCTGGATCGAGCTGCACAGGCCGGTGGGAATCCCACCAACTTTCTTGCTGAAAATGTTATTTTGTCATATATTGGGAATATTCCACCCCCTGACTGTGTGTGTTGGAATATGCTCCACTTGACCGAATGAATGCAATATCAGTGACATTCAAGATGCTTGACACCGTTCTGGGAAAAGCAGCTGCTTGATTGGTGCTGCATCCACTATCTTAAACATTCTTTCCCTCCACCCGTGCACAGTGGCAGCGTGTTTACCATCTGTAAAATGCATTGGATGGAGCTCATCAAAATCCCTTAAACACCTTTCAAACTTCACCCTTTTTTTGTGATTCCTTCTTGGGATGTAAATGTCACTGGCTAATTGCCCTTGAGAAGGTGGTGGTGTGCTGCCTTCTTGAACTGTTGCAGCCCATGTGGTGTAGGTATGCCCAGAGTGCTGTTAGGTCGGGAGTTCGAAGGTTTTGATGCAGCAACAGTAAATGAATGGCAGGATAGTTAGGATGCTGAGTGACTTGGAGGGAATTTGCTGGTGGATGGTGTTCCCATGCATCGGTTGCCCTTGTTCTAACAGGTGGTAGAGGTTGCAAATTTGGAAAGTGCAATCGAAGAAGCCTTGGTGATTTGTGCATTGCATCTTGTAGCTGGTATACACTACTGTCACTGTGCGCTGATGGTGGAGGAAGTGAATATTTAAAGTAAAAGATGGAATGCTGATCAACCTGGCTACTTTGTGTAGGATGGTGTCACATTTCCTTTTTAGAAATATTTTTTAATTCGTTTTTCGTCTGCATACATAGCAAGGTTGTATAGTGACAAGTATATTACATAGTGATAAACCAATCCTAGTCTACTGCACGCATTTACAAATTTTCTATTGGAGAGGTGCTGCCTCCTCCCCACGCCGCTCCCTACATAGGATTTGGTCGGCGTATATGTTTCCTTATTTCACCCCCCCACCCCACCCCCCACCCCCCTCCTCCTCTCCTTCCTCCTTTTCATTGGTGATTGTGGTCCCTCTGTGGGCCTCCCCACCCCCATCCCACTCCCCTCTGCTCTTTTGGCTGTTTGCTACAAACCGGTCTTGGAAAAGGTTGGTGAATGGCTTCCGACCCCCGGATGGCAAATTTGATTTTCTCCAGTTGGAGAAATTCTGACAGGTCAGTCAACCAGTCAGCAGCTTTGGATGGTGCTGCTGATCGCCGTCCCTCCCCACAAAGAGTTCTGGCCGGTCAGATAGCCGGAACACTGCCACTTTTGGGCACGGCGCCACCCTTACCCCCAAAACCTTGGACATTGCCTCGAAGAAGGCTGTCCAGAACCCAAAAAACCTGTGGCATGTCCAGAACACGTCGGTTTGGTTGGCTGGCACCGTTCATTTTTGTCCTCCACCTCCGAGAAGAACCGGCTCATTCGGGTTCTGGTTAGGTGCGCTCTGTGCACCACCTTTAGCTGCATTAGGCTTAGCCTAGCACATGTGGAGGTGGAGTTGACCCTGTTCAGTGCTTTGCGTCAGATTCCCCATCCTATTTCAATCTGCAGCTTCTCCTCCCATTCTCCCCTACTCTCGTTCAATGGGGAGCATGCCTTTCCCAAAAGTCACTTGTACAGGACTTCCCAAGTCGCCCGCATCCAACAGTTCTTCTAATTATGTCCCGGTGTCCGTGGGTATGTCGTTGTTTCCCTACGGAAGAAGTTTTGATTTCCATGTGGCGTAATTCGTTCCCCCTGGTCTGTTGAAGCTTCTCCATCAGTTCTCCTAGCATTGTCAGTCTGTTGTCCATGTAGAAGTCATTAACTGTCAGTGTCCCCCTGTCCTGTCTCCACCTTTTAAAGGTGCCGTCCATTTTGGTTGGCACAAACCTGTGATTGTTGTAGATGGGGGCCATAGTGGACATTTCGGTCAGACCAAAGTGTTGTCTTAGTTGGTTGCATGTCCGGATAGCGGCTATTACCACTGGGCTTGTAGAGTGCTTGGCTGGTTGAGATGGGAGTGCTGCTGTGGCCAGGGCCTGGAGGGACATTCCTATGCAGGGGCTCTCCTCCATTCTTACCCATTCTGGTACCTAAGAACAAAGAAAAGTGCAGCAGAGGAATTCCATGCCTGAACCGACCATGCTGCCCGTCTAAACTAAAATCTTCTACACTTCCGGGGTCCGTATCCCTCTATTCCCATCCTGTTCCTGTATTTGTCAAGATGCCCCTTAAAAGTCACTATCGTCCCTGCTTCCACCACCTCCTCCGGCAGCGAGTTCCAGGCACCCACTACCCTCTGTGTAAAAAAAACTTGCCTCGTACATCTCCTCTAAACCTTGCGCCTTGCACCTTAAACCTATGCCCCCGAGTAATTGACCCCTCTACCCTGGGAAAAAGTCTCTGACTATCCAAGACTATCTGACTATACCTTTACCCATCCCCTCACTCTTTCTGCCGTGGCTTCCCAGTGGTAGCATTGCAGGTTTGGGAGGGCCAGGCCTCCCCTGCTTCTCGTTCTTTGCAAGACTTTTTGGGAGGATCGTTGGAGTATCTTGTCTCCAGACTCCCCAAAGTCTGACCACCATCTACAAAGCACAAGTCGGGAGTGTGACGGAATACTCTCCACTTGCCTGGATGAGTGCAGCTTCAACAAAACTCTAGAAATTTGGCACTATCCAGGACAAAACAGCCCACTTGATAGGCATCCCATCCACAAACACTCCCTCCACCGCTGACGCATAGTACCAGCCGTGTATATCATCTACATGATGCAGTCTAGGAACTCACCAGGGTTCCTTAGGCAGCACCTTTCAAACCCATGTTCAGTACTATCTGGAATGACAAGGGCAGATACATGGGAACACCACCACCTGGAGGTTCCCCTCCAAGCCACTCATATCCTGACTTAGAAATACATCTCCATTCCTTCACTGTTTTGGGGTCAAAATCTTGGAATTCCCTCCCTAACAGCACTCTGTATGTACCTACACCTCAGAGACTGCAGCAGTTCAAGGAGGCAGCTCACCACCACCGTCAGAATAGCAACTAGAAATGGGCAAAATCAAATATTCTTCCAGGTACTTTAAATACCTGGGGGAGAAATTTGGCCTTTGCCCAAACTGTGTAGGATGTCAGCAGAGTGATTGCTCTGTGTGTCACTTTGTGCTGCCTGCACTAAATTCAACATCGGATCCCATTTCAATGGAAGTGGTGAGCTGAGGGCACCAATTGTGTTTCTCAAAGCAGTTCACCACTTGCGGCCTAATGAATATCAGCGAGCTCTGACATCGAGCCAATCACAAGTTGGAAAGCGGGGTTTTGGTTGGTAATTTTGAGTATCCCGTTGCATTTCTCACTCAAAACTCTCACATATGTAAAATAAGCTTGCAGACCCAACTATTCTTTCAGGATTGGCAATGAGTGAACAACATTCCAGGGAGAAAGGAATAATCACTACACAAGTCATCTTGCTCCCCTGAATGGAACATGATGCAACTGATCAAGGGTACTTCCAACCCCTATGGTTGAAGTTGCATCCTGTTGGGCAATGTGGTGAATCTCAATTTCTTAGCAATACACTGCACATTCTTAGGATGCTTGTGGATTATAATCACGCAAGAGAATGCTAAACTGTTGTTTCAAATTAAGACGTATGATTTGTGGAAAATAGGAGCTGGAAAAGGAGCGAACGGATCTAATGGAGGACGTGACATCAAATGAAAGGAAGATGAAAGAGTTGGAAGACAATCTACTGTACCGTCTGACGAGCACAAAGGGCTCCCTTGTAGAGGATGAAAGCCTTATCACTGTTCTCAGCAATACAAAAAAGACAGCTGAGGAGGTCACGCAGAAACTGCACATAGCTGCTGAAACAGAAATACAGATTAATGCTGCCCGTGAAGAGTACAGACCAGGTGAGAACACATTTGTTACAAATGGAGTAAAATGCTTGTCGTGTTAAGCACACTGAGATAACACGGGCTGCAACTGGATGCAGCTTTAAATGAAAGATACTCCAGACCTTGTAGTTAGTTCAATCTGATTTATTGAACCTGTCACACAGTTAGCACAGTTCTCTGTGAGTTCGACTCTCTGCTAACCTAAGTGTGATCTCTCTGTCTGACTGAACCAGACTAGCTCTTAGCCAGGTGCTGGAGGTGTTATGTGATATATACACCCTGACTCGCTCTGTAGATGTCCCCAGTGGGAAGAGGCGGAGTGTGAGTGCCTCGTGCCTTTTATAGCGGGAAACCACCTCTGAGTGTTCTGCCTGCTGATTGGTTATGTCCTGTTCTCTGTGTTGATTAGCTGCCTGTCTGTATCTCATTATGTGCATGTCTGCATATCATGACCTTGACGTTAGCTCAATATGATTTATTGAACCTGTCACACAGTTAGCACAGTTCTCTGTGAGTTCGATTCTCTGCTAACCTTTTAAAAAAATGTTTTTTATTGGATTTTTGCACAGAGTATATTTTGCCGTTATGTACACAGGATATGATATATCTATATATATGTAAGTAGGCATCCGTTCGTGCCGGCGAGGCACTTCCGGAGGGCAATCCTCGAGTGGGTCTGGTGCCGGTGTTGCCCCTCATTTTTCCTGGTCAGATTTCGCTGCAGTTGTCTTCTAGTGCACGCTGCCGCCTCAGCTGGCCCTCCCGTCCTCCACCTGTATTCTCCTTTTTCTCTGTTCCTGTGGATGCCAGGTTGGTTAACGTTTCCCTGCCCCCCCCCCCCCCCCACCTACCTCCCTGACTCTCCTCTATTGTTCCCTGTCTCTTCCCCCCCCCCCCTCCCCCCTTGCTGGTGGTTCTCCTTTCCTTCCTCTTAAAATGAGTTGCCCCCCCCGCTCCCGTTCTATCTCCCCCTCTCATGCTTTGGCTGCTTTCCCCTGGTTCCTGGCTACCTGGCTATTCTGCTCCTTGTTTGTTGGCCACAAACAAGTACCGGGACAATTGGGTGAATGGCTCCCACATTCTGTGGAAGCCGTCGTCTGACCCTCGGATGGCAAATTTAATTTTCTCCATTTGGAGAGATTCCAAGAGGTCGGACAGCCAGTCTGCAGCTTTGGGTGGTGCTGCTGACCACCAGCCGAACAGGATTCTACGTTGAGCGTTCAGGGAGGTAAAGGCAAGGGCGTCTGCCCTCCTCCCCAGGAATAGATCTGGCTGGTCTGAAACCCCGAAGACCGCCACTTTCGGGCATGGCTCCACCCTCACCCCAACCACTTTGGACATAGCCTCGAAGAAGGCTGTCCAGTACTCCACAAATCTGGGGCAGGACCAGAACATGTGGGCGTGGTTGGCCGGTCCTCCTTGGCACCGTTCACATCTATCCTCCACCTCCAGGAAGAACCTACTCATACGGGTTCTTGTTAAGTGGGCTCTATGCACCACTTTTAGTTGCGTCAGTCTGAGCCTTGCGCAGGTGGAGGTGGAGTTGACCCTATGCAGTGCTTCTCTCCAGAGTCCCCACCCTATCTCAATCCCCAGGTCCTCCTCCCGTTTCCTTCTTGTTGCATCCAGTACGGTGTCGGCCCCTTCTACTAGTCGATCATACATGCCGCTACAGTTTCCTCTCTCTAATATGCTTGCGTCCAGTAACTCTTCCAGTAATGTCTGACGTGGCAGTTGTGGGTAAGTCCTTGTCTCCTTTCGTAGGAAGTTTCTGAGCTGCAGGTACCTTCGTTCATTCCCCCTGGTCAGCTGGAATTTCTCAGTTAGTTTGTCCAGTGTCGCAACCCTGCCGTCGGTGTATAGGTCCCTGACTGTCAGCGTCCCCTCGTCCTGTCTCCACCTTTTGAAGGTGGCGTCGTTCAGTGCGACCACCTCTGGCATGCAGTCTTCTAGTTTTTTGGCTAGAACCTTGGCCAGTATTTTGGCATCTGCGTTCAGCAGTGAGATGGGTCAGTATGACCCACATTCCGTTGGGTCTTTATCTTTCTTAGGTATCAGCGAGATTGAGGCCTGTGCTAGCGTGGGTGGCAGTGTGCCCTTGGCCAGGGAGTCTGTGAACATCTCCCGCAGTTGCGGGGCCAGTGCTGTCGCGGATGTTTTGTAGAAGTCCGCCGGGAATCCGTCCGGTCCCGGTGCCTTCCCCGCCTGCATGGAGCTTATGCTGTCCATAATCTCTCCCAGTGCTAGTGGTGCTTCCAGGCCCCATTTTCTGCCCTCCCCCAAGACTGGTATCTCCAGTCCATCAAGGAATCGTTTCATCCCGGCCTCCCCCGTTGGGGGCTCTGAGGTGTACAGCCCTTGGTAAAAGGCCCTGAATGCCTTGTTGATCTTTTTAAGGCTCTGTTTGTAATGCGCCTCTAGTATCCCTGATTTGCGCAATTTCTCTGGTGGCTGTCTGCTTTCTCAGCTGGTGTGCTAGCAGGCGGCTGGCTTTGTCTCCATGTTCGTATAGGGTCGCACGTGCCTGGCAGAGTTGGTGCACTGCTTTCCTGGAGGAGAGCAGATCAAAGTTCCTTTGTAACTCTTTCCTCTCCGCCAGGACCTCTACGGTCGGGGCCTCGGAATATTTACGGCCTACCTCCAGTATGGAGTCGACCAGCTGCTGCCGAGCTGCCTTTTCCTCCCTATCGCTTCACATTTTGAAAGCGATGATTTACCCTCTTAGTACGGCCTTTAGCGTATCCCAGAACATGGAGGGCGAGACCTCCCCGTTCTGGTTGTTCTCCGTGTATTCTGCTATGCCCACGATATTGTTTCGTTGAAGGCCTTGTCAAACCTCCATGTGGGCCGTTGGACCCTGCCTGTTTCGAGCCTCGCCTCCATGTAATGTGGAGTGTGGTCTGATATCACAATTGCGGAGTATTCCACTTTGACTATCTCCGGAAGCACCGTTTACCCCACCACAAAGAAGTCAATTCTGGTGTATACGTTGTGTACTGGGGAGAAGAAGGAAAACTCCTTCTCCCCTGGGTGGGTGAACCTCCAGGGGTCCACCGCTCCCATCTGTTCCATAAAGTGACCGAGTTCCCTTGCCATGTTTGCGATTTTCCCCGTCTTGGGGTTCGATCTGTTAGTCGTTGGGTCCTGTACACAGCTGAAGTCCCCCCCCCCCCCCCCCTCCCCATGATTAGTCGGTGCGTCGCTATGTCAGGGATTTCTGCCATGGTCTTCTTGATGAAGCTCGGGTTGTCACAGTTGGGCGCGTACACGTTAACTAGTACTACCGGTGCCCCATCCAAGGCCCCGCTGACCATGACGTACCGTCCCCCTGGGTCCGCAACCGTCTTTGTCGCCCTCAACATCGTCCATTTTCTGACCAGTATTGCCACCCCCCTGGCCCTCGTCCCGTAACAGGAATGGTAGGTCTGTCCCACCCGGCCCTTTCTTACCCGCAGTCGGTCCTGCTCTCTCAGGTACGTCTCTTGAAGGAAGATTATGTCTGCCTTCATGCTTCTTAGGTGGGTGAGGACTCTGGATCTTTTCACTGGGCTGTTGAGTCCCCTTACGTTCCAGGTGACTATCCTGGTGGGGGGCTTCTGTCCCCTCGCTCCTGTGGGATTAACCATATTCACCTGGTGGACGCGCCCCTGCCCTCCAGGGTTCCCCCTTGTTAGGGGGCCGTCCTGGATGTCACTGTCACTGCTCTGTCCATGCGGTCGGGCCCCTGCGCTCTGGGGCTTCCCTCTGTCCAGGGGGCCCCCGCCATGGTCGCCCGCTGTGCGGCCACCATGCGGGTAGCCCCCTTCACTTTGGGGCTTCCGTTCGCCCAGAGGCGGTACTGGGTGGATGCTTGCAGCGATTCCTTGTTCCGAGCCCTTCGTTGCGGCATTCTGTAGCCCTATTGCTGTTCCTTTTCTAGCCTTGTTTGTCCCTCCGTCCCTGTATTCCGCCCCCCCCTGTGCCGTCCCCCCCTCCCCCAATCCCTCCCTTTCCTCCCCCTTTCTCCCCCTCTCCCGTATGTCCCTCCTTTGTCCCTCTTTCCCCTGCTCCTGTCACCATTCGCCCTCCCGCCCCTGTTGAGTGGTCCCACCCGCCCTCTGCCTGGCGCTGTCCCCTCTGTTGGGGGCGCGCTGCGGCCCTGCTTTTTCGCATGTCCCCGGTGCTAGCATTCTTGCTAGTGCGGCGACCCCCCTCTGGGGTGTTACTGTCTCGCTTCTCCCCTGCACAGCCTCTGTGTTCTTTTGCCCGCTCTTCCCCCGCCCTACCCTGTACTCCCCCTGTTTGCTCACCCTTCTCCGCTACTCTCATACCCTTGTGCTGGGGCCTGGTTTCCCACCTATGTCGGTTCATTGGGTCGCGGTTTGCTTTCTGTTCAGGGTGCGCTTGCCATGTTGGGGGTGGGGGCCGGGGGGCCTGGCATTGCCCCGTGTTTTTACCCTCGCTGTTGGTTTTCCAGCCCATGTTCTTCGATAAATTTGTTTGAGTCGGCGGGGGATGTGAAAAAATACTCTCTTTCTTGGTATGTGACCCAGTTTCGCTGGGTACAGCATACCAAATCTCACCTTGTTCCTGTGAAGGGCTGCTTGTGCTCTATTGAATTCGGCCCGTCTCCTGGCGAGGTCTGCCCCAATGTCCTCGTACACTCTAATGAGGTGCCCTTCCCATCTGCAGGTTCTGTTTTGCCTGGCCCAGTGCAGGATTGTATCCCTGTCTTTGTACCATTGCAGTTTGGCTATAACTGCCCTTGGGTGTTCCCCCGTCCTGGGTTTCAGGCACAGCGACGGTGCGCTCTGTCCAAAGGTTGGGGAAGGCTTCCCTCCCCACTAAGTTTCCCAGCATCTCGGCCATGTAGGCCATGGGGTTTCTACCCTCGATCCCCTCTGGTAGGCCCACTATCCTGACATTTTGTCTTCTTGAGCGGTTTTCCTGGTCGTCCACCCTGCCCTTCAGGCTCCCCTGCGTTGTGCCCAGTCTCGCCACCTCCTTCTCCAGGGCCGTGATCCGGTCGCTCCTGTCAGTCGCAGCCCTCTCCAGCTCCTTAATGGTCGCCTTTTGGTTTCCAGTTTCTCCTCCTGGGCTTCCAGTTTCTTCTCTGCTCTGCCCAGGGCGAGCTGCACCTCCGCCAGGGCCTTGGCCATTGCTGTCTGTACTGCGGCCTATATGTCTGCTTTGGTCCCTGCCTTGCTTTCTTGCTGGTGTTCCCTCAGCGCCTCGGCAAAGGCTGCCTTCCAGTTCCCCTCTGGCCCAGGGGGAAAATGCTCCTGTCTGCCCAGTTCTCTTAGTTGCGGCGAGGCTTCCATTCCGCCGCTTCGTGTACCAATTAGCTCGTCTGAGTGGGCTTGTGTATTGCCCCATTTTCTCCCTCTGCTTTGGCTCCCTTCTGGCCCTTTCCGCCTTATTCCCCCCTTCCCCTCTTTTTCTCTCTCTCTCTTCCTCCCCCCCGCCCCCCTTCTGAGGAGACTCTTTTCAGGTAAGTTTGGTTTTCCTTTTTGAGAAGCGTGGAAGGAGAGAGGGAGTGTTCTGTCCCTTTAACAGTTTTCTTTTCCTAAGTCAATCTTCTCTTTTGTTTTTCTTTTTTTCCTTTCTTTCCCCCCCCTTTTTCCCCCCTCAAAAAGAGGGAGTTTTCATTTTCTTTTCCCCCCTCTCCTCCTCACTCACCCAGGAACCAGAGGGAGAGAGAGAGAGAAAGGCTTCTCGGGCCGGGAGTCCCCCTTTGTTCCGCCACTGCCTGCCTCGTGTTGGTTGCCGCCGGGGGGTCGGGCCTCGCTGCTGGCTCGGACCCCGCTTTGGCTCAGGCCGCTGCTCCTCCTGCCCCACGCTTTGCTGCCCCGCGTTATTGTCCCGTGCCCTGCTGCCGCCCGCGTTCTGCTGTGCGGGGGGGCGGGTAGCTCGGTCGGCGAGCCGGCCCGTGCTCCGCTGTGGAGTCTCCGTTCGGTGGGGGGGGGGGGGGGGGGGCTCAACTCTCTCCGGTCGCTTCCTGGTCTTTGGCCCCCGGCTCCTCCCGTGTACCTTTCCTCCCTCCGGCTCCCTGCGTCCTCCTCTCCTTCTCTCCGGGGGGGCTCTCCCCTCGTGCTTCTCATGCCGCTCGCTCCGTTCTCGAGCGCCCGGGTCTCCGGCCCCGCTGTATCTAGGAGTCCAGGTCGCTTCTCTCCCGCTATGCAGGGGCCCAGTCGGCGTAGCTCGCGCACCCGGGCGGGCGTTCTTCGTGGGGGGAACGGGACGTGACCATGTTCCCCTCCTCCGGAGCTCCTCTATGTGCAACCGCTCCCCTCCACCGCCGGAAGTCGAAAAAGACTCTCTGCTAACCGAAGTGTGATTACTCTGTCTGACTGAACCAGACTAGCTCTTAGCCACGTGCTGGAGGTGTTATGTGATATATACACCCTGACTCACTCTGTAGATGTCCCCAGTGGAAAGAGGCGGAGTGTGAGTGCCTCGTGCCTTTTATAGTGGGAAACCACCCTCAAGTGTTCTCCTTGAACATTGGTTATGTCCTGTTCACTGTGTTCATTAGCTACCTGTCTGTATCTCATTATGTGCATGTCTGCATATCTTTTGAAATGTTTTTCTGCAGCATATGTGAAAGTATTTCCATGTGTAGGCCGAAAAACTAACTTATTTACATACTATGGCAGATGGGAACGTATGTACATGTGAAAACAGGTGTCTACTGTACGAAAACAGAACAGAGCAAACAAAACAAATGTTCATTAGCCCAGCCTCTGGGGCTTACGTCTGATCCTGGTCGACCGCCGGAGAGGTGGTGGTGGGGACAACGGGGCCTTGATAGGCGGGTTTGAAACCTGACTGGTGGCCTCGTGGTTCGAGGTATCAGGAGGTGGCACAATAACAGATGGAAACAACGAAGAATGTGGTTGCGGGCGGGCAACTGTGCGCAATGCCCGTCTGTTTCGCCGCACGGCTGAGCCATCAGCCATACACACAAGATACGATCGAGGAGCAGCCTGTCGAACAACAACAGCTGGAGCTGACCAGCCTCCATCAGGTAGCTTGATCCGAACAGCATCCGCCGGGGATGGCACAGGCAATTCAGTGGCATGAGCGTCATAGCCTTGCTTTTGCCCGTCCCTGAGTTTCTGCACCTTCTGCAGCACCGGGAGGTGATCCGGATCAGGCAAGTGTATGGCTGGAAGAATCGTCCGCAGGTCCCTGTTCATCAAGAGTTGAGCCGGTGTCATGCCGGTCGACAGAGGGTTTGCCCCTGTACGCAAGCAGCGCAAGGTTAACGTCAGAAGCAGAATCCGCGGCCTTGCAGATGAGCGGCTTCATTATGTGCACTCCTTTCGCAACCTTCCCGTTGGACTGCGGGTAATGTGGGCTGGAAGTAACATGGTTAAACTGATACGACTGGGCAAATCTTGACCACTCTTGGCTGCTGAAGCAAGGACCGTTGTCGTTCATGACAATGAGTGGAATACCATGCCTGGAGAACGTCTCCTTACAGGCCTTGATGACGGTCTTGGATGTGAGATCTGAGAGCTTCACGACTTCTGGGTCGTTGGAAAAATTATCAATGATTAATACATAATCACGACCATTGGCGTAAAAGAGGTCGATGCCCACCTTGGACCATGGGGCGGTCACGATTTTGTGCTGCTGAAGCGTCTCCTTGCTCTGTGCTGGCTGGAAACGTTGACAGGTCGGACAGTTGAGGACCATATTCAAGATGTCCTGACTAATCTCAGGCCAGTAGACAGCTTGCTTGGCTCTGCGCCTGCACTTCTCGACACCCAGATGTCCCTCGTGGATTTGCCGGAGCACCAAGCTCTGGAGACTGAGTGGAATGACAATGCGGTCCAGCTTGAGGAGGATACCATCAACCACCATCAGGTCGTCCTTCACATTGAAGAATTGAGGGCACTGTCCTTTGTGCCAGCCATTGGCGAGGTGGCGCATGACACGCTGCAGAAGAGAGTCTTTGGCTGTCTCGTCGCGAATGCGAATCACATTTTCATTCAACGCCGGGACGTTGCTGGCCCACAGCTGCACCTGTGATTCAATCTGTTGGATGAATGCCGGCGGGTCAGCAGGCAAGGTTATGGAACGGGACAAGGCATCCGCAATAATGAGCTCGTTGCCAGGCGTGTATACTAGATCAAAGTCGTACCTTCTGAGTCTGAGGAGGATGCGCTGCAGCCGGGGCGTCATGCCGTTCAGGTCATTGTGGGTAATGTGGACCAGAGGCCTGTGGTCCGTCTCGATGGTGAATATTGGCAGGCCGTAGACATAATCGTGGAACTTGAGAATTCCAGTGAGAAGCCCCAGGCATTCCTTTTCAATTTGGGCGTACCGCTGCTCGGTGGGTGTCATCGCCCGTGATGCGTAGGCAACCGGTGCCCAGGATGTGGTGTCATCGCGCTGGAGCCACACCGCGCCGATACCGTCCTGGCTCGCATCTGTTGAGATTTTTGTTTCCCTGTCAGGGTCAAAAAATGCCAATACAGTGGTGAGCTTGGCTTTCAGCTCCAACCACTCTGCTTGATGAGCTGCCTGCCACTCAAAGGCAGTAGACGTTTTCACCAGGTGTCTGAGGGCCGTGGTGTGAGAGGCCAGGTTTGGGATAAACTTGCCCAAAAAGTTTACCATGCCTAGGAAATGCAGCATCGCCTTCTTGTCTTCAGGGGTCTTCATGGCTTCGATGGCCTTGACCTTGTCTGTGTCTGGGCGCGCACAATGCTGAGATATCTGGTCACTGAAGAACTTAAGTGTTGACATGCCAAAGCAGCCACTTGGCCCTGTTCAGCTTGAGGCCATTGGCATGGACACGGCGGAATACCTGCTGGAGACGAGAGATGTGCTCTTCGGGAGTCGTGGACCATGTGATAACATCATCCACATACACACGAACCCCTTCAATGCCCGCCATCATCTGCTCCATGATTCTATGGAAGATCTCCGAGGCCGAGACAATGCCGAACGGCATATGATTATAGCAGTACCTGCAAAACGGTGTGTTGAAGGTGTAGAGCTTTCTGCTGGACTCATCCAGCTGGATTTGCCAGAATCCATGTGACGCACCTAACTTTGTGAAAAACCGGGCGTGTGCCATCTCACTTGTGAGTTCCTCCTGCTTCAGGGTGGGGTAGTGTTCCCGCATGTGATTCTAGTTGAGATCCTTGGGATCAATGCAGATGCGCAGCTCCCCCGAAGGCTTTTTTTAAACAGACCATCAAGCTGACCCAGTCAGTCGGTTCTGTAACTTTGGAAATGATGCCCTGGTCCTGAAGATCCTTTAGCTGTGCCTTCAGGCGCTCCTTCAGTGGAGCCGGGACCTGGCGTGGAGCATGGACCACAGGCGTGGCATCAGGTCGTAGCAGGATCTTGTACCGATATGGCAGAGTGCCCATCTCGTCAAACACATCCGGGTACTGAGTGAGGATGTCGTCAATGCCGGCTTGAAGATCCACATTTGGGGAGGTCATTGCGTACAAGGTTTAGCTGCTTGCATGCATGTGTGCCGAGCAGGGAGGCCCTGTCTGGATTGACGATTTCAAACCTAAGCTTTGCGTGAATGCTCCTGGTGGAGCCAGCAGATGGCAGGATCCCAGTGCTGTGATGGCATTGCCATTATAGTCCAGGAGCTGGCAGGCTGCTGGAAGGAGCTTGGGTGGCTTCTTGATGCGGTTGAAATCTGCTTGTGAAAGGAGATTGGCAGAAGCACCTGTGTCCAGCTTAAACTGGATGGAGCATTGATTTACTTGTATCACCGCACGCCATTCGTCCGGAGAATCCACAGTGAAGACAGACAGGCTTTGTGATGATGTTGGTGAGGCATGTTCACGTGTGGTAATATTGCCCACACAGTAGGGGGACTCCAGGCAATCGTCCTCTGGATCCGTTGTACTGCCTGGGTCAGAATCCTGTAAATCTTGTACACTACGAACGTGCCGGCGTTGGAATTGGGAGCACTGGCCTCTGACTGGTGGTGCAGACCTGCACAAGGCTGCATAGTGTCCAGGCTTCCCGCAATTTAAACATCGCCTGCCTCTTGCAGGGCAGTGTTTCTTTAAGTGGGCGGTGCTGCAGTTCGGGCACGTCATGACGTCGTTACGCTCCGTGCGTCGTCGCACATGCACAGTGCGGTCGGCAGACGTTCGCACCTGCGCAGTGTGGTGATCGGCTTCTTCGTTATCCCATTCGCATCGCGCATGCGTGGGGCTCTGGGAAGAGTGTGCGAAATGGCCGCTTTCATCAATGCTGAGGCGCTGCATCCGGGCGATGGCCTGCACACTCTCTGCCTCGTGGGAGGCAGGTTTCTCATTTTCAGCCGATTTGTATTGGGAATACCGATTTTTGGCGTGCTCATGCACTGTACATGTTCCAATCGCGACTGACAGGGTCATATGCTTGACTTTTAAAAGCTGCTCTCTCAGAGGATCAGAGTGCACTCCAAAAACGATTTGGTCTCTGATCATGGAGTCAGCCATATCACCAAAGTTGCAGGACAGCGCTAGTAGACTGAGATTAGTTAAGAAGGAGTTGTAAGATTCATCTTTACCTTGTAGTCGTTGTTTGAATATGTAGCGCTCGAAGATTTCATTGGTGTCCACTTCACAATGACTATCAAACTTGTCCAGGATGGTCTGAAACTTTTGTCCTGGCCTTCGGTGAAGTTAAACGAGTTGAAGAGTTGGATGGCTTGATCCCCCGCAGTTGAGAGGAGAAGCACAATCTTTCTTGTATCAGACGCACCCTCGAGGTCTGAGGCTTCGATGTACAGCAGAAACCTTTGCTTGAAAGTCCACCAGTTGGCACTGAGATTGCCGGAGGTCCGCAGCTGTTGAGGAGCCTAGATCTTCTCCATGGTGCCGGGATACATTTGCTGGTCGTCACAGAACCGATTGAGGTTAACTACCTGGGGATAGCAGTCTTCTGGTACCATGTCGTGTTAAGCACACTGAGATAACACGGGCTGCAACTGGATGCAGCTTTAAATGAAAGATACTCCAGACCTTGAAGTTAGTTCAATCTGATTTATTGAACCTGTCACACAGTTAGCACAGTTCTCTGTGAGTTCGACTCTCTGCTAACCTAAGTGTGATCTCTCTGACTGACTGAACCAGACTAGCTCTTAGCCAGGTGCTGGAGGTGTTATGTGATATATACACCCTGACTCACTCTGTAGATGTCCCCAGTGGAAAGAGGCGGAGTGTGAGTGCCTCGTGCTTTTTATAGTGGGAAACCACCCCTGAGTGTTCTGCCTGCTGATTGGTTATGTCCTGTTCTCTGTGTTGATTAGCTGCCTGTCTGTATCTCATTCTGTGCATGTCTGCATATCATGACAATGCTGAGCCAGATTTTTCTCAGCTTATTTGGCAAATTAACAGTGTCAACCATTTGTCAGCTTTACCCTTGCCCGTAGACTTCATTGCATGGATGTTTTTGTCAGCTAACCATCCAAAAAGCAAACATCCTCTAAGAAGCACCTGGGTCCTGTGTAAACAAGGCAAGTAACTGTGTACCTTTTCAAACGATGGGCTTGAAGGATCCTTCATGAGCAATGCAGAGTCCGAAGCAGGAAATATCCGTGAGAATATTTAATTCAATGTAAAATCGGGTACAGAACACAAATCAAAAGGAAGATTGGATTAAGAGAGGGTGACAAAATGAAAAATATTTTTTGAGCTCCAAATTATGTTTCTTTAAATCTCCAATATTAAAATTTGAAGGAATAAAACTCCATGCTTGTAAAGATTAATGTGTAGCAGCAGAGAGCTTGTTGGCCTCCAACCAAGATTTCTTATTCATCGCCGCCCACTCGCTAATGAGTGTGATTGCCCACCTACTAAACTCCGTGTTTGGGTCCCACGTTCTGTAGGTCCTTGTGTGACTGATGAGCCCGACCCTAGAGCCGCATCTTCGACCGCACACTTGGAGGTATTTCCAGGGTCAATTCTTGGACTCCGGATCGTTGGTATCCGATCTCCAGGCCTCCTCATGCTGTCAGGTGTCCTCGAAGAATTGTGCCCCTTCAACCAGGAGGTTTCTCCAAGTAGATTTCTTCTGAGCAAGGGTCTCCCAGGCATTGACCTCTATGTTGCATTTTTTGAGAGAATCTTACTCTGGGATCGACAAACCCTAATCATTCAATATGTTTGAATATTGGGTCCAATGGCAAGATGTCATTTTCTGGAAGCTTATGGAGAAACATTGCATCTCAGATGCTCCTGGAATTCTGTTTTTTTGACTGCATTTGAATGGGTGCCAAAGTTGATATTGCATATCCACATAATAATGGTGAGCATTGCCAGCTCTACGATTATTTCAACAGCAAATTCCAACCCAGTCTCCTGAAGGTGAACTTAATTTCTTTATGTTTGCATTATTGGAATATTGTCCAAATGATCTTTATTAAAATCTGAATTCCTGTTGGGGCTTTCAATATGTGCTAAAATCATAAATTATATAATATATTTTGCAAAGAATTCCAAGAAGATGTTTTGGGACTATGCAATGTATTCAGCTTTCAGATACAAACCAATTACATTCTGCCCCACTTATCAACTCTTCCATTGAATCCAAAGGCTTCTGTGACTTGCCTTTTCTGCCTCTCCATAAACATTTATGCAGAAATTTGTCATGCTGCTCTACCCAGCTAAGATAACTTATTTGTCACCAAATCTATTTTATTTTATCTTCACAACCGTGGCCCCAACCTCTTCCTCCTTGGCTGCAGAAACCTTTACAACAACAACTCTCATTTATATAGTGTAACATGGTAAAATGTCCCAAGGTGCTTAATAAATGAATGTCAAGGTAGGCTGGTTCAGAAGGCCAACCGTGGTTCCTAGGAACACTAGTTCAAATCTGTAAATGAGTGGTAATAACAATCTTTATTAGTGTCACAAGTAGGCTTACATTAACACTGCAATGAAGTTACTGTGAAAATCCTCTTGTCGCCATACACCTGTGCCTGTTCAGGTACACGGAGGGAGAATTCAGAATGTCCAATTCACGTAACAAACATGTCTTTCGGGACTTGTAGGAGGAAACCGGAGCACCCGGAAGAAACCCACACAAACACGGGGAGAACGTTCAGACTCCGGACAGAGAGTGACCCAAGCTGAAATTGAACCTGGGACCCTGACGCTGTGAAGCAACAGTACTAACCACTGTGCTATCATGCCACCCAACGCACCCTAGCCCTCAGCCCTCACCACCGCCCAACCCGCCCCCCCCCCCCCCTCCCCCCCCATGCCTCCTCACGACTTCACTACTTCTACAACTTCATAGGCTCAGCAGGTGGCTTGACTGTCATCAGTTTAAAGCTCATGGGGCAAATAGGCACACGTTAACATCTGAATACTGTTGAATGCAGAAGCGCATTTTTTCTCTGAACATTTTTACCGTGCTGGTCAATTTACTGATCAGTTACCTTTTCTAAACAAAGCCCTATCATAAATCATTGCATTTGAAACATATTTAATCTATCATACACCCTTACATTATGACAGGGGAAGTTGTCACAACTTTTGAACTTGCCTATCAAAAAGTTCCCAATTTCAGATCAGGCTTCCCTTCTGGTTCATGACTGCTCTGAGATGTTGTCAATCAAACCTCCAGACAAAACAGGCCCACCTCCTTGGAAGTAGCGGGAACTCTAAAATACCCAATCTTGTAATGGAGTAGGAAAGGGAAGATACGTGCCACTAACATTAAATCCAGCCCCTTCTGCCCTCCTCAACGTTTACTTGCCCACTGAGGTTTGTATTTTCCATTATATGCATTGCCCTTGGTCTCTTCATTTAAATCATGAATATAAATTGTAAAAAGCTGAGGCAATCAAAATGATCCTTTTGACACCCCACTAGTGACAGCCTACAACCTGAAAATGACCATTTATTCCTTGCTCTCTATGTTCTTTAATAAATTCATTATTCATGCTAATATATTACCCCTAATTTAGTGGCACCTTATCAAATACTTTTTGAAATAATAATAATTATTATTATTAATGTTATTAACGCTTGATTAAGGAAGTCATGGTAGCACAGTGGTTAGTACTGTTGCTTCACAGTGCCAGAGTCCTAGCTCCGATTCCTGGCTTGGGTCACTGTCTGTGCGGAGTCTGCACGTTCTCCACATTCCTGCATGGGTTTACTCTGGGTGCTCCGGTTTCCTCCCATAAGTCCCGTAAAACGTGCTATTAGGTGAATTGGACATTCTGAATTCTCCCTCTGTGTCCCCGAACAGTCACTGGAGTGTGGCGACTAGGGGATTTTCACAGTAATTTCATTGCAGTGTTACTGTAAGCCTACTTGTGACAATAATAAAGATTATTAATATAATAGGACACTTAGTAAACCAGAGTATATTTAGGCAAAGTCAACATGGTTTAAGGACGGAAATTTATCTTGGACAAATTCATTAGTGGCTTTGAGGATCTAACTAGCAGGATAGATAAAGAAGAATCAGTTGAAGTATTAATCAAGAAATAAGAAGAGCTTGTAACAAAGTTAATGTAGGAATGGGGGTTTTAATCTTCATACAGACTGAACAAATCAGAAGTGGTTTGGAGGATGGGTTCACGGGATGTATTCGAGACAGTTGCATACTTGTCCCGACCACTAACCAGACCGGTAAGATTTCCTAACCTAAGAAGTGTGACTACCTCCTGGTATTCCAGTAACTCTCCCCCTCCCTGTTACCCTGCAGTGTCTGCAGCTCGAATATCAGCTCAATAGAAGATGAGATAACACAAAATGCCAGATTTACTCCAGAGGTCTAGAAACATCTGTGGAGAGAGAAATCATGTTTGTGTTTCAGATTGGAGACCTTTCGTCAGGTCTTCATCATGAAAATGAGTTATTCATTTCATTTATTGATTGCAGGAGCTTTCTGTGCATTAAATTGGTTTCTACATTTGCTTACAAATCAATAGTGATAGCACTTTGAAAGTAATGTTTCTATATAAATGCAAGTCATTTCTTTACTGAAGATTAGCAAAATATTATTGGCTTACAGTTTCAAGATCAATTATAATCTGGGTATTCTTTGGGGGAATTTTGGACAATGTAGATCTGAAAATCCATAGGAGCCTTCATCTGGCTTCACTTAAAGTTAATTGGACCAGGGATGCAATTAATTTAAAAAGCATTGGCATGTACCTGTCTTCTATTTTCTGCCATAAGATTGTTGGTTCAGGGAGGGGTCTGCCCTGCCCCCGATTGGCCTCCTTTTTAAAGGTACTGTATGTAATGTTTGACATCCATTATATAATTGTCTTTATTTTACTGTTTTTTTTCATAGTTGCAACCAGAGGAAGTATCCTGTACTTTTTGATTACTGAGATGAGCATGGTGAATGTTATGTATCAAACCTCTCTACGCCAGTTCCTGGGGCTCTTTGACTTGTCATTAGCCAGGTATTGAAACCCTTCATGAATATATTTCTTTAGATGCTAGTGGACAACATTTTAAATTATATAAGGGTGTATTTTCCTCTGCTTAAGACTTGCCAAATGCTATTATTTAACAATAGTTATTTAGGAGAAGATTATTGATTCAACTTCACACACACTGAAAATCCCAATGACTTTACAAATTAGCATATTGCTTCTAGTTTTATGAGGATATGAACATATGAATTAGGAGCAGGCGCAGGCCACTCGGTCCATCGAGCCTGCTCCACCCTTCAATAAGATCATGGCTAATCTGATTGTGGCCTCAACTCCACATTCCGCCTAACCCGATGATCTTGGACTCACTTATTAGTCAAGAATTTATCCACCTGTGCCTTAAAATTAGTCATTGAGTCTACATCTACCAGTCACTGGGGAAGAGGAGTTCCCAAGATTCATGACCCTCCAAAAGAAAAGGAAATTTTCTAACTTCTGTCTTAAATGGGAGACCCCTTGTTTTTAAATTCTGTCCCATATTTTAGTTAAAACAAAAATCATGCTAATCTTGAAAACGCATACATAATTCAAAATTATGTAATTTAGAATGCTGTCTGAAGTGATCCTGATCTGAGCTTAATAATCATTGTGGATAGGAGCTTGAGAGTACAATTTATTTTACTGCAGCTTGGAAGTTACTCTTGTGTACTGTTACCTTACAAACAAGAATGTATTATGTTAACTTTCTTTCTGAACTGTGCTAATAGAGATGTTTTTCAATGTTCCTTCTGTGCAGTACAGCGCCGTGCAACAAACAGGCCACACAACACCAACGGGCGTGGGGCATCCTCTGGGGGTCTGGGGGGTGCTGAAGGGGTCCCTTGTGTTGGGGTGGGTGCGGTGAGGTGGGGTCGGGAGTGTGGGGCTTGCCCCGTGCGGGGCTTTGTCTGGGTGTTTAAATCGTTACTGTTGAGCCTCTTGGCCTCTGTTTCTTACAAGAGGTCAAACAATTACGTCTCAAACAAACTCTCTACACTGAACGTATGATTCAGCTCAATTTTATTAACTAATCTTCAGTAAAATACACTATGTATTCAAATCTTATGCGATACAGATGATCAAAAATTGTCTGAAGGAGGACTTCCGGTTGCAGCTATGCTGAGCTAAGTCGCACGTTTGGCAGCTCCCGCCAGAAACGGACTTTTGGGCTCTTTTTAGGGGCCCCAGCGGCATTTGTTCGACGGTTCCTAGTGTGGGAAGGTGACAGTACGATTTCCCCGGCACTGTATGGATTGGACCAGGACTGGAGCTGTGAAAAAAGTAATTTTGGTGCAGCAAAAAGTGCGAGGGAGGAAAGCCAAGATGGCGGCGGGTGGAGACCAGGCAGCGTGGGCGCAGTAGTCGCAAGAGCAGCAGGAGTTTCTCAAGCGCTGCTTCACGGAATTGAAAGCCGAGCTGCTGCTGTCGATGAAGTCTTCGATCGACAAACTGGTCGAGACCCAGAAGGCCCAAGAAGTGGCGATCCGGGAGGTGTGCCAGAAGGCCTCGGAGAATGAGGATGAGATATTCGGCCTGGCGGTGAAGTTGGAGGCGCACGAGGCGCTGCATAAGAAATGGCAGGAGAAGTTCAAGGACATGGAGAATCGGTCGAGGAGGAAGAACCTGCGGATTCTGGGTCTCCCGGAGGGAGTGGAGGGGTCGGATGCTGTAGCATATGTGGTCACGATGCTGAACACGTTGATGGCCGTGGGTGCCTTCCCGAGGCCCCTGGAGCTGGATGGGGCCCACCGAGTCCTGGCGAGGAGGCCCAAGTCTAACGAGCCGCCATGGGCGGTATTGGTGCAGTTCCACCGCTTGGTGGACAGGGAGTGTGTCCTAAGATGGGCAAAAAAGGAGCGGAGCAGCAGGTGGGAGAATGCAGAGGTCCGCATATACCAGGACTGGAGCGCGGAGGTGGCCAAGAAGAGGGCCGGGTCCAATCGGGCTAAGGCGGTTCTACATCGGAAGGGGGTGAAATTTGGGATGCTGCAGCCGGCTCGACTGTGGGTCACGTTTAAGGACTGGCACCATTACTTTGAGACGCCGGAGGAGGCGTGGACCTTTATTCAGGCCGAAAAGTTGGACACGGACTGAGGGTCGGTTGTGACGGGAGTTCGGGAGGGGGGAGCTATTGTGGTTACTGTGCTTTGGGGGATGTTCTGTTCTGTCTGTATTGTTTCCTTGGGTGCTGGGTGGGGTAGGATGAAATGATTCGAAGTGGGGGTTTTGTGAGAGTGTGGGCATCGGTGGTTCGAAGGACGGGGCCCCGTTGGGGTGAGGGGAGATGGGAGGCCTGAGGTGGGGGAGCTGGGATTAGGCCACAAAAGGGAGCTGCGCCAGTGAGGGCGGGGCCGGTTTGGTGGAAAGCGCAGGCTTTTTCCTGCGCTAGGGAAGGAAGGGGTGGGGCCGGGGAGGAAGGGCGGTGTTGGAGAGGAGCGCCTGCTGATGGACAGGAGGGGGGGGCGAGACTACCACACTGGGGGGGTCGAAGGAGTGACGGGAGTGCTGTGGGGGGAGCAACGCAGCTGGCGGGGAGGGGGGGGACTGGGTTGCTGCTGCATTGGCCAAAGCGGAGCTGGAACTCGGAGAGAGAGTCGGGGCGGGGGTCTGCCGCTGGGAGGAATGGAGAGTGCGGGAGGCGCGGGCACGTGGCTGGCCTAGAAAAGGGGATGGTAATCGGGGGGGGGGAGCCCCCTGATCCGGCTGATAACTTGGAATGTGGGAGGCCTGAACGGGCCGGTCAAGAGGGCCCGTGTGTTCGCACACCTGAAGGGACTGAAGGCAGATGTGGTTATGCTCCAGGAGACGCATTTGAGGGTGGCAGATCAGGTTAGGCTGAGAAAGGGGTGGGCAGGGCAGGTTTTCCACTCGGGGTTGGACGCAAAGAATCGAGGGGTGGCGATTTTCGTGGGGAAGCGGGTGTCGTTTGAGGCGCTGAACATCGTGGCAGACAATGGAGGTAGGTATGTGATGGTGAGCGGTAAGCTGCAAGGGGTGCGGGTGGTCCTGGTGAATGTGTGTGCCCCGAATTGGGACGATGCCGGATTTATGCGGCGCATGTTGGGTCGGATTCCGGACCTGGAGGCAGTGAGCTCGATAATGGGAGGGGGACTTCAACACGGAACGGAATCCAGCATTGGACTGCTCCAGGTCCAGGACAGGTAAGAGGCCGGTGGCGGCCAAGGTGCTGAGGGGGTTTGTGGACCAGATGGGAGGAGTGGACCCATGGAGGTTTGTCAGGCCGGGGGCCAGGGAACTTTCTTTTTTTTCCCACGTCCATAAAACCTACTCCCGGATAGACTTCTTCGTTATGAGCAGGGCACTAATTCCAAGGGTGGAGGACACGGAGTATTCGGCCATAGCCATCTCAGACCATGCCCCGCATTGGGTGGAGCTGGAGCAAGGGGAGGAGAGGGACCAGCGCCCGCTGTGGCGCCTGGATGTGGGCTTGCTGGCGGATGAGGAGGTGAGCGGGCGGATCCCGGGGTGCATTGAAAGCTATCTAGAGGCTAATGATAATTGGGAGGTGCAGGTGGGGGTGGTCTTGGAGGCGCTGAAGGCGGTGATTAGGGGAGAGCTAATCTCCACTAGGGCCCACAAGGAGAAAGAGAGGAGAGAGAGGGAGAGATTGGTGGGGGAGATTTCAAGGGATGGATAGGAGGTATGCAGAGGTCCCCGAGGAGGGACTACTCAAGGAGCGATGAAGCCTCCAGGCCGAGTTCGACCTGTTGACCACCAAGAAGGCAGAGGTGCAGTGGAGGAAAGCGCAAGGGGCGGTGTATGAGTACAGGGAGAAGGCTAGCCGGATGTTGGCACACCAGCTTCGGAAGCGGGAAGCAGTGAGGGAGATTGGGGGAGTTAGGGATAAAGGGGGGAACATGGTGCGGAGTGCAATGGGAATAAATGGAGTATTTAGAGACTTTTATGAGGGGCTGTATAGGTCTGTGCCCCCGACGGAGGAGGGGCGGATGCATCGATTTTTGGATGAACTGAGGTTCCCGAGGGTGGAGGAGATGCAGGTGGCTGGGCTTGGGGCACCGGTAAGGCTGGAGGGGCTGACTAAGGGGCTGGGGAGTATGCAGGCGGGGAAGGCACCGGGGCCAGATGGGTTCCCGGTGGAATTTTACCGGACTTTCAATGAGGCGTGGGGTGGGGGGGGGGGCCCTACCCCCGATGTCCAGGGCACTGATCTCTCTGATCTTGAAGCGGAACAAGGAGCCATTACAGTGTGGGTCGTATAGGCCAATCTCTCTCCTCAACATGGACGCAAAGCTGTTAGCGAAGGTGTTGGCTACCAGAATTGAGGACTGTGTCCCGGGGATGATTCACGAGGACAAGACAAGTTTTGTTACGGGAAGGCAGCTGAATAGCAATGTATGGAGGCTCCTTAACGTAATCATGATGCCTGCAGTGGAGGGGGAAGCGGAGATAGTGGCGGCGATGGACACGGAGAAGGCCTTCGATAGGGTGGAGTGGGGGTGCCTTTGGGAAGTGTTGAGGAGGTTTGGGTTCGGGGAGGGGTTCATCAGTTGGGTTAGGCTACTTTACGAAGCCCCGGTGGCGAGTGTGGCCACGAATCGGAGGAGGTCGGAATACTTTCGGCTGTACCGGGGGACGAGGCAGGGGTGCCCCCTATCCCCCTTGCTATTTGCATTGGCAATTGAGCCTTTGGCTATGGCTCCAAGGGAGCCCAGGAACTGGAGGGGGCTGGTCCGGGGGGGGAGGAACACCGGGTATCGCTGTATGCCGATGACCTGTTACTGTATGTGGCAGACCCAGTGGGGGGGATGCCGGAGGTGATGCGAATCCTCAGGGAGTTTGGGGACTTTTCCGGGTATAAGCTCAACGTGGGGAAGAGTGAGCTCTTCGTGGTACACCCAGGGGACCAGAGAAGGGGGATAGACAAGTTTCCATTTAAGAGGGGGGAAAGGAGTTTTTGGTACCTGGGGATCCAGGTGGCCAGGAGCTGGGGGGCGCTACACAAACTCAACTTGACGCGACTGGTGGAGCAGGTGGAGGAGGAGTTTAAAAGGTGGGATATGCTGCCACTCTCCCTGGCGGGTAGGGTGCAGTCGGTGAGAATGACGGTGCTCCCGCGGTTCCTTTTTGTATTCCAGTGCCTCCCCATCCTGATCCCTAAGGAATTTTTATTAAAAAATATATTTTATTGAAGTTTTTCAAACAAAGATTTTCCGTTTTTACAACTTAATAAAGGAATATACATTAAACGTTATTTAAATAATATATTAAACTAACAACAGATGGAAAAAGAAATAAACAAAAAGCAAATATCAACAACTAACTAAGAAAAAACAAGAACACAAAATAATCCCCCCCCCGCCCCCCTCTCTCACCCCTGGGTTGCTGCTGCTGTCTTTTCTGTTTTTCCATTATCGTTCCGCGAGATAGTCAAGGAACGGTTGCCACCGCCTGGTGAACCCCTGAGCCGATCCTCTTAACGCATATTTTATTTGTTCCAGTCTTATGAACCCTGCCATGTCGTTTATCCAGGCCTCCACGCCCGGGGGCTTCGCTTCTTTCCACATAAGTAGAATCCTTCGCCGGGCTACTCGGGACGCAAAGGCCAAGACGTCGGCCTCTTTCGCCTCCTGCACTCCCGGCTCCCCTGCAACCCCAAATATAGCCAACCCCCAGCTTGGCTTGACCCGGACCCCCACCACCTTTGAGATCACTCTTGCCACACCCTCCCAGAACCCACGCAGTGCCGGACACGACCAGAACATGTGTGTGTGGTTCGCCGAGCTTCCCGAGCACCTCCCACACCTGTCCCCCACCCCAAATAACCCGCCCAGTCTTGCTCCCGTCACATGCGCCCTGTGTAGAACCTTAAATTGAATCAGGCGAAGCCTGGCACACGAGGACGAGGAATCTACCCTACTTAGGGCATCCGCCCACAGCCCCTCCCCAATCTCCTCCCCCAGCTCCTCCACTATCGCCTCCCCCTTGTCTCCCATCTCCCTGTATATTTCGGACACCTTACCTTCTCCAACCCACGCCCCCGAAACCACCCTATCCCGGACCCCCTGCGCCGGGAGCCGCGGGAACCCCCCCACCCACCGCCCCGCAAACGCCCCCACCCGCATGCATCGGAAAGCATTCCCTGGTGGCAGCTTATATTTTTCTTCCAATGCTCCCAAACTCGCAAACGTCCCGCCACAAACAGGTCCTTCAGCTTCCTAATTCCTGCTCGCTGCCAACACCGAAATCCCCCATCCATCCTCCCCGGGACGAACCTGTGGTTATTCCTTATCAGGGACCACACCGAGGCACTCGTCACTCCCCTATGTCGTCTCCACTGCCCCCAGATCTTCAAGGTCGCCACCACCACCGGGCCCGTGGTGCACCCCCTCGGAGAGAACGGCAGCGGCGCCGTCGCCAGCGCTTTTAGGCTCGTTCCCTTACAGGACGCCATCTCCAACCTCCTCCACGCCGCACCCTCTTCCTCCCTCATCTACTCACAGACCATCGACACGTTGGCGGCCCAACAGCAGTCACCCAGACCCGACAATGCCAATCTCCCTCTGTCCCTACTGCGCTGCAGGAACCCCCTCTTTACCCTCGGGGTCTTTCCCGCCCACACAAAGCTCATAATGCTCCTGTCTATTTTTTTGAAGAAGGCCTTTGTAATCAGGATGGGGAGGCACTGAAACACGAACAGGAACCTCGGGAAGACCACCATTTTAACCGCCTGTACTCTGCCCGCCAATGACAGGGGCACCATATTCCACCTCTTAAAGTCTCCTCTGTCTGCTCTACCAATCGCGTCAGGTTAAGTTTATGTAGGGTTCCCCAGTTCCTGGCCACCTGAATCCCCAGGTATCGAAAATTCCTTGCTACTCTCCTCAGCAGCAGGGCATCTATCCCCCTGTCCTGTTCCCCGGGGTGCATCACAAAAAGTTCGCTCTTTCCCATATTTAATTTGTATCCCGAGAACTCTCCGAACTCCCTGAGTATCTGCATTACCTCTGGCATCCCCTCTACCGGGTCCGCCACATATAGCAGCAAATCGTCTGCATATAGTGACACTCGATGTTCCTCTCCCCCTCTAAGCACCCCCCTCCACTTCTTAGAGTCCCTCAGCGCTAAGGCCAATGGTTCAATTGCCAGCGCGAACAGTAACGGGCACAGGGGGCACCCTTGTCTTGTATCCCTATGTAATCGAAAGTATTCCGATCTTTGCCTGTTTGTAACGACGCTTGCCACCGGGGCCGCGTCCAAGAGTCTAACCCATCTAATGAACCCCTCCCCCAACCCAAATCTCTTCAGCACCTCCCACAAATAGTCCCACTCCACCCTATCGAATGCCTTCTCTGCATCCATCGCCACCACTATCTCTGCCTCCCCCTCCGGTGGGGGCATCATCATCACCCGCAGCAACCTTCGAACATTGGCATTCAATTGTCTCCCCTTAACAAACCCTGTCTGGTCGTCATGCATCACCCCGGGACACAATCCTCTATCCTTGTCGCCATCACTTTGGCCAGCAGTTTGCCGTCTACGTTTAGGAGGGAGATGGGCCTGTATGACCCGCACTGCAGCGGGTCCCCTAAGGCCTTTTTTAAGCGGGTCAGCAGGAGCATCATGGGATTCATGTGGGCGAAAAAGACCCCGAGGGTGAGAAGGGTGTTTCTGGAGCGGAGTAGGGTCAGAGGAGGGTTAGCGTTACCTAATCTGTGTGGGTATTACTGGGCTGCCAATGTGGCGATGATACGCAAGTGGGTAATGGAGAGGGAGGGGACGGCGTGGAAGAGGCTGGAGATGGCGTCCTGTGTGGGCACGAGTCTGGGAGCGCTGGTGACAGCACCGCTGCCGCTCCCGCCGACTAGGTACATCACGAGTCCGGTGGTGGCGGCGACTTTGAAAATTTGGGGGCAGTGGAGACGCCACAGGGATCTCCCCGATCCAGGAGAACCATCGGTTTGTTCCGGGAAGAATGGATGGAGGGTTCCTGAGCTGGCACAGGCAGGAATTAGAAGGATGGGGGACCTGTTTTTAGATGGGATGTTTGTGAGCCTTGGGGCGCTGGAGGAAGAATTTGGGCTTCCCCCCTGAAATGCCTTCAGGTACATACAGGTAAGACGGTAGGTGAGGGAGTTCCCGCTGCTTCCAGCACACAGGATCCAGGATAGGGTGCTCTCGGGGGTGTGGGTTGGAGAGGGCAGGTTCTCGGCGACCTACCAGGAGATGCAGGAGAAGGGGGAGACCTCAGTGGAGGAGCTAAAGGGTAAATGGGAGGAGGAGCTTGGGGAGAAGATAGACGAGGGTGCGTGGGCGGACGCCCTGGGTAGGGTTAATTCTTTCTCCTCTTGCGCCAGGCTTAGCCTGATACAATTTAAGGTTCTTCACAGAGCGCATATGACAGGGGCGAGGCTGAGCAGGTTCTTTGGGGTGGAAGACAGGTGTGTGAGGTGCTCGGGGAGCCCAGAAAATCATGCCCATATGTTCTGCGCGTGCCCTGCACTGTATGAGTTCTGGAGGGGTATTGCGAGGATGGTGTCTAAGGTGGTGAACACCCGGGTTAAGCCGAGCTGGGGATATGCACTATTTGGGGTATCAGATGAGCCGGGAATGCAGGAGGCGAAAGAGGCCGGTATTCTGGCCTTTGCGTCCCTGGTAGCCCGGCGGAGGATTCTGCTACAGTAGAAAGATGCAAGGCCCCCAAGCGTGGAAGCCGGGATCAGCGACATGGCAGGATTCATTAAATTGGATAGGGTAAAATTTGCCTTGAGAGTGTCTGTGCAAGGGTTCTTCAGGCGGTGACAACCGTTCCTAGACATTCTAGCGGAGCGTTAGGAGGTGGTCAGCAGCAGCAGCAACCCGGAGGGGGGGGGGGTACTTTGTGTTTTCTACTGTGTTTATTATTGCTTAATGGGGGGTTTGTATATTGGGGGAATTCGTGATGTAGTTGTAAGATGCTTATTTATGTGTTCTTTGTTTTTCTTTTTTCGGTTTGTTGAAAATATGTAAAAATTTGAATAAAAATATTTCTTAAAAAAAAAAAAATTGTCTGAAGACTTTCAGCTTTAGGCATAAGCTAGATATTACCCGATTAGAACTGGCCACGTTCTTCTTCTTCTGAGGCCTATTCTGGTCACTGAGTCCTTCACTCAGGATGTTGTAGTGCGAGGTTGGTCCTAGGTTATGATCAAAGAAATGAGTCAAGAGCTACATATTTATCCCTCCTGCGTAGATGTTCCATGCAAGGGGTCATGTTCATTTCCAAGAGCACAACGACCAAATGACCTCAGTCTTCTAATGACAGGTCCATCCTTCAGACATTGTTTTTCCAATATTCAGATATTGTGGTTACAGGTGTCTTTTTGTTACGTTACAAGTTCTTGTTTTTGCACTTTGCAAACTTTCGTGCAGTTAACAGTTCCTGTTTTTTGCACTTTGCCAACTTTCCATTAGATAAGTCATCTAAAGTTCCCTGGATATGCCTTATTTCAAGTTGACCAAATTTCCCATCATTGCTGCAATCAGTCATTCTGCATGAGTAGGGCCTTACTACCACATCACTCTGAAGTTAGAAGTGCTTTTTCTTCACTTCTAACTCTTTCAGAATAACAATGAGGGTAAAACTGGCAGAACCATCCTAAGTTAGTGATTTTAATTACTTTGTGGGATGGTTCCCAGCCTAGTGCTATTGTCCAGGGGAAGTTGAAGTTGACCCTCCTGGATTTTTGTCCGGTAAACCTTTACCTGGAAACGTCCAGATGGGATTTTACAGTGGATCTTTGGGGTACCCCCAAAATGCAATTCTGGGGAGCCAGTAAGATGTGACTCATTGTTTCACATGAGCCCAGAATCAAAGTCCAATGGTGAATCTTTCCCAGAGTTTGGCAGGTTGAAAACTGATGCTGGATTATTCACTTTCCCAGAGATGACTTCCACAATGAGATGGGCATGCAGAGATAAATTTGTTTTTTAGACAATGGTTTACAAGTTCAGAGGTTCCAGTAGAAACCATGTGGATGGGGGCCAGGCACTCAAACATGGGCAGAGCCTCTTTTCTTTTGTTCTTTTGTATATTTATTAGAATTTTATATTTTAGAAATTGACACAAAATTACAAAACAATACCATCCACAGAAAAAAAAAGTTTTTAAAAAAGGACAGATGGAGTCAGTATCCAACCCACATCCCCAACTTCTTGGGCAGCTTTCCGAGATAGACCAAAGAGGAGGAAAGCCAACCACCAGTCAATAAGGGGGGAATCACACCCACCCCAGAGGAGACAGGAAAACTAAGTACGTGCACCCGAGGACCAAACCCAGACACTCTGGGCCTACCCCTCCACGTCCCCCAGCCCCCCTCCCCACAGGTGCACCCAAAATTGGGCACCGTTGATCCACAAACACAACAGCATACCTGACCTAGCCCAGCACTGTACAAAACCAAAACTCAGGAAATTATGTCCCCAGGACCTTCCCGCCCAATCCACCCAGGTCAATGGCTACCCCCACTCACACAAGGAGAGAAAGGATAATTACTCTACTCCTAGCCAAGAGGGGATTCCAATCCAGGAGAAGAAGAAACGTCAACACACCCATCAATAGGGCATCCTGGGAAGGAGGTCCGGTGCAATCTAACGGCCATGATGTGCCGGTGAGGATCCATGCGGGCTGGTTAGGTCATGGAGAGGCCTAAATTGGGAACCGCGCCGGGCGGTTTGCCATCTAACCAGCCTACTCCAGTTGACAGGATCCGCATCCTGCCTAGATGTGACATGAAGCCAATTGAGGCCAGTTAAGGGCAATCTCCATCTCATTAGAGAGATGGAAGCACAATCTAACGGCCTCCCAAGATTTAACTGGCTCCCCAGTCCCACACAAATGTGGATCAGGCGTCACGGCACCTAGGAAGTCTCCCAGGTCAATGGAGGCCCCTGGGTGGTCAGGGCAGGGTGGCACCCTGGCTCTCATCTTGGCACCAGATACCTTGGCACCACCAGGCTGGCACCTTGGCGCTGGCACCTTGGCACTGCCACCATGACACTGCCAAGTTGCCTGCATGGCACTGCCAGGCTGGCAGGAGCACTTGCAGGGTTCCTGGGTGCCAACAGTGCACTGCCAAGGGTCAGGGCCTGAGGGAAGGCCATGCCCATGAATGAAGGGCTGAGGAAGGGTATGAATGGTGGGATGGGGGGGGGGGGGGGTAAAGGGCGTGTATGGAGAGGCCTCTGGAAGTGTGGGGGGGGGGAGGTCTGAAAGGGGGTGTGGGTAGGCCTGAAAAAGGGGGGCCCCTCAGCAACCCCATAATGGGGTGTCTTCACTTGTCGGGGGAGGGGCCACGCTAAATTGCCCTTAAATGGAAAACATTTGTAAAAAGGTTTAGCGCTGGAGGACAAGGAGGCGGAAGGAATGTGGGATTTGTTTCTGGAGGGGTGGTTCGCGTGTTTAGAGGAGCTGTCAGATAATTTTGGGCTCTCGCAGTCAGGAACATTTGAGTATCTGCAAGTTCGTGACTCCGTGAGGAAGATTTTCCATCAATCCTGGTCGTGTTGCCATTGTCCTGGCAGAGGATACAGCATCCCTTAAGGGGTTAAGGCCAAGTGGGAGAAGCAGTTGGGGGTGGAATTGGAGGAAGAGGTTTGCTGTGAAGCCCTGTAAAGGGTGAATGCCACATCTTTGTGCGCAAGAGTTAGGCTTATACAGTTGAAAGTGGTACACCTGATCCACTTAACAAGATCTAGGATGTGACGGCTGTTCGAGGGAGTGGAGGATAAGTGTGGGAGGGGCCAGCTGGCCAACCATGGACATCTGTTCTGTGCCTGTCCTGAGCTTGTGAGATTTTGGGTCTCCTCCTTCATCAACATGTCAGCGATTCTACGAATTGAACTGATACCCAGTCCCTTAGGGCCATTCTCTGGGTGTCAGACCGGCCGGAGCTGCAGACTGGAGCGGAGGCGGATGTATTAGCCTCCGCCTCGCTGCTTGCTCACAGGCGGGTTATGTTGGAGTGGAGGTCAGCTTCTCCACCCTGGCTGGGAGGATCTTATGGAGTTTTAATACCTTGAGAAAATTAAGTACACAATAAGGGATTTTACAGGAGATGGCAGCCGTTTATGTTGTATTTTACAGAGTTAGTCACCGTCGGCTGTTTGGGGGGGGGGGGAGGGTTTTTAGGGGGGGTGGGTACTGTCGTTTGTTGTCTGTTTTCCTGTTTTATCATTTTGTATTTATCAACAAATTTTCAATAAAAATATTTGACGAATCTAAATCCACATATTGCAGTAATAGTGATCTGAGCCCGAGGGGGCACCCAGAGTCCACAGATTTATCATCAGGTTGTGCCCCACTACTCTCACTGGCCATGGCAGCCGCCCCCCAGCAGGCCAACAATTTTTGAGAGTTTTTTTAGCCTCCCGCTCCCCCTTAACAGCCATGCGCTGATGTCCCGCTTGTAAATACTTGCACCAATTCGCGCCCACAAGACTTCTGCCTAAGAGGGGTGGAATATTGCGGAGGGTTGAAGCATGAAGTGTCCAACCCGCTAATGATATTTAAATTCATGTGAATTATGGTTTTTGTTGGACCCGCCAGCGTGGGGCGCACACTTCGATAATGCCTCCAGTGAGGGACTGGGACATGGCGATGGAATCAGCACTGAGCACAAATCGCAATTCTTTTCATTACGTGCTATTCTCCGTTCAATCACAATTCTTGCTGCTGGTGGCGGGAAGCAATTTTTAGAAATCCTTGGAGTTCAAAAAATAAGAGGTGGTGTAATTGAAACATTAAATTCTTAAGGGGCTCGACAGAATAGGTGGGAAGAAAATGCTTCCTCTGGTTGGGGAATTCAGAAACACGGGATCTCAATCTCAAAATAAGGGGTAATCCCATCGTCCTGGGAGGAATAAAAGTGTCTTCATTCAAAGGATTGTTAATCTTTTAAATTCTTTACCAAGGGAACTGTGGATATGCAATCATTAGTCATGGCTGAGGCCAATAGATATTTTTGGTATCAAAAGATACAGGCATAGTGTGGGAAGGTGGAGTTCTGATGGAAGATGCTGTGTAGAAACGTGTGAAGACTTTTTGTCTGACCACTTCATTGTACACTTTATTTCATAGGTCTTTCTTGTACACAAAATTCCCAACATGTTGGTGAGTTGATAACAAAATAGGATGTTATCTCTTTAACCTGAATATATATCTTATCTTGCAGATCCATCAAGAGTCCCATTACCAGTAAGAGAATAGCAAATATTATAGAGCATATGACATATGAAGTATATAAGTATGCAGCCCGCGGTCTGTATGAGGAACATAAGTTTCTGTTCACGCTCCTCCTTACACTGAAGATTGACATGCAGCGCCATAGACTGAAACATGAAGAGTTCCTTACTCTTATTAAAGGTAAGAATATTAAACTTCCATTGCCTCACTACAAAAGGGTTTATATATGATGTTAAAATAATTATGTATTAAAAAGTACGTACAAGGCAAATATTTGAACCAATTTGTGGAATTTAATTTGAGATTGTTTTAACAGATTTAACTGTGCATTTATTAGACTTTAATATCAGAACATGAAGCAACAATAATTCATTTTACATATATTTGGTGCTGTAAAATTATATACATCTGAAACAAATGGAACCAGATGATTAAACGTGTGACTTGAGTGTCAGCTGAGCTCAATAATTTTTTTTTTAAATTTAGAGTGCCCAATTATTTTTTTTTCCAATTAAGGGACAATTTAGCGTGGTCAATCCATCTAACCTGCACATCTTTTGGGTTGTGGGGGTGAAACCCACGCAGACACAGGAAGAATATGCAAACTCCACACGGACAGTGACAGTGACCCTGGGGCAGGATTCGAACCCGGGTCCTCAGCACCGCACTCTCAGTGCTAACCACTGCGCCACAGTGCTGTCCAGCCGAGCTCAATAATAACGCCTGGGTCAGAAAGTTGTGGGTTTAACTTCCCCTCCAGGACTTAAGCACAGGGCATGGCTAGTATAATTATAAAAGTAAAATACTGCAGATGCTGGAAATGTGAAATGAAACAGAAAATACTGGGAAATCTCAACAGGCCTGGCAACATCTCTGGAATGAGTTAATAGGAGTTAATAGGCGAGATCTTATGGCTCTTCATACCGGCAGGGTTTTCCGGTCCCCCCGATGGCGCACCCTTGCCGTGGGTTCCTGTAGGCATGGGGTGTAATCAGTGCGGAATCCTGTTGATAGCGGTGGTACCAGAAGATTCCACGGCTGGCCAATGGAGCGCCACCTCCCGCCACCAAGAAACACGCCATGAGGAGGCCAGAGAAACCCGCCCAATGTTTCAGGTCTGTATGACTCTTCTTTCGAGCTAGAGAGAGGGCAAAATCCTAGCTCTGAAGTGGTGTCTTAAGGACTTACAACATTAACTCTGTTTCTCTCTCAGCTGCATTTTTCCAGCATTTTACATTTTATAACATTTGCATTTTATAACTAGGTTGTCCAATTTTTAAAAAAAAATCTTTATTCTCCACATTTTCATCTTATAAACAACAGAAGAAAAACAAACAACCACAAAAAATGGCCCTGTCAATAAACAGTCTGAAACATCGACTTGTACATTCCAAAAATATGTTTAAAAAACAGAAAAAACAAACCAACACCCCCCTTACCGTCCCCCCCGTCCCCCCACACCTGTAGTGTTCAATGGGAAGAAGTTCCCGAAAGTGCATGATAAACAAACCCCATGAATTGTAGAACCCCTCCTTTGCCCCCCTTGACTCAAATTTCACCTTCTCCAGGGTCAAGAATTCCAGTAGGTCCCCCCCGCCACGCCAAGGCACAGGGTGGAGAAGCCGACCTCCATCCCAGGACAACCCACCTCCGAGTAATCAACGAGGCGAAGGCTAAGATATCTGCCCCGGAGACTTCCGGTGACGGCTATATTGGAGTAAGTCACACATTTGGTGGCTCCCGCTCAGGTCGGACCTATGGACCTTTCCCCCGTTTTTCTACCAGACTTGAATTGTAAAACGGATGTTAGTGGCAATTGTTTACTGAATTCCCACTTCGGTGCATGGAGAGAAGGACTAGAAGTGTTCGTAAGGGCAGGAACAAAACGATAGAGAAGGCTGCTGTAGCTGCAACAGAAGACAGCATGGCGGAGGTTCGGACCTCTGGCTTGTCCACCGAGCAGTCTATGGAGCAGCTGATGCAAGTCATTCAGGAAGGCTTTGCTACACAGAAACAGGACTGCTTGCATCCGATAAAAGAGTCGATTGAGCGGTTGGAGCATAGATTGGACGCACAGGATCGGGCGATCCAGAAGGTGGAGGAGGCGCTGGCTGGGCAGGAGGAACATCAGACTGCAGTGGAGCTAGAGGTGGGGAGTCTGAGGGACCAGCAGAAGAAGCTCCTGGAGAAGAGGTCCCGCCGGCAGAACTTGAGAATCGTTGGGCTCCCGGAGGGGTCCGAAGGAATGGACGCTGGGGCATACATCGCAGACATGTTTGTGAAGCTGCTGGGGGATGGGGCATTCTCCCGGCCATTGGAGGTGGATAGGGCTCACAGAGCACTCGCGAGGAAGCCGCGAATGGGAGACCCCCCGAGGGCAATGGTGGAATGGTGGTGAGATTCCACAGGTTCTCGGATAAGGAGCGCATTCTACAGTGGGCCAAGCAGACACGGAGCTGTAAATGGGGCAATAGCATCCTGCGGGTTTACCAGGACCTGAGTGTAGAGGTGGCCAGGAGGAGAGCAGGCTTCAACCAGATCAGGTCAATCCTTTTTAAGAAAAAGGTGAAGTTTGGACCAGTCTCTGGGTCATGCATGAGGATCAGCACTTTTACTTCGAGTCGCCTGAGGACACGTTGGACTTTGCGAAAAAGAATGGCTGGTGATGGATTGAGAACTTTTGAACTTGGCTGCAACGTTCATGTTTTTGTTTTTTCTTTTTGTTTCTCTGTTTTTGTAAAAAGTTTCTTGTTTTGCGTTTCATGAAAGATGTTTGTGATGCCGTTTGCATTGATTTGGAACCAGCGGTAGAGCTGAGTGAGTTAAGGTTTTCATTTGCACTGTTGGGGGATGGAGGGGTGCTTGTTTTGATCTTGGTGTTTTTCTGTTGGGCAATTGTGTGGGGATTGTTTGATGTTGGAGTTTGTTTGTATAAGCGGGGGGTGAGGGTGGGGAGGGAACAATAGGTGGGAGACTATCTGGCGCCGGAGATGGAGGCCACCAAGCTAGCTGGCGAGCTAGCTCTCAGAAGCGCTTTGGGGGGTGTGCATATGTTTGGTTTAGTAAAGGAGTTGGGTTACAGGGTGTTGTTACTAAGAGGGGAGGGGGTTGAATGTTCTGCTGACGAGGGAGAGACTTGGGCTGAGGGACAGAGAGGAGGTTGAGGGCGGAGTCTGCCTGGGGATGGACCAGTGGAGGCGCGGAGCACGGGCTGGAGGCGGGCCTAAAAAAGGGGATGGCTGATCAGTGGATGGGGGGGGGCAATGAGCCCCCCAACTAGGCTGATCACCTGGAATGTTCGAGGGTTAAAATGGGCTGGTCAAGAGGGCACGTGTGTTCACGCATCTTAGGGGATTGAAGGCGGACGTGGTAATGTTGCAGGAGACGCACTTTAGAGTAATGGACCAGGTTAGACTGAGGAAAGTCTGGGTCAGTCAGGTCCTTCACTCGGGACTAGAGGGGTCGCGATCCTGATCAATAAGCGGGCGGTGTTTGAGGCGGGTAGAATAGTCTCGGACGTGGGAGGTAAGTACATTATGGCCAGTGGGAAGCTAGAGGGGGTGCAGGTGGTATTAGTAAATGTGTATGCGCCAAATTGGGATGATGTGGAGTTTACAAAGAGGATGCTGGGGAAGATATCGGACCTCGACTTACACAGGTTGGTCATGGGAGGGGACTTCAACACCGTTATGGACCCTGGCTTGGACCGGTCAAGCTCGAAAACGGGCAGGGTGCCAGCAATGGCAAAGGAACTAAGAGGGTTCATGGAGCTGATGGGGGTGGGGGGGGGGGGGGGGGGGGGGTGGATCCATGGAGATTTGGGCAGCCGAGGGTGAAGGAATTCTCCTACTACTCACACGTGCATAAAGTGTATTCCCGGATTGATTTCTTTATTTTGAGCAGGGCCTTTCTAGCTGGGGTGGGGACACGGGGTACTCTTTCCCACCCCCGATCTGCTGATGATTAATTTTCCGCAAAGAAGTCGACGAACGGCTGCCTCCTCCGCGTGAACCCTAACAGTGACCCTCTCACTGACCCTTTGATTTTCTCCAAACAGAGAAAGCTAGCCATGTCAGATAGCCAGGTCTCTGACTTCGGGGGCTTTGAGTCCCTCCATGCTAATAGTATCTGTCTCCGGGCTACCAGGGAAGCAAAGGCCAGAACGTCTGCCTCTTTCTCCTCCTGGATTCCTGGATCTTCCGACACCCCGAAAATCGCCACCTCTGGACCCAGCGCCACCCTTGTTTTTAACACCGTGGACATGACATCCACAAACCCCTGTCAAAATTCCCTAAGCTTTGGACATGTCCAAAACATGTGGACATGGTTCGCCGGTCCTCCCGCACCTGTCCTCCACCCCAAAGAATCTGCTCATCCGGGCCACTGTCATGTGAGCCTGGTGAACAACCTTAAATTGGATCAGGCTGAGCCTGGCACATGTTGCGGACGCGTTGACTCTACTCAACGCGTCTGCCCATAGACCATCCTCTATCTCACCTCAGCTCCTCCTCCCACTTGCGCTTCAGCTCCTCGGTCTGCATCTCCTCCGACCCCATAAGCGCCTTATAAATGTCCGAGACGCACCCTTCTCCTACCCACCCTCTGGAAACTACCGTGTCCTGAATCCCCCTTAGCGGTAGGAGCGGGAAGATTGACACCTGTTTACGAAGGATGTCCCGCACCTACAGATACCTGAATTTGTTTCCCCTCGCCAACCCAAACTTTTCCTCCAATGCCCTCATACTCGGAAAGCTCCCCTCTATAAATATATCCCCTATCCTCTCAATCCCCGCTCTCCGCCATAACCAAAACCCCCCGTCCATACTCCCCGGTGCAAACCGGTGATTATCACAGATTAGGGCACAGACCGATGCTCCCACTACTCCCAAATGTCGCCTCCACTGGACCGAAACTCTCAGGGCCGCCAACACCACTGGACTGGTGGAGTACCGTGCTGATGGGGACGGCAGAGGTGCAGTTACCAATGCCCCCAGACTGGTGCCCTTACATGAAGCCGCCTCCATACGCACCCATGCCGACCCCTCCCCCACCACCCACTTCCTGATCATGGCTCTATTAGCCGCCCAGTAATAGTTGCTAAAATTTGGCAGCGCTAGCCCGCCCTCTCCCCGACTCCGCTCAAGCATTACCTTCCTTACTCGCGGGGTCTTGCCCGCCCAGATGAAGCCCGTGATAATTCTGTCGACCTGCTTAAAAAAGGATCGCGGAATAAAGATGGGGAGACACTGAAGTACAAATAAGAATCTCGGGAGGACCGTCATCTTCACCGTTTGCACCCTCCCAGCCAGAGACAACGGAAGCGCGTCCCATCTCTGAAAGCCGACCTTCATTTGGTCCACCAGCCAGGCCAGATTCAATTTATGCAGCTGGTCCCATTCTCGCGTCACTTGGATGCCTAGGTACCTAAAGCTTCCCTCTACTAACCTAAACCAGTCGCCTCTCCTGTCCCCTCTCCTGGACCACAAACATCTCACTCTTTCCCATGTTAAGCTTATATTAAGAATGTAGTTAACATATTTAAAACACAGCAAGAACTTGTTATCAATTACAAACATAAAGAAACACAACAGCTACAGTAATCTATGTATATAACTCTTTTTTTTGTTGTTGTTGCATAATAGGTATATAACTCTTAATGAATCTCCCTTAGTAGCTGTTCCAATTCAATACAAAATCCAATAAACCAAAACCCTTTTCAAGGGCGTGGCCCAGCACACTATAATCTCACTTGAATGGGACTGGTCCTTTCCCTGAGATTTTGATCCAGTTCCAACCAGCAGATTCAAAACTCCTTCCGGAAAGCAACTCTGCTTTGAAGTTATCAAAGCAGATTTCCACACCCAACGTGCTTTCAGTTCCCATGAACAGCTTTAAAATGAAAACAGGGAAACACTGCTTCTCTTCTACAATCCAAAGCAACAAACTGATACCCAAAAACCTAAACCCCCTCTCCCCTGACAACCACAGCCCAGCTCCACCCACAAATGACATCACAGACGCCGTGCTACAGGGCATGTGTCCCTTTCTTAAAGCGACACTCACATGACACTTGTACAATTAAATCCTACATACTCCTCAATCATCTTCCCGATGTTATCACACAAACTTTGGTCCCCCAACAACCTTGCATCCATTCTCCACCACGGCCTCTGGGCTACCCCCCTCTCCAGGACCACATCCATCCAATGTGATGCATGGTCTGAGATGGCTGTCGCAGGATATTCTGATCCCTTGACCCCAGCCAGTAATGCTTTCCTTACTACAATACAGTCTAACCTCGAATACACTTTGTGCGCCAGGGAAAAAAACGAATACTCCCGCTCCCTCGGATGCAAAAACCTCCACCGGTCCACTCCTCCCATCTCTATCATAAGCCCGGTGAGTGCCTTCGCCCCCGCGCAAACCCCCCCTGGACTGGGCAAGCGAGTGTGGCTGCAACCTGTCCATCCTCGACTCTTGCACCATATTCTAAACCCCTCCTACTATTAGCTCATGTGTGCCCAAGTCCGGGATGGCCCCAGTGCCCTCTTCACAAACCCTACATCATCCCAGTTGGTGCCATATACACTCACCAGTGCCACCAGCCTCCCCTCTAATGCCCCTGTTACAATCAGATATCTACCCCCCTGGTCTACTACCACCTTCTCCACCTGGAACCTCACCCTCTTACCCACCAACACCGCTACCCGCGAGCTCTACTATCGAACCCAGTGTGGAATATCCAACTCACCCTGTCCTTCCTGAGCCTTACCTGGTCCTTCACCCTCAGATGGGTCTCCTGCAGCATCGCTGCATCAGCCTTTAAGCTTCTTAGGTGCGCAAACACCCTCAACCTCGTCACTGGTCCCCACAATCCCCCTCACGATCCACGTTACTATCCTGATCAAAGGCCTCTCATTCCCCCCCCCGGCCTTCCTATCTGCCATCATCATAACTCCGGGCCCTGCCCACTGGGTCTGGCCCGCACTGCCCCTTTGTCACCATCAAATCCCACCCCCCCCCCCCCCTCCACCCATTGTCTACTTTTAAGATTTGTTCCAAATCTGGAAAAAACACTCACAAGGTTTTTAAAATAATTCTTTACAGGATGTGGGTGTTACTGTTTAGGCCAACATTTATTGCCCAACCCTAGTTGTCCTTCAGGAGGTAGTGGTGAGTTGCTTTTGTGACTGCTGCAGTCCTGAGCTGTATGTTAGGGAGGGAGTTGTTGGATTTTGACCCAGTGACAGTGAAGTAAAGGCGCTATATTTCTAAGTCAGGGTGCTGAGTAACTTGTAGGGGAACCTCCAGGTGGTGAAGTTCCCAGGTATCTGCTACTCTTGTCCTTCTAGGTGGTAGTGCTCGTTGGTTTAGAAGGTGCTGGCTAAAGGACCTTGACGAGTTTCCGTAGTGCCTCTGGATGGTACACATGGCTGCCACTGTTCTTTGGTGGTAAAGGAGTTGAATGTTTGTGGAAAGGATAGCAAACAAGTAGGCTGCTTTGTCCTGGCTGGTGCCGTGCTTCTTGAGTGTTGTCGGAGCTGCAGTCATCCAGGCAAGTGGAGAGTATTCCATTACACTCCTGATTTGTGCCTGGTAGTATGTTATTCTCTAAGTCTGAATAAAGATTGTAGACTTCCAGTTAACACACATACTTTATTCAGTGGGTTTGTTCTGTTTCCAGAGCTTAACTAGATATAATACAGTCAAGACTTGCCTTGGTAGCCACCGTATTAATATGGCTAGTCCAGTTCAGTTTCTGATCAATGGTAACCCCCAAGATGTGGATTGTGGGGGATTCAGTGATGGTAATGTCATTAAATGTCAAGGGGCGATGGTTTGACCATTGTAGGAGATAGTCATTGCCTGGCACTTGTGTGGCACGAATGTAACTTGCCCATTGTCAGCCTAAGCCTGGATATTGTCCAGGTCTTGATGCATTTGGACATGGACTGCTTCATTATCTGAGGAGTCGCAAATGGTGCCAAACGTTGTGCAGTCATCCGCAAACATCCCCACTTCTGACCTTATAATGGAAGGGAGGTCATTGATGAAGCAGCTGAAGATTGTTGGACTGGGACACTACCCTGAGGAACTCCTGCAGTGATGTCCTGGAGCTGAGATGATTAACCTCCAACAACCACAACCATCTTCCTTTGTGCCAGGTATGACTCCAACCAGCGGAGAGTTAATGATTCCCATTAACTCCATTTTTGCTAGGGCTCCTTGATGCCGTACTCGGTCAAATGCTGCCTTGATGTAAAAGGCAGTCACACTCACCTCGCCTCTGGAATTCAGCTCTTTTGTCCATGTTTGAACCAAGGCTGTGATGAGGTCAGGAGCTGAGTGAACCTGGCGGAACCCAAACTGAGTGTCCGTGAGCAGGTTATTGCTGAGTATGTGCCGCTTGTTAGCACTGTTGATGACTGCTTCCATCACTTTGTTGATGATGGAGAGTAGACTGATAGGGCAGTAATTGGCTGGGTTGAATTTGTCCTGTTTCTTGTGTACATGACACACCTGGGATATTTTCCACATTACCGGATAGATGTCAGTGTTGTAGCTGAACTGGAACACCTTGGCTTGGGGTGTGGCAAGTTCTGGAACACAGGGCGCGATTCTTCCGCTCCCGCAACTAAGTGCCCACGCTGTCATGAACACAGTCGAGTTTCATGACAGCGCGAAACGACCCTGATCGCGATCGATTCAGGGCCCGAAAATGGGCTAGGAGCGGGGCCACGAGGAACTCGGGGGTGGGGTGGGGTGGGGGTGTGTGTGGCGTGGTGCGAAAGCAGCGTCGTAAGCGCGCGACGCCCAAATGATGCGGCGCAGTGCCATAAATGTCCTCCCCCCCCCCCCCCCCCCCCCCACAGCCCGTAATCGCCCCCCTCACACTCTGGCCACTGCACCCCTGATCCCCTCCCCCCTCACACTCTGGCCACTGCACCCCCGATCCCCTCCCCCTCACACTCTGGCCACTGCACCCCCGATCCCCTCCCCCCTCATACTCTGGCCACTGCACACTCGATCCCCTCCCCCCCCCCCCCACAGACACTGCCCCCACCACCACCATACACCCGGCCCAGCGTGTCTAACAAACCCCGTATCGTTGTGTTCCCCAGGGCCAGCCGGCGAACGTCCAGGGTCGTCTCGGTCAAGACTTGGCCGACCATCTCCAACCTCAAGCGCACCCAGGGACGCACGCCAGAGGGTGGCAGTCGGTCGGACAGGAGGGCCATCCTCTCAGTATGGCACGCTGGACGGGGACGCACATACAACGGACAGAGACAATACTGAGGGACACAGGAAGGACAGTGACGATGACGCACAGAGAACGGCCACACAGTCCACGGAATCACCTGGAGGGCAACATGACATGGGCCGCATTCACCTTGCCATGAGGGGGATCAGTACACACCAGACTCCCTAACGGACGATGACCTCGAGGTAGCGGCACTGCTGCCTCCCACACCATCCACCATCACAGAGACACTCACCTTGGTCGGGCACGTAAGTGATGAGGCTCCCGGGTCACGGTCTGGTTCACACCACACAGCCGACTGGAGTTCGGAGCAGCCGAGGGGCTGGACGGTCGGAGGGCAGCCCAGGCCCAGCAAACAGCTGCTGCCCAGACGGTTCCCGGGTTCCTGGATGTACTTGACGCACCCGGACAACCGATGCATGTGGACACCCAGGGACTGAATAACAGGATGAGGGCCATCTTCCAGGACCTGCACATGCAGTTAGAGGAGTCAATTTGCGTCCAGGAAGGGGTGCCGCTCATCGCAGCCACCCAGGCCGACCCAGCATGGGTGGCGTCCGCGGTAAAGGCAATGGGTGAAACGGTTTCGTCCATTGGTCAGGTTCTGCAAGGCGTTGGGCTTCACGTGCACGTGTCATCCATGGTCCAGGAGAGGGCTGCCCTCTCACAGGTAGCCATGCGCCAGAGCCAACACGACATTGCCGCCGCGCTCCGGGCCCTGGCCGAGTCTCACCATGCCATGGTCCGGTCCCAGCAGGCGATGGCACAGTCCCAGCAGTCAGTCGCGGAGAGCATAGACCGCCTGGCGCACGTGATGGATGGCGTAGCGCACTCACAGGTTGAGATAGCACAGTCCCTGGCAGGAATATTCGCACTCCCTGGGCTCTGTCTCTGCGAACGTTCGGACCGTGGTCGATACCGCTACAGGCCTCCAGGACTGGCAACGCCAGGTGTCGATGGTGCGACGGGGCATGCCTCTGATCGCACCTCCATCCCACTGTGAGCCCCGGGGGCCACCGGACTCCTCGAGAGAGAGGATGAAGTTCTGGGGCCCGTCCCGGTACCTCCAGCAAGGGACGTCCCTGAACACTCGGCCTCCCCCCGTTCCGTCCCTGGTGCATCTGGTGGGCAGCGGGCAGGACAGGGTGGCACCACGTCATCCAGCACGCCCGCTGAGCAGCCTGGCCCATCGAAGCCGGGCCGCCACAGGAAACGCGTGCCGACGGGGAGCCATGCCGCAGGGCGTGATTCTCAGCAGTCCGCCTCCACTCCTGCTGTACCATCTGGGGAGACACCTAGACGTAGTGGTCGGGCCCGTAAGGCAAAGAAATTAGGAACATAATAAGTTGGCACGGGTGCAGGACACAGTTTAGTTGTAGAGGGTAGGGCATCTGTATGTGAATATCACAATTAAACTCACTGTTGCACTTAACTTATAACTCTCTGTGCTATGTCCGGTGCCAGGGGGCTGGTGAGGGTGACCGCGTGGCGCTGGGGTTAACGAGCGGTTCAACATCGGTGCCGGATGTGCTGTCCCTTTGCCCCCTGCCTCCCAAAATCGGACACCGTAGTCCTCGGCACTCCGACGCCAGCTACCCCACACAATTGCATGTGATGAAATGTCCGTGACGAATGCTGTGAACACCGGAGTGCATGGTTCAGCTATAGCCATGAGTCAAACCTTGGCTGGCGAATCTGAGCTCGCAGCTCATCGCAGAACGGGCTGGCATCATTCAACATGGCACTGATCACACCCGCTTACCCAATCATCACTGTTGTGCAATCCCGTAGTGCCGCAATGGTAAGGTGATGTGGAATTGGTGCCGTGAACGCGGTGGGGGCGGGGGGGTGGGGCGGGGGGGGGGGGTGCTGTGTGGTGCCCGTGTGCAGGACTGACGGTGCAAGTGGCAGTGTTCAGCGATTCCCTTCCCCACGGTGCGTGAACCGTGCGGCCACCAACGCATCGCGTGCCCGCTGTCCTCGACGGTGCCGTCGTGCAGCCTCCTGGACGTAACCAGCACCCGAGCAGTATCTGTGTCCTGCGCCCCACCCTGATGCACGCCATCCTCCTCCTCTTCCCCATCCCCCTCGTTTGCGTTAGCTCCGGTGCCGTCGGGTCCTCCCTCCGACTCCTCCACCAGGTCATCTCCCCTCTGCATGGCAATGTTGTGCAGCGCACAGCAGACCACAACCATGCGACCGACCCTGTCGGGCCGGTACTGCAGGGCCCCTCCGGAGCGGTCCAGGCATCTGAATCGCACCTTCAGCAGGCCGAAGCACCGCTCCACCACACCCCTGGTTGCTGCATGGGCCTCGTTGTATAGGCTCTCCGCGTTGGTCTGAAGCCTCCGTACTGGCGTCATCAGCCATGACCTCAACGGATAGCCCCGGTTGGCCAGCAACCAGCCCCTCAGCCCGGGGGGGGTGGGGGTGGGGGGCATCCATCGAACCTTTGCGGGAATGAACGACTGTGCCAGAATTTAGGCATCATGCACACTCCCGGGGTACCTTGCACACACGTGCATAATCTTCATGGGGGGGTCGCAGACCACCTGAATGTTCATGGAGTATGTGCCCTTCCTGTTCATGAACACTTCCCTGTTGTCTGCAAGTGGGCGCATGGGGACGTGCACACCATCGATGACACCCTGGACCATCGGTATCCCGGCCACCTTGGCGAATCCACGTGCCCGTGCTTCCTGCTGTGCTCGGTCCTCGGGGAATTTCATGTACCTGTCCGCGATGGCATACAAGGCGTCGGTCACGGCCCTGATGCACCTGTGGACCGATGCCTGTGAGATCCCGGATAGGTCCCCGCTCGGTGCCTGAAAGGAACCAGTAGCGTAAAAGTTTAGAGCCACCGTCACCTTGACGGAGACTGGTATAGTGTGTACTCCACCCGTTCCAAGTGGTGCGAGGTGCGCCACGAGGTGCCATATATGTGCAACCGTCTCCCTGCTGAACCGTAGTCTCCTCCTGCATGTAATGTCCGGTAGGGCCTCGAACGACATTCTGTCACGGTACACACTAGGCCTTGCTGGACGCCTGTGGTGCCCTGGCACCACCATCAGTGGTTATTCCTCCTCCCCCCCCAAGCACTTCGCTATCAGTGCCCGCTTCCTGTGCATTCCTCTGGCGGTCAATGTTCCCCTCGGCATCCCCCTGGACATTCCGGGCCTGAGCACCTGCGGCCTGCACGGCAACGACGGGCCACTCCACGACCATCCCCTCTGCTGCAGCAGCAGCCACCACATCTGCAGCCACTGTGGGCCATCGGAGTCTACACTGCCGGATGGCCACCCGCAGTGCTGCGGCTCCAACCACGGCAGTGAACATCGCTGTCTGGTTGGCATACATGGTGACCTGCAGGAGGGTGGTGGGGGGCAGAGAAACGACATGTTACACAGAGGTTCTTCCACACCTCGGCAGCTGGGTTGCATGGGATACCTGTGTGCCCCGGTGGTCTGGTCGCGCTGCAGATACGCAGCCAGCCTCACACCTGGTCACTGTCTGCGTCCAACAGTCAGTTCACACCATCCTCCTCATCAGTGTGCCAGTCGCCTGTGCCCATCAGCCACACGACAACCTGCAGCCGTCATCATCCTGGCATACCAGGGCTGCTGACACGTGGCATCCGCGGATGGACGATACCCGCCACACTCTCCCTCAACCCCTCCCACCTCCACTACCTCCCCCCCCACCTCCACTCCCTCCCTCCCCCTCCCACCTCCACTCCCTCCCTCACCCCCCTCCCACCTCCACTCCCTGCCTCACCCCCCCCTCCCACCTCCACTCCCTCCCTCACCCCCCCCTCCCAACTCCACTTCCTCCCTCACCCCCCCCCCCTCACACCCCCTCCCACCCCCCCGTTGGCCGCAGCGTTCTCGGGGAAGCCGACCCGGTCTACAGGAGCTCTGGAACAGTCCGCTCACCTCCTCACTTGCTGGCTGACGACTTTATTTACCAGGTGTGAACAGCGACGGCGTGAACTGGGGTCACGCCATCGGGACTTCGGCCCATTCGGGCCGGAGAATAGCGGGGGTAGCGGAGAATCACCATTTTGGGTGTCTCGAACGATTCCCTGGCCTGCGCTGCGCAGAACTCGACGGGGCCGATCTCGCCGCTTGGGTGAATCGCGGGAGGGCGTCAGACCGGCGTCGCCTGGAAAAATGGCGCGGCAGGTGATTCTCCCAACCGGCGCGGCATCGGAGAATCGCGCCCACAAGTCTTTATTGCTGTAACATTGTCAGGATCCATAGCCTTTTCAGTATCCAGTGCCTTCAGCCGTTTCTTTATACCACATGGAATTTTGAAGAATGTGAGATAATCTTATTGAAACATGCAAGAGTTTGAAGGGGCTTGACAGGGTGGATTCTAAAAGGGTGTTTCCCCTCTTGGGGAAATTCAGGACTATAGGGCTAAATTTAAGAATAAGGGATCTGCCATTTAAGAATGAGACGAGGAAGAATTTATTCTCTCAGAGCATCATGAGTGTTTGGAATTCTCTCCCCAGCGAGCAGTGAAGGTAGAGTTTGAACATAAACTTATTTGATTTCTGCTTTACTGCTCCACCAGTCTAATTCAGCTATGCATTGCCTATGGGTGCTTGTCGTTGTGCATTGGTTGGACATGTGGGCATTGAGTTTACTAAGATGCCAAGGTCACTTTAATTTAATCATTACAATAACATTTGTGAAGCGTGCATGCTGCCTATGTTCCTCCTTGTATGCAATATTTTTACACATTTATGCATAAGATTATAACCTTAAAGCCACCTCATTGAATATATTTAAGGCAGTGTTGGACAGATTTTTGATTGACAAGGGAGTGAAGGATCATGGAGGACAGGGAGAAAAGTGGAGTTACAGCCATATTAGAGCAGCCATGATCTTATTGACTGGCAGAGCGACTCAAGAAGCCAAATGGCACATTTTTGCCCCTGTTTCTTATGTTCTTAATAGTTATGTATAACTTAGCCGCTCCACTCCACATTCTGCATTAACTATGATGTAGCTTGTTGATTTTTTTTCCTCTGTTCTTTTGGTGTCACCTGCACTGCTCCCAATAAGCTGTGCTGCTGCCAGCTCTGGCATACATCCCTATCTGCACTCACTGAATAGAAAGTGAAGTATATGAATGAACATAAATATATTTTGTATTAAACTTTGCTTCCTTTACACATACTGCAGGTGGTGCTTCATTGGACCTTAAGGCTTGTCCTCCAAAACCTGCAAAATGGATCTTGGATATGACCTGGCTAAACCTGGTGGAACTACGTAAACTGAGGCAATTTGCAGATATCTTGGAGCAAGTATGTTAAAAACTGATAAACCAGCTGGGTTTATGTCTGATATTGTTGATTTGAAGTATAAATAAGCAAGGCCCATATTATGGTTGCTCTCCAACACCACCTCTCCATTGACCGTGCTCATATGCTCTTTGCTTCACCAAGTGTTGCCTCCTCAATCCGAATGACTAAAATCCCTGGAGAGCATGCACCTACGAAAATCCTTACAGCGGATGAATCAAGTGATGATGGTGGTTGGGAGTGCTAGCTCTTCAACTTGAGATTTTAGCTTTGGCGGGTTCATGGAGTATGATGTCAATCGAAATAAAAGCAGAAATACTCATCAGGTTTGGAGGTTTGGCAACATCACTGGAGGGGAAAATAGGGGGGTAAAAAAGAGTTTTCACCATGGTGGCAGGAAACAGGAGTAGGATTTGTTTCTGGGTCAAAACCCAACTCCCTGGATTAAAGTTGAGATTTTTGATTGGGTAAGCCCTTAGGTGGAATGGAGACAGGTTTAAGGATGGCGAATTGGTTCCCAAAGCTCTGGGGGCCAGGCGGAGGCTTTCCAACTTTGGAGGGTGCAGTAAATCGTAAGTATAAGGCTTCTCAACAAGAAGGTGGTTTCTCATCCACTTTAAAAAATATTAATGGGAAAATAAAGAAAACCCAGCCAGCCACCAATGTGGAGTCAGCAAGGACATGACTCATCCTGGCACACAATGAGAGCCTGGAGGCTAGTCAGGAGCACAGACCTGCCACTGGGTGGCCACCTCGAGGCAGTTGATTTACTCCCAACTGCATTGGGAAACTGGGACTAAATGGAAAATCCTAAGTATCCGGCACTCAGAATGGTGCCCGGCAGCTGACACAATACCTGGGGCTGGTATTTCTGAGTCCCCTCCTCCATTCCCACCTTGAGGGGACCCTGAGTATTCAGCCCATACATTTAACATTTCTGGTTGATGACCATTCATCAGTCAATAAAAGTCAATACTTGTTTTAAGAGACTGCTTCACATAGTGCTTACTTTGCCATATAAAAATATGAGTAGGAAAGATAATATAAGAGATCATATTGATTTCAATGAAAAGCCTCACATAAATTGAAACATAGAATATAGGATCATGAGTAAATAATTTGGCTCTTTGAGCCTGCTCCGCCATTCATTATGATCATGGCTGATCAGATAACTGAACAACCTGTCCCACTTTCCCCTCATATCCTTTGACCCCTATAGCCCCAAGTGCCATATCTAATTAATTCTTGAAAACACACAATGTTTTGGCCACATCTGCTTTCTGAGGTTGAGAATTCCACAGACTCACCACTCTCGGGGTGAAGGAATTTCTCCTCATCTCTGTCCGAAATGGTCTACCCGTATCCCCAGATTGTGACCCTTGGTCCCGGATTCCTCTGCCATTGGGAGCATTCTCCCTGCATCTACCCTGTCTAGTCCTGTTAGAATTTTACAAGTTTCTATGAGATTCCCCCCTACCTTCTTCTAATCTTCAGCAAATATAATTCTAACTGACTGAATCTCTCCTCATATGTCAATCCCACCTTCCCAGAAATCATTCTGGTAAATCTTTGCTGCACTCCCTCCATAGCAAGTACATCCTACCTCCGATAAAGAGTTGAAAACTGCACAAGATATTCCAGGTGTGGCCGCACCAAGGCCCTGTATAACTGCAGCAAGACATCCCTGCACCTGTACTCGAATCTTCTTCCTATGAAAGCCAGCATTCCAATTGCTTTCCTCAGGGCTGGCTGCACCTGCATGCTCGCCTTTAGCGACACCCAGGTCTCATTGCAAATTCCCCTCTCTCAATCTATAGCCATTTAGATAATAATCTGCCTTACTGTTTTTGATACCAGTGTATAACCTCACATTTATCCACATTATACTGCAGCTGCCATGCATTTACCCACACATTCCACTTCGTAAATCCATGCTGACTCTTCCAAATCTGCCACTGATTTCAAAGTGCTCTGCTATTAATTTAATGGACTCTAGCATTTTCCCCACTACTGATGTCAGGTTGACTGGTCTATAATACCCTGTTTTCTCTCTACCTCCCTTTTTAAATAATGAGGTTATATTAGCTACCCTCCAATCCATAGGAATTGTTCCAGAGTCTACACAATCTTGTAATGGACATACATTTGTCTTCACCAATCTTTTTCTGTTCACATACCTATCAAAAGCTTTCCAGTCAGTTTTTATGTTCCCTGCAAGCTTACTCTCGTACTCTACTTTCCCCTTCTTAATCAATTCCTTTGTCTCCTTTTGCTGAATTCTAAATTGCTCCCAATCCACAGGTCTGCTGTTTCTTTCTGGCCAATTTGTAAGCCTCTTCCGTGGATCTAATTCTATCTCTAATTTTCCTTGTAAGCCATGGTTTGGCCACCTTCCCCATTTTATATTTCCAAGGAAAAATGAAAATCCAGTCTAAGATGTGAGCAATTAATGTCATAAGTAAAAAATTAATTTGAAGAAAAATAGAGGAGAAACACAAAGTTAACAGCAAACATTTTTCTAAATATATTAAGGGAAAGATAATTGTAATGAGATTGTAGGTCCGTTGAAGACAGATGAAGGCTGGATGATAATAAAATAGCAGACTTGTTGAGTAAGTTCTCTGTTTTCATAGTGGAGGAAGGGAACAAAATCTTAATGGTACAAGAGTACTTAGAAGTAATTCATAGGAAGAAAAGGGAAGTAATTCATGTGAAGGAAAGGGCAATAAAGAAAATAATAACCTTAGCTCCCTATAATTTCTAACCTACTAAAGTAACTACATTTGCCTTGAAATAATTGTTGGAATACTGTGTTCAATTTCGTCAACTCATTCCATATGCATTGAAATGGTGCAGAAAAAGACAATATGACCAATCCCAAATATAAAGGAGTTCATTCATAAGGGAAGATCAGAGAGACATGTTTCCAGTTCTGAAAGAAGGTGGTTGACGGTGAACTTCCTCAAATTGCATAAATACAAAAAGTATATCGGGCCGAGTTCCACGGCGTGGTTGTGGCTGTTGTATATGGAGCCGATGGCTGCACCTGAATTTGGGATACTTTGCTCTGCATTGGGGTACGAGGCAGGGTGCCTTATGTCCCCCTTGCTGCCTTTCTGTTTGCACTGGCTTTACAGCCTTTGGCCATTGCGCTAAGGAGCTCAGGGTTGTGGAAAGGGATAGTGCGGGTGTGTGGAGCATAGGATATCTTTATACGCTGATGATCTGTTACTGTACATTTCGGAGCCGAGTACGTCGGTGGGGAGTATAATGGAGCTGCTCCAAAGATTTGTGTTGTTCTCGGGTTATAAATTGAACCTAGATAAGAGCGAGTACTTTATGGTCTCCCAACCGGGAGTACCATTTTGTCTGGTGGCAACCCACTTTAGGTACTTGGGCGGGGGGGGGGGGGGCGGGGGGTTGGGGGGGGGGGGGGGGGGGGGTGGTGGGGGGGGGGGGGGTGGTGGTGGGGGGGGGGGGGGGGGGGGGAATTGGGGTGGGCTCCAAAGGTATAATTTTACTGGTTTGGTGGGAGGGTGAAGGCTGATTTGGTAAGGTGGGACAACCTCCCGCTGTTACTGGTGGGTTGGGTGCAGGCAGTTAAAGTGAATGTGTTACCGTGATGTTTGTTCCTATTTCAGTGCCTGCCGGTGTTTCTACCAAAATCCTTCTTCAAAGAGGTGGAAAAATTGATCACCTTGTTAATGGGGGGGGGGGGGGGGCGGGGTGATTGGCCAGGATTAGGAGGGTGGTCTTGCAGAGAGGGCGACTGGCAGGGGGACTAGGCCTCCCAAACGTACTGTACTATTACTGGGCGGCGGATGTGGAGAAGGTGGGTGGCTGGGTTAAAGATGGAGGCGGGTGCATGTAGGCGTTCGGGGCTGTGGGCGCTGCCAATTGTGCCCCTCCCGATGCCACCAGTTAAGTACTCAGTGAGTCTGGTGGTGGTGGCCACTTTGAAGATCTGGATGCAGTTTTAAGATGCAACATTTTAAGCTGGGGGCCGGGTCAGGGGGATGTCGATCAGGGGGAATCATGGGTTCGAGCAGGGAGGATGGATGAGAGGTTTCGGAGATGGGATGAGAGAGGGACTGAGGAAATGAAGGATCCGTTTCTTGGGGGACGATTCGCGAGCTTGGAGGAGTTTGGAGAGAAGTACGGGTTGACACAGGAGGAAGGGTACCTACAGGTTCGAGATTTTGCAAAGTAGGTTTTCCCGACATTCCCGATAACACCAGCCTTCTCGCTGTTGGAGAAGGTTTTTTAATCATGATTTACAGGAGGTCTTGGAGGCGGATAAGGTGTCCATGGAGGGGGTTAAGGTGAAGTGGGCGGAAGAGCTGCGGGGGGTGATGGACGAGGGACTGTGGTGTGAGGAGCTGCGAAGGGTGAACACCTCAACCTCTTGCGTGAGATTGGGGCTGATACAATTGAAGGTTGTGTATAGTGCGCACCTCAAAAAAAAAATCAAAAATGAGGGTTGGAAGATGTCTGTGAGCAATGTGGGAAGGGCCCCACGAATCATGTTCATATATTTTGGTCCTGCCTGAAGCTGGAAAGGTATTGGCAGGAGGTATTAGCACTATCTCGGGGGTGTTGCATATGGATGTGGAGCCTGGTCCCCTAGGAGCCAATTATGGGGTGCCGGACCAGCCTGAGTTACAGGCAGGTGCGGGGGCAGACATTTTAGCCTTTGCCTCGCTGATCGCTCATAGATGGGTCTTGATGGAATGGAGGTGGCTTCTCCGCCCTGTGCCTAGGCGTGGCAGGGGGATCTGCTGGAGCTTTTGACCCCTGGAGGAGGTGAAGTTTGATTTGAGGGAGGTGAAGGAGGGGTACTACTGTTCTTGGGCTTTGTTTATTATACACTTTCGGGAATTGATTGCCTTTGAATGCTAAGGGGGGAGGGGGTGTTTTTGTTTTTGTATATTGTTGGGGTTCTGTTTTTATTTTCTTTGTATGGTGAAAATGATGAAAATATGGCAAATAAAAATGTTTTTTTTAAAATAAAGTATATACGAGGTAAACTGTAATTGTATACATCTAGATTTTATAGTATGTCGAAGAAGTGGCAAGTAAATGAATAGGAATGAAAGTAAAGTCAGAATACTCGGTCAAATCATTAGAGTGGTAAACATTTGGAATCTAAATAAACACAGATTATTCAGAGCACCGTTAAGTTCAGTGGTGAAACAATGTAAAGAGCGACTTGGATGTGTGCTGGTGGGCTGGATGGTCTTTTCTTCTTGAATTTTCTTTTACAACGCAATGAAAACCCTTTCAGTTCACCTAACCTTACAACAATGTTATTTGAATAGATTGGGAGAAATGAGAAGCTATGGAAAAATTGGTTTGATAAAGAAGCACCTGAGGAAGAACTTCTACCGAACGCTTATGACCAATCTTTGGACTGTTTCAGACGTCTTCTCTTAATCAGATCTTGGTGTCCTGATAGAACCATTGCACAGGTATTAATAGAATGTAAATAACTACAGGTTTTAATGAATTATACATCTGTTAAATTTAGAGACTGATCAAATCTTGATCATGATTTATCAAGGATATGACTTCCGATTAAGTTGCATGTTAGATTCCACATTGCTTAAACACGCAGATTCATTTTGTTTATGTACGCCGACATATATTTGAATTTCATTGAACAGTATATTTCATAATTAGCAATATAATGGAAAGTTATTGTGTGGTTTCATCTGTGAAAAGCAAAATGGGGTAACAAATATGGCTTTAATATGTGTGTTGCAATCAGGTTTTTCCCTTTCCTTACTAAATTCCCCCCCAAATAACTCGTAAGTGTCGTCAAGAATCAGTAACAAAAAGAACAACTACAAAACTGAGTGAGTTACATATCTGCTAGGTTTGCAGCATAATGGAGACTTTTATAAAATAAAATACATTTTAAAGGTATTAAAGGAAAAGACCCTGGTGTTTTGGGTTAATTTAATGACAAATCAAACTTGTGATATTAATAAAATTCAACAGTTCCATGACACTCGATTAATTTTTGCTGCGTCATCTGTGGCCGAGTAATATACACCTAACACTGTTGTCATACCCAGTGAAAGCATGTCCTATTCATAACTTCAACATGGATTATGTTCCTGTGGAAGCTTCTGGAATTGTCTTTTATATTTTAAAATGGAGACTCGCACGGTGGCTAAGATGGCTACAGAAGAGTCAGGTGACCTGAAACTTCATCACAGGATATCTCAAGCTTCCAGAAAGTTCCAAATTGAGTCATCCTGAGTGGGGACTTTTCCTTGAATGGACATGCCTGGGCAGCCCCCATTTGTGGAACTCGCGCCTGTCGTTCTTCAAGGTTTACTCCAAACACTGAAACAATAGGCCTCTAGACCAGTGACTCCTAACTGGTGTGCCGCAAAATAGAATTCAAAATTATTAAAAACAAATGAAAATAAACAACATCTAACCTTTGTCTTCAGCTCCATGGTCGGCATCCCCATGTCCCAACGAACCTCAGTTCTCCCGCACATGCTCTGGCCGGGAAAGGACTGCACATGTATGGTTCGGAAATTTTACTTGGCTCAGATGCGTCCGAACCGTTCATGTGTAGTCTTTTTTTGGCCAGTGCTTGCACGAGAGGCCCTAAAGGTTCCTTGGGACTTGGAGATGCCAACCATGGGGCTGAAGACAAGAGCACATGCATCTCGCCCTCAAGTGAAGACACACAATGGGTGCAAATTCCCTAGGAGAAGTGAGGGAGACAGGGAAAGCTTAAAAAAACAGGAGTGAAGACAGGGCGATGTAAAAAAAAATCAAAGTAAGGAACAAAATGTAAAACGAGGAAATAAGAATACCGATCTGAACTGGTCTTGTATGCTCCAAAATGGAACACCAGTAAAACGGGGAAATAAGAATACTGGTTCAAACTGTTTTTTCCATTAGCGGTAAGAAATAGGAACCAATGAAGTTAAGAAAAGAAGAAATAGGTTTCAATTAGAGAAAGGGCTGCGAGGAGCAGACCTTAAATGATCGGGAGAAGCATTAGTAGTTGATGAGACCTCAAAAGAAGCCCTGAAGATCCAAGAAGGCAACTGGAGGTTGGTAACTCCATGTTGCATGACAGTGGGGCAAGAATACACCTTTGGAGGTGTACTTTTCAGCTTGGCATAGCCAAAGAGCTGAAACTGTGCATGTAAGTTGATGCTTCATTGCACTTAATGTGTAGTGTGGTGTATTTGACCAATTTGCCATGGATGAATCCTTGAAGAGAAATTAAGAATCCCACTCTGATTTAGATGAAAGCCTCAGGAGAAAAAAGCGAGGTTTGTGCACAGACTGTACAGCGACAGCTCCTTTGCCTTTGGAGTTTTGTGGACTGATGATGCCTCTTGCCCTGTCCCTGAATGTCTAACTTGCAGGGAGAACCTCTCAAATGCTGCAGTTGTACCAAATAAGTTGAAATACCATTCCAAAACAAAACACCATTCACTCTCAAGCACCTGAGAATAAAACATAAAGCAAAATTAGCATAAGATGGAGTGTATGTGCAAGACGTGAGTTATCTGGTGGCCGAGCTCGTAACAAAATCAAAGAAGCCACACATCATTGTCGAAATCCTGGGCGCGATCTTCCCAAAGGGGAACAAAGTTCCCGAGCGAGCACATTTAACCTCTTGCAGTGCCGAGAAACACATGGCTGTTCAATGCGACTCGCTTTGAATAAGGGGCCTAAACGGGGAATGCGCGGCTGCACATAGCCCCGTTTTTAACAATAGGGAGTTCCGGCCGTTGTAGCGAGAGATCGAGACGCCATTTTTAAATGCCGTCCTGTTCTCCGAGGCACACGAGAAAAGATCCCCAACCTCTCCCCAGCCCGAACACAACATGGGATGGCCCCCTGGCTCCTCCACGCACCCCCAACAGTGGGCCACCCCGGCGCAATTACTCGCGTGCAAAAAATGCCAGCTTGGCAATGCCAAACTGGAAGCGCCCCTGCGCACCTTGGCAATGTCAGGCTGGCACCCAGGTGGTGGTGCCAGGCTGACACTGCCAGGGTATCCAGGTGGCACCAGCAGTGCCAGGGCACCACCCTGCCCAAAGGGCACGCAGCTGGGGGCCGTCAATCCCCTTCGAGACCCACACGAATTTCGTTCCGTCTGGCCATAGTTTGTGGGGACCAGTACCAAACAGCAATCATCGAGGTCTCCGAGGCGAAAGGATTGAATCCTAAAGCCTCGGGTACCTTGGGAATCTGACATTAAAGTGGGACTTACTGCCTCGCTCGAATATGCAAATTTGCCAAAAACTGATCCAGCCCATTGTGGGTGGGATTCCTCTTGCAACGTCTCGCGAGATTGCGTTGAACCTCGCAAGGTGTTGCAAGCCAGGTAGAATCTGGGAGCGTGGTCTCCTGGCTTTCACCAGCCACGCTGCGCCATGGTAAGATGCTTTTCTATTGCAGCGTGGCTGGAAGATCGCACACCTTAATTCTACCAGTTTGTCGTAGTATTGTGAGTAATGTTGGGAGCTGATGCTGCTAAAGAAATCGACAAAGTTCCACTTTCTGATAATACAATCAAACGCTGAATTGATGAAATGTCAGTTAACATTGAACAGGTGCTTCAGCAGAAATAAGAAATGAGTGAAAAATTTGCTGTGCAGATTGATGACTCCACAGATATTAGCAGACACGGTCTGCTCTTAGCCAAAGTCAGATATTTCGATGGGGATTCTATTCAAAGAACTGCCTTGTCACGCAACCAGAACAGAAATATTTCATGTCAAACCTCATATTTGGAGGGAAGCAGTCTTAACTGGACCAAGTGCCATGTCATCTGCACTGATGGAGCAACTTCTATGATGGAAAAAGTCAAAGGATTTGTGAGTAAGGTGAAAGAACAGAATCCTGACATCCCGTTCAGTCACTGTACCCAATGCCCTGAAGCCCTTGTTGCCAAAAGAGTTAACTGCAGTCTTCGACCAAACAATTAAAATCGTGAATTATATGAAGTCACGTCCTTTGAAATGGCGTTTGTTTACTATTTTTTTGTGAAGAGATGGGAGCCGAGGAGCAGGGTTTACTCATGCGAACATAATGGCTGTCTCAGGCAAAGGTCCTCTTTCTTGTTTTTGAGCTCCCTAATGAGCTGAAAGAGTTTTCAGCTCTGCATGAATTGCCACAGAAAGATTTAATATATTATGATTCTTGGTGCGCTAAGCTTGCATATCTTTCAGATATATTCAGCCAAATGAATAGTAAAATGCAGGGGAAAAACGAGAACATTCTGACTGCCACAGATGAATTTCAAGGTTTTAGACCAAAACTGGCCCTTTGGCAGGAAAATGTGGCAAGTGGGTCGATTGAGATGTTCAAGCTGGCATCAGCAAATCCTGCTGGCAAAACCGTCCCCAACCTCATCTCCAAACATCTTAAAACACTGAACGAGAAGTTTGAATGCGACTTCCCTTTCACGAGTATGGAAGACTTTGACTGCGATCGTGATCCATTTAGTCCACTTTCTTTTGATTCATCAAAGAAATTGTCATGAAACGAATTTGAAGAGCTCAGAATGGATCATGCACTGAAATTGAAATTTGCAAAGATGCCTCTGGACACATTTTGGTTGCTTGTGAGACAAGAATGTCCATCTTTTTCAGATGTGGCGACAGCAGTACTCTTACTGTTTCCCACAATCTTCCTGTATAAGTTGGCATTCGTAACATTGGCTAAGACCTGCAAGTTATCTGTTATCAGTTCCTCCCCAGATCATGAGACTGCTCAAGGGGACAGACCCATGTGTCAGACTAACATTGCTGGTAAGATGCTGCTCACAATATTTCCTTCATCTGTGAGTTTACACATTGAGAATTTCAGACTTCAAAAACTGAAGACAATTGAAATCTTTAATGAGAAACTTTTAAATTGTATACATTTTCAATACAAACATGATTTTGACATGCAGCTGGTAATAAGGCTTTCTTTGCAAACTTCTTACACTAATGAAAATTGTATTACATGGTGTCTTGATGTGTTTTTCGGAGATTTTAGAGATAAAGGTGTTTGTAAAAGAGCAGCTCAGTTGGATGGGAAAATTCCCAACGCAGTATTCATGATTCTTTACCATTTTATTTTCAACGTTTTATCCTTCTATATACAGTAAAAGGAAAGTCAAGGCCTTGATGTGAACCTATCCAATGACAGTTAGACAGGAGTCAGTCAAAGGCTGTGCAAAACACAAACACGTAAAATGCAACCCTAACCCGAAGCACTTGTGCTAATTTACATTTTTATAGAGGCAGGTTTTGAGACATCCAAGTGTGTTGCCATGAATGGTGGGACATTTCATTAACTTGGACTTTGGGGGCAACCCCCTTAGAAAGTTACCCCCTTGGCCCACCACAAGGTCGACTGTGTCAGGACCACGCTGGTAAATACCTGCACCAATTCTCACCCACGTGACCGGAGAATCACGTGGCCTTGAAGAATATAGGGCGGGATTCTCCAATAACGGGGCTATATCCCCTCGCCCACAGGAAAGCGCGTGCAAATCACTCTGGACTTACCTGGAGTAAGTCCAGGGTGATTCTGCGATTTGCAGGGGGCTAGCAGGGCCGTAGAGTGCTCCTCGCAGCTCCGGCTGCCGATACGGGGACCTGCACATCCGGTCGGGGGTTCGCATGTGCGCACGGCGGCAGCCATGACTGACCCACACCGCGGACCGGCACCAAGAAGAAAGGCCCCCTCCAGTTCGTGCACACGCGTGGATCGGTGGCCCCCGATCAATAGCCTGGCCGTCCTGGAGCCCCCCCCGCCCCGGTGAATGATCCCTGTCACCGCGCCAAGTGTCTGCTGGGTGGAACGATGAGAGAACCATGCCGGCGGGAATTCGGCCTGCTGCACTTGGAGGATCGCCGCGGGGGCCTTTCTCAGTCGCCCTCAACCGGCGCCGCGCGCCTGATTGGCAGTGGCGTCGGACCCGATCTCTGCCCCCACGCCGAGCACGATTTCAGCGTGCAGGCTCGGAGAATCCCGTCCATAGTGTCCCGTCCAGCAGGGCGCAAACTTCAATGCCGCGGCCAGAGGGGGACCGGCGCTAATCCTGGTTTTTGCTCAGCACTGGATTCTCCGCAGCATCGGGAACTTCACTACCGGCGGCGTATTTCACTGAGGTTCATTGATATAATAAATATTATGTTATAATCTTACATAATGTTAGATGGAAGTTGATTTGCAGTAGGACTGTTTACCAAACTATTCTTTAATTTTGCCATTTGTTATTTAGGCTCGTAAGTACATTATGGATGCAATGGGAGGAAAATATGCAGAAGGACTCATCTTGGACTTGGAAATGACGTGGGAGGAATCAGATAGACATACTCCCCTCATCTGTTTTCTGTCGATGGGTTCTGATCCCACAGATTCCATCATAGCTTTGGGAAAAAGAGTCAAGATAGAGACACGTTGTGTCTCTATGGGTCAAGGACAGGAGATCCATGCCCGTAAGCTTCTCCAGCACACCATGACAAATGTAAGAGAAAACATCCAGAAAATAACATGACGTGGTTTGAGAGTTATTATGTAGGATTAAATATTTTAATTTAAGAACACATGAGCATACCTCCAAAGCTTTTTAAAAAATGATTTTCAGTATTCAAAAGTTGAGTATTCGGGAGGGGTAGTCGTGTGGCCGGGAGGATAGTCAGGGGGGTAATTGGAGGTTCAGGACGGTAACGAGTGAGGTTTGGGGGGTTAGTTGGGGGTATGGGTGTGGAGTTCTGGGGTTGTTTGGAGGGACAAAACACAGATAAACACTCCGCCAATTAGGAGACAGAAACATGGAAAATTGCGCCTAAGTGATTATAACTAGTCCAGGAGATCACACTGGCCTTGATTTGCATTACAGGATTTGTACCTGTTGTACAACGTGATCTTTGTTGAAGCTGGGATCAGCTCTAGTTGGAATGCAGCAAATCAGCAATCATCAGATGATCTGGCAACCCATGCCACAGGCCCACCATTCTCTAAGAAAAGAATCCCCTTATACTTAATTTAGCTATGTTGTTTTTGTCCTGACTTATCCAGTTGAAATAATTAAGTCTACAAAAAAATATAGAAACATAGAAAATAGGTGCAGGAGTAGGCCATTCGGCCCTTCGAGCCTGCACCACCATTCAATATGATCATGCAAATTCAGTATCCCACTCCCACTTTCTCTCCATCCCCCTTGATCCCTTTAGCCGCAAGGGCCACGTCCAGCTCCCTCTTGAATATAACCAATGAACTGGTCTCAACAGCTTTCTGTGGTGGAGAATTCCACACGTTCACAACTCTCTGAGAGACGTTCTTCCTCATCTCAGTCCTGAATGGCTTACCCCTTATTCTTAGGCTGTGACCCCTAGTTCTGGATGCCCCCAACATCGGGAACATTCTTCCCACATCTAGCTTGTCCATTCCCATCAGGACTTTGTATGTTTTTATGAGATCCCCTCTCATTCTTCTAAATTCCGGTGAGTACAAGCCCAGTCGATCCAGTATTTCATCATATGTCAGTCCTGCCATCCTGGGAATTAGTCTCAATAGCAAGAATGTCTTTCCTCAAACTAGGAGACCAAAACTGCACACACTACTCAAGGTGTAGCCTCACCAAGGCCCTGTATAACTGCAGCAAAAAATCCCTACTTCTTTACTCCAATCCTCTTGCTATGAAGACCAGCATGCCATTAGCTTTCCTCACCGCCTGCTGTACCTTCACGCCAACCTTCAGTGAGTGTTCCACCATAACACCCAGGTCTTGTTGCACTTCCCCTTTTCCTAAACTACCACCATTCAGATAATTATCTGCCACCTTGTTTTTGCCACTAAAGTGGATAACCTCACATTTTACCCACATTATACTGCATTTGCCAAGTACTTGCCCACTCAGCCAACCTGTTCAAGTCATCCTGCAGCCTCTTTGCATCCTCCTCACAGCACACACTGCCACCCAGCTTAGTGTCATCTGTACCCCACTAGTCAAGGCATACCACTTGTTTATTTCCGCTCTCTGCTTCCTGTCTGCCGACCAGTTCTCTATCCACGTCAATACATTACCCTCAATACCATGAGCTTTGATTTTGCTCTCTTGTGTGGGACATTGTCAAGAGCCTTCTGAAAGTCCAGATACACAATATCCACTGGTTCACCCTTGTCCACTCTACTAGTTACATCCTCAAAAAAATCGAAAAGATTTGTCGGGCATGATTTCCCTTTAGTAAATCGATGCTGACTTGGACCGATCGTCTCCGCTTTCCAAATGCTCAGTTATTTCATCCTTAATATAGTATAACCCTTTCACTATTTTCTAAAATTCAATCAAGTCACTCTTATACTTTGAGAGTTTAGAAGCTCATTGAGCCTATGAGAAACTAAGGTTTGAAACTGGGAATTAATCTTATCTGTTGCCCTATTCTGCACCCTGCAGAAGTACCAATATCCACTACTATGTGAGGGGACCATAGCCAGGCATTGTTTTTGAACAGAAGCCTAAGATCTCATATAGGTGTCATGGGAATGTCAATTTACGAAATGTTTGTCTGCTCAAGTGGCTGCAGTGATGTCAGAGTGTGGGCGGAGCTGAGCTCTGGCTCTGCTTTACTTTCACTTTAGGTTGTTTGCTACAGGGTGTGTTTAGTTTTGTTTTCAGAGAGACGAGCTGCAGTGAAAGCCAGCAGATGTGCATGGATCTCTCTACAAGCTAAAGAGTGTTCATTTGGATGATTTCAAAGTGATAACTGCTCTCAGTAGCGAATTTAAACCTGATCTCTGTGTTAAAAGAGGTCTTTTGTCTTCCGGATGTTGTTTGGAAATTTATTAAGAGTTATCTGTAGAGTACTGTATTCTTTGGGGATTTATTGGTGTTGATAATTGTTAAGATGTTTACTGTGGGTTTATAAAGTGTTAACTGGTTTCAGAAATAAACAATGTTTTAATTTAAAAGTACTGTAGATTTCTGTTTGCATTACACCTGCAGAATAGGCCCGTGTGTTTCCCCATAACCACAATCTATTCAAAGTTGTGGGTCAGGTGAACTCTATGATACACTTTGTGACTCTCTAAACCCTGGCCCATAACACAGGGACAAAATGGAATGCAGACTTTTATAGAAAACTGTGTTGTGAATACACCCAAGAATCTGTTTGCTTTAGTTAACGTCCATGGATTAATTATGAGCCTTTAGAGTTTAATGCATTAATACACCCAAGTCTCTTTCTTTCATTACTGGTTTTATTTCTTTTTCCCTATAGGGTGTAAGTATGTTTAGTATTTGACATTCCCCCTAGGAAATCACTGCACTATTCGAAGTTAAACAGAATTTGCTATCAACACTGGCACAGTACCCTAGCATTTATGGTGCATTGAAGTCCTCATCATCACCCGAGCCAACTGACCCACCTCATCCAAACATGAGTCCAGGACCAGAGACGGTGCCGCATTAATTAATGAGAATAAGATTTTTTTTTTAAAGGTGGCACAGTGGTTAGCACTGCTGCCTCACAGCTCCAGGGTCCCGGGTTCAATTCCGGCCTCGGGTGTCTGTGTGGAGTTTGCACTTTATCCCCGTGTCTGCGTGGAATTCCTCCTGGTGCTCCGGTTTCCTTCCACAGTCCAAGGATGTGCAGGTTAGGTGGATTGGCCATGCTAAATTGCCCCTTAGTGTCCAAAAGGTTAGGTGGGGTTACGGGGACAGGGTGGAGGCTTGGGTTCAGGTAGGGTGCTCTTTCCAAAGGCCAAATGGCCTCCTTCTGCATTGTAAATTCTATGATTCTATAATATCTGGATCTGCAAGTCGTAGTTGAGCATCCTCTAGTCCTAACTTTCGTACATGTCTGCAAACTTGTGAATCATTTCTGCAACACCTTCATCGAGATCATCAATGAAAATAGTAAATAGCAAAAGTCTTAACACTGATACAGAACCAGTCTCCAAGACGATCCAAATTCATTGACAATCATTTTATGTCCACATCATTCAGCAATTCTTAATTCACCACAGTTTTTTGTTGCAGTGCAGAAGGAGGTCATTTGGCCCATCATATATGCACCAACTCTCCAAATGAGAAATGCACCTTGTGTCATTCCCCCGCTTTCTCCCAATAACATATCACACTCTTCCTTTTCAGCTAATAATCAAATTCCCTCTTGAATGCCTCAATGAACCTGCCTCCACTACGCTCCCAGGTAGCGCATTACAGATCTTAACCACTCGCTGTCTGAAATAGTTTCTCCTAATAATAATAATCTAATAATCTTTATTATTGTCACAAGTAGACTTGCATTAACACTGCAATGAAGTTACTGTGAAAAGCTCCTCGTCGTCACACTCCGGCGCCTGTTCGGGTACACTGAGAAAGAATTCAGAATGTCCAAATTACTACACTTCTTTCGGGACGTGTGGGAGGAAACTGGAGCACCCGGAAACTCACACAGACACAGGGAAAACGTGCAGACTCCGCACAGATAGTGACCCAAGCGGGAATCGAACCTGGACCCTGGCGCTGCTCGGAGTTGCCATTGCTTAAATCTGTGCCCACTCGTTTTTGATCTTTCCACCAGTGGGATGTTTCTTCCTATCTACTCTGTCCAGACCCTTCATGGTTTTGAATACCCCTATAAAATCTCCTCGCAACCTTATTTTCTCCAAGGAGAATAGCCCCATCTTCTCTAATCTATCTACACAACTGAAGTGTCACATCCCCAAAACCATTCTGGTGAATCCTTTCTGCACCATCTATCACGCTTTCACATTCTTCCTAACATGTGGCACCCAGAATTGGATACACATTCCAGTTGAGGCCAAAGTAATGTTCCATACAAGTTTAACATAACCTTACTAGCAGTTCCACAAGATTCTGCCTTGTAGAGAAGCCTCTTATGTGACACTTTATGAAAAGTTTTCTGTAAGTCCAGGAAGAACATGCTTACCGAGCTACCCTCATCCACTAACTCGGTGATTCTTCAAGAAATTCAGTTGAATTACTGAAATACAACCTTCATTTCTGGAAGCCATGTTGGATTATCCCCGATATAGACCTTTCTATATAGTGCATTTTAGTGATTACCTCATATATATCACTTCTTGCTGACATGAGGAGAATGGCCTATGGACATGGTTCTGTCTCATTCCCATGCTTTAAAATTGGAACTATGTTAGCCTTCTTCAAGTCCAACAGAACAGTAACAAAGTAGCATAAAAGAGAATGGTAGCATGCTGGTTATGTTATTGGATTAGGAATCCAGAGGCCTGGACTAATCATCCACACATGAGTGCAAATAACATCATATAAATTCAGTTAATAAATCCATATTAAGAAAGCTATCATCTGCAATGGTGACCATGTAACCACCAGATCATTGTCAATTCATTTTATTAAGTATTAAGAGTGTTAACCTGTGACCTGCCGTCCGTTCCTGGTTTGGCTTACATATGATCCCAGACTCACAACAGACTCTGAACTAATATCTGAACTGGTCCAGCAAACAACTCAGTTAAGTGCTGCCATTGATGGGCATTATATGCCAGCCTTGTCAGCAATGCCCATGTCCGTGAATGTTTTTTTAAAGTACCTAATTCCATTGAGATATTAAGATTAAGTACTAAACAGTGTGCCTGTACCAACACTTGAAGGTTCTGTGGGTGGATATCAATTGGTCTGGTTATACAGTCTATTTTAAGGTTCCTTTTTCTTTCCTAAATAATATCCTCATCTATTTTATTAACATGGTTGGTGTTAATAGTGCCTTGATGTTGTCAATTGATAATCATTTTCAGGAGTGAATTAGTACCAAGTACCCATTAGGTTTCTTGCCATGCCCTGAGAGATTTTCTTTCTAAACTCTCTTGTACATCTCTCAATGGCCCAATATTGGTCCTTTGACTTTTCACGTAGCTGCAAAAGCTTCTCTTATTACTGCCGCAGTTGTCCAGAATCCTCTTTTCCATCAAACCTTTTCCTGATTTATGAACAGCCTAGATTCTTTTTAACTATTCATGGTACTTAATGTTTGTTTTGGTGTGTATTGTCTACTTTTAGTTATATATTTTTTCCTGACAGCAGATACTTAACTATCAATTCTCTCTATGTTAGGGTGGCTGGGCTTTGCTGCAGAATTGCCACTTAGGTCTTGATTTTTTAGATGAATTAATGGACATCATTACAGAAACCGAAAATATCCACGAAACCTTCCGCTTATGGATGACAACTGAGGTCCATAAGCTTTTCCCTATTGCACTGCTCCAGATGTCAATCAAATTCACCAATGAGCCTCCACAAGGCCTGCGAGCAGGTTTAAGAAGGACCTACTGTGGTAAGCCAGCAATATTGGTAGTTATGCATGAATGCTTTCAACACCTTTGAATATGAACTTGAATATACTGGGGCTAAATTTGGCCACTTAACCTGTTTTTGTCCCTCCTGAGATATATGGGACTTGAGCATTGGTTTGTTAACTATGGAGAAATAACCAGAAAATGCAATTCAATTGATGGCTCATGCCATGAATTAAAACAAGTGCAACAAACTAATCTGACCCCTTTCTGTGCTGTAAAATTCTGTGGTTCCAAAGAACTTATTGGAGCTAAGGCAAAATCCAAGCAGATCTCCGATCAAGGCTGGAAAATGGATTGGAGCCCTGTGCTGCCAGGGTTCTGCTTCATATTTCACAGAGACATTTCTGGGATGGGAGGCCACCAGTGGATCTTCTGTCTCTCCCCCAATATTGAGTAAATTTGAGGTGTGGAGGGGGAACAGAGTAGGATGGCAGAGGGAGTCCCTGGACTTTATCAGGAATTGCTCCCTTATAAGGCTGAGGACTGATGTGAATCCTGATTAAACTGAAAGAGACTCAAACCTTTAACAAGCAAAATAATTACTGGTAATACCTTTAGCTTTATCCTGCGACCCGGTTAATCCTGCGACCCGGTAACTTTTCTCTCTTCCACAGGTTGTGGGGGAGGGAGGTGGAGGAGTTGGGGGCGTTGGCCATTGGGGGCGGGGCCAAAAGGGAAGCGCGGGCTTTGTTCCCGCGCTATGATAATTACGGCGGGAATAGGGAAGCAGGAAGGAGGGGGCGTCGCACGGTGCGAGCCGAGGTCACGGGGGGAAGCCGAGGTCGGCCAGAGTATGCTGATTTCTGGGAGCAACATGGGGGGTGTAACTACGCTAGTGGGGGATCTAGCGGGGGGGGGTGGGAGGGGGGGATTTACTGGGTTGCTGCTGCTGGGGAGAAGGGGGAACTGGTGTGGGGTGGGCGGGGCGGGGGGGCAGCGCCTGGGGGGGACACAGCCGCATGGGAACCGGGTGAGAAGCTGGGTAAAAGGGGATGGCTAATCGACAAGGTAAAGAGCCCCCCAACCCGGCTGATCACGTGGAATGTGAGAGGGCTGAACGGGCCGATAAAGAGGGCACGGGTACTCGCACACCTAAAGAAACTTAAGGCAGATGTGGTTATGTTACAGGAGACGCATTTGAAACTGATAGACCAGGTTAGACTACGCAAAGGATGGGTGGGGCAGGTGTTTCATTCGGGGCTGGATGCGAAAAACAGGGGGGCGGCTATATTAGTGGGGAAGCGGGTAATGTTTGAGGCAAAGACCATAGTGGCGGATAGTGGGGGCAGATACGTGATGGTGAGTGGCAAATTACAGGGGGAGGCGGTGGTCTTAGTGAACGTATATGCCCCGAACTGGGATGATGCCAACTTTATGAGGCGCATGTTAGGACGTATCCCGGACCTAGAGGTGGGGAAGTTGGTAATGGGTGGAGATTTTAACACGGTGCTGGAACCAGGGCTGGACAGATCGAGGTCCAGGACTGGAAGGAGGCCGGCAGCAGCCAAGGTGCTTAAAGACTTTATGGAGCAGATGGGAGGAGTAGACCCATGGAGATTTAGTAGACCTAGGAGTAAGGAGTTTTCGTTTTTCTCCTATGTCCACAAAGTTTATTCGCGAATAGACTTTTTTGTTTTGGGAAGGGCGCTGATCCCGAAGGTGAGGGGGACGGAGTATACGGCCATAGCTATTTCGGATCACGCTCCACATTGGGTGGACTTGGAGATAGGGGAGGAAAAAGAACGGCGTCCACCCTGGAGAATGGACATGGGACTAATGTCGGATGAGGGGGTGTGTCTAAGGGTGAGGGGGTGTATTGAAAAGTACTTGGAACTCAATGATAATGGGGAGGTCCAGGTGGGAGTGGTCTGGGAGGCGCTGAAGGCAGTGGTTAGAGGGGAGCTGATATCAATCAGGGCACATAAAGGAAAGCAGGAGAGTAGGGAACGGGAGCGGTTGCTGCAAGAACTTCTGAGGGTGGACAGGCAATATGCGGAGGCACCGGAGGAGGGACTGTACAGGGAAAGGCAAAGGCTACACGTAGAATTTGATTTGCTGTTCCCGCAGCCGACCAATGGGGTTTCCCATTGTGGCCACCTCACGCCGTTGACAAACCTGCGGGCATAGTTGCGCTGCCAGCGGACCGGAGGATCCCGACGACGGAGAATTCCGCTGGGAGTCTTACATGTGTACTGACACTCATATCGATTTGGAACAATTTTCCTGGAGTAGTATATGCAGCCTCCATCTATGTACTTCAATTATGAAGTGGGCTGGCTGACAGAAAATTGCATATTTCAGGATAGCTCAGGAACTGTGAAAGAGGGCATGCAGGATCTCCAAGGTGGCATTAGAGGTGTTGGTGTAAGTGGTACAGCAGGGGAGCAATGTTCTTTATCTGGAGGCTGGGAAAGGGCCACAGAGACCAGGAATGTGATGGATGTAGGAGGGAGATAGTTGAAGAGGTCACAGTCAGGAGATAGATGTGGTACCACAAAATATTGAATGGCTGGACATAAGTTGTCGCGGTGAAACCTCGCAAGCACATTTTTTAATAATGTCACTACAACCAGCGTCACACACTGCATCTACCACCGGCTTAAAAACTGATGTTCACGGGCACTATTTGCATCTCAGGAACATTTCACAGTGCTTCACCCATATGAGGCATCACATCAACTCAAACACACATATTGATAGGTGTCATTAACAATCACCACTCCCTTCAAGGATAGAATAGCACCCAACAGCAGGAACTGATGGGGGTGAGAGAGAGAATAATGCCATGAGATCACATTCCTTGAGGAGGCAGTGCTGGCAGTAATTGGAAAAGGAGTGACAAGTACCCAAACTCAAAGAACATACAGAGTAGGGTAAGGAAAAAAAGGATAGATTTTGTCAGCTACTGAGAATATAATTCTGCAAAAGCCCAGAAAGCGTATAAAAAGTGCAGGGATGAAATTAAAAAGGAAATTAGGAAAGCAAAAAAAGGAATGAAAAAGTATTAGCAGATAAAATCAAAAGATAACTTGTGTGTGGTAACAGAAGTGATTATGGTTCTTAATTAATACTTCACCAAAGAGGGAGACAATGTAGACATTGTTATGGAGGAGGAGTGTGAAATATCAGATGGAATGAACGTGGTGGCCATCATTTTCCAATTCTCTCTGGCTATGGGCATGGTGCCAGATGACTGGAGGAATGCTAACTTTGTATCGTTGGCAACTGGGTCATATCAGCTTATCATGGAGAAAAACTAGTTAGACGTCACATGTTCCTCTCCACTGCTCCATTTTACCTTAAAAAAGAAGAAACAATTTAAAACAAACTCTCTTGTAACATTTAACTTTCTTCACAGTTGTTCGGAAACATTGGTAATTGTAGCATTATTCAGCAAAATGGCATACAGCCTCTTCATTAGGGACCAACTTAAAGAGTAACCCGAGGTTTAATCAATCTCTGGCCATTCCTAGTTCCTACTTAAACTCTTCTATCAAGATGGCATCTTGCACAAAGGTAGGCTCGCGAAACATTGCAGCTCATGATCCATGTCGGTCACCACACAGTCTCTTTAGCGCCTCAACTACCACTACCATTGCTAAATTGGGAAAAATAGCCCTCAGTGTCGTGTGAATAGAACATACAGTGCAGAAGGAGGCCATTTGGCCCATCGAGTCTGCACCGATCCACTTAAACCCTCACTTCCACCCTATCCCCATAACCCAATAATTCAAGGTACTCTATTTTGATGCAAAAAAGAGGTTGTTTCGGGCCAAAATTCGTCCCTCATGTAGCACTACTATAAGCAAATTAATTTGGTTTTCATCTTGTAATTTGCAGGCATTTTTAGTTTTTCTTAATTCCTCCGCTGTTGATCAACCTGTTTCGTACTTCTAACATTTTCTTTGTTTGTTCTCGTACAGCACAATACCATAGTTGTACAAAGAAAAGTTAATTTTCTGTACAACAAAGATTTTATTTTATAGGTAATAGATATATTAATTTTGGACTTCATCCGCAGCCACTCTAGAGTTGTACAGTAACCACACAGGTTTATGTTTGAATCCATCGATTAGACAATTGCATAATGAATGTGAAAACTATATGACAGTCTGTTATTCTGAGATTCTTTTCCCACATTTACATTTGTCAACAGGAATCAGTCAGGATCTGTTGGATGTTACTAATATGACTCAGTGGAAGCCTATGCTCTATGCAGTGGCCTTTTTACACTCAACAGTGCAAGAACGACGCAAGTTTGGGCCTCTTGGTTGGAATATTCCATATGAATTTAACCAAGCTGACTTTAATGCTACTGTGCAGTTTGTACAAAACCATTTAGACGATATGGATATCAAGAAGGTGCAGTTGACAAATTTTTTTTCTCGATTCTTCTCCTTTCTCTGGACAATTTAATAATAAAGGATAGAAATATAATCTATTTCCATTCCTTGAAAGGGAAAATCGATTCCTGAGAGTATATAATTCTGCCAGTACCATTAAAATGCACCTGAGCTGCACTTTAGCAGCATTTATAAACATTTCCCATTGTTTACACTTTCATTGTAGAGGTTTTTACTTGTGGCAGATATCTTGAATTCGCACCAATATGTTTGTATGAAAGGGTATTGGGAATTGTTAGTAGCCAAGGAGGAGTCCAGAAAGGAGAGTCAAAAGAACGGTTTATCACCAGAAGTAAAGTATTTACAAGTACAGTCCCAGTCCCAGTCAGGGCTACTCTGCAGTATGGCTCCTACCTGAGGCAGCTTTTAAGGAACTTTTAAGTTAACTAACCTACTGATGGGCCTCCGCCCCTCAGCGAGGTAACTCTTACTCCACGAGACTCATGGGAGATTAATTGGGTCATCCTTGTGAGTCTCATGAGGTTATGACAGAATTGAACCAAAATGTTATGACCTTAAAAGACCCAAATTGAATCTTGTCGCACCATTGGGGGAGAATTGAACATACTTCAGAAATTAAGAAGTATCCTGGAATTTCCACATTTCTGCAGTGGGAGATCAGCAGAACCCTCAGAGAAATGACATGACTTGCTAAAATTTCAAGTTTCTGAGACATCCATTCCACATAAGTTACAGCAGGCCATCAGAAACTCCCCACAGAAATTTTGGCCTACAGTTTGTGTTCATTGAAGCACCCATCTCAGCTCATGAATGATCATTGAATATTGAGGAATTGAAAATTAGAAAATAACCAATGTAAGTAGGGCATGCAGCAGTCTGTAAAGAGTTTGAGGAACATCTGGGGCAATTCAGAAATTTATAGTGGAGAGAGGGGGAGCAAAATCCATGCCAAAATGTTTGAGGGGATGTGTTATGCAAATCCTCCTTCTGCAATTGCAACTATATTTAAAAACGCAAAAGAACTGATGGGGCAAAGAGAAATCCAAAGAATAAAATATAGCTACTTGTAACCACTGTGGTTTAATGCTTTAATAGTCTCCATTATCATCAACTTTGAAGTTCTTTGATCATACTTATTAGATGCTATATGATGATATTGTTCAATTTTCCCTTTTTCTGCCTCCAGGGTGTTTCTTGGACTACTGTGCGATACATGATTGGTGAGATTCAGTATGGTGGCAGAGTCACAGATGATTACGATAAAAGATTGCTGAACACATTTGCTAAAGTGTGGTTCAGTGAAAATATGTTTGCTTCAGACTTCTGCTTCTATAAGGGTTACAGCATTCCCAAATGCAATTCAGTGGATCAATACTTAGTGTACATTCAGGTTTGTAATCAGTCTGATCAACCTTCAGCAGGCCCAAGCAATAGGTAGTTGTGAAAATACTGTTCACAGGATAAAAAATGGTTTGTTTTTTTCTAATTCCCTAATGATATTAATTATTTGAAAATATTTAAACTAAAACATTGTTTTTTCCTTTGTCAACATTGTTGACTGGGTTTCACATGCTTTTCAATGTGTGTTCTAGTTTTCTAGAATTTTAAGCAAGAATATGCAGACGTTTCAATCATGTCAATTTTATTCATGCATGTGACCAGCACATATCTGTTTTGGAATAAAAAACCTAACCAGCTGTTTCCTATAATCTATGCTGTAATCAGTTCTCTATTTATACACTGCCATTAAACATTTGCCGTCTTACAATATGATCATATTATATTTGCTGTTACAGTTTTGTCATTTGTTATCTGTACTTGCACTATTAACACGTTAAATGTCCTCTTACATTATTATCATGTTTTACATCTATATGAATGCTCTTTGATTTCCCCAAAAAACTTACATTCTGTACATTGTAGAGTCTTCCTACATACGACACTCCAGAAACATTTGGTCTGCACACCAATGCTGATATCACTTACCAGAGCAAACTTGCCAAGGATGTCCTAGATACTATACTTAGCATTCAGCCCAAGGATAGCTCCAGTGGTGGAGGAGAAACAAGAGAAGCTGTGGTAGCAAGGTTGGCTGATGACATGTTAGAGAAGTTGCCCATAGACTACGTACCATTTGAGGTAGGCAATAAATCAGGTAAAGAAGTCAGATTTATTTAATTTTTATTGGATCATTGAAATCCCAGCACATTTGACATGCATGCCTAATTGAGTAAATTGATTATTCGATCCATTAAATATTAACCATAGACTGGTGAAATTGAATGTTTGAAGCTCATTAATAATGTTATCATATCTGATGAGTAGCTTTATGGTTATTTTTAAGATTTCTTTACTGAAAATTAAGTTTTATTGCAATTATCCAAAATTTAATGTAATTTGCACATTTTGTACATTACTAGAATATTTCAAATTCACCAGGTAAAATAAAGAGTTGCATTGCTTTCTAACTTGTATTTATTGTTTGTTTACAGTTAATGTTAGTATTGACCAAAGGGAGTTTTGAACAGATGTCTGCTATTCCTATCCAATGTACTATGTGTGCGCAAGGAACATAGAGAGTAGTTATTCTAATGGGTTGAGCTTTGATGAATATAACAGTGTTTCCAAACTTTTTTTCCCAGGATCCACTTTTGCCAACTGGTAGATCTTCAGGACCCATGTCACGTTTGCTTGCACAGTCTACCCTGAGATAAGGCAGTGTTTGAGACACTAAAGTTTTCATGCCCTAGGCATGGGAAGGAAAGAAAATAGTCTAGCCTTCCTGTTCATAATCACTGCCCCCTGGTGTATTAGCCTTATGTTATGGATAGCCTTATGTTGTTATTAGTGCAAAATCTGGTATGAAGGAAGATTCAGAAACACTACTCTATGATGGATTCTACTTAAAGTTGACCTCCATAGGGAAAGTTCTGCAAAGCCTCCCCATGAATTCCAACGGTAATCAATTAAACTTGAGGAGATCTGTGCATTTCCACATCCCGAATAACTGTGAGAAGCCGAAGGAGCATTTATTTTATGACGGGTGAGGGACCGCATTCCCGAATATCAGAAAACTCATTAAAAAAACTATATGTGATTTGTGTTCAGACAGCATCAAGTCTCTGACAAGTACCTAATTAAATATGGACATGGTTGAGATGTACCTCACAGCTATTTGTGAAATTCACACATCCCGTTGTTTAAGGATGGGCCAAAAGCTAAGGGGCGGGATACTCCAACCCCCCGCCGGGTCTGAGAATCCCCGGGGGGTGGCGCGAATCCCGCCCCACCGCCTCGACGGCGGCTGCCGTATTTTCCGGCGCCGGTTTTCGGGTGGGGGCGGGGTTTCATGCCACACCGGTTGGGGCCGTTGGCAATGACCCCCCCCGGCAATTCTCCGGGCCGTCGATGGGCCGAGCGGCCGTCGGTTTTTGGCCTGTCCCACCAGCGTGGATTAGACATGGTCCCACACGGCGGGACCTGGCAGGTAAGTCGGCTGGGGCGGTCCCCGGGGGGTTACGGGGGGATCCGACCCTGGGGGGGGCCCCCACGGTGGCCTGGCCCGCGATTGGGGCCCACCGATCTGCGGACACGCCTGTGGGGGCACACCTTCCTTCCGCGCCAGCCCCTGTAGGGCTCCGCCATGGCCGGCGCGGAGAAGACACCCCACTGCGCATGCGCCAGAATACGCCAGCGACATGTACGGGATCATGCCGGTCCTTTGGCGTATGTGCGGACTCGCACTGTCCCTCCAGTATCCACCTAGCCCCCGGAAATGCAGAGGATTCTGCTACTTCCGGTCAGCCCAACGCGGGAGTGTTTCGCGCCGTTTTTGACGCCGGCGTCGGGCCATCGCACCGACTCCAGATAATCCCGCTGAACAGATATGGACTTTCCAGACTGTCTGCGACTGTGGAGTCACCTGTGATCCTCACTCTCTCAGCAGCCCCGTGAGGAGTACTTTGAACCAGTGCAGCTTGAGATGGCTCATGTCTTTGCTCACACCTGAGGTTGTTAGAGCAGAGCAGATGGACCTGACGAGCTGCGCCAACTGCTACCATCAATCAAGAACCAGGTGGACCTTGTAATGGCTACACTAGTGTTGACAGGAATTCTGGGAAGTTTGCTAGGGGAAGTTGGAATACTCAGTGGCAGACAGAAGGGTATCTAACACTTCACTAGCAATAGGCTCCATATCATCCTCAGTACCCTGAACCAGGCCACTGTCCTCCTCTGGGTCATCACCAACCATGACCCACACACTCACTGCACAGAATCTAGTGGGTAGCCCATCTGCAGCAGTCAGTGCCAACTCTATCACTGACCCACCTTCACAATCGACAACAGATGAATCCTCTGTTGGTTCCTTTTGGTGGGCTGGGCTATGGGTGGCAGTGATTCAAGACCCCCTCTATCCCATGTGCTGGGCTACATGTCAACACAGAGAAAGGATCCATCCCCAGCACTTGTATCACATGACATCATGGCCCTTCCCATTGTTAGGATACCGGACCAAACTCCAATTTCTGTTAGGATACCAGACAAGAAACTCCAAACAATTTGCAATTGTAAAACTGTGAGGAAAGGATACTTCACCCAGGAGTGATGACCCTGACCAATATATTTTACATATATTTTATGTTAAAAGAAACTTTAATTTAAACACAGAATTAACCACATTAACATCAAAGAAATAGCTTTACAATTAACAGTTAAACAGTTCCTAAATAAAAGGAAAAACTTTAACTCACTATCTGCACCCGCCACTGTATATATTCCAACAAAACAACCCAATACGGTTCAAAATCCACTCATAAGTAAAGTTAGCAATCAAGGTTATTTGCTGTTCTATGTGCAGACCTTTGGAGAGAGACCCGTTTAGGAATAATCTGAAAACCATTCTGTTTACTAGCTGTTCATGCCGGCAAGATATTCCAGCCCCACCAACAGTGCATTTGACAATGGTGGGACCAGAAAATCCCGCTGGTGGGCTGCCTCCTCCGCTTACAAACATGTAGGGTTAGTAGGTAAATCCTGTCCTCAAATTCTATAGCCAAACTGCTAAATTCACAGACAGACTTCACTCCTCCCATTAATTACATCATCCGTATCCCACTAAGATGTCCCGTCACAGACTTAGCTAGGACTAAACAACATCCCTCATTATTTATCTACACCACAGGGGACCTGGTTTCTACAAAACAATATTCAATTCGCCGTCTCTCTGTAAACAAGTAAGTGATTAAAGTCAATGTTTATCACACCTTTATTACCCCTTAATCACAGCTTTAGCAGACTTTCTTCCTGTATGTTTTTGAAATCATTGTTTTTAATACTATTACAATAAAATATAACAACAATTTCCTACATTCATCATACCCTCCTTTTGTTCCCCTGATTGCCTTTGTGCGCAGACATCAGTCGTGTCTCTCCCCAGGAATGTACTGCTTATTCTTCAATACAGGATTAGTAATCCAAGGTTAAAGACTTCTCTTGTTAATGAGGTGTATGTACATATGGGAGATTAATCTTCATATAGAGTGGGCAAACCACATTTGAAATAATAGTGTAGAAAATGAATTCCCAGAATGAACACAAAGTAGTTTTCCAGACCAATCTGTTGAACAACCACATAGAAGCAAGGCATTTTAGATCCTGTATTGTGCAATGAAAAAGTTACTTAATAACCTTGTACTAAGGGGATCCATAGGGAAGAGTGACCATAATATGATAGAATTTTAAATTGAGGTTAAAAGTGATTCAGTTAAAAAGGGGAAAGAATTTGTACAGACTGCCTCATTGATTGCTGGGAAGTATGTTTCCCGGGGTGGTTATTTGTTGTACCCGTTTTGAACAAAATACATTTTAAAATGTCATGGGACTGTCCCTTTAAGAACTGTTTGTCTTCTCAAATGGCTGCAGTGATGTCATTGTGTGGGTGGAGCTGGGCGGTGGCTCTGATTTTTAGTTTTGTTTTGAGCTGGAAGCTGTTTGTGGCTCTGAGTTTTACTTGCGGTTTAGACAGTTGGAAGTTCAGACTACAAGGATCTTGGAGTCTCTCTCTCTGCATGTTAAAAAAGGTGTCTCCAGATCACTTGATAACCTCAAAATAATAACCGTGTTCTGGAAGGAATCCAAACCTACTGTTTTGTGGTAAAAGGGATTGTCTGAATTATGGATGTTGTTACTTGAGTGAAACAGTAAAGGGAAGTTATTAAGGGTTAAATATAGAGTACTGTAGCTGTGTGGGGTATTTATGTTTGTAGTTGATAAAATGCTTACTGTGTGTGTTTATAAAAATGTTAACTAAATTTGTAGAATAAATGTTATTTTTGATTACAAGTGCTTAAGGCCCCTGTTGCATAACACCTGGAAAGTGGGCCCTTGTGCTCCTCATAAGCAAAATCTATAAACAGTTGTAGGTCAGGTGAACTCCGTGATCTACTTTGGAGTTTTCTAAATAAAAGAAAGTGATTCAGTTAAGTCTCAAAATTGGATCTTGCATCTAAACAAACCAAACTATGTAGGTATGAGGAACAAATTGGCTAAGGTAGACTGGGAAACTGTTTAAAAAGATTTGATGGAAAACAAACAATGGTCTGCATTTTAAAAATTAAAACATAATTTGCAACAAATATATAGATTCCCTTAAGGTCCCCAGAAAAAGCGATTCCACCATCACGAACAAGATTTAAAGATCATAGGAAAATGTCAAAAAGTAGCCTGAGGATAAGAGGATTTTAGAATTTGGCACTGGTGCACCAAGAAATAGCTATGGAAAGAAAATGTTACAGTAGACTAGCTTGAGATATTAAAATAGATTTTAAACGTTTCTGTAGCTTTTTAAACAGAAACTTATTAGTGAAAGTAAACGTGCCCATTAGAGACAATTGAAATTATGATGAGGTATAAGGAATGGCAGAGACATTAACAAATACTTTGTATCCACCTTCACACTAGAGAAGACAACAATAATTCCAAAATAATGGGAAATCAAGACTGTAATGAAAATGAGGAACTTAAAGAAATCAGTTTAAGTAAAGAACTAGTAATGAATAAATTAATGGGACTGAGTGACAATGAATCTCACCATAGGTTTTAAAAGAGGTATCTTCAGAGATAGGGGGCAGAATTTTCACTCTGGCGGAGGCGGGGAAACTGGTGTGTAGCTTTCTCACTGCCCATCCAAGTTTCCTCTCCAGATACACTGGCACCCTGTGCACAAAAATTCTGGAAGTGGTTTCTGGGAGGGTTTCCGTTATCTGGACCACTGGGAGCTCTTCTGGGGCAGGTGTGACCTGTATAAGAAGGACGAGTTGCATTTAAACTGGAGAGGCATAAATATCCTGGCCGCAAGGTTTGCTAGTGTCACACGGGAGGGTTTAAACTAGTATGGCGGGGGGTGGGCACCGGAGCAATAGGTCAGAAGGTGAAAGCATTGAGGGACAACTAGGGAATAGGGCCAGTATGGCTCTGAGGCAGAGAAGACAGGGAGAAGTTGCTGAACACAGCGGGTCTGGTGGCCTGAAGTACATATGTTTTAATACAAGAAGTATTACGGGTAAGGCAGATGAACATGGAGCTTGGATTAGTACTTGAAACTATGATGTTGTTGCCATTACAGAGACCTGGTTGAGGGAAGGACAGGATTGGCAGCTAAACGTTCCAGGAGTTAGATGTTTCAGGGGGGATAAAGGGGGATGTAAAAGGGGTGGCGGAGTTGCGCAACTGGTTCGGGAGAATATCACAGCTGTACTACGGGAGGACACCTCAGAGGGCAGTGAGGCTATATGGGTAGAGATCAGGAATAAGAAGGGTGCAGTCACAATGTTGGGGGTTTACTACAGGCCTCCCAACAGCCAGCGGGAGATAGAGGAGCAGTTAGGTAGACAGATTTTGTAAAAGAGTAAAAACAACAGGGTTGTTGTGATGGGAGACTTCAACTTCCCCAATTTTGACTCGGACTCACTTGGTGCCAGGGGCTTAGACGGGGCAGAGTTTGTAAGGAGCATCCAGGAGGGCTTCTTAAAACAATATGTAGACAGTCCAACTAGGGAAGGGGCTGTACTGGACCTGGTATTGGGGAATGAGCCCGGCCAGGTGGTAGAAGTTTCAGTAGGGGAGCATTTTGGCAACAGTGACCACAATTCAGTAAGTTTTAAAGTGCTGGTGGACAAGGATAAGAGTGGTCCTAGGGTGAATGTGCTAAATTGGGGGAAGGCTAATTATAACAATATTAGGCGGGAACTGAAGAACCTAGATTGGGGCAGATGTTTGAGGGTCAATCAACATCTGACATATGGGAGGCTTTCAAGTGTCAGTTAAAAGGAATTCAGGACCGGCATGTTCCTGTGAGGAAGAAGGACAAATACGGCAAATTTCGGGAACCTTAGATAACGAGGGATATTGTAGGCTTCGTCAAAAAGAAAAAGGAGGCATTTGTCAGGGCTAGAAGGCTGGGAACAGACGAAGCCTGTGTGGAATATAAGGAAAGTAGGAAGGAACTTAAGCAAGGAGTCAGGAGGACTAGAAGGGGTCACAAAAAGTCATTGGCAAATAGGGTTAAGGAAAATCCCAAGGCTTTTTACACGTACATAAAAAGCAAGAGGGTAGCCAGGGAAAGGGTTGGCCCACTGAAGGATAGGCAAGGGAATCTATGTGTGGAGCCAGAGGAAATGGGCGAGGTACTAAATGAATACTTTGCATCAGTATTCGCCAGAGAGAAGGAATTGGTGGATGTTGAGTCTGGAGAAGGGTGTGTAGATAGCCTGGGTCACATTGAGATCCAAAAAGACGAGGTGTTGGGCGTCTTGAAAAATATTAAGGTAGATAAGTCCCCAGGGCCTGATGGGATCTACCCCAGAATACTGAAGGAGGCTAGAGAGGAAATTGCTGAGGCCTTGACAGAAATCTTTGGATCCTCACTGTCTTCAGGTGATGTCCCGGACGACTGGAGAATAGCCAATGTTGTTCCTTTGTTTAAGAAGGGTAGCAAGGATAATCCAGGGAACTACAGACCGGTGAGCCTTACGTCACTGGTAGAGAAATTACTGGAGAGAATTCTTCGAGACAGGATCTACTCCCATTTGGAAGCAAATGGACATATTAGTGAGAGGCAGCATGGTTTTGTGAAGGGGCTGTCGTGTCTCACTAACTTGATAGAGTTTATTGAAGAGGTCAAAAAGATAATTGATGCAGGTAGGGCAGTGGATGTTGTCTATATGGACTTCAGTAAGGCCTTTGACAAGGTTCCTCATGGTAAACTGGTACAAAAGGTGAAGTCACACGGGATCAGGGGTGAGCTGGCAAGGTGGACACAGAACTGGCTAGGTCATAGAAAGCAGAGTAGCAATGGAAGGGTGCTTTTCTAATTGGACGGCTGTGACTAGTGGTGTTCCGCAGGGTTCAGTGCTGGGACCTTTGCTGTTCGTAGTATATATAAACGATTTGGAGGAAAATGTAACTGGTCTGATTAGTATGTTTGCAGACGACACAAAGGTTGATGGAATTGTGGATAGTGATGAGGACTGTCAGAGGATACAGCAGAATTAAGATTGTTTGGAGACTTGGAGGGAGAGATGGCAGATGGAGTTTAATCCGGACAAATGTGAGGTAATGCATTTTGGAAGGTCTAATGCAGGTAGGGAATAAACAGTGAATGGTAGAACCCTCAAGAGTATTGAAAGTCAGAGAGATCTAGGTGTACAGGTCCACAGGCCACTGAAAGGGGCAACACAGGTGGAGAAGGTAGCCAAGAAGGCATATGGCATGCTTGCCTTCATTGGCCGGGGCATTGAGTATAAGAATTTGCAAGTCATGTTGCAGCTGTATAGAACCTTAGTTAGTCCACACTTGGAGTATAGTGTTCAATTCTGGTCGCCACACTACCAGAAGGATGTGGAGGCTTTAGAGAGGGTGCAGAAGTGATTTACCAGGATGTTGCCTGGTATGGAGGGCATTAGCTATGAGGAGCGGTTGAATAAACTCAGTTTGTTCTCACTGGAACGACGGAGGTTGAGGGGCGACCTGATAGAGGTCTACAAAATTATGAGGGGCATAGACAGAGTGGATAGTCTGAGGCTTTTCCCCAGGGTAGAACACACACAGAACACAGAACATACAGTGCAGAAGGGGACCATTCAGCCCATTGACCCACTTAAACCCTCACATCTGTCATGATATTCAGGTAAAAATCATGGTGCAAACATACATACATACTGATGGACAGATCAACGGACCAATCAATACACACACAACACCACAGCCAATCACAGGCAAGAGAATACACACTATAAAACGGGGAACACGACACTTCCGGGGCATTCCAGCAGGAGACAGCTCAGGGCACAGAGCTCACAGCAAGCGACTCAGCCATTCACCATGTGCTGAGTGCTTCCCCAAGATAGTGTTAGGGTTAGGTCCACAGATTCAAGGGTAATGAACGAACCCCAGTAACCAGTTTGTCATTGTAAATATTGTTAGTAATAAAACTGAGTTGTACCATCCGCAACCATGTTGGTTTGTCTATGGAGCAGAGAACACAACACGACAACTTCCACCCTATCCCCGTAACCCAATAATCCCTCATAACCCTTTTGGTCACTAAGGGCAATTTTATCATGGCCAATCCACCTAACCTGCACGTCTTTGGACTTGTGGGAGGAAACTGGAGCACCCGGAGTAAGCCCACGCAGACACGGGGAGAACGTGCAAACACCACACAGACAGTGACCCAGCGGGAAATCGAACCTGGGACCCTGGTGCTGTGAAGCCACTGTGCTATCCACTTGTGCTACCGTGCTTCCCGTAGAGGGATCAGTTACTAGGGGGCATAGATTTAAGGTGCGAGAGGCAAGGTTTAGAGGAGATGTACGAAGCAAGTTTTATTTAGTGGGTGCCTGGAACTCGCTGCCGGAGGAGGTGGTGGAAGCAGGGACGATAGTGACATTTAAGGGGCATCTTGACAAATACATGAATGGGATGGGAATAGAGGGATATGGATCCAGGAAGTGTAGATGATTGTAGTTTAGTCGGGCAGCATGGTCGGCAAGGGCTTGGAGGGCCGAAGGGCCTGTTCCTGTGCTTTACTTTTCTTTGTTCTTTGATCTTTGGTTTTCACCATCACACGGGCTGGGCAGGACCTGGTTGGCACTCTTTGGTTGGCACTGCCAGGATTACATTGGCCAAGTGTCAGGGGCGCACTGTCTGCGCATGTCCGTCTCTCCGCCCTCCCCCCTCCTCCAGGGGGGCTATACTTAACTGTACCCCGAGGTAGGTTCCCTTCAAATGCTTCCGGTTTTCCAAAAGCAGCTGTGAACCTCGCTGATGTGATGTCACGTCGATGGGGGGGGAGAGGCGGATTCTAAATGTATGGAGAACATGGAACATATGGCAGGGAAGCTCACCAATTGCATTAAAATTTATTAAACTGTATTTAAATCAGGTTCTCACAATTTCTGAGTGGGAATCTCGTTACGTCACTGGTGAGGGTGTGGGGAAAATCAGAAAACAAGATCACGCCAGCTAGACTCTCTTTTTCTGATTCTTGTGAGATTTTGCACTCAGGGCTAGCATGGAAGCAAAATTGCCGCCCCCCCCCCCCCCCCCCCCCCTCCAGCATGTGTTGGTGGTCCTTTGATTATTGAACACTGCCCAAAGACTGGATGGTAACAAATATAATCCTACTAATTCAGAAAGGAGGACAGGAGAAAACCGAACTATCGGCCAATTGGTTTAACGTCCGTAGTAGGCAAAATGTTCAAATTTGTTACTGGAGATGCGGTAACAAAGCCCCTCGGAAATCATATGATAGGCACAGTTGAACAGGTATATGAAAGGAAAATTGTGTCTGACAAATCTGCTGAGTTTCTTTTTTTAAAAATAAATTTAGAGTACCCAATTCATTTTTTCCAATTAAAGGGCAATTTAGCCTGTCCAATCCACCTACCCTGCACATCTTTGGGTTGTGGGGGTGAAACCCACGCAAGCATGAGGAGAATGTGCAAACTCCACACGGACAGTGACCCAGAGCCGGGATCGAACCTGGGACCTCTGCGATGTGAGGCAGAAGTGCTAACCACTGTGCCACCGTACTACCCTGAGTTTAGGTTTTAAAATAAATTTAGAGTAGTCAATTCTTTTTTTCCAACTAAGGGACAACTTAGCATGGCCAATTCACCTACACTGCACATCACTTTGGGTTGTGGGGGTGAGACCCCTACACACACAGGGAGAATGTGCAGACAGTGACCCGGGGCCGGGATCGAACCCGGGTCCTTGACACCGTGAGGCAGCAGTGCTAACCCCATCTGCTGAGTTTCTGAGGAAATAACTATGCCGGTAGAAAACCAGTGGCCGTTGCGTATTTTAATTATCAGAAAGCATTTGATAACGTGCCACACGAAAGGTTATTCGGAAAAATTCGAACTCTTTGGATTGGAGGCAGTATTTACGCATGAATTAAGAATTGATTAATGGACAGAAAGCAGAGAGTAGGAATCAACAGTACATTTTTGGGTCAACAGACTAACTAATGCAGTCCTGCAAGGATCAGTATCTGGGTCTCAGCTGTTAGGAATTAAATGAGGAAACTGAGTGTAATGTAACTAAGCTTACTGAAATACAAAGGTAAGTGAGAAGGACACAAAGAGGCTGCAACGGGATACCCGAATATATGAACAAGGAGTAGGAGCAGGCCATTTAGCCCCTCAAACCTGCTTCACCATTTAATAAAATCATTGCTGATCTGATAGTAACCTCAACTCTGCACACTATTCCAGATAACCTATTACCCCCTTGCTTACCAAGAATCTATCCAATTCTGCCTTAAAAATATTCAAAGGCTTTCTTCTTGGTGGAATCAGAGTTCCAAAGACTCACAACCCTCTGAGTGAAAAAAATGTCACCTCATCTTTTTTAAGTGGGTGACCCCTTATTTTTAAACAGTGACCCCTAGTTCTTGATTCCCCCACAGAGGAAACATTTTCTCCCTTTCAAGACCCCTCAGGATCTTGTGTGTTTCAATCAAGTTACCATTTCTAAACTCCAGCATATACAAGCCTAGCTTGTCCAACCTTTCCTCATAAAACTACCCACCCATTTCAGGTATTGGTCTGGTAAACCACCTCTAAACTGCTTATTTATATCCTTAAATACCTTGACCAAAAATGTACACAGTACTCCAAATGTGGTCTCACTGTACAACTGAAGTATAACCTCCCTACTTGTATTCAATTCCCCTTTCAATAAACTATAAAATTCTGTTAGCTTTCCTAATTACTTGCTGTACCTGCATGCTAGCATTTTGTGATTCATCGACCAGCTCACCCAGATCCCTCTGCACCTCAGAACTCTGCAATCTCTCATCATTTAGATAGTATGCTTCTTTTTAATTTTTTTAAATATACAGTTTGGGTGACTGGAAAAGGACACAGCAGACTAAATTCAATGTGACAAAGTAGAAGTTGCCCACTTTGGTAGTTATCCACTTCTTAGGGAAAATAAAAAGCTGAATATTTTGTGAATCTGAGAGACTGAGAAAATCAGAGGGACCCAAGTGACCTCGCACATGAACCACAGTAGGTTAACCAACAAGTATAGCAAGCAGTTAGGAATGCAAATTGTTTGTTAGTTTTTGTTACAAAGGGATTGGAGTACAAATGTAAAGAAGTCTTCTTAGAATTATATAGGGCATTGGTGAGGTTACAAATTGAATACTGACAGAAGTTTTGGTCTCATTAACTTCAGGAAGGACGTACTAGTCCTGGAGCGAATGCAACAAAGGTTTATTTGGCTGCTTTCTGGGATGAGGGATTCTTCTATGCGATACAATTGAGTAGACTACACTTATATTTAGAGTTCCGAAGAATGAGAGATCATTTGATTGAAACATATAAAATTTTTATGGATTTCTTATATTGTTAAAAAAACAGTTAGGACCCATGTTATACATAGGAATCCAGGATGTCACAGCACTCCCTACCAGAGTCTCCAACCTATCCTAAACTAACAATGTATCTATCATTCTGCAGCGCAGCACATGGTTGGATGTGAGAAAAACATTCAATATCAACTCCTTTATCAATGTAAAATACTATTATTATTTTGAACTTCTCAGAACTTCAAAAAAGTTGAGAACTTCATCGAGTAGGTAGAGAATATGTCTCTCCGATGTGGCATCTGGAACATGTGATCACAACCTTAAAATAAATGATTGGCCATTTAAGACTGGATGAGGAGAAATTCCTTCACTCAGAGTTGTGAATCTGATAAATTCCAGAGAACTGTGAATGCTCAGCCATTGAGTATATTCAAGAAAGAAGTCAATAGATTTTTGGATAAAAAGAGATGAAAATAATGCTGGAAGATGGAGTTGAGTTAGAAGTTGAGTTGAATGGCAGAACAAGCTAAATGGCAGACTCCAGTTTCTATTTGTGATCTTATGTCTTTTTATGTTCTGTGAAATCTTCCAGCTGTCTCCAGGAGCAGAATGTTCCCCTGCCCACACCTGATCAGCGCAACCTCAAAGCTGAGCACCTGAAGCCCCCAACCCCACCCACCCGCACCCACAGTTACAAGGGTCACATTCTCAGACTTTGTAAAGAATTAGCTTAAAGAATTTTTTAAAAATCATTGTTGATTTCAAATGCGCTGGAAGTGCAGAAACAACTTTAGGCAGTTTCTGTGACTGTATGAGAGCCATGGCCTTTGGCTATCAAGACATGGGGCGTCATTCTCCGACCCCCCGCCGGGTCGGAGAATGGCCGTTGGCCGCCGTGAATCCCGCCCCCGCCCCCGCCGAAGTCTCCGGTACCGGAGATTGGGCGGGGGCGGGAATCGGGCCGCGCCGGTTGGCGGGACCCCCCGTTCAATTCTCCGGCCCGGATGGGCCGAAGTCCCGCCCAGGAATTGCCTGCCCCGCCGACGTAAATCAAACCTGGTATTTACCGGCGGGACCAGGCGGCGTGGGCGGGCTCCGGGGTCCTGGGGTGGGGGGCGCGGGGCGATCTGACCCCGGGGGGTGCCCCCACGGTGGCCTGGCCCGCGATCGGGGCCCACCGATCCGCGGGCGGGCCTGTGCCGTGGGGGCACTCTTTCCCTTCCGCCTCCGCCACGGCCTCCACCATGGCGGAGGCGGAAGAGACTCTCCCCACTGCGCATGTGCGGGAAACTTTCAGCGGCCGCTGACGCTCCCGCGCATGCGCCGGGAAACTGTCAGCGGCCGCTGACGCTCCCGCGCATGCGCCGCATTTCCGCGCCAGCTGGCGGGGCAACAAACGCCATTTCCGCCAGCTGGCGGGGCGGAACTCCCTCCGGCGTCGGGCTAGCCCCTCAATGTTGGGGCTAGGCCGCCAAAGATGCAGAGCATTCCGCACCTTTGGGCCGGCGCGATGCCCGTCTGATTGGCGCCGTCTTTGGCGCCAGTCGGCGGACATCGCGCCGTTGGGGGAGAATTTCGCCCATGAAGTCAGTTCAGGGTCCTGCCGTGGTAGGGGTGACATGCTATTGAAAATTGGTACACTGGGCCTCTACCAAAGCAGACCTTCACTCATAAGATGTGCTATAATTGGTCTTAAAGTTTTTTTCACAAGACTGAATAGATTGTTATAATGTTTTGGATCTTAATATTTTGATATGCCATGTTAAAATCAGGAAGTACAGGTTCCTCCTGCACTTCTTATCCTTCCAATGAGAAATACGTAAATGAATCTAGCTCATGTAGCTTGTGTGTGTCTGTTAGTTACCATTTTTCCATTGCAGTCAATAGATTTGACAAATTAATAAGTTGGATTTTTTCTGCCAGGTCAAAGAAAAGCTGCAGAAGATGGGAGCACTGCAACCAATGAATATTTTTCTTCGTCAAGAAATTGACAGAATGCAAAGAGTAATTACTCTGGTACGAAGTACGCTTATAGACCTGAAACTTGCAATTGATGGAACTATCATTATGAGTGAAAACCTTAGAGATGCCTTGGACTGCATGTATGATGCTAGAATTCCAGCTCGGTGGAAAAAGGTAATTGTGAAGCAATGAGTATTTGCCATGGGATATTACAGTACAGAAACTGCTCTACATATGGTGCCTTTCAAGTTCTCACAATGTCTTTAATGCACTTGCATAGAATCATATGTAGAAAATCGAAGCAGGAGGAGGCCATTCAGCCCTTCGAGCCTGCTCCACCATTCATTCTGATCATTCTGATCATCAAGTTCAATACCCTGATCCCGCCTCTCCCCCACCCCACCCACCATTTCCCTTGACCTCTTTAGCCTCAAGAATTACATTTCATTCCTTCTTGAAATTACATGTTTTGACCTCAACGACTTTTAGTGATAGTGAATTCCACAGATTCACCGCTCTCTGGGTGAAGAAATTTCTTCTCACCTCAGTCCTAAAAGTCCTTATCCTCAAACTATGACTGCTAGTTCTGGACTCCCCCACTTCAGAGCCAATTAATTACTTTTGAAGTATTGTCATTGTGATGCAGGGGAATGCAACAAGGTACCTCAGAAAATCACATAGCAATTAATGTTCTCATTTTGGTTGAAGAATTAATACCGACCAGAACAGCAAGAAATATTCCTGGTTTTCTTCCAATAGGGACCCAGGACCTTTTATATCTAGCTGAACATGCAAACAGGACCTTGATTGAAACCCAAAGTCCTTCAGCAGTACATCAAAGTGAAAATTATGTGCTTAAATCCTGGAGTGTGAGATTCACCCACATGGGAATTTAATGTGAGCTGCATTGGCCAATGGTGGGCTGGAAAGCTGGATCAAAAGTGGTAATGGGATTGTTGGCTGGGGGGTGTTATTTACTGAGTTATGTTTACAGCTGTAATTTTTGTTATAAAATCAAAAATGCCTTAATAAAATGTTTTCAAAAAAATAAAAGTGGTGACGGGAAGAATATTTATCCCTCAATCAACAACATGGCATGAACAAATATCTGGTCATTGGCACATTGCTGTTTGTGGGGGTTTGCTATGTACAAATTAGCTGTTGCACTTCCTACATTACAACAGTGACTAGATTTCAAAGGTACTGCATTGGCTGTAAATCGCTTTGAAACATCCAGTGAACATGAAAAAGCGCTATATAAATGCAAGTCTTTCTATTGTTTTTCTACAACAGAATGTATGTGGCTGTCTGGCCATGAGATTTTAAAACAAACCAGGGCATTAACTATAGAACCTTTCTGAGGTAAACTTCAGCAGAAAGGTAGGTTGAGAAGGAAGAGATGCTGGCTGAGAGAGGGTCAGATTTCCCAAAAGAATTTGTATTTTAAGCAGTTCTAAACAAATCCGCACCGAATATTTATGAGTAGCTCATGCTTTAGGCATTCACCACCCAATCAATGTTATGAATTCTTGAAATGGTCCTGAAACTGAGATAAGATTGATTGATCGATAATTTCCTGCCTTATACTTTTCCCTATTCTTAAACAAAGCTGAAACATTAGCTACGTAACAAGTCTTTGACTCAATTGCTGGTACTTTTATATTTTCTGTTACCTCTTCCCTGATTTCATTCAGGGAATATAGCTAAAATCCCAGCTGTGCAAGATACTTTTCCTAAAGCTTCAGTCATGTTCTCTCTTATGGACACTTCAATTTTAATCAGAAGCATGCTTTAAAATGTTTGTATTCTACTTTTGTAAGTCTGGTTGCGGCTGAAGGAAGTTTCCAGGTGGTAGACATTTCCCATGCATTGACACTGAGCATAATTCAGCAGCTTCATCGCGCCCGACTGGGTGTCAGAACGAGGCCAGTGAAACTCGCAAGAGGCCTCTCGCACGATTCGCGACGCTCAAAACATCTCACGAGATTCTGTTGCAATCTAGATCTCACCCTTGCAGGGCGAGGTCCAGATCTGAATATTTAAATCAGCACAGTTGCTCATTTAACAACCCGGACACGGATTCACCCGGCGCCCAGGACTCACCGGCCGTGCCTGGCACCATTTAATACTGTCCATACAAACGTGGACCAGTCGTAACAGCAGTTGGGAGGCTCTCCCAGGCCATTGGAGACCCCCGGGTGGTTGCAGACAGGGTCAGTGCCAGAGACAGGCTTCATGGAAGCCCCATGAGGGGAGAGGTGGGTGCATTCGTGTGTGGTGTGGGGGGAGAGTCGACGCTGAGTTTGGAGGTAGGGTGGTGGAGTTGCCAGTGATACGCGATTTTGAGGGGTGGGGGTTGGGAAAATGTTGGTGATGAATGTGTGGGGGTGGAATGTCGGTGAGGATTGGCGGGGAGAGAGCCCCCTATACACCCATGATGGGGGCCGGGGGGGCAGTTAGGCTGCAGTGCCGATTGGGGCGCCCTTTAAAGATAGCACCCCAATATCTGTACGAGCTGATTGTTAGCTCTTTCAGGCCCTTCCCCATCAGGATTACAACGTAAACCATGCCCACTCATTCTCTGACTCCAAGAGGCACAATATTTGGAGAGAAAACTTGTCTGTGTCACTGGAGAGTTTCACGCCTGTTTTCAGTCTGAGCCTGACATTTTGCCAAATTCTGGTACGCTTCTGCCCATGGTCTCTCATTCACACACCCCTTTCTCACACCATCTTTGTTAAAACTAACTGGTCTGTGTTCGTCAGGTTCATCCTCTTTTTTTCAACAAAGGTGTAACATTAAAAATCCTCCAGTCCTCTGGCACCATCCCTGTATCTAAAGAGGATTGTGTGATTGCGGCCAGTACGAGGGCAAAGTTCATCCTTAACCTCCCTCAGCAAATGAACATGCATCCATCTAGACTGGGTGGCTTATCCATTTTAACTCCTGGAATCTTTTTCAGAACTCTTGTTTATCTTTTTATTTCTTCTAGTATTCCAATAAGCTTTGTTTGCTGTAGTTTGGCCAAGTCCTTTTCCTTGATAAAAACCAATGCAAAGTACTAATTTAGTATTTAGTGGAATTTTTTGAGGACATTACCAGTGCGGTAGATAACGGGGAGCCAATGGATGTGGTATATCTGGATTTCCAGAAAGCCTTTGACAAGGTGCCACACAAAAGGTTGCAGCATAAGATAAAGATGCATGGCATTAAGGGTAAAGTAATAGCATGGATAGAGAATTGGTTAATTAATAGAAAGCAAAGAGTGGGGATTAATGGCTGTTTCTCTGGTTGACAATCAGTAGCTAGTGGTGTCCCTCAGGGATCAGTGTTGGACCCACAATTGTTCACAATTTACATAGATGATTTGGAGTTGGGGACCAAGGGCAATGTGTCCAAGTTTGCAGACGACACTAAGATAAGTGGTAAAGCAAATAGTGCAGAGGATACTGGAAGTCTGCAGAGGGATTTGGATAGGCTAAGTGAATGGGCTAGGGTCTGGCAGATGGAATACTGTGTTGGCAAATGTGAGGTTATCCATTTTGGTAGGAATAACAGCAAAAGGGATTATTATTTAAATGATAAAATATTAAAACATGCTGCTGTGTAGAAAGACCTAGGTGTGCTAGTGCATGAGTCGCAAAACTTTGGTTTACAGGTGCAACAGGTGATTAAGAAGGCAAATGGAATTTTGTCCTTCATTGCTAGAGGGATGGAGTTTAAGACTAGGGAGGTTATGCTGCAATTGTATAAGGTGTTAGCGAGGCCACACCTGGAGTATTATGTTCAGTTTTGGTCTCCTTACCTGAGAAAGGACGTACTGGTGCTGGAGGGTGTGCAGAGGAGATTCACTAGGTTAATCCCAGAGCTGAAGGGGTTGGATTCCGAGGAGAGGTTGAGTAGACTGGGACTGTACTCGTTGGAATTTAGAAGGATGAGGGGGGATATTATAGAAACATATAAAATTATGAAGGGAATAGATCGGATAGATGCGGGCAGGTTGTTTCCACTGGCGGGTGAAAGCAGAACTAGGGGGCTTAGCCTCAAAATAAGGGGATGTAGATGTAGGACTGAGTTTAGGAGGAACTTCTTCACCCAAAGGGTTGTGAATCTATGGAATTCCTTGCCCAGTGAAGCAGTTGAGGCTCCTTCATTAAATGTTTTTAAGATAAAGATAGATAGTTTTTTGAAGAATAAAGGGATTAAGGCCGGAAAGTGGAGCTGAGTCCACAAAAGATCAGCTGTGATCTCATTGAATGGTGGAGCAGACTCGAGGGGCCAGATGGCCTACTCCTGCTCCTAGTTCTTATGTTCTTATTTCAACTCTGCCTCCTGCATCCAACAATAAATCTCCACTTGGCCCTTAATCGGCCCATCCACTTGACTAACAATCCTTGTACTGTTCGTATGCATAGAGAAGACCTTTGGATTCTCCTTTATATTCGTCACTAAAATTCTCATACTGTCTCTTTCCCCCTTTTATTTCTTTTTTTCACCTCTCTGTACTTTTCATATTCTGCCTGATTCTCCCTTGTATTGTCAAGCTGACATTTGCTTTATGTCCCTTTTTCCATTTTGTCTTATCAGTTTTAGCAAAATATGAGTAAAGGTGTACACAGTGTGTAAATTGCTTCCTAATAAGGAAACCATTTAGCTGATCATACTGGTGCTGTTCGAATTTTATTCTAGATTTGGACAGAATACATAGATTTCATAGATTTCATAGAATTTACAGTGCAGAAGGAGGCCATTCGGCCCATCGAGTCTGCACCGGCTCTTGGAAAGAGCACCCTACCCAAGGTCAACACCTCCACCCTTTCCCCATAACCCAGTAACCCCACCCAACACTAAGGGCAATTGTGGACACTAAGGGCAATTTATCATGGCCAATCCACCTAACCTGCACATCTTTGGACTGTGGGAGGAAACCGGAGCACCCGGAGGAAACCCACGCAGACACGGGGAGGACGTGCAGACTCCGCACAGACAGTGACCCAAGCCGGAATCGAAGCTGGGACCCTGGAGCTGTGAAGCAATTGTGCTATCCACAATGCTACCGTGCTGCCCCAATAGAATTTACGGTGCAGACTCGATTTGGCCCATCGCGTCTGCCCCGGCCCTTGGAAAGAGCACACTACTTAAGCCCACACCTCCACCCTATCCCCCTAACCCAGTAACCCGACCTAACCTTTTTTTTTTGGACACTGAGGGCAATTTTCAGAATGGTCAATCCACCTAACTTGCACATCTTTGGACTGTGAGAGGAAACCGGACCACCCGGCGGAAACCAACCCAGACACGGGGAGAATGTGCAGACTCCACACAGACAGTGACCCAAGCCGGGATTTGAACCTGGGACCTTGGAGTTGTGAAGCAATTGTGCTAACCACTGTGCTACCGTGCTGCCACATGATAAACGGCAGGACCCTGAGAAGCACTGAGGACCAGAGGGACCTTGGTGCGCATGTACACTGTTCCCTTAAGGTAGCAGAGAAGGTGGATTCAGTGGTTAAGACGGCATATGGTTTACTTGCCTTTATTAGCCGAGGCATAGAGTTTTATAGAATTTACACTGCACAAGGTCATTCAGCCCATCGGGTCCGCACCGGCCCTTGGAAAGAGCACCCAACCTAAACCTACACCTCCACCCTATCCCATAACCCAAGTAACCTCACCCAACCTTTTTGAAATCTAAGGGCAATTTAGAATAGTCAATCCACCTAACCTGCACATCTTTGGGCTGTGGGAGGAAACCGGAACACCCGGAGGAAACCCACACACACAAGGGGAGAACGTGCAGACTCCACACAGACAGTGGCCCAAGCAGGGAATCGAACCTGGGACCCTGGAGCTGTGAAGCAACTGTGCTAACCACTGTGTTGCTGTGCCCCCTAAGAGCAGAGAGGGTATGCTGGAACTGTATAAAATGTTGATTAGGCCACAGCTAGAGTATTGTGTGCAGATCTGGAATCCACATTATAGGAGGGATGTGGTAGCCCTGGAAAGAAGGCCGAGGAGGATGTGAAGAGAGATTAGATAGACTTGCATTATTTTCCTTGGAGCAGATGAGACTGAGGGGGGATTGAAATGTATCAAATTATGAGGGGCATAAATAGAGTAGACAGGAAGAAACTTTTTCCCTTGGTGGAAGGATCAATGACCAGTGGGCATAGATTTAAGGCAAGGGGCAGGAGGTTTAGAGGGGATGTGAGGGGAAACATTTTTACCCAGAGGGTGGAGGGAGTTTGGAACCCATTGCCTGAAAGGGTGGTGGAGGCAGAGACCCTCATGACATTTAAGTATTATTTAGATGTGCACTTGTGATCCCAGGACGTACAAGACAATGGGCTATATGCTGGGAAATGGGATTAGAATAGTTAGGTGGCTGTTTTTGACTGGCGCAGACTTGATGGACCAAAGGGCCTTTTTTATGCTGTATGACTCAATGACCTGCACAAATAATTGCCAGGCATACATTTTCATTCTCTATGAATAATAGAATTTACATCTGTGGAACAGTTGATAATGTCCATTTAGTTCAAAATAGAGTGAGTATTACATTAATTTGTAATCAAAATATTGTCTTACTCTCCAGACATCCTGGGAATCAAGCACGCTTGGATTTTGGTTCACTGAATTATTGGAGCGAAATCGTCAGTTTCATTCCTGGATTTTTGAAGGGCGACCAAACTGCTTTTGGATGACTGGCTTTTTTAACCCTCAAGGATTTCTAACCGCAATGAGACAAGTAATGCTAATCTCCTAGTATTTTGTTTATTGGTGAGGTTTTGTGCAACTAACATAGATGCCTGATTCTAATTAATATTTCTGAAGGTTCTGCAGGTGAAATTAACTACCTTGCTACTTTAAATTTGACCCTTGTTCTCAAAAATAACACAATCTGATTCCCTGCTAGTTCTTTACTTAAAACAAATTGAAATGATTTGTTACCGCTAGTCTTCCTAATTCGCTCCTGGTCAGCTGCCGTCATTCCACATTCCATAAATTTGAGCTCATCCAAAACTCTCTTGCCAAAATCCTAACTCATACCAAGTTGCATTCACCCTGTGCTCCCTGATCTGTATGGGTTCCCAGTCCTCCCATGCCTTGATTTTAAAATCCCTCCATGATCTTGCTTCTTCTCCAGCCCTACGATCCTCCCAGATCTCTGCACTCATCCAATTCTGATCTTTATCACATCCTTGATTTTATTTGTTCCACCTTTGGTGGCCATGCCTTCAACTGCCTCAGAGGAACATGGGGCCCAGGAGCAGGTGTAGACCATCTGGCAATTCGTCCCTGCTCCGTCATTAGATAAGATCATGGCTGACCTGATTGTGGCCTCAGTTCCCCTTTCAGCCTGGCCCCCATAACCCTTGACTACCTTGTCTATCACTGTGGTTAGCACTAGACCAGGTTCGATTCCCGGCTTGGGTCACTGTCTGTGCAGCGTCTGGACGTTCGTCCTGTGTCTGCGCGGGACTCCCCCGGGTGCGCCAGTTTCCTCCCACTAGTCCCGAAAGATGTGCTTGTTAGGTGAATTGGACATTCTGAATTCTCCCTCAGTGTACCCGAACACGCGCTATAGTGTGGCGACTGGGGAATTTTCACTGTAACTACATTGCAGTCTTAATGTAAGCCTACTTGTGAAACTAATAAAGATTATTATAATTATTAATCTATTTAACTCAGCCTTAAATAAATAAATTACCCAGCATCCATTGCCTTCTGGGGAAGAGAATTCCAAAGACGAACAATCCTCTAAAATTCTCCTCATCTCAATGTTGAGTGAGAGCCCTCTTATTTTTAAACTTTTTCCCCTAGATTTGGACTCCCCATAAGAGGAAACATCCCCCCCCTCTCCAGTACCCATTCTATCAAGCCCTCTCAGAAACGTGTATATTTCAATAAGATCACCCCTCGTTCTTCTAAACCCTAATGGGTATAGGCCTTGGCCCTGGGCTGAGGATTTCCCTCCCTAAACCTCTCCACCTCTCCTTTTTTTAGAGCACTCCTTAAAACCCACTGCTGTTTTTTCACCTGTCCCATATCTCCTTATGTGAATTAGTGTTAAATTGTATCTGATAAACCTCCTATGAAGCACTTTGGAATATCTTATGAAATTAAAGGTGCTATTATAAATGTAAGTTATTGTTGGAATTTATAGTCAGAGTAACGATAAAGACTTCGTAATCTAGCTCACTTCAATTAACTTTAACTATCAGTTAGAATTTCAAAGCATATTGCTTTGGGGTGTTTTATTATTTTAATGCTGTTGTTTAATTGCAAATTGTTACATTAAACCACTTCCGTTCTGGTCCTCATTATATAAACTACACCACTAACAAATGCATATTAACCCAGAAGAACACAAAGGGCACACTGGAAGTCTTTTTTTCACTGTGAAACAAAAATGACGTGAATGATATGATGAATTTATTAACACAGTTCTCAAATTGGCAAGTGATCAAATAGGAACAGGAATAGGCCAGGCAGCTCCTCAAGCTGGCTCCATCATTTAGTTAGATCATGACTGATCTGTAGTTCAATCCATTTACCTGCCTTTCCTCCACACTTGTTAGCTTTGCTCAATAAAAATCTATCAACTTCAGTCTTCAAAGTTTCAATTGACCCAGCATCCATACAGTATTTTGAGGATGAGAGTTTCAGATTTCCACCAATCTTTGTGTGGAAAACTGCTTCCTGATTTAACTACATAGTTCAAGCAAAAATATAGTGGGGATTTTGAGTCTGCATTAGCTATGTGAGGGATCGGCAATGTGGGCAGAAAATCCCGCGAGAATCGGGAAAAGCAATTCTTTCCGGAGATATCTGGGGCTGGATTCTCCGCCGCGGGATGCTCCGTTTTGCCGGCAGGGGTTTCCAGACGGCATGGGGCTGCCCCAGAATGGGAAACCCCATTGGCCAGCCGGCGAAACAGAGCATCCCGCCCGCATGCTGAACCAGAAATCTGGCGCGGTGGGACACAGAATCCAGCTCCATGTTTCCCAATTTTCGCTGCCCCTCGCCAGCGACACCATGAGGTTCACATCCACAAAGGACGTGAATCTCATTTGAACAGATTTACGTTAAATATTATTAACGAGTCCCCTGCCACATGTCCCCCCTCCCTCACTAATTATTCGCACCTCACCGATATAACATCACGTTGGCGAGGTTTACAACAGGTTCGGCTAAGCGAAAATCAGTTGAGGAGATCCCTCTGGTGGTGCGGAGGTACGTAAAGCCCCCGGGGGGAGAGGGACATGCTCGGGCTGTGCCTGGCAGTGCCAATCTGTGCTGGGGGCAGTGACAAGGACAGGCCCTAGTGGAAGCCCCATGAGGTTGAGGGGGGGGGGGGGGGGGGGGGTGGCGGGGTGCATTTATGTGTGGTGGCTGGCAGAGTGGACATCGGTGGGGGGGGGGAAGGGGAGTTGCGGCAATATTTCCGTGGACTTGGCGTGGGGGTGTAATGCCGCCGATGAATGTCAGGTGAGAGGACTGGAATGCTGACGAGAATTTTGCGGGAGTGGGAGGTATGTTGCCGATGATTGCTGCGGTGGTGGAGGGTTGAGGGGAGAGACCCCAATACCTCTGTGATGGGAACTGGGAGCCATTATATTGCAGTGCTGATCAGGGCGTCCTTTTAAGATGGCACCCCGATATCTGCGGAGCCAGTTGCCAGCTCTATCATGCCCCACCCCGCCAGAGCAATGGCATAAGCCAAGCCAAGCCCACTCTTTTCCCTATAAGTGGCTTGATATTTGGAGAGAAAACTGGGGCGTCATTCTCCGATCCCCCAGAGGGTCGGAGAATGGCCGTTGGCCGCCGTGAATCCCGCCCCCGCCGGTTGCCGAAGTCTCCGAAGGGAGAAAAGTCGGCGGGGCGTTAATGGCGCCGCTGCCGCGGAGAATGTCACAGGTCTGCGCAAGGCAGCCGATTTTCGGACTGCCGATATTCTCCCTTCCGGATGGGCCGAAGTCCCGTCGACGTAAATTAAACCTCCTTTTCATCGGCGTGACCCGGTGCTCCAGGCTCACGCCGACCAGCGTGGAGGTGAGTGACGGCCTGGGGGGTTGGCTCTGGGCAGGCAATGGCGTGGCCGCAGGAGAGGTGTGTCTCGGGTTGTGTGTGTGTGTGTGCGGCGGGGGGGGGGGGGGGGTGGTTAGAGTAGGCTGGGCTCCGGGGGAGTGCCTGGAGGGGGTCCGTGCCGGGGTGGAGGTTGGGGGGGGTGGGGGGGGTCCGTGCCGGGGTGGAGGTTGGGGGGGGTTCGTGCCGTGCCGGGGTGGAGGTTGGGGGGGGGGGTTCCGTGCTGGGGTGGAGGTTTGGGGGGGGTCCGTGCCGGGGTGGAGGTTGGGGGGGGGTCCGTGCAGGGGTGGAGGTTAGGGGGCGGGGTCCGGAGGAGTGGTGTGGAGGAGGGGATATGGGCAATGATGACATGTCGTCGTTCCCCTCCCCCCCCCACCAGGCCGTCATGTTTTCAGATCATCCAGCGATGTTGGCCGCCGTGGTGGCAGCCGCTCATGTCTATGTTGCCCTGGATGAGGAGGAGGAGGAGGAGGTGTGTGCCAGAGAGGCGGCGCAGGCTGCCGCAGAGGGGCAGGCGGCAGCCGCCCAGGCTGGAGGGACACCTGACCGACAGGACGAGGAGGGGGAGGAGGACGTCGTGGCCCCACGGCAACGGAGGCACCCAAGGGCGTCCCGTGTGTACCGGCCCCGGCAGTCATACCAGGACCTCACGGACCGGGAATGCAGGAGGAGACTCCGGATGAGCCGGGAAACCGTGGCACACATCTGCCACCTGCTGGCACACCTGTCACCGCGTGGCACTGGCGGGGGACACCCTCTCCCCGTGTCCGTCAAGGTTACGATGACCCTGAACTTTTATGCAACGGGGTCATTCCAGGCACCGAGTGGGGACCTGTCCGGCATATCGCAGACATCGGTGCACCGGTGCATCCGGGCAGTGACAGATGCCCTATATGCCATGGCGCACCGCTACATCCGCTTCCCCGTGGACCGGGCCAGCCAAGATGCCCGGGCCGTGGGCTTCTCTGCCGTGGCCGGGTTCCCCATGGTCCAGGGCGCGATCGATGGGATGCACGTCGCCGTGCGGCCACCTGCAGATAACAGGGCCGTGTTCACTAATAGGAAGGGGACCTATTCGATGAACGTACAGGTGGTCTGCGACCACCGCATGATGATCCTGCACGTCTGCGCCCGTCACCCAGGCAGAGTACACGACTCATTCGTGTTGTCGCGGTCATCCATCCCCGGCATGTACGAGGGACGCCATCCCCGGCTGGGGGGCTGGTTGCTGGGCGACAGGGGCTACCCATTGCGATCGTGGCTGATGACGCCTATACGGAGGCCACGCAATGAGGCGGAGAACCGCTACAATGATGCCCATGTAGCGACAAGGGGAGTGATCGAGAGGTGCTTTGGCGTGCTGAAGATGCGTTTCAGGTGCCTGGACCTCTCTGGGGGCGCCCTCCAGTATCGGTCAGATAGGGTCGGCCGCATCATTGTGGTGTGCTGCGTCCTGCACAACATAGCCCAGCAGAGGGGTGATGTGCCGCAGGCAGAGGAGGGCGGAGTGGAGGAGCAGCAGGAAGAGGCCCAGTCCTCCCAGATAAGGGGGATGGGGGCAATGGTCAGGGCAGACGGGGTAGACACAGGCGGGTGGCTGTCCACCGTTACCGGCTGGCCCAGCGGGCACGGGACAGACTGATAGACGCCCGCTTCACTGACTAGATGGGCGTGGGAATCGGGTAGTATGGCCACAGACCGCACACCATGGCAACAGCCGACCACCCACACCCCCCACCCATCCACCCACCCAGCACCCTCACCCCCCTCCCCAACCCCACCCACCCCACCCGCATGCACACCACCCCCCCCCCCCCCCATTGCCGATCCACCTGCGGCACAACGGGCCGGGCTCACACAGTTGCGGGTGGACGCGTGTCTATCGCAGGCATGGAGGATGATGACAACCCGCCCTGCGATGAGCTCCTGGCTCTACATCGTTGGACTATGTCTGACCCATGGCCACAGTACCACCATCCACCCGGACCATCCCTGCATGCGGCTGTGACACTGCAGCGCACGGTCCCATCCTCTGCCCGGGGGATGTTGATGGCGGCCCAGGGGGAATGGGGCAGACTCACCTGGGGCTGAGGTAAGACCACCCCTCACACACACACTTGCGCTCAACGTACATGACACCCCCGCACACTTTGGACAGAGCACAAAGGCAGCTTCGGTAGGTGTAACATTGACTTTAATAACCAAAGGAGTTCATGCACGTGCCCTGCCCTAGCCCCTAAAACTCATCTGTGCCCTGCACCTGTGCCAACTTACTCAGTGTCTAATTGTTTGGCCTTACGGGCCCTTTGACTATGTCTACGTGGTTCCCCAGACGGTACAGCAGAACTGGAGGTGGACTCCTGTGATTCCTGCCCTCTGACACTGGATCCCTTTGGCGGCCGTTTCCTGGGGCGTCCTGGCCTAGATGGGCTAGGCTGCGGCCCGGGCGACTGGGATGGCGAGCTGCCAGCCTGTCCTGCCCGTTGCCCACCCGATGCACCTGGGACGGAAGGGGGGAAGTCCGAGGTGTCGCGGTGTACCGGGACCTCCCCTACAGAGGGAGCCGGGATGGACCACACCACCTCCTCCTCCCTCGGGGTGCCCGATGGCCCCCAGGCTTCTACATGGGTGGGGGATGCGAACGGACTGGCCATCCGACGCCCCCCCGACATCTGGCGCTGCCAGTCCTGGAGGCCCGTGCTGGTATCGACAGGGGTCTGCAGGTTTGCAGCCATGGAGCCCAGGGGGTTGGCAAACCCTGTCTGTGACAGTGCGACGCCGGCTCGCACATGGCCACTGGCGCCGATGCCCTCAGCGATGGCCTGCAGAGACTGGGCCATGGCCTGCTGAGACTGGGCTATGAGCGCCTCTGCCATCTGGCGCTGGCACTGGCTCATGGCCTGTGAGAGGGCAGCCATTTCCTGGGCCACAGACGCCGCCTGCACGGAAGGCGCCAGGCCTCGCAAACCGTTCCCCATGTCTGACACCGTCGCACCCATTGCCTCCACCGCGGACGCCACCCGTGCGGTGTCGGCCTGGGTGGCACGCATGACCGGCACCACTCCCAGCTCCTGGACGCGGGTGGACTCCTCCACCTGCGACCGCAGCCGCCGCAAGCCGCCCGTCACCCTCTTCGCTCGTCTCCGGGTCGGTGGTTGCATCGGATCTATGTGTGGGTGTGGTAACTGCAGGAACCCGGGATCCATCTGGGCGGCAGATGTTCGCTTGGGCTGGGCTGCCCTCCGATCGCCCGGTCCCTCTGCTGCTCCTACCTCCACCTGCTGTACCGGGACGGCTGTGTTGTGCGCACCAGTGAGTGTACCAGACGCCTCATCACTAAAGTGCCCAACCGTGGTGAGTGTTTCTGCGATGGTGGAGGGTGTTGGTGACAGCAGTGGCGTTGTGTCGTGCTCTTCGTCCCACTCTGAGTCCATGGCAATTTGGGGTGGGGGTTCGTCTCCACCCATCCACTCTGAGTTACTGTCCGGTATTTCGTCTTCCTGGGTAGTGCTGTCCCGGGCAGGGGTGTCCTGGGTAGTGGTGTCCTGGGTAGTGGTGTCCTGGGTAGTGGTGCCCTGGCTCGGATGTGACGGGGGCCTGTGGCTGCCCCCCTCGTCGCTGGGTGGTCGCTCCCGCACGTGACGGGGGTGTCGTCTCCCTGTTGCTCCAGGTCTCTACGTCTCCCGTGGTGTGCAAGGGGCATCCTGCGGGCGTCGCATGCTGTAGGGTCCGGGTCTCTCCGTCTCCCGTGGTCTCCGAGGGGCATCCTGCGGGCGGCGCATGCTGGAGGGTGTGGGTCTCTCCGTCTCCTGTGGTCTCCGAGGGGCATCCTGCAGGCGTCGAATGCTGGAGGGTCCGGGTCTCTCCGTCTCCCGTGGTCTCCGAGGGGCATCCTGCGGGCGTCGCATGCTAGAGGGTGCGGGTCTCTCCGTCTCCTGTGGTCTCCGAGGGGCATCCTGCGGGCGTCGCATGCTGGAGGGTGCGGGTCTCTCCGTCTCCTGTGGTCTCCGAGGGGCATCCTGCGGGCGGTCTGCATCTGCGGGGATGGGTGCCTGGATGTTTGGTCATGCGATACACAATGAAGCATGCATGGTTAGACATCAGGCAGTGATCAGGTGATACGGGGGAGGGGGATATAGGGGAGGGGGGATATGGGGACGGGCATTCGGTGGCTCACTCGCTAGTACGCCCCCGACCTCTGCATCAGCAACCTCCCGGTCCTCAGGTCCGCCAGCCAGTTCCAGGGCCCTTTCCTCGTGTACGGTCAGTGGCCTCTCATCAGCGGGCCCTCCTCCAGTCCTCACATGCTCCCTATTGTTGTGTGCGCGCTTCTCCTGTGGGGGGGGGGGGCAGGGGTAAAAGGCAACAGTGTTAGGCAGGTATATGAATGCACGCCATCGGTGGCACGTGCATTGCAGAGGTTAAGGTTAGGGCTGGATTCAAGGGGGAAATGGGGGAGGGGGGGATATGGGGGAGGGGGGGATATGGGGGAGGGGGGGATATGGGGGAGGGGGGAATATGGGGGAGGGGGGGAATATGGGGGAGGGGGGATATGGGGGAGGGGGGATATGGGGGAGGGGGGATATGGGGGAGGGGGGATATGGGGGAGGGGGGATATGGGGAGGGGGGATATGGGGGAGGGGGGATATGGGGGAGGGGGGATATGGGGGAGGGGGATATGGGGGATATGGGGAGGGGGGATATGGAGATATGGGGGAGGGGGAGATATGGGGGAGGGGGAGATATGGGGGAGGGGGAGATATGGGGGAGGGGGAGATATGGGGATATGGGGGAGGGGGGATATGGAGGAGGGGGAGATATGGGGGAGGGGGATATGGGGGATATAGGGAGGGGGGATATGGGGGATATAGGGAGGGGGGATATGGGGGATATAGGGAATATGGGGGAGGGGGGGATATGGGGGAGGGGGGATATGGGGGAGGGGGGATATGGGGGATATGGGGGAGGGGGGATATGGGGGAGGGGGGATATGGGGGAGGGGGGGATATGGGGGAGGCTCACCCTGCCTGCTCTGACGAGGTTGTTCACCTTCTTGTGGCACTGGGTGCCTGTCCGTGGTGTCAGGGCCACAGCGGTGACGGCCTCTGCCACCTCCCTCCACAGACGCCGGCTGTGGCGTGGGCCAACTATGCGGCCGTGCCCGGGATACAGGGCGCCCCTCCTCTGCTCCACCGTGTCCAGGAGCGCCTCCACATCGCGTGACTCGAACCTCGGGGCTGAGCGACGGCCAGCCATCCAGTCGGGTGTTGCGGTCGGGTGTTCCGGTCGGGTGGGGGGGAGCAGCGCGGCCTTATGAGCCGTCACGCTGTGCAGCGCGTATGACGCTGCACGGCGTGAACCACTGCGCAAGCGCGGATCCCGTTACGTCGCTGCTTGCCCATTTCGGGCCGGAGACTATCGACCCATTTTTCCGACGTGACGCAAGTCGGATTTGCGCCGTTTTTTGCGCCGATCGGCGGACTTTCCGCCGAAAACGGAGAATTTCGCCCCTGGTCTGTGCAACTGGAGAGTTACACACCTGGGGCGAGATTCTCCAACCCCCCGCCGGGTCGGAGAATCGCCGGGGGCTGGCGTGAATCCCGCCCCCGCCGGTTGCCGAATTCTCTGGCACTGGATATTCGGTGGGGGCGGGAATTGCGGCGCGCCGGTTGGCCCCCCCCCCCCCCCGCGATTCTCCGGCCCGAAGTCCCGCTGCTAAAATGCCTGTCCCGCCTGCGTAGAATAAACCACCTACCTTGCCGGCGGGACAAGGCGGCGCAGGCGGGCTCCGGGGTCCTGGGGGGGGCGCGGGGCGATCTGGCCCCGGGGGGGTGCCCCCACGGTGACCTGGCCCGCGATCGGGGCCCACCGATCCGCGGGCGGGCCTGTGCCATGGGGGCACTCTTTCCCTTCCGCCTCCGCCACGGTCTCCACCATGGCGGAGGCGGAAGAGACTCCCTCCATTGCGCATGCGCGGAAATGCCGTCAGCGGCCGCTGACGCTCCCATGCATGCGCCGCCTGCAGATGTCATTTCCGCGCCAGTTGGCGGGGCACCAAAGGCCTTTTCCGCCAGCTGGCGGGGTCAGAAATTCGTCCGTCGCGGGCCTAGCCCCTTGAGGTTGGGGCTCGGCCCCCCAAGATGCGGAGCATTCCGCACCTTTGGGGCAGCGCGATGCCCGACTGATTTTCGCCGTTTTGGGCGCCAGTCGGCGGACATCGCGCCGATACCGGAGAATTTTGCCCCTGTTTTCAGTCTGATCCTGACACTTTGCCATATTCTGGTAAGTTTCCACCCATAAAAGTGCTTCCACATCCAGTGCAGGCTATCTCAGGCTGTGGTAAAGCTGCATTTATGTATCATCAACTGTGTCTTTCAATCCTCAAACATGTGAGTATTAGTGAGTATAGATAAAGGGCTGGATTCTCCGTTTCTGAGGCTATGTGCCGGCCCCAACGGAGAATCCGTGGTGCTCCACGGTGGGAAATCGTCTCGAATCCCTCACCGATTCCAGTACCAGTGATGGGCTAGCACCGAAACCAGCGGATCGCGCGGAGAACGTCCGGAGAAGAGTGGGTCCCTGGCCGCGCATGCCCAGGGCTGACGAGCTGCAGTCGTGCACGCCTACGCCCCCACCGATCGCGCCGGGAAACATGGCACCGGCCGTGCTGGACCGCATACCCACCTACCCCGACACAGCGGCCCACTCCCCCCAGTCATAGCAGAAGCCCTCCGGCCACCAGCACGGATCCGGCCCAGCCTAGCGGTGCTTGACTCTGTCCGCAGCCAGCACGCTAGGTTTCCGACCGTTGGGACCACACGCGCCGTTGGATACTTGGCCCATCGTGGGCGGAGCATTGCAGGTGGACCAACTGAGGACGAGCCAACCACATGGCGACTGCGTGCGGTGCACGTCAAAGTGACGCCGATTTGGAGGGAGCGGAGTATCGTGAACTGGCGTCAAACCGGCGCCTGCCCCGATTCTGGTGTCGGAATCCAACCTCCACCCGATTGTCGATCCCGATTCCGCATCGGGCTCCTGAGAATCCCGCCCAATGTGTCTAAACAATTAGATGATATTGTCGGAAATTAATGTTTTCAGTTTCTGGATTTTTAAAGTTCATTTATGGGATCTGGGCATCTCTATCTAGGCCAGCAGTCATTGCTCATCCCTAAATGTCCTTGGGAAGGTGGTGATGAGCTAGCTGCCTTCTTGAATCGCTTCAGACCATGTGTTATAAAGATGAGCAGGCTAGGTGGATTGGCCATGATAAAATTGTCCCTTAGTATACAGGGATGTGCAGGTTAGGTGGGGTTGCGGGGATAGAGCAGGGGAGTGGACCTAGTTAGGGCGCTCTTTCGGAGGGTCAGTGCAGACTTGATGGGCCAAATGGCCTACTTCTACACTGAAGCGATTTTATGGTTCTATATGTACACCCACAGTGTTGTTAGGGAGGGAGCTCCAGGATTTTGACACAGTGAAGGAATGGCAATCTATTTCCAAGTCAGGATGGTGAGTGTCTTGTAGGGAAACTTCCAGGTGGTGCTGTTCCCATGTGGTTGCTGCCCTTGTAGATGATAGTGGCCATGGGTATGGAAGTTGCTGTCAAAGCAGCCTTGGTGAGTTCCTGCAGTGCAATTTGTAGATGGTGCACACTGCTGCTATTGTGTGTTGGAGGTGGAAGAAGTGAATGTTTCTGGAAGGGATGTGCAGCAATTGGGCTGCTTTGTCCTGGATGGTATCAAGCTTCTTGAGTGTTGCTGGAGCTGCACTCATCCAGGCAAGTGGAGTGTATTCCATCACTCTCATAGAATCATAAAACTTTCAGCACATGAGGAGGCCATTCTGCCCATCGGGTCTGCACCGGCCCCTTGAAAGAGGACCCTACTTAAGCGCGCACTTCCACCCTATCCCAATAGCACCACCTAACCTTTATGGACACTAAGGGCGATTTAGGATCACCAATCCACCTAACCTGCACCTCTTTGGAGTGTGGGAAGAAACTGGAGCATCTAGAGGAAACTCTCAGACACGGGGAGAAAGTGCAAACTCCAGACAGTCACCCAGGTGGGAATTGAACCCGGGTCCCTGGAGCTGTGAGGCAGCAGTGCTAACCACTGTGTGCAGGCTCTTGACTTGTGCTTTGCAGATTGTAGATAAGCTTCAGTGAGTTGGGAGGTGAGGATTTGTAGCCTATGACCTGCTCTTGTAGCCATAGCATTTATCTGGCTAGTCTAGTTCAGTTTCTGTTTAACGGTAAGCTCCAAAACCTTTATTTATGGGTGTTGGATGGTATTAGTATCATCTCCTGGTAGCGGTGTGAGTGCCTGCAGAATAAATTGCAAGACTGTATGGGGGAAAGTGAAGTACTGAAACTTTGTAATTAGGTTGGCAAGCATGGAGTGCTTGTCAATGAACACTGATGAGGTGTTCTTGGGAGAAGATGTAGAGGTCCTGTAAGTATGAAGTCTAAAGCATAAGGCCTGTCAAAGGATCCATGCTTCCTGGAATCCGGTATGAATAAGGAAATCGCAAGTCTCTCTTGTGCATTTTTCCATTGTTTGCACCTGGTGCAGGAACCTAACCTGCTGATTCACCTGTTTTGCTCCTTCATCCCCATCCTCTTCATCAGATGAGGAATGTGTCTCCTCCAGGTCATCAGTTGGCAAAGCTTCCTCTGCCCCCTCTGCAGCAGGAGGTTGTGCAATGCACAGCAGATAGCGATTATTCAGGAGGCCCTTTGAGGTGCATATTGTAAAGCTCACCAGGCAGTGGAACCTCATTTCCAACAGACCCGGATGTTGCCCATGTTAAACCTTCGTTTTACTGCTGCTTCACTCCACAGACGTGTTATCAGCCAGGACTTAAGCAGATAACCCATGTCTCCCAGATTCCATCTATGCAGGCATGCGGGAGCTTGAAGAACTGTGATACCTGGAAATGGTGTAGGATGTAAGCATGAACGCTCATTGGAAACTAAGCACTCACCTGGAGGGTATGTCTCCTGTGATTGCAGACCAATTGCAAATTAATGGAGTGAAACCCCTTTCTGCTGATAAATACGACAAGCTGGTGGTTCCATGGAGCGATGATTTCCACATGGGTGTGATTGATACCATTGGGAGAGACCGTGGCGAAGAGGCAATGTCTCTGGGGACATGGGTTCATATCCCACCACAAAAACTGGAGGAAGATACATTCAATTGATAAAAGCTGAATGGTCTATTCCTCAACTAACATCGCTAGAAAGTAGGCGATCTGATATTTATTACACTGCTTGTTGTGGGAGCTTGCTGCATACAAATTTGTTTAAATACATACTTTGGTTCTGTCTTCACAAAGCAGGACACAAATAAGATACCAGGAATGTTGGGGAACATGGAATTTAGTGAGAGGAAGGAACTGCAGGAAATCAGTATTAGTAGGGAAATGGTGTTGGGGAAATTGATGGGATTGAAGGCTGATAAATCCCCAAGGCCTGATAATCAACATTCCAGCATACTTAAGGAAATGGCTCCAGAAACAGTGAATGCATGAGTGGTCATCTTTATACTTTGGAACAGTTCCTTAAGATTGGAAGGTATCTAATGTACCACCACTCTTTAATAAGTCAGGTAGAGAGAAAACAGCAAATTATAGACCAGTCAGTTTGACATCGGTAGTGGGGAAAATGCGAGAGTCCGTTGTCAAAGAGTTTAGACCAGACCACTTGGAAAACAGTGGCAGGATAGGACAGAGTCAGCATGGATTTATGAAGGGGAAATCATGCTTGATAAATCTACCGGAATTCTTTGAGGATGTAACCAGTAGAATTGATATGGGGGAGCCAGTGGATGTGGTTTATTTGGACTTTCAGAAGGTTTTTGACAAAGTCCCACATAAGAGATTAGTGTGTAAAATTAAAGCACATGGGATTGGGGGTAGTGCATTGAGATGGTTTTCAAATTGGTTTGCTGACAGGAAACAAAGTAGGAATAGATACAAATGACCAGCAGTGACGAGTGGGGTACCATAAGGATCAGTGCTGGGACCCCAGCTATTCACAATACATATTAATGATTTGGATAAGGGAACAAAATGGAATATCTCCAAATTTGCAGATGACACAAAGCTGGGTGGGAGGGTGAGCTGTGAGGAGGACGTAGAAATGCTTCAGTGTATTGAGTGTGCAAATGCATGTCAGATGCAATATAATGTGGATAAATGTGAGGTTATCCACTTTGGTAGCAAAAACAGGAAGGCAGATTATTATTTAAATGGCTATAGATTGAGAGACGCGAATGTGCAACAAGACCTGGGTGTCTGTGTACACCAGTCGCTGAAGCTAAGTAAGCAAGTGCAGCAGGTGATGAAGAAGGCAAATGTATGTTAGCCTTCATAAGTGAGGAGATTCAAGTACAGGCACAGGGATGTCTTGCAGGAATTATACAGGACCTTGGTGATGGCACACCTGGAATATTGTGAGCAGTTTTGGCCTCCTTATCTGAGGAAGAATGTTATTGCTATGGAGGGAGTGCAGCAAAGGCAGACTGATTCCTAGGATGGCGGGAATGATACATGAGGAGAGATGAGTCGGTTAGGATTATATTCGCTGGAGTTTAGAAGAATGAGGGGGTATCTCATAGAATCCTATAAAATTCTAACCGGACTAAACAGGGTAAATTTGGGAAGGATGTTCAGAATCAACGGTCAGAGTCTAAGGAAACTGGGTAAACCATTTAGCACTGAGATGAGGAGAAATTGCTTCACCCAGAGAGTGGTACGCCTGTGGAATTTTCTATCACAAAGCAGTTGAGGTGAAAACATTCTTTTAGAAGGGGTTAGATTTGGCACTTGGGGTTAAAGGGATCAAAGGATGTGGAAGGATATGGGACTGGATTCTCCACCCCGCCGCACCTCTTTTCTGCCCTGACCCCCCCAGCGGGATTCTCCATTACACCGGCCGGTCAATGGGGTTTCCCATTGTGGGGAAGCCCCATGCTGTCGGGAAACCCCGGGCGCCGGCAAAACGGAAAATCCCGCCGGTGGAGAATCGCGCCTCTGGAAGGAAACCGGGAACAGGTTGCTGAGTTGGATGATCAGCTATGTGTTTCTATAATATCTTGCACATGTGGAAAGCCTGCAATGGTCAAAGACCACAAATCTTTCTGTCTGCACTCTGGGTCAGTTATATTGCATAAGTATCTACCCCTCTCGAACAGAGCGTTTATTTCTTTAATACAATGATGAGCGGCTGCCAGAGAAATATTGCACATGTCCCCTGTGGAGCTCTGGAAGGAGTTAAGACCATAAGACATAGGAGCAGAATCAGGCCATTCAGCCCTTGGAGCCTGTTCCGCCATTCATCATGGCTGATATGTTTCTCATCCCCATTCTCCTTCCTTCTCCCCATCATTTTCATTTTTTTTTTCATAACCCCTGATCCCCTTATTAATCAAGACCCTATCTAGCTCTGTCTTAAAAATACTGTGATTGCTGCCTCACGGCGCCGAGGTCCCAGGTTTGATCCCGGCTCTGGGTCACTGTCCCTGTGGAGTTTGCACATTCTCCCCGTGTTTGCGTGGGTTTCGCCCCCACAACCCAAAGATGTGCAGGACAGGTGGATTGAACACGCTAAACTGCCCCTTAATTGGAAAAAACGAATTGGGTACTCTAAATTTATAATTTAAAAAATACTGTGATTTGGCCTCCACAGCTTTCTGCGGCAAAGAGTCCACAGATTCACCACCATCTGGCTGAAGAAATTCCTCCTCAAACAAGTTCTTTGCATTGCAGTTGAAGACTGCATTACTTTCAAAGTCTTAGGCATTGGGTTTCTTCCCAGTCTCAAAAGGCCACAGGTCATCCTACATGTCTGTGATAGCCACCCTAGACATCTACAATCTTTGCTGCAATGTCTCTCTGACATTTGAAGTGAGTGGAGGCAAGACCTGTATCACTCTGGGACATGGCAATGACCTTCATCTTATTAGCCAGCGCTTGGCTCCCCTTGACCATCTTCAGCATTTGGTTCAGTCACAAGCTTCATGATGTCCTCCCACCATTTTTGCCTCTGGACCCAGTCCCTCCCTCTGAAACGCTCCTCCGCTGCATGTGACCATGAGCTCCTCTTGCTCGCCAAAGAAAATTGCAGTGTTGTTGCAGACAGTTCCAAATCGCTCTCTTCACTGTCCCATTGCCAGCTTCAAATTGTCAATACACTAAAGATACACCTCATGTCGTTACAAGCTATCGCATTACTTCCAACTCAAATATGGGACCACACGCAATCTCAGTCTGTCCAACATGACCTTTGCTTTGTAGGTTCTCTTACTTTCCATCCAATTGTTTTGGCTCTTGCGTTGCATTCACCAGCAACTATATTCCATCTGAAGTTCACAAAATGGTCAACATCATCAAGGCATTTCTACAAACCATCTCACCTCGGGTTACAACAGTCCTGATGGCACGGCATTCCCAGAGACTCCCATTTCCACACTTTTAAGTGGTCTGGTAGGCTCTGGCACCACTTCAGCAACAGCAATGGGTATTGTCCGATACACAATCCCGTGCTCTTCCTGTCTTCAATTCTCTGTGTTCCCAGCTGTGTAGCACACAACACACAGCAACACAGACCAGGAATTGCCGGCTCGCCGTGGCGGAACCCAATATGGGGGATGTGGCAGGCCAGTCAAACATGCATTGACTTTCTGGTGAGATCAGAAGAACTGGTGCTGGGCTGGAAAATCCCACCCACAGTCTCTGCTTTATTCTCAGAGCCCTGCTTCAACACTGGGATCTATTCTAAAACTGTCAAACAGAAAAGTGTCCCATTCGGAGAGAACCTAGCTTGTGTCTTTCCCTCCACCCAGTCTCAGTCTCAACTACCAAACAGAAAAAAAAAGATTCAAATCCAACCCCACCGTAATTAGCTTTCTATTTAACTTTCTTTCCTAGGTATTTATCTCCATGTATAATCTAAAGACCCACTGGGTTTCTTAATTATGGAATTAAGGAACTTAATTATGTCATAATTAGGAAACGAATTAACCTTCTTTCAAAATACCCCACAGCACAAGTTCATCCTTAAAGGGGCATGGTACTTAAGAAAATACAGGCTTTTGCCAGCGCATGGGTCGTCACCACATAACTGCAAACCTGTAACAGATAATATTCAACTTCAACGGCGGTGCAAAAAGGCAGTAGCAGATTGGTTTTCCTTCATACATTTAGCCTGAATCCCTTTCCACTGTCTTCAAGATTTGTTTTATAAATAAATGAGGGTGGATTCTCCATTGCCCGACACCGGTGTCAGGATTTCCGATCGGGCAGAGAATGGAGCGTCGAGGGGAAAACGGGTCTGTTGTCATACCCATTGCGATGCTCTGATTCCCCCGCTGACAGTCACAGCACACTACCTGCCCCATGCTGGCAGGAGTGATTTATATCCATTTGATTAACTGGCTCAAAGCCCCAGTCTTCTCCTCCCCTCCACCCCCCCCCCCCCTCCCCCCAAACCACGCTACTAACAGGTCACCCTCCATCCCACCTGTCGTGTTGGGTGTTCTGATGCACAAATGATCCAACACGGCTATAGATGGTACAACTCTGTTTTATTGTCTAATCAACGGTAGCAAATAACTACTGGCTTGGGTACGTGCTTCACCAGCTAACCTGTGGACCCAGCCCTATCACTATCTTAGTGAGGCACTCAGCACATGGTCTATGTCTGAGTGGCACGCTGTGAGCTCTGCGCTCTGAGCTATCTCCTGGTAGAATGAGCGGGAACTGTGGTGTTCCCTGTTTTATAGTGCATGTGCTCTCACTGGTAATTGGCTGCGATGTTATGTGGTTGGTCCAACTGCCTGTCCTTCAGTGTGTGTGTGATTGCACCATGATATGCTGATGTGGATATCATGACACCACCCACAGCATGCTATCCTAACAGAGACCACCATCAGTCACCCCTTCTTGTAAGCTGAAGAGAAGTCCAGGCAAGAGAGTGAAAAATCACTGCATCTTCGCCAATCCTTCCCTAACATCTGCTGCCTCACACAAAAGTGTTTAAAGCAGTGCTTATAAATATTAGAGGCTTCCTGGAAAGCCAAGTAAACTTCAAAGGGCTTCAAATCCCTTGGCAGCCTGTGAAATGCATATCTTCCATTCAATTTCACACAGCAATGCATATCTTCCATTCAATTTCACACAGCAATGCATTGTACTAGCCAGTGATTGACAGTTTTATAGGTCCAGACACAGCTGCTTAGGAGGTTTGTTTATTTACATTTCCCTTCATGCTTGAATGCATCTCAATTACTCTGCTTTGATGCTAGCTGCAATGTTTATAAACACGCTTGCCATGATTGACAGCTCCTCACCGCATCAAAAGGAGCTAAGTGCTTGCACTTCACTTTTACAGCAGAAAGCACGGGACTCTTTTTGATGTGGTAAGGAGCTGTCAGCTTAACCTCATGCATGTGTGTTGTGGGGGGGGCGGGGAGGGTGATCTGTTATTCCCGTGGTGTGGGAAGTATGCCCTTGTCAGCAGGGATGGAGGGACACATGATTTGCGTTGTGGGGGAGGGGTGGGGCTGCCACCGGACCTCTATCGCACCAACCACTCAAATTGATGGCCCAATACTTGGATTCCAATGGAGTCCAACGAGCTTGCGACCATGCATAAATTAGCATGATGGAGGGGGATACTCTCATACCGGGCCCCACTCCTAGTGACAGCGGAGACCAATAGCGATTCTCCACTGGTGGGAACACTTAGGTCGGGATTCTGCGACCACCCCGCCGGCTGGAGAATCCCCGGGGGGGAGGCGTGAATCCTGCCCTGGTGCCGTGACGCCGGCTGCCCTATTCTCCGCCGCCATTTTTTGGGTGGCGGCGGGATTCCCGCCACGCCGGTCGGGGGCCATTGCCAGCGGCCCCCCTGGTGATTCTCCGGGCCCTGATGGACCAAGCGGCCGTCCAGTTTTGGCCAGTCCCGCCGGTGTGAATTACTCACCTCACGCACGGCGAGACCTGGTAGGTGAGTGTGCGGGGGCGGTCCTCGGGGGGGGTGGGGGGGAGGGGGAGGTGGGATGCGGGGTCGCTAGGTAGGCCTGGCCCATGATCAGGGCCTACCGATCTGTGGGCAGGCTTGTTCCATGGGGGGGACTTCTTTCCTCCATGCCGGGCCCCTTTGGGCTCCGCCATATTGCCCAGGGGCCGTCGGGAGAAGGCCCCTGGGCCTTTTCGCATGCACGAAAATATGCCGGACGGTCTGCGCATGCGTGGAAATATGGCGGCCGTCCTGCGCATGCGCAAGATCAGGCCAGCCGTTCTGTGCATGCGCAAACTCGTGCTGGTCCTTTCGGCGTCCACCTAGCCCCCATAAATGCGGAGAATTCCTCACTTTCAGGGGCTGTTGAAGCCGGAGTGGTTGGCGCCGGTTTTCCCGCCGGCATGGGGACTTAGCCCCCAGAAGGGAGAATTGCGCCCCTAGTCTCACCCCAGGGCCGGGCCGGAGAATCGCCAGGACCGGCGCGAATCGTGCCATGCTGCCCCGATGCCGGTCTGCCGATTCTCCGGAAAGCGGAAAATCGCGCCATTGGCGCTGGTCGGGGGCCACTCTACGGGACACACCCCGGCGATTCTCGGCCAGGGATGGGCCGAGCGGCGACACCAAAAAAGCCGAGTCCCGCCGGCGCCGTCCACACCTTCTCGTGGACCTCGGCGTGGATGCGTGTGGGGGCGGCCTTGTGGGGGGAGGGTGTCCGACCCTGGGGGGGGCCTCCGCTGTGGCCAGGCCCGCGATTGGGGCTTACCGATTGGCAGGGCCGGCCTCTCGGGCTGGGGCCTCTTTTGTTCCGCCCCGGCCCCTGTAGCCCTACGGCCATGTTGCGTTCAGGCCGGCGCGGCGAAGGGAGCCACTGCACATGCGAGCATTGGCGCTGGCCCCACTGAGCATGCACAGACCCGCGGCGCCCATCTGACGCCGCGAATCTGCAGCTGGAGCGGCGTAGTTCGCGCCAGTGCCGTGCTGGCCCCCTGTAAGGGTCAGGATTGCTGCTCCTGAGGCTATGTTGACGACGTCGAGAAACGCGACGGCGTTTACGACGGCGTCAACACTTAGCCTCAGGATCAGAGAATCCTGCCCCTTGTGTTGCACATTAAAGAAGCAGTCGTGATTCTTAGTTGAAACACGCATTCCTTTTCTTAATATTCCTTTGGGAAGCATCTAGAAATGGATTCAGTCAGCCTGAACAAAATAATTACTTTAAAACTGAAGAACTTAATCTTTAAACCACTCAGGAACACTTTATTCATCAATTCTTTGAAGTTTTAGAAAGAGAATTGTGTTATTATGTTGACTTGAACAGTAAGCACCGCATCAGGAATCTCACACCCAATTAAATGTGTAATTTTGCATAGCATTTTAGATGCACAAAGGAATTCTATTTTATATTGAAACATTCAAAAGCGTTCATACCAGAAAATTCCAGCCATGAATGAGATCGGAAGATTTTGGCCATACGATCAATTGAATAATTGTATATTAGCTGTTTTGCATTTTTTTTTGTTGCTGAAAAAGTGCTTTAGGAAGTCATAAAAAGGCAACTGTGATGGGGATCTGTAGCCATCTGGGATGGCCACTTCCAGAATACAAAATGGATGCTTGCAATGAATGTAGGGAACTATGGACAATGTTAGGAAAGCAAGCAGGCACAGAGCCTGTATGCATATTGGAGAAACAGCTCCCAGACGGAACTGAAACTGTCGGTCAATTAACATATTGATGGCCCATCTCCGGGAACAAAGGAAAGACACTCAAGCAACCGACACTGCTCCAGACATCCCGGCGCCAATTCCCCAAACCAAAAGCACAAACAAAGCCAGGCCTACAGCCACCAAAGACACGCCCAACCATCCGGGCACCCACCCCTTTATTGGTCAAGATCAATACCAGTGATCAAGATGCGGCCCAATTAATTGGGGCTAAGTTTAAGGCCCAAAAGCGCGCGAAGCCCCTCCGGGTATAAGAAGAAACCCCCGAGCGAGAATCTCTCTCTTGGATTTGGCTCTCAAAGCGGAGAGACCCATCCACCAGCTACACCAGAAGCAAGTAAGTCCAAGGTCAACGCTCACTACCAGACGGACGACCTTAGCTGTTCTCCTGTACCCCTTCGAACCCAACAACCTCAGATCCAAACAACGGCCATTGTTCCTCTGACTGAGTGGGCAACCGAAGCTAAGTATAGGCGTTAGCGTTAGAGAGAGTTTAGTTTGTAGTACTCTGTTCATGCGTAGATCTTACTGTGTGTGTAAATAAATAGTATTGACTTTGAACTAACTAACTGGTGTATTGGCTTTTTGATTCGGGTTTGAACTTTGTGGCGGTATCGAGAGATACCTGGTGATTCTAAGGCATAAACATAATTAGGATTAAGGAAGGCGACCATATTGACCGCCATATTCATAACCAGAGAAACAGAGCAACAGATCGTACTGTAACACTAGGAAACGCAGGATAGTGAAGAATTGATTTATACTTTATTGATGAAACAAATTACTTGTGATGGTGACTCTTTAATTTTTATTCAACAGGAAGTTACTCGTGCTCATAAAGGTTGGGCACTTGACAGTGTGGTTCTGTGCAATGAAGTTAGCAAATGGATGAAAGATGACATCACAGCTCCCCCTTCAGAGGGAGTCTATGTGTATGGACTGTATCTGGAAGGAGCTGGATGGGATAGGCGAAATTCAAAGCTCATTGAATCTAAACCTAAAGTGCTATTTGAGTTGCTACCAGTCATCCATATTTCGGCTCAGAATAACTTGAGTAAGTATGCAATACATTTGCAACTCTTTAAAATAACCAACAGCTGAATTTAACATATTAAAGTAGTGTAATATAATAGATATCACTAACCGATGTCCAAAACGTATACTTTGTCATCTTGGGATTTTAGATTGGTGAACATTGATTTAAAAAAAAGAGCTTTTGAATTTACTACCTGTGATTGTCAATAATCCATGCTTCTCTGGACTCAATTTTAAAATGACTTGCTGGAATAACTGACAAATTTTGATACATGCATGTAGATTTATGAGAATATACAGCTTGGATGTTCAACTATTGGTAAACCAATCTCACAATTTTCAAAAACCCTTAACCTTTTTCTTCACACAGTTCTCCTTTATTTGCATATGAAAGACAAAATTATAAATTGGTAGTTTGGAAATAGCAGCTTACTGTTCACAGAATCACAATGGTTACAGCCCAGAGGAGACTATTCAGCTGGTCATGTCTGTGCTGGCTCTCCATTGGAGCAATTTACCTCATGTCACTCCCCAACTTTCTGGAACCCTGCATGTTCTTCCCTTTCAGATAATAATCCAATTCCTTCTTAAATGCCTTTATTAAATCTGCCTCCATCATGCACTCAAGCAGTGCATTCTGAATCTTAACCACTTTCTGCATAAAAAAGCTTTTCCTCCTTTCCCATTGCTTCTTTTGCCATTCCCTTAAATCTGTTCCTCTTGTTCTCCATTGTTCCATTAATGGGAACACTTTTCCGTATCCACCCTGTCCAGCCCCCTCATGATTGTTCATGTGGTTCTTTTTCTCCAAAGTTAAGCAGTTATCATTAAATTTCTTTTTTTGACACACCACTTTCTCAGACAAATCTAGTTTTACCTCGGCTATTATAATAATGTTCACCATTATCGACTTACTTATTTCTGCCTCTGCAGCATTGCCTGTCTTCACCACTGTCTCAACTCCTTTGCAAATGAAACCTTTATCAGTGCCTACATCATCCCCGGGTTCTGCCACTCCAAAGATCATAGGCGTCATTCTCCGACCCCCCGCCGGGTCGGAGAATGGCCGTTGGCCGCCGTGAATCCTGCCCCCGCCGAAGTCTCCGGTACCGGAGATTGGGCGGGGGCGGGAATCGGGCCGCGCAGGTTGGCGGGACCCCCCGCTCAATTCTCCGGCCCGGATGGGCCAAAGTCCCGCCCAAAAATTGCCTATCCCGCCGGCGTAAATCACAGCTGGTATTTACCGGCGGGACCAGGCGGCGTGGGCGGGCTCCAGGGTCCTGGGGGGTGTGCGGGGCGATCTGACCCCGGGGGGTGCCCCCACGGTGGCCTGGCCCGCGATCGGGGCCCACCGATCCGCGGGCGGGCCTGTGACGTGGGGGCACTCTTTCCCTTCCGCCTCCACCACGGCCTCCACCATGGCGGAGGCGGAAGAGACTCTCCCCACTGCGCATGCGCAGGAAACTGTCGGCGGCCGCTGACGCTCCCGCGCATGCGCTGCATTTCCGCACCAGCTGGCGGGGCACCAAACGCCATTTCCGCCAGCTGGCAGGGCGGAAATCCCTCCGGCGCCGGCCTAGCCCCTCAATGTTGGGGCTCGGCCCCCAAAGATGCGGAGCATTCCACACCTTTGGGCCGGCGCGATGCCCGTCTGATTGGCGCCGTTTTTGGCGCCAGTCGGCAGACATCGCGTCGTTGGGGGAGAATTTTGCCCCTTCTGACTGGCAATGTATTCTTCACCCTTTACAAACTCCAACTTATCCAAACCTCTGCTGCATATATCTTGACCCACACTAAATTCCAATAACCATCACTGCCATCCTCACCTACTTACACTATTTCCCAATGCATCTCATTTGCAAATTTTCTCCATTAATTCCTCCATGAACTTGCCTCACCTCACTCCTTTAACCTCCAAAAAAAACTTACATTCCTCCTGAAAGCTGTATTTCCCTTCTAATTCTGGCTATCTGGGCATTTATAAAATTTATAAATAGTCAGAGATTTAAATTTAGAATGTGGAATACAGAATATCTAATTTGTAGCAACATTTTCATGATTCAGAGTAACCTACTGATTTAAAAAAATACCCAATTCTGAAAATGCTGTGTATTACATCGGTAGAGTGTAAATGTACTCCATTCCTTCTAATGCTGTTTCTTTCCTCTTGCCAAGGTGCAAAAGATCCGCGGTTATATTCATGCCCAATCTACAAAAAACCAATCAGAACTGACTTAAATTACACAGCCACTGTGGACCTGCGAACAGTTCAGCCCCCTGAGCACTGGATCCTACGTGGAGTAGCACTACTTTGTGATGTCAAGTAAACAAGATCAAGCAGTAACTGGGAAAATTGTTCCATCAACCATGCTGCCACATAGACATTTGTATTTAATATCAATACCAACCTTTCAGCTTTACTGAAAGTAATTTTAAAATGTATTTGGTTAATATACAGGAAGAAAACGTCATTTCTAGGTGTGATTGTAGACTTTTGTTTGATTTAAGGTGATAATGGGTATTTATTGATTGAAATTTCTGTAATTAAGTTTAATTTTGACTGTGAATGCATTATCTCATGTTTTAGCTCATGCCCCCGGACTCATGCACAAGAGTTGAAATGTCTTTGTTCTACTGTGTTAGTGATAGCTATTTCCATTTCAGTTTATTATGTGTAGAGTCAGGTCTTATTTTATTAGACAAACACCTGCAGAAAAAATATTCAAAGCTAACCAGTCTTGAAGCTTATGTCACATGGCATTGGTATACTTTTAAAGATGTATTTTTGTAATAAGTGCTGAATATCTGCAACCATACTGAAAGTAATCTTTGTACCAGATTTGTCAACAAATTTTATAAAAGTGCTCCAAAAAGATTTGCCTCAATTTGTGTAGGTAGATAACAATAGCCTCTTTTTAACTACACGTCTATATTCACGTATCTTGGGTGGGATGCTCCGTCCCACCGCACCACATTTCTGCCTCAGCCCGCCAGCGGGATGCTCTGTTACGCCGGCCGGTCAATGGGGTTTCCCATTGTGGGGCAGCCCCACGCCGTCAGGAAACCCCCGGGGTGCCGGCAAAACAGAGCATCCCGCCGGCGGAGAATCCCGGCCCTTGTGTTTCAAAAGAAGAAAGGAACAGGCCCTTCGCCCCTCCACGCCTGCGCCGACCATGCTGCCCGTCTAACATAAAGCCTTCTTCACTTTCGGGGTTAATATCCCTCTATTCCCATCCTATTCATCTATTTATCAAGATGCCCCTTAAATATCAATATTGTACTACTTCCACCACCTCGTTCGGTAGTGAGTTCCAGGCACCCACTGCCCTCTTGTGTAAAAAAACTTCCCTCGCACACCTCCTCTAAACTTTGCCGCTCATACCTTAAACCTATGTCCCCTAGTAATTGACTCTTCCACCCTGGGAAAAAGCTTCTGACTATCCACTCTGTCCATACCCCTCATAATTTTGTACACTTCTATCAGGTTGCCCCTCAACCTCTGTCGTTCCAGTGAGAACAAACTGCGTTTAGGGGATTTCACAGTAACTCCATTGAAGCCTACTTGTGACAATAAGCGATTATTATTATTATTATTATTATTATTATTATTATTATTATTATTATTATTATCCAACGTCTCCTCATAGCTAATGCCCTCCATACCAGGCAACATCCTGGTAAACCTCTTCTGTACCCTCTGCAAAGCTTCCACATCATAGAATTTACAGTGCAGAAGGAGGCCATTCGGCCCATCGAGTCTGCACCGGCTCTTGGAAAGAGCACCCTACCCAAGCCCACACCTCCACCCTATCCCCCTAACCCAGTAACCCCACCCAACACTAAGGGCAATTTTGGACACTAAGGGCAATTTAGCATGGCCAATCCACCTAACCTGCACATTTTTGGACTGTGGGAGGAAACCGGAGCACCCGGAGGAAACCCACGCACACACGGGCGAGCATGCAGACTCCGCACAGACAGTGACCCAAGTCAGGAATCGAACCTGGGAACCTGGAGCTGAGAAGCAATTGTGCTAACCACTATGCTACCGTGCTGCTTTCTGGTAGTATGGCGACCAGATTTGAACACTATATTCCAAGTGTGGCCTAACTAAGGTTCTATTCAGCTGCCACATGACTTGCGAATTTTTATACTCCATGCCCCGGCCAATGAAGGCAAGCATGCATATGCCTTCTTGACTACCTTCTCCAACTGCACAGCCACCCAGATTCCTCTACCTGTCAATACACTTGCAGGTTCTGCCATTTACTGTATATTTTCCACCTGTATTAGACCTTTCAAAATACATTACTTCACATTTGTCCAGCTTAAACTCCATCTGCCATCGCTCCGCCCAAGTCTCCAACCAATCTATATCCTGTCGTACCCTCTGACAATCCTCATCACTATCTGCAATTCCACCAAACTTTGTGTCATTCGCAAACTTACCAATCAGACTATTTACATTTTCCTCCAAATCATTTATTTATACTACAAGCCACAAACATCCCAGTACTGATCCCTTCAAAACACCACTACTCACAGCTCCCCATTCAGAAAAACACGCTTCCACTGCTACCCTCTGTCTTCTATGAGCCAGTCAGTTATGTATCCATCTTGCCAGCTCACCTCTGATCCCGTGTTATTTCCCCTTCTATACCAGTCTGCCATGAGAGACCTTGTCAAAGGCCTTACTGAAGTCCAATTTGACAAAATCCACTACCCTACCTTCATCAATCATTTTTGTCACTTCCTCGAAAAACTCGATCAAGTTAGTGAGACACGACCTCCCCTTCACAAAACCATGCTGACTCTCGCTAATACGTCCACTTACTTCCAAATGGGAGTAAATGCTGTCTCAAAGAATCCTCTCCAATAATTTCCCTACCACTGACATAAGGCTCACAGGCCTGTCATTTCCTGGATTATCCTTGCTATCCTTCTCAAACAAAGGAACATTAGCTATTCTCCAGTCCTCTGGTACCTCTCCTGTAGCCAGTGAGAATACAGAGATTTCTGTCAAGGCCGCAGCAATTTTCACCCTTGCCTCCCTCAGTATTCTAGGGTAGATCCCATCAGGCCCTGGGGACTTATCTACCTTAATGTTTTTCAAGGCACCCAACACCACCTTTTTGAGCTCAATAATATGACCAGGCTATTTACACACCCTTCCCCAGATTTATCATCACCAAGTCCTTCTCTTTGGTGAGTACTGATGCAAAGTACTCATTTAGTACCTCACCCATTTCCTCTGGTTCCATGCATAGATTCCCTCCCCTGTCCTTGAGGGGCCAACCCTTTTCCTAGCTACCTTCTTTAAACACTTATAAAAAGCCTTGGGATTTTCCTTAATCCTGTTTTCCAATGACTTCATGATCCCTTTTAGCTCTCCTGACTCCTTGTTTTAGTCCCTTCCTACTTTCCTTATATTCCTCACGGGCTTCGTCTGTTCTCAGCCTACTAGCCATTACAAACGCTTCCTTTTTCTTTTGTACTAGGCTCACAATATCCCTCATTATCCAAGGTTCCCGAAACCTGACATACTTATCCTTATTCCTCACAGGAACAAGCCGGTCCTGACTTCCTATCGACTGACATTTGAAAGCCTCCCACATGCCAGAGTCAGTTTACCCTTAAACATCCGACCCCAATCTAGATTCTTCAGTTCCTGCTGAATATTGTTATAATGAGCCTTCCCCCAATTTAGCACCTTCACCCGAGGACTACTCTTATCTTTATCCAACAGTACCTTAAAACTTACTGAATTCTGGTCACTGTTCCCAAAATGCTCCCGGACTGAAACTTCAATCACCTGGCCAGGCTAATTCCACAATACCAGGTCCAGTACATCCCCTTCCCTAGTTGGACTATCTACATATTGTTTCAAGAAGCCCTCTTGGATGCTCCTTACAAATTTTACCCTATCCAAGCCTCGAGCATTATGTCCCAGTCAATACAGATATAAAATCACCCACCACAACAACCCTATTACTTTTACACCATTCCAAATCTGCCGATACATCTGCTCTTCTATCTCTCACTGGCTGTTAGGAAGCCTATAGTAAATCACCAACATTTTGACTGCACCCTTCCTATTCTTGAGCTCTACCCACATTGCCAGGCTGGCAGTGCCAAGGTGTCCAGGTGACCATGTCAGGGATTGGCCTGGCGATGCCCTAACCTTAAGAGGTAGGGTGAGGAGGGGATGCTCGAGGGCCCCCTAAGAGGTAAGTTGGAGCCGTGGGGGGAGGTGGGGTCCAGCGGTGTTGTGTCCAAAAGGGTCAAAAGATGAGGGCGACATTTAAAAATGAGGTACGTTGGCCTCGGCGGTGTGTTCCTGACTGAGGCCAAAAAAAACAACAAAGTCCTGTTTGTCAGCACTGAGAGTAACCCTGCTATACGTGCCCAAAACGGGACTTTGTTTCTTGCATGTTGAATCATGCCCATTACTTCAAGATGTGAAAAATATTCATCCAAATGTTGATGAAAGGAAGTTATTTTATGCTATATTTGTTTGATCTGGATGCTGGCAACATTTTCATGGCCACAATTTTCCTCCAAAAACACCATAACAAAAGTGAGTTAAATCTCATTGACAATGCCATTTGAAAGAGCTACTGTTTCTGACTCAGCTGTGTCTGTTGACCTGTTTCCTCGGGGATTGACTCTTCAAAACTGTGACATTTTCTGAAGGTCGTTTTGCTTTAATTTCCAAACAGAATACACGGCCCTGATCATGACTTCAACAAAGTCCTATTCTTACTGTTTCTTTTATGTTTCAAGACAACAACTTGTGTTTATGTTTCCAATGTGGCATTTTCTGCAAATATTTCTTATACTATAATTGTATTGTGATAATTCATGTACTGTGGCTGAACCCTGTAATTCACCGTTAAATTATTTTAATCCTTTCGCAAGATGTGTGCATCGTTGATGAGGCCAGCATTTTTATTGCCCATCTTTAATTGCCCTTGCGAAGGTGGTGATGAGCTGCCTTCTTGAACCTCTGCAGTGTATGTCGTGTAGGCACACCCACGGTGCTGTTAAAGAGGGGGGATCTAGGATTTTCATCCAGCAGTAATGAAGGAACAGTGATATAGTTCCATATCAAGATCGTGGGCACGATTTAATGGCCACATTATGCTTAATAGAGCGAAGAGGCCGTTCGATTGCGGGTGAGGCCAAAAATGAGAACCGCGCCAGGTGTCAATCTGTTTATGGTCCACCCAGCCCGTTCCCATTGGTGAAATCAGGAACTCACACGAGTGTGGTGAGTAACCAATAATCCCCGCTTAAGGCTGCCCATCAGGCCACGGAAGGACCCCGAGGAGGAGGCCGGCGACAGCCCAAGGTGTCCAGGCGTCGTTGGTCTTTCGAATAAATGACAGACAATATGTGCTGCAGGAGGCCCTGCCTCAACAAGGGGACTGTGTGGCACCTGTGCCATGTCCTTGCATAAGGAGATGAGGGGTGCTGAATGGGACAGCTTTTTGTTTGTTTTGATCCATTTTTAAATTGAATGCAACAAAGTAGCAGAACATAGAGGCTGGCCTTCTGCCAAGCCCACTTCTGCACCTGACGGCCTCTGCACATGTTCCAGGGCAGTGGGCCTGACTTCTAACCCAGCCTGCCTTCCAACCCCTCAAACAACAAAAATTAGAACTGCAGGCCACCAATTTTATGGGAAATTCTCCCATCTTTGCACACCTGACCCATGAGTGAAAATTTGAGCTCTTCAAGAGCTCTTCGTTGTTTAAGGCCTATTGCACACTAATATATGCTAGTTCACCATTTTCTTTTCTGAGATAGATTTGCTGTCTCACTGTGGTTGTGTGGAATTTATCATGAGAGTACCAAAAAGCTTTGACAGCAAAGGTGAATTCACATTACTGAAATTACATGAAATTGCCAGATGTGCAAAAGGCAGACCTAAAATACATCAAATTAAATATAAACAAAGTTCAAGCAGCATAGTTAGTGCAACAACAATCTGGTTTAGCACAGGCCTAAAGAGCTGGCTTTTAAAGCAGACCAAGGCAGGTCAGCAGCACGGTTTAATTCCCGTACCAGCCTCCCCGAACAGATGCCGGAATGTGGCAACTAGGGGCTTTTCACAGTAACTTCATTTGAAGCCTACTTGTGACAATAAGCGATTTTCATTTCATTAAATTTGGTTATTGTTTCTGACTAGATATTATTACTGCAAGCTTGCTAATAGTCATTGATTTTATAGAATCTCAAACATTGACATTTCAAGTACTCCACTCCATACAATGCATTAAAAAAAGTGATGCATGGAAAGAACAATGGGCGGGATTCTCCACTCCCGTGCCAAAGTGCCCATGCCGTCGTGAACGCCATCGAGATTCACGACGGCGCGAAACAGCCCGTATCCCGACCGACTCAGGGCCCGATAATGGGCTAGGAGCGGGGCCGCGTCATTTACACGCGCCAGGCCTTGTCGCCGCGTAAAGGCGGCGTCGCATAACTGGCGTCACCTGCGCATGCGCGGGTTGGCCGGTGCCAACCCGCGCATGCGTGGTTGCCATCCTCTCCGAGTCCGCCCCGCAAGAACATGGCAGACGGATCTTGCGGGGCTGTGGAAGAAAGGAGGCCCTCCTTCAGAGAGGACGGTTCGACGATCGGTGGGCACCGATCGCGGGCCACCCCACATTTGAGGTACCCCCCGGTGCAGGATACCCCCCCCCCCCCCCAGTGTTCCCGCGCTGTTCCCGACGGCAGCGACCAGGTGTGGACGATGCCGGGGGGAACCCGCCGCTTTGGGCTGGCCGCTCGGCCCATCCGGGCCTGAGAATAGCAGGGGTACCGGAGAATCGCCATTTTGGGTGTCTCGGGCGATTCTCCGGCCCGCGGAACTCGACGGGGCCGTTCCCGCCGCTTGGGAGAATCGCGGGAGGGCGTCGGACCGGCGTCGCGGGAAATTTTGGCGGCCCAGGCGATTCTCCCAACCGGCGCGGGAGTGGAGAATCGCGCCCAATAACTCTGAGTTCGAGAGTTCAATAGCTTCCTTGGGTTTTGGGAGTCTCTAAATTTTAATTTAGCAATTCAACATAAGTCCAACAACACATTCTCTTGTCAAAGGTTAACTGTTTGCTTTGATTTTTATAATAATCTTTATCATTGTCACAAGTAGGCTTACATTAACACTGCAATGAAGTGACTGTGAAAATCCCCATGTCGCCACAGTCCGGCGGCTGTTCAGGTAAACTGAGGGAGAATTCAGAATGTCCAAATCACCTAACAAGCATGTCTTTCGGGATTTGTAGGAGGAAACCGGAGCACCCGGAGGAAACACACGCAGACACGGGGAGAACGTGCAGACTCCGCAGAGACAGTGACCCAAGCCGGGAATCGAACCTGGGACCCTGGCGCTGTGAAGCAACAGTGCTACCCATTGGTGGTGTACCAATATTATATGTAGCAGATGGTCATTAGGAAAAACTGCATTAAAAAGGTCAACATGTTTTATCTTTTTTCAATTTATTAGCTAGCTTCAAATTTCCTCACAGTTGGATCTGTTACTCGTGACTTCCACCCTGGACTCTTGCACTTTCCAGCTTCTCGGAGATTTGCATGCATCAAGATACTATTAATGCTCAAATGGAACATTTGCCTTCAGTTGACAGGCTTGATCAGTGTGTTAGCTGGCTTGAAACTAGTAAATTACCAAGATGTGGCTTGGTCAGTCTTGTCGACCTCCAGCAGTGGAGTGACTTCGCCAGAGGTGTAAAGATAGTTCTTTGTATTGGCAACAGAATAGATACAGGAAAAAAGTGCCATATAATAATCCTTGAAATTGCATTCACCTGCCCATTTGTTGGCTGTCATATGGAGTGGAAATTTCAAAAGGTGACGAGCGGAAACGTTCAAGCTTTAACTGGATCCACCCCAATTTCTATCTCAGCCACCTTGGATAAAAGCAATATTATACTAATAAAAAGGAATTCCAGAACTTCTGTATTAAATAAATTGATTTCAACAAATATTACAATTTGAAATAACTTGGAACAAAAAATATTTCAGTGAATTCATTTATGGTAAAAGGATAAAGGAGCAGATTCCCGTACCAGCCTCCAGGAACAGGTGCCGGAATGTGGCGACTAGGGGCTTTTCACAGTAACTTAATTTGAAGCCTACTTGTGACAATAAGCGATTTTCATTTTTTCATTTCATTTCATTTCATTTCATCTTAGAAATCAGTTAAATTTCAACCCCATCCCCACCCCGACAAAATTTAAGCCCTGACATTTTATCAAGAATTCAGTAAAATAGCTGAGCTGGGAAGAATATGAAAATCCTGAAAATGATTCAAATTATAACGTTTAAATATATGGAGCGGTAGGTGCCTTTTCCATATTTGTAGACCAAAGTAAGTGGATGTCACTCATTATGAGTAGTATCACGCTTGTGCTTACAAATCTGACTACTTTATTACAGGCACTGAGGTAAAGAAATTTAGCAGACATGTTGCCTGTGTAAGGTACCAGAAACTTTACCATTAAGTGTTTCTTTTCATTGTCAGAAATAAACTGTCATTTAGAAATTAATCAGATAAGGATCCCAAAGACTGGGAGAAAATTAGTCCTGGAACTGTCTTATTTAACAATAATAATAATAAATAATTTTTATTGTCACAAGTAGGCTTCCATTAACACTGCAATAAAGTTACTGTGAAAAGCCCCTATTCACCACATTCCGGTGCCTGTTCGGATACACAGAGGGAGAATTCAGAATGTCCAATTCACCTAACAGCATGTCTATCGGGACTGGTGGGAGGAAACCGGAGCATCCGGAGGAAACACACGCAGACACATGGAGAACGTGCAAACTCCACACAGACAGTGGCCCAAGCCGGGAATTGAACCTGGGATCCTGGAGCTGTGAAGCAACAGTGCTACCCACTGTGCGCCTATTTCAAGAAAAAGCAGTTGCTGACTATTTCTGGCTTGCAGGAGTATTGAGTGAATAGGTTGCTGTTCAAGAGCATTCTAGTGTTGTGCAATGAGTTCAGTGGGAACTGAACATTTTCTGATTGACAGCAGATGCCTCATCCACCTCTCAAATTGCTGTCAGTAACAGCTGAGTTCTGCAATTAGGACAGAAGCCTGGTGGTCATAAAAACGAAACAAGCAAAGAGGGACAGAGTGAAGCAACCGCTCCCAGCTGCTGCACTACACAAAAAAATAATGTTAACTTGGGGATGGCATGGTGGTGCAGTGGGTAGCACTGCTACCTCACGGCACCAAGGACCTGGGTTCGATGCCAGCCCCGGGTCACTGTCCATGTGGCGTTTACACATTGTCCCCGTGTCTGCATGGGCCTCACCCCCACATCCCAAAGATATGCAGGTTAGGTGAATTGGCCACGCTAAATTTCCCCTTAATTGGGAAAAAAATAATTGGGTACTCTAAATTTAAGCAAAAAAATGTTAGCTTGAGACGATTTTAATCTTAGCCACCTAATGTAACTGGGCTGGTGGACAGTTAAAATCAGCCAGGATACTGACACATTTGATGGCTACCAGGATTAAATCACCTGTTATTTTAAATGTTCTCCTAAGCACGTGACAAGACGACAGACCCAAAGCGACCCTTGTTTAAATATGCATAAAACCTGATTGCTTTAATTAATGCCTCATGCAACACAGGAGGAACACCTTGAGGGAGAAATTAGTTTGTGTGTCACAGCTGCCAATTCCACAGAAGCAGGCAGCACCACAGGCTGCTAGCTGGGCAGCTTACACTGTTTTCTTCACTAAGGTTATTGAGGCACTGCTTACCCCAATGAGTTGATGTGAGTCTGGATAATGTGGAAAAATTACTTCCCACAAGAAACCTGCGCATTTTTGGGACCGCATCATTTACAAGTCGTGAAACAGTTCATTATAATATAATTTAAATCATGCTATGAATTTCATTACAAACAGGCTTTGCAAATACTTTTAATTAAATTGCTCTTTTGAGTAATGACAGAGCATATCGTGCAGCACAGATTTCAGGGTATGATTAACTCCTGAGTAATGAGGCAGACTCAGTTAACAATCCAACTGGAAGCGGACATTTATCGTAATGTGATCAAGTACAATGATGGGTTTGAAAAGGAGTAAACTTAACAGTTACTAGAATTTTTAAATATGGCAGCGCCAACTTTAACAAAACAAGACAGAGATAGACCACAGTAAACAGGTGAGGTGGGAAGGCAATGGTATTCGTATATACCAGGATCTCGGTGGCATGGTGGTGCAGTGGTTAGCACTGCTGCCTCACAGATCCGAGGACCTTGGTGCGATCCCGACCCCGGGTCACTGGAGTTTGCACATTCCCCCCGTATCTGGGGGGCTCTCACCTCCACAACTCATAGATGTGCAGCTAGGTGGATTGGCCACGTCAAATTGCCCCTTAAAAAAAATACCAAGATCTCACGGTGGAGCTGCCGAGACGGCGGACGGCCTTTGGTAGGGCGCAGGCAGCATTGTCCAAGACCAACGTGCGGTTTGGGGCGGTCTACCTGCCGAAGTTAATAGTTGCACACAACTCCAGGAACCAGTACTTCAAGACGACGGAAGAGGCTGAGGCATTCATGAAGGCTCAAGGACTGGGACTGAACTGAGCCCGGACTTTGTTTTTCTTTACGGTGGGGTTGGGAAGGGATGGTTTTGGGATATGGGGCTAATGTGTTGGGATTTGTTTCCTTTTGTTTGGGGGTCTATTTTGTTGGGTTGTTTGGAAGGAGTGGGTGTGGGGGGGGCCTTATATTGGTTTTCCCAGAGGGGACAAGGGGCAACCCAATGTCGGGCACGAGTGAACCCTCTGCCTCGCTGCAGAGAGCCTCAAATGCACCCTCTGCGCCCATCACCGAGCAGCTGACATCCTCTGGGCAGTCACCGTCTGGCCCTGAGTCCTCTGCCGCATTGAGAGTCACTGACTAGCCCTGGGCCTGCCTCGATCCCAACACCAAAATTGTCGACAGGGGGCGGGAGTCTCCGTTTTGCCGGCACCCGGGGGTTTCCCGACGGCGTGGGGCTGCCCCACAATGGGAAACCCCATTGACCAGCCCGCGTAACGGAGAATCCCGCCAGTGGGTCGGGGCAGAAAACTGGCGCAGCGGGCCGGAGAATCACGCCCAGGTCTCCCTTCCTTCCTTCCACTCCTCACTCCTTTCTTCCCCTCCTTCCCCAGGCAGGCAGGCAAACTTCTGTCTTCTCTCTCTCCCCTCTTCCAGGCAACAAGGTCCTTTCTTTCCTTCAGGCAGTTAGTCAGGCACCAAACAACCACAAGTAGAGACAGTAGCCAAAGGAACAGTAACAAACAGAAGACCAAGCTTCCAGGCAGTTGTACAGGGAAAATGCATTAGCTCACAGAACACACACACTACACAGCCCCTTGGGAATATTTTATTAGCAAAGACGGTCAACAGTAACAAAGATATGAAAATCAACCATGTAACATTCCACATATCAGACTAACCAGCAAACAATAAGGAAACATCATCGTTCAAGATTGGTACCAATACAAAGCTGTATCAGCTGATTTTCACAAAAAAACAAACATACGGGGCGTCATTCTCCGACCCCCCAGAGGGTCGGAGAATGGCCGTTGGCAGCCGTGAATCCCGCCCCCGCCGGTTGCCGAAGTCTCCGAAGGGAGAAAAGTCGGCGGGGCGTTAATGTCGCTGCTGCCGCGGAGAATGTCACGGGTCTGCGCAAGGCAGCCGATTTTCGGCCTGCCGATATTCTCCCTTCCGGATGGGCCGAAGTCCCGTCGACGTGATGACCGTTCACGTCGACGTAAATTAAACCTCCTTTTCATCGGCGTGACCCGGTGCTCCAGGCTCACGCCGACCAGCGTGGAGGTGAGTGACGGCCTGGGGGGTTGGCTCTGGGCAGGCGATGGCGTGGCCGCAGTCTGAATGTGTGAGGAGAGGTGTGTCTCGGGTTGTGTGTGTGTGTGCGGCGGGGGGGGGGGGGGGGAAGGGGGGGTGGGGGTTGGTTAGAGTAGGCTGGGCTCCGGGGGAGTGCCGGGAGGGGGTCCGTGCCGGGGAGGTCGATGGGGGGTCCGTGCCGGGGTGGAGGTTGGGGGGGTCCGTGCTGGGGTGGAGGTTGGGGGGGGTCCGTGCTAGGGTGGAGGTGGGGGGGGTCCGTGCCGGGGTGGAGGTTGGGGGGGGTCCGTGCTGGGGTGGAGGTTGGGGGGGGTCCGTGCTGGGGTGGAGGTTAGGGAGGGGGTCCGTGCCGGGGTGAGGTTGGGGGGGGGGGGTCCGTGCTGGGGTGGAGGTTGGGGGGGGGAGTCCATGCCGCGGTGGAGGTTGGGGGGGGTTCCGTGCCGCGGTGGAGGTTGGGGGGGGTCCGTGCCGGGGTGGAGGTTGGGGGGGGGGTCCGTGCCGGGGTGGAGGTTGGGGGGGGTCCGTGCCGGGGTGGAGTTTTGGGGGGGGGGTCCGTGCTGGGGTGGGGGTTGGGGGGGGGTCCGTGCCGGGGTGAGGTTGGGGGGGGGTCCGTGCTGGGGGGGGGGGGGTCCGTGCCGGGGTGGAGGTTGGGGGGGGTCCATGCCGGGGTGGAGGTTGGGGGGGGGGGGGGGTCCGTGCCGGGGTGGAGGTTGGGGGGGGGTCCGTGCCGCGGTGGAGGTTGGGGGGGGGGGGTCCGTGCCGGGGTGGAGGTTGGGGGGTGGTCCGTGCCGGGGTGGAGATTGGGGGGGGGTCCGTGCCGGGGTGGAGGTTGGGGGGGGGGTCCGTGCCGGGGTGGAGGTTGGGGGGGGTCCGTGCTGGGGTGGAGGTTGGGGGGGGGTCCGTGCTGGGGTGCAGGTTGGGGGGGTCCGTGCTGGGGTGGAGGTTGGGGGGGGGGTCCATGCCGGGGTGGAGGTTGGGGGGGGGTCCGTGCCGCGGTGGAGGTTGGGGGGGGGGGGTCCGTGCCGGGGTGTAGGTTGGGGGGTGGTCCGTGCCGGGGTGGAGATTGGGGGGGGGGTCCGTGCCGGGGTGGAGGTTGGGGGGGGTCGGTGCTGGGGTGGAGGTTGGGGGGGGTCCGTGCTGGGGTGCAGGTTGGGGGGGTCCGTGCTGGGGTGGAGGTTGGGGGGGGGGGTCCATGCCGGGGTGGAGGTTGGGGGGGGGTCCGTGCCGGGGGGGGGTCTGTGCCGGGGTGGAGGTGGGGGGGGGGGGGTCCGTGCTGGGGTGGAGGTTGGGGGGGGGGTCCGTGCCGAGGAGGGGGATGGGAGGGCAAGTGAGTTGGTCCACCTGGCCAGGTGCCAGCCTCCAACAGTTGGACCCATGCGTCCATGCCACCTGGCTGGGGGGAGGAGGCGATATGGGCAATGATGACATGTCGTCGTTCCCCTCCCCCCCACCAGGCCGTCATGTTTTCACATCATCCAGCGATGTTGGCTGCCGTGGTGGCAGCCGCTCATGTCTATGTTGCCCTGGATGAGGAGGAGGAGGAGCGTGCCAGAGAGGTGGCGCAGGCTGCCGCAGAGGGGCAGGTGGCAGCCGCCCAGGCTGGAGGGACACCTGACCGACAGGACGAGGAGGGGAGGAGGACGTCGCGGCCCAACGGCAACGGAGGCACCCGAGGGCGCCCCGTGTGTACCGGCCCCGGCAGTCATACCAGAACCTCACGGACCGGGAATGCAGGAGGAGACTCCGGATGAGCCAGGAAACCGTGGCACACATCTGCCACCTGCTGGCACACCTGTCAATGCGTGTCACTGGCGGGTAACACCCTCTCCCCGTGTCCGTCAAGGTTACGGTGGCCCTGAACTTTTATGCAACGGGGTCATTCCAGGCACCGAGTGGGGACCTGTCCGGCATATCGCAGACATCGGTGCACCGGTGCATCCGGGCAGTGACAGATGCCCTATATGCCATGGCGCACCGCTACATCCGCTTCCCCGTGGACCGGGCCAGCCAAGATGCCCGGGCCGTGGGCTTCTCTGCCGTGGCCGGGTTCCCCATGGTCCAGGGAGCGATCGATGGGATGCACGTCGCCGTGCGGCCACCTGCAGATAACAGGGCCGTGTTCACTAATAGGAAGGGGACCTATTCGATGAACGTACAGGTGGTCTGCGACCACCGCATGATGATCCTGCACGTCTGCGCCCGTCACCCAGGCAGTGTACACGACTCATTCGTGTTGTCGCGGTCATCCATCCCCGGCATGTACGAGGGACGCCATCCCCGGCTGAGGGGCTGGTTGCTGGGCGACAGGGGCTACCCATTGCGATCGTGGCTGATGATGCCTATACGGAGGCCACGCAATGAGGCGGAGAACCGCTACAATGATGCCCATGTAGCGACAAGGGGAGTGATCGAGAGGTGCTTTGGCGTGCTGAAGATGCGTTTCAGGTGCCTGGACCTCTCTGGGGGCGCCCTCCAGTATCGGTCAGATAGGGTCGGCCGCATCGTTGTGGTGTGCTGCGTCCTGCACACCATAGCCCAGCAGAGGGGCGATGTGCCGCAGGCAGAGGAGGGCGGAGTGGAGGAGCAGCAGGAAGAGGCCCAGTCCTCCCCAGATGAGGGGGATGGGGGCAATGGTCAGGGCAGACGGGGTAGACACAGGCGGGTGGCTGTCCACCGTTACCGGCTGACCCAGCGGGCACGGGACAGACTGATAGACGCCCGCTTCACTGACTAGATGGGCGTGGGAATCGGGTAGTATGGCCACAGACCGCACACCATGGCAACAGCCGACCACCCACACCCCCCACCCATCCACCTACCCAGCACCCTCACCCCCCTCCCCAACTCCACCCACCCCACCCGCATGCACACCAACCCCCCCCCCCCCCCATTGCCGATCCACCTGCGGCACAACGGGCCGGGCTCACACAGTTGCGGGTGGACGCGTGTCTATCGCAGGCCATGGAGGATGATGACAACCCGCCCTGCGATGAGCTCCTGGCTCTACATCGTTGGACTATGTCTGATCCATGGCCACAGGACCACCATCCACCCGGACCATCCCTGCATGTGGCTGTGACACTGCAGCGCACGGTCCCGTCCTCTGCCCGGGGGATGTTGATGGCGGCCCAGGGGGAAGGGGGCAGACTCACCTGGGGCTGAGGTAAGACCACCCGTCACACACACACTTGCGCTCAACGTACATGACACGCCCGCACACTTTGGACAGAGCACAAAGGCAGCTTCGGTAGGTGTAACATTGACTTTAATAACCAAAGGAGTTCATGCACGTGCCCTAGCCCCTAAAACCCGTCTGTGCCCTGCACCCGTGCCAACTTACTCAGTGTCTAATTGTTTGGCCTTACGGGCCCTTTGACTACGTCTACGTGGTTCCCCAGACGGTACAGCAGAACTGGAGGTGGACTCCTGTGATTCCTGCCCTCTGACACTGGATCCCTTTGGCGGCTGTTTCCTGGGGCGTCCTGGCCTAGATGGGTCAGGCTGCGGCCCGGGCGACTGGGATGGCGAGCTGCCAGCCTGTCCTGCCCGTTGCCCACCCGATGCACCTGGGACGGAAGGGGGGGGAGTCCGAGGTGTCACGGAGTACCGGGACCTCCCCTACAGAGGGAGCCGGGACGGACCACACCACCTCCTCCTCCCTCGGGGTGCCCGATGACCCCCAGGCCTCTTCATGGGTGGGGGATGCGAACCAACTGGCCATCCAACGCCCCCCCGACATCTGGCGCTGCCAGTCCTGGAGGCCCGTGCTGGTATCGACAGGGGTCTGCAGGTTTGCAGCCATGGAGCCCAGGGGGTTGGCAAGCCCTGTCTGTGACAGTGCGACGCCGGCTCGCACATGGCCACTGGCGCCGATGCCCTCAGCGATGGCCTGCAGAGACTGGGCCATGGCCTGCTGAGACTGGGCCATGGCCTGCAGAGACTGGGCCATGGCCTGCTGAGACTGGGCTATGGCGTTGAGCGCCTCTGCCATCTGGCGCTGGCACTGGCTCATGGCCTCCTGTGAGAGGGCAGCCATTTCCTGGGCCACAGACGCCGCCTGCACGGAAGGCCCCAGGCCTCGCAAACCGTTCCCCATGTCTGACACCGTCGCACCCATTGCCTCCACCGCGGACGCCACCCGTGCGGTGTCGGCCTGGGTGGCACGCATGACCGGCACCACTCCCAGCTCCTGGACGCGGGTGGACTCCTCCACCTGCGACCGCAGCCGCTGCAAGCCGCCCGTCACCCTCTTCGCTCGTCTCCGGGTCGGTGGTTGCATCGGATCTATGTGTGGGTGTGGTAACTGCAGGAACCCGGGATCCATCTGGGCGGCAGATGTTCGCTTGGGCTGGGTGGCCCTCCGACCGCCCGGTCCCTCTGCTGCTCCTACCTCCACCTGCTGTTGTTGTGCGCACCAGTGAGTGTACCAGATGCCTCATCACTAAAGTGCGCAACCGTGGTGAGTGTTTCTGCGATGGTGGAGGGTGTTGGTGACAGCAGTGGCGTTGTGTCGTGCTCTTCGTCCCACTCTGAGTCCATGGCACTTTGGGGTGGGGGTTCGTCTCCACCCATCCACTCTGAGTCACTGTCCGGTATTTCGTCTTCCTCGGTAGTGCTGTCACGGATAGGGGTGTCCTGGGTAGTGGTGTCCTGGGTAGTGGTGTCCTGGGTAGTGGTGTCCTGGGTAGTGGTGTCCTGGCTCGGATGTGACGGGGGCCTGTGGCTGCCCCCCTCGTCGCTGGGTGGTCGCTCCCGCACGTGACGGGGGTGTCGTCTCCCTGTTGCTCCAGGTCTCTCCGTCTCCCGTGGTGTGCGAGGGGCATCCTGCGGGCGCCGCATGCTGGAGGGTCCGGGTCTCTCCGTCTCCCGTGGTCTCCGAGGGGCATCCTGCGGGCGTCGCATGCTGGAGGGTGCGGGTCTCTCCGTCTCCTGTGGTCTCCGAGGGGCATCCTGCGGGCGTCGCATGCTGGAGGGTGCGGGTCTCTCCGTCGCCTGTGGTCTCCGAGGGGCATCCTGCGGGCGTCGCATGCTGGAGGGTGCGGGTCTCTCCATCTCCTGTGGTCTCCGAGGGGCATCCTGCGGGCGGTCTGCATCTGCGGGAATGGGTGCCTGGACGTTTGGTCCTGCGATACACAATGAAGCATGCATGGTTAGACATCAGGCAGTGATCAGGTGATACGGGGAGGGGGATATAGGGGAGGGGGGATATGGGCACGGGCTGTCGGTGGCTCACTTGCTAGTACGCCCCCGACCTCTGCATCAGCAACCTCCCGGTCCTCAGGTCCGCCAGCCAGTTCCAGGGCCCTTTCCTGGTGTTCGGTCAGTGGCCTCTCATCAGCGGGCCCTCCTCCAGTCCTCACATGCTCCCTATTGTTGTGTGCGCGCTTCTCCTGTGGGGGGGGGGGGGGGGCAGGGGTAAAAGGCAACAGTGTTAGGCAGGCATATGAATGCATGCCATCGGTTGCGCGTGCATTGCAGAGGTTAAGGTTAGGGCTGGATTCACTTGGGGATATGGGGGACATGGGGGAGGGGGGATATGGGGGAGGGGGGATATGGGGGGGGGATATGGGGAGGGGGGATATGGGGGAGGGGGTATATGGGGGAGGGGGGATATGGGGGAGGGGGGATATGGGGGAGGGTGGGATATGGGGGTGGGGGATATGGGGGAGGGGGATATGGGGGAGGGGGGATATGGGGGAGGGGGGGATATGGGGAAGGGGGGATATGTGGAGGGGGATATGGGGGAGGGGGGATATGGGGGAGGGGGGATATGGGGGATATGGCAGAGGGGGGGATATGGGGAGGGGGGATATGGGGAGAGGGATATGGGGGAGGGGGGATATGGGGGATATGGGGGAGAGGGATATGGGGGAGGGGGGATATGGGGGAGGGGGGATATGGGGGAGGGGGGTTATGGGGGAGGGGGGGATATGTGGGAGGGGGGGGATATGGGGGAGGGGGGATATGGGGGAGGGGGGATATGGGGAGGGGGGATATGGGGGAGGGGGGATATGGGGGAGGCTCACCCTGCCTGCTCTGACGAGGTCGTTCACCTTCTTGTGGCACTGGGTGCCTGTCCGTGGTGTCAGGGCCACAGCGGTGACGGCCTCTGCCACTTCCCTCGACAGACGCCGGCTGTGGCGTGGGGCAACTCTGCGGCCGTGCCCGGGATACAGGGCGTCCCTCCTCTGCTCCACCGCGTCCAGGAGCGCCTCCACATCGCGTGACTCGAACCTCGGGGCTGAGCGACGGCCAGCCATCCAGTCAGGTGTTGCGGTCGGGTGTTCCGGTCGGGTGGGGGGGTGCAGCGCGGCCTTATGAGCCGTCACGCCATGCAGCGCGTATGACGCTGCACGGCGTGAACCACTGCACAAGCGCGGATCCCGTTACGTCGCTGCTAGCCCATTTCGGGCCGGAGACTATCGACCCATTTTTCCGACGTAACGCAAGTCGGATTTGCGCCGTTTTTTGCGCCGATCGGCGGACTTTTCGCCGATAACGGAGAATTTCGCCCACGATATCACACCTCTCAGGTTCCGCAACAGAAACAGAGGACAAGCTTGAGAATGTTGTCTAATGTCAGAACTTTGTCACAGAAATGATCTGTCCATCAATGTGTTACTTGTTCCATGTATCAGTGCCATTCTCCACCCAGAAACCGCAGCTATTCCCTCAATCTCACCAAACCATGTTTGTGCCAGTTACATGGAGCACTGACCATACCAGCAACAAACGCAACAGCAATCTGCTGTTTCTTCAAAGTCTGCAGCAGTTTGCTCATTTGGATCATTGTCACGCACCAGATCCCTCAGCGTTTTCTTGCTTCAAACCGGATTGCCTTCTGGACTCAAACATCCCCTGAGACCGGGGTTCCAGGATCCAGGTATCTTAGCAACAATTGTCCAGGCATTTGCAAGCAGCAGCAAACACAACCTGCAGCCGTGAAGTGTTCACGTTACTAAGAATGACCAATTCCCTATTGGCGATAGTCTTCAGCTGTGCGGCCTTTGGCTCTCATGGTCAGTGGGGGTTAAAGTGACCTGCACCATATTACCACGGATGGGGCTCTGTCCTGAGGGTCTGGGCGTGTTTGGTGGGACGGACAGGCAGTTGCCCCTGGGGGGTGGCATCTCGGGCCCGTGGGCGCTGAGCCTATCACCCCCCCCCCCCCAGCCCCGGGGCTCCCGCAATCTAACCAGGACGCTCAAATTCGCACCCGGCGCAGCAAGGCTGTTAGATCGCGTCCATAGTATAAGAAATGCTTGCAGAACATGTGAGATTGGGAAATAACACAAATTATAGTTTTGGAATATAAAAAAAGAGGGGAATAGAACTTTGCTTAAGTCATGAGCAGGACACTGTCCTCTGTTTGGCAATTGAAACAAAATGACCTTTAATAAATGTCACGGTTCGTACTGCTTTGAAGAATCAATTCCCTCGGAGGCAGGTCAACAGTTGCATCACTGCACTCAGTTTGAAATAGCAGCCCTTTGAAATGACATTGCCAGTCAATGGGATTTAACTAACTTCATGTATCTGAACAAGAGCAGCAATAAAGTGAGTTGCAAAGATTTTTTATTTCAAATATGCATTAAAGTCTATGAACATTTGTTCTGGTCTTCTGATATAATGATGTTTGATGTTTCTTCCAGTTGAGCAGTCAGGTTCATTCATATCAATGAACAACATTGACATAATATAGACCAACCTTCCATTGTCGATCATTGGACATTAAAAAGTAATATATTATATTTTCGTACATGCGAGTGGATGATACAAATGAATATTGATTTAGGAAGTGGAATTTAGGTCTGAATTTTCACTCCCAGCTTGCCAAACCTGACTCGAGAGAATCGTCTAGCTGTGTTGAAGGCAGTCATCGACACAAGATTGTTAAGCCAGTGACTCAGTGGAGTTTACATATTATTTTGTGGGATGTGGGGCATTGCTGCCAGAGCCTGCATTTGTTAGTTGCAAGCTATTTAAGAGTCAACCACATTGCTATAGATCTTGAGTAACACGTAGGCCGGACTGGGTGAGGATGGCACAGCCCCACTAGCTTTTCATTCCAGATTTTACTATTTAAATTCACCAGCTGCCGTGGTTGGATTTGAACCCCTGTCCCAGTGCATTAGCCGGGGCCTCTGGATTACTGGTCCAGTGACATTGCCAGTATGCCACCGTATCCCCATTTATACATGCAAGATGCCATTTTCTCCAGGGAAGCATGCGTGTGTGATTCCTCTCAACAGAGGAATGTTGCTCACACTCATGTGCCTCTATGACACAATCATATAAAGGTGCCATCCCCATTTAGTAACTACTTTGTCACACTGCACATTCTTCATTCGAACAACCATCCCCCCCCCCCCCCCCACCCCCCCCCACCCCCGCTGACCACTCTCCAAGAACATCCTCCTAGCCCACGGAGCCTTACCCACACAAACCTCAAAATCACCTTCCTTTTTTGGGCATAAAGATCAGGCAGGAGGTTCTGAAACACAAATAAAAACATCGGCAACACCATCATCTTTACCATCTGGACTCAACCAGCCAACGACAATGGCAGCAAATCCATGTCTTAGTCCGCCTTCATTTCCTCTATCGACCGTGTCAAATATTCAACTCATGCAGCTGTCCCACTTGTATCCCGCGATAATGAAACTTGCCCCTACCAGCTGAAGAGGCAGCCCCGCCAAACTCCTCATCTGCTCCCGGGCATTAGTTGGAGATATCTCAATTTTTTCCATGATTTGCTAACAACCCAAAAAGAGGCCAAACTCCCCCAAAATCCCCATGATCCTGTGAATTCCCAAACGGCACGAAATATACAGCAGGAGATCATCTGCATTAAAGAAACTTAGTTCTCCAACTGCACCCCCCCCCCCCCCGCCCCGCTCAATACCACTCCACCCTCTCGAGACCCAAGGCGCCATTGCCAGTGGCTCATTCGCCCGGGGCAAAGAGCAGCGGGGAGAATGGGCACTCCTGCCTCGTCCCCTGGTGCAACCCAAAGTACTCCAAGCTGACACTGTTAGTCCAAACATTCACCTTAGGTGCCCTGTACAACAGCTGAACCCAGTCCACAAACCCCTGCCCAAACCCAAACCGCCCCAGCACCTTGAATAGATATGCCCACTCAACTCGATAACAATCTTTCTTCCCATCCATCGGTACAACCACTTCAACTTCAGAGCCCTCCGAGGACATCATAATTACATTCAGTAACTTCTGGTCATTCATCGACTGTTGCCGCCCCTTCACAAATCTCATCTGGTCCTCGCCTATCACCCTGGGCACACAATTCTCTATCCGTGTTGCCAGCCACCCCCCCTCACAACCTCTATATCATCCCAATTTGGGGCATTTTCATTCAGCAGCACCACGGGAGCCCCCTCCAACTCCCACTCACCACCACACATCTATCCCCAGGGTCTGTCACTATATTCCCCACCTCAAACGCCACCCTATTATTGATCAACACTGCCACCCCTTTCGTCTTCATAGCCAACACCGAATGAAATACTTGCCCCACCCAGGCCTTCCACAACCTCCTCTGGTCCCCCACCTGCAAATGCATCTCCTGAAGAAACATCACGTCCACCTTCAAACTCATTAAATGCACAAAAACGCGAGACCTCTTAATCAGCCCATTTAATCCCTGAACATTGCGCGTAATCAATCAGGTTGGGGGCTCGTTCAGCCCCCCCACCCCCAATCTGCCATAACCCCTCTTTAACCAGCTCTCCCAGGTCCATGCCTCGCTCACTCTCGGGACCTCCCTGGGATGTCCGCCGCCACCTCCCCTTACTAACTGCACCACACCAACTCCACCCATGTCAGCGTACCCCCTGCCCCACCCCAATAAACAAAGAAAAAGAAAACCAACCCACCCCACACCCCTTCCACACTCCACGGATCGACTTCCCACTTCACCCCTGTTAACTTGCCTATCTGCTAGCATGATCACTCCCACTTGAGGCACACCTGAATCAAGAAATCATGGGTGGTCACGGCACTGAGGTCCCAGGTTCTATCCCGGCCACTGTCCGTGTGGAGTTTGCACATTCTCCCCAGGTTCGCGTGGGTTTCCCCCACACCCCAAAGATGCGCAGGCTAGGTCGATTGGCCATGCTAAATTGTCCCTTAATTGGAAAAAATGAATTGGGTGCTCTAAATTTTTTTTTTGTAAACCATGGGCGGGATCCTCCGTTCCCTGAAGCTAATTTTGTAATCGGCGATCGGACAGGGAATCCTTTTGATGGCAAAATTGAGGACGGAGTCTGTTTGACGCAGGTTTCGTATGCTCAGTCCCCACTGAAATGCCATCACCATTGGGACGGCCTCAGCGCATCATCTGAAGGCCCTTCCCAGATGCTCCACCACCAATGCGCCGAGATCGCGACTGCGCGGTTGACGTGCCAGCCGTGCTGCTGGCCAGAGATGCTTCCGCGACGGCTGTGGGGGGTGGTCAGAGGTTGGTTGTGTTGACCAGGGGGGCATTATCTGGCAGGTTGGGTACGCGCACAGCTGGCACCATGTTTTACGGCCCGAGTTTACGCTGCAGGTCGTTGGATAGGTTGAGTCCCAAGTCCCTGAGTCCATCTGGGTGGCGAAGGGGTTATTGGGTGGAGCACATCCATGGGGTAAGTATGGCTGACCCTGCAGGACGTGGGAGGAACAGAAACCCCTATTCAGAATAGTCACCAGGAATGTCAGGGGACTCAGCAGCCCAGCGAAAAGGTCTATAGTCTTCGCCCATCTAAAAAGCCTGAAGACCGACATAGTCTTCCTTCAAGAGCCAGTCCTGAGGAAAAAAGACAGACTGAGGGTTAGGAAGAGTTGGATAGGGCAGACATGCCAGGTGTGCTACGCTACGAGGGAGAGGGGGATGGCCATACTGTTTAGCAAAAGGATGACCTTCAGGGCGATAAACACGGTGACAGACCCCGGGGGACATTATGTAATAGTTAGCGGTGTCCTGAAAGGGGCAACGGTGGTGCTTGTAAATATATATGCCACTAACTGGGATGACTCTGACTTCATAAGAAAAACCATGGTGGAGATCCCCAACCTAGACTCCCACCAACTCATCAGACAGACAAATCCAGCCCCACATTAGGGAAACAAATGGAGTGGCAAAGGATCTGCACATCTTTATGCAGCAGATGGTGGGGGTTTGGGAGTGGGGTGTGGGGGGGTGGTGGGGGGGTGCATGGAGGTTCAACTATCTGAGGGGGAAGAAGTTCTCCTTCTTTCCCCAAGTTTACAAAGTATATACTCCTATTGACTTCTTTGTAATGAGTAACTCGGTGCTTCCAGTGGTAGTATGGGGCGGAATACTCTGCAATAGTAATCTCCGATCACGCACCCCCATGGAGGCTGGGCAGTGCCCTCCTCACCAATAAGGCATTCTGCGAAAGCCATCGACGGGTATGTATACGTGGTCGGCAGAGTAGCGACCCTGTGGGAACGGGCAAGCTCCAGCTCCAGGAAGGGTACGAACTCTGATACTTGCAACTGAGGAACTTCTTCCGTAATGTTCCCCCAGCTACCCGGACAGACCTTACTGGACAGACTTGTAACCTCGGACGAACTAGGGGATGGTGGCTGCGCTGGTATATGGGTGACTGATCGAGGAGGTAAGGGCCCCGCTGGACGAGACACGGGAAATGTAGGAGGAGGAGCTGGGCATAGAGATTGGGGGAGGACTCTAATTGAAGCACTGCATGGGGCTAACTCCACCTCATTAGTAGGGCTGAGCCTACCGCAACTAAAGGTAGTGCATTTGACCAGAACACACATGAGTGGATTCTTCCCAGAGGTGGAAGACAAATGTGAACGGTGCTAGGGAGTCCGGCCAACCACATCCAAATGTTCTGATCTTGTCCCAGACCTGTTGGGAACCGGATGCCTTTTTTGAGGCCAGTCCAAGGTCGTGGAGCTGGGAATGGGGCGATGCCCACTAGTGGCGGTCTTCAGGGTATCGATCTCTTGCCTGATTTCTGCCTTTGGGTCAGAGCGCGCCAACATCACCTTCTGTATCGTCACCCCTTGTACCTCTATCTGCCAGTCCATCCTGTCAATGGCTGTCCGAATTGGGGCCAAACCCTCTTCCATTGCCTTCTCCAGGACCCCAGTGAGCACCCATCGTTGCTTCTTAAATTCGTTAGGCGAGAAGCTAACCGACTTCTCAGTCTTCCACCGAGGGGTCACCGACTCAGCAGAATCCGCCGCCATGTTCTCCCTGCTGAGATGCGAGGAACCTTTATGTCCGTCGACGATCCTTTGCCCGACTTCTGCCTTGGCCTATATTTACCGGATATTACTCGAATGAAAGGATCTTATTCCATCGAACTGCAAAGAAATCGCCCATAGACCGGGCAGAAAGATCCAAAACCAAGTACCCTGGCAAGAACCAATGCATTGTGCGACTGCTCACCACATCGCCGACACCGTAGGTCCAAAATAGAAACAAGCTGACTCAAACTCAATTGTTTGAACTGGGCAAAGTTTGGGTATTTGCTCTTTTGGGCTACTCTGCATTTAAATCTAATTTAGCCAAATACCTAAATAATAGTAGTTAAAGAAAAGAGGAAATTCCTAGGGTGCGATTGAACAGCCTCTTCGCGCCCAACTCAGTGATGCAATGAGGCCATTAAATCTCAATTGTGATGTTTGGAGCGTCTCGTGAGATCTAACAAGGTTTAGCAAGGCGTTGCGATCTGGACCTCGCCCTCGCTGGGAGAGATTCAGATGAAAATATTTAAGTGAGCTATTAGGCTCATTTAAATATCTTGGCGCCTGATTCTCCTGAGACCCGGGAACAAATGCCTGCACCGAGGCAACCTCACTTATGGTGCCATTTAGCACTGGTCCAGGTGTAACAGCACCTAGGGGGGTCTCCCGGTTGGTCAGGCTCTGGGCAGGGTAGTAGCCTGACATTCCCACTGGCACCCTGGCACTGCCAACCTGGCACCTTGGCATTGCCATGCAGGCACCCTGGCAGTACCACCATGGTGCCCTGGCAGTGCCACCCTGTAATTGCCAGGGTACCCTGGTGGCACTACCAGACTTGCTGGGGCACTACAAAGTGCATCCTGGGAGTGCCACGGTGCCTCAGTGCCAGGTTGCCCATGCCAGGAATCAGACCCGGGGGTGCCTTGCCCTTAAACGATGGGGAGAGCGGGGGCTCGAGAACCCCCTAAGTGGTAAGCTGGGCCAGTGGTGGTGGTGGTGGTGGGGGGGGGGATCCAGGGGCCATGGTGGGGTGTCTAAAGGGGGTCAAGAGATTAGGACGTCATTTTATAATGGCACCCCGTTCTCTTTCTGCACTGATGAGCTGAACTCATCAGTGCAGAAAATGAGGTAACAAGAGTCCTGTTTGATAGCAGGTCGTTCTCAGCATTGCACGCGCCAAGAAAGACCCACCCTAAACACGACTCTGTTTTTTACACGTTAAATCACACCCCTGGTCTTTGTGCTCTTTCTGGTTGGGGAAGAGCATTTAATAGGTAACAGGGCATAAAATCTATGCTATAAATAAAGTGAGCAATATTAGCATTATTAAAAAATTATTTATTGGGGTGTGGGCATCACTGGGCTAACATTTATTGCACAAACCTAATTGCCCTTCAGAAGGTGGTGTTGAGCTACATTCTTGAATCAGTGCAGGCCTGTAGGTACACCCACAGTGCTATTAGGTAGGGAGTTCCAGTGACAGTGAAGGAACAGCGATATATTTCCAAGTCAGGATGGTGAGTGGCTCAGAGGGAAACTTGCAGCTGGTGGTGTTCCCATGCATCTGCTGCCCCTGTCCTTCGAGGTGGTAGCGGTCATGGGTTTAGAAGGTGCTGTCGAAGGAGCCTCAAAAAGTTGCTCCAGTGCATCTTGTAAATGGTACACACTGCTGTGACTGTGTCGGTAGTGGAGACAGTGGACATTAAAGTGGTGGATGGTATGCTAATCAAGTGGGATGCTTTGTCCTCGATAGTGTGCAGCTTCTTGGGTGTTGTTGGAGCTGCACTCATCCAGGCAAGTGTTTTTCATCACACTCCTGACTTGTGCCTTATAGATGATTGACAGGCTTTGAGGAGTCAGGAGTTGAGTTACTTACTGCCAAATTCCCTCTGACCTGCGCTTGTAGTCAGTGTTTATATGGTTGGTCCAGTTCAACCTCTGGCCAATGGAAACCTGCAAGATGTTGATAGAACGGGTTTCAATAATGGTAATGTCATTGAATGTCAAGGGGAGATGGTTAGGTTCTCTCTTGTTGCAGATGATCATTGCCTGGCACTTGTGTGGCACAAATGTTACTTGCCACTTATCAGCCCAGTCTGAATGTTGTCCATACGGACATAGTTGAAATCTACCATGCGATTAAGTGTTGTCTTAAGTTTTGTCTCGTATACACTTTAACTCAGTAGAAATTTAAGCTACACGTCGCGGGTGCAAAATAAAATATTTTATTGTGTCTATTGATTATAATTGAGAGTTTGAGATCTTCTTTTGGCTACAAATCAAATGTTCTCAGTATAGCCCCTGCCAGAAGACTTTAAGAGATATAATTAACTTAGTGGTTTACAAACAAATTGAACTTTCAAAAATACAGAAATGGTTTCTTGCTCAAAGCAAAACAGCTTGCGCAGACTTAAGAGTTAGAGTGGAAATATGAAAATACGAAATAAGGATAGCGAGTAGTTAGATAAAAGGTATAGAGTGATTCCAGAATGAAAATTTTCCTTTAAGGAAAATGTTATCAGTCTGACTCCATCAGTTCCTACCCCTGTAATGTGTTGATTGGCTTGGATGAGTCTCAAATACATTTGATTGGATGGTTAGTTGTCAATCATCAATGTGCAACATAGATGTGAATATGTTGCATCTTTGGGTGTTTGCTGTGTGTTGGAATGTGACTTACACTTTTAATCAGATCTGGTTTCTGCTGGTTTCTGCTGACTGCTACTTATTCACATTTGGAACAATGGTAGATTCATATTAACTTATGGTGCACTTTTTGACCTTGTCATAGGACATTTCACTCGGCAGATTGATACCAGAACTATTATTTCTTTGTTCGTCTTGTTGTTTGTAACGACATGCTTTGATCCAATGTCCTGTCTTACCACAATAAAGACATTGTGAAGGTTTCCTATATTCTTTTAATGGGGCAAGGGAACATGCGGAGCCCGATGCTTCTGGAGAGGTTGTATTTACGGCTACTATCCCTGCAGAAATTGCAGCAGCCGCCACTGGAGCGGCAGCTGGCAAGGCTGAATTTAGCCAGCTGGAGGGTTGTTGATTGTCTGACTATGCATGCCACGATCTATCTGAATACATCGGTCAACTGTTTCTTGGTATGTATTGGCTGATGCCCAATTAGGTAGGATCAGTTTTAAAGCGTTAGATATTTCGGGTTTAAGACCAGCAGCAAAAGCAGTTTTGATCGGTCCTAAAGTACTTGCATCCCAAGTATCTGTTTCGTGTTGGAGATTTATCCCTGAATGTTCTATCCAGACATGTCTAAATCTGTCCTCGAAATCTTGTATATCTTCACTAGTTTTTTGAATACAAGATGTAATTTTTGACCAATCGGTCTTAGGTGGGCGGAATCTTAATCGCCAATTCTGAACCGCTACCCAACCAGCTTCCAAATTTTACATATCGTCTCCAAGGGCAACATCTACTTCATCTGCGAGAATTTGACCGTCACAGGTGCCTACCATAATAGACAAAATTTACACACCATCTAATGGATGAAGATGGTAAATGATTTGTAATCGATGGAGCTGTTCCCACATGGTCATGCCTCCCTTTTTGGGATGCGTGAGATCTTTAGACCATTTGTCTATTTTATCAGGGTCAGCAACCTCATGTATCCATTGTCGGCCATATTCAGATTTTGTAGTTGTTATCTCATTCTTTCATGTTTCCTTACTTCCAATTTTAACCATTTTGCTTTGTAATGGGGCTAATCGAATTACCTTTGTAGTTAGTTTCTTAGGTTCGCTAATTTCATCACTGTCTTCGTCTGAATTATTAAGGTTTTCACGTTTAACTTTTAGTGAGATAAAAGGTATAAAGTGATTCCTGTATTTAAATGGCTGCCCGGACCTCTATCTTTAAGGAAAATGTTATCAGTCTGACTCCATCAGTTCCTACTCCTGTAATGTGTTGATTGTCTTGGATGAGTTTCAAATGCATTTGATTGGATGGTTAGTTGTCAATCATCAATGTGCAACATAGATGTGAATATGTTGCATCTTTGGGTGTTTGCTGTGTGTTGGAATGTGACTTACACTTTTAATCAGATCTAGTTTCTGCTGGTTTCTGCTGACTGCTATACTTATTCACATTTGGAATAATGGTAGATTCATATTAACTTATGATGCACTTTTTGACCTTTATTGAATTGTTTAATTTGCTTCTAGTTAGGCTGCAAATGTTTCAAATGTTTCAAATCTATACTTTTATTATTGCAAGCTGTATACTTTGTAATCTGAGGTTATGTTTGCAGTCTTATGATGGAATTCATTTTAAAAATGAATTTTGACATGGGCTTTAATATTTACATCAAAATGGCTAAATCAGTAATCCTTTTACCTATCAGAAATAGCTGGTTTCCATGGTCTGCTTCAATATTTGAGAAGATTTGAATGGTGCTGAACATTGTGCAATCATCAATGAAGATCCCAACACTTGACCTTTTGATGGAGGGAAGGTCATTGGTGAAGCAGCTAAAGATGGTTGGGTCGAGGGACTGAGGTAATTGAGCTTCAAAAACCACAACCATCTTCCTGTTTTGCTTGGATTCCTTGATGTCACACTTGGTCAAGTGCTGCCTTGATCTCAAGAGCAGTCACTCTCAGCTCACCTCTTCGGTGCAGGCCATTTGTCCTGATTCACCTGGCGGAACCCAAACTAAAGGTCAGCGAGAAGGTTATTGTTGAGCAAGTAATGCTTGGTAGCCGTGTTGATGACCCTTCCATCACTTTGCTGATGATTGAGAGCAGACTGATGGGGTAGCAGTTGACCGTGTTGGATCAGTCTTGTTTTTCGTGGACATGACATACCTGGGCAATTTTCCACATTGCTGGGTAGATGTCAGTGTTGTAGCTGTACTGGAACAGCTTGGCTAGGGGCGCGGTAAGTTCTAAAGCACAAGTCTCCAGTATCGGATGGGATTCGTCGGTGCCCCAGTTGTTTCTTGGCAGCGCACTGTTCGCTGCCAGTGGGATTTTCTCTTCCCGTAGCTTGTCAATAGGATTTGCCATTGAAGCCAACCAATACCTCAGGAAACCCTCAGGGTGCCCTGCCAGCAGAAAAAGAGAATCCCAATAGGCAGAGAATTCCAGCCACTATTACTGAAATGTTGTCAAGGTCCCCAGCCTTTCAGTGTCCAGTGCCTTCAGTCATTACTTGATAAAATGTGGAATGAATCGATTTGGCTGATGAGAAGTATATGTGATGCTGGGGACCTCAGGAGGAGGCTGAAATAGATCATCCACTCAGCACTTCTGGCTGAAGATGGTTGTAAATGATTAAACCTTGGGCAGGATTTACCGGCTGGAAATTCCGGTCCCACACTGGCGCATGGGTTTCCCGGCGGCAAGGGTACTGTCAACGGGAAAGACCGGTAGATCCCGCTGGTGGGCCGCCTCCCCCGCCACAAAACACACAGCGGGGTGGTCGGTAAATACCGCCCTTTGTCTTTTGCATGATATACTGGCATCCTCCGTCATTGAGACTGGGGATGTTTGTGGAGTCTTCTGCTCCAATAAGTTCTTTAGTTGTTCACCACCATCAGGCTGAATGTGGTTAAAGTGCAGAATTTAGATCTGAATCATAGGTGTTCATAGATCATAAAATTTACAGTGCAGAGTGAGGCCATTCAGCCCATCGAGTCTGCACCGACCCTTGGAAAGAGCATCCTACTTAAACCCACGCCTCCACACCTCCATGCCTCCACGCTATCCCCATAACCCAGTAACATCACCTAATCTTTTGGACACTAGGGGGCAATTTAGCATGGCCAATTCACCGAACCTGTAGATCCTTGGACAGTGTGAGGAAACCGGAGCACACAGAGGAAATCCACGCAGACATGAGAAGAACGTGCAAACTCCACACAGACAGTCACCCAAGGCTGGAATTGAACCTGGGATCCTGGAGCTGTGAAGCAGCAGTGTTAACCATTGTGCCATCGTGCCACCCGTGTTGAATCGCTTAGCTCTGCCTATCACATGCAACTTTTGCTGTTTGGCACACAAGTAGTTTCGTGTTTTGGCTTCACCAGATTGGCACTTCATTTTGTATATGCCTGGTACTGCCCTGGCATACATACACCCTGAATTCTTCACTGAACCAATGTTGATTGCCTAGCTTGTTGGTTATGGTAAAGTGGGGCATATGCCAGGTCGTGAGGTTACAGATAATGCTTGAGTGCAACTTTGCCGTTGCTGATGGCCCACATATATCAGGACCAGTCAGCCCATCCTTGGGTTGAACAAACTATAATGGTCAGTTAGGGCCAAAGCCAAACCCAAACAGAGCTATCAATATAAGTGGGAATCTTCAGTGATCTGGGGCGTCATTCTCCGGCCCCCCAGAGGGTCGGAGAATGGCCTTTGGCCGCCGTGAATCCCGCCCCCGCCCCCGCCGAAGTCTCCGAAGGGAGAATAGTCGGCGGGGCGTTAATGGCGCCGCTGCCGCGGAGAATGTCACGGGTCTGCGCAAGGCAGCCGATTTTCGGCCTGCCGATATTCTCCCTTCCGGATGGGCCGAAGTCCCGTCGACGTGATGACCGTTCACGTCGACGTGAATCAAACCTCCTTTTCATCGGCGTGACCCGGTGCTCCAGGCTCACGCCGACCAGCGTGGAGGCGAGTGACGGCCTGGGGGGTTGGCTCTGGGCAGGAAATGGCGTGGCCGCAGTCCGATTGCGTGAGGAGAGGTGTGTCTCGGGTTGTGTGTGTGTGTGTGCGGCGGGAGGGGGGTGGTTAGAGTAGGCTGGGCTCCAGGGGAGTGCCGGGAGGGGGGTCCGTGCCGGGGAGGGGGATGGGGGGGGTCCGTGCCGGGGTGGAGGTTGGGGGGGGGTCCGTGCTGGGGTGGAGGTTGGGGGTTGGGGGGGTCCGTGCTGGGGTGGAGGTTGGGGGGGGGGTCCGTGCCGGGGTGGAGGTGGGGGGGGGTCCGTGCTGGGGTGGAGGTTGGGGGTTGGGGGGGGTCCGTGCTGGGGTGGAGGTTGGGGGGGGGTCCGTGCCGGGGTGGAGGTTGGGGGGGGTCCGTGCTGGGGTGGAGGTTGGGGGTTGGCGGGGGGGTCCATGCTGGGGTGGAGTTTGGGGGGGGGTTCGTGCTGGGGTGGAGGTTGGGGGTTGGGGGGGGGGTCCGTGCTGGGGTGGAGGTTGGGGGGGGGTCCGTGCCGGGGTGGAGGTTGGGGGGGGTCCGTGCTGGGGTGGAGGTTGGGGGTTGGGGGGGGGTCCGTGCTGGGGTGGAGGTTGGGGGGGGTCCGTGCTGGGGTGGAGGTTGGGGGGGGGGTTGGTACGGGCCCTTTGACTACGTCTACGTGGTTCCCCAGACGGTACAGCAGAACTGGAGGTGGACTCCTGTGATTCCTGCCCTCTGACACTGGATCCCTTTGGCGGCCGTTTCCTGGGGCGTCCTGGCCTAGATGGGCCAGGCTGCTGCCCGGGCGACTGGGATGGCGAGCTGCCAGCCTGTCCTGCCCGTTGCCCACCCAATGCACCTGGGACTGAAGGGGGGTGTCCGAGGTGTCGCGGTGTACCGGGACCTCCCCTACAGAGGGAGCCGGGACGGACCACACCACCTCCTCCTCCCTCGGGGTGCCCGATGGCCTCTACATGGGTGGGGGATGCGAATGGACTGGCCATCCGACGCCCCCCCGACATCTGGCGCTGCCAGTCCTGGAGGCCCGTGCTGGTATCGACAGGGGTCTGCAGGTTTGCAGCCATGGAGCCCAGGGGGTTGGCAAACCCTGTCTGTGACAGTGCGACGCCGGCTCGCACATGGCCACTGGTTCCGATGCCCTCAGCGATGGCCTGCAGAGACTGGGCCATGGCCTGCTGAGACTGGGCCATGGCCTGCTGAGACTGGCCTGCTGAGACTGGGCCATGGCCTGCTGAGACTGGCGCTGGCACTGGCTCATGGCCTCCTGTGAGAGGGCAGCCATTTCCTGGGCCACAGACGCCGCCTGCACGGAAGGCCCCAGGCCTCGCAAATCGTTCCCCATGTCTGGGCGGCAGATGTTCGCTTGGGCTGGGCTGCCCTCCGACCGCCCGGCTCCTCTGCTGCTCCTACCTCCACCTGCTGTACCGGGACGGCTGTGTTGTGCGCACCAGTGAGTGTACCAGACGCCTCATCACTAAAGTGCCCAACCGTGGTGAGTGTTTCTGCGATGGTGGAGGGTGTTGGTGACAGCAGTGGCGTTGTGTCGTCCTCTTTGTTCCACTCTGAGTCCATGGCACTTTGGGGTGGGGGTTCATCTCCACCCATCCACTCTGACTCACTGTCCGGTATTTCGTCTTCCTGGGTAGTGCTGTCCCGGATAGGGGTGTCCTGGGTAGTGCTGTCCCGGGTAGGGGTGTCCTGGGTAGTGGTGTCCTGGGTAGTGGTGTCCTGGGTAGTGGTGTCCTGGGTAGTGGTGTCCTGGGTAGTGGTGTCCTGGCTCGGATGTGACGGGGGCCTGTGGCTGCCCCGCTCATCGCTGGGTGGTCGCTCCCGCACGTGACGGGGGTGTCATCTCCCTGTTGCTCCAGGTCTCTCCGTCTCCTGTGGTCTCCGAGGGGCATCCTGCGGGCGTCGCATGCTGGAGGGTCCGGGTCTCTCCGTCTCCTGTGGTCTCCGAGGGGCATCCTGCGGGCGTCGCATGCTGGAGGGTGCGGGTCTCTCCGTCTCCTGTGGTCTCCGAGGGGCATCCTGCGGGCGGTCTGCATCTGCGGGGATGGGTGCCTGGACGTTTGGTCCTGCGATACACAATGAAGCATGCATGGTTAGACATCAGGCAGTGATCAGGTGATACGGGGAGGGGGATATAGGGGAGGGGGGATATGGGCACGGGCTGTCGGTGGCTCACTTGCTACTACGCCCCCGACCTCTGCATCAGCAACCTCCCGGTCCTCAGGTCCACCAGCCAGTTCCAGGGCCCTTTCCTCATGTACGGTCAGTGGCCTCTCATCAGCGGGGCCTCCTCCAGTCCTCACATGCTCCCTATTGTTGTGTGTGCGCTTCTCCTGTGGGTGGGGGGGGGGTGGCTGGGGTAAAAGGCTACACTGTTAGGCAGGTATATGAATGCACGCCATCGGTTGCGCGTGCATTGCAGAGGTTAAGGTTAGGGCTATATTCACTTGGGTATATGGGGGAGGGGGGATATGGGGAGGGGGGGTATGGGGGAGGGGGGATAGGGGGGATATGGGGGAGGGGGGATATGGGGGATATGGGGGATATGGGGGAGGGGGGATATGGGGGAGGGGAGGATATGGGGGAGGGGGGATATGGGGAGGGGGGATATGGGGGAGGGGGGATATGGGGGATATGGGGGAGGGGGGATATGAAGGAGGTGGGATATGGGGAGGGGGGATATGGGGGAGGGGGGATATGGGGAGGGGGGATATGGGGGAGGGGGGATATGGGGAGGGGGGATATGGGGGAGGGGGGATATGGGGGATATGGGGGAGGGGGGATATGGGGGATATGGGGGAGGGGGGATATGGGGGAGGGGGGATATGGGGGAGGGGGATATGGGGGATATGGGGGAGGGGGGATATGGGGGAGGGGGGATATGGGGGAGGGGGGATATTGGGGATATGGGGGAGGGGGGATATGGGGGAGGGAGGATATGGGGATATGGGGAGGGGGATATGGGGGAGGGGGGATATGGGGGATATGGGGGAGGGGGGGATATGGGGGAGGGGGGATATGGGGAGGGGGGATATGGGGGATATGGGGGAGGGGGGGATATGGGGGAGGGGGGGTTGGGGAGGGGGATATGGGGGATATGGGGGAGGGGGGATATGGGGGAGGGGGGATATGGGGAGGGGGGATATTGGGGATATGGGGGAGGGGGATATGGGGGAGGGAGGATATTGGGGATATGGGGAGGGGGGGATATGGGGGAGGGGGGGATATGGGGGAGGGGGGATATGGGGGATATGGGGGAGGGGGGATATGGGGAGGGGGGGATGTGGGGGAGGGGGGATATGGGGGATATGGGGGAGGGGGGATATGGGGGAGGGGGATATGGGGGAGGGGGGATATGGGGGAGGGGGGATATGGGGGAGGGGGGATATGGGGGATATGGGGGAGGGGGGATATGGGAGAGGGGGGATATGGGGGATATGGGGGAGGGGGATATGGGGGAGGGGGGGATATGGGGGAGGGGGGATATGGGGGAGGGGGGGATATGGGGGAGGGGGGATATGGGGGATATGGGGGAGGGGGGATATGGGGGAGGGGGGATATGGGGGAGGGGGGATATGGGGAGGGGTGATATGGGGGAGGGGGGATATGGGGGAGGCTCACCCTGCCTGCTCTGACGAGGTCGTTCACCTACTTGTGGCACTGGGTGTCTGTCCGTGGTGTCAGGGCCACAGCGGTGACGGCCTCTGCCACTTCCCTCCACAGACGCCGGCTGTGGCGTGGGGCAACTCTGCGGCCGTGCCCGGGATACAGGGCGTCCCTCCTCTGCTCCACCGCGTCCAGGCGCGCCTCCACATCGCGTGACTCGAATCTCGGGGCTGAGCGACGGCCAGCCATCCAGTCGGGTGTTGCGGTCGGGTGTTCCAGTCGGGTGGGGGGGTGCAGCGCGGCCTTATGAGCCGTCACGCCATGCAGCGCGTATGACGCTGCACGGCGTGAACCACTGCGCAAGCGCGGATCCCGTTACGTCGCTGCTAGCCCATTTCGGGCCGGAGACTATCGACCCATTTTTCCGACGTGACGTAACTCGGATTTGCGCCGTTTTTGGCGCCGATCGGCGGACTTTCCGCCGATAACGGAGAATTTCGCCCCTGATGTGTGGTTGATGGAGGAATGCTTTTGTCGGGCCCACGTTGAACTTCAGGGTTGTGGCCTGCAGTTTCAATGAGGAGCAATTTTTAAAAAATAGTTCTTGTGTTTGTGCTGAAACTTGGCATTGCCCTGGCCGGCTGCTTATGATGGGCATTCTGGTTGTGGTTCAAGCTATGGGGAAACGTTTGGAATTGCACAATGGCTTTGAAACTGCTGCTAAAGTATACTGTTACATTATTTACATTTATGTCAAACGCCCTACAAAAAAACTCTATTCAATCTCTCTTTAGCCTCTCCGGCTATAGCATCAATAGCTCTTGTATCTCAAATTATTCTTCATAACTATAGTTTCCATTCTTGAAAGAAAATATGTACTAACTGGAAAAAGGAGGTCTGGTCCGTGTGTTAAAATGATGAAGGGCCCAGTTAAAATTCATAAACACGTATCTACTGATCATCTAGGCAGTAACCAAAGGCCATGGCGCAATTCTCCCATCGGGAGACTAAGTGCCGACGCCGGAGTGAAAACCGGAGTGTTTCACTCCGGCGTCGGAGGCCGCTCCCAGCCCCTTATTCTCCCGCCCCCGGGGGGCTAGGAGCGGCGCGCGTAACCTTGGCGCCGTATAAAAGCGGCGCCGTGTAAATGACGCGGCTGGCGCCGCGTAAATGACGTCACCCGCACATGCGCAGGGTGACTGGCGCCAACCTGCGCATGCGCGTTTGCTGCCCTCCCCGCGGCCACCCCGCAAGAAGAGGTACGGGCCCTTTGACTACGTCTACGTGGTTCCCCAGACGGTACAGCAGAACTGGAGGTGGACTCCTGTGATTCCTGCCCTCTGACACTGGATCCCTTTGGCGGCCGTTTCCTGGGGCGTCCTGGCCTAGATGGGCCAGGCTGCTGCCCGGGCGACTGGGATGGCGAGCTGCCAGCCTGTCCTGCCCGTTGCCCACCCGATGCACCTGGGACGGAAGGGGGGTGTCCGAGGTGTCGCGGTGTACCGGGACCTCCCCTACAGAGGGAGCCGGGACGGACCACACCACCTCTTCCTCCCTCGGGGTGCCCGATGGCCTCTACATGGGTGGGGGATGCGAATGGACTGGCCATCCGACGCCCCCCCGACATCTGGCGCTGCCAGTCCTGGAGGCCCGTGCTGGTATCGACAGGGGTCTGCAGGTTTGCAGCCATGGAGCCCAAGGGGTTGGCAAACCCTGTCTGTGACAGTGCGACGCCGGCTCGCACATGGCCACTGGTGCCGATGCCCTCAGCGATGGCCTGCAGAGACTGGGCCATGGCCTGCTGAGACTGGGCCATGGCCTGCTGAGACTGGCCTGCTGAGACTGGGCCATGGCCTGCTGAGACTGGCGCTGGCACTGGCTCATGGCCTCCTGTGAGAGGGCAGCCATATCCTGGGCCACAGACGCCGCCTGCCCGGAAGGCCCCAGGCCTCGCAAATCGTTCCCCATGTCTGGGCGGCAGATGTTCGCTTGGGCTGGGCTGCCCTCCGACCGCCCGGCTCCTCTGCTGCTCCTACCTCCACCTGCTGTACCGGGACGGCTGTGTTGTGCGCACCAGTGAGTGTACCAGACGCCTCATCACTAAAGTGCCCAACCGTGGTGAGTGTTTCTGCGATGGTGGAGGGTGTTGGTGACAGCAGTGGCGTTGTGTCGTCCTCTTCGTTCCACTCTGAGTCCATGGCACTTTGGGGTGGGGGTTCGTCTCCACCCATCCACTCTGACTCACTGTCCGGTATTTCGTCTTCCTGGGTAGTGCTGTCCCGGATAGGGGTGTCCTGGGTAGTGCTGTCCCGGGTAGGGGTGTCCTGGGTAGTGGTGTCCTGGGTAGTGGTGTCCTGGGTAGTGGTGTCCTGGGTAGTGGTGTCCTGGCTCGGATGTGACGGGGTCCTGTGGCTGCCCCCCTCATCGCTGGGTGGTCGCTCCCGCACGTGACGGGGGTGTCATCTCCCTGTTGCTCCAGGTCTCTCCGTCTCCTGTGGTCTCCGAGGGGCATCCTGCGGGCGTCGCATGCTGGAGGGTCCGGGTCTCTCCGTCTCCTGTGGTCTCCGAGGGGCATCCTGCGGGCGTCGCATGCTGGAGGGTGCGGGTCTCTCCGTCTCCTGTGGTCTCCGAGGGGCATCCTGCGGGCGGTCTGCATCTGCGGGGATGGGTGCCTGGACGTTTGGTCCTGCGATACACAATGAAGCATGCATGGTTAGACATCAGGCAGTGATCAGGTGATACGGGGAGGGGGATATAGGGGAGGGGGGATATGGGCACGGGCTGTCGGTGGCTCACTTGCTACTACGCCCCCGACCTCTGCATCAGCAACCTCCCGGTCCTCAGGTCCACCAGCCAGTTCCAGGGCCCTTTCCTCATGTACGGTCAGTGGCCTCTCATCAGCGGGGCCTCCTCCAGTCCTCACATGCTCCCTATTGTTGTGTGTGCGCTTCTCCTGTGGGTGGGGGGGGGTGGCTGGGGTAAAAGGCTACACTGTTAGGCAGGTATATGAATGCACGCCATCGGTTGCGCGTGCATTGCAGAGGTTAAGGTTAGGGCTATATTCACTTGGGTATATGGGGGAGGGGGGATATGGGGGAGGGGGGGTATGGGGGAGGGGGGATAGGGGGGATATGGGGGAGGGGGGATATGGGGGATATGGGGGAGGGGGATATGCGGGATATGGGGGAGGGGGGATTTGGGGGAGGGGAGGATATGGGGGAGGGGGGATATGGGGTATATGGGGAGGGGGGATATGGGGGAGGGGGGATATGGGGGATATGGGGGAGGGGGGATATGAGGGAGGTGGGATATGGGGAGGGGGGATATAGGGGAGGGGGGATATGGGGGATATGGGGGAGGGGGGATATGGGGAGGGGGGATATGGGGGAGGGGGGATATGGGGGAGGGGGATATGGGGGATATGGGGGAGGGGGGATATGGGGGATATGGGGGAGGGGGGATATGGGGGAGGGGGGATATGGGGAGGGGGATATGGGGGAGGGGGGATATGGGGGAGGGAGGATATGGGGATATGGGGAGGGGGATATGGGGAGGGGGGATATGGGGGATATGGGGAGGGGGGATATGGGGGAGGGGGGATATGGGGAGGGGGGATATGGGGGAGGGGGGATATGGGGGATATGGGGGAGGGGGGATATGGGGGATATGGGGGAGGGGGGATATGGGGGAGGGGGGATATGGGGGAGGGGGATATGGGGGATATGGGGGAGGGGGGATATGGGGGAGGGGGGATATGGGGGAGGGGGGATATTGGGGATATGGGGGAGGGGGGATATGGGGGAGGGAGGATATGGGGATATGGGGAGGGGGATATGGGGGAGGGGGGATATGGGGGATATGGGGGAGGGGGGGATATGGGGGAGGGGGGATATGGGGAGGGGGGATATGGGGGATATGGGGGAGGGGGGGATATGGGGGAGGGGGGGTTGGGGAGGGGGATATGGGGGATATGGGGGAGGGGGGATATGGGGGAGGGGGGATATGGGGAGGGGGGATATTGGGGATATGGGGGAGGGGGGATATGGGGGAGGGAGGATATGGGGGATATGGGGGAGGGGGGATATGGGGGAGGGGGGGATATGGGGGAGGGGGGATATGGGGGAGGGGGGATATGGGGGAGGGGGGGATGTGGGGGAGGGGGGATATGGGGGATATGGGGGAGGGGGGATATGGGGGAGGGGGGATATGGGGGAGGGGGGATATGGGGGAGGGGGGATATGGGGGAGGGGGGATATGGGGGATATGGGGGAGGGGGGATATGGGGAGGGGGGATATGGGGGATATGGGGGAGGGGGATATGGGGGAGGGGGGGATATGGGGGAGGGGGGATATGGGGGAGGGGGGGATATGGGGGAGGGGGGATATGGGGGATATGGGGGAGGGGGGATATGGGGGAGGGGGGATATGGGGGAGGGGGGATATGGGGAGGGGTGATATGGGGGAGGGGGGATATGGGGGAGGCTCACCCTGCCTGCTCTGACGAGGTCGTTCACCTACTTGTGGCACTGGGTGTCTGTCCGTGGTGTCAGGGCCACAGCGGTGACGGCCTCTGCCACTTCCCTCCACAGACGCTGGCTGTGGCGTGGGGCAACTCTGCGGCCGTGCCCGGGATACAGGGCGTCCCTCCTCTGCTCCACCGCGTCCAGGCGCGCCTCCACATCGCGTGACTCGAATCTCGGGGCTGAGCGACGGCCAGCCATCCAGTCGGGTGTTGCGGTCGGGTGTTCCGGTCGGGTGGGGGGGTGCAGCGCGGCCTTATGAGCTGTCACGCCATGCAGCGCGTATGACGCTGCACGGCGTGAACCACTGCGCAAGCGCGGATCCCGTTACGTCGCTGCTAGCCCATTTCGGGCCGGAGACTATCGACCCATTTTTCCGACGTGACGTAACTCGGATTTGCGCCGTTTTTGGCGCCGATCGGCGGACTTTCCGCCGATAACGGAGAATTTCGCCCCTGATGTGTGGTTGATGGAGGAATGCTTTTGTCGGGCCCACGTTGAACTTCAGGGTTGTGGCCTGCAGTTTCAATGAGGAGCAATTTTTAAAAAATAGTTCTTGTGTTTGTGCTGAAACTTGGCATTGCCCTGGCCGGCTGCTTATGATGGGCATTCTGGTTGTGGTTCAAGCTATGGGGAAACGTTTGGAATTGCACAATGGCTTTGAAACTGCTGCTAAAGTATACTGTTACATTATTTACATTCATGTCAAACGCCCTACAAAAAAACTCTATTCAATCTCTCTTTAGCCTCTCCGGCTATAGCATCAATAGCTCTTGTATCTCAAATTATTCTTCATAACTATAGTTTCCATTCTTGAAAGAAAATATGTACTAACTGGAAAAAGGAGGTCTGGTCCGTGTGTTAAAATGATGAAGGGCCCAGTTAAAATTCATAAACACGTATCTACTGATCATCTAGGCAGTAACCAAAGGCCATGGCGCAATTCTCCCATCGGGAGACTAAGTGCCGACGCCGGAGTGAAAACCGGAGTGTTTCACTCCGGCGTCGGAGGCCGCTCCCAGCCCCTTATTCTCCCGCCCCCGGGGGGCTAGGAGCGGCGTGCGTAACCTTGGCGCCGTATAAAAGCGGCGCCGTGTAAATGACGCGGCTGGCGCCGCGTAAATGACGTCACCCGCACATGCGCAGGGTGACTGGCGCCAACCTGCGCATGCGCGGTTGCTGCCCTCCCCGCGGCCACCCCGCAAGAAGATGTCGGATGGATCTTGCGGGGCAGTGGAGGAAAGGAGGTCCTCCTTCAGAGAGACCGGCCTGCCGATCAGTGGGCACCGATCGCGGGTCAGACTCCTTTTGAGCCCCCCCCCGGTGCAGGAACCCCCACCCCCCACCCCACAGGCTGCTCCCCCCCCCCCCCAGCGTTCCCGCGCTATTCCCACCGGCAGCGACCAGGTGTGGACGGCACCGGCGGGAACCTGTCATGTTGGGCAGGCCACTCGGCCCATCCAGGCCGGAGAATCGCCGCTCGCCCGTTACAAACGGCAAGCAGCGATTCGCCCAGCGGCCAGCCGTGATTCTCGCCCCGCCGGTTTGGGGGGTTGGGAGAATCGCGTGCGGGTGTCGGGGCGGCGTGGCGGAACTCGTGCGGCGCCCCGGCGATTCTCCCACCTGGCGTGGGGGGGGGGGGGGGGGGAGAATTCCGCCCCATACATTTATAGATTATTGTAAAACCACAAAGAGAGAGGTTAGGAAAAAAATATTTCTACAAGAGGTTTTTCAGATGTAAGCTGCCAGAAACAACAGCAAAGTTCATTATAATTTATTTTAATAGGAAATGATTGACTATTTGAAGGGGGTTTTGGGAATAGGAGTAAGTGGATAAATCCCTTTGTAGACCTGGCACGGATGGAAAGAACAAAAACACCTCCTGCTGTAATGAGCTGTGATTTTGTTCTATGATGACTACTCTGTTTCTGGGTATGTTAACATCTAGTATCACAATGAAAGCTTGCATACCTCACACAATTGTGCCCCAATGCTTTTTGGCAACAAAATAATGTGTACAGAGGGGAAGAGGTTTGTCTCTATGCTTTACATAATACCTGCTTAAAGATGCTGCAGCTCACAACATTGGTCAGTACAGAGCATACAATACCAATCATAATTACAGGCTAGTAAAATCAGACAGGATGGAAAATGAGTTGCTTATCTACTACCGTCCTTACTATGACCTCATTAAAGTTAAAGGTTCTGCCCTTTATATAAAGAGTCTTCTTGATACCAGGGACGGGATTCTCTGGTCAGCCTGTGTGTTTTCCTGGGTGATGCGCCCTCGCCGGCAGCAGTATTCTCAGTTTCCACCACCTGCCAATGGGATTTCCCATTGTGGCCACCCCACATCGCCGGGAAACCCACGTGCATGGGTGCACTACCGGCACAACGGAGAATCCCACCGGCGGAGAATCCCACTGCACCGATTTAATTCCCCCTGTGGGGCCAACTCTATACTGACACCATGGGCGGGATTCTCCGACCCTCCGCCGGGTCGGAGAATCGCCAGGGGCTGGCGTGAATCCCGCCCCCGCCGGCTGCCGAATTCTCCGGCACCGGATATTCAGCGGGGGCGGGAATCGCACCGCGCCGGTTGGCGGGCCCCCCCCCCCCCGGCGATTCTCCGGCCCGCGATGGGCCGAAGTCCCGCCGCTGTCAACCCACGCCAGCCGGCGTGGATTGAACCACCTTTGGGACGGCGGGACACGGCGGCGCGGGCGGGCTCCGGGGTCCTGGGGGGGGGGGGGCGATCTGGCCCCGGGGGGGTACCCCCACGGTGGCCTGGACCGTGATCGGGGCCCACCGATCCGAGTCAATGTTGAAGTCAACGAAAGCTTCGAAAGGGACCTGTTCCATGCGCTCGACAGGGACTATGTTCTCATAGTTGATTATTTTTCCAGCTATCCCAAGGTTGTACGCCTGCACGACATCACGTCATCGGCTGTTATCCGTGCCTGCAAAGAGACCTTTGCTCGTCACGGCATCTCACTCACTGTGATGTCGGACAATGGCCCCTGCTTCGCGAGCCAGGAATGGTCTAACTTCACCAGCAGCTACAACTTTGTACACGTGAAGCCCAGTGTCCTGCACCCCAAGTCAAATGGCAAAGCAGAAAAGGGCGTCCCCATCGTAAAGAGGCTCCTCTGCAAGGTTGCTGATGCAGGGTCCGACTTCTGCCTCGCCTTGCTGGCCTATCGTTCGGCTCCACTGTCCACGGGCCTTTCACCAGCCCAGCTGCTGATGGGTCGCACCCTCAGGACCACTATACCGTCCATTCACGTTCCAGACCTCGACCATGCTCCGGTCCTTCAGCGGATGCAACAGTCTCGCGCGCAGCACAAGGCGGCGCATGACGCTCGAGCGGCTGATCTTCCTGCTCTGGCGCCAGGTGACAACGTCCGAATCCATCTTCCGGAGGGTGGCTGGTCTGCGACTGCTGTGGTTCTTCGGCTGGTGGCTCCCCACTCGTTCCTGGTTCGTCTGCCTGATGGCTCCATTCGCCGCCGCAATTGGCGTGCCCTTCGTCTGGTTCCACGCTCGCTACGCGATCCTCCACCGGTGCCACGCCCTCCTGTTGTCCCCGACCTGGACTTTGTAGAGCTTCCGGATACTCTGCATCCTCCTCACTTGGCCGTGGCCCAGCCCGATCCTCAGCCGGTGGCTCCTGACCCAACTCTGAGGCGGTCAACCTGAATTTGTCGCCCACCTCAGAGACTTGATTTATGAGCCTTACAATGTTGGACTCAATGCTTTGTTCTTTCATCCTGTTTCAGCATTTCACTAGTTTGTTTATAGCATTCGTTATTAGTTTTGTTGTTGGTGTAACACCTTGTTTTTCTTTTCTCTGCACCAGGCACCTTTCCGTGTATGTAGACTAGCCTCATGTACATAGTTATGTAAATACTGCACACACATGATGAGATACACTCATTACACATTATTTATTCTCACATAGGCACATGTTCTTTGTAAAAAAGGGGGATGTCATAATATACATCAGTACATTATGGTGCAATCACATACACACACTGATAGACATGCAGTAGGACCAACCAGCATACATAACACCGCAGCCAATCACCAGTGAGAGCACACGCACTATAAAGACAGGGGACAGGAGAGTTCCCGCTCATTCTAGCAGCAGCCCGCTCAGAGCGCAGAGCTCACAGCCTGCAACACAGACATTCACCATGTGCTGAGTGCCTCACCATAGCTAGTGATAGGAAAGGGTCCACAGTTAAGCTGGTATTGCTTATACCCACGTTTACAGTATGTTAGCATAGTTGAACAGTTAATAAAATAGCGTTACACCACTTCCAGCATTGTTGGCTTGTTTGTGAACCAGAACACCCAACACAACACACACATTTTGCACGTGAAGGAGCCAGGGACAGTGGACGTGTCCCTGAGCTCCCACATCGCACACGAGGAGCATGACATGGGTCTGAGATTCCCTGCCATGCCTTAAACCCTAGGTTAACTTATACAACTACAATTCCCAAAAACGAAAGAAAAAATAAATAAATTAGACAATGAAAAGAAAAACTACTTACCAGTCACTTCGCAGAGATAAAAAGCACCTCCTCCCCACCCAGCTTCGAATTCCCACCTAGATTCAAATTCCCAAACTCACTCTTTGCTGTCTCACTCTGGCTGTGTCTTCTCTGGCTCACTGGGAGAACTCACTGGGAGAATATTGAATACAGGAGTTGGGATGTCTTGTTGAAGTTGTACAAGACTTTGATCAGACTGCATATGGAATACTGTGTTCAGTTCTGGTTCTATTAAAGGAAGGATATTGTTAAGCTAGAAAAAGTGCAGAAAAGATTTACGAGGATGCTACCAAGTCTTAGTCTTGATGGTCTTAGTTATAAAGAGAGGCTGGATAGGCTGGAACTTTTTTCCCTGAGTGTAGGAGGCTTAGGGGTGATCTTATACAGGTCTATAAAATAATGAGGAGCATCAATAAGGTAGATAGTTAATATCTTTTTCCAAAGGTAGAGAAGTCTAGAACTAGAGGGCATAGGTTTAAGGTGAGAGGAGAGAGATACAAAAGAGACCAGAGGGGAAAGTTCTTCACACAGAGGGTGGAACGGGCTGCCAGAGGCAGTGGTAGAGGCGGGTACGATTTTGAATTTTAAAATGCAGTTAGACATGGCCTCGGTGGGTACAGAGGGAAATTGGCCAAATGCGGGCAAGTGGGCCTAGCTCACTGGTAGAAACTGGGCGGCATGGACAAGCTGGGCCAAAGGGCCTGTTTCCATGCTGTAAACATCTATGACCCTATGACTGTATGACCTGCTATCTAAAAATTGCCCCTGTGACCGGGCATTAAATTCCGCAAAACCGAGCCTGAGCAGGAGCCACCCAATGTGCAACTTCCACCTACATGCTGCCACCTGAAGTTGCCTGGTTTTCCCGTTGATGTGTGCGCTGACCCTTCAACTCTTCAGCAGGACTGACTTACGGAAGTATTATGGGGGGAGCAAAAGAGCTAGATTCGGATCTAGCGGGGAGGGGGGCAGGGGAGGGTGGGAGAGGGGGGACAATAGGGTTGCTGCTGCATTGGCCGCGGGGGAACTGAAAATGGAAGAGGTGGTCGGGGCGGGGGTTCCCCGTCTGGGGGACTGGAGGGGCGGGAGACGCGGGCACGGGACTGGCCTAAGACAGGGGATGGCTAGTCGGCAGGGCGGGGGGGGGAGGGGGAGGTGGGTAGCCCCCCAATCCGGCTGATCACGTGGAATGTGAGAGGCTTAAATGGGCCGGTTAAGAGGGCCCGAGTGTTCGCGCACTTAAAGGGACTGAAGGCAGACGTGGCCATGGTTCAGGAGACACATCTGAAGGTGGCAGATCAGGTCAGGTTAAGGAAGGGATGGGTAGGACAGGTGTTCCATTCGGGGCTGGATGCGAAGAATAGAGGGGTGGCAATACTGGTGGGGAAGTGGGTGTCGTTTGAGGTCAAGAACATAGTAGCGGACAATGGAGGCCAATATGTGATGGTGAGCGGTAGGTTGCAGGGGACGGGGGTGGTATTGGTAAATGTATACGCCCCGAATTGGGACAATGCTGGATTCATGAAACGGATGTTGGGGCGTATTCCGGACTTGGAGGTAGGAAGCTTGATAATGGGTGGGGATTTCAACACGGTGTTGGACCCAGTACTGGATCGTTCCAGATCTAGGACCGGAAAGAGGCCGGCTGCGGCCAAGGTGTTTAGGGGGTTTATGGATCAGATGGGGGGAGTAGATCCGTGGAGATTTGCCAGGCTTTGGCCAGAGAATTTTCTTTTTTCTCCCATGTACACAAGGCCTACTCCCGGATAGATTTTTTTGTTCTGGGCAGGGCATTGATCCCGAAAGTGGAGGGAACGGAGTATTCGGCCATAGCCATTTCAGACCATGCCCTGCACTGGGTGGAACTGGAGCTGGGGAAGGAGAGGGACCAACGCCCGCTGTGGCAGTTGGATGTGGGACTGCTGGCAGACGAGGAAGTGTGCGGAAGGGTGCGGGGGTGCATCGAAAGGTATTTGGAGGCCAACGACAACAGGGAGGTGCAGGTGGGAGTAGTATGGGAGGCGCTGAAGGCGGTGGTCAGGGTAGAGTTAATCTCCATCACGGCTCATAGGGAGAAGAGAAAGGGCAGGGAAAGGGAGAAGTTAGTGGGGGAGATATTAAGAATGGACAGGAGATATGCAGAGGCCCCTGATGAGGGACTACTCAGGGAGAGACGAAGTCCCCAGACGGAGTTCGACCTGTTGACCACAGGGAAGGCAGAGGCACAGTGGAGGAAGGCACAGGGAGCGATGTATGAGTATGGGGAGAAGGCGAGCCGGATGCTGGCACATCAGCTCCGTAAGAAGATGGCAGCGAGGGAAATAGGTGGAGTCAAGGATGGAAAGGGAACTACGGTGCAGAGTGCGGTGAAAGTGAATGAGGCATTTAAGGCCTTCTACGAGGAGCTGTATCGGTCCCAGCCCCCAGGGGGAAAACAGGGGATGCGACGATTCTTGGACCAGCTGAGGTTCCCGAGGGTGGAGGAGGTGGTTAAAGGACTGGGGAGCATGCAGGCAGGGAAGGCCCCGGGACCGGATGGGTTCCCGGTGGAGTTCTATAGGAAGTATGTAGACCTGTTAGCCCCGTTGCTGGTAAGGACCTTCAATGAGGCAAGGGAGGGGGGGACCGTGCCCCCGACAATGTCGGAGGCGACAATCTCTTTGATCCTGAAGCGGGATAAGGACCCACTGCAATGCGGGTCATATAGGCTGATCTCGCTCCTCAACGTAGATGCTAAGTTGCTGGAAAAAATGTTGGCTACGAGGATTGAGGACTGTGTCCCGGGGTTGATTCACGAGGACCAGATGGGATTTGTAAAGGGCAGGCAGTTAAATACCAATGTGCGGAGGCTCCTAAACGTGATAATGATGCCATCGGTGGAGGGAGAGGTGGAGATAGTGACAGCTATGGACGCGGAGAAGGCCTTTGACCGAGTAGAGTGCGAGTATCTCTGGGAATTGTTGCGGAGGTTTGGGTTTGGGGAGGGGTTTATCAGTTGGGTTAAGCTCCTATATAGAGCCCCGGTGGCGAGTGTGGTTACAAATCGGCAGAGGTCGGAGTATTTCCGGCTGTATCGAGGGACGAGGCAGGGGTGCCCCATGTCCCCCCTGTTGTTTGCATTAGCAATTGAACCTTTGGCCATGGCATTAAGGGAGTCCAGGAAATGGAAGGGGGTCGTTCGAGGGGGAGAGGAGCATCGAGTGTCGCTGTACGCAGACGACCTGTTGCTGTATGTGGTGGACCCAGTGGAGGGGATGGTGGAGGTCATGCAGATCCTAAGGGAGTTTGGGGACTTCTCGGGCTACAAGCTCAATGTAGGGAAGAGTGAGCTCTTTGTGGTGCATTCGGGGGATCAGGGAAGAGGGATAGATGACCTACCGTTGAGGAGGGCGGAAAGGAGCTTTCAATACTTGGGGATCCAGGTAGCTAGGAGCTGGGGGACCCTGCACAAACTTAATTTGACGCGGCTGGTGGAGCAGTTGGAGGAGGACTTTAAACGGTGGGACATGTTGCCACTCTCGCTAGTGGGCAGGGTACAGTCGATTAAAATGGTGGTCCTCCCGAGGTTTCTTTTTGTATTCCAATGCCTTCCAATTGTGATCACCAAGGCCTCTTTTAAGAGGGTAGGCAGGAGCGTTATGGGTTTTGTGTGGGCGAGTAAGACCCCGAGGATAAGGAGTGGGATCCTGGAGCGTAGTAGAGATAGAGGAGGGCTGGCGTTGCCGAATCTGGGTGGCTACTACTGGGCAGCCAACGTGGCAATGATCTGTAAGTGGGTGATGGAGGGAGAGGGGGTGGCATGGAAGAGGTTGGAGATGGCGTCCTGCAAAGGAACGAGCCTGGGGGCGCTGGTGACGGCACCGCTGCCACTCTCGCTGACAAAGTACACCACGAGTCCGGTGGTGGTGGCAACGCTAAAGATCTGGGGGCAGTGGAGATGGCATAGGGGTGCGATGGGAGCCTCGGTGTGGTCCCCGATCAGGGATAACCATCGGTTTGTCCCAGGAAGGATGGACGGGGGGTTTCAGAGCTGGCATCGGGCAGGGATTAGAATGGGGGACCTGTTCATCGATGGGACGTTTGCGAGCTTAGGGGTGCTGGAGGAGAAGTTTGGACTACCCCCGGGAAATGCTTTCAGGTACATGCAAGTAAGGGCGTTTGTGAGGCGGCAGGTGAGGGAATTCCCGCTGCTCCCGGCACAGGGGATTCAAGACAGGGTGATTTTGGGCGTATGGGTCGGAGAGGGCAAGGTGTCAGCGATATACCAGGAGATGAAAGAAGAGGGGGAGGCTTTGGTAGAGGAGCTGAAGGGTAAATGGGAAGAGGAGCTGGGGGAGGAGATTGAGGAGGGTCTGTAGGCTGAAGCCCTAAGTAGGGTTAATTCCTCTTCTTCGTGTGCCAGGCTTAGCCTGATACAATTTAAGGTTGTTCACAGAGCACATATGACGGGGACGAGGCTGAGCAGTTTCTTCGGGGTGGAGGACAGATGTGGGAGGTGCTCAGGAAGCCCGGCGAACCATGCCCATATGTTTTGGTCGTGCCCGGCACTGGATGGGTTCTGGAGGGGAGTTGCGAGAACTATATCCAAGGTGGTGAAAGTCCGGGTCAAGCCAAGTTGGGGGCTAGCATTATTTGGAGTAGTGGACGAGCCGGGAGTGCAGGAAGCGAAAGAGGCCGGCATTCTGGCCTTTGCGTCCCTGGTTGCCCGGCGGAGGATCTTGTTAGTGTGGAAAGATGCGAAGCCCCCCAGTGTGGAAGCCTGGATAAATTACATGGCAGGGTTTATCAAGTTGGAGAGGATAAAGTTTGCCTTGAGAGGGTCTGCGCAGGGGTTCTACAGGCAGTGGCAACCGTTCCTAGACTATCTCGCGGAGCGTTAGATGGAGTTTGGTCAACAGCAGCAGCAACCCCCCAGGGGGGGGATATCTTTCTTGAGGGGGGGGGGAAGAGGGAGGAACGGGGAAGGTTTTTTTTTCTGGGGGGTATCTGAGCAAGAAAATACATAAATGATCCGGAAAACTGATATGTACGGGAGGAATCCAATGTACAAAGTTCTGTATCATATTGAATTACCATGTTTATGTCTTGCTATGCGAGCTTTCTTTTCTCTTTGTTATGTGGGGGGGGGGGGGGGGGGGTGTTTGTATGGTTGAAAATTTTGTTAAACAATTCTTAATAAACATATTTTAAAACATTTTTTTAAAAACTCTTCAGCAGGATCAGAGGGTCTCGCTGAAGAATTGCAAAAGCGTCAGGCTGTAGAAACCTTCACAGGCAGCATCAATGCATGCAGCATCAGCACTGACCAGAAGGCCTTGATCATGGATTATTTTAGTTGACTCTGGGTTCTCCCAAGTGGGACACATTTGGCTGGTAGCTTTAAGTGGACAAAATACACAATGCAATTTTCAGAACACTACAGTTTATATTGGCACACAATTTAATGCCACATCTAAGACCGCAGCCTTGTCTAGAGCTCCCCAACATATCAAAATAAGATTAATACTGAAAAGAACTGGGTTGGATTTTCTCAATCAGGCCACCTCCTGAGAACTAACCCAAATGCGGAAGTCCCACCCCCACTTCCAGTAGATACAATTTTGACCAATAGAGGAAAGGGGGTGGGATAGGAATCAAACAAGTATGAAGCACACACCTGCTGGACTTTGTGGTGTCCTTTGTGATGCTTGTTTAGGATGGTTGGCGTAGTGTTCAACAAAGACCACAGTATAGCTTTTACTTAAACAAATGATTTTATTTACACTGCTAAACTAGGTTTTGACATTTCGTCCTTTTAGAATACAGAACTGATCAATAACATCTAACTACACTCACCTACTGCTAATCTCACTCACTGGTACAAACTATAATCTAACCTTCTCACACTAACTGCTCTGATGACCTTCACTGGCTGTCTCCTGCTTACTCCTCCCCCAAGGTCTAGCATCACTGCTTTATATAAAAGCATCTACAGCTCTCTCTAGTGGCTATTCATGGTACTACATTAACCCTTGTAATACTGATAGTTATGATAATACCACAGACGATTTGAAAATACCACTGAATTTAAAATGTTTGAAGTTGAGTTTGAAATTTCCTGACCTGAGCTTCTTGTCTCGGAAGCGAAAATCCAGTCCCTGGTTTCATCGGAGGTCAATTGAGTAGATGCAAAAACCGTACCACGGCTGTTCTGCTGGGAAGTGGGGTAGAAGTGGGGTGAGATGTGGAGTGTGGAAAATCAGCTCTGTACGCATATCAGGAATTTAAGATCAGTCAGTAGGAATAGTACATGAGTAAACATACATCAGATTTCATTTGGCAAACCAACATTAAAAATCACCACAAGTATCAAATTTTTTGAAAAAATTAAGCATGCATCATGTGTGCCGTGAGAATAATAGAAATAAATGTCATCATATCTGTAGCAAAGTGTTGACACTATGATAGATTAGCTACAGTGCTGTCGCTGAATTCATAATGCAGAGGTATACAGCCAGTTACAATGATCACCTCAAAGTGTTCTTCGCCAAGAAACTGCAATTAATGATGTATCTGTATGCCTATCAATCAAATTCAACCCTCCAATGGTGACCTGCATAACTAACAGACAGACAGAACGTGATTTATGCCCATTTTGTAAGCTGATTAAGTTATGAAAGCACAACATGGGGAAAAAAAATCTGTTCATAGGCAGTGTACATTCACCCAGTAATAATGTGCTCAAGGCAGGATCCTCAAGGTCTTTTAATAGGATGGCTTCAAATCAGTAACTAGAGGACATCCAGTCAACAATAACTGGAATGAAAATCTGTGTTCATCTAATTGGGAACACTAGTCAGCTTGTGTTACTGTCACTGCAGACGCACAAGTGCAAAGCTGATGAGAGACCAGAATAAATTCAAGATTGCCCACTTCAGCAGGGGGTTTTCATGCACTCGAGTACACGTTGGCATGCATCCACAATTCGATCACCTATTCATTTAACCCATTTACTATCTTATAATTGGGGCCTACCAGTCTCAAAGTGCAACTCAGCAACATTGTGAAAACTGAATGTTTATATTGTCATATTTTGAGAACCAGAAAGGAAACTTAATTGAATCTTGAAATGCAGGTCTGAAATCAGTGTAGATGTGGGAATTATGCAGGTGAGTCTCATACTAAAACATTGTAAAATGCCGAGGAGGAAAAATGGATTAGATTAGGCCAAAAAACGGCTCAGAAAGGGGCCCATGTTTGGGATCGAAGCTGGCACCACTTAAACCTAGCCTGTGCTACTTAAAGCTATTTAAACCTGAGGTGCATTCAGTTTGCAAGAGTGGTTGAAACTGGTTGTAAAAAACCATGAGCATAGAAAAGAGTGGAAATGGTATTACAGGCAAGAGATTGTGCTCCTAAATTCTCTAATGCAGTACTGGAGACCTGGAGGAGGCAGCGGACATGAGGAAACAAAGTTCCTTTCCAACGGGGTCAGGAGCCATCAGACAGACATTGAGAAGGCAGTTGACATAGGTATCATCATCAATGCCAGAAATAATGCCGAAGACATGGATGCAGCACCGCTATAAGGTTCAGTGGCCACACAAGAGGCTAGGGTCAGTGAATGCAGCTTCATTTGCCATACACTCACAAATAAAACACTCATACGCTGCTCCATTCACCACACACCCTTTCGCTCGCCAACCAACACTCTCTCAAACATGCCTCATATCTGGCATTCACTGCCTCACCTCATCCTCACACACTTGGAAGTTGTGCAAACCTCAGAGTCAGAGCTCACAGAATCACAGAACAGAAGGAGGCCATTTGGCTCATCGTGTCTGCACTGGCTCTGCAAAAGAGCAATTTACACAGTGCTACTCACTGATCTTATCTCCGTCGCCTTGCACATTCTTCCTTTTCCGATAATAATCCAATTCCCTCTTAAATGCCTCCTGTGAACCTGCGTCAACCACACTTTCAGGTAGTTCATATCAGACCCCAACCACCACTGTGTGAAAAAGACATCCTCATGTCTCTATTGCTTTCAGTGCCAGTTACCTTAAATTAATGTCCACTTGTTCTCAAGACTAATAAGGAACAGTTTTTCCCTACCTACTCTGTTCAAACCTCTCATGATTTTGTATTCCTTGTATTCAATAGACTGCGGAACAGTTCCTGCAGATTGGAGGGTGGCTAATGCAACTCCACTATTGGGAGGGTGAGAGAAAGAAGGGAATTGTAGACCAGTAATCCTGACGTCAGTAGTGGGGAAAATTCTAGAATCCATTGTCAAAGATTTTATAGCAGAGCACTCAGAAAACAGTGGAAGGATCAAACAGAGTCAGCATGGATTTGTGAAGGGGAAATCATGTTTGACAAATCTACTGGAATTCTTCGAGGATGTAACTAGTAGAATTGATGAAGGGGTGCCAGTGGATGTGATATATTTGGACTTTCGGAAGGCTTTTGACAAAGTCCCGCATAAGACATTAGCATTTAAAAGTAAGCACATGGGATTGGGGGCAGTGTATTAAGATGAATAGAAAACTGGTTGGCAGACAGGAAACAAAGTGGAGGAATTAAAGGTCTTTTTCAAATTGGCAGACAGTAACTAGTAGGGTACCGCAGGGATCGGTGCTCGGACTCCAGCTATTCACAATATATATTAATAATTTAGATGAGGGAACAAAATGTTATATCTCCAAATTTGCAGATGACACCAAGTTGAGTGGGAGCATGAGCAGTGAGGAGGATGCACAGACCCTTCAGTATAATTTGGACAAGTTGAGTGAGTGGGCAAATGAATGGCAGATACAGTATAATTTGGATAAATGTGAGGTTATCCAATTTGGTAGCAAAACAAGAAGGCAGATTATTATCTGAATGACCTTAAATTAGGAAAGGGGAATGTGCAATGAGACCTGGGTGCCTTGTACACCAGTCACTGAAGGTAAGCATGCAGGTGCAGCAGGCGGTATGGGCAAGTGGTATGCTGGCCTTCATTGCGAGACGATTCGAGTTCAGGAGCAGGGGTGTCTTGCTGCAATTATACAGGGCCTTGGTGAGGCCACACCTGGAATATTGTGTGCAGTTTTGGTCTCCTTATCTGAGGAAGCATGTTCTAGCCATAGAGGGAGTTCAGCGAAGGTTTACCAGACTGATTACTGGGATAGCAGGGCTGACGTACGAGGAGAGATTGAATCGGTTAGGATTGTAGTCATTGGAGTTCAGAAGAATGAGGGGAGATCACATAGATCCCAGGGGCAGCATGGTAGCACAATGGTTAGCACTGTTGCTTCACAGCTCCAGGGTTCCAAGTTCGATTCCCGGCTTGGGTCACTGTCTGTGTGGAGTTTGCATGTTCTCCCCATGTCTGCGTGGGTTTCCTCCGGGTGCTCCGGTTTCCTTCCGCAAGTCCCGAAAGGCGTGCTGTTAGGTGAATTGGACATTCTGAATTCTCCCTCTGTGTACCCAAACAGGCGCCGGAATGTGGCGACGAGGGGCTTTATGTACCTGAAGTCACTGGAAATCAATGGGAAAACCATCTGCTTGATTGGAGTCATCTCTGGCACCAAGAAATATAGTTGTGGTGGTTGGAAGTCATTCATCTCAGTTCCAGGACATCACTGTAGGAGTTCCTCAGGGTAGTGTTCTAGACTCAACCATCTTGAGCTGCACGGATGTTGGGGTGGTGCGCGGAGACCCCTCACCCCAGTGAGTTGGGCTTGAAGGGCACGGGGTCACATCGTGGGCTCTCACTATTCTGAGGAGTTCCAATGAGTGGAGCTCCTCAGTGCAAAAAGCAGGGTGATGTGCGGCCTCAGCCGCGTGTTCCCCTCTGAGGCCCCCCTCCTTTTTCACATTTTCTCCCAAATTTACACGCACCAGCAACAAACAATAATCAGTAACAAATATGTCAATCCCCATATCAATAACAACGATCCCATCCTCCCACCAAACCCCAAACATTAGCCCGCATATTCACATAAACAAATGACAAAAAGGAATTAGGAATCCCCCATAGTCACCATCAACACACATCGCCCCCCCCCCCCCCCCCAACGAATGTTCGATGTTATCCAGTTCTTGAAAGTGCTTATGAATAATGCCCATGAATTATAGAACGCCTCCATCCTCCCCCTCAGTTCAAACTTAACCTTCTCAAGAGTCAAGAATTCCAACAAGTCCCCCCGTCACGCCAGGGCACAGGGTGGAGAGGTTGCTCTCATCCTATCAGGATCCTTCTTCGGGCGATCAACGAGGCGAAGGCTACAACATCTGCCTCCGCACCTGTTTCCAACCCTGGCTGGTCCGACAACCCGAATATGGCCACCCGGGGGCCCAGGTCCAGTTTCACGTGCACCATGTGAAACCTCCTTCCAGTAATCCTCTACCTTTGGACAGGACCAAAACATATGAACGTGATTAGCACCCCCCCACCCCCCCACGCAACGTTCACACACATCTTCTACTCCGTCAAAGAATTGGCTCATCCTCGCCCTCGTGAGGTGCGCTCTGTATACCACCTTCAGCTGTCTCAGCCCCAACCTCGCGCACGAGGTGGAGGCATTCACTCTCCGGAGCACCTCACACCAGAATCCCTCCTCCAGATCCTCTCCCAACTCTTCCTCCCACTTTTCTTTGATCCCTTCCAGTGGTGCCTTCTCCTCTTCCAAAATAGCTCCGTAAACTGCTGACACTACCCCCTTCTCCAGTCCCCCTGTCGTCAGCACCTCCTCCAGCAATGTGGAGTCCGGCTCCACCGGGAAGCTCTGTATTTCCTTTCTGGCAAAATCTCGAACCTGCATGTATCTAAACATTGCCCCCTGCTCCAGCCCTTACTTCGCCTCCAGCTCCTTCAATCCTGCAAACCGACCCCTAAGAAACAAATCTTTCAGTGTCTTAATCCCCTTCTCCTCTCATTTCCAAAAGCAAAAGTGGGTCATGACTAATCTTCAAATTAGAGAAAAATTATTAAAGGAAGGTTTCTGTCGACAAAACATTTGAATTGAAAGATGTTTCATTTATCTTAGCCATTCGTCCTGATTTTAATTTTGTAACCTGTCGGGCATCGAAGATGGCCGAGGTCCAATAGCGCACGGCAAACCCAGAAGTAAGTCCAGCAGTTCTGCGGTGGCTTTTAACCCAGCCACCTTAATTTTACCTCATGGTTTCCCATTCAATCAACAACAGTGGGCTCGATTCTCCACCGGCAGGATTCTTCATTGTGCTGTGGGTTTCCCGGCGGTGTGGAGTGGCCACAATGGGAAATCCCATTGGCAGGTGGTGAGAACTGAGAATCCTGCTGCTGGTGAGGGTGCCCCGCCCAGGAAAATGTGGCTGGTGGACTGGAGAATCCAACCCAGTCAGTGACAGAGGGAGACCATCCCACCTTGCCAGATCAGCTTTGCCCATGTGACGTTTAATAGGGTTGTGTTTCTCGGTGCTGCGAGCGCCAGGAACCATGCAGCTAAATGCGCTCGCTATTGGACCTTGTTCCCATTTAGTTCAATCGCACTGTAAATGTCATTTGTGTGGGGTTTTGCTGGGGATTTCCCGTTGGCTGTCGGTATTTTCCCCATCGCTATCTAATGACACTTCGTCACTTTTTTGGGCCTTGGGGGGTATCTCACTGGTTTAGCCCATACTTAGAATGATTTTCATCACTGTGGAGCTGAAGCCGCTGGCCTGACCGGCTCCTCAGAGATTGGGGAACCCTTTTGAAACGGTGCCCTGATCTCTAAGTGAGCTTGAGGGTCCCCCCCACCCATGAGAAATGCCATCCCTCACACATATGGGTATTACCCCACATTCCCCAAATAAGGCACCCTGCTATGGGGGTCCCTGAGGGACTCCCTCTTCAGGCCTCTCCACGCCCGCAATGGGTAACTCCTGTCGCCCAGCAACCAGCCCCTCAGCCGGGGAGGGGGGGGGGGGGGGGGGGGGGGCGTCCCTCAAACATGGTGGGGATGAAAGATTGCGGCAATACGAATGAGTCATGTTGAGTCATGTACACTGCCCGGGTACTGGGCGCAGACGTGCAGGATCATCGTGCGGTGGTCGCAGACCACCTGAATGTTCATGGAAAAGGACCCCATCCTATTCGTGAACATGGCCCTGTTATCCGCAGGTGCCGCACGACGATGAGCATCCCATCGATCGCGCCCTGGACCATGTGCAGCCAAGTCCGCTGCCCAGGCATCCTGGCTGGCCCGGTCCACAGGGAACTGGATGCAGCAGTCCGCAATATAGGGCGTCTGTCATTGCACGGTTGCACCGGTGCACCGATGCCTGCGAGATGCCGGACAGGTCCCAATTCGGCACCTGGAATGACCCCGTGGCATAAAAGATCAGGGTCACCGTAACCTTGACGGCCACGGGGAGAGGGCGTCCTCCCCCCAGTGCCACGCGGTTCCAGGTGTACCATCAGGTGGCAGATATGGGCGACGGTTTCCTGCCTCATCCGGAGTCTCCTCCTGCATGCCCGGTCCGTGAGGTCCTGTTACGACGAGAGGGGCTTGTACACACGGGGCCTCATCGGGTGTTTCCGTCGCCGTGGCACCACCACCTCCTCCTCCTCCTCATCCTGTCGTGCGGGCGGCCCTCCAGCCTGGGCGGCTGCCACCTGCCTCCCTGCAGTGCGCTCCTCTGCGGTAGCCTCCGCCGCCTCCATGGCAGGCTCATGCTCCAGCTCTCTAGGGCAACATGTAGAAGTGCGGCTCCCGCCACGGCGGCCAACATCGCTGTGTGATGACCAAACATAATGGCCTGCAGGTGGTGGGGGGTGGGGGGGATAGACGACATGTCATCATTGCTTGTACCCCCCCCTCCCCCCGCAGCCAGGTACCGTGGGGTGCATGGTCGCGACTGTTGGAAGCTGGCACCTGGCCAGGCGGAAAACCTCCCAAAACCCACCCCTCCCCGGCACTCGCCCCCCCCCCCCCCCCTCCCCGGCACTCGCCAATCCCTCCTCGGCACTCGCCCTCTCCTCCTGGCACTCGCCCACCCCCCTCCTCCCCCCCCCCCCCCCCCCCCATCACAACTGGTTGACGCCATTAAATAGGTGGTTTAATTTACGCCAACTTCGGCCCATCCAGCTGGGAGAATTTGGGCGGACCCGGGGCCCATAGCATCGCTATGACAATGTTCAGGAAAAAGCAACCTCTTTGATTGTTACCCATCCGCCACTTCAAACATTCATACCCTCCACTACTGGTGTACAGTGATAGACATGTACACCACCTGCAAAATACGATATAGCAATTTGCCAAGTCTCCTTTGTCAACACCATCTAAACTTGCAATCTCTACGACATAGAAGAACAAGGGCATGGTAATTTGTTGCTTTTGTTCAGAGCAGCTTGTGGTCGATAACGACTTATTTTTCTTCTCGTTTTATAAGTAACATTCAGTGAAAGATTTGAATAGCTCCTGATTATAAGGAACTACAATTATGTCACTCAACCCAGCTTACTTCATTGTAAAAAAAAAAGGTTACAATTGCTTTTGCCATTAGCAGCAATGCTTGTATGACATTTTTCTATTCTTGATTTAACAGAGCTTTCAAAATGAATTTGAAAAGTAAAGGTCTCAACATTATGCTGCAGAATAAAATTCAGAGCTCCGACTACTGAAGGCTGCGGTATGGATAAGGACATGAAAATCGTTATCAAACTTGCTCTTTTTTGTGGTCACTGATAAAGTTCTAGGGTTTTTTTTAAAGTTGAGAGCAATTCTTTACGATGCTTGTTCAAAAAGTAAACAACAGCAGACGTGAATAACCAGACTTTCTGGCATTTTTTCCTGCAACTTTAAAAACTAAGTAATAATTCCAGTTCTCTGGCACCTCCCGAGTGGACAGAGAAAAATTAAAAAATAGGGTCAGAGCCCCTGCAATCTCCGCCCTCGATAAAGTTGATGAGCTGCTCCAATGCATGCTACACGTGGTACACACTGATGCCACTGTGCAGGGAGTGAAGTTTAAGGTAGCAAATGGATGCTGATCAAAATTACATAGTCCCTGATGGTGTTGAACTTCTTGAATGTTATTGAACCTGCAGTCACCCAGGCCATGCAGAGTATTCCATCACACTCCTGACTGTACCTTGCAAATAGTGGACGGGCTATGGGCCTTCAGGAGGAGAGTTAGTTCTTGTAACTATAATATTAACAAGGCTGGTCCATTTAACTTTCTGGTCAATGGTAACCCAGGATGACTATGTTGCAGGAATCAGCAATAGTAATTCCGTTGAATGTCATGGGGGTCAGTTAGATTTGATCTTATTGGCATTGGTCATTACCTGGCAACTGTGAGGCATGAATGTTATCTACCAGTTATCAGGCCCAATGTGAATGGTGTCCAGGTTTCGTTGCATGCGGGGCTTCATTATTTGAGGTGTCATAAATGGTGCTGGACATTGTGCAATCATCAACAAACATGCCCCACTTCTGAACTGATTATGGAGGGAAGGTCATTAGTGAAGGAGCTGAAAGTATTTGGGCCTAGGATACTATCCTGAGGAACTCCAAAAGCGATGTCCCAGGACTGAACTGATTGACCTCCAACATCCACAGCCACCTTCCTTTAGGTTAAGAATGACTCCAACTAGTGGAGACTAATCCCCCTGATTCTCATTTAGTCCAGTTTTGCTCGGGTTCCTTGATGCCAATCTCGGTTAAATGCTCCCTTGATGTCAAGGGCAATCACTGTTGCCTCACCACTGGAGTTCAGGGGCTGGATTCTCCAAGCCTCCGAGCTGAAATCGCGATCGGCACGGGAGCAGAGAATAGGCGTCAACAACTAAATCCCCGGAGAATCGCTGTGAATCGCGCACGGGCAGTCTATAGCAGTGCAGATAGGGGGCCATTGACAGACCCCTCCCCCCGCCCCCCCCCCCCCCCCCGCGATTCACCGAGGGTAATTGGCCAAGGTCCCGATGGCGTGGTTCTAACCACGTTTTGCCTGTCGGGAACGGCTGGTGGCGGCTGTGGACTCAGTCCGCAGCCGCCCTGGTGGGGGGGCAACGATCATTCACTGGGGGGAGGGGGGGCCTCATGGACGGCTAGGGGAGCGATCGGGCAGCACTGATCCATGGGCACGTGCGATCTCAGGGGGGCCTACATTTTTGATGTCGCTCCGTAGTCCGAGTCCGCCATGTTCCACGGGGCGGCCACCGCAGGCCGCCGCCGGGCGCATGCGTGGACTCCCGACCAGAAGTGCAGGGCCCCGTATCTGCAGCCAGAGCTGCAAGAACCACTCCAGGGCCCGGCAAGCCCCCTGCAGGTAGGAGAATCACTCTGGACTTTCTTAAGAAAAGTCCAGAATGAAACGCCCGAGTTTTGACGCTTGCATGGGGACATAGCCCATTATTGGAGAATTCCGCCCCAGGTCTTTGGCACATTATTGGAACAAGACTGAAATGGAATCTGGAATTGAGTTGTCCTGGCAGGACCCAAACTGAACATCATTGAGCAGCTTATTGCTGAATATGTGCTTCATGATAACACTTTCAATGTCATCTTTCATCATTTTGCTAATGATTGAGAGAAAACTGATGGGATGGTAATAAGCAGGATTTGATTTGACAAAGGGTCATCTGGACTCGAAACGCTAGCTCTTTTCTCTCCCTACAGATGCTGCCAGACCTGCTGAGATTTTCCAGCATTTTCTCTTTTGGTTTCAGATTCCAGCATATGCAGTAATTTGCTTTTATTTAGGATTTGATTTGTCCTGATTTTTGCAAACAGGACATATTTATGCAATTTTCTAAATTATCAGGTATATGCCAATATTGTGGCTTTACTGGAACAGTTTGCCTTGTGATGTGGCTAGTTTTGGAGAAGATGATTTTTTATTACTTGCCAAAAGTTAAAATTACCTCCCAGTGGTGACAATCAGATGAAATAGACGCCAAGATGGAGAAAGGGGCAATTTAGCCCGGCCATACCACCTAACCTGCATGTCTTTGGACTATGGGAGGAAAACGGAGCATCTAGAGGAAACCCTTGCAGACACAGGGAAAATGTACAAACTCCACACAGCCAGGCACCCGAGACAGCAGTGCTAACCAATCTTTATCTCCCAGTGGGCTCTTTAGAAACATGTGACAGAAAATGTTAAAAAACCCAGTATAATGATTCATGGGTTTTGCGTTACTACTGTCATGTTGTATCGTTAATAGAATAATTCTATAATTGACGTATTAATTTAATAATTCCTAATTGCCTAATTATAATGTCCATCATACAACACTATAATTGCCTGACACTGTGAAATTGTGAATTGTTCCAGTTAATGACTGATGCTGTATCATTATGTTAAGTGTCAGCTTGGATCATGGATAGTGCTGATACACTTCAGAGCAAAGATTCTAGGATTATTTCTCAATTCAGGACTTGAAAACATATTCTGGCCTGATAGTTTTGAGTGCTGCATTGTTGTCAGAGTTATCTTTCAGATGGTATGTTAAATCAATATCCTACCTCTCTGTTCAGATGAACCAAGGCCCTCTCCCGGCCTATTCACGCAACCCCGTTACCCCACCTAACCTGCACAGCTTTGGACACTAAGTAGCAATTTAGCATGGCTCATCCAGCTAACCTGCACACCTTTGTACTGTAGGAGGAAACCGGAGCACTAGGAGAAAACCTATTGTGAAGGATTCCATGCTACCAATCGAAGGAGGTCAGAGAGGAATTTGTAAACATAGTTGTGGTTGCGTGGCCCCTTTAAGGGGCGTGCCCTTGCAGTCCATGTGACTGGCTCAGGATCTATCGTGCGAGAACGCGTGAACTTCAAAGGGAAAGGTGTGTGGTCCGGGAAACGGAGTTCTGGTAAGAGTGAACCCAGCAGCCAGAAGGTGAACACCGGTATAGAGAGATTTGACAAAGGGTCATCTGGACTCGAAATGTTAGTTCTATTCTCTCCCTACAGATGCTGCCAGACATGCTGAGATTTTCCAGCATTTTCTTTTTGGTTACCGGTATAGAGACTCTGGGCTGGATTCTTCCGCCCCGCCCACTGCAAGAACGGTGAGAGGCGGACAATGGAGAACTCCACTGACCTCAGGCGTGATTCTCCGGTCGCCGGGCGGACAAGGCCGGATAATCCCGCCCCCTGTGTTTGTATATAAATTACCCCTGTTAGTTGCCAATAAACACTTTGTTCATCCTTATTGATGTCTACCTGGTATTGCCTCGATCAACCACATTGGTGACGAGTATAAACCGATTGAACGCAAATTTGACGTCCCGGGGGCTCCTGAGACAACGTCACTTGACCAGTTGGTGAAGCTGATCATGGAGCGTTTTAACCCCAGACCCACGATCATACAGCGATACAAGTTGAACTCAACAGCAAGGGACCCAGGAGATTCAATCTCCATCTTCTTTGCCAGACTCAGGCAAATGGCTAAACATTGCGAGATCAATGTCGAGGGATATTGTCCAAGTCTTATGGGGAGGGATTGGTTGTGCCAAATCAAGTTGAACTGGTTGGAAATTTTTTTAAATCTCAGCATTTTTCCGGAAGTCCGGAAGTCTTGTGCAGATACAAAGATATGTTCCAGAAGGAGTTGGATCGAGTATCAACCAGGCAACCCAAGTAGATAAATATCCAATTTCACAAATTGAGGCAGGGGTCTCACATACACCAAACTCCACCTCAGTCATGCGTACTTGCAACTAGAACTGGATGAAGATTCCCGGATGTTTGCGACGATTAACGCATAAAGGTCTGTTTCAATACACCAGATTACCCGCTGGCATCTCCTCGGCCTGTGCGATATTTCAGCACACAATAGAGAATCTCCTGCACTTGAGGAGCACCTGGTAAGCTTAGAAGAGATGCTGAGAAAATTCTGAGATGGATGAATCCGACTGAAACGTCAGAAGTGCACTTTCTAAGCTAGTGAGGTCACTTACCTATGGTTCAAAGAAGACTCAAAAGGCCTGCACACACCTGGAAAACAAGGTGAGAGCCATAAGAGAAGTCCTGGCACCTCAATGCGTGGCAGAATTAAAGTCTTTCTTAGGGATGATTGTACATCCTATCTCTTATAAACCTTTCCAAGATTTTGCCCACTACAGAAGTAAGGCTCACTGGTCTATAGTTACCGGGGTTGTCTCTACTCCCCTTCTTGAACAAGGGGACAACATTTGCTATCCTCCAGTCTTCTGGCACTATTCCTGTAGACAAAGATGACTTAAAGATCAAGAGATAGGATGTATAATCATCTGGAAAGGAATAATTTGATTAGAGATAGTCAACACGGTTTTGTGAAGGGTAGGTCGTGCCTCACAAACCTTATTGAGTTATTTGAGAAGGTGACCAAACAGGTGGATGAGGGTAAAGCAGTTGATGTGGTGTATGTGGATTTCAGTAAAGTGTTTGATAAGGTTCCCCACGGTAGGCTACTGCAGAAAATACGGAGGCATGGGATTCAGGGTGATTTAGCAGTTTGGATCAGAAATTGGCTAGCTGGAAGAAGACAAAGGGTGGTGGTTGATGGGAAATGTTCAGACTGTTACTAGTGGTGTTCCACAAGGATCTGTTTTGGGGCCACTGCTGTTTGTCATTTTTATAAATGACCTGGAGGAGGGCATAGAAGGATGGGTGAGTAAATTTGCAGATGACACTAAAGTCGGTAGAGTTGTGGACAGTGCGGACGGATGTTTCAAGTTACAGAGAGACATAGATAAGCTGCAGCGCTGGGCTGAGAGGTGGCAAATGGAGTTTAATGCAGAAAAGTGTGAGGTGATTCATTTTGGAAGGAAGACAGAGTACTGGGCAAATGGTAAGATTCTTGGCAGTGTGGATGAGCAGAGAGATCTCGGTGTCCATGTACATAGATCCCTGAAAGTTGCCACCCAGGTTGAGAGGGTTGTTAAGAAGGCGTACGGTGTGTTAGCTCTTATTGGTAGAGGGATTGAGTTTCGGAGCCATGAGGTCATGTTGCAGCTGTACAAAACTCTGGTGCGGCCGTATTCGGAGTATTGCATGCAATTCTGTCGCCGCATTATAGGAAGGATGTGGAAGCATTGGAAAGGGTGCAGAGGAGATTTACCAGAATGTTGCCTGGTATGGAGGGAAGATCTTATGAGGAAAGGCTGAGGGACTTGAGGCTGTTTTCGTTAGAGAGAAGAAGGTTAAGAGGTGACTTAATTGAGGCATACAAGATGATCAGAGGATTGGATAGGATGGACAGTGAGAGTCTTCTTCCTCGGATGGTGATGTCTAGCATGAGGGGACATAGCTTTAAATTGAGGGGAGATAGGTATAAGACAGGTGTCAGAGGTAGGTTCTTTACTCAGAGAGCAGTAAGGGCGTGGAATGCCCTGCCTGCAACAGTAATGGACTCGCCAACACTAAGGGCATTCAAATGGTCATTGGATAGACGTATGGATGATAAGGGAATAGTGTAGATGGGCTTTAGAGTGGTTTCACAGGTCAGCGCAACATCGAGGGCCGAAGGGCCTGTACTGCGCTGTAATGTTCTATGTTCTATGTTCTATGTTCTATTTTATTCCCAACCGAGCAACAGCATTGGCGTCACTACAACTGCTCTGAAGAAAAAACAGAGTTGGCATTGGAAGGAACCATAGGAGCAAGCCTTCCAAGACATTAAGCAGGTCGTACAGTAATTGAGCCTATTGGTCCACTTTAACCTGAGGAACCGCGTCATTCTGACCTGCGACACTTCGCCGTATGGGATAGGGGAAATTCTATCCCATACAATGGAGTATGACTCAGAGAGGCTAATTGCCTTTGCCCCTTGAACACTTTCTGATGTTAAGCATAAATTGAAAAGGAAGGCATTATCGTAATCTATGATGTCAAGAAATGTCACCTGTCTGTTTACCATCTATGTTTCACAATAATAACGGACTACCAGCCTCTGCTGGGCTCCATCTTGAAGATAAGCCGGTATCACCAATCGCCTCTGCCAGAGTACAACGATGGGCCTTGTTGCTGGCGGCCTATGACTATATCTTTCAGCATAGGCCAGGTACACAGATTACAAATGCAGATGCGCTGAGTCGGCTCCCACTTCCAAAGAAACTGGCACCCCTCCGGCACCTCAAGAGATTTTCTTGGCATTGAACTCTATCAGTTTTGTACAGCCACATAAAGAATTGGACACAATGGGACCCAGTTCTGTCCAAAGTGAAATGCATGATCCTAACCCGGTGGTACCATGATAAATCTGACCAATTAAGACCTTACCTTACTCGTAAGGACAAACTCAGTTGTGAGGATGGAGTCATACTCTGGGGATCGTGAGTGGTAGTACCACTCCCAGCCCGAGAGCCTTTGTTGCAAGAATTGCATAGTTCCCACAGTTCCAGACAAAGATGAAAATGCTCGCTCATAGCTATATTTGGTGGCCTGGACTTCCGGTTGTGGCTATGCCTAGGTAGGTCGCACGTTTGGCAGCTCCTGCCGGGAACGGACTTTTGGGCTCTTCAGAGAGGCCCCAACGGCAATTGTTTGACGACTTTAGTGTGAGAAGGTGACAGCAAGGTCCCCCCGACATTATATGGATTGGACCAGGAGTGGAGCGGTGAAAAAAGTGATCCTGATGCAGCGGAAAGTGCGAGGGAGGAAAAGCAAGATGGCGGCGGGTGGAGACCAAGCAAATGCAGTGGTCGCAGGAGCAGCAGGAGTTTCTTAAACGCTGCTTTGAGGAGCTGAGGACAGAAATGCTGGCGCCAATGAAGGCGGCGATTGAGGAGCTTCTGAAGACCCAGAAGGCCCAAGGGGCGGTGATCCGGGAGGTGCGGCAAAAAGCCTCGGAGAACGAGGACGAGATCTTGGACCTGGCGGTGAAGGTGGAGGCGCACGAAGCGCTGCACAAGAGGTGGGCGGAAAAATTCGAGGACCTGGAGAATAGGTCGAGCAGGAAGAATCTTCGGATTCTGGGTCTCCCTGAAGGAGTGGAGGGGCCCGATGCCGGGGCATATATGAGCACAATGCTCAATTCGCTGATGGGCGCGGGAGCTTTCCCGAGGCCACTGGAGCTGGATGGGGCTCATCGGGTCCTGGCGAGGAGACCCAAAGCCAACAAACCGCCAAAGGCTGTAGTGGTGAGGTTCCACCGCTTCATTGACAGAGAGTGTGTCCTGAGATGGGCCAAAAAAGAGCGGAGCAGCAGGTGGGAGAACACGGAGATCCGAATTTATCAGGACTGGAGTGCGGAGGTGGCTAAGAAGAGGGCTGGTTTCAACCGGGCTAAGGCGGTGCTCCATCGGAAGGGGGTGAGGTTCGGGATGATGCAGCCAGTGCGATTGTGGGTCACGTTCCAAGATCGGCACCACTATTTTGAAATGCCTGATGAGGCATGGAACTTTATACAGACTGAAAAGTTGGACTCAAATTGAGGGTTTGTCGTGGGGGGATGTTTACTGTGTTTACTGCGTTTGGGGAATGTTCTTTTTGTTTGAGTGCTGTGTGGGGATGGGTGAATGGATTTGATGTGGGGACTGTGGGAGAGTGTGGGCGTCGGTGTTGGAGGGGCAGGGCCCCACGGAGGAAGAGGGGGGGTGGCGTCCCGGGGATGGGGAGTTGGGGTAAGGCCGCAACAAGGAGCTGCGCCAGATGGGACGGGGCCGGCTCAGGAAAGCGCCGGCTTTTTCCCACGTTAGGGAAGGATGGGGCGGGGCCGGGGGGGGGGAAGGGCGTTGCTGGAGAGGAGCACACACTGATTGCCAAGGGGTGGGGGGATTCTCACAGTGCGGGGTTGATGGAATGGCGGGAGAGGCCGGGGTTAGCAGGAGTCAGCTGACTTACGGGAGTGTCATGGGGGAGTAAAATGGCTAGATGAGGATCTAGCGGGGGGAGGAGGGGGGGAACTGGGTTGTTGCTGCATTGGTCAAAGGTGAGCTGGAAGTAGGAGAGGTAGTCGGGGCGGGGGTCCGCCGCCTGGGGGACTGGAGGGTGCGGGAGGCCTAGAAAAGGCCTCCTGCACGTGGCTGGCCTAGAAAAGGAGATGGCTGGTCGGGGGGAGGGTGGGGTGGGGGATTAGCCTCCTGATCCGGCTGATAACTTGGAATGTGAGGGGCCTGAACGAGCCGGTCAAGAGGGTCTGAGTGTTCGCGCACTTAAAGGGACTGAAGGCAGACGTGGTTATGCTCCAGGAGACACATCTGAAGTTGGCAGATCAGGTTAGGCTGAGAAAGGGATGGGTAGGGCAGGTCTTTCATTCAGGGCTGGATGCGAAGAACAGAGGGATTGCAATACTGGTGGGGGAGCGGGTGTCGTTCGAGGCACTGAATATTGTAGTGGATAATGGAGGTCGATATGTGATGGTGAGTGGTAGGTTGCAGGGGGTGCGGGTGGTACTGGTGAACGTATATGTCCCGAATTGGGATGATGCTGGATTTATGAAACGCATGCTGGGTCGGATTCCGGATCTGGAGGTAGGAAGCTTGATAATGGGGGGCGGGGGGGGGGACGTCAACACGGTGCTGGACCCAGCACTGGACCGTTCTAGGTCCAGGACGGGTAAGAGGCCGGCTGCGGCCAAGGTGCTCAGGGGGTTTAAGGACCAGATAGGGGGAGTGGATCCATGGAGGTTTGCCACGCCGCTGGCCAGGGAATTTTCCTTCTTTTCCCACGTCCATAGAGCCTACCGGATAGATTTTTTCATTTTGAGTAGGGCACTAATCCAGAAAGTGGAGGGAACGGAATATTCGGCCTTAGCCATCTCGGACCACGCCCCGCATTGGGTGGAGCTGGAGTTGGGGGAGGAGAGGGACCAGCGCCCGCTGTGGCGCCTTGATGTGGGACTGTTGGCAGATGAGGGGGGTGCGGGTGGGTGCGGGGGTTTATTGAAAGATATTTGGAGGCCAACGACAACGGGGAGGTGCAGGTGGGGGTAGTCTGGGAGGCGTTGAAGGCGGTGGTCAGGGGAGAGCTAATCTCCATTAGGGCCCACAGGGAGAAGAGAGAGGGGAGGGAGAGGGGGAGGTTGGTGGGGGAGATTTTAAGGGTGGACAGGAGGTATGCAGAGGCCCCCGAGGAGGAGCTACTTAGGGAGCGATGGAACCTCCAGGCGGAATTCGACCTGTTGACCACGGGGAAAGCAGAGGCACAGTGGAGGAAAGCGCGGGGGCGACGTATGAGTATGGGGAGAAGGCGAGTCGGATGCCGGCACATCAGTTTCGTAAGAGGGAGGCAGCGAGGGAGATTGGTGGAGTTAAGGATAGAGTGGGGAATACGGTGCGGAGTGTGGTGAGAATAAACAAGGTATTTAGGGACTTCTATGGGGATCTGTACAGGTCTGAGCCGCCAGCGGGGGAGGAGGGGATGCGATGATTCCTAGATCAGCTGAGGTTCCCGAGGGTGGAGGAGGAGTAGATGGCTGGTTTGGGGGCACCGATTGGGCTGGAGGAGCTGGTTAAAGGATTGGGGAGCATGCAGGCGGGGAAGGCCCCGGGGCCGGATGGGTTCGCCGGTTGAATTCTACAGGAAATACGTGGACCTGCTGGGCCCGTTGCTGGTGAGGACTTTTAATAAGGCGAGGGAGGGGGGGACCCTGCCCCCGACAATGTCCAGGGCGCTGATTTCTTTGATCTTGAAGCGGGACAAGGATCCATTGCAATGTGGGTCGTATAGACCGATCTCGCTCCTCAATGTTGACACTAAGTTGCTGGCGAAGGTGCTGGCTACGAGAATTGAGGACTGTGTCCCGGGGGTGATTCATGAGGACCAGACGGGATTTGTGAAGGGTAGGCAGCTAAATACAAATGTGCGGAGGCTCCTCAATGTGATTATGATGCCCTCGGTGGAGGGGGAAGCGTAGGTAGTGGCAGCTATGGACGCGGAGAAGGCCTTTGATCGGGTGGAGTGGGAGTATCTTTGGGAAGTGTTGCGGAGGTTTGGGTTCGGGGAGGGGTTCATCAGTTGGGTCAGGCTGCTATATAGAGCCCCGGTGGCGAGTGTGTCTACAAACCGGCGGAGGTCGGAGTACATTCGGCTGTACCGGGGGACGAGGCAGGGGTACCCCCTGTCCCCCTTGTTGTTTGCACTGGCAATTGAGCCGCTGGCCATGGCACTGAGGGAGTCCAGGAAATGGAGGGGACTGGTCCGGGGGGGAGAGGAACACTGGGTGTCATTGTATGCCGACGACCTGTTGTTGTATGTGGCGGATCCAGTGGAGGGGATGGCGGAGGTCATGCGGATCCTTAGGGAGTTTGGGGACTTTTCGGGGTATAAACTCAACGTAGGGAAGAGTGAGCTCTTTGTGGTGCATTCAGGGGACCAGGGAAGGGGGATAGACGTGCTATTGCTGAAGAGGGCGGAACGGAGCTTTCGGTACCTAAGGATCCAAGTAGCTAGGAGTTGGGGGGCCCTGCACAAGCTCAATTTGACGCGGTTGGTGGAGCAGATGGAGGAGGATTTTAAAAGATGGGATATGCTGCCACTCTCACTAGCGGGTAGGGTGCAGTCGGTCAAAATGACGGTCCTCCCGAGGTTTCTCTTTGTGTTCCAGTGCCTTCCCATTTTGATCCCAAAGGCCTTTTTCAAACGGGTAAGCAGGAGCATCATGGGATTTGTGTGGGCGAATAAGACCCCGAGGGTGAAGAGAGTGTTTCTGGAGCGTAGTAGGGACAGGGGGGTGCTGGCGCTGCCGAATCTGTGTGGCTATTATTGGGCAGCCAATGTGGCGATGATCCGTAAGTGGGTAATGGAGGGAGAGGGGACGGCGTGGAAGAGGTTCGAGATGGCGTCCTGTGTGGGCACGAGCCTGAGGGCGCTGGTGACGGCACCGCTGCCGCTCTCGCCGACAAGGTACACCACGGTTCTGGTGGTGGCGGCGATGCTGAAGATCTGGGGGCAGTGGAGGCTGCCGTGTTGGGTGTTCCGCTATACAAATGAACCAACACGGTTGTAGATGGTACAACCCTGTTTTATTACTCTTGATAACAACATCTGTAAACTTATGACTGTGGTTCGTACTTCACCAGTTAACCTGTGGACCCAGCCCTAACGCTATCTTAGAGAGGCACTCAGCACATGGTGTATGTCTGAGTGACACGCTGTGTTCTCTGACCTGAGCTGTCTCCTACTGGAATGAGCGGGAACTGTGGTGTTCCCCATTTTATAGTGCGTGTCCTCTCACTGGTGATTGGCTGTGATGTTGCGTGTGTGTTGATTGGTCCGTTGATCTGTCCATCAGTGTGTATGTGTGTTTGCACCATGATATGTTTATCTGAATATCATGACATCCCCACTTTTTACAAGAATATGTGCCTATGTGGTAATAAATATTGGTGTGTACTGAGTGCAGCTGAATATGTGTGTGCAATATCTACAACATGTACATGAGGCTAAACTATATACATGGGAAGGTGTCAGGTGCAACATAGCAACGAGGTTGTACCATAAACAAAACAAGTGCAATCATCAAACATCGAAAGCGAACTCCTGGAACGACAAAAAGAGAAACATTAACATTGTGGCATAACACTTTAGTGCGTCCAATGTGCAAACAGGCTCATAAGTCCAGCCTAGTAGGTGGGCGACGAATTTGGGTTGACCGCCTCAAGGGTGGGTCAGGATCCACCGGCTGAGGAATGGGCCTGGTCACAGGCGATAGAGGAATAGGCAGAGTGGCAGGAAGCTCCACGAAGTCGACATCAGGGACAACAGGGGGGCGTGGCACCGGTGCATGATCACGTAGCGAGCGCGGAAGCAGCCGAAGAGCCCGGCGATTACAGCAGCGAATGGAGCCATCAGGCATGCGAACCAGGAACGAGCGGGGAGCCACGCGGCGGAGAACTTCGCCAGTTGCCGACCAGCTGCCCTCTGGTATGTGAATGCGGACGTTGTCTCCAGGCGCCAAGGCAGGAAGATCAGTTGCCCGAGTGTCATGTGCCACCTTCTGCTGAGTGGCATCCTTTGCAGTACTGGAACATGGCCGGGTTTAGGAACATGAATGGACGGCACAGTGGTCCTGAGGGCGCGACCCATCAACAGCTGGGCTGGTGAGAGGCCTGCGGACAGTGGGGCCGAGCGATAGGCTAGCAGGGCTAAACAGAAGTCAGATCCGGCATCAGCAGCCTTGCAGAGGAGCCGCTTGACGATATGGACGCCCTTTTCCGCCTTGCCATTTGACTGGGGATGCAGAGGGCAGGACGTCAGGTGTGTGAAGCCAGACAAAGCGGCAAAAGAAGACCATTCTTGGCTTGCAAAACAGGGCCCATTGTCCGACATGACGGTAAGCGGTATGCCATGGCGAGCGAAGGTTTCCTTGCATGCCCTGATGACAGCTGACGATGTCAAATCATGCAGGCGTATGACCTCTGGATAATTTGAAAAATAATCAATTATGATGACGTAGTCCCTGCCGAACGCATGAAAAAGGTCCACACCCACCTTCGCCCAGGGGGACGTTACCAACTCATGGGGCTGAAGCGTCTCAGGAGGTTGCGCCGGCTGAAACCTTTGGCAGGTGGGGCAGTTGAGCACCATGTTGGTGATGTCATCGCTGATGCCCGGCCAGTATACAGCTTCTCGGGCCCTCGGCCTGCACTTCTCAACCCCGAGATGGCCTTCGTGTAATTGTTCAAGGACCAGCCTGTGCATGCTGTGTGGAATCACAATCCGGTCCAACTTTAGGAGGACACCGTCAATGACGGCCAAGTCGTCCCGGACATTGTAGAATTGTGGGCACTGTTCTTTGAGCCACCCTTCCGTCATGTGGCGCATCACACGTTGTAGAAGGGGTTCAGCCGCAGTCTCCCGGCGAATACGGGCCAGACTTGCATCATTAGCTGGCAGATTGGCCGATGTGAAGGCCACATGCGCTTCGACCTGACATACGAACCCCCCCGATTCGGGTGGTGTGCTCACTGCTCTGGACAGGGCATCCGCGATGATGAGGTCCTTTCCCGGGGTGTAGACCAGTTGGAAGTCGTACCTCCGGAGCTTGAGCAGAATGCGCTGGAGGCGAGGGGGTCATCACATTCAGGTCCTTGTTTATGATGCCGACCAGGAAGCGATGGTCAGTTTCCACAGTGAACTGGGGGAGACCATACACGTAGTCGTGGAATTTATCTATGCCGGTTAACAAACCCAGGCACTCCTTCTCAATCTGCGCATAGCGCTGTTCTGTGGGGGTCATGGCCCGCGAGGCATAGGCGACCGGGGCCCATGACGCAGTGTCGTCCCGTTGCAGGAATACCACCCCAATGCCGGACTGGCTGGCATCAGTCGAGATCTTCGTATCTCGAGCAGTGTCGAAGGACGCCAAGACTGGGGCTGTGGTGAGCTTAATCATGAGCTCCTCCCATTCCTTCTGGTGTGTGGGCAGCCACTGGAACTCCGTAGTCTTCTTCACTAGGTGGCGAAGAGCCGTTGTGTGGGAGGCAAGGTTGGGAATGAACTTCCCCAGGAAGTTGACCATCCCGAGAAAGCGTAGCATTGCCTTCTTGCCTGCCAGCTGCGGCATGGCTGTAATAGCTGTCACTTTGTCTGCATCCGGACGCACTCCTGACCGGGATACTTTAGCTCAGTTTGGCCAAAAGAACACTTGGCTCGGTTGAGACGCAGGCCCTGTTCTTGGATGCCGAGATGATGCCAAACGGCATTCTATTGTAGCAGTACCTGCCAAAGGGAGTGTTGAAGGTGCACAGCTTCCTGCTGGACTATTCCAGCTGAATCTGCCAAAAACCCTTTGAGGCATCAAGCTTTGTAAAAATTTTAGCCCGGGTCATTTCGCTCGTGATCTCTTCCCGTTTGGGTATGGGGTAGTGTTCCCTCATGATGTTGTTGTTCAGGTCTTTCGGGTCGATGCAGATCCGGAGTTCGCCAGAGGGCTTTTTTACGCACACCATGGAGCTGACCCATGGCGTGGGCTCCGTGACCCGGGAAAGCACTCCTTGGTCCTGGAGATCCTGCATTTGCTGCTTGAGGCGGTCTTTGAGTGGTACTGGGACTCTACGAGGTGCGTGAATGACCGGGGTGGTGTCCGGTTTGAGCCGTATTCTGTAAGTGTAGGGCAGTGTGCCCATACCCTCGAAAGCCTCCTGGTTGTGGGCGAGGAGCGAGTGGAGCTGTGCCCTAAAGTCTGCATCCGGAAAGTCGGACGTGCCTTCTGGAGACAGAGTGTGTACCCACTGAACGAGGTGGAGAACCTTGCACGCCTGTGCGCCTAGCAGGGAGTCCTTCGATGATCCAACTATCTCAAAGCACAGTGTGGCTGTGTATGCATTGTGTGTAACCTCGAGCTGGCAGGATCCCATGGCCGGGATAACATTTCCGTTGTAATCGACCATCTGACAGCGGGATGGCCGAATCGGTGGTTTGACCTTCAAGACGTAGAAGGCTGACCATGCAATAAGGTTGGCGGAGGCACTCGTGTCTAAACGGAATGTGATTGGTGATCGGTTGACCATTAGGGTGGCACACCATTCATCGCCCGGATTAACGCTGTTCACTGGCATCGGCTGGTGGGTCCTACTTGGGGACATCCGATTCCTGTCAATGCCCGCAACCCGGAAGGCTTCCTGGTCATCGGTATCATCGGTCTGTACGTCGTCAGGGTATGACTTGGTGTATGGAGGCTGAATGGCCCGCACGTCCCTGCGAGGCTGGCGGAATTGCGGAGCGTTGGCAGGTTGAGCTGCTCGACAGCAGGCAGCGTAGTGGCCCATCTTGCCACAACAGAGGCATTGTCGATTCTTTGCTGAACATTTCCGCTTTAAATGTGCGGATCCACAGTTGCCGCACGTCGTGACGTCATGGCATTCGTTGCGCCACCGCGCATGTGCAGTTCGGTCCTGCGTAGAGTGCGCCTGTGCGTCACGTCCCTCTGCGTCGACGTCTTTTTTGGCGCATACAAGCGCGGGAGGCCGCGGAAAGCGCGCGAAATGGCCGCCCTCGTCCGGGCCGTGGGCCGGGAGGAACTCGATCGACTGGACCCGCTCGGCCTCGTAGGACCCCTGCCGTGCCGATTCGGCCGCCTGGAATTGGGAGTACCGGCTGGTCGTGTTTTCATGGAGGACGCAGGCTTCGATGGCGGTGGCTAGGGTGAGGCTCTTAATTTTGAGGAGCTGCTAGAGTAGGGTGCCCGAGGTGACCCCAAAAACTATCTGGTCCCGAATCATGGAATCAGAGGTGGCCTCATAGCCACAAGACTGCGCGAGGATATGGAGGTGTGTCAGGAAAGATTGAAAAGGCTCATCCTTACCCTGCAGGCACCGCTGGAAGAGGTATCTCTCGAAGCTCTCATTCACCTCGATGCTGAAGTGTTGCTCAAGTTTTAGAAGGACCGTCTTGTACTTCATCTTGTCCTCACCTTCCGCGAACACCAGGGAGTTGTAGATGTGGATGGCGTGTTGCCCTGCCGTGGAGAGGAGGAGGGCGATTTTCCTGGTGCCCGATGCATTCTCCCTTTCTGTAGCTTCTAGGAAGAGCTGGAAGCGCTGTTTAAACAGCTTCCAGTTGACACCGAGGTTTCCAGCAATTTGGAGCGGCTGCGGCGGGCTGATGGTGTCCATGACGCAGGATGGCGGATCTCTGAAGATGTGCAGGTAGGTCTCACAGTTGCTGGGTTCCAATCCTGGTACTATGTCGTGTTGAGTGTTCCGCTATACAAACGAACCAACACGGTTGTAGATGGTACAACACTGTTTTATTACTCTTGATAACAACATCTGTAAACTTATGGCTGTGGTTCGTACTTTACCCGTTAACCTGTGGACCCAGCCCTAACACTATCTTAGAGAGGCACTCAGCACATGGTGTATGTCTGAGCGACACGCTGTGAGCTCTGTGCCCTGAGCTGTCTCCTGCTGGAATGAGCGGGAACTGTGGTGTTCCCCGTTTTATAGTGCGTGTGCTCTCACTGGTGATTGGCTGTGATGTTGCGTGTGTGTGGATTGGTCCGTTGATCTGTCCATCAGTGTGTATGCGTGTTTGCACCATGATATGTTTGTCTGAACATCATGACAGAAGCGACACAGGGGCGAGGTGGGAGCCTCGGTTTGGTCCCCGATTCGGGAGAACCATCGGTTCATCCCGGGAAGGATGGCTGGGGGGTTTCGGAGCTGGCATCGGGCAGGGATTAGAAGAATGGGGGTCCTGTTCATCGATGGGACGTTTGCGAGGCTAGGGGTGCTGGAGGAGAAGTTTGGGCTACCCCCGGGAAACGCTTTCGGGTACATGCAAGTGAGGGCGTTTGTGAGGTGGCAGGTGAGGGAATTCCCGCTGCGTCCGGCATGTGGGATTCAGGACAGGGTGATTTCGGGTGTATGGGTTGGAGAAGGCAAGGTTTTGGTGATTTACCAGGAGCTGAAGGAAGAGGAGGAGGCCTCGGTGGAGGAGTTAAAGGGCAAGTGGGAGGAGGAGCTTGGGGAGGACATAGATGAGGGTCTGTGGGCTGAAGCCCTGAGTAGGGTTAATTCTTCCTCCTCTTGCACCAGGCTCAGCCTAATACAGTTCACAGTTACTCACAGAGCGCATATGACAGGGGCGAGGTTGAGTAGGTTCTTTGGGGTGGAGGACAGATGTGGGAGGTGCTCGGGGAGCCCGGCAAACCACGTCCATATGTTCTGGTCGTGCCCGGCGCTGGATGGGTTTTGGAGGGGTTTTGCGAGGACTATGTCCAAGGTGGTGAATGCCCGGGTCAAGCCGAGCTGGGGATTAGTATTATTTGGGGTATCGGACGAGCCGGGAGTGCAGGAGGTGAAAGAGGCCTGTATTCTGGTAGCCCAACGGAGGATTTTGCTACTATGGAAAGATGCGAAGCCCCCTAGTGTGGAAGCTTGGATCAATGACATGGCAGGATTCATCAAGCTGGAGAGGATAAAGTTTGCCTTGCAAGGGTCTGTGCAGGGGTTCTCCAGGCGGTGGCAACCGTTCCAAACTATCTCGCGGAGCGTTAGGAGGAGGTCAGCAGCAGCAGCCGGCGGGGGGGGGGGGGGGGGGGGGGGGGGGGGGAGAACGGGGTGCCGTTTGGGTGAAGGTGTTTTTTTTTTCCCTATTTGGGCTTTTAAATGTTATATGGGGGGGTTATTGTATATGGGGAAATTCCAATGTATAATTTCTGATGCTGTGTTCTTGTTTCTTTCTTATTGTTGGGGGGTGTTTTGTTGAAAATTTGTTGCAAAATTTGAATAAATATATATATTTTTTAAAAAGTATTTGGTGGCCTGGAATAGATAAAAACATTGAACACATGGTGCGCCAGTATGATCCTTGCCAGACACAGCAGTCCCTTAAAGCCAACCTCTACCCTTGGAAGTGATCGGGTCGCCCATGGATGAGGGTTCATATCGACCTTTTTGGTCTTTTCTTCGGCAACATGTTCCTCATTTTGGTTGATGCCCAATCAAAGTGATTGGAGGTTTAAGAGGTGGGAAGAACGACCTCGGTGGCCATCGTAGAGGCCTTGTAGTGTTTGCTACTCATGGCCTCCCTGAAGTAATAGTATCTGACGATGCCACTCTCTTCACTGGTGAGGACTGTCAGTACCTTTTCAGAATGAATGGCATTCGCCATACCAGGACAGCCCCCTATCACCCTGCCTCCACAGGTTAGCAGAGAGGGCTGTGCAAAGGTTCAAGGCTGCTGTGAGGAAGGAGTCCAGCAGACCACTACATCTGCGGTTGACCAATTTTCTTTTGTCTTATAATACAGCTCTCTATGCCACTATGAGCAACACACCAACAGCATTACCTATGGGCTAACGTCTCCGGACCCAGTGGACTTGGTTTCCCAGAATTTGGCAGGGAGGATGGAGGCACAGCAGGCCTACCAGAGGAAACAGCACATTTTGAGAAAAAGGGGACAGATCATTCTAAGTGGGTGACCTGGTCCTCATTAGAAACTTTTTCTTAGGCCCACTATGGTTATCAGGCCGAATTGTGTCCAAGTCAGGCCCAATCTCGTATGTGGTGGATTTGAACCGCAGGAGAGTATGGAAATACATTGATCACATGCGAAGCCGGGATACTACAACTCCAAATTCGCAAAGTTTGGAGCTGGCAGGTTGCACAAGTGCTGCAGTGGTGGAGCTGGAGCAAAAGGGATCCAGGAGTCTTGGGGAAGCCAATTGATGATCCAGGAATAAGCCACAGAAGGGAATAACCATGCAGGGTTGGTTGACTCTCAAGGACATTCTGCCAAGGATGACAATGTTGTTACCTCTGAGTTGGAGAAGCCAGGATGGAATTAAGGCAGTCCACGAGACCCAGGAAATCCACCGATAGGTTAATGCTGTGATGGACTCTTTTGGCCTTTTTGCCCGTTTGTTTCCTCAGCCTTTTATTGCATATAGTTATTGTATATACATTTCCCAGATGTCCCCAATTAACTATATGAACAATTTCACTTTCCCACTCGGCGGTGCTTCTCCCGTTCTTGCAAAAAGTGGCAGGGTAGGGAATGGAGGCAATGCATCATCACATACAACATCAGTGCCATCTTTTTTCTGGCCTCTATTCAGATCCAATCCCAGCAACGAAAATCAGGTGCAAGGACTAAAAACCGAATATTGAATTCCCCTAAACATTTAGCAAAAATAAAATATTTGCCACACAGCATTCCATCTGTGATACTGAAAAGGTCCAAAACTAGTGTTACAGCACTCTGGGTTAGTGCACGATCGATTCCACCCTCACAGATCCCGGAGTCTCAACACAAGTGAATTAACCAATAATTTGTATAATGTTTCTGAGATATTTGGCTCTTGACTGCTCCAATGACTTACAGGCACCAGATTTGTAAGTGAAACACAACAACTGTTTATTCATCACAAAAATAGAGATAAGACATGCAATAAATGTAACAAAATAGCGGCCAGCTAATCTACTATTCCCCCTCCTTTTACCGTCCAACCCTCTACCCAAACACATACAAAGCAGAGAGACACATGGAGGAAGAGAAAAGGGCAAAAGGACAGGGATTAAAATGGAAAAAGCGTGATGAGTGTCCTTGTTGCTGATATTGAAGTTGTTCTAGCTGGCTGGCATCCCAGGATGCAGAGTGTTGAAACCATCAGTTGGATTGCTAACAAGGATCTTCTGGCAGTATTATTCAGTCAGAACTCCCAGGTTAATATTTCCTCTGGGGAGCCACCTTCATTTTTATTAACCTAGACCTTCACTCAAAAGAACAGCCTCAGGCCTGTGTAATTCTTTTTGTTTCCAACTCCACCAGAATGACCAACAGCTTGTCTGAGATAAGGGCAGATTTACCCACACCAGACATTAAAAGGGGTTTTAAACAACTGACCCAGCCTGCAGCTGGTGGCTTGGCTGGATCACCTTAAGATTTTCTTTGTCTACCCTCAAACTCAGTTCTCATCCTTGACTGTACTCTTACTTGGTTTCCAGACTTTCGAGAATGTAATCCAGCTTTACTGAAGAGAAAACAGAGTCTCCAATTGGATGCCTGAGAGAGATTTATCCTCTTAGGGGGAGAGAAACGCTAAAGAACCTTTTTCAGGTTTGAGTTCAAAAAGAATCTGAAAACCAGATGAAACTTGCCTTCCCTTGGCAGAACATTCCAGAACAGTCAGCACCAATCAGCATAGATTATCAGCTAAGAGCCTGGCAAAGTAAACAGCTCATTGGCCGACAGCTAAGTCCAACAAAATGAGTCATCATCGATGTCAGACTAAACAGCTCATCCTGCTGGATTCCTTTTTTTTAAATTAAAGGGGAAGTCCATCTCAAAAACATAGGTCCCATTAATTGTCCAAGTACAAAAATTGAAATGGCAGAATAACAGAAATTAAAAGGAAAAACAAGGAACAGTCAGGGATTAACTGAAGAATCCTTGCAATAGCCACACCACTAGCCAAGCTGTTCTAGTATAGTTATAATATTGGTATCTACCTGGTAATATAGAAAATTGCCCAAGTATGTCCAGTCGTCAAAAAGCAGGGCAAAGCAAACCCTACTTCTTATCTCAATCATCCACAAAGTAAAAAAAGACGGCATTGAAAGTGCTATCCTGTGGCACTTACTCAGCAATAACCTGCTCAATGATGTTCAGTTTAGGTTCTGCCAGACTACTCAGTTCCAGATCTCATTGCAGCCTTACTCCAATGATGGCCCAAAGAGCTGAACTCCAGTGGTGAGGCAAGGGGCCTTGACACCAGGGCAGCATTTGACCAATTTTTGCATAAAGCAGCCCCAGCAAAACTGGAGTCAATGGGAATCAGGGGGAAAACTCTCCACTGCTGGGTCAAAATTCAGGAACTGCCTCTTTAACAGCCCTGGGGTGCACCCACACCACATGGACTGCAAATGGTTCAAGAAGGCGTCTCCCCACCATCTTCTCAAGGACAATTAGGAATGGGCAATAAATGCTGGCCTAGCCAGCAATGCCCACATACCATCAACAAATGTTTTAAAACTGCAGAAAATCAGTTAAGTTTAAAGGTTCAACCACTTTGACAAGCCAGGGAGAAGGTAAGCTTATAAGATAGGTGGATAAGATTTGTGGGGGTCAGAGAGGGGTGGCTGGTCAGGCCTGTGGAGGCGAGATCAGGTCAGGTGAGGGTTAGTGGGGGGAGTGAGGGGTGCATTCCCACTGTGGATCAGAGAGCAGTATTGGGGTGGTAAGAGAGTCCTGTGGGGGTTATGGAGTAGCAGGAGCCTCTGGCGGTAGTGGAGGTGAGGGTGAAGTCCTGGGTGGAGTCCAATGGAAGGGTACTTGGAAGTGGGGTAGTGGGGAGTAATGTGTGGAGTTAACCGTTGGGGGCGGAAGTGGAGGTTCTGTGTGAGTCCCGTGTGTGGTCAGGGGAGAATAGTACAATAGTTACCAAGAAACTAGAAGTGGTTTAATTTTTCTAACATTTCTTGTGTGACTATTTTTGGAAGGCAGTCAGAACCATCCGTGCATTTTTTCAAATTAGCAGCTATGCATACAAGGTAGCCAATACTAAATCACTAGGGAATTCAGGAGAAGGTTCTTTACTCAGATGGTGGGGAGATTATGAAACTTACCATAACAGAGTGCTTGAAGAAAATGATGTAGATGCATTCAATTGGACACTAGATAAGTACATGGGAGTGAAAGGAATGGAAGGATATGTTGATCATGTGAAATGAAGTAGGAAGGAAGAGGTTTGTGTGTGGCATAAACACATGCATTCTTATTGGGCCAAATGGCCTGTACTGTGCAGTTAACTTCTCTAAAAATAATTTAATCTACAGTGTTTAATTCCTTTTATATTGTACCATAGCCCAAGAAAGCACTTCCACATTAATACTGTTTCATGGAGTATTCTAATTATGCATGTTGTTCAGCCACAAATCATCTTATAACTCACCACAAACATAACTTACTTAAAACTACGGAGAAAACCTAGGATTTTGATCACGCCGTGCAGAGGAAATGTTACCACTGCCATTTGTGAGTTATTGGATTCTCTTCAATTATTGACGAAACCATGTTTCACGTAACTCATGGTTACAAATTCAATTAATTAATGATGTGTTCTTTTTTCAATTGAAGATGTGCAAATTTAATGGGGGTGAATTGATCAATGCCAATAGCATAAAAAAGGGTAGAAATGTGTCCACTTTCGTTTATCACTCCCATCTTGCAGTACCAGCATATATCAATTTAACTCCCAAGTTGTCCAGTTTGTGCTATAACTTAACAACATTTTCAATAGGCATATCTAGTGGGCATTAGTGAATTTTAAAATTGTTTAATTTATGAGCTGATACTATACCTAACATAAACTGAGTTATAAAATCCTCATAAACGTCATAATGATAAAGCACAGAGGCATTCAGTTACCTGTACACTTTTATGTCCTACTTGTTGATGCATAAGTTTATTTTAGGCAGTACGGGGTTTGTAAAGCACACATAACTCTTATAATACCACTGGTTTATTGTGGTGGCTTCCTGCCAGGTTAGTTGTATATTGTCTTGTTACATACAAGGTCCCCCAATGGATTGCCTAAATAGAGGCAGATATGATGCATTGTCAGATGTGGTTCTAGCTGCTAGGAAATTGCATGTTCTCTACCCCAAGGTTCAAGCCTCTAATCATCACAAGTCACACAGCCCACTTTCAACTGCGGATGGGAAAAGTGGTGTTGAGCTCACCGATGGCAATGGCGGCATTTCCTGCCGTACAGTGCAGCACTTGTTGCCAAATGATTTTCTGCTAAGGGTTCCCTGCTGTATCACTGATGCGGCAGCCTCTGATTCATCTGCACCGCCATGACTTCAATGTTGCAATCATCAGGTTGCCATATTTAAAGGCTGCCCAGCGCACACCAGCCACACTTTGCAAGTCGCTGGATAGTGATGGCTGCCAAGAAATTCACCCCAAGTTTTTGCCTTGCTCTGTTTCTTTCTTGTGCCCAATTTCACTGCGGCTGCTAGCTGAGCCGTTTTAACATTCTCTACTAATTGTTTGACTGCGTTCTCGTGTGTGAGGGCCGTCACTTCGGGGCTGGTCAAGTCTAAACCTAATAAAAATTCTGTGCCTTTCATGGGGCGTCTGGTCATGAGGGTGTGTGGGGTGTAACCTGTAGAGATTGAAACTGTATTTCGCAAAAACATCAGCGCAAAAGGGAGGACTGAGTCCCAAGTGGTGTTGTTTTGCTGGACCATTTTTCTGAGGGTGGATTTTAGAGTCCGATTCATGCGCTCCACGATACCACTCGACTGGGGGTGGTATGCAATGTGGAATTTTTGTGTAATGCCAAATATTGTGAGGACGTTCTTCATGATACGTCCCGTAAAATGGGAACCTTGGTCGGATTCAATGCTGCGGGGGAGTCCCCATCTCGTGAAGATGTGGTGGGTCAAAATCTTGGCTGTGGTCTTTGCCGTGTTTGTTCTGGATGGGAATGCTTCCACCCATTTGGTAAACGTGTCTATCACCACGAGTACATATATTTTTTTTTTAATAAATATTTTATTGAAAATTTTTGGTCAACCAACACAGTACATTGTGCATCCTTTACACAATATTATAACAACACAAATAACAATGACCTATTTTATAAACAAAAAATGAATAAATAATAAATAACAAAAATGAAAACTAACCCTAATTGGCAACTGCCTTATCACAAGTAACACTCTCCAAAAATATAATTTAACAGTCCAATATATAATTATCTGTCGCAACGACCTATACATATTATACAGTATATATTAACAACCCTGAGAGTCCTTCTGGTTCCTCCTCCCCCCCCCCTCCCCCCCCCCCCCCCACCCCCTCCCCCCCCCCCCCGATCCAGGGCTGCTGCTGCCTTCTTTTTTCCATTCCATCTATCTTTCTGCGAGGTATTCGACGAACGGTTGCCAACGCCTGGTGAACCCTTGAGCCGACCCCCTTAGAACGAACTTAACCCGCTCTAGCTTTATAAACCCTGCCATGTCATTTATCCAGGTCTCCACCCCCGGGGGCTTGGCTTCTTTCCACATTAACAATATCCTGCGCCGGGCTACTAGGGACGCAAAGGCCAAAACATCGGCCTCTCTCGCCTCCTGCACTCCCGGCTCTTGTGCAACCCCAAATATAGCCAACCCCCAGCTTGGTTCGACCCGGACCCCCACTACTTTTGAAAGCACCTTTGTCACCCCCATCCAAAACCCCTGTAGTGCCGGGCATGACCAAAACATATGGGTATGATTCGCTGGGCTTCTCGAGCACCTCGCACACCTATCCTCCACCCCAATAAATTTACTGAGCCGTGCTCCAGTCATATGCGCCCTGTGTAATACCTTAAACTGAATCAGGCTTAGCCTGGCACACGAGGACGACGAGTTTACCCTGCTTAGGCATCTGCCCACAGCCCCTCCTCGATCTCCTCCCCCAGCTCTTCTTCCCATTTCCCTTTTAGTTCATCTACCATAGTCTCCCCTTCGTCCCTCATTTCCCTATATATATCTGACACCTTACCATCCCCCACCCATGTCTTTGAGATCACTCTGTCCTTCACCTCTTGTGTCGGGAGCTGCGGGAATTCCCTCACCTGTTGCCTCGCAAAAGCCCTCAGTTGCATATACCTGAATGCATTCCCTTGGGGCAACCCATATTTCTCGGTCAGCGCTCCCAGACTCGCGAACTTCCCATCCACAAACAGATCTTTCAGTTGCGTTATTCCTGCTCTTTGCCACATTCCATATCCCCCATCCATTCACCCCGGGGCAAACCTATGGTTGTTTCTTATCGGGGACCCCCCCAAGGCTCCAGTCTTTCCCCTATGCCGTCTCCACTGTCCCCAAATCTTCAGTGTAGCCACCACCACCGGGCTTTTGGTGTAGTTCCTCGGTGAGAACGGCAATGGGGCTGTCACCATAGCCTGTAGGCTAGTCCCCCTACAGGACGCCCTCTCTAATCTCTTCCACGCCGCTCTCTCCTCCTCTCCCATCCACTTACTCACCATTGAAATATTAGCGGCCAAATAATACTCACTTAGGCTTGGCAGCCCCCCCCCCTATCCCTGCTACGCTGTAAGAATCCCTTCCTCACTCTCGGGGTCTTCCCAGCCCACACAAAACCCATGATGCTCTTTTCAATCCTTTTTAAAAAAGCCTTCGTGATCACCACCGGGAGGCACTGAAACACAAAGAAAAATCTTGGGAGGACCACCATCTTAACCGCCTGCACCCTCCCGGCCAGTGACAGGGATACCATATCCTATCTCTTGAAATCCTCCTCCATTTGTTCCACCAACCGCGTTAAATTTAACCTATGCAATGTGCCCCAATTCTTGGCTATCTGGATCCCCAAGTAACGAAAGTCCCTTGTTACCTTCCTCAACGGTAGGTCCTCTATTTCTCTACTCTGCTCCCCTGGATGCACCACAAACAACTCACTTTTCCCCATGTTCAATTTATACCCTGAAAAATCCCCAAACTCCCCAAGTATCCGCATTATTTCTGGCATCCCCTCCGCCGGGTCTGCCACGTATAGTAGCAAATCGTCCGCATACAAAGATACCCGGTGCTCTTCTCCTCCTCTAAGTACTCCCCTCCACTTCTTGGAGCCAGGGGCTCAATCGCCAGTGCAAACAATAATGGGGACAGAGGGCATCCCTGCCTTGTCCCTCTATGGAGCCGAAAATATGCATATCCCCGTCCATTCGTGACCACGCTCGCCATCGGGGCCCTATACAACAGCTGCACCCATCTAACATACCCCTCTCCAAAACCAAATCTCCTCAACACCTCCCACAAATAATCCCACTCCACTCTATCAAATGCTTTCTCGACATCCATCGCCACTACTATCTCCGTTTCCCCCTCTGGTGGGGCCATCATCATTACCCCTAACAGCTTCCGTATATTCGTGTTCAGCTGTCTCCCCTTCACAAACCCAGTTTGGACCTCGTGGACCACCCCCGGGACGCATTCCTCTATTCTCATTGCCATTACCTTGGCCAGGATCTTGGCATCTACATTTAGGAGGGAAATAGGTCTATAGGACCCGCATTGTAGCGGGTCCTTTTCCTTCTTTAAGAGAAGCGATATCGTTGCTTCAGACATAGTCGGGGGCAGTTGTCCCCTTTCCTTTGCCTCATTAAAGGTCCTCGTCAATACCGGGGCGAGCAAGTCCACATATTTTCTATAGAATTCGACTGGGAATCCATCCGGTCCCGGGGCCTTTCCCGCCTGCATGCTCCTAATTCCTTTCACCACTTCTTCTACCTCGATCTGTGCTCCCAGTCCCACCCTTTCCTGCTCTTCCACCTTGGGAAATTCCAGCCGATCCAAGAAGCCCATCATTCTCTCCCTCCCATCCGGGGGTTGAGCTTCATATAATTTTTTATAAAATGTCTTGAACACTCCATTCACTCTCTCCGCTCCCCGCTCCATCTCTCCTTCCTCATCCCTCACTCCCCCTATTTCCCTCGCTGCTCCCCTTTTCCTCAATTGGTGTGCCAGCAACCTGCTCGCCTTCTCCCCATATTCGTACTGTACACCCTGTGCCTTCCTCCATTGTGCCTCTGCAGTGCCCGTAGTCAGCAAGTCAAATTCTTTTTTATTAATGAATATTTTATTGAAAATTTTTGGTCAACCAACACAGTACTTTGTGCATCCTTTACACAACATTATAACAATACAGATACAATGACCTATTTTATATAAACAAAAAACAAAAAATAAATTAATATTAAATAACAAAAAAAAAAATGAAAACTAGCCCTAATTGGCAACTGCCTTGTCACAAGCTACACCCCCCCCCCCCCGCCCCCCCCCCACCCATCCCTCCCTCCCCCCTCCCCCCCCCCAAATCCTGGGCTGCTGCTGCTGCCTTCTTTTTTCCACCATCTATCTATCCGCAAGATATTCGACGAACGGTTGCCATCGCCTGGTGAACCCTTGAGCCGACCCCCTTAGGACGAACTTAATCCGCTCTAGCTTTATGAACCCCGCCATGTCATTTATCCAGGTCTCCACCCCCGGGGGCTTGGCTTCTTTCCACATTAACAATATCCTGCGCCGGGCTACTAGGGACGCAAAGGCCAAAACATCGGCCTCTCTCGCCTCCTGCACTGCCGGCTCTTGTGCAACCCCAAATATAGCCAACCCCCAGCTTGGTTCGATCCGGACTCCTACTACTTTTGAAAGCGCCTTTGTCACCCCCATCCAAAACCCCTGTAGTGCCAGGCATGACCAAAACATATGGGTATGATTCGCTGGGCTTCTCGAGCACCTCGCACACCTATCCTCCACCCCAAAAAATTTACTGATCCATGTTCCAGTCATATGTGCCCTGTGTAATACCTTAAACTGAATCAGGCTTAGCCTGGCACACGAGGACGACGAGTTTACCCTGCTTAGGGCATCTGCCCACAGCCCCTCCTCGATCTCCTCCCCTAGCTCTTCTTCCCATTTCCCTTTTAGTTCATCCACCATATTCTCCCCTTCGTCCCTCATTTCCCTATATATATCTGACACCTTACCATCCCCCACCCATTTCTTTGAGATCACTCTGTCCTGCACCTCTTGTGTCGGGAGCTGCGGAAATTCCCTCACCTGTTGCCTCGCAAAAGCCCTCAATTGCATATACCTGAATGCATTCCCTTGGGGCAACCCGTATTTCTCGGTCAGCGCCCCCAGACTCGCGAACTTCCCATCCACAAATAGATCTTTCAGTTGCGTTATTCCTGCTCTTTGCCACATTCCATATCCCCCATCCATTCCCCCCGGGGCAAACCTATGGTTGTTTCTTATCGGGGACCCCCCCAATGCTCCAGTCTTTCCCCTATGTCGTCTCCACTGTCCCCAAATCTTCAGTGTAGCTACCACCACCGGGCTTGTGGTGTGGTTCCTCGGTGAGAACGGCAATGGGGCTGTCACCATAGCCTGCAGGCTAGTCCCCCTACAGGACGCCCTCTCTAATCTCTTCCACGCCGCTCCCTCCTCCTCTCCCATCCACTTACTCACCATTGAAATATTAGCGGCCCAATAGTACTCACTTAGGCTCGGTAGTGCCAGCCCCCCCCTATCCCTACTGCGCTGTAAGAATCCCTTCCTCACTCTCGGAGTCTTCCCGGCCCAAACAAAACCCATGATGCTCTTTTCTATCCTTTTAAAAAAAGCCTTCGTGATCACCACCGGGAGGCACTGAAACACAAAGAGGAATCTCGGGAGGACCACCATCTTAACCGCCTGCACCCTCCCTGCCATTGACAGGGCTACCATATCCCATCTCTTGAAATCATCCTCCATCTGTTCCACCAACCGCGTTAAATTTAGCCTGTGCAATGTGCCCCAATTCTTAGCTATCTGGATCCCCAGGTAACAAAAGTCTCTTGTTACCTTCCTCAACGGTAGGTCCTCTATTTCTCTACTCTGCTCCCCTGGATGCACCACAAACAGCTCACTCTTCCCCATGTTCAATTTATACCCTGAGAAATCCCCAAACTCCCCAAGTATCCGCATTATTTCTGGCATCCCCTCCGCCGGATCCGCCACATATAGTAGCAAATCATCCGCATACAAAGATACCCGGTGTTCTTCTCCTCCCCTAAGTACTCCCCTCCATCTCTTGGAACCCCTCAGCGCTATCGCCAGGGGCTCAATTGCCAGTGCAAACAGTAATGGGGACAGAGGACATCCCTGCCTTGTCCCTCTATGGAGCCGAAAATATGCCGATCCCCGTCCATTCGTGACCACACTCGCCACTGGGGCCCTATACAATAGCTGCACCCATCTAACATACCCCTCTCCAAAACCAAATCTCCTCAACACCTCCCACAAATAATCCCATTCGACTCTATCGAATCCTTTCTCGGCATCCATCGCCACTACTATCTCCGTTTCACCCTCTGGTGGGGCCATCATCATTACCCCTAATAGCCTCCGTATATTCGTGTTCAGCTGTCTCCCCTTCACAAACCCAGTTTGGTCCTCGTGAACCACCCCCGGGACACATTCCTCTATTCTCATTGCCATTACCTTGGCCAGGAACTTGGCATCCACATTTAGGAGGGAAATTGGTCTGTAGGACGCGCATTGTAGCGGGTCCTTTTCCTTCTTTAAGAGAAGCGATATCGTTGCTTCAGACATAGTCGGGGGCAATTGTCCCCTTTCCTTTGCCTCATTAAAGGTCCTCGTCAGTACCGGGGCGAGCAAGTCCAAATATTTTCTGTAGAATTCAACTGGGAATCCGTCCGGTCCCGGGGCCTTTCCCGTCTGCATATTCCTAATTCCTTTCACCACTTCTTCTACCTCGATCTGTGCTCCCAGTCCCACCCTTTCCTGCTCTTTCACCTTGGGAATTTCCAGCCGATCCAAAAAGTCCATCATTCTCTCCCTCCCATCCGGGGGTTGAGCTTCATATAATTTTTTATAAAATGTCTTGAACACTTCATTCACTCTCTCCGCTCCCCGCTCCATCTCTCCTTCCTATTTTCCCTCACTCCCCCTATTTCCCTTGCTGCTCCCCTTTTCCTCAATTGGTGTGCCAGCAATCTGCTCGCCTTCTCCCCATATTCATACTGTACACCCTGCGCCTTCCTCCATTGTGCCTCTGCAGTGCCTGTAGTCAGCAAGTCAAATTCCACATGCAGCCTTTGCCTTTCCCTGTACAATCCCTCCTCCGGTGCTTCCGCATATTGTCTGTCCACCCTCAAAAGTTCTTGCAGCAACCGCTCCCGTTCCTTACTCTCCTGCTTCCCTTTATGTGCCCTTATTGATATCAGCTCCCCCCTAACCACCGCCTTCAACGCCTCCCAGACCACTCCCACCTGGACCTCCCCATTGTCATTGAGTTCCAAGTACTTTTCAATACATCCCCTTACCCTTAGACACACCCCCTCATCCGCCATTAGTCCCATGTCCATTCTCCAGGGTGGGCGCCCTCCTGCTTCCTCCCCTATCTCCAAGTCCACCCAGTGTGGGGCATGATCCGAAATGGCTATAGCCGTATATTCCGTTCCCCTCACCTTCGGGATCAATGCCCTACCCAGCACAAAAAAGTCTATGCGCGAATAGACTTTATGGACATAGGAGAAAAACGAGAACTCCTTACTCCTAGGTCTACTGAATCTCCACGGGTCCACACCTCCCATCTGCTCCATAAAATCTTTAAGCACCTTGGCTGCTGCCGGCCTCCTACCAGTCCTGGACTTCGACCTATCCAGCCCTGGTTCCAACACCGTGTTAAAGTCTCCCCCCATTATCAGCTTTCCCGTCTCTAGGTCCGGAATGCGTCCTAGCATTCGCCTCATAAAATTGGCATCATCCCAGTTCGGGGCATACACGTTTACCAAAACCACCATCTCTCCCTGTAAGCAAGTCAAATTCTACATGTAGCCTTTGCCTTTCCCTGTACAGTCCCTCCTCTGGTGCTTCCGCATATTGTTTGTCCACCCTCAAAAGTTCTTGCAGCAACCGCTCCCGTTCCTTACTCTCCTGCTTCCCTTTATGTGCCCTTATTGATATCAGCTCCCCTCTAACCACCGCCTTCAACGCCTCCCAGACCACTCCCACCTGGACCTCCCCATTATCATGGAGTTCCAAGTACTTTTCAATGCACCCCCTCACCCTCAGACACACCCCCTCATCTGCCATTAGTCCCATGTCCATTCTCCAGGGTGGGCGCCCTCCTGTTTCCTCCCCTATCTCCAAGTCTACCCAGTGTGGAGCGTGATCCGAAATGGCTATAGCCGTATACTCCGTTCCCTCACCTTCGGGATCAACGCCCTTCCCAGCACAAAAAAGTCTATTCGCGAGTAGACTTTATGGACATAGGAGAAAAACGAGAACTCCTTACTCCTAGGTCTGCTAAATCTCCACGGGTCTACACCTCCCATCTGCTCCATAACATCTTTAAGTACCTTGGCTGCTGCCGGCCTCCTTCCAGTCCTGGACTTCGACCTATCCAGCCCTGGTTCCAACACCGTATTAAAATCTCCCCCCATTATCAGCTTTCCCATCTCTAGGTCCGGAATGCGTCCTAGCATCCGCCTCATAAAATTGGCATCATCCCAGTTCGGGGCATATACGTTTACCAAAACCACCGTCTCCCCCTGTAGTTTGCCACTCACCATCACGTATCTGCCCCCGTTATCCGCCACTATAGTCTTTGCCTCGAACATTACCCGCTTCCCCACTAATATAGCCACCCCCCTGTTTTTCGCATCTAGCCCCGAATGGAACACCTGCCCCACCCATCCTTTGCGTAGCCTAACCTGGTCTATCAGTTTCAGGTGCGTTTCCTGTAACATAACCACATCTGCCTTAAGTTTCTTAAGGTGTGCGAGTACCCGTGCCCTCTTTATCGGCCCGTTCAGCCCTCTCACGTTCCACATGATCAGCCGGGTTGGGGGGCTTCCTACCCCCCCCCCCCTTGTCGATTAGCCATCCCCTTTTTCCAGCTCCTCACCCGGTTCCCACGCAGCTGTATCTCCCCCAGGCGGTGCCCCCCCGCCCATCCCCTCCCATATCAGCTCCCCCCTCTCCCCAGCAGCAGCAACCCAGTAATTCTCCCCTCCCACCCCCCCCGCCAGATCCCCCGCTAGCGTAATTACTCCCCCCATGTTGCTCCCAGAAGTCAGCAAACTCTGGCCGACCTCGGCTTCCCCCCGTGACCTCGGCTCGCACCGTGCGACGCCCCCTCCTTCCTGCTTCTCTATTCCCGCCATGATTATCATAGCGCGGGAACCAAGCCTGCGCTTCTCCCTTGGCCCCGCCCCCAATGGCCAACGCCCCATCTCCTCCACCTCCCCTCCTCCCCCATCACCACCTGTGGAAGAGAGAAAAGTTACCACATCGCAGGATTAGTACATAAAACTCCTCTTTCCCCCCTTTTTAACCCCCCTCTTCGCCCCCCACATTCGCCCCACCACTTTGTTCAAACGTTCTTTTTAATAACCCGCTCATTCCAGTTTTTCTTCCACAATAAAAGTCCACGCTTCATCCGCTGTCTCAAAGTAGTGGTGCCTCCCTCGATATGTGACCCACAGTCTTGCCGGTTGCAGCATTCCAAATTTTATCTTCTTTTTATGAAGCACCGCCTTGGCCCGATTAAAGCTCGCCCTCCTTCTCGCCACCTCCGCACCCCAGTCTTGATAAACGCGGATCACCGCGTTCTCCCATTTACTGCTCCGAGTTTTCTTTGCCCATCTAAGGACCATTTCTCTATCCTTAAAACGGAGGAATCTCACCACTATGGCTCTGGGAATTTCTCCTGCTCTCGGTCCTCGCGCCATCACTCGGTATGCTCCCTCCACCTCCAACGGACCCGCCGGGGCCTCCGCTCCCATTAACGAGTGCAGCATCGTGCTCACATATGCCCCGACGTCCGCTCCCACCGCACCTTCAGGAAGACCAAGAATCCTCAGGTTGTTCCTCCTTGCGTTGTTCTCCAGTGCCTCCAACCTTTCCACACATCGTTTCTGATGTGCCTCATGCGTCTCCGTCTTCACCACCAGGCCCTGTATGTCGTCCTCATTCTAGGCTGCCTTTGCCTTCACGACCCGAAGCTCCCGCTCCTGAGTCTTTTGTTCCTCCTTTAGCCCTTCGATCGCCTGTAGTATCGGGGCCAACAGCTCTTTCTTCATTTCCTTTTTGAGCTCTTCCACACAGCATTTCAAGAACTCTTGTTGTTCAGGGCCCCATGTTAAACTGCCACCTTCCGACGCCATCTTGGTTTTTGCTTGCCTTCCTTGCCGCTGTTCTAAAGGATCCACTGCAATCCGGCCACTTTCTCCTCCTTTTTTCATCCGTATCCAGGGGGGATTCCCTTCTGGTTTACCGCACAGTGTTTTTAGCCGTCAAAATTGCCGTTGGGGCTCCTATCAAGAGCCCAAAAGTCCGTTTCACCGGGAGCTGCCGAAACGTGCGACTCAGCTGGTCATTGCCGCACCCGGAAGTCCCCGAGTACATATTTATAACCATTCCTGCAAGGGGGCAATGTCCTATAAAATCAATCTGGAGGTTAGTCCAGGAGCCATTAACGGGGCGGGTGTGAATGAGTTGAGCCTTCTTGGTATATCTGACCAGATTATTCTGGGCACAGATAAGACAATTCTCAACGTAGTGAGTAACATCTTCTTTTAAACTCGGCCACCAGCAGAGCTGCCTGAGGTGGGCTGTAGTGGGATCGATTCCCTGATGTCCACGACCGTCATGGAATAAACAAATCAGTTGATTCCTGTCCTGTTCAGGAACCACATAAAGGGTGTCTTTTAACACCACACCGTCATGTGTGGCCAGAGCATTTTTAGACCTCTCGTAGGGTGCTGGATAGTTTCCTTTTAAAATCTCCCTGAGATTGCTGTCCTGCTTCTTGGCCTGCACTAAATCCTCGATATTAGTCTCGATGGAAGTTTTATTGCTATTTCTTCTAGGGCGCGTCCCTGCGCGTCCTCGCCATAAATACTGCAACCTGTTATGTGCTTCCCTTCCAATATTGTGGAAGATCCATCCACATATATCTTTATGGGTTCGCACGTGTCTGTGTGCTTGGGGCTCTGGTTTGAACTACCTATCTTTCTGGGGGGTGTTTTAGCAATAAAGGGGCCTGTGTTGTGGTGTGGAGAGATAATTTCACATTCATGGGGGGTTCCAGGGTACTGTAGGTTGTCGGCTAAAAAAGTGTGGGTCTTTGTCCTTTTAACAGTGATGTCCCGTCCCTGCAAAAGAAGGGTCCATCTAGCTGCTCTAATCTGACTGACTGTACCGTCCTTGAGTCGTCCGTCCAGTAAAAGTTGGGTGGGGGTGTGGTCTGTGAGGATTGTGATGGGGTTCAGTCCGGTAATGTACGAAAAATACTGTACTGCCCAGAATACTGCGAGCAGGTGCCTCTCACAGGCTGAAAATCCCTGCTCCACAGCATCTAAAACTCTGGAGGCGTAAGCTACAGGCCTTAACTGCTCGTGCCGTTCCTGAAGGAGCACAGCCGAAAGGGTGCGGTTTGTGCTTGCTACCTTTATAGCGTAAGGGGAAAGTGGGTCTGGAACATGTCATGCGGGGGCTGCTATGAGTGCTCTTTTCAATGCATCCACAGCATCCGTATGCTGCGGAAGCCATTCCCAGGGGCTCCTTTCTTTAGGAGGTCGGAGAGGGGCGCTGCCTTGCTGGCGAAACCGTCAATGTGGTTTCGGCAGTAGCCAACCAGTCCTAAAAACGACCGGAGGGCTGAAACGTTCTGGGGAAGGGGCAATTTAGCAATCGAGTCAATCCTTTTATGCTCGATCTCGCGTTTACCATGTGTGATAATTGTTCCCAAATATATCACCTTATCTTCCAAAATCTGGGCCTTTTTGGGGTTAACTTTACAACCAATTGAATGTAAGAGTTCCAGGAGTAGGACAGAAGCTCAATGTGCTCTTCCTTGGTGTCTGTCTGCAGTAGTAGATCGTCTACGTACTGGACCAGACATTCGGGGCGTGTAAATTTGGCTAAACAATTTGCCAGCTGTCGGTGGAAAATGGAGGGGGAGTTATGGAATCCTTGTGGAAGGCATGTCCACATGTACTGTTGATTTTTAAAGGTGAATGCAAATTTGTACTGGCACGCCTTTGCCAATGGAATGGACCAGAATCCATTCCTGGGGCGGGATTCTCTGCAATCGGCGCGATGTCCGCCAACCGGCGCCAGAAATGGCGCGAATCAGTCCGGCATCCCGCCGCCCCAAAGGTGCGGAATTCTCTGCATCTTGAGGGGCCAAGCCCTCACCTTGAGGGGCTAGGCCCGCGCAGGACTGATTTCCGCCCCGCCAGCTGGCAGGAAAGGCCTTTGGTGCCGCTCACGGCATCCCCGCGCATGCGCAGTGGAGGGGTCTCTTCTGCCTCCGCCATAGTGGAGACCATGGCGAAGGCGGAAGGAAAAGAGTGCCCCCACGGCACAGGCCCGTCCGCGGATCGGTGGGCCCCGATCGCGGGCCAGGCCACCGTGGGGGCACCCCCCGGGGCCAGATCACCCCGCGCCCCCCCAGGACCCCGGAGCCCGCCCGCGCCACCTTGTCCCGCTGGTAAGAGAGGTGGTTTGATTCTCGCCGGCGGGACAGGCATTCCAGCAGCGGGACTTTGGCCCATCGCAGGCCGGAGAATCGCCGGGGGGGGGGGCCCGCCAACCGGCGCGGCGCGATTCCCACCCCTGCCTAATATCCGTGGCAGAGAATTCGGCAACCGGCGGTGGCGTGATTCACGCCAGCCCCCGGCGATTCTCCGACCCGGCGGGGGGTCGGAGAATCCCGCCCCTGGATATCCAAAATCGTAAAGTATCGGGAATTGAGTCCCTGCTTGAGCATGGTCTCGGGACTTGTTGCTACTGTGGGGGTGATATTGTTGAGTTTCAGGTAATCGATGGTCAGTCGCCATGATCCATCGGGGTTCCTCACTGGCCAAATCGGGGCATTATTAGTGGAGGCTACTGATCTAAGTACGCCCTGCTCTAATAAGCTGTCTATTACCTTTGCGATTTCTCCCTCTGCCTCTTGGGGGTGCGGGGAACAAGTCACGCTTAATAAATTGTAGCGCACAAAGACTCACGAGAGACGAATAGAGATTAAGTCGATGAGGCTTTATTAAGCGTGACTTGTTCCCCTCAGTTCAGCAACAGACTGGCCTGCGGGGGAGAACTCCTGGTTCTTATACTCCGCCTTCAGGGCGGAGCTAGAGATCAACAGCCAACCAGGACCCGGGATCTGTCAGCCAATGACATCACGGCTTCACAGTCCCACATGACCCCTAATGCATACTACCACAGGGTCTAGGGTCAGGTCCTGTGATTTGTACGGAACCAGTCATCCGTCCACAGTCGTGTTTGTGGGTCACGAATGCTGTCCTGTTCTTTTGCAGAACTGCCCTAACCTGCTTGTCCATGCTAAATGTGGTCGGGTTGAACCAAAATTCGCCTACTGCGCTAATTTTGTTTGTGTATTCACCTATGTTGAGCGTTGCGGGGGCTCTTGCGGATTTTGCCATTTTCCAGACACACTGGTTGACTGGATCAAATGTTAGATTGTGGGAATTCATAAAATCAATTCCCAAAATGTGTTCTGCTGTGTGGGGCAGATCGACTAAGACTACGGGGTGCTTGGTGGTGATGGTGCCGATTTGTATGGGTACAGGGGCTGTGATGTGTCCCTGCTGTGAATGACCTGTAAAGCCGCTGAGGGTGATAGTGGCTGTAGTGGGCCACATGTCCTTTTGAAACATGGTGGAGGAATTTATTGTGGTGCGGGACCCTCCTGTGTCCCATAGAAATTCGATGGGCTGTCCCCGAATTCTTGCTGCAACTTCCGGTCGTCCAGACCTATCCCAATGGGTGTTGCAGACCCAACTGGGGGAGCCCGAACACCATCAGTCCGTTCCGGTCAGGTCCGTCTGATCTAAACGGGTGCTAACACTATGAATGGGCTCTGTCTTATTCCTACTTAGAGTGCCCTTCTGCTGGGCTCTCTGTGGCTTTCGTGGGTCATTGCACTCTCTTGCGAAGTGTCCCAACTGTCCACAGTTGTAACACTCCTATGACTTGGGTTCGGGGCTGTTCTTTCCTTCATTTACCCATGTGGGGTTCTGGTGTGATTTTACTGCTTGTATGTCTGCTTCTGCTGCTTTTCTTCCGGATTTTTAACTGCGGGTTTGTTTTGTACAGACTGCTCCCAGGCGCGGGACAATCATTTTACGACCCATTTCTCGTTATGAGCCTCCTCTGAGGGATCATAACTCGCGCAGGCTTTTTGTCCTGTTTCTGTGGCATGTGAGATAAGGGTGCTGGTCCATTTGGCCATGTTGTCTGGGGACAAATGGGCGCGGTCTAAGTCTCCAAAAACTGCTGCAAAATGGATCCACAGGCGGCCAGCAAACGCTGTGGGGTGCTCGGTTTTCTTTTGCCTGCATTTGTTGAGGCCATCTACGGGGTCACCCCGGTTATACCCGATCGCGTCTAGGACCGCGGTATGCATTTCTGCAAGGGTGCCTCCTCCTACATTCTGTGGGTCGGGAAGGGCTGCTACGACCGAAGGGTCTAGACTCAAAACTGTGAGCTTTACATGCTCTCGCTCATCCAGGCCATACATGGTCGCCTGCTGCTTTACTCTGGCAAAGAAATGGTGGGGGTCTGAGGTGGGGAGGAACGGTGTGATTTTCTCGCACGCGTCCCGTAATTGGGTCACTGTTAACGGGGTGGTATACAAAAATTCCATGTCGTCTGCTGTGGCTGTGCGGTGGATGGTTACTGGGTTCATTGGAGCCTGAACTATCTGCTCTGTGGGGGGTTGGGGCGCTTTCCTCTTTTGTGGCTTTCCCTGCGCACATGTTCCCTGAACATATCTCTGCGCTGTCTCGTTTAATTCTTCCCAATCAGGGCCGTGTTCCTCATCTAACTTGGCTCCAAAGGTTTCCTGGAATCCTTTTTGGACTGAAAGCAGCGATTGCAGCTCTGCAATCTGCTTCCGGCACTTTGCGTGGTCTAGTGAGCTTTGTTTTTGCTCCGTGGTGGCAGCATGGAGTGCTCTTAACGCTGCCTTCAGGTCACTACACTGCCTCTGCAATGTTTCTACCTGCTTCTCGGTTTCTTCTCGTACCAGGACTGCACGTTGCATGTCCTGATAGGCCTTTTCATACTGGGACTGGAAGCTGCTTAGGTGCGCCAGACAAGACTGGTGTGCCCGCTTGGCATCATCCACCTCTCCGTCTTTTGCTGCCAACTTCCTCCTTAACTCTACGTTCTCTCTTTCTACCTCACTAACATCAACCTTATTCATTCGATGTATGCCTTCTACCTCTTTCCGGAGCGTCCTAACGACCTCCTCTGTGCCTCGCAACTGTGCCAAGCAGGACACGATTGCCATTGGCTTGCGAGCTTTCCCGAAGCTCTTCTTGTGAATCTCGCTCAGGTTCTCTCACCAAGTATGTCCTATACTCCCGGGACCTGTTTCCTCGTTGTTACAGAATTTGCTCCAAAGAGGCCATCCTTTCCCTTTGAGGTACTTCCTAATTTCTTCCTCCCATACGGGACACTGTCCTACTCTACTGCTGCTGGTCGCTGCGACCGCAAACTCCTCTGGGTTCATGAGGCGCTGCATTGCCTGCATTGCTATCTTTCTTGTCCGAATGCTTCTTTTAAATTTGGAACAGGGGGACTAAGGCAGTGCTGTAATTACGGGTATGGCTTTTGCTAATTTCCGAAATACAAACTCCCGACAGTTTAGTCGCAACAAAAAAAATCTATCAGTATTACCTTATAGCCCTGTTAGTTACGCATGCATACACACGCTTCCGAATTATGAGGATTGATCAGAACTGCTTGAACACTTGTGGTTTTTCTGTTCCCAATTGGATTTCTAATTCAGATTTCTGGTTCTCCCGGAGTGGTTAAACCACTTCTAGATCGGGTCCCGTCAGATGTCGCCAGTAATATGTTGCTAACTTCTGGTTGGTTCAATTGGCTCTGTTTTATAACCTTTGCTCTCGAGTCGCCAGGTATCTTTATGATACCGCCACGAGGTTCAAGTTCAAGTAATGGTCAATAACTCAACACACCAATTAGTAAGATTCAAATCAAAGCACATTTATTATACACAGTAATCGCTACTCATGCACAAATTCTACGTCTAAGCTACTTCTACAACTAACAGACCTATACTTAACTTCGGACTGGCCCACCAGGTCAGGGGACCAAATGGCCTTTCGTTCGGGTTCTGAGTCTGCGTTGCTGAGTGACCCGGTCAAGGAGAACGATTTGAACTTGGGGCTTAACTTTTATAGTCCCCAGGGGCTTCCCGCCTTTTGGGGCGGACCCTGTACCTGGTCCCAAGTGATTGGACTTCGTTCCAATCGCTTGGTTTGATTTCTCCAATACTGGAGCGGTTCCCTGATCGATGGGCGGTCTTGAGGTGTCCGTTAACCTCTTTTGTGTTGGCTCCTGCTGGCGCCGGGGAGTCTGGCTTAGCTTTCTTTGTCTTAGATGTTGCGATTGTTCCTGGGGATTTCCCATTAGTATGTAGATGTCTGCTACATTATTATGCTGATGGTTGCTGGTATCGACGCTGTCTGGACTTTTGCAGAGTTAAATACACAGCAAACGAGCACCTGCTGGTTTTTGCCTGTGTTGGCTGAATTTACCTTCAGCCTTTGCCGTTCGTCATTTTAAATCGGGACTTGGCCAACTCAGGTGGCTACACTATGCGCAACCGCTCGCTCTCCATGTCAGGAGCCATATCACAGAGAGTGTGTTGGCTGCCATCAATCAGATGGGAGACTAATGCTTACAGAAGCCATCGATGATAATGGAATGTCCTCACTGGATATCCTCATCACCCTCCGTGTATCTTCCAGCAATGAGCACGCCCTGAACTTAACTGCCTCGTCTGAACATTACCATTTCATCATGGCCCTGTAACAAACTCCTCAACCTCAACTCATTTGATGTCCTCCTCTTAAGAGGAAATTTGCTGCTCCTCCATCTCCTCCGCAGGCAGTTCCTCCCCCTATTGCTGTGTCAGGTTGCGCAGGGTGCAGTAAGCAACCATGGTGTATGATACCCTGTCCGGATTGTATTACAGGGCTTCACCAGATCGGTCCAGGCACCGGAATCTCATCTTCAGTATCTCTGTGGTCAGCTCCACCAAAGTGTCAGTTGCAACATGAACTTCATAATAATAATATTCATTAGTGTCACAAGTAGGCTTACATTAACACTACAAGGAAGTTACTGTGAAAATCCCCTAATCGCCACACTCCAGCGCCTGTCCGGTGCATTGAGGGAGAATTCAGAATGTCCAATTTACCTAACAGCACATCTTTCAGGACTTGTGGGAGGAAACCGGAGCACCCGGAGGAAACCCACGCAGACACAGGGAGAACGTGCAGATTCCGCACAGACAGTGACCCAAGCCGGGAATTGAACCTGGGACCCTGGCACTGTGAAACAACAGTGTAAACCACTGTGCTACCATGCCGCACACACTTACATTGTATCTTGTCTCATCTTCACTCTGTGGCCTCTGCAGAGATATCATCAGCCACCTCCTCAGTGGGTAGCCTTTGTCTCTGAGGAGCCAACACTGCAGCCTCTGTTGACCCTGAAAGAGGGGTCTGAAAATGCCTGAGAATGTAGGAGTTGGCACATATCCTGGGAATCAAGCACACATCTGGAGGTTGCATTTAGTATGGTTGCAGACCAATGGAGCTCTCAGCGAGTGGAAGCTCCTGCGGTTCACATAGTTCACTGTTTATTGCCACGGCGATCCGAATGCAACATGAGTGCAGTTAATGGCACCGTGCATCTATGGAAAGCCAGAGATTTGCGCAAGGCCTCTCGCTCTTGTATTCCAGTTTGTCTGGATTCAGTTGAAATGGGCGGAGATGTTTGCCCTCGCAAAGTTTGCGTCCATCAACCCCTGGATGCATTTGTGTGCAGGGGTTTGAAAAATCCCACAGAGATCACTTGTGGAGCCTTGGAAGGAGCCAGTGACATATAAATTATGCTTCACTGTAACTTTCAGCGACACTGGCAGTGGATGCCCTCCAAGTCCCTGTAGCACCAAATCCTGCAGGAGGTGATAGATGTGACTAACCAGTTTCCTGGACACCATAATAATAACAAAAAAAATCTTTATTGTCACAAGTAAGCTTACATTAACACTGCAATGAAGTTACTGTGAAAAGCCCCTAGTCACCACATTCCGGCACCTGTTCGGGTACACAGAGGGAGAACTCAGAATGTCCAATTCACCTAACATAGTCTATGGTGAGACTGGTTCTGAGGTATCTGCAGTTTTGTAAGGAGCTGCCTCTGGAGTCTGGGTCTAGTGAGGCACCTCCAAGCCATGGCGTTCTGCAGTTCATCCTCTGCGTGCAGAGCAGGCCCTACTATCCCTTCCTCGTCACGATTCTGCTCCTGCCTTTGGTGAGCAGGTGCCTCCACTGACGTCTTCTTCCCTCCTCCTATGAGCAAGAGGAACGACAACGAGCCCCGAGTCAAAGGCTGGTGACCACTGAGTCAAAAATGTTCTCGCCTGAGGCAGAGGTGGTACCCAAAGGCTGGTCTCCCCCGAGTCAAAGCTGGTACCCCCGAGTCAAAGGGTGGTATGTAGGCACAGTGGTTAGCATTGTTGCCTCACAGTGCCAGGGACCTGGGTCCCATTCTGGCCTGGGCTGACCGTGTGGAGTCTGCATTTTCTCCCCCTGTCTGCATGGGTATCCACTGAGTGTTCCGGTTTCCTCCCACAATCCAAAGATGTGCAGGTTAGGTGGATTGGCCACGCTAAATTGTCCCTTAGTGCCCAAAGATGTGATGGTTAGGTGGGGTTACAGGCGCAAGGCTGGGAGGGTGCCTAGGTAGGGTGCTCGTTCAGAGGGTCAGTGCAGATCTGATAGGCCGAATGGGGCAGGAATAGGCGACTATGATGGGTCTACCAGGGCAGTCCTGTATGTGGATTTTGGGAAGGAGGTAGAAGCGCATTGTGGGGGTTGGGGGACTATGAGGTTGGGAGCTGTGGAGGGAAGATCACCAGAGGTGATGAGGTCAGTGACCATCCTGGAAAAATGGCTTGATGTTTGCTGGTGGGGTCATGGTCAGGGGGAAGTAGGAGGAAGTTTCTGAGAGTTGGCACTCAGCCTCTAGGAGGTAGAGGACAGCATGCCAGAGATGTGTCGAGTTGTGTGGAACTCTGTGTGGAGTTTGTACCTTCTCCCTGTGTTTGTGTGGGTTTCCTCCAGCTGCTCCGGTTTCCTCCCACAGTCTAAGGATGTGCGGGTTAGGTGGATTGGCCATGATAAATTGCCGCTTAGTGTCCAGGGATGTGCAGGTTAGGTTATGGGATTACAGAGATAGGCCACCGTGGACGAACAAGTGCATATGGGTAGAGTATTCTTTCGAAGGGTCGGAGCAGACTCGATGGGTCGAATGGCCTCCTTCTGCACTGTAGGAATTCTATGATAATGGCACCACCTTTGTCAGCAGGTATGCTCACAAGATCAAGGTTGGACCTAAGAGAACAGAGTAAAATAAGTTCAGAGGGAACCAGGTTAGAGTGTGAGAAGGGCCGGGAAATTGAGACAGTCGCTGTCGCACCAACAGTCCTCAATAAAAAGATCAAGAGCTAGTAAGTTACATACATATGTCATATGTGTCACCTGATTTAATACCCAAACCGTCACTGCCCCACTGTCACCCCACCCACATTGAAAACGGAACATACTACAAAATGGACATTCTAGGAGTTTGCATTTCCAACCCACATCAGGATAGCATTTTACCGCCTGTTTGCAGCAGGACGGGGCCAGAAAATGCAGCAAACCAGTCAAACGTCCATTGACTTTTGCGGGACTGGAAAATCCTGCTGGGAGGAAGGGCTGTAAAATTTTGTCCATACCACCAAAAGGCTTCATGCTACTCATACAGCACTGGAAAAAGTCAATTTGATGGGGCTGGCTTTGGCAGTCAGTTTGCACTCAACACGGACCTCAAGAAAGCTGCCCACAGAGATCCAATGGATTTCGAGTTGCCTGATGTCAGTTTGAATCTGGTGCCAAGTCAAGGCGATCTGCAGGCAATCGGCAACATTGATATCATCAAGCTGGGCAAACAGCCAAGCACATTAAAGTATCCTCACAGACAACAAAGCAGGAAATAAAATAAACCTCTGAATTCCTTCATTTGTAATTTATATATTCGACAGATAGCAAAATGAATGATTGGGATGAATACACAAATAGGATTAAAGTAGAAACTAAAATATCATAAATAAACTATTAAAGAAATTATTTTTAAAATATGTGGAAATTATTGAGAATTCTGACAGGCAACAAATACAAAATTGGCTCCTCAGGGAAAGTGATGGTGTTTAGCAATAATTATGATCTTCGCACAATGTTAAAAATCCAATCACACCTCATCCAACAAGGTGTGACTTTTTCACAGGTTTTCAACAGTGAAACTAGGAGAGTGAAAGTGACAGCTCCTGTCAGTTCAATGATGTCTAATTAATTACATTCTGAGGGGACTTCAATGGCATATCCTCAGTCAAAGCATTGAATCACTAACAGATTTTCATGTATAACTGCATATGTGGACTCAAGGAGTTGCTGTCAGTTTCAGAACATTAATAACCCTGAACACGAGCAGCTTTGCCATCATTACCACTGCAAAGCCCTGGCTGTTAGGTTCTTTCTGGCTGCAGCTGTTCCATTCAATGCATTTCTAGATGGGTTTGATTAAGTAGCATGATTTTTAGAAGCCATTAAGCCTACCTTGAAACTGTTCTGGAGAGTAAGATTGATAGGCTGTGCCCTGATGCTTTCAGAGATCGTTGTACAAATGCCTTTGGAGTTCTGCTCAAATCAGATGGATTTTACATTTGAAAGAGCAACAATGTTTTTCTTGGCTGGTATTGATCTAAGCGAAATGAAGTTTAAGGGGTAAGATAAATGAACATTGCATGTTGTGCTTTCATAATGTGCCAGAAAAAATGAGCTACTTCAAAATGGGGCTCTGTATTTTTTTTTAAGTAGCAGGGAAGTTACACAGAATCAGACAGCACAGAAAGAGATCATTCAACCCATCTTCAATCTACCTGGTCCTGAAGCCCTTCTCTGGAGTTCTCCCTGTCCACCTGGAAGCCAAATGTGCCAATCAAGCTGACTTCTGGCAGGGAAGCTGTTAGTACACATTCAGTGGTTCCTCATGTCCCAGTATTTTTTTCGGTTATATCCCCAAGAGTGAGAGTGGGATTTTCGGGCTCTTCCCGCCCACGGCACCTTCCGGCCCAGCTGAAGGTTACCCCTGCAGCAGCTTCCCCGACGGTAGAACGGGTGACCCTCACAAAACACTGCAGCGATCAGTGGGACCGGAAGATCCCACCAATGACGAGCCGCCGCCGATATACCACCAAGGGGGGGGGGCGGGGGGGGCGGTGAGGTGTAATCTCACCCTGAGTGTTAGCTGAACCTCCTCAATAGAAATAAGAACTCATTTCCGTTTTGCCTAATTGTAAAGATGTTATCTAGAATAATTCAATATTTTACCATTGACATTATCTGAGTGCTGTAAACAAGTTCAGTGATCATTTGAGTTAGTAATTGAAAAATAAAGCAGAAGAGGAGATTAGGGGCGATCAGCCCTGTGGGCATTGAAATCAATAGGCACGATTTGACAAAAAGGAAGAAAGTCCCGTTTTGGGCATGATTAGCGGGGCATTTCTCTGCAGCGCCGAGAACGACCCCGCTATTTAAATGGGACACTTTTTTGGGGTGCATTGACGAAGAACACTCCGCGCTTAGCTTTGTTAGATCTCACAATGTGTCCCGATCATCATACTGGCCTTGACGCATTATCGGCCTTGAAGCATCACCGAGTGTGATGAATGATATCTGTATACATATGTACCCTTAATGCGTAGGCCCCTTTAAGACCGGGTTTGGAACCCTGGGGGACTCCGTCTCCGGCTCCGCCCCCAGGAAGCTGTATATAAGGTTACGTTCAGCAGGCAGCGTGCAGTGAGCACACTTCTCAGCAGCTGTCTGGTTTTCTGGTTATTAAAGCCTTTGTATTATCAAACTCCTCTCCTGATTCGTGATTGAGAGTATCTCAATTTAATAACCAGACTACATCAAGATGGACTGTGGTCTAAAGCCGGAGAAGCTCAATTTGGACGCTCGGTTGCCGCAAGCCACTGAAATTTTTAAATACTGGCTCCGGTGCTTTGAGGCCTATCTGAATTCCTCAGAGACTGAAGTTGACGGTCCTCGCAAGCTGAGCTTACTACATGCCCGGGTGGGCCACCGACTATCCTCCGTGATCGAGAAAGCTATGACGTACGAAACGGCAGGAGAAATCCTAGAGAAGCGCTTCGTAAAGCCGATAAATGAGGTACATGGCAGACATTTGCTCTCGACCTGCCGCCAGCGCTCCGGGGAAACGCTAGATGAATACTTGGAGAGACTCACCGCGCTCGCCAGGAACTGCGACCATAAAGAGGTGGCGGCAGAAGTCCACATGAACTCACATATTCGTGATGCTTTCGTGTCCAGTATCCGATCCACGTACATCCGGCAGCGGCTCCTAGAAGACGGAGCGAAGGACCTCCAAGGCACGGTAACGCTCGCCTCTTCCCTGGAAGCGGCCCACCATAATCTCCGCACGTACTCCGCGGACCTTGCGAACCCCTCTCGATACCCTCCAGACTCGGCCACGCTTCAGGCCTGCGCCGCGCGGCGACCCGCTCACACCGGGGGCCCCCCATGCTATTTCTGTGGGCGAGGCCAGGACTCACGCCAGCGTTGCCCGGCCCGCTCTGCTATCTGCGGCGAATGCGGAAAGAAAGGGAACTTCGCGAAGGTCTGTCTGGCTGGGCCCAAAGGCCAGAAACAAAAGCCTCATCGGGCCCAGAAATCGAACTCCCGGGGCCACAGGCCCCGCAACGCGGCCGCGCAGAGGCTGGACATGCCTACTTCCGACGCGTCATCGGCCTCGTGCGAGTCATGGGGCGGCCATCTTCAAAACTCAAAACATGCGACCGACGGCGGCGGCCATTTTGCGAGTCCGATTCAACCGAGGACTCTGACTGCCCGCAACTAGGAGGGATCACGCTCGATCAATCTCGGCCGAAGCACCTGCGAAACTCAATGATGCAGGTTCAAATCAACGGCCGCGACACCCCCTGCCATTTTGACTCTGGGAGCACGGGGAGTTTTATCCATCCAGACACGGTAAGATGCTGCTCCCTGCGCACCTATCCCGCCTCCCAAACTATCGCCCTCGTATCTGGATCTCATTCAGTCCAAATCACGGGGTATTGTGTCGCGAACCTCACTATCCAAGACGCCAAATACGCCCGTTTTAAACTTTATGTCCTCCCTCACCTCTGCGCCCCCCTGCTGCTCGGTCTGGACTTTCAGTGCAGCCACCGAAGCCTGACCCTGAAGTTCGGCGGACCCCTGCCCCCGCTCACGGTATGTAGCCTGGCGACACTCAAAGTTGCACCACCCCCCCCTCTTCGCGAACCTCACCCCCGACTGTAAGCCCGTCGCCACCAGGAGTCGGCGGTACAGTGCCCAAGACATGACTTTCATCAAGTCAGAGGTTCAGCGGCTACTAAAAGAAGGGGTCATAGAGGCTAGCAACAGCCCTTGGAGGGCACAAATACTGGTAGTCCACTCCGTGGAAAAACAACGTATGGTGGTGGACTATAGCCAGACCATAAACCGCTTTACGCAACTCGATGCGTACCCACTTCCCCGCATAGCAGAAATGGTGAACCAAATCGCCCAGTATCGACTCTTCAAAATCGGCCTATCATCAACTCCCTATCTGCCCAGAGGACCGCCCCTATACAGCCTTCGAAGCAGCCGGTCGGCTCTTCCACTTCCTCAGGGTCCTTTTTGGTGTCACAAACGCTTACCAATCGCTGTCCCTTGCCCCGATATGACCTTGGCCTCCGTAATCAAGGCACTGCACAGCATCTTCACCCTGTTTGGTTTCCCCGCTTATATCCACAGCGACCGGGGTACGTCATTCATGAGCGATGAGCTGCGTCAGTATCTGCTCAACAAGGGCATCGCCTCGAGCAGAACGACCAGCTATAACCCGCGGGGAAACGGGCAGGTGGAGAGGGAGAACGCAACAGTTTGGAAGGCTGTTCTTTTAGCCCTACGGTCAAAAAGTCTCCCAATTGCCCGCTGGCAGGAGGTCCTACCCGATGCCCTACACTCCATTAGGTCGTTCCTCTGTACAGCCACGAACGAGACCCCTCACAACCATTTGTTTGTCTTCCCCAGGAAGTCCACCTCTGGGGTCTCGCTTCCACGTTGGCTGACAACTCCAGGACCAGTTCTACTCCGGAGGCACGTGAGGAGCCATAAGACAGATCCACTGGTCGAGAGGGTCCAACTATTACACGCAAACCCTCAATACGCCTACGTCGAGCACCCCGACGGCAGGCAGGACACCGTTTCCCTGCGAGACCTGGCACCCGCTGGCTCGCCCACCGACGCCCCCCCTTCCACCGATGCTTCCCTGCCCGCTCTGGCGGTCGATTCCAACAGCGCCCCCCCCATAGCGCCCCCCTCCCCCCAGCCGGGGCCGGCACCAATCACCCTAGTCACCCGGATACCCCCCTGCTCCAACGCGGGCAAAGGCTCAGAACACCGTGCTCCAGGATATACCACCACTGAGGTTGACCGTATCCACCGCACCACCACCGGAGCTGAGAAGGTCGACACGGGCAATCAGACCACCCAAAAGACTGAACTTGTAATTCCACTTCACCCTCGACGGACTATGCGTTTTTTTAAATGGGGGGTGAATGTGGTGAATGATATCTGTGTACATATGTACCCATAATGTACCCCTTTAAGACTGGGTTTGGAACCATGGGGGACTCCGCCTCCGCCCCCTGGAAGCTGTATGTAAGGTTACGTTCAGCAGGCAGTGTGCAGTGAGCACACTTCTCGGCAGCTGTCTGGTTTTCTGGTTATTAAAGCCTTTGAATTATCAAACTCCTCACCTGAGTCGTAATTGAGGGTACCTCACCGAGTCATGCACGACAAGGCCGTACGATCATGCTCAATGCCTCTATTGTAGGAATCCCCCCATTTCAATCTTCAAGTATATTTTTAGAAAAACAATTATCTTATTATCTTTACTGCTAGAAGGATCACAGAGTGTGGTGGAAGCTGGGACAGTGAATAAATTTAAGGAGTTAGACAGATTTCTAACTGGTAACAGGTTGAAGGGTTATGGAGAACGGGCAGGACGGTGGCGTTAAGACCAGGGTGAAATCAGCCATGATCGAATTGTGGAGCAGACTCGATGGGAAAAATGGCCTAATTCTTCTCCTATATCTTATGAACTTATGACCACTGGGAAAGGACCATTACAAATTCGCAACACTGGTTTCTGGGATCATAATTCATATCTATCAAATTTGTTGTGGAAGAAGTGAATCTGGTGGCCATCATCCACCTGGACTTCCAGAAAGCGTTTTGCAAGGTACCACTGGATTACGTCACAAGATAGAGCCTTATAGTATCAGTAGATATATGAAATGCTAGATTGGGAAAGTTAAAAGTTCTGGTCAGATTGATTGTACCATTAATCTGAAATAAATTGAGATAAATTAATTAAAATAAAAAAATCAATATGCCCGTTGCCTATTTTAAATATTTCTGAAACTGCATGACCAAGAAGGTAATACGCCACAGGTGACCTATGGTATCTTAATAATAATAATAATAGCTATTGTCACAAGTAGGCTTCAATGAAGTTACTGTGAAAAGCCCCTAGTTGCCACAATCCGGCACCTGTTCGGGGAGGCAGGTACGGGAATTGAACCCGCACTGCTGGTCTTGTTCTGCATTACAAGCCAGCTGTTTAGCCCACTGTTCTAAACCAGCCCCTTAGTCAGTCAGGATTGCCGATGTTGACTTCTGGTGACTGTATGTCGGTGGAAGTCGTACATTGGGTAGCTCCTGCTCGAGGCTTGGTCTTTCGGAATTTAATGTCCATTGGACAGACGCAGCATGGGTTCATAAAGGGCAGGTCGTGCCTAACTAATTTAGTGGAATTGTTTGAGGACATTACCAGTGCAGGAGACAACGGGGAGCCAATAGATGTGGTATATCTGGATTTCCACAAGCTTTTGACAAGGTTGCTACATAAGATAAAGATGCATGGCGTTAAGTAGCATAGATAGAGGATTGATTAATTAATAGAAAGCAAAGAGTGGGGATTAATGTGTGTTTCTCTGGTTGGCAATCAATAGCTAGTTGTGTCCCTCAGGGATCAGTGTTGGGCCCACAATTATTCACAATTTACATAGATGATTTGGAATTGGGGACCAAGTGCAATGTGTCCAAGTTTGCAGACGACACTAAGATGAGTGGTAAAGCAAAAAGTGCAGAGGATACTGGAAGTCTGCAGAGGGATTTGGATAGTTTAAGTGAATGGGCTAGAGTCTGGCAGATGGAATACAATGTTGACAAATGTGAGGTTATCCATTTTGGTAGGAATAACAGCAAAAGGGATTATTATTTAAATGATAAAATATTAAAACATGCTGCTGTGCAGAGGGACCTGGGTGTGCTAGTGCATGAGTCGCAAAAAGTTGGTTTACAGGTGCAAAAGGTGATTAAGAAGGCAAATGGTGTTTTGACCTTCATTGTTAGAGGGATGGAGTTTAAGACTAGGGAGGTTATGCTGCAATTGTATACGGTGTTAGTGAGGCCACACCTGGAGTATTGTGTTCAGTTTTGGTCTCCTTACCTGAGAAAGGACGTACTGGTGCTGGAAGGTGTGCAGAGGAGATTCACTAGGTTAATCCCAGGGTTGAGGGGGTTGGATTACAAGGAGAGGTTGAGCAGACTGGGACTGTACTCGTTAGAATTTAGAAGGATGCAGGGGGGGAATCTTACAGAAACATATAAAATTATGAAGGGAATAGATAGGATAAATGAGGGCAGGTTCTTTCCACTGGCAGGTGAAAGCAGAACTAGGGGGCATAGCCTCAAAATAAGGGGAAGTGGATTTAGGACTGAGTTTAGGAGGAACGACTTCACCAAAGGGTTGTGAATCTATGGAATTCCCTGCCCAGGGAAGCAGTTGAGGCTCCTTCATTAAAGATAGATAGTTTTAGGAAGAATAAAGAAATAAAGTGTTATGGTGTTCAAGTGGGAAAGTGGAGCTGAGTCCACAAAAGATCAGCCAGAATCTCATTGAATGGTGGAGCAGGCTTGAAGAGCCAGATGGCCTACCCCTGCTCCGAGTTCTTATGTTATGTTCTTATGTCCCAGGGGCAATTTTTAGATGAGCAGGTGCAGGAAGACATAAGGAAGGAGGGGGATGTCTAAAAATCAGAAGAAAGCCATCAGGAAGAAAGGGACATGCGAAGGTTCACCGTCGAACGAACGGATCAGCCCGGCAGCAAGAAAGGTTGCAGAAGTTGGATTGCTCTTCACAGTAAGAAACATGACCGAGGTGATGGCTGGGGAGTTTGAGAAACAGTTTGCCAAACACATGGAGGCGATGAGGAAGGAAATGATGGCAGCAATGAAGGCGGAGGAGGCAATTGCCCCAGTGACGGTGGTGGTGTCGAAGAGATCGGCCGAGGTGCTGGAACAGTGAGAGAAGCTGAGGAACGGGATGACAGTTCCAACGCGCCACAGCAAAAAACCGCACCGCCCTCCCCAGAAGACAAACAGGGGACACAATCGTCAGAGTAACCTTCGTCGTCCTGTACTTCCCCGGAGTGGAGAAACTACGACATCTTCTTCACAGCCTTCAACACGTCATCAATGAAGATGAACACCTTGCCAAGGTCATCCCCATAACCCCACTACTTGCCTTCAAACAACTGCGCAACCTCAAACAAACCATTGCTTGCAGCAAACTACCCAGCCTTCAGAACAGCGACCACGACACCACACAACCCTGCCATGGCAATCTCTGCAAGACGTGCCTGATCATCGACATGGGTACCACCATTACAAGTGAGAACACCACCCACCAGGTACGAGGTACATACTCGTGCGACTTGGCCAACGTTGTCTACCTCATACACTGCAGGAAAGGATGTCCCACCCAAAGCGTGGTACATTGGCGAGACCATGCAGACGCTGTGACAACAGATGAACGGATATTGCGCAACAATCGCCAGGCAGGAATGTTCCCTTCCAGTCGGGGACCACTTTAGCAGTCAAGGGCATTCAGCCTCTGATCTCCGGGTAAGCATTCTCCAAGGCGGCCTTCAGGATGCACGACAACGCAAAATTGCCGAGCAGAAACTTATAGCCAAGTTCCGCACACATGAGTACGGCCTCAACTGGGACCTTGGATTCATATCGCATTACATTCATCCCCCACCAACTGTCCTGGCTTGAGACAATTCACACCTCTTTAACCTGGAGTTACCCCTATCTCTGGATCTGTAAACACTTAATTACCTGCAAATGCTCGTATTCAAAGCATTATCTTGCATCTTTGACTTTGTCTATATATATGTTTCTGGAACATACCTCTTCATTCACCTGAGGAAGGAGCAGTGTTCCGAAAGCTAGTGATTTGAAACCAACCTGTTGGACTTTAACCTGGTGTTGTAAGACTTCTTACTGTGCTCACCCCAGTCCAACGCCGGCATTTCCACATCACTGCATTCTGTGGTAGAGAACTCTACAGGTTCGCTACCTTTTGAGTGAAGAAACTTTTCCTCATCTCAGTTCTAAATTGTCTACTCCGTACCCTGAGACTGTGCCCCCTGGTTGTAGACTCCCCAACCAGGAAAAACATCCTTCCTGCATCTAGACTGTCCAGCCCTGTTAGGATTTTATACATTTCAGTCAGATCACCTCTCATCCTTCTAAACTCGAGTGAATACAGGCCGAGTTGAACCAATCTGTCCTTATAGGACAGTCCCACCAATCCCAGCATTAGCCTAGTGAACCTCCACTGTATTTCTTCAATGGCAAGTATATCCTTTCTTAGGTAAGGAGACCAAAATTGAACGCAGTGCCCCAGGTATGGTGTCACCAGGTATGGTGTATAACTGCAGTTATGATGTGAAGATGCCGGCGTTAGACTGCAGTAAGACATCCCTACTTCTGAACTCAAATCCTCTTGCCATCAAGGCCAACATACCATTTGCCTTCTTAATTGCTTGCCGCATCTGCCTCTCCACTTTCATTGATTCGTGTACAAGGAAACCTAGACCCCTTTGTACATCCACACTTCCAACATATCACCATTTAAATAATACTCTTCCTTTCTGTTTTTAACACCGAGGTGTATAACTTCACATTTGTCCATGTTGTACTGCATCTGCCATGTATTTGCCCACTCACTCAATTTGTCAAAATCACCTTGAAGCCTCCTTGCATCCTTTTTACAACTCACAATCCCACCCAGTTTTGTATCATCAGCAAAGTTCAAAATGTTATACGTGGTTCCCTCATCCAGGTCATTTAGATATATCATTAACAGCTGGGATGCAAGCACTGATCCCTGCGGCACCCCACTAGTCACTGCCTGCCACTCAGAAAAAGACCCATTTATTTCTACTCTCTGTTTCCTGTCTGTCAACCAACTCTCGACCCATGTCAATACATTACCCCTATACCATGGGCGCAATTCTCCACTCCCGCACCGGTTGGGAGAATCGCCTGGGCCGCCAAATTTTCCCGCGACGCCGGTCCGACGCCCTCCCGCGATTCTCCCAAGCGGCGAGAACAGCCCCGTCGAGTTTCACGCGGCGCAGGCCGGAGAATCGCCCGGGACACCCAAAATGGCGGTTCTCCGGCACCCCTGCTATTCTCAGGCCCGGATGGGCCGAAGTCCCGACGGCGTGACCCCAGTTCACGCCGTCGCCGTTCACACCTGCTATTTAAAGTCGTCAGCCAGTCGTGCTGGCTGACGCTGGGCAGGGAGGAGGTGCGCGGACTGTTCCGCAGCTCCTGGAGACCGGGTCGGCTTCCCCGAGAACGCTGCGGTCAACGGGGGGGCGGGGGGGGAGAGTGTGCAGGTGGGAGGGGGGTGAGGGAGAGTGTGCAGGTGGGGGGGGAGAGTGTGCAGGTGGGAGGGGGGGTGGGAGAGTGTGCAGGTGGGAGGAGGGGTGGGAGAGTGTGCAGGTGGGAGGGGGGGTGGGAGAGTGTGCAGGTGGGAGGGGGGTCAGGGAGAGTGTGCAGGTAGGGGGTGTGGGAGATTGTGCAGGTGGGAGGGGGGTGTGGGAGAGTGTGCAGGTGGGGGGGGGTGGGAGAGTGTGCAGGTGGGGGGGGAGAGTGTGCAGGTAGGGGGTGTGGGAGATTGTGCAGGTGGGAGGGGGGGTGGGAGAGTGTGCAGGTGGGAGGGGGGGTGGGAGAGTGTGCAGGTGGGAGGGGGGGATGAGGTAGAGTGTGCAGGTGGGAGGGGGGTCAGGGAGCGTGTGGATGGTATCGTCCATCCGCGGATGCCACAGGTCAGCCGCCCTGATATGGCAGGACGGTGACGAGGACACGGCCGCTGGTTGCGTGTGACTGATGGGCACGGGCGACTGGCACACTGGTGAGCAGGACGGTGTGGACTGACCGTTGGGCGCAGACAGTGACCAGATGTTAGGCTGGCTGCGTGTCTGCAGCGTGACCATCCCACCGGGGCACACAGGTATCCCATGCAACCCGGCTGGCGAGGTGTGGAAGAACCTCTGTGTAACATGTCGTTTCTCTGCCCCCCACCACTCTCCTGCAGGTCACCATGTATGCCAACCAGACAGCGATGTTTACTGCCATGGTTGGAGCCGCAGCTCTGGAGTTTGCCATCCGGCAGCGTAGAGTCGGACGGCCCACAGTGGCTGCAGATGCAGCGGTTGCCGGTGCAGCAGAGGGGATGGCCGCGGAGTGGCCCGTCGTCGACCCGAATGTACAGGGGGATGCCGAGGGGAACATTGACCGCCAGACGGCGAGGAATGCAGAGGAAGTGCTTGGGGGGGAGCAGGAGGAGGAGGAGGAGGAGCAGGTGGAGCAGGAGGATCCACTGATGGTGGTGCCAGGGCACCACAGGCGTCCAGCAAGGCCGAGGGTGTACCATGACCGAATGTCGTTCGAGGCCCTAACGGACATCACATGCAGGAGGAGACTACGGATCAGCAGGGAGACGGTCGCACATATATGCCAGCTCATGGCGCACGTCGCACCACGTGGAATGGGAGGAGGACACGCGATACCAGTCTCCGTCAAGGTGATGGTGGCCCTAAACGTTTATGCGACCAGTTCCTTCCAGGCGCCGAGTGGGGACCTATCCAGGATATCACAGGCATTGGGCCACAGGTGCATCAGGGCCGTCACCGACGCCTGGTACGCCATCGCGGACAGGTACATTCAATTCCCCGAGGACCAAGCACAGCAGGAAGCACGGGCATGTGGATTCGCCAAGGTGGCCGGGATATCGATGGTCCAGGGTGTCATCGATGGTGTGCACGTCCCCATGCGCCCACCTGCAGACAGCAGGGAAGTGTTCATGAACAGAAAGGGCGCGTACTCCATGAACATCCAGGTGGTGTGCGACCCCCACATGAAGATCATGCACGTGTGTGCAAAGTACCCCGGCAGTGTGCATGACACCTGCACACCATGACATTCTGGCACAGTCGTTCATCCCCGCAATGTTCGATGGATGCCCCCCCCCCGGCTGAGGGGCTGGTTGCTGGGCGACAAGGGCTTTCCATTGAGGTCATGGCTGCTGACGCCAATACGGAGGCCTCACACCAACGCGGAGAGCCTATACAACGAGGCCCATGCAGCAACCAGGGGTGTGGTGGAGCGGTGCTTCGGCCTGCTGAAGATGCGCTCCAGATGCCTGGACCGATCAGGAGGGGCCCTGCAGTACCGGCCTGACAGGGTCGGTCGCATGGTTGTGGTCTGCTGTGCGCTGCACAACATTGCCATGCAGAGGGGAGATGACCTGGTGGAGGAGTCGGAGGGAGGACACGACGGCACCGGAGCCAACGCAAATGAGGGGGATGGGGAAGAGGAGGATGCGGAGGAGGAGGATGATGGCCGCATCAGGGTGGGGGGAGGGGCGCAGGACACAGACACTGCCTGGCTGCTCGTTACGTCCAGGAGGCTGCGCGACGGCACTGCCGCGGACAGTGGGCACGCGACGCGTTGGTGGCCGCACGGTTCACGCACTGTGGGGGTGGGATTCGCTGAACACTGCCACTTGCACCGTCACTCCTGCACACGGGCTCCACACAGCACCCACCCCCCCCCCCACCCCACCCCCCGCACCGCGTTCACGGCACCAATTCCACATCACCTTACCACTGCGGCACTACGGGATTGCACAACATTGATGATTGGGTAAGCGGGTGTGATCAGTGCCATGTTGAATGATGACAGCCCGCTCTGCGATGAGCTGCGAGCTCAGATTCGCCAGCCAAGGTTTGACTCATGGCTATAGCTGAGCCATGCACTCCGGTGGTCACAGCATTCGTGACGGATATTTCACCACATGCCCGTGGGGTGGCTGGCATCAGTGTACCGAGGACAACAGTATCCGATTATGGGAGGCAGGGGGGAAAGGGTCAGCACATCCGGAACAGACCTTGAACGGCTCGTATACCACTACGCCAATCGGGCACCCTCACGAACCCCCTGGCACCGGACATAGCACACAGTCTTACAAGTCAAATTTAACAGTGAGTTTATTTGTGTGATTAACATAGGTGCCCTACCCACTACAACTAGACTGTGCCCTGAACCCGTGCCAACTTCTTACGTACCTAACTTCTTTGCCTTACGGGCCCTACCACTACGTCTAGGTGTCTCCCCAGATGGTACAGCAGGAGTGGAGGTGGACTGCTGTGAATCACGCCTTTCGACATGGCTCCCCATCGGCACACGTTTCCTGGGGCGGCCCGGCTTCGATGGGCCAGGCTGCTCGGCGGGAGTGCTGAATGGCGTGGTGCCACCCTGACCTGCCCGCTCCCCACCAGATGCGCCAGGGACGGAACGGGGGGAGGCCGAGTGTACCGGACGTCCCTTGATGGAGCTACCGGGACGGGCCCCAGAACCTCCTCCTCCCTCGGGGAGCCCAGTGGCCCCCGGGCCTCACTGTGGGACGGAGATGCGCTCGGAGACATGCCCCGTCGCACCACCGACACCTGGCGCTGCCAGTCCTGGAGGCCTGCAGCGGTATCGACCAGGGTCCAAATGTTCGCCGAGCCGGAGCACAGGGAGTGCCTCATTCCTGCCAAGGTCTGTGCGATCTCGACCTGTGAGTGCGCGACGCCATCCATCACGTGCGCCAGGCGGTCAATGCTCTCCGCGACCGACTGCTGGGACCGGGCCATGGCATGGTGAGACTCAGCCAGGGCCCCGAGAGCGGCGGCAATGTCCTGTTGGCTCTGTGAGATGGCTGCCTGTGAGAGGGCAGCCCTCTCCTGGGCCATGGATGACGCGTGCACGGTAAGCCCAATGCCTTGCAGAACGTGACCCATGGCCGAAACCCTTTCACCCATTGCCTCCACCGCGGATGCCACCTGTGCGGTGTCGGCCTGGGTGGCTGCGATGAGCGGCACCACTCCCTGCTCCTGGATGCGGATATACTCCTCCAGCTGCGTGTGCAGGTCCTGGAAGATGGCCCTCATCCCGTTATTCAGTCCCTGGGTGTCCACATGCATCGGTTGTCCGGGTGGGTCAATTACATCCAGGAACCCGGGAACCGTCTGGGTGGCAGCTGGTTGCTGGGCCTGGGCTGCCCTCTGACCGTCCAGCCCCTCGGCTGCTCCAAACACCATCTGCTGTACTGGCTCGGCTGTGGGGTGCGCACCAGACAGTGACCCGGGTGCCTCATCACTTATATGTCCAACCGAGGTGAGTGTCTCTGTGATGGTGAATGGTGTGGGAGACAGCAGTGCCGCAAGCTTGAGGTCATCATCCGTCAGGAAGTCCGGTGTGTACTGGTCACCCTCATGGCCTGGCGCAAGCTCCATACGGGCCATGTCGTCTTGACCTCCAGTTCGATCCAGCGGGCCGTGACGTGGGCTTCGGCATGACTGTCCACCCTGTGCCCCTCACTAATGTCTGTCCCGGTGGTCTGAGCGTCCCAGACCTGCGTCCCAGACTGAGAGGTCTGCCCTCCTGTCCGACCGACTGCCAACCTCTGGCGTGCGTCCCTGGGTGCAGTTGCGGTTGGCAATGTTGCGCTGCTTCCTGGGCGAGACGTCCCTGAAGGTTCGGCGGGTGGCCCTGGGGAACATAAAAGATTTGGGGTTCGTTAGACACGGTGGCCCGGGTGTATGGTGGTGGTGGGTGCACAGTGTGAGGGGGGAGGGGATCGGGGGTGCAATGGCCAGAGTGTGAGGGGGGATGGGATCGAGGGTGTAGTGGCCAGAGTGTGAGGGGGGGTGGGATCGAGGGTGCAGTGGCCAGAGTGTGAGGGGGGATGGGATCGGGGGTGCAGTAGCCAGAGTATGAGGGGGGATGGGATCGAGGGTGCAGTGGCCAGAGTGTGAGGGGGCGATGACGGGTTGGGGGTGGGGAGGACATGCAGGGTTCTCTCACTTGCTTCTGCGCCTCCGACCTGGCATGGCGCGACCTCCCGGGTGGCGGATCCCCCCACGGGGTCCAGGGCCCTCTGCTCGTGAACGGTTAGGGGGTGCAGGACAGGAGAACCCCCTCCGGTTCTCATGCGCTAACGCTGGTTGTGCGCTGTCTTGTCCTGGGGGGGGGGGGGGGGTTGGATAAAGCATCACCATTAGGCGGGTATCATCAGGGCATGCAGATATAGACAACATTGTTGCTGGTTCAGGAGACAGCACGCCATGGCTTCGCTCCGGGGGGGGGCCGGGGCTCATGTGGGTCGAGTAGATAGTTGGGCACCGTGACCCCCCCGGAACCTCGGTGCAGCTCTTCGGGGCTCAACCATCTCCTCTCTTCTCCTCCGGGTCCTCTGTGCGCGGATCGCGCCATTTATGAAGCAGCGGCGCGTCATTCGGGCGTCGCGTGGTGACGACGCGGCCTTCGCGACACGCCCCCCCAAGGTTCTCGCGGCCCCGATCCTAGCCCATTTTCGGGCCCTGAATCGGTCGGGATCGGGGCCGTTTCGCGCTGTTGTGATCCTCGACGGCGTTCATAACGGCGTGGGGACTTCGGCGCGGGAGTGGAGAATCACGCCCCAGGTGCTTTAATTTTGCCCATGAACCTCTTATGAGGGACATTGCCAAAACTCTTCTAAAAGTCCAAATATACCACATCCACTGTTTTTTTTATCACATCTTTTATAATAGACTTTAACATCTTCCCCACTACTAATCTCAGTCTAACTGGTCTGTAATTCTCCCTTATTTCTCTCCCTCCATTTTTAAATAGTGGGATTACATTTGCCACCCCGCTATCTG